>NC_091632.1:0-2575767 GCF_027580195.1 Bos mutus
ATCAACTTCAATATCATATGTTGAATTTTGTCATTAGCTTTATTTGCACCTATTAAGATGAACATATGAGATTATTTTTATTTTTAACTTGTTAATGTGATGTATCACACTGATTAATTTGAAAATTGAATCATCCTTATGATGACTGCTTTGAAACTTTATCAGACAGTTGCTTATCACCAGTTAGGTTAGTTATTCTTCTGAGGTTTTATTTTGTCCTTTTGTTTGGAATTTATTTCTCTGCTTCCTCACTTTACATGACGTGAAGTGAAGTGAAAGTCACTCAGTCATGTCTGACTCTTTGCAACCCAATGGATACACAGTCCATGGGATTCTCTAAGCCAAAATACTGGAGTGGGTAGCCATTCCCTTATCCAGAGGATCTTCCCAACCCAGGGATTGAACCCAGGTCTCTCATATTGCAGGTGGATTCTTTACCAGCTGAGCCACCAGGAAGCCTAAAAATACTGGAGTGGATAGCCTATCCCTTCTCCAGGGGATCTTTCCGACCCAGGAGTTGAACCAGGGTCTCCTGAATTGCAGGCAGCTTCTTTACCAGCTGAGCTATGTATATGTATTAGGTAAGTCAGTTATGTTTCTATCTTTCCACCACATAGGGTTCCCTGTATGTGGGCTGTGTGAGCCTTTGTGTTGTGATGGAGACAGCTACTGTGGGAGTACTCTAGGCGGTGCCCTCTGGCCAGTTTGGCTAAAAGATTCTGCCTGATACAGTGGCTCCTGGCCCACTGTTGGGCAGGCTTAGGTCCTGAGGTGACTGGCTATAGGCATGGAGGTGCTAGGACTGTTCCAGGCCTGCTAGTGGACAGGACTGGGTTCCCTGTGGCTGGTCAGGGGCTTGGAGAGGTTGTGGTTCATTTCAGCCCATTGCTGGGAGAGTTCTGGTCCCTGGGCATCTAGCTGCAGCACCTGGGGCTTCTGGGTCTGATGGCAACTATCTAGTGGATGAGTAAGCACTTTGCACTAACAGAGCAGAGTGAGGACTAGGCAATGCTGGTTGTCATAAGAGTGTCCTAGTGCCCAAATGAGATCTCAGAAGTGGCTGCTGCCAGCATCTGTGTTTCCACAGGAGTTCGACTTGGCTGCTGCTTCTACAAGAGGCTCTCCAAGATCAGCAAATGGATCTGATCTGGGCTCCCTTAAAATTAAGGCCTTTACACTCACACTCAGAATGCATGAGATCATGTGCAGACCCTTTAAGAATTGAGTCTGTTTCCTGCAGCCATCCAGCTCTCTCATAGGCACGCCTTTCCAGCTTTCAAAGCCAGACCTTCTGGGCTTGTTTTGCAGTGGAGGGGCCCTGGGCGAGGCAGTCCAATGGGAGCTCAGCCCCTTCACTCCCTTGGGGAGAGACTCTGCAGTTGTCTCCATCCCTCCATTTGTGAGCTGCCCGCCTGGGGTGTGGGTCTGACCATGCCATGTCTCCGTCCCTCCTCCCCATTTCACAGTGGTCCTTCTCTGTATCTTTAGGTGTGGAAATCTTTTCTTCCAGTCTTCAGGTGTTAACATAATAGTTTCTCTGTAAATAAATATCAACAGTGAGGAGGAGGAGCTAAGATGGCGGAGGAGTAGAGCGGGAGAATACGTTTTCCCCACAAATTCATCAAAAAGAACATTTAAACGCCGAGTAAATTCCACAAAACAACTTCTGAATGCCGGCAGAGGACATCAGGCACCCAGAAAAGCAACCCAAGTCTTGAAAGGAGGTAGGAAAAATATAAAAGACAAAAAAAAAAGAGACAAAGAGGGAGGGATGGAGTTCCATCCTGGGAAGGAGTCTTAAAAGAGAGAAGTTTCCAAACACCAGGAAACCTTCTCACTGCGAATCTGTGCTGAGCCTTGGAAGCACAGAGGGCAACATAACAGGGAGGAAAAATAAATAAACAATTAAAACCCACACATTGCAAGCCCTACGGTAACTCCCCAGCGGAGAAGCAGTGCAGACGCCTGCATCCGCCATTAGCAAGAGGGGGGGGCAGGGAGGCGCGGTGCGGGCTGCATCGCAAGGATCTGGCCTGAATACCTGAGCGCTATCTGAGCGAAATAATTTGGGCTAGCAAACCAGACTGTGGGATATCTACCACGTGAAAAGCCAGCCCTAACCTAAGACACCGCCAGGCCCGGGCACGGAACAAAGGACTGAACAGAGATAGCCAGCGGCAGACCATCCCCCCTCGGTGATAGGCAGCCAGAGCCGGAAGGGACAATCTCAGCCCCAGAGAGACATTATCTATAAAACTGTAAGCAGGCTTCTTTGCTAACTAAAATTTCTTGGGAGTCTGGACGGTCAACATCTGCCTGAGAAGGTGTGCCAGTGCACACCTAGATAACCGAGCAGCGGGAGGCGATAAGTCACAGCAATCGCGGCGTGCCAAACACCTCATCACCTGAGCTGCTCAGATCTGGGAAGGGCACAAAACGCAGGCCCAACTGAGAGTCTGCGCCTCTGAGGACTACCCGAGTGCCTGAACCTGGCGGCTTGGACCTGGGAGATGCAGGCAGCCCAGGGCCGGCCACCGATGGTTCCTGGCAGAGCAACCTAGAGCCTGAGCAGCGTGGGCAGAGAGGCTACAAGCGCCGTGAGCGGGGGCAGACCCAGTGTGGCTGTTGCACAGTGAGCACACGCCAGTGTTATTTGTTTGCAGCATCCTCCCTACCCCCCCTCAGCGAATGAACAAGTGAGCCTAAAAAAAAAAAAAAAAGTGTCCTCCACCGTCCCCTTTGTGTCAGGCGGAAACCAGACACTGAAGAGACCAGCAAACAGAAGAAGCTATAACAGAGGAACTGCCTTGGAAGCTACAGGCAATAGATTAAAACCCTGTGGTTACTACCAACTACATAGGAAGGGGCCTATAGATCTTGAGAAATATAAGTCGGACCAAGGAACTAGCAAAAAAATGAACTGAACCCACAATACTCACAACAAAACCAGAGAAAGTCCTAGATATATTTTTACTATTTTTATGATCATTCTTCCTTTCTTTTTTTTTATTATTTTTTTAATTAAAAAAA
Source organism: Bos mutus (assembly GCF_027580195.1). Classification (NCBI taxonomy): domain Eukaryota; kingdom Metazoa; phylum Chordata; class Mammalia; order Artiodactyla; family Bovidae; genus Bos; species Bos mutus. The sequence continues at coordinate 3,031 of NC_091632.1, forward strand.
AATTTAAGTCCTCTATTATTCCTTTAATTTTCACTTTTATAACCTATTACTTTTTGCAAAAAAAAAAAAAAAAAAAAAGAAGACCCTATTTTTTTAAAGCAAACTTCATATATATTTTTTTATAATTTTTTGACCTTGTTTTTTTTTTTTTTTTTCCCCCTTCTTTTCTTTAACATTGTATTTTTTAAATTCAAACTCTTCTCTAGATTTTTAATTTTAGCTTTTTGGTATTTGTTATCAATTTGTATCTATATTTTTTTTTTTTTTTTATAATTTCTGTGACCCTTTTTTTTTTTCTTTTTCTTTTTCTCTGTTTCTTTCTCTTCTTCTTTTAAATAACATTGTATATCTGAAATTCCAAACTCTACTCTAGATTTTTAATTAATGCTTTTTGGTATTTGTTATCAATTTTGTACCTGTATTTTTTTTTATAATTTATGTGACTTTGTTTGTTTTTTGTTTTTTTTTTCTCTCTCTTTCTTTTTTTCTTCTTTTTTTTAACATTGTATTTTTGAAATTCCAAACTCTACTCTAGATTTTTAACTTTTGCTTTTTGGTATTAGTTATCAATTTTGTACCTATATTTTCTTTATAATTTTTGCGACCTTGTTTGTTTTTGTTTGTTCATTTTTTCTCTCTTTCTTTTCCTTCTTCTTTTCTTTAACATCGTATTTTTGAAATTCCAAACTCTACTCTAGATTTTTAATTTTTGCTTTTATGTATTTGTTACCAATTTTGTACCTTTAAGAACCCAATCTTCAGTACCCATTTTTTCACTAGGGGTGAGATTACTGGCTTAACTGCTCTCTCTCCCTTTGGACTCTCTTTTTTTCTCCACCAGGTCGCCTGTGTCTCCTCCTAACCCCTCTCTATTCTACCCAACTCTGTGAGTTTCTGTGTGTTCCAGACGGTGGAGAACACTTAGGGAACTGATTACTGGCTGGATCTGTCTCCTCCTTTTCATTCCCCCATTTATCCTCCTGGCCACCTCTGTCACCTTCCTCCTTCTTCTCTTCTCTGTATAACTCTGTGAACAACTCTGAGCGGTCCAGTTGTGGAGTGCACATAAGGAAGAGATTACTGAATAGCCCACTCTCTCCTCTGTTGATTCCACCTCATCTCATTTGGGTCACCTCTAACTCCCTCCTCCCTCTTCTCTTCTCCATATAACGCTGTAAACCTCTCTGGGTGACCCTCACGTAGAGAAACTTTTCATCTTTTAACGTAGGTGTTTTATCAATGGAGCTGTATAGAAGGAGAAGCTTTGAAACTACTGTAAAAATAAGACCGATAACTGGAAGCAGGAGGCTTAAGTCAAACCCTGACTCCAGGGCTCCTGACTCAAGGAACATTAATTGACAGGAGCTCATCAAACGCCTCCATACCTGCACTGAAACCAAGCACCACACAAGGGCCAACAAGTTTCAGGGCAAGACATACTAAACAAATTCTCCAGCAACAAGGAACACAGCCCTGAGCTCCAAGATACAGGCAGCCCAAAGTCACTCCAAAACCATAGACATCCCATAACTCATTACTGGACATTCCATTGCACTACAGAGAGAAGAAATACAGCTCCACCCACCAGAACACCGACACAAGCTTCCTAACCAAGAAACCTTGACAAGCCACCTGTACAAACCCCACAGAGCGAGGAAATGCCACAATAAAGAGAAATCCACAAACTGCCAGAATACAGAAAGGACACCCCAAACTCAGCAATTTAAACAAGATGAAGAGACAGAGGAATACCCAGCAGATAAAGGAACAGGATAAATGCCCACCAAACCAAACAAAGAGGAAGAGATCAGGAATCTACCTGATAAAGAATTCCAAATAATGATAGTGAAATTGATCCAAAATCTTGAAATCAAAATGGAATCACAGATAAATAGCCTGGAGACAAAGGATTGAGAAGATGCAAGAAAGGTTTAACAAGGACTAGAAGAAATAAAGAGAGTCAATATATAATGAATAATGCAATAAATGAAATTAAAAACACTCTGGAGGCAACAAATAGTAGAATAACAGAGGCAGAAGATAGGATTAGTGAATTAGAAGATAGAATGCTAGAAATAAATGAATCAGAGAGGATAAAAGAAAAAATGAATTAAAAGAAATGAGGACAATCTCAGAGACCTCCAGGACAATGTTAAACGCTACAACATTTGAATCATAGGGGTCCCAGAAGAAGAAGACAAAAGAAAGACCATGAGAAAATATTTGAAGAGATAATAGTTGAAAAATTCCTAAAATGGGGAAGGAAATAATCACCCAAGTCCAAGAAACCCAGAGAGTCCCAAACAGGATAAACCCAAGGCAAAACACCCCAAGAAACATATTAATCAAATTAACAAAGATCAAACACAAAGAACAAATATTAAAAGCAGCAAGGGAAAAACAACAAATAACACACAAGGAATTCCCACATAAGGATAACAGCTGATCTTTCAATAGAAACTCTTCAAGCCAGGAGGGAATGGCAAGACATACTTAAAGTGATGAAAGAAAATAACCTACAGCCCAGATTATTGTACCCAGCAAGGATCTCATTCAAATATGAAGGAGAAATCAAAAGCTTCTCAGACAAGCAAAAGCTGAGAGAATTCAGCACCACCAAACCAGCTCTCCAACAAATACTAAACGGATATTCTCTAGAAAGGAAACACAAAAACGGTGTATAAAATCAAACCCAAAACAATAAAATAAATGGCAATGGGATCATACTTATCAGTAATTACCTTAAACATAAATGGGTTGAATGCCCCAAGCAAAAGACAAAGACTGGCTGAATGGATACAAAAATAAGACCCTATATATGTTGTCTACAAGAGACCCACCTCAAAACAGGGGACACATACAGACTGAAAGTGAAGGGCTGGAAAAAGATTTTCCATGCAAACCAGGGACCAAAAGAAAGCAGGAGTCACAATACTCATATCAGATAAAATAGACTTTAAAACAAAGGCTGTGAAAAGAGACAAAGATGGTCACTAAATAATGATCAAAGGATCAATCCAAGAAGATATAACAATTATAAATATATATGCACCCAACACGGGAGCACCACAATATGTAAGACAAATGCTAACAAGTATGAAAGGAGAAATTAACAATAACACAATAATAGTGGGAGACTTTAATACCCCACTCACACCTATGGATAGATCAACTAAACAGAAAATTAACAAGGAAACACAAACTTTAAATGATACAATAGACCAGTGAGACCTAATTGATATCTATAGGACATTTCATCCCCAAACAATGAATTTCACCTTTTTCTCAAGCACACATGGAACCTTCTCCAGGACAGATCACATCCTGGGCCATAAATCTAGCCTTGGTAAATTCAAAAAAATAGAAATCATTGCAAGCATCTTTTCTGACCACAATGAGATTAGATCTCAATTACAGGAGAAAAACTATTAAAAACTCCAACATATGGAGGCTGAACAACACGCTGCTGAATAACCAACAAATCACAGAAGAAATCAAAAAAAGAAATCAAAATTTGCATAGAAATGAATGAAAATGAAAACACAACAACCCAAAACCTGTGGGACATGGTAAAAGCAGTCCTAGGGGAAAGTTCATAGCAATACAGGCACACCTCAAGAAACAAGAAAAAGTCAAATAAATAACCTAACTCTACACCTAAAGCAACTAGAAAAGGAAGAAATTAAGAACCCCAGGGTTAGTAGAAGGAAAGAAATCTTAAAAAATTAGGGCAGAAATAAATGCAAAAAAAAAAAAAAAAAGAGAGACCATAGCAAAAATCAACAAAGCCAAAAGCTGGTTCTTTGAAAGTATAAATAAAATTGACAAACCATTAGCCAGACTCATCAAGAAACAAAGGGAGAAAAATCAAATCAATAAAATTAGAAATGAAAATGGAGAGATCACAACAGACAACACAGAAATACAAAGGATCAAAAGAGACTACTATCAACAATTATATGCCAATAAAATGGACAACGTGGAAGAAATGGACAAATTCTTAGAAAAGTACAACTTTCCAAAACTGGATCAGGAAGAAATAGAAAATCTTAACAGACCCATCACAAGCACGGAAATTGAAACTGTAATCACAAATCTTCCAGCAAACAAAAGCCCAGGTCCAGATGGCTTCACAGCTGAATTCTACCAAAAATTTAGAGAAGAGCTGACACCTATCCTACTCAAACCCTTCCAGAAAACTGCAGAGGAAGGTAAACTTCCAAACTTATTCTATGAGGCCACCATCACCCTAATACCAAAACCTGACAAAGATGCCCAAAAAAAAAAGAAAAAAAAAGAAAAAAAAGAAAGAAAGCCAAAATCAGGCCAATAACATAGATGAACAAATGCAAAAATCCTTAACAAAATTCTAGCAATCAGAATCCAACAACACATTAAAAAGATCATACACCATGACCACGTGGCCTTTATCACAGGGATACAAGGATTCTTCAATATCTTCAAATCAATCAATGTAATACACCACATTAACAAATTAAAAAATAAAAAACATATGATTATCTCAATAGATGCAGAGAAAGCCTTTGACAAAATTCAACATCCATTTATGATTTAAAAAAAAAAAAAGAAACTCTCCAGAAAGCAGGAATAGAAGGAACATACCTCAACATAATAAAAGCTATATATGACAAACCCACAGCAAACATTATCCTCAATGGTGAAAAATTGAAAGCATTTCCTCTAAAGTCAGGAACAAGACAAGGTGCCCACTTTCACCATTACTATTCAACATAGTTTTGGAAGTTTTGGCCACAACAATCAGAGCAGAAAAGAAATAAAAGGAATCCAAATTGGAAAAAGAAGAAGTAAAACTCTCACTGTTTGCAGATGACATGATCCTCTACATAGAAAACCCTAAAGACTCCACCAGAAAATTACTAGAACTAATCAATGATTATAGTAAAGTTGCAGGATATAAAATCAACACACAGAAATCCCTTGCATTCCTATACACTAATAATGAGAAAACAGAAAGAGAAATTAAGGAAACAATTCCATTCACCATTGCAATGGAAAGAATAAAATACTTAGGAATATATCTACCTAAAAGAAACTAAAGACCTATATATAGAAAACTATAAAACACTGGTGAAAAAATCAAAGAGGACACTAATAGATGGAGATCTATTATACCATGTTCATGGATTGGAAGAATCAATATAGTGAAAATGAGTATACTACCCAAAGCAATTTATAGATTCAATGCAATCCCTATCAAGCTACCAACGGTATTCTTCACAGAGCTAGAACAAATAATTTCACAATTTGTATGGAAATACAAAAAACCTCGAATAGCCAAAGCTATCTTGAGAAAGAAGAATGGAACTGGAGGAATCAACCTACCTGAATTCAGGCTCTATTACAAAGCCACAGTCATCAAGACAGTATGGTACTGGCACAAAGACAGAAATATTGATCAATGGAACAAAATAGAAAGCCCAGAGATAAGTCCACGCACATATGGACACCTTATCTTTGACAAAGGAGGCAAGAATATACAATGGATTAAAGACAATCTCTTTAACAAGTGGTGCTGGGAAAACTGGTCAACCACTTGTAAAAGAATGAAACTAGAACACTTTCTAACACCATACACAAAAATAAACTCAAAGTGGATTAAAGATCTCAACGTAAGACCAGAAACTATAAAACTCCTAGAGGAAAACATAGGCAAAACACTCTCGACATACATCACAGCAGGATCCTCTATGACCCACCTCCCAGAATATTGGAAATAAAAGCAAAAATAAACAAATGGGACCTAATTAAAATTAAAACCTTCTGCACAACAAAGGAAACTATTAGCAAGGTGAAAAAAGCAGCCTTCAGAATGGGGAGAAAATAATAGCAAATGAGGCAACTGACAAACAACTAATCTCAAAAATATACAAGCAACTCCTACAGCTCAACTCCAGAAAAATAAATGACCCAATCAAAAAATGGGCCAAGAACTAAATAGACATTTCTCCAAAGAAGACATACAGATGGCAACACATGAAAGATGCTCAACATCACTCATTATCAGAAATGCAAATCAAAACCACTATGAGGTACCATTTCACACCAGTCAGAATGGCTGCGATCCAAAAGTCTACAAGCAATAAATGCTGGAGAGGGTGTGGAGAAAAGGAACCCTCTTACACTGTTGGTGGGAATGCAAACTAGTACAGCCACTGGAGAACAGTGTGGAGATTCCTTAAAAAACTGGAAACAGAACTGCCTTATGACCCAGCAATCCCACTGCTGGGCATACACACTGAGAAACCAGAAGGGAAAGAGACACGTGTACCCCAGTGTTCATGCAGCACTGTTTATAATAGCCAGGACATGGAAGCAACCTAGATGCCCATCAGCAGATGAATGGATAAGAAAGCTGTGGTACATATACACAATGGAGTATTACTCAGCCATTAAAAAGAATACATTTGAATCAGTTCTAATGAAGTGGATGAAACTGGAGAAAGAAAAACACCAATACAGTATACTAACGCATATATATGGAATTTAGAAAGATGGTAACAATAACCCTGTGTACGAAACAGCAAAAGAGACACTGATGTATAGATCAGTCTTATGGACTCTGTGGGAGAGGTGGGGAGATTTGGGAGAATGGCATTGAAACATGTATAATATCATGTATGAAGCAGAGTCGCCAGTCCAGTTTCAATGCGATACTGGATGCTTGGGGCTGGTGCACTGGGACAACCCAGAGGGATGGTATGGGGAGGGAGGAGGGAGGAGGGTTCAGGATGGGAACACAGGTATCCCTGTGGCAGATTCATTTCGATATTTGGCAAAACTAATACAATATTGTAAAGTTTAAAAATAAAATAAAATTAAAATAAATAAATAAATATCAACAGTGCTTTTATATCATCATATAATTTTCTATGAAATATGTCAATCCCCACCTCCACTAACACACTATCATTGTGAATCCTCTGGTTATTAAACATCAATACCAGTGATGTCTTTCACTTTAATTTTAGCTACTGTGTAGTTTTTTTCTCATGGCTAATACATTTGATTACCCATTTAAAAAAGGCAGAATGAAATAATGGTTTAATGGGTCCAGCTTGATGGCATTAGGACTCCTGAAACACATGCTGTCTTATGATTGCCACTTTCATCCAAGGTCTATTGTAATGAATATGCTTAAAGAGAAAAAACACGCACACCAAAAGAATTGGCTATTGTCTTGATAGGTTCATACCAATGTAGCTACAGAATGTGGTAGCAGGAATAGACAAGAAAGATTATTCTGTCTAAGCCCATCTTTTAGCAGAGTAGACACTATATCCCAAAGAGAAAAAATGATTTGTTGTAGGTCACTTTGCTAGCGAGCTGAAATACAAATTCAGACCCAATTCCGTTATGGTTTTTTCAGTTCATAGAATGCTGAAGAAGATGACTTCAAACTAGGTTAAATTTGCTGCCTCTTAAGATCAAGCCACACACTTATTGATGTAGTGAGTATTAATACACCCAGAAGAAGTATCACACATACACAGGCACAGATATGCACACTATATTTTCATACTTTAAAAATGTCAATCAGACAGAACATTGAGTGTTTACTGCTTGATAATTTTCTTAAGATTAAACACAAATAGAACCAGAAAATCCTATTAAAGCAGTCTTTAAAGAAAAGAGTTAAAAATACAATGGTAAAGAGATTAAGAGATGTCTCTTTATCTTATACATATATGTGAAATATAGTCATTGAATCTAATTTTATGAAACACAGAAAGGTTTAATTTTTATAGACATGAATATGTTTAGTATGTTTTTATTAAAGTAAATTGAATGTGGAAGGAGTTGGACTGTAATTAATTTCCTGATATGTGAAATATTCTATGAACAGCAAATATATTATCTGGAATATAAAATAAAATATCTTAGAGTAATATATACTTTTGTGTTAAAACTCAATTCAATCAGTAATTGAAAGCAAATAACCTGCTGATAATTATGTTTTAATGTGTTGCTTTATTCTTATGATATATTAAAGTACATAATATTCAGCACTTTTTATGCCTAATGAGATATATAGAATTAGAAAAGAAATTAAATTGAAAACCTTGTATAACTCATTATCCCATCCTCTTGGAATCAGAAAAGAGTGATTCCATGTTCATTTTTGGTGATGTAAAATAAAATGAGTGGTCATGACAACCTGATATAATGTTAAGTGTTTCATAAATGGATTAACTGCTAATTTATTACTGTGAGAACAACCTGAAGTACTTAATTTAGTGTTACAAAGTGAGGATTACTAAGTATCCATCTACTTGGCAATCACCACTATTTAAATTGTTAACGATACAGTTCCTGTTTACTTCATGAATACAGAGAGAGAATATAAGTACTTACAAATAGAGTACTAATGCAAATACTACTTTTTTCCCCATTGAACACAAATTTTTTAATAACCATTCCTTTACAACTGCAACTATATTAACCAGGTTTTTTCCCCTAATTTTAAGAAGAATAATGCTATGAGCACATGAAAAGAGATGGAGTCTTCTTTTCTAGTGAGCTTTAGAGAAGGTCCTGGTACATTGCCCCCAACTCCCATTCATGTAGTTACTATAAAGTTGTTCCCACTGATGTAATCAGGGCAGAATGACGAAGAATAGAAGATTGAGAAATTCTCTACATCCAATGACCCCTGCCTCTGATATATATTTAATCTATGCCAAAAGATAAAAGCATAAGTGAATTTTGTCTAAAATAGATATTCTGGAATAACCTATTAAAAATAGATTTTTTTTAATTTCAAAAATTGGCAAAACTCATTTTTACATCAATGAAACTTTGAGTTAAGGTAGGAGGTTTTTCTTTTCTTTCTTTCTTTCTTTATTTTTATTAGTTAAGTACTACTAAGTATCATGATGGAACATGTGTTACTATTACACAAGAAAGGCAAAAACAAACCTTTTAACCCACTAACTCTCACTTTTGAGGGAGAAAGTTTATTAATCCCATTGTTTTTAAAAAATCATTGGAATATTTGGACCACAAATTGAGTTGGTGTGGGAAGAAGGATTGCTCTGCCCATGATATCTCTCTGAAGCATACACATGAACAGAGAAGAGATATAATATATCTTTTCTAAAAAACAGCAAAGTGAATCCATTACTATTCTTCCTTAGTTTAGAGAGACAATGAAGACAAATAATTTCTGACCCCCACATTCATTTTAGATATAAAGATAAGCGATGGAAAATATCTAAAAGTTGTATTGGTGAGACCACCAGACTCAGTCAAAGTACCTGAACATTAGCTATCAAAATCTTTAAATAAATCATTTTGGGTAAAAATGTAATTTAGTGACAATTGCTCTTTTCAGTGCAGTTTTCACATCCTTGTTTCTTAAACTGTAGATCAGTGGATTTAACACTGGGATGAAAACAGTGTGGAAGACAGAGGCGGTTTTGTCTGTGTCCATAGAGTAACTGGAGCTGGGTCTGAGATACATGAGCAGGAGCATGCCAAGAAATATAGCCACAGTGGTTAACTGGGAGGCACATGTAGAGAAGGCTTTGCATCTCCCCTTGGCTGAGTTCATTCTATGGTTGTTATGATGTAGCTGCAGGAGACGAAGACAATGATGATACTGCAACCCAGAACACAGCTGCTATAAGGGAACATCACAATCTCACTGATGGTTGTATCTGAGGAAAACAGGACTAATAAGGGTGGGAAGTTACAGAAAAAAATGATTGATGACATTGGAATTGCAGAATGACAACTGAATTGTGCAACAGGTAAAAAACTGCTGGATAGATCAAAGGTTCTAAGTACACAAAAACTACAAGCTGGGTACAGAATCTCCTGGACATGACAACTGCATAAAGAAGTGGATTACAAATGGCTACATAGTGATCATAAGCCATGATAGTCAACATGAGACATTCCACATCTGCAAAGGTCCCAAAACAATACATCTGAAAGCACACAAATTAAATGAAATCTTCTTTAGCTCAGACGAGAAATCAGCCAGCATACTGGGATAGACAGTGGAGGAGCAGCAAACATCACAGGAGCACACATTGCTCAGGAAATAAGACATGGATGTGTGGAGCCTAGGGTCCACCTTGATCAGCAGGACCATCCCTACATTGGCAACCACAGCTATGCTGAAAACCAGCAGTAAGAGAATGAAGAGCGCCTGCTGCACATCCCATCTGCCAGAAAGTCCTAGCAGTACGAACTCTGGAAACAGAGTTCAGTTCTCTGCAGCCATCACTCACATCTGGGAATCCCTGGTTATGAAAGAGGAGATGGAAGTGGAGGATGTTATCATCTTACTATCTTAGTATTTTAGTTGCTGGTCCTTTCTGTATTTCAGTAATTAAGAAAAGAGATAATGCTAGGACTATGTGAGACAAACTGACTCCTTGAAAATTTATCTATTTTAGTATAAATCAATAATAATAATAATGATATCACTTACATAGCACTGTACTATTTGTGGCATTCTTTCATCTAAATTATTTCCATGTCAGCCTTATTAGTGTGTATGACAATTTTTGCTACTTTTACTTATATTAAGAAATTGATGTCCTCAGATTTGAGGCAGTAATTCTTAAATTAATTTGTCCAGATAACCCACATATTCTGACATTGTTGCTCTTTTCAGTATTGCAGAAATATTGTTTTATCCTGAAATAGAGAAGAATAGTTAATGAGCGGTGTAAATAATGGATGTGTCCCTTTTGTTATTTCTCATCATGCACAACTATGGAACAGGCAGAGCTATTCCATTTTCCTGGATATAACATGCTCTTGTGTCCCCATAGGTTTTTTTTTTTTTCCTGTATCCAGTGTACATTCTTACTGTTGTTGTCATTTAGCTGCTAAGTCATGTCTGACTCTTTTGTGATCCCATGGACCAGGCTTCCCTGTCCATGGGATTTTCCAGGTAAGAATACTGAAGTGGGTTGCCATTTCCTTCTCAGGGGATCTTCCCTATCCAGGCATTGAACCTCAGTCTCCTGCATTGGCAGGCAGATCCTTTACCACTGAACCACTGGGGAAGTCCAGTATCCACTAACAAGTATCAGTTAACCAGAGCAGGGAGGGAACTGAAGAAGGTGGAGGTGTCTCCATAAGTTACATGCTGGACAGCACTCCCCTAACACTGAGCTATTGCTCAGGGGACATTATGAAGAATGTTTGGGACTTAACGTAGAGCTCCTGGTAAGACAGGTGACTCTGAGGCAGAAAAGGCAGTATGGTTTCCTGCATGAGTTATTTGGCCGTAATTAACTAGAATCTACATAATCTACTCACCAATAGATCAGATATGTAAGATGTTTGGTAAAATTTCTCCTATGTCCCTCAGTCCCACATATGCAGAAATATTTACATATTAATGATGTCTCCATCCCAATCCCCCGGAAACTGTAATATTGGTTTATTGTTTTCTTTGATCCCTATTCTTCAGTATTTCTGAAATCTGCCTCTCTCTGGTTTAAAGGAGTTGATGTTTCTTGAATTCCCTGCCCCAGTCTTACATTCTACACAATAAATTATGTTATATACAATGTCACAAATATTCTCCTCTGTTCTTTAAGAATATTCAAAGAGTAGAGTTGCATGTGTATGCACTGTTGATATAAGAAAATTGGGATGTGGTCTGACTTTTATTCTTTCTAGGCTTAAGTATTCGGAGAAGGCAATGGCAACCCACTCCAGTCTGGGAAATCACATGGACAGAGGAACCTGGTAGGCTGCAGTCCATGGGGTCGCTAAGAGTCAGATACAACTGAGCGACTTCACTTTCACTTTTCACTTTCATGCATTGGAGAAGGAAATGGCAACCCACTCCAGTGTTCTTGCCTGGAGAATCTCAGGGACAGGGGAGCCTAGTGGGCTGCTATCTATGGGGTCACACAGAGCCAGACACGACTAAAGTGATTTAGCAGCAGCAGCAGGCTTAAGTATTCTGGTGGATTTCCCAGGTGGTTCAGAGGTAAAGAATCTTGGGTGGGAAAGATCTCTTGGAGAAGGAAATGGCAACCCACTCCAGTATTTTTGCCAGGAAAATTCCATGGACAGAGGAGCCTTGTGGGCTACAACCCATGGGGTGGCAAAGAGTTGGACATGACTTAGAGACTAAATAACAATAAAGAATTATAGCATTTGGATATCATAAATATTGTGTTATGGACTTGGATTTATACATATTGGTAGTTGTAATATGTTATCTCTACTATTATTTTAAAAAGACAAGAGCAAGTTTACCTGTACAATGATATTATTTGCAACAGTGAAAAATGGTTTGCATATCGACCTTGATTCAGTTCAGTTCAGTCACTCAGACGTGTCCAACTCTTTGCAATCCCATGAACTGCAGCACACCAGGTCTCCCTATCCATCACCAACTCCTGGAGTCCACTCAAACCCATGTCCATCGAGTCAGTGATGCCATCCAACCATCTCATCCTCTGTCATCCCCTTCTCCTCCTGTCCTCAATCTTTCCCAGCATCAGGGTCTTTTCCAATGAGTCAGCTCTTTGCATCAGGTGGCCAAGGTATTGGAGTTTCAGCTTCAACATCAGTCTTTCCAATGAACACTCAGGACTGATCTCTTTTAGGATGGACTTGTTGGAACTCCTTGCAGTCCAAGGGACTCTCAACAGTCTTGTCCAACACCACAGTTCAAAAGCATCAATTCTTTGGTGCTCAGCTTTCTTTATAGTCCAGCTATCACATCCATACATGACTACTGGAAAAACCATAGCTTTGACTAGATGGAACTTTGTTGGCAAAGTAATGTCTCTGCTTTTTAATATGCTCTCTAGGTTGGTCATAACTTTCCTTCCAAGGAATAAGCGTCTTTTAATTTCATGGCTGCAATCACCATCTGCAGTGATTTTGGAGCCCAGAAAAAAAAACACTTGATTAAAATAGAAAAAAACTAAAATATTTAATATTCTTTTACAAATTATAAATGAGGTTTGTCAAAATCACACAGGTTTAACAAGTATCTTTGTTTAGTTATTACATTACAGTGTTTATATAATTGAGCAAGCAAGTATAAAATGACTCATTTGAAAATTTTCAGTACTTCTTCACTTTTCTACAAAAGCAAGTCTCTCTGCCACTTTCTGTATTCTTTAAATTTATCCATTTAGAAACCTACCTGCAATGAACAAGTCTTCAGTCTTTTCATTCTGGTACATGTACCATAGGCAGGTTGTTTTTTATTTCTGTCTGGCAACTGTTGGGACTTAAGTCTCTAAAGCTTCAGCTTTTATATTTTTATGTTATAAGAACATGGTTAATTAGAGCTCTAGTTCTGTATTTTCCCCTGTGGATGCACAACAGCTTTAGCAAGGGTTGAGCTTTTAACACTTCCTTCTTTTCACAAAATTGATCACTGTCAGAAATTTATCAGAATTTGTTTTAGTACTATGCTTTATGGATACAAAAAATCTACATTCTTCCTCCCATGAAAAGAGATGCTTAATGAAATTAAAAAGATTTTTTCATTAACGATTTTCATCTCTTTCTCATTGCTGATCTAGTTTCTTCCATTTTTAAAGATTGCCTTCATTTCTCATTTATAGATATGACAATCTTACAAATTGCTTTATTCATTAGTCATGGTCTGAGACCTTTTCCTCAAGGACATGTCAGTCACCCTTATTTCAATAATTGTGTGTGTGTGTGTGGCTTCAGAATAATTTTCCTTTCTTCTAAGTTATGACTAGCCTAATAGTTAAATGAACATAAGACAGAGTAATGGGAGAAAAACAAATTTACTTTTCTACATATGGAAGTCCCTAAAAAATGATGAGATTCAAAGTGACCAAAACAGAAAGCTTTTATTCATTTTAGGCAAGAAAGTGGTAATTTGTGAGGGATTGATGAGACAAAGGTGTTTAGGCTTAGGACAGTAATTAGTAAGCATCTGGTCCCACCACTTCATGACAAATAGATGGGGCAAAAATGGAAACAGTGGCAGAGTTTATTTTCTTGGGCTCCAAAATCAGTGTGGACAGTGACTAAAGTATGAAATTAAAATATGCTTGCTTCTTGGAAGAAAAGCTATGACAAATCTAGAAAGTGAAAGAAAAGTGAAGTCACTCAGTCATGTCTGACTCTGTGTGACCCCATGGACTGTAGCCAACCAGGCTCCTCTGTCCATGGGATTTTCCAGGCAAGAGTACTAGAGTGGGTTGACATTTCCTTCTTCAGGGGATCTTCCCAACCCAGGAATCAAACCCAGGTTTCCCTCCCAGTAGACAGACGCTCTAGACAGCATGTTAAAAAGCAGAGACTTCACTTTGTCGACAAAGGTCTGTACAGTCAAAGCTGTAGTTTTTCCAGGAGCCGCATATGGATGTGACAGTTGGACTAAAAAGAAGGTTGAGCACCAAACTGATGCTTTAGAAATGTGGTGCTGAAGAAGACTCTTCTTTTTTTTTTATTTTTTAACTTTACAATATTGTATTGGTTTTGCCATATACCAAAATGAATCCGCCACAGGTTTACATGTGTTCCCCATCCTGAACCCTCCTCCCTCCTCCCTCCCCATACCATCCCTCTGGGTCGTCCCAGTGCACCAGCCCCAAGCATCCAGTATCGTGCATCGAACCTGGACTGGCATCTCGTTTCATACATGATATTATACATATTTCAATGCCATTCTCCCAAATCACCCCACCCTCTCCCTCTCCCACAGAGTCCAAAAGACTGTTCTATACATCAGTGTCTCTTTTGCTGTCTCGTATACAGGGTTATTGTTACCATCTTTCTAAATTCCTTATGTATGCGTTAGTATACTGTATTGGTGTTTTTCTTTCTGGCTTACTTCACTCTGTATAATAGGCTCCAGTTTCATCCATCTCATTAGAACTGATTCAAATGTATTCTTTTTAATGGCTGAGTAATACTCCATTATGTATATGTACCACCGCTTTCTTATCCATTCATCTGCTGATGGACATCTAGGTTGCCTCCATGTCCTGGCTATTATAAACAGTGCTGCGATGAACATTGGGGTACACATGTCTCTTTCCCTTCTGGTTTCCTCAGGGTGTATGCCCAGCAGTGGGATTGCTGGTTCATAAGGCAATTCTATTTCCAGTTTTTTAAGGACTCTCCACACTGTTCTCCATAGTGGCTGTACTAGTTTGCATTCCCACCAACAGTGTAAGAGGGTTCCCTTTTCTCCACACCCTCTCCAGCATTTATTGCTTGTAGACTTTTGGATGGCAGCCATTCTTACTGGTGTGAAATGGTACCTCATAGTGGTTTTGATTTGCATTTCTCTGATAATGAGTGATGTTGAGCATCTTTTCATGTGTTTGTTAGCCATCTGTATGTCTTCTTTGGAGACTCTTGAGAGTTCCTTGTATAGCAAAGAGATTAAACCAGTCAATCCTAAAGGAAATCAACCTTGAATATTCACTGGAAGGACTGATGTCAAAGCTGAAGCTCCAATACTTTGCCCACCTGATGTGAAGAGTCAACTCACTGTAAAAAAGCCTGATGCTGGGAAAGACTGAGGGCAGAAGGGGATGTCAGAGGATGAGATGGTTGGATGGCATCACTGACTCTATGGACATGAGTTTGAACAAACTCAGGGAGATGATGAAGGACAGGGTTGCCTGGCGTGCTTCAGTCCATGGGGTCGCAAGGAATTGGACAGGACTGAGAGACTGAACAACAGCAGCAACAAGCAAATCAATAAAAAGTAACAAAGTTTGGTCACGCAGCCTTCTTGGCCCATAAATTCCCTGTTTCTTGTGACATAATTGCCTTCTACCCTCTGGTACAGAGAGGGGAACTTTCACATGAGAGATTTATTTCCTGCTTTCAGGGCTACAAAGGAGAATCAGAGTGTCCTTTTCCCATTGCTCTTTCTTAAGTAACTTTAATTCAAAGTATTAATATGCCAAAGCAGCATATTTTGGGGTGATATAGTCTGCTCTCCTTCAATGGCATAATATCTATCACACATAGTTCTCTCTTTATTTAATTTCCTATTCTGTTTATATACAAATAAATCTCATTTAATCATGCTTCATTTTATTGTTTTGCAGTTAGTTGTATTTTTATTTACTTTTTTTTTAACAAGCTGAAGGTTTGTGGTCACTCTGCATCAACCAAGTCTGTCAGCACACGTTTTCCAACAGAATTTATTCACTTCATATCTCCATGTCACATGTTGATAATTCTCACAATTTTCAAACTGTCTCATCATTAATCTATTTGTTCTGTTGATCTGTGATCAGTGATTTTTGATGTTACTATTACAGCTCATTGAAAACTCAGATGATGATTAGCATTTCTTTTTTTTCAAAATGATCAAGTACTTTTAAATTATGGTATTTGCATTTTTTTTAAGACATAAAGCAACTGAACATTTAATAGACTATGATATTATGTGAATGTTCCTTTAACATACACTGGAAAACCAAGCATTTCTTTTGACTCTTTTTACTGTGATATTCACTTTATTGTGGTAGGCTGGAACTCAACCCACAGTATCTCCAAGGTCTGTCTGTAGGTGTACATTCCTACAATCCATAAGAAGATTTCCATAAGTAATTGCTCCATGAATGTGTGTTTTTAAATATTTTCCTGTTGCTATTCTGGTGAATGTTCTTTATCTCTGGTGATATAAGGCTGACAGATGTTCAACAACAACTAAGAATAAACAGCATTTGAAAGTTTTTTCTACTAATACAGTTCATATGAACAAAGATAATATTTTATTAAAAACATGTGTTGGGATACTTCTATCAAAAAAAATCTAATGTCCATTTTTTCTAAAATATCCTTTGTGTGTTACTCATAGGAACAGAGAGAATGATGGTTACCAGGAGATGGGGTGGGGATTGTACATAATTGCATTGTAAGAGAAATTAGTTCTTTATCTCATGTACAGCATTGGGATTAAAGCTACAATACTGTATTATATATTTTAAAGTTACTAGGATACTAGATCATAATGATCCCTCAACAAAAATAAACAATTATATGACTGATGCAGGTGTTAGCTAAAGGTATAATGGTAATCCTGTTCTAATTCATAGATTACTAAATAAATACTGTACTACAAAATTTCATGAAGCAAAGGAAATAACTAAAATATTGTCCCTGAAGTTGTGCAGCATAGCAGCCTTAGGGGATATGCTCTTTATTTTTTGTGTTCAGCATGATAATTTATAATATATGAATCATTTCAGGATGCTGACAAGCATAAATTCTATGTATTCATTAAATTCTTCTCCTGAATGTAACATAAAGTCTTCTTACTGTGAGTTTTGCTTATCACAATTAATTTATTTCTTTACCACAGAAAAGGTAAATGCAAAATTTTTGTGCATGGGAAAGTAATTTATGAAGATAAATATAAGCTAGTATATGTTTACAAATGCTCCAGGGAATTTTTTCCTCTGAAATCTCACTGAGAACTAGATAGAGACCTAGTTTTATTTTTAGGGTCCTATAAACCTAGAACCCACTGTAGACTAAAATCATTAAAATAAAATATTCTTGATATGTGATAAAGAATACCTGAATGATATATTAATTGTTACCTTATTGGAATTATTAGAGTGATGATGTCTATATAAATATACTTAATTTACATTACAGGAGATATTGCTGAGGCCAAGTGCAAGCAAAGTAATTATAATAATTTGCTACATACTAAACTGAAGGTGTTTGTGTCACTCAAGAGCTTTACTACCATTATCTAGTTACATATTTGAAGGTTGGAGTTTGTCCTTGTTCACTTCATTATGATTCCTTTGCAAAATCACTTTTTCCATCAGACACTTCTCTATTTCCTGGGATATAAAATCTCTTAGGATCTCACTCCATTGAAATAGGATTTAAATTTAGCTTCCTAAACATGGCCATCTCTGCAGACCATTTAGTATAACTTCCTGCCATTATGAGGGAATGAGCTGTTGTGGCTATATTATTATTAAAAATTGGATAATTAGCTTAACAAACGGTTTTACATTTAATTGAAGTTGACTTTCTTACATTACAGAAGAAAATCATGTAGTTAAAATTTAATACATCAGAGACAAGCAATTGAGAAAGAAATATCTACATGATTCCCTTGTGCCACTATGCCTCTATTTGTAATACTCTATAGGCAACAGTTTATTTATTAATATAAACATTTGCCTTTAGAAAATAATTGTGTGCCACTGAGTCATGGGCCAATGTGTGTAAGTTCAGTGTACCAAGAGGGGTACCAAGGAGTACAAGATTCATTAAATCTCTTTGTTGCTGGGAAAAGTATTAGAAGTACACATGGGTTAAAAAGGGGGTTAAATAAGACATTTTTGCATTACTAAATAATCTATGAAGGTTGCACTATTTATTTCACAAAAATATACTACACTATTATGTATATCTTATGGACTCTATGGGAGAGGGAGAGGGTGGGGAGATTTGGGAGAATAGCATTGAAACATGTATAATACCATGTATGAAATTTATACTGGATGCTTGGGGCTGGTGCACTGGGACGACCCAGAGGAGGGGAGGAAAGGGAGGAGGTGTGGAGGGTTCAGGATGGGGGAAAGCGGATTCATTTTGATATTTGGCAAAACTAATACAATATTGTAAAGTCTAAAAATAAAATAAAATTTAAAAAAAGAATTTCTAGGGATACAAATTTATAATAATAATTCCAAAGTTTCTGGTAATGGCAAACTGACTTTACTTTTGAAAATGTTTTTGATGTGCAATGAACAAATTTGTTCAGTCACTCAGTCGTGTCCAACTCTTTGCAACCCCATGGACTACAGCATGCCAGGCTTCCTAGTCCATCACCAATTCCTGGAGCTTGCTTAAACTTATGCTATATAGAGAACACTTAAATAATAACTATATAGATAAACATTTTTCCAAAATGTTACCTGTATAGCTAGGTAAGTAAGACCAAGAAGTAACAATTTCTACAATTAACAAAACCTTCTATAAACACCCTCCTAAATGGCTAATCTCTTACCTCCAAAGAGTAGATACTTTCTTGACTTTTACTGTAACAGATCAGTTTTGTATTTTTTTGAACCAGACATAATTAGATGTCTATAGCATGCACTATTTTGTTCAATTACATGCAATCCATCCCTGCTGTTGCATGCAGTTTCAGTACATTCATTGTCATTGAAATATCTTAATTCTTTGTGCATATGCATCATTTATTTATCTACTTTAATGTTGATGAACAATCATATTTGCCACCAATTGGTAAGTGAGTATACTATGAAAATCATATGAATTAAATATATAGAAAGTGAAGAAAATGGTTAGAATTGGAATTATATCATGCAAGACAAAATATTTTGATGCTAGCTTTCCCTTTCTATGGAAAATCAAGCCAGAAATCTCTTACAGGTCCTTATCTCAAGCCCCTATTTGAATCACAAATTCTGTGGGGTGTTCACATTAAATGACTGTTTATCCTCCACATTCTATTTAGGGCCAGGGACCTCACACATTGTACAAGCCAATCAATTTAAGACACCCTTTTTTGAGATTAAAATTCTTCATTTAATATGCAACATTTTATTTTCTTCAGTTCACTCATTAGCCTTAGATTTGCTCTTAAGAGCTAAATGCAGATGAAATCTGATTTTAGACACATTAGCATTTTTTATAGGAGAGTAATGTGCTAATTGTATAATCTTTATACTTCTGAGATTGACACCCATCTTTGTGTCAGGCTTCATTCTGAATCAATCTCACTTCTGCCATGCTGCTGTTCAATATAGTATCTAGAAGGTAGATAAACATTTCAGGAGAAGGAAATGCCAACTCCTCCAGTACTCTTGCCTGGAAAATCCCATGGACAGAGGAGCCTGGTAGGCTACAGTCCATGGGGTAGTGAAAAGTCAGACACAACTGAGTGACTTCACTTTCACATTTCACTTTCATGCATTGGAAAAGGAAATGGCAACCCACCCCAGAATTCTTGCCTGGAGAATCCCAGGGATGGAGGAGCCTAGTGGGCTGCCATCTATGGGGTCACACAGAGTCGGACATGACTGAAGTGACTTAGCAGCAGCAGCAGCAGATAAACATTTCAAAAGGTAATAACATTCAAAAGAATTGAGAAAATAATATAAATAAAAGAAACACCTCCTCATTTTCTATACTCAACACATCCCCTACCTGTCTCAGAATCCTAGAAAGCTATTACTCTGGAGTCTCATTCTCCTACTTGGGCTTTAGCAAAACCAGTACAATATTGTAAATTAAATAAATAAAACTGAAAAAAAAAATTAGTAAATAAAATGTTTTCACTCAAAGGCATCTTATGAAGGCACTTGGATAGACTTAGTTACCAAATTATTTTTGGCTTATTTTATTGTAGCAAACACTCAAGAATGCATTTGATTCTTACAGGGTCCTTCAAATGAATGCTAATGTCTTCTTTTTACTAAATAAGCCACTTTCAGCAATTCAATCACCAGCAAACTATAGTAGAGCTTTGTGAAAGTTTTCAAATATCTTCTAACCAGAGAAGAGTTCTTTGGTTTAATTATTTTAAAAAAATCATCTGTATGTCTTTACATACAGCAACTTTCCATTACTTTTAGTATTCACAACCAGTTTATGTACTTAGATATAAGGTGTGTGTATTTTTGTGTGAGTTTGTGCTCAGTCATGTCTGACTCTTTGTGACCCCCTAGGCTGTAGCCTGCCAGTTCCTCTGTCCATGGAATTATCCAGGTAGGAATACTGCATTGGGTTCCCTTTCCCTTCTCCAGGGGATCCTCCTGACTCAGGGATCAAACCTGCACTTCCTGCATCTCCTGCATTGGCAGGTATATTCTTCACAACTGTGCCATCTGGGAAGCAGATATAAAGTACAAAACATGTGTTTAAGGCACATGCATTTAAAGCTATCAGTAATTTTTTTGGCTTTATTGTGAATAAATTTTCAATAAAATTAACTTCTTTCTTTCTCCTTTTCTCTCTCTCTTTGTTCATTTACCCACTTGCTATATATCTCCTGGTTAACAGTCCTTAAAATCAGGATGTTCATAATCCCACATTGAAGGAAATGATTTATAAAACAGATACAACAATGATCTGAAGCACAGGCTGGTGTGAGAATCAAGCTCAGAGCTTGCAGGAGAGACAGAAAATCCCTGGAGGAGGTAACTGGGTTGTAAACTGCAGCACTCCAACCTGGACATACTGAGTTTCCTTAAATGACACAGTCTTGTCCACCTTACAGTCACTCTAACTGTCCAACCATCTGCACAAAATGCTTTGTCTGCTGAGTTGCATCTCTGTTTACTTCCTACTTATCTCTTGGATACCAAACTAGTTGTGTTCATTTTCAGGAAGCAATTTTTAACTTTTTGCACTACATTTGAACAATATGCTTTGGGTTTATGTTGTCCAGTCTTTTTACATTATGGTGCAAATATAGTTAATTATAAATAACATCAATAATTATCTAATTAACACCTATCACTTCCATTAGAAAAGATTAATTTTTGTAAAAACTGCTAGATTTACTATTAAATTAGAGGAAACAAAAACTTGACAAACTAACAGTTAAGAACTTTTCCACAAATAGGGAGTCTTAAATATAAGTTCAAGACATAAAATGGAAGCATAGAGTATATAGGAAACAACACATTTTGGAATGACTTGAACATAATTAAAAAATACTTATCGATTAAACCAAATGAATCAAAACAATTTTGATTTTAATCATAGTGTAAGAGTGGGAGAAAAACATATACCTACAGCTTTACAATGGAACCACTTTCTATTTTTTTTTAATTTTATTTTATTTTTAAACTTTACATAATTGTATTAGTTTTTTTTTTTTTTTTTTTTTTTTTTGAGAACAGATGTAATCAATTAGCATGCAAGATAAATGTAAAATTATTACTACCCAGACATGTATCATGCCCCGAGTCTACAGGGGAATTTTGTGTCAGGCTGACTAATAAGGGAAGGCATTTATGATGAGGTAACAACTGAGATCTGAGATCTGAGGCAGTGACCTGAAAACACTTTTATACTCCAAATGTGCATTTATTATGTGTGATTTACCTCTATGTGTTCTTGCCTAATGATATTTCAACATTTTCACAGCATAATTTACCTTTATTTTATTTTATTTTTTTTTTTTTTCTTTTTTTTTTTTACTTTTTTTTTTTTTTTTTAAAAAGAAAATCCATCCTGAACCCTCCTCCCTCCTCCCTCCCCATACCATCCCTCTGGGTCGTCCCAGTGCACCAGTTCCAAGCATCCAGCATCGTGCATTGAACCTGGACTGGCATCTCGTTTCATAGATGACATTTCACATGTTTCAATGCCATTGTCCCAAATCTTGCCACCCTCTCCCTCTCCCACAGAGTCCATAAGCCTGTTCTATACATCAGTGTCTCTTTTGCTGTCTCGTATACAGGGTTATCGATACCATCTTTCTAAATTCCATATATATGCGTTAGTATACTGTATTGGTGTTTGTCCTTCTGGCTTACTTCACTCTGTATAATAGGCTCCAGTTTCATCCACCTTATTAGAACTGATTCAAATGTATTCTTTTTAATGGCTGAGTAATACTCCATTGTGTATATGTACCACCGCTTTCTTATCCATTCATCTGCTGATGGACATCTAGGTTGCTTCCATGTCCTGGCTATTATAAACAGTGCTGCGATGAACATTGGGGTACACGTGTCTCTTTCCCTTCTGGTTTCCTCAGTGTGTATGCCCAGCAGTGGGATTGCTGGGTCATAAGGCAGTTCTATTTCCAGTTTTTTAAGGAATCTCCACACTGTTCTCCATAGTGGCTGTACTAGTTTGCATTCCCACCAGCAGTGTAAGAGGGTTCCCTTTTCTCCACACCCTCTCCAGCATTTATTATTTGTAGACTTTTGGATCGCAGCCATTCTGACTGGTGTGAAATGGTATCTCATAGTGGTTTTGATTTGCATTTCTCTGATAATGAGTGATGTTGAGCATCTTTTCATGTGTTTGTTAGCCCTCTGTATGTCTTCTTTGGAGAAATGTCTATTTAGATCTTTGGCCCATTTTTGATTGGGTCATTTATTTTTCTGGAGTTGAGCTGGAGGAGTTGCTTGTATATTTTGAGATTAGTTGTTTGTCGGTTGCTTCATTTGCTATTATTTTCTCCCATTCTGAAGGCTGTCTTTTCACCTTGCTAATAGTTTCCTTTGATGTGCAGAAGCTTTTAAGGTTAATTAGGTCCCATTTGTTTATTTTTGCTTTTATTTCCAATATTCTGGGAGGTGGGTCATAGAGGATCCTGCTGTGATGTATGTCAGAGAGTGTTTTGCCTATGTTCTCCTCTAGGAGTTTTATAGTTTCTGGTCTTACGTTTAGATCTTTAATCCATTTTGAGTTTATTTTTGTGTATGGTGTTAGAAAGTGTTCTAGTTTCATTCTTTTACAAGTGGTTGACCAGATTTCCCAGCACCACTTGTTAAAGAGATTGTCTTTAATCCATTGTATATTCTTGCCTCCTTTGTCAAAGATAAGGTGTCCATATGTGCGTGGATTTATCTCTGGGCTTTCTATTTTGTTCCATTGATCTATATTTCTGTCTTTGTGCCAGTACCATACTGTCTTGATAACTGTGGCTTTGTAGTAGAGCCTGAAGTCAGGTAGGTTGATTCCTCCAGTTCCATTCTTCTTTCTCAAGATCGCTTTGGCTATTCGAGGTTTTTTGTATTTCCATACAAATTGTGAAATTATTTGTTCTAGCTCTGTGAAGAATACTGTTGGTAGCTTGATAGGGATTGCATTGAATCTATAAATTGCTTTGGGTAGTATACTCATTTTCACTATATTGATTCTTCCAATCCATGAACATGGTATATTTCTCCATCTATTAGTGTCCTCTTTGATTTCTTTCACCAGTGTTTATAGTTTTTTCTATATACAGGTCTTTAGTTTCTTTAGGTAGATATATTCCTAAGTATTTTATTCTTTTCGTTGCAATGGTGAATGGGGATTGTTTCCTTAATTTCTCTTTCTGTTTTCTCATTATTAGTGTATAGGAATGCAAGGGATTTCTGTGTGTTGATTTTATATCCTGCAACTTTACTATAGTCATTGATTAATTCTAGTAATTTTCTGGTGGAGTCTTTAGGGTTTTCTATGTAGAGGATCATGTCATCTGCAAATAGTGAGAGTTTTACTTCTTCTTTTCCAATTTGGATTCCTTTTATTTCTTTTTCTGCTCTGATTGCTGTGGCCAAAACTTCCAAAACTATGTTGAATACTAATGGTGAAAGTGGGCACCCTTGTCTTGTTCCTGACTTTAGAGGAAATGCTTTCAATTTTTCACCATTGAGGATAATGTTTGCTGTGGGTTTGTCATATATAGCTTTTATTATGTTGAGGTATGTTCCTTCTAGTCCTGCTTTCTGGAGAGTTTTTATCATAAATGGGTGTTGAATTTTGTCAAAGGCTTTCTCTGCATCTATTGAGATAATCATATGGTTTTTGTTTTTCAATTTGTTAATGTGGTGTATTACATTGATTGATTTGCGGATATTGAAGAATCCTTGCATCCCTGGGATAAAGCCCACTTGGTCATGGTGTATAATCTTTTTAATATGTTGTTGGATTCTGATTGCTAGAATTTTGTTTAGGACTTTTGCATCTATGTTCATCAGTGATATTGGCCTGTAGTTTTCTTTTTTTGTGGGATCTTTGTCAGGTTTTGGTATTAGGGTGATGGTGACCTCATAGAATGAGTTTGGAAGTTTACCTTCCTCTGCAATTTTCTGGAAGAGTTTGAGCAGGATAGGTGTTAGCTCTTCTCTAAATTTTTGGTAGAATTCAGCTGTGAAGCCGTCTGGACCTGGGCTTTGGTGTTGGAAGATTTTTGATTACAGTTTCAATTTCCGTGCTTGTGATGGGTCTGTTAAGGTTTTCTATTTCTTCCTGGTCGAGTTTTGGAAAGTTGTACTTTTCTAAGAATTTGTCCATTTCTTCCTCGTTGTCCATTTTATTGGCATATAATTGTTGATAATAGTCTCATGATCCTTTGTATTTTTGTGTTGTCTGTTGTGATCTCTCCATTTTCATTTCTAATTTTATTGATTTGATTTTTCTCCCTTTGTTTCTTGATGAGTCTGGCTAATGGTTTATCAATTTTATTTATCCTTTCAAAGAACCAGCTTTTGGCTTTGTTGATTTTTGCTATGGTCTCTTTTGTTTCTTTTGCATTTATTTCTGCTCTAATTTTTAAGATTTCTTTCCTTCTACTAACCCTGGGGTTCTTCATTTCTTCCTTTTCTAGTTACTTTAGGTGTAGAGTTAGGTTATTTATTTGACTCTTTTCTTGTTTCTTGAGGTGTGCCTGTATTGCTATGAACTTTCCCCTTAGGACTGCTTTTACTGTGTCCCACAGGTTTTGGGTTGTTGTATTTTCATTTTCATTCGTTTCTATGCAAATTTTGATTTCTTTTTTGATTTCTTCTGTGATTTGTTGGTTATTCAGCAGGGTGTTGTTCATCCTCCATATGTTGGAATTTTTAATAGTTTTTCTCCTGTAATTGAGATCTAATCTTACTGCGTTGTGGTCAGAAAAGATGCTTGGAATGATTTCTATTTTTTTGAATTTACCAAGGCTAGCTTTATGGCCCAGGATGTGATCTATCCTGGAGAAGGTTCCATGTGCGCTTGAGAAAAAGGTGAAATTCATTGTTTTGGGATGAAATGTCCTATAGATATCAATTAGGTCTAACTGGTCTATTGTATCGTTTAAAGTTTGTGTTTCCTTGTTAATTTTCTGTTCAGTTGATCTATCCATAGGTGTGAGTGGGGTATTAAAGTGTCCCACTATTATTGTGTTATTGTTAATTTCTCCTTTCATACTTGTTAGCATTTGTCTTACATACTGCGGTGCTCCCATGTTGGGTGCATATATATTTATAATTGTTATATCTTCTTCTTGGATTGATCCTTTGATCATTATGTAGTGACCTTCTTTGTCTCTTTTCACAGCCTTTGTTTTAAAGTCTATTTTATCTGATATGAGTATTGCGACTCCTGCTTTCTTTTGGTCCCTATTTGCATGGAAAATCTTTTTCCAGCCCTTCACTTTCAGTCTGTATGTGTCCCCTGTTTTGAGGTGGGTCTCCTGTAGACAACATATGTAGGGGTCTTGTTTTTGTATCCATTCAACCAGTCTTTGTCTTTGGGTTGGGGCATTCAACCCATTTATGTTTAAGGTAATTACTGATAAGTATGATCCAGTTGCCATTTACTTTATTGTTTGGGGTTCGAATTTATACACCATTTTTGTGTTTCCTGTCTAGAGAATATCCTTTAGTATTTGTTGGAGAGCTGGTTTGGTGGTGCAGAATTCTCTCAGCTTTTGCTTGTCTGAGAAGCTTTTGATTTCTCCTTCATACTTGAATGAAATCCTTGCTGGGTACAATAATCTGGGCTGTAGGTTATTTTCTTTCATCATTTTAAGTATGTCTTGCCATTCCCTCCTGGCTTGAAGAGTTTCTATTGAAAGATCAGCTGTTATCCTTATGGGAATTCCTTGTGTGTTATTTGTTGTTTTTCCCTTGCTGCTTTTAATATTTGTTCTTTGTGTTTGATCTTTGTTAATTTGATTAATATGTGTCTTGGGGTGTTTCGCCTTGGGTTTATCCTGTTTGGGATTCTCTGGGTTTCTTGGACTTGGATGATTATTTCCTTCCCCAGTTTGGGAAGTTTTCAACTATTATCTCCTCAAGTATTTTCTCATGGTCTTTCTTTTTGTCTTCTTCTTCTGGAACCCCTATGATTGAATGTTGTAGCATTTAATATTGTCCTGGAGGTCTCTGAAATTGTCCTCATTTCTTTTAATTCGTTTTTCTTTTATTCTCTCTGATTCATTTATTTCTACCATTCTATCTTCTAATTCACTAATCCTATCTTCTGCCTCTGTTATTCTACTATTTGTTGCCTCCAGAGTGTTTTTAATTTCATTTATTGCATTATTCATTATATGTTGACTCTTTTTTATTTCTTCTAGGTCCTTGTTAAACCTTTCTTGCATCTTCTCAATCCTTGTCTCCAAGCTATTTATCTGTGATTCCATTTTAATTTCAAGATTTTGGATCAATTTCACTATCATTATTCGGAATTCTTTATCAGGTAGATTCCCTATCTCTTCCTGTTTTGTTTGGTTTGGTGGGCATTTATCCTGTTCCTTTATCTGCTGGGTATTCCTCTGTCTCTTCATTTTGTTTAAATTGCTGAGTTTGGGGTGTCCTTTCTGTATTCTGGCAGTTTGTGGAGTTCTCTTTATTGTGGC
The DNA here is from genome assembly GCF_027580195.1 of Bos mutus. Lineage (NCBI taxonomy): Eukaryota > Metazoa > Chordata > Mammalia > Artiodactyla > Bovidae > Bos > Bos mutus. The sequence continues at coordinate 30,359 of NC_091632.1, forward strand.
TTTTCCTCGCTGTGTGTGGGTTTGTACAGGTGGCTTGTCAAGGTTTCCTGGTTAGGGAAGCTTGTGTCGGTGTTCTGATGGGTGGAGCTGTATTTCTTCTCTTTTTCAGTCGCTGTGGGGAGGGAGGGAGGGATGCTGCAAACAAATAACACTGGCGTGCGCTCGCAGTGCCTCAGCCACACTGGGTCTGCCCCCGCTCACGGCACGTGTAGCCTCCCTGCCCACACTGCTCGGGCTCTAGGTTGTTCCGCCGGGAACAATCCGAGGCTGGCCCTGGGTTGGATGTACCTCCCAGGTCCAAGCCGCTCAGGTTCAGGCACTCGGGTAGTCCTCAGAGGCGCAGACTCAGTTGGGCCTGAGTTTTGTGCTCTTCCCAGGTCCGAGCAGCTCAAGTGATGAGGTGTTTGGCGAGCGCCAATGCTGCGACTTATCGCCTCCCCGCCACTCGGTTATCTGGGTGTAAAACCAGCGCACCTTCTCAGGCAGATGTTAACCGTCCAGACCCCCAAAAAGTTTTAGTTAGCAAAGAAGCCTGCTTACAGTTTTATAGATAATGTCTCTCTGGGGCTGCGATTGCCCCCTTCTGGCTCTGGCTGCCTGTCACCGGAGGGGGAAGGTCTGCAGCCGGCTATCTCTGATCAATTCTTTGTTCCGTGCGCGGGCCTGGCGGTGTCTTAGGTTGGGGCTGGCTTTTCGCGTGGTAGATATCCCACAGTCTGGTTTGCTAGCCCAAATTATTTCGCTCAGATAGTGCTCAGGGTATTCAGGCCAGATTCTTACTCTAAGCGATGCAGCCCGCGCTGCGCCTCCCTGCCCAGCCCCCGCTTGCTAATGGCGCGTGCAGGCGTCTGCGCTGCTTCTCCGCTGGGGGAGTTACCGTAGGACTCATAATCTTGAGTTTTAATTGTGTATTTATTTTTTCTTCCTGTTATGTTGCCCTCTGTGCTTCCAAAGCTCGGCACAGATTCGCAGTGAGAAGGTTTCCTGGTGTTTGGAAACTTCTCTCTTTTAAGACTCCCTTCCGGGACGGAACTCCGTCCCTCCCTCTTTGTCTCTTTTTTTGTCTTTTATATTTTTTCCTACCTCCTTTCGAAGAGTTGGATTGCTTTTCTGGGTGCCTGATGTCCTCTGCCGGCATTCAGAAGTTGTTTTGTGGAATTTACTCGATGTTTAAATGCTCTTTTAATGAATTTGTGGGGGAGAAAGTGTTCTCCCCGTCCTACTCCTCCGCCATCTTGGCTCCTCCCCATAATTGTATTAGTTTTGAGCCTCTTTCACATCGTTGTTTCTTAAGGTATAAATCAGGGGGTTTAATATGGGAATCACAAGGGTATAAAACAAGGAGGTCATATTGTCTTCATCAAGAGAGTAGGATGAACTTGCCTGGAAATACACGAAGAGCAGAGTTCCCTGGGAAATTGCCACAGCAGTTAGGTGGGAGGTGCAGGTAGAGAAAGCCTTGAACCTCCCTTCAGTAGAGTGGATCTTTATCACTGCTAGGATGATGTAACAGTAAGACAGAAAAGGACCTGAAAGCGTAATCAGTTCAACGAAGCCAAAAATGATAAATATCACTAACTCATTGACCTGTGCATGTGAGCAAGATAGAGAAGGTAGAGGAGGAACATCACAGAAGAAATGATTAATCTCACTTGATTCACAGAAACACAAGTGGAATATTAATATTGTATTAATTAAAGCATCTACAATGCTGATCATGTAAATCCCAACCACAAGCAGGGAGCACACCCTGCTGGACATGCTGACCGCATAGAGCAAGGGGGTGCTGACGGCCTTGTACCGGTCATAGCCATCACTGCCAGCAGGAGACACTCAGAATCTACAAAGGTACAGGAGATCAATGACTGCAGAGCACAGCCATAAAAGGGGATTGATTTGTTCTTGGCAAGGAGGTCTATCAACATCTTGGGTCCAATTGCTGTGGAATAGCAGAGGTCACTGAAGGAGAGGTGACCGAGGAAAAAGTACATTGGCATGTGAAGCTGGGAGTCCATTTTTATTAAAATGATCATCCCAAGATTTGCAACAAGAATAATGAGATAAACAACCAGAAATGTGGTAAGTGTCACTTTGATTCTAGGGTCATTACTAATTCCCAAGAGAATAAATTCATTCAAGGAAGAGCAGTTTTCTCCATCCATTCTTCTTTATTCTAAAATGATCCAGAACTACAAAAAAAAAAAAAAAGTGAGATCAAAGGTTTAACTTTTCTTGACATTTGGAAAAAAAAAAAGATTTATTAAGTGCATTATATTTTTATATCCTTTATCCTCATAACATAGCTTAGAGATGTCTCATTGTATGTTGTTGACAAAAGTTGAAGTGTCTAGGATAGGATTTTGACAGTTTGATCCTCAATTTGGATGTCATCTGTGAGGTATGTGAATTGTGTGAAACTTCATTGCTTTATCTCAGCAATCAATCATGAGATTAGAGATCACTACAGGTTAATATGATATGAAAACAACACCCAAATTAAAGAGACAAAACTGGAATATACAACCGTGTATTTATAAGATAAATAAACAGTTGAGCATAAAAGTGGTTATACTTCTTGAGTTATTTAAGAATCATATGCCAGAAACCAACACAACATTGTAAAGCAATTATCTTCCAATGAAAAATAAAACTTAAAAAGGAATCATAATTTGCTGAAGATTGTGTATTAAACTCGCACAATGAGCATATCTTGGAATTTAAAATGAACAATATGATATTACTATTCTCTGTATAGTGTTCATATTTTTGAGACATTAGATATTTCATAAGGTTTTATTTAGATATATTCCACATTATTGTTAATTACATGCAGGAGTAGTGTGGGGTCAAAAGATATGTCTCTTGATCAGCCAAACAAATTCCAACAACAAGTAGGATCAACACAGCCTTTTAGATTTTAGCCTCATTTATTCCAGGCAGCTGCTAAGGTAGGAGATGCCTGAGACAGGGGTTCCATACCTGGGTTGCGAAAATCCCCTATAGAAGGGCATGCCCATCCACTCCAGTGTTCTTGCTTGAGGAATCCTATGGACAGAGGAGCCTGGAGGGCTACAGTCCACAGGATCACAAAGAGTTGGACACAACTTGAAGCAACTTAGCATGAACACACATCCATTAAAAATAGAAATGGAAAAATGAGCAATAAACATATCTTTGATATATTGCCTTCTATTTGTGTGTATGTGTGTGTGCATGTATTTTTGTTTCCCTGTTAATATATGAAAACTGGAATATGAGTGAGTTTTATTTTGCTTTAAACAAGTAAATATAATATGTGGTTGAATTTATACAAATTTGTATTTGTATTGTATTGGGATATATCAGTGGTCACTGGTGAAATATTGAAAAAAGTCTTAAGTATAGATATACCATTTCACAGTGGTAAAAACATGAAGATTATCTTCTTAATTTTGATTATTAACAAAATTAATATAACTTTACTTATCTAATCAAAATTAATCCTTTTTTCCTTGATTTAAAAGAAACATCATTTTTTTGCAAGGAGATTGCAGACTATGACTAATTTATCTACACTTTTCTAAATAATTTATTCCTTATTTTTTCAGACATAAAGTATTTTATTTTTCACTCTTACAGTTGGTTACTTAGAAACCTACCTGTGGTCAGCAAGTCTTTTGGTGCTTGCTCCTGGTAACTGAACAACATATGCAAATCACATTTAATTTTTCATAGTGACATTTGGGAGTACACCTCTAAAGTTTTTCCCCTCATGCTTTTGTGTTATGCAAACATGTGATTAATTAAATTTCTAATTCTGTATTTTCCCCTGTGATTGATGCAACCATTTCAGTGATGGCCAAACTTTAGTTCTTTGCACTTGCTTCAAACTGATCAATATTATAAAGGTAAAATGATTTTAATAGTATGATTCATTGTTACCCTAAGTCTACACCATCCACTCAAATTAGACATCTAATGAAAGTGAAACAAACTTTCTATTTATTTTATGTTATCACTCATCCTGTTAATTCTTAAATTAATACAATAATTAAAATGATTATTTTACTTATTATTGTTTATTCTTAATTATTTTTGATTTTGTGTGTTTATTTTAGTGTCAAACCAAAAGCTAATTTCCAGGACTGATGTCAAGTTTACCTCCTGTATTTTGTTTAGAAGTTTTATGGTTTCCATTCTTATGTTCAAGTCTTTAACTCATTTTGAGTTGATTTTTGTGTATGGAATAAAGAGTATAGGTGGAGCCAGTGGTAAAGAACCTACTTGCCAATTTCGGAGACATAAGAGATCCTGGTGGGATCCCTGGGTAGGGAAGATCCCCTGGAGAAAGAAATGGCAGCCCCCTCCAGTATTGTTGCCTGGAGAATGCCATGGACGGAGGAGCCTGTCAGGTTACAGCCCATGCTGTTGCACGACTTAGCAACTCAACACAGTTTCATTATTTCGCCTGCAGCTCTCTAGTCATTCCAGCACCATTTATTAAAAAAGACTATTTTCCCCACTGTATATTATTGGATCCATAATTGTACCTTTACCAACCATGTATAAGGTGGCTTATTTGTTCCATTGTGTCTGTTTTATTCCAATACCATACTCTTGATTGCTATGTCTTCATAATATAGTTTGAAATCAGGAAATGTGATGCCTCCAGGTTTGTTTTGCTTTCTCAGGATTGCTTGGCTATTAAGCATCCTTTGTGGTTCCATGTCTCTAGGGATTTTTTTTTTTCTTTGTGAAACTGATAGGGTTTATATTGAATATGTAACTTGCTTTGAGTGATACAGGTATTCTAGCAATAATAGTTATTCTGATGCATGAGAATGAAATATCTTTCCATTTATTTGTGTCTTCTTCAGTTTCTTTCAGCAGTACGATGTTCCTGTATTTCATCAATACAATTTCAGTGTATAGTTCACCTCTTGGCTAAGTTTATTTTAATTATTTTATATGAGATTTTTTTTCTTAATTTCTCTTTCTGATAAATAATTGTTAAGTGTATAGAAATGCAACTGTTTTTTGTATTTATTTTATACCTGAAATTTACTGAATTTATTTATTGGTGTTGTTTATGGTGAAAAATTTAGTATTTTCTATATAGTATATGATGCTACCTGCAAAGAGACTATTTCACTTCTTTTTCCACCTGGATGCCTTTTATTTCTTTTCTTTCCTGTTTGTTCTGGCTAGAACTTTCAAGAAAATGTTAAATGAAATTTGCAAGGGTTGGAATTCTTGTCTTGTTCCTCATCTTTGAAGGAAAGATTTTGCCTTCTCACTGTTTAATATGATATAAGCTGAGTTTGTCATTTTTGTCCTTTATTTTTACTGAGATACTTTCCCTCTCTAAATTGTTTGCTGAGAATTTTATCATGAAAAATTTTTGAATCTTGTCATTTGTTTCCTGCATTTATTGAGATGATTATATTACTTTTTCTTGTGTTTGTTAATGTGTATATCACATTAATTGACTTGCACATGTTGAACAGTCCTTGCATGCTTGGAATAAATAACACTTGATCATAGTGTATGATCTTATTAATACAGTTTTGAATTTGTTTTTTTAATATATTTTGTTAGAGATTTTTGCATTCATGTTCATCAGGAATATTGACCCTTGATTTTCATTCCTTGTTGTGTTTTGTCTGGTATTGAGTCAAGGTAATGCTGGGCTCATAAAATGAGTTTGGAGGTACTGCCTATGTTTCTATTTTTTTTTGGAAAACTTTAAAAAATATTAATTATTTAAATATTAGAAATCACCAGTGAAGTCATATGGTTCTGAACTTATCTTTTGGGGAAGCTTTGGATAACTGATTAAATCTCCTTACTAGTAATTGGTCTATTCAGATTTTCTATTTTTTCATCATTCAGGCTTTGTAGATTGTTATGCTTTAGGAAATTAACAATTTATTCTAAGGCATTTGATTTCTTTGGGGGAGAGAGGATGTGTATTGTTTATAGTAGCTTCTTATGATCCTTGGTTTTTGTGCAGTATCAAGGGTCTTATCCCTGCTGCCATTTATAGTATTAGTTATATGAGATTCTCCCTTATTCTTGGTAAATTTAGCTATGTTTATCCTCCATTTTGTTAATACACAGAAGAACTGTATGAAAAAGATCTTCAGGACCCAGTTAATTATGATGGTGTGATAATTCACCTAGAGCCAGACATCCTGGAATGTGAAGTCAAGTGGCCCTTAGGAAGCATCGCTACAAACAAAGCTAGTGAAGGTGATGGAATTCCAGTTGAGCTATTTCAAATCCTGAAAGATGATGCTGTGAAGGTGCTGCACTCAATATGTCAGCAAATTTGGAAAACTCAGCAGTGGCCACAAGACTGGAAAAGGTAAGTTTCATTCCAATCCCTGAGAAAGGCAATGCCAAAGACTGCTTAAACTACCACACAATTGCATTTATCTCACACGCTAGTAAAGTAATGCCAAAATTATCCAAGCCAGGTTTCAGCAATACATGAACCGTAAACTTGCAGATGTTCAAGCTGGTTTTAGAAAAGGCAGAGGAACCAGAGATCAAATTGCCAACATCCGCTGGATCATAGAAAAAACAAGAGAGTTCCAGAAAAAACTCTATTTCTTCTTTATTGACTATGCCAAAGCCTTTGACTGTGTGGATCACAATAAACTGTGGAAAATTCCAAAAGAGGTGGGAATACCAGACCACCTGACCTGCCTCTTGAGAAACCTGCATGCATGTCAGGAAGCAAGAGTTAGAACTGGACATGGAACAACAGACTGGTTCCAAATAGGAAAAGGAGTACGTCAAGGCTGTATATTGTCACCCTGTTTATTTAACTTATACGCACAGTACATCATGAGAAACGCTGGGCTGGAAGAAGCACAAGCTGGAATCAAGATTGCCAGGAGAAATATCAATAACCTCAGATACGCAGATGACACTGTCCTTATGGCAGAAAGTGAAGAGGAACTAAAGAGCCTCTTGATGAAATTGAAAGAAGAGAGTGAAAAACTTGGCTTAAAACTCAACATTCAGAAAACTAAGATCATGGCATCCGGTCCTATCACTTCATGGAAAATAGATGGGGAAACAGTGGAAATCATGGCTCACTTATTTTTTTGTGCTCCAAAATCACTGCAGATGGTTATTGCAGCCATGAAATTAAAAGACACTTACTCCTTGGAAGGAAAGTTATGACCAACCTAGACAGCATATTCAAAAGTAGAGACATTACTTTGCCAACAAAGGTCCATCTAGTCAAGGCTATGGTTCTTCCAGTAGTGATGTATGGATGTGAGAGTTGGACTATAAAAAAAGCTGAGTGCAGAAGAATTGATGCTTTTGAACTGTGGTGTTGGAGAAGATTCTTGAGAGTCCCAGACTGCAAGGAGGTCCAACCAGTCCATCCTAAAGGAGATCAGTCCTAGGTGTTCATTGGAAGGACTGATGCCAAAGCTGAAACTCCAATACTTTGGCCACCTGATGTGAAGAGCTGACTCATTTGAAAAGACCCTGATATTGGGAAAGATTGAGAGCAGGAAGGGAAGGGGATGGCAGAGAATGAGATGGTTGGATGGCATCACCAACTCAATGGACATGGGTTTGGGTAGGCTCTGGGAGTTGGTGTTGGACAGGGAGGCCTACTGTGCTGCCACTCATGGGGTGGCAAAGAGTCGGACATGACTGAGCGACTGAACTGAACTGAACTGAACTGAAGTGAAAAGTACAGCTTTTATGTTGATTGCCTTTTTTAATTTCATTTGTTTTAACTCTGATCTTTATTATTTCTTTTCTTTTACTAACTTTGGACAGCATGTTTTGCTTTCCTAATTCCTTGGGGTATAAAAGGTAGCTCTAGCTTTTTCTTTTTTTTCCTTAATGTGAGCATTTTTTTTGCTGCAAACTTTCCTCTTGAAACTGTGTTTGTTGTAGCTTGTTATTGTCCTCTAATTTTTGGAGTGACATTTTTCTATTTCCATTTGTCTCAGATATTTTTAAAAATTATTTTTTAATTTCTTTTCTGAACTCCTTGTTGTTTAGGGATATGTTTAATCTCTATACATTTTCAAATTTTTAAACTTATTTCTCTAATTGAATTCTAATTTTATACTGTTGTGGCTGGAAAAATGTTTGATATAGTTTCAATTTTCTGTGACATTCTTGAATGAATTCTTACTGTCTGTCAGAGTCAGATGATCTGGAGACGTGTTGACCCTTAAAGTGTTAGTCACTCAGTCATGTCAGACTCTTTGCAACCTCATGGACTGTAACCCAGCAGGATCCTCTGTCCACAGAATTCTCCAGGCAAGAATGCTGAAGTGGGTAGTCATTCCCTTCTCCAGGGGATCTTCCTGACCCAGGGATCAAACCCAGGTCTCCCATATTCCAGGAAGATTCTTTACCATATCCCTAGGATAGTCACAAAAGCTGAGGTATATCTATGTGTACAAGTTCCTTCCAAGAAGATACTGGTAAATTGGGGTGAGAGGCCCATAGATGATTGAATAAGTCAATTTTAATTTTATAATCCCATTTATAGGACTTAAAATATTCTTGCCTTTATTTCACATCCACTAGATCTCACAATAACAGTCAGTATGTAGATCATAAATGAAGCCCACCAGGCTCCCCTGTCCCTGGGATTCTCCAGGCAAGAACACTGGAGTGGGTTGCCATTTCCTTCTCCAATACATGAAAGTGAAAAGTGAAAGCTGCTAGATCTCATAATAACAGCCAGTATGTAGATAAAATGTATTTTCTTGCTCAATACAGGGCTCAAAAAAAATTACCTGGCCAGATTACACATTTATATTCTCTAAATTAGCAACAATCCACAAACACTCCATTTTTCTTGGACGATATATCTCAAAAAAATGATTTATACTATATTTCTGTTCATAAATAAGAGTTCTAAAACATTGTGTGTAAATTGAGGAAACATAGTACAGGGGAAAACCCCTGAAGTCTTTTAATTCTGTGGAAGAGGTCAGTTTCTCACAAATGCCCCCTGTGGAAGCCAGAGAATCTTCTTGGGCTTTAATTTCATTCTGAAATGTTTTGGCACAAAGACACTTTACAATCATGGCTAGAAAATTTAAGAAACAGTGGTTTTTAACTTCTGCAACTGTAATAAATAAGTACATGAATTTTACATGCTTATTCAAATATATCTGTACTGTTTAGACATGCTAATTCAGTGCTTTAGCATCAGATTGTAGAATAGAAACCGACAAAATAGATACATATTAAGAATGTATACAAATGGATGCGCTTTACTTCTAGTGTGATATGTATCTTCTTTCTAGATCAGCACCCTAGTATTCCAACCATTTTATATTCTTTCTTAAAATTTATTGTATATATATATGTATATACATATATTCAAGCCACATACAATATCTTCAGTTAATTTTGATTTTGTTAATTATTGATGAGTAATAAACACTCACAAATGTTATCTATTCTTTTTTCCTTCCTTTTCCTTTACTTTTTTCTCTCTCTCTCTTTCTCCATTGTGTCCCAAACATTAGGTAAGTGCTTTGGATAATACAGACAGAATGCAGAATCCTTGAGCAAAGATTGTTCACAATCTCATACTGTAGGCCATGATTTCACAAACAGGATGATATCAAATAAAGTGATTAAAGGAATTAAATGATTAAAGGAAATGGTTGTCTGTGAACTACAAAAAGGAACATTTAATCAGAGCCTAGAAGGGGAGGAGTTGATGGCTTATTATTAAATAAAACTATGCAATTTACCGAGGCACTTTAAATTGCTTTAAATTTTGGATTTCTAAATTCTAAAAAGGTGTGTGTATGTGTGTGTCTGTATGTTCAGTCACATCTGGCTCTTTGTGATCCCAAAGACCGCAGCCTACCAGGCTCTTCTGTACATGGAATTTTCCAAACAAGAATACTGGAGCAAGTTGCCATTTCCTACTCCAGCAGATCTACCTGACCCAAGGATTGAATCCGAGTCTCCTGCATCTTTTGCATTAGCAGGCAGATTCTTTAGCACTGAGCCACTGGAAATTCCCTTAAAAGGTATACAGCTGCTCAACTCAAGACCTCTGTGTCAAATTATCTTCCTAAAATCATTTCCTTTTCCAAATTATTTTTGAATCTGACAATTAATATCTCCATTCAAGAGAACCTTTCTTCTGCACACTATGTTTTGACATTTGTTCTTAGTTTTTTCACCCGAAGTTTTTATCTATTTTTTAATTAATGAAAGTCTTAAACTTTACTATGAATTGTATGTATGGTTAGTTAATAAATGTCTCTTTATTCATCTAGATTATAAGGTCCATTTTTATACAAACTAATGGATTTTTCAAGAAATGTAAAGCATTTAGAGGCAGACAAAGAAACAGTAAATAGTTGATAAATATTAACATACTTGAAATAATAATACTTGAAGGAATGGATACACACAAAAAACATGATAGAATTTGAAGAACCAGGATTTGCACAGAGAGAGTTTCATAGATAAGGTCAAGACATAATGAAGCATGGCAAGTTTTGAAAACTGCAATAGTTTCCTATGGCTGAATTTTAGTATAGATACTCATTTATTAAATAATTTGATAAAATTATATTTCTTACATATCATACCATGTAATTTTGCAAAAATAATAACTATTATATGTGTACACATATGTATGATATAAATATTTGAAACCATCTTTTATTTTTTAGTTTTTCTAGGGCATTTTTCACATCTTTGTTGCACAGGCTATAAATGAGAGGGTTTAACATGGGAATCATAAGGGTGTAAAACAATAAGGTCATGTTGTCTTCATCTAAAGAGTAAACTGAACTTGGCCTGAAGTACATAAAAAGCAGACTTCCCTGAAAAATTGCCACAGCAGTTAGGTGGGAGGCACAGGTGGAGAAAGCTTTGAACCTCCCCTCAGCAGAGTGGATCTTTCAGACTGCAAGGATGATATAACAGTACAAGATAGGAATCCCTGAAATCAAGCTCAATTCAATAACTCCAAAAACAATAAATACTGTGAATTCATTGACCTGTGTATCAGAGTAGGAAAGAAGGCAGAGTGGAGGTAAGTCACAGAAGAAGTGGTTAATCTCATTTGACCCACAAAAGCAGAAGCAGAATGCTAATGTCATGTGTATCAGAGCATCTGCCATTCCCACCAGGTAAACCCCAGCCATGAGCAGGGACATGCTGGACATGCTGGTCATGCTGACTGCATAGAGCAAGGGGCTGCTGACGGCACTGTACCGGTCATAGGCCATCACTGCCAGCAGGAGACACTCAGAATCTGCAAAGGTACAGGCAATCGAGAATTGTAGGGCACAGCCATAGAACGGGATTGGTTTGTTCTTGGCTGAAAGGTCAACCAACATCTTGGGTCCAATTGTTGTCGAATAGCAGAGGTCACAGAAGGAGAGGTGGCTGAGGAAAAGGTACATTGGTGTTTGCCGCTGGGGATCCATTCTAATCAAAATTATCATTCCAAGTTTCCTAGAAGATTAATAAGATAAACAAGTAGCAACATGGCAAATAAGGTCACTTTCCCTCCCAGATTACTGGTAATCCCCAAGAAAATGAATTCAGTCACAGAGGAGCAATTTTCTATTTTAATTCTTTAATTTTTCTTATCTAAACTTTGACAAAGTGATCAGCAAAACTATAGATGAGCGTATGGACATCTGCAAAATATCTGTAAAGGAGAGCACAGTCTCTTTGTGTAAATGTCACTTTATACTCAGAAAATTACCCAATCATGTACCTACTTTTTGAAGGAACATTGTTACCTACCTGGAAAAATAAAAACAAACACAAAACTATATTACACATTGAAAAAGTTTTATCTAAGTCTGCATGTCATCATGATGTATATAAAATTTTATGAGTTTTTCATTTTCCTAGATTTTTGCTTTCTTATCTATGGAAGTATAATTGGATGAATGTCTCATTCTATGTTCAAAATACCATAGAAGAGACATCAATGTTTGAGAGACCTGGCTGTCAGTTATAGGATTAGGCATTTTCCATCTCTAGAAGTAGTTATTTGGACACAAAAAATCATTACCATTGTCGTTTCTCAAAAACAGCTCAGATAATGTTGGTTTAAAATGATTTTCTATTTGTTCCAGCACGTATCAGCAACTATTCATAATGAAAAGTACTATGTTACTGTCCTAGTCTAGGTTTCCTTCAGCATTTGGTAGACATGAAATAAGTATTATTGATCTTTACTATAGAAATGTGTTGCTGCTTTGACACAGTACTCATTACCAATCTCTGCAGTGCCCTGGTGCCAGGGGATGAATCCCTTGACCAGCCAAAGAAAAATGATACAAAGTGAAAGCAACAGAATTTAACATATGCGTTTGCATTTCTTTGATTTTAAATTGGCTTTCATATTTTAAAAAAAAGAAAATGTGATGAGGTATAATAAACACTTCTGATAAATATAGTCTCCTCCTTGTGTGTATGTATTTGCATGTGTCATGTCTGCATGTATACACATATCTGTTGATATAACAAATAGAATATTGGTGACAGATTTTCTTTAAGTATATATTGGCATATGATTTACACAGAATTGTTTGCACATATTGTTATTTATAGTGTGGTATCTAAATTATTTTTTCAATAAAATTTTAAGAAAAACTAAAATGTATGCATATACTTCCTCAATGACAAAGAGTAAAGGAACAGCAGGCATCAATAAAAGAGAGATGAGCCAGGAAAACATACATGGGGGACCCCAATAATGAGCTGGTGGTGATGGTGACCAAGGTGAGCACATTCCCTATCATAGAGACAACGTAGATGACCAGAAACACAGCAAATATGACTTTCTGTAGCTTCAGATTCTGTGTGAGTCCCAGTAGAATAAACTCTGTCACATTATTCCTTTTCTCCATGTATTTCATATTATAGTTAATTACATTACATGAAAAAATGTCATTTTTTCATAATGCAACCTTGAACTCATTGTCTCTGGTAACAAATACCTAAATTCTATTGAGTTCTGTATCCTTATGAGTTTATTTGTGATTAAAAAAAAAAGAGTTTCTGATATTTTGAAAAATTACTCAAATTCTTTCCCTGGAGAAGATAATGCTTAGAATCATGAGGAACTTAGTGAACACAGAGGCAAGAGGAGATCTGTGTACACTGAATCATGTGAGATGACTTAGGGCCTTAGAAGCTGTAGGTCTCATGTGTAGTGGCAACTAAGCCTGAAAAAAGAAATATAAAATGGATGCAAGGGCTATACATTCAAAGTTAAAGAGTTTTCCTTTTAATCTTAGAAAATGAGAAACCACGGAAAGTAACTGGAATATTAGTGGAAGAATGAAGAAGCATTTGAGAAAGAAGGAATGCTGGATGTAACTCTAATAGAGGTTGTGTGTGACTTGTATGAAGCAGGTTGAGGTTCAGGCAAGTGAAGGAGGACAGATAAGGGAACCCCAGGGCCAGACTAATTGTAGTAGTTGGCATAAATTTTACAGAGCATTGTTGATGAGAAGGAAATGAAAGGACACAGTTACTGTAATCGAACGATCAGTGTTTTGCCTGATTCCAGTAAATTTATAATGCTAGCAAACATATTTTCAATGACTGACATCATTATGGCATGATAGCAACTTATGTGGATAGTATTATTTCATTTTTTGCACAGGCTTAAAAATTGTAAAGACTAATTTTTAGTCATAACAATAATTATTAACTAAAACTTAATGAATACTGACTATGCTTCAAATTTTTAACTCTGCTCTAAATTATGTCATAACAGTATGCTTGGGGCTGGTGCACTTGGATGACCCAGAGGGATGGTATGGGGAGGAGGTGGCAGGGGGTTCAGGATGAGAAGCACATGTACACCCGTGGCAGATTCATGTTGATGTACGGCAAAATCAATACAATATTGTAAAGTAATTAACTTCCAATTAAAATAAATAAATTTAATTAAAAAAAACAATGTTTAACTAGTAAACTCTTTTGATATGACCATGATGACTTGAATTACTTCAATAACTTTAGAGGCAAGTGTATATGAAGCAAATACAACAGACACAAAGGAACATCCACATATACACACACAATATAGCTTTTTTGAATCCTCAAATATTAATTAATTAATGAGTTTTAGCAAGCTCCAGGAGATGGTTGAGGACAGGGAAGCCTGGCATGCTGCAGTCCATGGGGTCACAAAGAGTTGGACGTGACTGAGAGACTGAACAACAGCAACAATGACATATGGTGCTGCTTTCTTTGTAGATCCATTTTATTTTTATGTTCCCTTAGCCTTTTTGTTCTCTCTCCAATTTCCCTATAAAATATAATCTCACAGATTCTTCTGCAAAATGTTGAAAATCACAATCCCAGTGTTTAAGTATATTGTTTTGAGAATCAGAAAGACCAGATGAGAATCTTGCTTTCCCCTATTTACAACTTCTTGATCTGGGGTACATTTCTTTGCAGCTTCCATCCTTGTTTCCTCTAATCAAGACAGAACAATAGTGTCTACGTCACAGGTTGTTATAAAAAGAGATTCAGGAAACATGTATGAATATATCCACCACACTGTGGAGAACGCATAAAGGCATTTCATTTGTTCTTCTATTTATGGACACAGCAGTAGGAAGAATTGATGTTTTGTGCAATAATACAAATAAATTAATCTATTAAACTGAGGAAGAGTCATTTCCAATTTTACTTTTAATGAAGTCACAGAGACCCTTATTATGCACAGCAGTTGATCCCAGGAAATGTTCTTCACATTCATGTTTGAACTAAACAAGTGATGATTTATATCACTTAATATTTACATTTATTTACATGTGTATAAATTATATTTGAGTTTTATTTTCATTCACATGATTAGTCTTCATTATTAAAAGAAGTATCTCATGGCCAAAGAATTATATCTGATATTTAGCTAGATCTTAAAAATTTCTTAAATTCTATGAGCCATAATTTTTTCATTTGTAAAATTATGTTAGTGATAATTACAAACTACCTTTGAAAAATGGGGTGAAGTTAAAATGCTCTATTACTATATTTGAAAACGGTTGAAACACAATGATTACTGTATACAGAAAATCACAATTTCTATGATCGACACTATCAAAAAACTTACCTTCTGGTCTTAGATGATATTAGTGATTTTCAAAATGTTCAGATCTAATTCCAATTTCAAATTATCCTGCCTCGTCTTGGGATATGTAGCTTTCGGTATGAAAGATATGACATATTCCAAAAGACCCAGTTCAGATTATTCATAGTAGAAATATAATCCTTTTTATAAGTCTAAGTCTTTTCTTCTAGCCTCAGTTCAGTTCAGTTCAGTTCATTTGCTCAGTCATGTCCAACTCTTTGCGACTTCATGAATTGCAGTAAGCCAGGCCTCCCTGTCCATCACCAACTCCCGGAGTTCACCCAGACTCACGTCCATCGCATCAGTGATGCCATCCAGCCATCTCATCCTCTGTCATCCCCTTCTCCTCTTGCCCCCAATCCCTCCCAATCAGAGTCCAATGAGTCCCAGCATGAGGTCAGAGTCTTTTCCAATCAGTCTTACAAAGAAATCCCAGGCCTGATCTCCTTCAGAATGGACTGGTTGGCCAGTCCAAGGACTCTCAAGAGTCTTTCAACACCACAGTTCAAAGCATCAGTCTTCTTCACAGTCCAACTCTCACAAGAAATCCCAGGCCTGATCTCCTTCAGAATGGACTAGGTTGGATCTCCTTGCAGTCCAAGGGACTCTCAAGAGTCTTCTCAAACACCACAGTTCTGCAGTCAATTCCATACAGTGATTTTCACAGTCCATGTGGTGATCACAGGAAATGGGAGAAAATGAGGTATGGGTTCTTTTGATTGTCCTGGGGAGCTTGCAGTAGGAAGTGACAAAATTCTGGGCATCAACACTTTGGCAAATATTACTTTGAAAGAAGTTGAAATATCTTATGGTAGCCCTAAAAGAATCTTCATTTTTATTAAGCCACTAGGAAAGTTCCCTAAATTTCTCAGTGGGAAAACTGTGTGTCAGGGACTATATAGTCCTCAACATCATAAAATAATTTTCTTTATCACATGATCTGTGGCATTCTGCAATATTGTTGGCATTCCAGTCTATTTTGATATTTTCCCCAGTTGCTTGTTGGTGTCTGTTAAGATACAGTCTGATTTTGTATCAGACAAATGAAACACTTCTCCCTTTGAAAAACTTTTTTCAACAATCTGTCTTTAATAAATTAACAATTTATTTTAATATCTCTCTGGCTTAGACTCTTGAACCTCAACATTTCTCCTGACAAATATTGTCCTGTAGTTTAACTTGTCTTTCTTCTAATTTTTCTTTTGTTTTTCTTTCTCACTGTACTTGTTGTAGTTGTTTAAAAAATAACAAATTCTGTAAATAAAACTATTTAGTCATTTATTCTTTAAATGAGTATTTGGCACTTACCACTTTCACAAATCTTTAAATCTGAATTTGAAATAATTGTTTTTTTAACAAAAAAGATGCCATATCACAAATAATTAAGACATCCATTTTTTAAAATGTATTTACATAACACAATCCCAACCTCTCTGTGGGAGCATGCACAATCAGGGCTTCTCTACCTAGAAGCACTGTCAAAGCTTATGAAATTAAGTCTTCAAGCTTTAACTAAACTACATATTGGAGGATAAAAACACTGTTTCGATCCCTGGTCTGGGAAGATCCCACATGTCACGTGGCAACTAAGCCTGTGCACCATGACTACCGAGCCTGTGTTCTGGAGCCATGAGCCAAAAATAAATAAATAAATATTTTTTAAAAGAAACAAGTTAGTATCATATACACAGTTCTTGCTTTAACTAAAACTAGCATGCAATTCTGAACAAAATTTGGAAGAAAGGAATTTAGAATTACAAAGTAATACTCTATAGAATTAATAAACTTGTTGCACTAATTATCTTTGGTCTACATGGACTTCAACTATCTTTATCATTTATATTTGATTTACTGATAAAAAGCATACTAAGAAATCTGTAAAATAGCAAAAAAGTAAAATACCAAAAACCTTCTATTTCAAGTGATTCTCTTTTAAAATGCTCCTTTGATTGGATTTATAAGCATATTTGTTGATTCCATCCCTGACAAAGCTTCAGTTGAAATATCAGGCCAACTGCATTGATGTGGTGACAACAGATGCTCAAACAAGTAAGCAGATATTTTCTTTATTTCTTAGCCTTATATTAAAAATAGCTTACACTTATAAATGGGAACCTCAATTAGCTGCTGAGTTATAGGTTGCCCATTTGGCTAAATCTTCCAAAATTAGCTGCACCAGAATTGTCAATCCCTTTGAATAATTTGTGTAATCTTTGTTTTCCAACACCCCTACATATGTGTATATCATTTCCGACACAGGAAACTCTGTGTGTGTGTGTGTGTGTGTGTGTGTGTGTGTGTGTTCAGTTGTGTCTGACTTTTTGAGACCCCCTAGACTGTAGCCCTCCAGGCTCCTCTGTCCATTGAATTGTCCAGGCAAGAATACTGGAGTGGTTGCAATTTCTTCCTCCAAATAAACTATGTAGTATCATCTTATTGGGTCAATATTTTATATGGCCTTTTTTTTTCTTTCTTGATATGTGACATAAAGGAGTAGGTGCAGTGATCACATGGATGAATTAAAAATATTAGTGCTAAATCCCATGGACAGAGGAACTTGGTGGGCTACAGTCCATGGGGTCACAAAGAGTCCAACACGACTGAAACTACTTAGCATGCACAAACACCTCTGTATGTAGGTGAATTATTTTTAAAAACATCAGCAGTAGGTCAATGACAAAAGAAATCATACTGTAAATTACACTGCTGCAAGTTGCAGAATATAAAATCAACACACAGAAATCCCTTGCATTCCTATACACTAATAATGAGAAAATAGAAAGAGAAATTAAGGAAACAATTCCATTCACCATTGCAATTTCTTGGCTGTTGCAAAAATAACAGATTATATTTTTTGCTATTATTATTAACTATATTTTGCAAGAATCATCAACTTTTGATTAAAGGACTGGAAACGTTTAAACAAAATTTCAATTTTGATACAAAATGTGTATGCAGCATATTAGTGTTAGCAAGGAATCCATCATAGAATACACCAAGGATATCTGGCATTTGGTGAGTTGATTTAACCTAGGATCATCCTTTCACTCTGATCTGAGGGATATGGAATCCAGAAGATTTTTGGCAGAGGAAACCTATATGAACTGAAAACAGCAATATACAGGTTAAATTCTAATTCTACTTTTATTAGTCCCAGGATCATCATGCATGTGCAGTTATATGTTTAACCCCAGAGAAATTTACTATTCTATTTTTCTTTATGTGTTAAAAATGTTTAATCTTTCCCAGGCCAATTCTGCTGTTATCATATGACTGCCATAACCCAATCAATGATTTGTCTAGTTTTTTCTTTTTTTATTTCCTTCTATGTAGCCTGTGTTCTCATATAATTATATTCTATCTTGGGGATATTTAGTACTCTAAACATTATACTCATTCAGGAATCATTTATATATAATACTACTATTGATAAATACTATTCTTTCTTATTTTCCAGATAAAGAAACTAAAGTTCTAAAGGATAAAGCTAATTTCCCATAATCAAATTTACTCAAGTTGTTAAGCAAAGACTTCAACCTGACACTTCAGAACATTCCTGGGTATACACTGATCACACTGCTTCACTAGCTTAGGTTGAGCAATCTTGAGCTTCTTTCACTCCACCTTCTCATGTTTTGTTGCTCAATTTTAATTCTTCTTTATTTCTATCTTTTAAATCAAGATCCATGGTTCTGAGTGAAGGAAATCAGAGCTCTGTGACCATGTTCATCCTCTTGGGCTTCTCAGAATACCCACACCTCCTGGAACCCCTTTTTCTGATGTTCTTGACCATTTACACAGTCACTCTGGTGGGGAATCTTGGCATAATAGTGATCATAAGGACAAGTCTTAAACTCCACACACCCATGTACTTTTTTCTTAGCCATCTATCCTTTTTGGATATTTGTTCTTCCAGTGTATTTACACCCAAACTCCTAGGTATCTTGGTAGTGGAAGACAGAGTTATCTCTTTCAAAGGATGCATGGCACAGTTTTTCTTTGGCTGTGCATTTGTGATTATGGAGATGTCTATGCTAGCAGCGATGGCCTATGACAGGTTTGCGGCTGTTTGTAACCCCTTGCTCTACACAGTTGCTATATCTCCTAAGCTCTGCAGCCTCCTGTTCGCTGGGACTTACATGTGGGGTGGAATGTGTTCCTTGACAATCACATGTTCTCTTTTGGAGCTGTCCTTCTCCAGTTCTAATGTCATACATCACGTTGGCTGTGAGTATTCTGCCATCATCTCTGCTTCCTGTTCTGACACCCATTTCAGTCAACTGATGCATTTCATCATTTCTACACTCAATGAGATTTGTGTAGCCTCCTGGTTATCCTCACTTCCTGTTTTCATAGTTGTCACAATCATCAAGATGCCTTCAGCTGCTGGACTCTGAAAAGCCGTCTCCACCTGTGCCTCCCACCTGAGCACCGTCACCATTCTCCATGGGACTGTTCTGTTCCTTTATTGTGTACCCAACTCCAAAAGCTCATAGCTCCTCGTCAAAGTAGCCACTGTGCTTTTTACTGTCATGATTCCTATGCTGAACCCTCTTATCTACAGCCTTAGGAATAAAGATGTGAAAGAGACAGTCAGGAGTTTGATAACTATGAAACTGCTTTCTCCCTCAATATAATTCAGAAGTCCAATAGGACTGAAAAACCACTTGAATTAAAGTCAAGCTGTGTATAACTCAAATAAATATGTTTATGTTCATATTATGCCTAATAATTTTCTTATATATTTCTGATGCTAGTTAACCTTTAAGTAAATATATGATTATGTTTCAAATAAATTGTATATTGCACTTTACTTTTTTTTTTGATGATCAGGATGAGCTACAATTATTTCTGTGTTAATATAGAAATAATACATTATGGAAGTCACAGCGATGAAAAGATATATATTGTTAGAGACTCACTCCTCATGCTACAGTTTATGTTGTGATTTGTAACACTGCTGCAAGCACAGATGATAACTCTGTTTAGTGTCAGGGTTAAGGTTAGGGTTAGGGTTAAATTTGCACTCAGGTTCTCATAACTAACTCTTTTGATTCAATTCTATAAAATGCAACTTTTAGCTTGTCTCAGAACTTTATTTTACTCCAGGTAAAATGAGGATTTTTGAGTTTGCATTATAAAAATATTACCTGATTTTAAGCAAGAAGATCCTGAAAATAATAGCTAGTCTCTGTATGCATCACTAACTTTTTGAATGCAAGTATAATATAGTTCAATAAAAGGTGTTTAAGATGATACTGAATACTGAGAAAAAGTTAAATGTATTTCTAATGAGATATAATGATTACTCAGTGATAAAGCCCAAGTTACATACTCATTTATGTCTCAGGTTTGCACTCATAATCCAAAGAAGAAGAAATGCTCTTTATCAATAATGAAATATGAAAAAAATTATAATAGATTAACAGAGATGTTTTTGAATAACTGGACCTAATCATGAATCTACCTCATTTGGTTTAATAAGTCTTTCTTATATTCCTTTGAAGTACCTGCCATTACCACATATTCTTTATGATAACTTTGAAGTAAATCTCACTATCCATTAGAGCAACTTCTGACATCTTTTCTTCCCTGTAAGTGAATCCTGTTTATCCTTGACTGTTTCATTTTCATACAGACTTCAGTATTTATTTTCTTCATTCTTTTAAACCCTGAGACCCTTAGGGGCTGTAAAACTTAACATCACTTGTTCTTTAGCTCTGTGTGTTCAAGCATGTTTGACTGTAGCCATGCCCTCTCTGCTTCATTCATCTATACTCCTTCATAATGATAAGATCACATTAGCTGGTTTTTATTTTACCATTGTTTTAATTTATTGACTTTTATTTTTTATTTTTTCTGCTGTCAAAGAGAGACAACAAAAGCATGTTATATACAGCATGACATATTGAGATCTTATCTCTTTCCCAACCAGGGATAAAGCCTGTGCTCCCTGCAGTGGAAGCAAAGAATCTTAACCCCTGGACCACCAGGGAAATCCCACCATTGTTTTTATTGATGTGACTTTGCCATTTGATTTATTTCTGTCCATGGGATTTTTATCAAAGTGAAAGTGAAGTCGCTCAGTCGTGTCCGACTCGCAACCCCATGGACGGTAGCCTACCAGGCTCCAAGATCCATGGGATTTTCCAGGCAAGAATACTGGAGTGGGCTGCCATTTCCTTCTCCAGGGGATCTTCCCAACCCAGGGATTGAACCTGGGTCTTCTGCATAACAGACAGACGCTTTACCGTCTGAGCCACTAGAGTGATCCTATTAAAACAAAGGGAAGATATATCATTCTTGCAATTTACAGTTCTAGGAAAATAATTTGGTTACATACAAAACTCATTCCACTCTGAATGGATGACTTTTCTCAACTCACACTTATTAAAATTCTTATTAGCTATAGAAACTTTAAGTAATCCTCATATTAACTACTGAAATTACTGTGATTAATTTTAAAATACTTTGGCTGTAATACTATGTGTATATCTAAACTAACATCTTCCCAAGAATGTATAAATCCAAAGGCAATCCCCTAGAGTTTTAATTGAAAAGTTCATGCTTCCTAGATGGCTGTGACAAATATTTCTAGTATCCATGTGTTCAATAGAAATTGACCGATCCCTGATAAGAGTGCTGTCTTGTAGGTCTTCATAGAACTGTTCAACTTCAGCTTCTTGAGCGTTACTGGTTGGGGCATAGACTTGGATTACTGTGATATTGAATGGCTTGCCTTGGAAACAAACAGAGATCATTCTGTCCTTTTTGAGATTGCATCCAAGTACTGCATTTCGGACTCTTTTGTTGACCATGATGGCTACTCCATTTCTTCTAAGGGATTGCTGCCCACAGTAGTAGATATAATGGTCATCTGAGTTAAATTCACCCATTCCAGTCCATTTTAGTTCGCTGATTCCTAGAATGTCGATGTTCACTCTTGCCATCTCCTGTTTGACCACTTTTAATTTGCCTTGATTCATGGACCTAACATTCCAGGTTCCTATGCAATATTGCTCTTTACAGCATTGGACCTTGCTTCTATCACCAGTCACATCCACAGCTGGGTATTCTTTTTGCTTAGGCTCCATCCCTTCATTCTTTCTGGAGTTATTTCTCCACTGATCTCCAGTAGCATATTGGGCACCTACCGACCTGGGGAGTTCCTCTTTCAGTATCCTATCATTTTGCCTTTTCATAGTGTTAATGGGGTTCTCAAGGCAAGAATACTGAAGTGGTTTGCCATTCCCTTCTCCAGTGGACCATATTCTGTCAGACCTCTCCACCATGACCCACCCATCTTGGGTGGCCCCACACGGCATGGCTTAGTTTCACTGAGTTAGACAAGGCTGTGGTCCATGTGGTTAGACTGACTACTTTTCTGTGATTATGGTTTCAGTGTGTCCTCTGATGCCCTCTCACAACACCTACCATCTTACTTGGGTTTCTTTTACCTTGGACGTGGGGTATCTCTTCACAGCTCTTCCAGCAAAGCACAGCTGCTGCTCCTTACCTTGGACAAGGGGTATCTCCTCACGGCCGCCCCTCCTGACCTTGAACGTTATCCCCTATAATGAACCTTTTTCATTATATGGGACTGGAATGCAAAAGTAGGAAGTCAAGAAACACCTGGGGTAACAGGCAAATTTGGCCTTGGAATATGGAATGAAGCAGTGCAAAAGCCAAAAAGAGTTTTGCCAAGAGAACGCACTGATCATAGCAAACACCCTCTTCCAACAACACAAGAGAAGACTCTACACATGGACATCACCAGATGGTCAACCGAAATCAGATTGATTATATTCTTTGCAGCCAAAGATGGAGAAGCTCTATACAGTCAGCAAAAACAAGACCAGGAGCTGACTGTGACTCAGATGATGAACTCCTTGTTGCCAAATTCAGACTTAAACAGAAGAAAGTAGGGAAAACCACTAGACCATTCATGTATGAACTAAATCAAAGCGCTTATTATTATACAGTGGAAGTGAGAAATAGATTTAAGGGACTAGATCTGATAGATAGTCTGATGAACTATGGATGGAGGTTCGTGACACTGTACAGGAGACAGGGATCAAGACCATCCCCATGCAAAAAAAAAATGCAAAAAAGCAAAATGGCTGTCTGGGGAGACCTTACAAATATCTGTGAAAAGAAGAGAAGTGAAAAGCAAAGGAGAAAAGGAAAGATATAAGCATCTGAATGCAGAGTTCCAAAGAATAGCAAGAAGAGATAAGAAAGCCTTCCTCAGAGATCAATGCAAAGAAATAGAGGAAAACAACAGAATGGGGAAGACTAGAGATCTCTTCAAGAAAATTAGAGATACGAAGGGAACATTTCATGTGAAGATGGGCTCGGTAAAGGACAGAAATGGTATGGACCTAACAGAAGCAAAAGATATTAAGAAGAGGTGGCAAGAATACACAGAACTATACAAAAAAGATCTTCATGACCCAGATAATCACGATGGTATGATCACTCACCTAGAGCCAGACATCCTGGAATGTGAAGTCAAGTGGGCCTTTGTTCATCACTATGAACAAAGCTAGTGGAGGTGATGGAATTTCAGTTGAGCTATTTCAAATCCTGAAAGATAATACTGTGAAAGTGCTGCACTCAATATGCCAGCAAATTTGGAAAACTCAGCAGTGGCCACAGGACTGGAAAAAGGTCAGTTTTCATTCCAACCCCAAAGAAAGGCAATGCCAAAGAATGCTCAAACTGCCGCACAATTGCACTCATCTCACATGCTAGTAAAGTAATGCTCAAAATTCTCCAAGCCAGGCTTCAGCAATACGTGAACCGTGAACTTGCAGATGTTCAAGCTGGTTTTAGAAAAGGCAGAGGAACCAGAGATCAAATTGCCAACATCTGCTGGATCATGGAAAAAGCAAAAGAATTCCAGGAAATTCTACTTCTGCTTTATTGACTATGCCAAAGCCTTTGACTGTGTGGATTGCCGGGAGCCAGCACGGGAGTTCCCACCCATGACATGGTCATGCGGGAGAGCCCTGACTGGCAAGGCGAGTCAGGGCTCTAGGACCCCCCACAGGATCTGCCTGAGCGTGTACCCCAAAACCAGAATCTGTCTGTTTCACTATTTTACGACTTTCACCAACTCCTCTGACATTAACGGGGGGCTATCCCTGACCACTTTTCTCTGAAGGAAATCAACTTAGAGCTCTATTAATTAGCCTCTTGGGCATAATAGGAGTGTTTCAATCCAAACCCCTCAGATGGCTTTCTAACTTGCCTGACAGGTTTACCCAGACTCCTACAGCTATGCATACGATTGTTTACAGTCTCCCAACCGCACGACAAGCTTAAGATATTCAAATAGTATAGAGCCTCTCGGAGAGTTAGAAATTGTTAGAAAAGAACTAGTAGAAGATTTCATTGTTGAGCCAATGCTTGCTGCCACATCCCCTGTATTGTATCCTTGGAAGTGTATTAATTAATATAGTTGGTATATAGAAAAAATAAGTAGTGGCCTTGGTGTTAACAACTTTAGACCCTTAAGGTAATGAATTCTTTCCTTTGTTGTAAGCCCACTGCGTCTTTGCCCTATAGGAATGCAACTTTATCTAACACCTTCGGAGGATGCCTCCAAACCTTAAAATAATTACTCTTAGAGAAAATAAGTCTTATGTTTGACAAACCTTTATCAGGGTCATAAAATGTTAACAGGCCTTCTGGCCAGAAGATGATGTAAATCACCTAAACCATTTGTATACGATAAGTTTGCAGAAAAGAAAGCCTGGTCTCGATAAGGATCAAAGACTGCTGACTTTGCATGATTTCACACCCCCTATTATCCTCTATGCACAACTTAAGGTATATAAGCTCCCTTTGAAAATAAAGCCACGGGCGTTGCTCAAAGCTTGGTCTCCACGTGTAGTTCTTTCTTGCTTCCTTTTCTCTCCTTTTCTTCTCTGTTCTTCCTTCAGGGTGACTGATCGGAGCGTGGGGGCTCTCTGAGACCACTTACTTGCCTGGGCTTCTAAGACCCACTTGAGAAGGTGCCTAAGGTGGGGACACCTTTCCACTATTTGAGAGGGCGCCTGCGGCCTCCGTGGTCAGAGCAACCTGATGTCACAGGTTTTATTGGCTTTCCGCATAAACCAGTTAGGTCACCTCTGTCTTCTTCCTTTTATCTATCCTTTAATCACCTACGCCATCCGCCTGAGGGAATCCCTGGATCCAACTGGGGCTAGACCCCGGTAGTGGATCACAAAACTGGAGAATTCTGAAAGAAAAGGGAATACCAGACCACCTGACCTGCCTATTGAGAAACCTGTATGCAGGTCAGGAAGCAACCGTTAGAACTGGACATGGAACAATACACTGGTTCCAAATAGGAAAAAGAGTATGTCAAGGCTGTATATTGTCACTCTGCTTATTTAACTTACATGCAGAGTACAGCATGAGAAACGCTGGGCTGGAAGAAGCACAAGCTGGAATCAAGATTGCTGGGAGAAATATCAATAAGCTCAGATATGCAGATGATGCCACGCTTATGGCAGAAAGTGAAGAGGAACTCAAAAGCCTCTTGATGAAAGTGAAAGAGGAGAGTGAAAAAGTTGGCTTAAAGCTCAACATTCAGAAAACGAAGATCATGGTATCTGGTCCCATCACTTCATGGGAAATAGATGGGGAAACAGTGGAAACAGTGTCAGACTTTATTTTGGGGGGACTCCAAAATCACTGCAGATGGTGATTGTAGCCATAAAATTAAAAGACGCTTACTCCTTGGAAGGAAAGTTATGACCAACCTAGATAGCATATTCAAAAGCAGAGACATTCCTTTGCCAACAAAGGTCCATCTAGTCTAGGCTATGGTTTTTCCAGTGGTCATGTACGGATGTGAGAGTTGGACCATGAAGAAATCTGAGCGCTGAAGAATTGATGCTTTTGAACTGTTGTATTGGATAAGACTCTCGAGAGTCCCTTGGACTGCAAGGAGATCCAACCAGTCCATTCTTAAGGAGATCAGCCCTGGGATTTCTTTGGAAGGACTGATGCTAAAGCTGAAACTCCAATACTTTAGCCACCTCATGTGAAGAGTTGACTCATTGGAAAAGACCGTGATGCTGGGAGGGATTGGGGGCAGGAGGAGAAGGGGATGACAGAGGATGAGATGGCTGTATGGCATCACCGACTCCATGGACATGAGTTTGGGTGGATTCCAGGAGTTGGTGATGGACAGGGAGGCCTGGCATGCTGCAATTCATGGGTTTGCAAGGAGTCGGACACAACTGAGTGACTGAACTAAATGGCGGAGAGTTCTGACAATGTGTGTTCCACTGGAAAGGGAATGGAAACCACTTCAGCATTCTTACCTTGAGAACCCTGTAAACAGTATGGAAAGGAAAAAAGATATGACACTGAAAGATGAATTTCCCAGGTTGGTAGGTGCCCAATATGCTACTGAAGAGTGAAGAAATAGCTCCAGAAGGAATGAAGAGGCTGAGCCAAAGTGGAAACAACACTCATCTGTGGGTGTGTCTGGTGGTGAAAGTAAAGTCCGATGCTGTAATGAACAATACTGCATAGGAACCTGGAATGTTAGGTCCATGAATCAAGGTAAATTAGAAGTGGTCAAACAGGAGATGGCAAGAGTGAACACTGACATTTTAGTAATCAGTGAACTAAAATGGATAGCAATGGGTAAATTTAATTCAGATGATCATTATATCTATTACTGTGAGCAAGAATCCCTTAGAAGAAATGGAGTAGCCCTCATAGTCAACAAAAGAGTCTGAAATGCAGTACTTGGGTGCACTCTCAAAAATGACAGATCTCCATTTGTTTCCAAGGCAAACCATTCAATATCACAATAATCCAAGGCTATGCTCCAACCACTAATGCCAAAGAAGCTGAAATTGAATCGTTCTATTATTACCTCCAAGACCTTCTAGAACTAACACACCCAATATATGTCCTTTTCATCATAGGGGACTGGAATGCAAAAGTAGGAAGTCAAGAGATACCTGGATTAACAGGTAAGTTTGGTCTTTGAGTACGAAATGAAGCGGGACAGAGTCTAACAGAGTTTTGCCAAGAGAATGCAGTGGTCATAGCAAACACCCTCTTCCAACAACATAAGAGATGACTCTACACATGGACATCACCAGATGGTCAATACCAAAATCAGATTGATTACATTCTTTGCAGCCAAAGATGGAGAAGCTCTATATAGGCAGCAGAAACAAGATTGGGAGATGACTGTGGCTCAAATCATGAACTCTTTATTGCAAAATTCAGACTTAAACTGAAGAAAGTAGGGGAAATCACAAGGCCATTCAGTCAGTTCAGTCGCTCAGTCGTGTCCAACTCTTTGCAACCCCATGAATCACAGCACGCCAGGCCTCCCTGTCCATCACCAACTCCCGGAGTTCACTCAGACTCACGTTCATCGAATCAGTGATGCCATCCAGCCATCTCATCCTCTGTCATCCCCTTCTCCTTCTGCCCCCAATCCCTCCCAGCATCAGAGTCTTTTCCAATGAGTCAACTCTTCGCATGAGGTGGCCAGGGTACTGGAGTTTCAGCTTTAGCATCAGTCCTTCCAAAGAAATCCCAAGGCTGATCTCCTTCAGAATGGACTGGTTAGATCTCCTTGCAGTTTAAGGGACTCTCAAGAGTCTTCTCCACACAACAGTTCAAAAGCATCAATTCTTCAGTGCTCAGATTTCTTCACAGTCAACTCTCACATCCATACATGACCACAGGAAAAACCATAGCCTTGACTAGACAGACCTTTGTTGGCAAAGTAATGTCTCTGCTTTTGAACTTGCTATCTAGGTTGGTCATAACTTTCCTTCCAAGGAGTAAGCGTCTTTTAATTTCATGGCTGCAGTCACCATCTGCAGTGATTTTGGAGCCCCCCAAAAATAGAGCCTGACACTGTTTCCACTGTTTCCCCATCTATTTCCCATGAAGTGTTGGGACCAGATGCCATGATCTTCGTTTTCTGAATGTTGAGCTTTAAGCCAACTTTTTCACTCTCCACTTTCACTTTCAGCAAGAGGCTTTTTGGTTTTTCTTCACTTTCTGCCATAAGGGTGGTGTCATCTGCATATCTGAGCTTATTGATATTTCTCCCGGCAATCTTGATTCCAGCTTGTGCTTCTTCCAGCCCAGGTTTTCTCATGATGTACTCTGCATAGAAGTTAAATAAGCAGGGTGACAATATACAACCTTGACGTACTCCTTTTCCTATTTGGAACCAGTCTGTTGTTCCATGGCCAGTTCTAACTGTTGCTTCCTGACCTACATGCAGATATTTCAAGAGGCAGGTCAGGTGGTCTGGTATTGCCATCTCTTTCAGAATTTTCCACAGTTTGTTGTGATCCACACAGTCAAAGGCTTTGGCATAGTCAATAAAGCAGAAATAGATGTTTTTCTGGAACTCTCTTGCTTTTTCCATGATCCAGCGGACGTTGGCAATTTGATCTCTGGTTCCTCTGCCTTTTCTAAAACCAGCTTGAACATCAGGAAGTTCACGGTTCACATATTGCTGAAGCCTGGCTTGGAGAATTTTGACCATTACTTTACTGGCATGTGAGATGAGTGCAGTTGTGCAGTAGTTTGAGCATTCTTTGGCATTGCCTTTCTTTGGGATTGGAATGAAAACTGATCTTTTCCAGTCCTGTGGCCACTGCTGAGTTTTCCAAATTTGCTGGCATACTGAGTGCAGCACTTTCACAGCATCATCTTTAAAGATTTGAAATAGCTCAACTGGAATTCCATCACCTCCACTAGCTTTGTTCATAGTGATGCTTTCTAAGGTCCACTTGACTTCACATCCCAGGGTGTCTGGCTCTAGGTCAGTGATCACATCATCATGATTATCTGGGTTGTGAAGATCTTTTTTGTACAGTTCTTCTGTGTATTCTTGCCACCTCTTCTTAATATCTTCTACTTCTGTTAGGTCCATACCATTTCTGTCCTTTATCGAGCCCATCTTTGCATGAAATGTTCCCTTCGTATCTCTAATTTTCTTGAAGAGATCCCTAGTCTTTCCCATTCTGTTGTTTTCCTCTATTTCTTTGCATTGATCACTGAGGAAGGCTTTCTTATCTCTTCTTGCTATTCTTTTGAACTCTGCATTCAAATGCTTATATCTTTCCTTTTCTCCTTTGCTTTTCGCTTCTCTTCTTTTCACAGCTATTTGTAAAACCTCCCCAGACAGCCGTTTTGCTTTTTTGCATTTCTTTTGCATGGGGATGGTCTTGATCCCTGTCTTCTCTACAGTGTCAGGAACCTCATTCCATAGTTCATCAGGCACTCTACCTAAATCAAATCTCTTATGATTGATTATACAGTGGAAGTGACAAATCAATTCAAGGGATTAGATCTGATAGACAGATTGCCTAAAGAACTATAAATGGAGGTCTGTAATATAAAGGAGGCAGTGATCAAAATCATCCCCATGAAAACTTCCATAAGACCCAGCAATCCCACTCCTGTGTATATACCCTGAGAAAACCATAATTCAAAGAGATATGCAGCACTATTGACAATAGCCAGGACATTGGAGCAACCTAGATGTACACTGACAGATGAATGGATAAAGAAGGTGTGGTACATATATATAATTGAATATTGCTCAGTCATAGAAAGTAATGCATTTGTATCAGTTCTAATTAGGTGGATGAATCTAGAGTGAAGTGCTATATAGAGTGAAGGAAGTCAGAAAGAGAAAAACAAATATTGTATATTAATGCAAATAAAATGGAATCTAGAAAAATAGTACTGATGAATCTATTTGCAGGGCAGGATTAGAGAGGCAGACATGGAGAACAGACTTGTGAACACAGCAGGGGAAGGAGAGGGTGGGGAAAATTGAGAGAGTAGCACTGAATCATTTACATTACCGTGTGCAAAGCAGATCTAATGGGAAGTTGCTGCATAACACAGCTCAGCCCAGTACTCTATGACAACCTAGAGAGGTGGGATGGGGTGGAGAATGGGAGGGAGGTTCAAGAGAGAGGGGACATATGTGCCCTTAGGGTTGATCCACCTTGTTGTGTGGCAGAAACCAATACAACATTATAAAGCAATTATCTTCCAATTAAAAAAATAAAAATAAAAAACACCAAAATCTACATTCCTGAGAAACATTTCCTGTCACAATACAGCTTTTCACCAGATGAACAGACAAAAAAGAGGTACTATCTACTACCACCAAACATTTTGAAACATTAATATGTATGCAGATATACTCTTCTTTAGAATTGTATTTACGCCTGTGAAATAAAACACATTTGTTTGCTTCACAGAGCACTTCTGGTGGGGTGGTCTGATTAGTCTTATACTTTAAAAATAGGCATTGGAGTGTCAGGTTCCTTATGCTCTCCTGCTTTCCCATTCTTAGATATGACTTCTGCACCCTTCCAAGGATGAAAGATGGAGAAGGAAATGGCAACCCATTCCAGTATCCTTGCCTGGAAAATCCCATGGACAGAGGAGCCTAGGGGACTGCAGTCCATGGGGTCACAAAGAGTTGGGCATGACTGAGGGACTAACACAAAGGATGAAAGTAGTGGAAACAAAAGACTGAACACTTGTTGACATCTATCTTCATGTTATTAGCCAAAATTGAGTCATTGTTTCATACTCAGATGGAAAGGAGGCTGAGAAATTGAATATTTCAAATCCTCATAGAAAAGTGAAGTCGCTCAGTTGTGTCTGACTCTTTGCGACCCCATGGACTGTAGCCTACCAGGCTTCTCTGTCCATGGGATTTTCCAGGCAAGAATACTGGAGTGGGTTACCACTTCCTTCTCCAGGAGATCTTCCTGACCCTAGCATTGAACCCGGGTCTTCCTCATTGTAGGCAGACACTTTACCATCTGAGCCACCAGGGAAGTCTCTTCTTATAGTACAGTTAAATTGGTTATGAGATTGAAGTTTTGAATTTGTATATCCTGAGCAAGTCTACACCATCTCATATTATTTTCTTTGAAAGACATCATTATCTTCTGTGTATTAGCTGTCTCTTGCAGTTTTAGTTTATTATCTTGGAGGTCTGTAGATGATAGGTCAAAACTGTTGGGAGGGCCACATTTTTTTTTTTTTTTTTGCTCTAGTGAGTATTCCATCTTTCTTGTTCAATTAAATTATTGGCAGAATTTTCTTCCTTGAGGTTGTTGAACAGAGGACTGATTCCTTGCTGGCAACTGGTCAAATGCCATGTTCACTTTATAGAGATCAGGACAGTCCTTGCTCTTTGTCCCAACAGACTTTGGAGCCAGCACTGACAAAATGAGCCCTCCTTTTCTCTGTTCCATTTGTGATAACCCATTTTTTGAATATTGCTTTTCTTTCTCTTTTTTTTAAGGCTTATGTGATCAGATTGGTTCTACCTGAATAATCTCCCCATTTCAATGATTTATGGTATTAATCATATCTATAAAGTCCATTTTGTCAACTAATGTAGTGCACTTGTTTCCAGGGATTCTAGTTCATTTCACCTGGAGAGAATATCTATCACAATCTCCCAATGAAATAGCATGACTGGCTTATGTGGTCTTCATTTGATTGAACCATTAACTTCCATAAATTATTCTCTGATACACCATATGATAGTACATCCCAGGATAAAGACAGTTAGGTTATAATTGAAACTAAAACTAGAGAATGGAATAATTGTCAAAAGAACTATAGCAGAAGTTCTCAGGGACAGCTACAACAAATCATCTCTTAATGTTGCTGATTTGAGGATGGAATTGGGAAGATGGGCATTCATAATCCTAGTGAGA
This sequence comes from Bos mutus, assembly GCF_027580195.1. NCBI lineage: Eukaryota > Metazoa > Chordata > Mammalia > Artiodactyla > Bovidae > Bos > Bos mutus. The sequence continues at coordinate 62,243 of NC_091632.1, forward strand.
TATGTTCACTTTCCTTGATTATATTAGTCAATGATTTAAAGTTTTCAACACTAAAGGAGGGGATAAAGACATGGGAGGTTAGTCCAGACACACTAATGTAATGCAATTGTATGGACTGTGGGTAATTCTGAAAATAACTTCTAAAACTTTTCTTCACTTTTATATCCATATATATTTTCTTTTAAAAATTCAAATTGACAGACTTAGCTGTTAGAATGCAGTTATGTAAAGGATGAAATAATGCAAAGCAAATTATTTTGGATCAAATTTGCTAAGTAGAACATGCAAATATGTGCAAAATAAACCAGTTAAGATGAGTAGGAAGGTACTGTTTTTATCATGCACTTAGGAAGAGAACAAAGTCTATGACTGCTATTCTTTTGATTTTATGATTGCAGTAATTTCATGTGAGTTTATAGTGGATAAGCAAATATGCTCCCAATATTATTGGTTCTCTGAAAAATCTAGATTTTTTTGCTAGCAGTCTGATGTTGGCACTAGCAATATTCATTTACCCATTCACTCATTCAATCCCTCCTTCAAACATTCAATTTTCAACTGCTTATAGTCATTTTCTGTGCTATAGAATCAAAGAATGCCAACAAATGCAAGTGCGGAGATAGAGATAATTATTTAGATAAATAAACATATTTTCTAGTATATTTAAGCCAAAAAACTTACTGGATTCAATTTTGTTTTTGCTTTTTTAATGTGTAAATTACTATGTAACTCATGAGGCAGGATTATTCCTTAGACATGGAGGATTGACGACTCACTTATCTGGTATTTATCCAAGCCAGTAAATTGTGGATTAGTTTTCTAAAGTATTCATAAGTGCATCTGAGAATAGAAGTGGCTAACTCCTTAAAGAGGGAAGACAGAAGCTGAAAATGTTTCTCTGTTACCTGTTTAGAAAACAACTAAAACATTTATAATTATAATTAAACTCATCAGTAATAATTTTCTCAGCGCTGTAATCACATCCTTGTTCCGAAGGCTGTATATCATGGGATTGAACATCGGAGTCACTATGGTGTAGAACAGAGAGAGGAGTCTGTCAGTTCCTGCAGAATGACTGGATTTTGGTCTTGAGTAGGTAATGGCAGCAGATCTGAAGAATAACACCACAACCAACAGACGAGAAGAACACGTGGAGAAGGCCTTAGCCTGTCCTCTGGCTGTTGGCAACCTCAGAATAGTGGAAATGATTTGGCTATAGGAGGCAAGGTTCAACAAAAAGGGATGGCAGCAAACAACAGAGCTACTGCATAGACCGACAGCTCATGTGCAAAAGTGTCTCCACAGGCCAGCTTCAGAATGGGGGGAATGTCACAGAAGAAGTGGTTAATCTCGTTCGAATGACAGAAATGCAGAGAGAAGACCTGGCACATTTGCCCTATCTGCACTGGGATTCCACTGACCCAGGAGCCCACAGCCAGCTGGAGGCACATCTTTGGGGTCATGACCAGGGGATAATGCAGAGGGTCACAGACAGCCACACAGCGGTCATAGGCCATTACTGCCAGGAGGAAGCACTCAGTGGCTCCAAGGATAAGGAAGAAGCACATTTGGGTGGCACAGTCCAGGACAAATATTCTTCTGTCCTGAGTCCAAAGGTTCACCAAAATCCTAGGGAGACACGTAACAGATTTCCAAGGAGGAAAAGTTTGCCAGGAAGAAATACATGGGTTTCTGCAGAGCTGGGTTAAGCATAGTTAGTATTATTATGGGAGAAGACAATGGCACCCCACTCCAGTACTGTTGCCCAGAAAATCCCATGGATGGAGGAGCCTGGTAGGCTGCAGTCAATGGGGTCGCTAATAGTCAGACACGACTGAGTGACTTCACTTTCACTTTCCACTTTCATGCATTGGAGAAGGAAATGGCAACCCACTCCAGTGTTCTTGCCTGGAGAATCCCATGGACGGAGAAGCCTGGTAGGCTGCAGTCCATGGGGTCGCAGAGTCGGACATGACTGAAGCGACTTGGCAGCAGCAGCAGTATTATTATGAGACTATATCCAGTTAAGATAATGATGTACATGATGGCGAACACCCCAAACAGTAACCCTTGGAGGTTTGGAAGGTCAGAAAACCCCAGGAGTACAAATTGTATAACTGTGGATATGTTGTCTTCTGCTTCCATCTCTTCATATTTCATCTGTGGGAATGATTCAATCAAAAGTACTGTTATTTCACTTTCTTTGGCTTTTGTTTCCTTATATATATAAAAGATGTTACACCATTCATTTTTTCCAATTCCATTAGAAAACAAACCTATAATTGCTAGGTGTCTAACAGGTTGTGAATTACATTTTTCATCATTATGAAATCAATTTGTAAGAAAAGTTATCCATTTAATCTTTATTTTCTGCCATGAATTATCACTTTTTCTGAAGATATGTGATTATAATTTGGGCTTCCCTGGTGGCTCAGATGGTAAAGTGTCTGACTGAAATGCGGGAGACCTGGGTTCAATCCCTGGGTCGGGAATATCCCCTGAAGGAAGAAATGGCAACCCACTCCAGTACTCTTGCCTGGAGAATTCTATGGACAGAGGAGCCTGGTGGGCTACAGTCCATGGGGTCGCAAAGAGTCGAACACGACTGAGCAACTTCACTTCACTTCTTCATCTGAATGCTCAAAAACGCAAAAATTTGAGTTAGATTCATTTACATTAGTGATTTTGCTCTTATAGCCTATGTTTTTCTCTTCACCTCTCAATTCTGTGTTTAATTATTGTCAATTGAAAGTTAATTCGATTGTATGGTGAAATATGTTGTAAGTGACCTAAGATAGTTTTAGGGATGAATATAGTTAATTTTCAAAGTGTTGGTTTTCCTGTGGTATTTCCAAAGTCTTGTTTGGCATTAACATTCTACATATTTCATTTTTTTCTTATAAATAAAATTGATGAGCTGACTATATAATATTATGGGATGTTACTAGTTTTCAAACATGTATATTTCCGTGTAAAGTCCATAAATCAGTAGTGATAAGTTCTATTCAGATTTCTCAGTTGAGAGAAAAGGAATTTTAAGCTGTTCTTTTGGTCCAGGAACACTCAAGATGAAAGAGGCAAGTACATCCAGGTTTATGTTCACAAAAGCAGTTCTGGCTAGAATGTTCACCTCTAACTCACTTACTGCATGAAAGAGACACCACCCACAACTCATCTGTGAGGTCTTCCTAAATTACCCACATCCTCAACAATTGTTGTTTTACTGATGATCCCATTCAACTTTTTCATTCTTCCTTTTTTGCATGTGTTTGTGTTAATCATGCATGTGAATGTGATAGGTTGAGATTTCCCACCTTTTTTGCATTAACTATATTACTAGCTTCTTTCATTTTTTCTGTAGATCTTTTTAGGCAACGCATAGTACATTTCTTCCACTAAATGTGATTCATTAACTTCTAGAATACATTAAAGATGAATCAATTTGATTGCTTCTTTGGAATTTCCCCCAAGGTATAAGAGCCCGGATAGCTCAGTCAGTAGAGCTTCAGACTTCTAGTCTGAGGGTCCAGGGTTCAAGTCCCTGTTTGGGCGGAGGTTATTTCAGGCTTCCCTGATAACTCAGCTGGTAAAAAATCTGCCTGCAATGCAGGAGACCCCTGTTTGATCCCTGGGTTGGAAAGATTCGCTGGAGAAGGTATAGGCTACCCACTCCAGTATTCTTGGGCTTCCCTTGTGGCTCAGCTGGTAAAAAATCCACCCACAATGTGGGGGACCTAGGTTTGATCCCTAGGTTGGGAAGATCCCCTGGAGAAGGGAAAGGCTACCCATTCCAGTATTATGACCTGGAGAATTCCATGGACTGTATAGTCCATGGGGTCACAAAGAGCCAGAAGCAACTGAGAGTTTCACTTCACTTCATTTCCAAAGTATAAACATGGATTCCCACTGAAAATGTAAATCTCTCCTTCCTCTCTTTCCTGTTAGAGATCAAGCATACTTTTTGTGGGGCATGCATGTGTGTATATTTGGAGAAGGAAATGGCAACCCACTCCAGTGTTCTTGCCTGGAGAATCCCAGGGCCTGGGGAGCCTGGTGGGCTGCCGTCTATGGGGTCGCTCAGAGTCAGACACGACTGAAGCAACTTAGCAGCCGCAGCAGCAGCATGTCTGTATATTTAGAAATTATACTCTTTTTACTCATTCTTGCAGAAGTAGTAAATTGCTTCATTTTTTTCAGCATGTTATACATGTATTTTCATATTATGTGTTAACTTATTTGAAAGTCAATAGAAAACAAGTCACTGAAAATAAGATACACAACTAATTACATATTCTAAGGATATTAAGTGAGGACAAAAGTCAAGATTTCTGCTGCAAAAATGTAGACAAACATGGGGTAGAACCAATAGTCCATACAAGAGCAAGAATACTGGGGTGTGCTGCCATTCCCTTCTCCAGAGGATTTTCCCTACCCAGGGGTCAAACCCAGGTCTTCTGCATGGCAGGCAGATTCTTAATCATCCGAGCCATCAGGGAAGCCATATAATATTTATATATGTACCATCTACAATATCTTAAACTACACATTACAGTACTAAAGGTATTCAAACTTTTCCATTATTATACAATTCTGTCAATAAAAATGTGATTGTTAGAAATGCAAAACTGCTATGAATGAGTCTTTTAAATGGTCAGAAGCTAGTGGCTGACAGATGCATTATGTATGAGTCTATGCAATCATGCCTCCTTTTTCAATACCCTGTCCCAACACCTTTACCAAATTTTATTCACATACTTAAATCAATGTAGAGTCTAGTACTTGGATACTGATTAAAACTGCTTGTTGAATGAATCATCAATCTTTTTAGCAAGCAGCATGCACCTACATTTGTTGAGCCACCCCATTTCCCACAGAAACTGCCTTCTGCTTTATTCTTATTATTGTATCTGCTGTTTATGTTTGTAAAGTTTTCTATCATTTTTTAATCCCCTTTATAAATTATTCCTTGCTGTTCGGGTAGGATAGTACATTTGAAAAGCATACTGAAACTAAGATGTCAAAGAAAAGCCAGAAAAAGTAAGAAAGCAAAACTTAATATCAAGAATGGAGCGCTCCACATTTATTAAAATATTTTTGTCTCAACTTTTTATTTGTGAAATGAAAATTTTTTATGAATAGTAAATAGAATTGTCTGTATAAAACCATTTCTAAAGTAAGAAATATTACAATTATTCAAATTCTGTACAAACTGTATTTATATTCTAAACTCAATCTCAGGTTCAAAGATTTCCTCAAATCTTGTGACATATTTGTTGGTTTCTCTGACTTCTGAAAACTGTCAATGCTTCTCTTTATACAACTCAAAGAGAAAATCACTATATAATTCATCTAAATAGAGCCACTTGTGTTTTTGCTCAAATAATCCATGTTTATTGTTCCAGTATTTCCACTGAAATGACAATTTTATTTGAGGTAGAGATTATGATATGTAAATCAGCTATATCATAATGCATTTAATACTGTTTAGAGAAAGTTTATGAAATCAATTTGAAATAGGAAATGAAAACCTAAAATTGGTGAATGCAGTTCAGAAGCCTGCTTCTTTTAGGATAAAAAGGAAAACATGCCAATATTACTTTAATATTTTCTCATTCATTTGACATAGAATTTAATTTTAACAAACAAATTATTCCCTTGGTATTGGATGAGAACACATTTTAATAATTCCTTTTACTATCGTACAACTTAGTTAAATAATTTTTAAAATGTTTTTGTGATATATCCTGATTTAATACTACATGCAAACTACTTAAATATATGCTTACTATGTAGTAATCACTTAATAAATCTTAATACTTAAGATGACTGATGATAATGATAATGAGGTTGTAATCTTTGATATATTGGCCAAATATATCACAAGACATTTCCTATGGCTCAGTGGTAAAGAATCTGCCTGGAATGTAAGAGATGAGAGACGTGGGTTCGATCTGGGGCAGAAAGATCTCCTGGAGGAGGGCATGGCAACCCACTCCAGTACTCTTGCCTGGAGAATGCCATGGACAGAGGAGCCTGGTGGGCTACAGTGCATAGGTTCCCAGAGAGTCAGAAGACTGAAGCGACTGAGCGCACACATGCGTATTACAAAGTACTCTGTAATTTCTCATTTGATAATATAATGATGAGAATCAGAAAATTAAAAAGATTATCTGAATCAGGGTTTTCTAAATTAATTAACAGTAAGAAGGCAATGGCACCCCACTCCAGTACTCTTGCCTAGAAAATCCCATGGATGGAGGAGCCTGGTAGACTGCAGTCCCTGGGGTCATGAAGAGTCGGACACAACTGAGCGACTTCACTTTCACTTTTCACTTGCATGCGTTGGAGAAGGAAATGGCAACCCACTCCAGTGTTCTTGCCTGGAGAATCCCAGGGACGGGGGAGCCTGGTGGGCTGCTTTCTCTAGGGTTGCACAGAGTCGGACACGACTGATGCGACTTAGCAGCAGCAGCAGCAAGAGGAAAGGATCTATTTTTAATTCTTCTGAAACGAATGCCTTTTTTGCTGATGCTAAATGTACATAGATATTTGTAAAGCTAAATTTGCTTTGGAAAAAATGATTCATGCTTATCTGTTTGAATTGAAGCTAAATGCATGCTTACCTTTATAGATAAAGTTAAAAGATAGAAAAAAAGTGAGACCTTTTTTGTTTTGGCAATTAGGCAATTTACATTTATTTGGAACAGATGCTAACCACAGTCTATAATCTATTCCTTGTCATAAAAAATAGTGCTCTTTAAATATAAAATATTCTTTACCCTTGGGATCAGCTTATTCCCCATGTCATTTCTTAATTAAACTAAACCTTTCTGTCTGCCACTGGAGGAGTTTCATACGACAACCAAAATCATATCTGTCCATAGTATTCCTTAAAATTTTCTACCTCTTTTCCTGTATTTTGTGATTATTAATAAATGGAAGTATTGTAAAATCAGAAACTTATGATTATATATTACTGATGCTATAAAATAAAAATAAAGATGTTCTAAAAAAGATTTAAATGAATAATGTCTTGAAGAGAATTGTCTTTGTCATTAAAAATTCAAAAGTAAGAAATCTAGAAGACTTGGGAGAATTAGGTCATGTTCAACATGAATTTTCCATCTCCACATTCACACTAACCAGGTAGACCTCACTGTCTCCTAGACTACAGAAAGGGGAGTGAGGGGAAGGGGAACATACACTTATTCCTTTTCAGGTGTACAAGCTGGAAGCAGGAGCCCGGTGGGCTACAGTCCAAAGTGTCGCAGAGATGACTAAGCATGCACACATGTAAGCAGGAATAAACAGACTTGTATAAAGAATAATAGAAAGAGAGTTAGCACAATACATTTTAGAAATATTTTGTCCATGGATTGAAAGCTATCACTATTGAAGAGCTATATGTTATGTAACTTTTCAAGTATCTGGAGGTCTTCCTCTTACTGATCTACATTTTTACTTAGTATAAATATCACATATCACAATCTCTGAGATGCAGCCAAAGCAGTACTTAACCAAAATGTTATAGTACTGAACATTTAGAACATTAAAATAACATATTAAGTCAATAAATTAAATTTTCACCACAATAAATTCTAAAAGCCATAATGAAATAAATCCAATCAAACAGAAGGAAGAAAAAACAAAAAGAGTAGAAATCACCAAAACTAAAAAAAAAAAAAAAATACAGAAAGGCAATCAAGTAAAAAGCAGATACTTCGTAAATTTTATAAAGTAGATATTACTTTTAAAAAATAGACAATGAAAAAAGACATATCACATGTATTAAACACAAAGAATGAGAGTTGGCACATTGAAATCTATAGATATTATTAAAGGATTAATAAAGATGCTTTTACTAACTCTGTATCTATAAAATTGCCAATAAGATGAAATGGACTGATTCCTCAAAACTCACAAACTATCAGGGGATCTTTCCAACCCAGGGATTGAACCTGCATCTTTTAGGTCTTCCATATTGGCAGACGGATTCTTTACCACTAGCGCCACCTGGGAAGCCACAGGATATTTATACCTGTATCTGTATCTGTATCTGTATCTGTATCTAGATATCTAGTCTATGTCTGTACCCACTCCAGTGTTCTTGCCTGGAGAATCCCAGGGGTGTGGGAGCCTGGTGGGCTGCCATCTATGGGGTCGCACAGAGTCGGACACAACTGAAGTGACTTAGCAGCAGCAGAAGCAATCTATGTCTGTGTCTGTTAATATATATTAATTTTAAAATATCCAATTGTTAAATTTAATGAGAAACTGCTGCTAACTGGGATTCTCCAGGCAAGAGCACATTGATACGGGAGAGAACTAATTCCCAAGGCTGAAAGAAATCTATTTCTACTTAAAGAGCACTATTTGCTTTGGAGGGAAAAAATGATTTAGAAAGACATTTGCAACACCTAACATTCAAATTATTTAAAGTTGAATGTCAATAAAACAACATTTAAAATACTCCATGTCAAAGAAGGAAATAACTTCATTCCAATCCAGGAAGGTAAGCGTGAACTCTTACATCAAAAGTGTTCTTTACATTTTAGATTGATTCTCTTTGTTAATCACATCTTAAATATCAAAGTTTATAAACCTGAATATTTACAGGCTATTAAGATAATATATTAAATTTGACAAGTTAGACTATATTTCAGGCAACATCTTCATTATTCTTTCTGTTAGAAAATTAGTGAGATAAATGACTAAAAGAATTTTGAAATGTATTGTTAGTTTTGATGTAACAAGTTATTAAAATACTTGAGGCAGTTTTGAAGAAAATTCTAAATGTAGGAAAACTTACTGAAGAAGGCAGTAATTGGCTTATTTTTAAATGTTTTAAAAGTGCTTGCATACTACAATCAATGAAATACAGTATTATTTCTGAAGAAACACTACTTTAAAAAGTATTAGTTGCTCAGTTGTGTCCAACTCTTTGTTCTCATGGACTGTAGCCCGCCAGGCTCCTCTGTCCATGGAATTTTCTGACAAGAATATTGGAGTAGTCGGTAGCCATTCCCTTCTCAAGGGCATCTACCTGACCCAGGGATCAAACCCAGGTCTCCTGCACTGCAGGCAGGCAGACTCTTTACCATCTGAGCCAAAAGTAAAGTCCTCTTGAAAAGGAATCTAACATTTTAGGGCATTAAAAGAAAAATCATTGATGTTATACTTTTCTGATTAAACAAATACTACAAAATCAGACTACAAATATAACTGTCTTTGTCCTCATCCAGAGGGAGTTAGAGCCCTGAGGTCATTAGCTAAGTAAAAGAGAAATTGGCCTGTGTCCCTAAGAAAAGAAGCCAACCTAAAGGAAAAACAAACAAACAAAAAGCCTCAATTAAAAGAATCAAGCTTGTTTACTGTTCACTTGGAAGGACTTCTGCAAAAGAAAAGTTTGAGTAGAATTAATTTTAGAGTAGTGACGTGACACTGCCTTTCTCTATCTACAGTGAAGGGATATAAGTATACAATCAAACCACAATACTAATCTCATCTCCAGTATTAGGCGGAGATTGAAAACACTGGTGGTGGTTTAGTCACTGCCCTGTCTGACTCTTGCGATCCCCATGGACTGCAGCCCACCAGGCTCCTCCATCCAAGAGAATTCGCAGGCAAGAATATTGGAGCAGGTTGCCATTTCTTTCTCCAGGGGATCTTCCTGACCCAGAGATTGGACCCATGTCTCCTGCATTACAGGTGGATTCTTTATCTCTGAGCCACCAGGGATTCACTAAGGTGAATATTTTGTTATGAAAATACTGAGAATAATTCATAGGTTGAATTTCCATATCTCTCTCTCTCCCTTCTTTCCTTCCCTCCCTCTCTCCTTCCCTCCCTTCTTCCCTCTTTTTTTCCTCTTTCCTCCTCTCTTCCCCTCTCTTTCTCTTGTCCTCTTCTTTATTTTCTTTGTTTATGTTGCTTGAATTTAATCCAGCTCATAATCGTTTTATTGCTTAAGTATCATTTGAGAAAATAAAATGTGGAGAGCCTTATAGTAGATGTGGTGGATAATACCACCATCTCTGTATTGCATGTGTGAATGCGTGCTCAATTGTGTCTGAATCTTTGCAGTCTCCTAGACTGTAGCCCATCAGGCTCCTTTGTCCATGGAATTTTCCAGGCAAAATGCTGGAGAAGGTTGCTATCTCCTCCTGCAGGCAATCTTCCAGACCCAGGGATCGAACCTGCAACTCTTGCATCTCCTGCACTGGCAGGTGGATTGTTTACCACTAGTGCCATGTGGGAAACCCTCTGTGTTGCAGAACACTGTAATTTCAATTAAATTGTTTTGGAAAGTAAACATAAAATCATTTAACACAAATAGAAACTGTTAAAGTCTGAAATAAATAGTGGACTTAGAATGGAATTTGTAGTCACCAACTGTTTGGTTTGTACACTTTTTCTTTGTAACTCCATTTTCAGTGTTTTAGATTATTAAAACAGAAATAATATGAGTCCAACACAACGTGCGATCAGTATATACATCTTTCACTGTCATAGATGAATACATAATATTTTTCAGTATTATAATAAAGCCATGCATGAATGGTATCCCTGACACCACCTGGAAAACATTTCAAATTCATGGAGAAAATCCTCAGTATTTTTATATGAAGGAAAGATTTTATGCTACTATAATATTTAAGGAGGGAATTAGAAATTGGATAGAAATTGCTTAATAACTTCTCTACATTTGAAAAGGTTTTATCATGCAATTTCTATTTAATATTCACAATACGTGTGGAAGTTTCAAAAATTACTTATCATTGCATCTTATTAAGAACTTGTCTCAAATCTTAGTCAAGCAAATTAGTACTCAGTTATAGACTGCTAATTTCCAATTTGTTTTTCAATTGTTATTTTTACTTTTCTCTGATTTGTTTTCCCCAAATTAATTAATAAAAATATGGAAGAAGGATATTATTACAATATTGGAGAAGAATTAAGACAAGACTTCAATGTGCAGAGAGAGAGAGGTGAACACAAAACACAATAATGAGAATAGTGCATCCCATACCAATCCTTAGTGGAGGATATAGTAATCTAATTTCTATTGGCTATTGTTATCCATTCGTAAATCAAATACTCATTGGGTTATTTATATATGTTAGTTCCCAGGAAGGAGAAGTATATATAAATGATACATTCTATGTTCCCCTGAAATTATCGGTTGCCGTAAAAGTAACTTGGATTTTTGAGTTGTACATGCTTAAAATTCAGTCTTAAAAATGCCTTTTATTTACTTTGATCTTAGTCAATTTATATAACATTTTTATGTTGAAATTTATTGAAAGCATGGCTGCCGATTGCAGGAATTATCACTCAAATGCAAAATCAGTGTTTGAGATTTGATAAAAACCTTTTTTGGCTGAGTTCTTTTTGACTCTTTCAATTGAAATAAACTGACTATACCAAATATTATAACAAAAAAATCACAAAGATCATCCCCCAAATCACTTTTTCTGGCTTATTTTTTAATTATAGTTGCATGATGACTCAAAAATATTTGGATAGCTTAAATCAAAATATAAATAAATGCAATTAATTTAAAAGAAATAACATGAGAAAGAATTGATGGAAAGGTCATTCTAAATAAAATTGTCAGATTTCTTGCTATATATTCGCCTCACACAGCTGAATAACAAAATGCAGCATCAATTATTTCACTATCAGTAAAGGGAAAATACAGCCATGTATCAGCAGACCTAATTCCTGATATTACTCTTTTCTGATGGATTATTTTTCGTGAAAGAATGAACTTCTTTAAACTATGGCTTAATATCAAATTTAGATGCTTTTCTAGGACTCAAATTAGTGAGTTTTGAAAGTGCAGTGCACATATTTTATCACTTGGCAAACTGCAACTCAGAGAGATAGAGGATTTTACATTGATTTTATATGTGTGTGTGTGTGTGTGTGTGTGTGTGTGTGTGTATTGCAGATGCTTCCAGGAGATCAAACAGCATAAAGCAATTTCTCTTCAGTCATGGCATTTGTTCTCCTGGGATTTTCGGATCTTCCAAACGTCCAAGGACTTCTATTTGGAACTTTCTTTCTCATCTACATATTCATCTTAACAGGAAATAGTCTTATCATAATAATCACGAGGGTAGACCCTGTGCTCCAGACGCCCCTGTATTTTTTCCTTGCAAATTTCTCGTCACTGGAAATCTGTTACGTATCTGTCACTCTCCCTAGGATTCTAGTGACCCTTTGGACTCAGGACAGAAGCGTTTCTTCGCTGAGCTGCACCATCAGACGCGCTTCTTCCTTGCTCCGGGGGCGCTCCTCCTGGGGGCGAGGCCCGTGTCCTGTGCGTCCACGTGCAGCCTCTGCGCCGCCCTCTGTTCACGACCCACAGGACGGGCCTGCAGTCGGCTGCTGGCGCCTGGGTGCGGGAATTCCAGTTCCCACAGCACAGACATGCCGGGTGTCCTCATTGCCCTTCTGTGTTTCACAGCAGATCGACGGCTTCTTCTGTGATATTCCCGTTGATCACCCTGGCCTGTGGGGACACTGCGCTTAATAAATTTGTGTCTATGCGGTTGCTGCGCTGTTTGCCATGATTCCTTTCCTCCTGATACTGGGCTCTAATGTCAAAATCATTTCTGCCGTCTGAAAGCTGCACTCAGCCACAGGCCGGTCCAAAGCCTTCTCCACCTGCTCTTCCCATCTCACCCTTGTGCTTTTATTCTTTGGCTCCGTGACTATTGCCGATTTACGCCCCAAATCAAATCATTCCGCAGGAACCGACAAAATGCTGTGTTTCCTACACTGCTGTGACACCAGTGTTTAACCCCTTGATATACAGTCTTAGGACTAAGGATGTGATTGCAGCTTTGAAAAAATTATTACTTAAGAAAACACTGAAGATGTGAAAGGTCACTTTTTAATGTTTGTCTCAGAGGGCTCACAGAAATATGATTTAATTTCATTCTTCCCATGTTTACTGATAGTGTAATTATTCCCAATTATTATACTGTCATTTACAATTATTACGTATTTTGAGGTTTTCTGCCTGAAGTCAGTTTGACTACATTTTAAATAAGAAAATTAATTAATTGTGTTTTATTCTTTAAAACAAATCCAATTTTTCATAGCCATTTAAATTTTACCCAACTCTAACACTTTCAGATAAGCAAATCGCTAGAATTTTGCTTAAAATGTGTAGAAAAAAAAAATACTTTGCCTTGATAACTGGTAAATTATTTACAAATATGCTGGTACCACCATTTGTATTTGTGACTCATTTCTCATGGGAGAATTTTTATTAGATATGTGATGAGGAATGAATCCAAGCCTAAATTATAAGTCATATGTTTGTGAATAATAATTTTAAAATAGAATAAAAACCTTTCATTACATCCACTTTCTCAGTGTAAATTAAGAAAATTATTCCATGTGTAACCAGAGGGAGCTGAATACCTGGATCTTTTCTTCCCGCTTCTTCCAAGAGTTATAAAAACTGAATATCAAACATCTGACACAGCAATGTCATACTGCTCTCATTACTGTGCTTCATACCGATTTCCAAAATGCATTTCCTACTTAGAATCTTTGCTAGAGCTTACTTGAATTAACAAAGTTGCAATGAAAAAAAAAAATCTATGTATGGATTCTTTTTTTACACTTAATATCAAGGAATAGATTAGTAATTTAGATGAAAATTAAGAGCTTCCCCGATAGCTCAGTCATTAAAGAATCCACCTGCAATGCAGGAGACCCCAATTCGATTCCAGGATCAGGAAGATCCTAGAGAAGGGATAGGCTACCCACTCCAGTATTCTTGGGCTTCCGTTATGGCTCAACTGATAAAGAATCTGCCGGCAATGCAGGAGACTTGGGTTCAATTCCTGCGTTGGGAATATCCCCTGATGAAGGGAAAGGCAACCCATTCCAGTATTCTGGCCTGGAGAATTCCATGGACCCTATAGTCTATGGGGTTGCAAAGAATCCAACATGACTGAGTGACTTTCACTTTAAAAGCAAAGATTCACACACAATTACTTAATATCACAAATAGTAATATATCCTTTAAAAATGCCTAACACTGCCTGCCTATAAGCTGTATTTAAATTAGTATGAATATAACTAATCCTTACCAGTTGATCTTTCAGTAATGTATATGAAATTAACCAGAGGGTACAGATAAAATCTGCTTTTGGACTGTGGTGTTGAAGCAGACTCTTGAGAGTCCCTTTGACTGCAAGGAGATCTAATCAGTCTATCCTAAAGGAGATCAGTCCTGGGTATTCATTGAAAGGACTGATGTTGAAGCTGGAACTCCAATACTTTGGCCACCTGATGTGAAGAAGTGACTCACTGGAAAAGACCCTGATGCTGGGAAATATTGAGGGCAGGAGGAGAAAGGGACGAAAGAGGATGAGATGGTTGGATGGCATCACCGACTCGATGGACATGGGTTTGTGTAGGCTCCAGGAGTTGGTGATGGACAGGGAGGCCTGATGTGCTGCTATTCATGGGGTTGCAAAGAGTCGGACACGACTGAGCGACTTAACTGAACTGACAGATAAAATCAATAATTAATCCATCATAAATATCCTAACAGGAAAGAAAAAAGAATCAACACTTCACTATATACCTGCTTCTCTCTTTCAAATGCGTAACTCAAGGGATACTCAGTCTCTATAACTAAAAATTATTACTAATACTTGTAGACAACATCATTTATTTATCTAATGATAATGTCACTTTATAGGTTTAATTTCTTTTGTAGATTTTGTTCCTTCAGGTTAATTTCTCTTTAAAAGAGTTAACAGTTTAATTAAAACATTTGATTTATAAATTTGGATTTTTATTTTTCTAGGGCTTGTGGGGATTCCTAGGAGGTGCATTGGTATAGAATTTGCCTGCCAATGAAGGAGATGCAGGTTCAATTCCTGGGTTGGGAAGATCCCCTGGAGAAGTAAATGGCAACTCCCTGCAATATTCTTGCATGAAAAATTCCATGGACAGAGGAGCCTGGTGGGCTATATAGTCCATGGGTTAGCAGGAGTCAGACATGACTGAGTGACTGAGTACACACACATGGCACACGTGAGTGTAAATATCTTAACCTACTTCATCTATTTTTTTATGTCAAAAATTAAATACATTACTGATGGTGATAGAGAAAGTGAAGATATAATGGTTATGGGAGTGCTATTCTTTCCCTTTCAAACTGTGATGCTAAAGAAGTCTCTTGGATGCAAGGAGGTCAAACCAGTCAGTCCTAAAGGAAATCAACCGTGAATATTCATTGGAAGGACTGATGCTAAATTTGAAGCTCCAATACTGGCCACCTGATGCAAAGAATCAACTCATTGGAAAAGACCCTGATGCTGAGAAAGATTGAAGGCAAAAAGGAAAAGGAAGTGGCAGAGGATGAGATAATTAGATAGCATCATGGATTCAATGGGCATGAACTTGAGCAAACTCTGGGAGACAGTGGAGGACAGAGGAGCCTGGCATACTACAGTCCATGGGGTCGCAAACAGTTGGACATGACTTTGAGACTGAACAACAATAGTAATTCTTTCCCTTAACTCTTAGCTAAGCAAATTGAAATGAAACAGTATCAGTCCTATAATCAAGATAACTGACTTTTGTTTTGAATTTATTATAATCTGTGCATTCTCAAGTATCTCAACTGTTCTTTTGTGTCAATTTCTCTGTCTATAAAACAGCAATAATGCCTACTATGATTAAGTATGTCAAAGCAATGAACACAATATCTTGGATTCAAGGAGTCTTTTTGGAAATTTTAAAAATCTTGGAGAAGGAAGCATTTGCCAACATCTAGTTTTCCATAGAATGAAGGCTACTCATTTAAATATTGAAATTATTTTAACAATATTATTAATATAAATTCTCTTAAAACAACGTTCATACTTCCCTGCCTTCTTAAACCTTCAGACAGAGTTCATTCTGTCTTGATGTCTCATGATACGCATGCATGAATAAATGCTTGCTCTTATCCTTGGCTTACAGCACCTGCCACTATTTGCTGACATGGAACATTTAATTTTGCACTGAATTTCCATAGAACACATATTCTTCTATCTCTTTTCCTTTCTTGATTCTCATCACTTGATTTTCAAGATTCTAGAAACATTCTTTAATTCAATTAACTATTTTTCCTAATATGTTTTTCATTGTCATCTATCATTCTTTATCTCAGTGAAAAATAGTAGTTTTTTGTTAGTCATTTGATTTTACTTACAATTCTAAATGAGACCTCACTTGAAAGAAAGGGACAGAGATTATCTCAAGGCTCTTTCCCTTTTTATTTAAGATATTCAGTGGTTTGTTAATGTTTACACATACTTTCAGTATGGAAATCCAATATATGAAGCAGTTACTAATTGATTCTCTGTTTTGTCAAGTATGTTGGCTGTCACAGAATGCTGCTGCTACTGCTAAGTCGCTTCAGTTGTGTCTGACTCTGTGCAACCCCATAGACGGCAGCCCAACAGGCTCCCCCGTCCCTGGGACTCTCCAGGCAAGAATACTGGAGTGGCTTGCCATTTCCTTCTCCAATGCATGAAAGTGAAAAGTGAAAGTAAAGTTGCTTAGAGACCCCATGGACTGCAGCCTACCAGGCTCCTCCATCCATGGGATTTTCCAGGCAAGAGTAACTAGAGTGGGGTGCCATTGCCTTCTCCGGCTGTCACAGAATAATGACCCTAAAAGATACACTTTATAAGGAAGGCTGAGAGCCGAAGAATTGATGCTTTTAAACTGTGGTGTTGGAGAAGACTCTTGAGAGTAGCTTGGACTGCAAGAATATCAAGCCAGTCCATCCGACAGAAAATCAGTCCTGAATATTCATTGGAGGGACTGATGCTGAAGCTAAAGCTCCAATACTTTGGCCACCTGATGCAAAGAGCCGACTCATTAGAAAAGACCCTGATGCTGGGAAAGATTGAAGATGGGAGGAGAAGGGGACGACAGAGGACAGGATGGTTGGATGGCATCACCAGTTCTATGGACATGAGTTTGAACAACCTCCGGGAGATGATGAAGGACAGGGAAGTCCATGCTGCAGTCCATAGGGTCACAAAAAGTCGAACACAACTGAACAACTGCATAGCAACAAAAATATAAATATGTGACAACCTTGTGTGTGCATGCTAAGTCACTTCAGTTGTGTCTGATTATGCCACGCTATGGACTGTAGCCAGCCAGGCTCCTCTATCCATGGGATTCTCCTGGCAAGAATACTGGAATGTGTTGCCATGCCCTTCTCCAAGGTATCTTCCCAATCAAGGGATCAAACCCACGTCTCCTGCAGCTCCTGCACTTCAGGCAGATTCTTTACTGCTGAGCCACTGGGGAAGGCCATATATGATAACCTTAATCATTCTAAATATAATTACTTCAATGAATCCACCTAGAAAAGTTCGCATCTGTGTTACTGCATGCACAAACACAAACTCTATGTATCTATCATCTATCTAAATGCTTTAAACACAAAATATAAATGTACATATATAAATATGTATATCTTTTGTGTGTAAAGCTTATTATGGCAAAGCTCAATCATCTTCCTTTTTGAAACTTCAACATTATCTCTCTAAAAGTTTGCTTCATAATTTATTTTTTTCCAATTCTTCCCTTAGACCATATGTTCACCTTCTCTTTATCTTCCAATTCTACTAGTCTATTTCTATATATGTTCTCTATACTAATTATATGATAGTGAAATAAACTTATATGCTTTCATGTCACAGCTAAAGAAATAGTTTATCCATATAAAGCAAAACACTTTTGCTATCGACACATAGCAAAACACTATTCCAAGAAACAATTTTACGTATGATACCTATATAAATATAAATACGCAGATATCTTTAAAAGAAGGAAAGAAAGAGAAGATGTCTACCATTATTCCCTGAAATTCTTTTCCACCAAAGAATCCATAGCTATTAATACAATCCAGGTGCACAATGAAGACATATTCACTTTTCACTTTCTCCAAATCAGGCTATTAATCTTGGAAAGATTTTGCACGTATTATTGACCTTCCCATCCTTTGTTTTCAGTTGACTTCAGTCCACAAGAGCAATATTCTCCTAAAGTACACACACAGACAAGCATGTATACCTATGTAAATGAATATCTGTTTCCATGTTTCTAAATAATAAAATTGTGTGTGCTTAGTTTCTCAGAATTAAAAGTGACTTGCTCTGGAAATAGTACAATGCAAAGTAGTAACAAAAGACTATCTTGCTAATAAAGATATTTATAATAAAGATAATTTATAATTGGAGAAGGAAATGGCAACCCACTCCAGTGTTCTTGCCTGGAGAATCCCAGGTACGGGGAGCTTGGTGGGCTGCCATCTATGAGGTCCCACAGAGTCGGACACCACTGAAGCGACTTAGCAGCAGCAGCATAATTTACAAAGCAGTGGTAGTATTTGCACACATTCATTGTGTTTTAAAAACAAGTGATACAGATACAGATTTTTGGCAAGCTATTACCACTGAATGTGGTAACTAGTTTAGATATGGTTTGTTAGTTGCCAAGCCAAAGAGAAAATACTTTCTGAAGCTGTCCACTGACATTTTTAGCTTGTGGAACTTTAGTATCTACCCAAAAAAGTCATAATGCTCCAAGACATCACTCTTATTTGCTCTTCTCTATAAAAGGAGAGAGATCAAGTCACATCTGTTTGATCTATCAATATTTTTAAATGTTGCCCACCGCCCACTAGTTATTTCTTCTCTAAAAAAGTTTTTTTTTTTTTTTAATCGGGCAGGAGGGAGAGCAAAAAGAGAGGATTTCTTAATTTCTGTCTCAATCTTTTCAACATATGATAGTTTCAGGATTTATCCAACTTCTGCCTAGAAATTTTCTTGGAATTTTGTTGTTGCTGTTAGTATAGTTCTCTTTCTCTTAATCTCCCCTGTATTCAATCATTCCCATTAGATTTTAGTAGATTGTGATGGCTATATTATCTGAGAATCTTGGTGACTTATTGTTTACTTGGTTCTAAGAGTTGGTTTTTCCTTCTTCACTTTATTATCAGAATTGGTCACATGTCATCTGGTTGCTTTCTCCCAAGGGGAAAGTGGTATTGCACCTCCCTATCCATCTGGAAATAGCCAGCTCCATAGAAATGTGACAAAACTGACATATATTTTTATGGGAATAAACTTTAAAAGCAACAGTTCAAGCTTCATCATATTTTTTAACTTTGAGTACTGGTTACAGGTCATATTTCTGCAATGATCTGTTGCCTGTCTATAGGAAGGATTATTATACATATATATGGAATTTTGAAAATTATAAAACTACAGAAATAGCACACACAAGTAATAATTGTGATTTTCCTTGTCCAGAATGAATACAAATTGTTATTTTGATTACCTGAATAGCACAAGCTTATTGTAATAAACTGCACAATTTTAATAAAACAAAGGGGAAAATAGAATGATTTACCCTGTGACTTCCGTAATTAATGATAATTATTTTTGTATTGACTGTTTCTAATATGTGTATGTATGTAAGGTTTAAGGTGTACAATATTTGTGCTTTTATAGCAGATACTTACTTTTACAAAAATTTAAATCCTTTCCCTTTTCCCCTAACTTTCCTATCCTCACTATCATCTCTAGGAAAATATATTAAAAAAAACCATGACTTGTGAATATTCCCATCACTTTTTCCAAGCTCATCTTATTATATGTAAAGATTTCAATAATATCTTTTATCAAATCAACAAATCATATTATTATTTAATCTTATATACACATAAATAATGCCTAATAATTACTAATATCATTGTACAACATCATCTATTAAACTACATTCCCAATGAGAGGCACTTTTCACTCTAAGAAATTATTTCTCTGTAGAATAATTGCTGGCCAAACTATACATAACATTTTAATTAATGCCCATTATTAACTTAGTTTTAAAAATTTCTGTGACAACTCTATGGAACTGAATAATATGCTTTCAAATAAGTGATATAACAGTCTGTATTACAACTAGGCCTATTATAGCAATTCTTGTCTAAAGTTCTTACTACAAGAGAACATTTCACACTAAGATTATAGAATTCCCAAGTGAATGATTTGCTATTTGTTGACCCATACACAACTGTATAACTGGAGACAGAAAGGTTTCTCAGTGTTACAAGTAATTTTTATTTTGGTAATAATTACCACTTTATAGACAGATAAATTGAGTTTAAGATAAATATTGAAAATTTATAACAAATATATAAGAAATCAACTTCTGAAATACAAGTCAGTTTTTCAATGAATTAAGGTATTTGCATGGCCATTGTCTCAGTGCCATCATGACATCCTTGTTCCTTAGACTGTATATCATGGGGTTAAACACAGGCGTCACAATCAGGTAGAAGAGAGAAAGCACTTTGTCAGTTCCTGCTGAGCCTTGGGTCCTGGGTCTTAAATATGTGACAAGGCCTGATCCGAAGAACAACGCCACAACTGTAAGATGAGAGGAGCAGGTGGAAAAGGCTTTGCCGCGACTTGTAGCTGATGGCAATTTAAGGACTGTGGAGATGATTTTGCCATAAGAGACAAGTATCAACAGAAATGGAACCAAAACAAACAGTGCAGAAACCGTGAAGACCAACATTTCATTCAGAAAAGTGTCCCCACAGGCCAGCTTGAGTATGGGAGGGATGTCACAGAAGAAGTGGTTGATGAGGTTAGAATCACAAAAGGGCAGAGAGAAAATCTGGCCTGTCTGGCCTATTTGGATTGGGATTCCACCGATTCAGGAGCCAGCCACTAGCTGGATACACACCCTGTAGTTCATGACTCTGAGAAGGCAATGGCATCCCACTCCAGCACTCTTGCCTGGAAAACCCCATGGACGGAGAAGCCTGGTGGGCTGCAGTCCATGGGGTAGCGAAGAGTCGGACACGACTGAGCGACTTCCCTTTCACTTTTCACTTTCCTGCATTGGAGAAGGAAATGGCAATCCACTCCAGTGTTCTTGCCTGGAGAATCCCAGGGTCGGGGGAGCCTGGTGGGCTGCCATCTATGGGGTCGCACAGAGTCAGACACGACTGAAGCGACTTAGCAGCAGTAGCAGCAGTTCATGACTAGAGGATAATGCAAAGGGCTACAAATGGCCGCATAGCGATCATAGGCCATCACGGCCAGAAGGACGCACTCGGTGGCCCCAAGTATAAGAATGAAGCACATGTGTGTGGCACAAGCAACTAAAGAAATTGTTCTTCTTTGTAAGAAATTGTTCTTCTTTGTGTCCAAAGACTCGTGAGCATTCTGGGGAGCGTAACAGGCACATAGCAGATTTCCAAAAGGGAAAAATTGCCAAGGAAAAAATTCGCGGAGGTCTGGAGACCAGGGTCTAGTTTTGTTATCAGAAATATGATGCCATTGCCCATCAAGATAATTATATAGATGAGTAAGAACAGTTCAAATAAAAACCCCTGAAGATGAGGAACATCAGCAAAGATCAGGAGAACAAATTCCATCTATTTAGTGAGGTTACCTTCTGGTGCTTTTTCATGGTGTTGCATCTGTGAAAAGGCAGAAATGTATTATCTGCTTTTTATTTTTAAAATAAAAAAATAAAAAACAGGGGTCAGTGCCTGTTTTATAAATTGTATCAGGATATCCAGATTGATTTCCATGATCAATGCAATTATTTCTAATTTAAGAATGTATTATTTATGCATTTCTCCTTTCTCAGTTTATAATCCATGTGTTATCACCATACACTCTCCCTTGAAATATCTTTTAGGGCATTCTTTCCGAATACAGTCCGAAGTCAAAAAAGTTAAAGTGTTAGTCGTTCAGTCTTGTCTGACTCTGTGATCCCATGGACTGTAGCCCACCAGGCTTCACTGTCCATAGGATTTCCTAGGCAAGAATACTGGAGTGGGCTGTCATTCTCCTCTCCAGGGGATCTTCCCCACCCAGGGATCAAACCCAGGTCTCCTGCATTGCAGGTGGATTATTTATCAGCTGAGCCACCAGGGAAGCACCAAATGCCCTGATCAGCACAGACATTGGACAAATTGATAATCATTGAAGATACACCCACAGTCTTGCTATGTTATCTCAGTTTTAAATACTTACAGTGTTTTGTGGCCGTGTCTCATGACTTATGGGATCTTAGTACCTCAACCAGACTGAAGTGAAAGTACAGAGTCCTAATCATTGGACTTCTAGGGAATTCCCTTAAACATTTACATTTTTGGCAATTTTATTGTATTTCTCTATAATTTTTCTTTACATACTTCAGTAGAACTATTAATATAACAGAAATTATCTTCCTTATATATTTTCAGCTACATATTTCAACTCTTCATTTCCCTCCCATCACTTGATGATCTTGATCATACATGTTCTTATATACAAAAACGAGAGAATATTTTACTTAATTGTACATAGGGGAATAAAATACATATATTTCAGTAAGATACTACGTGGGGGCTATCAGAGGGTTTTACTCTGGAAAAGTTGTGTGGGAATAGATACAGATAGAAGCAATTAAGAGGGTCACTCTGGGAAAACAGGGGTCACCTGGACTGTGTTCACCAGCTGTGTGAGATACTTCCTGTCATGCTCTACCCCGTGTTCTGTGTGCCTCTCTGATGTCTTTGTTGTTCCTCAGAAAATAATAATAATAATTCAGATAGCAGTTTCTAAATTCACTTTTCTTGAGCTAGGATATTGAGATTTAGCAATGAAGGATACATTGATCATTTGCACATTGGTTTTGTGATTGCAAATCAGTGCCTATTTTTTAAATCATACTTAAGTTTGAATCCTAACTCCGTTATTTATCATCTGTTATATTAAGTGTTTAAATTTCTTTGCTTTCTTATTTTAATTAAATATGATATTATTGATAAAATTACCTATCACTTTTAATATGTTTATGTATAAGTTATGGTCCTATAATTATAATTATTAATATGGTATAATGTTCTTAAGTCTTTAGTTGCCAGGGTTGTAACAACTGCCTAGAAAAATTGTTTTTGGTAGAGTTACTGAGTTACTTGTTGATGATTACATTTTTGCATTTTTTTCCTTTCATCAGAGCCAGGAGTAGAATACGGTCTTAGCTAAATAAGGAATGAGACTCCTCTAGTACAGAATCTCAGAGTTTCAGGGCTGACTCTGCATTGTACACTGTTAAAGTGACCGCCTCCTTAAATATTACACTCCAGGCATCACTTGACTCAACATGACTCCCAGCCTTGCTTCTCATTTCCCCATCTTTTATGTTTTGAGTTTTTCCATGCAAGCATAGTCTAAATATACTGTCATGGACAAAAAATACAATCCTGACAAGATGGCCTGCAATCGAATCGGCTTCACTTGCCTGCTTTGTGACAATGTGAATTGCTTAATCTCCCTGTGCCATAGATCACTTGGCTGCAAAACTGACTAACAGTGGTACCAACAGTTAAGATTCCTATATGAATCAATTCATTTGATATATGTAAAGCGAATTAAAGATGTTTTGGCATTCATAGGAAGTCTATTCAAAAGCTAGCTATTATTTTTGTCATTAAAAACTAAATTTTATTCTTCTAAATTTCACTCTCTGTCTTACCACTATGAAAAACTGCTCTCTAATTTACCTTGACTTTGTATCACATGGTTAATGAAGGAATGAAATAAGATATTAAAACAATCATCACAGTGATATAAAAATCCCAGACTCTTAGATGTGAGCTCTCCAAGAATTTTCTGCCAATAATTTCAATAATATTATCACCTCCACTCTGTAGAACTAATAAGGAGAACACACACAACTTTGTAGCACATAGTGCTCCAATTTGGCTCATTTCTTTGATTTACCTTTTATTTTCCCACTGATATTACATGATCTGGGATTGAAGTACTGAGACTATTTTCCTACTTGGGAACAATATAGAACTTAGGAAATGCTTGTTTACTTAATATGGTGTTCATTATTTGATTCTGAAATTGAGAAAAGAAACAGACACTTTTAAAATTGTCAATCTGAAAAAGAGAAAAGATTAATATACAAAATAATAGAATTTTAATCTTTTATCATTTTATGAATAAAAACATTTAGTATGAGCAATTTCACCCATTACTTGAACAAAATTATTTCCAGTGTTATATAAAATACAATTTCTAATTGTACAGATATGACTTTTTGGCGATCAAATCTTGTATGACATGAAATAGGTAAGATTTGAGTTTGAATTTTTCAAGAGTAGAACAAGGTATATTTCAAGTATATTTGTATATCTGATAAAAATTAGCAACATAATCCTTGCAAATAATTTAAAAACTATGTTGGACTTAAAGCTATCTTTATTATTTTATAAATCCTGAATTCTAAAAGTTTCTTTCTTCAAAATAGTTGTTCTTTGAATTCCCCAATGGTTGTAACTTTATGTGTGATGTCATTTTAAATCTCTTATTATAATATCAAACTGAATAAATATATATAACTTTTTTGATACAATGTGTTGACTCAAATGAAGTTTTCTTTAATATCATCTATACCTAGACTTTAATTATTACATTTTTTGACATTTCAAAGGCACTCAGTACCATTATTTATTATTATTATTTAATTGCAAATTTTAATAGAATAAGAAATATATAGAAGTTGCTTTAATGAACCAAAACATTTGCTACCATATTAAAATTTATAATTTACACATTTTCTGACTTGCATTTTTTAAAAATTTTCCCAGATAGCTCTCACTGTACTCAGAATATTTTTTTCTTCAGCCTCTCCAGGGAATAGAGGACACAGAGCATTTTATTTCTTAGATGTGAACAGGGTGCTAAGTAATATTATTTGTGGGCTCCCCAGGTGGTATAGTTGGTAAAGAATTGGCCTGCCAATGCAGGAGATACAAGAGGCCAATGCAGCAGATGCAAGAGACACAGGTTTGATCCCTGGGTCAGGAAATTCACCTGGAGTAGGAAATGGCAACCCACTCCAGAATCCTTGCCGGGAGAATTCCATGGGCAGAGGAGCCTGGTGGGCTACAGAGGCATACATAACAGGGCATGCACACTCACACAGCATTATTTGGGTTGATCCAAAACACACATGCATCCAATTCTTAACTATTATGAATGCATTATGCAGAGTCTCTGTATGATATGTTTCTTGACTCCTAGTTAGAGGACAGATCTGTGTAATAGTTATAATACATATTCTGATGGTAAACATTTTTATGTGCAAAATTAGTGTGTTATTGATCTCTTCAGCAGCCTGAGATTTAGCTGATGAATGTATTAAACATATATCAAAATTTTAAAATTTAACCCAAGATTAATCATAGTAGGAGAAAATTTTTCCTCTCTTTTGCAGCCTACCACCAATTTTCCCCAAATTTATTTTACATGTTCAAGGTGTGAATACTTTCAGATTCTAGTTACAATAAAATGAGAATCTGGAATAAGTCCATCTGAGATCATAGGAAAGATGCTAAGCAAAAAGTTTGTGAGTTATATGTTTCAACTGTGGAGAAATTTCTCCAACAGAAAGATTGTTTAAAAATCTTAGCTTAGAGCCAGTTTCTCATGACCCCCAAAATTGGATATTTGTTCCTGCCTCTGCTGCTGCTAAGTCACTTCAGTCTGTCCCACTCTGTGTGACCCCTTAGATGGCAGCCCACCAGGTTCCTCTGTCAACAGGACTCTCCAGGCAAGAACACTGGAGTGGGGTGCCATTTCCTTCTCCATATTGGTTCCAATTATTTAGTAAATAGTGGTTTCTTAAGGTTTATGATTTGGAGAAGGCAATGGCACCCCACTCCAGTACTCTTGTCTGGAAAATCCCCTGGAAGGAGGAGCCTGGTGGGCTGCAGTCCATGGGGTAGCGAATAGTCGGACACGACTGAGCAACTTCCCTTTCACTTTTCACTTTCATGCACTGGAGAAGGAAATGGCAACCCACTCCAGTGTTCTTGCCTGGAGAATCCCAGGGAGGGAGGAGCCTGGTGGGCTGCCGTCTATGGGGTCACACAGAGTCGAACATGACTGAAGTGACTTAGCAGCAGCAGCAGCAAGGTTTATGATTATGAAGAGAAAATATTTACAAGAGGGAACACATATAGTAATGTGACAGTGCGAGTGATTTGGAAGGTTAATTAAAACGTATCAGGAGCCTCACGGCAAATATCACGGAAGGCCCGTGAGTAGTGGCTGGTGGGACAGGCTTCTCACAGGGACCAGATGTGATAAAGGACAGAAGGGCAGTGAGAGGCCAGCCAGGCTGAGCTCCTGCAGGGGCTCATCCAAGAAATAGCTAGTGCTGGGAAGGAGTTACAAGACCTCGTGATTTGCAGAGTGCAGTATTATGCATGGGCTTCTCAGGTGGCTCAGTGGTAAAGAATCTGCCTACGAAGGCAGGAGAGGCCAGGGGAGCCTGGCGGGCTATCGTCCATGGCGTCTGACAAAGCGTCCGACACAGCTGAGCGACTGAGCACAGCTCAGCGCAGTATCATGCGTAAATAAAGAAGCCTTCTGATGGAATAGAATAGAAATTCCAGAAAAGGCTCAAATATACATGAACATTTGTCACTGACTAAAATAGCCTACTAAATTGGTAAGGCGTGGGCATTTAAAATAACTGTTATTCGGACAACTGGGCAGCCTCAGAGGGAAAAAAACAGTATATGTATTTTTGATAACTATCCCACAGCAAGATAAACCCTAAATGATACACAATTTTGTGTATTTTAGAGTGAAATGATGACATTATTCTAAGAAATGGGTTTTATAATTTTGGAGTAAGGAAAGTTTAACTCATTAAAATTTAGAATGCAGGACACACACACACACAAAACTGTGTAAAAATAAATGATTCTAGATGCTAAAACGTAGCAAACCCCATAAGTATCTAATATAATTAATATAATGGAAAAAATGTTACAACTGATTTCAAATAAAGTGATCTTGGCTCCTTTAATACAGAGGAAAAGTCCAAAGTATAAATTTTAAAAATGAGTAAAACAGATGAATTAACAATTCACAGAAGAAAATTATTCCTTCAACTACAGATAACAGCTTCATTTGTAGAAAAAAAAATAATAAGTAAATTGTAATCTGAACAATGATACAATGTTAAAAATCTGAGACATTTTCCTATGCATTATGTATGTGTGGAGAGGAATATCCAATTGTCCAATGTCACAATTGTGCTCACTCTTTGAATTAATTAGTAAGCATGCACACATACTAAGATATGCAGTGGCATGGTATTGCAACAAATTTGTGCTTGAAAAAGTGTGAATATTTTATGACTTAATGAGCCTTGATTTTGATATTGTCATCTATTCTTTTTTCTCCCACAGTTATATGATATCTTCAAAATATGTTGTATAATTTATCAAAAATTTCTAGTGCTTAAAAGTAAACTGGCTTATTGTAACCCAGTGCCTCTTAACCACAAATGAAAGTTATTTGTTTTTAATTGTTTTAGAGGTTGGAAAATTAAACTTGGCTTTAAGTATGTCCTTTTATAAAGATGTTGATTTATTTTTCAAAGCAATTCTGTAACATCACCAGTCTTGAATCATATTTTTGTTGCTTGATTACTACTTTTTATAAAAAAGGTAATTCATTTTTCTAAATTAGTTTCATAAAAAAATAAAAGCATAGCCAAAAGTAAGAAAGAGTATTATGCTTTTTTCCATGATAGAATATGCTCATTAAATACAATTTTTTTAAATACAATTTAAGAAATGGAATTATGTATATAGGTATGATCAATTCGAGTTTGATAAAGATTTGACATTATGATGTGAAATGAGCATTCTCAGATGTGTGCCTTGGCACACATGTCCACACATTTCTTCCGGTACATGGCTAAGGGTAAGCTTTTCTTGATAAAGGCAGGCTGTGTGTTAATATGCTGTACAGTTCACACACCAGCATCAGGGGAGAGCTTTCATTACTCCATGTCCTTTATGTATGTGATAGGGTGAAGCTTTCTGTTTATTTCTTCCTTGTAATGAATGTGTCATAGACTTCATTTGATTTTTTTTAAATTTTATTTTATTTTTAAACTTTACAATATTGTATTAGTTTTGCCAAATTTCGAAATGAATCTGCCACAGGTATACCTGTGTTCCCCATCCTGAACCCTCCTCCCTCCTCCCTCCCCATACCATCCCTCTGGGTCGTCCCAGTGCACCAGCCCCAAGCATCCACTATCGTGCATGGAACCTGGACTGGCGACTTGTTTCATATATGATATTACACATGTTTCAATGCCATTCTCCCAAATCTCCCCACCCTCTCCCTCTCCCACAGAGTCCATAAGACTGATCTATACATCAGTGTCTCTTTTGCTGTCTCGTACACAGGGTTATTGTTACCATCTTTCTAAATTCCATATATATGCGTTAGTATACTGTATTGGTGTTTTTCTTTCTGGCTTACTTCACTCCATATAATAGGTTCCAGTTTCATCCATCTCATTAGAACTGATTCAAATGTATTCTTTTTAATGGTTGAGTAATACTCCATTGTGTATATTTACCACAGCTTTCTTATCCATTCATCTGCTGATGGGCATCTAGGTTGCTTCCATGTCCTGGCTATTATAAACAGTGCTGCAATGAACATTGGGGTACACATGTCTCTTTCCCTTCTGGTTTCCTCAGTGTGTATGCCCAGCAGTGGGATTGCTGGATCATAAGGCAGTTCTATTTCCAGCTTTTTAAGGAATCTCCACACTGTTCTCCATAGTATTTTAATCTGGTTTTAATTTGCTTTTACTGGTTGCTAATGGGTTATTTCCTTCTTTTTTCTGGGCATTTAGATTATTCTGTCTTGTGAAGTGCATCTTTAAGTCTGTTGTCAATTTTTCTCCTGAATGTTTGATGCTTTTGATTTAGAGCACTCCTTTAACTATAGTGTATTTAAACATTTTATGTTGAAAAACTTCACTCTGAATACCAGTATTTCTTAGTCCAGGAAGTGCAACAGATTAATGTTTACATTATGATTAATAATTTTATCAAAAACAATTTTCTCGCACCGTCATGAAGTTAATAAACATTATCTTGGAAAAGACTCATTGTTATGCATTTTACTTAAGTTTACAAATTATCTGAGATTACATTTTAAAATAAATTTTGTGAAGTGAGGGTCAAGCTCTCTTTTTATGCACCATTATTAATTAAATTAATATAATTTATTAAAATGCCATCTTTTCTACATTTTCTGCAGTATGAACTTTTGCTTGTTCAACTGTGCCCACATTCTATAGTCATTCAACAAATATTTTCTAAAGCTTTCCATATGCACTAATCTTTGCTAGCTGAAATCTTTTGGTTTTAAGTAAGTTGTAACAATACAGAGGGAGACAAAATAGAATATATATTATAAATTTTGGATGAAAACATTGGGAGGCCAATTGATAGATAAAATATATTATATTGTTTTAGTACTTTGGCCACCTGATGCAGAGAGCCAACTCAATGTAAAAGACCCTGATGCTAGTAAAGATGAAGGCAAAATGGAGGACAGCAGAGGATGAGACACTTGGATATTAATCATATCACTGACTCAATGGACATGAAGCTGAGCAAATTCCAGACATAGTGGAGGACTGAGGAGCCTGGCATGCTACGGTCCATGAAGACACAGAGTCGGACATGACTTACCAACTGAACAACAACAAATCAAATAAGCAGTGAATTTTTGCTGACAGAGACTAGTCCATTAAATATGAGATCAGCAAAAAAAATAATTTCTTATAAATACAAACACTAGGGAGATAATCCTGATATCAGAAAGTTAAGCATAAAATGGCAGGATCATGAGGATAATCAATTTATATTAATACAGGAAGCAAAATTTCAAATAATGTCTGATTAAGATAACTGCAGAACTAAGTGGGGGGAAAGATCACTAGCTCAAAGCAGTGGATGTTAAACATTAATGCAGTCATTTTCTCAAGGCTGCTGTGACATCCTTATTCCTTAGAGTATATGTCATGGGATTAAACATCAGGGTAACATGGGATAGAAAGCAGAAAAAAATCTTTCCTGTAAAAATGTTGGAATCATGTCATAAATATGTAATGGTTCTGGGTCCACAAAATAAAGGCTCAACTATGGGTCTTCCCAGGTGGCGCTAATGGTAAAGAACCTACCTGCCAATGCAGGAGATGTAAGAGACACAGGTTCGATCCCTGGGTAGGGAAGATCCCTTGGAGAAGGGCACAGCATCCCATTCCAGTGTTCCTGCCTGGAGAATCCTGTGGACAGAGGAGCCGGCTGGGCTACAGTCCACTGGGTTGCAGAGAGTTGGGCACAACTGAAGCAATTTAGTGCACATGCATGATGTGAGGTGAGCAGGTGGAGAAAACTTTAGATCATCCTGTTGCTGATGGCAACACAGGATGGAGAAGTGATTTTACTGTAGGAGCCAAGTGTCAACTGAAAAGGGATCATGATAAACGATTCACTAATGGTACAACTACAGGGACTGACATCTCATTCAGAAAAACATCGCCACAGGCCAGCTTGTAGTTAGATCCAAAAATGACAGAGGGAGAATCTGGCATGTTTGCCTCATCCTGACTGTAACACCGCTGATCCAAGAGCCAAGCGTCATCAGCTGAATACAGAGCTCTTGGTTTATAAGTAGGGGAAGTTGTGGAAGTTACAGTGGGCCACATAGCAGTCACGGGCCATAACTGTCAAGACCAAGTATTCTGTGTCCCCAAGAATGCAAATAAAATATATCTTTGTAGTGCATGCAAATATATATATATATATATATATATATATATATATATATATATATATATATATATATACTGACTGTGAAACTTATGAATATTCTAGATTTCCAGGAAGGAAAAGTTACTGAGGAAAAAAACACATGGGAATTTGAGAGCCTGGTCAGCTCTGATTATAAAAGTATTGTTGTTGCTTCTCACCAGGATAATCACATAAAAAAGGAAAATATTACAAAGAGAAACACTCAGACACTGGGAATACAGAAAAATTGAAAAGAACCAGTGTTATCACTGAAGTGAGATGTGCTTCTTGGTTGTGTGTGTGTGTGTTTGATGTTCTCTCTGTGAAAAGAGTGAAATCAGCAATTTTTATTTTTATTTTCTATAGTAATTTTATTTTATATAGTATAGCTATATATAGCTATACTCCACTGGAGAAGGGAATGGCAAACCACTTCAGTATTCTTGCCTTAAGAACCCCATGAACAGTGTGAAAAGGCAAAATGATAGGATACTGAAAGAGGAACTCCCCAGGTCAGTGGGTGCCCAATATGCTACTGGAGATCAGTGGAGAAATAACTCCAGAAAGAATGAAGGGATGGAGCCATAGCAAAAACAATACCCAGCTGTAGACGTGACTGGTGATAGAAGCAGGGTCCAATGCTGTAAAGAGCAATATTGCATAGGAACCTGGAATGTCAGGTCCATGAATCAAGGCAAATTGGAAGTGGTCAAACAAGAGATGGCAAGAGTGAATGTCGACATTCTAGGAATCAGCGAACTCAAATGCACTGGAATGGGTGAATTTAAGTCAGATGACCATTATATCTACTACTGCGGGCAGGAATCCCTCAGAAGAAATGGAGTGGCCATCATGGTCAACAAAAGAGTCCGAAATGCAGTACTTGGATGCAATCTCAAAAACGACAGAATGATCTCTGTTCGTTTCCAAGGCAAACCATTCAATACCACAGTAATCCAAGTCTATGCCCCAACCAGTAACGCTCATGAAGCTGAAGTTGAACGGTTCTATGCAGACCTACAAGACCTTTTAGAACTAACACCCAAAAAAAGATGTCCTTTTCATTATAGGGGACTGGAATGCAAAAGTAGGAAGTTAAGAAACACCTGGAGTAACAGGCAAATTTGGCCTTGGAATACAGAATGAAGCAGGGCAAAGACTAATAGCGTTTTGCCAAGAAAATGCACTGGTCATAACAAACACCCTCTTCCAACAACACAAGAGAAGACTCTACACATGGACATCACCAGATGGTCAACACCGAAATCAGATTGATTATATTCTTTGCAGCCAAAGATGGAAAAGCTCTATACAGTCAGCAAAAACAAGACCAGGAGCTGACTGTGGCTCAGACCATGAACTCCTTGTTGCCAAATTCAGACTTCAATTGAAGAAAGTAGGGAAAACCACTAGACCATTCAGGTGTGACCTAAATCAAATCCCTTATGATTATACAATGGAAGTGAGAAATAGGATTTAAGGGCCTAGATCTGATAGATAGTGCCTGATGAACTATGGAATGAGGTTCGTGACATTGTACAGGAGACAGGGATCAAGACAATTCCCATAGAAAAGAAATGCAAAAAGCAAAATGGCTGTCTGGGGAGGCCTTACAAATAGCTGTGAAAAGAAGAGAAGTGAAAAGCAAGGGAGAAAAGGAAAGATATAAACATTTGAATGCAGAGTTCCAAAGAATAGCAAGAAGAGATAAGAAAGCCTTCTTCAGTGATCAATGCAAAGAAATAGAGGAAAACAACAGAATGGGAAAGACTAGTGATCTCTTCAAGAAAATCAGAGATACCAAAGGAACATGTCATGCAAAGATGGGCTCGATAAAGGACAGAAATAGTATGGACCTAACAGAAGCAGAAGATATTAAGAAGAGATGGCAAGAATACACAGAAGAACTGTACAAAAAAGATCTTCACGACCCAGATAATCACAATGGTATGATCACTGACCTAGAGCCAGACATCCTGGAATGTGAAGTCAAGTGGGCCTTAGAAAGCATCACTACGAACAAAGCTAGTGGAGGTGATAGAATTCTAGTTGAACTATTCCAAATCCTGAAAGATGATGCTGTGAAAGTGCTGCACTCAATATGCCAGCAAATTTGG
This sequence comes from Bos mutus, assembly GCF_027580195.1. Taxonomy (NCBI): domain Eukaryota; kingdom Metazoa; phylum Chordata; class Mammalia; order Artiodactyla; family Bovidae; genus Bos; species Bos mutus. The sequence continues at coordinate 95,111 of NC_091632.1, forward strand.
AAAACTCAGCAGTGGCCACAGGACTGGAAAAGGTCAGTTTTCATTCCAATCCCAAAGAAAGGCAATGCCAAAGAATGCTCAAACTACACACAATTGCACTCATCTCACACGCTAGTAAAGTAATGCTCAAAATTCGCCAAGCCAGGCTTCAGCCATATGTGAACCGTGAACTTCCTGATGTTCAAGCTGGTTTTAGAAAAGGCAGAGGAACCAGAGATCAAATTGCCAACATGCGCTGGATCATGGAAAAAGCAAGAGAGTTCCAGAAAAACATCTATTTCTACTTTATTGACTATGCCAAAGCCTTTGACTGTGTGGATCACAATAAACTGTGGAAAATTCTGAAAGAGATGGGAATACCAGACCACCTGATCTGCCTCTTGAGAAATCTGTATGCAGGTCAGGAAGCAACAGTTAGAACTGGACATGGAACAACAGACTGGTTCCAAATAGGAAAAGGAGTTCATCAAGGCTGTATATTGTCACCCTGTTTATTTAACTTATATGCAGAGTACATCATGAGAAACGCTGGACTGGAAGAAACACAAGCTGGAATCAAGATTGCCGGGAGAAATATCAATAACCTCAGGTATGCAGGTGACACCACCCTTATGGCAGAAAGTGAAGAGGAACTCAAAAGCCTCTTGATGAAAGTGAAAGTGGATAGTGAAAAAGTTGGCTTAAAGCTCAACATTCAGAAAACGAAGATCATGGCATCCGGTCCCACCACTTCATGGGAAATAGATGGGGAAACAGTGGAAACAGTGTCAGACTTTGTTTTTCTGGGCTCCAAAATCACTACAGATGGTGACTGCAGCCATGAAATTAAAAGACGCTTACTCCTTTGAAGGAAGGTTATGACCAACCTAGATAACATATTTAAAAGCAGAGACATTACTTTGCCAACAAAGGTTCGTCTAGTCAAGGCTGTGGTTTTTCCAGTGGTCATATATGGATGTGAGAGTTGGACTGTGAAGAAGGCTGAGTGCCAAAGAATTGATGTTTTTGAACTGTGGTGTTGGAGAAGACTCTTGAGAGTCCCTTGGACTGCAAGGAGATCCAACCAGTCCCTTCTGAAGGAAATCAGCCCTGGGATTTCTTTGGAAGGACTGATGCTGAAGCTGAAACTCCAGTACTTTGGCCACCTCATGCGAAGAGTTGACTCATTGGAAAAGACTCTGATGCTGGGAGGGATTGGGGCAGGAGGAGAAGGGGACGACAGAGGGTGAGGATGGCTGGATGGCATCACTGACTCGATGGACGTGAGTCTGAGTGAACTCCGAGAGTTGGTGATGGACAGGGAGGCCTGGCATGCTGCGATTCATGGGGTCGCAAAGAGTCGGACATGACTGAGCAACTGATCTGATCTGATCTGATAGCTATATATAAATATGTATTTGTTGTTGCTGTTCAATCTTCCAGTCATGTCAGACTCTTTGCAACACTATAGACTGCGGCACTCCAGGCATCCCTGTCCCTCACCATCTTCCAGAGTTTGCCCAAGTTCATGTCCATTGCATCCATGATACCATTCAACCATCTCATCTTCTGATGTCCTCTTCTCCTTCTGCCTTCAATCTTTCCCAGCATCAGGGTCTTTTCTAATGAGTTGGCTGTTTGCATCAGGTGGCCAAAGTATTGGAACTTCAGCTTCAACATCAGTCCTTCCAATGAATATTGAAATATATGCCTTTACATTATATAAAATATATGTTATACATATGTAAAAGTGCCTATGTACATATTATCCTATGATACATATGTATCATAATCTTAAATTTATCTCTGTTTGTAACTATTATTAAAGCCATTTTAGTCCTTTTTTAAAGACATGACCAAACATTATAGATTCTGGCTCTGTTTAGTTCATAAAAAATGTGCTATTTCTATCAAACATCTAATATTATTTGGCTGATATTTAAATTTCTCTATTAGCTACTAAATATTCTGTTAAAGTTGGGAGGAAATAAGAAAAGAAGAAATGCAGTAATATTCTTCCATATGTAGTTTTTATTTTCTGAATAAAATTTATTATTTTTGTGATGTGCATATTATTCTCTTTGTAATAAATCCATACTACAAAAAGTATAAATAATTAAATAAGTCAGACATTATCTGAACTCCTGTCACTGTAAAGAAGCCCATTCTCTCTTCTAATACACATCCAGATATTGCTGACATACATACACACCAACTAGAAATATGCACGTGTGAAATGTTATATGAATATATGGATGCTATCTCTCTTTGTTTCACAAAAATAGAGTTATATTTATACATACATTTATGTACTTATTAAATGCCTGAAAAGCTTGGGATTTCCTCACTGGCGTGGCTCTAAAACATTGTCCTGAGAGACTGCAGCATCACATGGTAAACGGGCGCCCGTGCCTACTATGTTCCAAATGAGAACAGCTTCCCTTTGCTTTGCTAGTGTTGTCTTTTGCAGTATTAAAAAAGCTTTTAATAAACATCCTTGAACAAACACGATTAACCATCATTCTTGGGCACATATTTTTATAAGGCTTCATTGATATAGTTTTTAAAGTAAAAAAAAAAAAAACTACGTATTTTTTAAATCACTGTTCCCAAAATACAGAATTTATTCCAGATGATTAGAATAAAAACAGCATAATAAAAAGACTGCTTACACAGTGTATTCCTTTCCTAGATCTATTGTAACAAATTATCACAAATTGAGTGGTTTAAGTAACAAAAGTTGAGTTTCTCACATCTTTAAAAACCAGTGTACCAAATCACAGTGTTGACAGGGTTTTCCTCCACAGACTCTAAAGGGATAGTCACTCCTCACTTCTTTCAGCTTTTGGTGGTCCCTGACCTCCTTCGCTTCATGGCTGTGTCATGTGTCACTCCCGGTTGCTTCCTCCATCTTCACGTGATATTCTTCTATGTGTTGCTGCGTCTCTATTTTTAACTTAATCTCTCTTCCCACCTTATAAGAACTAAGAACACTGATCATAGGATATAGTGCCTTCCTTAAATTAAGATAATCTTATTCCAAAGTCCTTAACTGAATTACACCTGCAAAGGCTTTTATTTTCCTAATAAGTTCAGGTTTGCAGGTTGTAACCTGACATATATTTAGAGGGATCAACATTCAACCCAATGCAGTTTATAGTTTAAATTTCTAATATTCCTAATACTAAGGAAACACTACAAAAGTGAAACATGAAGCTACAAGCCAGAGGAAATGACGTCACTAGGAACAGTCAGCATTGAGGTAACAGAATCCTTTCAGGGTTTGTACTCTGAAAGGGTTATGGACACTTGCAAAACAGACAAAGAAGGAAAAACTGCAAGAAAGCACTCAGATTCCCCTACTCCCACCAACTTGGATGCGGTTGTTATTTTCTCATCGTCTAAATCCAATCGTAAGTACAGAAAAAGACAGTGAATATTCCTGAAGGAATTGTAAGTTTCAAGCAAATTTCTTACAGTCATGACCATGATCATTGGTTATATTGCAGTTAACTATCATTTTATTGCTCAGGAAATCTCTTAACTCACTCTTTCCCAGTGAGAGGAAAGACAGGTCTTCAGAATAGATCATTGCCATGGAGATAATTTGTGTTTTGATAACCCAGAAACCCTTAACTCTTTGAAACTAAGGTCCTTTCACATAATGTGAGATGGCAGTGATGATACTATCAGTTTATAGGAACATAGAAATAAACTAGATTAATATTTTCTGATGTATTTACATGGGAAACATAGAAACAAATTGCTTCTGTAATTTCAAGCCTTCGCGTCAAGTTTGATAATTTACTTAGTAGTTTTCTCAGTGCTACAGTGATATCTTTGTTCCTCAGAGTAAATATAATGGGATTCAACATTGGGATCCAAACTGTGTAGAAAAGAGAGATCAACTTCCCAGTTTCTTCAGATTGATTTGGTTTGGGCTGTAAATAAGTGGTAGAGGCTGTGCTGTAGAATAAGACCACCACTGTGCGGTGAGACGAGCAAGTGGAGAAGGCTTTAGCCCTCCCTCTGGCAGATCGCGGTTTCAGAATGTTGGAGATGATTTTGCCATGGGAGACACCAATCAACAGAAATGGAACCATGATGAACACCGCTGCAACTGCATAGACTGCTATCTTGTTCACAAATGTGTCCCCACAAGCAAGCTTGAATACTGGGGGGAGGTCACAGAAAAAAAAATGATTAATTGTGCTAGACCCACAAAAGGGCAGAGGAAACCTGCCATGTTTGCCCCATTACAACAGGAACTCCACTGACCCAAGAGGCAGTGACCATCTGGACACAGACTAGGGGCTCATGATCAGACCATAGTGAAGAGGGTTACAAATGGCCACGGAGTGGTCATAGGCCATCACGGCCCGGAGACACTCTAAACCTCCAAAAAGAAGGACCAAACACATTTGTGTAGCACAGGCAATGAAAGAAATGTGCCCTTTCTGGTTCAGAAGGTCCATGAGCGTTCTTGGGATAGTGACAGTTACACAACAGATTTCTAAAATGGAAAAGTGGTTGAGGAAAATGTACATGGGGTTCTGGAGAGTAGGGTCAGTTCTTGTTATCAGTACAATGACACTACTGCACATCAGGATGATCAGATAGAGCACTAAAAATATCCCCAAAAGAATCCGTTAGAAATTAGAGATATCGGAAAACCCCAAGAGGATAAATTCCATCACTGTAGTGGTATTTGATTTTTCTTTTCTTAATTTGTACTCCATCTGTAGATATGGCAAATTCAAGATGGTTAATTCATTAATGCTTTTGAGCAACGTTTCCCTTCTGTTAACTGGATCAGATGCGTGAATCTATTTACATAATCTATGCAAGTACTGCTGCCTTTGCCTTGCTCAGTTTCTAAGAAATGAGATTTGAAACCTCAGCAATGAACTGACGTGCAGCTAAAATCAATTAGAGAAATAAAGTCCGTATTTTTTACACTTGGATGTACTGATACAAGAGGGCTTCCCTGGTATCTCAGCAGTAAAATAATTTGCTTGAAATGCAGGAGATACAGGAGATGTAGGTTTGATCCATGGGCAAGGAAGATCCCCTGGAGGAGGGGATGGCAACCCATTCCAGTATTCTTGCCTAGAGAATTCCATGGGCAAGGAGCCTGGTGGGCTACGGTCCATGGGATCACAAGGAGTCAGACATGATGGAAATGACTGAGCAGCAGCAGTAATGATACCAGAAACAATATGATGTATGCATTTTTATTTAGAGCTATTGTGCAGCAATAGTATTAAATTGTTTCACCCCTTTTAAGAGTGAAATTATATGTGACACAGCCTTACTATTGTTTTTCTTTGGGTTCATCAATTTCTTTTTCTGTACCTATTGACTTATTCCATTTCCTTTCAACTCAAAGCTTTTCACTTAAAACTTTTGCCTAATTTTTATTCATAACATTTTAAGCCTTCCCATTTCTACTCCAATGAGAACTGACTTTCTTAAACTCAGTCCTTGTTACTGGGGGAACAGATACGTGTAATCATATTGTTCTCGTCTGTGTACCTCACCCATCAGTTATGCTACATATGGAAAGCATGTTACATCATGGGGTCCAGTAACATTCGCTATTCATACCCACTGTATGCTGCATTACAAATACCAATTAACCTTTAACTCAGTCCATACATATGACTTCATGATATTTGGAGTTCCCTGATAGCTCAGTTGGTAAAGAATCCACTTGCAGTGCAGGAGATCCTGGTTTGATTCCTGGGTAGGGAAGATCCAATGGAGAAGGGACAGACTACCCACTTCAGTATTCTCGGGCTTCCCTTGTGACTCAGCTGGTAAAGAATCTGTCTGCAAGGCGGGAGACCTGAGTTCAATCCCTGGGATGGGAAGATCCCCTGGAGAAGGGATTCTGGCCTGGAGAATTCTATGGACTGTCCATGTGGTCACAAAGAGTCAGACGTGACTGAGTGATTTTCACTTTCATGATATTTTAATATAGTCTCTTCTTAACCTATGTGATTCTCTGATCCATTGTCATCTACTTCTCTTACAACCAAATAAAATACTTCCTATATAATTCCTTTGTAATTTTATCTAATAAATGTAACTTTATTTAAACCCTATGATTATTTATTTTAGGAATGCAAATGGCAAAAGCAATAGATGGGGAAACAGTGGAAACTGTGTCAGACTTTATTTTGGGGGGCTCCAAAATCACTACAGATGGTGACTGCAGCCATGAAATTAAAAGACGCTTACTCCTTGGAAGGAAAGTTATGACTAACCTAGATGGCATATTCAAAAGCAGAGACATTACTTCGCCAACAAAGGTCCGTCTAGTCAAGGCTATGGTTTTTCTTGTGGTCATGTATGGATGTGAGAGTTGGACTGTGAAGAAGGCTGAGCGCCAAAGAATTGATGTTTTTGAACTGTGGTGTTGGAGAAGACTCTTGAGAGTCCCTTGGACTGCAAGGAGATCCAACCAGTCCCTTCTGAAGGAAATCAGCCCTGGGATTTCTTTGGAAGGAATGATGCTGAAGCTGAAACTCCAGTACTTAGGCCACCTCATGCGAAGAGTTGACTCATTGGAAAAGACTCTGATGCTGGGAGGGATTGGGGGCAGGAGGAGAAGGGGACGACAGAGGGTGAGATGGCTGGATGGCATCACTGACTCGATGGACGTGAGTCTGAGTGAACTCCGGGAGTTGGTGATGGACAGGGAGGCCTGGCGTGCTGCGATTCATGGGGTCGCAAAGAGTCGGACACGACTGAGCGACTGATCTGATCTGATCTGATCAGTTTAATTTCTAGAAGACTGCTTCTGTTCGGTGATCATCTGGGTTTGTGTTTTAAGACTACTTTTTCTGTAGATGATTTGTCCTCTGAAGCTCCTTCTTGGCATAAAGGTTCCCCTCTGTGGGGGTGGAAAGATGACACTTAATTATCTAGTATCAATAGTGGAAAAATGACACTTAATTATCCAGTATCAATAGTACTTTCTGGAAAAAAATTAAAACTTTCAATTTATTGCATTCCAGACCATTAGTAATTGCTGTAAGTTTGCCTTCCTTAATTTTATTCCCATAATTCATTCCGATCTCATCTTTCACATCTTTAGAAAAGTGTATCACTTACTAATACACAAACGTGATATTGTCGTTCTTTCCAATATACTGCGGGGAGGATTAGATCCCTTTTCAGAAGTGGAACGCTGTTCCTAGATAAACTTTTGTAGAAATTAAAGCATGTTGTATCTGCTGACAAAAATCTGGGTACTTTTATTCATGTTAGGATATCTAGTTGGTCATCAGTGTAGGTATCTAGCAGATTCAAAATGAAAGGCACCTTAAAAATAACCTAGAGCCTGTTATGCACAGTGAAGTAAGTCAGAAAGAGAAAGATACCCTATATTAACACACATGTGCACATAAATGTGTGTGTGTGTGTGTGTGTTCGAGAAAAATGATACTGAAAAACCTATTTGCAAGGCAGGAATATAGACGCAGACATAGAGAACAGACTTCTGAGGGAAGGAGAGGGTAGGACAAACTGAAAGATTAACATTGAGACATACACACCACCACAAGTAAAGCAGATAGCTAGTGGGAAGTTTCTAAATATATAAAACAGGGAGCTCAACCTGAAGCTCTGTGACAACCTGTGGGGGGATGGGGTGGGGTGTGGGAGGGAGGTTAAAAACAGAGGGGATGTATGTACACCCATGACTGATTTACTTTGTTGTATGGCAGAACCAACATAACACTGTAAAGCAATTATCCTCCAATTAATAATTTAAAAAAAAAACATTTAAACCCAATTATTTAAGACAGAAAAAAAAAACAAAAAACAAAAAAACAAAACCCTCCTACAAAATGCTTTTTCTATTTCAGCTACTTCCAGGCAGGTATGTAGCTAAAATTATCAGGAATGAGGTTACAAGGCCAATATCCACTTCTGCTCATAAGCACATTTTTTCTGTTTAGAGATTCTTTGACAATTTGAAACACTATTCATGTTTCTAAAATAGTATTTCTTTTTTGTCTTTGACTTTTTTGTCTTGACTTATGAACTCTTTTTTAGGATTGATGTTGTACCCATCATGACAAATGTAAATAAACATTTGTCATATTTATTTACAAATGAGAATTGCACTGATGACTTGTTTCAACTAAGTTTTACTTACAGGATGGAAAAAACTGCATGTCTGTCACCCATCACCCATGTGAGTAAACTGATCTAATCCTTAAATCTATAGTTAGGATAGTGAATTGAATGTTTCTGTGTTCAATTCAATATCATCACCTGCCGGGGTCCAGCCCCGGTGGATCCAGGGAATTCGAAGCGGGGACGGCGTCGGCGAGGATCAGGAAACAACTGCTTAATTAAATGTTAATTAAGGATATAAAGAGTAATAGAATAAGGATAGCTCAGTAGGAAAATTCAGTGAAGAAAAGAGGCTGAAATAAGGATAGCTCAGTAAGGAAATTCAGTGGAGAAAAGAGGCTGAATAATTCAGCCAGAGGGTGAGAGAAAGAATGACATGGGGAGACCAAGTTTCGGTGAACAAAGCCCGCACTTTATTTTCCAAAGTAGTTTTTATACCTTAAGTTATGCATAGAGGATAACGGGGGAAGGGGTAGAGTCACGCAGCAAGCCAGGCTTTCTTCCTGCAAACTTATCATATGCAAAAGCTTAGGTGATTTGCATCATCTTCTGGCCCGGAGGCCTGTTAACATTTTAAGACCCTTTCTTCAGAAAACTTATTTTTCTCTAAAGGTGATTGGTCAGGAGCCACCCTCCAAAAGCATTAGATAAAGTTGCATTCCTACAGAGCAAAGGTATGGTGGGCTCAATCAAGAAAAGAATTAACTCAAGGGTCCAAGGTTACAAACATTAAAGCTACTACTTACACCAATTATATTAATCAATACACTGCCAGGGACACAGCAGGTAAGGGATATGGAGACTTAGCAGCAAACATTGGCCCAACAAGTGAAAAACCCTTCACCAATACAATTTCTAATCAATCTTTTAACTGCTCAAAGGACTCTGTATTCAGACAGTTTAGAACATCTCATGCCTCTCACAGTTGGGAGGCTCTGAGCGATCACATGTGGCCGGAAAACCTATTCAGGCAGGCTAGAGGACTTCCAAAGGACTTTGTAGGTTGAAACACTATCACACCCAGGAACTTTATTAACTGGAGCTATAAGTTAACTCTTTTTTCAGAGCGAGGTAGTGGGGACAGCGCCCCCCCCCGTAAAGTCAGAGGTGTAGGTGAGAGCACAAAGCAGAAAGTAGGCAGACTCTGGTTTTGGGGGTAGATGCTCGAGAATTTCCAGGGGGACTCCTGAGGCTCGATCCCGCCTTTGCGTATGCCGAGCCTCCTTCCTCATGACCTTTGCCATGGGCAAAGTTCCTCACGCTGGCTCCCGGCAGTGATAGAATTCTAGTTGAGCTATTCCAGATCCTGAAAGATGATGCTATGGAAAGTGCTGCACTCAATATGCAATATGCAATATGCACTCAATATGCAATATGCCGGCTCCCGGCAATCACCTGAAAACAAATCTACACTCTGAGACAATACCTCAAATATACCAGTGTAACAAAATAAAGAAACATCTTGCAATCATATTACAGTACAAGTTTGCAGTCAGTGAAGAAGAAACTCTGGTTGTTTCCATCTAGGAGTCCCACTGTTCCTACTTCTTCTTAGTAGTTCCTACTTCTTCTTAGTAGTTCCTACTGGATCTTCAGCATGCAGGAACCTGAGACGGCAGACAGACAGAACATAAGGAAACAAATACACTATTCAGAGCCTCTATACGTAATAAACACATCACTTCTACCCATATGTCATTGTAGAAACCAATCACCTGGTCCAATGTAGTTCTGAGAAGGTTAGGGAATGATGTTCATTGTATGTCGATAAAACAGATGTATTTGAAGAGCATAAAGCCAGACTCTGTCAGAGTCCTCACTTTTGGTCACTAAAAATAAGGTGTTATAGCATGCTGCAACATGTATACCTTTGGACTGATGATTTAGCATGACACATAATGGAATAAGTGTTCATGGTACACATTTATGCATATTAATGTTTTATAGATATATTTGAGCCTAACAACACAATGCCATTATTATTTTCATTAGGCTTTGATGCTTAAATTAGCAATAGTGGTGAGGCATAATTTACATAACATAAAGCACGACCTTTAAAATTCAGTGATTAGTTGAGATATACTTGACTTTATAGCATTATATTAACTTCTGAACAACATAAATATATTTTAAATGATCATCACAATGTCTAATGTTATTATCCATCAATGTTAATATCCATCACCACCCAAAGTTATGCATTATTTTCTTGTGATGTGAATTTTTAAAAATTTCTCTTAACAACTTTCAAATATGCAAAATTATTTAACTATAGTCACCATGCTCTATATTATTTTCTTGGGCACCAAAATCAGTGTGGACGGTGAGCAGTCATGAAATCAAAAGGCATTTGTTTCTTGGAAAAAAAGCTATGCCAAAACTAGAGTGGGTATTAAAAAGCAAAGACATCACTTTGCTAACAAAGCTCCGTATAGTTAAAGCTATGGTTTTTCCAGTAGTCATGTATGGATATGAGAGTTAAAATATAAAGAAGGCTGACTGCCAAAGAATTGCTGCTTTCAAACTGTGGTGTTGGAGAAGACTTTTGAGGGTCCTTTGAACAGGAAGGAAATCAAACTGGTTAATCCTAAAGGAAATCAACTCTGAATATTCACTGGGGGGATTGGTGCTGAAGCTGAAGCTTCAATACTTTGGTCACGTCATGCAAAGAGCAGCTCACTGACTAAAGGAGAAGGGGACGATGGAGGATGAGATGGCGTCACTGACTCAATGGACATGAGTTTGAACAAACTCCAGGAGATAGTGAAGGCCAGGGAAGCCTGACATGCTGCAGTTCATGGGGTTGCAGGGTCAGACGAGACAGCTACTGAACAACATCAGCACCATGCTGTATATTGATTGGATTGCTATACATTTTAATAGTGGTTTTATAAATACGACTAAATTTAAATTTACTGTCTTGTTGTTTGTGTTTGTTTCTCTTATACATATATTTTCTCTTATACATATATATTTTCATTGTTTTTTATTATTTTTGTGATTTTAATATACTTTTAGTATATATGTATCCTTAGACACCATATTAAAAAGGAGAGACATTACTTTGCCAACAAAGGCCCGTCTAGTCAAAGCTATGGTTTTTCCTGTAGCCATGTATGGGTGTGAGAGCTGGACTAAAAGGAAAGCGGAGCACCGAAGAATTGATGCTTTTGAACTGTGGTGTTGGAGAAGACTCTTGAGTGTCCCTTGGACTGCAAGGAGATCCAACTAATCCATCCTAAAGAAGATCAGTCCTGAATATTCATTGGAAGGACTGATGCTGAAGTTGAAACTCTAATATTTTGACCACTTGAGGCAAAGAACTGACTCATTTGAAAAGACCCTGATGCTGGGAAACATTGAAGGCAGGAGGAGAAGGGGACAACAGAGCATGAGCTGGTCGGATGGCATCACCAACTCAATGGACATTAGTTTCGGTAAACTTTGGGAGTCGGTGATGGACAGGGAGGCCTGGTGTGCTTCAGTCCATGGGGTCACAAAGAGTTGGAAATGACTGAGCAACTGAATTGAACCATTTTTTTATCCAATGTTCCTTATTAATTTTTAGCTGTAACTGTAGAGTTTGCAAAATAAATATCTGCTTAATGCAATCTAACATTAAATAAATTATATACTTTAATATGCAAAATGTTGAGATCCTGAAAATACTCCTCTTTGGACAATCCTATCTTTTGTTTTGTATTATTGCTTTACACTTATTCTTTTTAAATTAATTTTTATGAGAAAACAATTGATTTCCAATGTTATATAGCTTCTGTTATGCAGCAGAGTGAATCAGTGATACATAAGCATACTTTGACTCTTTTTAAGATTCTATTCCCATATAGATTATTGCAGAGTATTGAGTAGGGTTCCTGTGCTATACAGTAGGTTCTTAGTTAGTGAAGTCACTCAGTTGTGTCCAACTCTTGGTGACCCCATGGACTGTAGCCTACCAGGCTCCTCTGTCCATGGGATTTTCCAGGCAAGAATACTGGAGTGGGTTGCCATTTCATTCTCCACACAGTAGGTCTTACTACCTATCTATTTAGACAGGTTAGTTTGTATATTTCAACCCCAGTCTCTCAGTGTACCCCTCCCCTTCCACCTTTCCCTCTTGGTAACTTTAAGTTTGTTTGCAACGTGGGTGATTCTATTTTTGCTTTGTTCCAGTTCCAGTTCAGTCGCTCAGTCATGTCCGACTCTTTGCAACCCCATGAACCTCAGCACACCAGGCCTCCCTGTCCATCACCAATTCCCAGAGTACACCCAAACCCGTGTCCATTGAATCCATGGCGTCATCCAACCATCTCATCGTCTGTCGTCCCCTTCTCCTCCTGCCCTCAATCTGTCCCAGCATCAGGGTCTTTTCAAATGAGTCAGCTCTTCACATCAGGTGGCCAAAGTATTGGGGTTTCAGCTTCAGCATCACTCCTTCCAATGAATACCCAGGACTGATCACCTTTAGGATGGACTGGTTGGATCTCCTTGTAGTCCAAGGGACTCTCAAGAGTCTTCTCCAACAGTGTTGGAGAAGCATCAAAAGCATCAATTCTTCAGTGCTCAGCTTTCTTTATAGTCCAACTGGCACATCCATACATGACCACTGGAAAAACCACAGACTTGACTAGATGGACCTTTGTTGGCAAAGTAATGTCTCTGCTTTTCAATATGCTGTCTAGGTTGGTCATACTTTTCTTCCAAGAGTAAGTCTCTTTTAATTTCATGGCTGCAGTCACCATCTGCAGTGATCTTGGAACCAAAAAAAAAAAAAAAGTCTGCCACTGTTTCGACTGTTTTCCCATCTATTTTCCATGAAGTGATGGAACCAGAAGCCATGATCTTAGCTTTCTGAATGTTGAGCTTTAAGCCAACTTTTTCACTCTCCTCTTTCACCTTCATCAAGAGGCTTTTTAGTTCCTCTTCACTTTCTGCCATAAGGGTGGTGTCAACTGCATATCTGAGGTTATTGATATTTCTCCCGGCAATCTTGATTCCAGCTTGTGCTTCTTCCAGCCCAGCGTTTCTCATGATGTACTCTGCATATAAGTTAAATAAGCAGGGTGACAATATACAGCCTTGACGTACTCCTTTTCCTATTTGGAACCAGTGTGTTTTTCCACGTCCAGTTCTAATTGTTGCTTCCCAACCTGCATATAGATATCTCAAGAGGCAGGTCAGGTGGTCTGGTATACTCATCTCTTTCAGAATATTCTAGTTTGTTGTGATCCACACAGTCACAGCCTTTGGCATAATCGATAAATCAAAAATAGATGTTTTTCTGGAACTCTCTTGCTTTCTCGATGATCCAGCGGATGTTGGCATTTTGATTTCTGGCTCCTCTGGTTTTTCTAAAAGCAGCTTGAACATCTGGAAGTTCATGGTTCACATATTATTGAAGCCTGGCTTGGAGAATTTTGAGCATTACTTTACTAGCATGTGAGACATGTGAGATGAGTGCAATTGTGAGGTAGTTTGAGCATTCTTTGGCATTGCCTTTGTTTGAGATTGGAATGAAAACTGACCTTTCCAGTCCTGTGGCCACTGAGTTTTCCATATATGTTGGCATATTGAGTGAAGCACTTTCACAGCGTCATCTTTTAGGATTTGAAATAGCTCAACTGGAATTCCATCACCTCCCCTAGCTTTGTTCGTACTGATGCTTCCTAAGGCCACTTGACTTTGCATTCCAGGATGTCTGGCTCTAGGTGAGTGATTACACCATCATGATTATCTGGGTGATGAAGATATTTTTTTATATTGTTCTGTGTATTCTTGCCACCTCTTCTTAATATCTTCTGCTTCTGTTAGGTCCATACCATTTCTGTCCTTTATCGTACCCATCTTTGCATGAAATGTTGCCTTGGTATCTCTAATTTTCTTGAAGAGATTTCTAGTCTTTCCCTTTCTACTCTTTTCCTCTATTTCTTTGCACTGATCACTGAGGAAGGCTTTCATAAGTCTCCTTGCTATTCTTTGGAACTCTGCATTCAAATAGGTATGGCTTTCCTTTTCTCCTTTGCTACTGGCTTCTCTTTTTTTTCACAGCTATTTTTAAGAGCTCTTCAGACAGCCATTTTCCTTTTTTGCATTTCTTTTTCTTGGGGATAGTCTTGATCCCTGTCTCCTATACAATATCATGAACCTTTGTCCACAGTTCATCAGGCACTCTGTCTATCTGATCTAGTCCCTTAAATCTGTTTCTCACTTCCATTGTATAACTGTAAGGGATTTGATGTAGGTCATATTAGGTCATATCTGAATGGTCTAGTGGTTTTCCCTACTTTCTTCAATTTAAGTCTGAATTTGGCAATAAGGAGTTCATGATCTGAGCCACAGTCAGCTCTTGGTCTTTTTTTTTTTTTTTTTTTTGCTGACTGTATAGAGCTTCTCCATCTTTGGCTGCAAAGAATATAATCAGTCTGATTTTGGTGTTGACCATCTGGTGATGTCCATGTGTAGAGTCTTCTCTTGTGTTGTTGGACGAGGGTGTTTGCTATGACCAGTGTGTTCTCTTGGCAAAACTCTATTAGCCTTTGTCCTGCTTCATTCTGTACTCCAAGGCCAAATTTGCCTGTTACTCCAGGTGTTTCTTGACTTTCCACTTTTGCATTCCAGTCCCCTATAATGAAAAGGACATCTTTTTTAGTGTTAGTTCTAAAAGGTCTTGTAGGTCATCATCGAACCATTCAACTTCAGCTTTTTCAGCATTACCGGTTGGGGCATAGACTTGGATTACCATGATATTGAATGGTTTGCCTTGGAAATGAACAGAGATCATTCTGTCGTTTTTGAGATTGCATCCAAGTACTGCATTTCAGACTCTTCTGTTGACTATGATGGCTACTCCATTTCTTGTAAGGGATTCTTGCCCACAGTAGTATAAATAATGGTCATCTGAGTTAAATTCACCAATGCGAGAGGAAACCCGAAGTCCCAGTCACCTCTTGAGATGAAGAACGAGTTTCCCACCTCAACTCAAGAGGAGGCTTGACTTCCCTGTTGCAACTTGAAAGAAACCCGGAGTTTCCCACTGGAACTAGAGAGGAACCCCGAATTCCCTGCTGCAACTCAAAAGGAAACCCGAGGTCCACACCTCAACTTTAGAGGAGGCCTGACTATGCTGTCTCAACTCGAGAGGTATGCCCAGAACTGCTTCACAACTCGAGAGGAACACCATGTTTCCCACTTCCACTCTAGATGAGCCCTGATTCCCATGCAGTGACATGAGATGAATTATGAGGTCCCTGTTGCAACTCTAGAGGAATCCCAAGTTCCCCCATAGAAACTTGAGAGGAACCCTGAGGTTTCTGCCATATCTCGAGAGAAACCCCAGTTTCCCACTGCAAATAGAGAAGAGGTCGGATTCCCCTGCATAGTCTCAAGAGAAACACCGAGTTCCCCCTCACAATTCGAGAGGAATCCTGACTCTCCTGTTGCAATTCAAGAGGAACCCCAAGATCTGTCACACAACTCGAGAGGAACCCCGAGATGCCTGCCACAATTTGAGAGGAGGCCCGACTCCCCTGCTGCAACTCAAGAGGAAATCAGAGATCCCAGTTGCCTTGAGAGGAAACCCACGTTTCCCACCACAAATCCAGAGAAGGCCTGGCATCCCTGTGGCAACTCGAGAGGAAGGCCGAGTTCCCCAGCTCAATCCGACAGGAGGCCTGACTACTCTGTTGCAACTTGAGAGGAACCCCAAGATCCCCATGGCAACTTGAGAGGAACACCAAGTTTCCTGTTGCAACTTGAGAAGAACCCCTAGTTCCCCGCTTCCAATCTAGATAGGCCTAATTCCCCTGCAGCAAAATGAGGTGAATCCCAAGTTCCCCATTACAACTTGAGATGAATCCCAAGTTCCCCCATTCCAACTCCAGAGGAAAACTGAGTTCCCTGTCGCAACTCAAGATGAACCATGTGTTTCCCAATGCATCTCGAGAGGAATCCCAAGTTCCCTGCTAGAACTCAAGAGGAGGCCTGACTCCCCTGCTGCAACAAGAGAGGAACCCTGATTTCCACCTCACAACTCGAGAGAAGGACTGACTCCCCTATTGCAACTTGAGAGGAACCCCAGGTTTCCTGCCACAAGTCAGAAGGAGCCACGAGTTCCTGGTCTCAATTCAAGATGAAACCTGATTGACCTGCATCAACTCGAGAGGAACCCCGAGTTCTCCATCGCAATTTGAGACTCGACCCAAGCCACTATTGTAACTCCAGAGGATTCCCAAGAGGGGCCTACCCCAGCACAATTTGAGAGGAGCACTCTACGAAACAAGAGAAGTCCCATGCTATAACTTAAAAGGAGGCCCTCAAGCCACAAGTAGAGAGTAGCCTCCTGCACACCATAAATGGAAAAAATGCCTCTTCTCATCATAAAGAGGAGTCACCCCATCACAGTTTGAGAAGAGCACTTTATCACAACTAAAGAGGAACCCAACTACCACAAATGAAGAGGAGCCCCCAGCCAAAATTAGAGAGGAGACTGCAAATGACAACTAGAGAGGATCTGACCCACCACAAATAAAGAGTGGCCCATCCCTACAATACCAGTGGAGACCCATGACACAACTAGAGAGTAGCCTCCCGTACATTGAAACTAGACTGGGGCCAGCCTGCACATCGCTACGAGAGAGGATCTACCCCCACTGCAGCTCAAGAGGAGGCACCATTACAACTCTAAAGGAACACTGAATCACCTGCAGCAACTCAAGAGGCACCGGGAGTTCCCCACTGCAATTTGAAAAGGAGCCCTAGACTGTAACAAGAAAAGGGGCCACTGGAAAAAATGACGGATGGGCTCACCAGCCAAAGCTGAGGTGGATTCCCCTGGCATAACTAGAGTGAAGGCCCCCAAGAGAGAAGCTTTTAATGCCACAAATAGAGAGGAGATCCCTGAAGTAAGTTGAGTGGAGTCCCTCACAACTGGAGAAAAGCAATCCCACTAATATTAGTAAGGAACACTGAGCACCAAAAGTAGAAAGGACCTCTCCGCTAGAGCCACCCACACCCGAACCAGACAGGACACAGCCCTGCACCTCGAGAGGAGCCCTCCACAACTTGACAGGGGTACCCTGTATATCACGCATATAGAAGAGCCACTCTGCTGCTAAAAAAGACTAATCCCACACCACAAGTAGAGATAAAGTTTCACATCACCACTAGAGAATGGAACCCACCACAACTACAGAGTTGAATCCGACCACAAAGTTAGAGTAGTCCCATGAAAATCCTAGTGAGTAGCCTCCAGACATTGCAACAATACAGGAGCCCCCCTTCACATCCCTACTGGAGATGAGTCATCCCAAAACAACTCTAGAGGAGGCCCCACTGCAAGTGAAAAGGAACACTGAGTACCACCCCAACTCGAGAGGAACACCAAGTTCCCTGCAACGGCTTGAGTTGAACACTGAGTGGCACACTGCAAATCAAAGGGAACACTGAGTTCCAAATGAAACGCAAGAGGAGCTCTGAGACACCTCTGGCAACTCAAGAGGAACCCCGAGTTTCCCGGCCCAAGTCGAGAAGAACCCCGAGTTCCCTGCTGCAACTCAAGTGGAGGTCCAACTCTCCACCTGCAACTCGAGAAGATCCTCTAGTTCAATCTTGCAATTTGAGAGCCCCCCCCCAAAATCCCCTGTTGCAACTCGAGAGGAACCCCGAGATGCCTGTCAGAAGTCGAGAGGAACCCCATATTTCCCACTGCAACTCGAGAAGAACCTCAGTTCCCCACCTGAACTCGAGGTGAAGCTTGATTCCCCTGCAGCCTCTCGAGAGGAAACCCGAGTTTCACCCTGCAACTCAAGAGGAGGCAACTCTCCTGTGACAACTCAAGAGGAAAGCCAAGTTCCCAAACTCAACTCGAGAGGAGGCCTGACAACCCTGTTGCAACTCCAGAAGAACCCCTAGATCCCCACCACAACTCAAGAAGAAAACCGTGTTTACCATCACAACTTGGGAAGAAACCTGAGTTCCCCAATCCATTCTAGATGAGGAAGAATTCCCCTGCAGTGACATGAGATGAATCCTGAGTACCCCATCACAACTCAAGAGGAACCCTGAGTTCCCCACTGCAACTCTAAAGGAGGCCTGATTGCCCTGTTGCAGCTCAAGAGGAACCCCGAGATCCCCACCACAACTCACCACCCCCGAGATCCCAGCCACATCCCGAGATGTCTGCTGCAACACGAGACAAACACTAAGATCCCCCTCGCAACACCAGAGGATGCCTTACTCCCCTGTTGCAACTCGAGAGGAAACCTGAGCTACCGCCTAATCTCGAAAGGAGCCTGACTCACATGTTGCAACTTGACAGGAACCACAAGATCCATTTGCAACTCGAGAGGAACCCGAGTTTCCTGCCACAACTCTAGAAGAACCCCAGGTTCCCTGTCTCAAATCGAAATGAGTCCCAATTCGCATGAAGTGACTTGAGAAGTACCCCGAGTACCCCACTGAAAGATGAGGGGTACTCATCTCGAGTACCCCTCGAGATGAGGCCCAAGCCCCCTGATGCAACTCCAGAGGCTACACAAGAGGAGCCTACCTCACCACAATTCGAGGGGAGAAATCTACCACAACAAGAGAGGAAATCCCATACAACAACTAAACAGGAGCCCCCTCTCCCTTCCAAAACTAGTGAGTATCTTCCTGCATGTCACAACTAGTAAAAGCTACCCTTCTACCACAACCAGAGAGGAGTCACTACCATCAAATTTCAGAAGAGCACTCTACCGCAACTAAAGAGGAGCCCATCTACCACAAGTCAAGAGGAGCCCCACTGCCAAAGCTAGAGAGGAGTCTGCAAACGACAACTTGAGAGGAGCCGACCCATGACAAATAAAGAGTTGACCTTCACTGCAATTAGAGGTGTGACCCATGCTGCAACTAGAGAGTAGCCTCCTGCACTTTGCAACTAGACAGGGGCAGCCTGCAGATTACTACCATAGAGGATCTGCCCCACTATAGCTCAAGAGGCTCCACAACAACTCTAAAGAAAACCCGAGTCACCAGCTGCAACTCAAGAGGCACCCCGAGTTCACTGCTGCAATCTGATAGAAACCCTAGGCTGTAACAAGAAAAGGTGCCACTGGCCAAAATGACAGAGGGGCTCCCCGGCCAAAACTGAAGCAGATTCCTCAGGCACAACTAGAGTGAAGCTCCCAGAATATCACACCTAAAGAGAAGCCTTTCTGCCATAAATAGAGACAAGCTCTCTGAAGTAAGTCGAGCAGAGTACCTCACATATAGAGAAAAGCAATCCCACTAATTTTAGTGAATTACCCGTATCAGCCAAAGTAGGATTTCCCCTGTGGAGCCACCCACACCCCAGAGAGGATGCAACTCCACACCCAGAGAGCCCCGCACTTCCAGCACAACTCCAGAGGAGCCTGCTAGACATCACACATAGAGAGAAGCCCTTCTGCTGCTAAGAGATGAATCTCACACCACAAATAGAGAGGATCAAACCCACAACAACTACAGAGTTTACCCTAAGCACAAGGATAGAGAAGTCCCATGCCAAAATTCGTGAGTAGCCTCCCAACATTGCAAAAAGACAGGAACAACCCTGCACATCCCTGCTAGAGATGAGTTGCCTCAAGACAACTCGAGAGGAGGTCTGACACTCCGGTTGCAAGTCGAGTGAAAACCCAAGTTTCCCATCACAACTCGAGAGGAAACCCAAGTTCCCCATTGCCACTCGAGAGGAAACCCGAGTTTCCTACCACAACTCGAGAAGAACACCGAGTGCTCCGCCTCAACTCGAGATGAGGCCCAATTCCCCTGCAACAACTCGAGTGGAACCCCAGGTCCCCCTCGAAATTCAAGAGGAGGCCTGAATCCCCTGTTGGAATTCGAGAGGAAACCTGAGATTCTCGTTGCCTCTTTAGAGGAATCCCGAGTTCCCCAACACAACTTGAGAGGAGGACTGTGTTTCCTGCTGCAACTCGAGAAGAATCCTGAGTTCCCCACCTCCACGCTAGATGAGGCCTGATTCCCCTGCAGTGACTTGAGATGAATCCGGAGTTCCCCATTGCAACTCTAGAAGAATCCCAAGTTCCCCATCACAACTCGAGAGGAACCCCGAATTTCCCATTGTATCTCAAGAGGAACCCTGAGTTCCCCACTGCAACTCGAGAAGAGGCTTGATTCCACTGCAGCATCTCAAGAGGAACCCTGAGTTCCCCACTGCAACTCAAGAGGAGGCCCAATTCCCCTGTTTCAACTTGAGAGGAACCCCAAGTTTCCATCCGCATCAAGAGGAACCTCGAGTTACCCTGCTGCAACTAAAGAGGAAGGCTGACTGCCCTGTGGCAACTTGAGAGGAAACCCGAGTTACCCACCTAAACTCTATAGGAGGCCCGACTACCCTGTTGCAACTCAAGAGGAACCCCTAGATCCCTGTTGCAACTCGAGAGGAACACCGAGGTTCCTCTCCCAACTTGAGAAGATCCCCAAGATTCCTGCCTCCATTCTAGATGAGGCCAGATTCCTGTGCAGTGACGTGAGATGAACCCCAATTTCCTCATTACAACTCGAGAGGATTCCCGAGTTCCTCATCGGAACTAGAGAGGAACCCCGTTTCCCACTGCAACTTGAAAGGAACCCTGAGTTTCCTGCCGCATCTCAAGAGGAACTTCGAGTTCCCTGCTGCAACTCGAGATCAGGCTCGATTACCCTGCAACATCTCAAGAGGACCCCTGAGTTCCCCCATGCAACTCAAGAGGAGGCCCAACGACCCTGCTGCAACTCAAGAGGAAGCATGACTTCTCTGTTGTAACTCAAGAGGAGCCCTGATCCCCATCGCAATTCAAAAGGAACCCCAAGTTTCCTGCTGCAACTCCAGAGGACAGCTGACTCATCTGTTGCAACTTGAGAGGAACACTGAGATCCCCGTTGTAACTCTAGAGGAACCCCGAGTTTCCCACCACACTCAAGAGGAGCCCTGAGTTTGGCTGCTGCAACTTAAGAGGAGGCCCCCCTTCCTTGCTGCAACTTGAGAAGAACCCCAAGTTCCCCCTCGCAACATCAGAGGACACCCTATTCCCCTGTTGCAACTAGAGAGGAAATCCGAGTTTTACACCTCAACTCAAGAGGAGCCTGACTCACCTGCTGCCACTCAGGAAGAACCCTAATTTCCCCCTCGCAACACGCGAGGAACTCCTAGTTACTCAATGCAAGTCTAGAAGAAACCCAGGTTGCCTGCCTCAACTCGAGATGAGGCCAGATTCACATACAGTGACACAAGAACCCTGAGTTCCCCGTTGAAACTCGAGACGAGCCCCAAGCCCCCTGATTCAACTCCAGAGGATACCTAAGAGGAGAGTAACCCACCAAAATTCGAGAGGAGAACTTTACCACAATAAGAGAGGAAGCCCCATAACACAACTTAGGAGGAGGCGCCCCCTTTCACAACTAGAGAGTATCCTCCTGCACATCACAAGTAGAAAAAGCACCCCTTCTCATAACCAGAGAGGAGTCACCCCCATCACAATTTGGAAGAGCACTCTACCACAACTAAAGAGGAGCCCCCCTGCCACAACTAGAGAGGAGTCTGCAAATGACAACTAGAGAGGAGCCCACCCACCACAAATAGAGTGGACAAATAAAGAGATGAACATCACACCACAAATAGGAGTTTGCACAACACCAGTAGAGAGAACCAAGCCCACCACAACTGCAGAGTTGACCCCAACCACAATGATAGAGAAGTCCCATGCCAAAACTAGTGAGTAGCCACCCACCACTGGAAAAAGACAGGAGGCACCCTGCACATCCCTGCTAGAGATGAGTCACCCCAAGACAACTCAAGAGGAGGCCCCACCACAAGTTGAGAGGAACCCTGAGTAACCTCCAACTAGAGAGGAATCCTGAGTTCCCCACCAGGGCTCAAGTGGAACTGCGAGTCCCACGCTGCAACCCGAGAGGAACATTGAGTTCCCACAACTTGAGAGGAGCTCTAAGTATCCTGCTGCAACTCAAGAGGAACCCTAGTTTCCCGCCACAACTGGAGAGGAACCCCGCGTTACCCACTAAACTCGAGAGGAGGCCTGACTGCCCTGCAGCATCTCGAGAGGAAGCCCAAGTTCCCCCATGTAACTCAAGAGGAGGCTGGAGTCCCCTGTTGCAACGTGAGAGGAAATCCGAGTTTTCCCCCTCAACTCGAGAGTAGGCCTGACTACCCTGTTGTAACTCTAGGGGAACTCCGAGTTCCCCACTGCAACTTGGGAGGAGGCCCCACTCACCTGTTGCAACCCGAGAGGAAACCCAAGACCCCCATCAAAACTCGAGAGGAATCCCAAGTTTTCCACCACAAATCGAGAAGAACCCCCAAATTCCACGCCGCAACTCAAGATGAGGGCTAATTCCCCTGAGGCAACTCGAAAGGAACATCGAGTTACCCGTCACAGCTCGAGATGAGCCACAAGCACCTTGATGCAACTCCAGGGGATTCCCAAGAGGAACTTACCCCAGAAAATTCGAGCAGGGCCCTCTTCTGCAAAGAGTGGAAGCCCCGTGCCATAACTAAAAAGGAGGCCCCCCTGCTACAACTAGAGAGTAGCCTCCTGCATATCACAACTAAAAAAGCATCCCTTCTCATCACAACCAAAGAGGAGTAACCCACCTCACAATTTGAGAACAGCACTCTACCACAACTAGAGAGGAGCCAAACTACCACAACTGTAGAGGAGCCCCCTGCCACAACTAGAGAGGAGTCTGCAAATGACAACTAGAGAGGAGCCAACCCACCAAAAATAAAGAGTGAACTCTCCCTGCAATTAGAGTGGAGCCCCATGCCACACATAAAGAGTAGCCCCCTGCACATTGCAACTAGACACAGGCCAGCCTGCACATCACTACTTGAAAGGATCTGCCCCACTACAGCTCAAGAGGAGGCTCCACCATAACTCTAATGGAACCCTGTTGCAACTTGAGAGGAAATCTGAATTCCCTGCCTCAACTCGAGAAGAGGCCTGAATCCCCTGTTGTAACTCGAGAGGAACCCCGAGTTTCATGCAGCAACTCGAGAACCCTGAGTTCCCTGCCTCAACTTGAGATGAGACCTGATTCCCCTGCAGCGTCTTGAGAGGAATACTGAATTCTCCATCGCAACTCAAGAGGAGCTCCAAGCCCCCCGATACAACTCCAGAGGATTCCCAAGAGGAGCCTACCCCACCACAATTCGAGAAGAGCACTCTACCACAAGAGAGGAAATGCTATACCACAACTAAAGAGGAGGCCTCCACTGCCACAACTCGAGAGTAGCCTCCTGCACGTCACAACTAGGGGAACCGTCCCTTCTCATCACAACCCGAGAGGAGTCACCCCCTTATAATGTGAGAAGAGCACTCTACTACAACTAGAGAAGAGCCCAAGTACCACAACTAAAGAGGAGAACACGGTCCTAATATGGCAGAGAAACAGCATGGGGAGACAACTTTCTCCCCCACAAATCCATCAAAAGATCATTTGAATGCTGAGCAACTTCCACAGAACAACTTCTGGACGCTGGCAGAGGACACCAGTCACCCAGAAAGGCAGCCCTTTCTCTTGGAAAGTAAGTAGTGAAATGTTGTTGCTGAACCATGAAAGATGCCAGGATTCTTGGCCTCCGGACGAGAAGAAATCAATCCGGGGCCAGAGACGAGGCTTGATCACTCAGAGCTTTTGTGTAGTAAAGTTTTATTAAAATATAAAAGAGATAGAGAAAGCTTCTGACACAGACATCAGAAGGGGGCAGAAAGAGTGCCCCTTTTGCTAGTGTTAGCAAGGGAACAACATACTTTTAGTTAGTTATTACAATGAATCAAAAGAATGTCTGGAGATTGTAAAGATCGTACTAGACCCACTCCAATAATTTACATTTTAAGATAACAGGATTAGCCAGAAGGATTTCAGGAAGGAGAAACCGTCCTCAAGCAGGATACATTGTTGTTATATAATCCTTCAGTTCAGTTCAGTCGCTCAGTCGTGTCCAACTCTTTGCGACCCTATGAATGACAGCATGAGAAGCCTCCCTGTCCATCACCAACTCCAAGAGTTCACCCAAACTCATGTGCATCGAGTTGGTGATGCTTTCCAGCCATCTCATCCTCTGTCATCCCCTTCTCCTCTTGCCCTCAATCCCTCCCAACATCAGGGTCTTTTCCAATGAGTCAACTCCCCGCATGAGGTGGCCAAAGTATCGGAGTTTCAGCTTCAGCATCAGTCTTTCCAATGAATACCCAGGACTGGTCTCCTTTAGGATGGACTGGTTGGATCTCCTTGTAGTCCAAGGGACTCTCAAGAGTCTTCTCCAACACCACAGTTCAAAAGCATCAGTTCTTCAACGCTCAGCTTTCTTCACAGTCCACTTCTCACATCCATACATGACCACTGGAAAAACCATAGCCTTGACTAGATGGACCTTTGTTGGCAAAGTAATATCTCTGCTTTTGAATATGCTATCTAGGTTGGTCATAACTTTCCTTCCGAGGAGTAAGCGTCTTTTAATTTCATGGCTGCAATCATCATCTGCAGTGATTTTGGAGCCCAAAAAATAAAATTCTAACACTGTTTCCACTGTTTCCCCATCTATTTCCCATGAAGTGATAGGACCAGATGCCATGATCTTCGTTTTCTGAATGTTGAGCTTTAAGCCAACTTTTTCACTCTCCTCTTTCACTTTCATCAGGAGGCTTTTGAGTTCCTCTTCACTTTCTGCCATAAGGGTGGTGTCACCTGCATACCTGAGGTTATTGATATTTCTCCCGGCAATCTTGATTCCAGCTTGTGCTTCTTCCAGCCCAGCATTTTTCATGATGTACTCTGCATATAAGTTAAATAAGCAGGGTGACAATATACAGCCTTGACGTACTCCTTTTCCTATTTGGAACGAGTCTGTTGTTCCATGTCCAGCTCTAACTGTTGCTTCCTGACCTGCATGTAGGTTTCTCAAGAGGCAGGTCAGGTGGTCTTGTATTCCCATCTCTTTCAGAATTTTTCACAGTTTATTGTGATCCATGCAGTAAAAGGCTTTGGCATAGTCAATAAAGCAGAAATAGATGTTTTTTCTGGAACTCTCTTTCTTTTTCAATGATCCAGTGGATGTCGGCAATTTGATCTCTGGTTCCTTAGTACAGAGTTTAAACTGAGTTGTTTGTTGTGTAATCATCAGTTCTTAAAGACAAAAATGTTTTATGTGACTAAGACTAAGGAATGTAGAGGGGAAAAAAACCATTTGTCCTTTCCTCCTCCTTGAGAATTACAGACCCCTATCTCTTCCTCCTTGAGAATCCCAGACCCTTCTCTCCTTGGGGACACCCGGACTTCTTATCAACCTGCCTAGGAATTGACTCTCTCAGTAGGACAAAATCTAAAAGACAAAAAGAGAGACAACCGTTAGGGATGAAGACCAGTTCAGGGGAGGGAGTCATGAAGGAGGAGAAGTTTCCAAACAGCAGGAACCCCTCTCACTGATGGGTCTGTGGCAAATTCTGTAATCTTAGAGGGCAATATAACCGGGGGTGGCGGGGAACAAAGAATGCAT
This sequence comes from Bos mutus, assembly GCF_027580195.1. Lineage (NCBI taxonomy): Eukaryota > Metazoa > Chordata > Mammalia > Artiodactyla > Bovidae > Bos > Bos mutus. Next base: position 120,768 of record NC_091632.1, read on the forward strand.
GCCTAACCGCAACTCCCAGCAGAGAAGTAGCCCAGAAGCTCACGTCTGCCACCAGTGAGCTGGGGCTGGACAGGGAGGCGCAGGCAGATGTTTAGGGTAAGGACTGGGGCTGAATGCCCTGAGGACAGTCTGAGAGAGCTAACGTGAGATAGCAACCCAAACTGTGGGTTAGCCAGAGAGAGAAAAAAAAGAGAGAGAACTTTCTTGCAAATAGCTCTAACCTAAGACACAGCCTGGCCAGATCACAGAACAAAGGATTGAGCCAATACCAATGGAGAACTAGCCAGCTGTGGACAGGCCCCTTCCCCCCGACAAGAGGCAGAGAGACAGGCAGGCAACAGCCAGAGCCAGAAGGCAAGGTGCAATCTTGGCCCCAGAGACAGCATCCTCCTTCAAACTGTGAGCAAGCTCCCAGTTGCTAACCATGTCTTCCTGGGATCCTGGACAACTGACATTTGCCAGGAGGCTTGCAGCCAGAGATCAGCATCCAAGAGGAGACACACAGCACACCTGAGATGGTGCTTTCGTGGCGCACCCAGGAAACCAAGGGGCCAGGATTGGGGAGGTGATTAAGATACACAGCCCACTTGGGACAGTGCGCTCCCCAAGCACCTGGTCACCTGAGCTGCTCAGACCTAGGAAGGGCACAAAACGCACAGCCAACTTATTCTGTACCCTTGCGGAGTACCCAAGAACCTGAACCTGAGCAGCTTAGACCTGGGAAGTGCACGAAATGCAGGGTCTGCTTTGGACAGCACCCCTGCAGAGCAACCTGGAGCCTGAGCAGTGTAGACCAGGAAAGAACACGCTGCCATGAGCTGGGGTAAACCCAGTGTGGTCCAAACACTGCGAGCACTCCCCACACATGCCAGTGATATTTGTTTGCAGTGTTCCTCCCTCCCCATAACACAACTGAACAAGTGAGCCTAAATAAGTGACCACCTTCAGTGGCTCAGAGGTTAAAGCGTCTGCCTACAATGCGGGAGACCCAGGTTTGATCCCTGGGTCGGGAAGATACCCTGGAGAAGGAAATTGCAACCCACTCCAGTATTCTTGCCTGGAGAATCCCATGGATGAAGAAGCTTGGTAGGCCAAAGTCCATGGGGTCGCAAAGAGTCGGACACGACTGAGCAACTTCACTTTTCACACCCATGTGTCAGAGAGGAAATTAGACACTGAAGAGACCTGCAAACAGACAAAGCCAAAATAAACAAAGAAGAGGGAACCACTATGGAAATGACAGGTGCAACAGATTAAAACCCTGTAGTTAACATTGACTAAGCACTGGAAGAGGCCTATAGACCTTGAGAAGAAGTATAAGCTGGAACAAGGAACTATCTGAAACAGAAATAACCGCACACTGCCCTCAACAGCTCCAGAGAAATTCCTAGATATATTTTTACTAATATCATTTCTTAATTTTAGCTTTATTATTCTTTTATTTTTATCTTCTTTATTACTCCTTTAATTTTCATTTTTATAACCTACTATTAGCTATTTTTGAAGCAAATTTCATACAGATAAATTTTTTATAATTTTCATGATTGACTTTTTTTTGGTATTTCTAATATTGTATTTTTGAGACTCTAACTTCTAGTCTAGATTTTTAATCTTTGCTTTTTGATATTTGTCATCAGTTTTGTACTTTTAAGAACATAATTTTCAGTACCCATTTTTATTTAGGGGTTTGATTACTGGCTTCATTGCTCTCTCCCACTTTGAACCCTCCCTTTTCTCCCCCAGGTCACTGCTATCTCCTCCCTCCCCGTTCTGTTCTCTACTTAAGTCTATGAATCTCTCTGGGTGTTCTGGGATGTGGAGGACACTTAGGGAACTGGTTACTGGCTAGATTGATCTCTCCCCTTTTGACTTTCCCTATTCTCCTCCTGGACACCTTTATCTCCCTCCTCTCTCTTCTCTTCTCTATGTAACTCTGTGAACCTCTCTGGGTGTTCCAGACTGTGGAGAGCACATAGGGAATTGATTACTGGCTAGATTTCTCTCTCCTCTTTTGATTCCCCCTCTTCTCCTGGTCACCTCTATCTCTCGCCTCCCTTTTCTCTTCTAATGTAACTCTGTGAACCTCTCCGGGTGTCCCTCACTATGGAGAATCTTTTCACCATTAACCTAGATGATTTATCATCTGTGCTGTACGGATGGAGAAGTATTGAGGCTACTGTAAGAATAAGACTGAAAGCCAGAGGCAGGAGGATTAAATCCAAAACTTGAGAACACCAGAAAACCCCTGACTCCAGGGAACATTAATTGACAAGTGCTTATCCAAAAACCTCCATACCTACACTGAAACCAAGCTACAACGATTTCAGAGTAAGCCATACAATACCAGAGTAAGACATACCATGCTATTTCTTCAGCAATGCAGGAACACAGCCCTGAGCATTAAAATACAGGCTGCCCAAAGTCACATCAAGCCCATAGATACCCCAAAATTCACTAATGAACACTTCATTGCACTCCAGAGAGAACAGATCCAGCTCTACCCACAAGAACACAGAGGCAAGCATCCCTAACCAGGAACACTTGAAAAACCACTACTCCAACCCCACCCATAGGGAGCAACCTCCACAATAAAGAGGAACCACAAACCCCCAGCCTACAGAAAGGTGACCCCAAACACTGCCATATAAACAAAATGAAAAGGCAGAGAAATATTCAGCAGGTAAAGAAGCATGGTAAATGCCCATCAAGCCAAACAAAAGAGGAGGAGATAGGGAGTTTACCTGAAAAAGAATTCAGAATAATGATAGTAAAGATGATCCATAATCTTGAAAACAAAATGCAATTACAGATAAATAGATTAGAGACAAAAATTGAGAAGATGCAAAAAATGTTTAACAAGGACCTAGAAGAAATAAAAAAGTCAATCAATAATGAATAATGCAATAACTGAGATCAAAAGCACTCTGGAGGGAACCAACAGTAGAATAACTGAGGCAGAAGATAGGATAAGTGCGGTAGAAGATAGAATGGTGGAAATAAATGAAGCAGAGAGGAAAAAAGAAAAAAGAATTAAAACAAATGAGGATAACCTGGGACAATGTTAAACGCCCCAACATTTGAATCATAGGAGTCCCAGAAGAAGAAGACAAAAAGAAAGGCATGAGAAAATACTTCAGGAGATAATAGTTGGAAACTTTCCTAAAATGGGGAAGTAAATAGCTACCCAAATCCAAGAAACCCAGACAGTCCCAAACAAGATAAACCCAAGGCAAAACACCCCAAGACACATATTAATGAAGATCAAACACAAAGAGCAAATATTAAAAGCAGCAAGGCAAAGGCAATAAATAACACACAAGAGGATTCTCATAAGGATAACAGCTGATCTTTCAATAGAAACTCTTCAGGCCAGTAGGGAATGGCAGAACATACTTTAAGTGATGAAACAGAAAAACCTACAACCAGATACTATACCCAGCAAGGATCTCATTCAAATATGAAGGAGAAATTAAAAGTCTTACAGACAAGCAAGAGCTGAGAGAATTCAGCACCACCAAACCAGACCTTCAACAAATGCTAAAGGATCTTCTCTAGACAGAAAACAGAGAAAGGTTTATAACCTCGAAACAAAGACAACAAAGTAAATGGCAACGGGTGTCATACTTATCAATAATTACCTTAAATGTAAATGGGCTGAATGCCAAATCTAAAAGACAAAGACAGGCTGAATGGATACAAAAACAAAACCCCTATATATGCTGTCTACAAGAGACCCACCTCAAAACAAGGGACACAGACAGACTCAAAGTGAAGGGCTGGAAAAAGATATTTCATGCAAATGGAGAACAAAAGAAAACAGGAGAAGAAATGCTCATATCAGGTAAAATAGACTTTGAAATAAAGGCTGTGAAAAGAGACATAAAGGACACTACATAATGATCAAAGGGTCAATCCAAGAAGAAGATATAACAATTATAAATATATACGTACCCAACATAGGAGCACCGCAATATGTAAGGCAAATGCTAACAAGTATGAAAGAAGAGATTAACAGCAACACAAAAATAGTGGGAGACTTTAATACCCAACCAGATAATTAGCAAGGAAACACAAACTTTAAATGATACAATGGACCAGTTGGACCTAATTGATATCTATAGGTATTTCACCCCAAAACAATGAATTTCACTTTTTCTCAATTGCACACGGAACATTCTCCAGGATAGAGCACATCCTCGGCCATAAATCTGCCTTGGTAAATTTAGAAAACATGAAATCATTTCAAGAATCTTTTCTGATCACAATGCAGTAAGATTAGTTGTCAACTACAGGAAAAATAGTATTAAAAATACAAACATATGAAGGCTAAACAACATGCTACTTAATAACCAACAAATCACAGAGGAAATCAAAAAAGATATCAAAATATGCATAGAAACAAATGAAAATGAAAACACGACAACCCAAAACCAATGGGATTCAGTAAAAGCAGTGTTCAGGGGAAGGTTAATAGCAATACAAGCTTACTTCAAGACAAGAGAAAAATCAAATAAATAATCTAACTTTACACCTAAAGCAACTAGAAAAAGAAGAAATAAAGAACCACAGGGTTAGTAGAAGAAAATAAATCATACAAATTAGGCAGAAATAAATGAAAGAGAAATAAAGGAGACTATAGAAAAATCAACAGAACTAAAAGCTGGTTCTTTGACAAGATAAATAAAAGGGACAAACCATTAGACTCATCAAGAAAAAAAAAGGGAGAAGAATCAAATCAACAAAATTAGAATTAAAATGGAGAAATCACAACAGAGAACATAGAAATACAAAGGATCATAGACTACTCTTGGCAACTATAGGACAAAATAATGGACAACTTGGAAGAAATGGACAATTTCTTAGAAAATTATAACCTTCTAAAACTGAACCAGGAAGAAACAGAAAATCTTAACAGACCTATCACAAACACAGAAATTGAAACTGTAATAAAAAAATCTTCCAACAACAACAACAAAAAAAGCCCAGGACCAGATGGCTTCACAGGTGAATTCTACCAAAAACTTACAGAAGAGTTAACACCTATCCTACTCAAACTTTTCCAGAAAACGGCAGAGGAAGGTAAACTGCCAAACTCATTCTATAAGGCCACCATCACCCTAACACCAAAATCAGACAAAGATGCTACAAAAAAAGAAAACTACAGGCCAGTATCACTGATGAACATAGATGCAAAAATTCTGAACAAAATTCTAGCAAACAGAATCCAGCAACATATTAAAAAGATCATACATCATGACCAAGTGGACTTTATCCCAGGGTTGCAAGGATTCTTCAATATTCACAAATCAATCAATGTGATATATCACATTAACAAATTGAAAGATAAAAAGGATAATATTATCTCAATAGATACAGAGAAAGCCTTTGACAAAATTCAACATCAATTTATGATTAAAAAAAAACTCCAGAAAGCAAGCATAAAAGGAACATAAAGCAACAGAAAAAAAAGCCAAATATGACAAACCCAAAGCAAACATTATCCTCAATGGTGAAAAACTGAAAGCATTTCCCATAAAGTCAGGAACAAGACAAGGGTGCCCACTCTCACCACTACTATTCAACATAGTTTTGGAAATTTTACACCACAGCAATCAGAGAAGAAAAAGAAATAAAAGGAATCCAGATTGGAAAAGGAGAAGTAAAACTCTCACTGTTTGCAGATGACATGATCCTCTAGAGAAAACACTAATACATCACCAGAAAATCACTAGAGTTAATCAATGAATATAGTAAAGTTGCAGGATATAAAATTAACGCTCAGAAATCCCTTGCATTCCTATACACAAACAATGAGAAAACAGAAAGAGAAATTAAGGAAACAATTCCATTCACCATTGCAATGAAAAGAGAATAAATCTACCTAATGAAAGAAAACACATATATATAGAAAACTATAAAACAATGATGAAAGAAATCAAAGATGACACAAATAGAACAGTCAATACAGTGAAAATGAATATACTACCAAAGCAATCTAGAGATACAATGCAATCCCTATCAAGCTACCAACGGTAGTTTTCAGAGAACTAGAACAAATAATCTCACAATTTGTATGGAAATACAAAAAACCTCAAACAGCCAAAGCAATCTTGAGAAAGAAGAATGGAACTGGAGGAATCAACCCACCTGGCTTCAGACTATACTACAAAGCTACAGTCATCAAGACAATATGCTACTCGCACAAAGACAGAAATATAGATCAATGGAACAAAATAGAAAGCCCAGAGATAAATGCATACACCTATGGATACCTTATCTTTGACAAAAGAGGCAAGAATATACAATGGAGAAAAGACAATCTCTTTAACAAGTGGTGCTGGGAAAACCGGTCAATCACTTGTAAAACCATGAAACTAGAACACTTTCTATCACCATACACAAAAATAAACTCAAAATGGATTAAGGATCTAAACGTTAAGACCAGAAACTACAAAACTCCTAGAGGAAAACATAGGCAAAACACTCTCTGACATAAATCACAGCAGGATCCTCTATGACCCACCTCTCAGAGTAATGGAAATAAAAACAAAAATAAACAAATGGGACCTAATTAAACTTAAAAGCTTTTGCACAACGAAGGAAACTATAAGCAAGGTGAAAAGACAGCCTTGAGAATGGGAGAAAATAATAGCAAATAAAGCAGCTGACAAAAAATTAATTTCAAAAATATACAAGCAGCTCATGCAGCTCAGTACCAGAGAAAAAAATGACCCAATCAAAAAATGGGCCAAAGAACTAAACAGACATTCCTCCAAAGAAGACATACAGATAGGTATTAATCACATGAAAAGATTCTCAACATCACTCATTATCAGAGAAATGCAAATCAAAAACCACAATGAGGTACCATCTCACAACGGTCAGAATGGCTGCTATCCAAAAGTCTACAAACAATAAATGCTGGAGAGGGTGCAGAGAAAAGGGAACCCTCTTACACTGTTGGTAGGAATGCAAATTAGTACAGCCACTATGGAGAACAGTGTGGAGATTCCTAAAAACAGGAAATAGAACTGCCATACAACCCATTAATCCCACTGCTGGGCATACACACTGAAGAAACCAAAACTGAAAGAGACACGTGTACACCAATGTTCATTGCAGCACTGTTTACAATAGCTAGGACATGGAAGCAACCTAAATGTCCATCAGCAGATGAATGGATAAGAAAGCTGTGGTACATACACACAATGGAATATTCAGTTCAGTTCAGTTTGGCCACTCAGTCTTAAGACTTAAGAGCCACTCAGTCTAAGACTTAAGAGCGGCTCAAGCTCTTAAGACTTTTGGCTTCAGTTTAGTTCAGTCACTCAGTCGTGTCCGACTCTTTGTGACCCCATGTATGCAGCATGCCAGGCCTCCCTGTCCATCACCATCTCCCAGAGTTCACTCAAATTCACGTCCATCAAGTCAGTGATGCCATCCAGCCATCTCATCCTCTGTCGTCCCCTTCTCCTCCTGCCCCCAATCCCTCCCAGCATCAGTCTTTTCCAATGAGTCAACTCTTCGCATGAGGTGGCCTAAGTACTGGAGTTTCAGCTTTAACATCATTCCTTCCAAAGAACATCCAGGACTGATCTCCTTTAGAATGGACTGGTTGGATCTCCTTGCAGTCCAAGGGACTCTCAAGAGTCTTCTCCAACACCACAGTTCAAAAGCATCAATATTACTCAGCTATTAAAAAGAATTCATTTGAATCATTTCTAAGGAGGTGGATGAAACTGGAGCCTATTATACAGAGTGAAATAAGTCAGAAAGAAAAACACCAACACAGTATACTAGCACATATACATGGAATTTAGAAAGATGGTAACGATGACCCTGTATGTGAGACAGCAAAAGAGACACAGATGTAAACAACAGACTTTTGGACTCTGTGGGAGAAGGCAAGGGTGGGATGATTTGAGAAAATAGCATTGAAACATGTATATTACCATATGTGAAACAGATTGCCAGTCCAAGTTCGATGCATGAAACAGGGTGCTCAGGGATGATGCAATGGGATGACCCTGAGGGTAGTGAGGTGGGAGGGGGGTTCAGAGTGGCGGACACATGTACACCCATGGCTGACTCATGTCAATGTATGGCAAAAAGCACTACAATATTGTGAAGTAATTAGCCCCCAATTAAAATAAATTAATTTTTTTTTAATGTCTGACACTTGCAGCCTATTTCCTCCATTTGGAGACCCCTGGCCTTCCTGCCTGTTACCCTCTCACTACCGCACAACACAACTCAACAGGAGCCAGTGTGCTAATCGCTACTAGAAAGGAGCTGCCCCACGCAGCTCGAGAGGAGGCCCCATCACAACTCTAAAGGAGTTCCAAGTAACCTGTCGCACCTTGAGAGGAACCCCAAGTCCCCCACCACAACTCGACAGGAGCCCTATGCTGTCACAGGGAAGGAGACCCCGGCGACAAACAGAGGAGCTCCTTGACAAAACTGGAGAGGATTTCCCTGCCAAAAGTATGGAGGAGCCACCAGCACATTGCGCCTAGAGAGGAGCCACTCTACCGCAAATAGAGAGGAGGCCCATGAAGTAACTCGAGATGAGCCTGTCACAACTAGAACGGAGCAACCCTGTGAAAACTAGTGACGAGCCCCCAATGCCACAAGTAGAGAGAACAGCCTCCCCACGGAGAATCCCCAGAGGAGGCACCACCACTACTAGCTAGGAGCCCCGAGTCCCCTTCTGAACTTGAGAGGAGGCCCATGGCCACAATGAGAGAGGAGCCCCACCAGTCCAACCTGAAGAGTGTCCCACCATCACAGCTGGAGAGGAGAACCCGACATAGCACCTGAGATGAACTTCTCACAGGAGGTGCGAGCAGCTTCTCTCTTTCAGAAAACTCAAGAATGAGACCTGGAAGTGATCAATCAGAAGCAAAGCAAAGCCACCACAAGGTTTGTCAGTAACTTACAATGTAAAATCTAAGTAGTATTCTGAGGCAGAAAAGAGGCTTTAGAAAGCAAGTTCTGACTTCCTGGTTCACAGCATGATTCGGAAGAATGTGAAAACACAACCTGGGCACTTGGATCCTCCTGTGAGATTACTGGTTTTAAACAGAGAGTTCTGTGAACAGAGAATACTCTAAGTCTACCTAGCCTGCTTAAGTGAAAATGTACCCTGAGATGACCCTCTAATAAGGAGTTACAGACAGCTTGCTTTCATTTCCAAAACGAACAGGATTTGGCTAACAAAGATGTGGAACTGAATAACACACAAGGAAGGAAAGTTTTTCCAAGTAACTTTCAGTCTAAAATCAACCAGGCTTCAAATGCAGAAAATAGAGCTTTAATCCAAAGTTGGGGTTCAAGGATCACACACAGCATGTTTCTGAAGAACATAAAGACACAAAAGGGCTGAGTGGATCCTTCTGGGAGAACCATTGTTTGAGCAGACAGTAAACTATAACATTTTTAGGTGTATTTGACCTCTTAGAAGAACCCCTGCCAAGGCATGACAAGCAGCTTCTTTCTTTCAGAAAGCTCAAGAATTAGACTAGGAACCTGTCAATCTGAATAAAATGAAGGAGATGGCAGTGTTTTTCCAGGAAATGGGTCAAAACCCAACTTGTTTGCTGATTTGCAATGTTACAGCTTGAGCCAAAAGCTCAGTTTGCTATGTCCCCACACAGCATGAGTCTCGGATTCTTCTCTAGGTGTACTGGTTTGAGCAGAGTTCTGTGACTTGCTAGTTCTCTAACTATAACCTGCATACGTGAAAATGTCATCGGAGATGGACCTCCTAACAAGGATTTGCAAGCAGCTTGGTTGTTTTGAAAAACTCCACGATTAGACTAAGGCAGTTGTTGAAGAGAATAAAACAAAAGCAAGCAAGGCATCTCGAGGTTGCTTTCCATCTCAAATTAACTCGTTCTCTGAGCCAGAATGTACGTCTTTGACCAGAGCTCAGCCTCAAGGTTCACATGGAGCATGGTTCCAAAGATTTCAAACACACCCAGGGCCCACAGGATCCTTTTGTGAGAACACTGATGTGAGCGGGGAGGTCTGTGACTAGTTAGTTCCTTAGCTATAATAATGTGGTCAGGTGCAAATGTTCTGAGATGACCTCCAAACCAGGATGTTCATGCAGCTTGTTTGTTTCAGAAAAGTCAAGGTTTAGACTAGGAAGTTGTTGATATGATTAAAACAAAAGTTGACTGAAGCATTTTTCAAGTAACTGACCCAAGGCCTAAGAAAAGACCCAAAGAAAAGCCCTAAGCAAGAGCTTGGTTTTCCAGGTTGACACACAGCATGATTCTGGAGACTGCAAAGACACAGACAGGGCACACAATTCTGTGGAAACCGTGGTTCAAGCAGGGAGTTCTGGGTCTCTTTAGTGCTCTGAACGATAACTCACCAGGCTGGGTGAAAATAGACTCAGAGATGACCCTGGAGCAAAGAGTTGCAAGCAGCTTGCCTGTTTCAGACAACTCAGGGATCAGACTAAGGAAGCTGTTGAATGGATTCACCCAAAGCAACCAAAGTGTTATTCGGGTTACTTTCAGTGGAAAACGACCTCCTTTTCCAAGGCAGATAATACAGCTTGAACCCAAAGCTCGGGTTTCAAGATTCACACACAGCATGATGTGCTTGCTGTGTCTGAACCTCGTAAAATGTCACAACTTATGGATGCCACTGAACTGAATAAAACAATACTTAAGGAATTTGTTGACTGCAATAAAAGAAAAGCACCATTGTGTTTTGGAGGTCAATTTCAATCTAAAATGGACTAGTTTTCCGAGGCAGGAAATAGAGCTTTCACCAAATGCTCAGTTTCAACATTCACACACAGCACGTGCCTTCCTAAGGTAAAGACACAAACAGGCCCATTAGATCCTTCTCTGGAAACATGCTTTGGGTTGGGAGTTCTGTGACTAGTTAGCACTCTAACTATAGGAAACCTGGACAGATGAAAATGTACTCTGACATGACCTAATGAGGAGTTGCAAGCATCTTTTTCAGTTCTGAAAAGTTGAGGATTAGAGTAGGAAGTTGTCAATTTCCACAAAGCCAAAGTGAGCAGCAAATCGTGTTGCAAGAGGCTAGTTGCCTGAGGCAGGAAATACAGCTTGAACCAAAAACTTGGTTTTCAAGGTTCAGCAGGCACATCATGTTTCCAAATCAGAATGTAAAGACACAAACAGGGCACACTGGATCTTCCTGGGAGAGCGCTGCTTTGAGCAGAGAGTTCTGTGCGTAGTTACTTCTGTCACTACTGCTAAGCTGGTGAGGTACACATGTGCTCTAAGATGAATTCCTCATGGGAGGTGCAAGCAGCTTCTCTCTTTCAGAAAACTCAAGAATCAGATCTGGAAGTGATCGATCAGAAACAAAGCAAAGCCACCAAAGGGTTTGTTGATAACTTACACTGTAAAATCTAAGTAGTTTTCTGAGGCAGAGAAGAGGCTTTAGCCAGCAAGCTCTGATTTCCTGGTTCACAGTGTGATTTGGAAGAATGTAAAGACACAACCTGAGCACTCGGATCCTCCTGTGAGAACACTCGTTTTGAACAGAGAGTTCTGGACCAGAGACTACTCTAAGTCTACCTAGCCTGCTTAGGTGAAAATGTACTCTGAGATAACCCTCTAACAAGGAATTGCAAGCAGCTTTCTTTGGTTTCCAAAACCAACAGGATTTGACTTAAGGAAGTTGTGGAACTGAATAACACACAAGCAAGCAAAGTTTTCTAAGTAACTTTCAGTCTAAAATATACTAGGTTTCAGATGCAGATAGTTCAGCTTTAAGGAAAATGTCAGTTTTCAAGGTTAACACACATCATGTTTCTGACCAGTGTAAATGCACCAACAGGGCATACTGGATCCTTCTCTGAGAACACAGGTTTGACCAGAGTTCTGGACTAGTTTGTACTCCAACAGTAACTAACCTGGTTAGGTAAAAATGTACTCTGAGATGATCTCCTAACAAGGAGTTTGCATGCAGCCTGTTTCTTTAAAAAAAACTCAAGGGTTAGACTATGGAAGTTGTTGAACCTAATAAAATAAAAGCAACTGAAGTGTTTTTCATGTAACTTTCAGTCTAAAACTACCACGTTTTCAGAGGCAGAAAATACAGCTTTTGTCAAGAGGCTCAGAGTTTCAAGTTCACACACCACATGTTCCTCATTAGCTTAGAGACATACACAGTACATGCTGGACACTTCTGTGAGAACACTGGTTTGAGCAGAGAATTCTGTGACTAGTTAGTACTATACCTATAGCCAACGTGGTTATTTGGAACTATACTCTGAGAAACCTCCTAACAAGGAGTTTCACAATTCATATGGAAACATGAAAGACCCCGAATAGCTAAAGCAGTCTTGAGAAAAAAGAACAGAGCTGAAGGAATCAACCTTCCTGACCGGATTATACTACAAAGCTACAGTCATCAAGGAAGTATGGTACTGGCACAAAAACAGAAATATAGGCCAATGGAACAAGATAGAAAACCCAGAAATAAACCCATGCGCCTATGGGTACCATATTTTTGACAAAGGAGGAAGAATATACAATGGGGCAAATATAGCCTCTTCAATAAGTGGTGCTGGGAAAACTGGACAGCTACATGTAAAAGAATGAAATTAGAACATTCCCTAACACCATACACAAAGATAAGCTCAAAATGGATTAAATATCTAAATGTAAGATCAGAAACTATAAAACTCTTCAAGGAAAACATAGGCAGAACACTCAATTACATAAATAAAAGCAATATCCTCTATGACCCACCTCCTAGAGTAATGGAAATAAAAACAAAAATAAACATGTGGGACCTAATTAAACATGAAAGCTTTTGCACAGCAAAGGAAACTACAAACAAGGTGAAAAGACAACCCTCAGAATGAGAGAAATTAGTATCAAATGAAACAACTAACAAAAGATTAATTTCCAAAATAAACAAGCAGTTCATACAAGTCAATACCAGAAAAACGAACAACCCAATAAAAAAAGGGGGTGAAGACCTAAAAGACATTTCTCCAAAGAAGACATACAGATGGCTAACAAACACATGAAAAGATGCTCAACATCACTCATTATTAGAGAAATGCAAAAATCAAAACTACAATGAGATACCATCTCACAGCAATCAGAATGGCCATCATAAAAAAAATCTACAAACAATAAGTGCAGGAGAGGCTGTGGAGAAAAAGGAACCCTCTTGCATTGCTGGTGGGAATGTAAATTGATACAGCCACTATGGAAGATGGCATGGAGAGTCCTTAAAAAACTGGGAATAAAACCCTGAGGAAACCAAAATTGAAAAAGACATATGTACTCCAATGTTTATTGAGGCACTATTTACAACAGCTAGAACATGGAAGCAATCTAGACGTCCATTGGCAGGTGAATGGATAAAGAAGCTGTGATATGGATACACAACGCAATATTATTCAGCTATAAAAAGAAATGCATCTGAGTCAGTTCTAATGAGATGGATGAACCTAGAGCCTATTACACAGAGTGAAGTAAGTCAGAAAGAGAAAGATAAATATAGTATGCTGCTGCTGCTGCTGCTGCTAAATCACTTCAGTCGTGTCCGACTCTGTGCGACCCCAGAGACGGCAGCCCACCAGGCTGTGCCATCCCTGGGATTCTCCAGGCAAGAACACTGGAGTGGGTTGCCATTTCCTTCTAATGTAAATATATGGAATCTAGAAAGATGCTACCGATGAATTTATTTGCAGGGCAGCAATGGAGAAACAGACTAGAGAACAGACTTATGGACATGGGGAGGGGGAGGAGAGGCTGAGACGTATGACAAGAGCAACATGGGAACTTACATTACCATATGTAAAATAGATAGCCAATGGGGATTTAATGACTCAGTGAACTGATGACTCTGACAGGGGCTCAAACAGGGGCTCTGTATCAACCTGGTGGAGTGGGATGGGGAGGGAGATAGGAGGCAGGCTCAAGAGGGAGAGGACATATGTATACCTATGGCTGATTTATGTTGAGGTTTGACAGAAAACAACAAAATTCTGTAAAGCAATTATCCTTCAATTACAAAATAAATAAATTTTAAAAAGTATAAGATATTTTTGTCCTTCAGTCATAATGTTGTGTCTGACTCTTTGTGACCCTTTGGACTGCAGCACACCAGGCTTCCCTGTCCTTCACTATCTCCCAGAATTTCCTCAAACTCATGTACATTGAGTTGGTGATGCTATCCATCCATCTCCTCCTCTGCTACCACCCTTCTCCTCCTGCACTCAATCTTTCCCAGTATCAGAGTCTTTTCCAATGAGTATGCTCTTCAATTAGGTCACCAAAGTATTGGAGCGTCAGCTTCAGCAACAGTCTTTCCAATGAATGCTCAGGGTTGATTTCCTTTAGGATTGACTAGTTTGATATCCTTGCAGTCCAAGGGACTCTCAAGAGTCTTGTCCAGTAACACAATTCAAAAGCATCAATTCTTTGGTGCTCAGCCTTCTTCATGGTCCAACTCTCACATCTATCTGTACATGACTTCTGGAAAAACCATAGCTTTGACTATACAGACCTTTGTGGGCAAAGTGATGTTTCTGCTTTTTAACACACTGCTCAGGGTTGTCATAGCTTTCCTTCCAAGGAGCAAGCGTCTTTTAATTTCATGGCTACAGTCACCATCCACAGTGATTTTGAAGCCCAAGAAAATAAAATCTGTCACTGCTTCCTAAAAGAATAAGATACCTTGAAATAAATTTAACCAAGGAATGAAATACCTCAAACTATAAATTACTAATGAAGGAATTTGAAAGTTATAGAAAGAAATGGAAAGATATCCTGTGTTCTTGGATTGGAAGAAATAATATTGTTAAAATGTCCATACAACCCAAAGCAATCTAGAGATTTAATGCAACCCCTATCAAAATATCCATAACATGTTTCACAGAACTAGAACAAATAATCCTAAAATTTATTGAAACTGCAAAAGATCCCAAAGAGCAAAAGCAATATTGAGAAAACAAGAACAAATGTGGAGGTATCACACGCCCAATTCAGATCATACTATAAAGCTACAGTAATAAAAACAGCACAGTACTGGCATAAAAACAAACCCATATGTCAAGGGAACAGAATAAATAAATGTAATTCCAGAAATAAACTTGCACACTTATGGTCAATTAATCTACAACAAAGGAGGCAGGAATATACAATGAAAAAAAGCTAGAATATGTACACTGTTCAGTAAATAGTGCCAGAGAACTGGACAGCTACAGGTAAAACAATGGAATTAGAATATTTCATCACATCATATACAAAAATAAACTCAAAATGGATTAAAGACTTAAATGTAAGACTAGAAACCATAAAGCTCCTACAAGAGAACATAGGTAGAACACTCTGACATAAATTGCAGCAATATTTTTTGGATCTGTCTTCTAAGTCAAAAAGAAATAAAAGCAAAAATAAACAAATGGGACCTAATTAAACTTAAAAGCTTTTGCACAGCACAGGAAATCATTGACCAAACAAAAAGACAGCCTTTATTTATGACTAATAAAGGATTAACATCAAAAAATATAAACATCTCATACAACTTAATATCAAAAAAACAAACAGCCCAATTTAAAAGTGAGCAGAAGACCTGACTAGACATTTTCCCAAAGAAAAAATACAGATGACCAACAAGCACATGAAAAAATGCTCAGCACTAGTAATTATCAGAGAAATACAAATGAAAACCATGAGATATCACCTCACACCATCAAAAAGTCCAAATATAAATTAATATGTATATATGTGCATACACATACAATAGAATAGTATTTGACCATAAAGAAAAGAAATTCTGCAACTTTCAGTAATGTGGATGGACCTAGGGAGTTTTACACCCAGTGAAATAAGTTACACTGAGAAAGACTAATACTGTATATTATCACTCATATATGGAATCTAAAAACTAAAACAAATAAATGTAGTAACAAAACAGACTCACAGATATAGAGAAAAAACCAGTGGGGAGAGGGAAGGAGGAGCAGCGAGATAGGGGTATGAGATTAAGAGATACAAGGTACTTACACATAAAATAAAGAAGCAACAAGGATATATTGTATGGCACAGGGAAACATAGCCGTTACTTTTTAAATGGATTATAACATATAAAAATATTGAATTACTATGTTGTACACCTGTAACTAATATAATATTGTGAATTAACTAAACTTCAACAAAACATAAAGAAAAACTGACAAGAACAATAAGTCTGAGTTAAAATAATTAAGGGACTTGGAAGATTTTATTAAATGGAGATGCATTTCCAACGGCTGAGTGGAAAGACTCAATAGTATATAGATATCAATTTATCCCCAAATTAAGTCTATAAGTTGAAGGAAATTTTAATTTAAAAAATTCAATAAAAATTTTTGGAACTTGAAAAAATAACATCTCTTTTAGTAACTTTTACAACTTATCTTACTAGAAAAAAATGTGTATCTTCAAATATGGACTCTGACAGTGCCATTAATTTAAAATTGCTGCATTTTAGTAAAAGCCATCTCATCCTCTGTCATTCCCTTCTCCTCCTGCCCCCAATTCCTCCCAGCATCAGGGTCTTTTCCAATGAGTCAACTCTTCACATGAGGTAGCCAAAGTATTGGAGTTTCAGCTTCAGCATCAGTCCTTCCAATGAACACCCAGGACTGATCTCCTTTAGAATGGACTGGTTGGGTCTCCTTGCAGTCCAAGGGACTCTCAAGAGTCTTCTCCAACACCACAGTTCAAAAGCATCAATTTTTCGGTGCTCAGCTTTCTTCACAGTCCAACTGTCACATCCATACGTCCACTGGAAAAACCATAGCCTTGACTAGACGGACCTTTGTTGGCAAAGTAATGTCTCTGCTTTTCAATATGCTATCTAGGTTGGTCATAACTTTCCTTCCGAGGAGTAAGTGTCTTTTAATTTCATGGCTGCAGTCACCATCTGAAGTGATTTTGGAGCCCAAAAAAATACAGTCTGACACTGTTTCCACTGTTTCCCCATCTATTTCCCATGAAGTGATGGGACCAGATGCCATGATCTTCGTTTTCTGAATGTTGAGCTTTAAGCCAACTTTTTCACTCTCCTCTTTCACTTTCATCAAGAGGCTTTTTAGTTCCTCTTCACTTTCTGCCATAAGGGTGGTGTCATCTGCATATGTGAAGTTAGTGATATTTCTCCCGGCAATCTGGATTCCAGCTTGTGCTTCTTCCAGCCCAGCGTTTCTCATGATATTTCTCATGAAACTCCAATACTTTGGCCACCTCATGTGAAGAGTTGACTCATTGGAAAAAACCCTGATGTTGGGAAGGATTGGGGGCAGGAGGAGAAGGGGATGACAGAGGATGAGATGGCTGGATGGCATCACCGACTCGATGGACACGAGTTTGGGTTAACTCCAGGAGTTGGTGATGGACAGGGAGGCCTGGCGTGCTGTGATTCATGGGGTCACAAAGAGTCGAACACAACTGAGCGACTGAACTGAACTGAGTAAAAGGTGAAATAAAAGATCTACATGTGTTCTGTTCCACTGATGTGGCCAAAAGAACTCAAGAAGAGCTTTGCTTAAGATCTTCATATTCTTTTTTTAGTCTTTATTGAATTTGTTATAATATTGCTTCCATTTATTTATTTATTTATTTTGGTATGTGGCATCCTAGGTCCCTGACCAGGGATCCAAATCAACATCCCCTGCAAATTTATTACTGTTGTGAAATGAGGTTTGGAGATTTACCAGCTGCATTTTGACTACAAATATCAATTACATGGAAAATTATTTTAAAAATAAAACAAATTTCTTTTAGTTCAGTCTGTTAGACCCTTGTTCATGTTATTATTTTAGATAAATTAAGTTTGACTATTTCATGACTACAATTATATTTAATTTCTAACACAATTCCTGATTCAACCTTATTAGCACAATCTCTAGTGTTACACAATGTTAGTAAAAGGCCCGTGGTTTGTGCCTAACAAATGTCTATGTTTATGTTTAATTAGATTAAAAACATAAGTCGGATCCTAAACATGTTAGGATGGCACTGTCTGGTGGGTCCTGGTTGGGTTCCTGGTCCCTAAGTACCATGCTTCTCAAGGCAGGGATTAGCACCTTTTGGTAGCTGCAAAGAAGTTAGAAGGACAAAGAACCTCATTTAGGACCCACAATAACTTATTCCTACTGGATACTAGACCAGGATCCTGCTCCGTCACAGTTCTATAACCTTAGTTCCGTGAAGTTTTTCTCACTCAAAACAAAGGAGACACCATTCTTTCCTCATCAACCCTACTAGTATTTATCTTGGTGGTGGTGGTGGTTTAGTCGCTAAGTCGTGTCCGACTCTTGAGACCCCATGGACAGTAGCCTACCAGGCTTCTCTGTCCATGGCATTTTCCAGGCAGGGGTACTGGAGTGCGTTGCCGTTTCCTTCTCCAATTTATCTTGGAGGATGGTGTAAATCAATAAACTTTTAAGAAACCTTCCCCCAAATTTCAGAATTCAGAAATGTATAGCTTTAGTATAAGAAATTAGAGTGAAGGCTTACCCATGTTAGACTATGCCTTTGTGGCCTGAGAGATGAGCACGAGAATGACAATAAACGCGCTTTGGGTGTACTGAAGGGAACCTGGCGGATGGACAGAGACAATAGCAGAAAAACTGGGGAGACAAGAAGGTAAACTCAGTTCTAATCGACGGGGTTGTGGGTTTCGGTCTGAGACACAAAATTACCTTATAAGACGTCTGACAAAACCAACACGGCCCATAAAGACACACTCCCAACCACTTAGGAACCCAGACGCAGGGTTATCTGCAGGCGCCGGATGATGACGTACTCCCTAAACCAGAGGGTGATTGGTTTCTGAAGAGGAGAGTTGGCGGCCGATGAGACGCGGAGCCGGGGCCTAAGTCCTCGCGGGAGCTGCGGTCTCTGGAGCGGGATGGCAGCGGAGCCGGCCGGAGTTGGCCCTAGGCTCACAGATCCCGCTCTCTGGCCTGAAACATGGCCCGGGGACCTGGCCCTCTAACCCGGCCTCGCCCCGACACGGTCGCCATGCCCAAGAGAGGGAAGCGACTCAAGTTCCGGGCCCAAGACGCCTGCTCAGGAAGAGGTGGGCGAGGGGCAGGGGCGTTGAAAGACGGGGCTGGAAGCAGGGCTGGAAGGCACCGTGGCGAGTGCTCGCCTGTCTGCAATGGGAGGGCGGCTGGGGCCCTCTGGGAACTTGGAGTGCGCAGGGAATTTTGGTGGGGAGTAAGCTGAGGAGGGACGCCTTTTCCTTTGAGGGTTGGTACTGTGTTTCAGTGACCGTGGCGGATTATGCCAACTCGGATCCGGCAGTCGTGAGGTCTGGAAGGGTCAAGAAAGCTGTCGCCAATGCTGTTCAGCAGGAAGGTAGGCTTCCAACGAGTCTTTTCAGACTCAGACAGTAAACTAGGTTTTTTATTTTCCTGGGGTTCTGCCTCAGTGTTTTTCTTACAGTCCTTTGGGGATCTTCCTGTAAACGTGTTTGCTGTCCTCCGTTGTTACTTAATATTCAGAGGAGGGGAAAAATTAGCCAAGAGCAGTAGAAGTTTCTGTAGCGGTAATATTTTGTCTTTCTATTAAAAAATAAGTCCTTGATTACTCTTCTGTGGTTTCCACTGCTTTCTTCCTGCTTATTAATCTTCTTCCTATTGTTCACATATATTATTCTTCACTTAACTGCTATTTGTGTAATAACCTTGAAGCATTTTTTTTTTCCTTTTTCCATGCTTCATGCTTCCATGCTTCAACCTTGAAACTTGTGTTTTTATAATAAGTACTGTCTCTCGCCCAAGATTAAGGTTAAATTGGATTTAATTCCTCTCAACATTCTCCTCAGAAATTATGCAAATGAAAATAGCATTCACTTTTTGCTTTTATCCTGCGGGGTTTATAGTGGAGAATAATTCACTCCCTTATTTCAGGTCTGATGTGTTTCACTCCCTTATTACAGGTCTGATGTGTTTCTGCAATTTTGGAATCAGTTTGCCCATTGCTTTCCAATTTTTTGTATTTAAAATGCCTTTTTTTTTTTTTTTAACATTCTCAGCTTTCTTTAGCAGACTCCCACACTGCTTTTGCTTTTTTGTTTTTCTGTTTTCTTTTCCTCATGTATGCTGACACCGTGCCTAAGCCATAGGCTTAGGCTCTGCTGTCTCATTCTCTTATTTTTTTCTAGTAAAATCTCTCTGTGGCTTGGAAGCCTCCCAGGTTCCTGCAGTGGAAGCTCTTTCTGGGGCTGGTGAGCCCTGTGACATCATCGACAGCAGTGGTGAGACTGATGCCCAGGAGGAAAGCATCCATGAGAGAACTATCTCCAGAAAAAAGAAAAGCAAGAGGCACAGAGGTACAAGGCTTGCTTTCTTTTGGATTATTAGTCCTATCTGTGGTGATAACTTGAAGCTGTCACTTCTCAGTAACACAAGAGGTGATACCAGTAGGGAACCCGAGTTTGAATGTTAGGAGTAGGACAGGACTTTAATATACCAGGGCTTTCCACTTATATCTAAATTTGAGAGGAAAGGAGAGTCGTAACAGTCAGTATATTTCTGGAGCTGTAAACTGTAGTAGCTGTTCATTGAGAACGTATTATGATTGAGAACATTATCAGGTAAAATCCATTTAACAACAGGAGAACAAAAAGCCTTTGCATTTCTGGATTTCTGAATGTGTAAGGAAGAAAACTTTTGACAAAAATGTTCTTCTAAATATTTGGATTTTTATATAACCAGTTTCATTTCAGTTAGATATGTATGTACTCTGCAGTTGTTAATGTCTGCTTTATGTCTACTAGGTACTGTAGTAAATAGAAACATGTGATATTTATGTATTAGTGGTGATAAAACTTACACAAGTGAAACAAAGAAAGTTAGATTAATGGTATATAATGTGCCAATCCATCATTCATCGGTTTGCTCCAGACTTAAAAACTCATACTCTTGGAATGGAGCCCAGAATACCTATTCTTTTTTATTTGTAATTTTTGAAAATTATTTACGTATTGGCTGCACTGGGTCTCTATTGCTTTTTGTGGGGGCTTTCTCTAGTTGCGGTGGGTGAGGGCTACTCTTTGTTTTGGTGTGTGGGCTTCTCATTGTGGTGGCTTCTCTTGTTGTAGAACACATACTCTAGACACGTGAACTTCAGTAGTGGTAGCACACAGGCTCAATAGTTGTGCACAGGCTTAGTTGCTCTATGGCGTGTGGAATCTTCCTGAATCAGGGACTGAACCTGTGTCCCCTGCATTGGCAGGCAGATTCTTATCCACTGCACTACCAGTGAGGTCTCAGGGTACCTTTTGATAAAGCTAAAGTGGTTCTGATGATCGGCTAGAGTCAGGGGGAAGTTAAAATAATAATGTATAGTTTTGGTCTCAGATCTATGAGAACTTTCACCTATACTTGAGAATCAGATAACAGACTTTTGCATTTGTTAAAATATTTTGAAATAATCAGCAAATTTGGAAAACTCAGCAGTGGCCACAGGGCTGGAAAAAGGTCAGTTTTCATTCCAATCCCAAAGAAAGTAGTGCCAAAGAATGTTCAAACTACAGCACAATTGCACTCATTTCACATGCTAGCAAAGTAAT
This sequence comes from Bos mutus, assembly GCF_027580195.1. NCBI lineage: Eukaryota > Metazoa > Chordata > Mammalia > Artiodactyla > Bovidae > Bos > Bos mutus. The sequence continues at coordinate 142,353 of NC_091632.1, forward strand.
GCTCAAAATTCTCCAAGTTTGACTTCAGAGTACATGAACCAAGAACTTCCAGGTGTTCAAGCTGGATTTAGAAAAGGCAGAGGAACCAGAGATCAAATTGCCAGCATCTGTTGCTTCATAGAAAAAGCAAGAGAATTCCAGAAAAACATCTACTTCTGCTTTGTTGACTATGCTAAAGCCTTTGACTGTGTGGATCACAACAAACTGTGGAAAATTCTTAAAGAGATGGGAATACCAGACCACCTGATCTGCCTCCTGTGAAACCTGTATGCAGGTCAAGAAGCACCAGTTAGAACCAGACATGGAACAATGGACTGGTTCAAACTTGGAGAAGGAGTACGTCAAGGCTGTATATTGTCACCCTGCTTATTTAACTTATATGCAGAGTACATTATGTGAAATACTGGGCTGGAAGAATGATAAGCTGGAATCAAGATTACTGGGAGAAATAGCAATAACCTCAGATATGCAGATGACATTACCCTTATGGCAGAAAGTGAAGGGGAACTAAAGAGACTCTTGATGAAGGTGAAAGAGAAGAGTGAAAAAGCTGGCTTAAAACTCAAAATTCCAAAAATGAAGATCATGGCATCCAGTCCCATCACTTCATTGTAAGTAGATGGGGAAACAATAGAAACAGTGACAGACTATTTTCTTGGGTTCCAGAATCACTGTAGATGGTGACTGCAGCCATGAAATTAAAAGACACTTGTTCCTGGGAAGAAAAGCTATGACCAACCTAGATAGCCTATTAAAAAGCAGAGACATTATTTTGTCGACAAAGGTCCATCCAGTTAAAGCTATGGTTTTTCCACGTATCATGGATGGTTGTGAGAGTTGGACCATCAAAGCTGAGTACCGAAGAACTGCTGCTTTTGAATTGTGTTGGAGAAGACTCTTGAGAGTCCCCTGGTGACTGCAAGGAGATCCAACCAGTCCATCCTAAAGGAAATCAGTCCTGAATATTCATTGGAAGGACTGATGTTGAAGCGGAAACTCCAGTATTTTGGCCACCTGATGCGAAGAGCTGACTCCTTGGAAAAGACCCTGATGCTGAGAAAGATTGAAGGCAGGAAGAGAAGGGGATGACAGAGGATGAGATGGTTGGATGGCATCACCAACTCAATGGATGTGAGTTTGAGCAAGCTCCAGGAAATGGTGAAGGACAGGGAAGCCTGGCATGCTGCAGTCCATGGGGTTGCAAATAGTTGGACACGACTGAGCAACTGAACAATGACAATTGAAATAATCAGTAATAAATGAACTGACATTGCTTTGCAATTATGCCAGTTATTGTCAGTTATACCACTCTTTTCCAGAACCAAGGATGCTAATAGACATTCTTCTCTCTTTCTTGCTTGAAATCCCTGCCTATTGTCACCATTGTATCAATGTTAGATATTGCTCTTGATTTTCTTCTTTGGTTTTGAGCACGTTCCACAGAAGAGCTTACAGATTTTTAAAACATCTTTATTGAGACAAAATACATCCCTTTAAAGTGTGCAATGTATGGTTTTAATATGTTCACACAGAGTTCTGTAGCCATCAACATGATCTAAGTTAGAACATTTCTGTCAACCCAAACCTAATTCCCTCCTAACACTCTTTCCCACCCATCCCTTCCTCCCAGGCAACCACCAAACTACTTTCGGTCTTTATAGATTCGCCTACTCTGGACATTTCATATAAATGAAATCATATATCATATAATATGTGGCCTTTTGCATCTGACTGCTTTGACTTAGCATAGTGTTTTCAAGGTTCATCCGTATTGTAGCGTACATCAGTGTTTCATTCCTTTTTATTTGACTATTATGAATAATGTTACTAACTCATGGACAAGTTTTTGTCTGAAGTATTTTCATTTCTGTTGGGTAGGAGTGAAATTGCTAGATGACATGGTAACTGTGTTTAACTTTTTGAGGAATTACCAAGCTTTCTTTATGAAGTTTCCATTTTATGTCCCACTAGCAATTCCACATCCTAGCCAACACTTGTTATTTGTTTAACTTTTTAAACTATAGCCATTCTAGTGAATGTGAAGTGGTATCTCATGGTTTTCATTTGCATACTAATGTTGAATATTTTATGTGCTTATTGGCCTTTTGTATATCATCTGTAGAGAAATATCCAAATCTTTCACTCATTTTTAAATTAGGTTATATTTTTGTTACTGAGTTGTAATAATTCTTATGTATTCAGGAGCCCAGTTACTTATCAGACATATGACTTGTGGTTTACAAACTCTTAGCTATAATTCCTCTTTTACTTCCTTGCTCCACTTTACCCTCATTAAGGTCCTTTATTCTCATCAAACCAGTCTCCCACCCCCCTGCCTCTTTTTTCTTTTAAAAAAGGAACGTATACAAAAGAAGAATGAATAGTATAATGAATCCCATGTGGCTATCACATACCTTCAACAGTTATCAACTCATGGCTGTTTTTGTTTTAGCCACTACCCCCTCACCCCTAATCTCAACACACACACGTGCACAATTAGTTTGAAGGTTTCCAGATATCCCATTATTATATCTGTAAATATTTTGATAATTATCTCCAAAAGATAAATGCTCTTTAAAAAATTATCACATGTAAAAAAGTTAACAGCAGTTTATTAATATCATCAAAATCTTGCTCAACTTATCTGTTTATTGCCTTCACATATGTTTTGTTTTTCTGAATATTCAGGCTTCATGTTAGCTGTTTATTTCACTTGGAATACTTCCTCTTAACCTATGCCTATCAAATTTTTTATGTCCTACATAACTTACCTACATGAAGCTTTCCTTTACTGATTCCATTTATGTTTTGAAATTTCTTAATAATTAGGTATAAAATATTTGCAAAAAAAGAATATTGGCAATTTTTATAATCACTGAATTTTGTCCCTAAAGATAGAAAAATTTTAACAGTACTCTGCTTTGTAAAAGTCATCACGATTCTCAGTGGAGGAATTACTGAAAGTTGTTTGCCTTCTGAGAGAGAGATTTAATGTGGGAGAAGAGGGCCCCAAGGGCTGTAGGCTGAGCCTTAAATGGTTGCTGGAGATTTCAAGAAGCATAGGAACCACAAGAAACAATGTTTTAGAAGCATTGGTCTCCATTATGAAGAACCTAATGCAAGAACCTAATTGACTTATAGAGCTGCAGGAAGCCACTAGAAAAGCAGATGCAGCTTCAGGGCTTTGCCCTGGAAACAAAGAAACCTTGGTTTTGGATAACTATATGACTAAGTCTCAATTAAAGTTTAGAGTTAGACCAGATTCTGGTGTCTCTATGGAGTGTGGATTTTTACTTGAATCTGACATGTATTATGGACCTCAGGGTCAAGAGAATTAACACTAATAAGGTCTGAAGGAGGAAGAAGTGAGGATATGTCCTCACAGGGTGTCTTTGATTACTGGATGCCCGTGGCCAGAACCGTAGACCAAGCTGATAGTGAAACCAGAAACTAGAAGAAAAAAAAATATGTGCAAGCAATTATTGAGTAATGAAAATACATTGTAATTTACTTAGTTTTTTATTTTGTACTTTGAGGATTCCTTATACTATATAAAAATCAGTTTTGTTTTTTAAATGACTGAACTGAAGAAAATGATGGATGGGGATTGCAAGGGAAATCAAGGGTAGAATTTATAGTGTAAAGTTGGAATTTGGAGAAAACTGGATTTTGTTTACCTTGACTACATGCACAAAGTAATATGGGCCACAATAATATAGTAAAATGGGCACAGTAATATTTTCCTTATTTTCATATTATTGGAGTTGAGTGGTATAATGTATGCTAAGGTACTTTGAAAACTTCAAAATAGTGTGTAAATATTGGTTAAATAAAGGCCTTAAGAACACAACCTATTCACTTGGGCAACAGGAAACCAAAAATTTTAGCAGCTGCAATAAGCAGGAAATGTGAGTTTGAGAGACTTCCTTGGACCTATTTAAACTATTTTCTTAACTATGCAAGCCCTGGGAGAATTGAAATGATTAGGGATCTTTATATGTGCATATAATAGAAGGTCAGAGGTTATAGTTCTTTTTTCTATTTCAGAAGACCTGAACGGGACTGGAGGAGAAGAGTATCCCATGGATATTTGGCTGTTGCTGGCCTCCTATATCCGTCCTGAGGACATTGTGAATTTTTCCCTGATTTGTAAGAACGCCTGGACTGTCACTTGCACTGCTGCCTTTTGGACAAGGTTGTACCGAAGGTGCGACCACAGAAAGCTCACTATGTTATCTGTGTGGCTGATTTCATTGTTTTTGATTTGATGCTACTCCCTGGATGGTGACCTCTTCACTTTCTCTAATTCATGCCTGGGCATGAACGTAGCTTTGACTTCCTTGAGCTCCTCTTTAAAATTGATATTAATTCATTCAGGTAATTGTCTTCCCTATGATTACCTCCTTACCCCCAAGCAGAATATTTATTAGGTTGGTACAAAAGTAGTTGCCGTTTCAGGCAGTGAATTTTAAATCATTGTAACTAGGCTCAAACATATCTTTGTTAATCAAAATAGAAACCATTACATTCAAAACATTTTTGCCAACAAGAAATAAGTTTGTTTATTCCTGTAGCATGAAAATCTACGCCTCCGGATTCAGTGAACTCTTGGAACGCATTTCTGCCTCCTGCTGCTTGTGGAAGCGTTTTACCTGCAAAAAGTTGTTGAGATGCTTGAAGAAGTGGTAGTCAGTTGGCAAGAGGTCAGGTTAATATGGCAGATAAGGCAAAACTTCATTGCCCAATCATTCAACTTTTTTTTTTTTCTTGTTCAACTTTTAAAGTGTCAGTTGTGCAATGTGCATTCAGGCATTGTTGTAGAGAATAATTCTTGGGCCCAATCTGTTCACCAATGCTGGGTGCAGGCATTGCAGTTTTTGGTGAATTTCATCAATTTACTGAGCATACTTCTCAGGTGTAATGGTTTTGCTGGGATTCAGAAAGCTGTAGTGGATCAGATGGGCAGCAGACTACCAAACAGTGACCATGACCTTTTTTGATACAAGTTTGGCTTTGGGAAGTGCTCTGGAGCTTCTCAGTCCAGCCACTGAGCTGGTCATTGCTGGTTGTTGTATAAAATCCACTTTTTATCGCATATCACAATCCGATTGAGAAATGGTTCATTGTTGTCGCGTAGAATAGTAATGTAAAGTGAAATCGCTCCGCTCAGTCATGTCCGACTCTTTGCGACCCCATGGACTGTAACCTACCAGGCTTCTCCGTCCATGGGATTTTCCAGGCAAGAGTACTGGAGTGGGTTGCCATTTCCTTCTCCAGGGGATCTTCCCGACCCAGGGATCGAACCTGGCTTTCCCGCATTGTAGGCAGACACTTTACCCTCTGAGCCACCAGGGAAGCCCTAGAAGACGACAATTCAGAATGACAATTTTTTTTATTTTTGGTCAGCTCATGAGGCAACTACTTATTGAGCTTTTTCACCTTTCCAATTTGCTTCAGATGCCAAATGACCATAGAATGGTCAATGTTGAGTTCTTCAGCAACTTCTCCTATAGCTGTAAGAGGCTCACCTTTGATGATGGTTCTCAGTTGGTTGTTGTCAACTTCCACTGATTGGCCGCTACACTCCTCATCTTCAAGGCTCTCGTCTCCTTTTCAAAACATCTTGAACCACCACTGCACTGTGATTGGTAGCAGTTCTGGGCCAAATGCATTGTTGATGTTGTGAGTTGTCTCTGCTGCTTTATGACCCATTTTGAACTCAAATAAAAACCGCTCCAATTTGCTTCTTGTCTAACATCATTTCCATAGTCTAAAGTAAATACAAAATAAACAACAAGTAATGTCATTAGCGAAAAAAAAAAAAAGTGAGAAATGTACACTAAAATGATGTATAATATATCCACATTTATTTAAGAATGTATTCCAATATGAAGTGGCAAAGTTCAACATTGTAAAATCCCAGTTACTTTTGCACCAACCTAATACTTTCAGCAAAAGTAAGGTCTCAAAAATAACTGTTTTTGACTTTGCTTCAGAGGTTTATCTTAGCTAGAATTCTCAGAAACTATAGATGCCCATCTGTTTATCTTTCCAACTGGGTTGGTTGTTTCTTAGATTTGCTAGTCATCTTGATTGCATAGTCTTTGCATTTATGTGGCTCTGTATAGTTGCAGTGGTGAGGAGAGTGAATGATGTGATTAATAAGAGGGCTAACTTTTGATGCTGGGTTAGAAGTGAAATGAAGATTATAAACTGTCGGTAAGAGTATGGTGGAAGGGGATGTTATCAGGGAGTAGAGAACTTTCTGAGACATGTGACAAGAGAACCTGGTGGATCTTCTCCAGTGCAAGTTCTTTTTGAGTAACTGAAGTATATTGTACTAGTATCAAGTCAGAGACTTGCCCTTTTTAAAGTGAACTAGGATTTAAAAATGTTAAATGAATAGAAAAGTGCAGGATTATAAGGTATATATGAATTGGGTTTTGCATAACAAAGAAAAGTAGCTGAGAAGTGAAGGAGATGGTGATTTTGTGTGTGTGTGTGTGTGTGTGTGTGTGTGTGTGTAAGAGAGAGAGACCACATGAGAGCACTAGGGACAAACTAACTACTGCCAGTGGACTAGTAATGTAAAATTTGTACAGAGCCCAGGAGTCCTAGGAGACGCCTAGAACAGAAGAGACAGGTCGCTTACTGGTAGGAGTAATGTGTCATGTTTCAGACACTACACACTGGATGCCTCTCTGCCTTTGCGCCTGCGACCAGAGTCAATGGAGAAGCTGCACTGTCTTCGGGCATGTGTGATCCGATCTCTGTACCATATGTATGAGCCATTTGCTGCTCGAATCTCCAAGAATCCAGCCATTCCAGAAAGCACTCCTAGCACATTAAAGAATTCCAAAGTAAGTGGGTATTAGTGGTAGGGTTTAAGAAATGGACTCTTGTATAACGGGCCTGTTATCATGGCTTGTTTCTAGCTTTCTTAATGGGGTGGTCTGGGGCTGTAGATACCAGGCTGCTCGGGGACTAATATAAACTTTCTGGGCTTGGGGGTATCGTTTCTCCAGGACATTCCTGCTGTGCTGGGCTGGCTTATGTTATCTTTACCTTAAAGCTTTCTTGTGCTTTTAGCATATTCCTTATTCTCTTCAATTTATTTTCATGCCTTATACATTGAACCACTTTAAATGGTTTGATGGTTTGAGCAAGGAAGAACACAGTTCTTCCTTGGTAGATGTAAACCATAATTCTCAAAAGGTGCTTTAAATCATGATATGCTAAGTAACTTCAGTCATGTCCGACTCTGTGCAACCCCATAGACTGTAGCCTCCCAGGCTCCTCTGTCCACGGGGTTTCTCCAGCCTAGAATACCGGAGTGGGTAGCCATTTCCTTCTCCATTAAATCGTACAAAAATATAAAACAACTTACTAATTTTCTTTTTCTAATGTGACCTTGACATCTGGAATGTCACTTTCTCATTGACCTTCTTAAAAGATTCTGGTGTAGACTTCTTCAGCATTTGCAAAGTGCCTATTGTTGCCAGGCTCTGGGATGGATTGTTTCAGAGACTATGAAGTATTCCCACTCATAGACTTTAGCGCTCTAAAATTCTTCCTGTGTTCTAGGCCATTATTTATATCTCTGGATTTCCCCAGTAGTTTATATTCATTTATACATTGTATTCAAGTTTCATTGTATTTTTCTGATCTGTAAGTAGGTCTGTAAGCCTGTGGTCCATTTTGTCCTTTGTTCCACCATGAGGTATCTGTGAACACACCTTTGCCAAGCTAGACTATTATAGCATATATGATTATTTAGGCAAGTCGATGTCTCCAACTTTTTTCTCATTCAGCTAATACTATTGTCCAAACTTTGTATCTTTTGAGTTTGTGAATTATTTTTTTTTTATTCTGTTCCTACCCAAAGTCTGATGTTCTTTAGTACTTCATAATTCTGGTTTGTTTTTTATGCTTTGGATGTTAATGATTCTTTTTCCCTAGTTCAGCTCTAGTGTAAGAACATTCTACCTGATACATATTGATTAAAAGAGTACTGTTGATTTCAAGATCATCATGGTTCTTCCCAGGATTGTAAACTGAGGTGATCAGGGTCATTGGCTGAGCTCAATTTAATGGCACACTAGTTGATGGACTTAGGGCAGGATTAGAATGCTGAGGGGGTAGAAATTTATTCCTTCTCATAATACTGAGTAGACAGAGTATCTTTTCACATTTATAGTTTTCCTTCTCCCAAAGACCTTTGATCATCGCAGGTTAACTGTGGTGAGGTGGGATCACCCCAAAGCTGACCGTGGCTGGGTGCTAATCAGTTGCTGGGAGCAGAGCAGCACTGGGCAGACTTCATGCTGGACATCCTTGCGGCTCCAGTGCACAATGCAAGTGCTACTCCTAAATCTAAAATGCCCATGTCTTCATATTTTTATAATTGTATATTAATTTTTTAAGTGGACTACTAACAGTGGTGATAACAAAAATCTTAACCGAGACAGGAAGCCTAGGCCACCTGTCTGCTGTTTTTGTGTCCATTGTTTAGAGATCTGGAGGATGTGGGACCTGCAGTGGCCTATGTCCCATGCATTGCCTTGCTAGTATAACCATAATCGCATGGCATTCAGGAAGTTGCCAGCATGCCTGAAGGAAGTTGTCACATGTTGCTGGACTCCACCTTTTCGTATTTGATTCTCCCTCTCTCTCTTTTCAGTAGCATAGCTTGTGTGGGACACTGGAGCCGTTGTGTTGGCAGCAGAAGTGTTTGCCCCTTAAAGCCAAGCCCATTATTTTTGATGGAACAGCAGGACGTACAGGGCATGTCTGAAGGGCAGGACAGCTGGCACGGCGGACGACCCACCCCTTATCCCCTGGGAGGTACTTAACTTCTTGTGTTAACCCTAGCTGTAGCCTGACTTTCCTTGAGGGGCTTACTCTAGATTGAATTCAGCTCAGCTCGGTAGTTTCCATACTGGCTGTCTGCTCCCAGAAGGTCCTGAGTGGTTTGCTCCTATTACATTCAGGGTTGGCTATCTCTGCCTGTTTTATGGCTTTGTTATCATCTTATCTGATGGCTACTGACTGCCCTTATATTTTAATATAGAGTAGTGGCCTGCTGAATGCCCCAGTCTCTAGAGACCGTGTTTCTGTCTTTAAAGATGAGAACAATAGGGGTTGACCTTAATAGCATCTGAGGTTGACTTTTATCGGTACCTCTTCTCTTTACTGAACAGCCTTGGGGTTATCTCTTCTCATGTTGCACCAATGTCAAATTGGGGGTGAGGGGGCAGGATATGGGGGTTTCTATCTGTGCCAAAGTAAAATCTCAGCATTGGAGCCATGGCTGTCTTTAGAGCTAGCAACAGAAAGGTTATTTTTATTTTCTTACAGTGCTTACTTTTCTGGTGCAGAAAGATTGTTGGGAACAGACAGGAACCAATGTGGGAATTCAACTTCAAGTTCAAAAAACAGGTATGCGTTTTTATCATCTCTTTGCTTTTCAGATAATACCTTGCTCTGATTTTACTAAACATAAAACTGCCTTTTTAAAATCAGATACTACACATTAAAACTTATAATAATGTCATGAAAAGAAAGAGGGAATTATTTTATATTAAAGAGGCACAAAGATTTAATAGCTCAATGCATAGAGTAAACCTTGAGCAGATCCTGGATTAATGAACAATGAGATACCTCTTTATGTATAAAAGACATTTTTGGTACAATTAAATTTGAAGATTCTGTGGATATTAGATGATATGAAATTATTGTTAATTTTTTTAGGTGCCGATGTTACTTTCAAATGACTTTGCCTCCCCCACCTCAGAGCTGTGATTTTTTTTTAAACATGTGAATATATATATATTTATAAAATGAGAGATGTGAGAGGAAAGAAAACAAATATGGCAGAATATCCAGTGGTAAAGGGTATACAGGAGTTTATTGCATGGTTTTATTAATTTTTCTGTATAATTGAAGACTTAAAAGTAGGGGAAAGGAGAGAACTTGTTAAAACAATGTATTGAGGTTATTTGCCTAGAAATTTTTTTCAAAGAAAATGTATTTGTAAACAATAATAATTCACATGGTTGTATATATCTGAGGCAATTTGAGGAAGCCATGGGGAGAGGGACTGCCAAGAGTGTTTGCAGGAAGAGCAGATACTATTGTACCTTTCTTTCTGCTTTTTGCTTGGACTGTACCTGAGATCTTGGCTACTGAGAGGACCTGTTCTGCATGTGCTTGCATGTGTTTCCTCATCTTTCAAAGGGCTTTCCTTGATCTGTGTAGAAGCTGATATATATATTAAAGAGAGAAGAGATAACAGAAAAATGGATCTCAGCAGCTTTAGTTAAGCATTTTCACTGGTGGAGTCTTAGAGCCATAACATTTCCTCTAATCCATGAGAGTAATTCTTAATTCTTCTCAGTCCCCAAGATTAAAGAGCAAGTGTATGGGAGGATTGCAGCCTCCCATTCAGTACGAAGATGTTCATACCAACCCAGACCAGGACTGCTGCCTACTGCAGGTCACCACTCTCAATTTCATCTTTATTCCAATTGTCATGGGAATGATATTTACCCTGGTAAGTGGAGACAGGATGTCATCCTCAGTTCTTTCGTAGACTGTCACTGTACCTAGAGTTTGAAAGATTTGTATATTTAACCACTGAGGAAGAAATATTTGAAAAAAATTATTGTTTAAAATAATTTTAAATAAAATCTGAAAACTGACTTTTATATTAGGACTAGACTTATTTGTGGAGAAGTTAGTTATGTCTGAGAATATTTTACCTCTGTTTCCTTCTCCATAGTGAATAGAATGGTTTTATATCTCCTGTGTTGTGCTCGTTAATGTTTGAGAAACATTACCCCATTAAGGTTAATGGTAAAGCATGGGCACTATATGTCAGGATCTGAAGTATGCATGTGGTATCATAAATGGAATATTAAAATGTAGGGTTACCAGCTCTGTCCTTTGTGTGATTCCCTTGACTATTCAAGGTTTAGCTAAGAATTAGATTAGTAAACAACAAATATGCCTCTGGTATATTTTCCATATTTTTAACATTTTTAACTGGATTGGCAACTGGAGAGTTCATGTAATTTATCTTTTCTGTATTTTTGGCTTATTTTCAGAGATACGTTCCCCTCCACATTGAAAATAGCTTTATTCTTTTTTTAATGGTAAAATAAGTAATGCATACTTCATGTGAAGAGTTAAATAATACATAAACATGTTGAGACAGTAAAGGTAACTTAGACTTGTATCCTATAACTGCACTTAACTTCTGGGGAATTGTTCTTTAATGTTTCTGTTAATATATACATGTATATACCCACTGTCTTAAATAATTTTGTGTAATTCAAAGTATGTCATATATCTGTTTTTATGGTAGGCATCTCATTAAGCCACATTAATGACTTATTTATATACTCATATTCCATATTCTTCCTATTCATACAATTCTCTATCCATCTATATATGTTGATATATAAACACATTTAGAGATTTTGTGGTTTATTTTCCAAAAAAAAGTCATCAGATGTATCTCATCAAAATCCCTTCAAATCATCTCTTATAGCTCCAATCCAGTTTTTAAAAATTGTCACTGATGGTACTCTATGTGCACGTATCCTAATATGTGCAGCCATTTGAGAGGCTTTCTTTAGCACAGTTTAAATATATGAAGCTAAGAAAAACTTATAAAAACCACTGTTAATTTTTAATATTTTTGCAAAGGTGCTGGTAGTGTAACTTAGAGATTATTTTGTGGCCTAGTCCATGTCAATTGTCTAGACTGTTTCATTTCAGAGTGTGTCATAGGAAAACAAGGTTGTTAAATTTGGGTATTGAATTTACTTTTCCCTCCCAGTTTACTATCAGTGTGAGCACGGACATGCGGCATCATCGAGTGAGACTGGTGTTCCAAGATTATCCTGTCCATGGTGGTCAGAAACTGCGCAGTGAACAGGGTGTGCAAGTCATCCTGGACCCAGTACACAGCGTTCGACTTTTTGACTGGTGGCATCCTCAGTATCCGTTTTCCCTGAGAGCATAGATACTGCTTCCTGTCACTGAGGGCAGCCTTGAGCTAGGCCAGTCCATTTGTAATCAGATTCCAGTTTGGAAGGGGCAGCTGGATTGTATATCTAGTCAATAATCACATGCTCTTTAGGTTTCTGGGGTTCCTGGTAGAAGAAAGAGAAGGATTGAATCAGGAGGAAAAACAACTATGATTTTTAAACATATTTTAATGTAAAATTTTGCATTTGAAAGGAGAAACCTGGCCCTATTTTCTGTGTTAAACCCCATTTGGTGCTACTGAGTTTGTTCTTTATTCTTTTACCCCAGCCAAAGTGGATGATCTTGCTTTAGGGGAAAATTAAACTCTTAAGTCTCCAAACAAGGAAATTTTAGCATTCCTTTATGGATCAGAGTAACCTTAGAGGCATAAAATTGTTGCTACTCGTGCTTTCAGTTTAGCTGCCCCTCAAATTCAAGTGAATATTTCCTTGTTTCCCTTTACCCTTATCTAGAAATAAAGCAGGTGACAGGGTTTTCAGAATCTTAATGAGATTGACTTGTGTATCTTTCTTTAAAAATATTTGTTGCATAAATTTTTTTGGCCAGTTTTGAATTTTAGGTTTTTTTTTTTGCATGAAGCTGATAGTGGTGATGATAATGATTTTGTGCTATATTAGGAACTTTTCATAATGTCTCTAGTTCTCACGACCCCACAAGGTGGGTGATACTGTTCCTATTCTGTGGCTGAAAAACGCAATCAGTGACTTACCCAAAGCTATCCTGTGCTGTGGCTTAAGTTGCTCAGTTGTGTCTGACTCTTTGCGACCCCCATGGACTGTAGCCCGCCAGGCTCCTCTGTCCATGGGGATTCTCCAGGCAAGAATACTGGAGAGGGTTGCCGTACCCTCCTCCAGGGGATCTTCCCAACCCAGGGATCAAACCCAGGTCTCCTGCATTGCAAGGAGATTCTTTACCACCTGAGCTACCAGGGAAGCCCACCAAAGCCATAATACCCAATAAATGGCAGAGCCAGGACTCTGACCCTTTGCTATGCCACAATTAAAATGGTCAGTCTCATTATTTTTATGGTAGATGTCAGCAAAGGGAAGCAGGCAAGTGAACACAGACGGAAAAAATAAAAGGATGAATAAAAAGGTGATTGTGGTAAACCTTATCCCTAATCAGCCTAAATAGTATATAAGATCCATGAAAGAATCTTATAAATACATGTTTCTAAGTAAAATGTAAAACCATTTAAGTTACTGCAGGAAGAATAGCGATTAAATTGTTAAAAAGGCATTTATTATGCTGAAGGTCCTTTAAAAAATGCATTCCCATATGGGAACCAGACTTCAGCACTCTAAGAATTTAGTGCCTCCTTTGTTGTGCTCTGCCCTGTGCTACCTATCAGAGCCTGGTCTTTTCATCCCTGCAAAAAAACTAATGTCCTCTTGGTGAGAGGACTTGCTATAGCCTGTGTACTCTGAGAAGAAGATCATGTTTTTGTTTTGTTTTTTGCTAACAAGATAACTTTGCTGTTTGTCTCCTGCCCCGCCCCCTACCCAAATCAGCTGGGGGAGGGAATGGATGTTAGCTAGATATTGCCACAAGGTGGGCATTAAGACCATATTCCTTAAACATGAAAATCCCACGGGGGCAGTACAGTCCTGCGCTTGACTGCTAAATGAATGTTGTTTTTTCCTTACCATTCTCCCTACCCCCTGCTATTTACAGAGTGTTCTTAGGAAGGATCTGCTTAATACTGGTGCTAATAGCTAACCTTACCCCACAGTGAAGTGGGTACTAAAGCTGTTCATGCAGAAAGTGAGCTAGGTCAGTGAAAAACAGAATTTGGGCATTTAAATGATAAAAAAAAAAAAAAAACCCAAGGACAATAAGCACCTTAGAGATTTCTACAATCAAAAATTGCCTCTGAAGCAGAAGGAGAGAAACACACAGTTCCTAGTGTCCTTATAAAATGCCATGGAGCAGAAGGGAGATGTCTAGTGAATTTTGTGTCCCCTATTTAGGAGTTACTTTTAAAAGGGGAGTGAAGTAAAATTGGCTTAATAATTGTGTCCTGACTGAACTTCCTGGTTTTTGTATCAAACTCCATGGTATGATAGATACAACATTAAACATTGCCTCAGCTTTTCTCTTAGTAAAACATTAACACTTGGTAAAGTATGTTATACTTTACCTCTGCATTGACTGAGTTGCGTTTTAGTGAAAGGATATAAAGTGTCTCAGGGATTTCCTTTTGATGGGAACTGAAACCATCTGGAGAAGAGTTGGAACTTTCTGGACTGCTTTTATAAAAACTGCTATGTACTTTCCACTTCTTTAAATATGTACCTTGAATTTGCTTGGAGGGTCAGACAAACAAAATATTCAGGTTCATTTCTTACCCCTCAAGTAAGTCAGAATTACTCAGATTTTCCTTCCTTCTACCAATGACATAGAATTAATTAAGCCAAATGGTGAATATATTGGAGGAAAGAAAAAAAATGGTTATACATGCCATTGATGTCAACTACAGCATTTGTTGCTGATATAGAACTTGTGTGTTTATAAGTCTGTACACGTTCAGTTCAGTTCAGTCGCTCAGTCGTGTCCAACTCTTTGCGACCCCATGAATCACAGCATGCCAGGCCTCCCTGTCCGTCACCAACTCCCGGAGTTCACTCAGACTCAGGTCCATCGAGTCAGTGATGCCATCCAGCCATCTCATCCTCTGTCGTCATCCCCTTCTCCTCCTGCCCCCAATCCTCCCAGCATCAGAGTCTTTTCCAATGAGTCAGCTTTTCCAATGAGGTGGCCAAAGTACTGGAGTTTCAGCTTCAGCATCATTCTCTCCAAAGAAATCCCAGGGCTGATCTCCTTCAGAATGGACTGGTTGGATCTCCTTGCAGTCCAAGGGACTCTCAAGAGTCTTCTCCAACACCACAGTTCAAAAGCATCAATTCTTCGGCGCTCAGCCTTCTTCACAGTCCAACTCTCACATCCATACATGACCACAGGAAAAACCATAGCCTTGACTAGAAGGACCTTTGTTGGCAAAGTAATGTCTCTGCTTTTGAATATGTAAAATCCTTACATTTCTAACAGTGCTTACTGGGCAATGTAAAGGACTGAATAGATACTGTGATGAAACTTCACAAACCAGATGGGAAAGATGCATTAATTGTCACAGGGTATAGGGTACGGTGCAATTAAAAGAAAATGGTCAGATTTAACCAAAATTTGGCATGAATTTTGGCATTTAAAACTGTCTTACTATTCTGTACATACTATAGACAAACATTTCATTTTATAGTAACAGTGTTAGCACAGCCAAGCGACACAATTCACTTAAGCTTGCAGTATGGAAATTTATCTTGCTTTCAAGTTTCTCCACTTAAAAAATGGGCGCAACCAAAGGACGAATAATAAATGGGCAACAGAGTGTGAAAGGCAACAAATCATTGGCAAACAATTACAAGGCCAGTACTGAGACCAATTTAGGGAGGAGGTGGTTAGAGGCAAACGTAGGTTCAAAGGGTACGTGCTGCACCTCACTGGGATGGAGGCAGGGCTCCCTTGGGCCCTAAAACTTGACTGGCGTTGGGTAAAAATCTGGCTCCCCGCCACCTCACGAGATACTCTCCCGGCCGAGCCAAGATGGCGCGCAGCCCCAAGCGGCTCCACGTCACGAGGGAGGGAGCGCCGGGGCAGGGGCGTGGCCTCGAGGGGGCCGGCTAGCCCCGCCCTTGAGGTGGGGCCGGGGGCCGTCCGCAGAAGGCGAGGGCGGGGCGCTTCGGCTCGGGAAGGCTGCGGCTGCCTAGGCGCCTGCTCCGCTCGCGAGGCCAAGTCCGGCGCCTCCAGGCCGGGGCGGCTTCCTGCGCAGAGCCAAGCTGCCCGGCCTTCGGTGAGTGCAGGCAGGTGAGCCTCCAGAGCCCGGGGTGCGGGAGGGATTTCTGTTTTTCCCACCTCCAGCTCCCCTCACAGTTTGGGAAGGAGGTCTCAGTCTAGCGGTTCTTGGGAAACAGCACCTTTTACTCAAACGTGTCTCTCCGGTAGATACTTTTCCTGCCGCCCCTCACCAGCCTTTGCAGCGCCCTGTGCCCTTGAGGATGAGAATGAGAGGACGATGCCCGATTTGTGGGGAGTGCTTGGAGTTCGCCCTCAGCTCCATCAGCTCCGGGCGGGGAGTCTGAGTTGGCAAGTCTCCCAGGGGGAGCTGGGTGGACCGCGCCCCCGTTTCCCATGCAGAAGAGTCAGAGAAGAAGCGCCGGGGCCAGCTCCGCTGCTTTGGCACGGTCTTCGTTCTTCCAGGGGTTCTTATCCCCTCACACATTGCTCATAACAGCCGTTCTTAATATTGCTCACTCTCCATTCCTCGAACTGCCAGTCTCAGGTTGTGCCAGAGATGCCCACATTTCTGCAGTGCCAGGGGCGGTGGAGTGGAAGGAGCAGCCAATTGGAGGTCTATTGAAGGTGGGGTTCAGGATGGGAGCAACCATAAAATAGGGCTGGGTAGAGATTCCTGAGCGGGGAGAGTAGGAGTGGGGAATTGACTTTCCACTACGCAGTTGAGCTGTTTTCCAGTACAGTTTGGTTGTGAGTGGGAAAAGAGAGGTCTGATTGAAGGACTTGGAAACGTGATGTGGCTGGGTTTTTGTTTTGAGAAGGGGGTGCCAATGTCACCTTTAAGGAGAGGTATGCTGGTAGAGGGGTAGGGGTATTGAGACTGCTGTCCTCTGGTGAGCAAGTGGTTAATGAGGCTGTCCTTAGCATGGAGATCCTCTCCTGGTGGGATCTTAAGGGGCGCCTCCAGTAGCCCCTTTTGGGTTCTTCCCTCAATCTTCCCAGTTGGAACTGGCACCTAGTACTTTGTTCAACATCCAACAAATATTAATTGGGCATCTACTGTAATGCCAGACACCATGCTAGGTGCTAAGTCTTCTGAAGGCAATTTAGGGCCATGGAGCACCTGAAAGGTACACACAGCAGACACCCTGTTAACAGATCCATTCCTCCTCCCCCACCACCAGCACCAATTTTGTTACACTGCTATTGGATTATGAAAATATCTGGGTCCACATCCTTTTAAATAACTGTCCTACCTGGATTCCAACCTGTCCACTCTCTGCCACTAATAATTAGCCAGGCAGTCCCAAGGAAAGCTACCTTAAAAAAGTGTTTGAATGATTTTCTTTGGCTGTTTTCTAGGACTTTGCCCTGAGATGTGAGGAGGCTGCCTGGATTAAGAGGTACCGGGAGATGAGACAATGAATGGCACAATGGTTATTGAAGGCCAAGAATGCACTAGACACCCTCCACAATGAGAGACACCATCTCTGAAAGATAGAAGAATGGGTGTGGGAAGAGGGTGGGGATGTGAAAAGGAAATCTCATCCAGTGGTATCAGGGCATGTGCTGCTGAGCTTGTCATGATGCTAGAACTGTGGCATGTATAAGGAAGGTCTTGCAGCTGGATGATAAGGAGGGATTGGATAGGCAGGGAAGGGCAGGCAGCCAGGACACTGGGTCTCCTCTCTAGGTTGATTGCTGAAATCTTAGAGATTGAAATAGTTGTCAGGGATTGCTTATGGGTCCTTTCAGAGCCACTGAGGACAGCAGGGTGAGAGCTAGGGAAGAGGGAGAGTAGTCAGCTTTGGGGGCAGTGAAGCATGGTGAAAACTCAGCAGGGCCAGGGAGGTGGAGGTCAATGGGGCTTTAGGATATGGGGGAGACAACTGAAGTCTTTCTGTGCCAGGGATACTGTACTCTGTGGCTATATGCCCTTGGATGAGTTGATATAGAAACAAGGTGTGGTTTCTAAGTAGTATGAAGTTATGTGTGGGGTGTGTGTGTGTGTGTGTGCTGGAGAGGAGGAGTTGGTAGGGAGCAGGGAGCTGCCTCAGAGTTTAGGTTCTGGGTAGGGAATTGGGAGAAATAGAGGAAAGGGAGTGGGGTCAGAGGGAGGGACAAATATATATCGCAGCCGCATGAAGTCACCATGTGTCCCCCTCTGGCTGCTAGCTCACTAAGTATAATTAGCTCTGGGGGACATGCGGTGCTGGCTCCCAGGAGCGTTGCACTTGAGATGGCCACCAGAGTAAAGAGTACTCAGAGGGGTGCTGATGCTGGGCGGACTCTGAGAAGGGGTCCTTCTAGAGGAATTTGCTGAACTGGGAGGGGCCTTTGGAAACTGAGAATGTCATGGGGAAATAGCATTGAGGGAAGGAGCTCTAAGCCAGCTTCGTATGAAACTCCAGGGCTGGCAGAGCCTGAGGATCTGGGCTGCTGGTTCACCACTCACACAAGAAGCATGATGGCTGCCCAGCTTGTGGCTCTGCTTTCAGAGAGCGTTGGGAGCTGTGCCCCACCTCCCTCAAGCACCTTCTGTTCCCCCAGGTGAAGTCAGTTCTAGTCCAGAGAAGCATCTTGCATGTCAGTCAGGGGTCTAGAGGCCTTGGCTGGGGTTGTCTCCTTCCCAAAGAGCTGAGGGAGAAACCATCACTGGTGAACTCGGTCACTGCAGGTGGTGCTCAGTGCTGAAGCCCAGGATGTGCTGGAGACTGAATACTTGATTACATGCTACTCCATATGTTTTCCTTTCTTCCAAGTAGGCTGTGAATTTCTTAAGGGTTTAGATTGTATCTTATTTGCCTTTTGTATCCATAACAAAAAGTAATCTACTGCAGAATAAGAAATCTACTCATAGTAATCATTGGATTGAATTAAAGAGGTCTATCTGCAGATCCCCTGGGTTCAGTGAAGCCTTGAAACTAGATATTTTTAACCAGGAGCAGAAGATCCTCTGGGCACCCAATACAGTGGTGTTACATTAGTGGAGGAATTAGATTCTATAGTCAGTAAAGGGAAAATTCCTAAATCTCCCATAAAGCATGGTAGGTGGTTTAGGTTTATATCTCTGAATAATAATACTAATGTATAGATACAGTATACATTATATAGTAATTATAAAAATGTATAATGTATACAGTGATTTAAAAGAATACTTAGTTACAAGTATAATTTTGTTGCTAAGTCTCTGATGAAAATAGCTGGTTTGCAAAGAGACCTCTGTCACTCACTTGGGCTTCCCTGGTGGCTCAGTATTCTTTTCTGCGAAATCCCATGGACAGAGGAGCCTAGAAGGCTACAGTCCATGGGGTTGCAAAAAGTATGACATGACTTAGCAGCTAAACAACAATTGCTCACTTTGCCCAGCCATTGTAGTTTTATTTATTCTGATAAATTTATTCTCATAAATGCATGTCTGATGTGACTTCATAGCCACTGCCCTTTGATAGATAACTTTCATTTTAAAGGAGAGATAGGTTTCCATTCAGTTTAAGAAAAAACTTCCTTAAGACAATGAGGGCTTCCTCATTTAGTAGTGACCTCTGTATTCCTGAAGGATAATCAAAGAAAGACTGACCTGTCAGGGATATTTTGGGAGGAACTCACTTCCAGCATGGGAGATTGGCCTGCATGGCCTGAGAGAACCTTTCAAATAAGAACCTACAGTTCCAAGTGGGGGCAGGAGTGGAGGTAGGCATGGGCACTGGATGATAGAGAGTCTTCAGTTCGGTTCAGTTCAGTCGCTCAGTTGTGTCCGACTCTTTGCGACCCCATGGACCGAAGCACACCAGGCCTCCCTGTCCATCACCAAATCCCGGAGTTACCCAAACTCATATCCACTGAGTCAGTGATGCCATCCAACCATCTCAACTTCTGTCATCCCCTCCTCCTCCTGCCTTCAGTCAGCATCAGGGTCTTTTCCAATGTGTCAGCTCTTTGCATTAGGTGTCCAAAGTATCGGAGTTTCAGCTTCAACATCAGTCCTTCCAATGAACACTCAGGACTGATCTCCTTTAGGATGGACTGGTTGGATCTCCTTGCAGTCCAAGAGACTCTCAAGAGTCTTCTCCAACACCACAGTTCAAAAGCATCAATTCTTCGGTGCTCAGCTTTCTTCACAGTCCAACTCTCACATCCATACATCCGCTGGAAAAACCATAGCCTTGACTAGACGGACCTTTGTTGGCAAAGTAGCGTCTCTGCTTTTTAATATGCTGTCTAAGTTGGTCATAACTTTCCTTCCAAGGAGCAAGTGTCTTAGTTTCATGGCTGAAGTCACTATCTGCAGTGATTTTGGAGCCCAAGAAAATAAAGTCTCTCATTATTTCCACATCTATTTGATATGAAGTGATGGGACCAGATGCCATAATCTTAGTTCTGAATGTTGAGCTTTAAGCCAACTTCTTCACTCTTCTTTCACCTTCATCAAGAGGCTCTTTAGTTCTTCCTCACTTTCTGCCATAGGGTGTTGTCATCTGCATATCTGAGGTTATTGATATTTCTCCCGGCAATCTTGATTCCAGCTTGTGCTTCATCCAGCGCAACGTTTCTCATGATGTACTCTGCATATAAGTTAAATAAGCAGGGTGACAATATACAGCCTTGACATACTCCATTTCCTATTTGGAACCAATCTGTTGTTCCATGTCCAGTTCTGACTGTTGCTTCCTGATCTGCATACAGATTTCTCAAGAGGCAAGTCAGGTGCCTGGTATTCCCATCTCTTTAAGAATTTTCCACAGTTTGTTGTGATCCACACAGTCAAAGGTTTTGACATAGTCAGTAAAGCAGAAATAGATGTTTTTCTGGAACTCTCTTGCTTTTTTGATGATCCAGTGAATGTTGGCAATTTGATCTCTGGTTCCTCTGCCTTTTCTAAAACCAGCTTGAACATCTGGAAGTTCATGGTTCATGTATTGCTGAAGCCTGGCTTGGAGAATTTTGAGCATTACTTTACTAGCATGTGAGATGAGTGCAATTGTGCTGTAGTTGGAACATTCTTTGGCATTGCCTTTGTTTGGGATTGAAATGAAAACTGACCTTTTCCAGTCCTGTGGCCACTGCTGAGTTTTCCAAATTTGCTGACATATTGAGAGCAGCACTTTCACAGAATCATCTTTAAAGATTTGAAATAACTCAACTGGAATTCCATCACCTCCACTAGCTTTGTTCATAGTGATACTTCCTAAGGCCCACTTGATATCATATTCCAGGATGTCTGTCTCTAGGTGAGTGATCACACCATCATGATTATCTGGGTCATGAAGATCTTTTTTATACAGTTCTTCTGTGTATTCTTGCCACCTCTTCTTAATATCTTCTGCTTCCTTTAGGTCCATACCATTTCTATCCTTTAATGAGCCCATCTTTGCATGAAATATTCCCTTGGTATCTCTAATTTTCATGAAAAGATCTGTAGTCTTTCTCATTCTATTGTTTTTATCTATTTCTTTGCACTGATCACTGAGGAAGGCTTTCTTGTCTCTTCTTGCAATTCTTTGGAACTCTGCATTCAAATGGGTATCTTTCCTTTTCTCCTTTGCTTTTCACTTCTCTTCTTTTCACAGCTATTTGTAAGGCCTCCTCAGACAGCCATTTTGCTTTTTTGCATTTCTTTTCTATGGGGATGGTCTTGATCCCTGTCTCCTGTACAATGTCACGAACCTCTGTCCATAGTTCATCAGGCACTCTATTAGATCTAGTCCCTTAAATCTATTTCTCACTTCCACTGTATAATTGTAAGGGATTTGATTTAGGTCATATTTGGTTTGGATCATCCTGAATGGTCTAGTGGTTTTCCCTACTTTCTTCAATTTAAGTCTGAATTTGGCAATAAGGAGTTCATGATCTGAGCCACAGTCAGCTCCCGGTCTTGTTTTTGCTGACTTCATCTTTGGCTTCAAAGAATATAATCAGTCTGATTTCAGTGTTGGCCATCTGGTGATGTCCATGTGTAGAGTCTTCTCTTGTGTTGTTAGAAGAGGGTGTTTGCTATGACCAGCGCGTTCTCTTGGCAAAACTCTATTAGCCTTTGCCCTGCTTCATTCTATACTCCAAGGCCAAATATGCCTGTTACTCCAGGTGTTTCTTGACTTCATACTTTTGCATTCCAGTTCCCTGTAATGAAAAGGACATCTTTTCGGGGTGTTAGTTTTAAAAGGTCTTGTAGGTCTTCATAGAACCATTCGACTTCAGCTCTTTCAGCCTTACTGGTCAGGGCATAGACTTGGATTACCATGATATTGAATGGTTTGCCTTGGAAATGAACAGAGATCATTCTGTTGTTTTTGAGATTGCATCCAAGTACTGCATTTCGGACTCTTCTGTTGACTATGATGGCTACTCCATTTCTTGTAAGGGAGTCTTGCCCACAGTAGTAGATATAATGATCATCTGAGTTAAATTCAGCCATTCCAGTCCATTTTAGTTCTTTGATTCCTAAAATGTCGACATCCACTCTTGCCATCTCCTGTTTGACCACTTCCAATTTGCTTTGATTCATGGACCTAGCATTCCAGGTTCCTATGCAATGTTGCTCTTTACAGCATCGGACCTTGCTTCTATCACCAGTCACATCCACAACTGGGTATTGTTTTTACTTTGGCTCTATCCCTTCATTCTTTCTGGAGTTATTTCACCACTGATCTCCAGTAGCATATTGGGCACCTACCGACCTGGGGAGTTCTTCTTTCAGTATCCTATCATTTTGCCTTTTCATACTGTTCATGGGGTTCTTAAGGCAAGAATCCTGAAGTGGTTTGCAATTCCCTTCTCCAGCGGACCGCATTTTGTCAGAACTCTCCACCATGACCCGCCCGTCTTGGGTGGCCCTACATGGCATGGTTTAGTTTCAGTGAGTTAGACAAGGATGTGGTCCCTGTGATTAGATTGGCTAGTTGTCTGTGGTTGTGGTTTCAGTCTGTCTGCCCTCTGATGCCCTCTCTCAGTGTCTACCATCTTACTGGGGTTTCTCATACCTCAGACGTGGGGTATCACCTCTCAGCCGTTTCCCACTCCACCACCACGCAGCCTCGCTCACCACTGTGTGGAAGAGGATTTTCCTATGTTTGGCTTCGAGGATAGCTGCTAAGAGGAAGGTCAGGCAAGGAGTCTGGCCTGGGCTCTTCCTTCAGGAGTGAGCATTCTGGAAGACTTAGTGGGTGACTGCTGCCATATCTGATGCCCTGGGCTTGGGAGGCTAGGCAGTGAAGCTCTGATGGTTCGTAGTAAGTAGAAAGATGGGCTAAGCCTAGTTCCTTGCCTTGAACTCACACTAGGCCAGTTGTGGAGTACCCTAAAATTTTGGTCCTTGTTTGGGGCAGAGCACATGAACAAGTACAATTTTTATTCCTTCATTATTATTCTCATCCTTCCCTCCTTTCCCTCTCATACATTCTCACTGAAGTTCAAGACCACATATATACTTATACTCTCTCATGATCAGCGATATGCTTTCACGATCATGCACGCATGCAAAACTCTCACAGCAGCTGTATGCTCTTATGAACATACATACTTTCATGACTCCCAGATGCATTCTCATGATTGCACACACATGTATTTTCATGACCAGTCATGAGCCCTGACATATACTCGTGATCACACACATCCACACAGTCTCACCATTTTACATGCCCACTCATCTTCTCTCATGCACATGAACTCAGGACCCCATTCTCACGACCATACTCATATACACACACATACACACAAGCACATATCTCTTTCAATATTATACATGGACACCACAAATTCTCATGACTACACTTACACACTCTGTTGTGTGAATACACATGCCTCCCCCCACCATATTCTATTTTGTGTCTGCACATACCCCCAACCCCACACACACTTTCGTGACCACCTGCAATGCACACTTTTTATTGTGCCTACATTTCTCTGGGCAGTTCTGTGCGCTCTGGATCTTTCACACCCCAGCGTCTGACAGTACTCCCTTCTGATGTTCCTTATTACCCCTGGACAGTTGTTTTCTGCTATGTGGTAGCTCCCTACTTCTTTACTGACTGAGCCACCAGGGTGGACTGAGGACATATATGCGTTAATCAGTGGCTCTGATTAGCAGAAGATGGTTGGGGTTGCTGTACTTATGATGTAAATTCAGCCGAAGCCAGGTGCTATGTTCAGTGGTGCAGCCTATCTTAACTTTTGTAAATAAATTATCTCTATTAGACATTTGGGGTTTCCCTGGTGACCCAGTCAGTAAAGAATCCAACTGCAATGCAAAGAATTGAATGCCAGTTCAATCCCTGGGTCAGGAAGATCCGCTGGAGAAGAAAATGGCAACCCACTCTAGTATTCTTGCATGGGAAATCCCATGGACAGAGAAGTGTGGTGGGTTATTGTCCTTGGGATCGCAAAGAGTCAGACATGATTGAGCAACTAAAGCACCACCGTTAGACCTTTAGAGTGTGGCCCCCAGTGTGTCCTGTGTAGCCTTCCCAGGTCCTGTTCTATTGCACTGATGTGCTGCCTCTTTGAGAGAATGTGTGTTTATTTTAGCAGAGGTCTCTGTAGACAATACTTACCAGAGATCTTCTAACCTCTTGTTAGACTTGGAACCCTTTGATACAAATGAAACCTTAATCCGAAATCCAGTAAAATTCACAGATTTGGAGTTGATGAGATTAAAAAAAGAAAAGAGAGTTCAGAGCCCTTTGCATTTGTCTTACCTCTTTCCTCTTTTTTTTTTTTTTTTTTTCTCATGCCAGGCTGCCCTGAAGGTACTCTATGAAAAAGCCCAGTTTGCAAACACCTGGCTTAATTTAAATGGATAGCTGTGATGGCTGTAACTGTGGTTACTTTAGAAGTGGGCTGTTTTGGAAGATGTACAGAGACCTGCAGGCCTCTTTTCTGCCCCAGCCTCTGCCGTTAGTACCCCCTGGGTGGTGACAGTGAGAGTGACCAAGTGGTTCGACATGCCTGGGGCAGTGGCATTTTATATCTGAGTCCTGGTGCCTGAATTCACTGTCCTGATTTGGACAGCAAGTTCTTTGCTTACCCAAATGATAGGCCATGTCTTAGTAAGAGGTGGCTTATAATTCACTCCTGTGGAGCAGCTGGAGAGATGGGCTTCACAGGTATGGGCCCAGGGGAACCTGTCAGATAGAGCAGTCTCTTCCTGTGTCAGCTGACTATGCCAGCATTCAGAAGTTGAGTGTCTTAAGCTGGCAGTCAGTGCTAACCTGTGCTTGAGTAGCATTTTATACTTCTCAGAACAGTTTCATGTCTCTTAACTCCTTAGACCCTCATGACAACCTGTGAGATCACTAGATCATGTTACATGTTATGACTTTTATTTCCCAGATTTGGGAACCTGAAGCTCAGAGAGAGGAAGTCTCATTGCTGGCCCTTTAGAGACCCAGAGAACTGGATGCTTTTGAAGGGATTTGTGGCCAGCAGTGAGAAAGTATCAATAAAGCTTTTCCAAAAGTTTTTTCCTCTGGGAACGCTTCCTCTAGCTAATACAGATTTTTAGTTTTCTTACTGTATTTGGAGCGGGCTCAGCCTCAAGATGCTTCAGGAGCCTGAAATGCTAGGAATTAATACTTACTGAGTGTTTGATGGACACTGATGTCAGCACTTTGTGTATGTTATTGAACTCTAGTAATTCTCACATCTGCTATCTAAAGTGAATATTATTATCATCCCCATTTCACAGATGGAGAACCAAGGCTCAGAGAGATTAGGTATCTTTCCAGAGTCACATGAGTGGTTAGTGGAGGAGCCAGTCCATCAACTTGCTCCAGAGTCTGCCTTTTAAGGCAGGAATGGCCCCCATCTTGCTGTGAAGAAGTTTTAATTTTTTAGAGGGCAAGATAAGTTTTTTCTATTTTGAACTCCCCTTCTTTAAAGTGGGTCAGGGATGGACTTCCTAGAATGACTCTGTCACATGTATCCACTCAACTCTGTGTATGTCAGGCCCATGGTAAGTGTTGGAGAGTCCAAAGATAATTAGGTCATGGTTCTCACTCAAGAGTCTTCAGTTGAGTTGGTGTGCCACAAATAGAAGAAAAAGCTGTTCTGGGTCAGTAGAAGGGGCAATCTTATGTGTGGAGGGAATCAGAAAGGTTCCGTGGGGGAAGTGGTGCTTAAGAAGAGCTTAAGGGTGATCAGAAGTTCCTTAGATTAATATGGAAAGGAGACTAAGGCAGGCTGGATAAGGTGCTAGAAGCTCGTGAACAATAGGTGGATTCTGGGAGCTTGATGGTGAGCAGAGACAAGGAGTAGCAGGGAAAGGGGGCTTGGTGGGGCTTTGGAGAGGGGGCTGAGTGGGGGCAAGTCTTCTTGGGGTTTTGAGCTGGATCAGAAGAGGAACAAGGGGAGAGGATGGACTTCTGCATGAGAGGGAAAGAGAGGTGGGGAGCTGGACTACGTTCCACTGAGAGGATGGTGTCTGAAAGCCCCAGAGGGAGGAGGCTGAGGGCTCGGAAGAATGTCTGCTTTTGTAGTTCCTGTAGGAATAGGGAATATGGAGTGGTGTGGGAAACTCAGGCAGTCTCCTTACAGCTCAGTATAGAGCCAGCCAGAGGTAGGGGGAGAGGTTTGCTTAGGTGGTGGGTGAGGCTCTGTAGACAGGTCACTTCCAGTGGGGACGTGGCTGCCTCGTGACCATGGTGCCCGCTGTGCAGAGGCCTTCGCTCGGGCTAGAGGAGGGTTGGTGGAGGAGGGCTGAGGCAAGTGAACCCTTAGGCTCCCGTCTCCTGGATAAGGGTGAAAGGGGCTGGGGCCCAAGTGCCTTGGCTTCTTGGAAGAAACAGGATGCCTGAAGGAGTCGTGTCCACTCCCCTCTCCTCCATCCTCTACTCCTCTTTGGAGTCAGACAGACTGGAATTGAATCCTAGCTCTTTTTATTACTAGCCACATAGACTTGATTGCATGACTTGTCTCAATTCTCAAATCTGTGAAATGAGAAGAACTGTGTCTTCTTTGCAAGGAACTGGAGAATTAAAGTTACTATGTGTCAACCGATGCCACAATGTCTAGCACATGGTAAATTCTGAATAAATCATAGCTGCTTTCATAATTGTTACTGTTTTCCTAGATGACTCTCCCCCATTTCCTCAGGTCTTCACTCTTCCTCCAATTGGGTGGTATCTGACCTTCCTTTTTTAGCTCTTTACTCTGAGGTAAAGGGGCTCTCACCTTGAAGCTCCCCTTTTGCCTGGCTCTTGGCCCACTTACACTTGGGCACAGCTCCTGGAAGCTTTGCCCTGGCCCTTGGGTCTCTATGGAAGCCAATAGCTTTGTCCTTGCTGAGCTGTCTTACCATGGTGGGGCCTGCCATCTGGTAGGGCGGTGGGAAGCCAGTCTGTGTATGTGTGTGTGGTCACCCAGAGCATCACATCCAAGCGCCCATCCCTCCTGTTTGTTAGGAAAAGATGGGGGTGATTATTAGGGAGCCAGAGAGGTTTCAGAGTCTGCCTCTCCTGTATTCATAAGCGCAGAGGCCTGGTTTTCATCTGACCCTCCCTCTTCACACACACACATCAGCTTGGTTGGGGGCACTCCTCTGTTGTGTCACAGCCTGCCGACACTCCTCACCGCCACAGCTCCTCATATATGTCTGCTTTAGGGGCTGGTGGCTTTTGATCTGTGAGTGTTACTTAGAAATTGTGCAGGAGTTGAGGCTTCTGCTAGGTTGAGATGATAACTGCACTATTTAAAGGTGGCGATGGAACCAGAAAGAGCCAGTTGTCCCGATAGGGCTGTTCTCGAGCCCCCGTCTGCTCACCACACTAGTGAAGTTTGTGGGGGCAGCCGTAGGAAGTCCTGGACAGTCATCTCAGAGGCATCCGCCTGCCATGCACCTCTGGGCGCATCTTCAGCCTGCTCTGTGGGATGCCATTTCACTAGGGGGAGTGGAGTGGCTACCTGGCTCTTGGATTGGAAGGAGCCTGGGGAAGCGATGATGGTACCAAAGTCAGCTTCTCAGTTGCCAGGATGACTGGGAGGATTTCGGTAGGCCAAATCAGACCAAATGTCCAGCACATCACTGTGGGCAGCCTGAGATCCTATGTTCCCTTCCTGAGAACTTCTCAACCCCTTTCCTAGAAGGAACCATTAAAAACTCCACCCACAGGCCCACCTTTGCCCACTACTAACATAATTCAAATTCCCCTACAATCATGGGATGCTTTCTGCTTTCCCAGGCTCTTTATCTATGGTGTCATCCCCCTGAGATGGACTGAATAAGGGTCGTGGGTTCTGTCTTACAGCAGAGGTCTCAGTAAGTCAAGACAAACCCAGGATCACTCAGCTAGTCTGTGACAGAACTGCGGCTCAGGGCTCCAGAGTCCTAGCTCTGGGCTCCTTCCTGTGCGTTATGCTGTGGGCTGCCTGAGCTCTGCTGGACTCAGTCCCTGTGCTCCTGAGCACAGTGCTCTTTTCCAAAGCACAGCCTTTGCCACAGGGGCCCCTTCCCCAGACTGATCTTCTCTTTGGCTTCACACTTCTTCTTCGGGTGGGGGCAGGAGAGTGGGAAGAGATTGGGCATGGCTGTTGATGAGCTTAGAGAGATATGGTGGGGCCACTAACCACTAGACGCTCAGCCATGTCCGACTCTTTGTGACCCCATGGACTATAGCCTACCAGGCTTCTCAGTCCATGGGATTTTCCAGGCAAGAGTACTGGAGTGCGTTGCCATTTCCTTCTCCAGGGGATCTTCCCAACCCAGGGATCGAACCCAGGTCTCCTGCATTATACACAGACACTTTACCCTCTGAGCCACCAGGGAAGCCAGTGGCCTTTAAATCTCACAGAGTGGAGTGTTTCAGGTGAGGAGGGTGAGCGAGTCCGAGCAATTGCTGTCATTAGCATTAGTGAGACCACTGCTCTGGCAGGACTGGGGCAGTAGCTCCTCCTGTCTGCTCTGCTCCCAGCTACTCTGTGGAGCAGGGATATTGGGGTAACGTAGGGTGCAGACCAGGGTGCTACTTTTCACCTCGTGGGATCCCACCTTTTACAGTGGCTATCCAGTTTGGAGAAGGGCTCCCTGGGTCAGATTTTGTTTCCATTTTCTGTGTCTGGGAACATGTGTATGTCCTAAGGCTCCAAATCCTTTGTCTGCCAGTATACATACATATGTGGGCATATGTGTGCATATATGGGCACACCCACATGCTGCCTGAACTATTGGGTCCTCTGGGAATGGCCGTGGCTGTGGACTTGGGAGTTCTCTAGTTAGTGCTCTGACTTTTATCTCATCTGGGCCCATGTTTCTCCCCTGCATCACTTTTTCTGTCCCCCATTCCTGGGGGCTGGGGAGGGTAAGGGTGATTCAGGTAGAGGCTTGGCCCTTTTTTGGTTCTCCTGCTAGGTTCAGCCCTGCCACAGGGTGTCTGACTTCCTGTGTCTGACTTTTCACTTCACACTGGGTCCAGATGCTGCCTGTCCTCTCCCTGACTCTCCCAGTCTGCCACCAGAGGGTTAGACAAGAAGCTGTCTCTGAGTTTCCCAGATGTAGAAGGGGTAAGGAAGGAAGGAAAGCACCATTTATGAGGTTTCTGTGAGTCCTTATCACCGCACTGGCTGTTTCACATCCCATCGGTCCTAGAACAGGAGCTTTGAAGACAGCTTCCTCTGAAAACTGATTAGGTGGTAGCCTTCCAGCAGTGAGCAGGGAGACCAAAAGCTGATGGCAGGTGGAAATCCCCAGCTGTTGGCCGCCTTCCTCAGTTCCCTTTCCTTTGCTCTGACCGCTGGGCATCCCTGTGCAAAACTCAAGGTGTTCCTGCCAGGCTGTGCACGTGTTAACCACCCTAGCCGGTGGCTTCTGACAGTGCTAGCATTGGTCAATGACTTGGAGGGAAAAGATTCCCAGACATGAGCAGAGGCCCGCCTTGGAAGCCCTGCCCTAGGAGGGTAACCCTCCCCACTCCCCGTCACCGATCCTTCACTTCATTCAGTCCCTGCTCCAGCCCATAGGAGGCAATTCATGAGTTCAGAGTGGAAGCCTACTGTCTGCCAGGGTTCAGGAGGAGGGGATGACTTGATCCAGAGACTTCCCTGAATGATGGGCATGGAGCAGATCAGGGTTCTCTGCCTGCCCCATTGTCCAGCCTGGGCCTTGCCAGGTAGCCATGTTGTACCAGGGGTCAGGGTAAGAGCTACTCTGTCCCTGTTTCCTGTGACCCCAGCAGTCTATTCTGTATGGGACTCATATCCACTAAGAACTCTTTAACCCCTTCTGTACTCACCCTGGCCTGAACGTGGAGAAGAAACCTATGGTGGGGTAGGGACCCTGTTTCTCCCCCTCCCACTTGCACCGCCCCACTTGGGAGGACTCTGGCCGCTTTCTGGCTGCTCTCTTGCCACTTACTGAATCATTTCTATATTTGGCCAGCAAGCCATGTGGGTCAGGAGCCACTCCACTGCGGCTGCCCTTCTGACAGCTGGGGGTGGAGAAAGCTGGCAGCAGAAGCTGCAGCAGCAGGCATGTGCATTTCTAGGGAGAACTAAGGAAGGCACCATCTGAGTGAGAAAACCCGGAGGAGGGGCCTGCCCAGCTCCTCCCCCACGCCCCCACATTCTGCTCCAGGTTCCTGCGTTCTCTGCCCTCACCCATGCCTCCTCCTCTGCCCTTCTCTGCTCAGCTGCTTCTCACAGTAGTCTCTTCTCCAACAGACCACGGCCCTCCAGAAACGATGGTTGTCAGTGGACCCAGCTGGGACTCTGCCAGGCTGCAGTGCTCAGTCTAAGAGAAGGGTCCTCTCTGAGCCCTACTTGCTCCGCCTGTCATGGCCACACTCGGCTGCTTCCTCCTTGTCTGGGGACACAGGGTACCCAGCCCCAGCCCAGAGAGCTTAAACCAGGCCCTCTCACTCCGTTTCACAGGGGCACTCTGGGCACCAGGCCCCTTTCAGACTGAGACCAACTGATGCCATGGAGAAGCCCCTGCCCACCTCTTCACTCACCTGGTACTGCCCACTGTGAGACCTTTTCACTGAGACCCCCGGAGGTGCCAACCCTGTGAGCCACTCCCCTGTCCCCTGCCCACCCCCACCATGTGTGAAGTGATGCCCACAATCAACGAGGGAGACCCCCTGGGGCCTCCCCATGGAGCCGATGCTGACGCCAACTTTGAGCAGCTGATGGTGAACATGCTGGATGAGCGGGAGAAGTTGCTAGAGTCCCTTCGGGAGAGTCAGGAGACTTTGCTGGCGACACAGAGCCGGCTCCAGGATGCCCTGCATGAGCGAGACCAGCTCCAGCGCCACCTTAACTCTGCCCTCCCCCAGGTAAGGCCTGCCCGTCAGCATTTCTCTCCTCCCCTTCCCCTCACCCAGCCCAGCAGAGCCACACCTTCTGAGCCCTCAGCTCTGCATCTGTGAGCATCTCAACAGATGGAACTCACAGAGCATTTCCTCTCCTTTGCCTTGTTTCATAAAACCTTTCCCTGTTTCTCCCAAGCGCCTCAGGCTGAAACTGGCTTCACCTGGAGAAAAGGATGGCCTTTGATGCAGGAAAGCCCCGCCTTAGTGGCCAGCTGCAGTGAGCCCAGGCAGCCAGCAGGTGGCAGCCGGTACTGGGCAGGACGCTTCCCCTTGGCTGCTCTTCACCAGGGTCTGTTCTTGGAAGTGGTGGGTGGGAACCACAGAGAGCGAAGATGGGAGAAGCTTTAGAGACAATCTAGTTCATCTCTCTTTGCATGGATGAGAGAAACAAGAGGCATCCCGTGGACAATTATAGACAGAATTGTGACACTTCTCTTATTCTCCTCCGTCAACACAACTAGTAGCGATTATAGTCACCCTTTATGGCATCTTCTGTATGCTGAGCACTTTGCATGGGGTTTCCCTGACAGAATTCTCACAACTGTGAATTTGGTGCTATTATCACCATCACCTCTATTATACAAAGGATGAAATTCAACCTTGAGGAGACTGGTGAATTGCTTCTGACCGCCCTGCCGGTAGAGGAGCTGCCGGGGTGGAGGAGGAGGCAGCCCTGAGGAGCTGGAGTGCTCCTCTGCCCCTTGCATGTGGGGAGAAGGGCCAGAGCGGGCAAGGTTCCTGCCCAGGCTTCAGAAGTGTCCGCAGGGCAGAGTATTATGATGCTTTCTAGATGAGAATATGGAGCCCTGGTGAGGAACTGGGGTGAGAGGTGGGCCCATCCTACGCCCACTGTGTTTGGAGCCCTGAGCAAGCCCTGGGATGAAGGAACCACCTGCCTCTAGGGAGCTCATACACTAAAAAGGAAATAGACAAGAACCCAAACGACAGGAAGAGTGTGGAGGAATAGAAGAGGGGCTCCAGAGGACTGTTAAAATCATATCAATGAGTAAAATAGGGGCCAGATCATTGATCCTCATGGCAGCCCTTGAGGGACGACTGTATCTTTCGGATTAGACGTTTAAAGAGGTTCGACATTTTGCCCAAGATCACAAATGGGCAGAGCTGAGAACTGATCTTAATTCTGCTCTGGGAGCTTCACAAAGGCAGGGATTATGTCTATCTTGTTACTGTGTCTCCAGTGACCAACCAGGAGCTGGTACATGGTCAGCACTCCCAGAATTTTGTTCCAGTTTTCAGTGGAAGGAAAAAGCCTTCCACTAGGAAGACCCCAAGGAAGTGTGTCCTTTGCGATGGACTTTGAAAAATCAGGTGTTGGCAGAGGATTGGGAAGGAGGGAGAGGGAGCCCACTGAGCAAAGGTGTGGACTTTACTAGTGATTGAGAACAGCAGGTTACTCAGGTTAACTGGGTCTTAGGGTGTTTGGAAAGGAACTGTGAGAGAGAAGCTGGAACCAGCGTAAGAAGTTGGTATTTAATGGTGAAGACAACATTGCTTTGGGAGATTACCCTGGCAACAGTGTGTCAGATGGTAAGAGCTGGGGAGGGAAGTAGGAGGCACACTGCGGTGGGAAGACTAGGCAGTGACTGAGCCTGGATAAAGTAGGAGAGCTGATAGTGCCAAGTTAGGGGCTGGGGGCATGCCGTCAAGTGTTCAGGTGTGTGTGTGGGGGGGAGAATGTGTGCATGCACACGTGTGTGAGCTGGATAGCGAAGCTGCATGAGGCCAGGCCTGGCCTCCGGGATGGGAGCTGCTTGACTGCTGTTGCCCGTGGCTTTGAGAGAAAGGCAGGAATCATGAGCAGGGTCCGCGTCCGAGGCTTCTTAGGCTCTGGCATCTCTCTGTGCCCCTTGTCTCTTCCCTGTGTCTCTTGTCCCCTTGGCCTGATATGGAATGATGAAAGGTGATTGCTTTGAATTTCTTCCTTCAGTAGTGATTCTGTGCTGTGTGAGAGAGACTGCAGGTTGGGATGGGACTGTAGCCACTATTCAGTCACTCCCAGACCCTGAGCATCCACAGAGTTTGGACCCCTTAACTAAACACCTTTCTGGAATTAGTTGATGTCTAAGTATAAACAGATATGATAGGCCTGGGTCTTTGGGGCCAGCCTCTCACCCTCTGTTCTTGGCCTCATGGATGAGAGTGGGCTGGAAATGTCTCTCAGAGTGTCTGGGCCTATCATTGTGGGAAAAGACCCCTCAAAGGGATACTTTATACATGGGCATTCGACAAAGCCAGGACAAATGCCCTGGCATCAGGCCCCAGGATGGCGTGAGCTGGGATCCTAGAAGCCAGAGCTGAAGCCACATGGCTGATTCAGCAGATCTGTACACTCTTGTTTCTATGCAGGGTGGCCCTTCAGTCATCTCATTTTTTTTGCTACCTGAAACTTGCAAAACTCTGGGAAGGGAGTAGAAAAGAGCTCTCCAGAACACTCACTTCAAAGCCCCCTTCTCTTCCTTCTTTAATATCCATCAATCTCTGTTTGGACCTTACTAACAGCAAACCAGAAGTGAAACTCACCTCCACCCGCTTCTACAGGGAAATGTCACTGGATTGTTGGAGAAACAAATGCAAAATGGGAGGGGGGAGCATAATCAGATTATATTGGTGGCTGCAGGAGGAAGGAATCACAGAGCACACTTGGTGACTTTCTCACTGTCATATCCAACTGTGTTCCCTTGCATGTACGTGGAATGCTTCTCCCCTCTGGAGAAACATATGCTAATAGTATGGATGGGTAGGGCTTCCCTGTGGCTCAGCTGGTGAAGAATTCACTGGCAATGCAGGAGACCCCAGTTCGATTCCTGGGTCAGGAAGATGCCCTGGAGAAGGGCTAGGCTACCCACTCTAGTATTCTTGGGCTTCCCTGGTGGCTCAGGCAGGAAAGAATCCACCTGCAATGTGGGAGACCTGGTTTTGATCCCTGGTTTGGGAAGATCCCCTGGAGGAGGGCATGGCAACCCTCTCCAGTTTTCTTGCCTGGAGAATCCCCATAGACAGAGGAGCCTGGCGGGCTACAGTCCATGGGGTCTCAGAGTCAAACACAACTGAGAGACTAAGCACATGTAGATGGGTAGGGATTTTTCTGGGGACAGTTGGTGGAAGTAGGGGACAAGTGACAGGATCCCACCACTCACGGACTTGGGCATGCAGGATACTGTGTAAGTGGTGGATCCTTAAGCACTGAGGGGCCTTGGGGATTTACAGGAATTTACCACCTTAACCCGGGAGCTGAGTATGTGTCGAGAGCAGCTTCTAGAGAGGGAGGAAGAGATATCAGAGCTGAAAGCAGAGCGGAATAACACGAGGGTAAGTGGGGTGACCTGGTGTGTGTTTGTGCTTTGGGGGGTGGGGAGTATGACCGAGGGAGCAGGCATGGCCAGCACATCCAGCCCCATACTCACCTCCTCTTGCCTTGTCTTCTGGGATGATAGTCAGTGTGTTCAACCATCAGTCCTAGGTGTTTCACCTCTAGCTGGGGGATCATGGGAAAGTCAGGGTCTTGAGAGAGAGGCTGGGACAGGTCTGAAGTTGGGGCAGTGCCCGTTTACCCACATGGGAGTGTCTCCGCATTCCAACAGCAGTACACACGGCAGGACTTGGGCTTGCTGGGGGTTTGTGTGGACCGTGCTTATAGCCCCCGAGGTGTAGGCTCACAGTCCTCCCTTGCACCCTCGCCTTCTCTCTGCCAGTTGCTTCTGGAACATCTGGAGTGCCTGGTGTCCCGCCATGAGCGGTCACTGAGGATGACTGTGGTGAAGCGTCAGGCTCAGTCACCATCAGGAGTTTCCAGTGAGGTGGAGGTGCTGAAGGCTCTCAAGTCACTGTTTGAGCACCACAAGGCCCTGGATGAGAAGGTACCTAGGCTAGCCGACAGCCTGCATCCACCCCCAATGCAACCATGGATACAATACAATACGGTCCAGTCCACCCCCAGTCTCTTCCCTGGAGCCTCCATGCATCCCTTCTCTGAGATTTGTGTATCCTCTGTTTAGGGAAAACTGCCTTCTAGCTTCCTAACTGGCTTACTCCTACCGTTAGTCCAATTTCCAGGTCCTTCTATTAGGTGCCCTCTCAGAAATTTGCCTTTTGGTAGGTCTTTCTCTTTGCCTCATGCTCAGTGATGATAGACCAAGCCCAGGCTTCTCCAGCTCAAGTCCAGAGGGTCCCTGTTTCTTTCTCCATCTCCCCTTTCCTTGGGCAGGTGCGAGAGCGGCTCCGGGCGGCCCTCGAGAGAGTGACGACTTTGGAGGAACAGCTGGCGTGTGCCCACCAGCAGGTAAGCTACTTTCCCTCTTTTCATCTGGAAGCCATGGCTGGGTTACACCTGTTCCCAACTCTGGTCCTCATCAGACTTTTCCCTCCTGTCTTAGCTGGAGATTGTTAGCTAACATGAGGCATCTCTCTCTGGGAGGTGGGGGATTTGGAAGGTCTAGAAGGTTCTCTTCTCTTTGACTCCCTGAAGGTGTCTTCCCTACAGCAGGGGTCAGGGGTTCGGGATGGAGTGGCCGAAGAGGAGGGGACTGTGGAGCTGGGACCAAAAGGCCTGTGGAAGGTGGGTCACGGGGAGCTGCACAGAGGGGGCACGTCTTACCCCAGATGGGGTGTGGGCCCTGCCCAGCTTTCATGCAGTAGAGCGACTGCTTGAATTAAATTTGGAGCTTTCTCCAAGGTTATCATCTCTCTTTCCTTCTTCCCCTTACCCCATCTGCAAAGAAATCTGCAGGTTTTTCTTTTAGTGCCCAGTATGTACACTGGTAAGCATGTAACTGAATTGTTAGGAGCCATCTATCTAAGAGATCACTTCTCTTTCTGAGCCTCTGTTCCCCTAGTCATGGCCCTCTCTAGGTTACAAGAGACTGAAATAGCAGGTAAAACTAGAAATGATTGCTTTTCAAGAGAGACACAGGAGAGTGAGGGTGTTTGATTGTTGTTTGGCGTGAGGTCCTAGAGCTCAGAGGACGAAGGGTGTTCCTGGGACATGTGCTCTGGAGCTGGGGCAGAGCTGTGGCCTGCTCTGGATGTGCTGTCCTTCTGCCCCTCTCCCCGGGGCAGGGCAGGGAGGGGGTGCCTGACAGCTAACTGAGAGCTCCATGTCTCTGGAGGAGGACGCAGGCCAGGTTGAGGAGCTGCAGGAGCTTCTGGAGAAGCAGAACTTTGAGTTGAGCCAGACCCGGGAGCGACTGGTCACCCTGACAGCAACTGTGGCTGAACTGGAGGAGGACCTGGGCACAGCCCGCCGGGACCTCATCAAGTCTGAGGAACTGAGCAGCAAACACCAGAGGGACCTCCGGGAAGTGAGCAGGGGCCTGGGCCTGACACTGTCTTTCTGGGTGCGGGCCTTTGGCACTTAGGAAGGCAGCTGTTGGATGTCCTGGGTATTGAGGGAGGGCCAAGTGAGGGCTGAGGAGTGTAAGACTGAATGCTCAGGGGGTCCGGTGTGGGGAGGAGTGGTGGAAGGGATGGGTCAGGATCAGAAGCTGGTAGGGGAGTGTGGCGGAGACACAGCCATTCTAGTGCGTAGGCACAGACAGAGTGGGGGCAGGAAGAAGCTGATGCCCTTCTCTGGCACCCTGTCCTCTCCTGCTCAGGCTCTAGCCCAGAAGGAGGACATGGAGGAGCGGATCACCACCCTGGAGAAGCGCTACCTGGCTGCTCAGCGTGAGGCTACATCAATCCATGACCTCAATGACAAACTGGAGAACGAGCTGGCCAATAGGGAATCCTTGCATCGCCAGGTAACTCCTGCATTTGGGGTTTGGGGGCATTGTACTCGAACCTGGAGGTCCTGATGATCATGCTTGACCCTCCCCTTGGTGGCCCAAGAGCCACTGAAGTACAGCAGGCCACCTTGGGAGAGGGAAGTCAGGTGTCTTTGGGTATCCTGGAATGAAGATGATCCCTGGCCTGTCACCTGCTCTCTCTTGAAGCTAGGGGTAGGGGACGCTTCAGTGCTCCTTCTTGACTCTCCTTCCCACCCCTCACTCTGCTAGTGTGAGGAGAAAGCCCGATATCTGCAGGAGCTACTGGAGGTAGCCGAGCAGAAACTTCAGCAGACGATGCGCAAAGCCGAGACGCTGCCAGAGGTGGAGGCTGAG
The DNA here is from genome assembly GCF_027580195.1 of Bos mutus. Taxonomy (NCBI): domain Eukaryota; kingdom Metazoa; phylum Chordata; class Mammalia; order Artiodactyla; family Bovidae; genus Bos; species Bos mutus. Next base: position 179,611 of record NC_091632.1, read on the forward strand.
CTGGCCCAAAGAGTTGCGGCCCTCACTAAGGCAAGTGGACACCGGCCTGGGAATCTGCCTCTGACTGCTGCTGCTTGAGCTCTCCTGGAGCCAGGCAGTAGGTGGAGACAGTGGGAGGTGTGATCGGCTGGGGCCAGGAAGCTGCTGCTCATTGCATGGCTCCAAGAAGCACACTTTCTTGTCTGTCAGATGGAAGAGTAACCCCTGCCCTTATCACTCCACAGGGGTGTGAGCCTCATGAGGGTGAGTGTAAGAGTACTTTAAGAAGTAGAAAAACTGCGCCAATGCAAAGTATTTTTATTATTATTTATACCATTGTGATTAATAGTAATACTGCCTTTTGGGGGAATCTGAAGTGGAAAAAAATAGGACTTTGATTTCTGGAAAAGTGAAATTTGAGAGGAGATATGATCAGAGTTTATACATCTCTCAAGGGGCTGGGAGTTTAGGCAAAGCATTTCATTTTTTGTCAGATTGAAGCATTCTAGATCTTGGGACCACCTCTGGCTGTTTGAAGGCTGCAACTTTTGCACAAATGAAAGGGAATATAATTTTACCCAAAGGATAATTAACTTTATGGAGGTGTATGGCTAAAAACAGCCTAGGTCTGGAAGAGCTGTGTAAATGCATGGATATGCGGTGGCTTAATCAGGAGAATTTAGGAGTGTTTACAGTGGGAAAGACTTTTCAGGGGTGCCCCATGTGGGATCACCGTAGCTACCGCCTCAAGCAGTGAAGAGAAGGAAACCAATATTTAGTAAGCATCAGACCCTAGACCTCTGGAGGTGAGAGGCTGGCCATTGTGCCAGTGTGGCAGCTTGGGAGCTCTGCAGATGGAGCCTCCAGCCTGGCTGTGCCTCATACACGCAGGACCAGATTTACTTCTGCCACTGACTGGCTCTGTGACCTGGGAAAAGTCACTCCCTCCATAATTGGGTGTCTCTGTCATTATCTCTGTGATGAAGTCATCATCTCTATAATGATGGGGTTGAACTTGGTGATCTCTAAGCTTTTCAGGAAATATCCCCTAGGAATGAAGAACAGAGTTTAAAGTCCAGCAGAAGATATTGTGTGTGCGATCCTGAGCAGTCAGGTTTCATCACTCCAAAAACTGACCACAAGGGCTAGACTGAAGTGATTAATGTGTTCAGGAAGTCATTGTAGAAGGACTTTTAGAAGGGATTTCCTGACTATAAGATGTGTAATAATATTGAATACCTTGTCAAAAGAGACAGTGAGGTCCCCATCTTTGACGATGCATGAACAGAAGGGGAGACCACTCTACCAGGGCTGGTTTAACAGCAAAAGTAATCACTGTGGCTAGTATTTGTTGAGTGCTCATTGAGTCCTAAGTGTTTACCATGGATTATGACCTTTGGTCCTTGCAAAAGGCATAGATACTGTTATCACAGTGGAGGAGACAAAGGCTCATAGAGGTTCAGTAACTTGCCCAACATCACACAGCTGGGACGGGAGGGAGCCAGGATTTGAACTCCGGCTGGAGTCCGTGCTCCTATCTAGAGGCACAGAGATTTATGGTAGCTCATACTTTCAAGTGGCATTCTTTCTGGAGGCATGAGAATTTACAGTCTCTTGAGCTGCCAGCTCTGAGATAGTGCAAGGTTAGCCTTGAGCAGGAAGGAGGAGGTGTGGGTGGGCGAATCCGGCAGGGGTTGGGGTACGTGGGAAGAATGGCAGTGGTGGGGACACAATGCTCCGCTATGGTAGGTGGAGAGCTTGGCTTCACTTTTCCCTGAGGCCCTAATTCCCAAAGACTCCTGTGGCACCGGGGAGCATGGGATGCAAGGTCTGAGCAGGAGGAAGGATGATCTACAAGCTACACCGACCCATTCCTACCTCCAGGCTGAAGAGCGACATGGCAACACTGAGGAGCACCTCCGACAGCTGGAGGGACAGCTGGAGGAGAAGAACCAAGAGCTGGCGCGGGTGAGAACACCAGACAGGACTCTTTGGCGCCCCTCTCTGCCCCAGGGTGGTACCGCAGGATGGTCTGTGAACAGGGAAAGGAGGAGACTGGGAGCTGGACAAGGACCTAACTAGGACAGAGACAGACACATGGAGGAGCTGGGGGCGTGGGCAGGAGCACTGGAGAGAGGGGCCCCAGAGGATGGAAGTGGCCAGGTGGGCGCAGAACCACAGTAGGAACAGGTGCTTCCCTGCGGTTGTAGAGGGAGGGCCCAGGGGACCAGTGAGGCTGGGGTTGTAGAGGGAGGCCGTGGGGCTGTGGAGGGAGGGCCACGGGGGCCTGTGACGCCGGGGCTGTGGAGGAAGGGCCGTGGGGGCCTGTGAGGCTGGGGCTGTGGAGGGAGGGCCGTGGGGACCTGCTGTCAGGCAGGCTGCATTTGCAGGTGCGCCAGCGGGAGAGGATGAATGAAGCCCACAACAAGCGCCTGTCAGACACGGTGGACCGGCTGCTTATCGAGGCGAAGGAGCGCCTGCAGCTCCACCTCAGGGAGCGCATGGTGGCCCTGGAGGAGAAGGTGCTGCGGACCACTGTTGGTGGTCAGGTTACTGGGAGGAACAGAGCTGGTGGAAATGGGGGGGGTGGGGAGGGCAAAGGTGTGGGGAGAGCCCCGCGAGCAGGTGGGATGGGGCTGCAGCAGTGGGCTGTGGACCGGAGAGAAGGGAAAGAGCAGCTAGGGGATGAGGGGTGGTGGTTTGGGGGTCAGGTGGGCAAGGAGCGGCTGAACTGGAGAGCAGGCCGAGCGCAGATGGTCCTGGGAGGGGACGGCGTGGCCAGAGCTGGAGTTGGAGTCAGGGCAGGGAGAGGGAGGCTTCTTGGCTCACAGCTGATCTCCCCCAGAACACGTTGATCCAAGAGCTGGAGACCTCCCAGCGGCAGATTGAAGAGCAGCACCATCACAAGGTACCCAGTTGCTGGCCAGCCCTGCCAGCCTGGGAGGGCTGAGCTTGCTGTGTGGAAAGAACACACCTGTGTTTCACGTAGCTGCTCTCAAACCCAGCACTGTGCTAGCCAGTTTGTTAGTCCGTGTTCACATGTTACCCCACTAATCCTCACTAAAGCCTGTCACAGTGGATGTATCACCACCCACCTGTAAAGAAGAAACTGAGCCATAAGCTTAGGGCAGAGAGTGGGTAGCAGAGAGACAGGGCCCAATGAAGGACTTGACAAAATGATTTGGTGGGGCTTCCCAGGTGGCGCTCGTGGTAAAGAACCCACCTGCCAATGCAGGGGACATAAGAGACGGGTTCAGTCCCTGGGTGAAGATCCCCTGGAGGAGGGCATCCCACTCCAGGATTCTTCTCTGGAGAACCCTATGGACAGAGGAGCCTGCTAGGCTGCAAAGAGTTGGACATGACTGAAGCAACTGGGCATGCAAGCACACGAACCTGGTGAAGCTCTTGCTTTCTGGAGATCTGGGGAGGATTGCCACTGTGTGCCCCGGCAATGTCTGTGAGGCCTGGGAGTTCGTGCGGGCCCCTCTGCTACCCGGCCTTATGTGCCATGCCTTTGTCGGCAGGGAGGGCTCAGCAGACCTGTTCTGCTCGAGTCCTTCCAGACAGAGCCCTCTTCTGGCCCTGCCCTGCCAACTCTTCTACTCACTTTCCAGCTGGACCTCTTCTCTTCTGGTGTCATCTGTGGTCTTGGCCTTGGGCCCCTGGGTTTGGACTTTGCAGTGCATTCTTCTGCTTCTCCCCAACTCTGCTGTTCTCTGTGTCCTTTTATCCCCTTTCTTCCCTACCCTTGCTGCTATCCCTACTATGGGTCTGCCTGGCACAGGGCCGCCTGTCTGAAGAGATTGAGAAACTGCGCCAAGAGGTGGACCAACTGAAGGGTCGAGGAGGACCATTTGTGGATGGCATCCACTCCAGGTATGCTCAGGAGGCAGGCACGCTGGGACGGGGTCCTGGATGGCCCTGGATGGACCCTGGGGGAGGAGACTTCCTCCCAACAAAAGACTGCTCAGGACCTCAGGGCCCTCCTCCTATTCAGGGTGGAACACTGAGGTTTAGAAAACTTGGTAAAGTCATCCAGCTTACTCGGGCAGTTTAAAAGGGAGCACCTGTCCTCTGAAGGATGCTGAGAGCCAATAGACCACAGCATGATCCTTCCCCACTGTCATGAAACACAGGGCATGATTCCTGCTTCCTTGACAGAGGGCATGTTGTTGAGAGGGGTCTACTGAATTACATGCCCACCTGTGTCCCACAGGGCCTGCTCATGGGGAGTATCTGGTTCACTCTAGTTCTTTTGAGATAACTTAGTTAGGGCTCTGAACATAATGCTAGAATTAGGCCCATGTTTTAGAGAACTTCTGGGTTTTTCTTCATATTTTCTGAAGCATTTGGTATTGAACTCAGACATCAAGCCTGCACTCAATTCTCTGCCCAGAGAGGCAGGGTGATGATTGAGGAGACTGAAGTGGATGATGCTACTCAAGGTTCATGGCTTCTGGATATATTCTGTACAAACCAAAATGTCTTAGATCAGAACTCATTAGGTTCCCTATAGTCATGCTCTTGTTGTATCAGGGGAATAGGGATCAGTTTTTTTGAAGAGAGAGAAAAGTAAATGTGTGTATATATATGTGCAGAGAGGTAGCATAGGACATAAATTAGGAAAAGAGATGTTGAAGAGAAGTCTGTAGGTTTCTAGAGTGGTAGACACTTGGGTACCAATTTCAAGTTTATTAGGAATTATTGTATAGGAGTGTGGAGGGAAGCATCTTCCCAGGTGGCACAGTGGGTAAAGAATCAGCCTGCCAATGCAGGAGATGCAAGTTCAGTTCCTGGGTCTAGAAGATCCCCTGGAGAAAGAAATGGCAACCCAATCCAATGTTCTTGCCTGGGAAATTCTATGGACAGTGGAGCCTGGTAGGCTACAGTCCATGGAGTCACAAAGAGTTGGACACGACTGAGCTACAGAGCACATATGGAGAGAAGCAGAGAATAGAGACAGGAAATTGTAGTTGGAATTCCTCCTACTCCTCCGTTCCTGTAGAATGCTAAGAAGAGACCAACCCCCTACCCCAATCAAAAAGACAGCCCTGAGCACACCGAGCTATGTGGCATTGCTTTCCTTAGTGACTGAGGATTCTTGGCTTTGACTATAGAGGTACTGACCCCATCATAGAGCTGGAACTGAGTTGCGGAGAAAAGTGGCAGTGAGGATAAGCAGGAACTCCCCTCTCCCTCCAGATACCTTGTGTACTGTTTGAAGGTTCTTCTTGTATTAAATGAAAAGCTACCTGCCTAGAACTTACTCACCTGGATCATTCTCATTCCTGAAGCACCAGAGAATAAACCTAATCTCTTGCTTACATGGAAACCTTTAAATCATTTACAAAAGTCATGTCCTTCTCTTCTCCAAGCTGAAGAGCCCTTAACTCTTTGGGGCCAGTGGGTGTGAGCTGGGGCTGTCAGACCTCAGGGCTCACCTTTTCTCCTCCATCCACCACTCCAGGGCGTACACGAGCAGTGCAGCGGATGTGCGGTTCTCCCTGAGCACGACTGCCCACGCATCTCAAGGTCTGCGCCGTTGTCACTCAGCACGGCGGGAACCGCCTGCCGAGGTAAGGGGGTGGAGGGGTGAGTGTGGATGGGTCTCCCCAGGGGAATTTGGGGTCAGTTCAGCCACGTGTCTGGCTCTGGTTTCACAGACAGCTGGTGTGCGGGGCACATCCTCCCCCTACCCTCCCCCATGTCAGTGACAGCTGCAGCCTCGGGGTTAAGGCCGTCATCAGCTACAACAGCTGTGTTTCGCCTTGACCTCCTGATGGGCAAGAGGTAGGGGCTGGTGGGTGGCCAGCCAGTCCCTGAGGCCCCACTGAAGCCTGTGCACGTGTGCCTGGGTGTTTTAGTGGTGGGGGTGGGGGAAGTAGGGCCAAGATGGAATTGGCAAGCTCTCTGAAACAAAAGCTGTGGTTTATGGGGGAGGTGAGGGCGGGATAACAGGTTAACTGACCCTTGGGATGGCTCCTGCAGTTTCCTGAGAAGCATGTAGTTTCTGTGGGGTCTGCCTAGGAAGCTGAGAGGAAACAGGAAAGATTAGGGGCAGAAAAGGACTGACTTCAGTCTTTTGGGGAAGTCTGATTCCTTCCTAGGCTCATAATTGTTAACCATGCTCTGTCTTGAACGCAGGTTCCCTACATGCTCTAGGGCGCTAGAAGATAGAGGTAGAGAAAAGGAGGGAACTCCTATCTGATGGGGAAGGATTCATCTCCGCCCTTAGGGGAACCCCTAAGGCGGGGAGTTGACGTCTGAAATCATCTCTTTTTCTCTCTCCCCTCTCTCCTTGTCCTCCTTCTGTTTATAACAACACAGCAGCTGCCCAGGAGCTCAATCTAAAGGCTGCAGGAGTGAGAAAAGAGCCCTGGGGGGTTTGGGACACAGAAGATAGAGTTAGAGATGGGCTCTTCCCTTTTCTTCCCCGATCTCACTCTCCCAGCCCAGTTCTGTGCTCTTTGCACTTCTAGGCCTTTGTCTACCAAAGAGGTTTGTAGGACGATTTCTGAGAAGCTGCCTCCTCTGACGGTTGACCAGAGGGTTCTGTAATGTGCTAAAAGTCTGTGAGACACAAGACAGTTAGGCCTGCTTGGTTTTCTCTTGTTCACTTTACCTTTTGTGTGCATAGAAATGGATAGACTTTACATAATACTTACTTGGTGCCAGACACTGTGCTAAGTGCCTTACATGCATTTCCTAATTTAATCCTCAGAGCTAACTATGAGGTAGATACTGTTACTGTTCCCACTTTACAGATGAAGAAACTAAGGCACAGAGAGGTTAAACAGCTCTTTCATAGCTGGGACTTGGTGGAGCCAGCATTCAAAGCAAGGCAGTTTCTGGAATCTTTTCCTAAGTATTCTGCTCTCTGCCTCCTTGAGTTTGGGTAGTGTTTCTTAGACTTTAACATACAAGTAAGTTATCCAGGAATTTTGTTAGAAGGCAGAGTCTGAATTACTGGTCTGGGATGGTACCTGAGATTTAGCGTTTCCAACAACCTCCCGGGAAATGTCAGTGCTGCTGCTGTAGGTGGGGAGGGTCCTGCTCCTCAGCCATCGCGTGCGTCTCACCCACCTCTCTATCCTTCCCTGCTAAGGACTGGGAGCCATCTCCACTGCCTGCGCTGCTGGTCCCGACAGCCACCCCTGCCTTTGACAGTGACCGTGAGATCTCTGATGTGGATGAGGATGAACCAGGGGGTCTGGTGGGCTCCATGGACGTTGTCTCCCCCAGCAGCCACTCAGATGCCCAGACCCTGGCCATGATGCTGCAGGAGCAGCTGGATGCTATCAACGAGGAGATCAGGTTAGGGCAGGGGTGGAGGGCCTGGGAGGTTCCTTGAAGGACAGAGGCTCTTTGTGTTTGAACACTGCAGGAGAGATTCTATATGTGTTTGCTTGTCTCTTACAGCTGCACCTTGAGTGCCATCGTCTAGGGACCCTGTGTGGGGATCAGGCAAGGTTCTGGCACAACGCTGATGGAGAGGGGCAGGACTTCAGATTGACTTCTCAGGCTTCATTTTTCCTCCCAGGTCTTCGGAGGCTGTGTTCCTGACCTCCTACAGCTAAACACAATCACTTTTGTGTAGTTCCCACATACTGAGGCCAACTCAGGGTGAGAGCTTTTGTCAGTCTTATCACAGTCACTGGAGGAGACAGCATTATTTCCATTTTACAGACAAGGAAACAAATAAGATAGATTAAATGATTTGCCCAAAGCAGTGCAGTAAGTGGCAGAGCCAGGATTCAAAATTTTCTAAACTCCGTGCACTGTGTCATGCCTTCCATCCTTCATGAAGCATCAGACAGAAACCACTGGCAGGGAATGTTATCAAAATCTACCCTTTACTCCATTTTTATAGAGAGTTTATTAACGTTTGTGACAAATGGCAAAGGAAAGTCCAAAGCAAAGAACGTTAGTGCTTTACAGGGCTGTAGGGGTCATCTGGTTCAGTGGTTCCCACACTTTTGGATTGCACAGACAAGCTAAAAAGAAAATACTACACAGACACACACACACACAGAGAAGGGTACTAACATAGTACTGCCAACTTTCATTCTGCAAAATGAAACAGTAAAGAAATTACCGTCTCCTGTCATAACCATTCTATCAAAGAAAGGATATTTTAATATCCCTGAAGTTGGAAAGATATGCTCTGAGAATAAAGATAGGTCCTACTTCTAAAGGATAGTTGACGTCGTTACATTTGTGTGTGTGTGTGTGTGTGTGTGTGTGAGTGTGCGTACACACATTTCTCTCTGAGTGCCTCCCCCATACACATAACATTATCACTACTACTCTAATTTTTCTGTGGAACAGGGAACATTCCATCAGGGATCAGCATCAATTAAAGGTTCTGTGTTTGAGAACTACTGACTTAGACCACTCCTGACATTGGGTATATTGGGAAACTGAGGCCCTATAGATAGTGGTAGGTCAAGCATTCTAACTTCCGGGAAGGTTTATATTCCACTGACTGACTTGCCTCCTTTCCTAGCAACTGCTTTTGTTAAACTAGGGAGTTTTGTTACGTTAGGCCAGTTAACTAGACAGAAAATTGCTAAGTTGTAGTGGGATAGAACCAGCTGTGCCCACAAGGCCTTGTATGTCCCTGCAATGCCCCCGAACACTGGGATACACCTGAGCATCACCTTGTACCCTGGGTCACTGGGTGGTGACTCAGGCAGTGCCCACACGTGCCTCCTGCCAGTCCTCTCTGGGCTAACAGTGAGGCCCGATTTTGCCTACCTCCCAGGATGATCCAGGAAGAGAAGGAGTCCACAGAGCTCCGTGCAGAGGAGCTGGAAACGCGAGTGACTAGTGGCAGCATGGAGGCCCTAGACCTGACCCAGCTGCACAAACGCGGTTCCATCCCCACCTCTCTGACCGCCCTGTCCCTGGCCAGCGCGTCCCCTCCACTCAGCGGCCGTGCCACACCTAAGCTTACCTCCCGCAGTGCTGCCCAGGACCTGGATCGGATGGGGGTCATGACCTTGGTGAGAGACTTGGGGCAGTTGATGAACAACCTTGTCATCACTAGGCTCTGCTTCAGGGTTGACCGAGGGGAATTGACTGCAGGGCTCACTCTCAGTTGGGTCACAGCATTTTCTTCTTATGATGTGTATAGACCTTGGCACGCCAGGTTACCAGCACATCGTTCTGGGTTTGGGAAGAGCTACGTGGTTACTTTCTTGCCCTGTCCCCTTGGATAATGCTTAAGAAACTCACCCAGCCCCCACACGTCTTTCTGTCTTTCAGAGGAAGCCCTGATTTATTTTTTTTTCAAGCCAGTTTTTTGTTGGTTTGTTTTGCTGTGATATTCTCTTCAGGTCTGTATAAGGTGCTGAGTCCTATCTTCTCATCCTAAGACCACTGGGTTCCCCTTAGGGTAGACGTTCAAGCATCCAAAAGGTGAGTCCAAGCTCACCCTCCACTCTCTCTTCCAGCCCAGTGACTTAAGAAAGCATAGGAGGAAGCTGCTGGTGAGTGCTGCCTGATGACCCAGGTACTAACAGGTTAATTTTCCCCCACCTTTCCCTTTCAATTTCTCCCCCGTGGGCCCTTGAGTCTGAGTCTGAACTCTGAGAAGCCCCGGCAGGGCCTCCCCTCTGCCGCTCTCTACGCCCCTCCGCCTATCTGGGCTGGGTCAGCAAGCCCCCGCTCTCTCCCTCTACCCCCTGACGGCTCCACTGTCTGTTCAGTCACCAGTGTCTTGGGAAGAGAACCGAGAGGATAAAGCCACCATAAAATGTGAGACTTCTCCTCCTTCCTCACCCAGGACACTGCAGCTAGAAAAGCTTGGCCTCCCTGCCCTGAGCCAGGAAGAAGGCAAGAGGTAAATGGAGCAGACCCCATCTCAAGCCTCTCCGTCCCCAAGTTTACCTCGTCCCTCTCTCTGCCTCTGAACAGGCTGAACCTTACCTGTCCCAGGTGTCTGAACATCTCACTTCTCTTTGAAACACCATGAGAGAAGGACATTTCCATGTCTCTTTTGGTCCCGTGCTCTGATCATACCCCCCTTACCCTTTCAATCCTGACATTTACTGTAAGTTCTTCCTGAAGTCTAGTTCCCATCTCTCATGCTGTAATTTAAGTATATTTCTTTTCATCCCACCCCGTCCTGGCTGTCATCCTGTAGTGCTTTGGAGGATCCAGGGAGCAACCCCAGCAGCAGCAACAGCAGCCAGGACTCCTTGCACAAGGGTGCCAAGCGCAAGGGCATCAAATCATCCATCGGCCGCCTGTTTGGGAAGAAGGAGAAAGGCAGGCTGATCCAGCCGAGCCGGGATGGACCCACAGGCCATGGTCTCTGTCTAACCCTAGTAAATGGGTGTGAGTAGGGGAGGAGCAGGAGGGTGTCCTTGGATCCAGCCTTGTCTGCCAGGGACCAGGGGGCAGAAGCCACAGACACCGAGATTCCGCTCCAGAGAAGCACTTTTCTGTCAGAGCTGTTTCACAGCTGGAAGGGCTGCTTCATGAGGTGGTAGTTCCTGCCATGAGAAGTGTCAGGCATCAGATGAATGGCTGTTTATTTGGTATGCTGTAGAAGGGCTTCCTGTATCAAGTGTGAGGTTGGACCTCTGAGGTTTCTTCCCGTTTGGAGGTTTTCTAGTGTACTGTGCTCAGGACCTTCAGGAGAAATTTTTTGGATGTTTTTTTCTCCTAGGAGAGTCACTTGTTAATTCCTAGTATACCTTGCCTCCAAGACTCAAAATATCCTAATGCCTAATCATAACTTGGTAGACACTGTAGTCAAGTAAGTACTTGGGGAAGGGTAGCATTATTAACAGCTCTATGATAATATAAAGTTCCAGTGTGTGCTTGACATGTGGTAGGCACACCGTAAACGTGAGCTGTCTTCCTGTCCTTCCCCTGTTCCTTCTTTCCTTTCTTCCTTTCCCTCCCTTCCTCCTTTCGTTGCCCTCATCTATCCAGTTATTGGCTCAACAGACATTTATTAACTACTGTAGTAAAGCAAGGCTTCGTAATAGGTATCAGAGCAGTAGTCATTCCTTCAAGGAGTTCAGTTTCTAATGAAAAAGAAAAAGAGATGATTCCAAAACAATATTAAAATAGCAATATGCTCTGGGTGCTTCTGGAACTCAGAGGTCAGTTATGGAGCATTGGGAATGACAGGAGTGACTTTCTCTGCTGGGCAACACCAGGGCAGAAGCTTGAAGGCTAAGTGGGAATTAGCCAAGAAGAAGCATTTGTGTGTGAAAGGGGGACGGGGTGGGTATGAGAGTTTGGTGCACAGGGAAGGGTGTGGGAGAAATGGAAGAGGTGGGTTTAGATCCTAGGCTGGGGCGAGCTCACAGAGGCCTTGCAAAATACGTTGTGGAGCCAGCCACAGACGGGAGGGGCCAGGGCTGAGGAGGTCTGGCAGTGCAAGAGGCATCTTGTGTTGGAGCCTTATGATTTCCTATGTTCCCCACACCATGTTGGCACCTAAACCTAAAACAGCATTGCAGATTGATTTCTGGATTACCCTCTGCCCCCTGTATACTTGTGAGGAGTGACTGGGACTTAAATGAATTCTACAATGCTGCCCCTGCCATGAACTCTGGCATCAGTTCAGGAGATCCTTAAGATGACAGAGCCATGCATGTTCCATTTTGTGATTTGTGCAAGTGAGTGGCCCTGAGAAAGGGGCCCAGACACACATCTCTGAGCATGCCTGTTTCCCCACACCAGCCCAGGCCACGCTAATCCTGGCTGAGCCCAAAGCCCAGTCTGGCTTTCCAAGTTTCCTTCACAGCTTGGTCTGGAGGAGGGACAAGTTCTGCTAGGATTCTGCTGCTGTTAGGGTGGAACAACTTCTAGCCATCTGGCTGGAAAACATTTACAGAGCTGGGGCCCCCACGGGAAGGCTCTTTGGGCTTGGGGGTGACCCACTTGATGCCACTGTGGGACCGCCGGGTTGTAGGGATGTTGTGTGGAGGCTCCAGGAAGAATGGGTGGTCCCCTCAGGCCTGCAGGCTCTCCTGTGCTGAGGCGCGTCCTGCTGGTCTGCTCTCCAGTCCTGACCCAGGCCATGGGAGGAGAAGCAGAGGACCTAGCTGATACGCTGTCTCTTCCATTCTAGTTGTACTACTAACAGACTCTGAGCTCGGTCTGCAGGAGCCCATGGTGCCTGGCAAGCTGGGAACCCAGGCAGAAAAGGACCGAAGGCTGAAGAAGAAGTAAGAACCACAGGCTAGGCTCTGCCAAGGTGGGGTCCAGCCCTTCACTCACTGTCGTGCCCCAGGACTGCCATGGGGCTGAGCTCAGGCAGTCAGAGCCCAGCAAGGCCCTTTCTGAACTGAGTTGGCCTGGTCTAAGTGGGGGCTGGGAGATTGTTCTTAGGATGACCTGAGCAAGAAGGAGACAAGGGCGCTTTGGGAGAAGGAGACAAGTGTGCTATGACCCAGCACCTGGGATCTCTGACAGAGCAGACAAAAATGTCTGTGCAAACAAACTGAAAGCCCTCACCTCTGGGAATGGAGAGGTGTTGCTCCCCATGGCTTCGTGTTACACTGTTTCAGGCATAGAGCAAAGGTGGCAGTCCTGTGGTGAGGAGCTGGGGTAGTGGGAGCCCACATCTTGGCAGAGCCCATGGTCCCTGAGAGTAAGCATGGTTGACAAAGAAAAAAGGACTAGTAAATCTGTTGTTGTTCTTCCTGAAAGACACCAGCTGCTTGAAGATGCCCGGAGAAAAGGAATGCCCTTTGCCCAGTGGGACGGCCCTACTGTGGTCTCCTGGCTAGAGGTAAACCTGGGCAAAGGGAGTCCAAGTCTACTCGGGTCTGGTGGGAAGGATGAGTGAGAAAGGATAAGGACTCCTTAGGCACAGGGGTGGCATTTCTAAAATTTTCCCCGCATGTTTCTCCCCTGCGAAGTGCACAGTGCCATATCTAGCACTTAGCCAACACCCCCTTTTCCCAAACATACACACCTGTTACTTTGGAGGACATAATGGATATTATATTCTGATGTCTCTCAGGTGGCTAAGTCTGGGAATTAATCATCATTGAGCCATAAGACTTTCACAGGTGGTTTCACTTTTCCTATAGCTATCCCCAGGAGCTGATCACCCACGCTGTGTTGGTAAAATCCCTTCACCTTCCCAGGCCTCAGAGTTTCCTGTTAAATGAGAAAAAGCATTTGGTGATGGTCATTTCCACATGTCTAAATTCCTCTGCTCTGCATTTGCTATTCTGGGACCATGGATGAGGCCTGACCATTGCCTCTCAGTATTGAGTGAAGCCCAGATCTTGGGGAAGGGTCTGAATTTACCCTCTGTGCCTCGTATCTGCAGCTCTGGGTGGGGATGCCTGCTTGGTACGTGGCAGCCTGCCGGGCTAACGTCAAGAGTGGCGCCATCATGTCAGCCCTATCGGACACAGAGATCCAGCGAGAAATTGGCATCAGCAATGCCCTGCACCGGCTCAAGCTCCGGCTGGCCATCCAGGAGATGGTGTCGCTGACCAGCCCCTCTGCCCCGCCCACCTCCAGGACTGTGAGTGGCCTCTCCCTCACCTAGAATATTTTCAGAAGCCCCAGAATAGTGTCTGCAAAGTTTCCCATGGGTCATTGGGAAGAGGATAGCATTGAGTCCTGTCCCTTCCTGTCCCCACAGAGGGTTCCACCTGGCCTCCAAGAGGTGGTAGCACTGATTCAGCAGGATCTCAGCAGGTGTAATTCCCTGCCTCCCACATACTGCCCATGAGCTCCATCTCCCCAGTTCTCCCTCTGCCAGGAATTCTAGATCTTTGGGCAGAGTTTGCAAACAGGGCCTTTGTGGGAAGCAGAGGAAATAGGGCATTTGTAAATTCTGGCCCTCCAACCTCTCCAGAAGAATGTAAACCTGTCCATAGAGGCCCAGAGGAAATCTTTCACTGTAGTCCATCTCTGTGATTGGGTTAGTCCGTATACCAGATTCACGCCATTTATTCATATTCATTCAGAAAAATTTGCTGAGTACTTCTGTGTGCCAGACACCGTGCTAAGCAGTGCAGACACGGTAATAAAAGAGAGCTGCTCAGAGCTAGACTGCAGAATTCTGGGCTGGGCCTGTGATGGGACTTGGGGAAGGCAGCTCTGTCCTTGTCCTGGAGGCTCTCAGCCTGATAGGGAGCCTAGGCACCCCAGCACAGGACCAGCTAGGTTTCTTCTCTGCCTGCAGTCTTCTGGGAATGTCTGGGTCACCCACGAAGAGATGGAAACTCTGGCAACGTCCACTAAAACAGTGAGTCAGGCCCTGGGTCCTGGGTCTGGGGTTAGGACTGATGACTTGCATGAGGATGAGGGGAAGGTTATAGGAAGGCAAAGGGGGTTGCAGCTGATACAGTATAAGCTTGGGATCCCTGCTGTTTGATGGAGTTCTGCTCTCAGAGTGGTGAGTTGGTGGGAGAGAAGTGAGAATGGAAACAGTTCGTGGGGGTGGGGGTGCATCCCAGGGGGCTCACAGGCTCACGCTAGGCTCCTAATGTACTGCAGAGAAGAGGAGGGCTTGGGAACATCTTGCCCAGCTACAGACATGAAGCCAGTCTTTGCCCTTGCGCTGGATCCTTGGGGAAGGAACAGGGAGGGTGATGAGGACCTGGGAACTTGGCTGCCTGTGATTCTGCCACACACACATTTGATCCCCGTTCACTGCAAACCCAGGCATGTGCACCACCTTCTGTGCCGAAACCATCCCAGCAAGCTTTCCCTAGTCACCCATCCCGCTGCTGGGGTGTCTGCTCTTTCCTCCTGATGGGGCCTTGGGTGGAGGCTGCCAGGTTTCTTGATTTTGCCTCTTTCCCCCTGACATGCTGCACTTGTTCCCAGGACAGTGAGGAGGGCAGCTGGGCTCAGGTAAGACCCTGTCCCCTTGTTCAGAACCAACTCGCAGCAGTTTGGGGTGGTGTTCTCCCAGCAGGTTTGCTCCTGGAGGACTCTGAGCCCTGGTCTTTTAGGTCCCTCTTCACACGAAGAGCCCTGGGCACAGGTTTCTCCTCTGCTGAAGCCCTGCCTCATTCCTTCCTCAGTCCCCTTTCATTACCTCTGGTTTTTACCATGGCAGGTGAGGACCCTTGGATGGCTGTGCCCCCAGCATGCCTGCCTCTTCCCCTCAGTTTGACACTCTTCCCAGGAGTATTGAGATCATTTGTATGAATCCTCTTCCTCTTCCTGACCCTCTCGGGGGTACCCCTGGCGAGCTTAGCAAAGGGCTTTCATTCATTCACTTAACAAGGATTTATTGAGCAGCTACTAGGTATTAGGCCTTGCTCTACAGAAGTAAGCAATCTTAGCCCTCCTGAGGTTTATATTCTAGTGGAGAGATAGACAGTAAACAAATAAATGGACAGTATGGCAGATAGATATAAGTGCCATGAATTAAAATGAAGCACAGAGCAGCACTGTTTATACTTACTGGGCAACAGCAGCAGTAGTAGACTGGACTGATCAGGTACAGTATATTGTCATAGTAAAATACTATTCAGCAGAGGAAATAAATGACTCGCACATATAATGTAACGTGAAAGCTATAAGTCCCAAAAGATTTTCTATTAAAACTCTCAACCAAGCAAATGTAATTATATTATTTAAAGAAGTACGCATCAGTGACCATAAGAACCAATAAAACATTTTCTCAAGAAGGGGAATGATAGAAAACTCAGGAGAGGTTTTTCCTCTCGAGGGAGCAGGGCACAAGCTGGGGAAGACACAGGGATGGAGGCCACAGTGGATGACATTCAGAGATGTTAACTTCATCTTTATGCTTCACAATGAACATACGCTGCATATATTTTATATGTATGAACTATTTTTTAAAAGATAAGATAAAATATTCAGTTCTAAAAAAATCAGATTAGGTAAAGAAAGAGAGTGATGGAGGGTTGCCATTAAAATTCTTTTTAAGGATAGATGGTCAGAGATGTCCCTGCCTGCAAGATAGGAGGCAGTGATTAACTGGAGCAGGCCTCTCAGAACCAGACTGGGTAGGGGGTGGTGCACATGCTGTGTTGGGGGTGGGGAGACAGCATACAAAGGACCTAGAGGATTTCTGGAGAGACCACCAAGCCTTAGAGAAGAGCACTGGCTATTCAGGCACAGGTCACCTTACTTCATTTTTTTTTTTACATCTTTAGTCAAACACAATCCCTTGTGGACCATATGAAGACAGTTTCCCAAGAAAGACTGGCTTTCTTAGCCACTCTGCAGGTCCTCTATAAAGCAGCCTGACCCTTGGACTCAGCAGGCTTGTGGCTGACTGGAAATCAGGAAGGCAAGTCTGCCTTACAGCACCACAAATGCCTTTCAAGTTGATGGGAAGGAGTTCCTATTATCTGCTGCCTAGATAGATGCTTCTTTTCATTACTGTAGATAATTGATAAGTGAGTAGAAATACATCATTCCAGGATTTAAAACATTCCATTAAAAATCCCCACCTCCCACTTGACAAACCACTATGTTATACTCAGACATTGTTCCCCAGCCTCTCAGTGAAAGTAAGCTGCGATTTTATTGAATTGCCATGGATGTTGGAGTAAGATTTCTCTCTTCAACAATATGCTAGCTGCAACCTGCTGACACTGCCTTTGCCCCCATCCTCCTCCATCTTGTTCCTCAGACCCTGGTCTATGGGGATATGAACCACGAGTGGATTGGGAACCAGTGGCTCCCCAGCCTGGGGCTCCCCCAGTACCGCAGCTACTTCATGGAGTGCCTCGTGGACGCTCGCATGCTGGATCACCTCACCAAGAAGGACCTGCGGGTCCACCTGAAGATGGTGGACAGCTCCCACCGGTGAGCCAGGCTGGAGCCCACGGCCGCCTCCCAGCACAGGTCTGCCCCAGTTCTGGGGGTCTGTCTCCAGGAATAGAGGCGCTTTTTCTTTACCAGTTTGGGATAGTGACAGATCTCCATTTAGGGAAAGTCAAATCTTTGTCTCCACTGCAATTTGAGGGTTTAGTCCTGAAAGGTTGTTGCTGAATGAAAAGACGCTGGGATTCTTGGCCTCCAGAGGAGAAGAATTCAATCCAGGGCCAGAGACGAGGCTTGATCGCTCAGAGCTTTTGTGTAATAAAGTTTTATTAAAGTATAACGGAGATAGAGAAAGCTTCTGACATAGGCATCAGAAGGGGGCAAAAAGAGTACCCCCCTGTTAGTCTTCAGCTGGATGTTATATAGTCACTAGCAGTCTGTTAATGAAAGAAAGGAATGTCTTAAAACTCAGAATGGCACCAGGCCCCTCATCCATAAGATGCATTTTGGGATAATCTTGGCACCAGATGATTCATCCCGGGCCATAAAACGATTGACTTGAATCTTATAGAAGGGCAGATTGCCATACAAATAGTTTTGTTTACATAGATTAGGGGAACAATGTCTGAGTATAACATACTGGTTTGTCAAGTCCGTTCTGAGCCATTAGGCGGAACCGACTTGAAGACAGAATCTGGGGTAAATGCATAGTACATTAACATAGTTTAAGACAAATATTTCCATAAGAAAAATGCATTGGTTAACTCAAGGTTTGAGAATAGTTAACTTCAGGTGAAACCAGGTGTCATGATGGCAACACAGTATTTTAAGAGAAACCTCCTTTTAAATTTGTATGGAGA
This sequence comes from Bos mutus, assembly GCF_027580195.1. NCBI lineage: Eukaryota > Metazoa > Chordata > Mammalia > Artiodactyla > Bovidae > Bos > Bos mutus. The sequence goes on from NC_091632.1 coordinate 197,190, forward strand.
AGGCGATGGCACCCCACTCCAGTACTTTTGCCTGGAAAATCCCATGGATGGAGGAGCCTGGTGGGCTGCAGTCTATGGGGTCCTGAAGAGTCGGACATGACTGAGAGTCTTCACTTTCACTTCCCACTTTCATGCACTGGAGAAGGAAATGGCAACCCACTCCAGTGTTCTTGCCTGGAAAATCCCAGGAACGGGGGAGCCTGGTGGGCTGCCATCTATGGGGTTGCACAGAGTCGGACACGACTGAAGCAACTTAGCAGCAGCAGCAGCAGAGAAGGAAAAAAATCGCTAGTTTGTTTCCTCCTGCCGCTTAAGAGAGAGAAAAATGTCTGACACTGGCAACCTATTTCCTCCATTTGGAGACCCCTGGCCTTCCTGCCTGTTACCCTCTCAATCCTCTCACCTCCAACTCTTAAGACACAGTCATTTCTTTTTAGCTTCACTTGGAAAAATGTCCTCATAGATATGAATTTTATTTCTTGTCACGGGGCTTGCTGAATTCCCTACATGTATCCGGAGAAGACTCATACTGAACCCAGCATCTATTTTAGGTACCTGATTCCTTACAAGATCAGAGGAAAGTTCTATCTGGATTCTTGCTCTGCTAACATCCTAGATCTGAGCCTCTCAGCTTTAAACATACATCCTTTTTGTACAGAAAGTCATCCAGTGTTCTTCTCTTTGTTGAGAGATCTTCTGTGCAAAAGTGTCTGCAGTGGAGGTCACCAACTGGTAGCCTGAGGGTAGAATTTGGCTCACTAATGTATTTTGTTTGGCCTACATTGTATTTTTAAAATTATGACTTTAGTTGCCAACATTTAAACACTAGGAAATATTACACAGAATTCTGGATGTCTGGCTTCTCTTGAAAAACAGGATCATGGAAACAACCAGCTGGAGCTAGGGAGGCAGCCCTCCTAAAACATAGGTATTCCCCAGGTCCTCCTACCCCCTCCAGCCTGCTTCACTCATTTGAAATATGTGCTTGACCCCAGCTGGCGTTTGGGTGGGAGAGTAAAGTGGGTGGTAATAGTTCCAGGAGTTTATAGGTTTTACAAAGTCCTTTTTAACATTCAGCTTCACATCATACCAACTATCTGAGCCAGCTCTTTTGCCTTGAGTGGTTAATGTGTCAAAGGTTACAACTGAGAGTGTGTGGCTTTTCAAGGTTCTATTTGGAATCTGCAGGTGTCCCTTGGTCTCTCCAACTCATAAAGAGAAAATTATATTTGGAATAGATTAGTTAGCCTCTATATTTTTATGGGTGAGGAAACTGAGGGATAGGAAGGAGCAGCAGCCCAAGGTCACTCAAGGATACTATCAGAATGCAAGTTTCCTGACACAAACCCAGTTCTCTTACCACCATGCCGGAGAACCTCCTGTGCCGGAACCGTTAGCTGTGTCTGCCCTCCCCCCTCACCGCTAGGGCTGAAAGGCACTCTTTTGTCTCTGTCAGTCTGGGAGGCTGCCAGACCTAGCTGCACCTGTCCTTGCTGAGTGATTGATGGGGCTGGGGAGAGAAGGGCCACTGCCCACCAAGCTGAGATGTGCCTCGGCTGCTTCAGGATCTGGCAGCCCAGCCCTGCCCAGCGTTATAGAAGTCTTCCTCTGACCCTTTGCCCAGGTCCCAGGAGAGAGACTCAGACTATACACATCTGCAGCCCCAAATCGTCAGTACTTCAGTGTTAATGAAGCATTTCTGCATTCCTTATTACCTCAGTTATGTCTATAACTGCTTTCATTCCACTCAGTATTTCATGAGCATATTCTCATCTTTAAAAAATGTTTTTTAAGTTATAATTTTTTAACGATGAGGAGGGGATATTTAAAAACATCTTTCACAGATGGAGAAAACAAGTCCAATAGAGACTGAGTGTCACCAGGTCTCAAGTCAAGTGGCTGCAGAATGGGGCCAACATTCTTTCTTGACACCTCACTGAGAGCTCTTTTCCTTAGACCATAGTATTCTATTGAGCAGGTTTCCATGAGCATCTCTGATTTTGATATGAGAACACACACACACAATAATCAGCAATGTCCTCCTAAGAGTGGCACCATTACTGAGTGCCTCTTATATTTCAGGGGCTGGACTAAACCCTGTCATACAGGATCACCTTTAATGCTCATGGTGATTCTGCAGGAGAGGCACTACCCCCGTTTCACATATGCCGAGTGCCACTCAGCTGGAGAGTGGCACAGCTGGCATTCAGACCCAGACTGATCTGATGTTAAGGGCTTTATATTTCTGCTATACCATACAACAGCTTTTTGAAAGTCATAGGAACTGAACTGAAATTATAGTAGGATCACAGTTAGAGGCATTTCCAGTTAGGAGGTATGTGTGCATCTGCCCTCCTTCCAGGGACCAAAAGGCTTAAAGGTCGTGAGCCAGAAAACAGTTCCTAGAAATGGTGTCTCTGAGCTATATGGGATTCTTTTCTAGGCAGATGGGCTACCTGGGTAGAACTGAGGTAAGAAAAGTAGGGAGCAATCCAGCATGATTTAATCTCACAAAGCAATGACCTCAATGGTAGTCAAAAGCAGCTGGAGTTGGGAGAGACCTTCTATTCTATTCCTCCACTTTATAGATGATAAAATCCAGAGAGGCTGAATGGCACAGTAGTGTTCAAGTTTAAAGCACACTACAAGGAAAGCTGCTCAAGGTGGAATGAGCTGCATTGAGAGATAGTGAGTTCCCTGTCACCAGAAGTGTTCAGGCACAGGTGTTCATAATACTCACAAGGTTGTCAAAGAGGTGACTCTTGCATTAGGTCAGAACTTGGACTGATAGCCTGTGGGGTCCCTTCTGCAGTCCTTGGGTTTTGGCCTGGCTTAGTCATTTTTTACTGAGTACATACTATGTACCTGGTACAGTTTAAAGTACTTTAATAGTTTATGTGAATTATTTCATGTAATCCATTTAGGATTTATGATGTTTACATTTATGGACTGTGTCAAGCACCATTCTAGGGATTTAAGATACATCAGTGAACAAAACAAAGCTTCCAGTTACATTGTAACTGGGAGACATAGCAAGGAATTATAAATATACAGAATGTTAATAGATAAAAGGTGGTAGGAAAAAAATTAGACCAGAGTAAGGTGGATTGGGAGTATGGGCTGGGGGTGATGCTGGTGATGTTGCAGTTTTAAATCAGGTGGACAAGGTAACTACTCAACTTGAAATACATTTGAGCAAAAACTTAAAGGAGACAGGAGGATGAGCCATGTAGCAGTCTAAGGGGGAGGGATGTCACAGTCGGAAGGAGCAGCCACTGCAGAGGCCCCAAGGCACAGAGCCCAAGCATGCCTGCCGTGTCTGAGGAACAGCGGAGCTGTCAGTATAGGGGCAGGTCATACCATAGGCCATTTTAGGGACTCAATGAAATGGGCACACAAAAGAGTATCTGTACGGGTCTTTGTCATTTCAGACCCTGGAGAGGGAAGGACATGTTGCTATCATTCAAAGAAGTTTCCTTCATCAGTCAAGCCCACACCCTGGCTTAGAGGGAAGATGGGTAGGGTAGTAACCCTTGAATGGATCATATCTAAGCCCTGGGGAAGGTGGAGAAGGAGCAGGCTGGGACGCTGTTTGTACTGGAGGATGTAGGTCTTGATGTGCTGTGACTGGTGCTGGATATGGGGCAGATGAGGTTGAAATGCAACCCCACTGAGGCTCTGGCTCAGGGGGGCTGTGTGCCTGCAGAACCAGTCTTCAGTATGGCATCATGTGCCTGAAGAGGCTGAATTATGACCGGAAGGAGCTGGAGAAGCGGCGGGAGGAGAGCCAGCATGAGATCAAGGGTAAGCCTATCAGGCTCGATGGAGCCTCCTCTGAGGGTTGTGGAAGCAGCCTGGGGGGACGAGGGCCTGCCGCACAGACCTGCCTCCGGCTGAGGGAAGACAGGAGAGGTGTCCCGTGCCACAGCAGAGATCCAAATCTGAGAGGGAAGGCAGAGCCTGCAGGGAGACACAGGCTCCGCCCAGAGGATGCTGCCACCTGTTGGAGAAGAAGCAGCCCCCGCCCCACACACACGACAGGGCCACCAACCAGACAAATGCAAGGGTGTGAGACAGTGCTCAGAGAACTTGGTGCTGTGGGTGGGGTTTGACCAGAAAGAAAGGCAAGTCTTAGGAGAGACCTTGAACGTAGAAAGACTAAGAAAAGGGCCATTCCTGCCTAGGGACAGGGGATCCCTGATACAGGGGGTCTGGGGAGAAAGCCTATTGGCCTGAACCTGCAGGCTGGCAAGAATGGAGTAGTATGGGCTGGTTCTCCAAGAGCTCAGGTCCCAAGGAGGACAGAAAGAAGATGTGGAAAGTTAAGGGGGGTGGGAGTGGGTAGGAGCCAAGACAAACAGGGTAGACTGGAGCTCTGGGTCCAGGGACCTCCATTTCTGTCCCTGGAGAGGCTTTGGCCACACCTGTCTCTGCTGCTTTTCTGCCCCCACCCTCCAGATGTGCTGGTCTGGACCAATGACCAGGTAGTTCATTGGGTCCAATCTATTGGGCTCCGAGACTACGCAGGAAACCTCCATGAGAGTGGTGTGCATGGCGCTTTGCTGGCCCTGGATGAGAACTTTGACCACAACACACTGGCCCTGGTTCTCCAGATACCCACACAAAATACCCAGGTGGGCATACTTGTCATCAGTCTCAATCTCGGTCTCCCTTTCCTCTTGCTTTCTTTCCCTCTGATATGCATAGGTTTATGGATTGGTGGGAGGCCTGTCCTAGAGGGGATCACAAATGTCCTCAAACCTCCAAGTGGTCCTTGTGCATAACCAAGTTCCCTAGGAAACAAGTGTTCCTCACAAACAGAACATGCTCAGCACAGGCCTGGTGCCCCTGCAGTGGGCACCTCCATCTCCTCCCAGCCATATCACTGCAGTTGAGACTTTGCCTCAACTTGCTTTTCTGACCTGACTATTCATTGAGAAAAATGAATAGCCCTAGCCCTAGGGCCCAAAAGGACCAGAGAACCTGTATCTCCTTTGTCTCCCATCTTAGGGATCTGCTCCTGGGTCCCTAGGTTTAAGAAAGCTAAATATACCAAATAACACAGCCCAGAGATGCTCCATGCCAAAGCTTTGTCTCCCTGTCAACAGCTCAAAAGATTAGACATCTCCTTCCATTACATTTCATATTTATTATGGAGCTATCATCTAAGAATATAACTAAATTCTCTTGAACTTATTTATGTTTGACCTTTTTAACTTCCTGTGGATAATGGACTCTAGAATTACTACCTGTTGTATAAAATACTTCCTGATTTTATTTCTCCTAAATGTAATTCACATTGGGCTCCCCCTGGGGAGGACAACTGCCTCATCCTAATTGTCTGTGATTTGGTACAGATGTTTGTTTTTGACTAGTTCTACTTTCTGTCATTTCATAAACCCTGATTGTGCTACCTCTGGGTCTGAGGCTTTGTCTTTCCAGACAGAGTGGTCTTAATTCTTTTAGCCTTTCTCATATAGAGTTGTTTCCATGCCCTGATCATTTTAGCTACCCTTGTCTGGACTGTTTGCAGCTGTCATATATCTTCTGAAATTCAACCACCAGAGCTGCACAAGCTATTCTGGGAACAGACAAGTTTTTGCTTGTGCAAGGTAGTGTTGAATTGTCTCGTAATTTTGGTGGTGTATTGGCCTTTTAGGGGTGATGGCAGCACACAAGCCCAGGGTGTCCTGTAGTGTCTTTACAGTGACCCATCCCCACCAGTCAGAATGGATCGCACAGATTCCCCTTGTTCTCTAGGAAGAGCTGAGATTTCCCCACAAAATGCAATATCTCTATGATTGTCCACCTCCAGCCTCATTGGTCGCCTTCTTGCCCACTTACACAGCTTCATAATCATTTTTCACTACCCAGGGGAACAGTGTCATCTGGATACTTGAAAATTAACTGTGCGTCTCTCTTTTGATCATTTATAAAAATATTACCCATTACCAACAAAGACCGTCCTCACAGAATTCTATGGTTAGTATTTTCTACTCAGAAATGGGCTTGTTTTGTCTTGTTTCCTGTCTCTACATACATCCAGTTTTTGTGGATAGCAATACATCTGTAAACAGTAGCAGGGCTACCCCTCTGTTGCTCTCTAACCATTCTTGTTTTTCTGACCCATTCATTTAGCTTAGCTATTAAGGGAAGTAGGATCTGATCCAATATGGAATCCTTCACTAAAAATGGTTTAAAATATCTGGTGGCAATTTTGAAAATTTCCTTGTTTCTGGCATTTCTCAAATCTAGTGAGTTAAAGTACTAGGACGCCTACAGAAGGCCTTTATGCCCCACACAGCCTAAGGGCTACCAATATCCATGACTGAGCAGTCTCCTAAGTTAAAATTTTTATTTGGAACCTCATAAAATACATTTATATAATCTAAATAAATCTTTATTATACATGTTCTCCATGCATATTTATCCCTTCAGAGAGGTAGTATGCCATGATATTCCCTTATAGACAAACTGTTGGTTTTTGCCCCCAGTTAGTGAAGCCTGTCCATCCATGTGTTCTATAGTTGTTGTTTTTTTTTAAAATTATAGTTTTCTAATTAGCTCCATATGGAAAAATCCTAAGGTTTACAGTTTGACCTGTAGGCGGACACCAAGGTCAGACCTAAAGGAACAGTATCAAAGGCCAATGGGTTAAATGAACTGAAAACCCCATCTCCACCCTTGTACTCCCTACAAAACAGGTGAAAGATGGTATTAGAAGTCAGTAACCATAGCCCCTCCCTACTCTCCCTGTCTCACCTTGTGCACTCTAGGCACGCCAAGTGTTGGAGAGAGAGTTCAACAACCTGCTGGCTTTGGGCACAGACCGGAAGCTGGATGATGTGAGTACCTAGCTGTTAACTGGGGACCTTGAAGATTTGGTGGTCACTGCTGGTTCATTGAAGTTCATGAGTTCTTCTTTCCTTGGGTTGATGATTGGTGGAGTAACCTAAAAGAGGAGAGCCATAGAGGATGGGGATGATGTCAGGGGGTTGAGGAGGCAGAAACAGGCCTAGCAATAGGCCTAGAGAAGTCTCTATGAAGCTTCTTCCTTGAACCTCTAGCATTTTCAAACTCTGTGCCCCAAACCCCCTAACTACAGAAGCTCAGAGGTTTCCCCCAAAGGCAATCTCTTTGGGATCATACCTTTTACTGTATCTCTTGCTGCTGCTGCTGCTAAGTCGCTTCAGTCATGTCTGACTCTGTGTGACCTCATAGATGGCAGCCCACCAGGCTCCTCCGTCCCTGGGAGTCTCCAGGCAAGAACACTGGAGTGGGTTGCCATTTCCTTCTCCAATGCAAGAAAGTGAAAAGTGAAAGTGAAATCACTCAGTCGTGTCCGACTCTTAGCAACCCCATGGACTGCAGCCCACCAGGCTCCTCCATCCATGGGATTTTTCCAGGCAAGAGTACTGGAGTGGGGTGCCATTGCCTTCTCTGACTGTATCTCTTAGACCTCCTCTTTTCAGTGTTGTCAGCAAAGCACATCTCCAACCTGTTCAAAAGTTTCCATCCTGCCCAGCAGTGTGATTGTTTGGAGGTGGAAGTTACGCTGAGGTCATTCAATGACAGGTTTGCTCACATGTTCCTCAGTTCACTGTGACATAGTTACACACATGGCTCAGGCTGCTATCATCCCAGCTTCCCCTCTAGTTTTACTCATGTGCCCTGGTCACTGAAGAAACAGTCCCTTCCAACTACATTTTGTCTGGCCTTCCTCTCAAGTTTAGGCTGGACTGTTTCTGGGAAGACTCCTAAGTTCTGGCCATAATACTTCTGTAAGAGATGCCTACTAACACATGGGTTTCCTGAGGACACAGTCCCCTCAGTGCCTGCCTTCTCTCCCCTTCCACCTCCCTACTCACTTTCCTATCATCAGCCTTGCCTGCCCTCCCTGTCAGGTCCATCTTAGCTGCCTTGGTTCCAAACGAGTTAAAAAAGAGCCCAGACTATTTATTTTTAGTTTCTCCATCTTCAATCAGATCTGCTGATCCCCATTTTCTGTGCAGCTTCCCTTTGTTTGCACCCCCACCCCATCAGTGCCTCTCTTTAGACTTCTGGGCCTCCTTATAGGACACCATTAGTGTTACCTACTTATCAGTTAATCTTTTCTTGGTTGGGTTTAACAGGAATAAAACCTGTTTGTGGAATGACTACTCTGCCTTGGTAGATAGGACACACTCAGAAACACACAGAATTTGTAAAGGGGTGTTTTCTTCACAGAGGTACCTTGAAATTTGGAGTATGTTATTTACCATACACACACACGTGTGTGTGTGTGTGTGTGTGTATGTATGTGTGTGTATTTCAGTCAAGGAGATAAACTGCCAAACCCCACTAGGTGTCCCCGTTCTGAGATCTGAATCTTCCCAATGCCCCTACAAGGAGGACATTCCTTTATTTCCCATACACTAGGATCTAAGCTTTCTTTGATAGAGCTTTCTCATAAATCTTTGAATGGTGCTTTCTAATTTAGAAAGCTCTTTACTCCTTCAGTCCTGACAAAAATAGTCTTTGAATGCCTATTCTGGGCCAGGCATGGGGCAAGGCATGGTACTGAAGTGATGGCAGACATCTTATTTTATGCTAGTAATAATCACACGAGACAGGCTATTATCCCATCTTACAGATGAAATTGAAGATCAAAGAGGTAACTTGCTGTCACAGGTAACTTATCTACAGTCATAGGCTGGTATGTGGCAGAGCAAGACTGGAGCAAAAGTGTATCTGATTCCTGTGTTCTTTTTCCTACATTCCATTGCCTCCTAAAAGTGGAGATACCAGGCATCAGACATTGAGGCGGAGTTATTGAGTAGGTGATATTATCTTGGCAATGTAGTGGTCTTTCTGGGATGCAGTTGGGTGCAGGGCTGGAGAGAACTGATTTTTTAAAAGGAAGCTTAAAATAGAAGGCCAGGTCCCATGAATAATATGAGATTTGGGGCTATGGGGCAGTAGCAGGGGGGAGGTTGGAGATCCAAGAGCCTGCCTCCTGTCCAGCCATCAAGCACATCATAAGCAATCTTGGGTTGTCTCTTGGAACTATGTTCTCTGACAGTTCTGGTTCTCGGTCTCCCTTCTCAAGCTTTAAGGCCCTGGAGGGCTAGATCCAGTTCTCCTGTACAGGGATAGCAGGACTCATGGGAAATGAGGAGATGCTGAACAGAAAGAACACCTGACTTAGAGGACAGGGGAGAAAAACAGAAAGAAGACCTTAGTGTTGGCTGAAGGTGGAAATGGAGAGAAATCATGCAGAAAAGAAGGGTCTCAGAACTAGGATAAGGATAGGGTCATGGGGAAGACAGAACTGATGAGGAAAGTTCCTCATAAACTGAGGGATGGGATGTGTGCATAGGAGGCCAGCTGCCATTTAACAATTATTTATTGAGTACCTACAGTGTTCCCAGGCACTACTCAGAGGCTGGGGAATATATTGGTTGAAACAAAAAGAACAAAATCTCTGCCCCATGAAGATTAGAATTTGAAAGTGGAGGTGGGGGAGAGAAGGAAGACGAGAAGAGAAATAAATTGATGAGATAATCTCATCAGTACATTTAAAAATGCTATGGCAGAGATACATGGTGCTAAGAACTGATGGGAACATTTGCCTACTCGGAGCAGGAGCAGCAAACCTAATGGGGCTGGTAGAGGTTGTTGAGGTGAGAATTGGTGGGTTGGTGTCTCTCAGTCCCGCTGGTAGCCCTCTACCTGCGACAGTTCTGCCAACACAAGGGTTGAGGGGTTTTAGGCATGGCCGCCAAGGAGGGTGGATGTGGGCTCTGAAGGGTGGGTTGGGAGGCTTGTGCAGAGGGACATCCTGTAGGGTTATGGCTCTGGGTGCCCTTTGGCAGAGATAGTTATTTTGGAGGCCTGGCTGGCAATACAGCAGGCAGATAGCAGGGGGCTGTCCACTGCCTTCTTTGGCGGAGCCTATTCAGATTGGCCATCTGCCTGCCCTGTCACTGCTCTCCCCAGATCCAGCAGATAGGCAGCCTGTACATTTATAGATAATGAAACTGAAGCTCAGAGAGATCACCTTTGAGGGTCACACAGCTAATAAAATGGAAGCCAGGTCTCCTGGCTCCGGACCCAGCACTCCTCCAGGACACTGGGCCTACAGCCATATTGAGTCTCCAGAAGGGCAGGAAGGAGCGCATGGAGGCTGGCTGGTGACCACTTCCCATGCATGAGGCTGAGAGAAGGGATATTTTAAAGGTCAGTGGGCATCCCAAGCCCACTTTGAGATGATTGAGGCGACAGGGAAACTGAGTTAAACGGCAGGATGTCAGATTCGAACAGAGGGGACCGCACCTCGCCTAGACACAGGGGACTTAAGAGTCGCAAGGGCTCTCCGGAGCCATCCGCTTCGTCCAGTCATTTTCCACAGGGAAAGGCTGAGGGCCGGAAATGGGACGTGACCTTGCTCCGTTGTTTCTGAAGGGAAAAGTTCCCCTAGAACAGGCACTACCTGCCCTCCCAGGCAGGGACGAAGGGCGGCCGTAGCGCCCTAGCCCCGGGCCTCTGCGCGCCCCCGGTGCAGGGGGAAGACAAGGCGCTCCGCCGCGCGCCCTCCTGGAGGAAACGCTTCCGTCCGCGGGACCCCCACGGCCGCGCCTCGCTCAGCACCGCGGCCGACACGCTCCCGGCAACCTTCCGCGCGTCCACCGTGGGGCCCGTGCCGCCTCCACCGTCCCCGCGGAAGAAGATCACGCCTGAAGGTGAGCGGCAGGCAAGGCGGGGCGGGGCGCGCCGCTCCGGGCTGGCTCTGCTAAGGCGGCCGCGGGCGGGAGGGCCCCACCTGCGAGCTTCACGCTCACTAACCCGTTGCTCTGTGTTCCCCGGCGGCTGTCGACTCCTAGTCCAGACGGCAGGGGCGCGGAGACTGGAGACCCCAGCAGTGCGGACCTACTCCTGCTGAGTCCGCCTCCCACCCCGGGTCCTTCGCGGCTGTGCCCGCGGCTCGGGGTGAGGGGGCCGCGCCCCGGGCGCAGGCGCTCCGCGCCCGCCGTCCGCCGGCTCAAGGCCTCCCCGCGCCCGTGGCTGGCGGGCCGGCCCTGCTGCTCCAGCGCTGCTCGCACCCACTGTTCCGCTTGCCCTTACTGCTTTCTCAGGCTTTGGGCGCTTCGAGCTTACAGGCACGCGGCAGATACCTTGCAACCCGTCTCTCAGGGGGTCGCTCCCAACTCACTGCGCAAATGCCTTTCTCTCTCTCTCTCTCTCTCAGCTCGCTCCCACTATCTCTACGGACACATGCTCTCCGCCTTCCGGGACTAGCCACAGCCCCGCAAGGCCAGCTTCCTCCTGCTTGGTTTCACAGGCTCGGATAGCCCTTACCGTCCTGCTGGTTCCCCTTACTCCCAGGGCTCCTAGTCTCCTCTCTCAGAATATACTCGTCTATCCCTCAGCATCCCGCTACCCCAGGTCCACTGTGTGTCCCTTGTAAGGCTCTCTGGGATGTGTCTGGGTCTCCTTGTGTGAGGCAGCCAGGTCGTCCATGCTTGTGGGTCTGCGGCAGGGAGAGGAAAGCAGGCGGAGATACATGGACTCCGCCTTCCGTCTTCTGCATCTAACAGGTCTGGACCGCTCACTCCACCGGAGACCAGGATGCAGAACCAAGGGCTGGGGTGGCCCTTCCAAGGAAAGGGCGCTTCAGACTTCCTTGCTTGGGTTATTTGGCCTTCTGGTTTCTGTCCGTCTCTTGGTTGCACTAGATGGGCTACGTCTGCTTTTGGCATCCCCCTTCCCGCCATTTTCCCTCCCCCGACTCATCCGCACCTTGTAGCTGCTGCCACACCTTCAGGACCTCTTTGAGGGCTGGGAGATGTAGACGGCCCCATTCTTTCTCAGGATGATGAACCTGGGAAGAAGGAAGGCTCAGGTGGAGATTCTAGGCCCTGGTTTAAGTTGAATCCCAAACGTCAAGCATAAGCATGGGGAAATTCAGCCCTCCTGCCCAGTGAGAGGTTGCAGGCAGGTCAGCTAGAGGGAGAGCCGATGTCCTGCGGTAGCTCTAAGCCCATGTGGCAGTGGGAATTACCTCCTGCCCCAGCTGTAGGGTAGAGCTGCTGCTGGGCTGGAAGGAGAAGGATCTTGGCTCTGGGGCAGAACAGAGCTAACCATGCACTGCCAGCTGTGCTCCCAGTATTTCTTGCCTTGCTGTCCCCCTTTGTCCCACTTCTTTGATAACCCCAGCCCTACAAAAATGTACCTAATGAGTGGATTGAGTATATATTAACACACTGACCTTCAAATCTGGTTTGGGAAAAAGGTAATCTGAGGCTTCCTTCCCATGATCTCCTAGCAAGAAAATAAAGCTTCCCCTTTAGTGAATCATGTCCTAGGTCCAGGAAATCCAGTGTTGTTGAAGACTGTCATTCACCTGCTTGTCCCCAAACTGTCATTCTTTGTTCAGGGTGCTTTTGGTATTTAGGGGCTGCCTCCAGAAATTCCTGAGACCTTCCCAGTTTCCGTTGCTTTCCCCAACAGCGTGGTTGCATCTAGGCCTGAGGGATATAGATCCTGCTTTGGTAGGAATGTCATTTCCAATAAATTCTCCTTCTTCATCCACATACTTCTCCTGCCAAGGTGCTTGGAAGTGTTTGGAACCCAAGTTTAGGGTGAGTTGATGGAACCCAGAGCTTCTCCTAGTGAAAGGAGAGGAAAAGTACCTGGGGCATGTTACCTGGGGCATATTACCTGGAGAGGGGCCAGTGCAGTGCCAACCTTCAGGTGGCTGAGCAGCTAGTTTGCAAGCTGATTTGGGTCTGAGTAGGGGCTAGGCTAGCAGGTCAGATGAAGGGTCAGAGAATCCTGTCTAGAAGGAGTGATGGAGCCTGGGGCAGTGCCACACTTACAGCCTTCTGCTGCAGAGTGGTGGGGCTGGGTGGGCTTCCATGCATCTGGACAAGATATTCACCTGCCCTTCCTAGCTGTCAGGCCACTGGCAATGGAGCTGGAGGAGTTCTTGAGCAGAAAATGAGTCGATTGGAGAGAAAGAGCCCCTGTCTCTGGGTAATGGATGTTAAGATTATGGAGGAGCCCCAGATTCCTGTAATTGATGAACTCACAATCAGAGACCATAAGGCCATCTGATTCCTTCAGGGAACTCTGATGGGCTAGCTAAATGGGAAATTCAGTTCCAGCTTCTCCTCTGCAACTTAACCCTATCTTAATTGGTTATGTTATAAGGCAGCAACTAGCAGGATCCAGGTCTGTTCAGGGTTTCTTGGGAGGTATTTGATGGAAGATTCTTGTCTTGGTGTATCTTCTGCCTCACCATCAATATACTTTTTATCTGGAGAGTCACCAGTGACCCATACCCTTCCCGCCCCCACCATCAGCTTTCTGTGTCTTATCAGGTCCCTTCTCAGCACTGTACTGGCTCAGTGCATCAAGAATGGGCGGATGGGTGTGTGTGAGTGTTGAGTGTGGGTGTGTATATACCAATAAATAAACTGGTCTTGAGACAACATACACATGGCTCTGGTCTTTTTTTTTTTAAAAACTTCAAACTTACCTGATGCATCTAGCTTATTCCACAGTCCTAAGGGCTGTTGTGTGCTGGAATGTAAATATCAGAGTTTTTCAAGCTTGTAGTTAGTTACCTTCTGTTTACTTATATAACCATGGAATTGATAGGTTAATGTTTGGGTTACTTGTGCCAAGGGAGTATAGGAAAAGGAGTGAGGAGTCCTAACTGCTGAGATTGATTTATTTCTTTCACTTCCTCTGTACCCACCTGCTTCACTATCCTCATAGCCTTTCACACTGATGCCAGAGGATAAGTAACTCTATCCTAAACACCCTTCAGTCATATCACTCTGCTGTGCACTTATGTAGCAACTCCCCCGCACCTCTAGATCTGAGATCCAAGTCCTTGGGGCAGGACAAGAGGCTATCTTGACTTTTTCCCGTACCCTCTCTCCTCACCAGTCTTGAGTCAGCCTAACTCAGAAATGTGTCTGTCCAGCCCCGTCACCAGAAGGCAGCACAAATACGTTTCTTGCCTTTGCAGCTGTGAACGCTCCAGACCCACTTCAAGTGTCACCTGGGGGGCACTGCCTGCCTCTCAGCAGAATTAGGTAACCAGCAACCCTTTTTGACCCGGGCGCTCTGTGCGCACCACGATGCTGCCTCGTCATTGTCCTCTCTAGTCTTTCCCACAGGGCTGTGAGGAAGCTCCTTTAAGTGAATCCCGTTGATCTCATGTGTCCCTAGATGAATATACTTGAATGAATAAGTGAGCCAACATTATCTCAGAGGGTTTTTATGAGGATTATTATTAAATCTAAAAGTTGAGAACTTTTCTGTGCCAGACACTGTTCTAAGCATGATAAATGTATTAGCTCATTAAATCTTCACAACCCTATGATGTATCATCATCACCATTTTATAGAACAGAAAATTGTAAAGCTGAGACCATGTAACTGGTATGATATAGCTATTTGTTAAAAGTTCTGACCCACTACCAGTATATATGCTTTTTTTGAGTGAGCTTGAGCCCCTACCTTGAGGCTAAGCACCCCCCCACCCCCCTTCAGCTGCCTTTCTCAGACTCTCATCTCTGCCACTCCTAAGGCACTCGGTTCCTCTGCTCTTCATGGAGACTTCTTTCTTTGTTCACTGGAATGGTGCAGTCCCTGATGGCAGCATAATACAGCCTTGAATCTTCAAGGGGAACCATTCCACCAATGATATGGGATGGCAGAGTCTGTGGGCACAGATGGCAGGATGAGAGCAAGACAAAGCCTACTACCCTCTTAATGATGAAACGTAGACTTGACCACGGAGAAGGCAATGGCACCCCACTCCAGTACTCTTGCCTGGAAAATCCCATGGACAGAGGAGCCCGGTAGGCTGCAGTCCATGGGGTCACTCAGAGTCGGACAGGACTGAGCAACTTCACTTTCACTTTTCACCTTCATGCATTGGAGAAGGAAATGGCAACCCACTCCAGTGTTCTTGCCTGGAGAATCCCAAGGACAGGGGAGCCTAGTGGGCTGCCGTCTGTGGGGTCGCACAGAGGTGGACACGACTGAAGCAACTTAGCAGCAGCAGCAGCAGACTTGACCAACTTTGGTGACCAGCTGGCTAAAGGGGTGAGATCTGAAGGATTTCAGGAAAACTGCTGTTTCCCAACATTGCCAGCCACTGGGGTGGGAAATGTAGATGAAACAGGCTTATGTGGAAATGTGAACTTGACATTGGACAGGCTGCGTTTGAGATGAGACCCTGACATCGTGTTTCTCTCAGCATTTGTGAAAAAGAAGACTCTAGATTTCTTCCCTTGGACACTTTTCTTTGCTCCTCTTAGGAATGTACCCAGCATAGTGAGAGGCAGAGAATCTGGATTTGGTCGTTGCATGTGGCTGAGGGGTGAGGCACAGCCATAATCACTGTGGCATCTGGGATTCCCATCTGGGTCCAGGTGGTACGCCCCTAGCCATGACCCTAGCCCAACCCCTTCAGTTCTTCCTGAGCTTAGCTCACCTCCAGGTGTCTCAGCCCTAGCCTGGAGCCCAGAAGCCAGGAATTCAGACAAGGCCAGGGGACACGACATGTTAGCTCTTACCCATGAAATAGTAAAACTGAACTGAGGGGGCTTCTCTGCTCTCACCCTCCATTGTACCTCCTTTACCTCCCTCTCCAGCTGGTCCAACCACCTGCAGCACTTTAAAGGGTTTCACTGCCAACTAGGTTACTCTAAGAAGTTAGATACCCAAGGATGTTTATTCAAGTGCAGCAAATAGTACTCTAAGTGTTTCGCAGTTCACACCAATTATCTAAACACTCCAAGAAGTTCCTCTCTACACACTGTCAATTGGTATATCGACTTCAAATAATTCTTATCTTTATATTCTAGCAGATTCCCTAAAGTTCATTATTAGGTAGCATTTGATTAAGCCTGTTTGATTTATTGCAGGTGCTTCCACTGGAGACCAAATTTAAGCTAATTTCCCTAAAGAACTATCATTCATTACTCATTAATTGGAGTTTTATCTGTAATTCAGTGTGAAAGTTAAGTGTTTGTTAATTTAAGAAAGTCTCTATGCTTTGATGACAAATGTTTATCTTGTGAAAATAATAAATGAGTCTAGGCTCCAGTTTGACAAAACTTTGCCATTCACACGTGTCCAGTTCAGTTCAGTCGCTCAGTCGTGTCCAACTCTTTGCGACCCCATGAAGTGCAGCACATCAGGCCTCCCTGTTCATCACCAACTCCCAGAGTTCACCCAAACTCATGTCCATCGAGTCAGTGATGCCATCCAGCCGTCTCATCCTCTGTCATCCCCTTCTCCTCCTGCCCGCAATCCCTCCAAGCATCAGAGTCTTTTCCAATGAGTCAACTCTTTGCATGAGGTGGCCAAAGTAGTGGAGTTTCAGCTTTAGCATCAGTCCTTCCAAAGAACACCGAGGACTGATCTCCTTCAGAATGGACTGGTTGGATCTCCTTGCAGTCCAAGGGCTCTGAAGAGTCTTCTCCAACACCACAGTTCAAAAGCATCAATTCTTCAGCGCTCAGCTTTCTTCACAGTCCAACTTTCACATCCATACATGACCACTGGAAACACCACAGCCTTGACTAGACAGACCTTTGTTGGCAAAGTAATGTCTCTGCTTTTTAATATGCCATCTAGGTTGGTCATAACTTTCCTTCTGAGGAGTAAGCATCTTTTAATTTCATGGCTGCAATCACCATCTGCAGTGATTTTACAGTGGAAGTGAGAAATAGATTTAAGGGACTAGATCTGATAGAGTGCCTGATGAACTATGGATAGAGGTTTGTGACATTGTACAG
Organism: Bos mutus; assembly: GCF_027580195.1. Classification (NCBI taxonomy): domain Eukaryota; kingdom Metazoa; phylum Chordata; class Mammalia; order Artiodactyla; family Bovidae; genus Bos; species Bos mutus. Next base: position 213,991 of record NC_091632.1, read on the forward strand.
GAGACAGGGATCAAGACCATCCCCATGGAAAAGAAATGCAAAAAAGTAAAATGGCTTTCTGGGGAGGCTTTACAAAGCCTGTGAAAAGGAGAGAAGTGAAAAGCAAAGGAGAAAGGAAAGATATAAACATCTGAATGCAGAATTCCAAAGAATAGCAAGGAGAGATAAGAAAGCCTTCCTCAGCAATCACTGCAAAGAAATAGAGGAAAACAACAGAATGAGAAAGAGTAGAGATCTCTTCAAGAAAATTAGAGATACCAAGGGAACATTTCATGCAAAGATGGGCTCGATAAAGGACAGAAATGGTATGGACCTAACAGAAGCAGAAGATATTAAGAAGAGATGGCAAGAATACACAGAAGAACTGTACAAAAAAGATCTTCACGACCAAGATAATCACGATGGTGTGATCACTCACCTAGAGCCAGACATCCTGGAATGTGAAGTCAAGTGGGCCTTAGGAAGCATCACTATGAACAAAGCTAGTGGAGGTGATGGAATTCCAGTTGAGCTCTTTCAAATCCTGAAAGATGATGCTGTGAAAGTGCTGCACTCAATATGCCAGCAAATTTGGAAAACTCCTCAGAGGCCATAGGACTGGAAAAAGTCAGTTTTCATTCCAACCCCAAAGAAAGGAAATGCCAAAGAATGCTCAAAGTAAAGTTACGCTCGCACATGTGAAATTCCAGCAAATTGTTTCTTCCAAGTGGGAGGCTTAAGGACTTAAAGACTGAAAAAGAAATAAGTATACAATGACCATACTTGACAATCAACCCTAATAGCCATTGCTGAGAACTGTTCATTTGTAAGATTATGAATATCAACCTCAAATTCCAATTGAAATGATAATTGAGAAGAAATTAACTTATCCAGCAACCCAAGAACCTATCAGTTCCTTAGTAGCAATGAGTGCCTTTCTCTTGGTTAGATCATTACCACTTACTGGGCAACTGAAGGCGGTGGGATTGTATCCCCCTAGGAGCTTCGAAGGTGCCAGGGCCAGAGGAAATGTATCTGATGGGAGAAGATACTCCTTGAATGGGTAGTTTGATATTTGCGGTGGATAATAAGAGAATGAATATTGACTCAATACCCACACATGTTACCCTCCTCATCTCCAAGGGCAGTGAGCCACGGAGAGCTAAGAGTTGTGGCAGTGACCTAAGTATTCCTCTCCAGTCTTTCCAAGGAGGTAAGACTGTCCAACTGAAGAAAATTGCACAACCTAACAATTGAAAAGTATGTTTTCCTTGGGGAACTTACTGAGGACTATAGCCCAGGGGAGAACCTCTCAAATAGCTCTGAGGAACTGTTCTGCCAGGACATACGCTAAAAATAAAAATGTAGTCAAATGTCAAAGATTACTGATAATCACAAAAAAACAGGCATATCAAATTAATGATTTTAGTGCCTTTCTATATATGGGAATATGCAAGAGTCCGGACTTATTGGCATTACTCTTTACATAAGCATCTTATCAGTCTAGGGCCAGTATCTGAACCACATAATGCTTTCTGTTATTTTCTCCATCCAGGAAATGGGTGCACCTTGCCACTGCAGTGTCTGATGACTTGATGGCAGGCAGCATTTTTTGTTTACTGGAATGGCAAACATTCCAGTAAATGGAACAGCAAACGGAACAACACCCCTGTCCACAGCATAAACGCAGTGACATAAACCCAAAAAGAAAATCTCACAAATGGGGAAAGATTAGGCCAGTTTATGCTTCCCAGTAGACCCAGCCCTGCCTGGTGGTTTGGGATGAGCGAGCTCTGGGGGAACCCGCCTACCCTCCCCCCAACCTTCTGTGCTCTCACCTGGGTTCTTTGAGCCTGCTCTGAGACTTGCTTCTGTTGCTTACACAGGAGAAACCTGGAGAAACCTCCAGGAGCAGTGTGTTGTCTTCCCTCTCCAGGAACAAGTCAGGAAGATAGGTGTGGTAGAGATGGTGCAGCTGGGCCCAGAGCTAGTGCAGAAGGGGCATCGGGCCCTGGACCTGGCTGATAAAACTGGGTCAAGTCTGTTGTGAAGGGCCCGGAAGAACTGAGGCCAGAATGTACTGCACTCTGAATCCCCTGACTTCTGTAATGATTCTGAAACTTATAATTTGCAATAAACCAGACACAGCCTGAAGCAGTCAGAATTAATAAGGTTTCTAGTCTGAATGGACTAAATTCTAGCTCCTGATGCTTTATCAGTTAACGTTATGTGATCTCTATCCAAATCCTTCATCTCAATTCTCCACTCACCTTCTTCCCTTCAGGAAGCTAGTCTTTGGAAAATGGCATCCCATATGAAGAGAGTCCTAGCTTCATTTCCTTTGATTCTTCTTTATAAACCCCTTGCCCCCCACCCCCAATGAAATTGGCTTCATCCTCTGAGCTGTAGACAGGGACCAGAATCTCCTGCAGCCTGGAGTATCAGAAGAGTGTGGTGAGGGGGCATGCTATTTGGCTTGGAATAAAGGGGTAGTGTCTGACCCCAATCACCCTGATTTGATCACCTCCCACTTCCTCACAGGACTCCTAATGTTGCACTAGAGGAGAGGCAGGAATTAGAGAGGGGAAACCCACAGATTCCAGCTCTATACCCCTGTCTGCTGGCTGTGTTCTGAGTGCTAGGAAAATGAGCATTCTCAGTTAATTGAAAGGGAATGAACCTATTGGGATGGAGTGCAGGAGACTGTGAATAGCACCTATGAACTAGAGCGCAACAGAATGTTGAATGAAATTTCCTGCATGTCCCCCAAGGATTTCCATAAAATCTTGTCTTTGCCCAGCCAATGAACCAGACATGGCTTCCTTTGTAATGGTGAAATAGGGGTTCAGGCACCTCATGACCACCAGCAGTGTGGTGCCTCGGATGCTTTGGGAGCCCCATCTGCTTCACAAGCCCTGGCCCTGCAATGTGTCTGGACCACCGAGGTGGAAGAGGCTATAGCATCAGTCATCTCCTCCCTCTATATCACAGACACTCTTCTAGCACCCAGTCTTTATTTATTTTTTAAAAAAAGAAATCCAAATAAGTTAGCAAAAAAAATATACAAAACAATGGCAAAACCACACAATGCTTAGTTAACAAAATTAATCACCCCAGGAGCCCCTGCCCCCCGCCCCGCACCTATCCCTGGCAACTTCAGCACAGAGACCTTGGTCAGATGGCAGCTTTACAAACAACACACAAAACAAAACAAAACATAAAACTACTGGAAGGTTCCCAGGATTCACTGTAAAAGCTTGGCCCCCCCAGTGACTTGGGAACTGGATTATTCCTCTCCCTCATCTCAATTCAGGGCAGGCCCAGCCCAGCCACTGGCATAGGAAGAGATGAACAGGAGATGTGCATGGTTTGTCCAGGTCAAGACACTGTCTTCATATCTCAAGCTATCTTTTCAGGGAGTGGATTTGGAGGCTGCATAACGATCAAAGGGCAGCTCCTGAGTTGCCCCCTGACCAGAGGGCTTACACAAGGGGGCACTCTGGTCCCTTGCTTTATCTCCCTGGAAACAGAACTGCCCTCTTGCTCTAAGGAGTCAGCTAAGTGAGAGCATTCTTTCCCTCTCTGGGTGGCAGGTTAACCTTAAGTGGATGAGGAGGGGGTAGTCTGGCATTTGTCAGCCCCAGAGCTGGTTTCCTGGCATCAGGAAAGCCTGGCTTAGAAGAGCCCTGCTGCAGAAGTGGTGGCATCTGTGGCCAGCTTGGGGGGCTCTCATGGATGCCCATCCCGGCAGACAATCTCAGTTTGGTATGGTTTCATCTGGGAAGGCCGCAGCGACATCCTCCACTGTGATGCTGTCCACGATGGAGGTGAGGGAGTGCAGATTGTGGGCGTCTGTAGGGTCCGCTGGGAGCAGATGATCTATAAGGAGAAGGTAAGAAGATGTTACCTGGTTGATGAAAGGATCGTATGACCAGAGTCAGGGGCTGAACTCTTTGGAGTAGCACAGGTTTTCCAGGACAGACGGGTGAGAAAAGCTTGGGTTCTACTCCACAGTCCATGCCTTTCCTAATGCTAGGTGCGCACATGTGTGTATGTGTGTTTGAACACCAGTGTGTCCTCTGAAATCCCCGATGTAGTTAGAATTTGGAAGCAGCTATTCTGAGGTGGAGCCAGAATAGTGTATCCTGGGAGACTGGAACTGCCCTTTGCTGGCCCAGTTTTGCAGCGTTGACTCAGCAATTCCCAGAGCAGGGACACTGTCCTCTCTGTGGGGAAGGTCAGCCACCAGGCCCCAGCTGGGCTGTTGCAGGAGGCCTAGAAAACTCCTTAGCAGGTCAAAGCTTCAGAGAGGCACAGGGCCTTCTAGCCCACTATTTGGGGCCCTAGTTTCAAAAACCTCCTAGAGAGGCTGAGGGAAAAGTACCGGAGCAGGGAATAAGGGAAGAGGGAAGAACTGCACCTAGAGACAGACTGTGTGATTTGAGTCTCACTTACCCCCTGGGTTGGGGCCAAACTCCAGTGCGCTGCCCCACTGTGGACTGCAGGAGGCGCTATGGGAGCTGCATTCACTGGGCACCTGCAAGACAGAACGGAGGCCCAGGGTTAGGGCACCACCATTCTTGGTAGTGTCTCTTTTGTCCAGTCCCAGTGGACAGAAGAAGTGCCTGTGGTGGGGTTGGAGGGAGGGTCACAAGCTGCAGCCCTCCAGCCTAGCCCACCCCCTATTTCAGAATCTTCAAAATTACCTCTTTTAATTTGGCCACAGAACCCCTGATTCAAGGCCTTTCCCAGCACCCATCCTGGGGTGGGGGGTGATTCTGCCCCTATAGGGCGCCCAGATTAAGGAGGGCTCTTTGGTTTCCTGACTCTGGGATCGGGGTGAAGGAGGCAGAGTGTCTGGCTCAACTAGACCGACTTCTGCGCAGGCCTGTTGGGGTTCCGTGAGGGAGGCCGAGTGGGTTTCCTCTCTACTGGCCATACCCAGGATGGGGTTGGCTAAGGGGCGAAGCAGTCTTCTGAGGTACGCTTGACCTTGCCTTTGAGGCCCTAACACCAGACGCTGGGGTTAACCTTCCTCCCCATCCAGCTGACTCTGGACTTGCTTCTGGACCCCTCCTAAAGGCCTGTGCCACCCCCTCCACATGCCTCTCCTCCCGGTTGCCTTTGTCTTATCTGGAAAGGACACGGGGACACCGGAGGTCAGCTGGGCGGTCCAGCTGTAACAAAGGAAAGGCATCCTGCAGCCTCCTAAGACCCTGCCTGGCTCCTGCTCCAGCCATCTGACTGAGCCCACGATGGGGTCCCCTGAGGCTGTCCAAATGCCCCCTGTGCCCCCTGCCCGGGCAGGCGGGTGAGGTGGCCACTTACCGCCGGCTGGGGTCCGCCCCCGCCTCGGTAGCGTAGGTCGCGCTCCTCCTGGTTGAGGGAGCTGAGCAGGGCCTGCAGGCGCTCTATGTACTGGATGGCGCTGCGCAGGATCTCCACTTTGGGCAGCCTCTGGTTGGGGTTGAGCAGGGTGCTCCTCTTGAGGGCCTCGAAGGCTTCATTCACCTTCTTGAGTCTGCGCTTCTCTCTCAGCGTGGCGGCGCGCCGCCGGTCCACAGACACCGACTTCCTCTTACACACCTTACACGCCCACGGCAGGCACTGGCCCGGGCAGTGCTCCGCAGGCCCCAGACCCTTGTCTTCAAGGGGCACTCGAGCCTCAGGGCTCAGGCTGAGCTCAGCCCGCTCGTAGCCTGGCGGCTCAAAGCCCTGGAGGTGGACAGGCAGGTAGTTCTCCCCGTCATAGAAGTGAGGTTCCTGATAGAAGTAGGGAGAGGTCTCATACAGCTCCATGGGGTCAGAAGAGACTTGTTCCTGCCACCAGCCCCCAAGCTCCTGCGGCCCCTCACGCCAACTGCTGGGTGCCATTTAAACCCTCCCCGCTGGCATGGAACCAGAGATAAATATAGCCAACGCCACAGAAACCTGAGCCCCCCTCTAAGCTGTTGCTGCACATCAAGACGTTTACAGTGGATTAGACGTGATTCCCCTTCCCTCTCCCCCTGCACACACCACCCCGGCCCCCGCCCCAGCCGGCCTACCCCTAGCTGGCTCCCGTGCACTGGGAGGGAGGCCACGGGTGTAATCTGACTAGTTTTCATTTCTCGACAGCCCCCGTGGGGGCCGGGAAGCTGGGGGAGGACACACATTCTCCCCTCATCTGCTCCTTTCAATTACTCCTAGCTGGGCGGCCTGCCTGCTGCTAGCCTCAAAGAAGAGGGGTGGGGTGGGGGAAGGCCAAGGAAGGAGCAGGTTTAGGCTGGAAGGGGCCGTGGGAAGTCAGTCTATTCATCTCCCTGCTTCCTCATAGCGCCTTACCCAGACTGTATTGGTGAGATCAAACTCTTCAGAAGATTCCCTTTCCAGAGGGTGACAGCACTTCAGTTTGTGAACATGTATGGATACTCAGTGTCCAGGGTAAGGATTGGCAGATGGATTCAACTTTTAGGTTTTCAAAGCAATTTTGACATCATATATTTCTTAAGTCTCATGTGATTGTGGATAAACTGAGGCAAAGGGAATTTTTCGGTCTTGTTTTCTCCTTTTTGATAGGAGTCAGTGGAAGTTTTCTCTTTAATACAGCTGACCAGTGTCAGAGCAGAGACTGGAATTTACAGTCTACACATCACCATCTTCCCCACAGTGGCAAGGTCAAGATCAGTCCTCTGTCTCCTCCCTTTCTGACTCTGAATCATTCATCTGTCTTCCCATGTCATCTTTTCAACTTGTTTCCTACCCAATTTAGACACCAGGATTTTCCTGGCTCCTTAATGTGGGTGAGGAGGGAAGGAGAGAAAGCAGAGACCTTCAAATGCAGTTTAAATATACCCTCTCCTTGACCACTTGGCTGGGTTGCTCTGGTCTTCCCATCTGAGCCATCAACTTTATATATACCACACAGATCTCAAATGTCAAGTGGAGGAGGGACTGCTTAATCTTTGGGCTTCTCAGTCTGTGATCACCTCTCAGCTGAGGCTTTGGGGTCTGAGGGAACAATGATCCCAATACAGTAGGCAGGCCTCAGAGATCAGCAGCGAACAAGTCTCAGTCTTAGGACTGAAGAATCACAGGGATGCCCAAGGCAGTGTCTCTACCCTTGAGGACCTTCCCATCTAGTAGACCCTGCTGGCCACCTAGTTCTGCTCAACCCCTGATGCCTGAATCCCCTTCCCATGTAGCCATTGTCCAACATCTGCTGACTTCTTAAGGCAGCCCATTCCACTGATGAGCAGGAAGCCCTTCTGGGTTTTAAACTGCAGCCTGCACCCTGAATCTTCTATCCTTTGATCCCAGTTTTTTTGTCCCCTAAAACACTCTGGACTTAGCCCCATTTCTTCTCAAATGACAGATGAGACTGATATTACAAGTTCCAGCTGGTGGCAAGGATAATAAGAGGAAGAGGAACTGTGCTGGAGTCTTGGGGAAGACTTCACAGGGGAGGTGAGATCTGAATAGAGCTTGAAAAATGCAGCATTCCACCCTCTCTTTGTCTATGGTGAGGAGTAGAAAAATTTTGCTATCCCAAAAATGTGTCCTTTGAGATAAGGAACAGAGATGAGGAGGGTACATAGCTAGACATTTTTTTTTTTTAACCCAAGCATGTTGAGGGGAAGCAACAAGGCCTTAATTTGGGTTTTGGTTTTACTAGTGTGATAAAAAGTGGCAGTATAGGAGCTATGGGTTGTAAACTTTGCTTTGATCCTGACCAGATAGGCTGATAGCTGAGGGGTTCCTGATAGCTCAGTTGGTAAAGAATCCGCCTGCAATGCAGGAGGCCCTGGTTTGATTGCTAGGTCTAGAAGATCCACTGGAAAAGAGAGAATCTACCCTCTTCAGTATTCTTGGGCTTCCCTCATGGCTCAGTTGGTAAAGAATCCATCTCCAGTGTGGGAGACCTGAGTTCGATCCCTGTATTGGGAAGATCCCCTGAAAAAGGGAATGGCTACCCACTCCAGTATTCTGGCCTGAAGAATTCCATGGACTCTATAGTCCACGGGATCACATAGAGTCAGACACGACTGAGCGACTTTCACTTTCAGATAGGCTGAAGAAGAATCTATTAATATTTCTAACACCCCACCAAGAAAAGAAAAAAGAAAACCCTTGCCTCAGTTTACACTCAAATTCTGAGTGCTGAGAAAAAGAGTGATGTTGAAGTTACTATAGAAACCCAGAAATTGCACTGTTTTGTCCTTTTTGGACCCGGTCTGCCACACTCTTAAACAATGTGACCTCATCCTCTAAAAATGGAAGCAGGAGAATTGAGCTTGTTCTGTGATTATTTCTAGGATCTTAATAGACTGGTTCCAACTGGGAAAAGGAGTACATCAAGGCTGTATATCATCACCCTGCTTATATAACTTATATGAAGAGTACCTCATGAAAATGCAGGGCTGGATGAAGCATAAGCTGGAATCAAGATTGCCGGGAGAAATATCAATAACTTCAGATCTGCTGTTGACACCACCCTTATGGCAGAAAGTGAAGAAGGACTAAAGAGCCTCTTAACAAAAGTTAAAGCGGAGAGTGAAAAAGTTGGCTTAAAGCTCAACATTCAGAAAACTAAGATCATGGCACCTGGTCCCATCACTTCATGGCAAATAAATGGGGAAACAGTGGAAACAGTGGCAGACTTTATTTTGGGGGGCTGCAAAATCACTGCAGATGGTGACTGCAGCCATGAAATTAAAAGATGCTTGCTCCTTGGAAGAAAAGCTATGACCAACCTAGACAGCATATTACAAAGCAGAGACATTACATTGCCAACAAAAGTCCATCTAGTCAAGGCTGTGGTTTTTCCAGTGGTCATGTATGGATGTGAGAGTTGGACTATAAAGAAAGCTGAGTGCCGAAGAATTGATGTCTTTGAACTGTGGTGCTGGAGAAGACTCTTGAGAGTCCTGTGGACTGCAAGGAGATCCAGCCAGTCCATCCTAAAGGAGATCAGTCTTGAGTTTTCATTGGAAGGACTAATGTTGAAGCTGAAACTCCAATACTTTGGCCACCTGATTCGAAGAGCTGACTCAATGGAAAAGATGATCCTGGGAAAGATTGAGGGCAGGAGAAGGGGACGACAGAGGATGAGATGGTTGGATGGTATCACCAACTCAATGGACATGAGCTTGGGTAAACTCTGGGAGTTGGTGATGGACAGGGAGGTCTGGCATGCTGCAGTCCGTGGGGTTGCAAAGGGTTGGACACGATTGAGCAATTGAACTGAACTATCTAGTTGGTGAGTGTGGATACTGTGCAAATGTTAAATTACAGTGCAAGAGAGAGAGATGTTTTAATTCAGCAGTAAACATGGGGTTATGACCTATTGCAAATGAGTGGGTTCATCAAATGAATGTTTCAGTTTATAGAAAATCAAAACCACCAAAGGCTGGAGTCTCTGTGGAAGGGGAGGAGATCCCTGGATTGGATCCTGGAGAAATGGTAGGATTTGGATGAGGAGAAGAAGGCAGGGAGATCATTGGGTAGATGAGCATATATGGAGCTCAGGGTTCAGGTAAGTGGATGACTGGACAAGGCTGCAAAGATGAGAGGAGGCCCACCTGGCAGCAGGGAAGGGCTTGAGGCAAGGCGACCACATAGAAGACCATGACAATGACGCAGTGCCAAGTGCTGAAGACCTGCAGGAGCCACTCAGAGATAAGACGGTGGGTTCGACTGGGAAGGATGCAAGTTTCAGGCTAAATACCGGCACGAGACCGATAGTCAGCAAGTACCGTAAGGGAAAGTTGAAAAGAACTTTGAGATGGTACATGTGCATGCTAGAGGAATCGTTGCTGTATTAATGAAAGGGCACCTGGCACGTGGAAACACCCCTAAAACGTTCATTCCCTTCCTTGTTGTATCCCCTCCTCCACTCCTGGCCTCTCTCTCAGGCTATTTCTCTGGTTGTCTTCGTTGTCTCCAGAGGACCAGAACAACAGGAATGAGAGAGGGAAAACATGACCCCACACCATGTGTGTATACAGTTATTCATTCACTTTTTCATTCAAAGATTACATAATGTGTACCTTGTGCTGGGTGTCAGAGTCACTAATGTGAATAAGACGTGGTCTTTCTGCCATCTTCACTTCACCCATGGGAAGATGATTATACAAAGTCGGTGATAATAGAGTAGGCTAGAAACAGTGCTTAATATAATCCAGAGAAGGAATTTATTCATTTATCCCTTTCTCTGCTCAACTCAGTTTCCTGAGAGCCTACTCTCTATCATTCCCTGGGCAAGACTGGACATTGGCAAGAGTGGCAAATAAAGTCAGTTCCTGCCCTCAGTCTGGGTGTGAGTTTAGGCTTATGTCTGTGTATCACTCGCTTCTGACCAAATGTGAGGACAGGACTGGGAGATGAGGGTGACCTTGTGTCTGGGTTTCAATGAATCCCTGTCTGTGGATGTATTTGTGTATGTCTGTCCAAGTAAGTGGCTTGTGGACTATGTTAAATCCCAGCTGTGAGGCACAGACCCTTCCAGGACTGAGAGATTAGGGTGGCCCAAGTGTCTCTGACCTCAGAACCCTAATGGAGAGACTGGCCCTTTTCTCACCTTGTTCCTCTCTCAGAGCTGAACTGTGGAAAAGTTGCCCCTAGAGGCCCCCCCGTGCATATTCCTCTGCTCCATGCTGACCGCCCTCTGATGGATGGGAACACATTGGTGCCAAGCACAGAACAGCCTTTGTGCTCTGCCACCAGTGGTGATCCATCAGCTCTAACCTGACAGCAGGGCGTCAGGTCTTAATCCCTACCCCTGCTGGCGTGGGCACTCTGGGCCCCCTGCTCTGACTGTAGCCTCCTCCTCTAGCAGTCCTGCTTCCTCCAGAGGAAGTCCTTGTCCCTGTCCAAGGCTCCAGAGCCAGGCTGTTTGTGCCTCTACCCTGACTGTCTCAACTTGATTCTGTCTATTTGCATGCTGGGCTCATCTCATTTGCATGGTACTGGTTGAATTTCAAAATGCTCAGAGATCCCTTTCACCTGCTCCTGACTCTTTGTTTCTGCATCTGCTGCATACCCAGTCCCAGCTGTCTGATACCCAGGATCTTCCAGTCCCTACTGACCTCGCAGTGGGGCTGACCTAGGTTGCTAATTTGCTTGACTTACATCAAAGCAAGTTTCCTATCCCAGAGTCTCACATGCGTAGGTATAAAGGATCAAGGAGGAGGTTCTGGAAGGGTGGGAGCCTCTGGTTTCTCCAGACAGGCCCCACATTTTGTTTGCCTAGGCTAGTTCTGTGGTATTATGAATGAGGACCAGGTGGGAGCTGGGCAGCAGAATACATGTGCATTTCAATAGGACTTAGATGCAAGAACATGGCATGCAAATCAGCATTATTTTTAGGACTTTGTAGCAGGGTGAGAAGAGATCACAGAATCATAGAATGTCCAAACGGTGAGGTAGTCTAAAAATCAGCTAGTGCACCTTATTTATTCTTTTTATATATCGGATGCACAGAGCACTAGTGTCAGAAGTGTGAAAGGTGTTGGCTCTTAGCCTGAGTTTAGTTAGGCCTCGGAGCTGAATGAAGGTGCCTCCTCTCCCTCTCTGAGGCTGACAGGTGAAGAAGTGTGCTGTGAATACATGTTTTCCAGGTAAGCCTGAGGCTATAGGTGGGAGGCAGCAAGGGAATGGGAGGTGCTCTAGGTTTCAAATAGAGTGTTTAGAGAGCTATTGGGAGAGGTAGTGATGGAGAAATGAATAGAAGACACAAGAGAAGGGTGAGACAATTGGCTGGAGAGACCAGAGGGAATCCTGAAGTCTTGAGAAAGAAGGAGAGGTTTGGACGCAGATGGGAGTCATGGTGGAGAAATGAGGGGGAGGGGAGGGCTACAGGCCTCCGGAGACAGCACATTGTTTCCACTGAGAACAGGGCATCAAATTACCACTGGGAAATCCGTCCCTGCCTGGAATCTGGAGCTCAGGCTCAGGCTCATTCATCAAGAATCTCTGGGGTTGGGGTGGGGAAGTGCAGGTCTGCAGGTGGTAGGGTCCTCAGGAAGTGAGGGTCATGGAGAGGTGGTTGGTAGATACAAAGTGCAGAGCTACTTTTTAAAATAAGCAGAACAGGGCTTAGCAGAGTATGTGGCAGTGTAAACCTGAGGAACTTGGGGAAAATATAGGTGAGGATTTCTTAGGAGTAGTTCATGCTTCTGTGAGGGCTTGACCTTCAGCTCCCAGTTGAGACAGTTCAGGGAAAAAGGAAGAGGGAACCCTAGATACGGAGTCAGGGCACGTTACTGTCCCCATTTCCGAACTCTCCTGTTTGTAAATCAAGATGCTGGATTGAATGATTCCAGTGGCCCTTTGAGAGGTGACATTCTTTTTCTGACACAGCATGTGGGGCTGGAGGAAATACTCCTGGGGTCGGGGTAGAAGGACTGTTTTGAGTGTTTAAATCAGATGCAGCTCTAAAGATCGATTCATAGGGTCAGAGCAGGCAGGTTTCCTTGGCTAGTCTGTCCTGTTCCCGTCTCTGCTCTGCTCCCATACTCAAGCTCACTGAAGGACAACTGGGATGTTCTGTGGACCCACTTCAGCCTACCTAACTGCCTAGCATGTGTGTGTCATACTCATCTCTAACAGCACACCCCACCTGTCCCCCTTCTCTTCCAGCCACTCAATTCTCTCCTCCCTGTGGGCTAAGAGTCCTAGCATGCCACCCCACCCCCTCCTACTCCCTGGACAGCTTCTATTTCTGCCTCTTTGACGAGTTGTGACATATTTGGGAGCAGCTGCTGCCTGGGTGGAAGTGCTTTTGCTTTTCTCTCAGCTCTATCTTCTCCTCCCCAATATCTCTTTCAATAGCCACCACTTCCCAGAATTTGCTATAAGACCCTCCCTGCATTCCTCTCCCTGGAACTCAGTCCGCCAGCTTTTCCTAGGTTCCTGCAGGCATGGCCAGGGCTGTAGGCTGATATGGAGGGAGCTTTGTAGGATAGGAAGTCAGGTGGCCAGGTGTAGGGATCTCTTACAGAACAGGATCTCTTCTGCCAAGTCCCAGGCTGTTATGGTTTGAGGCAAATTTTTTCCTCCTTTGGGATTCACTTTTCTATCTTTAAAATGGGGAAGATGAGTAATGTCTTCCCCACCAGCTGTAAATAGTTTGCCATCTATTAACTGTAGGTGACTGACACCACCATTCAGTAGTTCCTCTCTACCTCTTATCCTTCCAAACCCAATTCATCAAAAACCCCTCAATCTCTGCTCCCCTTTGTATCTTAACAATTCCTAGCTTCACACAAAGCCAGAAATTATTTAAATTTCCACTAGTTATAGCAAGAGACTCACAAAAGAGTCACACTTTAGCAGTAAAATAAAGAGTACTCTAAATATGCTTTTTAAAAGTTTAAAAACAAGCCTCAAGCAAAGAGTCAAACTAACTTCCTACCAGAACAAAGTCTAACACTGATCAAAGGACTATGATAAAATTCAACACTCAATTATATAAAATTCATGTCAGTTATTCAATTAAAAGTTAGTAGGCAGCAAAGAAGCAGAAAAAAAAAAAAAGTGACCTAAAATCAGGAGAAAAATTTCTCCTATAATCAGGAGAAAAATCAGTCAATTGGAATAGACCCAGAAATGATAGAGGTGATATAATTAACAGACAAGACCATTAAAAGGGCTTTTAAATATGCTCAATATGCTTAAGGATTTAAAGGAAAATGTGAGCATAATGAAGAAAAAAATAGAAGCTATAAAAATAAATCAAAATTTCACTTGTAGAATTATGTATTAGTCTGCTTTGGCTGCCATAACAAGATACCATAGGCTGGATGGCTTAAACAACAGCATTTTATTTTCTCACCGTTCTGGAGGCTAGAAGTCTGAAATCAGAGTACCAGCATGGTTGGATTCTAGTGGGAGCCCTCTTTCTGGCTTACAGGTTGCTGCCCTCATGCTGGGTGCTCACATGGCTTTTCCTTGAAAGAGAGATCACTCTCTCTTGTATTTCTTCTTATAAGGGTAATAATCCCATCAGACCAGGCCCCCACCCTTAATACCTACCAACTCCACAGCCCCATCTTCAAATACAGTTACATTGATTACATTGAGGGATTAGGGTTTCAACATATGAAGATGGGGATACATTAGTTCATAACAGATTAGACATTGCAGAGAAAAATTTCATTGAATCTGAATACAAAGTAATAGGAAAAATGAAACAAAAAAATTTTTTAAAAAGAGCTTCAGTGACATGTGGGACAGTATCAAGTGGATTAATATGCATGTAATTAAAGTTCCAGAGAGGGGCAGAAAAATATTAGAAGAAATAATGGTTAAATTTCTACAAGTTGGGTAGAAACTATGAACTCACAAATCTAAGTCACTTAATGAAGGATAAACACAAAGAGAACCACACCAAGGAGCATCATACTCAAAGTTCTGAAAATCAGTGATAAAAACATTTTAAAGCAGTCAGAGTAAAAGAGGCCTATTGTGTATAGAGGAATGAAGATTGTTAAAAGCTGCTAAGTATTATGAGGGATACTATGAAGGACAGCAGAGAAGGTAGTGGCACCCCACTCCAGTACTTTTGCCTAGAAAATCCCATGGACAGAGGAGCCTGGTAGGCTGCAGTCCATGGGGTCGCTAGAGTCGGACACGACTGAGCGACTTCCCTTTCACTTTTCACTTTCATGCATTGGAGAAGGAAATGGCAACCCACTCCAGTGTTCTTGCCTGGAGAATCCCAGGGACGGGAAAGCCTGGTGGGCTGCCGTCTATGGGGTGGCACAGAGTCGGACACGACTGAAGCGCCTTAGCAGCAGCAGCAGCAGCATGAAGGACAGAAAACAGTAGAACCTCTTGAAAGTGCTGAAAGAAAAAAAAACCTATCAAACAAGATTCTGTACTCACCAAAACATATCTTTTAAGAATTAAGTAAAATAAAGACATTTTTCAAACAAAAATAAGCTGGCAGAATTTATCACCAGGACATATTTACTATAATAAATGGTAAAGGAAGTTCTTCAGGCAGATGGAAAATGATACAAAATTGAAACTCGGATTTGCATAAAGGAATGAAGAGCATCAGAAGTGGTAAACGTGGGTAAATATAAAAAGACCCCTCACTGTAAAATTTCTTTAAACGATAATTATCTATTTAAAACAAAAATAATAAGAATGTATTTTAGAGTTTATAACACAAAGATGAAATGTAAGATGCCAATAGCACAGAGAATGGGAGGTGAGAAAAGAAGTATACTGTTGCAGGGTTCTTACTTACACATAAGCGCGGTACAGTATTATCTGAAAGTATACTGTGATAAGTTAAAGATGAATACTGTTAAATCTAGAGCAACTACTAAAACATAAAACATAGAACTATAGCTAATGCATCATCACTGGAGATAAATTAGAATATTAAAAAATACTCAGTTAATCTAGAAGATAGGAAAAGAAACAAAAAAGAATAAAGAGTAATAGGATAAATTGAAAACAACTACCAAGATGGGAGACTTATATCCAACCATATCTATAACGTCATTAAATATAAGTAGACTTTGGCACAAATATGCAGATAACTTGAGAGTAAAATGATGGGAAAATATATACAATGAGAACACTAATCATAAGAAACCTGGAGTGGCTATATTCATATCAGAAAAGTAGATTTGAACAAAAACTGTTACTTGGGATAAAGAGATACATTATACAATGATAAAGGGCTCAATTTATCAAAAAGTAATCATCTTAAATATATATGTACCTAATAACAACCCCTTTAAATTACATAAAGTAAAAAAATAAATACATAAAGCAACATACACAAAAATCAAACTGAAGGGAGAAATAGACAAATGCAAAATTTTAGCTAGAGATTTTAAAAATCATCTTTCAGTAATTCATAGAACAGTAGGTAAAATCAACTTGGAAATAGAAGACTTAAATTTATCAATCATCCTGGTGCCCGTGGCAGATGCATGTTGATGTATGGCAAAACCAATACAATATTGTAAAGTAAAAAAAAAAATCACGGAAAAATTTATCAATCAATTTTGCCTATGGACATTTGTAGTATATTCCACGCAACAGTAGCTGCACATGGTTAAGATATGCTGTACCACAAAACAAGTCTAAATACATTTTAAAATACTGATAATAAAGAAAGCAATGAGATTAAATTAGAAATCAATAACAAATTTCTAGAAAATCCCAAAATACTTTGAAATTAAACTTTTAAATGACTCAGTTCAGTTCAGTCACTCAGTCATGTCCACCTCTTTGCAACCGCATGGACGCCAGGCTTCCCTGTCCATCACCAACTCCTGGAGCTTGCTCAAACTCATGTCCATTGAGCCAGTGATGACATCCAACCATCTCATCCTCTGTCATCCCTTTCTCCTCCTGCTTTCAATCTTTCCCAGCATCAGGGTCTTTTCTAATGAATCAGTTCTCATCAGGTGCCCAAAGTATTGGAGCCTCAGCTTCAGCATCAGTCCTTCCAATGAATATTCAGGACTGATTTCCTTTATGATTGACTGGTTTGATGTCCTTGCTGTCCAAGGGTCATTATTTATTGAACCCTTTCTTCTAGGCCCTATGCTAAGTGCTGGATAACCTGTAATTCATTTAATCCTTACAATCATTCCATAAGGTAACTACTATTATCACCATTTTACAGATGAGGACCCGGAATTCAGAGAGGGTAGGACTTCCCTGGTGGCTCAGATGGTAAAGCGTCTGTCTACAATGCGGGAGACCTGGGTTCGATCCCTGGGTTGGGAATATTCCCTGGAAAAGGAAATGGCAACCCACTCCAGTACTCTTGCCTAGAAAATCCCATGGACAGAGGAGCCTGGTGTCCATGCAGTCGCAAAGAGTCGGACACGACTGAGCGACCTCACTTTCACTTTCAGAAAGCTGGTGAGTTGTACAGCTAGGACCAGAAACTCTTATCTGTCTAAAGCCAAAGCCCAGGTCATGATCAGTATGTTATTTAATAATCAACTAGTTAGCGCATTTGAGACAGGTGTCCCAAAGAGAGCCCTGTTGGGTGTATGGGTAGGGGAGTGTGTGCCTCGGTTGTTGAGTTCCCACTTGCCTCCTTACCAACTCCCCACCCTCAGTATTACCCTCATACTTGGTGCTCAAACCCCTTCCCTATGGAAAGTCTCCCATTGGATGTTTCCTTGTGTTTTTCCCCACCCCAATTCCTCTCTGTTTTAGGGCTCCTCTGTGCCTAGCCAGCTTTCTCCATGGCAGGCTCACAGGCCTTTCTCATGTGGTCTGTCTAGACTCAACTTCCCGGTGGTCCAGTGGTTAAGACTCTGCACTTCCAATGCAGGAGGTACGATCCCTTGTCACAGAACTAAGATAGCACATTCCATATACTGCGATGGTAAACAAATAGATAAATAAACTCTTCACAAGTCTTCCTGGTCCTCCTCCTCTAGGAGTCCACCTTCTCTGCTCTCACTTATGACTTCCTAATCTTAGCAGGCCTGCTTTCTGCCCCAGGGCTTTCTGGATCCTTTTCTCTAGGCCCTGAGCTCCAAACAAGCCTTGAGACTACCCATGTTCCTGAGACAGCCTTCTCAGACCAGACCCACCATTTCTGGTCACCTAGACCCTTGAGGAGTTAGAGTATCCCCAAACTAGCCAGACTAGCCAGACTGCCTGGATTTTAATGTTAGCATCGTCACTTTCTAGCTGTGTAAGTGGCTTGACCTCACTGTGCCTCCATTTCTTCATCTGTTTAACAAGGATAAAAATAAGACCTGTCTCATAAAGTTATTTTTTTGGATTAAATGAGTTCATATTTATATGAATGCTTCTTATGTAGTATGTACTCAATAAGCTTTATCTACATGATTATTACTGAGCCAAGCCATGACACATAGGGCCACCCAAGACGGATGGGTCAATGGTGGAGAGTTTTGACAAAACGTGGTCCACTGGAGAAGGGAATGGTAAACCACTTCAGCATTCTTACCTTGAGAACCCCATGAACAATATGAAAAGGCAAAAATATATGGCACTGAAAGATGAACTCCCTAGGTCAGTAGGTGCCCAATATGCTGCTGGAGAAGAGCAGAGAAATACCTCAAGAAGGAATGAAGAGCCTGAGTCAAAGCAGAAACAGTGCCAAGTTATGGATGTGTCTGGTGGTGAAAGTAAAGTCCAGCGCTGTTAGAACAATGTTGCATAGGATGGAATGTTAGGTCCATGAATCAAGGTAAATTGGAAGTGGTCAACAGGAGATGGCAAGAGTGAACATCAACGTTTTAGGAATCAGTGAACTAAAATGGAAGGGAATGGGTGAATTTAATTCAGTTGACCATTGTATCTACTACTGTGGGCAGGAATCTCTTAGATGAAATGGAGTAGCCCTCATACTACTCATACAAGAGTCCAAAATGCAGTACTTGGGTGTAATCTCAAAAATGACAGAATGATCTTGGTTCTTTTTCAAGGCAAATCATTCAATATCACAGTAATCCATGTCTACGCCCCAACCACTAATGCCAAAGAACGTGAAGTTGAATGGTTCTATGAAGACCTAAAGACCTTCTAGAACTAGCACCAAGAAAAGACATCCTTTTCATCATAAGTGTCTGGAATGCGAAAGTAGGAAGTCAAGAGATACCTGAAGTAAAAGGCAAGTTTGGCTTTGGAGTACAAAATGAAGCAGGACAAAGCCTAACAGAATTTTTCCAAGAGAACACATTGGTCATAGCAAACGCCCTCTACCAACAACACAAGAGATGACTCTACACATGGACATCAACAGATGGTCAATAGTGAAATCTGATTGATTATATTATTTGCAGTTGAAGATGGAGAAACTTTATACAGTCAGCAGAAACAAGACTTGGAGCTGACTGTGGCTCAGATTATGGACTCCTTATTGCCAAATTCAGACTTAAATTGAAGAAAGTAGGGAAAACCACTAGGCCATTCAGGTATGACCTAAATTAAATTCCTTATGATTATACAGCAGAAGTGACAAATAGATTCAAGGGGTTAGATCTGATAGATGAGTGCCTGAAGAACTATGGAAGGAGGTTTGTAACGTTGTATAGCAGGCAGTGATCAAAAGCATTCCCAACAAAAAGAAATGCAAAAAGGTAAAATGGTTGTCTGAAGGCCCTTACAAATAGCTGAGAGGGACTTCCAGTTCAAGATGGCAGAGTAGAAGGACCTGTGCTCATCTCCTTCTGCAACAGCACCAAAATCATAACTAGCTATTAAACAACCATTGACAGGATGCTGCTGCTGCTGCTGCGTCGCCTCAGTCGTGTCCAACTCTGTGTGACCCCATGGAACCTACCAAAAAAAGATACCCCATGCCCCAAGACAAAGAAGAAGCCTCAGTGAGATGGTAGCAGGGGCACAATTACGATAAAGGCAAATCCCATACCTGCCAGGTGGGTGACCCACAAACTGGAGAACAATAATACCAAAAAAGATCTCCCACTGTTGTGAAGGTTTGGATCCCCACTTTGGCTTCCCAGGCTGAGGACCCAACAAAAGGACTAGGAATCCCAAGAAACCTGACCTTGAAGCCCAGTGGGATTTGATTACAAGACTTCCACAGGACTGGGGGAAAGAGAGACTTCAGGCTACAAAGGCACAAACAAAACCTTGCATGCACCAAGCCTCAGAGGAAAGGAGCAGTGACTCCATAGGAAACTGAAGCAAAGCTACCTGTTAGTGTTGGAGGGGTCCTGTGGAGGTGTGGGTCAGCAGGGGTTCACCACAGGGATGGGCAGATGGGCAGCAGTTGTCTGGGAAGGTCCCCTTTGGCATAAACACTCTTGGAGGTCACCATTAACCTGACCATAGAGCCTGTAGCCCCAGGGCTACAGGCCAAAAAAAAACTACCAGGGAGGGAGTGCAACCCCACCCATCAGCAGATAATTGGATTAAAGCCTTACTGAGCAAGACCCTGTCCACCAGAGCAAGACCCACTTTTCCCCACCACCAGTCCCTCCCTTTATACTGTTTATGGGGTTCTCAAGGCAAGAATACTTAAGTGGCTTGCCATTCCCTTCTCCAGTGGACCACGTTGTGTCAGGACTCTCCACCATGACCCATCCATCTTGGGTGACCGTACACGGGACATGGCTCATAGTTTCATCGAGTTAGATAAGGCTGTGGTCCAAAGCACAGGCGGCTGCGACGGGCGTGCTAAGCGCGGCTGAGAGGAGCTACCCCACGTCCGAGGTCAGGGGCAGAAGCCAGGAGGACCCCATGCCCGAAGGGCGGTGGCCAAGAGGAGTCACCCCACGTCCGAGGTCAGGGGCAGTGGCTGACAGTGCCAGACTGCAAGGGCGCAGGAACGGCCAAGAGGAGCTACCCTGCGTCCGAGGTCGGTGGGGGCGGCGGAGAGGAGATACCCAGCGTTCGAGGTCAGGGCGGCAACGAGAGGAATTATCCCGCACGCGAGGCCAGGGGCGGCGGGCAGGAGGAGCAACCCCGGAGGACCAACCCCACGGGCACAGGAGGGCCTAGAGGAACTATCCCATGTTGAAGGTCAGGAAGGGCGGTGGTGAGGAGATACCCCTCGTCCAAGGTAAGGAGCATTGGCTGCACTTTGCTGGAGCAGCCATGAAGAGATACCCCACACCCAAGGTAAAAGAAACCGAAGTAAGACGGTAGGTCTTGCAAGAGGGCATCAGAGGGCAGACACACTGAAACCATACTCACAGAAAACTAGTCAATCTAATCACACTAGGACCACAGCCTTGTCTAACTCAATGAAACTAAGGCATGCCCGTGGGGCAACCCAAGATGGGCGGGTCATGGTGGCGAGATCTGACAGAATGTGGTCCATTGGAGAACGGAATGGCAAACCACTTTAGTATTTTTGCCTTGAGAACCTCATGAACAGTGTGAAAAGGCAAAATGATAGGATACTGAAAGAAAAACTCCCCAGGTCGGTAGGTGCCCAATATGCTACTGGAGATCAGTGGAGAAATAACTCCAGAAAGAATGAAGGGATGGAGCCAAAGCAAAAAAATACCCAGTTGTGGATGTAACTGATGATAGAAGCAAGGTCCGATGCTGTAAAGAGCAATATTGTATAGGAACCTGGAATGTCAGGTCCATGAATCAAGGCAAATTGGAAGTGGTCAAACAGGAGATGGCAAAAGTGAATGTCGACATTCTAAGAATCAATGAACTGAAATGGACTGGAATGGGTGAATTTAACTCAGATGACCATTACATCTACTGCGGGCAGGAATCCCTCAGAAGAAATGGAGTAGCCATCATGGTCAACAAAAGAGTCCGAAATGCAGTACTTGGATGTAATCTCAAAAACGACAGAATGATCTCTGTTCGTTTCCAAGGCAAACCATTCAATATCACAGTAATCCAAGTCTATGCCCCAACCAGTATCATTCAAGAAGCTGAAGTTGAATGCTTCTATGAAGACCTACAAGACCTTTGAGAACTAACACCCCAAAAAGATGTCCTTTTCATTATAGGGGACAGGAATGCAAAAGTAGGAAGTCAAGAAACACCTGGAGTAACAGGCAAATTTGGCCTTGGAATACAGAATGAAGCAGGGCAAAGACTAATAGTGTTTTGCCAAGAAAATGCACTGGTCATAACAAACACCCTCTTCCAACAACACAAGAGAAGACTCTATACATGGACATCACCAGATGGTCAACACCAAAATCAGATTGATTATATTCTTTGCAGCCAAAGATGGAGAAGCTCTATACAGTCAGCAAAAACAAGACCAGGACCTGACTGTGGCTCAGACCATGAACTCCTTATTGCCAAATTCAGACTGAAATTGAAGAAAGTAGGGGAAACCACTAGACCATTCAGGTATCACCTAAATCAAATCCCTTATGATTATACAGCTGAAGTGAGAACTAGATTTAAGGGCCTAGATCTGATAGATAGAGTGCCTGATGAACTATGGAAGGAGGTTCGTGACATTGTACAGGAGACAGGGATCAAGATCATCCCCATGGAAAAGAAATGCAAAAAAGCAAAATGGCTGTCTGCGGAGGCCTTACAAATAGCTGTGAAAAGAAGAGAAGTGAAAAGCAAAGGAAAAAAAGGAAAGATATAAACATCTGAAAGCAGAGTTCCAAAGAATAGCAAGAAGAGATAAGAAAGCCTTCTTCAGCGATCAATGCAAAGAAATAGAGGAAAACAACAGAATGGGAAAGACTAGAGATCTCTTCAAGAAAATCAGAGATACTAAAGGAACATTTCATGCAAAGATGGGCTCAATAAAGGACAGAAATGGTGTGGACCTAACAGAAGCAGAAGATATTAAGAAGAGATGGCAAGATACACAGAAGAACTGTACAAAAAAGATCTTCATGACCAAGATAATCACGATGGTGTGATCACTCACCTAGAGCCAGACATCCTGGAATGTGAAGTCAAGTGGGCCTTAGGAAGCATCACTATGAACAAAGCTAGTGGAGGTGATAGAATTCTAGTTGAGCTATTCCAAATCCTGAAAGATGATGCTGTGAAAGTGCTGCACTCAATATGCCAGCAAATTTGGAAAACTCAGCAGTGGCCACAGGACTGGAAAATTTCAGTTTTCATTCCAATCCCAAGGAAAGGCAATGCCAAAATGCTCAAACTACTGCACAATTGCACTCATCTCACACGCTAGTAAAGTAATTCTTAAAATTCTCCAAGCCAGGCTTCAGCAATATGTAACCATGAACTTCCTGATGTTCAAGCTGGTTTTAGAAAAGGCAGAGGAACCAGAGATCAAATTGCCAACATCCTCTGGATCATGGAAAAAGCAAGAGAGTTCCAGAAAAACATCTATTTCTACTTTATTGACTATGCCAAAGCCTTTGACTGTGTGGATCACAATAAACTGTGGAAAATTCTTGAAAGAGATGGGAATACCAGACCACCTGATCTGCCTCTTGAGAAATTTGTATGCAGGTCAAGAAGCAACAGTTAGAACTGGACATGGAACAACAGACTGGTTCCAAATAGGAAAAGGAGTGCATCAAGGCTGTATATGGTCACCTTGTTTATTTAACTTCTATGCAGAGTACATCATGAGAAACGCTGGACTGGAAGAAACACAAGCTGGAATCAAGATTGCCGGGAGAAATATCAATAACCTCAGATATGCAGATGACACCACACTTATGGCAGAAAGTGAAGAGGAACTAAAAAGCCTCTTGATGAAGGTGAAAGTGGAGGGTGAAAAAGTTGACTTAAAGCTCAACATTCAGAAAATGAAGATCATGGCATCTGGTCCCATCACTTCATGGGAAATAGATGGGGAAACAGTGGAAACAGTGTCAGACTTTATTTTTCTGGGCTCCAAAATCACTGCAGATGGTGACTGCAGCCATGAAATTAAAAGACGCTTACTCCTTGGAAGGAAAGTTATGACCAACCTAGATAGCATATTCAAAAGCAGAGACATTATTTTGCCAACAAAGGTTCGTCTAGTCAAGGCTATGGGTTTTCCTGTGGTCATGTGAGATCATGAGAAGGTTGATATTACTATGAATAATTCTCTGATCAGGTTAATTGTTGGGGGTAGGGCTAAGTTAGTTAGGCTTGCTAATAGTCATCAGGTGGCTATTAGTGGGAGGAACTATGGCTAGGATTATAGTTCGGCTATGAATTCACTCATAGTTGGAGTTTGCTAGACAGAAAAGTATAGAGGATGTAAGGCCATGGGCAATTATCAGGGCGGTGGCCCCTATGTAGCTTCAAGGTGTTTGGATAAGGATAGCTGCGATGACAAGTGCTATATGGCTTACAGAAGAGTATGCAATAATTGACTTTAGGTCCGCTTGACAGAGGCAGATTGAGCTGGTCATAATTATACCTCATAAAGATAGTATGATAAATAGATATGCTATAAAGTCGGTTACTGGGTTTAGAAGTAATGTGATTCGTAGCATGCTGTATCCTCCTAGTTTTAGCAGGATTGCTGCAAGGACTATGGAACCCGTGATGGGGGCTTCTACGTGGGCTTTAGGTAGTCAGAGGTGGAGGCCGTATAGTGGTATTTTTATTATGAAAGCTATCATACATGCTAGTCATATGAAGATGTTAGATCAAGAGTTAGACATAGGTTGTACTCAGTATTGGAGTATTAGGAAGTTTAGGGATCCTACTGTGTTTTGGATGTAAACTAGTGCAACCAATAGGGGTAGGGAACCCACTAGTGTGTAAAATAGGAAATAAAGTCTGGCGTTTGGGCGTTCTGTTTGGTTCCCTCATCGGGTGATAATGATAAGTGTTGGGACTAGTGTTGCTTCGAATAGGATATAAAAGATTAGTTCTATGGCAGTGAAGGTCATAATTAGGAATGATTGTAGTAGAATTAGCATGGTAATAAATAGTTTTTTTCGGGTCAGGTTTTTTTTTTTGATAGGTGGTGCTGGCTAGCTATTAGTATTAGGGGAAGGAGTCATATGGTTAAAATTAATAGTGGGGTGGATAGAGAATCGGAGAAAACTACTAATGAAAAGTTAAGGCTGTTGTCACCAAACTGGTTTATAAGGAGCAGGCTTGTAAGGCTAATCAGTAGGCTATGTATTGTGGAGTTAATCCAGATTATGTTGTTTTCTGATAATCAGGTTAGGGGTATAAGTATTATTGTTGGGATAATATATTTTAGCATTGAAAAATAGCATTAAAATAGGTTAAGATTTTGTACGTAATCAGTACCGTATGTATTTGGTACCATTACTAGTAGAGATAGACCTAGTGCTGCTTCACAGGCTGCGAAGACTAGTAAGATAATGGGTATTATACTAGCTAGTGTAAAGTGCGAATTGAGAATTGTTAGGGCAGCTATAACGAATAGGGATAGTATTATTCCTTCTAGGCATAAGAGAGAGGACATTAGGTGGAACCGGTATATTAGTAGTCCTGCAAGAGATACTGTAAATGCTATCATGATATTTATATATACTAGGGACATTTGGTAATTATGAGTTTAATCATAATCTAGTGAGTCAAAATCATTTATTTTCTTTTAAACTAAGTACCATATTCGGTTCATTCTAGTCCTTTTTGAGTTCATTCGTAGGCTAGGCTTACAGCTAGTAGAAGAATTAGGAAGAGAGCTATGGTAAGTATTGTGTTTAGGTTAGTTGTTTGTAAGGCTCATGGTAGTGGTAGGAGGAGTGCAATTTCTAGGTCAAATAGAAGAAATGTGATGGCTACTAGAAAAAATTTTATGGAGAACAGAAGGCGGGCTGATCCTATAGGATCAAATCCGCTCATATGGGCTTGTTTTTTCTGAGTATGCGTTTAGTTGGGGGAGTCAGAATGCAATGATAACAAGTAGGGTGGCTAATGTAAAATTAGTCAGGAGGGCTAATATTAGGTTTATTATTCTTTTCCGGGTTAGACCGAAACTAACTGATTGGAAGTCAGTTGTACTGATTGATACTAAAAGAATATGAGCCTCATCAATAGATAGATACATAGAGGAAGAGTCATACTACATCTGCAAAGTGTCAATATCAGGCAGGGGCCTCAAAGCCGAAGTGGTGATTAGAAGTAAAATGGAATTTTAGTTGGCGGAAGAAGCAGACAATTAGGAAGGTAGATCCAATGATGACGTGGAGGCCGTGGAAGCCTGTGGCTATGAAGAAAGTTGAGCCATACACTCCGTCTGAAATAGTGAAGGGTGCTTCATAGTACTCTGAGGCTTGTAGTAGTGTAAAGTATACTCCTAATGCGATGGTAATGAACAGGGCTTGTAACATGTGATTTTGGTTTCCTTTTATGAGGCTATGGTGGGCTCAGGTAATAGAGACTCCTGAAGCTAGTAGGACGGAGGTATTGAGTAGTGGAACTTGCAAGGGGTTGAGTGGATGAATGCCTGTTGGAGGTCAGCAGCCGCCTAGTTCAGGTGTGGGGGCAAGGCTTGAGTGGTAGAATGCTCAGAAAAACCCGGGAAAGAATAGGACTTCAGAGATAATGAAAAGGATCATTCCATAGCGGAGGCCTTTTTGGACAGTTGGGTGTGGTGTCCTTGGAAAGTACTCTCTCAGATGATATCTCGTCATCATTGATATATCGTAAGTATGTTAGTTGTTAAGCCAAGTATTATCAGGGTCGTTGAGTTGAAATGGAATCATATAATTAAACCGGATGTTATTAATAGGGCGGATAGGGCTCCTGTAAGGGGTCAAGGGCTTGGATTTACTATGTGGTAAGCATGGGTTTGGTGTGTCATTATGTGTTGTTGTGCAGGTATAGGCTAACTAAGAGGGTAAATACATAGGCTTGAATTATAGCCACTGCAAATTCGAGAATTGTTAGTAGGATTAAAATGATAAATGTAATGAGAGCTGTTGTAGTGCTAATGCTTATTAGTGCAAGTGTAGCTCCTCCGATTAGGTGAATTAGCAGGTGCCCTGCAGTAATATTAGCTGTTAGTCGCACGGCAAGGGCTACTGGTTGAATGAAAAGGCTGATAGTTTCAATAATAACTAGTATTGGGATTAATGGGGTTGGTGTTCCTTGTGGCAAGAAATGGGCAAGTGATGCTTTAGTTTTATTGCAGAAACCTGTAATTACTGCCCCTGCTCATAGGGGATGGCTATGCCTAGGTTTATTGATAGTTGTGTGGTTGGTGTGAATGAGTGGGGTAACAGGCCTAGTAGGTTTGTTGACCCAATAAATAGGATTAAGGATATTAGTATTAATGTTCATGTTTGTTCTTTGGTGTTGTGGATACCCATTATTTGTTTTGATACAAGTTGAAGTATTCATCGTTGGAGGGAGACAAAACGATTGCTTACTAGTCGATTTGATGTTGGGAATAGTAAGCTAGGAAATAATACAATAAGGGTTATGAGGGGGAGGCCTAGGATTATAGGGGTAATGAAAGAGGCAAATAAATTTTCGTTCATTTTGTTTCTCAAGGGGCGTTTTGTTTTGGTGTTTTTGCTGGTGTTAATTCTGGGTTGTGATAGAAGTTGTGTTTTGAAATTTTTAGTTGAAAAATAATAAAGAGAACTAAGAATATTGATAAGATTATTGTTAGTCATGTTGACGTGTCTAGTTGTGGCATATCACCAAGGAGAGTATGATGCTCTCAATCTCTAACTTAAAAGGTTAGTGCTGGTATAGCTTCTTGGTGATTTTATAGTATTGATGCAGATCATTTTTCAAAGTACTTTAGTGGAACTAATTCAAGGACAATAGGTATAAAGCTATGCTTTGGTCCGCAGATCTCTGAGCATTGGCCGTAGTACAGACCTGGTCGGGTTGACATAAGGGTTGTTTGATTCAGGCGGCCTGGAATTGCATCTGTTTTCAATCCCAGGGAAGGCACGGCCCATGAGTGTAGTACATCTTCAGAGGAAACTAGTATTCGGATTGTTATTTCTATGGGCAATACAACTCGGTTGTCAACTTCTAATAGTCGTAATTCTCCTGGCTTTAATTCTGATGTTGGAATTATATAGGAGTCAAAGCTTAGGTCTTCATAATCCGTATATTCATAGCTTCAGTATCACTGATATCCTATGGTTTTTACTGTAAGAAATGGGTTGTTGATTTCATCTATTATGTATAGAATTCGTAGGGATGGGAGGGCAATTAAAATTAAAATGATAGCGGGTAAAATAGTTCAGATTGTCTCCACTTCTTGTGCATCTATTGTACTGGTATGGGTTAACTTTGTTGTTAGTATTAGTGAGATAATATAAAGCACTAATGAGCTAATTAAGAAGATGATTATTAGCATGTGGTCATGAAAGTGAAGTAGTTCTTCTATGATTGCTGATGTTGCATCTTGAAAACCTAGTTGTATAGGGTATGCCATATGAGATGTACAGGGTTTTCACTTGTAACTTAACTTCGACAAAGTTATATAATATTTTACTAACATCTCATTAATTGAGAGAGACATAGTGGTTATGATGTTGGCTTGAAACCAATAGTAGGGGGTTCAATTCCTTCCTTTCTTATTTTAGGTTAACATATATGGGTTCTTCAAATGTATGGTATGGCGGAGGGCACCTGTTTAATCATTCTAGGTTTGTTGTGGTTAAATCCACGGTTAAGACTTCTTGCTTAGATGCGAATGCCTCTCAGATAATGAAAACCATTAGCATGACTGCTGTTAGAGAGATAAATGAGCCTATTAATGAGACAGTATTTCATATTGTGTATGCGTCTGGGTAATCGGTGTATCATCGTGGCATGCCAGATAGTCCTAAGAAGTGTTGTGGAAAGAAAGTCATATTAACACCCACGAATATAATTGCAAAGTGAATTTTGGCTCATGTATTGTTGAGTATAGCCTTAGAATAGTGGGAATCAATTCACAAACCCTCCTATAATAGCAAATACAGCTCCTATTGACAGAACATAGTGGAAGTGTGTGACAACATAATATGTGTCATGGAGAACAATGTCAAGGGAAGAGTTGGCTAGGACAATTCTGGTTAAGCCTCCTACTGTAAAGAGGAAGATGAAGCCCAGGGCTCACATTATAGCGGGAGATCATTTGATATTACCTCCGTGAAGTGTTGCTAGTCAACTAAAGACTTTCTCTCCAATTGGGATAGCAATAATCATAGTGGCTGATGTGAAGTAGGCTCGTGTATCAACGTCTATTCCGACTGTGAATATGTGGTGAGCTCATACGATGAACCCTAAAAATCCGATTGATATCATAGCTCAAACTATTCCTATATATCCGAATGGTTCTTTTTTCCCTGAGAGGTAAGTTACAATATGAGAGATTATTCCAAACCCAGGTAGAATAAGAATATAGACTTTGGGGTGTCCAAAGAATCAAAATAAGTGTTGGTATAGGATAGGGTCCCCTCCTCCTGCCAGGTCAAAGAAGGTTGTATTTAGATTTCGATCTGTTAGTAGCATTGTAATGCCAGCTGCTAGTACAGGAAGTGAAAGGAGTAGTAGTACGGCAGTGATTATTACGGATCACACGAATAGAGGGGTTTGATATTGTGACATTGCAGGGGGGTTTATATTAATAATTGTTGTAATAAAATTAATAGCTCCTAAAATTGAGGAGACACCTGCCAAGTGTAAAGAGAGAATGGTTAGGTCTACTGAGGCTCCTGCGTGGGCCAGGTTACCTGCTAAAGGGGGATACACGGTTCAACCTGTTCCTGCCCCAGCCTCAACTACAGACGATGCTAGAAGTAGTAGTAGGAAGGAGGGGGGAAGGAGTCAGAAGCTTACATTATTTATCCGGGGGAATGCTATGTCGGGGGCGCCAATTATTAGAGGGACAAGTCAATTACCGAACCCTCCAATTATAATTGGCATTACTATAAAGAAGATTATTACAAATGCGTGTGCAGTTACAACTATGTTGTAGATTTGCTCATCTCCGAGTAGGGTTCCGGGTATTGACCCAATTCAGCGCGAATTAGCAGGCTTAGGGCTGTTCCTACTATGCCGGCTCAGGCACCAAATAGGAAGTATAGGGTACTGATATCTCTATGATTAGTTGAGAATAATCAGCGGTTGATGAACATGGGTAAAATGGCTGAGTAAAGCATTAGACTGTAAATCTAAAGACAGAGGTTCGATTCCTCTTTTTACCAGGCCCTGTGGTGAATTTACACGTTGAATTGCAAATTCAGAGAAGCAGCTTCAATTCTGCCGGGGCTTCTCCCGCCTTTTTTTTCTCGCGGTGGGAGAAGTAGATTGAAGCCAGTTGATTAGGGTATTTAGCTGTTAACTAAAATTTCGTGGGGGTGGAGCCCACCAGTCTAGTGAGGATTTAGCTTAATTAAAGTGGTTGATTTGCATTCAATTGATGTAAGATATACTCTTGCAATCCTCATCAGGAATTAAATTATACTTGCTTAGGGCTTTAAAGGCTCTTGGTCTGTTTAACCTAAATTCCTACTCTAGCACTGATAGTATTGGTGTGAGTGGTAGTAGTATGGTGGATAGTACAACTGTTGTTGGTAGGAGGGTTATTTGTTTTGTGGGGGAAAATTGTCATTTTATTTTTATGTTGTTTGTGGAGGGGAATATTGTTAGTGTAGTGGAGTATGTGAGTCGTATATAGAAGTATAAGTTTAATAGTGCTGTAATTGCTATGAGGGTAGGTAGAATAACCTTGTCGTTTTTTGTTATCTCTTGGATGATTATTCATTTTGATAGGGGAGGGAGTCCTCCTATTGATAAGACGGTGACAAGAACTAGAACGGTTATAACGGGTGTTTTATTTCATGTGTGTGATAGTGATAAGGTGGTGGTGGCAGAGTTGGCTATGAATAGTGTAAATATGGTGGAAGTTATGATAATGTAGATGGTTAAGTTTAGTAATGTTATAGTGGGGTTGTATGGTAGTACTGCTGTTGTTCAGCCTATGTGAGCGATTGATGAGTAGGCTATAATTTTTCGAGGTTGGGTCTGATTTAGTCCTCCTCAGCCTCAGATTATAATTGATAGGATTGATAAGATTAGGATTAGATTTAGGTTGATTGATGGGGAGATTTGGTAGAGTACAGATATGGGTGATAATTTTTGTCATGTCAGTAAGATTAGGCCAGAGGATAGGGGAATACCTTGTGTTACTTCTGGGACTCAAAAGTGGAATGGGGCTATTCCCAGTTTTATGGTGAGGGCTATTGTTATGAGTATTGAGGCTACTGGGTTGAATAGTTTTATTACAGTTCATTGGCCTGAGAATATCAGGTTGATGATGACAGCTATTATTAATAGTATTGAGGCTGTTGATTGGGTTAAGAAGTATTTAGTTGATGCTTCTGTGGCTCGTGGGTTATGGTTTTTTATTATAACAGGAATAATGGCAAGTATGTTTATTTCAAACCCGATTCAGATGAGTAGTCAGTGGGAACTCATTATAACGATAATGGTTCCTAATATGATAGTTGATAGAATAATAATAAAGATGATTGGGTTTATTAGTACGGGAAGAATATGAACCACATTTTTGGGGTATGGGCCCGATAGCTTAATTAGCTGACCTTACTGTTAGAATTTGGTGTAATTGGGAGCACGAAGAATTTTGGGTTCTTAGGAGTAGGTTCAATTCCTATAGTTCTAGAAATACGAGGTTTTAAACCTCTATTATTTACTCTATCAAAGTAACTCTTTTGTCAGACATATTTCTTATGTTTGTGGGGGGATGCTTGATAGAAAAATAGGTAGTGATATGTGTCATATGCATAAAGCTAGTGTCAGGGGTAAGAAGTTTTTTCATAATAAATGTATTAATTGGTCATAATGGAATCGAGGATAGGATGCTCGGATTCATAGAAAGGAGATTGTGAGTAGTAGGGATTTAATGGTAAAATTGATTGTGTAAAGTTCTGGTATATATGGATTGTGAGATGTTCCTAGGAATAAAATTGCTGTAAAAATGTTTACTATGATGATATTTAAGTATTCTGCTATGAAGAATAGGGCGAATGGTCCTGCTGCATATTCTACGTTAAAGCCTGAGACTAGTTCTGATTCTCCTTTGGTAAGATCAAATGGAGCTCGCTTTGTTTCTGCTAATGTTGAGATGAATCATATTATTGCTAGGGGTCATGCTGGAAGGATTAGTCATACTTGTTCTTGTGTGATAATTAATGTAGAGAGGGTGAAGGACCCACTTATTAGGAGCACTGATAGTAGGATAATTGCTAGTGTTACTTCATACGAAATTGTTTGTGCTACTGCTCGTAGGGCTCCAATTAGTGGGTATTTTGAGTTGGAGGCTCAGCCTGATCAGAGGACGGAGTATACGGCTAAGCTTGATATGGCTAGTGTAAATAGGACTCTTAGGTTTATGTTAATGAGAGGATAGGGTAGGGGTAGGGGAATTCACATGGTCAGGGCTAGGCTTAGGGCTAGAATAGGTGCTAGGATAAATATTGAGACTGAGGATGTGGCGGGTCATAGTGGTTCTTTAATGAAAAGTTTGATCGCATCGGCGATGGATTGGAGTAGACCGTATGAGCCTACAACATTTGGGCCTTTTCGGAATTGTATGTAGCCTAATACCTTTCGTTTCACTAATGTGAGAAATGCTACGGCTAATAGGATGGGAATAATTAGTATTAGGATATTAATTATGAACATTTTGTTAAGGAGAGGATTTGAATCTCTGGATATAAAAGCTTAAGTTTTACACAATTACCGGGCTCTGCCACCTTAACTAGGCCCTTTTCTAGGGCGGGGTTTCGTGTTGTTAATTGAGATGCGGTCATTAATTGTCTTAAGGCGCTTATTTTAAGTTGGCCTTATTTCTCTTGTCCTTTCGTACTGGGAGAAATACCTAATAGATAGAAACCAACCTGGATTACTCCGGTCTGAACTCAGATCACATAGGACTTTAGTCGTTGAACAAACGAACCTTTGATAGTGGTTGCACCATCAGGATGTCCTGATCCAACATTGAGGTTGTAAACCATATTGTCAATATGGACTCTTGAATAGGATTGCGCTGTTATCCCTAGGGTAACTTGTTCCGTTGATCAAATTTTTGGATCAATAAGCGATAGAGTGGTTTGACTTATAGGTCTAGTCTTTAAAATCGTTCGGAGGATTTTTTATTCTCCGAGGTCACCCCAACCGAAACTGCCAGCTCATGGAGAGTGTTGTTGTTCCTTGGTGGTTTGATTTGTCTTCTTTGGGCTGGTTAGTTAAAGCTCCATAGGGTCTTCTCGTCTTATTGGTATATTCCTGCCTCTTCACGGGAAGGTCAATTTCACTGATTGGAAGTAAGAGACAGTAAAACCCTCGTGTGGCCATTCATACAAGTCCTTATTTAGAGAACAAATGATTATGCTACCTTTGCACGTTCAGGATACTGCTGCCGTTTAACGATTGTCACTGGGCAGGCAGTGCCTCCAATACTAGAGATGCTGGAGGTGATGTTTTTGGTAAACAGGCGGGGTTTATGTTTGCTGAGTTCCTTTTACTCCTTTTAATCTTTCTTTCCTCCTGTCTGGGATTAACAGTGTAATTAATAAATTATTTATTGTTGGGTTATTTTT
This sequence comes from Bos mutus, assembly GCF_027580195.1. Taxonomy (NCBI): domain Eukaryota; kingdom Metazoa; phylum Chordata; class Mammalia; order Artiodactyla; family Bovidae; genus Bos; species Bos mutus. Next base: position 246,909 of record NC_091632.1, read on the forward strand.
ATTAACTGTTAATAGTCAGAATATTATCAGATACTGACTTAAAATCATGCAGGGAGAAAATGTTTCTTGTTACTCATATTAACATTATTACTTCTATTTTATAATAGATTAGTCCAGTATTAGGGCTAGGAGTTGGTTGTTTGTTTTTGGGATTTGTACAATCTTTGTTGTTGAGCTTTAACGCTTTCTTAATTGGTGGCTGCTTTTAGGCCTACTATGGTACTGTTAGATCTTACTCTCTAGTCAAGGTTGTATCCGTTTCTAAAAGGTTGTACCCTTTTAGATTAACTTTTAAAGATACAGTGAGATTTATTTGAATTTTTGGTATCTTTAAAGCTGAACTAAGATTCATTTTCTGGACAACCAGCTATCACCAGGCTCGTTAGGCGTGTCACCTCTACTTACAAATCTTCTCACTATTTTGCCACATAGATGAGTTAGTTCTTGGTAAACTGTTTGTGAGTAGCTCGTCTGGTTTCGGGTTGCTTAGCTAAAACTCATTTTGTTAAGTTTTGTACTAGTTAATTCATTATGCAAAAGGTACAAGGGGTAATCTTTGCTTTTTTGTACTTTGATTTTTTTCTTTCATCGTTCCCTTGTGGTACTTTCTCTATAGCGCCATATCTAAGATTTCTATCTCCTATACTTTAAATTGGGAGTAAATGTTTTGTTTTATTTTACTTTGGTTATTTAGTTGGAGTAGGGTCTTTGGGCTAGGTTTAGTTCAAGATATTCATGATGTATGAAATCTTCTAGGTGTAAACTGGATGCTTTATTTAAGCTATATCTTGATTTATCCAAGCACACTTTCCAGTATGCTTACCTTGTTACGACTTGTCTCCTCTCATATGGTTAGTGCATTTAAATAAGATTGGGTGCATTATGCTTATTTGAGGAGGGTGACGGGCGATGTGTGCGTGCTTAATGGCCTAGTTCAACTAAGCACTCTATTCTTAGTTTATTGCTAAATCCTCCTTTGGTTATTAGTTTCATAATAACTTTCGTACTAGGTTTTCTTAATGTAGAAAATGTAGCCCATTTCTTCCCATTTCATAGGTTACACCTTGACCTAACGTTTTTATGGATTATGGTTGTGCTTACTTTTGTTCCTTTTTAGGGTTTGCTGAAGATGGCGGTATATAGACTGTATTAGCAAGAATTGGTGAGGTTTATCGGGGTTTATGGATTATAGAACAGGCTCCTCTAAAGGGACATAAAGCACCGCCAAGTCCTTTGAGTTTTAAGCTGTTGCCGGTAGTACTCTGGCGAATAATTTTGTTTTTATAATTATCTGTGTTTAGGGCTAAGCATAGTGGGGTATCTAATCCCAGTTTGGGTCTTAGCTATAGTGTGTCAGCTACTATAGAGTCACATTTGTCATTTATTTTTATTGTAATTATGGCTTTTTACAGCTTAATTAGAGTTTAACCCTATTTGGTATGGTGCTTTAACACATTTTACGCCGTATTCCTGTTAGCTTGGGTTAATCGTATGACTGCGGTGGCTGGCACGAGATTTACCAACCCTAATTAATATAACTTAGTCAAACTTTCATTTATGGCTTAATTTTTGTCACTGCTGTTTCCCGTGGGGGTGTGGTTAAGCAAGGCTTGGTGAGCTACCGGCGTGTGCTTGATGCCAGCTCCTCTTAGTTTTGTTAACCTAGAGGGCATTCTCACCGGGATGTGGATGCTTGCATATGTAAGTTTATTAAGAGTTAACAGGAAGGCTGGGACCAAACCTGTGTGTTTATGGAGTTAGGGAACTCATCTAGGCATTTTCAGTGCCTTGCTTTGATTTTAAGCTACATCAACTATGGTAATGGGGAGAAGGACTAGGTGCTTATATACTTACTTTAGTCGGAGTGCTAATTTGAGTACTGGAAGCGTGATAAATTTAAATAAGTAACTAGGGGGAAGCATGTTGAAAATGGTGGTAAATATTTAAGGGGGAGGTTGATAGGAGGGGGGAACGTGTAATATAATTTATGTCCTGTGACCATTGACTGTAATGCCCATGCCTACCATTATAGTGGTGCTCAAGATGCAGTTAAGTCCAGCTACAATAGATGCTCTGGGTCAGGGCCTCAGATGGCCATAGCTGAGTCCAAGCATCCCCAAAAATAAAAAAATACCAAATGTATGACACCACAGTTATGTGTGAGCATGGGCTGATTAGTCATTAGTCCATCGAGATGTCTTATTTAAGAGGGAAGAGTGGGTGATTTTAGGTGAGATGGCCCTGAAGAAAGAACCAGATGTCTGATAAAGTTCATTAAATAGCAACCCCACGGTTCATGGGCCTGGAGCGAGAAGAGGGGTGAGAGTTGGACTGTGAAGAAGGCTGAGCGCCAAAGAATTGATGCTTTTGAACTGTGGTGTTGGAGAAGACTCTTGAGAGTCCCTTGGACTGCAAGGAGATCCAACCAGTCCATTCTAAAGGAGATCAGCCCTGGGATTTCTTTGGAAGGACTGATGCTAAAGCTGAAACTCCAGTACTTTGGCCACCTCATGCAAAGAGTTGACTCATTGGAAAAGACTCTGATGCTGGGAGGGATTGAGGGCAAGAGGAGAAGGGGATGACAGAGGATGAGATGGCTGGATGGCACCACTGACTCGATGGACGTGAGTCTGAGTGAACTCCGGGAGTTGGTGATTGACAGGGAGGCCTGGTGTGCTGCGATTCATGGGGTCGCAAAGAGTTGGGCACAACTGAGTGACTGATCTGGTCTGTGGCCCATGTGATCAGTTTGATTAGTTTTCTGTGATTGAGGTTTTAGTTCTGTCTGCCCTCTGATGGATAAGGATAAGAAGCTTATGGAAACTTCCTGATGGGAGAAACTGACTGGAGGAAACTGGGTCTTGTTCTGATGGGCAGGGCCATGCTCAGTAAATCTTTAATCCAATTTTCTGTTGATGGGTGGGGCTGTGTTCCCTCCCTTTTCTTTGACCTGAGACCAAACCATGGTGGAAATAATGAAGATAATGGCAACCTCCTTCAAAAGGTCCCATGGGGTCACTCAGTGCCCCCAACCCTGCAGCAGGCCACCATTGACCCATGCCTCTGCCAGAGACTCCTGGACACTCACAAGGAAGTCTGGGTCTGTCTCTTGTGGGGTCACTGCTCCTTTCTCCTGGGTCCTGGTGCACACAAGGTTTTGTTTGTGCCCTCCAAAAGTCTGTTTCCCTAGTCCTGTGTAAGTTCTGTAATCAAATTCCACTGGCCTCCAAAGTCAAATTCCTTGGGAGTTCTCCCTTTGCCAGATCTCCAGGCTGGGAAATCTGTTGTGAGTCCTAGAAAAGGCAAAAAGATAGGACACTGAAAGATGAATTCCCCAGGTCAGTAGGTGCCCAATATACTGGAGAAGAGTGGAGAAATAACTCCATAAAGAATGAAGAGATGAAGCCAAAGCGAAAACAGTGCCCAGTTGTGGATGTGACTGGTGATGGAAGTAAAGTCTAATAGTGTAAAGAACAATATTGCATAGGAACCTGGAATGTTAGGCCCATGAATCTCAAGGTAAATTAGAAGTGGTCAAACAGGAGATGGCAAGAGTGAACATTGAAATTTTAGGAATCAGTGAACTAAAATGGACTGGAATGGGTGAATTTAATTCAGATGACCATTATATCTACTACTGTGGGCAAGAATCCCTTAGAAGAAATGGAGTAGCCCTCATAGTAAACAAAAGAGTCTGAAATACAGTACTTGGGTGCAATCTCAAAAATGACAGAATGATCTTGATTCATTTTCAAGGCAAATCATTCAATATCACAGTAATCCATGTCTAAACCCCACTTACTAATGCCAAAGAAGCTGAAGTTGAATGGCTCTATGATGACCTACAAGACTTTTTAGAACACCCAAAAAAGATGTCCTTTTCATTATAGGGGACTGGAATGCAAAAGTAGGAAGTCAAGAAATACCTAGAGTAAAAGGCAAGTCTGGTCCTGGAGTACAAAATGAAGCAGGGCAAAGCATAACAGTTTTACCAAGAGAATGCATTGGTCATAGCAAACACCCTCACCCAACAACCCGAGACAATTCTGCACAGAGACGTCACCAGATGGTCAATACCAAAGTCAGATTGATTATATTCTTTGCAGCCAAAGATGGAGAAACTCTATACTATCAGCAAAAACAAGACTGGGAGCTGACTGTAGCTCAGATCATGAACTCCTTATTGCCAAATGCAGACTTAAATTGAAGAAAGTAGGGAAAACCACTAGACCATACAGGTATGACCTAAATCAAATCACTTACAATTATACATTGGAAGTGACAAATAGATTCAGGGGATTAGATCTGATAGACAGAGTGCCTGAAGAACTATGGATGGAGGTTCATGAGGAGGGAGTGATTAACATCATCCCCAAGAAAAATAAATGCAAAAAGGTAAAATGGTTGTCTGAGGAGGCCTTACAAATAGCTGAGAAAAGAAGAGAAGATAAAGCAAAGGAGAAAAGGAAAGATACACCCATTTGAATGCAGGATTTCAAAGAATAGCAAGGAGAGATAAGAAAGCCTTCCTCAGTGATCAATGCAAAGAAATAGATGAAAACAATAGAATGGGAAAGACTAGAAATCTCTTTAAGAAAATTAGAGATACCAAGGGAACATTTCATGCAAAGATGAACACAATAAAGGACAGAAATGGTATGGACTTTAAAAAAGTAGAAGATATTAAGAAGAGGAGGCAAGAATACACAGAAGAACTATACAAAAAAAGATCTTCATGACCAAAATAATCATGATGGTGTGATCACTTACCTAGAGCCAGACATGCTGGAATGTAAAGTCAAGTGGGCCTTAAGAAGCATCACCATGAACAAAGCTAGTGGAGGTGATGGAATTCCAGTTGAGCTATTTCAAATCCTAAAAGATCATTCTGTGAAAGTACTGCATTCAGTTACCCAGCAAATATGGAATACTCAGCAGTGGCCTGGACAGGACTGGAAAGGTGTTTTCATTCCAGTCCCAAAGAAGGGCAATACCAAAGAATATTCAAACTACCATACAACTGTGCTTATTTCACATAGTTGGTAAAGAATCTGCCTTCAGTGCAGGAGACCCGGGTTTGATCCCTGGGTCAGGAAGATCCCCTGAAGAAGTAAATGGAAAACCATTCCGGGATCCTTGCCTGGAAAATCACATGGACAGAGGAGCCTGGTAGGCTGCAATCCATCGGTCGTAAAGTGTCAGGCAGGACTGAGCGACAAACACTGGTCACATTTTAGCAAAATTATGCTCAAAATCCTTAAAGCTAGGCTTCAACAGTACATGGACCAAGAACTTCCAGATGTACAAGCTGGATTTAGAAAAGGCAGAGGAACCAGAGATCAAATTGCCAACATCTGATTGATCATCAAAAAAGCAAGAGAATTCCAGAAAAGTAACCTCTTCTGCTTCATTGACTACACTAAAGCCTTTGACTGTATGGATCACAACAAACTGTGGAAAACTCTTAAAGAGATGGGAATACCAGACCACCTGACCTGCCTCCTGAGAAATCTGTATGCAGGTCAAGAAGCAAGTTAGAACCAGACATGGAACAACGGACTGGTTCAAAATTGGGAAAGGAGTAGGTCAAGGCCATAACTAAAAAGCCTCTTGATGAAAGTGAAAGAGGAGAGTGAAAAAGTTGGCTTAAAGCTCAACATTCAGAAAACGAAGATCATGGCATCTGGTCCCATCACTTCATGGAAAATAGATGGGGAAACAGTGGAAACAGTGTCAGACTTTATTTTGGGGGGCTCCAAAATCACTACAGATGGTGACTGCAGCCATGAAATTAAAAGACGCTTACTCCTTGGAAGGAAAGTTATGACCAACCTAGATAGCATATTCAAAAGCAGAAACATTACCTTGCCAACAAAGGTCCGTCTAGTCAAGGCTATGGTTTTTCCAGTGGTCATGTATGGATGTGAGAGTTGGACCGTGAAGAAAGCTGAGCGCTGAAGAATTGATGCTTTTGAAATGTGATGTTGGAGAAGACTCTTGAGAGTTCCTTGGACTGCAAGGAGATCCAACTAGTCCATTCTGAAGGAGATCAGCCCTGGGATTTCTTTGGAAGGACTGATGCCAAAGCTGAAACTCCAGTACTTTGGCCACCTCATGCAAATAGTTGACTCATTGGAAAAGACTCTGATGCTGGGAGGGATTGGGGGCAGGAGGAAAAGGGGAGGATGAGATGGCTGGATGGCATCACCAACTCGATGGACGTGAGTTTGAGTAAACTCCGGGAGTTGGTGATGGACAGGGAGGCCTGGCGTGCTGTGATTCATGGGGTCGCAAGGAGTCAGACACAACTGAGCAACTGAAATGAACTGAACTGAAGGCTGTATATTGTCACCCTGCTTATTTAACTTCTGTGCAGAGTACATCATGTGAAATGCCAGGCTGGATGAAGCATAAGCTGGAATCAAGATTGCTGGGAGAAATATCAATAACCTCAGATATGCAGATGACACCACCCTTATGGCAGAAAGGGAAGAGGAAGTAAAGAAACTTTTGATGAAAGTGGAAGAGGAGAGTGAACTTAAAACTCAACTTTCAAAAAACTAAGGTCATGGCATCTGGTCCCATCACTTCATGGCAAATAGATGGGGAAACAGTGGAAACAGTGACAGATTTTATATTTTGGGGCTGCAAAATCACTACGGATGGTGACTGCAGCCATGAAATTAAAAGATGCTTACTCCTTGAGTAAGCTATGACAAACCTAGGCAGCATATTAAAAAGCAGAGACATCACTTTGCTGACAAAGGTCTGTATAGTCAAAGCAATGGTTTTTCCAGTAGACATGTATGGATGAGTATGTTTGAGCATAAAGAAGGCTGAGAGCCATAGAATTGATGCTTTTGAACTGTGGTATGGAGAAGTTGAGAGTCCCTTGGACTGCTAGGAGACCAAACCAGTCCATCCCAGTCCATCCCAAAGGAAATGAGTCCTGAATATTCATTGGAAGGACTGATGCTGAAGCTGAAGCTTCAATACTTGGGCCACCTGATAGAAAGAGGCGACTCATTGGAAAAGATCCTGATGCTGGGAAAGATTGAAGGCAGGAGCAGGAGGGGATGACACAGGACAAGATGGTTGGATGACATCACTGACTCAATGGACATGAATTTGAGCAAGCTCTGGGAGATGGTAAAGGACAGGGAAGTCTGTCATGCTGCAATCCATGGGTTTGCAAAGGGTCGGACATCACTGAGTGACTGAAAAACAATAGCAATCTTTGTCTACATGTCCCCCATCAGGCTGGAAGCTCTTTAAGAGCAAAAGTGGTATTTGTTCTATCACTTTATCATCCTGGGAACTCTCTGGGGAAAGGGGCTGCATCTCCCATAAAGAGTCAGGGCTCCCTCATGTCTCCCCCATCACACAGGAAATGTGTCTGTGCCTGAATACTTCTGCCTCTAATTACTCAGGATGTGAATATGATAGTCCCTGTGAAGCTTCTGGGCAGTGAGACTATTTTGGGGAGTGATCCTGGGAGATTGTCTGGTCCTGGTGAGACAGCCATGGGATCCTAGATAGAGATTCCTACCAGGGGCAGAGTGCCCCCCAGAACAAGCTGGGAAACTCCAGGGGCAATGTAAAAGGCAGCCTCCAAGGACTACTTCTACTCTTAGTAAAGGGCAAGCCAAATATTCTCCTTAGACCTTCTTTCCATGCACACCATTCTGAGGGTATCAGCCCTAGAGCCAATTTTACTCCTTTCTCTCTATCAGAAAACAGGAAATGCAGTGTGGTGCAGGACAAAGATAAATCAAGATGGCATCAAATCCTAGCTGTGACACTTGCTAGTTGTATGACATTTTTTTCATTTAATATCTTGGAACGTTCATTTCCTCATAAGCAAAATGGTAATTAGAAACCCTATTTCTTTGGGCATATCATGTACCTAATAAATGTTTGTTGAATAAATGATTGCATGTTTATTTTCTTTCTTTTGGGAGGTTTAGAGAATGGTATAACCAACCCTGCCTCTGGTAAATTGAATTCCTGCATCGGTGAGCCTAACAGTTCATCGAGATGACATTTAGTTCACTCCCAGCCTTTAATCCATTCCAAGCACACAATTAAATAAGTTCCCAAAATGGAACCTTTGGTAATACATTCCCGTTCTTTGGTCATGAGAAAATCCCTTCTAACATTGCTTCAACCCCTCCCTACCCCACGTCTAATGGCACATCATAGGCATGTTTTGTCTTTGACACTTTTCTGTAGCTGGGTGGTAGAATGTCCGACTCATTGGCTTAAAAGTCAGGGCACCTGGTCTCTAGTCCTAGGTCTATTGTTAACCCCTGTGTGACCCTGAGAAATCGAAGCTAATATTTACTGAGTCTCTTCTGTCTACTGGCCACTATTCTAAGTGGTCTACATAAATTACCTCACTCACTTCTTAAAAGTGATATAATCCCTTTACAAAGAAGTCTAAGGCTCAGAGAAGTTAAGAAACTTGCACTAAATCACACAGCTATTAAGTGGTGATTTCATGTCTCCCTGACTCCACAGCCTCTTTCTATTGTGCTATGCCAACTTCTCCAAGGGCCTTAGGTTCCTGAGCTATAAAATAAAAGAACTGGATTCTGTGTTGTGGAAGGTCTCATTCAGCTTGACCTTTTGTCACCACCTGTTCAAGGCCTCTGGAAGGATCTTAGGAAACTTATGGACAGCTTCCTGGCTTTCCCTTTCCTGACCTTTTCTTTTGTTTCTCTGTCTCCAGGCCCTCCTCACAATCCTCTCCAGTGAGTCGATGTGAGACAGAAACCAAATGTTCCCCTGAATCAGGGCATCTGCTGCGTTCCCTGCGTAGTGAGCTGTGGGAACACTGCATTCCAGTCTCCAGATCCTGTTGCCTGGAATATTTTCCCTGAGCCATATTGCCTCTCTGCATTCCCTTCTTTGTGTGAGCTGTTCTGCCTCTGAAAGCAGGTAGTCTCCTGGTAATAAATGTGTAACTGAGTGAACTTGCTTCCTGGGTCCAGAGACTTCTCCTCAGTAGGCTGTTTCCATCCCCAGAGTTCCAGTCCTCACACTCCCAGACCACCCATGGAGTTCACACACCCAAACATTCACCAAATCTTATGTTCCATGTCCTTACCTCATTTCAGCTCCTTAACAGTGGAGACATAGCCCTGACTTCAAATTTCTAGCCATAGTTCACCTCGGCCTATAGTTTGCTTTTCTGCATTTATGTCTGGGGAAGTTAAGGCCTTGGGTCAGGGGCCAGAGCAGGATAGGATCTCAGGCACCTGCCCTTCACCTAACCCGTTCCTTCCTCCCTGGTCTCTTCATAAGGCTACTTTCACAACCCTATGTCTGGCTTCCCAAGTCTCCAGTTGCTTGTTTTTCATCTTTCTTGACTGAATCCAGATTTCTGAAAGTAACAGTTTCTTTTGTTTGCTAGTGAGGCTCTCATGCTTCCTGGTCCAGGAGTGAAGGGCAATGTTTTCTTGGATTCCTGAATCCATAACCAGCTGCATTCTCTATCTAATATCAGCCAGTGGGTGTTAGATAGGGAAGTACTCTAGGCCTAAAGTAGGATTGACTCAGGGAAGGGCAATTATCACCATGTCATCATCAACAGCTACATCAGCATTTAGGACTTTCCTGTCTTCCAGACAGTATTTTGTCTCTACAATGTCTCATTAACTATTTTGTCTCTACAATGAGGTCTTAGGATGGTTACCTGCCCTCAATAATTGGAGGTAGCATCATTACTACAATTTTCAGACTGGGAGTTCTGGTTAAGAAATTTTCTAATGGTACTAATTGAAGACAGATGCAAGATTAGAACCCAGCCTGACCAACCTCAATGTCAGTGGACAATCATCTTCATTTAAGTCTACTATCTCAGACTCAGGCCTTGGATGACTTTGGTAACCAGCTCCTCTTCAGATTAGGTATATTGTAGGTACCCAGCAAGTGCACATAATAGCTGTTAACTAAATGCTTACTAATTAGCTGAGCTAAACAATGGAGCCCATATCATCAATGCAAGTCGCTTCTATGGCACAGAGTGTAAGAGTTCAGAGTCATTTCTTCCCTAGGTTGACCTGAACATCATAGCCTATATGCTTTGTGACCTGGGGTCAATGCTTGATCTTTGGACGATAATGATGCCCACTGGGAAAAAATGAAGTTGTGCTTCAGAGGGACATAGAATTGTAGACTAATAGAGGTAGGAAGTCGAACATTTGGCCTTCAAAAGGATTGTTGCAGCCTGAAAAGTAAATAAACTGCATCAAGTTGCCTGAAAGTGAAAGTCGCTCAGTCGTGTCTGCCTCTTTGTGACCTCATAGACTATACAGTCCATGGAATTCTCCAGGCCAGAATACTGGAGTGGGTAGCCTTTCCCCTCTCCAGGGGATCTTCCCAACCCAGGGATTGGACCCAGGTCTCCCACATTGCAGGGGGATTCTTTATCAGCTGAGCCACAAGGGAAGTCCTCTAGTTCCCAGAAGGGAATTCCTCAAGAAGGCATCAAGTTGCCTAGGGCTTTACTTATTCTGAGATAGACAACCTTGCTCCTGGAAGCATTCTATCCACCCATTGGCAGGCATGGCTGGCACCAGCACCTAGCCCTGGGAGTGGGTGTTGGCATGATCAGTGGTGCTTATAGCATCTCACTCCCTGCCACATGGCACAGATGGCACCTCCTGACTTTTCTTCCTTTTGCTTTGCCTCGCTGACTGTTCTTGCCAAGGTTTGGCTCTTGGCCTTGGAGTTGATAGCCAAGAGCTTGACTTTTGACATCCCCAACCATCCTCTTCTCCACGTTTGCTAACTACAGTGAAATCATAGATGCATAGATGATCAGAGCTGTGAAGAATCTTAGAACAACTGTCTTGTTTTAAAGAGGAGAGACTGAGAACTAGAGAAGAGGAAGTGGCTTGCCTTCCTTCCTAAGAGGTGTGTAGAATAAGCCCTTTGGCAGAGTAGAATCAGCCAGATCGGACTTCAGTGCCTGCCTGCCTTGTCCTCTAGAGCCAGATTTATTAAATAAGCATTTAATAAATAACTAATCTCTTCTACATATAATCACACTGCCTTTATCTGGGTGATCACCTGAATATTCACACACACATGCGCTGCTCAGAGCTGCCCTTCAACACTCCTCCTTAATGTGCCAGTTCCCTGTCCCCTTCCCCACCCCTCTCAAAGTTTCTGGTCCATATTTCAAGCCCTGTGATCTTGCTTCTTTAAGTCACTTAGGGCTGAAGTGATAGGGGAAGTTGTCTAGACACTTGGCACTCTTCCCACTCCCACACAGGCCAGGGTGCCATGCAGAGAGCTCCACATAGCTATGGGGTCTTAGGATGGTTACCTGCCTTCACCAAGACTCAGCTTTCTCATTTTACAAATATATAATTAGCTTAGTGCCCGATATCTAGTCAGCTAATAACATGTTAACTATGATTATTAGTGAAACTGTTATTATTCCTAAGAGCAGAGATTCTCTGGAGGGTTTCTCACCTAGCCTGGAGGATGGAGATCAGCTCCATAACCTTTCTATGGCAGAACCGTCCCTCCCCGCAAATACCCACATTCTAGGAGTCCATGTGGAGGTCTCAGTACTTACCCTGGCCTTATTCATTTTCAGCCAAGCCACCTGGCATTTCACAGATCTCAGTTCTGCCTGTTATAAGTTATAAATAACCCCCAGCCATCTGTTCTCTGAAACTCCCATACTGAGACCAAAAACAAAACTTCCCTGTGCTTCCCCATGTTATTCTGCTTCTGGCAGGATTTTAATTTTCTCTGTTTTAGAATTTAAATCTTTTCCCTTTAGTGCCTTCTTCCCCAACCCCAATCCTTGTGTAGAATCTCTGTCATTGCACATGTTGAGGAAATCTCTGGGGAAAAGTTCTCTTAAGAGGGAAGTGCTCATTTAAGGACATTGCATAGACATAATGTGCTCCCCCCTCAACCCTTGGGCAAGCAGATGCAAGGCAGATGGAATGTGCACAGAAAATGCGAGGGGACTGTGAGATAGGTACCATCCATGGCAAAGGGGTTCTGAAGCAGTGGCTAAGTCCCCAGAGCTAAGCAAGCCCTCACCTTGATGTAGGGAATAAAGTGAAAGTCCTTGGGTTTTTTTTTCATACTCATTCTCAACCCCTAAAACCATATATTCTGTATAAGACTTGTGTGCCTCAGTCTCTCTCAACCTGCCAAAGTGGTAATTAGCTAATCTGGGTGACTATATGTTATAGACTGAATGTTTGTCTCGCACCCCCCAAGTTCATATGTGAATATGATAATGTGATGATATTTGGAGAGGAAATAAGCATTAGATGAGGTCATGAGGGTGGGGCCCTCATGACTGGATTAGTGCCCCTTCTAGGAAGAGGCATCAGAGGGCTTACTCTTTATTTACATGCATCAAAGAAAGGCCATATAAACAGAGCAAAAAGGCAGCTGTCTGCAAGCCAGGAAGTGTCTTCACCAGAATCTGACCATGCTGGCACCTAATCTTGGACTTCCAGCTTTCACAACTGCAAGAAAGTAAATTTCTGCTATTTGAGCCACCCAGTCCAATGTATTTTCTTATGGCAGCCTAAGTCATTGTTATACTCTATATAAACAGAATGGTTAGGACATTCCCTCTGCTCAGGAAGAGCATTTCAACAGGGTAATTCCTGGAGACAAGGTCAATGACTGTAGTCTACTCTTTAGTGAAACCTAGTACAGAGGCAGCCATGTTTTTTCCATCATAAGCAACATGACCATAAATCTTTATTTAAGATTTATATTTTACATATATTTACATGTAAATATATTTATGTAAAAGACACAAAATTTTAATTGTACCAAATTTTATTGATTATAAAGTAATATTTATTTATAAGTCATGCAGTATAAAAATAACAATTTAACAAACACTTGTATTCCTGCCATCCAATTTAACAAAGAGAATATGATAGCATTACCTTTGTATGCCTTCCTGATCTCATCCATTCCCTCCTCAACCTAAGCTAATCCTCATCATTAATTTTGTGCTTACAATTCCTTGGCTTTTCTTTACAGTTTTATCACATTTTAAATCTCTAAATGGCATAATGTTTGATTTTATGTGTTTTTGAATATTTTATCAATGGAGTCAAAGTAAATATCTTATTTTGTGACTAACTTCTTTCATCTGTGTATTGCAAATCATTTTCTTTTGTTTGTAGTACAGAATTCCATTGTGTGAGTATATCACAACTTACTTCTCAATTCTATTGCTGATGAAAAGTATTTCTTTCCCAGTTTGAGAGTACTGAATACCATGCTGCAATGAATATTCTTCTTCATGTCTCTTGATGTATGTGCTGAAGAGTTGCTCTAGGCTATATATAGAGAGGGATTGGGGGCAGGAGGAGAAGGGGACGACAGAGGATGAGATGGCTGGATGGCATCACTGACTCGATGGACGTGAGTCTCAGTGAACTCTGGGAGTTGGTGATGGACAGGGAGGCCTGGCATGCTGCGATTTATGGGGTCGCAAAGAGTCGGACACGACTGAGCGACTGATCTGATCTGATATATATAGAAATGGAATTGGTGGGTTACAGAGTATATGCATCTTAAACCTTGCTAGATAACATAAAAACTGTTTTCCAAGGTAATTATACCAATTTATACTTCCATTAATGATGATTTGTCAGACTTAATTTTTCTTTGTTTATCTGGAGGGAACAAACTGATATCTTTTGTGTTTCAAATTTACATATCCCTGATGGCTATTTTTTAAGATATTTTTTGGCCATTCAGATTTATTTTTGAAGTTCCTCTTAAAGTATTTTGCCAATGTTTCTATTGGATTGTTTGTCATTTTCTTATTGATTGTAAAGGCTTTTCATATATTATCAATAGGAGTCCTTTGTCAGATATAAGTATTACGAGTCTCTTCCCATTCCAGTATGCCTTTTCACTCTCTTAAGATGTCTTTCCACCTCTTTTGCTTTAGAGCTGAAGCTTTTAGTTCCTATTAAAGAAATATTGCCTACTTCAAGGTCATTAAGGTACTCTTTTATATTTTCTTCCAGAAATTTTCTTGTTTTATCTCTACATTAGTTCTCTTTGTCTGGAACTGAGTTTTGTATGTAATGGGAAGCTGTTGGTTACCTCAGTGGTGAAAGCTGTCCAGGTCTTCTGTGGAACAGACCTCAGAAGACCTGTGGATGTCTGTGCCAAGGAACACTATAGGGTCCTCTGCTGTGAAAGTTGTGGGGAGCCCATAGTTGTCATGGGAGCTATCGAGGTCCTTAGTGGCAAAGTCTTCCAGAGATCTCCATGGAGAGGGCCACTGGGAACTGTGATGATATTGATACTGACAGCTCCTTCCCTCCTTCTTCATCTCTATCTATCTCTAGACATCTCAGCTAAGTCAATCTCCCTAATAATCTTCCTGTGGTTCTTTGTTTTCTCTTCCACTATGTTGCTGAAGTTCTAAACTCTTGGGCATACCAGAGCTATTTTTTGTTTGTAGATAGCCATCTGTTGTTCATTGACAGAAAAGTACTCCTACCTCTTACTCTACCATCTTGCTAATGTCACTCCAAGGCTATTTTTGCTGTTTATAAAATGCTACATGTGGTTGTTTTCCATACTTTAAAAACATTATTCCATTTGTCTTCTGGCTTTCATTGTTTCTGTTCAAAAGTTCACTAATTACAACAAAGTTTGTTTTTACCTTGCCTCCTTTTGTAACAGGAGGGAAAGGGGCAGGGCACAACTTTTCAAAGAATGACATAGCCCTGGACACAACATAAACCAATTAGAATCAAATGAGACCAAGGTGGCAGACAAGGCTAGATCTTGATCTTCAATCAGCAAGTGAAATGACATACTCAGAGGTGCCATGACAGTTTCAAGGCACTGTCAAAAGACCAAGGAGTGGGTGGTGGCCCAAATCCTGGAAATCTCCACCCCTTCCCCAAAATAGTTGGAATAATCCTCCCACTCATTAACATATGAAATTACCCAGTCAGTAACAGCTAACTGTACCACATTTTGTGGCACGCTGACATCTGTGATGGCCCACACTCTGTCTGTGGAGTGTGCTTCTCTCTGAATCTGAATAAGTCCACTTCTCACCTATCGCTTTGTCTCTCACTGAGTTCTTTCTGTGAATAGACATCAAGAACCTGAGCTTCATTAGGTTCTTAAACCAGGTACCATGGGTTTTGGCTCAGTTTGAGTCCCAGCCATGTGGGTTCGAGTCCCACACAAGATTTTGGCTGGGTTTGAGTCCCAGCTACATGGGTTCAAGTACCAAATAGGGTTTTGGCTGAATTCGAGTCCCAGCCACATGGGTTTGAGTCCCAAACTGGGTTTTGGCTGGGTTCGAGTCCCAGCACAAGGATTCAAGTCCCAATCTGAGGTAAATGATTTCACTTGTAAGGTATTCTCTTTGTCTTTATTTTCTCTAGATTACTGTGATGTATTTAGATTTGGGGTAAGAGGGTTGTTTTGTGGATATTCCTCAGTCTGTGGCTTCATTTTGAAATACTCTGATTTAGAATATTTCTATGTGAAGTATTTCTTCAAATACTGAATCTGTCTTATTCATCTCCCTCTCCTCTGGCACTACAATTACGTGTACGTTGGGATTTTAACTATGTACTATATGTCTCACACATTTTCCACTCTTTTGGGGGGCATGTGGGGGCTTCTAAGGTGGTGCAAGTGGTAAGGAATCTGCCTGCCAATGCAGGAGACTCTGGTTCAATCCCTGTGTTGGGAAGATCCCCTGGAGTAGGAAATGGCAACCCGCTCCAGTACTCTTACCTGTAAAATTCCATACTCTGCACTGAGTTCACACTCATTGGAGAAGGAAATGGCAACCTACTCCAGTATTCTTGCTTGGAAAATTCCATGGACAGAGGAGCCTGGAAGGCTACAGTCCATGGGGTTGCAGAGTTGGACATGACTGAGCACACAGGACAGGAGGGGTACATATTTTAGCCTGAATATTTTCTATTGTTTCCTTTTTCCAATTTACCAATACTCTCCTTTGCTTTGTCTAATCTACTTTGTTAAACTCATCAAATGAATTCTTAATTTATGCTATAGTATTTTTCAGTCCTAGGATTTCCATTCAATTCCAATTATTTTAAAATACATTAATCATTGTTATTTTAAAGTGTGTATCTGGTAAATAAAAAAAAAATCTGAATCACCTATGGTTCTGGGGTTTCCTTTTGAGGGGAGGAGCCTTTTTTCTTGGCTTTTAATCTTTCTTCTGTTGTTAATTTTCAACTACTTGCTGGATATTTTTTTTTTTCTCAAAAATTTTAGGAACTCTTGATGGCAACTTCCTCCAAATAAGGCTTTAATTGTCTTGTGGTAGGCAGATAGGTTATGAACAGAATGAAAAGTGAAAGTGAAGTCGCTCAGTCGTGTCCAACTCTCTGCGACCCAATGAACTGTAGCCTACCAGGCTCCGCAGTCCATGGGATTTTCCAGGCAAGATTACTGGAGTGGGCTGCCACTTCCTTCTCCAGGGGATCTTTCCAACCCAGGGATCAAACCCGGGTCTCCTGCATTGCAGACAGATGCTTTACCGTCTGAGCCACTAGGGAAGCCCCATGAACAGAATAACTTGGTCCAATTGAGACCTGTTTCTGTTACCCTTATTTCTAGAATATCTGGTGGCTAAACTGGGGCCCACTCTAATTTTGTCTCTCCTAATCCATAAACATTGCCAAAATTTCTACTTGTTTTCTTTTATTTTCACTTTTTAAACTTTTCATTTTGTATTGGGATATGGCTGATTAACAATGTTGTAATAGTTTCAGGTGAATAGCAAAGGGACTCAGCCTTATATATATGTGTGTACCCATTCTTCCCCAAATTCCCCTCCCATCCAGGGGGCCACATAACGTTGATCAGAGTTCCATGTCACCTACTTTCTTTCTTGAAGCATTGCCTCACACGTGCAAAATTTAAACAAAGGTCGTCATTGGAAACTGGCTTTAGGATGTTGCACTTATCAGAGCACATTTCCCTTTTCTTTGGATCTTGGCCCATTGAGTCCTTGCTACCAGCTTTGTGCCTTCAAATACTTTTACACAGAATTTAAAATTCTCAGTGTGAGGAGTAATCTGATGCCAATTATTTTTTTCAGAAGTAGAAATAAAAGTACCTCTTAGATTAAAAACTTGATGTGAGCAAGGACCTTGTCTATCTTGTTCATTACTGTACCCTAGTTTCTAGAGCAGTGACTGGAATATGTGTGTGTGTGTGTATGTGTTAGTCACTCACTTGTGTCTGACTTTTTGAAACCCTCATATAGCCCACCAGACTCCTCTGTCCATGGGATTCTCCAGGCAAGAATAGTGGAGTGGGTTGCCATGCTCTCCTCCAGGGATCATCCCAACCCAGGTCTCTGGCATTGCAGGTAGATTCTTTACCATCTGAGCTACCAGGGAAGCCCAACTGGAACATATTAGGTGCTTAATAAATGGATGGCCCAGTCCTTGGCTTCTACATGGGTCACAGCAGTTATCTGATTTGTCCTCTACATTTCTAGTGAACTTTAAAACCCAGCTGGATGCTGCACCATCCATGCTGAACCACGATGGCATCTCTTGTAATTTTGATGGGAATTGCATTGAACTATAGTTTAATTTTGGGGAGAAATTGATACCTTTATAATTTTAAGAACTAACATTTTTATATTTCTGTGTATTCTAAATGGTAAATAGAATGTCTCTCTCCATTTATTTTATTCATCAAGAAAGGCAACATAATATGAGATTCCATAGCCAAGGTGCTTTGGTTCAAATCTCTGTTCTGTCACTCAGTAGATTTCCAACTTTGTGATAGTTTCTAGTTTCCTTAACTGTGACTGTGATTATTTTAATAATAAAAGTACCTTTCTCAGAAATGGTTATGAGGATTTATCAGGTTAACAACTGTAAAACATAAGAGTTACATAACAAGTAGTGGCTTCTGAATAAGTATTTGTTAAATGAAATAATAATTTTCCTTTAATGTTTTATAATAAAGTTTTAAATATTTCTTCATAAAAATCTTGCAATCTTTTGTTAGATTTATTCCTAGTTACTTTATATTTTTATGTTATTTCAAATGACTGTAGCTTTAGTTTTAAAAGGAACTAAAGAGCTTCTTGATGAGAGTGAAAGAGGAGAGTGAAAAAGCTGGCTTAAAACACAACATTCAAAGAACTAAGATTGTGGCATCCAGTCCCATCAGTTCAGTTCAGTTCAGTTCAGTTGCTCAATCGTGTCCGACTCTTTGTGACCCCATAGACTGCAGTACCAGGCCTCACTGTCCATCACCAACTCCCAGAGTTTACTCAAACTCATGTCCACTGAGTCAGTGATGCCATCCAACCATCTCATCCTCTGTTATCCCCTTCTCCTCCTGCCTTCAATTTTTCCCAGCATCAGGGTCTTTTCCAGTGAGTCAGTTCTTTGCATCAGGTGGCCAAAGTATTGGAGTTTCAGCTTCAGCATCAGTCCTTCCAATGAATATTTAAGACTGATCTCCTTTAGGATGGACTGGTTGAATCTCCTTGCAGTCCAAGGGACTCTCAAGAGTCGTCTCCATCACCACAGTTCAAAAGCATCAATTCTTTGGCACTCTGCTTTCTTTATAGTCCAACTCTCACATCCATACATGACTACTGGAAAAACCATAGCTTTGACTAGATGGACCTTTGTTGGCAAAGCAATGTCTCTGCTTTTTAATGTGCTGCCTAACTTTTCTTCCAAAGAGTAAGCATCTTTTAATTTCATGGCTGCAGTCACTATCCACAGTGATTTTGCAGCCCAAAAATATAAAGTCTGCTACCGTTTCCACTGTTCCCCCATCTATTTGCCATGAAATGATGGAACCAGATGTCATGATCTTAATTTTCTGAATGTTGAGTTTTAAGCCAGCTTTTTCACTCTCCTCTCTCATTTTCATCAAGAAGCTCTTTAGTTCTTCTTCACTTCCTGCATATCTGAGGTTATTGATAGCTCTCCTGGCAATCTTGATTTCACCTTGTGCTTCATCCAGCCCAGTGTTTCTCATGATTTACACTATAGAAGTTAAATGAGCAGTTAAATATACAGCCTTAATATATTCCTTTCCCTGTTTGGAACCAGTCTGTTGTTCTATGTCCAGTTCTAACTGTTGCTTCCTGATCTGCATACAGGTTTCTCAAGAGGCAGGTCAGGTGGTCTGGTATTCACACCTCTTTAAGAATTTTCCATAGTTTGCTGTGATCCACACAGTCAAAGGCTTTGGCATAGTCAATAAAGCAGAAATAGATGTTTTTCTGGAGCTTTTTGCTTACTTCATGGAAAATAGATGGGGAAAGAGTGGCAACAGTGTCAGACTTTATTTTCTTGGGCTCCAAAATCACTGTGGACAGTGACTGCAGCCATAAAATTAAAAGACATTTGCTCCTTGGAAGAAAAGCTATGACAAGACTAGACAGAGTATTAAAAAGCAGAGACATCACTTTGCTGACAACAGTCCATAAAGTCAAAGCTTGTTTTTTCCAGTAGTCATGTATGGATGTGAGAGTTGGACCATAAAGAAGGCTGAGTGCTGAAGAATTGATGCTTTTGAATTGCATTGGAGAAGACTCTTGAGAGTCCCTTGGACAGCAAGGAGATCAAACTAGTGAATCCTAAAGGAAATCAACCCTGAATATTCGTTGGGATGACTGATGCTAAAGCTAAAGCTCCAATACTTTGGCCACCTGATGCAAAGAGCCGATTCATTGGAAAAGATCTTAATGCTGGGAAAGATGAGGGCAGGAGGTTACAGAAAATGAGATGGCTGAATGGCATCACTGACTCAATGGACATAAGTTTAAGCAAGCTCTGAGAGATAGTGAAGGACAGGGAAGCCTGGCATTCTGCAATTCATGTGGTCACAAAGAGTCGAAAACAACTTATTGACTGAACAACAAGCTTTAAAGGTTAGATTCTTCATCCATTTTTGTTGGTTCATGAAAATAAAGCTGATTAAGTGAAAATGGACAGTGAAAAAGTTGGCTTAAAGCTCAACATTCAGAAAACGAAGATCATGGCATCTGGTCCCATCACTTCATGGCAAATAGATGGGGAAACAGTGGAAACAGTGTCAGACTTTATTTTGGGGGGGGCTCCAAAATCACTGAAGATGGTGACTGCAGTCATGAAATTAAAGGACGCTTACTCCTTGGAAGAAAAGTTATGACCAACCTAGACAGCATATTGAAAAACAGAGACATTACTTTGCCAACAAAGGTCCATCTAGTCAAGTCTATGGTTTTTCCAGTGGTCATGTATGGATGTGAGAGTTGGACTGTGAAGAAATTTGGCAAAACTAATACAATTATGTAAAGTTTAAAAATAAAATAAAATTAAAAAAAAAAAAAAAAAAAAAAAAAGAAAGAAAGCTGAGCACCGAACAATTGATGCTTTTGAACTGTGGTGTTGGAGAAGACTCTTGAGAGTCCCTTGGACTGCAAGGAGATGCAACCAGTCCATTCTGAAGGAGATCAGCCTGGGATTTCTTTGGAAGGACTGATGCTAAAGCTGAAACTGCAGTACTTTGGCCACCTTATGCGAAGAGTTGAATCATTGGAAAAGACTCTGATGCTGGGAGGGATTGAGGGCAAGAGGAGAAGGGGATGACAGAGGATGAGATGGCTGGATGGCATGACTGACTCGATGGACGTGAGTCAGAGTGAACTCTGGGAGTTGGTGATGGACAGGGAGGCCTGGCGTGCTGCGATTCATGGGGTCGCAAAGAGTCGGACGCAGCAGCAGCAGCAAAGAGTCAGACAGACTGAGCAACTGAACTGAAACTGAATTCTGTTTACTAGAATTTTCTTTAGGATTTTTGAATATGTTCATCAGTGATATTGGCCCATAATTTTCTTTTTTGTGTTGCTTTTGCCTGATTTTCATGTCAGGGTGATTGTGGCCTTGTAGAATGAGTTTGGAAATGTTCCTTCCTCTGCAACTTTTTGGAAAAGTTTCAAAAAAATAGGCATTAGCTCTTCTCTAAATGTTTGGTAGAATTCCCCTGTGAAGTCATCTGGCCCTGGACTTTTGTTTTGGGGGGGAGATTTTTTATCACAGTTTCAGTTTCAGTATTTGTAATTGGTTTGTTCATGATTTTTTTCTTCCTGGTTCAGTCTTGGGAGGGTTGAACTTTTCTCAGAACCTGTCCATTTCCCTAGGTTGTCCATTTTGTTAGAACATAGTTTTTCATAATAGTCTCTTATGATCCTTTGTGTTTCTTGTTGTCTACTGTAACATCTTCTTTTTCATTTCTAATTTTGTTGATTTAATTTTTCTTCCTTTTTTTCTTGATGAGTCTGGCTAGTGGTTAGTTAATTTTATCTTCTCAAAGAATCAGCTTTTAATTTTATTAACATTGCTATTGTTTTCCTCATTTCTTTTTTGTTCATTTCTGCTCTGATCTTTATGATTTCTTTCCTTCTGTTGACTTTTGATTTTCTGTTGTTGTTCTTCTTTTTACAACTGCTTTAGATGCAGAGTTAGGTTGTCAATTTGATGCTTTTCTTGTTTCTTGATGTAGGATTGCATTGTTATAAACTTACCTCCTAGAACTGCTTTTGCTGAATCCCATAGGTTTTGGGTCATCATGTTTTCACTGTCAATTGTTTCTAGAAATCCTTTGATTTCCTTTTTTATTTCTTCAGTAACCTTTTCATTATTTAATAATGTATTGTTTAATCTCCATGAGGTTGTGTTTTTTGCAGTCTCTTTCCTCTAGTTGATATCAAGTCTCATAGTGCTGTGGTCGGAGAAGATACTTAATACAATTTCAATTTCTTAAATTTACTGAGGCTTGATGCGGCCCAAGATGAGGTCTATCCTAGAGAATGTACCATGTGCACTAGAGAAGAAGTGTATTCTACATTTGGATGGAAAGTCCTGAAGATATCAATTAGGTCTGTTTGGTCTCGTGTTTCATTTAAGGTTTCTGTTTCCTGATTGAGTCTCTGTTTTGATGATTTGTGCACTGGTGTAAGTGGGGTGTTAAAGTCCCCTACTATTATTGTGATACTGTAGATTTCCCCTCTTATGCCTGTTAGTGTTTGCCTTATGTACTGAGGTGCTCCAATGTTGGGTGCATAAATACTTAAAATTGTTATGTCTTCTTGGATTGATGCTTTGATCAGTATGTAGTGTCCTTCTTTGTCTCTTATAATATTCTTTATTTAAAAGTCTATTTTGTCTGAAATAGGATTGCCATTCCAGCTTTCTTTTGGTTTCCATTTGCACAAAACATCATTTTCCATCCTTTTACTTTCAATCTCTATGTGTCTCTAGGTCTGAATTGGGTCTCTTGTAGGCAGCATATATGTGGGTTTTGTTTTTGTATCCATTCAATCAGTCTTTTAGTTGGTACATTTTATCATTTAAATTTAAGGTAATTATTGATAATGTTCTTTATTTTCTTAATTGTTTTGGGTTTGTGTTTTAGGTCTTTTGTTTCTCTTGTGCTTACTGACTATCTAATTCCTTTTAGTATTTGTTGTAAGACCAGTTTGATGGCGCTAAATTCTCTTAACTTCTGCTTGTCTGTAAAGTTTTTGATTTTTCCATCAATTTTGAATGAGATCTTTGCTGGGTATACTAATCTTGGTTGTAGTTTTTTTTTTTTTTCTTTCAGCATTTTAAATATATCCTGCCATTCCTTTCTGACCTGCAGAGTTTCTGCTGAAAGATCCTCTTTTAATTGTATGGATTTTCCTTTGTATGTTACTTGTTGCTTTTCCCTTGGTTTGTTAGCTTTCTTTCTGTTAGCTTGATTAACATCTGTTTCATGTTTCTCCTTGGGTTTATCCTGTAAGGGACTCTGCATTTCTTGAAATTGATTGACTATTGTTGGAAAAGTTTTCAACTATAATTTCTTCAAAAATTTTCTTAGTGCATTTCTTTTTTTTTTTTTCTTCTTCCTCTGCAATCCCTATAACTCAAATGTTGGTGCATTTAATATTGTCCCCAAAGTCTCTGAGGCTGTCCTCAATTCTTTTCATTCTTATTCCTTTATTCTGCTCTTCAGCAGTTATTTCTACCATTTTATCTTCCTGCACACTTATCTGTTCTTCTGCCTCAGCTATGCTGCTATTTGTCCCTTCTAGAGTACTTTTAATTTCAGTAATTGTGATATTCATCTGTTTGCTTTTTCTACGTATCTTCTATGTCCTTGGTGATTGTATTAACTGTGTTAATTGTTTCTTGCATTATCTCCATTCTATTTTCAAGTCTTCAGAATATCTTTATCATTATTCTGAATTCTGTTTCAGATAGACTGTTTATTTCCTCTCCGTATTTATTTGGTCTTGTGAGTTTATACCTTGTTCTTTCATTTGTGCTGTATTCTCTGTCTTTTAATTTTTTTTTCTACTTTACTCTGCTTGAGGTCCTCTTTACCCAAACTTTAGGGTTGTAGTCCTTATTCCTTTTGTTTTTGCCCTCAGAGGGAAAGGTTGGTTGAGTAGTTTGTGTTTATTTCTTGTTAGGGATGACTTGTGCCTGTGTACTAGTGGGAGGAGATCAAGCAGATAATCACAGAAATAATTAGACATATACCAACACTTCCACACACACAGTTATAACCAAAGTATAGAGTACAGAAAATTGACTTGGTGAACAAGGGAAACCAAAAGTAATATTGACCAGTTAAAAACAGAGCTAACTAAGGCTAAATCTGGAAAACTGAGCCTCAGCAGATTGCCAATTGGGGAATATAAGAAAGAGAGCACAACAATTTAACTTACATGGTGAAAAAAGAAAGAGTGAAGGGAAAAGGAGGAAGGAAGAAAGAGGAAGAGAAAAAATAGGAGAAGGGAGAGAAAATGGAAAAGGAAGGGGTGGAAGAAAGGGAAAAAAAGAGGAAAGGAAAAACTAGAACAGCAAGGATAAATATACATATGTGAAAAAGATTTATATATATATTCAGGAATAACTATAATATAAGAAATATATCAAAAGTAAAATTAGAAAAATCACAAAAAAGGTGAAAAAATCTTTAAAAGAGGGTATTTTTAAACAAGGAAAACAAAAATGAAAACTCCACAATACCACAAAAGGATAATGTAAAGGTAGAAATATGTAGAGGGAATCAATAATGTGATATATAAGGAAAAAAAAAATGTTCTCAAGGTCATACTTCTTGGTTGTGGAGTCTTCTCCAGTCAATTAGGGTTGGATAGTGTCCTGTGATAATTTCCTGGTTGGGGGAACTTGTGCCTGTGTTCTGGTTGATGGAACTGGATCTCGTTTCTCTGAAGGGCAGTGTAGTGTCCAGTAGTAGGACACGGTGTCCTCTAGTAGGACAAGACACTGCCTTTCAGACGGACAAGATCCAGCTCTATCAATGAGAAAAAAAGGCACAAATTCCCCCAACCAGGAGAATATCACAGGGGTGTCTATGGGTTCAGCATTTCTTTGGGCAGTCCTTCTGGCTTTGGCAGTGCTCAGTACAATTTAGTTGCTCAGTTGTGTCTGACTCTTTGTGACCCCATGAACCACAGCACGCCAGGCCTCCCTGTCCATCACCAACTCCCGGAGTTTACCCAAATTCATGTCCATTGAGTTGGAGATGCCATCCAATCAACTCATCTCAGTCGTCCCCTTCTCCTCCCACCCTCAATCTTTCCCAGCATTATGGTCTTTTCAAATGAGTCAGCTCTTCACATCAGATGGACAAAGTATTGAAGTTTCAGCTTCAACATCAGTCCTTCCAATGAACACTCAGGACTGATGTCCTTTAGGATGGACTGGTTGGATCTCCTTGCAGTCCAAGGGACTCTCAAGAGTCTTCTCCAACACCACAGTTCAAGAGCATCAATTCTTCAGGGCTTAGCTTTCTTTATAGTCCAACTCTCACATCCATACATGACCACTGGAAAAACTGTAGCCTTAACTAGATGGACCTTTGTTGGCAAAGTAATGTCTCTGCTTTTCAATATGCTATCTAGGTTGGTTATAACTTTCCTTCCAAGGGGTAAGCGTCTTTTAATTTCATGGCTGCAGTTACCATCCACAGTGATTTTGGAGTCCCCCCCAAAAAAAAAAAAAATAAAGTCTGCCACTGTTTTTCCATCTATTTGCCACGAACTGATGGGACTGGATGCCATGATCATAGTTTTCTGAATGTTGAGCTTTGAGCCAACTTTTTCACTCTCCTCTTTCACTTTGATCAAGAGTCTCTTTAGCTCTTCTTCATTTTTTGCCATAAGGCTGGTGTCATCTGCATATCTGAGGTTACTGATACTTCTCCTGGCAATCTTGATTCCAGCTTGTGCTTCATCCAGCCCAGTGTTTCTCATGATGTACACTACATATAAGTTAAATAAGCAGGGTGATAATATACAGCCTTAATGTTCTCCTTTCCCTATTTGGAACCAATCTGTTGTTCCATGTCCAGTTCTAACTGTTGCTTCCTGACCTGCATATAGGTTTCTCAAGAGGTAGGTCAGGTGGTCTGGTATTGCCATCTCTTTCAGAATTTTCCACAGTTTATTGTGATCCACACAGTCAAAGGCTTTGGCATAGTCAATAAAGTAGAAATAGATGTTTTTCTGGAACTCTTGCCTTTTTAATGGTTCAGCAGATGTTGGCAATTTGATCTCTGGTTCCTCTGCCTTTTCTAAAACCAGCTTGAACATCGGGAAGTTCATGGTTCACATATTGCTGAAGCCTGGCTTGGAGAATTTTGAGCATTACTTTACTAGTGTGTGAGATGAGTGCAATTGTGCAGTAGTTTGAACATTCTTTGGCATTGCCTTTCTTTGGGATTGGAATGAAAGCTGACATTTTCCAGTCCTGTGGCCATTGCTAAGTTTTCCAAATTTGCTGGCATATTGACTGCAACACTTTCACAGCATCATCTTTCAGGATTTGAAATAGCTCAACTGCTAGCTAGCTCCACTAGCTTTGAAATAGCTCAACTGCTAGTTAGCTCCACTAGCTTTGTTCATAGTGATGCTTCCTAAGGCCCACTTGACTTCACATTCCAGGATGTCTGGCTCTAGATGAGTGATCATACCATCGTGATTAACTGGGTCATCAAGATCTTTTTTGTGCAGTTCTGTGTATTCTTGCAACCTTTCTTAATATCTTCTGCTTCTGTCGGGTCCATACCATTTCTGTCCTTTATCGAGCCCATCTTTGCATGAAATGTTCCCTTGGTATCTCTAATTTTCTTGAAGAGATCTCTAGTCTTTCCCATTCTATTGTTTTCCTCTATTTCTTTGCACTGATCACCGAGGAAGGCTTTCTTATCTCTCCTTGCTATTCTTTGGAACTCTGTATTCAGATGCTTATATATTTCCTTTTCTCTTTTGCTTTTCACTTCTCTTCTTTTCATAGCTATTTGTAAGGCCTCCTCAGACAGTCACTTTGCTTTTTTGCATTTGTTTTTCTTGGCTATGGTCTTGATCCCCGTCTCCTGTACAATGTCATGAACCTCTGTCCATAGTTCATCAGGCACTCTGTCTATCATATCTAGTCCTTTAAGTCTATTTCTCACTTCCACTGTATAATCATAAGGGATTTGATCTAGGTCATACCTGAATGGTCTAGTGGTTTTCCCCCACTTTCTTCAATTTAAGTCTGAATTTGGCAATAAGGAGTTTATGATCTGAGCCACAAACAGCTCCTGGTCATGTTTTTGCTGACTGTATAGAGCTTCTCCATCTTTGGCTGCAAAGAATATAAACAATCTGATTTGGGTGTTGGCCATCTGGTGATGTCCATGTATAGAGTCTTCTATTGTGTTCTTGGAAGAGGGTGTTTGCTATGACCAGTGTGTTCTCTTGACAAAACTCTATTAGCCTTTGCCCTGCTTCATTCTGTATTCCAAGGCCAAATTTGCCTGTTACTCCAGGTGTTTCTTGACTTCCTACTTTTGATTCCAGTCCCCTATAATGAAAAGGACATCTTTTTGAGGTGTTAGTTCTAAAATGACAAGCTGGAATCAAGATTGCTGGGAGAAATATCAGTAACCTCAGATATGCAGATGACACCACCCTCATGGCAGAAAGTGAAGAGGAACTAAAAAACCTCTTGATGAAAGTATAGGTGGAGAGTGAAAAGTTGGCTTAAAGCTCAACATTCAGAAAACGAAGATCATAGCATCTGATCCCATCACTTCATGGGAAATGGTTGGGGAAACAGTGGAAACAGTGTCAAACTTTATTTTGGGGGGCTCCAAAATCGCTGCAGATAGTGACCGCAGCCATGAAATTAAAAGACACTTACTCCTTGGAAGAAAAGTTACGACCAACATAGATAGCATATTGAAAAGCAGAGACATTACTTTGCCAACAAAGGTCTGTCTAGTCAAGGCTATGGTTTTTCCTGTGGTCATGTATGGATGTGAGAGTTGGACTGTGAAGAAAGCTGAGTGCTGAAGAATTGATGCTTTTGAACTGTGGTGTTGGAGAAGACTCTTGAGAGTCCCTTGGACTGCAAGGAGATGCAACCAGTCCATTCTGAAGGAGATCAGCCCTGGGATTTCTTTGGAAGGACCGATGCTAAAGCTGAAACTGCAGTACTTTGGCCACCTCATGCGAAGAGTTGACTCATTGGAAAAGACTGATGCTGGGAGGGATTGGGGGCAGGAGGAGAAGGGGACGACAGAGGATAAGATGGCTGGATGGCATGACTGACTCGATGGACGTGAGTCTGAGTGAACTCTGGGAGTTGGTGATTTACAGGGAGGCCTGGAGTGCTGCGATTCATGGGGTCGCAAAGAGTTGGACAGGATTGAGCGACTGAACTGAACTGAACTGAGGTCGTCATAGAACCATTCAACTTCAGCTTCTTCAGCGTTACTGGTCAGGGCATAGACTTGGATTGCTGTGGTATTGAATGTCCTGGGCTTATGTGCACATGTTTTGGCTCACCAGGCCATCCTGCTATGCCGCGGGGCTTGTGCACATTTGTCTCAGCTCTCTGGGCCTGTTCCCTATGTCACAGCATTTCTGTGCACTTGTTTTGGCTCATTGGCCCACCTTCTATGTCACAGGGCTATGTACACTTGTCTCAGCTCCCTGTTCTTGCTCTCTGCATCGCAGCACTTGTGTGCACTTGTCTTGGCTCCGCAGGCCTGCCCTCTACATCGCAGGGCTTGTGTGCACTTGCTTCGTCTCACCAGGCCCACCCTCTATGTTGTGGGGTTTCTTTTGGCTCCTTAGGCCCACCCTCTGTGCCCCAAGGGTTTTGTGTACTGGAGAGGTTTGTATGCTGCGCCTTGGCAAGCTGGGCCTATCCTCTCTGCTGTGGGCCTTCTGTAGGCTACTCTCTGTACCCCAAGCTTACTGTGTGGTCGAGGTCATGGTCCATGAGCTGTTTATAGGCTGAGAAGTGCAGCTTTCTCTTTTTTCTGCCCTTTAAGTCTCTGCTTTGCCTGTCTTTCTGAGATTCCATGGCTCCCCCTTGAGCCTCCCTGTGAGGGATCTTCCAGTGCATGGGAACTCTTCTTGCTTTACAACTTCCTCCCTCCCTCCCTCCCTCAGGGCAAAATCTCCCATCCAGAAATTTTCTGTCTTTTCCCTTTTTATGTCTCTATCCTCTCTCCTACCTCATTCCAGGGAGCTTAGCCTGCCCCCCACCCACCCCCGGAGGCCTGGGTTCTTCTACTGTCATCTAGAGGTTGCTTTGTAGGAGTTGTTCTGTATCTTGATGAGTTCTTGATGTATTTGTGGGGAGGCTGGAAATCTCCCTGTCTTACTCCTCCACTATCTTCTTCCACCTTCCCATTCCTAGTTTTTTAAGGACTCTCCATACTGTTCTCCATAGTGTTTGTATCTGTTTGCATTCCTACCAATAGTGTAAGAGGGTTCCCTATTTTCCACAGCCTCTCCAGAATTTATTGTTTGTAGACTTTTTGATGATGGCCATTCTGACTGGTGAGATGATGCCTCAATGTGGTTTTGATTTGCATTTCTCTAATAATGAGTGATGTTGAGCATCTTTTCATGTGTTTATTAGCCATCTGTATGTCTTCCTTGGGGAAACATCTGTTTAGGTGTTTCTGCCCACATTTTGATTGGGTTGTTTGCTTTTCTGGTATTGAGCTATATGAGTTGCTCATATATTTGGGAGATTAATTCTTTGCCAGTTGTTTCATTTGCTATTATTTTCTCCCATTCTGAGGTTTGTGTGTTCACCTAGCTTATAGTTCCCTTTATTGTGCTAAAGGTTTTATGTTTAATTAGATCTCATTTGTTTATTTTTGTTTTCCATTACTCTAGGAGGTAAATCATAAAGGACCTTGCAGTGATTTATGTCAGAGAGTGTGTCCTGCCTATGTTTTTCTCTAAGAGTTTTAATTTCTGGTCTTATGTTTAAGTCTTTAATCCATTTTTACTTTATTTTTGTGTATGGTGTTAGAAAGTTTTCTAATTTCATACTTTTACACATAGTTGACAACCAAACAGTCCTCTTCAGTCTAATAGACACTGAGTTCAAAAGGAGGTAATGAAAATATTGAGGAATTAAGAATGGCTATCGACAGAAATGAACAGTATGAAAAGGCAAGATGATAGGATACTGAAAGAGAAACTCCCCAGATGAGTAGGTGCCCAATATGCCACTGGAGATCAGTGGAGAAATAACTCCAGAAAGAATGAAGGGACGGAGCCAAAGCAAAAATAATACCCAGCTATGGATGTGACTGGTGATAGAAGCAAGGTCTGATGCTGTAAACAGCAATATTGCATAGAACATAGAATGTCAGGTCCATGAATCAAGGCAAATTGGAAGTGGTCAAACAAGAGATGGCAAGAGTGAATGTCGACATTCTAGGAATCAGCGAACTCAAATGGACTGGAATGGGTGAATTTAACTCAGATGACCATTACATCTACTACTGTGGGCAGGAATCCCTCAGAAGATTCTGGTCATCAAAAGAGTCCAAAATGCAGTACTTGGATGCACTCTCAAAAACGACAGAATGATCTCTGTTTGTTTCCAAGGCAAACCATTCAATATCACAGTAATCCAAGTCTATGCCCCAACCAGTATCACTCAAGAAGCTGAAGTTGGACGGTTCTATGAAGACCTACAAGACCTTTGAGAACTAACACCCCCAAAAAATGTCCTTTTCATTAGGGGACTGGAATGCAAAAGTAGGAAGTCAAGAAACACCTGGAGTAACAGGCAAATTTGGCCTTGGAATACAGAGTGAAGCAGGGCAAAGACTAATAGCGTTTTGCCAAGAAAATGCACTGGTCATAACAAACATCCTCTTCCAACAACACAAGAGAAGACTCTATACATGGACATCACGAAATGGTCAACATCAAAATTAGATTGATTATATTCTTTGCAGCCAAAGATGGAGAAGCTCTATACAGTCAGCAAAAACAAGACCAGGAGCTGACTGTGGCTCAGACCATGAACTCCTTATTGCCAAATTCAGACTGAAATTGAAGAAAGTAGGGGAAACCACTAGACCATTCAGGTATCACCTAAATCAAATCCCTTATGATTATACAGCTGAAGTGAGAACTAGATTTAAGGCCCTAGATCTGATAGATAGAGTGCCTGATGAACTATGGAAGGAGATTAGTGACATTGTACAGGAGACAGGGATCAAGACCATCCCCATGGAAAAGAAATGCAAAAAAGCAAAATGGCTGTCTGCGGAGGCCTTACAAATAGCTGTGAAAAGAAGAGAAGCAAAAAGCAAAGGAGAAAATGAAAGATATAAACATCTGAATGCAGAGTTCCAAAGAATAGCAAGAAGAGATAAGAAAGCCTTCTTCAGTGATCAATGCAAAGAAATAGAGGAAAACAACAGAATGGGAAAGAGTAGAGATCTCTTCAAGAAAATCAGAGATACCAAAGGAATATTTCATGCAAAGATGGGCTCGATAAAGGACAGAAATGGTATGGACCTAACAGAAGCAGAAGATATTAAGAAGAGATGGCAAGAATACACAGAAGAACTGTACAAAAAAGATCTTCACGACGCAGATAATCACGATGGTGTGATCACTCACCTAGAGCCAGACATCCTGGAATGTGAAGTCAAGTGGACCTTAGAAAGCATCACTACGAACAAAGCTAGTGGAGGTGATAGAATCCCAGGTGAGCTATTCCAAATCCTGAAAGATGATGCTGTGAAAGTGCTGCACTCATTATGCCAGCAAATTTGGAAAACTCAGCAGTGGCCACAGGACTGGAAAAGGTCAGTTTTCATTCCAATTCCAAAGAAAGGCAGTGCCAAAGAATGCTCAAACTACTGCACAATTGCACTCATCTCACATGCTAGTAAAGTAATGCTCAAAATTCTCCAAGCCAAGCTTCAGCAATATGTGAACTGTGAACTTCCTGATGTTCAAGCTGGTTTTAGAAAAGGCAGAGGAACCAGAGATCAAATTGCCAACATCCGCTAGATCATGGAAAAAGCAAGAGAGTTCCAGAAAAGCATCTATTTCTACTTTATTGACTATGCCAAAGCCTTTGACTGTGTGGATCACAATAAACTGTGGAAAATTCTGAAAGAGATTGGAATACCAGACCACCTGATCTGCCTCTTGAGAAATTTGTATGCAGGTCAGGAAGCAACAGTTAGAACTGGACATGGAACAACAGACTCGTTCCAAATAGGAAAAGGAGTATGTCAAGGCTGTATATGGTCACCCTGTTTATTTAACTTCTATGCAGAGTACATCATGAGAAATGCTGGGCTGGAAGAAGCACAAGCTGGAATCAAGATTGCCGGGAGAAAATATCAATAACCTCAGATATGCAGATGACACCACACTTATGGCAGAAAGTGAAGAGGAACTAAAAAGCCTCTTGATGAAGTGAAAGAGGAGAGTGAAAAGTTGGCTTAAAGCTCAACATTCAGAAAACGAAGATCATGGCATCTGGTCCCATCACTTCATGGGAAATAGATGGGGAAACAGTGGAAACAGTGTCAGACTTTATTTTTCTGGGCTCCAAAATCACTGCAGATGGTGACTGCAGCCATGAAATTAAAAGATGCTTACTCCGTGGAAGGAAAGTTATGACCAACCTAGATAGCATATTCAAAAGCAGAGACACTACTTTGCCAACAAAGTTTAGTCTAGTCAAGGCTGTGGTTTTTCCTGTGGTCATGTATGGATGTGAGAGTTGGACTGTGAAGAAGGCTGAGTGCCGAAGAATTGATGCTTTTGAACTGTGGTGTTGAGAAGACTCTTGAGAGTCCCTTGGACTGCAAGGAGATGCAACCAGTCCATTCTGAAGGAGATCAGCCTGGGATTTCTTTGGAAGGAATGATGCTAAAGCTGAAACTCCAGTACTTTGGCCACCTCATTGGAAAGAGTTGACTCATTGGAAAAGACTCTGATGCTGGGAGGGATTGGATGCAAGAGGAGAAGGGGATGACAGAGGATGAAACGGCTGGATGGCATCACTGACTCAATATACATTAGTCAGAGTGAACTCTGGGAGTTGGTGATGGACAGGGAGGCCTGGTGTGCTACGATTCATGGAGTCGCAAAGAGTCAGACACAACTGAGCGACTGATCTGATCTGATCGTATCTGATCGACAGAAATGCACATCACTGTTAAAATAATGAGACACTATAATGAAGAGGCAAGAAAATTTAGAAAGTTCATTTCCCAAGATTAAAGCTGAGCTAAAGGCAATGAATACTGGAGAGAATAATGCAGAAGAATGAAGAAGTAGTCTGGAAGATAGAATAATGGAGATTAACTAGTCAGCATGGCAACCAGAAAGACAAATGAAGAAAAATGAAAGCTGTATACAAGGCCTATGGGGTAACATAAAGCATGCCAATCTACACATAATAGTGATTCCAGAAGAAGAAAAAGAAAAGGGGATTGAAAATGTATTTGAAAAAATTATGTCTGGAAACTTCCCAAACCTAAAGATATAGGAAGCACAAAGGTTCCCAAAGAAGATGAACACAAACAGACCTAAACCAAGACATGTTATATATAAAATGACAAAAGTTAAAGAGATAATTCAAAAGCAGAAAGAGGAAAATAAAGAGTTAATTAAAAGGAAATCTCCATAAGGTGATAGCTGATTTCTCTACAGAAACATTGCAGGGCAAAAGGGAGAGGAAAATACATTCAAAGTCTTGAAAGGGAGTAATCTGCAACATAGAATATTCTACCCAGCATGATTATCATTTAGCACGTAAGGTGAGATAAAGGATTTATCAGACAAGCAAAAATGAAAAGAATATAGCAATATGAAACCTATCCTATAAGAAATATTGAAAGGTCTTCCCAAAACTGGAGAAGGAAATGGCAATCCACTTCAGTATTATTGCCTGGAAAATCCCATGGATGATGGAACCTGGTAGGCTACAGTCCATGGGGTCGCAATGAGTCAGACATGACTGAGTGACTTCAGTGACTTCCCTAAATAGAAAAGAAGAAGACATAGGAAAAAAGAAATCACAATTAGAAAATAAATCACTTAGCCATTATATAAATCAAAAAAAAGAAAAAAACTATTTGTGAAAGCAATGATAAACATATGGAACAGCAAAGGGATAAACGTGAAGATGTAAAAGAGGGCATCAAAACCATAAAATGTGGGGGAAGAGAGTAAGAAAATGTAAATTTTTTTTTTTTTAGAATGCCTTTGAACTTATATGACTATCAGTCTAAAACAAGCAGATATAGGAAGGGGTTGCTGCTGCTGCTAAGTCGCTTCAGTCATGTCCGACTCTGTGCAACCCCATAGATGGCAGCCCACCAGGCTCCTCTGTTCCTGGGATTCTCCAGGCAAGAACACTGGAGTGGGTTGCCATTTCCTTCTCCAATGCATGAAAGTGAGAAGTGAAAGTGAAGCTACTCAGTCATGTCCGATTCTAAGTGATAACACGGACTGCAGCCTACCAGGCTCCTCCCATGGGATTTTCCAGGCAAGAGTACTGGAGTGGGTTGCCATTGCCTTCTCCAATGAAGGGGTTAATATACTTGAAAAACAGGGTAACCAGAAATCAAAAACATAAAATAGATTCACACACACACACATACACACACAAAAGAAGAGAATACAAGCATACAATAAAACCATCATCAAACCATAAAAAGTAAAACAAAAGAATGAAACAGTGGAGAAATAAAGAATCAACTGGAAAAAAAGGTTTAAAATGGCAGTAAATACATATTTATCAATATTTAACTTACATGTCAATAGACTGCTCCAATCAAAAGACATAGAGTGGCAGATTGCAAAGAAAAACAAGGGTCTACAATAGGTTGCCTCTAAGAGACCCACTTTAGGGCAAAGGAAACACATAGATTGAAAGAGAGGGGATGGGAAAAGATATTTCATGCAAATGGAAATGACAAAAAAGCAGAGGTCACAATATTCAGACAAAATTAACTTGAAAACAAAATGGGTGCTTGCTTCAGCATCACATATGCTAAAATTGGAATGAATTCGAAAATTAGCATGGCCTCTGCACAAGATGACAATGAATTATGAATTTGTGAAGAGCTCTGTGTTTTTGGTTCAAGAGGACCTATACCTATACCTATGGCTGATTCATGTTGATGTATGGCAGAAGTTCAGTTCAGTTCAGTCGCTCAGTTGTGTCCAACTCTTTGCGACCCCATGAATTGCAGCACGCCAGGTCTCCCTGTCCATCACCAACTCCCAGAGTTCACCCAAACTCTTGTCCATCAAGTCGGTGATGCCATCCAGCCATCTCATCCTCTGTCGTCCCCTTCTCCTCCTGCCTTCAATCCCTCCCAGCATCAGAGTCTTTTCCAATGAGTCAACTCTTCGCATGAGGTAGCCAAAGTACTGGAGTTTCAGCTTTAGCATCATTCCTTCCAGAGAAATCCCAGGGCTGATCTTCAGAATAGACTGGTTGGATCTCCTTGCAGTCCAAGGGACTCTCAAGAGTCTTCTGCAACACCACAGCTCAAAAGCATCAATTCTTTGGTGCCCAACTTTCTTCACAGTCCAACTCTCACATCCATACATGACCACTGGAAAAACCATAGCCTTGACTAGACAGACTTTGTTGGCAAAGTAACATCTCTGCTTTTGAATATGCTATCTAAGTTGGTCATAACTTTCCTTCCAAGGAGTAAGCATCTTTTAACTTCATGGCTGCAATCACCATCTGCAGTGATTTTGGAGCCCCTAAAAGTAAAGTCTGACACTGTTTTCACTGTTTCCCCATCTATTTTCCATAAAGTGATGGGACCAGATGCCATGATCTTCGTTTTCTGAATGTTGAGCTTTAAGCTAACTTTTTCACTCTCCTCTTTCACTTCAAGAGGCTTTTTAGTTCCTCTTCACTTTCTGCCATAAGGGTAGTGTCATCTGCATATCTGAGGTTATTGATTTTTCTCCCAGCAATCTTGATTCCAGCTTGAGCTTCTTCCAGCCCAGCATTTCTCATGATGTACTCTGCATATAAGTTAAATAAGCAGGGTGACAATATACAGCCTTGACGTACTCCTTTTCCTATTTGGAACCAGTCTGTTGTTCCATGTCCAGTTCTAACTGTTGCTTCCTGACCTGCATATAGGTTTCTCAAGAGGCAGGTCAGGTGGAAACCAACTCAATATTCTAAACCAATTATCCTTCAATTAAAAATAAATAAAACCAAAGTGAGATATCAGATCCCACATGTCACACAGAAACCAAGGCTGTGGGTGAAACTCCTGGGCCTGTGTGCCACAACTACTGAAGCCCACACAGTCTGGAGCCCATGTGATACAACTACTGAGCCTGCATGCCACAGCTAGACACTCTAAGTGTGAAAACAAATGATTCCTGCATGACATAATGAAGGTTGCACATGGTGTAACTAAGACCTGAGGCCGGTGAATAATTAATTTTAAAAAGGCATAAAGAAAGATACTATATAATGATAAAAGATCAATACAAAAGGAGGATTTTACACTTGCCAGCAAGAATGAAAACTGACATTTTCCTGCCCTGTGGCCACTGCTGAGTTGTCAACATATATGCAACTATTATAGGAGCACCCAAATATATAAAACAAACACTAACAGACAAAAAGGGAGAATTGACAAGAATACAATTATAGTAGGAGACTTTAACATACCACTCACATCAATGGACAGATTTTTGAGGCAGAAAATAAATAAGGCAACAGAGATCATAAATGATACTATAAAACAGACAGTTGATATTGGCAGCACTTTACATTAAAAGAACAGAACACACATACTTTTCAGGTGTACGTGGAATGTTTACTAGTATTAACCACATACTAGGGCACAAAACAAATCTGAAAAATTTTGTTGTTCAGTTGCTAAATCCTGTCCAACTCTTTGGAACCCCATGGACTGCAACGTGCCAGGCTTCTTTGTCCATCACTATCTCCCTGAGATTGCTCAAACACATGTCCATTGATTTGGTGATGCCATCCAACCATCTCATTCTCTGTTGACCCCTTCTCCTCCTGCCCACAATCTTTCCCTGCATCAGGTTCTTTTCCAATGAGTTGGCTTGTCTCATCATGTGCCCAAAGTACTGGGGCTTCAGTTTCAGCATCAGTCCTTCCAATGAATATTCAGGGTTGATTTCTCTTAGGATTGACTGATTTGGTCTCCTTGCTGTCCAAGGGACTATCAAGAGTCTTCTCCAGCATCACAATTTGAAAGCATCAATTCTTTAGCACTCAGCCTTCTTTATGTTTTCACTTTTTCCTCTTCTATTTGCTATGAAGTGATGGGGCCAGATGCCATTATCTTTGTTCTTTGATTGTTGAGTTTTGAGCCAGCTTTTCCACTCTCCTCTTTCACCTTCATCAAGAAGCTCAAGAAGTTCCTCAAAAAGTTCCTCTTCACTTGCTGCCATTAGGGTAGTATCGTCTGCATTTCTGAGGTTGCTTATATTTCTCCCAGCAATCTTGATTCCAGCTTGTGATCCATCCAGCCCAGCATTTCACATGATGTGTTCTGCATAGAATTTAACAGGGTGACAATATGCAACCTTGATGTATTCCTTTCCCAATTTTGAACCAGTCCATTTTTCCATGTCTGATTCTAACTGCTGCTTCTTGACCTGCATACAGGTTTTTCAGGAGGCAGGTAAGGTGGTCTGGTATTCTCATCTCTTTAAGAATTTCATAGTTTCCAGAGTGTGGAAAGCCTTTAATGTAGCCTTTAGTGTAGTCAATGGAGTAGATGTGGTCAGTGTAGTAGATGTTTTTCTGGAATTCCCTTGCTTTCTGTATGATCCAGTAAATGTTGGCAATTTGATCTCTGGTTCTTCTGCCTTTTCTAAATGTTCACATACTGTTGAAGCTAAGTTTGAAGGATTTTGAAAATGACCTTGCTGGCATGTGAAATGAGAGCAATTGTATAGTAGTTTGAACAGTCTTTTTGCCCTTCTTTGGGATTGGAATGAAAACTGACATTTCCTGCCCTTGTGGCCACTGCTGAGTTTTCCAAATTTGTTGGCATGTTGAGTGCAGTACTTTAACAGCAACGTCTTTTAGGCTTCGAAATGGCTCAGGTGGAATTCCAGCAACTCCACTAGCTTTGTTCATAGTAATGCTTCTTAAGGCCCATTTGACTTCACACTCCAGGATGTCTGGCTCTAGGTAAGTGACCACACCACTGTGGTTAACTGCATCATTAAGATCTTTTTAATACAGTTCTTCTATGTATTCTTGCCAACTATTCTTAATCTCTTCTGCTTTTGTTAGGTTTTTGCCATTTCTGCCTTTTATTGTGCCCATTTTGCATGAAATGTTCCCTTGGTATTTCCAATTTTATTGAAAAGATACCTAGTCTTTCCCATTCTATTTTTTTCCCTCTATTTCTTTGCATTGTTCACTTAAGAAGTCTTTATTATCTCTCGTTGCTTTTCTCTGGAACTCTGCATTCAGTTGGGTATATCTTTCCATTTCTCCTTTGCTTTTCACTTCTCTTCTCAGCTATTTATAAGGCCTCTTCAACCATTTTGCCTTCTTACATTTCTTTTTCTTTGTGATGCTTTTGTCACTACCTCCTGTACAATTTTACAAACCTCTGTTCATAGGTCTTCAGGCACTCTATCTATCAGATCTAAACCCTTGAATCTATTTTTCACTTCCACTGTATCATCATAAGGAATTTGATTTAGGTCATACCTGAATGTTGTAGTGGTTTTTCTTACTTTCTTCAATTTTAGTCTGAATTTTGCAATATGGAGGTAGTGCAATAAGTGCAATCTTACCTTGCAATAAGATATGAGCCACAGTCAATTCCAGGTCTTGTTTTTGCTGACTGTATGGAGCTTCTCTCTCTTTGGCTTCAAAGAATGTAATCAATATAATTTCAGTATTCAAAAAATTCAAGAGTATAGAAATTATTTTAAGCATTTGCTCTGAGCACAATGGCATGAAACTCAAAATCAACCACAAAAAAAGAAATAGTGGTGGGGAAGAAGTTACATGGCTGTTATTTCATTTTAATAATGCAACTAAAAAACTAATGGGACAGCAAAGAAAATCAATAATGAGATTAAAAAATTCCCTAAGATAAATGACAATGAAAGCACAACCATACAAAACCTGTGGGGTACAACAAAGCAGTTATTAGAGGGACGTTCATAGCAATACAAGCTGTCTTCCAAAACAAGAACAATTACAAATAAACAACCAAAACAACCACCTGAAAATACTAGAAAAAGAGTTAAAACCTAAAGTTAGCAAAAGGATGTAAATAATAAAGATCAGAGTGGAGATAAGTAAAATAGGTTTTAAAAAATAGAAAAAATCAATAAAATCAAGAACTGGTTCTTTGAATGAGTAGACAAAATTGATAATCCCGTCACTGGAATCACCAATGAGAAAAGAGAGAGAATCCAAATAAATAAAATAAGACGTGAAAAATATCAACCAATACTGCAGAAAAGCAAACAAACAAACAAAAAAACATGAGAATATTATGAACAGTTATATGCTAACAAATTCGACTTACCTAGAAGAAATGGACAATGGAAACGTACACTTATCCAAGTTGAGTCAAGAAGTAGATAATTTGAACAGACTGATCACTAGAAATGAAATAAAACCTGTAATTTTAAAAACTCTGTATTCATTTTGATGTTTGGCAGAACTAATACAATTATGTAAAGTTTGAGAATAGAATAAAATTAATTTAAAAAATAAATAAATAAATAAAAACTCTGTATAAACAAAAGTCCAGGACCAGATGACTTTACAGATGAATTCTTGGAGACATACAGAAAAGAACTTGTACTAATCATTCTCTAACTCTTCCAAAAGATTGAAGAGAAGGCAACACTTTCAAAGACATTCTATGAAGCCATCATCATTCTGACACCAAAACCAAAGATCTGATTGAAAAAAGAAAATTACAGGCCAATATCTTGATTAATATAAATGCAAAAATTCTTACTAAAATATTAGCAAAATGAATCCAACAACACATAAAAAAGATCATACAGCATGATTAAGTGGGATTC
The DNA here is from genome assembly GCF_027580195.1 of Bos mutus. Classification (NCBI taxonomy): domain Eukaryota; kingdom Metazoa; phylum Chordata; class Mammalia; order Artiodactyla; family Bovidae; genus Bos; species Bos mutus. The sequence goes on from NC_091632.1 coordinate 286,345, forward strand.
ATCCCAAGTTCACAAGGATGGTTCAACATGCATAAATCAATCTATGGGATAAGCCACATCAACAAAAGAAGACAAAAACCACATGATCATCTCAATAAATGCAGAAAAAGCACTTGAAGAAGTTAAACATCCATTCATGGTAAAATCTCTTAAAGTGCATATAGGGAGAATATGTCTCAACACAATAAAATCTATTTATAACACAAACACTTGGAAGATAAACAATATGTTACTAATTAATCAATGGATCAGTGAAGAAATCAAAGAGAAAATAAAAAATACCTAGAGACAAATGACAACAAAATACAGCAATCCAAAACCTATTGGATAAGGAGAAGCAGTTCTAAGAGGAAACTTTATAGCAATACACTACTTCAAGAAACAATAAAAATCTCAAACAACCTATTCTTACACCTAAAGCAACTAAAGACAAAAGAACAAATAAAACACAAAATAGTAGCAGGAGAGAAATCATAAAGATCAGAGCAGAAATAAATGGGATGAAAATACCGGACCACCTTATCTGCCTCCTGAGAAACCTGTGTGCAGGTCAAGAAAAAACAGTTAGAACCAGACATGGAACGACAGATGGGTTCAAAATTGGGAAAGTAGTACGTTAAAGCTGTACATTGTCACCCTGATTATTTAACTTATATGCAGAGTATATCATGTGAAATGGCAGGCTGGATGAAGCACAAGCTGGAATCAAGATTGCCAGGAGAAATATCAATAACCTCAGATATGCAGATGACACCACCCTTATGGCAGAAAGTGAAGAGGAACTGAAAAGCATCTTGATCAAAGTGAAAGAGGAGAGTGAAAAAGCTGACTTAAAACTCAATATTCAAAAAGCTAAGATCATGGCATCTGGTCTCATCACTTCATAGAAATTGATGGAATACAATGGAAACAGTGACAGACTTTATTTTCTTGGGCTCCAAAATCACTGCAGATGGTGACTGCGGCCATGAAATTAAAAGATGCTTGCTCCTTCAAAGAAAAGCTATGGCAAACCTAGACAGCATATTAAAAGCAGAGATATCACTTTGCTGGCAAAGGTCTGTATAGTCAAAGCTATGGTTTTTTCGATGGTCATGTATGGATGTGAGAGTTGGACTATAAAGAAGGCTGAGCACTGAAGAATTGATGCTTTTGAACTGTGGTGTTGGAAAAGACTCTTGAGAGTCACTTGAACTGCAAGGAGATCAAATCAGTTAATCCTAAAGGAAATCAAACCTGAATACTCATTAGGACTGATGCTGAAGCTGAAACTCCAATACTCTGGCCGCCTGATATGAAGAGCCAGTTCACTGGAAAAGACGCTGATGCAGGTTAGAAGGTAGGAGAAGGAGATGACGGAGGATGAGATGGTTGGATGGCATTACCAGCTCAATGGACATGAGTTCGAGCAAGCTCTAGGAGATGGTGAAGGACAGAGAAGCTTGACATGCTGCAGTCAATAGTGTCCCAAAGAGTTGGACATGACTGAGCAACTGAACAACAGCAAGAAGAAGAAATGGCAAAGTCTTAGAAAGATACATCCTTCCAAGGCTGAACCAGGAAGAAATAGAAAACATGAAAAAACTAATCACAAGTACTGAAATTGAAACTGTGATTAAAATTCTTCCAACAAAAAGGGACAGGTGGCTTCATAGCTGAATTCTATCAAACATTTAGAGAAGAGTTAACACCTAGCCTACTGAAACTCTTCCAAAAATTTGTGAAGGAAAGAATACTCTCAAGCTTCTTCTACAAGGCCACCATCATGAGATACCAAAATTAGACAAAGGTATCACACAAAACAAGAGAACATTACAGACCAGTATCACTTGTGGGCATAGATGTAAAAATCCTCACAAAAATACTAACAAACAGACTCCAATAACACATTAAAAAAAGCATATACCCTGATCAAGTGAAATTTATCCCAGGGATGCAAAAATTCTTCAATATATGCAAATCAATCAGTGTGATACACTACATTAACAAATTAAAGAATAAAAATCATATGATCATCTCAATAGATGCAAAAAAAGCTTTTGACAAAGCTCAACAGTTATTTATGATAAATTAAAAAAAAAAAAAAACGTTCAGAAAGTGGGCTTAGAAGAAACCTGAAAGTGTTAGTCACTTAGTCATGCCTGACTCTTTGCAACCCCAAGAACTCTAGCCCACTAGGCTCCTCTATCCATGGAATTCTTCAGGCAAGAATGACCTAGGGATAGAACCTGGGTCTCCTGCCTTGCAGGCAGATTCTTTACCATTTGAGCCATGAGGACACCTACCTCAACATAATAAAGGCCATATACAACAAACCTACAGCTAACATCATACTCAATGGTGAAAAGCTGAAAGCATTTCCTCTAAGACCAAGAATGAGACAAAAATGTCCATTCTTGCCAATTTTATGCAACATAATTTTGGAATTCCTAGCCACATATATCAGAGAAGGAAAATAAGTTAAAGAAAAAAATTCAAGTTGGAAACAAACAAGTAAAACACTCACTATTTGCAGATGACATGGTACTGTACATAGAAAATCCTAAAGATGCTATCAGAAAACTTCTACAACTCATCAATGGTTTTGGTAAAGTTGCAGGATATAAAATTAATATATAGAAATCTCTTGTATTTATATACACTAACAATGAAAGAGCAGAAAGAGAGATTAAGGAAACAATCTCATTTAACATTGCAACAACAACAACAACAAATATCTAGAAATAAACCTACCTAAGCAGGCAAAAAGCCTATAGTCAGAAAACTATAAGACTCTGATGAAAGAAATCAAAGATGACACAAACAGAAGAAGCAATATATATCATATACCTGAATGAGAAGAATCAATATTGTGAAAATGACTATACTATCCAAAGCAATCTAAAAATTCAATGCAATCCCTATCAAAATACCAATGACATTTTTCAAAGAATCAGAATAAAAATGTTTGCAATTTGTATGGAAGCAAAAGGCTTCGAATAGCCAAAGCAGTCTTGAGAAAGAACAGAGCTGGAAGAAGCAGGATCCCTGACTTCAAACTCTTCTACAAAGCCACAGTAATCAAACCAACATGCCACTGGCACAAATACAGAAATAAATATCAATGGAACAGGATGGAAAACCCAGAGAAAAACCCATGCACATATGGTGACTTAATCTTTGACAGAGGCAAGACTATACAATGGAGAAATGACAGTCTTTTCAATAAGTGGTGCTGGGGAAACTGGACACATGAAAAAATAAAACTAGGACACTCCAACACTGTATACAAAATAATCTCAAAGTGGATTAATGACCTAAATGTAAGGCCAGATACTATAAAACTCTTAGACGAAAATATAGGTAGAACACTCTGTGATGTAAATCATAGCAAGATCTTTTTCAATCCACTGCTTTAGAGTAACGAAAATAAAAATAAACAAATAGGACCTAAGTGAAAGTAAAGTTGCTCAGTCATGTCTGACTCTTTGCGACACCATGGACTGTAGCCTATCAGGTTCCATCATCCATGGGATTTTCCAGGCAAGAATACTGGAGTGGGTTGCCATTTCCTTCTCCGGGAGATCTTCCCGACCCAGGGATTGAACCCAGGTCTCCCTCATTGTAGGCAGGCGCTTTACCATCTGAGCCACCAGGGAAGTCCCTAAATAGGACCTAATTAAATGTAAAACTTTGTACACAGCAAAGGAAACCATAAACAAAAAGAAAAGACAACCCTAAGAATGGGATAAAACATTTGCAAATGAAGCAACTGACAAGGGATTAATCTCCAAAATATACAAAAATAACATGCAGCTCAACTAAAAACAAAACAAAGCAATTAGTGGAAATCCTAAATAGACATTTCAACAAAGAAGACATATGGGTGACCAACAAACACATGAAAAGGTGCTCAACATCACTAATTATAAAAGAAATGCAAAGCAAAACTACAATGAAATATCACTTCACACTGGTTAGAATGGGTATCATCAAAAAATCCACAAATGATAAATGCTGGAGAGTGTGGTGAAAAGGGAACACGTCTACATTGTTGGTGGGACTGTAACTTGGTACAGCCACTATGGAGAACAGTATGGAACTGCCTTAAAAAGAAATTATAACTAGAGCTACCATATGACCCAGCGAATCCACTCATAGGCATATATTCAGAAAAAACAATCATTCAAAAGGATGCATTCACCTTCCTGTGGCACCATTTAAAAATAGCCAAGAAAAGGAGGTGGCCTAAATGTCCATCAATGGAGAAATGGATAAAGAAGATGTAGTACATATATACAACGAAATATTATTCAGCTAAAAAAGGAAAGAAATTGAGCCAGTTGTAGTGATGTCAATGGACCTAGAGACTGTCATACAGAGTAAAGTAAGTCAGAAAGAGAAAAACAAATATTGTTTAATATTGCTTATATGTGAAATCTAGAAAAATGGTACAGTTCAATTCAGTCACTCAGTCGTGTCCAACTCTGCAACCCCATGGACTGCAGTACACCAGGCTGCCCTGTCCATCACCAGCTCCCAGGGTTTACTCAAACTTATGTCCATCGAGTCAGCGATGCCATCTAGCCATCTCATCCTTTGCCGTCCCCTTCTCCCACCTTCAATCTTTCCCAGCATCAGGGTCTTTTCCAATGAGTCAGTTCTTCCCATCAGGTGGACAAAGTACTGGAGTCTTAGCTTCAGCATTAGTCCCTCCATTGAATATTCAGGACTGATATCTCTTAGGATGGACTGGCTGGATCTCTTCACAGTCCAAGGGACTGTCAAGAGTCCTCTCCATCACCACAGTTCAAAAGCATCAATTCTTCTGCACTCAGCTTTCTTTATAATCCACCTCTCACATCCACATGTGACTACTGGGAAAACCATAGTTTGGACTAGACTGACTTTTGTTGGCAAAGTAATGTCTCTGCTTTTTAATATGCTATCTAGCTTTTCTTCCAAGGAGCAAGTGTCTTTTAATTTTATGGCTGCAGTCACCATCTGCAGTGATTTGGGGGCCCCCCAAAATAAAGTCTGCCACTGTTTCCACTGTTTCCCCATCTATTTGCCATGAACTGATGGGACCAGATACCATGATCATAGTTTTCTGAATGTTGAGCTTTAAGCCAACTTTTCACTCTCCTCTTTCACTTTCATCAAGATGCTCTTTAGTTCTTCACTTTCTGCCATAAGGGTTGTGTCTTCTGCATATCTGAGGTTATTGGAATTTCTCCCCACAGTCTTGATTCTAGCTTGTGCTTCATCCACTCCAGCATTTCTCATGATATACTCTGCATATAAGTTAAATAAGCAGGGTGACAATATACAGCCTTAGTGTACTCCTTTCCCTATTTGGAACCAATCTGTTGTTCCATGTCCAGTTCTAACTATTGCTTCCTGACCTGCATACATATTTCTCAAGAAGCAGGTCAGGTGGCCTGGTATTCCCATCTCTTTTAGAATTTTCCACAGTTTGTTGTGATCCACACAGTCAAAGGCTTTGTTGTAGTCAATAAAGCAGAAGTAAATGTTTTTCTGGAATTCTCTTGCTTTTTCAGTGATCCAATGTATGTTAGCAATTTGATCTCTGTTTTCTCTGCCTTTTCTAAATCCAGCTTGAACATCTGCAAGTTCTCAATTCACATACTGTTGAAGCCTGGCTTGGAGAATTTTGAGCATTACTTTACTAGTGTATGTGGCAATTGTGTAGTAGTTTGAGCAGTCTTTGGGTTTTCAATGAAAACTGACCTTTTCCAGGCCTGTGGCCACTTCTGAGTTTTCCAAATTTGCTGGCATATTGAATGAAACACTTTCACAGCATCATCTTCTAGGATTTGAAATAGCTCAACTAGAATTCCATCACCTTCCCTAGCTTTGTTCATAGTGATGTTTCCTAAGGCCCACTTGATTTCACATTCTAGGATGTCTGACTCTAGGTGAGTGATCACACCTTTGTGATTATCCTGGTGGTGAAGATCTTTTTTGTGTAGTTCTGTGTATTCTTGCCACCTCTTCTTAATATTGTCTGCTTCTGTTAGGTCTATACCATTTCTGTCCTTTATTGTGCACATCTTGGCATGAAATGTTCCCTTGGCATCTCTAATTTTCTTGAAGAGATATCTAGTCTTTCCCATTCTATTGTTTTCCTCTTTTTTTTTTTTTTTTTTGCATTGATCACTGAGGAAGGCATTCTTATCTCTCTATTGCTATTCTTTGGAACTCTGCATTCAAATGGGAATATCTTTCCTTTTCTACTTTGCCTTTTGCTTCTATTCTTTTCACAGCCATTTGTAAGGCCTCCTCAGACAACCATTTTGCCTTTTTGAATTTCTTTTTCTTGGAGGTGGTCTTGATCCCTGCCTCCTGTACAATGTCACAACCCTCCATCCATAGTTCTTCAGGCACTCTAACAGATCTGATCCCTTGAATCTATTTGTCATTTCCAATGTATAATCATAAGGGGTTTGATTTAGGTCATACTTGAATGGTCTAGAGGTTTTCCCTACTTTCTTCAATTTAAGTCTGAATTTGGCAATAAGGAGTTCATGATCTGAGCCACAGTCAGCTCCTGATCTTGTTTTTGCTGACTGTATAGAGCTTCTCCATCTTTGGCTGCAAAGAATATAATTAATCTGATTTCAGTATTGACCACCTGGTGATGTCTGTGTGTAGTCTTCTCTTGTGTTGTTGGATGAGGGTGTTTGCTATGACCAATGCGTTCTCTTGGCAAAACTCTATTAGACTTTGCCCTGCTTTATTCTGTACTCCAAGGCCAAATTTGCCTGTTACTCCAGGTGTTTCTTGACTTCTTACTGTTGCATTCTAGTCCACTAGAATAAAAAGGACATCTTTTTTGGGTGTTAGTTCTAGAAGGTCTTGTATGTCGTCTTAGAACCAACCATTCACCATCAGCTTCTTCAGCATTACTGGTCAAGGCATAGACTTGAATTACTGTGATATTGAATGGTTTGTCTTGGAAATGAACAGGGATCATTCTGTCATTTTTGAGATTGCATCCAAGTATTGCATTTTGGACTCTTTTGTTGACTACTCCATTTCTTCTGAGGGAAGAAATACTATCCACCATAGTAGATATAATGGTCATCTGAGTTAAATTCACACATTCTAGTCCATTTAGTTCACTGATTCCTAAAATTTCAATGTTCACTCTTGCCATCTCCTGTTTGACCATTTCCAATTTGCCTTGATTCGTGGACCTAACATTCCAGGTTGCTGTGCAATATAACTTTTTATGGCATTGGACTTTACTTCCATCACCAGTCACATCCACAACTGGGTGTTGCTTTTGCTTTGGCTCTGTCTCTTCATTCGTTCTGGAGTTATTTCTCCACTGATCTCCAGAAGCATATTGGGCACTTACCGACCTGGGGAGTTCATTTTTCAGTGTCCTATCTTTTTGCTTTTTCATACTGTTCATGGGGTTCTCAAGCCAGGAATCCTGAAGTGGTTTGCCATTCCCTTCTCCAGTGGACCACGTTTTGCAGAACTCTCCACCATGACCCTTCCATAGTCCATGTGATTAGATTGGTTAGTTTTCTGTGACTGTGGTTTTCAGTCTATCTGACCTCTGATGGAGAAGAATAAAAGGCTTATGGAAATCACTGATGAATATAGATGCAAAAATCCTTAACAAAATTCTAGCAAACATAATCCAACAACATATTAAAAAGATCATACATAATGACTAAGTGGGCTTTATTCCAGGGATGCAAGGATTCTTTAATATCCACAAATCAATCAATGTGATACATCACATTAACAAATTGAAAGATAAAAACCATATAATTATCTCAATAGATGCAGAGAAAGCCTTTGACAAAATTCAACATCTATTTATGATAAAAACCCTCCAGAAAGCCAGCATAGAAGGAACATACCTCAACATAATAAAAGCCATATATGATAAACCCACAGCAAACATTATCTTCAATGGTGAAAAATTGAAAGCATTTCCCCTCAAGTCAGAAATAAAACAAGGGTGCCCACTCTCACCACTACTATTCAACATAGTTTTGGAAGTTTTAGCCTCAGCAATTGGAGAAGAAAAAGAAATAAAAGGAATCCAGATTAGAAAAGAAGAAGTAAAACTCTCACTGTTTGCAGATAACATGATCCTCTACAAAGAAAACCCTAAAGACTCCACCAGAAAATTACTAGAGATAATCAACACCAAAATCAGATGGATTATATTCTTTGAAGCCAAAGATGGAGAAGCTCTATACAGTCAGCAAAAACAAGACCGGGAGCTGACTGTGGCTCAGATCATGAACTCCTCATTGCCAAATTCAGACTTAAATTGAATAAAGTGGGGAAAACCACTAGACCATTCAGGTATGACCTAAATCAAATCCTTTATGATTATATAGTGGAAGTGAGAAACAGATTTAAGGGACTAGATCTGAAAGACAGAATGCCTGATGAACTATGGACTGTAGTTCATGACATTGTACAGGAGACAGGGATCAGGACCATTCCCATGGAAAAGAAATGCAAAAAAGCAAAATGGCGGTCTGGGGAGGCCTTACAAATAGCCGTGAAAGGAAGAGAAGTGAAAAGCAAATAAGAAAAGGAAAGATATACACATCTGAATTCAGAGTTCCTAAGAATAGCAAGGAAAGATAAGAAAGCCTTCCTCAGCGATCAATGCAAAGAAATAGGGGGAAACAACAGAATGGGAAAAACTAGAGATCTCTTCAAGAAAATTAGAGATACCAAGGTAACATTTCATGCAAAGATGGGCTCGATAAAGGACAGAAATGGTATGGACCTAACAGAAGCAGAAGATACTAAGAAGAGGTGGCAACAATACACAGAAGAACTGTACAAAAACGATCTTCACGACCCAGATAATCACGATGGTGTGATCACTCACCTAGAGCCAGACATCCTGGGATGTGAAGTCAAGTGGACCTTAGAAAGCATCACTATGAACAAAGCTAGTGGAGGTGATGGAATTCCAGTTGAGCTATTTCAAATCTTTAAAGATGATGCTGTGAAAGTGCTGCACTCAATATGCCAGCAAATTTGGAAAACTCAGCAGTGGCCACAGGACTGGAAAAGGTCAGTTTTCATTCCAATCCCAAAGAAAGGCAATGCCAAAGAATGCTCAAACTGTTGCACAATTGCACTCATCTCACATGCTAGTAAAGTAATGCTCAAAATTCTCCAAGCCAAGCTTCAGCAATATGTGAACCGTGAACTTCCTGATGTTCAAGCTGGTTTTAGAAAAGGCAGAGGAACCAGAGATCAAATTGCCAACATCCACTGGATCATGGAAAAAGCAAGAGAGTTCCAGAAAAACATCTATTTCTGCTTTATTGACTATGCCAAAGCCTTTGACTGTGTGGATCACAATAAACTGTGGAAAATTCTGAAAGATGGGAATACCAGACCACATGACCTGCCTCTTGAGAAACCTATACGCAGTTCAGGAAGCAACAGTTAGAACTGGACATGGAACAACAGATGTTCCAAATAGGAAAAGGAGATATTGCTTATTTAACTTATATGCAGAGTACATCATGAGAAACGCTGGGCTTGAAGAAGCACAAGCTGGAATCAAGATTGCCAGGAGAAATATCAATAATCTCCCATGTCTCCTGCATTGTATGCAGATTCTTTCCCACTGAGCCATTCTTTTTTATATTACTTTTCCATTAAGGTTTATCTCAGGACATTGATATAATTCCTTGTGCTATACAGTAGGACTTTGTTGTCTATCTATTCTATATGTAATAGTTTACATATACTAACCCCAAACTCCCAGTCCAATCCTCTCCCATCCCTCTCCCTTGGAAACCACAGATCTGTTCTCTCTGTGATTTTGTTTCTGCTTTATATACAAGTTCATATTTTAGATTCCACATGCAAGTGATATCATATGGTATTTGTTTTTCCCTTTCTGACTTACTTACTTTACTTAGTATGATAATCTCTACTTGCACCCATGTTAATGCAAAAGGCATTACTCCATCCTTTTCTATGGCTAGTATTATTCCCTCATTTATATCTTCCTTATCCATTCATCTGTCAATGGACATTTAGGTTGTCTCCATGTCTTGGCTATTGCGAATAGAGCTGTTATGAACATAGGGGTATGTGTATCTCTTTAAATTATAGTTTCATTCAGATATATATCCAGGAGTGGGATTGCAGATCATATGGTAAATCTATTTTTAGTTTTCTGAGAAACCTCCATACTGTTTTCCATAGTGGCTGCACCAACTTACATTCCCACCAACAGTGTAGGAGTGTTCCATTTCTCTACATCTTCTCTAACATTTGTTACTTTCAGACTTTTTAATCATGCTGCTCGGAGTGGTATAAGGTGGTACCTCATTGTAGTTTTGATTTGCATTTCTCTAATCTTTAGCAATGTTGAGCATCTTTTCATGTGTTTATTGGCCATCTTTATATCTTCTGCCCATTTTTCAACTGGATTGCTTGTTTTTCTGTTGTTCAGTTGCATGAGCTTTGTATATTTGGAAATTAAGTCCTTGTTAATCACATTGTTTGCAAATATTTTCTCCCATTCCATAGACTGTCTTTTTGTTTTGTTTCTGGGTTCCTTTGCTATGAAAAAGCTTGTATGTTTGATTAAGTGCTTTTTGTTTATTTTTGGTTTTAGTTCTATTACCTTGGGAGACTGACCTAAAAAAACTTAATTTCCTATGTTAAACATAATTAACATAATTGCCTATGTTCTCTCCTAGGAATCTTATGGTGTCTTGTCTTGTTTTCTTTTTTTTTAATCTCATGACTTTTTTTTTCCTCTCTCTTTTTTTTTAAATTTTGTTTTATTTTTTAACTTTACAATATTGTATTGGTTTTGCCATATATCAAAATGAATCCGCCAAAGGTATACATGTGTCCCCCATCCTGAACCCTCCTCCCTCTTCCCTCCCCATACCATCCCTCTGGGTCGTCCCAGTGCACCAGCCCCAAGCATCCAGTATCGTGAATCAAACCTGGACTGGTGACTCATTTCATATATGATATTATACATGTTTCAATGCCATTCTCCCAAATCATCCCACCCTCTCCCTCTCCCACTTATGTTTAAGTCTTTAAGCCATTGTTAGTTTATTTTTGTGCATGGTGTGAGGATGTGTTCTAACTACATTGATTTACATGCAGTTGTGCAACTTTCCCAGCCCAACTTGCTGAAAAGACTGTCTTTCCCCCATTGAATATTCTTGCCTCCTTTGTCAAATATTAATTATCCATGTGTGTGGGTTTTTCCTGGGCTCTCTATTATATTCCATTAATCTTTATGGTTGATTTTGTGCCAATACCACACTGTTTTGATTATTGTAGCCTTGTGGTATTGTCTGAAATCTGGGTGAATTATTTCTCCTGGCTTGTTCTTTTTCCTGAGAATTGGTTTGGCAATTCTGGGTTTTTTTATTTATTTATTTATTTTTATGATTCCATACAAATTTTAGGATTATTTGTTCCAGTCTGTGAAAAATGTCATGGGTAATTCAATGGCGGCTGCTGCTGCTAAGTCGCTTCAGTCGTGTCTGACTCTGTGAGACCCTATGGATGGCAGCCCACCAGGCTCCCCGATCCCTGGGATTCTCCAGGCAAGAACACTGGAGTGGGTTGCCATTTCCTCCTCCAATGCATGAAAGTGAAAAGTGAAAGTGAAGTCCTCAGTCATGTCCGATCTTCGCGACCCCATGAACTGCAGCCTACCAGGCTCCTCCGTCCATGGGATTTTCCAGGCAAGAGTACTGGAGTGGGTTGCCATTGCCTTCTCCGGAAAGAGATGCTGGCCCACGTTTCTTCTGCATATACCCTTGGTTGTAACTGCACCCCTCTCCTGTCCATTCAGGCTGTCTCTATGCAGTCAATCCCAGTTGTATCCCCATGTCTGACCTGCAAAGCCCCAGCTTTGGCATTCAGTCCCTGCCTGCCCTGGCAGACAAGTATCTCAGACTGGGGAGTGCATGGTGATGGTACTGAACATCTGGGCAAGTCTCTCTCTGTTTTGCCTTACACAAACCAGTTGTGCTGTCCTCCAAGTCTCTGAAGCTCCCCTCCCATCCTGGCTGGGGACTTCCCAGGGTATGGCAACGTTTTTCTTTCACAGCTCCCGCCCAAAAACACAGGTCCTATCCTGATTCCTTTCTCTCTCTCTCTCCTTTTTTCCTTTTGTCATACCTAGTTCCATGGAGATTTTCTTGCTCTTTCAGAAGTCTGAGGTCATCTACCAGTGTTCAGTAGATGTTTTATGAGAATTGTTCCACACATAGATGTATTTTTGATGTATTTGTGGGAGGTAAGCTCCACGTCCTACACCTCTACCCATATTGATCCTCCTTCTGATTTATTTTCTAATATAGGCATTTAAGACTATAATTTTTCTTTAAAGTACCACTTTAATTGTATTTCACAAGTTTGACATGTAATGTTTTGTCTGTAACCCTTTCTAAATATTTTAAATTTCAATTAAAAATGTCTTTATTCCATGAGTTATTTAATGTTTTTATATCTGTCATTGATGTTATTTTCATACATATGATAATATAATGGAGAAGGCAATGGCACCCCACTCCAGTACTCTTGCCTGGAAAATCCCATGGACAGAGGAGCCTGGTAGGCTGCAGTCCATGGGGTTGCTAGGAGTCAGACACGACTGAGCGACTTGACTTTCACTTTTCACTTTCATGCATTGGAGAAGGAAATGGCAAGCCACTCCAGTGTTCTTGCCTGGAGAATCCCAGGAATGGGGGAGCCTGGTGGGCTGCCATCTCTGGGGTCACACAGAGTCAGACATGACTGAAGCAACTTAGCAGTAGCAGCATCATGATAATATAATAGATTTATAATAGATTTAATTTTCTTTATCACATTAAAGAATATTATTGTACTATCCTCTAACTTTCACTGTTGATGAAAAAAGGAGTCAGTCTAGGTATCATTTACTTAAAGGTTATATATTTTTTTCTTGCTGACTGCTTTTAATATATTTTCTATTTAATTTTTAAATAAAAATTTATTTTATCCATCTGTTTATGACATTATGACATAGTACACAAGAGGCAAAGTGTTTCACATCAGAGACTGCACTTCCAACTCCTTGGAATGTTCTTTTTTTTTTTTTTTTTTTTTTGATAAAAGGGAAGACTAGACAGGAAAGGCAGGAAATGCTTGGGCAACTAAAATAAAGCTGGGGCCAAGGGGAGCAATACTAACATCATCCTCACAGGGAATGGGCATAGGGGGCTGTTTGTAGCAAGCTGATTTTCTAGAACTGTTAGCTAGAAGCATAGGAACACCACTTCTGGATGCTCATGCTATCTCACGCTTAAGTCATCCCCAACACACAGGCATAGAGCACTTTCTGGCAGTCACTCTTGGTGTCTTGCTGGATGTAGTAGTACAGCAGCTTGTAATTGTGGGAGACCATGATTCTAATCAAGCCCTTATAATGAGGGTTTGCCCTTCATGGAGTCATATACAGCAAAATACAGGAATTTATTATGAATACTCGGGCCAGGTTTAGGAAAACATCTTCCCAGTCTCCTTTGACCTTTTTCTTTCTTTCTTTCTTTCTTTCTTTCTTTTTTTTTTTTTTTTTTGAAGTTTTCTAGTATTATTTATTTTATTTATTTTTTTTTTTTTAACTTTACAATATTGTACTGGTTTTGCCATACATCAACATGCATCTGCCACGGGTGTACACATGTTCCCCAACTTGAACCCTCCTCCCACCTCCCTCCCCATACCATCCCTCTGGGTCATCCCAGTGCAGCAGCCCCAAGCTTCCTGTATCCTGCATCTAACCTGGGCTGGTGATTCATTTCTTATATGATATTATACATGTTTTAATGTCATTCTCCCAAATCATCCCCTGCCACTTCCCACAGAGTCCAAAAGACTGTTCTATACATCTGTGTCTCTTTTGCTGTCTCACATACAGGGTTGTCATTACCATCTTTCTAAATTCCATATATATGCGTTAGTATACTGTATTGGTGTTTTTCTTTCTGGCTTACTTCACTCTGTATAATAGGCTCCAGTTTCATCACACCTCATTAGAACTGATTCAAATATATTCTTTTTAATGGCTGAGTAATACTCCATTGTGTATATGTACCACAGCTTTCTTTATGCTCTCTGCTGCTGCTGCTAAGTTGCTTCAGTCGTGTCTGACTCTGTGCGACCCCAGAGACGGCAGCCCACCAGGCTCCCCCATCCCTGGGATTCTCCAGGCAAGAACACTGGAGTGGGTTGCCATTTCCTTCTCCAAAGCATGAAAGTGAAAAGTGAAAGTGAAGTTGCTCAGTCGTGTCCGACTCTTAGCGGCCCCATGGACTGCAGCCTAGCAGGCTCCTCCGTCCATGGGATTTTCCAGGCAAGAGTACTGGAGTGGGGTGCCGTTATGTTTATAAATCTCTAAGGGACATAACTCTTGTACCTTTCAAGTACTTTCTGGAGGTGACACACACTCCGCTTGGTCACGATGTTTATCCATTAAGAACATCAGTTCTCTCCTCTTCTCTTTAGTACCATAGAGACTGCAGGTATCTTGCTCAGTTAGTACATAATGACAGAGCCTCATCCTCTCCTCTTCTACCCTTTACAGGGGCAACTGACTACTTGCAGAAGTCACCGATGTTTCAGAAATAATGTCCTTCTCCAGATCAATTTTGTACATTCCCTTGTAGACTCTGCTAATTTTCTGTAGCTCCTGGTTGGTCCTTGAGCAAATAATCTCAGGGAATCCTCATTGCACCCCAGCCCCTTCACGGAGGCTTTCAAATCAGAAGCATAATACTGAGCAAGTGTTTTCAATAGTTCTCAAATCACCATCTTTAGGTGGCTGGACAAGGCTGACTTCAGTGCTGATGCAAGTTTCTTTTTGGTCCTTCTATGGTAGGCAATATCCTGTCTCTTTTCATTGCCGCATTTGGTCAAAATGTGGATGATGGTAACCGCATCCATACCTTTGGTCTTGATGGCTGTTTCAATGTTCAAAGCATTCTACTCAGCATCAGAGTTGTTCTATGCTTTGACTGACCTGTCTGTACTTAAAGGTGTAGTGTGATTACCCTTCATGCTGGGCTTGCACAGAAATTCAGAAACAAGAGACATTTTGACAGAAGTTGGGTCAAGTACCAAGAGCTACATGGAGCCATTTTTTTAAATCTACACATTATGAAATTTTAATATATGTTATAGGTGTATATACTTTTTATTTAAACTGCTTGTGATTATCTGGGCTTCCCGATTTTGTCAGTTGTTTGTTCTTTAGTTCTGAGAAACTTTCAGCTTTTAGCTCTTCAAATACTGCCCTTCTTTGTGTCATGTCTTTAGAATTCCAGTTCAATCTTTCTCTCCTACTTTTTATCTCTTTGTCTCTCTGAACTGTGTTCTGAAGAGCTTCTTTAGATCTGTCTTCCAATATCGTAAATCTCACTTCAGCTTTTCCTAAGCTGGTGTTTAACCTGTCCATTTCATTTTTCAAACGTCTTTTTCAAACTTTTTTTTTAAATTGAGAAAATGTAACACAATTCAGAAAAGTGCAAAATATAAATGGAGAAGGAAATGAGAACCCACTCCAGTGTTCTTTCCTGGAGAATTCCATAGACAGAGGAGGCTGAAGGGCTACAGTTCATGGGGCCACAGAGTCAGACCCGACCAAGGGACCAACATTTTCACTTTCACAGCTTAACAATTAATTATGAAACAAATACTAAGTAATCACCCTAGAAATGGAACTTTACTGAAGTCCAGAATTTCTGTCTCTGTTCCTGATCCTCAACCACCACTTCCTCCACCAGAGATGATCATCACTCTGGCTTTAGTCTAACAATTTCTTTGCTTTTCTTTACAGTTTTACCACCTATATCCATTTTTGTTTGTCTGTTTTAATGTAATACTCTATATTTGGGTCTTACATCTTTTATTCAACATAATATTTGAAAATTAATCCATGTTTGTACCTGTGGGTCACTTACTTTCCATGCTTTGAGGCAGTACAGTTCATGAAAATATTACACCTTTTATTCTGTTTTTGATGGATATCTGGATTAGTCTTTTTCCCTTTTTATGGAGGCACTATTTTCAACAATGCGTATTGAAACACATGTGCATGAATTTCTCAAGGCTATGTACTAGGAGTGGAATTGTTGGGTCACAGATTATGTATATCTTTAATTTTACTAGATAATTCCAGGCTATTTTTCAGAATGTTTGTTCCACTGAATTTTTTAGTTCAGTTGTTTTACTTAATTTAAAAAAATTTTATTTGGCTCTTCAAATCTGCTTGATAATATATTCCTTTGCTGTTTTTGGATATTTTAATTTTCCTTAAGTTTATACACATTATATATGTTTTTTTCAGATCCAAAATAGAAGCCTTGTAGGCCTGATTCCAGAGAAGGCGATGGCACCCCACTCCAGTACTCTTGCCTGGAAAATCCCATGGATGGAGGAGCCTACTAGGCTGCAGTCCATGGGGCCGCTAAGAGTCAGACACAACTGAGCAACTTCACTTTCACTTTTCACTTTCATGCTTTGGAGAAGGAAATGGCAACCCACTCCAGTGTTCTTGCCTGGAGAATCCCAGGGATGGGGAGCCTGGTGGGCTGCCGTCTCTGGGGTCGCACAGAGTTGGACACGACTGAAGTGACTTAGCAGTAGGCATGATTCTGCTCTCTCAGGGTTTCTCAGTGTTAACACTATTGACATCTTGAGCCAGGGAAGACTTTATTGTAGAAGATTGTCCTGCACATTCGAGAGTGTTTGACAGCAACTGGACTCTGCACACTAGATGCCAAGGGCGTACACATTCCCCTCCTAGCTGTGACAACCAACAATGTCTTTTGGAGGACAAAGTTACCCTAGGTTGTGAACCACTATATGCCGTCTACTTTTTCCCTTATGGGACCTCACTCATGGTATCTTGTTTCCTTGTGTTTTGTGATTTTTTGGGAAGCTCATGTTTCTTAAACCTGAATCTGTGGTAATTCTCTGATGCTTGGATTGAAATCGCTTTCCTCTGGAATGTTTTCTATTTGCTACTGCCAAGCACCTGAGGACATTGCTAGCTCAGGATCATACAAAAAATAAATGTTTGGCTTTAGATTTTTTGAACCCCCAGGATAGTGTGAATTGTGGGCTGCAAATCTGCACAAGGTCTAGCTGGTAATTACTAATTCTCAAAAGAAATGCTTTTCTTCTCTCTATTTAGTGCCAGATTTAAGGCAGCTGGGCATGACACCGATTTTTTTTTTCTAATTTTATTTTTAAACTTTACATAATTGTATTAGTTTTGCCAAATATCAAAATGAATCCACCACAGGTATACATGTGTTCCCCATCCTGAACCCTCCTCCCTCCTCCCTCCCCATACCATCCCTCTGGGTCGTCCCAGTGCACTAGCCCCAAGCATCCAGTATCGTGCATCGAACCTGGACTGGCAACTCGTTTCTTACATGATATTTTACATGTTTCAACGCCATTCTCCCAAATCTTCCCACCCTCTCCCTCTCCCACAGAGTCCATAAGACTGTTCTATACATCAGTGTCTCTTTTGCTGTCTCATACACTGGGTTATTGTTACCATCTTTCTAAATTCCATATATATGTGTTAGTATACTGTATTTATGTTTTTCCTTCTGGCTTACTTCATTCTGTATAATAGGCTCCAGTTTCATCCACCTCATTAGAACTGATTCAAATGAATTCTTTTTAATGGCTGAGTAATATTCCATTGTGTATATGTACCACATCTTTCTTATCCATTCATCTGCTGATGGACATCTAGGTTGCTTCCATGTCCTGGCTATTATAAACAGTGCTGCGATGAACATTGGGGTACACATGTCTCTTTCCCTTCTGGTTTCCTCAGTGTGTATGCCCAGCAGTGGGATTGCTGGATCATAAGGCAGTTCTATTTCCAGTTTTTTAAGGAATCTCCACACTGTTCTCCATAGTGGCTGTACTAGTTTGCATTCCCACCAACAGTGTAAGAGGGTTCCCTTTTCTCCACACTCTCTCCAGCATTTATTATTTGTAGACTTTTGGATCGCAGCCATTCTGACTGGTGTGAAATGGTACCTCATAGTGGTTTTGATTTGCATTTCTCTGATAATGAGTGATGTTGACCAATTTATTTTTAATTCACCCTTGTAATGAATTGTAGCCTTTGGGCTCTAGGTTTATGGATTTATACTGGGCGTGTAGACTCCTATTAGTCTCTTTACCTTTAAACCCTCTATGTCTTGCAAGATATATGAAAACTGAAACTCATTATAAATGCTGACATTAGTACAGGTTTATCTTTCTGGTTTTTATGTGATTTTAAGGCTTCTGAATTTACCTGTAATATTTTTCCCAATCTATTAGTGCATTTAAAAAGAGTTTTCAATTATTTATTTTGTCCAGTATTTTTAGTTTTCTTTAATGAGAGGATCAATCACCAAACTACCATGCTATACTTCAGAACATGAAGTCCATAACTTAAAAGATAACAACAACAGCGAAGCTGACTGGACAATTTAACAACAACACAAAAGCAATATAAAAGCAGTTAGATTAATAATTTATACAAAGTGCACTCTTATGGGCCTATGCTAAATGTGGGTTGATTTTAAGAGGATTGATGAAGTCCATGAGGACAGGTATATAACAAATGGAGTTGTAGAGGGTGCTCCAGCAAGTCATATCTCAACACAGGATCCAGATTTACTCAGTAGTGAGGGTTCTCAGCACTGACCTCAATGGTTTCTTTAGAAAAAGAAAATGCACTCAAGTATTGCTAAGTCATACCACATAGTAGGATATTTTAAGTTCTGGAATTTATCCAGTGCTTTCTATAATTCTAGGAAAATTGATTTTCTTGGTAACTGTGATTAACTTTCACTATAATCAGTTCCATGGAAATGAAGCCCCACTGATAGGGTTGATGTTTGGTGATTTAGATACATCTTCAAGTTTACACAGAGTGGTTAAGAGCACAGAAGTCAGACTGCCAGAGTTAGAGTCTGGATTCCCCTACTTGAAGATCTTTCTTCTTAATCTTACTGTGTCTCCATTTTAATATTTGTGAAATGAGAACAATGCTAGAAATTATCACATAGGTTTGTTGTGAGGCTTGAATGAATTAGTACATGTAAAACACCTAGACTAGTGCCTGGAACATATAAGCACTCAATAGATATTCATTTCAAAATGGTTTATATATATATATATATATATATATATGAGGGTAACAGGCAGGAAGGCCAGGGTCTCCAAACAGAGGAAATAGGCTATGAGTGTCAGACACTTTTTATCTCTCTTAAACGGCAAGAGGAAACCCAACAAGTATGAGATTTTTCCCCTTCTCTATACAAATTTAAAAAGGTTTCTTATATATATATATATATATATATATATATATATATATACACATATAACATAGCATATATATATAACATATATAATATATATAACATATATATACATATATATAACATAACAAAATTCATACCAAATTTCATACCATTCATATCAAAATCTGAGAATGTCTCCTGAAATGTGACTTTATGTCCATCAAATAGCACTGCATTTCTTTATTGTTGGTGATTTCATTGGGCTTCCCTTGTGGCTCATCTGGTAAAGATTTCATTGTGCTCAGAGTACTGAAGCAATAAGAAATGAAAGCAGGTTCCAGTGGTCAGTCACTTAGTCCACACATCCAGCTTAAGGTCAACATGAGTACTTCCTCCATCCAATGCCTCAGCAGTGTTTCACTTTCAGGATCAGAGTGTTTACAAGTCTTGTCACATACAGAAGACATGAGTTGCCTGAGGTCTGAAGAGTTGAGTCCTTCAAAGCTTTTTAATTCCCTGTGGTGGAGAAGCAGTTCAGTAAACCTTTCAAGCAAATTTTCCATGACTTCACTACCCAACAGCATCGATATAAATAATATTTCCATACTATGTTTCATCTTCTAAAATTTCAGTAAACCAACAATAATAAAAGCACAAGAACAAAGAAAATTCACAACTTTGGTGACTTCCTCCATGGTATCAAGCAATGAGGTGATTTTCAAGGTTCACAGTATGCATTTGCCTTTTGATGGGAATAAACTGCTGAGATCCCTCTGCCCCATCTATGCTTTTCTTTGCAGGAGACCAGGCTACAAACAGTGAGCTCTATTTTTGCATGTTTATATTCACACTCTCTTTAATAACCTCTTTTTGGGAGGCTGAGGTTTAGTTCTGTCAGAAGTTTCTGGTATACTGCCTTTCAGAGTCAGTGGGCCACACACTGATCTTGATCTTATGAACAGAGGCAGCATGGTATATATGAATCTTGCTTTAAGTCTCTGCACTTCTTACTTGTTTTCTTCATTTAACAGTTACTGAGCACTTACTGTGTGACAGGGACTTTTCTAGGTGCCTTCCATAAATTCATATAATTGGGAAGGCGATAACAAGCTCCCTAAGCCACACCTGGCCTTTCTCAAGGAAATGAAGAGACCCAAATCAAAATGACCGTGTGGCTCCAGATACACCCTTACCCTGAGCTCCTCATGTCAGCCACTGGATCCACTCAACCTCTGAGAAGGAAACCGGGAAGTCATCCTAAAACTCTCCTCCCTCCCTTCTCATAGCCCATTGATTCCTAGTCTCTCAAGCCTTCTCCCTCATTGGTCTGTAACCGGCTGTCTACCCGTCCAACTTTCTCTCTTAAGACACTCTATTTGATCACTGACTGACATGTCATTCAATTGCTAAGTTAGGTCTGACTTTTTGTGACCCCATGATCTGCAACGTGCCAGGCTCCTGTGATTTCCACTATCTTCCAGAGTTTGCTGAAATTCACATCCATTGAGTCAGTGATGCTAACCATTTGACTCTCTGCCCCTTCTTTTGCCTTCAGTCTTTCCCACCATCAGGGTTTTCCCAATGAGTCAGATGACCAAATTATTTGGAGCTTCAGCTTTAACATCAGTCTTTCCAATGAGTATCAGGGTTTATTTCTTTTAGGATTCACTGATTTGATCTCCTTGCAGTCCAAGGGACTCTTAGGAGTCTTCTCCAGCACCACAATTTGAAAGCATCAGTTTTTTGGTGCTCAGCCTTCTTTATGGTCTAACTCTCACATCCGTACATGACTACTGGAGGAAACCATAGCTTTGACTATATGAACCTTTGTCGTCAAGGTAATGTCTCTGCTTCTTAATATATTGTCTAGGTTTGTCACAGCTTTTCTTCTAAGAAGCTAGAGTTTTTAAATTTCATGGCTGCATTCACTGCCATGGGGCTTCCCAGGTGGCACTAGTGGTAAAGTGGACCTAGTGCCAATGAAGGAGACACAGGTTCGATCCCTGAGTCAGGAAGATCCCCTGGAGGAGGGCATGGCAACCCACTCCTTTATTCTTGCCTAGAGAATCCAATGAACAGAGGAGCCTGGTGGGCTACACTCCATAGGGTCCCAAAGAGTCAGACACAACTGAAGCAACTTAGCACAGCACAGTCACCGTCCAAGTGATTTTCAGTTCAGTCGCTCAGTGTCCAACTCTTTGTGACCCCATGGACTGCAGCACACCAGGCCTCCCTGTCCATTACCAATTCCCAGAGTTTACTCAAAATCATGTCCATTAAGTTGGTGATGCCATCCAACCATCTCATTCTCTGTTGGCCCCTTCTCCTCCTGCTTTCAATCTTTCCCAGCATCATGGTCTTTTCAAAGCAGTCAGTTCTTTGCATCAGGTGACCAAAGTATTGGAGTTTCAGCTTCAGCATCAGTCCTTCCAATGAACATTCAGGAGTGGTTTCCTTTAGGATGGACTACTTGGATCTCCTTGCAGTCCAGGGGACTCTCAAGAGTCTTCTCCATGGTTCAAAAGCATTAATTCTTTGGTGCTCAGCTTTCTTTATAGTCCAACTCTCACATCTATACATGACTACTGGAAAAAACATAGCTTTGACTAGATGAACCTTTGTTGGCAAAGTAATGTCTCTGCTTTTTAATATGCTTCCTAGGTTGGTTATTAGAGAAGGAAATGGCAACCCACTCCAGTGTTCTTGCCTGGAGAATCCCAGGGACAGGGGAGCCTGGTGGGTTGCCATCTCTGGGGTCTCACAGAGTCGGACATGCTTGAAGCGACTTAGCAGCAGCAGCAGCGGGTTGGTTATAACTTTTCTTCCAGGGAGCAAGTGTCTTTTAATTTCAAGGCTGCAGTCATCATCTGCAGTGATTTTGGAGCCCTCCAAAATAAAGTCTCTCACTGTTTCCACTGTTTCCCCATCTATTTGCCATGAACTGATGGGACCGGATCCCATGATCTTAGTTTTTTGAATGTTGAGTTTTAAGCCAATTTTTTCACTCTCCTCTTTCACTTTCATCAAGAGGCTTTTTAGTTCCTCTTCAATTTCTGCCATAAGGGTGGTGTCATCTGCATATCTGAGGTTATTGATATTTCTCCCGGCAATCTTGATTCCAGCTTGTGCTTCATCCAGCCTGGCATTTCACATGATGTACTCTGCATATAAGTTAAATAACCAGAGTGACAGTATACAGCCTTGATGTACTCCTTTGCCTATTTGGAACCAGTCTGTTGTTCCATGTCTAGTTCTAACTGTTGCTTCTTGACCTGCATACATATTTCTCAGGAGGCAGGTCAGGTGGTCTGATATTCCCATCTCTTTAAGAATTTTCCACAGTTTGTTGTGATCCACACAGTCAAAGAGTTTGACATAGTCATTAAATTAGAAGTAGATGCTTTGCAGTGATTTTGGAGCCCAAGAAAAGAAAATCTGTCACTGTTTCCACTTTTTCCCCATCTACTTGCCATGAAGTGAAGGGACTGGGTGCCATGATCTATTTTTTGAATGTTGAGTTTTAAGCCAGGTTTTTTATCTCCTCTTTCACGCTCTCAAGAGGCTCTTTAGTTCCTCTTCACTTTTTGCCATTAGAGTGGTATCATCTGCATATCTGAGGTTGTTCATATCTCTCCCAGCAAGCTTGACTACAGCTTGTGAGTCATCCAGTCTGTCATTTCACGTGATGTGCTCTGTATATAAGTTAAATAAGCAGGGTGACAATATACAGCTTGTTGTACTCCTTTCCCAGTTTTGAACCAGTCAGTTTTTTCATGTCAGGTTCTAACTGTTGCTTCTTGACCCACATACAAGTTTCTTGGAAGAGAGGTAAGTGGTCTGGTATTCCCAATTTCTTTAAGAATTTTGTACAGTTTGCTGTGATCCACACAAAGGCTTCAGTGTAGTCAATGAAGTAGAAGTAGATGGTTTTTCTGGAATACCCTTGCTTTCTCCATGATCCAATTAATGTTGGGAATTTGATCTCTGGTTTCCTTTTCTAAAGCCAGCTTGTACATCTGGAAGTTCTCAATTCATTTACTTCTGAAAGTCTAGCTTGAAATATTATAAGTATAACCTTGCTAGCATGTGAATAAGAAGAACTGTATGATAGTTGGAGCATTACTACTGGATGAAGCACAAGCTAGAATCAAGATTGTCGGGAGAAATATCAATAACCTCAGATATGCAGATGATACCACCTTTATGGCAGAAAGCGAAGAAGAACTTAAAAGCCTCTTGATGAAAGTGAAAGAGGAGAGTGAAAAAGCTGACTTAAAACTAACATTCAGAAAACTAAGATCATGCCATCCAGTCCCATCAGTTCCTGGAAAATACATAGAGAAACAATGGAAACAATGATAGACTTTATTTTGGGGGGGCTACAAAATAACTGCAGATTGTGACTGCAGCCATGAAATTAAAAGATGCTTGCTCCTTGGGAAAAAAAAAGGTATGACAAACCTAGACAGCATATTAAAAAGCAGAGACATTACTTTGCCAACAAAGGTCTGTCTAGTCAAAGCTATGGTTTTTCCAGTAGCCATGTATGGATGTGGGAGTTTGACCATAAAGAAAGCTGAGCACCGAAGAATTGATGCTTTTGAACTGTGGTGTTGGAGAAGACTCTTGAGAGTCTCTTGGACTGCAAGGAGATCCAACCAGTCCATCCCAAAGGAGATCAGTCCTGGGAGTTCATTGGAAGGACTGATGTTGAAGCTGAAACTCCAATACTTTGGCCACCTGATGCGAAGGGCTGACTTATTTGAAAAGTCCCTGGTGCTGGGAAAGATTGAGGGTGGGAGGAGAAGGGGATGACAGAGGATGAGATGGCTTGATGGCATCACTGACATGATGGACGTGCGTTTGGGTGGTTCCAGGAGTTGGTGGTGGGCAGGGGGGCCTGGTAAGCTGTGGTCCATGGGGCCACAGAGTCTGGGTGGCTCCAGGAGTCGGTGGAGGGCAGGGGGGCCTGGTGTGCTGTGGTCTGTGGGGCCACAGAGTCTGGGTGGCTCCAGGAGTTGGTGGTGGGCAGGGGGGCCTGGTGTGCTGTGGTTCGTGGGGCCACAGAGTCTGGGTGGCTCTTGGAGTTGGTGGTGGGCAGGGGGGCCTGGTGTGCTGTGGTCCGTGGGGCCACAGAGTCTGGGTGGCTCCGGGAGTTGGTGGTGGGCAGGGGGGCCTGGTGTGCTGTGGTCCGTGGGGCCACAGAGTCTGGGTGGCTCCGGGAGTTGGTGGTGGGCAGGGGGCCTGGTGTGCTGTGGTCCGTGGGGCCACAGAGTCTGGGTGGCTCCGGGAGTTGGTGGTGGGCAGGGGGGCCTGGTGTGCTGCAGTCCGTGGAGTCTCAAAGAGTCGGACACGACTGAGCTGTCAACAGCAACTCAAAAGTTGCTCACTGAATGAATTAATGGATAAACTTTTATTATTTCTACATAAAAATTTCATGAGTTAATTCCTCTACTCTTATCCCATTAATTGCCCCAGTTTAGGGTCTTACTCTTTCTTATCAGAACTCTTACAATGATGTTCTAATTTATGTTCCTTCTCTCCACTTTGTCCTACTGCCACCCAGTTTGCTCATTGCTGCAATGGTCATCATAAAGCATAAATTAGAGTATGATGTTGCTCTGATTAAATGTTTTAATGCTTCCCATTGCCCTTAGAATAAATTCAAGGCCTCATCTCTTACCTATGTTTCTCCCAAACCCAAAGTTTAACTATACTGGATGATAGTGTGTGTTTAGGCCCTGGTGCCTTTGCACTTGTGCCTTCTGCCTAGAATGCTGCCCCCTTTTCTCTGTCTGATAATCTCCTGCCCATTCTTTGAAATGCAGCTCAAATGTCCCTTGCTTGTGAAGCCTTCTGGGACACTACAATCTCCGCCTACAGAATATCAGACCTCTATTTGAGCTTTTGTTGACTGTCTATAATTGTTTGCTCACACACCTGTGCCCTCATCTCTCTCTAGACACTAGAATCTGAGTTCTTTGAAATCCTGTGCTTGGTATCCCTAACTTCTTCACTGGCTTTAAAAAACATCAAAGGGAAGAGGGTGGAAGGTAAACATCTGTGTACGGTGGAAACTGTTTTCCATCCAAGGAGCCTGGAAGAGCCTGAGTCAACACTATCGCTGACATTGCTTCTATGGCTAAAGATGGCCCAGCCTTCAAAACATGACTCCAGTCCTTTTCTCCTCACCTCTCTTCTCCTTTCTTATTTCATCTCCCATGCCCTTCTCTCCCTCTCTTCTTCACCATTTTCAATTTATTTATTTTCCTTTCTTCTTTTTGTTGCTATTTAACATAAAATATTGCCCAAAATACCATTATGACAATATTAATGTAAGTAAACAATAATAATAATATACCCACAATTCTGTTACTATAACAAATCAAATTGTTTTGTCTGTATTGCCTTTCCATCTTAATATGTCTGCATCATTTTACATGGTTGTTATTATTATATAGTTTTAATTTTATAGTCTACTTTTTAACTTTTTTAAAATTTATTTATTTTAATTGGAGGCTAATTACTTTACAATATTGTAATGGTTTTTGCCATACATTGACATGAATCAGCCATGGGTGTCCATATGTCCCCATCCTGAACCCCCTTCCCACCTACCTCCCCATCCCATCTCTCTGGGTCATCCCAGTGCATCAGCCCTGAGCACCCTGTCTCATGCGTTGGACCTGGACTGGTGATCTGTTTCACATATGATAATATACATGTTTCAATGCCATTCTCCCAAATCAACCCACCCTCACCTTCTCCCACAGAGTCCAATAGACTGTTCTGTACATCTGTGTCTCCTTCGCTGTCCCACATATAGGGTTATCATTACCATCTTTCTAAATTCCATATATATGCATTAGTATACTGAATTAGTGTTTTTCTTTCTGACTTACTTCACTCTGTATAATAGGCTCCAGTTTCATCCACCTCATTAGAACTGACTCAAATGTATTCTATTTAATGGCTGAGTAATATTCCATTGTGTATATGTACCACAGCTTTCTTATCCATTCGTCTGCTGATGGACATCTAGGTTGCTTCCATGCCCTGGCTATTATAAACAGTGCTGCGATGAACACTGGGATACACATGTCTCTTTCAATTCTGGTTTCCTCAGTGTGTATGCCCAGCAGTAGGATTGCTGGGTTATACGGCAGTTCTATTTCCAGTTTTTAAGGAATCTCCGCACTGTTCTCCATGGCGACTGTACTAGTTTGCATTCCCACCAACAGTGTAAGAGGGTTCCCTTTTCTCCACACCCTCTCCAGCATTTATTGTTTGTAGACTTTTTGATAGCAGCCAGTCTGACCAGCATGAGATGGTACCTCATTGTGGTTTTGATTTGCATTTCTCTGATAATGACTGATGTTGAGCATCTTTTCATGTATTTGTTAGCCATCTGTATGTCTTCTTTGAAGAAATGTCTGTTTAGTTCTTTGTCCCACTTTTTGATTGAATTGTTTATTTTTCTGGAATTGAGCTTCATGAGCTGCTTGTATATTTTTGAGATTAATTCTTGGTCAGTTGCTTCATTTGCTATTATTTCCTCCCATTCTCAAGGCTGTCTTTCCACCTTGCTAACAGTTTCCTTCATTGTATAAAGCTTTTAAGTTTAATTAGGTCCCATTTGTTTATTTTTGCTTTTATTTCCAATATTCTGGGAGGTGATAGAGGATCATAGAGGATCCTGCTGTGATTTATGTTAGAGAGTGTTTTGCCTATGTTTTCCTCTAAGAGTTTTATAGTTTCTAGCCTTACATTTAGATCTTTAACCCATTTTGAGTTTATTTTTGTGTATAGTGATAGAAAGTGTTCTGGTTTCATTCTTTTACAAGTGGTTGACCAGTTTTCCCAGCACCACTTGTTAAAGAGATGGTCTTTTCTCCGTTGTATGTTCTTGCCTCTTTTGTCAAAGATAAGGTGTCCATAGGTGTGTGGATTTGTCTCTGGGCTTTCTATTTTGTTCCATTGATCTATATTTCTGTCTTTGTGCCAGTACCATACTGTCAATGACTGTAGCTTTGTAGTATAGCCTGAAGTCAGGAAGGCTGATTCCTCTAGTTCCATTCTTCTTTCTCAAGATAGCTCTGGCTATTCAAGTTTTTTTGTATTTCCATACAAATTGTGAAATTATTTGTTCTAGTTCTGTGAAAAATACCGTTGGTAGCTTGATGGAGATTGCATTGAATCTATAGATTGCTTTGGGTAGTATACTCATTTTCACTATATTGATTGTTCCGATCTATGAACATGGTATATTTCTCCATTTATTTGATTTGTCATCTTTGATTTCTTTCATCAGTGTTTTATAGCTTTCTATATATAGGTGTTTTGTTTCTTTAGGTAGATTTATTCCTAAATATTTTATTCTCTTCATCGCAATGGTGAATGGAATTGTTTCCTTAATTTCTCTTTCTGTTTTCTCATTGTTAGTGTATAGGAATGCAAGGGGTTTCTGTGTGTTAATTTTATATCCTGCAACTTTACTATATTCATTGACTAGCTCTCATAATTTTCTGGTGGAGTCTTTAGGGTTTTCTATGTAGAGGATCATGTCATCTGCAAACTTGAGAGTTTTACTTCTTCTTCTCCAATCTGGATTTCTTTTATTTCTTTTTCTTCTCTGATTTCTGTGGCTAAAACTTCCAAAACTATGTTGAATAGTAGTGATGAGAGTGGTTACCCTTGTTTTGTTTCTGACTTGAGGGGAAATGCTTTCAATTTTTCACCATTGAAGATAATGTTTGCTGTGGGTTTATCATATATGGCTTTTATTATGTTGAGGTATGTTTCTTCTATGCTTTCTGGAGGGTTTTTATCATAAATGGATGTTGAATTTTGTCAAAGGCTTTAACTGCATCTATTGAGATAACCATATGGTTTTTGTCTTTCACTTTGTTAATGTGGTATATCACATTGATCGATTTGCAAATGTTGAAGAATCCTTGCATCCCTGGAATAAAGCCCACTTGGTCATGATGTATGATCTTTTTAATATGTTGTTGGATTCTGTTTGCTAGAATTTTATTAAGGATGTTTGCATTTATGTTCATCAGTGATATTGGCCTGTAGTTTTCTTTTTTTGTGGCATCTTTGTCCGGTTTTGGTATTAGAGTAATGATGGCCTCATAGAATGAGTTTGGCAATTTACCTTCCTCTGCAATTTTCTGGAGGAGTTTGAGTAGGATAGGTGTTAGCTTTTCTCTAAATTTTTTGTAGAACTCATCTGTGAAGCTGTCTGATCCTGGGCTTTTGTTTGCTGGAAGATTTCTGATTACAGTTTTGATTTCTGTGCTTGTGATGCATCTGTTAAGATTTTCTATTTCTTCCTGGTTCAGTTTTGGATACTTATACTTTTCTAAAAATTTGTGCATTTCTTCCAATTTGTCCATTTTATTTTCATATAATTGCTGATACTAGTCCTTATGATCCTTTGTATTTCTTTGTTGTCTGTTGTGATTTCTCCATTTTCATTTCTAATTTTGTTGCTTTGATTCATCTCCCTTTGTTTCTTGATAACTCTGGCTAATGGTTTGTCTATTTTATTTATCTTCTCAAAGAACCAGCTTTTAGCTTTGTTGATTTTTGCTGTGGTCTCCTTTGTTTCTTTTCCATTTATTTCTGTACTAATTTTTATGATTTCTTTCCTTCTACTAACCCTGGGGTTCATCATTTCTTCTTTTTCTAGTTGCTTTAGGTGTAGAGCTAGGTTTACTTGATTTATTTGATTTTTCTCTTGTTTATTGAGGTAAGCTTGTATTGCTATGAACCTTCCCCTTAGCACTGCTTTTACTGAATCCCATAGGTTTTGGGTTGTTGTGTTTTCATTTTCATTCATTTCTATGCATATTTTGATTTCTTTTTATTTCATCTGTGATTTGTTGGTTATTCAGAAGCGTGTTGTTTAGCCTCCTTATGTTTGAATTTTTAATAGTTTTTTTCCTGTAGTTGACATCTAATCTTACCATATTGTGATCTGAAAAGATGCTTGGAATGATTTCAATTTTTTTTAATTTACCAAGGCTAGATTTATAGCCAAAGATGTGATCTATCCTGGAGAAGGTTCCATGTGCACTTGAGAAAAAGGTGAAATTCATTGTTTTGAGGTGAAATGCCCTATAGATTACTTTTTAACTTAATATCAGAAGCTTTTTCATACTCTTACACAGTCTTCAAATTATTATTTTAATGCTACATAATATTCTGGTGAATATATATGACAAGTTTTATTTGTTTCTTTTCTGCTAGACATTTCCAATTTTACTCTGTTGCAGAGAGCGCTACTGTATACATGTTCTTTTACATCTTTCTCTTTCTTACTCTTTCCTGTTCACTTTCTTTCCCTTTCTACTCTCTTCATTCTCTTTTGAAACTCCTTCTACCTCCTTGGGTGCACTGTCTTTCCTAGAGCAGTGATTTGTCCCCAACTGGATGTAGAAATCATCTTAATGGGACCTAGGGTTTTTAAATTACTAAAAATGTGTTATAAAGAGTTCTTAAGAACACTTCTACTATTTTTGCACCCTTAAAACAGTATAAATGATAAATTTTCCCCTTCATAAGGGGTAGGAACATAGGACCAGGCAGGACAAGGTTGGAGAAGACTCAAGCATGTGACAGAATACAATGTTTATAATGAGAGAAAATGACAGAACCTGGATGTCTGTCAACAAGGAGGTGGCTAAATGAACCATGATATGTCTATTCTAAGAATATAATGATATAAATCTGTATGTACTGGTTTAGATATGACTTTTTTTTAGTGAATTTAGTTGTGAAATATTTGTGGTTTACAATTTATGTAAAAAATAATAGCAAAATCCAAGTCCACATGACAGAATTATATATTTTCTATGTATATATTAGGCAAATATATATTCAAGCTGGTAACAGTGGTTACCTCTGTGTTGAGGGGAAATAGTCTGGATTTAGGAGACTGATCAAAGGAAGTCTGACTCTGAAATGCAATGGTTTCATTTTTCTATTCAAGGAAAGAACATTTACATATTGTTTATATAACAAAAAAATTAATTTAAAAAATATTGCCACTGTGTGTCTTTCTGTTTACATTGTACACTGAAACCCCTGATTCAGGTCCTGGCTACAAATAAATGAAATGTAATAAGAGAATGCTATTAAATATGCAAGTATCCTTTTGAGAAGAGTGGGCTTCTTGCTTTTTTTCACACTGCATTGGCAGTTTGTTTCAGTCAGTGTTGGTGGGTCTAGGATAGAGAAGAACCAGGCCTGCTCTTCCAGGAGATGAGGGTGCCCCTAACTCAGACTCTGCCTTTCAGCCAGTGCTGCCTACCTCAATCCTGGCAGGTGAAAGTTGGGGATTTTGAAGTTTAGTCTCTTGCCCTGGATTCCAGATGGAGGACAACAGATGAGGCCACATAGCCCTACTATTCAGACCCAGTGAGACAGATGGAGACTCTGGAGCCAGTGTGTGAATGGTGGCAATTCATAAGGGGTACAGGCAGGCAGAGTGCCTAGCTGAGGGCCAGTGACAGCTGAGCAGCACATGGGATGGGGAGGGAGCAGGGGCGTGGGAGTGGGGTGAGTGGGTTTAGCCATGGGGGAGGAGGCAAGAGAGGGCAGAGAACAAGGGAGGGAAAGAGGGGGAACTCCTCCAGTCCTACCCCCAGGGTGGAGCAGGCTTGAGGTCAGAGGTCCCAGGCTGACCTGGAAAGCTTACAAAGTTGCAGGGTAGGTGGACATAATGAGAGAGAAGAGTGTTCCTTATCTGCCCCGTCACCCTTCTCCCCCATCCTCAGCTGTCCTCTACCTAGCTCTAAACCCAGGACATTTGGGCCATTCCAGCAGCAGCCAGTCCCTTGGCTGGATCAGGGCCTGGGCAGGTGGACGGAGCAGCTGCCACCCCTCCCCTGGCAGACAAGGGGTCAGAGCACAAGGAGGTGGCTGGATCGCGGACATTTCAAGCACATGACTGGGCTCTCCACACTTTTCTTTCCAGAACTCCTACCTGCCTACTGTACCCCTCACCCCATTTCTCTTAAGTAGAGTGACAAAATAAGAAAGGTAAAAGAATTATGAAAATAATCGTTATTATTAATAATATTTACTGAAGTCACTATACGCATAGTGCTATTGATTTAATGATGTATCACTGAATCATCCTAACAGCCCATTATGAAAGTAAGGCCTATTTTATAGGTGAGAAAAATGAAGTTTCTTGGTTAAGCAATGTGCTCAAAGTCAGACACTAAGAAGGGACAGAAGTGAAATTTGATGCCAATTTTTTTTGACATTACAAATAAAACTCATAACCCTTGAGGAGGATTGAATTAACAAAATATCCAGCAGAAAGCCAGCAGACCCACATTTCCAGGAGAAATAAAATGTGGATGCCTCTAAGCTAGCCTTTCTCACCATTGGAACTGACAGCTGCTGGATGAGGTGAGGTGGGAAAGCAAAAGAAGCTAGAAAATCCTCCTCTCTAGAGATTTTGCTAAGTAGGAACCATCCCATCTTTTTGGGCTGCTTTAAACGGCTCTGCCTGGAGAAAGAAGAATAAAGGAGAGCAATCAGTCTCTTCATTCCCTCTGGGTGGGCTCTCCAAGAGGAGATCCTGATCAAAGTCTGGAGAGAGAAGGGACTAGACACAGGCTGTCTCCCACAGATCTGATCTGTTTTACCGTGGAGTATCCCACCTGAAGCCTTTTATAGTGTATTCAATCATGCCCCTAGCCTTGAGCCTCCTTCCAGCCTTCAGAACCCTAGCTCAGAGCAGGCCCAGTGAGGAAGCTGGCACTCCGCAGCTCCTCAACCAACACCCAGGCTTTGGGCTGCCAGCAGGGGGACCCTGAGCCCCAGGCAACAGGGCTGAGCTGGGCAGCTTCTTCGGGATCTGGATCCCTTCTCTGAGCAGATCCACATGCTGCCCTGAGCCAGTTTTCTGCTCTGAAAAAAGGAAAAATATGCTTACTTCACCAGCAATGCTGTGAGAGTTAAATGAGTTCTAAATAAACAATAAAGCATTGCTAGACTTTTTCCTATTGTTGTACTCTTGTACAATCACTATATTACGCTGAAAATTCAGCATTCAGAAAATGTTTCTTGAGCTCTATTATTCACCAGGAGTAATTTTAAGCCCTAGATGGAATCTCTTCAACCCTTGGGGCAGGGGCAATGATTGAAATTGAAAAATCCAGCAACTGGAGGGTTCCACTATGTTTCCCACTCCATCTGATCAGCTGGATAGAGTGGATGGCTCTCAGGTATAGTTGGATACCTCTGGCAAGCTCCTGTTTGTTCTCCTGGCCTGGAATTTGGAACTTTTGGGTGGGCTCACTGAGGGACCCAGGAACCCAGGCCAGAACCTATTTCTCCGTCCATCCTGATTTCAGAAAATGTACTTAGTGCAGAGTCTTTTCAGACACCAAGTGTTCTTTGGTGAAAGTGTTTTAGACTCAGGATAGATGGTCAAGGCAGATTTGAATAGAATATTGGGATTCTTCTTAAGATCAGGGAATTAGCTTTCAGATAAAACTGGAGCTGAGAGAATGAGCTGAAGCCAGAAAAAGGTCTCCTGTCCATTCTTTCCCCAGAATTATTTCCTGGGAATATTTTCTCCTCAATGTGATGGGGTGCATGCTTAGTGTTTTGACTCTGGTTCCATCCCTGCTGGGCAGGGCTTCAGTCAGATAAATCAGTAGGAAAACCTGTGTGTGGAAAGCTCTCTGATAGGCTCCCAGGGTCCCATAGGAGAAGAGGGGTCATTCCATTAGCCAGCACCTAATTAGAGGTTTAGACTGACTCTTCACTTTATGTTGCTTTTCAAAATTCAAGTGTTTCAAAGTTCTTGGAGAGTCATTGCTGACTATCTGAGAGGTATTCACTGTGCTGTGTTGGAAAGAACCCTAGACTGGGTTGATATTTCAGCTCCAGCATTTGGTGCTTTCAGGTCTCCCTCTGAGCCTCAGTGTTTTAATCTGTTAAATGGGAATCTGTTAAAAGGGATCATACAATATCCTCCCAGACAGGCAGCATGATGATATATGGAAATAAATGTGAGAAAGGGTCAGGCATATGGTTCTACTTTTCCTTCTCTCTGGATAGACTCAAAACAAATGAAAATATAGATTTACACCAAAACTAGTATCAATACATGAATGTTCATATTGGCATTATTCAAAGTAGTCTGAAAATAGAACAACCCAAATGAACATCAGCTGAAGAATGGATAAACAAAACGTAAGACATCCACATAACAGAATATCATTCAGCCATATTACGGAATAAAACACTGACACGTGGTACAATACAGACAAACTTTAAAAACGTTTTGCTAAGTGAAAGAAGCCAGTAACAAAGGCCTGCATATTGTTTGATTCCATTTATACAAAATGTCCAAAACAGGAAAATCCATAGAGACCAGAAGTAGATTAGTGTTTACCTAGAGCTGGGTAGGGATGGGGAGGGGCTAGGTAATGACTGCTAAAGGGTTTAAAGTTTTGGGGGGAGTAAGAAAAATGTTCTAAAATTAAACTATGGTAAAGTGAAAGTCATTCAGTCATGTCCAACTCTTTGCGATCCCATGAACTATAGAGTCCATGGAATTCTCCAGGGCAAAATACTGGAGTGGGTAGCCTTTCCCTTCTTCAGGGGATCTTCCCAACCCAGGGATTGAACCCAGGTCTCCCGCATTGCAGGCGGATTCTCTACCAGCTGAGCCACCAGGTAATGGCTGGTAATGGCTGCACAATTCTGTAAATACACTAAAAACCATTCAATTGTACACTTTATATGGGTGAACTTTATGTTATGTAAGTTATATCCCATTAAAGCTGTTAAAAAATTTAACTGTTCCTAAAATTAATCTGGCAACTCTAGTTTTATCCTTCCTTCCTCTTTGCCCCAGTCTTTATGGACTTCTTCCCTTCCTCAGAACATACAGAAGGTAGTGGGCATATTCCTTTCTTGAGGGGACAAGAGCGCTGTTTGATGAGTGAGGAGTAAGGGAGGCATCAGGGAATCTGGATACCAGTCTGCTTAATCTCCAACAGAAGTCACATAATTCCCCAGTCTTGATCTTTCTTTCTGCCCACTGAGGGGAGGGAAAGCAGAGAATCCCTGCCTCACACCCTTAAAGGTGATGTTTGAGGAGTCCAGGGAGATGGGTGTGAATATTCTGGCCAGGATAGGGTAGGCTGTGCAGGGAGGTGTGAACGCTAATGAATCTAGTGCATGGTAGTGTCAACACCACATCTTCCAGCCTGGCGGACGGACTGCCCAGAGGCACCTTTTGGGCTGCAGTCAAGGACCAGAGAAGTCAAGAAATTCATAGCCAGTACCGTGTGGGCTGGGGTCAGGAGTGAAGGCTTTGCCATGGGCCCAGATGAAGAGGAGCCGCTGCTGGGAGAAGACTGGTTGTTTAACGGATGTGCAACAGGGCCAGGCAAACTGCTGGCCTCCTGTCAGGGGCGGGTGGGGTGGAAGAGTGGAGGGGCTTTGCAGAGAGACTGGGCTGGGGCAGAAGGCCTGGGAGCTTCCCCTCAAGATTCACTGGGGCTGGGAGAGACGGCCTTGGAGCACTAGTGCTTCCAGGTTTCTGAGTACCCAGAACCTCATGCCCAGCA
Organism: Bos mutus; assembly: GCF_027580195.1. NCBI lineage: Eukaryota > Metazoa > Chordata > Mammalia > Artiodactyla > Bovidae > Bos > Bos mutus. The sequence continues at coordinate 321,287 of NC_091632.1, forward strand.
GTCCTAAGTCATTAATCACTTAGAAGTTTGACAAGTAAGGTGTCTTCTCAGTTTCTGATTCATCTCTTCCTTGCCACTACTTCCCTCCCTCTCACTATGAGCATGCTCAGGTCTCCCCATGTAAAACCAACTTCTTTTTGATGCCAGTCTCTTGCAGCTGGCAGTCCATCTTTTATTCTCTCCCCCGCGAAACTGTTTCAAAGCCTCATCTGCACCTACACCCCATATTTCCCTGCCCTCCTCCTCCAGTCCTCCCTTTCTTGTCACCAAATCTTAGGGTGCCCCCATCAGACCAATCTCCAGGCCTGAACATCTTTCCAAGCCAGCTCCTCACTTTGGCTGCTCCCCTTCCCAGGTGCTATAGGTACAGCCCTGCTTCCTTGCAGCTGCTCTTCTGAGTGATCTCTTCTCTACAAGACCTCAGTTGAGATGACTCAGATGGAGCTCAAGTTGTGCCCTTGGCCTGTCCCACAAGCCCACTGGACCCTGCACCTGAGTGTCCCTATTGGCACATCCCACCAACCTGTCCAGAGCGGATTCCCATCCTTCCCCAGCTCTCATATCTATTTCAGCATTTCCTGATTTGACACAAGAGTCATCTTTGCCTGGTTGTTCTGCTTGACTGTCCAAGGATCCCAGGAATCCCACACATCTCTCTTGCTCATCTCCTCTGTTCTCACGGCTTTCTTTTATGTTTGACTTTTAATCTTCTTGGACCAAGACCATTGTTACCTCTGACAGGTGTCCCTGCTTTTACCCACTCCCTCCTCCAGTTCCCTCTGCACAGGGTCATAGAATTATCTTTCCAAAGCTTCATTCAGATCTGTCAGTCTCCTGTTCAAAACCTACAAAAGCTTCCTGTCACCAATAGAAGAGACCTCGATATCTATTTAGTGATTTACAACCTGAAAAACACTTCCAAATCTTATGTTTAAATAAAATCTTATATCAGCAACCCATATGTAATATAAGTCAGAACAGCTAAAGCAGGGGCAGCTCTCTGAGCCCCAACACCTGACCCTCCTTCCCAGCCTTTAGAGCCTCTTCTGCCAAGTCCTATGTATTGGGGGTCATTTATGCCTTCTGTCCCCCTCCTGACTGGGAGCTTTTCTTATCTCTATATCCGCAGTGCTCAGCTCACTGATACAACAAAAGGAGCTCAATAACCCTCTCTAGAATAGATCAAGTGGATGGATGAATGAATGAATGAGCAATGAGTTTAAGAAGAAATGAAAGTGACATCTTCATTTCAGGATTTAGAAAGAGTTCCATGCTGTCTGGAGGGACTAATTGGCCCTGGCCTACACCACACCTCCCTCTCCTCACAAGCACACCGAGCCACAGGGAATTCTCCACCTGTCTCCTTCCCATAGACCCAGCATCTCAAACAATGGAGCCTCTGATCCCAGAGAAGGGAGAGAGGAGGAGGGAGGGAGAAGGAGGCAGGAAGACCTAGATTCCAGATCTAAAGGGAGGAGGGTAGAAGAAAGAAGGAGAGGAAGGGAACTTCAGGAAAGCCGCTGCAAAGGCAGGCTTGGCTTGGGGTGGGCCCCACTGGAGAAAGGCCAGGGCTTCCCCGCCATCTAGAAATTTTTTCCTTCCAAACTGCTTGTCCTTGCCCAGTCCTGTTCCTTTTCCTCCTCCTTGTACACATGATACTCAGAACAATCTTAAAAATAAGGCAAGAACTGAAATAACCTCCTGCTGTTGGGAAGAGAACCCTAAAACCTCATCTACCCACCTAGTCCCCTTAGAGCTAAACAAAGCTTTGACAGCCCCCTTCCCTGCTGGTATCCTGGTGGCGGCTGGTGGGGGGAGGTGACTGGGATGGCTTCAGCCTCCCTGGGGGGCCCTTCCTGACTTGGGGAGTCTAACCCAGTCTGGAAAACTCCAGGAAGGAAGAAATGCAGAGCTGCCCCTCAATAGTGCTTCCACCTCAGCCCCCCTCTCCTCTATCCACCCTTTCCCCCACTGCTGAGACTGTGAGGGTGAAGGGTCAGGGAGAAACCCAGGACAGGGGCCTTGGGAGGACAGAAGCAGGACCAAGAGGTGAAGGGGATGAGGGCCAGGCCTTGGGGACCTGTAGACCCATGGTGATGTCATCTTGCTCCCAGAGCCACATGCCAAATATAAGCTTTTCATCGGGTATTTTAAGGACACCCAAACCTGGTACCTGTGGGACTTTAGCATGACTGGCTGCACAGAGCAGATTCCAGAATTTTTCACTTCGCTACTCATTCTACCACCACTACTCCACCTGCCTGGTGCTATCTACTTGCATTGTTGATAAAATATCTGTGCTAGACACTCTGCAAGTCAGCTCATTAAGCCTTCATAACTGTGCAATGAGGTGGTATTCTTATGCCAGTTTTATGGATAAGGAAACCAAGGCTAAGCTGTTCGAGGCTGGTGTAAGCATGGAGGTCATTTATGCTTTGGAGGTCTGCAAAGCATAAGTGGACCCTGGTGAGAGGCATGTTCATCTATTAGGGTGCCCTGGACATATTGTGAAAGCCAGAGTTTTTCTCTCAGTGTAAACTCCAGACACCTTGGTTCCACTAGTTCAGCTAACACCTCTCTACACCATCCTCTGCCCACTATAGACCTCTGTCCCCCTTTTCTACTTCTCCCACCACAAACCTCCCCTCCTCTCAGCCCTGAAATCTGCCTTAGATTAAGTAGCTTGGATTTAGAAGTTTTCTAGATGGAAAATGGGCTTCCCTGGTGGCTTGGCTGGCAAAGAATCCACTGGCAATGTGGGAGACCTAGGTTTGATCTTGGGTTGGGAAGATCCCCTGGAGAAGGGAATGGTTACCCACTCCAGTATTCTGGCCTGGAGAATTCCATGGGCTGTATAGTCCACAGGGTCACAAAGAGTCAGACACGACTGAGCCACTTTCACTTATATGGAAAATCCAAGTGCCCATGGGTTCCGTATCCATCTTGGCATCTTTTCCACCTTGGAATGTACTCACCAGTTGTCAGAGCAGGACAGGATGGTAGGTGTCAATCATTTGAGATGACTGATGTATAAACTGAAGCCAGCAGAGGAAAAGTAACTTGGCTGAGGCCACACAGCTAGTGAGTGGCAGAGTATGGTCACTAGAAGCCAGCTTCCAGCTCTGCTAACTCTCAAGTGCTCTTTTCAGTGCACCAAAGGGCCCTGCTGCCAAAGACAGTTCACCACTGACACCCCCACCATCTCCCACCCAGGAGACTCTGAGGAGACCGTGTGCTTTTCCCAGAGTTCTCCAGGATGGACCCTAACTGAATCAGCTCTGTTCTCAAAAAGGCCAGTTTATTCCCCCAGGACACTTGACCCTGGAAACAGGCAGGAGTAGAGGGAGGGAGGGAAGGATTGGGGAGGAAAGAAGGGAAAATTATTTTGGTTTATTTTACCCAGAGATGAAGAACAAACAAATTACCTACAGGTATTATGCAAATGTATCTATTACATGTCAAAAATCCATGGTGAGGTGAGAACTGCAGATGAAAGTGTGTGTGTGTGTGGGGGGTGCTCAGTTGCCTCCAGGACTGAAGCAGCTGCTGGAGTCTCAATAGGGTGACCCAACCATCCACCCCAAGCTAGGTCTTTTGCAGCTTTTTATGACAGCTAGATTAATGAAAATTAGGAAGCTGAATGAAAATTAAGAGAAAGCCTTGAATCAAAAAGAATTTGAGTCAAGGAAAGGTCTGAGACACAGGTGTGTGGACACAAGGCTTGTATGTTCACAGGGCATGGGGAGTAAGCAGACCTTCAGGAATGTGAAGGAAATCTGTAGGGGAAGTGGAGGGGGATGAGGGTAGGAAAGTTGACATGTTCCAGTTTCTCCAGCTAGGTCCTAGGGAAAGATTGCAATTTTGCTCTTGAGGCATAGATTCCTTGCTCCCCCTGAAGGTAGAAATGGAAGTTAATTTTCCCCATGCTGGGCTTCCTCCTCCTCTTGGGAGATTCAATCTACCCTTCCCCTTCTCCTCCAAGCTATTCAGGTTCTAGCCCCACCTCAGGCCTCACTGTGATTCAGCACAGATTTCCAGAAGAAGCTATGGGCTCACACTTGTTAACTGAAAAAATGTACAACGTGAAAGTTGTCTGTTATGTTTTATTTGGGGCAAAAAAGAGGACCATAGCCTGGTAAACAGCTTCTCAGATAGCTCTGAGGAACTGCTTCAAAGAGGTGGGTGGGGGGAAGTCAGTATATATGTGATTTTGGTGAAGGGGGATATATACAAACAAGCACCCATTTTGGTAGAGGGTTGCTGTTAGTTATAAGAAGCAAATGCCTCCATTAATGATTTTAGTGATTTTCTAGATATGAGAAGTTGCAAGAAATTGGGCTCATAGAATCTTCTTCTGAAAATATCTATCTGAAGGGCTGTTTGGCCAGTTTTTCCCAGAGCACAGAGTACTTCATTCCTGATCTCTGTCTGAACTCCTGAGTTGAAGGTCAGTGACTACAGTGACTAGTGAGCTAATCTTTGTAGAGGCAGATGGCAAGTGACAATTTTTAGTTGGCAGGTACTCCCTCATGGTTATAAATTCAGCCATGATTTTTGGAGGCTTTTCATGACCATTTTGTCCCATGGTGCTAGGTCAGGTGAGGACTTCATTGATAGGTCACTCAATTTGATATTACTGGACTAAAAAGGACAGAAATTGTAGGGAGCAAACAGAAGTAGGGCTTCCCTAGTGGCTCAGAAGGTAAAGTGTCTGCCTGCAATGTGGGAGACCTGGGTTTGATCCCTGGCTCTGGAATATCCCCTGGAGAAGGAAATGGCAACCCACTCCAGTATTCTTGCTTGGAGAATCCCATGGACAGAGGAGCCTGGTAGGCTACAGACCACAGGGTCACAAAGAGTCGGACACAATTGAGCGACTTCACTTTCACTTTTCAACAGAAATAGAAGATATGAAGAGGAGGTGGAAAGACTACACAGAAGAACTATACAAAAAAGATCTTAATGACTTGTAGCCATGCTTGCATGCTTGTACCCATGCAAGGAGTCAACTCATCTCTCTCCCTACCTATCTCCATCCTTGGCTGCATCTCTGAGTCCTGCCCAAAAAACAGCCTTGGGTGAGAGCATGGCAAGATGGACCATTAAGTTAAGTAGATTATGCAGATTTTCTTCAAATAGAATGACCAAGATCCACCACTAAGCTTCAGGAACTAGCTTCAAGGATTAGTATCTTGGAAAAATGTGTATGCTTAGTCGTTCAGTTGGACATCACTGAGCAACTGACGGGTGCCCAATATGCTACTGGAGAAGACTGGAAAAATAACTCCAGAAAGAATGAAGAGATGGAGCCAAAGCAAAAACAACACCCAGGTGTAGATGTGATGGGTGATGGAAGTAAAGTATGATTCTGTAAAGAACAATATTACATTGGAACCTGGAATGTTAGGCCCATGAATCAAGGTAAATTGGAAGTGGTCAACAGGAGATGGCAAGAATGAACATCAACATTTTAGGAATCAGTGAACTAAAATGGACTGGAATGGGTGACTTTAATTCAAATGACCATTATATTTACTACTGTGGGCAAAAATCCCTTAGAAGAAATGGAGTAACCCTCATAGTCAACAAAAGAGTCCAAAATGCAGTACTTGGGTGCAATCTCAAAAATGACAGAATGATCTCTGTTTGTTTCCAAGGAAAACCATTCAATATCTCAGTAATCCAAGCCTATGCCCCAATCACTAATGCCAAAGAAGCTGAAGTTGAATGGCTCTATAAAGACCTACAAGACCTTCTAGAACTAACACCCCCAAAAGATGTCCTTTTCATCATGGGGGACTAAAATGTAAAAGTAGGAAGTCAAGAAATACCTGGAATAACAGGCAAGTTTGGCCTTGTGGTCCAAACTGAAGTAGGGAAAAGGCTAAGAGAGTTTTGTCAAGAGGACTTACTGGTCCTAGCTAACACTCTTTTCTAACAACACAAGAGACAACTCTACACATGGACATCAACAGACGGTCAATATTGAAATCAGATTGATTATATTCTTTACAGCCAAAGATGGAGAAGCTCTATACAGTCAGCACAAACAAAACCAGGAGCTGACTGTGGCTCAGATCATGAACTCCAAATTGTAAAATTCAGACTTAAACTGAAGAAAGTAGGGAAAACCACTAGACCATTTCAGTATGACCTAAATTAAATCCCTTACAATTATACAGTGGAAGTGACAAATAGATTCAAAGGATTAGATCTGATAGAGTGCCTCAAGAACTATGGACACAGGTTCATAACATTGTACAGGAGGAAGTGATCAAGGCCATCCCCAAAAGAAAGAAATACAAAAAGGTAAAAACGGTTGTCTGAGGAGGCCTTACAAATAGCTGAGAAAAGAAGGGAAGTTAAAGGCAAACAAGGAAAGATACACCCATCTGAATGCAGAGTTCCAAAGAATAGCATGGAGAGATAAGAAAGACATCCTCAGTGATCAGTGCAAAAAAATAGATGAAAACAATAGAATGGGAAAGACTAGAAATCTCTTCATGAAAATTAGAGATACCGAGGGAATATTTCATGCAAAGATGGGCACAATAAAGGACAAAAATGGTATGGACCTAACAGAAGCAAAAGATATTAAGAAAAGGTGGCAAGAATACACAGAAGAACTACACAAAAAAGATCTTAATGACCCAGATAACTATGATGGTGTGATCACTCACCTAGAGCCAGACATCCTGGAATGTGAAGTCAAGTGGGCCTTAGGAAGCATCACTACAAACAAAACTAGTGGAGGTGATGGAATTCCAGTTGAACTATTTCAAATCCTGAAAGATGATGCTGTGAAAGTGCTGAGTCATTACGCCAGCAAATTTGGAAAACTCAGCAGTGGCCACAGGACTGAAAAAGGTCAGTTTTCATTCCAATCCCAAAGAAAGGCAGTGCCAAAGAATGTTCGAACTACTGCACAATTGTACTCATCTCACATGCTAACAAAGTAATGCTCAAAATTCTCCAAGCCAGGCTTCAACAGTACATGAACTGTGAACTTACAGATGCTCAAGCTGGATTTAGAAAAGGCTGAGGAACCAGAGATCAAGTTGCCAACAGCCACTGGATCATCAAAAAAGGAAGAGAGTTTCAGAAAAACATCTATTTCTGCTTTATTGACTAGGAAAACCTTTAAGTGTGTGGATCACAACAAACTATGGAAAATTCTTAAAGAGATGGGTATACCAGACCACCTGACCTGCTTCCTGAGAAATCTGTATGCAGGTCAAGAAGCAACAGTTAGGACTCAACATGGAACAACAGACTTGTTCCATTCAGAAAAGGAGTACATCAAGGCTGTATATTGTCACCCTGCTTATTTAACATATGCAGAGTACATCATATGAAATGCTAGGCTGGATGAAGCACAAGCTGGAATCAAGATCACCAGGAGAAATATCAATTACCTCAGATACACAGATGACACCACCCTTATAACAGAAAAGAGTGAAAGTGAAAATGAAGCCGCTCAGTTTTGTCTATTTACAACCCCATGGACTGCAGTCTACCAGGCTCCTCCATCCATGGGATTTTCCAGGCAAGAGTACTAGAGTGGGTTGCCATTTCCTTCTTCAGAGGATCTTCCAGAACAAGGGACTGAACCCAGATCTCCCGCATTGCAGGCAGATGCTTTACCATCTGAGCCACGAGGGAAGCCCTTATGACAGAAAATGAAGAAAAACTAAAGATCCTCTTGATGAAAGTGAAAGAGGAGAGTGAAAAAAGCTGGCTTAAAACTCAACATTCAAAAAACTAAAATTATGGCATCTGGTTCCATCACTTTATGGCAAATAGATGGGGAAACAGTGGAAACAATGAAAGACTTTATTTTCTTGGGCTCCAAAATCACTGCAGCTGGTGACTTCAGCCATGAGATTAAAAGACGCTTACTCTTTGGAAGACAAGTTATAACCAACCTAGATAGCATATTAAAAAGCAGAGACATTACTTTGCCAACAAAGTCTGTCTAGTCAAAGCTATGGTTTTCCAGTAGTCATGTACAGATGTTGAGAGTTGGACCATAGAGAAAGATGAGCGCCCAAGAATTGGTGCTTTTGAACTGTGGTGTTGGAGAAGACTCTTGAGAGTCCCTTGGAATGCAAGGAGATCCAACCAGTCCATCCTAAAGGAAATCAGACCTAAATATTCACTGGAAGGACTGATGCTGAAGCTGAAACTCCAATACTTTGGTCACCTGATGTGAAGAACTGACTCATTGGAAAAGACCCTGATTGAAAGGAAAGATTGAAGGTGGGAGGACAAGGGGACGACAGAGGATGAGATGGTTGGATGTCATCACTGACTGGATAGACATGAATTTGAGCAAGCTCCAGGAGTTGCTAATGAACAGGGAGGCCTGGCATGCTGCAATCCATGTGGTCACAAAGAATTGGACATGACTGAGCGACAGAACTGAACTGAGACCTTATTAATGGTAGCCAAAAATCTCTGGACAGTTTGTCTTACTAATCTGTTATGGTCCAGGAACCAATTCCCTATTGCTTTTTTTCCATATTAAAGTTATACTATTACAATCATTCATATATTACTACATAAGTGGTCAACTGCTTCAAGTCGTCTACTTATTATTTTATCAGAGGCTCAGCCATACATCTGGTAGTGCAAGAAACAACAATTTTGTAAATCAGGGAAAATAAAAATGCCAAGAACTTCCATTATATCCAGTATAATGCCAAGAACTTCCAGTATATCCCTAGGTCATCTGACTTATTCTATTCTGTACCAATCGTATCTTTAACAGAAATTATATATTATCATTATTCACTCAGGACTGATCTCCTTTAGGATGGGCTGGTTGGATTTCCTTGCAGTCCAAGGGACTCTCAAGAGTCTTCTCCAACACCACAGTTCAAAAGCATCAATTCTTTGGTGCTCAGCTTTCTTTACAGTCCAACTCTCACATCCATACATGGCTACTGGAAAAACCATAGCCTTGACTAGACAGATCTTTGTTGGCAAAGTAATGTCTCTGCTTTTTAGTATGCTGTCTAGGTTAGTCATAACTTTCCTTCCAAGGAGTAAGCGTCTTTTAATTTCATGGCTGCAATCACCATCTGCAGTGATTTTGGAGCCCAGAAAAATAAAGTCAGCCACTGTTTCCCCATCTATTTGCCATGAAGTGATGGGACCAGATGCCATGATCTTCATTTTCTGATTGTTGAGCTTTAAGCCAACTTTTTCACTTTCTTCTTTCACTTTCATCAAGAGGCTCTTTAGTTCTTCTTCACTTTTAATCCTTAGTATGGTTTGATTGTTCCCAACTTAAGGAGGACCTTGAACTTAAATGATTATATCTTGATGTTAGTCATATAAATCTATTCCACAACTGAGGGAGGTTATATTCCTTGGCTAAAATTTTACTCTGACAAGTTTAACTTTAGAAGAAAATTCCTATTTATGGTCAGAGTCAGAGCAGGTATTATTAAATGGCCAGGTGAGAGGAACCTACCTAATAATATGAATAGTGGCTTGAACAGAACTACAATTTCTTTTAGAATGATTTCCTAAGGGCCTTCCGATTAGAGCCTTGGGGTAGAGAAATCAACAAATGCAACCCAATTATAGGTAACTGACCATAAGCCTAATAATTGGATGAACTTTAACTCTGCATAAGATTGTGATAGACATTTGGTTCATAAGCAAAGATGTGAGCAATTATCAAAAGTTTTGGCGTACAGGCCTGGTCCAGCATCTTGGGTCCACTGTCTACTTCAGTTATTGTCTTCCTCTTATCCTGATCTGGTAGTTTCTTCTCTGTATGAACATTGATTTAAAGTAATTTTAAGGTCAGAAGTCCTCTCTATAGGCCAGTCCAATGCAGGGGCACTTGCTAAGAGGAAATAGTAATCCTAGAGTCAATTCTCTTCAGTTTCCTGTGTATGAGCTAGTTAAGAGTACCTGATAAGGGTCCTTCCATCTAGATTGGAGATAGTCTTTTAAATGACATCTTTTCCTTTGATGTGCAGAAGCTTTTAAGGTTAATTTGGTCCCATTTGTTTATTTTTGCTTTTATTTCCAATATTCTGGGAGGTGGGTCATAGAGGATCCTGCTGTGATGTATGTCAGAGAGTGTTTTGCCTATGTTCTCCTCTAGGAGTTTTATAGTTTCTGGTCTTACGTTTAGATCTTTAATCCATTTTGAGTTTATTTTTGTGTATGGTGTTAGAAAGTGTTCTAGTTTCATTCTTTTACAAGTGGTTGACCAGATTTCCCAGCACCACTTGTTAAAGAGATTGTCTTTAATCCATTGTATATTCTTGCCTCCTTTGTCAAAGATAAGGTGTCCATATGTGCGTGGATTTATCTCTGGGCTTTCTATTTTGTTCCATTGATCTATATTTCTGTCTTTGTTCCAGTACCATACTGTCTTGATAACTGTGGCTTTGTAGTAGAGCCTGAAGTCAGGTAGGTTGATTCCTCCAGTTCCATTCTTCTTTCTCAAGATCGCTTTGGCTATTTGAGGTTTTTTGTATTTCCATACAAATTGTGAAATTATTTGTTCTAGCTCTGAAGAAGAATACTGTTGGTAGCTTGATAGGGATTGCATTGAATCTATAAATTGCTTTGGGTAGTATACTCATTTTCACTATATTGATTCTTCCAATCCATGAACATGGTATATTTCTCCATCTATTAGTGTCCTCTTTGATTTCTTTCACCAGTGTTTTATAGTTTTCTATATATAGGTCTTTAGTTTCTTTAGGTAGATATATTCCCAAGTATTTTATTCTTTCCGTTGAAATGGTGAATGGGATTGTTTCCTTAATTTCTCTTTCTGTTTTCTCATTATTAGTGTATAGGAATGCAAGGGATTTCTGTGTGTTGATTTTATATCCTGCAACTTTACTATAGTCATTGATTAGTTCTAGTAATTTTCTAGTGGAGTCTTTAGGGTTTTCTATGTAGAGGATCATGTCATCTGCAAATAGTGAGAGTTTTACTTCTTCTTTCCAATTTGATTCCTTTTATTTCTTTTTCTGCTCTGATTGCTGTGGCCAAAACTTCCAAAACTATGTTGAATAGTAATGGTGAAAGTGGGCACCCTTGTCTTGTTCCTGACTTTAGAGGAAATGCTTTCAATTTTTCACCATTGAGGATAATGTTTGCTGTGGGTTTGTCATATATAGCTTTTATTATGTTGAGGTATGTTCCTTCTATTCCTGCTTTCTGGAGAGTTTTTATCATAAATGGGTGTTGAATTTTGTCAAAGGCTTTCTCTGCATTTATTGAGATAATCATATGGTTTTTATTTTTCAATTTGTTAATGTGGTGTATTACATTGATTGATTTGTGGATATTGAAGAATCCTTGCATACTAATTAACCTTAAAAGCTTCTGCACATCAAAGGAAACTATTAGCAAGGTGAAAAGACAGCCTTCAGAATGGGAGAAAATAATAGCAAATGAAGCAACTGACAAACAACTAATCTCAAAAATAGACAAGCAACTCCTACAGCTCAACTCCAGAAAAATAAATGACCCAATCAAAAAATGGGCCAAAGAACTAAATAGACATTTCTCCAAAGAAGACATACAGAGGGCTAACAAACACATGAAAAGATGCTCAACATCACTCATTATCAGAGAAATGCAAATCAAAACCACTATGAGGTACCATTTCACACCAGTCAGAATGGCTGCGATCCAAAAGTCTACAAATAATAAATGCTGGAGAGAGTGTGGAGAAAAGGGAACCCTCTTACACTGTTGGTGGGAATGCAAACTAGTACAGCCACTATGGAGAACAGTGTGGAGATTCCTTAAAAAACTGGAAATAGAACTGCCTTATGATCCAGCAATCCCACTGCTGGGCATACACACTGAGGAAACCAGAAGGGAAAGAGACACGTGTACCCCAATGTTCATCGCAGCACTGTTTATAATAGCCAGGACATGGAAGCAACCTAGATGTCCATCAGCAGATGAATGGATAAGAAAGATGTGGTACATATACACAATGGAATATTACTCAGCCATTAAAAAGAAAAGATTTGAATCAGTTCTAATGAGGTGGATGAAACTGGAGCCTATTACACAGAGTGAAGTAAGCCAGAAGGAAAAACACCAATACAGTATAATAACGCATATATATGGAATTTAGAAAGATGGTAACAATAACCCTGTGTATGAGACAGCAAAAGAGACACTGATGTATAGAACAGTCTTATGGACTCTGTGGGAGAGGTAGAGGGTGGGAAGATTTGGGAGAATGGCATTGAAACATGTGAAATATCATGTATGAAATGAGATGCCAGTCCAAGTTCAATGCATGATACTGGATGCTTGGGGCTGGTGCACTGGGACGACCCAGAGGGATGGTATGGGGAGGGAGGAGGGAGGAGGGTTCAGGATGGGGAACACATGTATACCTGTGACGGATTCATTTTGATATTTGGCAAAACTAATACAATTATGTAAAGTTTAAAAATAAAATAAAATTTAAAAATAAATAAATAAATAAATGACATCTTTTCAAGTGTGCATACTCCCCTAGTTTCAGGTCACAGGGCCTCTGATCTTAATCCAAAGATACATTAATGAGATAACCTTCAGAAATAAACCTAGAGTGTCCCTTTAATAATTCAATTAAGCTTTACAAGAATATAGCATAATAGCAAACAGCTGTGTGTGACGTGAGTCTTAGGCAGTAAATACAGACCTCAATTAACAAATCTAGAATTTAATATCAACTGAAACACCATCTTTCTCTCTCTAGAATTACCCTCATTTCTAACAAATACTGCAAAATTGACTAATTTGTTTGCAAAATAAGTCTGGTTTCAACAAACTTGGCCTGATTACTTATATAATTGATCATATAGGCTTTTTAAAAATTTAGCTTTGCTGGTACTTGTCAAAAAGTTCTTGCTAGGGGCTTCCCTGATGGTCAGTGGTTAAGAATCCACCTTCTAATCCAGGGGACTAAGATCCCACATGTCACACTAAGACCTGATGCAGTCAATAAATAGATAGATACATATTTTTAAAAGTTATTGCTATGAGTCTTCTTCAAGAGGAAACATTTTTGCAAAGGCATAAGTGTAAAACAATGACCATCTATGAATACAAAAAAGACTTAAGAAGGTACAGTTAAGTGCCTGATTATACAATGCCATTGACAAAGAAACTCGGTTACTGCTAAGTAACTCGGTTACTGCTAAGTAACTCGGTTACATACAATGTTTTAAGATAATAACTAGAATTATGACTGATAATAGTTTATCAGAACATACCATATTTTTAGAAATTCTATATAATTTTTAAAATATCTATATTTAAAACAGTAACCCATTACTTCCCTGGTGGTCCACCAGTTGAGAATCTGCCTGCTCATTCAGGGGACAAGGGTTTGATCCCTTGTCCGGGGGGATTCCACATGCTGGAGGCAACTAGGCCCGTGTGCCAGATCCACTGAGCCCATTCCTCCAGAGGCTACGCTCCATGACAAGAGGAGCCACCGCAACGAGAAGCCCTTGAAATGCAATTAGATAGCAAGCCTCGCTCACAGCTAGAGAAAGTCCAAAGACAGCACAGCCAAAAATAAAATAAATAAAAAATTTAAAAGATGAGGTTTCCCTCATTAAAAAAGGACTACCCATACAATATAACCTAAGATTTATTACCCATTTGACACTACTTCCCATTAATTAACATTCCAAATGAACCTAATTAAATATCTTTCTTTGGGATGTTTCAGGGCCCCTTAAAGCATCCCAAAGTAAGCTAGATGTTAAACTTCATTAGAATTTTATTTGGGGAGTTGGTCAAAAAATATCAAAGAAGTTTTAAAATTCTTGGTCAAATAGGATCATAGGTCACTGTGAAAAAATACTTATTCACTTAACCAATGTGACAATAAAATATATCAGAGGCAAATACAGAGGCAAATCAATTAAAAGATAAAGAACTTAAAATCTGCTATCAAAGCAGATCAACATTTTAAGAAAACTTTGTTCTCTTAACAGAGAGAAAAGCCAAATTTAAATTTCCACAGTTTACTTTTAAAATTGATTCAAAATTTAGTCCATCTTAATCATGCACAAATCTCTTCTCAAGGCTCCTTATCCATCACTTTCTATATCCATATTAGTTTATCCCTTATTTTCTCCATCCAGAAACAACCAGCTCTAGGACAAAATTTCTTTTCCTTAATGAAATGCAATTCCATTCTTCATATCTTCTTTTATTGAAAACATACATCCTACTTTCTTACTGCATACTGAAACTTTTATTATTTCCAGTAGCTTTAATGATATTTAAATTAGAATCCTCAACTCTTAAAAACCTTAATTTCTAGTGAAAACTAAAAAGTAAGCAATTGTGAACTGTCTACTACATTAACATCCTGTAGACTGGAAAGCATAAATATCAATAACAATTGCTAAAAACATGTACTTTTTTATATCAACTATCTCAGTATGGCACCAAATATATGTATTAATAGTAGTGAATACCTTTGGTTTCTCTGTGAAAGGAGGCCGATGTTTAGTAATTAAAGTTTCAGTATCTTATTTTATGTAAGAATGATAAACTTCTATCATTTAACTTAGCACAACTCTAAAATTTTAAGTTACCAAATACCTGGAGAGATTATTTTTAAGTAAACATTCCTGGGGGGGGGGGGCTTTTCTGGTGCTCAGCTGCTAAAGAACCTGACTGCCAGTGCAGAAGATGCAAGAGCTGTGGGTTCAATCCCTGGATCCCTTAGATAAGGAAATGGCAACCTCCTCCAGTATTGTGCCTGGAAAATTCCACAGACAGAGGAGCCTAGCAGACTACAGTCATGACATGACTGAACACACATACACATGCACAGATATTCCTAAAACAGAATTACTCCTAAAGAGTTCACCCAGAAGCTCTTATCTTGTTTATATTTTACTTATAAAAATTTCATCATACCAAGTTACTTCTCTTGCTGACAAATTTGCAATAGATGTTAAGACCTTATTTGACTTCTATTAAGCTTAGGTACAATATGAGTATTACACTAAAATATCGATGTCTCTAAAGACATGTCCATATTAATTAATCAACAAGCTTTATTGTTGTTCATTCACTCAGTCGTGTCCAACTCTGCAACCTCGTGGACTGCATCATGCCTGGCCTCCCTGTCCCTCATCATCTCTCAGAATTTCCCCCAAGTTCACGTCCATTGAGTCAGTGATGCCATCCAACCATCTCATCCTCTGTCATCTCCTTCTCCTCCTGCCTTCATTCGCAGCATCAGGGTCTTTTCCAATGAGTTGGCTCTTCACATCAGGTGGCCAAGGTATTGGGGCTTCAGCTTCAGCATCAGTCCTTCCAGTGAATAATCAGGACTGATCTCCTTTAGGATGGACTGGTTTAATCTCTTTGCTGTCCAAGGGACTCTCAAAAGTCTTCTCCAATACCTCAGTTCAAAAGCATCAATTCTTTGGTGCTCAGCCTTTTTTATTGTCCAGCTCTCACATCCGTACATGACTACTGGGAAAACCATAGCTTTGACTAGAGAGACCTTTGTCAGCAAAGTCATGTCTCTGCTTTTTAATATTCTGCCTAGGTTGGTCACAGCTTTTCTTCCAAGGAGCAAGCATCTTTTAATTTCATGGCTGAAGCCATCATCTGCAGTGATTTTAGATGGTATTAATTTAATACTAGGTAACTCAGCTGGTGGGAGAAGGCAATGGCACCCCACTCCAGTACTGTTGCCTGGAAAATCCCATGGATGGAGGAGCCAGGTAGGCTGCAGTCCATGGGGTCACTAAGAGTTGGACACGACCGAGCAACTTCACTTTCACTTTCCACTTGCATGCATTGGAGAAGGGAATGGCAACCCACTCCAGTGTTCTTGCCTGGAGAATCCCAGGGATGGAGAAGCCTGGTAGGCTACAGTCCATGGGGTCGCACAGAGTCGAACACGACTGAAGCGACTTGACAGCAACTCAGCTGGTAAAAAAATCTGCCTACAATGCAGGAGACCCTGGTTGGATTCCTGGGTCTGGAAGGTTCCCTGGAGAAGGGGTAGGCTATCCACTCCAGTATTCTTGGGCTTCCCTGGTGGCTCAAAACTTTAATACCAGGTATTAATTTAATACTAAAAATTTCCCAGTTCATGTGAGTACAAAATTCATTCTGGCAAATTTTTTATTCTGAGAAATTTATATAAGCTCTTTTCTTTAAGCCAATTAAGTAGAACTAATATCATCCAAAGTTAGATGATATTAACAGACATATAGACAGATACAACCAGAGATCACGTAGCTTCATTTTAACACTTAGCCATGAATCAAGTATTACAATATAAAACTCATTAGAGTGCCTTATTCTTGATCTCTGCCCCGAACTCCTATGTTGAAAGTCAGTGACTGCAGTGGCTAGTGACCTAACCCTCGTAGAGGCAGATGGCAAACGGCAGTTTTAGTAGGCACCCACCTCGCAACAGAACCCCTCTCTTGACATCCTGAAACCCAAGAAGAGTGCAGTGACCTCAGGGACTGGGGTGTGGCCAGGTGGCATTGGGCTCCCCCCACTTGACTCTTTGCCCTTTCAGAGCTCTTTTCCAATATCCATGAGCAAGGACTTCTCAGGTCGGGATCTTTGTAAGGCACCCGGTCTGAGTGAGCATCTTCCTTGGGGTGGTCCTGAGGCAGTACCAGTGGCCCACGTAAACTGAAACTGTGGCAGGAGATTGCCAAGAGAGGGGTCCGGATGGAGGAGAGTGGAGAGAGCACTGTGCGGGGAGTCAGCAGCCTGGCTTCTTACTCCAGTTCTATTAGGACTCGCTATGGTAACTTACAAAAGTCTCTTCCTTCCACCGGCCGGCTTCTTTATCAATAACACATGGACATTGGACTGGATACCCATGGTTTACGTACTGTGCTATGAAGAGGGAGATAGAGAAAAGAAACGAGGCACAAGAGGAGGTGGCACTGATGGAAATGACCTTGTGAAGCCAGGTCACTTGTCTGCATCTCGGTGCCCTCATCTGAAAAATGGGAATTGCTAATAGATGAAAAGGTATTCTGAAAGATAGAGGTAAAGCGAACGTGTTGACTCAGGATAGAGCCTTCAAAGCAACGTGTGCTGGAAGAACATTCAGTCAGTTCAGTCACTCAGTCCTGTCCAACTCTTTGCGACCCCATGAATCACAGCAGGCCAGGCCTCCCTGTCCATCACCACCTCTCGGAGTTCACCCAAACCCAGGTCCATCGAGTCGGTGATGCCATCCAGCCATCTCATCCTCTGTCGTCCCCTTCTCCTCCTGCCCCCAATCCCTCCCAGCATCAGAGTCTTTTCCAATGAGTCAACTGGAAGAACATTAGCGCCTAAGAAAATGCAGGGGCTGGTTTCATGGGAAAGGAGGGTTTCAGCTCTGAGGGGTAGGAGAGTGTGCCAGGGCTTCCAACTGACTGTTGAGGCAAATGGAGAAGGGGCGTCCTAGAGACTCGCAGGTGCCATGCCCTGCTGTGACCTGGATTCGCACATCAGACCCTACGGAAAGGTCTTCTCTCACTCGGAATCACGGCCTTTGTTTAGAGGAGGGGATGAGGGAGGAGACAGAGGCCCAGGAGGGAGGGGCCGGGGCCGCCCCCGCCGCTCCGGCTGTGCGGAGCCGGGCAGCCTCGCTCCCGCGCCGGGCGACGGAGGCGCCGGGCGCCAGAGTTGAGTCTCAGCCAGTTTACTCTCCCTCTGGATTCTTCAAGCATCCCTGGAGCGAGCGACTGCGCACGGCGTGGAGGTAGGAGGGCGCTTGGACGGAGCCGTTCAGGTGGCTCGGAGCTCTGCCAGCTTTGGTAAGTCTGTACCTCGTTCGCCTGCCGGTCATCCCCAGTGGGGATGAAGGAAAGGGCTGACAGGGACTCCTAGAATCCCCCCCACCCCGGGACCGAATGTTTACGAGGGTCCCTGGCAGAGCCGGACCGGGATTGGGGACAGCTAGGAAGCAGGAGCCAGCCGTGTCTCAGGTGGGAGGGGGGGTGCCTATGGCATGCATGCGCGGCAAAGTGGGAGACGGGGATCCCCGCACCCTGGCCGCTGCTGGGCTCAGTCCTCCACACCCGCGTCTGCCAGACCAGTCCCAGGTGCGAAACTGGGGCGCTACCTCTTTAAAAGCGTCCAGTCTGAGCCTCTGCTGCACCATGTGATTGCTTGAAAGGCAGGGCTGGGAGCCTGGAGGATGGTGAACCGCTGCGCGGAGCCCAGAGCCCAGCCCAGTCTGGCGCAGCCTCTAGCCTCAGGAGGCACCAGGTGCCCAGAACTTTGAGCACCGCCTCTGGGACTCGCTGGCCCCCAGCAGACAGGATGGTGAGCTCCCTGCATCCTGTTCTATGAGCATGGGTAGGTAGAGTCAGGCACCGGGAGCCCTGTGGGTTGTGTGTGTGCTGGGAACTGCCTCACACCTGATAAAAAAAAGCCAGTGGAGGAGTGAGTGCTGCTATTTTAAGTTGTTGAATGGATCCTCTGGGGTTGACAAGGAGAGGGGACAGAGATTAGGCAGAGAAAGGGTTAGCGTATCCCATCGGCTTGGGTAGGCACTAGATGTGCCAAGTGGGGCACATCTCCAAAGGGCAGCTGGAGTTCCAGAGCTGCCTGGCTCCCCTCCCCCCAGGCAGGCCTTCCCACCCTAGGCTTCCGTGACCACAGGTGCTTGCCTCCTGCCCCTTGGCGCCTGTCTGCTGATGTGCCCAGCCTGTGCCCACCATGCCGCCCTCCATCTCGGCCTTCCAGGCCGCATACATTGGCATCGAGGTGCTCATCGCCCTGGTCTCTGTGCCTGGGAACGTGCTGGTGATCTGGGCGGTGAAGGTGAATCAGGCCTTGCGGGATGCCACCTTCTGCTTCATCGCGTCACTGGCAGTGGCTGATGTGGCGGTGGGCGCGCTGGTCATCCCGCTCGCCATCCTCATCAACATTGGGCCGCGGACCTACTTCCACACCTGCCTCAAGGTCGCCTGCCCTGTCCTCATCCTCACTCAGAGCTCCATCCTGGCCCTGCTGGCAATTGCTGTTGACCGCTACCTCCGTGTCAAGATCCCACTCAGGTGAGTTTAGAGCAGCTGCAGGTACCCCATACCGGGAGGCTCGAGGGCCATGTGAAGAGGATAAAAGGTAGAACATAAAACCCCACGTGAGCCGGACTTTCCTGGGGCCGTTATGCCCCAGCTCTCACTCTGCAGCGCCAAGCTGAACTGAAGTTGAAGCAGGAAGGGGCTGGGTGGTTGGAAGAATGTGAACCTAGTAGTGCTTGGGCCCCCAGAGCTGAAGCTGCTGCTGCTCTCCTGATCCGGCCAGGGCACCTGAGGCTGCCTGTCCGGCCCGCGGAGGCGGTGGTGGGGAGGGGCTAGGTGGTGGAGCTGAACTCCACCTGTTTGAGGCAAGTAGAAAGAGCAGAGCAGGTTGCTCGGGTGGGCTGAGGGTGACGCACTGCAGACAGGGATGCTGCTTCTCTAGCCAGACCTGGGAAGGCTTCCTAAAGATACTCCATAGCTCTCCTGTTCTCCAGATACCCCTGCGCTAGCCAGCTCCAAGCTCCAGGGCTGTCCTGTCGAACCTAAGCAGTCTGATTACCTCTGCCCAACTCCCACTTACGGAATCTTCTGTTGCAGGGAGGAGGAGACAGGCTCTTAATGATCCCGTTCTGTTGTGAAACGGGTGTTTCTCCAGTCACAGCAGAGGTCCTTACGCTGTGTCCAGGCAGCACTACAGTGGGTGGCCCAATAATGGCCGTCCTCTCACGCAGGTGTCAAGCCCACACTGGGGTTCCTTCCCTGGGCCTGCCAGGCCATAGGCTCATCACCAGGCAGTGCCTGGGCCACCAAGTGCCAGCAAATGCCTGGGCACACTGCCAGTGCTGCCTTGCTGGGACATTCTTGTGAGGCGTGCTTGCCTCCTCCTTAAATCTTCTCACTGGTAGATTCCCTCTCTACTGTGAAGTTCTAGCCATCTTTGTCACCAGCCATCCCTGAAGTAGCTTCCATACGTGGGACATGGGGCCCCTGGCCTCACTTGATAATTTTCCCAAGCAAGCCTAGGCACCCACATTTGTCCTGTTTGTACATTTAATTTTTCAAAGCTTCTTTAATGCACCATTTTTTCCACCTCTTTTCAACATGATTCTGTGAGGGAGGTGAAGTGGAACCTGGTTAAGGGGAAACAGATCCAGAGGCTCTCCTGGGGCTGGCTGGGAACGCAGCCTTAATCCCACAGCCTCCCTTCCTTCCTGACCCGCCGTGTCCTGCCCCTCCATGCCGTGCTCTCTGCCTTGCTTACCCCCCTCACAACACCCGAGTTTTCTAGGAAAGGTGAAGACTGCTGCTCAAGCAAGAGGGGAAGGCAGCCCACAAAGCCTGTGAGCTGAGGGGCCTTCATGCTGTTATCAGCCCCAGGTCATGGCTGGCCTGTGCTGACGAACCTGGTTTCAGTCCATTAGAGTGGTCTGGGCCTCTGAGCCTGGCCATTACAACAAAGTGTTGCCACAATCGGAAAGTCATGCAGATGTGTGAATATAGGAAAGCTGCTTAAGAAATGTGGTCTACTGAGTGGGTGCCAAGGTGAGACAAAGGCCTGGCCGTGATGTAACAGTGATCACAGACTCACAGAATGTGCCCAACTTGTCCTGTGGGGGTGGGGATGGCTGTGCTGGCAGGAACTGCAGGCTCATTCCTGCAGAAGGCAGCTTCTGCCACTCCTTGCTTCAGCCTTGAGGCGGCAGAGTGGCGGCGGGGGAGGTGGTGGTCTTTAGGGGCTATCATTGGAGGGCCAAAGCGGAGGCTTTGGCGTAGAGGCTAAGACTGCAGGCCTGGGTTCAAATCCTTGCTATGAATTCCTAGCTTTATGACTTTAAGAAAGTCACTTATTCACCTCCTTCATTTTTAATTTCCATGTCAATAAAAGGAGACATTAATAATAGTACCTTCCTTCTAGGGTGCTTGGAAGAATATAATAAATTCCTACATATAAAGCACTTAGTACTGTATTATACAATTAGCATTATATGCAGTCCTTAAGTGGTAGGTTTCTTTTGTTGCTTTATTATCATTATTAACATATGGGTCTGAATAGGCAAGCCCTGTACTCCCACGCCCCACACGCTCAGCTCTTATATATAACACATATGCCCATACACACATGTGCACACACACATGTGCACACACACAACACACCACATTCCCGGGAGGTGTCAAACTACTACGAAACTATATTTATACATGTTTCTTCTCCCTTGCTAGATTGTCATGCCTCAAGGGCGGCAACCTAGCAGTGACCACATTTTGTTAATTCTTACAGATTCTCTAAAATGCCTAGCATAGTGTCTGGCACATAGCAAATGTCTACTCAATGAAAGTCAATTGAATTGGATGAGTGTTCAGAGTCACACGGTGAAGCCTCAGGCAGGCCTCCCAGGGGTCTGACCTCTAACCATCCTGCTGTGGCCTGTCTTCCTGGCTTCCCACCTCAGGATCAGGACCACAGCTGCCCATACCAGCTCAGGCAGCTGCTTCAGAGCCACGTATCAATAGTGCCTGCGAGAAAAAGGCTGCCAGGCCTGGCTTCCAAAGCTGGGATCCCAGAGGCTGGGCTGAAGTGACAGACTCCTCCAGGTCCTTGCTGGTCACTGCCTGGGTCCCTCCTGCAGGAGGAACAGCATGCACGGCTCCACTCTGGGCAGCTGGAGTCAGCAGGCTACTGGGCTGGGAGAATACCTCTCAGCCAGAGGCCCCCACGTACCTGATTGCTTGCCCTGACAAGCCAGTCCGAGGCGGATGGGACCCTGGGAGCCAGGGAGTAGCATTGCCTAAGCATTGGTGAAGCATGTATGGGGCATTCAGTGACAGGAGTTAGCTGGACCCCTTACTAAGCAAGGCATGATTGGACCAGTCAACCAGAACTTTTATTTCTTTCCATTTGGAAGTAACAGCAATTTTAAAAAGTTTAAATTGTTGATTCATCAATAACCTGTGGTTATTTACATGTATTTTACAGGTTATTTGTGTAGTACCTCCACATGTTTGGCAATGGATACCCTATCCCCCTCATTTCCTGCTTCTAGGGAACCCCTGGATTTTCTTGGTGGCACTGTGTCATCTTGATACCTACACCAGGGGCTTGTTATGGTGAGGAGTGCCACTCCCCAACCACCAAAGCCCTCTCTGTGGAAAGGGGATCTGAGCACAATCTGTCTGTCATCTGGGTTGGTGTGGGGGGAAGGGGTGATGGGCATTTGGGAGTAAGAAATACATGAGTTTGAACCTTGTTGTGTTACAAACTAGCTGTGCAACCTTTAATAAGCTATTTGATCTCTCTGAGCCTCCTCTTTGCCACCCCGCCCCTTGCTACCTGCATTCTGGATTTGAGGTCTCTGAGGTTCCTTTCACCTCTAACTTTCTATGGTTATTTCTCATCATGACTCCTGCCAATACTCTGTTGAAATCCTAGGAAGATTGTGTTGTGTTTTTTAGCTCCTAGTGGTGATGAGCTACACACAGTACTATATTTGTGTGTGTGTGTGTGTGCGTGTGTGTGCACGCGTGTGTGCATGCACTCAACCGCTCAGTCATGTCCAACTCTTTGCTGCCCCATGAACTGCAGCCTCCCTGGCTCCTCTGTCCATGGAATTTTTCAGGCAAGAATACTGAAGCAGGTTGCCATTTTCCCCTCCAAGGGATCTTCCCAACCCAAGGATTGAACCCGCATCTCCTGCATTGGCAGGCAGATTCTTTACCACCGGCCCCCTGTGAAGTAGTCATATTTTTTTTATTATTATTAAATGAGATAAAGCATAATGCTCATAGTTTCTTGCTGGTAGAGATTATTATCCCCATTCTAGATACTTCTATAGATAAACTAAAGTCTAAAGCTCAGAGCATTTCAGTAATTTGCTCAAATATCTTATCAGGAGCCGAGAGAGGATTTGAATCCAGGCCTAGTGCATGCATGCATGCATGCTAAATTGCTTCAGTTGTGTCCAACTCTTTGTGACCCTATGGACTGTAACCCACCAGGCTCCTCTGTCCATGGGATTCTCCAGGCAAGAATACTGGAATGGGTTGCCATTTCCTCCTCTAGGGGATCTTCCTGACCCAGTGATCCACATTTTATCTGTTATATCTCCTTCATTAGCAGGCCAATTCTTTACCACTAGCACGACCTGGGAAGCCCTTAACTAGTGAGCCCATGTGTATTTTGAATCAGCCTCTAGAAGCTATAGGATTTAAGGAGGAGTTGCCTCCAGGCTGTCAGTGGGGGTGATTTTGCTCCTTTTATTTTTACCATGGACTCTACACTCTGCTCCAGCCCATGCTTGACAGCTCTCTCTCCCTCCTCACCTTTTCTCCAGTGGGCATTTGAGCCTCTGGCAGCCCTGCCTCTGTCCACAGCTGGAGGCCTGCCCAACTGGGCTGCTGACCAGGGAAGTACAGCAGAGTGTGGGGGAGGCCAGATTACTGGACCAGAGCTCTGACAGGGAAAGAAATTTGATAGATTAAGGTATGTTTGCTCTTAGGCATCAATTTAGGCAACCCCAACTCTCCAGCTACCCTGGGCTTTTCTGGACAGGTTAAGTGCCTCCTGTTCTTGAACCAGCAGGCTCATCTGTGGCCTCAGGGTCCCAGAATAATTGCTCTTCCGTGGCACCATCTGCTTTCAGTAGACATAGGTCACCTCTAGCTCCTCTGTCTAAGGATGGGTTAGTCCTTGGCTTAGAGTGTCTGAGACAGAAGAGGAGTGACAGCAACCCTGAAGCCCAACTCCCTCACATGTGGAGAAGAGGAAACAGAAGCACAGAGTTCCAGCGTTTTCAAGGTCACTCAGCCACAGGCTGTTTTCTCCTCCTCATTCTGACTGTTGTTCCCCAGCCTCTGATGTAAAAGGCAATCGTCCTCAAGGACTAGAACAGAGAAATTCAGCCTCTACAGCTTGCCAGCAAATTCATGATGGGTCTAGAAAGGAAAAGTGATGGAGAGATGTCAGCTTTGTGATTAAAAAAGTAGTGTCTTTGCTTGGACTAGGGATAGCCTTCAGATGGGTTATGTTAAAGATCGTGCTAAGCACTCTGGATTAGATTCAGTGGTGAAAGCTCCCGCTAGCTGGCATTGGAATGGCATCTAGGAAGCCTCCAAGTGCTTTAGGAGCAAGATACCCTGGTGGAAATGCTGCTTGGAAGCAAGGGAACAGCCAAGATACCTTCTGGATAACCCCTCTACCCAGAGATCATGGGGTAGAGTTTTAGAGGCTGTGCCCTGACATTTTATATTTATTTCCAAGCATAAAAGCAATCCATATTTATTGTAAAAATTTTGAGAAATATAGAAAAGAATAAAGATGATAAAATGTTAGTAGCTCAGTCATGTCTGAGTCTTTGTGACTGTAGCCCACCAGGCTCCTCTGTCCATGGAGTCCTCTGGGCAAGGATACTGGAGTGGGTAACCATTCCCTCCTCCAGAGGATCTTCTTAACCCAAGGATCAAACCTGGATCTCCCACATTGTGGACAGATTCTTTACCATCTGAGCCACTCAGGTCTCCAAAATTACCAGTAATTCTGCCACCTGCACATGACTACTGTTAACTTTCTGGTGTTCCAGAAAATTTTCCCACATAGATGATAGATGGATAGATAGATAATTATGTTTTTATGTAGTTGAGTACATCAATGATTTTTATATCCTATTTTATTCACTTAATGTTATAAGCATTTCCCCATCAATAAAAATATTTTCTAAGGATTTTTATAATGATATAATATTGAATTGGCTTTTTACTCATCTTTTAGGTCTTAGCTAAAACAGCACCTTCATAGAGAGGCCTTCTCTGGCCCCCTCCTCAGCTAACCCAGTTTCATTTCCTCTGTTATTTACTTAGGTTGGATATATTTCTCCTTCCCATCTCTCCTGGCCCAGGTAGTTCTTTCTGGATTTAGTAAGCACCGAAAGGGCAGGAACACATCTGCTCACATACTGATGTCTATCCCATGCCTGGCACAGAATAGCCATGCTGTAAACATTTTTAAATAAATGATTATCACATTTTGTTGATTCATTCTTATAATTTTGACTTTTTAGATTATTATTGATTTTTAAATTTTTACAAATGACACTGCAGTGATATCCACAGTTCACATTGTTTGTAGGATCAGGGCCAAGCCTAGAACTCTGGATTGTGCCTCCTAGTAAATGGCACAGCTTCTACCTGTAAGAGATTTTACAAGTTTACATATTCCCCAACTCCTTGTCCTCCTACTCTCCCTGCTCCTCCTGCCCAGTTTCATGAAAACTGCAAATCTCCACAGCTGCATGTGGCATTGCTCTGCTCATTTGCCCTTCTGGGCTAGGTAGGGCAGGAATGACTGGGCCCCAAGGCCAGTCCACAGGAGGCCTGGGCATCCTGTTTCTTTGTGTCTTGGTCAGGAGAGCACCCCCTAGAGGAGAGGGGCTTGGAGTATGGTACTTCTTGGTTGGCCTCATCCGCAGGGTGGGCACAGGACAGAAAAGAAGAAGGGTACCTGACTCCTTGAACTGCATGAATCACCTCTTTAGCCTCAGTCTCTTAACTCAAGCCCAGAGGAGGCTATCAGCTGCTGCAGAAGAAAGAAAAGGCTAGCAGCCGAAGGTGGGGTGGGATACAGAGGAGAGACAGGTAGGTGGGCCTTGGTATTCGTATCTCCTTGGAAATACTGGCTTGGGGGTGGGCAGACAGAGTGGGGAAGCTGGCAATGGACTTCCCTGACCCCTTCCCCAAAAAAAGGAGATCAGACATCTTATCTTGCAATGTTCCTCACCTTGGAATTTTTTTTCTTTAGCAGGATCACAGGGAGCTGTTCAGTTAGGGAGCTGGTTATATCCATTTGTCTATTTCATAAACATACTTTTTTGTACTGACCATTTATTGGGTACTTTGTGGGGCCTGGGGATACAGAGATGGGTGGGTTGGTTTGGTCTCTATCTCTGTCTGGGGGTGCTTAGATGCTGCTGAAGTTGTGGATTCCTATATGCCAAGGTGGCCAAGTAGAAAATCCCAACCTGTCTATGGTGGGAGTAGGGGTAGCTGGAGAGCTGGAATCCAGCCCCTGACCCTTTGCAGTGCTTGGGCTAGTTGTCTGGGCCTGACTCCACATCCACTGTCTGTAGCCCCGGTCATGGTAGAGAGGGCCTTTGGGACTATCTTTCTACCACCTGCTTTCAGAACTCTGTTCTTCAGGAGAGGAGGGTAACTGATTTGTTAACCCTAATTTTTCTCCACTATGGTCAGAGGTTCATGACATTGTACAGTAGACAGGGATCAAGACCATCCCCATGCAAAAGAAATGCAAAAAAGCAAAATGGCTGTCTGAGGAGGCCTTACAAATAGCTGTGAAAAGAAGAGAAGCGAGAAGCAAAGGAGAAAAGGAAAGATATAAGCATCTGAATGCAGAGTTCCAAAGAATAGCAAGAAGAGATAAGAAAGCCTTCCTCAGTGATCAATGCAAAGAAATAGAGGAAAAAACAGAATGGGAAAGACTAGAGATGTCTTCAAGAAAATTAGAGACACCAAGGGAACATTTCATGCAAAGATGGGCTCAATAAAGGACAGAAATGGTATGGACCTAACAGAAGCAGAAGATATTAAGAAGAGGTGGCAAGAATATACAGAAAAACTGTACAAAAAGGATCTTCACGACCCAGATAATCCTGATGGTGTGATCACTCACCTAGAGCCAGACATCCTGGAATGTGAAGTCAATTGGGCCTTAGAAAGCATCACTACAAACAAAGCCAGTGGAGGTGATGGAATTCCAGTTGAACTATTTCAAATCCTGAAAGATGATGCTATGAAAGTGCTGCACTCAATATGCCAGAAAATTTGGAAAACTCAGCAGTGGCCACAGGACTGGAAAAGGTCAGTTTTCATTCCAATCCCAAAGAAAGGCAATGCCAAAGAATGCTCAAACTACCACACAATTGCACTCATCTCACATGCTAGTAAAGTAATGCTCAAAATTCTCCAAGCCAGGCTTCAGCAATATGTGAACCGTGAACCTCCAGATGTTCAAGCTGGTTTTAGAAAAGGCAGAGGAACCAGAGATCAAATTGCCAACATCTGCTGGATCATCAAAAAAGCAAGAGAGTTCCAGAAAAATATCTATTTCTGCTTTATTGACTATGCCAAAGCCCTTGACTGTGTGGATCACAATAAACTGTGGAAAATTCTGAAAGAGATGGGAATACCAGACCCCTGACCTTCCTTTTGAGAAACCTATATGCAGGTCAGGAAGCAACAGTTAGAACTGGACATGGAACAACAGACTGGTTCCAACTAGGAAAAGGAGTACGTCAAGGCTATATATTGTCACCCTGCTTATTTAACTTATATGCAGAGTACATCATGAGAAACCCTGGGCTGGAAGAAGCACAAGCTGGAATCAAGATTGCCGGGAGAAATATCAATAACCTCAGATATGCAGATGACACCACCCTCATGGCAGAAAGTGAAGAGGAACTAAAAAGCCTCTTGCTGAAAGTGAAAGAGGAGAGTGAAAACATTGGCTTAAAGCTCAACATTCAGATAATGAAGATCGTGGCATCTGGTCCCATCACTTCATGGGAAATAGATGGGGAAACAGTGTCAGACTTTATTTTGGGGGGCTCCAAAATCACTGCAGATGGTGATTGCAGCCATGAAATTAAAAGATTCTTACTCCTTGGAAGAAAAGTTATGACCAACCTAGACAGCATATTCAAAAGCAGAGACATTACTTTGCCAACAAAGGTCCATCTAGTCAAGGCTATGGTTTTTCCAGTGGTCCTGTATGGTTGTGAGAGTTGGACTGTGAAGAAAGCTGAGCACTGAAGAATTGATGCTTTTGAACTGTAGTGTTGGAGAAGACTCTTGAGAGTCCCTTGGACTGCAAGGAGATCCAACCAGTCCATTCTGAAGGAGATCAGTCCTGGGATTTCTTTGGAAGGAATGATGCTAAAGCTGAAACTCCAGTACTTTGGCCACCTCATGCAAAGAGTTGACTCATTGGAAAAGACTCTGATGCTGGGACGGATTGGGGCCAGGAGGAGAAGGGGACGACAGAGGATGAGATGGCTGGATGGCATCACTGATTCAATGGACGTGAGTCTGAGTGAACTCTGGGAGTTGGTGATGGACAGGGAGGCCTGGCGTGCTGTGATTCATGGGGTGGCAAAGAGTCGGACACAACTGAGCAACTGAACTGAACTGAATTTGTCTCCACACAGGGCCCTAATTTAGAGATATCTGTTCATTCATTCATAGGAGGCATCCTATGTGCCAGGCATTTTTATGGACACTTGAAATACATTCATTAATAGAACAAAGATTTTCATGGAGCTTGCAGGCTAGTTGGGTTGGTAGACAGATGCTAAATAAAAAACATAAAACCTAATATGTAGAGTGTTAGAAGGTAAAACATAGGGAGCCCAGCCTGGCACTCTGTTACAACCTAGAGGGGTGGGATGGGGTGAGGGAGGGAGGCTCAAGAGGGAGGGGATGTGTATAGAATTATGGCTGATTCGCATTGTTGTATGGCAGAAACCAACACAACGCTGTAAAGCAATTTTCCTCCAATTAAAACAGAAAAAAGAGCAGGGCAAATGAAATTGGAAATGCCAGGATAGGGGCTGGCGGGCTGGGGGTGGTGGTGGTGGTGTTGGTTTTGCAATTATTAATGGAGTGATAATTGAGGCTTTCTTGAGAAGATGCTGTTTGAGCACAAACTTGGGGATGAGGAACTCTGCCATGCAGATATTGGGAGAATAATCCACGCTGAGGAAATAATTAGAGCAAAGTTTCTGGGGAAGAAATGTACCCAAAGTGGTAGCAAGGAAGTCTGTGCAGCTGAGAAAAAGGAGAGAGTGGTTGAAGATAAGGCTGAAAAGTTTATAAACTGCTGGCTTGGAAGCCACTGGAAGGACATTGGCTTTTACTCTGAGGGAAATGGGAAGCTATTACAGGTTTAGAACAAGGAAGTGATATGATATTACTGACTTAGGTTTTCAGTGCTCACTCTGACTGATGTGTGGAAATAGAGTGGAAAGCAGAAATTCAGGCAAGAGAAGAGGGAAGTGACTTGAATCAGAATGGTAAAATAGGAAGCAGAGGAGATGGTAAGAAGTGATTAATTCTGGGTGTACACTTTCAATTTTTAACATTTTGTATTGTTTTTACTGTATCCTTCCCTGGTTGGCTGAGATGGTAAAGAATCTGCCTGCAATGAGGGAGACCTGGGTTCAGTTCCTGGGTTGGGAAGATCTCCTGGAGGAGGGCATGGCAATCCACTACAGTACTCTTGTCTAGAGAATCCCTATGGACAGAGGAGCCTGGTGGGCTGCAGTCCATACAGTCGCAGAGTCAGACATGACTAAGGGACTAAGCACACCCTTTTTATTGGGATAAAATATTCACACAATAAAGTACATAGTCTTACATGTACAGCTAAATAAACTTTTTCACATATGGATATATCTATGTAACTACCACCCAGATCAATATTTGGAACAATTTCAGCACCCTTAAGGTACTTTCCAAAAGATAATCACTATTCTTTTATCCCCATAGATTGATGTTGCCTGTTTTTGAACTTTTATAAAGGGAATTGAGTAGTATACCCTCCTTTCTGTCTGGCTTCTGAAGCTTAAAATTGTGTCTGAGATTTATCTGTACTATTGAATGAAATAGTAGGTTTTGCTTTTTTTTTTTTTTTTTTCTCATTGTTATTAGAATTCCATTGAATGAATATGCCATGATCTGTTTAATTCTGGATATATTTGGAAGAAAGAAAAATATGTTTATGGCTTGAATGTGGAGTGTGAGAGAAAGAAGAGTTGAGAATGACCAAGATTTTAGTTCTAAGCAACTGGAAGTATGGAATGTGCATTTCCAAGGTGGAAAAGGCTATAGGTGATACAAGTTGTGGGAGCAGTAAAAGGAGTTCAGATTTAGACATGTTGAATTGTCTGTATCTATTAAATACCTCAGTGAAATGTTGAGCAGGCAGCTGGATGGATATACGAGGATAGAGTTCAGGAGAGAAGTCTGGGCTGGGGATGTGAATGTGAGAGCCATTGGCATGTAGATAGTGTTTAAATCCATAAGGCTAGATGAGCTCACCAAGAGAGAAAGTGGAAATAAAGAAGAGGATGCAGATGATATGATACTATACATAGAAAATTCTAAAGACACCATCAGAAAACTACCAGAGTTCATCAATGAACTTGGTAAAGTTGTAAGATACTAAATTAATATACAGAAATCGGCTGCATTTCTATATACTAACAATGAAATATCAGAAAGAGAAATTAAGAAAACAATCTCATTTACCATTGCACCCAAAAGAATACAATACCTGGGGATAAACCTACCTAAAAGACAAAAGATCTGTAGTCTGAAAACTGTAAGACATCAATGAAAGAAACTGAAGATGATGCAAACAGATGGAAAGATACACCATGTTCTTGGATTAGAAGAATTGATATTGTTTAAATGACTATACTACCCAAGGCAATCTACAAATTCAGTGCAATCGCTGTCAAAATACCAATGTCACTTTTCACATTTGTATGGAAAGACAAAAGACACAGAATATAATCTTGACACAATCTTGAGAAAGAAGAACAGAGCTGGAGGAATCACATTCCTTGCCTTACGTAATCAAAACAGTATGGTAGTCACACAAAACACACACACACGGATCAATGGAACAGAACAGAGATCCGAGAAATAAACCCATGCACGTATGGTCAGTTAATCTGCGACACAGTAGGCAAGAGTAAACAATGGAGAAAAGATGATCTTTTCACAAGTGGTGCTGGGAAAACTGCTGCTGCTAAGTCGCTTCAGTCGAGTCCGACTCTGTGCGACCCCGTAGACGGCAGCCCAACAGGCTCCGCCGTCCCTGGGATTCTCCAGGCAAGAACACTGGAGTGGGTTGCCATTTCCTTCTCCAGTGCATGAAAGTGAAAAGTGAAAGTGAAGTCGCTCAGTCGTGTCCGATTCTTAGCGACTCCATGGACTGCAGCCTACCAGGCTCCTCCATCCATGGGACTTTCCAGGCAAGAGTACTGGAGTGGGGTACCATTGCCTTCTGGATAGTTACATGTTAAAGAATGAAATTACAACATTCTCTCATACTGCATACAAAAATAAAGTCAAAATGGATTAAA
The DNA here is from genome assembly GCF_027580195.1 of Bos mutus. Taxonomy (NCBI): domain Eukaryota; kingdom Metazoa; phylum Chordata; class Mammalia; order Artiodactyla; family Bovidae; genus Bos; species Bos mutus. The sequence continues at coordinate 352,458 of NC_091632.1, forward strand.
AACCTAAATGTAAGACTGGATACTGTGAAACTGCTAGAGGAAAAACATAGGTAGAACACTCTTTGACATAAATCTCAGCAATATTTTTTTTGGATCCATCTCCTAGAGTATTGGAAATAAAAATAAAAACAACAAATGGGACCTAATTAAACTTAAAGTCTTTTGCACAGCAAGGGAAACCATAGACAAAATGAAAAAGCAACCTACTGAAGGGGAGAAAATATTTATAAACAGTATGACACAATATGGGATTAATATTCCACACATATATAAACAGCTTACACGACTCAAAGTTAAAAAAAAAAAAAGCTTAAAAAGTTGGCAGAAGAACTGAATACACATTTTTCCAGAGAGGAAATGCAGATGCCCAGAAGGCACATAAAAAATGCTCAACATCACTAATTATCAGGGAAATGCAAATCAAAACCACAATGACACAGCAACTCACACCTGTCAGAATGCTGTGGTTGTTGTTCAGCTGCTAAGTCAAGTCTGACTCTGCGACCCATGGACTGCAGCATGCCAGGTTTCTTTGTCCTTCACTGTTGCCTGGAATTTGCTTAAATTCATGTCCACTGAGTCAGTGATGCCATCCAACCATCCCATCATCTGTTGCTCATTCTCCTCCTGCCTTCAGGCTCTCCCAGCAGCAGGGTCTTTTCCAGTGAGTCAACTCTTCACAACAGATAGCCGAAGTATTGGAGTTTCAGCTTCAGCATTAGTCCTTCCAATGAATATTCAGGGTTGACTGGTTCTAATCTCCTGTTGTCCAAGAGACTCTCAAGAGTCTTCTCCAGCACAGCAGTTTAAAAGCATCAATTCTTGATGCTCAGCCTTCTTTATGGTACAGCTCTCACATCCATACATGACTACTGGAAAAACCATAGCTTTGACTATACACACCTTTGTCAGCAAAGTGATGTCTCTGCCTTTTAATATGCTGTCTAGGTTTGTCATATCTTTACTTCCAAGGAGCAAGTGTCTTTTAATTTTATGGCTTAAGTCACCTTCCACAGTGATTTTGGAGCCTAAGAAAATGAGTTACTGTTTTCACTTTTTCCTCATCTATTTTCCATAAAGTGATGGGACTGGAGGCCATGATCTTTGTTTTTTGAATGTTGAGTTTTAAGCCACTTTTTCACTCTCCTCTTTCACTTTCATCAAGAGGCTCTTTAGTTCCTCTTCACCTTCTGCCATTAGAGTGGTATCATCTGCATATCTGAGGTTCTTAATATTTCTCCCAGCAGTCTTGATTCCAGCTTGTGATTCATCCAGCCTGATATTTCACATGATGTACTCTGCATATTAGTTAAATAAACAGGGTGACAATATACAGCTTGTTGTACTCCTTTCCCAATTTTGAACCAGTACATTGTTCCAAGTCCAGTTCTAACTGTTGCTTCTTGCCCTGCATACAGGTTTTTCAGGAAACAGGTAAAGTGGTCTGGTATTCCCAATCTCTTTAAGAATTATATGCAGTTTACTGTGATCCACACAGTCAAAGGCTTTAGTGTAGTCAATGAAGGAGAAGTAAATATTTTTATAGAATTCTCTTGCTTTTTCTATGATCCAGTGGATGTTGGCAGTTTTATCTTTGTTTCCTCTGCCTTTTCTAAATCCAGCTTGTACATCTGGAAGTTCTCTATTCATGTACTGTTGAAGCCTAGCTTGAAGGATTTTGAGTTTTCCACCATGTGAAATGAGCACAGTTGTACAGTAATTTGAGCATTCTTTGCCATTGTCTTTCTTTGGGATTGGAATGAAAACTGACCTTTTCCAGTCCTATGGCCACTGCTGAGTTTTCCAAATTTGCTGGAATATTGATTGCAGCACTTTCACAGCATCACCTTTTAGGATTTGAAGTAGCTAAACTGGAATTCCATCACCTCCACTAGCTTTGTTCATAGTAATGCTCCTAAGCCCCCCTTGACTTCATACTCCAGGATGTCTGGCTCTAGGTGAGTGATTGCACCATCATGGTTATCTGGGTCATGAAGATCTTTTTTGTTTTGTTCTGTTTATTCTTGCCACCTCTTCTTAATATCTTCTGCTTCTGTTAGGTCTATATCATTTCTGTCCTTTATTGAGCCTATCTTTGCATGAAATATTACCTTGGTATCTCTAATTTTCTTGAAGAAATCTCTTGTCTTTCCCACTCTATTGTTTTCCTCTATTTCTTTGCCTTGATCAATGAAGAAGTCTTTCTTATCTCTCCTTGCTATTCTCTGGAACTCTGCATTCAAATGGGTATATCTTTCCTTTTCTCCTTTGCCTTTTTCTTCTCTTCTTTTCTCAACTATTTGTAAGGCCTCCTCAGACAACCATTTCGCCTTCCTGCATTTCTTTTTCTTGGGGATGGTTTTGGTCACCACCTCTTGTACAGTGTTACAAACCTCCGTCCATAGTTCTTCAGGCTCTCTGTCTACCACTTCTAATCCCTTCAATCTATTCGTCACCTCCACTGTATAATCATAAGGGATTTGATTTAGGTCATACCTGAATGGTTTAGTGGTTTTCACTACTTTCTTCATTTTAAACCTGAATTTTCCAATAAGGAGTGGATAATCTGAGCCAGTCAGCTCCAAGTCTTATTTGTGCTGACTATATAGAGCTTCTCCATCTCTGGCTGCAAAGACTATAATCAATCCGATTTTGGTATTGACTATCTGGTGATGTCCATGTGTAGAGTCACCTCTTTCGTTGTTGGAAGAGCATGTTTGCTATGGTTAGTGCGTTCTCTTGGCAAAACTCTGTTAGCTTTGCCCTGCTTCATTTTGTACTCCAAGGCCAAACTTTCCTGTTACTCCAGATATCTCTGGACTTCCTAATTTTACATTTTAGTCCCCTACAATGAGAAGGATATCTTTTTTGGTGTTAGTTCTAGAAGGTCTTGTAGGTCTTCATAGAACCATTCAACTTCATCTTCTTTGGCATTAGTGGTTGGGGCATAGACTTGGATTACTGTGATGTTGAATCGTTTGCCTGTAAGAATGGATTTCATCAAAAAAGCCATTGTTGATGTTGGATTTTCACATGTTGGAAAGGATGTGAAGAAAAGAGAATCCTCCTACATTTTGGTAGGAAGGCAAATCGGTGAAACCACTGTGGAAAACAGTATGGAGGTTTCTTAAAAAACTAAAAATAGAACTACCATTTGAACCAGTAATTCTAGTACTGAGTATTTATCTGAAAAAAACAAAAACACTAATTCAGAAAGATACATGCATCCCAATATTCATAGAAGCATTATTTACAATTGCCAAGATATGGAAATAACCTGTGTCCATTAACAGATATGGATAAAGATGTGTGTGTGTGTGTGTATGCAATGGAATACTGAAAGTGAAAGTGTTGGTCACTGTTGTGTCTGACTCTTTGTGACCCTATGGACTGTAGCCCAACAGGCTCCTCTGTCCATGGAATTCTCCAGGGAAGAATACTGCAGTGGGTTGCCCTTTCCTTCTCCAGGGTAACTTCCTGACTCAGGGATCGAACCTGGGTCTCCTGCATTACAGGCAGATTCTTTTGTCTAAGCCACCAGGGAAACCCAATGGGATACTACTGAAACATAAAAGAGAAACAAAATTTTGCCATTTGCAGCAACATAGATGGATTTGGAAGGCATTATGCTAAGTGAAATAAATCAGACAGAGAAAGTCAAATACTGTATATCACTTATACATGGAATCTAAAAAATATAAGAAACTAGTGAACATAACAAAAAAGAAGCAGACTCATAGATACAGAGAACAAACTGGTGGTTTCTAGTGTGGGGAGCAGGCGGGGTGAAGGCAACACAGGGGTGGGTGAGTGGGATGTACAGACTATTGGTGTAACACAGGCTTAAGGGTGTATTGCACAGCATGGGGAATAGAGCCAAGATTTTGTAATAACTGTAAATAGAAAGCAACCTTTCAAAATTGTATAAGTATATTTTTTTAATTTAAAAAAGAAGAGGAAAGGACCAAGGACTGAGCATTAAGAGGTTGGGGAGATGAGACACCAGCAACCGAGACTAAAGGAGAGCCACAGATATTGGAAGAAACCCTGAGTCCCTAGCATGGTGTCCCAAAGGCCAGCTAGAGACAGCAGGTGAAGGGGGACCAAGAGGCTGGCTGCCACATGCTGCCAGTGTGGCAAGGGAGGCGAAGACTGAGAATTACCATTAGCAGGAGCAATGTTAATAGATGGTGGGAGAAAAATGTCTAATTGAAGAGGACTCAGGAGAGAAGATGAACGGAATCGAAGGCAGCTGGCACAGATTACTCCTTTGAGGAATTTTGTTGCAGAGCGCAAAGGCAGGAGGCAGGAGTTGCCTGGGGAAATGGGAGCGAGGCATTTTGCTCTGTTTTTGCTGAGGAGGGACATTGGTATGTCTGTGTACTTACTGAGACAATTTAGTAGAGAGTGCAAAACTAACAGTAAGATAAAGAAGAGAATTTCTGGATTGATGTTGTTGTTCAGACGAACAGAGCTGGGACCTGGGCAAACTCTGAGGGGTTGGCTTTAGAGGAGCATGGGGGTCATCTAACTGGCAGGAAGGCAGGGTGTGGGCACTGGTAGGTGAAGTTCTTTTCTGAGTGTTTCGGTTTTCTTAGCAGTGGGAAGCAAGGTCATCAGATGAGAGGGAGGAGGTGATGGAGAGAGTAGAAAGTGTGAAATAATTCTTTAGGAAATGGGAAAATGACTAGATTCAGCAAATCTAGTACAATTGGAGGCAGCATTAAGGGCCCACCTGAAGTTCATGGTGATCAATAGGAGTGTTCAGCTGCATGGGCACAGGCATAGAGCAGGTGAACAATTCATTCTTTCACTTAATCAGAAGTGCCAGATTCCTTGCCAGGCATTGTGTATCTTACAATGGCCAAGATGTCAGCCCTGATCCCTGCCCTTGTGGAATTTAGAGACTAGTGGGAGTGAACCAAGACCCAGATAGTATTAATGCGTATATATGTGGAATCTAGAAAAATGGTACAGATGAACCTATTTGCAGGGCAGGAATAGAGACACAGATGTATAGAACAGACTTGTGGACATGGGGTATGAGTGGGGGAAGGAGAAGGTGGGACGAATTGAGGAGTAGCATTGACATATATACACTACCATGTATAAAATAGATAGCTAGTGGGAAGCTACTGTATGACACAGGAAGCTCAGCTCGGTGCTCTGTGACAAACTAGAGGGATGGGGTGGGAGCAAGATTCAAGGGCGGATATATGTATACATGTAGCTGATATAGCTGATTCAGCGTTCCTGGTAGCTCAGTTGGTGAAGAATACACCTGCAATGCAGGAGACCCTGGTTCAATTCCTGGGTTGGGAAGATACTCTGGAGAAGGGAAAGTCTACCCACCCCAGTATTCTGGCCTGGAGGATTCCATGGACTGTATAGTCCATGGGGTCACAAAGAGTTGGACATGACTGAGCAACTTGCACTTGCACAGCTGATTCACTTTGTTGTACAGCAGAAACTAATACAACATTGTAAAGCAATTATACGCCAATAAAAAATTTAAAAAGCAAACACAAGCAGGTAGCTACAATTGCAACTTGAAAAGAATTTGAGGAAGGAAGCCATCCTGGAATCCACTGTAGCTGGCACTTGACTTTGGCTTCTGCAGACTTCGTGTCAGTCCAGCTCACTCGGGGTCCAAGCACTAAGGCAGGATCTTGTAGGCCCCAGGTGGTTCATGGTCAAGAGTTTGGTTTGGATTCTAGGTGCACAGTGAAGCCTTTGAGTGCTTGAAGCAGGGAATGACATAGTCCAGATTACATTTTTAAAATGTCAAGTCCTTAACAAAAGAGAAGCAAATCAAATCCAGTGATACATAAAAAGGGTAATATATCACAACCAAACAGGTTTTATCCCAAGTATTCAGGTATGGTTTAACATTTGAAAAAAATGAGTATCTTTACCACAGTACTGTAAGGTCACTCTGCCTGGTGTGTGGAGAATGGTTTAGAGCGGATAAGAGGAGACAGTAAGAGACCATGGCTCAGGCGGGGGTTGGGGCAGGCAGGTAGCCAAGGAGGCAGTGGCGATGGAGAGAGCTGCAGAGACTGCAGGCATGTTAGCATTAGAACCAGCTGGTAAAGAACTGGATGTGCAAAGTAGGAGAGGGATCAAGTGTGACTCCCCCAGATGAAGGCTGAAGCCACGGGGTGGACGGTGGTGCCATTTCTGGAGACAGGGAATGGTGAGGAAGGGAGGAATTGGAGAGGGGGCGACTCAGATCCTAGTAGGTATTCAAGTGGAATTGATGCAATGGCAGGTCTGGTGCTGGTCTCTCTCTTGCTGATTCACCAGCTTCTGTCCTTTTCATGTGGTCCAACAAACAGCCTTTTGGCCTCAAACCGCCTTCTTTAAGGAGTCCCTCAAACATCGAGCAAGCTTCCCGGGTGCCTCCAGCTGCTGCGTGTATTGTTCCCACCTCAATTCTCAGGGGGAGACTGGCTGTCTTAGGCTGAAACCCCAGAAATAAGGACATGCGACTTTGGATTCCCTAAAGCTTCCAGAAGGAGGTGGCAGAGTTGGGGGTTTGTCCTTCTTGCCAGGCTTTATTTAGAATGAGGCACAGTGGTTTCTGTGATAGCGAAGGCCACCTCGAGCCTCTGCCCATCCTCAGTCAGCCGGGCGCTCTCCGCAGATACTCTGTGTCCACGGCCTCATTTCCCACCCTCATCGCTGGAACCCGCCAGTGACCAGGCACTGTGCTGCTGCTGCCCAGTCACTCAGTCGTGTCCAGCTCTTTGCGACCCCAGGGACTGTAGCCTGCCAGGCTCCTCTGTCCGTGGGATTCTCCAGGCAAGAATACTGGAGCGGGTTGCCATTTTCTTCTCCAGGTCTGGCAGTGTGGACTGTGTTAATCCTCTGCACAATGGTTGTTCCTCTCCCACTCCACAGCAGGGTCCTCTCACAGCTGCTATATTGGGCACTGGGGGCCTGGTTTTAGCTAACACAGTAAAGAAGATGGTCAACCAGTAAGGAGGCAGTTATCAGCTCTAGACTAGCCCTAGTGGGCAGAGCAGGAGGGCTGGGGAAAGCCCCAGGCTGGCATAGGCCACACAGGGACAGGGTCTCTGTCGCCATGGACTGCTTGGTGGAGCACTGTTAACTCTTCTATGCAGAAACAATCTCCTTTAGCCTTGTGTAGCAGAGAAAGCTTTGCATTACAGTTTGTGGGGTTGGTGCCAGCCCTGAGGGCACCATGCAGTTGTTCTTAGAGTCCACAGGCTTCCGGTTCTCTGCTTCCCACCCCTGGGAAAGCAGGGACAAAGACTACAGGAGGGCAAGAGTTACTTCCTAGTCCTGTTTTTCTAGCCCAGTGGAACCAAGTGCTCTGATACATACCTACCCAGTTGGAATGGGAACATATCAGGCCATGATTCTCTTGGGGGTACCAGAGGGAAACGTTTCTTGGAAAAGAGCCTCTTAGCCCAGATATATTTCATTTTTTATTGAAGTATAATTGATTTACAATATTATATTAGTTTCAGGTGTACAACATAGTATTTGATATTTGTATACATTATAAAACAATCACCAGGATAAGTCTAGTTGATTTTTTACCATACAAAATTATTACACTATTATTGATGATATTTCCTATGTTGTATATTACATTCCCATGACTTATTTTACCCCAGATATTTAAAATTTTTATTTATTTTTAATTGAAGGATAATTGCTTTATACTATTGTATTGTTTTAATTTTATTTATTTTTAATTGGAGGATGATTGCTTTACAATATTGTCTTGGTTTCTGCCATATATCAACATGAACCAGCCATAAGTATACGTATATCCCCTCCCTCTTGGATCTCCCTCCTACCTCCCGCCCCATCCCACCCCTCTAGGTTGTACCAGAGCCTCCGGGTTGAGTTCTTTGAGTCAGATAGCAAATTCCCATTGGCTATTTTATGTGTGGCAGTGTGTATGTTTCCATGTTTCTCTCTCCACTCATCCCACTCTCCCCTCTGCCCCCCACGTGCCCGTAAGTCTGTTCTCTATGTCTGCATCTCAACTGCTTCCCTGCAAATAGATTCATCAGTGCCGTCCTTCTAGACTCCATATGTGCACATTAATATATGATATTTGCTTTCCTCTTTCTGACTTCACTCTGTATAATAGACTCTAGGTTCATCTACCTCAGAATGCACTCAAATGCATTCCTTTTTATAGCTCAGTGATTTTCCATTGTATATATATATACCACAGCTTCTATCCCAGATATTTTTAATGATCACCTTTTCAGAGAAACATCTCTCTGGTTCTGCTTTATGGAGGTACACGAGCAGAATGAGGGGCAAGAGCAGTATCCCCAGACAGATAGTTCAGGTGCTTAGAACTAGTCATCTTGGAGTAGCTACTTAACCTTTCTGATTAAGGTTACTTAACTTTAAGGTTAATTAAGGTTAACTACTCAGCCTTTCTGATTAATGGTGGCTATTACTATCGTCAAATAACCCAAACTTGGTTTCACTTACCACTTGCTCTTCTGCGGCCACTGTGGCCCCACAGGGAGGAAGCTCTTGCTGAGACGTGTTGCCTGCTCTGTGAGAGAAGGACCTGGTTCTCTTCACCTGCCTCACTGACTGTATTTTAGGACTGAACAACACATGCCTGACTGGCACTTAGTAGGTGGCTGGATCAGTGTTTGGTGGGGGAAGGAAGCGTTAGTGGGGCAGACTGAGTAGCTAGATTGAGAAGTCAGTTGGATATTTTATATTCACCTGCAGAGTGCAAATGCAGGTATTGGAGAGTGAAGTATTATTTTATTAAAACATCCCCAGGAGATCAGAGGAGTACAGGGTCTCATCAAGCTTATCTGGCAAGTTAGGGGGAGTATTCTGGCCTCCTGATCCCCAGCTCAGCTCGCGTTGGTCTCCATGCTCCTGTTTCTATAAGGAAAGGGTGTGAAGAGTCCCTCCTGAGCTCCGTTTACCTTCCCAAAGCCTCATCCTTCCCTTTCTGGAGGGCTGGCCTCTGAGGGAGCTTCCGTAAGGGCTCCCCTGGGGGCCGGCAGATCCATAAATCCTCTCTGGGGAGGAAAACATTCAGTGTGTTAGAGGCCCACTGTGCTCAGCAGATGCACCTGATGTGGTTCCCTATCCTCTGTGGAGGAAACACAACCCCGCACCCCATGTTATGGGTTGCTGGTGCTGCCTCGTGTGCATGGTCCAGTAGGGCCCGAGAGAGACACCGTCACCACTCAGGCCCAGGGGCTGACAGTCTGGGCGCAGCCAGCACACCAGCGAGGGGTGTGACGGCATGACACCCCTGCCGTCATCACCATTAGTCATGACAGGAGGCCCCGGTGGTTTTAGGCTCTTAGTGGTGTGTGTGTGTGTGTGTGTGTGTTTAGGGAGCTATAGCTTTTTATTTTTTAAGGCCAAGAAATTCTATTCTGGATTTGCAGCCCTTTCATTCAATTCTCATTCCAGTCCTTCATTCAAGGCCTAGGGGAGAGGCCCAGCAAGCTAATCTCTTTTCTGTTTGTGCCCCCACCCAATCCTCATGCCTCACCCCCACCTTTCTGATGTGGAAATACAATGTGTTCAAGTCAAGAAATGTTTTCTGACAACACAAGTCCTGCCCCCAAGGGCACAGCCCCATAGGCTGATGGGTAAGACTGGCAGTTTACCAGTTGCACGCACCAGGAGGCCTGAGCAGCCTGGTTCACACACAAGCACACAGGGCCAAGGTTACTCCCCCGCCTAGGACACTCAGTGTCTCCTTCACAGTGTCCAGCATAGTTTCTGCCCATTTTTGGTATCCAATACCTGATCAATAAATGAATGGTAATAGTAGCAAGTGACTCTTGAACACCTAATATTTGCTAGGCCCTGTGCTAAATGCTTTGTGTGGATTCTCTTGTTTAAATCCTTACACAATTTTATGAAGAGGAGCTAATAGTATTTTTTATAGTCAATAAAGTTATAATATGACTCTTGAACACCTAATATTTGCTAGGCCCTGTGCTAAATGCTTTGTGTGGATTCTCTTGTTTTCCTCATTTTCTGGGGAAGCTAAGGCTCAGAGAGGTTAAACAGCTTGATATTAGTCACAGAGCAGCAAAGTGTAACTGGGGTTGTTGAATGAGCAACTGAACAGATGAATGAAAAGACTTGTCTTTGAGCCTTGACTCCACCGTTAGTGCTGGGTGGTTTTGGATAAACCACTTACCTCTTTGGGTTTCGGTTCCCACATATATAGAATGGGTGCAATTGCTAACCATACTGCAGAGAGCTGTCTGTAAGGCAGTGCTCTCAGAACAGAAGAGGACAAGGCTCCTTGCTCAGGGGTCAGCTGGCTCTGGGTGTGTCTGGGGGGAGGCAGGACCCCCAGTGCTCCAGCCCCACCTGTCCTCTGGTTGCAGCGCAGAGGAAGACCCACGAGTTGGGCAGCCGGGCTCACAGAAGGGCCAGAGGAGCTAACGCTGGCAGCAGGGCAATGGCTGTGCGAGGGGACAGGAACGCGTGAGGCCGACACAGCTGCCGCTGGGAGGCGATAAGGCAGGAGGCGGGTGCTGCCGCGTGCCTGGCTGGGGCCTCGCGTGTCTCTGGAGCCGACATTTAGAAAGAGCACCTCTTCCCTCTTGGGTGTTATGCCGTGTTGTCTCCCCCTCACCAGAGCTGACACAGCTTCTGGCTGCTGGGAGAGGGCCATCCACCTCCAGCACAGTGGACTGGCGGCTCCACACCAACAACTCCCTGACCACACAAGGTCAGCAGGCACCTTGGGGCTGGTGGGGGGAACTCAGCCACTGGACGTGCAGGCTAGCATTGAGCTTGAAGTCCTCAGTGTTGAGCAGCTCTAGGGCCTCAAGGGTCTGGACAGGAGTGGTTGTCACCTCCCACTGCTGACGTCCACAAAGGCAAGAAGGGGACACTCTTTGGGCCCCTGTCTTCCGGTCAGAACATGGCCTGAGTCTGAGCTCAGTCTACTGTTGATTTAAAGAAAAGAAGGGAAACACTTGGGAGGAGAATCAAGGATAAGGGAACCCCTCCCCAACCAAGGAGACTTGATTCCTTCATTTTCCCAGGGCAGAGAGAGGCTGGGAGCCAGCAGCCCTGAGGCTGGAACTCAGACTGCACCCACAGACTGCACCATCAGACTGTTCCCATCAGACTGCACCCATCATCAGACTGCACCCAACATCAGACTGCACCATCAGACTGTACCATCAGACTGCACCCACCATCAGACTGCACCCACCATCAGACTGCACCCATCAGACTTCACCCATCAGACTGCACCATCAGACTGCACCCATCAGACTGCACCCACCATCAGACTGCACCCACCATCAGACTGCACCATCAGACTGCACCCATCAGACTGCACCATCAGACTGCACCATCAGACTGCACCCACCATCAGACTGCACCATCAGACTGCACCCATCAGACTGCACCATCAGACTGCACCCATCAGTCTGCACCCACCATCAGACTGCACCATCAGACTGCACCCACCATCAGACTGCACCCACCATCAGACTGCACCATCAGACTGCACCCATCATCAGACTGCACCCACCATCAGACTGCACCCATCAGACTGTACCCACAGACTGCACCATCAGACTGCACCCATCAGACTGCATCCACCATCAGACTGTACCATCAGACTGCACCCATCAGACTGCACCCACCATCAGGCTGCACCCATCAGACTGCACCCACAGACTGCACCATCAGACTGCACCATCAGACTGCACCCATCATCAGACTGCACCATCAGACTGCACCCATCATCAGACTGCACCTATCATCACACTGCACCATCAGACTGCACCCATCAGACTGCACCTATCATCACACTGCACCATCAGACTGCACCCACAGACTGCACCATTAGACTGCACCCATCAGACTGCACCCATCAGACTGCACCCACCATCAGGCTGCACCCATCAGACTGCACCCACAGACTGCACCATCAGACTGCACCCATCAGACTGCACCTATCATCACACTGCACCATCAGACTGCACCCATCAGACTGCACCACCTGAACAAGCCGCCCCACTTCTCTAGCCCCACATCCCCACCAGGAGCCGGGAATCGCAGCCCCTACTGACCTCTCAGAGTGGCTGCAGGGACCCAGGGGGCAGCTCGTGTGCTGAGTCTGAAGAAGGGAGGCAAGCTGAGGGGCGCAGAACTATGTGTCTCAGGAGTCAGGCTGGCAGGGCTGGTTTCCTCGTCCTGACTCTGCGGCTCACTTGTTCTGGGATCTTGGCAGAACTCTCTGAGCCTCAGTTCCTACATGTGAAAAATGAACATAAGGATATCTACCTCACTGAACAGCTGAGAGGATTACACGTGAAAATAATATAAACCCACCATCTTTCTCTGGTACCACAGGGCTTGTTCTTCCCCTTTCCTGCTGTTTCATGGAAGGGAGGAGAATAGATGGATAGCAGCGTGTGTGTGTGTGTGTGTCTGTCTGTCTGTCTGTCTGTCTGTCTGTCTCTGTTGCAAACGGGGTGGACAGTTAACACACACCTGCACCACTGTTTCTTGAGGGCTCCTTCACAAGCGTCCCGTCTTTACCTTGGGGAGGTGGCTGCGGCAGGCTGGGAGGCGCGCTGAGTGTGAGGTGGTGCTCCGTCACTGTTCTGGGTACAGTGCCCAGGGCTCCTCCCTCTGCCTGAAGCTCCTCCATGAGCCCCGAGGCTGTCTGACAAAGGGTCCCGAGGAAGGAGGCGTGTGATCTTGAGGGGAGGGGAGGCAGCTGCGTGCTAAGTGTCTCCTCAATGTCAGGAGCAGCACTGAGTGACTTCTTTGGCAGCATATTCAATTTTATTTAGCTGTGCAAGGCTGGTATAAACATCATTTCTACAAATAAAGAAATAGAGAACCAAGGAGGTAAAGGAACTTGAAAATTGTTATCCAACTAGTAATTAGCAAAAGTGGAGCTTGAACACCTGCCTGCCAGACACCAAAGTGAATGCTATTTGTGATACACCCACTTACCCGGCCACTGTGCTCAGGGATTTCCAGGGGAACCGCAGTCCCTGTCCTCAGAGAGCTTCTAGGCTGAGACGGAGCTGGAACACACAAGATTTTTCAGATAAGAGAAACTGGCTGAGAGGGCTGAGACTTCCGGGACAGGGGCTGCTAGCAGTGGGCACAGGCCTGGCCTGACCCACCGTCTGGTTTCCTTTAGGCCCTGTCTGCTTTCTCTCAGGTTCCAGAGCCTGCGTGTGCTCATCTGCACAGCTACTTCAATCACAAGTGCAAGGAAGCTAAATCAGGAGGTGTTGCTAGCCTCGTGGCAGTAGAAATAGTCCAGTGAGGTCTGTGGAAGTGAGATGGAGGAGATGGGCTAAAGAGGCAGCCCAGCAGACGCTGGGCTTGGTCCTAGGGCTTAGTGTTGTGAGAGATTCTGGGAAACTTTCTCTGCCACCCGCTGGTAGCAGGAACCCTGTAAAGAGCACTGGGCCACAGTCAGAGGAACCTGGTTAAGTCTTTATTTGTCAAAATGATGTTTATACCAGCCTTGCATGGCTGAACCCTCTTAGGCCTCAGTTTCCCTACCTGTGAAATGTCAACAACAAAAGCTATCCTTTTGGTCAGACAAGATAATGTGTGCAACAGGGAGGATCCTTGGTTGGAGGTGCTCCGCCCCACTGTCATTTCGCTGAGGTGGAAGCCTCTTGCCCTTCTTTCTCCCGTTCTGGCTCCCTGCCTTTGCTCCCTCTATATGGTGGAGGTGGCTCTCCATAAAGAGAAGCAAGTCACACTGGTGGTTTGCAGGCGACTTGGCATGGATTTGAGTTTCTATTTCCTACAGGATCCAAGACATATGCCTTTCTTTTTCCTGGGCTCCTCAGACAGGCTTTTGCACAAACAAGGGTGGGAAGGGTAACTTTTTGTGCCAACCATTCGGCTGAATACCACTGGGCCTTGCTCCTTCGACACACACTGAAGTCTGAGAAGCTTGGACGGTGAGGGACACTGGGGACATAAGGCTACAGTCCCTGCTCTCAGGGTCTGCCCTGCCTCATGGGGATATGACTGTGTGAGACACCAAACCCTGGTCTTGGAGGGAGCTGGCCTGAGATGCAATCCCAGTTCTGACCACCAGCTGTATGACTTTGAGAGAGTACCCAGTCTCATCTGTGCAGATGCTGCCTTCTTCCCAGGAGGATTTTGAAAAGGGGAAAGGAGAGACTGCACGGAAGGCTCAGTGCCAAGTAGTTACTGTGGAAACACTGGAAGGTGGGTGAGGCAGCTCCGGAGATATCAGCTCCGTTTGATATCTGCCTTGCTAAGATTCTGAGAGGTGATGCAATCTGCTAACACAGCAGGTTTGAGTCTGACTCGAACCCCGGCCCTCTGATGCCTGTCACATGCCTGCCAGTGCTTTGTTATCTTGAGCTTCTTGCTTCCCTGGCCAACTAGTGTGACTCTGTTGCAGATACTGGTAGCGGCTTCCCCAGGAGAGGGGGAGTAGTGGGTGGTCAGGTCCCTTTGTGGGGCACTTGAGTTGGACCTTTCGAATGGCCCAGACTGTTGATATCAACATCAGCTGGGAGAGGAAGCCACTGTGGGGTCCCCGCCACGTGCCTGGTATGCCTCTCCCACCTAATCCTTGCTTGGTTGAGTCCCCAGGGTCCATTATTGCCCACAATCTGCCTTTACTTTTTGCGGCTCTGAGGCCAGCACTCTGAAGTTTTTGTGAATGGTAGACAGGAAAAAAGGCTTTGATTTTTAATAAGCTTCCTCCTCTCCCACATACATCATAATGTGAGATTCCCTCATCCAGGGTTGTGGCAGATGTAAGTGATTTATTAGGCTTTGCAGAAGTGGCAGAAGTGACTGAAAATGAGGTCATTGATCAAGGCTCCGAGAAGCTGCCTCACCAGGTCCCTGCTCTGGGATGCTGCCAGTGGCTCCATACTGCTCCATTATCCTGATGCAAGTCACGGGGAGGTAGGCCAGCTTGCTGAGAACAGACTGTCCCCTGCTTCCACCCAGGAGCAGCTGTAAGGAGAAAGGCTAGCGTTGCAGCAGGAGGAAGTGTAGTTAGACTCTAAATAGGCTAGAATCACCTAATTAAGTAGCTTAATGTATTACGCTGGGTGACTTAGAATGGAAAGTGGGCTGAGTAACTGGGGCAGAAACTTAGGATTGGAAATCTCAAGGAGTCTATGGGAGGTTCCTCAGCTGGTGGGCTGGGTGCATGTTCTGTTCTTCTCCTTGCAGAAGGGATGTTGTGGCAAGAAGCAGAAAGCCTCAGAGCAGCTTCCTCTTCCTCTCCTTCCTGCTTTATTCCCATTTAAAATGGCCAATGATATCATATCTACCATGATAACATATCTACCATGTTAGTGCCTGTTTTCTATTCACTGAGTTTGTTGTTTCTCTCCCACCTTCTGTTTTTCTGACGTCTCTGGTTTTAATTGAGCATTTTATGTGAATCTATTTTCCTTTCTAAAAATATTATTGTGTGCCTACTGTGTACCAGTACCATGGCCGGTGCTAGGAATACAACATTGAACCAGACCTGACTCCCGTCACTGGGGAACTTGCAGTTATATGCTCAGGGAGGAAAACATAGTTTTAGTGATTGCCCCGCATGGCGAAGAGGACGGTATCAGCCTCCACCTTGATCTAGGTGAGCCGACTGCGAGAAGGCCTGGGAAGGGCACCTGGGCAATGCTGGGTGCTTCCCCGTCTCTCACTGCATCAGGACCCTCCTTCTCCCCAGCCCATCTCTGGAGGTGCTACAGAAAAGAGGAGAAAAGCCTCCAGTCCAAAAAGTCGGAAAGGCAGGGTGGGACAGGGCTCAGGGCTGGCAGCCGTTGCTGAACTTTGCTGTGTGCTGCTGCCCGAGTGGCTGCGCTGGCTCGGGGACTGGGCCTGGCCTGCAGCTTCGTGTGAATGTCCTGCACACTGCGGAGATCAGTGAGTAGGCCTGTGGTGGGGCTCAAGACAAAGGAAGCGTGAAGAGGCACAAAGGAGGGACGATGGGAAGCTGCT
The DNA here is from genome assembly GCF_027580195.1 of Bos mutus. Lineage (NCBI taxonomy): Eukaryota > Metazoa > Chordata > Mammalia > Artiodactyla > Bovidae > Bos > Bos mutus. Next base: position 368,451 of record NC_091632.1, read on the forward strand.
GGGTGCTGGAGTTCTTACTGCTGTAATTGGGGCTCCAAATTTCCACCAACCTGAACGTGAGGCGGGAGCAAGGACAGGACCTGGGAAAATATGACTGCAGCTTCTTCCAGGTCCCAAGAGCAGTACTTCCTTGGGTTGGGATACAGCAGGAGGGACTGAAGTTAGATCCTGGGTAGGACTTTCTGGTGTAAAAGTACAAGCTATGGAATAAAGGCCTGTGGGTGAGATGGGACCTCTCTTTGGAAAGATTTCCACAGAGGAGGGTCTCCCTGTTCTCCTGTCCTCCTCCCACATCTGTTGCGTCTTTCCTAGAGGGCTGATGCTGTGACTTAGGGGACCCTGAAAGCCAAAGCCGCTTTCTTGGTGGTTCACTGGTAAAGAATCGCCTGCACTCCAGGAGACTTGGGTTCAATCCCTCAGTTGGCAAGATCCTCTGGAGAAGGAAATGGCCACCCACTCCAGTATTTTTGCCCAGGAAATCCCATGAACAGAGGATCCTGGTGGGCTACAGTCCATGGGGTCACAAAAGAGCTGGACGTGACTTAATGACTAAACAACACCAATGAGGCCCAGGAGGCTAAAGCAGAGTAAGGACCCGAGTCCTCTGAGAGCAGCGGCCTCAGCAGGGCGAGCACCACCACCCCCAGGCCAGGGGAGGCCTGGGGGGCGCCCCTGTGACTCCACGCTCTGGTCTGCTCTCTGGTCTCAGTGGGCTACCCCCTTTGGGCTGCTCTTGACTCTGCTCACTGTCTCTCTACCCAGGATGGGTCATGGCCCCTTGAGGGAAACAGGCCTTCAGGCAGATATTGAGTACTCTACAGTTCCAGACAGACTAGAAGATGAGCAGAGGAGGGTGGGAGACAGCATCAGAGCCCCCCAAGACTGTCCCCCCGTCTCCACTCTCTGCACCGGCCGCTTACTTGTGAGAGCTTTACTGGACTTAGCCAGGAATTAAGGTTTCTCCAGGGCCTTGTGTGGGGTGTAGTGCTGGGCTCAGCAAGTTCCCCATGCCCGTCCATTCCCCACCCAAAGACTCAGACACTAGTCAGATCAGGGGACACAGACTAGTTCTGTACCAAGGCTGAATTCAGGAGGGGAGCTGAAGTGAAACAAGTAACTTTTTGTTGCTCTGAGTTGCTGCAACCTGATTTGTTTCTCTTCAGGAGCTGACTGTGTTTTCTGGTAGAGCCAGGGGTGTCCTTGGGAGAGGGGCGGTGGTAAGAGGAGGCACCAGTTGCTACTATTCACAGAGGGGCCTTGTGGTCACAGTGAGCTTGCCAAGTAGGTCCTCTTGTGCCAGTGTGCTGAGGACAAAGCAAGGCTCAAGGAATTGTTACTTGGCCAAGGCCACAGACTGTTAACTGGTAGTGCCAAAGCTTAAACTCAGATCTGACTCCATAGCATTCTTCATTCATTGGAAAAGAGTTTCACCCAAGCTCATTCCCTCCTGCAAAGCCTGGACCAGAACTCAGCTCCATTTTCCTATAACATCAGGTATTTCCACTCTGTTGGAAAAGAATTTGACACCCTTTACCACCGTGGTCAAACCAGAAAGGCCTCACCGTGCCAACCACTCATAGGTCATCAAATCTATATGCAGACAGGATTTTTTTTTTCCATGCCACCGAATGAGTCAGAAAGTCTCCCACAGCAGGTGGGGCTATCTGGCCTTGATGTTTTCACCATCCTGGACTTACCCCCAAGAACTGGAGACAATCAAATCTGAGAGCAGGAAATGGCCAGGAATGCTGAGGTCTGGGTCCTGTTTTCCTGAGTTTGAAGTTCAGGTAAGACACTCTCCTCCCTGCAGACCACCCTGTTCCTGGGATGTGGGGCTTCACTGGTCTCAGGAGTCAGAGTACTGGGCTGGGGAGGAAGTGACAGCATCTCAAAGTCACCCAGGGGACTGTGTCAGAGCACAGTCCCGGGTCTCCTGCTGCTTGTGTAGGGATGTTCTGATATGCCCTGGACTGCAGGAAAGGCTTGGGGATGTAGGCAAGGTTCCCTGGGGGCTCAGACAGTAGAGAATCTTCCTGCACTGCAGGAGACCCAGGTTCAATCCCTGGGTCAGAAAGATTCCCCTGGAGAAGAGAATGGCAACCCACTCCAGTATTCTTGCCTGGAGAATCCCATGGAGAGGAGCCTGGCGGGCTACAGTTCCTGAGATCGCAAAGAGTAGGACACGACTTAGTGACTAACACTTTCACCTTCATACTTTGAGAGCATGCCTTCCCTGAATCACCCTACCCCCTGCAGCGTCCTCCGCATCAGATGCTCTGAACAAATCCCAACCCCTCTTCGTGAGGATGAGAGGACACAGCCAGAGAGGAGAGGGGCTTTGTCACAGGCTCCTAGGCCTCTAGAGGAGCTTGTGATGTCAGTTATCTGGACTGCTTTTGAGTCTGGGGCTGAGGCCAGGAACTTTTATTGGCCTTGTGTGTTTTATTTAGCCTGGACTGCTCTTCCATCAGAGATTTAGGAGCTATACCTCCCCTGTCAGAAGGGGAGTTCCCTTGGGGCAGAGAATAGCATGTGTCTTCCACTCATTCCCAGATTCAAGGAAGCTCTGAATCTGAAGCAGAGAGGGTGGGGGAAGTTGTTTCAGAATAGAGGACGTTACTGGGTCACATGCTGCTGCTGCTGCTGCTAAGTCGCGTCAGTCGCGTCCAACTCTGTGTGACCCCACAGACGGCAGCCCACCAGGCTCCACCATCCCTGGGATTCTCCAGGCAAGAACACTGGAGTGGGTTGCCATTTCCTTCTCCAACTGGGTCACATACATAGATATAATTGTTTTTCCTACCGGTCTGTTGAATTGTTTGTCCTCAGAACATGACCAGGAGTTATTTCCAAGGTCCATTACCCTACTAGCATAATTAATTTATCCAGCTCTGTTCTTTCAAGGAGTTTAGTGTCTTCCCCCACTGTCTGTAGCTCTGCAAAGTAGCCCTGAGGGTTTCAGATGGATCCTGTTTTGGGGATTGGTAACACTGATATTTAGAGGTGGTGGGTAATGCCACAGGGCCTAAAGCAAACAATATTCAAGGCAGGATAATTAGGACCCAGACATCCTGGTCCTTCCCTGGGGCTTCTGATCCAGACTCCCGGGGGAATGTTACTATTAAATATTTTGTCCCTGGAGTGTGCTTTTCATTGTATATGGTTTCCTGTTTCCTTTGAAAGGGAGAATTTCTCTGCAGGAAGTAGTTTAGTAGTCTGAAAGTCTTACGTCCCTGATCTTGAGATCCAAGTTTCCATTTATAAGTAGCTAAGATCTATGATAAGAAGGGAGGCAAGGAAGGAGGTAACCCGAGCTGTGGAATATGACTCCTTCTCACACGGCAAGAAAGGGAAGGGAAGATGGAGGATTCAGCCGCAGACTATCCAAACTGCATGTTGCAGAAAGGTGTGGGCCCCTTCCAGTCCCCTACTCAGTCTGCATGCCTAAGGCCTTGGTGAGAAGCAGGTGACGATGGCCTGCGGACCCTGCCCTGGTCTCAGCAGTTCACAGGACACTTCGTCACCCCTGCCTCCAAACAGAACCATGTGTAGCCTTTTCCACACTCATTCTTTGGATTATCTCTCTTCTTTTGAGTTAACACATATTTATTAAAAGTCTGGCCAGGTCTTTCGTCTCTCTAGCAGGGAGTTCTTTGTGATAACTACACTCAATTGCTCCTGCTCCAGCTTCACTCCTGAACCATTGGGATCTAACCTGGAACACAGAAAGTATTAGGTGTTTACAACCGAGGGCTTTTAATGCCTTCATTAGGAACTGGTAACATAGGCCATGAAGCATCTGAAAAGTCAAAGAGGGGATAGTGAGGTAACTCAGACATTAGCAACAAAGAAGCTACCCCTAGGCTGAAGGACAAAAAAGGAGGTGGTCCCAGAACCCAGGGGCTGTGGGCGGTTAGTGGAAGCTGGAACCACAGTGGGCCTGATAGCCGGAGGTGGAGCCAAGGAAGAGATTTAACCTCTGCCTGAGACCCTCCTGTGACAGAGAGGTGGGTGGAAACATCCTTCCATCTCCTCCTTCCAGCAGTCCAATGCCTTCGATGAACTGAGTGACCCAGGCCCTTGGGAGATGCAGGCTTCAGGAGTTAGCCCCCATCCCCTGTGACTCAGAACAGGGCAGGGTCGGGGGTGTGGGGCGGGTAGGGTGCCCAGCCTGAGGACAGCACACCTGTCTTGTCTGTGCAGGGCTGGAGCAGCTTCTCTGAGCGCCTTGCTCTGTTGGCCAGTTCTTTGTCCACCAAAGACTTTTTGAGGATCTGTTTTCCTCCCTTCTCTCTTCTTTGTCCAGTGCATCTTTCCTGCCTAGGTCCCCGGGTCTCTTTATCACCTGGTGGCATTCTAAGCTTTTCCTGTTCTAAGGAGCTTATTGTTCATGGTATCAGAGTCTGCCTAAAAATTAGTCCACAACGGTGTCCCTGAAGAGCCGTCCTATGACGCTGTAGGCAGGCAGAGGCCAGGCCTCTCTGCAGTCGGGTCTCCAACCCATGAAGAGGGCTTATTCATAATGCAAAGGGCCAATGCAGAGCTCAGGCATGGTCATAGCTCCTGCTGGAATTTAGCTTGAGATGGAAATGCTCTGGGAGACTCTGGGGAGACTGGTTCTGGCTGGGGAAGCCTCTGCTGGTCTCACTGTGTGTTGGGAGCAGGACTGCTGTGTGTGTTGGAGCCTGGCTGGCGGCCTGGTGACACTCACTCATACCGCTCAGAAGAGGCCCTCGTCCTCAATCAATCATGAATGGTCAAATAAGTCATTTTTATTTGTTGCTGAATAAAATGTGGTTGCCACTGCGTAAATCATAAAGATTGAATAAATGGATATATGGATTCATGTGTCCATTTTTACGTGTATTTATTCACGTTGAGGGGTTGGGAGAGGAGAAGGGCCCCTGGTGAGAGAGGGGTCAGGCTCAAGGCGGGGTACCACTGTTCCCTCAGTGGTAGGGATCAGAAACTGAGTCTCAGCCTGATGGTGCTCTCTCTCACTTGGACATCCAAACTCAGCAGCAGGTCCTGTGGGCTGTGCTCCCAACACCTCTGACAGCCGGGAGCTCCTCCCCACCCCCACCGTCACCTACCCGAGGTCACCACCTCGCCTCTCGCCTTCATGCGTGTAAGTCACTTCAGTCATGTCCGACTCTTTGTGACCCCATGGACTGGAGCCCACCAGGCTCCTCTGTCAGTGGGATTCTCCAGGCAAGAACACTGCAGTGGGTTCCATGCCCTCCAAGGGATCTTTTCATCAAACCACGTCTCTCATGTATCCTACATTGGCAGGTGAGTTCTTTACCATTGAGCCACCATGGAATAGGGAATCCCTGCCTCTTGCCTGGACAGCTGAAATAGGCTCCCTGTGGTGTTCTTGCTTTCCCCGCTGCACAAAGCACACTCCACACTGCAGCGCGAGGTATCTTTTAAAAACCGAAATTGGATTATATTCTTGCTTTGCTTACAACGGCTTTCCCTGCACCAGAACAAAACCTTGAAATCTTTCATGTGACCTGCCCAGCCCAGGGGGCTCCCCCAGACCACAGCTCTGACTGCCCTGCCCTGTGTCTTGCCCTCACTAGGCTACAGGGGTGGGCAGGGCTCTCCCTGGTTCCTTCAGTGATGTCTTCGAAGGGCTGCCCACCCCGCTTGCCTGCGGTGGGGCCCCACATGGTGTTTCAGTGCCTCGACGCTATTGCTTCCCCTTTGTCTGGGGCAGTCATCTCTCTGACTAGCTCTCAGCACAGCCCCAGGGGTGATGAGGCCTTAGACCATGACTTGAGGGGGACAAGCACTTGTCCTATTGAACATGCCCCACTCTATGTGCACCCCAGAACTTGCAGCCTCTGCTGCTCTTTCCCACATGTAAGGAGAAGTGAGTTTTTCTCCCAGCCCCGGGAGATAGCCCTTCCTGTGAATGCCTGCCCCTACCCCACCAAGGTTCTGAGTCTAATCCTTTCCCACTATGGAAAAAATAGCAAGAAAAACAGATGAGAACTGATACCGTAGGCTGCAGGGTCTGCTGGGACCTGGTCCTGGAGGAGCCCCAGGAAAGCTTTAACCCCAGGGCTCCAGGCAGTTGAGAAAGGTGCGGGAAGGAGAAAAGGGGGGCACCTCTTTAGACAGAAGCTGCCTCCTCCTTGTCTCCCATCTGGGACACTGTCAGAGTTCAGGTCCTCTCTTGGTGGGTCATTGCCCAGATGTGAGTCCTGGGCTAGGCACCCCGCCTCCAGTCCTCAGGCTGGATGGCAATACCAGAGCTCACCGTGTCTACCCTTCCTTCTCCGGGTAGTACCACCTGTGGACAGGCATTTTAAAGCTTGTCAGAAAGGGATGTTCCGAATCTGCTTATCATCCACAACTAAACAACCCATAGTCAGCCTGCAGGGTGGTCGTGCGGATGACCTGAGACATGAATGTGAAAGCACCTTATAAGTGGCACACGTGATGTGAACACAGAGGTGATAAACTGTGACAGGGAACGCCTGCCTCCACCCTTCCTTCTGCAGCTGCAGCCCCATTTGGCCCTGCTGAGGCTCACCCCAGGGCCCTGCCCCCTGCTTGTGACAGCTGTGACAGAGTGCCTTTCTCTTTTGTAGAATGATCTTCAGTCCTTTAGTCACAGCCCATAGACTCTGCCAGAACTTCTTTCACCATGGGACACATGGGAAAGCAATTGGAGCTCATCAGAAACAAATCCTGAGCCAGATGATTGCAGACACATTGGGCTACGTTTGCTGAACATCTAAAGATAGCAGGGTTTCCCAGGTGTGTGTGTTTTCAGGAGCTTTGGAGGGGTAGGAGCTCAGGCACAGGAATGTTGGTGGGGTGCTTACAGAGCATTTCACATATATTAACTCATCCGAAGTAGGTCCCATAGTCTCATCTTACAGAGGAAGAATTGACCAAGTAGGTTGCAGACCTGGGACTCAGATATGGATCTGTGGCTCCAAAGTATGCACCAGGCTTGCTATTCTGCTGGGGATTCAAGAGGCAGAAATAGGCTTTAGTTACAGCAAGAATGCAAGGATTCAGTTCAGTCACTCAGTCGTGTCCAACTCTTTGTGACCCTCCTGTCCATCACCAACTCCCAGAGCTTGCTCAAACTCATGTTCATTGAGTCTGTGATGCCATCCAGCTATCTCATCCTCTGTCATCCCCTTCCCTTCCCACCTTCAATCTTTCCCAGCATCAGAGTCTTTTCAAATGGGTCACTTTTTCCCATCAGGTGGCCACAAAGCATTGGAGTTTCAGCTTCAACATCAGTCCTTCCAATGAACACCCAGGACTGATCTCCTTTAGGATGGACTGGTTGGATCTCTTTGCAGTCCAAGGGACTCTCAAGAGTCTTCTCCAACACCACAGTTCAAAAGCATCATTCTTCGATGCTCAGGTTTCTTTCTAGTCCAAGTTATTTCTCACATCCATACATGACCACAGGAAAAACCATAACTTCAGATAGGCACAAGCAATCTGGGCAGCTTTCAAGACTCCTCAGAGCTCTGGGGACACAAGATTACAGAGTAGGGGACGGGAACCACGCTGTGGTGTTGGAGTGTTCTAAGGGCCTCAGTTTCCCCACTGGGATGATGAGATTGGAAACGAGGTTCCCAGGGTCCCTTCTAGTGCTCATTTTTTAGGCGGGGTGGGAGTGGGTCCAGCTTCTCACATCCCCCAAATCATCCCCCTTTCCACTCCAGTAAAGTAAATATTGCTGTGGAGGACAAAGCTGCAGATTCTCCAGGCAGAGGACAGAAGAAAATGGAGCTAGAAGGAGGCCTCCGCCTTCACACCCGTGGGCCTCAGTAGCTGTTTACATGCTCAGGAGGCCACTCCATCCATCTCAGAAACTGCATCGGAAAATAACAACTGGGCAAGCTGCTGGCCCAGAGCCAGGCAGGCCCCAGCCTTTGGCACTCATCCCAAGGCCAGTGCGTGGGCCAAGGACATGCCGGCTGCTGGCTGAATTGGTTTAAAGGGAAGTGGGGAGCCCCTCTAGACTGCATCTCCTCCACCGTGGGGACAGTGGCAGAGAGAGAGGCATGGCCCACGGGCAGCCGCGTCCATTCTCAAGGCCCTCCTAATGGTTTCATATCTGTGTATGTTATGGCCTGAAGAGGGTTGGGGGCTCTGTCCCTTAATATGGTCCTGTTCATTTTCTTCAAAGGACATATCACAACCTGTAGCTGTATTCTTTCTTTCTTTCTTTTATGTTTTCTGTTTCTTCACTCAAAATGTGAGCTGTGTAGAGGAAGGGGTTCTTTATCTTGGTCCCAGCACAGGGACCAACACCTGGCACTCAGAAAGCACTCAGAAAACGGATGACCTTGCCCAGGCATGCAGGCCTAAACTGAGGTCCCCTGCATGCAGTCCTCAGGAACCGTCAGTTCTCTTTCTTGAGAATAATTCCCAATTAGTTTGGGGGAGGACAGCTGGTTCTTGAGATGAACCCTTCAGGAGATAAGCATTGTACAATGACTGTAAAAGGAGGGGAGGTTAGGATGGAGGTGGGGAGATGGGACGGAGCCATGGGAGGCGGGTGTGGGAGAGCTTTTTATGATAGTGAGTCAGCTGGCCCAAGGGGAGGGGTGGTTTGTTAATCATTTTGTTGTGTGGTAAGCTAGGAAGCACAGGATAGCCTGCACCCTCCGTGTGGCCTCAGGAAGAACACTTGATTACCTTGAACATCAGTCTTCTCAGCTGTCAAATGGGCCCTCATTCTGGTGGTGCTTTTCTACCACGTGGGGACTGTCATGAAGCCATGATAAGGTCACCAGTGGGGGTGTTCCAAGTGCATATGAACAATTTTTACTTTGGTAATTTTAGTAAAACTCCTAAAGGAGTTCATCTGTTATTTCCTTCTAGATTTTTCCCACCCTCAGCAGGCGACATGAGCCAGTGCATTGCAAGTTCTGGCCTAAATTTTAGATCCCAAAGACTTTGCCCTCTAGCCAAAGACATGCACCTCCCCACTTACTGGGCCCTGGCTGAGCAAGGAGCTTCTCTTAGAGACCCCCGGGGCTGGGTGAACCGAGAAGGGGGCCTCACACTCTGCCCTCCTCTCCCTCAGGTACAAGACAGTGGTGACTCCTAGAAGGGCTGTGGTGGCCATCACTGGCTGCTGGATTCTCTCCTTCGTGGTGGGCCTGACGCCCATGTTCGGCTGGAACAACCTGAGCGCGGTGGAGCGGGACTGGCTGGCCAATGGCAGCGTGGGCGAGCCTGTGATTGAATGCCAGTTCGAGAAGGTCATCAGCATGGAGTACATGGTCTACTTCAACTTCTTCGTGTGGGTGCTGCCCCCGCTGCTGCTCATGGTCCTCATCTACATGGAGGTCTTCTATCTGATCCGCAAGCAGCTCAACAAGAAGGTGTCGGCCTCCTCCGGAGACCCGCAGAAGTACTATGGGAAGGAGCTGAAGATCGCCAAGTCGCTGGCCCTCATCCTCTTCCTCTTCGCCCTCAGCTGGCTGCCCTTGCACATCCTCAACTGCATCACCCTCTTCTGCCCTTCCTGCCACATGCCCAGGATCCTCATATACATCGCCATCTTCCTCTCACACGGCAACTCGGCCATGAACCCCATCGTCTACGCCTTCCGCATCCAGAAGTTTCGAGTGACCTTCCTTAAGATCTGGAATGACCACTTCCGCTGCCAGCCTGCGCCCCCCGTTGATGAGGATGCCCCAGCAGAGAGACCCGATGACTAGACTCCGCCCGCCACCCCCCCTTGCCCGCATCTGGGGTGTCTCAGCCCAGGGCTCCCCTCCCTGCTATCCCACTCGTCTCCCTGGTCTCTCCCTGCTGTGGGCTGTGGCTGTGACCCGCCCCTCACGGTCCTGGGGGAGGTTTGGGAGGTCAGTCTATGGGGAGAGAACCAGGTAACCTGAGGGAAAGAGGAAAGTGGCTTGGGCCTCCCCATCTGCCTGATCAACCCAAGGCAGCCCAGTGCCATGGCCTGAGTGGGCCTGAGACCCTGAGACTGCCGTGGGACCACGTAGGCCAGAAGAGCAAGCTCAGCTCCCACAGCAGGCAGGACAGCGGCTTGTCTGACAGGTGCTGGGATTGCAGCCCTGGGACCCAGCTTAAGGAGAGAAGCTCCCTGCCAAGACAGAGAGAAGGAGAGAAAGTGGATGTCCTGGCCTTGTTTTCTCTCCTGTTCTGCAGAAGAAGGTGGCCAGAGCCACTGACAGGCAGGAATCAAGGAGCCTTTAGTCCCCACCTCCCACAACCCTGTGTTCCTGACCATGATGCTTGCCAGGGTGCCTGCTCTCCTCACCCCCGGGATTCCAAGGTTATACTTGTGAGAGGCAGAAAGAACGGGTCCAGAAATCATTTCCAGTGTTTGCTTCATTCTCCACTAGCCCTTGGTCCCTGAGTGGGAGCTCCATGCTCCCTGGAATTAGTGTGGAATGGCAGGTGTCGGCCTCAGACAGCCACGAGGCAGAAGCATTGAGCCCTGACTCTTGCCCTGAGCATCCCAAGTAAGAGAATGAAGCGTTGCGGCTTGTCATCTGGGCCACCAGCTCTACCAGCTCCTCCAGTCCTCTGTGCTGGGCACCCTCCTAGGTGACACCCCTCTTTGCTGCTTCTGGGGAACTCCAGACCTGTCAACTCTTGGGAACATGCTGCCTGCCTGGGGAGGAGACGAACAAGGGAAAGTGGGCTGCCATGGGCACCGTGGGATGAGTGTGACAGGCTGCTCAGGCCGGAGGAGATGCCCCTCTGGAGTGTGTGGACAGGAAGGTCTTACCGGATTTTAAGTACCCTAAGCACCCCAGGCACTTAGTACTATATTCACGGGCTTTGAGGCTCTGTTGCAGAGTCTAGGCCTTTAGACTAGACCCTTCGGCAAGGGCCTACTCCTGGCCCAAACCAAAGCTCCTTATACAGAGGAGTGAGGGGCCAGGTTCTAAGTGTGAACAGCAACTCCAGGGCTGATTCCAGGCCCTTCCCTCTCTCAGGTGGAATGTCCCCTGGCTCCCAGGGAGGTCACTTGACTAATAAAAGACCGTCAACCCTCATGGAGAATGCACTCCACCACTGAGGGCAACAGGCAACCTCAACAGATAGAAATCAGTGGTGGTGTCTGGGGAGAAATGAAGGGAATCAGGAGGGCATGGAGGCGTTTGGAGCAAGGAGGGTTCCAGAGAAGGGTGTGTCTGTTCCTATAGTTATCCTCTAAGGTCAGCAAACTGAATGTGAAACAAGATCCTAAAAGATCTCATATCTGGAAAACCTCCATGAGATCACGGGTCCCCTCCCACTGGACCTTCCTCACAGTGTCAGAGGTGGAGACTCCATCATGGGGACACATTCAGCCCACCCTCCTGGGGACACAGCGCCCGTCACGCTGACTCTCACTGTCACAGAGGCGCTGCAGCATAACACCAAACACCTTTATTCAAGTGCTTCCCGCCCAGCATACGACTCTTTGCAGGAGAGCTCCAATCTTTGCAACTTCCAGGGCTCCTGGTGTCTAGAAGCCTGTCCAGAGGCCTGCTAGGCCCACTCCCAGCGGAGGGACAGAGGCGAGGCAGGTACCAAGGAGCAAAGCCCATCAACTGTCGCTGTGGGGTGAATACCTCGGGCCTCTGAGGCGCTTGATTCTGGGCCTGGCAGCCCTGACCCCTCAGGCCTGTGGCACCTGGCAAAGAACGTTTCACGAGCCCTGCTGGTAGGCAGAGGTGGGAGACGTGCGCCTGCTGAAGAGATGATAAGGGGGAGAAGGCCTCCCTTCCCGGCCCCCCTCCCCTCAGGCCCTAGACCCGCAGCCCGGGCTCCAGCTCTGCCTCCCGCAGCTCTAGGATATACCCTCACCCGTCCAGAACCTCAGATCCACCTGGGAAGGGCAGTCAGGGCATGGTTGTTTCTGCTACTTTTCTGGCTGAGGAAATTATCCCATGGGGATGCCCCAGCCTAAGGTCATTCAGAGTCGGGACTAGACTCTGTCCTGTGCCCGTCCCCTGGATGCCCAAGCCTTCCAGGCCTTGCCAGCATCACCCTACTGTGCTGGGTCTCCAGAGCACCACCAGGACTGTGCAGGTATCTTGCCTGTGACTGCAGATTTATACTCAGCTGACTGCCACCCTCCCTTCTTAAGCCCACCCCTGCTCCAGGCCTCCACCCCCAGAGGCAGGAGAGGGGGTGCATGCAGTTACCTTTCTCCTCTTCACAGCTTCCACCAGAGGCTCCTCAGTGTGTGGCTGAGGCTGGGAGAGACCTGAAGGTTAGAGCTCAGGGAGGGGGTGGGTGTCTGCTGGGGACCCAAGTGCAGGGTGGGAGGTAGTGAGTCTCAAGCCCTCACCCAGTGAGCCGTGTGTCTGAGAGGCAGACTCCAGCCCTCCTTTTCCCACATTTGGAAAGTCCTCCTGAGAGCCTGACTTCTATCTTTACTTCCTCATCTTGCCTTGATTTTCAGCGCTCAGCCTCATCTAGTCCAGCAGGAGAAAAGATGGCTTCTCCTGGTCTCCCATGCATCAGAAGATTCCTAAAAAGCAGCCTCTCTCAGGCCTCACCTTTCACCTCCAGCCGGCAGTCCACAGACGCCTCCCCCAGCACATTGATGGCCTTGCAGGTGTAAACTCCGGAATCGAAGGGGCTGGGTTTCCGGATCTCTAGGGTGCAGACACCCTGCTCAGAGAGAGCTCGGTATTTGGGATCACCCTGGATGTCCATCTTGTTTTTCATCCAGATGATCTTGGGCTGGGGGCAAGGTCAGAGAGAGCTGGGAAGGGTGTGGGCCAGGATGAAGCCCCCGAAGGCCACCCTCAGGCTTAGGCAGAGTTGTCTGGAAAGATTCTTCACCTCACCTTGGGTGAAGCTCGGACACTGCAGGAGAGCTGTGTGCTGTAGCCGGGGGTGGAGGTGTGGTCAGCCAGGGGCTGAGTGAACGAGGGGGCTTCTGAGAAGTCTCGCTCAACAAAGCTTTTAGGTTTGGCAACAATATCTGGTTTCAGAGGAGAAAGAGGGGATGAGTTTGAGGTTACAGGACGAGACCTCTTAAGACTGACCTCATCTGTTTTCCTGAAATAATCACTATAGCTTACACCTAGGTATCCCATTTAATCTACACAGCATTCCTTTGGAAGGGTACGTTTATCACCCCAGCTAACAGATGGAAAACTAAGACCCTTCATGGATGAGGGACTTGCCAATCTCACACAGTGAGTTTGTGGCTTAAGAGGTGGAAGGCCACGTGCTGGTCGTGGCTCTTTGAGCAGACAGCCAGTGGTCTGGAGGAAGGCTGAGGGCAGGCGACAGCCCACTTCACCCCTGCCTCCACCTCTGGAGCCCCATGGCAGGACCCCAGGCTCCTGAGATCTTTGGGAAGCCAGGCACAGCCAACATGCAGGAGCAAAGACAGAGTATCTCAGAGAGGCAGAGGAAAGCCAAAACCATGGCTGGGAGAGTCACAGGGAGGCAGGGAGGGGGGTGGCTGACTGAGGGTGGGGACTAAAACCCAGCAAGTCCACATGTTATTTCTCTTTGTCTTTGGAGACTTTACTGGCTTTCTATTTTTAAACAAAACCTTTTTCCTAATTCTGTGCAACTTAGGCTGGTGTTTAAAAGAGTGTGCTTTCTGTGGCCCACACGGACTGTGTGGGGCCCTTAGGCCCAACGTCCAGGTGACACACAAGGTGACAGGGAGAAAGGACCAGGAATTTCACATTTGACGCAAGAGGACAATGTGTCTATGTAGAAACAGTAAATAACCATATCTCTGTTGTCCATCTACGTGGTGCTATATTAGGGTTGGGAGTTTGCTTTTAGCAAACTCGCCAGTCTACCTAAACACACACACTGTCCTTCAAAGTGGTTCTCTTGGGACGCTGTACATGAGACCCAGTGACTGCTATGATGTTGGCAACCACATGGCATCTTTAGCATAAGTGCAGTCTCCCAAGGGGTGCTGCTCATTTGCGTGGTTTACTCTGATGTGTTTGTTACGATCAGTCAACCACATCCATCTTTTACAGTCACTCTGTGAATGTGTGTGTCTGCATAGCGGTGGCCTGGGTGTGGAGAAGCAGCCAAAGTTCTGGCAAGTGGACTCCCGTGAGATGCACCCAGGGAGGGGTGCTGACACTCCAAGGCATGGAAGAGACGGGCATGGTGATGCCTGGCTTGCTTTCTGGTCTTGGACCCAGACCTACCTGTCTTTACGATGTGGGCGAGCTCCTTGGTGACAGCTGCTGAGGCGCTGAGTCCACACAGGTTTTCTGAGAAAACTCGGAAGGAGTAGGAGTTGCCCACGATGAGGTCGGAGACAGTGCAGCTGGTGGGGTGGCAGCGCTCGAGCACTGTGAACCATTGCTGCAAGAGCCCGGCCCAGCTGTCCTCATTCCCCATGCCCTCGCCCTCCCTGCGCCCCCTGGGGCCTTCTCCTCTGAGGGGCTTGGAGTGCAGAGGAGCAACTCCTGGGAGAAGGCGACCTCTCTGGGGACCTCAGAGAATTCTAGAACCTTACTGGTCCAAGTGTGGCCAGATGACCTGCAAAGAATCACCTGGGACCTTCAGAGACGTGTAGGATCTCAGTCCCCACCTCAGACCCACTGAATTAAGACCTGCATTTTAGCAAAATTCCTAGGTAATTCACATGTACATTACATTTTCAGAAGCACTGCTTTAGAGCTTGAAGGGCCCCAGAGAACAGTCCTTGCAGTCTTCAGAAGGAAACTGAAGTCCAGAGTTTAAAGAGATTTGCCAAAACCCACACAGCGAGTCAGGATGGCAGTGGGCAGACCAGAAGGCCTCAGTTCCTGTACTCTCTGTGGACAGGCCTTCCCCACCACCTCGGCCACTTCCTCTCCCCCAGAGCCACCTCTAGTCAGACCCTCCTCCCTAACACCCTGCTCGAACAGGCCTCACCCCTGTCTTTTTGTCTGCCTTCTGCACCGTGTAGCCCAGGAGCTCTGTGTTGCCTGTGTCCTGGGGCGGTGTCCACTCGAGGGTAGCGTTGCAGTTCCAGACATCCAGCAATCTGATACTCCTGGGGGGTCCAGGTTTCTCTGCAGGACCACAGAGTAAGGAGGAGGGCTGGGCTCGCAGCAACCCCTCCCTCAACACGATCGGGCTCCTATCGCTCTCTCTTGGCCTGACCCCCCTGACCATCAGTCCTGGGGCAGGGGAACCTCAGCCCTTGCCTCCCCTGGTCCCATACCAATCACCAGGATGTTGATGGCTGCCTTGGCCTCCAGGCCTTTCAGCTGCACAGTGAGCTCATAGCAGCCTGAGTCAGAGCGCTGGGCGGAGCGGATGAAGAGGATGGAGTCCTGGTCCCCAGTGCGCACGCTCACCCGCTGGCTGTCCAGGGCATGACCGTTGTGGGTCCACAAAGCCTGAGGCTTGGGATTCCCCTGGGAGGGAGAAACTCTGAATGGGAGCAGAAGGTGGCAGGCCCCCACCACCGCTCCAGGGTTCTCTGGAGCTGTGCTCAAGGGAGCTGGCCGCACCAGCCTTGCCTAGGAAGGGCAGCAGCGGCTAGAGCCACAGGTGCTTCCTAGACCCTCATCATCCGGTTGTCCAGCCGGCCCCGGGGCCACCTGTCCTATTCGCCAGCTGGAGAATCGACTGAGTCACGCGCATCTTGATGGGTGGGTCTCAGCAGACCTCCAAGGGAACCCTGACATTTTCTGGGCTCCTCCGATACACCTCAGGCGGGGCCCTGTATTTCCACCCATGCTCTTACCCTGGGAGGGAGGCATACCCACCTGGAAGGGGATTTGCAGGTTAATCGACTCTCCCACCTGGCGAATGTAGGTCTGACGAAGGTGGCGGGGAACACGGATCTTGGGGGCCTCTGCATTAGAACCAGAGTCTAGGCTTAGCACAGCAGGGGGGCTGCTGAGAGGCTTCTGCGGCAGGGGACGGGACAAACAGTGAGGCTGCGCCCCGCAGGAGGGCTCCTGGGATGCTCTGAGACTGCCTCCTTGTGGGCAGGGCAAAGCTCACTCCCCAGATTCAGGGGCCAGAATCCCCTGAGGCCCTTGGGGAGTTGAGAGACAGGAGGTTCCAGGAGGGCAGGACCTCCACGGTGTGAACTGGTAGGCATCCTAGGCACTCCCTTGGTGCTCCAACCCTGCCAGGCTGGGATTTGCCCTGCAGCCCTGGCATTCCTGGACTCCAGATGGGCCCTGCTGGCTCCCGGGCTCCCCCTGGTGGGCAGTGAGTGTGCACCTGTCGCCTGCATTCCCAAGAAGGATGGCCAACTGTCTCCTTCCTAATGCCTCTGCCCTTCTGCCTCGCACCAGCCCAGGCCTTCAGAGACGCCCCGTGAGACCCATTTGCACACTGTTCTGTCCCCAGTCCAGGTGAGAGAACTGGGGTCTTTCCCTTGCTAAAGGGAGCCAGAGCAGGCATACCCGCTTCCTTCTCTTTTCCCTCCCACTACCTTTCAGTCTGCGGTTGGGAGGTCCTTCCTGACACCTTACTTCCGACCCGTGCTCCAGTGGAGAACCACATTCCTGACCATCACCTCATCAGGTGCAACCACTGAAGCTGTTGGGCATTCCACGGGGAGCTGCAACACCCTCGCAACTCTCTGCCTAGGCGGGGTGGGGGTGGGGGTGGCTGAGGCCCCTCAGTGACAAACAGGTGGCAGCAGGTGGTTAGTGGCGTGCAGGGCGGAGAGGCAGGGGACAGTGAGAAGGAACACGGTGTCTCTGAGGACTAGCTGCGCAGGCACTTGGCCCTGGGAGCACCCGGGGTGGAATGTTCCAGAGGCAGCTGCAGGGGGCCAGGAATGCTTGGCAGCTCCAGGTGGCTGAAGAGGGACAGCTGAGCAGCTGAGGACTCTATACAGGGTCCCCACCCTGCCCTGCCCCTAAGAAGGGCCTGGCTGCTCCCTGTTTATTCACAACCTCCTCCTGCCCGCTTCTCTCCAGGAAATCCCCTTCTTTCCTGCCAAAGGAATTTTAATGGAGTAGTGGGTGCCGAGTCTAGCCGACTCCTCCAACGTTAGGCCTTGAAGTCGAAGGTCCTGGCCCCAACAAGCTCTCAGAGTCCAAACTCCTTGTGCCATCAGGGAGGGTCCAGGATGCCTGCCAACGCCCCCTTCCCAACCAGGAGGTCTCCCCACCACTTCCAGGCTAGAATCACACTGAGCTGCCAGGTGGGACCATGTCTCACCCAGACTCAAAGGATGGACATGCCCTCTGGTTTTGAAATTCACCAGAAGAGATTGCTTGCCACCTGGTGGGACAGGAATGGTCCTCTGTGGGAGTCAGTTCTGGAACTGCCACTAATAGTTTGGGTGACCTCAAGGGAGTCCTGGGGTGTCTTGGCTTGGATGGACCAGCCATGACAATCTATAATTCTATATTGCCTAGCCCTGTGGTTCCCACATTTCTCAGGCCTTAAAGCTGGAAAGTATTTCCTTGAATCCAAACTTGACTCCCTTCTGTGGCCATGAAGCCCCCTCTTTCTGGTGGCCTTGTCCAGAGCTGCGGGGTGCCCCTCTGCCTCTGGGAGAGAGGAGGGCAGGACAAGCAGGAAGGTGGAGCAGGCCTCAGGCCACCTGCTGGCCCATGTCTCTTGTCACTCTGGGGCTCTGGGCTGTCCCCAGAGACCTTGGATCAGACCAAATGACTCACTGCCATTAACAGACTGAAACCCGACCAGCCTTGGGAGGGGAGCAAGGGTAGGCTTGAGGCTAATGCACCCTACAAATAGAAATCTTAGCAAGGAGACAGCAGCTGGCCTCCCAGGTTTCCAGTTCAGCACTGGCCTCTGGGGATGGAGAAACTTTAACAGGTCTTTTGCAGGGTGTTCGTCTTCTTTCCACTAGGGACTTGGTACAGTAAGAGGCAAACAAAGATTTTTCTCTGTTCCAAAACCTTTGGGAGAATCTGGAACCCAGGTCATATGAAATGAGCAGAAAATGAGCTTCTATGGCTGCTGAAGGGATTACGATTAGATAGGAAGAATGAAATGACTCTTAAGTGTTGGGACTCTGAGCAGGTGACCGGGGCAGCGTGAGCTTTCGTTTCTGGGGGTCGGGAAGCCCTTCCTCCAATGCTTGCAAGCCGGACCACCCAGAAAATTGACCTCTTTGACCTCCAGAGACTCCTTGCTGCTGAGGAACCTGGAACTTTCTTAAGGCAAGATGGCGCCAGCAGGTGGCTTGTGCACGTGAGTGTGGGGAAGCGACTCTATCCATTGGCCTCCTTTTCTCCATCCATTAGCTAAGATGCCTGGGAAGGACTGGGGAGCAGGGATGGGCTTTACCGATGGTCTCCTGGATGTGGATGAGCCGCTCCAGCACCGCCGGTGGGCCAGCCCCTGCAGAGCTCACTGCAGCCACGCGCACGAAGAACTTGTCACCTACAGCCAGGTTCCGCAAGGTCTGCTGGGTCACCATCATGGGCCGGGCATTCACAGGCACCCAGTCCAAGGCTGAGAGGAATGAAGACAGTACAAGGTCCTGCCTGGCCCCATGGCCGCCAGCACCCTTTCTCAGTGGGGCTTCCCTTCTCACTGACGGTCTGGGGAAGCTGGCCTCCCTTTCCGGGCCTTATTTTCCTTCTGCTGTCCCTCCTTGACTTCTCATGTATCAAATGGCATCAAAGACACCTTGTGTCAGAACCTTTGAGTGGTGGCCAGAAACGGGTTTCCTGAAGCCCAGAGAGGCTTGGACACGTTCACCAAGTCACACAGCAAGGCGGAGGCAGACTGAACTTGCCTGCCGCGGAGGTGGACAAGACGGCAGCGGACAAGATGGCGGCATCAGGAGTTTGGCCACAGCCCCGCTCCTTCTCCTCACTGTCTCTTGTTCTAACTTAGCCCTCTCCCTCAGCTTCTTTACAAGCAGGGTCCTCTGAGACTCAGGACCTCCTTAATTCTTACAGAGGAGAACCGCAGTGTCACCGACCATTTTACCCTTGTTACTCAAAGGCTTCCTGAAGCTGGAGGACAAGGCACCTGCTGAGGCCCCTTGGATGCCCTCCTGCTTTCAGAGATGTGTAGGTGAGCAAGACGCTGTCCATGAGGCTTAAGCAGACTGCCTCCACTCCCGCTCTGCGTCTCCCTCTGTTCTGACTCAACTGCAGAGTCTGGGGGCTTGTCCCTTCTGCCCCCCAGGCCCACCTCCCCTCCGTATATGAGGGCTTAACCCGGAGCTCACCTCCCTCTCGACGGAGTTCCAGCACATAGCCCTGAAGCCCCAGCCTCCCCAGCCTCTCTGGAGGCTCCCAGCTCACAGTCACCGAGCTGTCACTCACATCCTCCACGGCCAGCAGCAGCGGGGCACTGGGGACATCTGAGGGAGAAGCAGGGGGCGGTGAAGGGGTTTGCAGCCGAGACCTCGCCCCCCGCCGCTCCCTGCCATGACTGCCTCCCCCCTCCGCCCGCCCCAGCTCTCATCACCTTCACGTGGAAGTGCAGGGTCAGTGGCTGCAGGGCCTGCGGGGGCTGCAGAGGCTGCGGGGTCAGGAGGCTGACGGGCAGACTCCTGTGGGTCAGAAGCCTGCTGTCCCCTGGGAGCCTGCTCCCCCCCAGGAGCCTGCGGAGCTGCCGTGTCTCCAGAGGGCTCTGTAAGGGGCACATGTGCAGACTCAGAGGTGGTCTCCTCCAGACCACAGGCAGGGGCCTCCGAGGTGGCTTTTTCTGTCATTGCAGTGCCCGCTGGAGGGTCAAGCTGGAGTGTGCAGGGATTAGCACTGGAGGAGCTGTGCTTCCAGGGTGCCTGGGACTACCTAGGTTCAGTCTTATATAGTCAGGGGGCTGCCCCACCCCCAAGCAAATGTTCCCAGCTGTGGGGTCAGGTCAGGCAGGGGGACTGAAGGGAGAGGGAGGCGCATAGGCCAGGAATAGCTCTGGGGGAGGAACTGCAAGGGTCCCTTGAGGAGCGCACAACCTCGTCCATCATCCCGATTGAATCTTAGAGACAGGGTTCTTGTGCCCAGATGGGAGGAGGGCACAGATCAGTGAGATGGGACGTTGCCAGGAGGCTGTGCCAGGGGTCAGGGCATTGGGAACCAGAGCTTCCATCTGGATAATGAACCCAGATCAGGCTCTGTGTGTTTGGCCTCTGTGGGGCCACTTGTGCTCAGGGCTTCTCGGCTTGGGTGCACACAGCCTGCAACAGCCTTCTCTTAGAGCACTCCCAACTGTGTTCCTGGGCTCCCACACTCCCCTAGCCCTCACATTCCCTGGGAATTTTCACTTGGGCTGTATGAGGCTGAGGGCCTAGAGAGGGAGGGAGCTGAGATGCCCAAAGTGGGCTGGATTGCAGGAAGTCTTCTAACAATGGGACCCCAGGAAGGAAGTCCAAGGCCCCAGGTTACCCAGCCTCTCAAATTCCTGCTCTGGACCTCAGTTTCCTTGTCTGTTACAGAGGACACTATGACAGTCCCCTAGCCCTTGGGGTGAAATCAAGTCGTAAGACAGATCTGGAAGCGATCTTGGAGGAGGACAGCACTCAGAGACTTCTAGAGTCCTCGAAGCAGAACATGGCATGGACATTTGTGTGCCACGGGGGAAATGAGGCAGGTATGGCCAGATTTCTAGTCACTGAGTCATTCATCCAATAAAACATTAAGATTTGTTGCTGGCGGGAGTGTAGATGGGAGCAATCTCTTTGAAAAAAGTGAGATGGTATCTAGTCAAACTGAAAGTGTGTGACCCAGCAGTTACAGTCCTAGAAACATGCATGTAAACATTCACAGCAGCATTGTGTATAACATTAAAGTTGGAGAACACAGCTCTGCCTCAACAGAGGAATGCATAAATAAGTGGCGTATATGTGCACCTATAAACCAAAAGTGGAATAAAATGAGCAAACTTCAGCTACTCGGTTGATCTAACAGACATAACAGGGAGTGAAAGAAGCTGGGCACAGAGAGTGATGCGACCTCATTCATACTCAATTCAAACACGGGCAGCACCAGCTCTCTTCTTCAGTGGGCATCTTTAGGTGATAAGACCACAAAAGAAGGCAAGGAAGATTAGGATAGTGCTTGCCTCTGGGTGGAGGGACAGAGATATGGAGTTTCAGAGGCACAAATGAGGTCTTGTTTCCTGTCCTGAGTAGTAGTTATACAGCCTTTCACTATATAGTAATTCTTTAAATTAAAAAATAGAAAATACATTTTGTGCACTCTTCAGCATGTATGATATATCCTACCATTTTAAAATCAATGCCCGTGTAATTTATTTCAAGCCATCAGTCGCGTTCACACTCTGCCCCTTCCCCAGCGCTGAGGGCACAGGAGTGTGGTGGCCACGTCCCATGGTGGCTGTCCTTGTTGGGAAAGGCAGTGGAGGGCCTCAGGAGCCTCTTCATCCTGCCCTGCTTGGGTGCCCGAGCCCTCTGCTGGGTGAGTCAGAGTCCTGCCGGGCGGGATTTAGGTCCGAGACCCGATCCCCATCCCTGGGCTCTGACTCTGCAGCTATAAGTGAATGTGACTAACTCTGTGGGACCCTGAGTCAGCCCTGCAGAGCCTGTCCCAGGATGGGGGAAGGGTGGCCGGGGGAGATGGGGAGGGGGGTAGCTGCACTGGAGGATTCACAGCTCCTGGCATTTCAAAGACCCCAGTGTGGTGGGAGGGCTGTAGGCACAGATTGGGAATGCTGGGCCCACTGGCCTGCAGTGAAATGCCAGGCAACCTTGAAGCTCTGGCCAAGTTCTCACTCTTTGCCTTTAGCTTGGCAGTGACCTTGGGATTAGTTGCTTCTGCCCTGCTCCAGCTAGTTCAGATTTCAGGGAGGCCGATAGGTATTTCCTTTCCCCACACCTCAAAGTAGTGCCACAAACCACTGGGCCAAGTCACAGATAATTCAAACAGCTGGGAATCCATGAATAAATTCTCTTTGATTTTGGAGCATGCAGATGAACTCGGGATACAAAGCTTGTCCAAGGCTCTTGGAGTGTGCAGAAACTGTTAAGAGCATCTCTACTTCATGAAGACTGGAAGCCTGGCTGATCTGAGCTCATCCTATCTGACCCACACTGTCTCATCTGGCCCCCACCTCGTGTCCCAGGCTGGGCCAAGGAGCCTTGATTTCTGCATGGGCTGAGGGCTAAGTGTGTCCTGAGAGGAGAGAGACAGAGGGCTAGGCTACAGCCCTATGACATCTGACCAATTTCAGTCCAGCAATAAAAAGGGCTCTTCTAAGGTGATGAGCAACTACTCACTGAGAGTGTGAGGGGAGCTTAGAAGGCCAGCTCTCAAGATCTGCAGAGACTCTAGACCAGTGATTGTGGGACAGTGTGTGAGGTAACATTGGTGTCTCCTACCTCTGAGTCCAGGGTCAGGGCTGTCTCTAACCTGGCCCTATATTGGCTCCTACCCCTCCCCAGGGTGAGAAGAGATGAAGGGCTGGGATTAAAGGGTTTCCTTCCTAGTGCCTGCTAGCCCCTGGAAACAGAAAAGGCTTCTTTCAACAAAGAACCATATAGAGAAGTCTGGATGACAATGAATTTAAGATCTAGAAGGCCTCCAGCACTCTTGGGTTAAGCCCACAACCGATGAATCTGGTGATGCTTGCCGCTTTGGGGGATGCCCTGGAGGCAGCAGAGGACAGGGTGGTCTCACTTTCTGCACCTCAGGGCTCCCAAGTCTGAGAGAAAGGATTCCAGAAGAGAGGTGGGAGGTGAGCCCAGTGGGGCCACAGATACTGAAGCAAGCGCCAACAACGGGTGAACCCTGGTGCTTTATTGAGCAGATCCAGAACCAGCAAGGGGAAGTGGGATGGAGATACAGTTATGTTCCCGGGAAAAGGTTTCAAGCCAGGCCTTGCAGACAGTGTAATTAGTGTGGTTGCTGCTTCTTATAAGGCTGTGTGGCAGCAGAGCTTGCCAAAATGGCGTCCTTAGGCATCAGGCCCCAGAGTAAGCAAGGGGAAGAAATCTCCCGGTGTTGGGCTTGGCGCTGCTGAGCATTCTTGTTCGTCAGCAGGTACATGCTGACCCTGCACTGTGCGCTGTGCTGGCCCCACAGCCCCACCCCGGCCTGCCCCTCAACCAGAGCTGAGCTCAGACTGCGGAGCCATGGCCCTCACATGGGCCCAAGGAAGGGAGGCTGAGGCTCAGCGGGGCCCCAGCAGGGCAGGAGATCAGGCTTCTGGTCAGTCAGAGCCAAGTGTGAGAGGCGTCTCTGCCCCACTGTGAGCCCAAGGGCAGAAGGCTACACCTCAGCAAGCACATCTTTGATGGCACTTGTGAGAGGAAAGGCCAGGTTCTGCCCACAGAAGGTGCCCTGGAAGTCATCCAAGTCCAGGGCCCACACCATGGCGCCAGCCAGCTGCCTGTTCTTCAGGTACCGTGCCTGGTGGGGAGACCCAAGGCGGGCGTGGCTGGGTTCCCGTGCCAGGGTGCACATGGGGGCATGCTATCTAGACGACACTGGGACCCGAAACACCCCTGTAGCCAAGTCCCACCCTCGGTGCAGGGGGCGTCCCTCTCGCTTTTCATCTGGGGGGTGTGGCCTTGTGAACATACCTTGTTTTTGACACTCTCCTGGTCGTCATACGCCACCCACTGGTTGCCCTTGGTGGCATAGGGGACCTGCTGGTCACGGAATCTGTGGGTGGTGGCTCCGTGGAGGAAGTCACAGATCTGAGCAGAGAACAGGGCAGGGGTGGCTGGAGAGCTGTGCTGAGACGTTGCCAGTCACTGGGGGGATGTTACCCCCCAAATCTATTGCAGCCCCTTGCTTCATCCTGCAGGTTGCACTGCCCCTAGAACCTGCAGATTTCACGCAACTTTACTTAAAATAGATGCAAATATCCCGGGGTTCTGTGGCTGCTCTCCACTGACACTGAGGACTGGCCAAGGCAACTCAGAGCAGCAGAAGTTGGGTCAAAACAAAACAAAACCCACCTCTTGGCTGTTGCTTTTTCCTGGGCTAAAAGGAAGGCCCCAACTTGGTGGCCAGAGGGGATGAAGACGTGATATGCCTGCCCTCCTCCTCCCTCTTCTCTAGAGTGCTAAGTCTGCTGGAATTTTTTTTTAATTTTTTTAATTTTCAAAGGAGTAAAATGAGGACGATTTGGAGGGTCACCTTCCCCAGGGCTGCCGATGCTGTGGGAAATCTTACCTTCTTCCTAGCTCATACCTCATAATAGGCAAGGATCCCTTTCTCCTTGGTGAACTGGCCTGGAATTCCTGGCCCTGAGATGGGGGCTCCCACATCTGTCTTGGAAGAGGCCAGAGTGTAGCTCCTCCCAAAAGTGGGGATACCCATCACCAGCTTATTGGCTGGAGCCCCCAGCCTCAGCATGTAGCTCACCGCGTAGTCCTGGGTGTGGGAAGGGTCTAGAGCAGTTAGTCTAGGAGGGAAAAGGTCGTGCAATTCCCATTGCTGCCTTGAAGGGAGTTCCAGATCTAGATGCACCTGGAATTCCCTTCCTTCCGGGAACTTATAATGTCAGTCTAAAAAGCACTGTACAGTTTCCATCTCAAAGAAATCCTCTTAGGTATAGGAGAAGATGCTGTTTCATAGTTGCAGAAATCAGGTGACTGGCTCACATTTCACAGCAAGCAAATGGCAGGGCTAGACTAGACTCCTGGTTCTCAGCCCCCAGCCCTCTTTTGCTCTCTCCCACCTGCCCTGTGCCTTCACCCTGTAGGCCCGTCAGGAGGTATCTTGATTCTGTATGTACATATCACCTCCTCAGTTCCCAGAGCCATGGAGGATGCATGAACTTTGCGCCTCAGATCCTCATCTGTGAAGTGGGCCCCTAACCCCTCCCTTACAGGATTACCAAGCAGTGGAGAGGTTGGTGTGTGAGCTCTGGCAGGCGGCAGGCATTTGTGGCCCCCTCTCAGCCTTCCCTCCTTTGGGACACTCACAGCGTTACTGAATCTGTCAGAACTTGCATCTTCCTGGCCTCGAAACAGGGGGCTGTGATGTCCGACTGTCTGGCGCCAGGCTCCGTGAAAGTCATAGGTCAAAAGGCTGATGAAGTCCAGGTGTCTATAGAAGAGTGGATGCAGGGCAAGGAGAAAAGTTTAAAAGCACACCACCCCAACAGGATGTGAGCAAGAAGAACAGGCAGTCATTAATCCAAAATCTGGTAGAACCCAGTGACCAGACTAGGCTGCTGGACCTAGGCTCCTGCTCAGGGTCCCACAGGAGCATTCAAAGCAAGAACAGGGCTCTTCCTGTCTGCACCCAGGACACAACTGGGAGCTGCCCTCCAGCACATCTCAATCCCTGCTCTCCAGCCACATTCATCTTCGAGAAAGCAGATTAATATCATCAGTAACTAGCCTTGTGGGGAAAGAGCAGGACCAAAGGATGGCCTGAAACTATGATTCCTTGTAATACGGAGTAAGCTTTCTACACACACAGATTAGGGGTCTCCAGGTGGATTGCATGAATATGAGCTTTAGGTGTTTGGGGCAAATGATTGAGAGCCACCTCATTCCCACCCTCTAAGTGATCAATGATCACTTGACCACCCTCAGTGATCAAGGCAAAGAAATAGAGAAAAACAATAGAATGGGAAGGACTAAAGATCTCTTGAGGAAAATTAGAGATACCAAGGGAATATTTCATGCAAAGATAGGCACAATAAAGGACAGAAATGGTATGGACCTAATAGAAGCTGAAGATATTAAGAAGAGGCGGCAGGAATACACAGAAGATGTACACAAAAAGATCTCCATGACCCAGATAACCACAATGGTGTGATCACTCACCTAGAGCCAGACATCCTGGAGTGTAAAGTCAAGTGGGCCTTAGGAAACATCACTATGAACAAAGCTAGTGGAGGTGATAGAATTCCAGTTGAGCTATTTCAAATCCTAAAAGATGATGCTGTGAAAGTGCTGCACTCAATATGCCAGCAAATTTGGAAAACTCAACAGTGGCCACAGGATTGGAAAAGGTCAGTTTTCACTCCAGTCCCAAAGAAAGGCAATGCCAAAGAATGTTCAAACTACCGCACAACTGCATTCATTCCACACGTTAGTAAAGTAATGCTCAAAATTCTCCAAGCCAGGCTTCAACAGTACATGAACTGTGAACTTTCAGATATTCAAGCTGGATTTAGACAAGGCAGAGGAACCAGAGATCAAATTCCAATATCTGTTGGATCATCGAAAAAGCAAGAGAGTTCCAGAAACACATCTACTTCTGCTTTATTGAGTATGCCAAAGCCTTTGACTGTGTGGATCACAGCAAACTGTGGAAAATTCTTTAAGAGGTGGGAATACCAGCCCAACTTACCTGATTCCTGAGAAATCTATATGCAGGTCAAGAAGCAATAGAACTGGACATGGAACAACAGACTGGTTCCAAATAGGGAAAGGAGTATGTCAGGTTCTATATTGTCACCCTGCTTATTTAACTTATATCCAGAGTACATCATGTGAAATGCTGGGTTGGATGAGGCACAAGCTGGAATCAAGACTGCTGGAAGAAATATCAACAACCTCAGATATGCAGATGACACCACCCGGGAAGAAGAAATAAAGAGCTTCTTGATGAAAATGAAAGAGGAGAGTGAAAAAGCTGGTTTAAAACTCAAAATTAAAAAAACTAAGATCATGGCATCCGGTCCCATCACTTCATGGCAAATAGATGGGGAAACAATGGAAACAGTGAGAGACTTTATATTTGGGGCTACAAAATCACTGCAGATGGTGACTGCAGTCATGAAATTAAAAGATGCTTGCTCCCTGAAAGAAAAGCTATCATCAATCCTAGACAGCATATTAAAAAGCAGAGACGTTACTTTGCCAACAAAGGTCCATCTAGTCAAAGCTATGTTTTTTTCCAGTAGTCATGTATGGATGTGAGAGTTGGACTATAAAGAAAGCTGAGTGCTGAAGCGTTGATGCCTTTGAACTGTGGTGTTGGAGAAGACTCTTGAGAGTCCCTTGGACTGCAAGGAGTTCCAATCAGTGCATCCTAAAGGAAATCAGTCCTGAATATTCATTGGAAGGACAGATGCTGCCACTGAAGCTGAAGCTCCAATACTTTGGCCACCTGATGGGAAGAATTAACTCATTTGAAAAGACCCTGATACTGGGAATAATTGAAGGCAGGAGGAAAAGGGGATAACAGAAGATAAGATAGTTGTATGGCATTACCAACTTGATGGACCTGAGTTTGGTAATGGACAGGGAAGCCTGGCATGCTGCAGTCAATGGGGTTGCAAAAAGTCAGACACGACTGAGTGACTGAACTGAAGTGATCAATTAAAGCAATTAAAACAATGAATCTACATGTGCCTGAGACCCTAAAGAAGATTCTAGTCAGAGTGAAGAGTCTTTGTCTCTTACTCTTGGGTTTCCTAAGATCCATGTCTTGTTCCACCAAGAAATCAAGCTGCTTGGCTCGAGACTGCTCATCGCCACATGCATAAGGAGGCAAGGCAAGGAGAAGGGACAGGTGGACAAGAAAGGGGAGTCTCTGCAAGACAGAGTCCCTTGAGGACTCTCCAGCAGCCTAGAAATGAAAGGTATTGTTAACTGCTGCTTTGCCCTTCCAGAGACTAGTGACTGGCTCATTTGTATAACTCTCTCTACTTCTTTTCCCACAAACATACATTCATAGCAATCTTCTCAACTGGTCAGCACAATATCCCAAGTGAAAAGGAAAGATAGGGATTATTATACCCCTTTTGACAGATAGGAAGACTGAGGCACAGAGAAGTGATGTGACTTGCTCAAAGTCACTCATCTCTGGAGAAATTGGGACCAAAAGCCCAGTATTCTGATTGTACACAGACTGCTAAGGCAGAGTAGATCAGGAGACTCACCGGGATATCTGGGCGATGTCATAGCCTCTGTCAATAGCAATCTTCCCTGCAGGCACTGCTGCGCTGAGCAGGAGCTGCTCTGTGCCTGCTTGGGCTTCCCTTACAAACTCAGCCTTCATTTCCTGGTTGGGAGAGAGGCAGGTGAGTGACAACAAGCCTTGTGGAGAAAGATCTTTGAGGATGTCATTGGCCTTCCCTGTCTGCTGTAATCTCCAACCAGACCGGAGCTTAGTGGGAATGATAAAGTGGTCCCATCTGCAGGCTCACCCATCCTTTTCCTAAAAACAGTTCGGGCCGATCTCATCCCTACACCCCGTGTGTACTCATCAATATTCCATTTTTCTTTGTCCTTCAGGGACCATGAGAATAAAGAGTCATCCCGCTTAGTCCACAGATAGAGCTGGAAGACATTTGCCTGTTGGTCTCTGCTTTGTTTAAGGTAGTAAATGAGAACACAAAGTTAAAGTGGTTCATATTGATTGTTGTTCAGTCTGTTGTTCTACTCTGTTTAGTCACCAGGCTGTGTCTGACTGTTTGCGACCCCATGGACTGCCGCACACCAGGCTTGTCCGTCCCTCACCATCTCTTGGAGTTTGCCCAAGTTCATGTCCATTGAATCAATGATGCCATCCATCTATCTCATCCTCTGTCACCCCCTTCTCCTCTGCCTTCAGTCTTTCCCAGCATAGGGTCTTTTCCATTGAGTCGGCTCTTCACATCAGGTGGCCAAAGTATTGGAGCTTCAGCTTCAGTGTCAGTACTTCTAATGAATATTTAGGATCAATTTCCTTTAGAATTGACTGATTTGATATCCTTGCAGTCCAAGGGACTCTCAAGAGTCTTCTCCAATCCAACAGTTTGAACCATCAATTCTTCAGTGCTCTGCCCTCTTTCTGGTCCAACTCTCACATTCATACATGACTACTGGAAAGACCATAGCCTTAATTATATGGACCGTTGTCGGCAATGTGATGTCTTTGCTTTTTAATACACTGTCTAGGTTTGTCATAGCTTTCCTTCCAAGAAGCAACCATCTTCTAATCTCACGGCTGCAGTCACCATCCACAGTGATCTTAGAGCTCAGGAAGAGGAAATCTGTCACTGCTTCCACCTTTCCCCTTTTGTTTGCCATGAAGTGATGGGACTGGATGCCATGATCTTCTTCTTTTTAATATTAAGTTTTAAGCCAGCTTTTTCACTCTCCTCTTTCACCATCATCGAGAGGCTCTTTGGTTCCTCTTTGCTTACTGCCATTAGAGTGGTATCATCTGCGTATCTGAGGTTGTTGATATTTCTCCCAGAAATCTTGATTCCAGTTTGTAATTCAGCCAGCCCAGCATTTTGCATGATGTGTTCTGCATATAAGTGAAATAAACAGGGTGACAATATACAGCCTTGTCATACTCCTTTCTCAATTTTGTACCAGTCAGTTGTTGAGATTCTAACTGTTGCTTATTGACCCACATAGTTTCTCAAGAGACAGGTAAGATGGTCTGGTATTCCCATCTATTTAAGAGTTTTCCACAGTTTGTTATGATTCACACAGTGGAAGGCTTTATTGTAGTCAATGAAAAAGAAGTAGATGTTTTTCTGGAATTCCTTTGCTTTCTCTATGATCCAGCAAATGTTACTGATACTGTAAACAATTTGTTTGATTGCTCTGCCCCTAGGGTAACTAGAGATGCTTGGGCTGCCCCCAGATGGAGTTGAGTATCCCTGATTTAGTGCATGCTCGGGAGTGCGCAGTGTCAGTTTGAGAATGAATAGAGGACAATGATGCTCGACTAAGTGGCAGTGAGGAGTAGGTGCCCTGGTTAGTGAACGCTGCCTCTTAGAACCCCAGCCCACCTCCCCTGTTTTCAGCGGATGTCTTCCCTGCTGTGTCAGACCTCAGGACACAGGCCTGTTTGTCTTACCTTTGGTCCAGATCTCAGGACTCTGCAGCAAGGAGGCTTTAGTCTCCTTTTGCCTGCCTCAGGAGAACATGCCCAAAGATAGCTTCTGCCCTCCTTACTCCTTGGTGCTCCCCACCTCCCTGCCCCTTTCCCCGACCCGACCAGCACCTTGACCAGAGTGGTGAGATGCCGCTTGTCTCTCCACCCAGGGTAGAGCCATGCTAAGTCCAGTCCATCAAAGCCATGGGTCCGCAGAAATGGTGGCACCGACTTGATGAAAGTCCTGCGACTCTGGGTCTTGGAAGCTATCTTGGAAAATCTAGAACCAAAATCACCACAGTAGAGTGCTCAGCACCAAAATGCTGGGTGCCTTGGCCCCTTGGAGTGGTCTCTGGGGCATGTGCAGCTGGGAGCCTGAACTCACACAGCTATAGGAGGGCATGGTTTGGACAGGACCCACTTCTAATCATCTTATTAATAGAAAGAACATGTGCATTATAATCAGATATCCCTGGCTCTATCACCTAGTAGCCAAGCCATTTTGAGCAGATTATAACCTGAGCCTTAGTTTCCTCATCTGTAAAACAGGCATAAATGTAATATCTCACAGTGCTATTATGAGGATTACATGTGATAGTGGTTGGACAGGATGCCTGACACATAGCAACCACTCAATAAATGAGAGCTGTTATAGCCATTACTTTAACTCTTTTTAAAGCTGCTCCAACTCTACCCACTCCAGGAAGTCCTCCCAGGGTCTCCACTCCCAAATTCCCATCATTCCATCTTGCTCCTTCCAACCCTTAGGACAGTATCCCCTCAAATTTCTTTGTTTTCATGTCTGAGAAGTAGTAAAAAGAGCATTGGCAAGCAATCAGAACATTGACTGCCATCTTGCTGTGTGTCTCTTGGCAAGTTCCTTCCCCTTTCTGGGCTCTGGTTTCATGATTGCACGTGATGCAAACTCCTGACAACCATTCACGTCCCTGTGCCTGACCATTCTGGGGTCCCTGTGACCTTCATCCCATGGGTGTAGAGAAACCTATGCTTCCTCTTATCCCATCATCCTCTGGGGGATGCATCCTACCTTTGAGAACCGAAGTTCCATCCTCCAACAGATAGGAGGGTCTTCAGGTTGGGGTTCCTGTGGGGCACAGAGAGGCAGGAAGGCTGGGGTTGAGTGAAGTTGCCATGATATGGGGTGGCCCCATGTTTAGGAAGCTGTAGTAGGCTTCTAGCTTTGGGTAGAGGCTGAATCAGGCCTCCAAGGCCCTTCCAACCTTGAAATTCACTATTCTAAGGTTTTCTAAGTATTTGTGGCATGTATTCTGAGATGTGTTGCCCATTTTTGTTCCCTCCAGTGGGAAGCCACGATATGGCAAAATAGAACCATGAACATTTTCTCTGTGGAGAGGCACCCACAGGGGACAGAGAGAGTTCCTTCTCCCAGGGGAGTTCATCTATGCCTTTTTCTGCAGGCTTCTTCTATACCCTGACCTCTGCCCTCATCACTTCCTCCCATTTGAGCCAAGGCCCTCCAATTCTCTACCCAGAAGTGAGTCCCGGAGACCTTGCCCATCCCCTTGAGCAGGCACACTCTACCCTGAAACCAGCCCTCCTGACCTCCATCTTTCTCCTGCCCTGGCTAGTCAGTGGCCTAACCTG
Source organism: Bos mutus (assembly GCF_027580195.1). NCBI lineage: Eukaryota > Metazoa > Chordata > Mammalia > Artiodactyla > Bovidae > Bos > Bos mutus. The sequence goes on from NC_091632.1 coordinate 399,725, forward strand.
TTCTTGAGCGTGTTCAGTGTGTCATAGAGCGTCACGTCATTCCACTCCCAGGTGTTGATCTCATTGTTGCTTATGTTGGCAAAGCTGTAGATGACATGGGTGCACAGGAAGGGGTCGATGGCGTCTGGGAAGCAGCTCCCATCACCCTCCCGGTACTGGGACCAGCTGGTGTAGTAGCAGATCAGCTTGTATGCAGCACCTGAGGAGAAGGCTAGGGTGAGCCCTGGGCCAAGTTGAGCCAGGGACCCTCTGGCTGGGGCCCTGAGCTGAGCACCAGTGGGGTTTTGGGGAGGGGTGGGATGGATGGGTAGAATTGTGAGCATAGTTAAAGTTCTCAGTGAAAGCAGCTGGCTCAAGGGAGTTCTCTGTCTGGTGAAAATAAAACCTATTTTGAAAATGCTTAGGAAAGATCAAAGTATATAAATATACTGCAGACTAAGAACAGAACACTGCATGGAGTGAGGAGGCTTTAATGAATAAAGATGAGATGGGACTTGGTACAAGTAAGGAAGGTTCCCTGGAGGCTTTGAAGGAAAGGAGTGGCCTAGCTCCAAACAGCCAGTGTTAGAAGACCTTTGCCTTTCAGGAGTCCTTGATCTGAGAGGCTCTGGCCTGTCTCTTCTCTGCCTTCATGGGGAAGGTACCCCTGACTTGTAACCCACCCAGAATGGCAGTCTCCGGCCCCTCAGTCCATCCCCCTAGCTGAGACACAATAACCCAGTGGACTGGAAAGTTCCTGCTCTCTTCTTTTTCTAATTTCTGCTGCTGCAGAGCAGGCCTCTTCTGCCCTCTTGATTGGAGTGGGCATCACTCATGCACACTGTTCCTGGGCTCCTATTAGTGGTTCCCACTAGGCTATTGGTTGAAGCCTTCATTGAACCTGAGCCTTTGAAAGTTTTTAATTTTGAAAAATATTAAATATACAGAAAAGTAGAGAGTAGTATAATAAACATCTATATACTCATCACCTTGGTTTAACAAATGCTAATGTTTCTGAGCCATTTGCATCACAGAAGAAACTGGGGAAAAGTGCCAAGTTCCCTTCCATATAGCCCTCACCACACCCCCACCTTCCATGAGTTAAAAGAAGGTTACTTACAGCTCTGGAGCAGCAGCAGGACCACAAAACCTGAAGGGAAATCCAGGATGAGACCCCCTGCAAGCACCTCTGGTCCTCCCTCCTGCTCCCTGCACCCGCCCCGCCACCACCATGGAATCCAGGGCCTCCTCACACCAGGCACCTCCTCTCTCCCCCCTGGCTCTGCACCACCCCTTCTCCCGCCCACTGCCTCTCCCCACAGCAGGTAGGAGGCCAGTCTCTGCAAGCAGTAGCTCTGCGGCCAACCCAGAGACCTGTCTTAGCCGCCCTCAGCCCCATCCTGGCTGCAGCAGAGGAGGGCATGGCGCGGCCTCTTCCTGTGCCTTCAGGTTCCTGCTCCCCAGCTGCCTGAGCAGGACGCTTCCTGGGCCTCCAGCTTCCTCTTATACGTACCCTTCTCCACTCCCCTGCACCGCAATCCTCCCTTTACTGGAAACTGAGCTGTGTGTCAGTGAAGGAACTGGCAGACTGTGAAGTGGCGGGGGAGGAGCACTGTGGGCCACGAGAGGCAGATTGGGAAACCCTGGAGAGTCTTGAAAACTTGGGCCAAGTCTTCCTGAGGCATCTGCCAGTAGAACAGCCATTAGAGGGATGATCTGGGGGCTCCTGGGCCCAGTGACTCAGCCTCCCACTCACTTTTCTCCAAAAGTCAGCAGTTCCCCTGCTTTTCTGGCAACCCCTACCTTTGCCTCTCCAGCCCTCTGTCCAGGCCTTTGGCCAGGCTGAAACTGGGCACAATTGAATTCTGCAACCCGCAGCACCTCTAAACAAGGCTGTTATTTCTTCTCTCCCTGACCCCAGCATCACCCTGCCTGACCTCCTCTCCTCCTCTCCAAGCCTGCTTCCCATAGCAGCCTGAAGGTCAAGGTGAGGGCCAGAGAGCCTTTCAGCAACTGACATGCTGATTGTTTAACAAGAAAAGCTAGAGAGGAGTAGGAAGTGCTGAGTGGCACTCTGAGACCTGCTGCTGCTTTCCCTCCTTTTGAAATGCCAGTTACAATGAATGAGAAAGAATTTGGCAAGTCTGGGGCTTCGGTGAAGTACCAAGAAGTAAAAATGCAGACTACTCAGTTTCCCCCAGGAGCAGATAATCTCAGAAGATCAATAACCCCCATTCCCTCAGCTCCTCTCTTTTGAAACCCAAGTGTAATGATACCACCCCTTTCTAGATCCCTCGGTGATTTTTTTTTTTTTTGGTCACTCTTCAGATAAGAACAAAGCTTCTTAACAAGGCTCTGCATGATTTGTCTTATTTGTGGATACACTTTGATCCAAAGATCCTAGACAACTCCATTCTTTGTAGGCTACAAATGAATTAATAGGCAGGGAGTGAAAAATTCAGAACTCCAGTTGCTGGAAGAGGTCAGAGGGCTTCTCAATAGATACCTTTACTTTGACACTAACATTCGGTACTAATCTGATGTTAGCCACACTGGTTTCACAGCCCTCTCTTGGTGAGGTCTATCTCTCTGTGCACTTCTCTTCCTTCCTCTCTCTGTAAAACTGAAACAACTCTTCACTGAAAGAAACGATCAGAGAGCAGTTTGTCCAGAGTCATACTCATGAACACTAAAGGGTCATTGCTTCACCCTCTTAAGGTGAATAGCCTTCTTTTGTACCCTAGATAATTGACAGAAATGATAGTTCATAATAACCTTTCTTTGTTTGGGGCACTGGGAAATAGACTTCTTCTAAGTCTAATAGAAATATTACAGTGGTAGGTATGTAAAAATTTTCATAACAGGGTGCAGGATGTTAAGAAAACACCTACTTTCACTCTCCTCCTTTGTTAAAAATTATTTCATAGGCTTAGATTGGCCCAAGCTTTATCCTGTGCTCCCCTAAACCCAGTTCATCGGTTCCACATGTCGTGCATGAATGTGGCCAGAAGAGGCCAAGACATTGCCTGGGGCTGCCCCAGCATGACTGGCCGAGGGTCCCAGAGCACCTCCCAACCTCATCTCATGTCCTGCCCGCTTCAGCCCCTGTAACCCATCCATTCATTCCATCTTTCTTTTTTTACTTTTTGTCCGCGCCACGTGGCATGTGGGCTCTTAGTTCCCTGACCAGGGTTCGAAACCAGTGGAGGCACAGAATTTTCCTTGCTGGACCAGCAGGGAAGTCCCGATGCCCTCCTTCTTGAACTTTCTTATATTTGCTCTGCTCTCATCCACCACACAGCTTTTGCATATGCCGTCTACTTGCATGTCAATAACGACGAAGGGCCTGAGATTTTCTACTACTTGCAAGCTAATGAGATAGACAGCCAGTCTTATGGATTCCGGCAGAAGACACAGAACCTTAGGGCAGAGACAAAGGACTTTTCATGTCACAACAAGCAGCATGAACTCCATGTTTGCATCATTTCTTGTGATGAGGCAGCTATTTGAGTTGCTGCCTAAGCATTTTACAGTATGACAACTCTACTCACACCCAGAATCTGGCAATTTAGATAAGAACCTGCGTTTAGGATTCCAGCCACAAGGTCCTGCTTTGCATTTCCCTGGGCAGCTTTTAAAATAAAATTTTAAAGTTGAGCCCTCAAAAAGTAAGTGGTGCTCCTCAACCACCTTGTAAGTAAAAGGTGCTTGCTCTCTGTCTCCTGCCGGCTTGTGACCTAGGACGGATCACTGCTCCTTGCACTGGCCCCAGCTCCTTGCACGCCTCCCTCCTCTGTTTCTGGAGTCTGTAAGTAATCCTGTCACTTCACTTTCTTTGTGTATTGAAACCGTACCTTCAATCAAAACAGCCCCAGGGTTTTCATTTCCCCAAAGTCGTAGCTGATAGTGAAGGAGCCTCCTGCCCACCCTGTGTGCATGGCTCATGCCTCCTCGGTCTGCAGGTCATAATCTGCATATTCTCAACTTAACACACTTACGCATCCTTCAGACTGCAGCTCAGCAAGCACCTTCAGAAAAGGCAGATTCCCCTGTGAGGGAAGATCCCTACTGGGGCTGTCAGAGTACTTTGTACCTCTCCTCCTAGCACATGACTCTGTTATAATCTTACGTCTTGTGTGTGAGTGCGGATGTCATTGATGTCTGCCTCCCTCACCAGTCTATAAACTCAGTAAAGGCAAAGACGGGGTCCTGTTCTACTCACGTTTGTGTTCATCCCTAGTGCCTGCCACATAGTAGATGCTTAGGGAAGTATTTATTAAGTGACTGGATAAATGAAAAAATGATCTCAGGATGGTACAAAACTCCAAACTCTTCTGCTTTGAGTTTGGAACCGAAGGTGCTAGAAATTTCATCTTTTCAATAGTTATGTCACCTTGTGAATAACCAACTCGGGAGGTACAATGAAAACCCAAAGAAAGCACCCTGACAATTTTTCCCTGATCCAGTCATTCTAATCGTCTGCTCTTATCCTTCATTTACTCGTGCAACCAATGCTAATTGAGCACTTACAGTTGCCCTGTACTGTGGGAGGCGGTGGAGGCAGAAAACAGTGAAATCAGAGAATCAGCGCCTGTCCTCATGAAGCACGTGGTCTGCAAAGAAGATGGACATTAAACAGCGGCTCATATAAATCAGTTATTTATTACAACTGTGAAAAGTTCAACAAAGTACTTCTGAGGGTTAGGAGAGTTTACAAATGCTGTGGGTGGTCAGGGAAGTCTTCCTTGGGAAATGATGTTTCAGTTGGAAGGGGAAGAACAGGTGCTAACCTGGCAAAAACATATGAGGCAGGAGAAACAGAAAAAGCCTGTGATGGGAAGAGGCTGCCATGTTCCAGGATCTGCATGGATTTAAGAGGTTGAAGCACGAAGTAGGGTAAGGGAGGCACCTTGGTGGCCCAGACAGTAAAAAATCTGCCTGCAATACAGAACTGGGTTTGATCCCTGGGACAGAAAGACCCCATGGAGAAGGGAGTGGCTAACATAACAACTCCAGTATTTTTGCTCAGAGAATTCCAGGGACAGAGAAGCCTGGCAGGCTACAGTCCATGGGGTCACAGAGGGTAGGACACTACTGAACGCCTTTCGCTTTCTTTCTTTCACTTTGAAGAGCAAAGTAGGGCAAGGGAGGCACAGATAAGGCTGGATCAGGAGGCTGTGGGCAGACAGAACCATGTCAGAGGACAACTTTCTGGATCCCAGGGATAGCCTCTCAGGCATAACTGTTTTGAGGATCCTTTCCTTTTGCATGGAGCGTCAGAACAAATGAAGGTGATGTTAACATCCTACCAAGTATTTGAGGGGAAGTTCTTTATTCATAGGCAGGTCTCTTCCTCAAATTCATTTCCAAATCCTGGGCTCCAGCATGGTATTAGTGCCAGCACGTAGTAAATGCTATCAAAGACTCAGACACAGAAACATCTGGACAAGTAAACAATTGCAAAAGTAACTTAAGAAAGAAAGCTTTATTGAATACAAATTGCAACAAGTATTTAAAAAGTGAAAAAAGATGACTAAGGCTACTATGTTCATAGTAGAAATCAGCAGCTTTCTTAAGTGTCCATCTTATTCAGTTTATCTTCACTTGTTAGCATGGTAAAAATCAAGGAGAAAATAGCTTTTGTCCAAAGTCCATATTTATGAGAAATAGTCAGAATTTACTATTTTGGAGTCTGAAACCAGTCAGGATAGCCTGTTGTTTTTGATTTATATCCATATAATGAACTTCTGTCTGGAGGCTTGTGAAACTCCTAGGCTGGGAATTACTTTTATGTGTCAGAGAAATTTTACCATCCTTATTAGTATTTTTTTCTCTTAAATTCCCATATTTGTTAATATGTCTGCCAATAAATGAAATTTTTGAATTTCACAAACCATAAAGCTGTCCCAGAAAACTTTTCCTGAGAAGACTTCATGTCATCCTTACATGTAAAATATAATCTTTGTTCCTTTAAAAAGGGCTTATCACACCTAATTAAGTGGAATTTTTGGCATAGTCAATATTCAATTATATTCTGGTAGGAAAAATGGATAGATTCTTACTGAGCCTATATAAATAATCTACATGATCACAAGTATTAATTCTCTGTAAAGGTAAATAAGCTATATCAGTTTGGTTACATTGCCTCAAACTTATAAAATACGGAATTTGGCCATGAAAAGTATAGGAAATCAGTAAAGGCACTTTCCATACTATTTAACCTGTGTTATCATTGTTCTGTAGACAAGCCCCATCAATACAGATCATTATAATTTACAACATTGTTCTTTTTAAATTGTGCTAATGATATATCAGCTTATAATCTATTTTAAGATAAGTCAGGTATTATTTTTTTTCCTTTTGAAATCTGAAAGTTCAATTGGGACAAAATGACATTCAAAATGTGATTCAGTAGGCTCTAAAGTATAAAAATAAACACTAGATTTAAAATAAAACTGAAGACAGAGAATTTAAAATATAGGCTATCTGTAATATTTTTTGCATTGATTATATGTTGGAATGTTAATATTATGGATTACATAGGGTTAAATAAAGTATATTATTTAAAAGTTAAGTATATTCTAAGTTGAGGGTAATAAATAGATTAAAAAGAAAGGTTTTATCCTTATGCCAATTAATATAAATGTTAATAATATGAGATCAGTCCCTTTAGTCTATTTAACTGTAGGTAATTCATTTTAATTTTATTGATCTGGGGTTAGGTAGTCTATTTCTGGAGAAGGAAGTGGCAACCCACTCCTGTTTTCTTGCCTGGAGAATCCCATGGACCCCTGATGGGCTACAGTCCATAGGATTGCAAAGAGTTGGTTGCTGCTGAGTGACTTAGCCACAGCAGCAGTCTATTTCTACAAAGTTTTATACTTTTAGGTGAGTTGCATACCTTGTATGTAACCACTGAATTCTGCTGTTGTGGGAAGTGAGCCATAGATAACAGTGACTCAACGAGCATGTTGTTGTTCAGTCACTAAGTCCTATCTGACTCTTTTGCAACCCCATGAACTGTAGCCTGCCAAGCTGCTCTGTCCATGGGATTTTTCCAGGTAAGAATAATCATGTTGGTTGCCATCTCCTTCTCCAAGGGATCTTCTCTACCCATGGATGGAACCTGCATCTCTTGTGACTCCTGCATGGTAGGGGGATTTTTTTTTAACAGTGACCTACCAGGAAAACCCCTCAATGAGCGTGACTATGTTCCAAAAAAGTGTTATTTACAAAAACAAACAGCTAGTTGGATTTCTCCTAAGGGCCATAATTTGCTGACCCTTATTCAAATCTAGACCAAAGTCACTCTAGAAAGTCTGACTTGGTGACTTGGCTCAGCCTGATAGGCCTATGGTAAGGATGTCCATTTATTTAGGGAGATCAATGCAAAGAAATAGAGGAAAACAACAGAATGGGAAAGACTGGAGATCTCTTCAAGAAAATTAGAGATACCAAGGGAACATTTCATGCAAAGATGGGCTCGAAAAAGGACAGAAATGGTATGGACCTAACAGAAGCAGAAGATATTAACAAGAGGTGGCAAGAATACACAGAAGAACTGTACAAAAAAGATCTTCATGACCCAGATAATCACGATAGCGTGATCACTGGTCTAGAGCCAGACATCCTGGAATGTGAAGTCAAGTGGGCCTTAGAAAGCATCACTACGAACAAAGCTAGTGGAGGTGATGGAATTCCAGTTGAGCTATTTCAAATCCTGAAAGATGATGCTGTGAAAGTGCTGCACTCAATATGCCAGCAAATTTGGAAAACCCAGCATTGGCCACAGGACTGGAAAAGGTCAGTTTTCATTCCAATCCCAAAGAAAGGCAATGCCAAAGAATGCTCAAACGACCGTACAATTGCACTCATCTCACAGGCTAGTAAAGTAATGCTTAAAATTCTCCAAGCCAGGCCTCAGCAATACGTGAACTGTAAACTTCCGGATGTTCAAGCTGGTTTTAGAAAAGGCAGAGGAACCAGAGATCAAATTGCCAACATCTGCTGGATCATCAAAAAAGCAAGAGAGTTCCAGAAAAACATCTATTTCTGCTTTATTGACTATGCCAAAGCCTTTGACTGTGTGGATCACAATAAACTGTGGAAAATTCTGAAAGAGATGGGAATACCAGACCACCTGACCTGCCTCTTGAGAAACCTATACATAGGTCAGGAAGCAACAGTTAGAACTGGACATGGAACAACAGACTGGTTCCAAATAAGAAAAGGAGTACGTCCTTTTCCTATTTGGTGTGTATAAAAAGGTGTGTATTGTCACCCTACTTATTTAACTTATATGCAGAGTACATCATGAGAAACGCTGGGCTGGAAGAAGCACAAGCTGGAATCAAGATTGCCGGGAGAAATATCAATAACCTCAGATATGCAGATGACACCACCCTCATGGCAGAAAGTGAAGAGGAACTAAAAAGCCTCTTGATGAAAGTGAAAGAGGAGAGTGAAAAAGTTGGCTTAAAGCTCAACATTCAGAAAACGAAGATCATGGCATCTGGTCCCATCATTTCATAGAAGTGACACTGTTTCAATGTCAGACTTTATTTTGGGGGACTCCAAAATCACTGCAGATGGTGATTGCAGCTATGAAATTAAAAATGCTTACTCCTTGGAAGGAAAGTTATGACCAACCTAGACAGCATATTGAAAAGCAGAGACATTACTTTGCCAACAAAGGTCTGTTTAGTCAAGGCTATGGCTTTTCCAGTGGTCATGTATGGATGTGAGAGTTGGACTGTGAAGAAAGCTGAGCACCAAAGAATTGATGCTTTTGAATTGTGGTGTTGGAGAAGACTCTTGAGAGTCCCTTGGACTGCAAGGAGATCCAACCAGTCCGTTCTAAAGGAGATCAGCCCTGGTGTTCTTTGGAAGGACTGATGCTAAAGCTGAAACTCCAGTACTTTGGCCACCTCATGCGAAGAGTTGACTCATTGGAAAAGACGCTGATGCTGGGAGGGATTGGGGGCAGGAGGAGAAGGGGACGACAGAGGATGAGATGGCTGGATGGCATCACTGACTCAATGGACGTGAGTTTGAGTGAACTCTGGGAGTTGGTGATGGACAGGGAGGCCTGGCGTGCCGCGATTCATGGGGTCACAAAGAGTCGGACACGACTGAACAACTGAACTGAACTGAACTGAACTGTACCTGTGAGTGTATGTCCTATGGGGTTCAAGTCAAGAGTACCAACCAGATTCAGGGTTTTGTTTTGTTTTATTGACGTTCCTTTGTTAGTTATTTCTTTCAGAAGACTGAATTTCTGATTTTTCAGCTTATAGCAGGGGCCTTTAGTAGACACAAGGAAAACTAATTTGTAATTATGATTAATAAACTATCATCTGTAATAATAAGATTACATGGTTCTGGTTAATCAAAAGATGGGGTAGGATTGTAGAGCCTTTTTCATCCAAGTACAATATTCAGTCCATTTGTGTGAGAGAGTGAATGCAGAGCTACATGGATCTCTTATACCATAGCCAGGAGATGGTTCCTTTAAGGGCTTTCAACACTAAAACAGGCAACTAGAAACATCTATCAGAGATCAGTCGCTCAGTCGTGTCCAACTCTTTGCGACCCCATGAATTGCAGCACGCCAGGCCTCCCTGTCCATCACCAACTCCCGGAGTTCACTCAGACTCACGTCCATCGAGTCAGTGATGCCATCCAGCCATCTCATCCTCTGTCGTCCCCTTCTCCTCCTGCCCCCAATCCCTCCCAGCATCAGATAGATCCTCCATTCTTAGAATCTTAAGCCAGGCACTTTGGACTAAGATAACAAAATCTCTTTTGGAGCCTGGGAAATAGATGAAGTTTGAAAAGAATAGCTTATACACTAAGACATTGCAGTAAACAGAATATGGGTTCCCCAAAGATACCCACGTCCTGATCCTTGAACCTGGGAATACAGCACCTTACACACAAAAAGAGCTTTGAAGATGTGTCTAAATCAAGAATTGTGCAATGGGGAGATTACTCTGGATTATCTGGGTGGGCCTGATGTAATCATAATAATCCTTCAAACACAGAAAAGGGGATGTGATGATGGAAGCAGAGGTTGGAGTGATCAGCTCTGAAGATGGAGGAAGGGGCCACAGACCCAGGAATGCCGTGGCTTGTTGACAGTAAAAAGGCAAGCAAATGGATTCTACCCCAAAGCCTCTAGAAGGAGTACAGTCCTGCTGATGCCTTGATTCTAGCACCACAGAATTTACCTCTAGAACTGTAAGAGAATAAATATGCTACTAAAGTTTGTGGTAATTTGTTACAGAAGCAGTAGGAAACTAACACAGAGGTTGTTTTCTCCAACTAGCAACAAGGAAATAGAATAGGTGAATTCCCAGGTCATTCCTCCGCTGTGACAGAGCCTGCCCTAGAGCCCAGACTTCAGTTTTGTTCCAACAGGCACAGCGTAAAGCAGACCTGAGCTCAGGGACTATGAGGCCATGCCTGAAAGTGAGGGTTCTCCTGCAAAGCCTTGGGAGGTAAAACCTGCGCAGTGTGAAATGAATGCCCCTGGAATGTTGAAGGGGCCATTGCAGCTCCCTTAATAAAAGCAAACTTCAGACAGGACTGCCTGAGTTGGCGCTGGAAGAATTCATACACGGGAAGGGCAACTGGACCACGTGATCCCACCTTGAGAGGCTATCAGCAAAGTGGACTTGGGACACTGGTTGTCCCTCAATGAATACTCTAGCCCAGGAGGTGGCACGCCTTCCCTCTGCAGAGTTGGGTCTGAGCCACTGGATTCAACTAAGACGTTAGGGGCGGCTCCGGGGTGTCAAAGGGAAGTGAGCACTAAGCGATGGATTCCACAGGAAGAAGACCTTCCAGCTATGGTCTCCCGCTGATGCTGTAGGAAGGGTGCCATCTCACAACCACTTTTCAGGGATGCACCCCTGTTCCTGAGCTGGGGTTAAGAGAACCATGCCCAAAAGACTGGAGATCCTTTATTGTCTGCCTAAGACCAGTCTTAGGAGCTCTGATTTCCAATAAAGATTTGCCCTTTCCCCACTAAAGTGCAAACCTGAGTCCCTAGAAGAAAAAGTCCCCACACTTTCTTCCTCTCCTCAGAGAGACCGAACTCCTGACCTATAGACGTGACCTGGCTCACAACCCAGCCCGCAGGAATGTAACAGTCATCCAATGCCATATCATGTGTACACTGGTCAAAGCACTAAAGTGTTCACTAGAGCCTAGGATTCTGTCATACCATTTATCCATTCTGAGGGAAATGGGGGCACTTTTATGGGTTCCAAATACTTGACACTTATTATGCCAGTCACGGCTTTGGCACTTCCTGGAATGGAGGTATTGTTCTTATCCTTGTTTCGCAAATGAGCAAACTGAGACATGAAGAGGATAAGTAATTTCCCCAAAGTCATGCAGATTTTAATGTGGCAGAACAAGGGTTTGGACCAGACTGTGGCCTTTCAACTACTGAGAGTGGGGGTGGTTTAAGAAAGCCTGCTGTCTTGGGAGAAGAGCAGGAAAAGGTTAGAATGACCGCATGGTAAGAAGGCTCATGGTACATAGTCAAACACTAGAACAGATCAGTGGAAATCAGGGCTGTCCTAGATAACTGGTGGGGTCTTGCCAAGAGAGGCAGTCAGGAGCTAACTATAGAGCACGACCACGTCTCCGGGAACTGCATCGGGCTCTGGACTCAGCCACTTCTCCCTGTTGGTGATTTTCCATTCTCCCCACTGTTTCCCTGCAGTGACTAGCTTTTAAACCTGAAACTGAAGGTGACGGCCAGGAAGCAGATAGCAAAGGAGTCTTTGTCCAATTTTGCAGCTAATTTTGGAGGAGAAAGAAATCCTACAATATGGTGCTTGTGTGGGCAGGTTTGAGAAACTGTAAAAATGTGGGGGAGAGTGCTGAATCCCTGGTGGTATGGAAGGAGGAAGAAAAGAACTCACAGGAGATGGGACCCAGGGCTGCACCTACCATCCTTTCAGGAAGTAATTGCTGAGCCCTATTAGATGCCAAGTCCTGGGCTAAGCAGGGTGGGTAGGAGTGATGAGTGCGTGGAGGGACTTACTTTACCCTGCATGGCCAGAGAGGTCTCTCTGGAGAGGTGAGCTTAAGCTTAAATCTGAGGGATAGGAAGTTAGCCATGCCAAGAAATGGGAAAGTGAGCTAGGTAGATAATACCATATGTGAAGTCCCAGGAGTGAGAAACAGCTTTGATATTTTATTTTTTAAGTAAGAGAAAGAGACAGTCACTGTGGCTATGGCAGACTGAGCCAAGGGGCACAGAGGCAGGAAGCCCAGTGGAGAGAGAGAGGAAGCTCTGGGTCAGGGGGACCTTGTAACCCATGGGGGGAGTTTACTCTGTGTGCAATCAGATGACACTGAATGTTTAAGCAAAGAGGTATGTGGTAGGATTTGTGTTTTTAAAAGCCACTCTTGTTGCTCTGTAAAGAATAGATATAGAGTGGAAAGAGGTAAGAACATAAATAGCTATTAAAGAGTCGAAGCAAGAGACATCAAGGCCTGCACCAGGCTGGTAGAGATGGAAATGGAGGTAAGTGGGCAAATTCTAGACATTTATTGGAGGAGAATTAACAAACTTACTGATGAGTTGGATGTAAATGGATGATGGAAAAGAAGGAATCAGGAACCACCTTGGACTTCTAGCAACTTGGAGAGGATTGTGGTAATTTTCTAAAGTGAGGAATATTTGGGGTGAGGATAGGTTTTAGAGTAAAGAGTTCTGTTTCAGACATGGTAAAGATGAGCTGTTTACACTTCCTCTGGGTGGAAATAACATGAAGGCTTATGGATATATATGTCTGGAGCTCAGAGGGGAGCCTTGGACTACAGAGATAGAAGTATGGGTGTCGTTAGCATAAACATGCTATTTAAAGCCATGAGAATGGATGAGATCTTCCAGGGATGGAAGGGCAGCCAGCCCTTGTCCAAGCCCCGTGATGGTTAGAGATCAGGCAGAGATAGTAGCGCCCAGAAGGTGCAGCTGGAGCCACTTCATTCAGCCAAACACTTTGTCCAGCCTACAGGCTTGGCTGCACAGATGCTAGAGACACCAGAGGAGGAGGACACGGCCCCTGCCCTCAGGAGCTCACAGTGCGTGTGAGCATGTGTATGAACCTGTAATTACAGCACAATGTGGTAAAGCAGTTGTAGAGATGGACCCAGGAGAAGGAGCTGAAAATGTCTGCTGGTCTCTGAAACTGGGAGTGTGGCTGAGTCTATGGGAGGGGCCATGAGCCTCTGGAAGGTGAAGAGAAAGGATGCAGAGGCTTGGAATTATTCCTGATCTGGTGGATCTCCCGTGAGACTCCCCGAGTCTCCTTGAACTTCAACTTCACCATCAACTTCACCTCTCCCCCGCCCTCCACACCCTAGTCTTCTTCCACCAGAATGCCCACTGTCCATGCCAACTCCATACAGATCACTCTTAGTTTCCATCCCTGTCTCCAGCCCCAGGTCTCCACCCCTTCCCAGACAGACTAGCACCCTTTACAAAGAAAACTGCTTTCAAAAACAGGATTGACTACAGAGCAAAATTACTCTGGCACCTTGCCCTCTCTCAAGGCAGGATGTTGTCTCAAAAACTGTTGCTTAATTTCTTACTGTTGAGAAATCGTGTATGTCGACCAGCTTGTTTTTCACACTGCTTGAAGAAGAGAAATGTGTCTCACTGAACTTCTCAGAGAGAAGCCAGTTCAGCCCCTGCATGACTGCAAGTGAAGACCCTCCTCTGCCCACCCTCCCCCCACCCATCCACTGATGGGGGAAGGGAACCTGGCTGCACTTGCTCGCTTTGCTTCTAGGTCAAGGCGCACTGTGGCTCACTCCCCCCTGGCTAGGTCCAGTCCACGACCTTGCACAATCTGGCCCCAACCTCTACTTCCATCATTGTCTTGTGTGTGCCTCCTTTGCGTGTGCCATGTCCAGTCAGTCTGGCTGTGCCCTGGGGATCCTGGCACTCAGTCCTTGCTTGGGCAATGCTCTGCCTCTGAGATTGAGGAGGATCTGAACCCACATCCAAGGCTCAGTCTCAGTGCTGGCACCTCTGTTAAAGCCCTCACCCAGCACCCAACCAAAGAAAATTTCTCTTCCCTTTGAACATGTTTACTTTGTTCCTCTTTCATTCTTTCTGGCATTTTAATCTTGGAGTATAATGCTTCAGGCATGCATGTTGCCCCTTCTAGTTCTATAAACTCCAGGAGATCAAGCCCTGTGTCTGGGGCCCAAATCTCATTTATCTCCATCCACAGTCTTAGCAGAGATCCTGTAAAGTTTGTGGAATGGGTGAGTTTTGATTAAAGTTGTAGGGGGAAACTTGAAATGATGTGGGAAATGCAGCCTAGGACTTAATTTTATTGGTTCTCTGGGAAAAATTCATCTCTCTGCTAAAAGCAGTATATAAAGGGATAACATCCATTCATTCATTCATTCATTCACCCATCCATTCATTCAACAAACAATTATTAAGTATCTTCCATGTGCCAGAAATCATGTTAGATGCTGGAGATAGAGTAATAAGACTGCTAAGTTCTTACTCAGGTAGAGATTCTGTTCTCACCCAGGGAAACAGATGATAAGCAAGGAAAACATCAGTTAGTGGTAAGTGCCATGATAAAGAATAAGTCAGAATGATGTGATAGTGTAACTGGAAAATGAGTGCCAGGGCTCTCTGAAGAAGTGGGTCTTAAGGAAAGACCTGAAGGATGAGCATGAGTGGCCACAGAAAGGCAAAAAGAGCAGTCCGTGAAGGGGGGAACACAAAGCTCTGAGATTGGGGAATTCGGGAAAAGAGACGGAGCGAGTTTAAAGGCTGTGAGGACTAGAGGGAGGGGAGAGTAACTGTGTCATGGGAAACAAGTGTTCAATAGGGAGCTGATAGTGAGATAGCCCATAAAAGATGCATAGTATATAGAGTTTTAAAACAAAGGATGAATTTGAGTCCTGATTCTAATTATTAGTGGTGTGTGAACTTGGACAAATTTTCTGGGTCTTAATTTCTTCATTTGTAAAAGATCTCATTTTTAGAATTTTTATGAAATTAAATGATATGATAGAAATAAGCATCTACCATGTTGACTCTTTACGAATGGTAAATTATAATCCGGGTAGTAATTTAGAAACAAGCTTAATAAGGTTAGGGATGACTGGGAACATGAAGCTCAGAAGGTGAGGCATTATTAGCAGTTGTCCTAACAAGTCTTCCCTGCTCTCTTCTAATTCCATCTCCCTCTTCCTCCCTGACTTTTCTCACTGCTTCACCTTTTTTCTTACCCTTTATTTTTCTTTCTTTTCTTCCATCACAAATTTCTTATTTGTGCTTTCCTTCACATTATTTCAAGTCGTATCGTTTCAACTAACCAAACTTTAGATTAAAGACGTATTTAAAAACATTGATTATTTAGTATAGCTTTGTTTACCTTTTAAAATTAGGTGTGTTTAATGCTTATACATCTCTTTAAGCTAAAAAGGAGCAGCAGCAGCATCCACACCTAACTTAAGCAATTTTATGTGATTATATGACCCACGGATGTTTTGTTGTTTCCACTGAGGTCACTGTCTCTTAATAGAAAATGGTCCAACCTCCTGGATTAAAGGATTGGAGAGAGATTGTTTCAAGGCATTTGAGGACTGGTGTGCTGAGAGATCGCTCCACCACTGGGGAGTGGAGGTCTGGATGTCCCCCAGAGGCCAGTGACCTCTGAATCACTCCAAGGATGCTCTGGAGCACAGCCAGAACATTATGCTCAGCTGTTGGCTGGCTTTGGCTCTGAGGCTGCCCCTGCAGATGTGGAACAGGGCAGAGGCAAGGGCAAGGAAGGCCTGGTTGAAGTCTGCTAGCGGAGATGGAGACCCTGAGAAATATGTTAAGACAGATTCTGGCATGAAGGGCAATGGAAAATCCCCATTCTAGTGTTGCAGCTCCTTTGCTTGGCCAAGGAAGCACAAATTTCCTATGCATGTGTGTGTGTGTGTGTGTGTAGGAGAAATTCACAGGGCATGTTCCCAACATTCAGCTCAAGACTTATATTAAAAGTGGCCTTTCAGTTGGGAGAACAGAGTGAGGGGGAAATGTTTAAGCCAAAAGGAGGTTCTGGCCTCCCCATGCTGTTTCCTGGGAAGAGGTGTTCGGTGGTTGGTGGTGGCTGGTTGTGGCCAGTAAGTCTCACCACCCGCTGTACAGCAGGACACTAATGACTCAGGATCAGAAGTGACTTGCCCAAGGCCACACAGGGAGGCCGAGGTAAAGCCTAGTATACGTTCTGCCTTATCAAGTCACTTTTCAGTCTGGGTGACAGTGGTAGGAACAAGACGGGGTGACAATCTCTCCGTACTCTGACTTTAGGGGTTCCAGATGTCTGGCTTCAAATCCTGCCCTGGCTCGTGTTACACAGTCTGAGCTCCTCATATTTGAAGTCTGCCTTTCAGGGGGCCAAGGGTGAGTGAAGGAGCCTTGGGTTGTACACTGGAAGGGAGCCCAAGACTTACACATGGACACAGAGAAGCCAAGAGTGTTAATTGAGGGCTTACTTTAAAAATCAATAGGGTGAAGTTTTCCAGACCTACAGAGGTCCAAATAAGCTTGCGTGAATTATTACTATAGCTCCAGGCTCTCATATTTAATGCTAGGAAGGACCTTAAGGAAAACAAGACCCAAGGCCTGTGGTCTGGGCTGGTTTAGACTGGTCTGGCTCCCCAGTACCACAGCTATTTTGTCTCAGAGGAAAGCCAAGGGCAAGTCACAGTGATGATGGAAGTTATGGACACTGAGTCCCTCTGCCCTTTTCATCCAGGTGCCTCTCCTTCTGAGGTTGCCCCTTCGGTGTCCTTTCTTGGAGCATGGTCTCCAGGAAATGAAGGGGCTGAGAGGATGGGAGGACTGGGAGGACATCCTCAGCTAAGCCTGGGCTCCCGGCTGCTTTGAGCTGTCAGTTTGCTATTGGCTCAGGCAACAGCTGGAAATAGCAAAGACAGTCTGAAGTGGATGATGGTGCGGCCATCCCAAACGCCCAAGATTTCACATGCCGTATGTTGGGGGCCAAGGAGGAGAGGGGAGTGCCAGGAAAGTCTGTGTGTTTTCTTCTCCCTACTCCCAGTGCTAAATAAAATGAGGCAAGGCCCAAGGGAATTTGAACAGTCAGCTTTCAGAAGCTATGCTTTTCTACTTGAGATGTATTTAAAAAACACTTTTTTGTCTGAATGACTGAGTTAATTATTGGCTTAATTAATATATGACTGGCTATTTTCACTTTGCACCAAGATCTGAACAGGAGGAAATGGGTTTTCTTAACAGCAGAGAAAGGTGGAATGAACTCCAGGAGTGCTTGTTAGAAGGGACTCCACACTGACCTGTGTGGTGGCATCCAGTGAAGATGCTTAGCAGAAGTACTGTATTACTAGCTGCCTGGCAGCATGACATGGCAGGGGTGTCCAGGGGTCCTTTAGCACCCCCCAACTCCTGATATGGCCTCCGCTAGCCTCTTAGAGGCAGCTCTATCTAAAATGCCTTTCCATACCTCTCCATTTGTAGCTCTCATGGTGCTGATCCCTTAGCCACAATCCCTTCCAGTTTTCCCCAAACTCATCAATAGCAGGCCCTAGGGTCAAGGGTTGCAAGTGTTTCCCAGGTCTTACACTGGAGGGAGAGTGGCATCCAGAGGCCTTTGCCTTCTGGGTAGGGGTTGGGGTCAGGGCAAAGGAAGGAAGCAGAGAGGCATAGGGGAAGCTAGTTCTTTGAGCCTGAACCCCCTGGAGATCCCTGGGGGTATCTGAGAACTCTTTAGTGGGAGGAGGTAAGGATGGTGTGTCTAGATGGGCTGCCTTTCCAGGAGACTTGTAACTGTCCATGGGACCTTCAACAATCTGAGTCCACCCCACTGACTTCTGAGATTATGGGTGTGCAACCTGACCCAATCCTCTCCAGGGCCACTTGGGAGGGACAGATGGGAAAAAGAGAGAACCAGTAACCTCCCCAACTTTATCTCAAATGAAGGCTGTACCAGAAGCACAGGATACTGTACTCTGAGTAAATAAAAGCAGGCTCTAATGCCACCAGATACAACGCTTAGATTCACTGAAGAGGAAGGGGAGAACTTTGGCCCAGAGAATAATAGAGTTTCAGCCATCAATCTACTAAAGGAAAACTAGAAATTTCAACAGTCCTGTAACCACAAAGAGACATTTAATTAGCAGTTACAAATCATCCTCTGTGAAAGTATGGCACAAACATTCAAGAAATAGATGAGTCCTTCAATGAAACTCAGAGAATGGAAAGATTGAACCTCTCCAACTCATTTTATAAGTTTAGCAAAATTCAGTTTAAGCCTAGAAGGCAGCAAGAGATGGCAAGGACATCCTAGAATGTAAGAAAGAAAATGTACAGGCCCATCTTATTCATTAATAAATAAGTGCAAAAACACGAGACACAATATTAACCATATCCAGTGATATACAAAACTGTAAGCTATCAAGACTCAGATTTGCCCTAGGAATGCAAGATGAGCTTAAGAGAGAAAACTGAGGACTGTAATGTACTATGTTAAGAGAATAAAAGCAAAAAGTGTTATAAATGAAAACCATATGATAAAATTCACAGCCCTTCTACTTATTTTCTAGAACATTACAATGTCTCAGCTTTATTCCTTAGATTTTTTCTTACAGCTTTGAGATATAATTGATATACAGCATTGTATACAAGTGTACAACATAATGATTTGATCGACACCATGGAACAATTATCACAAAAATTTAGTGAATATCATCTCATATAGGTGCAAAGCTAAAGAAACACAAAAAATATTTTCCTTGTGATAAACTCAGGATTTATTCTCTAAACTTTCATATGTAACATTCAGCAGTGTTATTTGTATTTATCATGTTGTACATTACATCCCCAGTACTTATTTATAACTGGAAGTTTATATTTTTAGACTGTCTTCATCTAATTCCCTCTTCCCCCATCCCTGCCTCACTCAGTTCAGTTCAGCCGCTCAGTCATGTCTGACTCCTTGCGACCCCATGGACTGCAGCACACCAGACTTCACCGTCTATCACCAATTCCC
This sequence comes from Bos mutus, assembly GCF_027580195.1. Classification (NCBI taxonomy): domain Eukaryota; kingdom Metazoa; phylum Chordata; class Mammalia; order Artiodactyla; family Bovidae; genus Bos; species Bos mutus. The sequence continues at coordinate 418,774 of NC_091632.1, forward strand.
GGAGCTTGTTCAAACTCATGTCCATCGAGTCAGTGATGCCATCCAACCAACTCATCCTCTGTCATCCCCTTCTCCTCCTGCCTTCAGTCATTCCCAGCATCAGGGTCTTTTCCAGTGAATTCGTTCTTTGCATCAGGTGGCCAAAGTATGGGGTTTCAGCTTCAGCATCCGTCTTTCCAATGAATATTCAGGGTTGATTTCCTTTAAGAGTGACTGGTTTGATCTCCTTGAAGTGCAAAGGACTCTCAAGAGTCTTCTCCAACACCACAGTTCAAAAGCATCCATTCTTCAGCACTCAGCTTTCTTTATGGTCCAACTCTCACAGCCATACATGACTACTAGAAAATCCATAGCTTTGACTAGACAGAACTTTGTCAGCCAAGTGATGTCTCTGCTTTTGTATTATGCTGTCTAGGTTGGTCATTAACTTCTCCTCTAAGGAGCAAGCGTTTTTTAATTTCATGGCTGCAGTCACCATCTGTAGTGATTTAGGAGCCCCCCCAAAACAGTCTGTCACTGTCTACATTATTTCCCCATCTATTTGCCATGAAGTGATGGAACCAGATGCTATAATCTTAGTTTTCTGAATGTTGAATTTTATGCCAACTTTTTCACACTCCTTTTTCATTTTCATCAAGAGGCTTTTTAGTTCTTCACTTTCTGCCACAAGGGTGTATCATCAGCATATCTGAGGTTACTGACATTTCTCCCGGCAATTTTGATTCCAGCTCCCACTTCATCCAGCCAAACATTTCCCATGATACACTGCATATAAGTTAAATAAACAGGGTGACAATATACAGCCTTGATGTACTCTTTTCCCTATTTGGAACCAGTGTGTTGTTCCATGTCCGATTCTAACTGTTGCTTCTTGACCGTCATACAGATTTGTCAGGAAATAGGTAAGATGGTGTGGGATTCCCATCACTCTAAGAATTTTCCACAGTTTGTTGTGATCCACACAGTCAGCTTTGTTGTAGTCAATAAAGCAGAAGTAGATGTTTTTCTGGAACTCTCCTGCTTTTTTGATGATGCAACAGATGTTGGCAATTTGATCTCTGGTTCCTCTGCTTTTTCTAAATCCAGCTTGAACATCTGGAAGTTCACAGTTCATGTACTGTTGAACCCTGGCTTGGAGGATTTTGAACATTACTGTGCTAGAGTGTGAAATGAGTGCAGTTGTGCAGTAGTTTGAACATTCTTTGGCATTGCCTTTCTTTGGGATTGGAGTGAAAACTGACCTTTTCCAGTCCTGTGGCCACTGCTGAGTTTCCAAATTTGCTGGCATATTGAGTGCAGCACTTTCACAGCATCATCTTTTAGGATTTGAAATAGCTCAACTGGAATTCCATCACCTCCACTGGCTTTGTTTGTAGTGATGCTTCCTAAGGCCCACTTGACTTTGCATTTCAGGATATCTGGCTCTAGGTGAGTGATCACACCATCGTGATTATCTGGGTTGTGAAGATCTTTTTTGTATAGATCTTCCATATATTCTTGTTACCTTTTCTTAATATCTTCAGCTTCTGTTAGGTCCATACCATTTCTGTCTTTTATTGTGCCCATCTTTTCATGAAATATTCCCTTGTTATCTCTAATTTTCTTGAAGAGATCTCTAGTCTTCCCCATTTTATTGTTTTCCTCCATTTCCTTGAATTGATCACTGAGGAAGGCTTTCTTATCTCTCCTTGCTATTCTCTGGAACTCTGCATTCAAATGGGTATATCTTTCCTTTTCTCCTTTGCCTTTAGCTTCTCTTCTTTTCTCAGATATTTCAAGGCCTCCTCAGACAAACATTTTGCCTTTTTGCATTTTTTTCCTTGGGGATGGTCTTGATCATTGCCTCCTCTATAAAGTCATGAACCTCTGTCCATAGTTCTTCAGGCACTCTGCCTATCATATCTAATCCCTTGAATCTATTACTCACTTCCACTGTATAATCATAAGGGATTTGATTTAGGTCATAACTCAGTGGTCTAGTGGTTTTCCCTACTTTCTTCAATTTAAGTCTGAATTTTACAATAAGGAGTTTATGATCTGAGCCATAGTCAGCTCCTGGTCTTGTTTTTGTTGCCTGTATAGAGCTTCTCCATCTTCAGCTGCAAAGAATATAATCAGTCTGATTTCAGTATTGACCATCTGGTGATGTCCATATGTAGAGTCATCTCTTGTGTTATTGGAAGTGGGTATTTGCTCTGACCAGTGAGGTTTCTTGGCAAAACTCTGTTAGCCTTTGCCCTGCTTCATTTTGTACTCCAAGGCCAAATTTGCCTGTTACTCCAGGTATCTCTTGACCTCCTACTGTTGCATTCCAGTCCCCTATAATGAAAAGGACATCTTTTTTGGGTGTTAGTTCTAGAAGGTCTTGTAAGTCTTCATAGAACCGTTCAACTTCAGCTTCTTTGGCATTAGTTGTTGGGGCATAGACTTGGATTATTGTGATATTGCCTTGAAAATGAACAGAGATCATTCTATCATTTTTGAGACTGCATCCAAGTACTGCATTTTTAAGGCCTTTTTTGTTGACTATGAGGGCTACTGCATTTCTTCTAAGGGATTCTTGCCCACAGGAGTAGATATGATGGTCATCTGCATTAAGTTTGCCCGTTCCAGTCGATGTTAGGTCACTGGTTACTAAAATGTTGGTGTCACTCCTGCCGTCTCTTGTTTGGCCACTTCCAGTTTACCTTGATTCGTAGACCTAACACTCCAGGTTCCTATACAACATTGTTCTTCACAGCATTGGACTTTACTTCCATCCCCAGTCACATTCACAGTTATTTTTGCTTTGGTTCCGTCTCTTCATTCTTTGTGGAGTTATATCTCCACTCTTCTCCAGTAGCATATTGGGCACCTACCGACCCAGGAGTTCATCATTCTGTGTCCTATCTTTTTGCCTTTTTGTGGGGTCCTCAAGGTAAGAATAATGAAGTGGTTTGCCATTCCCTTCTTCAGTGGACCATGTGTTGTCAGAACTCTCCACCATGACCCATCTGTCTTGGGTGACCCTACACAGCATGGCTCATAGTTTCTTTGAGTTAGACAAGGCTGTGGTCCATGTGATCAGTTTGATTAGTTTTCTGTGATTGTGGTTTTCATTCTGTCTGGCTTCTGATCAGAATAAGAGGCTTATGGAAGCTTCCTGATGGGATAGACTGACTGTGGGGGAAACTAGGTCTTGTTCTGATGGGCAGGGCCACGCTCAGTAAATTTTTAATTCAGTTTTCTGTTGATGGGTGGGGCTGTGTCCCCTCCATGTTGTTTGACCTGAGACCAAACCATGGCAGAGGTAATGAAGAGAATGGTGATCTCCTTCAAAGGTCCCATGCAGGCACTGCTGCACTCAGTGCCCCCGACCCTGCAGCAGGCCACTGCCGACCCATGTCTCTGCCAGAGACTCCTGGACACTCACAGGCAAGTCTGGCTCAGTCTCTTGTGAGCTCACTGCTCCTTTCTCCTGGGTCCTGGTGTGCACAAGGTTTTGTTTGTGCCCTCCAAAAGCCTGTTTCCCCAGTCCTGTTTAAGTTCTGTAATCAAATCCCACCAGCCTCCAATGTCAAATTCCCTGGGAATTTTCAGTCCCTTTGCCAGATCTCCAGGTTGGGAAATCAGTTGTGGGTCCTAGAACTTTTTTAACAGTGCAAGAATTTATTTGGTATAATTGTTCTGCAGTTTGTGGGTCGTGTTCTTGGCAGCTCTATGGTGGGGAATGGTGACCTCCTTGAAGAGAGCTTGTGCCACATGCTGTGTGATCCAGGTCTGCTGCACCCAGAGCCCCTGCCCATGTGGCAGGCCACTGCTGACCTGTACCTCTGCAGGAGACTCTGAAACACTCAAAGGCAGGTCTGGCTCAGTCTCTGTGGCGTCCTGGTGAGCACAAGGTTTTGTTTGAGCCCTCTGAGAGTCTCTGATGGGTACAGGGTTTGATTCAAAACTCAATTTTGCCCCTCCTACCATCTTGCTGGGGCTTCTCCTTTGCCCTTGGATGTGGAGTATCTTTTTTGGTGGATCCAACATTCTCCTGTCGACGGTTGTTCAGCAGTGTGTTGTAACTTTGGAGTTCTTACAGGAGAAGATGAGCGCACGTCCTTCTACTCCACCATCTTATCAAAGCCCTGCCCCTGAAAACCACACCACAAATCTGAACTCTTTTTCTGTGAGTTTGTTTGGGGTGTTTTTGAAGTATAATTGACCTTCAACACTAATTTAGTTCCCATTAAGTGACATAGTGATCTGATATTTCCATATATTTCAAAATGATCATATAATAAGTCTAGTTATGATATGTCACCATACAAAGATACAACATTGTTATTGACACTGTACATTTCATGCTGGTGACTCATTTATTTTGCATCACAGCCCTTCTTATGAAAACTCTCGGCAAATTAGGAATAGAAAGAAACTCCCTTTGTCTTATAAAAGGGATCTACAAGAACCCTATAATAAATAGCATACTTAAGATTGACTGTTGCAAACATCTATCCGGCCAGAAACAAAATAAAGATGCCCACTGTTACTGTTTTTATTTACCACCATACTGGGGGTGCAGACAAAAGAAAATTAAACAAAGGTCATAAGGTTCATAATATACAACACATTCATGGAGGCGATATGATTGTCTACATAGAACTTTCTGCAGAATAATCACTGAAATTAACAAGAAGATTGGAAAAGTTTCTGAGCATAACATCTATATCCAAACATCATTGACATTATTATACACTAGCAACAATTAATGAAAAACTTTAATTTTTAAAAATGATAAAATTTACCAAAAATTAAAAACCTAGGAATAAGTATCATAAGAAATGTATAAGATCTTTATGAAAAAAATTACAAAATTTTATTGAGCTACTTTTAGAAGATAAAACTAAATAAAGGGATATACCATGTCTTTAGAATAGAAAACAATAAAAATACAAATTCTCCCTAAATTAACCTATAAGTTTAATATAGTTCATATTAAAACCTAAACAGAATTTTTAATGAAATTTGGCAAAATGATTCTAACATGTACATGGAACGAGTTAAGAATAGCCAACACATTCCTGAAACAGAAAACAGAAGGATTTACTGTCCCATCTACCAAGATGGGGGACCAAGATATGGAGCTTGCATGGTGGCTCAGATGCTAAAAAATCTGAGTGCAATGCAGGAGACCCGGGTTGGCCCCTGGGTCATGAAGATACCCTGGAGAAGGGAATGGCAACCCACTCCAGTATTCTTGCCTGGAGAAATCCGAGAACAGAAGAAACTAGCTTCATCCAGTCAGTGGGGTCAAAAGAGTTGGACAACTGAGCAACCAGCACACACAAGAAGAATGAAAAGCCAACCTCAAACTGGGAGAAAATATAGTCGAACTTGTAAAGATTTCAGGATCAGTGTTCAAAATATGTAAAGAACTCATACAATTGATAAGAAAGAGACAAACAACCCAACAGAAAAATGGGCAAGAGACACTCACTCTACTCACAAAAGAATGAATACAAATAGCTTAAGATACAGGAAAATATGGTAAAGTAATGAGTAGTCATGAAAATGCAAATTTAAACCATAGTGAGATACCTATTTGCACCTCTTGGATTGGTAGAAAGGATGGAAGGCAATGTAAACTTTTCAATAGGGGGAAAAATTTGTATAATCACTTTGAAAAAACATTCACCAGCACCCAGTAAAAATGAACTTATGCATGCCTCAGGTCCTATCAAGTCCTGGACACACTCTATACACACTCAGCAATAGTCATGCTCAATATGCCTCATGTCCTATAAAGTCCTGGACACACACTACACACCCTCATCAGAAGTCATGCTCAACATGCCTCAGGTGCTGTCAAGTCCTGGACACAACCTATACACACTCATCAAAAGCCATGCTCAACATGCCTCAGGTCCGATTAAGTCCTGGACACACCCTATGCACACTCATCACAAGTCATGCTCAAGACTGTTCACACCAGTATTGTTCATACCAGTATTGTCCACACTGGCCAAAAGCTGGAAGCAACCCAAAATGCCAATTGACAGCAGTGTGTATAAGTTGTGGTATAGTCATGTGAGGGACTTCTGCACAGCAGTGAAGAAGACTGGGCTCCAGCTCTGGGGAGCATACTCAGTGGGCCACAGAAGGTACCACACGTATGTTTCTATTTATTTAAAGTTCAAAAATGGCTAAACTAAACAATATCTTATTTAGAAACATATACACAGTTGGTAAAACTAACAAAAAAGAAGGAATGACTAACCAAAGTCCAGCTAGAAGAGTGTGCTACTAAAGAGGGGCCCATGAGTAGCTTCAAAGTTCCTGGTAATGTTGTTTCCTTACCTCCTGTGATTGATTTCTGGAAGATACTGAACATTCATATTTTAAACACTCTTTTGCTCCTGTGGTAGATTTCATAGTTGAAACAAGATAAAGACAATAGTGCTTCGGTTTCCGTGGCTCCAGGTGAGGTGTGGCACAGTCAGAGGTGGATAATGCTGGGGCAGTCCTGTGGGCCCACCAACAGAGCTGGGTCCCGGGTTGCATAGGGGTTGAGGATTTACCTGTTCCAGCAGGCGTATTAGACGTGGTGGTGAATGCTCAGAGTGTGCTCAGAGAGAAGACCAGAGGAACTCCTCTAGGGGGCTCAGAGTGGTCACTGCTGTTAGGAAGAGTGGTCTAACAGCAATTCATGGGCTAAGCACTAAAGCATAAGTGACCCCAAATTCCTTTTTATATAAACTGTGTGGCTCAAAGACAAGCAAATTCTAACATTTCAGGCAGCATTTGCACCTGACTTCAAAGGCCTGCTCCACTCAAGGGTGAATCACCTAGTTTATAAAATTAGGGGTGGATGGGTAGGATCAACTGGAGATCAACAGACTGGTGGATCAATGGAGACAGTCTTGTTTAAAGCACTATTTGCTATGGGGCAGGGGCTCAGATTATAGGAAGATGTAGACATATGATGGTAGACATCTGGGGATCCTATATGAAAAGCTGGCATGTCTGAGGTTAGCACTGACCACTGGGGTACCTGGCAACCAAACTGGAGTGGAACGATAGATGTGAGAGCAGGAGAAGAGACTAGGGCCTGATGGAAGGTCTTGGCACTTGACAGAGACTTTATTCTTTAGACAGGAAGAAGTTGTTGGTAGTTCTTGAGCATGGGAGATGACAGGATTAGATTCCTAATTTAGAAAGATCAAGCTAGTCACAGTGAGGAGGTTGGACTGGCTGAGAGAGGTACAAGAAGCAGACAGCCCACTGAGAAGGCTCGTGGGAGGCAGTGCTGATCATGTTGATCCAGCTAATGTGTACTTAATGCTCACCCACCCTGCCAGCAGGATGGACTAGGACACTGAGCTCCCATTTCTTCCCCAAAACTCACACGACTAGTAGGTGGTGGGCAGGAAGTCAGCTCTGCTCCTGCCTGGTGCTCCCCCTACCATAAGGAGACTTCCATTCTACACTCCATTCTGAGCGGAAGTTAAGTCTCAGTTGAGACCTCAGCGGAAAAAACATGGGCAAAAGCAGACCTGTGCTCTGGACTGAAGAGCAGCTTTCAGAAGGCTGGCACACAGGCAGGGAATAGAGGGGAAGTCCCTGCTCAAGGGATCTGGTGCTGCTTGTACTCATGCAAAGAGTCAGCTCATTTCTCTCCCTACCTGTCTCCATCCTTAACTGCCTCCCTGAGTACTGCCCCAAAAACAGCCTTGGGTGAGGGCAAGACAAAATGGATCATTAGTTTAAATGGATTATGCAGATTTTATTCAAATAGAATGACCAAGATTCAGCCCAAAGCTTCAAGAACTAGCTTCAAGGATTAGTATCCTGTACAAAAGTGTATGCTTAGGCATTCAGTTGGACATGACTGAACAACTGATTGGTGCCCAATTTGCTAATGGAGAAGAACAGAGAAATAACTCCAGAAAGAATGAAGAGATGGAGCCAAAGCGAAAATAACACCCAGGTGTACATGTGCCTGGCGATGGAAATAAAGTACAATGTTATAAAGAACAATATTGCATAGGAATCTGGAAAGTTAGGTAATTGGTCCATCAGTTCAGTTCAGTTCAGTTCAGTTGAGTCACTCAGTCATGTCCGACTCTTTGCAACCCCATGAACTGCACCATCCAGGCCCCCCATCCATCACCAACTCCCAGAGTTCACCCAAACTCACGTCCATCGAGTCAGTGATGCCATTCAGCCATCTCATCCTCTGTCGTCCCCTTCTCCTCCTGCCCCCAATCCTCCCAGCATCAGAGTCTTTTCCAATGAGTCAACTCTTCGCATGAGGTGGCCAAAGTACTGGAGTTTCAGCTTTAGCATCATTCCTTCCAAAGAAATCCCAGGGCTGATCTCTTTTAGAATGGACTGGTTGGATCTCCTTGCAGTCCAAGGGACTCACAAGAGTCTTCTCCAACACCACAGTTCAAAAGCATCAGTTCTTTGGCACTCAGCTTTCTGCACAGTCCAACTCTCACATCCATACATGACTACTGGAAAAACCATAGCCCTGACTAGACAGACCTTTGTTGGCAAAGTAATGTCTCTGCTTTTTAATATGCTGTCTAGGTTGGTCATTAACTTTCCTTCCAAGGAGTAAGTGTCTTTTAATTTCATGGCTGCAGTCACCATCTGCAGCGATTTTGGAGCCCCCCAAAATAAAGTCTGTCACTGTTTCCACTGTTTCCCCATCTATTTTCCATGAAGTGATGGGACCAGATGTCATGATCTTAGTTTTCTGAATGTTGAGTTTTAAGCCAACTTTTTCACTCTCCTCTTTCACTTTCATCAAGAGGCTTTTTAGTTCCTCTTCACTTTCTGCCGTAAGAGTGGTGTCATCTGCATATCTGAGGTGATTGATATTTTCCCAGCAGTCTTGATTCAACTTGTGCTTCTTGCAGCCCAGTGTTTCTCATGATGTACTCTGCATATAAGTTAAATAAGCAGGGTGACAATATGCAGCCTTGACGTACTCCTTTTCCTATTTGTAACCAGTCTGTTGTTCCATGTCCTGTTCTAACTGTTGCTTCCTGACCTGCATATAGGTTTCTCAAGAGGCAGGTCAATATATCAGGGTAAATTGGAAGTGGTTAAACAGGAGATGGCAAGAGTGAACATCAACATTTTAGAAATCAGTGAACTAAAATGTACTGGAATGAGCGAATTTTATTCAGATGACCATTATATCTACCTCTGTGGGCAAGAATCCCTTAGATGAAATGGAGTAACCATCATAGTCAACAAGAGTCAAAAATGCAGTACTTGGATACAATCTCAAAAATGATAGAATGATCTCTATTCATTTTCAAGGCAAACCATTCAATATCACAGTAATCCAAGTCTATGGCCCAACCACTAATGCCAAATAAGCTGAAGTTGAATGGCTCTATGAAGACCTACAAGACCTTCTAGAACTAACACCCAAAAAAAATGTCCTTTTCATCATAGGGGACTGGAATGCAAAAGTAGAAAGTCAAAAGATACCTAGAGTAATAGGCAAATTTGGCCTTGTAATATAAACTAAAGTAGGGCAAAGGCTAACATAGTTTTGCCAAGAGAATGAGCTGGTGATAGCAAACACCCTCTTCCAACAACACAAGAGAGGACTCTACGCATGGACATCACCAGATGGTCAATATTGAAATCAGATTGATTATATTCTTTGCAGCCGAAGATGGAGAAGCTCTATACAGGCAGCAAAAACAAGACTGGGAGCTGACTGTGGCTCAGATCATGAACTCCTTATTGCCAAATTCAGACTTAAATTGAAGAAAGTAGGGGAAACCACTAGACTATTCAGGTATGTAAATTGGTACAGCATGAAAAAAAATAGTATAGATATTAAAAAAACTAAAAATAGAACTATCAATGATCCAGCATTTCCACTCAGATATCTGAAGAAAAGGAAAAACCCTAATTTTAAAGATCCATGCACCCCAATGTTCATAGCAGCATTATTTACAGTTGCCGAAATACAGAAGCAATTTAAGTATTCATCAACAGATGAATGGGCAATACTACTCAGTCATGAAAAACTGAAATTTTGCTATTTGCAACCACATAAATGGACCTGGAGAGTGTCATGCTAGTTAAGTAAGTCAGACAGAGAAAGACAATACTGTATGTTATTAGTTATATGTGGAATCTGAAAAAATAAAACAAAGGAATGTGTGTAACAAAAGAGAAGCAGACTCACAGACCTAGGGAAAATAGTTACCAGAGTGTAGAGGGAAGGGGTTGGAGCAAAATCATTGCATAAGATTAAGAGGTACAAACTACTATGCATGAAATAAATTCATAGGGAATATAGCCAATATTTTATAATAATTTTAAGGGGTATAATCTATAAAAAGCAAACTAATATAAATCAACTATATTCAGTAAAAAAACAGTGAATTATGTGTGATAAAATCTTGTTGAAAGGGGGATTATCTATATTTCTTTAGGGACCAAACATGCCCCCAGAACAAATAGATGATAAAGGATAAGTAAACTGAAAGATTTCTGAAAAAAAAAAAAACCCTTATGATTATACAGTAGAAGTGAGAAATAGATTCAAGGGATTAGATCTGATAGACAGAGTACCAAAGAACTTGGAAAGAGATTCATGACATTGTACAGGAGGCAGTGATCAAGACCATTCCCAAGGGGAAAAAATGCAAAATGATTGTCTGAGGAGACCTTATAAATAGCTTAGAAAAGAAGAGAAGCTAAAGGCAAAGGAGAAAAAGAAAGATATACCCATCTGAACGCAGAGTTTCAAAGAATAGCAAGGAGAGATAAGAAAGCCTTCTTCACTGATCAATGCAAAGAAATAGAGGAAAACAATAGAATGGGAAAGACTAGAAATGTCTTCAAGAAAATTAGAGATACCAAGGGAATATTTCGTGCAAAAATGAGCACAATAAAGGATAGAAATGGTATGGACCTAAAAGAAGCTGAAGATATTAAGAAAAGGTGACAAGAATATGTGGAAGATCTATACAAAAAAGATCTTCATGACCCAGATAACCATGATGGTGTGATCACTCACCTAGAGCCAGATATCCTGGAATGTGAAGTCAAGTGGGCCGTAGGAAGCATCATTACAAACAAAGCTAGTGGAGGTGATGGAATTCCTATTGAGCTATTTCAAATCCTAAAAGATGATGCTATGAAAGTGCTGCACTCATTATGCCAGCAAATTTGGAAAACTCCACAGAGGCCACAGGACTGGAAAAGGTCAGTTTTCATTCCAATCCCAAAGAAAGGCAATGCCAAAGAATGTTCAAACTACTGCACAATTGCACTCATCTCACACTCTAGCAGAGTAATGCTCAAAATTCTCCAAGTCAGGCTTCAACAGTATGTGAACCATGAACTTGCAGATGTTCAAGCTGCATTTAGAAAAAGCAGAGGAACCAGAGATCAAGTTGCCAACATTTGATGGATTATCAAAAAAGCAAGAGAGTTCCAGAAATACATCTACTTCTGCTCTATTGACTATGCCAAACCTTTGACTGTGTGGATCACATCAAACTATGGAAAATTATTAAATAGATGGGAATTCCAGACCACCTGACCTATCTCCTGAGAAACCTGTATACAGGTCAAGAAGCAACAGTTAGAACCGGACATGGAACAACAGACGGGTTCCAAATTCGGAAACAAGTACACCAAGGCTGTATATTGTCACCCTGCTTGTTTAACTTATATGCAGAGCACATTGTGAGAAATGCCAGGCTGGATAAAGCACAAGCTGGAATCAAGATTGCCAGGAGAAATATCAATAACCTCAGATACACTGATGATACCACCCTTATGGCAGAAAGCGAAGAAGAACTAAAGAGCCTCTTGATGAAAGTGAAAGAGGAGAGTGAAAAGGGTGGCTTAAAACTCAACATTCAGAAAACTAAGATCATAGCATCCGGTTCCATCACTTCTTGGCAAATAGATGGGAAAACAATGGGAACAGTGACAGACTTTATTTTGGGGGGCTCCAAAATCACTACAGATGGTGATTGCAGCCATGAAATTAAGACACTTGCTCCTCAGAAGAAAAGTTAATGACCAACCTAGATAGCATATTCAAAAGCAGAGACATTATTTTGCCAACTATATCCATCTAGTTAAGCTATGATTTTTCCAGTAGTCATGTATGGATGTAAGAGTTGGACTATAAAGAAAGCTGAGCACCAAAGAATTGATGCTTTTGAACTGTGGAGTTGGAGAAGACTCTTAAGAGTTTCTTGGACTGCAAGGAGATCCAACCAGTCAATCCTAAAGGAAATCAGTCCTGAATATTCACTGGAAGGGCTGATGCTAAAGCTGAAACTCCAATATTTTGGCCACCTGATGCAAAGAACTAATTCACTTGAAAAGACCTTGATGCTGGGAAGGATTGAAGGCTGAAGGAGAAGGGGGCAACAGAGGATGAGATGGTTGGATGGCATTACCAGTTCGATGGATATGAGTTTGAGCAAGCTCTGGGAGTTGATGTTGGGCAGGGAAGCCTGGTGTGCTGCTGTCCATGGGGTCACAAAGAGTCAGACACATATGAACAACTAAACTCAACTGCATGGAGCAACGAAGCACACACGTTTGTCCAGAATGCTGTGTGTGCATGCCCTTCTGTTCCATATTGGTCGATTTAAGTCTTTGTTCTGGTCCCAGAACTGGGTTACAATAAATCTTCAGTTTAAATACCTGTAAAATGAGGTTAATAATTGACCCAGACTCCTCTGGCAACTAGGACTTCCCCAGTGGCTCAGCAGTACAAAATCTGCCTGCAGAGCAGGATACTCAGGAGACAAGGTTGTGATCCCTGACTTGGGACTATCCCTTAAGGGAAGAAATGACAACACACACCAGTATTCTTGCCTGGAAAATCCTATAAACAAGAAGCCTGGCGGGCTACAATCCAAAGGGTACAAAGAGTCAGACATGACTGAGCGCACACATTGGGCAAAAGAGCTTAGGAGCAGTGGGCCTGGATTCTCATTCTAAAGCAGAGAGACCGTCCTGCTGCTGCTGCTGCTGCTAAGTCGCTTCCGCCGTGTCCAACTCTGTGCAACCCCATAGACGGCAGCCCACCAGGCTCCCCCGTCCCTGGGATTTTCCAGGCAAGAACACTGGAGTGGGTTGCCATTTCCTTCTCCAATGCGTGAAAGTGAAGTCGGTCAGTTGTGTCTGGCTCTTAGCGACCCCATGGACTGCAGCCTACCAGGCTCCTCCGTCCATGGGCTATAAGCGTACTGGAGCGGGGTGCCATTGCCTTCGTGAGCAGAGCTTTTAAGGCAGGGAAAAGCTCTTTTCTGCTGCCATCTAGTGTGCATCTTGGGAATAACACTTGAGTGGAGGTTACCAGGAAAAGTTCTCTCCAAAGGTTTCTGAGCCAGTGAATAACCCGTCAGATCCAGGGCCATGCCCCAGATGCAGTCATCTGTACCCGGGATGCGGCCCACTGGAAAATGGAGTCTTCAAGGAGAGACCTAGAGCAGAACCTGACATACCCTGCATGGACCACCTTCTCACCGGGCTCTGACCTAGGCATACCTTTTGTCACCTCCCACTCTTGGTTCTCTGCCTTCCTCAGGGTAGGTTTTGAACTAACAGAGTGCTCAGATAGCCTCTGTAAATTATCACATCTGAGGACAGTGAGGTGCAAGCCAAAGATTTATTTTTCAAGTAAAATAAGGCAGCCCAGGAAGAGCAGAACGGGGCTGCTGACAGAGGCTGCCCAAGGCTGAGAACAGAAAGCTTGGATGAGGAAAGACGCAGGAAGCCTGACTGTAGCCACCAGGGAGCGCTAGGGAGGTGGGTTGGGGAATGGTCCTGGGCCCTTACCCAGGTGCTGGGGCTGAAGGGGCCTTGGAGACTCAACTCCAGGTGCAGAGTTTGCAAGAGGAGCTGAATACCAGGCTCCTCGGGCTGCTTTGCTGGAACAACCACCCCCTGTACAACTGTAGTAACTGGACCGCTCCAGAGGGTTGGGGTGAAGCCCATCAGCTTTGCCCTGGCATGAAGCGTCTTTTCCAAGGCTGGAACCATGCTCAGGTTCAGAGGGCTGGGGTGGTGCAGAAACATCAGGTTCTGGGGGGGTCTAAAGGCATATATGGAAGACCTGGGGAAACAGCAATGATTCAAACAAGACTCCTCCAAAAGATCTCAAACCCACAGGCCAACACACAGACAGCACAGTCAGTAGGCCGTAGTCAGGCAGCAGTTCAACATGCCATGGCCTAGGGCAGGGAAAGTCAGACACCCCAGGCAGAGAACAGCCATTCCTACAGCTGGAGCACAGCTCTACAGGAAACACCAGGGCTGCAAGTGCCACAAGTGGCCATCATGTGCAGACCCAACCAAGTAACGGTGAGGGCCAGTGGGGGCCACACTGAAGGCTGAGCACAGGCTTCCTCCTTGAGAAGACAGGCTGAGCGCCCTCTGCAGGGAAGCGCTGGTCACCAACACCCTTGGCCAGCACCGGCACAATCATAAGGAGGAAGAAGAAAGTGTGAAAAGAGAACGGTTGCAACAGCTTCCTCAGCTCCTGGGGGAAGAATTTGAGAAATCACAGTACTGGGGCAATTATTTCCTCAGAAGAAGCCAGAACCTAAGGTTCAGGGAGGTGGGGCGGGGAGGGGGGTATTCATACTTTACCCAGAATTTTGCCTCTGGCTCCTAGCCCCTTACTCACTCAATTCCTACTGCAATGTCTTGATGAGGGGATACCAACTCTGGTTACAGAAGAGGCCAGCAAAATCATCTGTGTCCAGTTTCCAAACCATGGACCCTGCAGTGCTCTCTGTTTCAGAAAGCTGAGCTGTGTGAGGGTGAGACCGTGGTGGAGGAGCCCGGGGAAGCCTGGGCAGAAGCCCAGAGCCAGCTTTCTCATCTACGCAGAGTTCTCTTCTCCACACCCCCACAGGACCACGAGTCCTGATTCCTGCTAGGAATGATTCATTCTGGAATCTTATGCATAATATAAGCACAGTGGGGGTGGGCATGAGGGTAGGGGTATGAGGAATATATAGGTTTGTGGCCTTCCTTAGACTGGAAGCCTTAACATCTCAGCCTTTTCTGTTTGGGGTGCTGTCTGCTAATTGTGAGGAGTTCAGTTACCATAGGGAATGACTAAGCTTCCCCAAAGACCTGAATCCATTTCATCTTCACGTATTTTTCCATCCCAAGGGCCTTCTGTCCCCCACCAGTTCTCTGGGGCTTCTTTAGGGGATGGCTGTGTGTCCCTTCCGAGTAGGCTTTCCTGGCCCCAGCCCGTTAGGGGGCCAAGGCTTACCTCTAGTGTGGTGCTGGCGTTAGAAGGTAGGGGTGGTCTGGCCCCAGTCTCCCTCCCTTTTGACACCAGTCCCCACTCAGGCCTCCAACTTGTTCTCAGAGGCCATCTTCCCCTTTCCCCTCCACCATGTCCTTCTCTTGCACTTTCCTCCCCAGAAGGCCCAGCTTCCCTGCTTTAAGACTTCCACAAAAGGTCTTCCACCACAATCCATCCTCTCATTTTCCCCAGCCAGGATCATGCTTCCTCCTCAGTTCCTCCAGGGCATTTTGTCTACACCTCCGGAAGAACCTGCCTCTGTCTGCCCTTCATAACTGACATGAGACACGAAGATGAACAAATGCAGGTCCCTCTACAGGAACCGACGACCTCACTGAGGAGAAAGACGTGGAGACAAGTAAATTACTCAAGTTTTGAGCCACCAACTTTGGGCAGCAGTGGAGAGGGTGTCATGTAAGTAAATCAAAGGGTCTATAATTTGAACATTCACCAAATATTGTCAATGGATTGAATAAAATGACATGACTTAAGGAGTTTCAAAAGGGAGGAGTTATGTGTCTACCTACGGCTGATTCAGACTTCCCTAGTGGCTCAGGTGGTAAAGCGTCTGTCTACAATGTGGGAGACCTGGATTCGTTCCCTGGGTTGGGAAGATTCCCTGGAGAAGGAAATAGCAACCCACTCCAGTACTCTTGCCTGGAAAATCCCATGGACGGAGGAGCCTGGTGTCCATGGGGTCGCAAAGAGTCAGACACGACTGAACGACTTCACTTCACTTATGGCTGATTCATGTTGAGCTTTGACAGAAAACACCAAAATTCTGTAAAGCAATTATCCTTCAATAAAAAATAAATTCATTTTTAAGATGATATGCCTTACTGTATGCATTTTTCCTCTTATATGACTGTATAATTAGTATTTAATAAAATACGAGTATTTTCAGAGTGACACTCAGTACAGAGCAGTTTTTGTCATTGTGTCTTTTCTTGCCAAGTGATAAGGGTACAGAGTGTTATCACATGGGGTTTTGTGAGATGCTGGGATATTTCTTCCTGAAGAGATATCTCTTCTTGAAGAAATAAAAGGATATTTCTTCTTGTAGAGATTCTTAATACTGTCGTTGTTTTCGACAGGCCTTGGGCACAGAACCACCTTCTCCTAGAAGGGCTGAGTCTCACCTTAGTTTTGAAGCTCTCCACATCATCAAAACCTACCCACTATGCCCTGAAAGACATAGGGCACCTTCTGGTCCTTGATTCTGTGCTCAGCAACACCCTTCCAGGAGCAGACCTGTAGGAGAAGAAGGCAGAGCTGGAAAGGCGATGAGAGGCACTGCATGCATTGTCTCCTTGTTATGAGGAGACTCAGTTCAGTTCAGTCACTCAGTCGTGTCCGACTCTTTGCAACCCCATGAACCGCAGCACGCCAGGCCTCCCTGTCCATCACCAACTCCCAGAGTTCACTCAAACTCATGTCTATCAAGTCAGTGATGCCATCCAGCCATCTCATCCTCCATCGTCCCCTTCTCCTCCTGCCCCCAATCCCTCCCAGCATCAGAGTCTTTTCCAATGAGTCAACTCTTCGCATGAGGTGGCCAAAGTACTGGAGTTTCAGCTTCAGCATCAGTCCTTCCAATGAACACCCAGGACTGATCTCCTTTAGGGTGGAATGGTTGGATCTTCTTGCAGTCCAAGGGGTTCTCAAGAGTCTTCTCCAACACCACAGTTCAAAAGCATCAATTCTTTGGTGCTCAGCTTTCTTCACAGTCCAACTCTCACATCCATATATGACCACTGGAAACACCATAGACTTGACTAGATGGACCTTTGTTGGCAAAGTAATGTCTCTGCTTTTCAATATGCCATCTAGGTTGGTCATAACTTTCCTTCCAAGGAGTAAGCATCTTTTAATTTTATGGCTGCAGTCACCATCTGCAGTGATTTTGGAGCCCAAAAAAATAAAGCCTGACACTGTTTCCCCATCTATTTTCCATGAAGTGATGGGTTCTGGCTGCGTAAAACCAGCTTGAACATCTGGAAGTTTATGGTTCACGTATTGCAGAGGCCTGGCTTGGAGAATTTTGAGCATTACTTTACTAGCATGTGAGACAAGTGCAATTGTGTGGTAGTTTGAGCATTCTTTGGCATTGCCTTTCTTTGGCATTGGAATGAAAACTGACCTTTTCCAGTCCTGTGGCCTCTGCTGAGTTTCCCAAACTTGCTGGCATATTGAGTGCAGCACTTTCACAACATCATCTTTCAGGATTTGAAATAGCTCAACTGGAATTCCATCACCTCCACTAGCTTTGTTCGTAGTGATGCTTTCTAAGGCCCACTTGACTTCACATTCCAGCATGCCTGGCTCTAGGTGAGTGATCAACATCGTGATTATCTGGGTCGTGAAGATCTTTTTTATACAGTTATTCTGTGTATTCTTGCCATCTCTTGTTAATATCTTCTGCTTCTGTTAGGTCCACACCATTTCTGTCCTTTATCGAGCTCATATTTGCATGAAATGTTCCCTTGGTATCTCTAATTTTCTTGAAGACATCTCTAGTCTTTCCCATTCTGTTGTTTTCCTCTATTTCCTTTCATTGATTGCTGAGGGAGACTTTCTTATCTCTCCTTGTTACTCTTTGGAACTCTGCATTCAGATGCGTATATCTTTCCTTTTCTCCTTTGCTTTTCACTTCTCTTCTTTTCACAGCTTTTTGTAAGAGCTCTCCAGACAGCCATTTTGCTTTTTTGCATTTCTTTTCCATGGGGATGGTCTTGATCCCTGTCTCCTGTACAATGTCATGAACCTCCGTCCATAGTTCATCAGGCACTCTGTCTATCAGATCTAGGCCCTTAAATCTATTTCTTACTTCCACTATATAATCATAAGGGATTTGATTTAGGTCACACCTGAATGGTCTAGTGGTTTTCCTACTTTCTTCAATTTAAGTCTGAATTTGGCAATAAGAAGTTCATGACCTGAGCCACAGTCAGCTCCTGGTCTTGTTTTTGCTGACTGTATAGAGCTTCTCCATCTTTGGCTGCAAAGAATGTAATCAATCTGATTTCAGCGTTGACCACCTGGTGATTACCATGTGTAGAGTCTTCTCTTCTGTTTTTGGAAGAGGGTGTTTGCTATGACCAGTGCATTTTCTTGGCAAAACTCTATTAGCCTTTGCCCTGCTTCATTCCGTACTCCAAGGCCAAATTTGCCTGTTACTCCAGGTGTTTCTTGACTTCCTACTTTTGCATTCCAGTACCCTATAATGAAAAGGACATCTTTTTTGGGTGTTAGTTCTAAAAGGTCTTGTAGGTCTTCATAGAACCATTCAACTTCAGCTTCTTCAGCGTTACTGGTTGGGGCATAGGCTTGGATTACTGTGATATTGAATGGTTTGCCTTGGAAATGAACAGAGATCATTCTGCATTTTTGAGATTGCATCCAAGTACTGCATTTCGGACTCTTTTGTTGACCATAATGGCTACTCCATTTCTTCTAAGAGATTCCTGCCCACTGCCGCTGCAGTCGCTTCAGTCATGTCCGACTCTGTGCAACCCCATGGACTGCAGCCTACCAGGCTCCTCCATCCATGGGATTTTCCAGGCAACAGTACTGGAGTGGGATGCCATTGCCTTCTCTGTTCCTGCCCACAGTAGTAGATATAATGGTCATCTGAGTTAATTTCACCCATTCTAGTCCATTTTAGTTTGCTGATTCCTAGAATGCCGACGTTCACTCTTAGCATCTCCTGTTTGACCACTTCCAATTTGCCTTGATTCATGGACCTAGCATTCCAGGTTCCTATGCAATAATGCTCTTTACATGATCAGACCTTGCTTCTACCACCAGTCACATCCACAACTGAGTATTGTTTTTGCTTTGGCTCCATCCCTTCATTCTTTCTGGAGTTATTTCTCCACTAATCTCCAGTAGTATATTGGGCACTTACCGACCTGGGGAGTTCCTCTTTCAGTATCCTATCATTTTGCCTTTTCATACTGTTCATGGGGTTCTCAAGGCAAGAATACTGAAGTGGTTTGCCATTTCCTTCTCCAGTGGACCACATTCTGTCAGACCTCTCCACCATGACCCACCCATCTTGGGTGGCCCCACATGGCATGGCTCAGTTTCATTGAGTTAGACAAGGCTGTGGTCCATGTGATCAGATTGGCTAGTTTTCTGTGATTATGGTTTCAGTGTGTCTGCCCTCTAATGCCCTCTCGCAACACCTACCGTCTTACTTGGGTTTCTCTTGCCTTGGATGTGGGGTATCTCTTCAGGAATGCTCCAGCAAAGCGCAGCCACTCCTCCTTACCTTGGACCAGGTCACCCGTCTGACCTTGAATGTGGAGTAGCTCCTTTCGGCCCTCCTGCGCCCTTGCAGCTGCCACTCCTCGGACGTGGGATAGCTCCTCTCAGCCACTCCTGTGCCATCGCAGCCTGGCACTCTTGGTCCCATGAGGAGACTAGAGACTAAAAATTCATGTCTGAGAAGCCTGGAGAACCGAGGAAGTTCTAGACTGAGTGATCTAGAACTGTGGATTTAGTGAGGCACCTGGGCTTAAGGATAAAACCAAAAGGACATACATGGGATGGAATTTATCAGACCAGAATTCACTATGCCTGGCATCCTAGTTCAGAAGTTATGGGAGAAGGAGCCCCTGCTCTGCACAGTACTCAGGGTGGTTCTGGGTTTTCTTACTTCATGGTAAGCTAGCAGTCTTTGGTTCCCCTCCATCTTTGGTGAAGGGATCAGGAATTCCATGCCCTGTGGCTTGAGCCCTCACTGTGGTGTCCAACGAGGAGGCCAGGGTAAAGGATCGTCCGTAGGTGGGCATAGCCACCATTGTGTGGCAGAGTCCTGGTAGTAGATGAGGAGTGTCAGGGTTAATTTTCTTTGCCTTCAAACTGGGTCTGCTCATCCAAGGCTGGTGGCTCCAGAGGAGTTTCATGAACCTTTACTGGGGCTCCAACCCTGCCCCCATCTTCTTTAGATCCTATCTTAGACCCTCAACCCAGTGAGAGAAGCTACATGGACCTATAGCCAAGGGCTTGGGCTCTGGAGTCTGATGGTCATTGACTGAGTAAATATTTATTGAAGGCTTGCTGTGTGCCAGGTACTGTCCTAGATGCTTGGGATAACTCAGTGAGCAAAGATCCCTGCCTTACTCAGCAACTTATTTGACTGCTAAGCCTCAGCCTTCCTATCTATAAAATGGAAGTAATAAAAGTATTTGTCTCTAAGAGCATTGTGAAAATTAAAAGATATAATGCATGTATAAGATCTAAGACAATGCAATAAAGGGGAGCTGTGATTATGATCATTACAATCACTGCTGTTTCACCTTCAGTACAAGAGCAGAGAATTTTATTTATCTCTGTATCCCCAGTGCCTAGAACAACACCTGACACTGAGATGCACGAATAGAACAAATGAGCACAGGGCTTCTTCACCACCTCTGCACAAGGCCTTCTCCCATCGTGTACTGCTTGACATAACGCCCCCAGGCTTACAACATGAGGAGGTACACCATACAGCCCTGTAAAATAAACAAATAATGAAGACTCTTCCTTGCCAGGATGATGGGTTCATTTTCTCCAACAAGCCATTCTGCTTTAGTCCAGATTTCCTAGTTACTCTAGCAACCTCTTAGCACTTAGGTTATTTTCACTGTACTGACTGACGTGTATTTCTTTTTGATGGTCTGTAAGATTTACCTCTTTGATCAAATTAGAGCTTTCTGAAAGCAGAGATCAGAGCACCCTGCTAAGCTCTGTGGCGTTTTTATCCAAATTTGGAAAATTCACCCCTCTGATCAGAAGCAGTCTGACAGGGCACACAGTACGCAGAGTAGAAGGCCTCTTTGTAGGAGGGGAAAGGCCTCCATTCCCCCAGATTGACCCAGAGCACACAGTTTGGAGGGCACCATGCCAGTGGGGGTTCTACCCCTCACTTCTCAACTGAAGGGCTTTGTGTGTCTCCCCACATACCCGGGCTGGCTTCCCCTGGGACCCATACAGTTTTCCAGGTGAGAGTGGAGGGTTGGGCTGTGTGAGATCTAGACATCTGGCCCCAGTGCCTAAAGAAGTATACTTTATTTGTGAAAAGTCACACAAGTCCTAAAGGTTCCACCTAGCTGACACACAAAGATGTGGGCTCCTCAGAATTAACAAATATTTTAATTTAGGACACTTTGTTGTTCTTGTTTATGCTAAGAAGGAGAAATGATATGGCCAGTCTTGACTTTTAAAACATAGAATGGGCTTATAAAACCATCTAGCCTACTCAGTGAGGAAGAGCTGGGCAGGAAACCCCCCCACCCCTACCCCAGTCTGGATTCAGGTCTGCCCTTTCCAGGGACTGGGGTGGGGTAGGGGTGGCTCTTCCCTGAGTGACGTCCCCTGAGATGCTGTCAACTTGGGAAAGCTCTTGCCTGTTAAAGCACTTTCCAGAATGTCAGTTAGTGACAAGGAGCAAAAGTTATCCATTATTGTGAAGGAAACGGGATTGAGGGTATATGAAGGGAGCAGGAACCATTTGAACTGAAAACTTGAGCTCAAAGACAGCCTCCCAAATAGTCACTGGTTTATATGATACTGTTAGATTGGTTTATTGTGTCTAATATAAGCCAAAATGCTACACATTCTGTCACATCAAGAAGAATAAAATACCTAGGAATAAACCTACCTAAGGAGACAAAAGACCTGTACTCAGAAAGCATGAAAGCTGGCACCTGCATGGAACACTAAAAACCAACTTTTATTATCTACAAGAAGTGCCTATCTTAACACTGAACGTTAGTGAAGACTTTAAAGGAAAACATGACAGTCTGGTTGAAAAGGTAAAAGACTTTTTGAGCACTTTGTGATCTCGCTAAAGGCTACACGCAGCCAAATGATTCCACCTTCTTCAGCTTTGTATCTGCATAGGTCCATTTTCATATGACTCTCTTCTAAATCCAAGTTTTTAACTACTTTTGTTCCAAAAATAATTTTTTTATATGAATCCTATACAAAAGTTAAGGTCTGCCTAGTCAAGGGTATGGTTTTTCCAGTGGTCATGTATGGATGTGAGAGTTGGACTGTGAAGAAGGCTGAGTGCCGAAGAACTGATGCTTTTGAACTGTGGTGTTGGAGAAGACTCTTGAGAGTCCCTTGGACTGCAAAGAGATCCAACCAGTCCATTCTAAAGGAGATCAGTCCTGGGTATTCATTGGAAGGACTGATGCTGAAGCTGAAACTCCAATACTTTGGCCACCTCATACAGAGAGTTGACTCATTGGAAAAGACCCTGATGTTGGGAGGGATTGGGGGCAGGAGGAGAAGGGGACGACAAAGGATGAGATGGCTGGATGGCGTCACTGACTCGATGGACATGAGTCTGACTGAACTCCGGGAGTTGGTGATGGACAGGGAGGCCTGGCGTGCTGCGATTCATGGGGTCGCAAAGAGTCAGACACGACTGAGCAACTGAACTGAACTGATACAAAAGTTTATAACTAGCTTCTCTCTCTCTCTCTCTCTCTCTCTATCGGGGATTTAAAGAAGCAAAGACATTTAAGTATCCCTTACAAGAAGGAGTCTGGGGGTAGGTGGTTCTAGAATCATTATAGTAGTTAAACTACATCATAAAGGATCCAGCCTCCTTCTGTCTTTCCTTTATTATCCTCCTCAGATGGTCGACTCTTTCTTTTTTCCTGGTGCTTCTCATCTCACTAACCAGTTTCTTAGCTGGAAACTTTAATGCTACATAGCAAATGGTAATACGTCCTGTGTAAGTAAATTAGTGTATCTATTAAAAATTGAAACATGGAATTTAAGGAATCCCTTGTGGCTCAGCTGGTAAAGAAACCACCTGCAATGTGGGAGACCTGGGTTCGATCCCTGGGTTGGGAAGATCCCCTGGAGAAGGGAAAGGCTACCCACTCCAGTATACTGGTCTGGAGAATTTCGTGGACTGTATAGTTCATGGGGTTGCAAAGAGTCAGAGTTGATTGAATGAATTTCAGTCACTGAAAACTATAAGATGCTGATGAAAGAAATCAAAGAAGACACAAACAGATGGAAAGATATATCATGTTCATGGATTGGGAGAATTAATATAGTCAAAATGTCTATATTACTCAAAGCAAACTACAGATTCAATGCAATCCCTATCAAATTACCAACATCATTTTTCACAGAACTAGAACAAAAAATCTCAAAATTTGTAAGAAGAAACAAAAAACCCCAAATACCCAAAGCAATCTTGAGAAGGAAAAGTGGAGCTGGAGGAATCAAGCTCCTGACCTCAGACTATACTACAAAGCTACAGTCATCAAAATAATACAGTGCTGGTGCAAAAATAGAAATAGAGATCAATGGAACAGGATAGAAAACCCAGAAATAAACCTACGCATTTATGATCAATTAATCTATGACAACAGAGGCAAGATTACAATATTGGAAAGATCCCTTCAACAAAGGTACTGGGAAAACAGGACAGCCACGTGTTAAAAAATGAAATTAGATCTTTCTTTAACTCATTTACAAAAATAAGCTCAAAATGGATTAAAGACCTAAATGTGAGACCAGACACTAAAGATCTCCTAGAGGAAAACATAGGCAGAACACTATCTGACATAAATCACAGCAACATCTTTTTCAATCCATCTCCTAGAACAATGGAAATAAAAACAAAAATAAACAAATGGGACCTACTTAAACTCAAAAGTTTTTCTTTTGAAAACTTAACCAAGTTTTCAAAAGAAAACAATAAACAAAATGAAAAGACAACCCACTGATTGGGAGAAAACATTTGCAAATGATTTGACTGGTAAGAGATTAGTCTCCAAAATTTATAAACAGCTTATAAGGCTTAACAGCATCAAAGCAAACAATCCACTCAAAA
This sequence comes from Bos mutus, assembly GCF_027580195.1. Taxonomy (NCBI): domain Eukaryota; kingdom Metazoa; phylum Chordata; class Mammalia; order Artiodactyla; family Bovidae; genus Bos; species Bos mutus. The sequence continues at coordinate 442,926 of NC_091632.1, forward strand.
AATGTGTAGAAGACCTAAACAGATATTTCTTTAAAAACAAAATACAGATGGTCAATAGGCACATGAAAAGATGTTCAACATCACTAACTATTCAGTTCAGTTCAGTTCAGTCACTCAGTCGTGTCTGACTCTTTGCGACCCCATGAATCACAGCACGCCAGGCCTCCTTGTCCATCACCAACTCCCAGAGTTCACTCAAACCCACGTCCATCGAGTCAGTGATGCCATCCAGCCATCTCATCCTCTGTCGTCCCCTTTTCCTCCCACCCCCAATCCCTCCCAGCATCAGAGTCTTTTCCAATGAGTCAACTCTTCGCATGAGGTGGCCAAAGTACTGGAGTTTCAGCTTTAGCATCATTCCTTCCAAAGAACACCCAAGACTGATCTCCTCTAGAATTATTAGAGAAATGAAAATCAAAAATACAATGAGATATCACCTCACATCAGCCAGAATGGTTATCTCCAAAAAAATCCACAAAAATGCTGGAGAGGATGTGGAGAGAAGGAACCCTCCTACACTGTTGCTGGGAATGTAAATTGGTACAGCTACTATAGAGAACAATATGGTGGTCCTTGAATAACTAAAATTATAGCTACCCTTAGATAAGGTGTTATGTCCAACTCTTTGCAACCCCAAGGATTGTAGCCTACCAGTCTATGAAATTCTCCAGGCAAGAATACTGGAGGGGGTAGCCATTCACTTCTCCAGAGAGCTACCATATGACCCTGCAATCCCACCCCTGGGCATATATCCAGAGAAAAACATGATTTGAAAAGATACATGCATCCCAATGTTCATTGCAGCACTGTTTACAACAGCCAAGACATGGAAGCAATCTAAATGTCCATCAACAGATGAATGGCTAAACAGGATATGGTGGGTGTGTGTGTGTGTGTGTGTGTGTGTAAGAATGAAATGATGCCATTGGCAGCCACATGGATGGACATAGAAAGCTCATACTGAGTGTAGTACATCAGACAGAGAAGAGGAAATATCATATGACATCCCTTATATGTAGAACCTAAAAAGAAATGATACAAATGAACCTACTACAAAACAGAAAGAGACTCACTTAGAAAGTGAGACATGGTTGCTGGGGGAAAGGATAGTTAGGGAGTTTGGGATGAACATGTACACACTGTTATATTTTAAATGGATAATCAACAAGGACCTACTGTATAGCACATGGAACTCTGCTCAATGTTATGTGGCATTGGATAGTAAGGAAGCTTTGGGGGAGAATGGATGGACACATGTATATGTTGTGGCTGAGTCCCTGTACTCTTCACCTGAAACTATCACAATATTGTTAATCAGCTATTGCTGTTCAGTCGCTCAGTCATGTCCGACTGTTTGCAACCCAATGAACTGCAGCACAACAGACTTCCTTATTCTTTACTATTTCTGGGAGTTTGCTCAATCTCATGTCCATTGAATTGGTGATGCCAGCCAACCATCTCATCTTCTGTCATCCCCTTCTCCTCCTGCCTTCAGTCTTTCCCAGCATCAGGGCCTTTTCCAATGAGTCAGCTCTTTGCATCAGGTTGTCAAAGTGTTGGAGTTCCAGCTTCAGCATCAGTCCTTCCAGTGAATGTTCAGGGTTGATTTCCTTTAGGATTGACTGGTTTAATCTCCTTGCAGTAGAAGGGACTCTCAAGGGTCTTTTTCAGCACCACAGTTAGAAACCATCAATTCTTTGACACTCAGACGTTTTTATGGTCCAACTCACATCTGTACATGACTACTATAAAAATCATAGATTTGGCTATACAAACCTTTGTTGGTGAAGTGATATCCTGCCTTTTAATACTCTGTCTAGATTTGTCATAGCTTTCCTTCCAAGGAGCAAGCATCTTTTAATTTCATGGCTGCATTGATTTTGGAATTAAAAAAAAAAGTCTGTTACTGTTTCCATTGTTTCCCCATCTATTTGCCATGAAGTGATGGGACTGGATGCCATGACCTTATTTTTTGAATGTTGAGTTTTAAGCCTGCTTTTTCACTCTCCTCTTTCACCTTCATCAAGAAGCCCCTTAGTGCCTCTTCACTTTCTGCCATAAGAGTCGTAACATTGCATATCAGAGGTTATTGGTATTTATCCCGGCAATCTTTATTCCATCTCGAGCTTCATCCAGACCAGCATTCACATGGTGTGCTCTACATATACGTTAAATAAGGAGGGTGACAACAAATAGCCTTGATACTCCTTTCCAAATTTGGAACCAGTCCATTTTTCCATGTCTAGTTCTAACTGTTACTTCTTGACCTGCATATATATTTCTCAAGAGGCAGGTAAGGTGGTCTGGTCTTCCCATCTCTTTAAGAATTTTCCATAGTTTGGTGTGATCCACACAGTCAAAAGCTTTAACAATGAAGCAGAAGTAGATATTTTTCTGGAATTCCCTTGCTTTCTCTAGGATCCAATGAATGTTGGCAATTTGATCTCTGATTCCTCTGCCTTTTCTAAATCTAGCATGTATATCTTAAAGTTCTTTGTTCACAAACTGTTGAAGCTTAGCTTGAAGGATTTTGAGCATCACTTTGCTAGCATGTGAAATGAGTGCAATTGTGTGGTAGTTTGAACATTCTTTGGCATTACCCTTCTTTGTGGTTGGAATGAAAACTGACCTTTTCCAGTCCTCTGACCACTGCTGAGTTTTCCAAATTTCTAATGGCATATTGAGTGCAGCACTTTAATAGCATAATCTTTTAAGATTTGAAATAGCTCAGCTGGAATTCCATCACCTCCACTAGCTTTGTTTGTAGTAATGCTTCCTAAGGTCCACTTGACTTCACACTCCAGCACGTCTGAATGTAGGTGAGTGATGATACCACTGTGGTTATCCCAGTCATTAAAACCTTTTTTGTATAGTTCCTCTGTGTATTCTTGCCTCCTCTTCTTAATATCTTCTGCTTCTGATAGGTCCATATTGTTTCTATCCTTTATTGTGCCCTTTTTTGCATGAAATATCCCTTGGTATCTCTAATTTTTCTTGATGAGATCTCTAGCCTTTACCATTCTATTGTTTTCCTCTATTTCTTTGCACTCTTCACTTAAAGCCTTCTTATCTCTCCTTGCTATTATTTGGAACTCTGCATTCAGATGTGCATCTTCCTTTTTCTCCTTTGCCTTTAGCTTCTCTTCTTTTCTCAGCTATTTGTAGGCCTCCTTAGATAACCATTTCCCTTTTTGCATTTCCTTTTCTTGGGGATGGCTTTGGTCACTGCCTCCTGTACAGTGATAGGAACCTCTGTCAGTAGCTCTTCAGGCACTCTGCCAGATCTAACCCCTAATCTTCCAGATCTAACCCCTTGGCCCTATTTGTCACTCCCGCTGTATAAGCATAAGAGATTTTACTGAGGTCATACCTGAGTGGCTTAGTGGTTTTCCCTGCTTTCTTCAACTTAACTCTGATTTTGCAATAAGGAGCTGATGATCTGAACCACAGTCAACTTCAAGTCTTGTTTTTGCTGACTGCATAGAGTTTCTTCACCTTTGGCTGCAAAGAATGTAATCATCTAATTTTGATATTGACATCTGGTGATGACCATGTGTAGAGTTCTCTCTTGTGTTGTTGGAAGAGGGTGTTTGCTATGACCTGTATGTTCTCTTGCCAAAACTCTGTTAGGCTTTGCCTTGCTTCATTATGTACTCCAAGGCCAAACTTGACTGTTACTCCAGGTATCTCTTGACTTCCTACTTTTGCTTTCCAGTCCCCTATTATGATAAGGACATCCTTTGGGGGTGTAGGTTCTAGAAGGTCTTGTAGGTCTTCATAGAACTGTTAAACTCCAGCTTCTTTGGCATTAGTGTTGGGGTACAGGATTGAATTACAGATATTCAATTCCAGATATTCAAGCTGAATTTAGAAAAGGCAGAGGAACCAGAGATCAAATTGCCAATATCCATTGGATCATTGAAAAAGCAAGAAAGTTCCAGAAAAACATCTACTTCTGCTTTATTGACTATGCCAAAGCCTTTGACTGTATGGATAACAACAAACTCTGGATAACTCTTAAAGAGATTGGAATACCAGACCACCTTACCTGCCTCTTCAGAAATCTGTATGCAGGTCAGGAAGCAACAGTTAGAACTGGACATGGAACAACAGACTGTTCCAAATTGGGAAAGAAGTAAGCCAAGGCTGTATATTGTCACCCTGCTTATTTAACTTATATGCAGAGTACATCATAAGAAATGCTGGGCTGGATAAAGCACAAGCTGGAATCAAGATTGCCAGGAGAAATATCAATAACCTCAGATATTCAGATGACACCACCCTTATGGCAGAAAGTGAAGAACTAATGAGCCTCTTGATGAAAATGAAAGAGGAGAGTGAAAACGTTGGATTAAAGCTCAACATTCAAAAACTAAGATCATGGCATCCAGTCCCACCACTTCATGGGAAGTAGATGGGGAAACAGTGGAAACAGTGTCAGACTTTATTTTGGGGGGCTCCAAAATCATTGCTGATGGTGATTGCAGCCATGAAACTAAAAGACGCTTACTCCTTGGAAGCAAAGTTATGACCAACCTAGACAGCATATTAAAAAGCAGAGACGTTACTTGGCCAGTGAAGGTCTGTCTAGTCAAAGCTATGGTTTTTCCAATAGTCATGTATGGATGTGAGAGTTGGACTATAAAGAAAGCTGAGCATTGAAGAATTGATGATTTTGAACTATGGTATTGGAGAAGACTCTTGAGAGTCCCTTGGACTGCAAGGAGATCAAACCAGTCAATCCTTAAGGAAATCAGTCCTGAATATTCATTGGAAGAACTGATGCTTAAGCTCCAATAATCTGGTCACCTGATGCAAAGAACTGACTCATTTGAAAAGACCCTGATGCTGGGAAAGATTGAAGGCAGGAGGAGAAGGGGACAACAGAGGATGAGATGATTGGATGGCATCACCAGTGCAATGGACATGAGTTTGAGTAAGCTCTGGGAGTTGGTGATGGACAGGGATGCATGGCATGCTGCAGTCCATGGGGTCACAAAGAGTAGACATGACCGAGTGACTGAACTGAACTGAACTGACTGTGATATTAAATGGTTTGCTTCAGAAATGAACTAAGACCATTCTGTCATTTTTGAGATTGCACCCAAGTACTGCATTTCTGACTCTTTTGTTGACTATGAGGGCTACTCCATTTCTTCTAAGGGATTCTTGCCTACAGTCGTAGATGTATTCATTATCTGAATTAAATTTTCCCATTCCCATCCATTTTAGTTCACTGATTCCTAAAATATTGATGTTCACTCTTGTTCCTGCTTGACCACATCCAATTTACCTTGATTCATGGACCTAGCATTCCAGGTTTCTATGCAATATTGGTATTTACAGCATTTGACTTTGCTTTCACCACTGGACATATCCACAGCTGGGAGTAATTTCCTCTTTGGCTCAGCCTCTTCATTGCTTCTGGAGCTATTTCTCTGCTCCCCTCCAGTAGCATCTTTGACACCTACTGACCTGGGCAGTTCATCTTTTAGTGTCTTATCTCTTTGCCTTTTTATATTGTTCATGGGGTTCTCAAGGAAAGAATTCTGAAGCAGTTTGCCATTCTCTTCTCCTGTAGACCACAGCTTGTCAGAACTCTCCACCATGACTCATCTGTCTTGGGTGACCCTACATGGCATGGCTCATGGTTTCATAAAGTTACACAAAGCTATGATCCATGTGATCATTTTGGTTAGTTTTCTGTGATTTTGGTTTTCATTTTGTCTCCCCTCTGATGGAGGAGGATAAGAGGCTTATGCAAGCTCCCTGATGGAAGGGGCTAGCTGTGGGGAAAACTGTGTCTTGCTCTGGCAGGCAAGGCCATGCCCAGTAAATCTTTAATCCAATTTTCTGCTGTTGAGTGAGGTTATGTTCCCTTGCTGTAGTTTGGCCTGAGGCCAAACTATGGTAGGGGTCATTGTGACCTTCTCCAAAGGGACTTATGCCAGTTCACCATGCCTCCCAAGACTGCTGCTGTCTGTGTCCCTGACCCTGCGGCAGCCCACTGTTGACCCACGCCTCCACCAGAGACTCCCAAACACTTGCAGGCAAGTCTGGCTCAGTCTCTTTTGGGGTTACTGCTCCTTTATCCTGTGTCCTGGTGCACACAAGGTTTTGTTTGTGCCCCTCCGAGTCTTGTTCCCCAGTCCTGTGGAAGTTTCTCCTCGGCAGTGACATGCAACAGGAAAATAAAGCAAACAAACAAGCATGAAACAGACAAATCCTGTCTTCTCCATGCCTTGCTTGGTATCCTGCTTTTCCCTTCCATTAGGTTTCTTAAGGCTGGAAAGGGGCCACTGGAAAGGGCCTGTGCAGGGCGTTTTCTATCACTTCACACCTTGAGTCTGTCCATGACCCCACACGCTCCCTGCCTCTTACAGAGGGAGCTGTCGTGCCCTGTAGTCTTCTTCCAAGAGCCATGGAAGTCATAGGCCATCAGGCTTTGGAAATCCAGGTTCCTGCATGAGGCATGGGAAGAGAGTGTGAGGGGCTAGTGAGTAGGGTGGAGCTCTCCCCCTTGCTCACTCCTTCCTTCCCTGCACGGTGTGTGGCCTGGGGAGAGACCAGCCAGCCACACGCTGGGTGGTGGGAGCAGGCTCTCTCTGGCTCTGGGAGACACGAGACCCTGGTGGCACTCCCCAGTCACTGCATTATCCAGGCCATTCTCATTCTTGGCAGCTCGAGTCTTTAGCATGCTCCCCCATCTGTCCCCTCAGCACCCTCAGGACAGAGTCCATTCAGGATGCCTTATGCTATTTTGAAGGGAAATCTAGTTCAGCATTTCTCAAATTTTAGTTGTACAAATAAATTACCTGAGAATCTCATTACGGTAAAGGTTCTGATTCTATAGGTTTGGGGTGGGAAGGAGCTAGACAACTCATTCTCCTAGAGATGCTAAGGGCTTCCCTCTTTCCCCTCCCAGGAGTATTTCAAGACTGAATTCTTAAGGGAAGGTCCAGGGCTCCAAAGAGAGGGACTCCAGAGGAGTGAAGTAGCAGATATGGTAAGCAAATCCTTTCTGGGTCTGCTGGTGTACAGGTGAATCCCCACTCTGAGGGAGGCTTAGCTTGCCCTTGGTCTCTCTCCCCTGCAGAGAACACAGAGTCCACGCCATCTGCCTGAGACTCACAGAGCAATTTTGTCCCCCTCATTCATATCCAGCTTCTTTGTAGGGTCGTCCTGCTGGGATGGCTCAGCTCAGCAGAAGGCATGCCTTCCTTGAGGTCTGGGCTTCCTGCTGAAAGGCATTGACCAGGTCCTGCAAGAGTAGCTCAGAGTAAACACACAGGCAGGGACCATGTAGCACAGTGAACCCCAAGCAAATTTTCCCATGCAGGAATCTGAAAACTGACCACAGGTCGATACTTTGTAGATAAATAAAGCAGCTGAGCCTGGGGCAGAGCAGCACCTATGTGTCCCCCTGACCAACTAGATCTCTCCTACCTCACCCAATCATACCTGCACCAGGGCGGTGAAGTGCTGCTTATCTGAAGGAGGGCTCCCTCAGCTTCCTGGGTACTCCCAGTCAAGGACAAGGCCATCAAAGTCATATTTGTGCAGAAACCTGATGGCTGAGTCGACAAAGGTCTGCCAGTTGTTGACTGTAGCTACCATGTCTGTCCTGGATATTCACTGGAAGGACTGATGCTGAAACTGAAACTCCCATACTTTGGCTACCTGATGCAAAGAGCTGACTCATTTGAAAAGACCCTGATGCTGGGAAAGACTGAAGGCAGGAGAAGGGGATGACAGAGGATGAGATGGCTGGATGGCATCACTGACTCGATGGACGTGAGTCTCAGTGAACTCTGGGAGTTGGTGTTGGACAGTGAGGCCTGGCGTGCTGCAGTCCATGGGATCACAAAGAGTCAGACATGACTGAGCAGCTGAACTGAACTGAACTGAAGTGAACCAAGTCCGTGAACCTGTGGGGTGATGAAGGGCAGTGTGGGCCTGTCTTCATGTGGTACAGTGGGTCATGCTTCTTCAGAGTCATGAGAGAAACTTCTCAGGATATTGGCACTCGGCTATCTAGGCCAGCACAGTGCTGGAGGCATGCTTCAGAAGCTGCTGGCTATTTGCTGGGGGGTATAGGCCTGGCTAAGGGAAAGGGACAATGTAGAAGTGTGCTCTGCCTCCAAACACTGACATCAACAGGGGCACACTGACTCACTAAGAGCTCTGCTTCCCAAAATTTCCTCCAGAAGCCTACTGCCACTTCCCTGCCCAGAGATTTATCCTACTCTGAATCAGACCTGGCTGTCAACCTAGCATGGAGGTTGGGGAAAAGAAGAGGAGTCAGTTTCTAAGATGAAGAGGAAGAGAAGCCCAGCAGGTTAGTGAGGATCTGGTAATCTTGAGAGCCTGCTGGGCTACTTCCTTGGCAGGATAACACGGTCACTTTTCTTCTAAGTCACATTTGTAGAGTGCTTCGTGGCTATTATTATTACTGTTACTAATCCAGAGCTCTTTAAAAATCCTAAGGTGCCCCAGGAACTACCCCACCACATCCCACTTTCTCAAGAAGTCCCTGGACTTCTTGGGGGTCTTGAGTTTTTAAAGACTATTTCTATCTTTATTTTTTTATTTATTAATTTGACTTGTTTAATAGCATCAGTTTTTAAGTGGGGTTTGTGTGCCCAGGAACTCCAGGTTAAGAACTCTGAATTTCAATGAAAAATCTATATAACTAGTGTTTTGGGAAGGGGAATCATAAAATTCATCAGGTTTTTAAAAGGGGTCATGATCCAAAAATATTAGAAAGACTGGCTTAAAATTTAGGGGACCACATATTTATGACTTTCTAGGAAAACTCTGATTCCAAATATACCATTCCACTATCTCCATAAATAATCAAAAATATCTTAGAAATGTCAATATTCTGCTATCCCAGCTCGATCTCACTGACTGTCTTTGACACCCAGAAAGGAAACAAAAATTCCCAGATATACTGTTTCAGAGCTCAGAAAGTACAGACATTAAATGTTGTCTGGGATTAGTTGAGACTCTCCCTCTACCCATTTCATGGAGGAAAAGGCTGAGGCCTGAGACGAGGTCAGAATCTCTGGGTCGCATTTAAAGCAAGACAATATACAATGGCCTGGAGCTAAAGCCACTCCACTGCCTCCCAGTGAGGTAGCAAGAACTCAGAAGGAAGCTCAGCTCTCAGAGTCCACTCTTCCCTCTCACCCCCCCTCACCCTGGCCACACCTCAGCATGGCTGATTCCCTGACGGGGGTCTCTCTGGCCAGTTCCCCATCAGGGACCCTGCCATGTAAAGGTGCCCACAACAACTCACTTCTGAGTGCCAAAGCTCCAGCCCCCAATGGCCAGCAGCGTCTTCAGCTTGGAATTCCTAGGGAAGACAAGAGAAGGGCCAGGATTGATCCAGCCAGATCCTGGGACTCATTTCACTAACAAGGAAGCAAGGAGACTTGCAGGGCTGATGGGGTGAGGTTCAGTTCAGTTCAGTCGCTCAGTCGTGTCCGACTCTTTGCAACCCCATGAATCACAGCATGCCAGGCAAGATTGGGGACATCTAAATCCCTATGCTCAAAATCAGTACCAGGGAAGCTCTAGATTGGGAAAGAAAAGACATATTCTGGCCTTTAAGGACCTCTTCTCTGGCTGGGGAGCTGTACACTCAAGGAACTCAGAAAGCAAGAGATCAGGGCAGATCTTCAGACAGGCTTTATTAAGGTAGTAATAACACTTGAGCTGGGCTTCCCTGGTGGCTCAGCAGGTAAAGCGTCTGCCTGAAATGCAGGAGACCTGGGTTCGATCCCTGGGTCAGGAAGATCCCCTGGAGAAGGAAATGGCAAACCACTCCAGTACTCTTGCCTGGAAAATCCCATGGACAGAGAAGCCTGGTAGACTACAGTCCATGGGATCACAAAGAGTCGGACACGATTGACCAACTTCACTTTCTTTCTTTCTTAACACTTGAGCTGAAAGATAGATTTTAGGAGAAATAAGGGCACTCATTCCCAGCAGAGGAAAAGTTTCACAATCCAGATTCCATGTAGACCTAAACTGGAAGGGCCCTAAAGAAGTCTTTATCTACACTCGCCTCTTCCATATAAGAACAAGAAGCTCAGAGAAGAGATGAGATTTGCCCAAATCCACATAGCAGGTCTGTAGCTAGATTGCAGTGCTGGGGAAGGTTTCTGGCTTTGAGAGGAGGCACCTGCTTTCTCCACCTCCCACCCTGACTCCCTCCACTGCAGCTCACATCTTCCACAAGCCATGGAATTCCTTGTAGAGTGTCTCTTCATTCCACTCTATGGAGCTGAGTTGGTGACTGTCCATGCCAGCAAAGGTACGGATGAGGTGGGTGTACAGACTGGGGTCCACATCCTTGGGTAAGAAGCAAGCAGCCCCCTCTCTGTACTGGACCCAGTTAGTGAAGTAGCAGACCAGTTTTGCAGCAGAGCCTGGCCAGTCGGGGCAAAGAAAAGAAATGGCAATCAGAAAGGCCTGCTGTGGACTGGCACCTTCTGCCTGGAGGCAGAACCTACGTCATGCCAGAGTGTGTTAAACATGGCCCTTTGTCAACTGAAGGCAGAGGCGGGACTTTTAAAACACAGCTTGGAATACTTTAGAATGTTAATTAAAACACAAATACATAAGGTAGCAGAGAGGAGGCCACAGGCGCAGGCTGAGTTTATGTTTCTTTAGTCTTGCTTCAAAGAGGTTTGCGTTTACTTTTATCCCCATGGGGTTGCAAGGAGTAGAACACGACTGAGCACCTTTCAGTTTCACTTGCAGGGCACCTGTTTATTAATATTACTGACAGAAAGTAAAAGTGTTAGTCACTCGATCGTGTCCAACTCTTTGCAACCCCATGAACTGTAGCCCTCCAGGATCCTCTGTCCATGGGACTCTCTAGGCAAGGATACTGGAGTGGGTTGCTGTTCCCTTCTTCAGGGGATCTTCTTGGCCCAGGGATCTAACCTGGTCTCCTGCATTGCAGGCAGATTCTTTACTGTCTGAGCTACTAGGGAAGCCCAAGGTTCTAATAAAAAGTGTATCTTCTCTAAGAAACGGCAGCTTGTTTCTGGCACCCTCACAGCCTGTGGAAGGAAGGACTCTGTGTGTAGGGCTTCTCCTTCCAGGTAGGAGGTTGTCTAGCAGTGATGGCTCCCACCAAAGGCAGCACTGTGTTAATTTGGCCAGAACATCAGGAAACAAGGATCTCTGCAGCTGCCAGAAATATACTTTGGGCTGATCTTCTCTTTAGCCTTGGCTTAGAGGTCCCAATCTGAAAATGACAGTTTGGTCTCTGAGGGCTTGTTTAGCCTCGAGACTATGATTGTGTGTGTTGTACAGGCCAACATTTTATGCCAGAGACTTGGCAGAGTGAGTTTGGACTGGAGCATGTCTGTGGCCGTGGTCTAGACCCTAGAATTTCGTTTTGCACAGACAGCTTCTCTCAGCAACCCCCTCCAGTCCCCATGTGAGCAAAGAGAGGATGGGGTGGGGGGGGCAGTGATGAGTGGCTATAGGAGGTGTGTGGGAACCCAGAGCATGGAAAGCTGGCTGAGACCCCCCCACCCCCAAGCCCATGGAGCACTCCCAGGAGGGGGAGTCAGAACCCTCAGGTTGTCACTGGCCCTAACCAGTGGTACCTGGGGGTGAAGTTTGCCTGAGTGATATAGAAGGAGGATTAATGACTTTCCCAAAGCAAAAGAAGGAAGGAAGGGATTAACCCATAGAACACATACCTGGGACCATCTAAGAAGAAGTCAGGAGGCTTTTTTAAAATTTTGTATCATCTTGCCATAGCATATGGAATATTGTGCATGTATTTTTGTACTATATAAGCAACGAAGTCTGGTTAACAACAGGAACCTTGGAATTTCATGCCTAGGTTGAAATCCCAACTCTGCAACTTTTTAGCCAAATAATTCAACTCTCTCCTTCATAAAATGGGAATGATGATTTTTCTTATTTCCAGGGCTATTGTGTGAATGGAGATGTGTGAAACACACAAAGGAATGTTGCCTTAGTAAGTCTGTTTTACATGCTTTACGTATATTAACATTAACCCTTCATCCACACAAGATTCTATTGTCATAAGTAAGAGTCACACAGCAAATTCCCACTGGCTATCTATTTTACATATGACACTATATAGGTTTCCATGCCACTCTCTCCATACATCCCACCCTTTCCTTCCTTCCAACCATGTCCGCAAGTCTGTTCTCTATGTCTGCATCTCCAATGCTGCACTGCAAATAGGTTCATCAGTATCATCTGTCTAGATTCCCTGCTGCTGCTGCTAAGTCGCTTCAGTTGTGTCCGACTCTGTGCGACCCCATAGACGGCAGCCCACCAGGCTCCCCCGTCCCTGGGATTCTCCAGGCAAGAACACTGGAGTGGGTTGCCATTTCCTTCTCCAATGCATGAAAGTGAAAAGTGAAAGTGAAGTCGTTCAGTCGTGTCCGACTCTAGGGACCCCATGCACTGCAGCCTACCAGGCTCCTCTGTCCATGGGATTTTCTAGGCATGAGTACTGGAGTGGGCTAGATTCCCTATATATGCATTAATATACCATATTTGGTTTTCTCTTTCTGACTTTAGGCTCTAGGTTCATCCACCTCATTAGAACTGACTCAAATGCCTTCCTTTTATGGCTGAGTAGTATTCCATTGTGTATATGTACCACAGCTTCTTTATCCAGTTATCTGTCGATGGACATCTAGGTTCTTCCATGTTCTAGCTATTGTAAATAGTGCTGCAATGAACAATGAACATGTGTCTTTTTCAATTTTGGTTTCCTCGAGGTATATGCCTAGGAATGGGATTGTTGGGCCATATGGTGGTTTTATTCGTAGTTTTTAAAGGAATTTCCATACCGTCTTCCACAGTGGCTGTATCAATTTACATCTAAACAACCATGCAAGAGTGTTCTCTTTTCTCCACACCCTTTCCAGCATTTATTGTTTGTAGACTTCGGATGATGGCCACCTGACCGGTGTGAGGTGATATCTCATTGCAGTTTTAATTTGTGTTTCTCTAATAATGAGTGATGTTGAGCATCTTTTCATGTGTTTGTTAGCCTTCTGTATGTCTTCTTTGGAGAAATGTCTGTTTAGGTCTTTTTCCCCACTTTTTGATTGGGTTGTTTGTTTTTATGGTATTGAGTTGTATGAGGTACTTTTATACTTTGGAAATTAATTTTTGTCAGTTGTTTCATTTGCTATTATTTTCTCCCATTCTGAGGGCTGTCTTTTCACCTTGCTTATAGTCTCCTTTGCTGTAAAAAAGCTTTTGAGTTTAATCAGGTCCCACTTGTTTACTTTTTTGTTTTTATTTCCATTACTCTAGGAGGTGGGTCATAGAGGATCTTGCTTTGATTTATGTCATCGAATGTTCTGCCTATGTGTTCCTCTAAGAGTTTTATAGTTTCTGGCCTAACATTTATGTCATTAATCCACTTTGAGTTTATCTTTGTGTATGGTGTTAGGAAGTGTTCTAATTTCATTCTTTTACAGGTAGCTGTCCAGTTTTCACAGCACCATTTATTGAAGAGGCTGTCTTTGCTCCATTGTATATTCTTGCCTCCTTTGTCAAAAATAAGGTATCCATAGGTGCATGGGTTTATTTCTGGGCTTTCTATCTTGTTCCATTGATCTATATTTCTGTTTCTGTGCCGGTATCATACTGTCTCGATGACTGTAGCTTTGTAGTATAACCTGAAGTCAGGAAGGTTGATTCCTCCAGCTCCATTCTTCTTTCTCAAGACTACTTAGGGGTCTTTTGTGTTTCCATATGAATTGTGAAATTTTTTGTTCTAGTTTTGTGAAAAATGCCAGTGATAATTTGATAGGGATCACATTGAATCTGTAGATTGCATTTGGTAGCATAGTCATTTTCATACCATTGATTCTTCCTACCCAGGAACATGGAATATCTCTCCATCAGTTTATGTCATCTTTGATTTCTTTCATCAGTGTCTTATAATTTTCTGTGTACAGTTCTTTCACCTCCTTAGGTAAGTTTATTCCTAGGTATTTAATTCTTCTTGTTGCTATCGTGAATGGTATTGATTCCTCAATTTCTCTTTCTGATTTTTCATTGTTAGTTATAGAAATGCAAGTGATTTCTGTGTATTGATTTTGTATCCTGTGACTGCTAAATTCACTGATTAGCTCTAGTAATTTTCTGATACTGTCTTTAGGGTTTTCTACGTACAGTACCATGTTATCTGCAAACAGTGAGAGCTTTACTTCTTCTTTTCTGATCTGGATTCCTTTTATTTCTTTTTCTTCTCTGATTGCTGTAGGACTTCCAGAACTATGTTGAATAATAGTGGTGAAAGTGGACACCCTTGTCTTGTTCCTGATCTTAGGGGGAATGTTTTCAGTTTTTAACCATTGAGAATAATGTTTGCTGTAGGCTTATCATGTATGGCCTTTACTCTGTTGAGGTAGTTCCTTCTATGCCCATTTTCTGAAGAGTTTTAATCATAAATGGGTGCTGAATTTTGTCAAAGGCTTTTTCTGCATCTATTGAGATTATCATATGGTTTATATCTTTCAGTTTGTTAATATGGTATATCACATTGATTTGTGTATATTGAAGAATCCTCACATCCCTGGAATAAACCCAACTTGATCGTGGTGTATGAGCTTTTCATTGTGTTGCTGAATTCTGTTTGCTAAAATTTTGTTGAGGATTTTTGCATCTATGTTCATCAGTGATATTGGCCTGTAGTTTTCTTTTTTTGTGTTTTTTTTTTTTTTTGTCTGGTTTTGGTATTGGGATGATGGTGGCCTTATAGAATGAGTTTTGAAGTGTTCTTTCACCTGCAATTTTTTGAAAGAGTTTTAGAAGGATAAGCATTAGCTCTTCTCTAAATGTTTGATAGAATTCTCATGTGAAGCCATCTGGTCCTGGGCTTTTCTTTTTTGGGAGATTTTTGATCACAGCTTCAATTTCAGTGCTTGTAATTGGGTTGTTCATAATTTCTACTTCTTCCTGGTTCAGTCTTGGAAGATTGAACTTTTCTAAGAATCTGTCCATTTCTTCCAGGTTATCCTATTGTCATATAGTTTTCATAACAGTCTCTTGTAATCCTTTGTATTTCTGCACTGTCTGTTGTAACCCCTCCTTTTTCATTTCTAATTTTGTTGATTTGATTCTTCTTCTTCTTTTTTTTTTCTTGATGAGTCTGGCTAAAGATTTGTCAGTTTTGTTTATCTTCTCAAAAAACCAACTTTTACTTTTATTAATCTTTACTATTGTTTCTTTCACTTCTTTTTCATTTATTTCTGCTCAGATCTTTATGATTTCTTTCCTTATACTAATTTTGGGGTCTTCCTCTTCTTCTTCCTCCTCCTCTTCCTCCAGTTGTTTTAGGTGTAAAGTTAGGTTGTATCTTTGATGTTTTTCTTTTTTCTTGAGGTAGAATTGAATTTCTATAAACTTCCCTCTTAGAACTGCTTTTGCTGGATCCCATAGGTTTTAAGTTGTTGTGTTTTC
Organism: Bos mutus; assembly: GCF_027580195.1. NCBI lineage: Eukaryota > Metazoa > Chordata > Mammalia > Artiodactyla > Bovidae > Bos > Bos mutus. Next base: position 458,415 of record NC_091632.1, read on the forward strand.
ATTGTCATTTGTTAGTAGAAAGTTTTGATTTCCCTTTTGATTTCTTCAGTAATCCATTGGTTATTTAGAAATGTGTTGTTTAAATCTCCATGTGTTTGTGTTTCTTACAGTTTTTTTTTTTGTAATTGATATCTAGTCTCATAACATTGTGGTCAGAGAAAATGCTTGATATGATTTCAATTTTCTTAAATTTACAGAGGTTTGATTTGTGACTCAAGATGTGGTCTAACCTGGAGAATGTTCCATGTGCACTTGAGAAGAAGGTGGATGCTTCTGAATTTGGATGGAATGTCCTGAAGATATCAGTGAGATCCATCTCATCTAACGTATCATTTAAGACTTGTGTTTCCTTATTAATTTTCTGTTTTGATGATCTGTCCATTGGTGTGAGTGTGGTGTTAAAGTCTCTTACTATTATGGTGTTACTGTCAATTTCTCCTTTCATGTCTGTTAGTGTTTGTCTTATGTATTGAGGTCCTCCTATGTTGGGTGCATAGATATTTGCAATTTTTATGTCTTCCTCTTGGATTTATCCCTTGATCATCATGGAGTGTCCTTCCTTATCTGTTGTGATATTCTTTATTTTAGGATCTATTTTGTCTGATGTGAGGATTGCTACTCCAGCTTTATTTTGTTTCCCATTTGCAAGGAATATATTTTTCCATCCTCTCACCTTCAGTCTATGTGTGTCTTGAGGTCTGAAGTGGGCTTCTTGTAGACATCATATATATTGGTCTTGGTTTTGTATTCATTCAGCTAGTCTGTATCTTTTGGTTGGAGCATTTAATCCATTTACATTTAAAGTAATTATTATTATATATGTTCCTATTTCCATTTTCTTAATTGTTTGGGGTTGATTTTGTAGATTTTTTTTTTTCTTCTCTTGTATTTCCTCACTATAGAAGTTCACTTAACATTTGTTGTAAAGCTGGTTTGATGATACTGAATTCTCTTAACTTTTGCTTGTATGAAAAGCTTTTGATTTCTCCATCAATTTTGACTGAGATCCTTGCCAGGTACACTAATCTTGGTTGTAGGTTTTTCCCTTTCAGTACTTTAAATATGTCCTGCCATTCCCTTCTGGCCTGCAGAGCTTCTGCTGAAAGATCAGCTGTTAAGCATGTAGGGTTTCCCTTGTATGTTACTTGTTGCCTCTCCCTTGCTGCTTTTAATATTCTTTTTTTGCGTTTAGTCTTTGTTAGTTCAATTAGTATGTGTCTTGGCATGTTTCTCCTTGGGTTTATCCTGTATGGGACTCTGCGCCTCTTGGACTTGATTCTCTATTTCCTTTTCCATGTTTGGGAAATTTTCAACTATAATCTCTTCAAAATTTTTCTCATACCCTTTCTTTTTCTCTTCTTTTTCTAGGACCCCTATAAATTGAATGTTGGTGCATTTGATATTGTCCCAGAGGTATCTGAGACTATCCTCAATTCTTTTCATTCTTTTTACTTTATTCTGCTCTTCAGAATAAAGTTATTTCATTTTGGTGGAAATAAGTAATTTATGATGGTGGAAGTTATTTCCACCATTTTATCTTTCAGCTCACTGATTTGTTCGTCTGCTTCAGATATCTGCTATTGATTCCTTCTACAGTATTTTTAATTTCAGTAATTGCATTGTCTGTCTCTGTATGTTCATTCTTTAATTCTTCTAGGTCTTTGTTAACTGATTCTTGCATTTTCTCCATTTTGTTTTCAAAGTTTTTATCATCTTTACTCTCGTTATTCTGACTTCTTTTTCAGGTAGTTTGCCTATTTCCTCTTCACTTATTTGGATTTCTCTGTTTCTAGGTTATTCCTTCATTTGTGCAGTATTTCTCTGCCTTTTCATTATTTTTTTTAGCTTATTATGTTTGAGGTCTCCTTTCCCCAGGATTCAAGGTTGAATTCTTTCTTCCTTTTGGTTTCTGCCCTCCTACAGTTGGTCCAGTGGTTTGTGTGAGCTTCGTATAGGGTGAGATTTGTGCTGAGATATTTTCCTCTGATGGGCAAGGCTGAGTGAGGTGGTAATCCTGTCTGCTGATGATTGGGTTTGTATTTTTGTTTTGTTTGTTGTTTAGGTGAGGCATCCTGCACAGCGTGCTACTGGTGGTTGGGCCATGCCAGGTCTTGTATTCAAGTGGCTTCTTTTCTGTGAGTTCTCACTATTTGATACTCCCGAGGGTTAGTTCTCTGGTAGTCTAGGGTCTTGGAGTCAGTGCTCCCACTCCAAAGGCTCAGGGTTTGATCTCTGGTCAGGAATGAAGATTCCACAAGTGGTTTGTTATGACATTGACATTGACATTGATGTCACTCAGTTGCGTCCGACTCTTTGCGACCCCATGGACTGTAGCCTACCAGGCTCCTCTGTCCATGGAATTTTCCAGGCAAGAGTACTGGAGTGGGTTTCCATTTCCTTCTCCAAGAGATCTTCCCAACCCAGGGATCGAACCCAGTTCTCCCGCATTGTAGGCAGACACTTTACCGTCTGAGCCACCAGGGAAGTCCCAACAAATATCCAAAAACGAGAAACCAAAGATGAACCCCACATAAGTGGCAGTTACAAAATCAGGCAAATAATAAATAAAATAATGGAATATACACATATACATGTACACCCATGAGCAAAGTCAAAACAGTCCGACAAAAATAAAGTACAACAGATTGACCTAGATAACAAAGAAAATCAAACAATATATTTACCAGTTAAGAACAAAACTAGCTAAAGCACAAACTGGAAAACAAAACTAAAGCAAGGTGCCAACTGGAGAATAAAGCAATGAAAATAAAACTAACAAATATGTTGAGAGGAAAGGAAATAAAGAAAAGGAAAAAAGAATAGATATGCAATGTTAAATAGAGGTAGATAAAGAAGATTTATATATATATATATATATATATATATATATATATATATATATATATATCAAAGGTTAACTGCAAGGGGAAAAGAACAATAGGAAAAGCAAACAAAGGAATAAATTTAGAAAATATAATAATAGGTTTAAAAATTAAAATTATAAAAGAGGAAAACTCCACAGAACTGCAAAAGCCTAATGTAGAGGCAGAGGTTTATAAAATCAATAAAAATTGTTGACTGAAGAAGAAAAAAAGAAAAAAGAAAGCTCAAAAGCTTAATCAGACTTCATAGTGCCATTAAAATTGACAACAACAACAGAAGGGGAAATAAAAGAAAAAAACCAAATGAATCTACAAAGCGAGTCAAAACATAATATTCTTATTTATTATTCCATAAATGTTTCTCTTGAGTCACTGCTGTCAGAGTCCTTTCCCTCGCTGGGAGTCACTGTCCACCTCACCTCCCTAGGATGCCCTCCAACACTGTGCCCGTCCCTGGACCTGCTGTGGGGACAGCTCACATTCTAATCTGGTCCTACTCCTGTGTGATCTTGCCTCCAATGCACACAGCTATCAGAACTAGTGCGTTTTCTTTTATGGGACCTCTCAATGGCCTTTTATATATTCCATAGACACAGAGTCTGCCTAGCTGATCGTGTGGATTTAATCTGCAGCTGGTGGGAAAGTTCTGGGTCTTCTTCCTTAGTTACACTGCTCCTGGGTTTCAATTATGCTTTTGTTTCTACCTCTGCATGTGGGTCAGACTTTCCTTGTGGCTCAGACAGTAAAGCATCTGCCTACAATGTGGGAGACCTGGGTTCGATCCCTTGGTTGGGAAGATCCTCTGGAGAAGGAAATGGCAACCCACTCCAGTACTCTGGTCTGGAAAATCCCACAGACAGAGGAGCCTGGTAGGCTACAGTCCATGGGGTCGCAAAGAGTCGGACACGACTGAGCAACTCACTTTCACTTTTCACTTTCTGCATGTGGGTAGTCCACTGGGGTTTGCTCCCGAGGCTGCACTGAGGGACTTTGGCTTGAAACTGTGAGGGCCAGGTGTGGAGGCGGTGCAGCTGCTTGAGTTGCAGGGGTTCTGGCAGCACCAGGTTCTCAGAGGGGCTGGCAGCTAGAGAAGCAGGAAATACAGTGCTCTAGAAGGGTATGGCAACCAGTATTGGCCAATGTGCTCCAGTATTCTTGCCTGGAGAACCCCCCTCCCTGACAGAGAACCCTGGCAGGCAACAGTCTACAGGGTCACAAAGAGTCAGACACTACCAAAGCGATCCTGCGCGCATAGACACAGGACATGTTTTGCCTGTGGCAGCTCTGCCCTAGTGACTGTTGAATGTGAAGGTGGTGCAGCTGCTTGGCTTGTGGGGACCCTGGTGGTGCCAAGTGTTCAGGGACACAGACCGCCTCTGACACAGGAGTTATGGCCCTATCAGAGTCTTTTTTCAAGCCTCTTGTAGCTGGCGATCAGAAGGCCTCTTTGGCCAGTCTTTCTCCATAACTCCACCTGTTCAGGCACTTAGAGGGCTCCCTTGCCTGGGGTCCTTCTCTGTTGTTCGTGTGTCAGGCACATAGAGGGGTCCCCCTGGCTGAGGTCCTACTCTGTAGATCGGCACATCAGGCACTTAAAGGAGCACCCTGGGTGGGGTCCTACTCTGTAGTTCAGTGCGTCAGACGTTCGATGGGCCAGCCTCTCTATTGTTCAGCTGCTGATGCTGGCAAGTGGGGAAAGAGAGGCTATGGTGATGGCTCCACCCCCTACGTGTGACTCAGCAGTATCGCCTTGCTTCCATGGCTGCCTGGCTTTCCTTCACCACTATCTCCTCCCTTGCATCCCCTCGATCTCTCTCTCTGCAGTCAACAGCAGCCCTTGCCCTGAGATTGCTCCACAATCCCCAATCTCCAGCTCCTAGCCACTCCCTTTCCAGGAGACCTGCGTTCCTGTCCGGTGTATGTATGGCTGCTGCAAGGACTGTCTGATTCTCATTCCATTTAGGCTGCCGCAGATCAGCTGTTTCACTCCCAGCCTTAAATGTTTCTCCTCTGACCCAGACAGTTGCCCCGATGCGGGGATGGGACTCCTGCCTCAGTTCCCCCACCCGCCGAGGGCAGGTCCAGTCCTACTAACACTCCTGTTTTCCCCCTGGTTCTTTCATCCTCCCGAGTTTTGCGTGGGTCTATATATTCTTTTCCACTGGTCAGATCCTCCTGTCCACTCTCAGCTGGTGCTCTGCATGCACGTCTGTGTCTGGAGGTGTATTCCTGATGTACCCGTGGAGAGAGATGTACTCCATGTCCACCTACTCCTCCATCTAGTTCTCCCCCTCCCCGCCCCCCACAGATCTTTCTTTATCTTGATTCCCCATTCTTAGCCTAGAGTGCTGAGGCAGTGTATTCAGTGAAAGATCAACCTCTTTGTGAGCAGTTTTTTTCAGTTCTCCTTTCCTGCTCCTGGCTTATTCGCTTCTTTCAAACTAAGAAAGCCTAGAAGAGTCTGGAATAACTATTGATATAATCCAATTTCAGAAATTAACATGTTTCTGGGTCACCCAGATGACTTTGACCTGAGCTGCTGTATGTAAGAGCTAGATGACTTATGCCTGTGATACGGCACTTTTGAATTCTAACCTAAAGTGTGTGTGCACACATGCACGCGCATGAGTGTGCATGTGTTGGGATTGGGAGAGGTAATTTTACAAAGGTTCCCACTCTTAGTGGATCCTAGACTTCAATTCCAGCCCCGTGAAGCTATCAAAAGTAATACTTAACCTCCCATCTGCATTTTCTTGATTGGGCAAAAGGGGCCCAGATGCAAAGCTCAATTTCAGCAGATAAATCCATGATTCTTCAGTACTTTATTAGTGTTTCCATGCTCTCGAGGAGGTATTTCATTCTTTTGATCTGTTCTAGTTATTCTCAGTGGGATACTACTGCTTCATTGATTACACTAAAGCTTTTGACTGTGTGGATCATACCAAACGGTGGAAACTCTTTCAAGAGATGGGAATACCAGACCACCTTACCTGCCTCCTGAGAAATCTATATGCAGGTCAAGAAGCAACAGTTGGAACCGGACATGGAACAACAGACTGGTTAAAAGTTGGGAAAGGAATAAATCAAGGTTGTGTATTGTCACCCTGCTTATTTAACTTATATGCAGAGTTTATCATGCAAAATGCTGGGCTGGATGAAGCACAAGCTGGAACCATGATTGCTGGGAGAAATATCAACAACCTCAGATATGCAGATGACACCACCCTAATGGCAGGAAGTGAAGAGGAACTAAAAAGCCTCTTGACGAAGGTGAAAGAGGAGAGTGAAAAAGCTGGTTTAAAATTCAACATTCAAAAAACTAAGGTCATGGCATCTGGTCCCATCATTTCATGGCCAATAGATAGGGAAAAAATGGGAACAGTGGCAGATTTTATTTTCTTGGGCCCCAAATCATGTGGACAGTGACTGCTGCCATGAAATTAAAAGACGCTCCTTGGAAGAAAAGCTATAACAAACCTAGACAGCATATTAAAAAGCAAAGACATCACTTTGCCAACAAAGGTCTGTCTAGTCAAAGCTACAGTTTTTCCAGTAGTCATATATGGATGTGACAGTTGGACCATATAGAAGGCTGAGTGCCAAAGAATTGATGCTTTTGAACTGTGGCGCTGGAGAAGACTCTTGAGAGTCTTCTCTGCAAGGAGATTCAATCAGTCAATCCCAACTGGAAAGCAATCCTGCATATCCATTGGAAGGACTGATGCTGAAGTTCCAATACTCTGGCCACCTGATACAAAGAGCCAACTCATTGGAAAAGACCCTGATGCTTGGAAAGATTGAGGGGAGGAAGAGAAAGGGGTCACAGAGAATGAGATGGTTAGATAGCATCACTGACTCAATGAACCCATGTTTGAGAAAACTGCAAAAGATGGTGAAGGACAGGTAAGCTTTGTGTGCTACAGTCCATGGGGTCGCAAAGAGTTGGACACGACTGAGCGACTGAACAACACAGCCAATTAACAATGTTGTAATTGTTTCAGGTGGACAGCAAAGGGACTCAGCCATGCACATACATGTATCCATTCTCTCCCCATCTCCCTTTCCATTCAGGCTGTCACAGAACATTGAGTTGATTTCCCCATGCTCTACAGTGGGACCTTATTGGTTACCCATTTTAAATAAATCAGTGTGTACATGTCAACCCCAAACTCCCTAATGATCCTTTCCCCTCCTCCTCCCCACTGGCAACCATAAGTTTGTTCTCTAAGTCTGTGAGTTTGTTTCTGTTTTGTGAATAAGTTCACTTAGGGTACTTATTTTTAAAATCTCTTAAACATATTAACATCAAGAATAAAACCATAGCTATTGACATCGCTTATGACAGATGAAAAATTGAACACACTCCCCTTGCGACCATCCACTTTTTGTCAAGGTAATTTGTGATATTAAAATCTGAATCGTAATTATGAAGTCTTTATTATATATAATTGTAAGGATCTCATTTTTCTTGAGTTTTATATCATATTAATCAAAACAATTTTACTTACATAGCTTTATTAGTTTTATTGATTTAATTATTCTTTGCCTTTTGCACTATCATCTTTGGGGTTCTTCATTTGGATTCATTTCTCAGGTGGCAGGAATATCTCATAAATATATTCTCCAGAACTGTTTTATGGAAAAATCCCCAACCCCCAGTTGAGCTCACTAATATCCAGTATCAGTTATCAATATATTACCTTTCAGCTCCAAATGCACCCTATATACATGTCTGGGCTGTCTTCTCCCTGGCACATGCAATGCTTTATCAGCAGAGGGCACTGGAGGGACAGGAGGAGAAGCGCCTCCTCCTGGTTCCTTTGCTTTCCTGCTGACTTATTCTCAGGACTCTGAAGTCTGGTGGAGCTTACCCCCAGCAAGTTTCAGCAGTTCACCTGCTCGTGGCATCTCCATGGCTAGTTTTATGGACATCTCTTCTAGTTTCCCAGCGGCAAGTTTAGCTACATCCTTCATGGGTGGATTCCTGATGAAAGGCAGGGGTTCCTGGAAAGTCCCACAAGCAACATTCTCCCAAAGAGATTTCTCAGTGAGTTCTTTGGGAGCCCTATGTGGCTTCACCATGATCAGCTGCATTCCCCTAAAACAACTTCCTGGGAATTTTATGGACACTCAGCAGGACACTCAGCTGGCAGCCCAAGACTGTAGTTCTTGCCCATCAGTCTAGGATCTCTGACTATGGACCAGTTTTGTCCAAAGACAACTCAGAGAATTTCTCTGCCATCCATGGGCTGCACCCACACCTTCCCCAACAAGGGCTGAACCCCAGCCTTGAGGAACCCCTCTCCTCTTCCTTCCTGTGTGTTCCTTCTTTCTGTACTCTCATCAGCCTTAGGAGATTTTTTTTAAACAATCCCTTTTATTCCCACTCTGTAGTTAATTCCCTGAAAATAATTAATTTTTATATCAAAACTTCCCTTTTCAAATGACTATGCAATTTCTCTCTCCTAATTCAACTGTGATTGGAGCACTACCACTAGTTCAGAGGCAAGGGAAAACTGGGAAATTCCTACCTAGACTTCTCTACTCAGAATGGAAAGAAGCAATGGAATCTTACCACTGTTAACATCTCTAAACATTGCACTTGTGTCTGGAATCTGCACAGGGAAGGAATCTGCAGAATTACAGCTTGCTTGAAAGGTGCTGTGTTGGGTGAGGCCACTGCAGACAAAGTTATATATAGTGAAAAGTGAAGTGAAGTGAAAATGTTAGTCACTCAGTCATGTCCAGATCTTTGCAACCCCATGGACTATATCCCGCCAGACTCCTCTGTCCATGGAATTAATTCTCCAGGCACGAATACCAGAGTGGATAGGCATTCCCTTCTCCAGGGGATCTTCCTGACCCAGGGATCGAACATGGGTCCCCTGCATTGCAGGCAGATTCTTTACCATTTGAGCCATGAGAGAATCCTGAAGTCATACCTAACAGACAGTCAAACCAGTTGGAGAAAGTGTTGTCAGTGTTCCATAAAAACTATGTCCCTTCTGACTTCTGACTTGTATCCACTGTTCTCCTAAGACCCCTTGGCTGGAATCTCAGTCCAGTTTCTCTCGTTGGTGTCCTTAGCTACTCTCACTGCCATTGCTCTATCCAAGATCTGGTCACCTAGCTAGGAATTCCCCCTGGAAACGCTCGCTGCTTTCCCTCCATAGGTTCCTGAGTGCCAGCTCAAACTTCACCTCCTAGAAAGCTTCCCCATCAGCTTGGCTCAGTGGTTCTCCTCATCCTGACTTTTTCTAATGTCTGTACAGATCTTAAAGCACTTTCCTAAGTCTACTCTGCCACATAACTGGGGCAAATCAACACATTTCCGATCAACCTGGGCTGCCTTGATGAAACCTGATTCAGATTAGCAGAGGAAAATAATGCACTTATTTGTATAGAAATGACATCCTCTGTTGGTAAGTATATATAATGACTGGATTTTTTCATAAGCTGTATAAGGACCTTCACTCCCCAAAGCTGAGAAAACCAAGGAAACTCAGCTGCCCCTCTCTGCTCACCTCACTCCCTCACAGGTAACATTCAATCCACTGACCCGCTCACCAGATTTCTACCCCTTCCTAACACAAAAGAGGTCCCTGATGCCAAAGTCTCTTGGATAACAATCTGTAACATTTACTGAGTACCTGCTGTATGCCATACATAGGATTAATTTCCTTAAGTATGGTATATCATTTTATCCTCATAGAAACTTTATGAGGTAGACACTTGGGAAAGGCTCCCTGAAGCAAACTTCAGCATGTGTTAGCCGTTTAGCATTTGTCCAACCCCTGCCATATACCATGCCTGGGAAAGTGATCTGGCTGGGCACAATGTGCCAAAGAACAGAAATTCTCATTTCTGCCACACAAATGCAGAATCGTAATCTTTTGTATTTATAGATTCTTCATATTTTGTATCTCACTGAATGTTGCAATAATCATGAGACATAGTGATTATCATTCCCATTATACAAACCAGGAGAGAGACAAGCTAGGAGACTCGCTCAAGATCAACCCTCCAGTTAAATGTGTCCTGTCTGTTTGGGAATACCACTTTCCTAGATATGTAGCCAGCTGTTGTCAGTCCTAGCTCAGACTCTCCTCCGTGATGTGCGGGCTCTGAGACTTTACCAGTGGGATATTACAGCCCTTTTAACTCAAACTCCTACTCAGCCCTGAAGCTGATAACCACTTCTCATGAGATCAAGTAAGAGAAAATATACTTCCTGACTGGAAGAGAGCCATGCCTTGCCAACCTGACATTTAAAAACCCCTGTGGCAAAAGAATGCACCTGGGGCGTTCCTCACCTTTTCAGCAGTTTTCCTTAGCCAAGTTTCATTAGAGGGGACCCAGTAGACCAGAGTCTGTCAGTGGAAATGGAGGGACCCAGGGCTACCTGAGTACAGCTTTCACCTGCCACACAGGGTGGCTGTGTGGCAAGTCTTGTGGCAGAGAGCTGGGGTTTCCTGGATCTTAGGGGAGCTGTTATCTCCCCCACCCTCTCAGGGTCCTGGGTTTGGTCCCCAAGTTCCCTCTGTTTCCGTCAAATGCCCATGAACTGTCTTTGGAATGAATGAGTATAAAGAGTCGCATCAGACAAGCTCCCCTCCTCCAATTCCCACCCCCTTACAGTTCCACCTAAGAGACGATGGGGGTACAGCTGGAGCACACACAGGGCCCGAGAAGCATCAGATTGTGGTGGGATAGTGTGGGCTTAAGATCTCATTGACTCAGGTTCAAATTCCCCACTCCATCACTTACTAAGCTAGGTAGCTCATCAGGATAAGGTACAAATGAAGGTAACAGAAAACCCACAACAACAAAGCCTTTAACAAGGTACAAGCTTATTTTCCTCTCACATAAAAGTCCTGAGAAGGAGTTCAGGACAGGTGCAATGCCCCAGTCTCCTCCCAGACCGTTACTCTGTGCTCTCAGTGGTTCAGGGTGGCTCCCACCTTCCAAACAGCAAAATAGAGGGAGGGACAAAGAAGGGCCGCCAACCTCTAGAGTAAGCAGCAAAGACTTGTCTTACCTTCACGTCCACCACTGTGACATCTATGAAAAGAGAATCTTCTCACTCACCTTTCTGATACTGCTAGCAATTTTGTAAGGAAACACCAGCCCAGCCCCTCACGGGAGCCCCAGATCTGATTCTTGCCCTGGTGCAGGTGCTGAAGCCCAAGAGAGCTGAGACTTAATTCAAGGAGAGATCTCAGACGTGCAAAAGCCTGTGGGAAAGCTGAGGCAGCGCCAGTGAAGAGGGCTCGCTGGGCAGGGACCAGCTTCTCTCACACATCAGTGTCAGACTCATCAAATCTCTCTAAGGCAGTGAGAGCGACCTTTAATCACATAACCACTGACCCCCACGTTTAGAGTATAACCCAGAGCAAGTGACAATAAATAAAAACACTGCCTTCAGTCTTCTCTTTTTTCTTTAAAATTTGTTCAAATTTTACATCAGTAAAGTACTTACATTAGGTTCCATACATATGAACCTTCAAGCTGTGAACTTTCAAAGATGTGAAACATCAGGCGTGAGTGAAATTGCAGCTTGCTCTCCGTCTCCTTTCACTGCCTTTCTCACCTCCTCTCCCTCCTCCAGTCAGTAAGTCTCCCTGCCAGTTCACTTGACACCAGCCTCCGTATGCCAGCTATTATACTGTACTACTGTGCGTTTCAAGATACCATACTGTAAGATTCAAAATGTTTTTATTTTTTGTATTTGTTTATGTATGTAGTATTTGTGTGAACAGTATTATAAACCTTTTATGGTACACTGCTATATAGATAATTGTGTCTGTTGAGTACCTAGGCTAACTTTGTTGGACTTACAAACAAATTGAACTTAGGAATGTGCTCTCAGAAGGGAACTCATTCATATACAGGGGCTTACTGTAGTTACTTCAAAATGTGTGTGCGTGCTAAGTCTGCTCAATCTTCAGGGACTCTCTGTGACCCCATGGACTGTAGCCTGCCAGGCTCCTCTCTTCATGGGATTCTCCAGGCAAGAATACTAGACTGGGTTGCTGTGTCCTCCTCCAGGGGATCATCGTGACTCGGGAATTGAACCAGGGTCTCATGCAGCTCCTGCATTACAGGTGAATTCTTTACTGCTGAGCCACCAGGGAAGCCCATTACTTCAAAATATATTTCCCTAAATGCTGCAACTAAATTTACACTCCAGAAGTGTATACCACGTTTGTCCTTTACCTTCGCTTGTCCTCAGCCCACTGTTCATGCCCTTTGGAGTCATGGCATCATCCCGTATGTTCGTGTACAATCCCATGTGATATGAACTATGACATGGACGGACAGATTTGGAAATTGAGTTTGAGAGGTTACCCAGACTGCCAAAAGAAAGACAAAGAATAACTGGTTGAAATGGCCCCTCTGGCTCTAAATCCTTGTCCTGTAATCATCATGTAAGAAAGTAGGGGCTACCCACCACCTGGTAATGGAACCTGTTGCTAAGGGCTCTTGGCCATTCAGGGGAGTCAGCAAGGAAGGGGTCCAAGGAAGGAAGGCCTCTCCTAGATGACGAGATTGAGCTTCAGGAATTGTGGGCCATTGACTCCAGGAGTTACCACCAAATCAACCTACCAAGATGCCTGAGGCTAGAGAGATGCTTCAACTAATAGCAGGGGAGCAGCTTGGGATTTGTTTGGGACTCTTTTGCATATTGCCCTGAACTCAAGGGTAGAGAGCCAGGACCAGATAGGACTGGGAAGAGGTCCTCACCACTGTTCAGTGACCCTGAAAAAGGCAAGATCCTTGGTGAGCTACAGTCACTCATGAGGGCTGATTTCAGCCTGAGGTTCAGGAGTTCCTGGGGGAACTGAGGCCCATGGGGCCAAGAAAAGCAAGACATGTGCACTGTCTCTCCGTTACTAGAAGGGTACACAAATGCCTCATGTGATCCTGGAGATGCCGAGCACGGAGGAGAGTTTATAGGGAATTACGGTAAGGAGGCGATGATCTAGACCTGGCTGCCTGCTAGAGACACCAGCCTATTTCAAGCCATCTTCTGACTTCCTCTGGCCATGGGTTTGGAAGTGGCTGAGTGCAGAGAAGCCCGAGGCCGGCAGTCTGGGGGATTCCTGGTGTGCCTCCGGGCTTTGTCCTGAGCTGTGGGTGCAGCTTCTCCCATCAGCTCATGTCCAAGGCCCCAGGCAGCAGCCAGGCTGCACACTTCTGCACTCAGAGAGGCTGCTGATGCTGCAGAGGAGTCCCAAACCATTCACCTCCTTGTCCAGCCCAGAAAGAAGTTATTCTGTAGGCCCTGCAGGAGGATGGACCAGGCACAGAGACAGTCCTGGGAGGAAGTCCAGCCCCTGACCTCTGCAGCAGCTCCCCACCCACTTCCCTCCACCCTTTCTCCTTCCTGCTCTCCAGGTGATCGTGGGCCCAGGACAGAAAAGGAGCTTCTTTCTTGCTTTCTTTCTTGCTTTTCTTTCTGGCCTTGCTTCTCTGGCCAGAGGAAAGGAGCCAAGAGATTGCAATAAAGCCCTTGGGTTCTTGGACAAGAAGGCAAAACAAAACACAAAATAAAAAGCTCAGTGAGATCACTGTCCTGCCCAGAGGCAAGTCATTGCTCAAGTCAAGTCAGCCAACCTGGCCTCTATCCCTGCTGAGTCCCAGAGAGAGGCTGCCTGGCTGGGCAGTCTGATGGGGGTGGGCGGGGGAGCACAGCCCCTGCCCTGGAGCTCCTGGCCCAGGGGACGGATGCTGCCTTCCTCTCAGAAAACCACAGGAGGGAACAGCTTGCAGGACCATTTTCCACCAAGGATAAATCAGGCTGTTTCCAAAGGGGCCTGCGGCCAAGTAAGGCAGAGATGAATCTAAACCACAAAGCATTTAAACTCAGACAAATGGCTGAGTCCCTTCCCATGGCCCAGTCAGCGGTTCTCTGGTCTTCTGACCGCCCAGGTTATCCCCTTTCAAACACTTACCAAAGGGCCGCTGTGGGCCTGTCCTCCCCAAGCTGGGGGTACAGACAAGTAGCTTGCAGAGTAGGGTGGGTGCTGGGCTATTCCCATGGAGCGACAAGCTATGTAGGAGGCTTCTGCCTGGGGAGAGGTATTGGGTCTGCCTCCCAACATCTAAAAGGAAGTGATACTCACACTGAAGGGAAACCGCAAGGAAGTGATGCTCACACTGAGGAGGCAGAAAAATGATCAAAATGATCTGGGTAGATGACAGGAGCAAGACCCCACTGAAGCTCCCACCCCAGAGGGACCCAGGGTCAGTGCCAGGCAGACACATGCAACTGTCAGTATAACCCATGGAAGACCACAGAGCACTTTAGCTCACCGAGTATTTCATTTACCTTTATTCTGTGACATAGATCAGAAAATAAAGTTCAGAGAAGTGAAATAACTAACCCCAGGACACACAGCAAGAAGCTCTGATCCCACATTCCAAGCCTCAACTAGTTTTTTATTAGCCTCTACCCCCAACTCCCAGAGACAGAACCCTGTTGAAAACGTGTCTAGAACTTGTTTTTTTCAAGTTGGTTCACATATGGAGACCCGGCTCATGCCAACCAAACACACAGGAGGTGGATGGGCAAACAGAAACCCAGTATGCTCATTTACAGGCAGCATAGGTTTGTCATTAAGGCTAGTGTTGACAATTTGCTGAAGCCACCCATTCCTCCATGGCAATGCCCAGAAATGCAGAGCCCAAGCAAATGGAGCCAGCCCATTCTGAAGGACTCACCAGTCCATCAGATCAAGTGATGGAGAAGCAGGATGTTCTGGAAGCTTGAAGAAAGGTGACTCTGGAGCAACCTGGGTTGCAATCTCATCTCTACCAGCCTCTGATTGTGTGTCCCTGGCAGGTTACTTAATCCTCAGCTTCTTCATCTGCTAGATGGAGACAATCATAGGACAATGCAGAATTGTTGAAGTGGATTAGACTTGAAATGTATATGACACCTTGTCCAATATGTGGGGGAACTTAATAAATGGTAACTGCTTTGTCATTATGATAGTGGTGTAGGTTTTACAAGCTTCAGGTTCAGAGACCTTGTCTATGTAACCATGGTGTAACTGGAGTATACTAATGACAAGATCTTTTTTTTTTTTCTTATTTTAATTGGAGGCTAATTACTTTACAATATTGTAGTGGTTTTGCCATACATTGACATGAATCAGCCATAGGTGTACAAGTGTTCCCCATCCTTAGCCCCCCTCCCACCTCCCTCCCCATCTCATCCCTCTGGGTCATCCCAGTGCATCAGCCTTGAGCACCCTGTCTCATGCATTGAACCTGGACTGGAGATCTGTTTCACATATGGTAATATACATGTTTCAATGCTATTCTCTCAAATCATCCCACCCTCGCCCACTCCCACAGAGTCCAAAAGACTGTTCTATACATCTGTGTCTCCTTTGCTGTCTTGCATATAAGGTCATCATTACCATCTTTCTAAATTCCATATATATGTGTTAATATACTGTATTGGTGTTTTTCTTTCTGACTTACTTCACTCTGTATAATAGGCTCCAGTTTTATCCACCTCATTAGAACTGATTCAAATGCATTCTTTTTAATAGCTGAGTAATACTCCATTGTGTATATGTACCACAGCTTTCTTATCCATTCATCTGCTGATGAACATCTAGGTTGCTTCTATGTCCTGGCTATTGTAAACAGTGCTTTGATGAACGTGTCTCTTTCAATTCTGGTTTCCTTGGTGTGTAAGTGCAGCTATGGGATTGCTAGGTTGTATGGGAGTTCTATTTTCAGATTTTAAGGAATCTCCACACTGTTCTCCATAGTGGCTGTACTAGTTTGGATTCCCACCAACAGTGTAAGAGGGTTCCCTTTTCTCCGCACCCTCTCCAGCATTTATTGTTTGTAGACTTTTTGATATTAGACATTCTGACCAGTGTGAGATGGTACCTCATTGTGGTTTTGATTTGCATTTCTATGATAATGAGTGATATTGAGCATCTTTTCATGTGTTTGTTAGCCATTTGTATGTCTTCTTTGGAGAAATGTCTGTTTAGTTCTTTGGCCCATTTTTTGGCTGGGTCACTTATTTTTCTGGAATTGAGCTTCATGAGCTGCTTGTATATTTTTTAGATTAATTCTTTGTCAGTTGCTTCATTTGCTATTATTTTCTCCCATTCTGAAGGCTATCTTTTCACCTTGCTTATAGTTTCCTTTGTTGTGCAAAAGCTTTTAAGTTTAACTAGGTCCCATTTGTTTATTTTTGCTTTTATTTCCAATATTCTGGGAGGTGGGTCATAGAGGATCCTGATGTGATTTATGTCAGAGAGTGTTTTGCCTATGTTTTCTTCTAGGAGTTTTATAGCTTCCGGTCTTACATTTAGATCTTTAATCCATTTTGAGTTTATTTTTGTGTATGGTGTTAGAAAGTGTTCTAGTTTCATTCTTTTATAGTGCTTGATCAATTTTCCCAACACCACCTGTTAAAGAGATTGTCTTTCCTCCATTGTATATTCTTGCCTCCTTTGTCAAAAATAAGGTGTCCACAGGTGCGTGGATTTATCTCTGGAGATCTTATACGTGAATTGCTGTTAGAGCTCATGGGTGGAAAAGTTAATTTCACAAAGAGGAAGACAGGGGAGGTTCCTTGTGGGCATTTGGACCAGGTCTGCTCACACCCGTCCCCTCGTGTGTCTCCCCCATCACTGTCTTAGATCCCGCTTGTCCCCTTCAGAGCATCCACAGTGCGATCTGAGGAAAGGGGGTGGGGAGAAGGACGCCCTGCAGGACGGTCCGCTCCCTGAGCCCCATGTCACCAGGGCATTTCTAGCCTGGAGACCTGAGGGCTCTCCAGGAGTCTGGGGATTTGGGATCGGGTGGGTAGAGAAGAAGCTGAGGCAGGAAGACTGAGGCCTTTCTGAAAAGCCTTTCTTCTCCCTGACAGACCCCCTCCCTGCCTCTACCCCCACCCCACACTCTCTGTACACAAACTCCTGAAGGAGGCAGGCAGTCTTAAAACAGGTCTTCTCAGGGACACCACCTCAGGCACAGCTGCCAAGAAAGCACACTCATATCTGCTGCCCATCTGCTGTGATTTGGAGCCAGTGGGTATGGATTAGGGGCTTCCCAGGTGGTGCCAGTGGTAAAGAACCTGCCTGCCGATGCAGGAGACACAAGAGACACAGGTTTGATCCCTGGGCCAGGATGATCCCCTGGAGGAGGGCATGGCAACCCACTCCAGTATTCTTGCCTAGAGAATCCAGGACAGAGGAACCTGGTGGGCTATAGTCCACAGGGTGGCAAAGAGTCAGATAGGACTGAAGCGGCTTAGCAGCAGCCGCAAGTGTGTGACTGAGTAGGACAGTGGCGGCGCGCATGCTTGGGCTGCACACGTCCGACGAGCAGTGCTGTGGGGCAGGCATTCGGGAGGGGCTTGTTGGCTTCTCTTCACAGTTCAGCAACTGTTATTAATGGTCCCTAAACCACAAGACTCAGAAGAGGTTTTGTGACAAGTACTAAATGTATAATGACTTATATCTTGTGCATTTAAATTAAAATTCTACCAGATTCTAGACTACATTCAACCATCTCCATTTCCTAATGCTGTGAGGTTTACTGCCTTTGTTTCCACAGACTTGGTGCTCTGGCGTCAGGTACGGAGCAGTCTATACTGTGGCATAGGCTCTGCACTTGAATATTTGGGTAACACAAGGATTTGCCCTACACCAGCCTCGACACAGAGGCAACTGTCTTCCAACCCAAAGTCGATGCAACCGAAGGAACTGGAATTTAAACTTAGTGTTAAAGTGAATGGCTTTATTCAGATGTTAGAGTTTCACATCCTTAATCAAAAGCTTTCACTGCACTGCAGCAGCCCTTCACTGATTCTGGGAAGGAAGAAAGGCAGCAAAGAAGTGAGGTTAGAGGCACAGACTGCAGAGCCAGATGGCCCAGGTCCAATCTTGGGTGGGAGACCTAACCTCTCTGCCTCAGTTTCATCATCTGTAAAATGGAGAACAGATTTTTTTAATTTTAATTTTAAATCTTTATTGAAGTATAATTGGCATATAACATTTTAATTTAATTAACATTAATTAAAATTAATTAACATTTTAATTTTAAGTATACAACATAATGATTTGGCATTCGCATATACTGTGAAGTGATCACATCCACCACCATACACAGTTAGAAAAAATTGTTTTTCTTGGGGTAAGAACACTTAAGATCTACTCTATTAGAAACTTCAAATAGGCAATACAGTATTATTAACTGTAATCACCATGCTGTACGTTAGTTAATCCCCATAATTTACTAATTTGATAACATTTTGACCCCCTTCACCAATTTTGCTCACCCAAACCCTTCCAATGACAACCACCAGCCAGTTCTCTGCGTCTATGAGCTTGGAGTTTTGTTTTTTTTTTTTTTTTTTTTTTTTTTAGATTCTGAGTGTAATATCACACAGTAACAAATATTTTATTCCCATTTTACAGATAAAGAGATTGGGGCTTAAACAGTAAGGGACCATATTCCTCACTTTAAAGTCATATGGAGAACAGGACTCAGCTCTCTCCCAAGATAAACTCAGTTTCTACTGGTCCCAGACAAGCTGGAAGGCCAAGGAGGGCAGTGTGGCTGACACACACCCAGCTTAGCTGCCTAGTGAGAGATGCCAATCCTAGCGCTCCAGAGAGCAGGTGGGTGGCCAGCCCTTCCCCACCCAGCTTCCGACCACTGAGACAGAGCTCAGCCTTGAGAAGAGCTGTCAGAAACCTGAGTTCTTTGGCCTGGAACAGAACAGAAGCACAATAAAGGACAGAAATGGACCTAACAGAAGCTGAAGATATTAAGAAGAGGTGGCAAGAATACACAGAAGAACTATACAAAAAAGATCCTCATGACCCAGATAACCATAATGGTGTGATCACTCACCTAGAGCTAATGGGTGGAGAAGCCCATGGGGAAACAGTGAGAGACTTCTTGGGCTCCAAAATCACTGCAGATGGTGACTGCAGCCATGAAATTAAAAGAGGCTTGCTCCCTGGAAGAAAAGTTATGACCAACCTAGACAGAATATTAAAAAGCAGAGACATTACTTTGCCAACAAAGGTCTGTCTAGTCAAAACTATGGTTTTCCAGTAGTCATGTATGGATGTGAGACTTGGACTATAAGGGAAGATGAACGCTGACAAATTGATGCTTTGGAACTGTGGTGCTGGAGAAGACTCTTGAGAGTCCTGGGGACTGCAAGGAGATCCAACTAGTCCATCCTAAAGGAAATCAGTCCTGAATATTCATTGGAAGGACTGATGCTGAAGCTGAAACTCCAATACTTTGGCACATGATGTGAAGAAATGACTCATTTGTGAAGACCCTGATGCTGGGAAAGATTGAAGGCAAGAGAAGAAGGGGATGACAGAGGATGTGATGGTTGGATGGCATCACCGACTTGATGGACATGAGTTTGAGAAAACTCTGGGAGTTGGCAATGGACAGGGAAGCCTGGCATGCTGCAGTTCATGTAATCGTGAAGAGTCAGACATGAGTGAGAGACTGAACTGAACTGACTGAGAGCCTACCTTCACTCTGAGAATCCCTGTGAGTCTGAGTTTTCCCTGTTTCACTCTAACTCTGGGTTTTTGTTTTTTTTTTTTTTTTTTTGCTTTATTTTGTTTTGCTCCAGAGCTGACAATAAGGGAGAGAAGCGGATACAAATTTCTGAGCTAGGAATATGGAAGGGGAATCGGGCTGGACTCCACTGCATATCAACGTTAATTCTGTGAATCAATTTTAGCAGGTCTGCCCTAATTGGGACCTTGAGGATTATCATGGTTGAAAATATTTGATTGCCCCATCTTCTATCTCTGTCTGTCTCTTCCCCTGTTTCCTGTGTCTGTCTTTGTCTCTTTCCATAGATACAAATATACATATATACTTACATACACGTGTGTGTGTGTGTGTATATATATATATATCAGTTCAGTTCAGTCACTCAGTCGTGTCTGACTCTTTGCGACCCCATGAATTGCAGCACACCAGGCCTCCCTGTCCATCACCAACTCCCGGAGTTCACTCAGACTCACGTCCATCGAGTCCGTGATGCCATCCAGCCATCTCATCCTCTGTCGTCCCCTTCTCCTCCTCCCCCAATCCCTCCCAGCATCAGAGTCTTTTCCAATGAGTCAACTCTTCGTATGAGGTGGCCAAAGTATTGGAGTTTCAGCTTTAGCATCATTCCTTCCAAAGAAATCCCACGGCTGACCTCCTTCAGAATGGACTGGCTGGATCTCCTTGCAGTCCAAGGGACTCTCAAGAACCTTCTCCAACACCACAGTTCAAAAGCATCAATTCTTCAGCGCTCAGCTTTCTTCACAGTCCAACTCTCACATCCATACATGACCACTGGAAAAACCATAGCCTTAACTAGATGGACCTTTGTTGCCAAAGTAATGTCTCTGCTTTTCAATATGATATATATATATATATATATATATATATATATATATACACACACACACATGTGCATACATGTGTATTTCTCTGTCTCTGTCTCTAAACACTGATCTAACTTGAAGGATCACAGATGTGGATGGGACAAGAGTTTTCTCAAACATTCACTACAGGTTGGTTCTTGAACCACTGGATGTGGGTCAGATTTTCAAACAAAGTCCCACTTCTCACCGCTAGGAGTCAGTCCACACTTAGCCTGAATCTGACGGTTTCAAATTCCCTCCTTAGGCCAAACTCACATCCTTTGTACTGCAGTTTGAATACTCACTTTAGTGTGCTAGGGAAATAGTGATAAGACAGAGGTCAGAAACTGGCCTTGCCTGGTGGGTAGTGAAGCTTGATGCTCTATGGGACTAAGGCACACCAAGAGAAGGGAAGAAAGTGGCCGAGCAGCTCGGGGAGGGTGGCAGGCTGCTGTCATGGCCCTGTATGAATCCCAGCCAAGTGTTGGGTGCATTTATCGTCGCGCACACACACGTGCGCGCGTTCGTGGGAAAGCACTGTTTGTTTCCCGGAAACAGGTGCCAGTTCTCGCTGTTTCACCAGATACCCCAAGTCGCGTCATCCTGAAACAGGGAAAACTGTCTTCTCCCTGGCATCCACCTGTGAAGTGAAGAGAGATCTTTGGAAAACAGACCTAAGCACCTCTCTTCCCTTTGGAAGACTGCAGGGATTTCCCCTTGTCTTCAGGGTAAGCTTTCCCCGGCAGGCCTGACTGCCCAGTTAACTGCTCCAGCCCCAGTCCTGCTTCCTAGGGCTCCCTGAACCTCTCCCAAATCCCTGTATGTCCAGTCTTCTGAATGCGGCAGACTCCCTCATACCTCTCTCCTTGACATGCAGTTCCCCCAGCCCGGAAAGGTTTTCCATCCCTTATTCTCCTGGCAGAGTCCTACCTGATCTCCAAATCCAGCTCACACTGTCCCCAGGGACATAGTTATGCATTCCTCTGAGGGTTTAGGACTCTGCCCTCTTATCTCACTGTTGTGTTTCTATTCATATCTGTCTCTTCCTCCCATATGACCTCTCCAAGGTCAAGAACTCTCTCTTACTCATTTCTGCCTCCTCAACATCTGGGCCAGTGCCCGCAGCAGAGTAGATGTGCACTGGAGAGCTACTGAGTGAATGGATGGAATGTTTACAGCTGCTAAGAGCTCAGGGCCTGCTTTTGGTGGAAGATTGGATTGAAATACCAGCTCCACCACTTGCTAGTCACAGGAT
This sequence comes from Bos mutus, assembly GCF_027580195.1. Classification (NCBI taxonomy): domain Eukaryota; kingdom Metazoa; phylum Chordata; class Mammalia; order Artiodactyla; family Bovidae; genus Bos; species Bos mutus. Next base: position 479,990 of record NC_091632.1, read on the forward strand.
TTTTCCAGTCACTTAGCCTCTCTGTCAGCTTCCTAATCTGTAAGGTTGTTGTTTTTGTTATTTAGTCATTAGGTCGTGTCTGACTCTTTTGTGACTCCATTCACTGTAGCCCACCAGACTCCTCTTTTCCAGGCAAGAACACTGGAGTGGGTTGCCATTTCCTCTCCAGGGGATCCTCCAGGACCAAGGACCAAACCCACATCCCCTGGATTGGCAGGAGGATTCTTTATCACTGAGCCACCTGGGAACCCCACTTATGTGAAAATTTAATGATGTGTGTACAAGCGATTTCCTGGCATCAGTTCAGTTGCTCAGTCATGTCTGACTCTATGCTACCCCATGGACTACAGCACGCCAGGCCTCCCTGTCCATCACCAACTCCTGGAGTTTACTCAAACCCATGTCCATCGAGTTGGTGATGCCATCCAACCATCTCATCCTCTGTCGTCCCCTTCTTCTCTTGCCTTCAATCTTTCCCAGCATCAGGGTCTTTTCCAATGAGTCACTTCTTCGCATCAGGTAGCCAAAGTATTGGAGTTTCAGCTTCAGCATCAGTCCTTCCAATGAATATTCGGGACTGATTTCTTTGGAATTGACTGGTTGGATCTCCTTGCAGTCCAAGGACTCTCAAGAGTCTTCTCCAACACCATAGTTTGAAAGCATCGGTGCTTCGGTGCTCGCCTTTCTTTATGGTCCAACATTCATACATGACCACTGGAAAAACCATAGCTTTGACTAGATGGCCTTTGTTGGCAAAGTAACATCACTGCTTTTTAATATGCTGTCTAGGTTGATCATAGTTTTCCTTCCAAGAAGCAAACGTCTTTTAATTTCATGGCTGCAGTCACCATCTGCAGTGATTTTGGAGCCCAAGAAAATAAAGTCTGTTTCCATTGTTTCCCCATCTATTTGCCATGAAGTGATGGGACCAGATGCATAATCTTATTTTTTTGAATGTTGAATTTTAAACCAAATTTTAGGCTCTTCAGTTCCTCTTTGCTTTCTGTGAAGGGTGGCGTCATCTGCAGATCTGAGATTATTGATATTTCTCCTGGCAATCTTGATTCCAGCTTGTGCTTTGTCCAGCCCGGCATTTCTCATGATGTACTCTGCACATAAGTTAAACAAGCAGGATGACAATATACAGCCTTGATGTACTCTTTTCCCAATTTGGAACCCGTCTGTTGTTCCATGTCCAGGTCTAACTGTTGCTTCTTGACCTGCATACAGATTTCTCAGGAGGCAGGTGGGATGGTCTGGTATTCCTGGCATAGGCACATACTATTTTTCTCAAAACCCACATTTTGTCTATCAGCAAACCCTGCAGGATCCTCCTTTAAAATATTGAGCCACCTTTTACCTTTTGAATGCTAATAGCCCAATTCAAACTACAGTCGTTTCCCACAGACATGTTCTGGTGGCCTCCTCTCTGGTCTCTCTGCCTCCTTCCTTGTCCCATATCTATTTTCAACACAGTTACCAGAGGCAATCCCTTAAAAACATAAATCCAATCAGATCACTCTTCTGCCACAATCTGCCTTTGGCTTCCCTTCCCCACTGCAGACAACAAGGTTGCTGCTACCTCTGATTCCATCTCCTCACTCTCCCCCTTGCTTTCCCAGCTTCAGCCACAATGGCCAATGTGTTATAATTCAAACCTGCTGCATACCTCCCTGCCCCAGTGCCTTTGCACTTGCCATTTCCTTGGCCCAGAATCCTATTTCTCCAGAAAGCCTCATGCCTCCTTTGCTTACTTAGTTTTCATTTTCAAAAGTCACGTTCTCCAGGAGACTCTCATTGGCTATTCCATCTAAGCTTTCAACAATATTCACTGAACTTTCTGTCCCACTTCCCTCTTTATTATTAGCCTTTATCATTAATAGAAAGACATTTTTATTATTTTGTTCACCATCTGTTCGCCTAGTAGAATATAAGCTTTAAGAAGGCAGAGGCCTGTTTTGCTCACTGCTGTACCTCCGGCATCTAGAACCATATCTGGTACAAAGTACATGCTCAGTACGTACTTTGTTGAAATGAAAAGATAAAATCTTAGATTGCTATAAAATACAGGGACAGCAGTGTCTGGGCTGAGCTTGGGCCACTCCTTGCTGGCTCCAGGCAGTCAGAGCTGACTCAGGAAGCAGAACGCCAATCCTCAGACTGGATTTTCCTCTTTTTCTAGCCCAACCCAGCTCTGCCCTGCCCAGTAGAGGGCTTGGCTGGGAACTCCAAGTTCCTCCTATTCTCTACAGAGACAGGGGCATAGTACAGGCTGCAGGAAGGAGTGGCATGTGAAGATACCCTAGGACTTGAAGGCAGGGGGACACTGCTGAAGCTGCCTTTTGTTCCATTTTCTTGGGGTTCCCACAGGTAACTTTCTCAGGAAAAAAATCAGTGCTACCCTTCTTGGACTTGTTTTCCCAAAAAAGCAACGCTCCTCAGTGTGGGTCCATGACATCACATTTCTGGGCCCGGCTCCAGGCCTACTATCAGACTCTCTGTGCAAGCCAGGAGATTCTTTAAACTCAAATGAGAGCCACCCATCAGATAGTGGCCTCCTTGGGGTGGGGATTGCGGCCTTCTCACAGCCCAGCCACCTGGTCCCAAGTTTCACCCCCTCCCCTGCTTTATTTTCCTCCTTAGCACTTAACACAATGTAATCTAACATAGAATGTACGCATTCCACATACTTATCCTGTGTATTATCTGATCCTCCACCACCCCCTTGTACACACCAGGAAAGGATTTTGTGTCTGTTTTATTCGTTGCTGTATTCCCAATGCATAAACACCTGACACAGAGTAAGTGCTTTGTAAGTAGTTGTCCTATGAGTAAATCCTTATCCAAAGCCCTCCATACTAAGAGCTCATTACTGAGGGAGGCGAGGGCAGAGGGATAGTACTCCTCTTACAGTAAGAGTCCCCTTGCCCTCAAGGGACTTCCAGAAGCCACAGGATTCCAGAAGCGATCCTGGCTAATTCCTCCTGAGTCACCGATGCACCTTTCACCTGCTGACCTAAGGGTTGGACCACTTTGTGAAGAGTAGGGATACATTGTGATGGGGCTTAGACCACTTTGTGAAGAGTAGGGATACATTGTGATGGGGCTTAAAACACGTAGTCCATTTTCTTCCCTCCCAGGACTTCCTTTCTTTTGCCTTATAATTACCATCCATTCTATAGGCCCCTTCGCACCCAGCAGGCCCCTTTTCCTTCTGTGAGCCCTTAGGAGCACCAGGGGGCAGTACCATCATCTGAGCACCGATGGCCGGGTTGGCTGCTGCACTGTCGGTGGGCCCTGCACAGACATCCTGCTTCTTCCACACTAAACAGACTGTGAGTTTGCCGACAGTGTGCGCGTGCGCGCTAAGTTGCTTCCATTGTATCTGACTATGTGTGACCCTATGGACTGTAGCCCGCCGGGCTCCTCTGTCCATGGGATTCTCCAGGAGAGAATACTGGAGTGGGTTGCCATGCCCTCCTCCAAGGAATCTTCCCAACCCAGGGATTGAACCCATGTCTCATGTCTTCTGCATCAACAAGTGGGTTCTTTACCACTAGCGCCATTAGCTGACAGTACAGACTGTCTAATTTACCTTCATCTGCCAGTACCTATGTCACTTATATGCAGAGCACATCATGCAAAATGCTGGGCTGGGTAAAACACAAGCTGGAATCAAGACTGCCGGGAGAAACGTCAATAACCTCAGATATGCAGATGACACTACCCTTATGGCAGAAAGTAAAGAAGAACAAAAAAGCCTCTTCATGAAAGTGAAAGAGGAGAGTGAAGAAGTTGGCTTAAAATTCAACATTTAGAAAACTAAGATCATGGCATCCAGTCCCATCACTTCATGGCAAATAGACAGGGAAACAATGGAAACAGTGACAGACTTTATTTTCTTGGGCTCCAAAATCACTGCAGATGTGACTGCAGCCATGAAATTAAAAGACACTTGCTTCTTGGAAGAAAAGCTACAACCAACCTCAATAGCATATTAAAAAGCAGTGGCATTACTTTGCCAACAAAGGTCGATCTAGTCAAGGCTATGGTTTTTCCAGTAGTCATGTATGGATGTGAGAGTTGGACTATAAAGAAAGCTAAACGCTGAAGAAATGATGCTCTTGAACCGTGGTGTTGGAGAAGATGCTTGAGAGTCCTGGGGACTGCAAGGAGATCCAACTAGTCCATCCCAAAGGAGATCAGTACTGGATGTTCATTGGAAGGAATGATGCTGAAGCTGAAACTCCAATACTTTGGCCACCTGATGCAAAGAAGTGACTCATTGGAAAAGACCCTGATGCTGGGAAATATTGAAGGTGGGAGGAGAAGGGGATGACAGAGGATGCGATTGTTGGATGGCATCACCAACTCGATGGACATGGGTTTGAGTAAACTCCAGGAGTTGGTGATGGACAGGGAGGCCTGGTGTGCTGCAGTCCATGGGGTGACAAAGAGTCGGGCACGACTGAGCAACTGAACTGAACTGCCAGTAGCTACATTATAGTAGAGGCCCACTGAGTCATGAATCTGTGGCTTTATAAAAGAAAAGCACATGGAATGCAGTTATATTCAGGGTTTGGTGTATGCTAGGGCACAGAAGGGGCTCAACAGTGGAGTTTTCCTTTCTGTGAAGCTCTATCATACAAGGATTAACTATGGAGGGGGGACTACATAGCAACTTGCCTTGATGTTAGAACTAAATTGCCTACCTATTTCCTCTTACTATTACCTCCAGGAATAACAGCTCACATTAATATAATATTTACTGTGTGCTAAGTACAGTTCGAAGCATTCCACAAGGATTATCTCATTTAATTCTCATAATATTTCAAGATAGGGAACATTATTATACACGTGACATGCATTTCAGAATCAGGGCTATTTCAGGGATAAAGACTATGAAGTGTTGGTGGGAAGGCCAAACTTGTGTGCTGAGAGATCAATGAACAGATCAGGAAAAGGGATTTCATCAGTGTGTAAACCCCACATATATGAGGTAGCATAACATTTTCACAGCAGAGTCAGTTCCATCTCTATCATCCCTTAAGTCCTGATACGTCTTAGGAATGTCATTCAGAATTTCCCAGTTCTTGAGGTTTAACCTTCAAAAACCCAACCTAGGAATCAAGGGTCCAATGTTTGTGAACATTTATTTGTATGCTGGCCATTTTTGACTTTTTCAACTGGCTTTCTTCCCATTTGAATTGGGAGTGAAGTAAATATGAAATCACCCTTCCCTGTCCTTATTTCCCACCTGCTTCCCATAGAAGTCTTCCTAATAAAGGATCCTGCCCTCTTTAACTTCCACCAGACAGAGGCCCTATGGGGCAGGGCCATGTCAACCCACCCAGTGGGACCTCTCTGCCCCTCCTTGCCCCACCAATCCCATGACTAGGAACCTCTCTTGATCCTTTGTCACTAGTGGTGAGCCCTTGGCCCCACTCCCAAGCACCTCTCTCTATCCTGAGAACACGCTCTCTGGGCTCCCAGCTGGGAGTGACACATCAGATACTCCTGGGTGCTCCTGAGTAGTAGAAAGAAGACGGAAAGGCAAGGACTGGTGACGGGGTGAGAAAGCCAGAGGGCAGGAGAGACTGGAGAAGGCAGCAAATCCATTCCCCTCCCTCTCAGCTTGGAAACTGGGCTTGTAAATAACATCTGAGTTGTCTCTGCTGCTGTGTTTGAATCATGACTTTCTACACCCCAAATAGACCTTGACTATCTGCTCCAGGCATTCCATGGGCACCCGGGGTAAGACCGGACCCTGTCATCCCCACTCAGGGCACTCTAGCGGCAGGATCCAGGACTCATAGGCTAACGGCAGGGTTCTGCTGAAATATGGTCAGTGTGACCTTTGCAACAGGCCTATGTCCCTGTTTTCAACAGTTCATAAGTGTGACAAATGTTGCTGTATTTTCCCCTGGAAAAAACAGATTCAGATGTTCAGGGGGCACAAGATTGGGCTCAAAAGAAATGTGTGTTTAAGCCCTATAGAAATCCATCCACTCACACCTTCCCCTCAACAAGTTTTGGGTCTCCCAAGAAGACTCTGAATGGGCAGTGAAAAGACCCCGTGCAATTGCTGCTGGAAATGGCTGAGAGGAGGCAGGGTGGAGGAGAGGACGGTCAGAGCCATACAAACACGCAGCTGGGTGTTCTGACCACTATACTGTCTCTCCCTGCCACTCTCCATGCCTCCTGCCCTTTCATAGTTTATGCTCCAACAATTTTTCTTCCTTCTGCACAGCAAAGAAGTGAAGACTGAAGCAAAGACTGAAGAATCTGCCATCTGCTGCCTCCCCCAATGCCCAGCTCCCTGTGCTAAGGTAACCCAAACAATTTAGGAAAGTGAGATAAGATTCTTGGTGCCATTAAACATGGACAGGTCAGAGCATGGTGCTCAGCTGCCGTGAAACTCCCTGGCTGCTGCTGCTGCTGCTAAGTCGCTTCAGTCGTGTCCAACTCTGTGCGACCCCATAGACGGCAGCCCACCAGGCTCCCCTGTCCCTGGGATTCTCCAGGCAAGAACACTGGAGTGGGTTGCCATTTCCTTCTCCAGAAACTCCCTGGCTAGTCTGCAGGGAAACAGGGAGACCAGAGCAGCTGGGCCATTAAACATGGATGGAAACCAACCCATGGAAGAAAGAGGTGGCACTTCCCCTGTTGGCCAGAGGGAGGGACAAGGAAGATTTAGCAAAGGTCAGCAGGGCTCATACTGAGCAGTATTCGGTCTCAGCTACTCACATCCTTCACATTCTGTCAGTTGGACAAAAAAAGCATGGCCTCTAGAGTCAGGCTGACTTGAATTTAAGTCTCCATATGGCTTTAAGTACCCTGAATCTTAGTCTGCTCAATTCTGTGCTTGCGTGCTAAGTTGCTGTTCAAGTATAAAATGGGCTTAATACTTAATTCCAAAGATTCATCCAAAGATGAAATGAAGTAGCATTTATAAGATATATAGCACAGAGTTTGGCCAAAAGAGGTTAGTACTCAAGGTTAATCCTCCTTCCCCTTCTTCCTGGAGGGGGATGAGTTTCTTCCCAGGGACACCTGACTCCTGCGACTTCCAGAAACCCTGATCGCATTACAGTGTGCTTGAGATGGTTGGATGGCATCACTGACTCAATGGACATGAGTTTGGCTAGGCTCTGGGAGTTGGTGCTGGATAGGGAGGCCTGGCATGCTGCAGCTCATGGGGTCACAAAGAGTTGGACATGACTGAGCAACTGAACTGAACTGAATTGAACTGTCTTACCCCACTAGTCTGGAAGCACCTTGAAAACAGCTATCTTGGCACTACTGATTTTCTACTACCCAGCTCAATGTCTAGCATATAATAGTTGTTTGGAGAATGTTGAATTAAACTGAAAAAAAAAATTTTTTAAAGGATGTAAATTGGATCAATGAACTAAAGGCAAATTACAAAAGATGAAAGGAATTGAGGTCATTTTGCAAAGAGAAGGTCATCACAACCTGTCGAAGCTCACAGGGACCTTAGGAACAACTGGTTCAACACACTCACTCACTGTGTAGTGGAAGGGACTGAAGCTCAGCAAATTGATGGCAGAGCCTGAAAGTTCACAGGGCTCTTGAGTCCAGGCTCCACACTGGACGACCAGCCTCTGTCCCCCTTCTCTGTGAGCAGGGCAGGACACGGCCCTGCTCAGGTGACCAGAGAGGTTGTGTGACTCTCAGCCACACAGTCTGCCCAGGGTGGACCTGGACCCAGCCAGCTCTCCGGACATTCAGGCCAGCGCTGCCAGCCCTGGGGCACCTGGCGTGTCTTGTCTGCAGGCTGAAGGGCACTCAGCTTTGCCATCTTGGTTCTAGCAGTGGTGTCACATAGTTCCTGTACTTTGTGAGGTCAGGGGTTAAGTGGGAGGATTTGAGGAGGGAGAGGTAGCCCTTTTCCCTTCACACTGTCTGCTCCCAAATAACCCACTACCTGTTATTAAGTCCCCTGTCCTTGTGGGACTCTGAGCTCTGCCCCATGGAGCCACCTTGCAGCTTCTGCAGTGGAATAGCCCAGGGCCACACTGGACGGGCCCTCCTCACTCTGAGTGGCCTGCTAGAGCTGAGGTCCCAGGGGCCTCTCTGATAATATCTTCACAGGCTATTCCGTGGGACCATTATGGAGGTTAAATGACACAACATATATGAAAGTTCTGGAATATAAACACCGTCATTATATAAAATATTTGTCAGGTGAGGGACTGAAAACAATCAGGTCAGGGACGCTCCACCAGGCAGATTTCTTACACTGAAAAGATTCTCAGACTTTCTACCTCCTGGTGCCCAGAGCGACTGCTATCCCATCATCACCCAGAGGAAGGGACTGAACTTTTTGCTCTTGCTGAACCAGGAGTTCAGAAGCCAAAAGATGTGAGCGTGTGCGCACGTGTGCTTGATTCAGAAGTGTCAGAATCAGGGAGAGAACTTTCTTTCATAATAGCAGAGAAACAGAATAGGAGACTTCTTGAAGTCCTTTCTCATAATAACAGTATTCATTGAGCCATAAGTGTTACGTACCCCTTACCTCATCAGTCACAAACAATCCTATGTGATAGAAACTCCTGTAGTTCCCATTTTACAGATGGAGGGGTTGAGGCACAGAGAATATTAGGTTGCTTGTTCAAACTAAGGTTTGAGCCCAAGCAATTTGACACTGCAGCCTGAACCCTGACCCCTCATTACACAGTTCTGACTATTACAGAAGATCATTCTGGGGGTGCTTGCTGGGTGAAGAGCAGCTCTTGTTACAACAATCAACCGCAAGGAAATTTCTCTGGACCTTTGGAGAGAATTCAAAACCCCTCTCCATTCCAGTTCTAGGTCTGCTTAATAAGCCAAGAACAAAGCCATCCTGTGCCTTCTAGAAACTTCTGCTCCTTGGGGCAGCAGGGAGTTTATTTGGCCAAGGATTGACACCCTAGAGGCTCATTTGGGCCAGCAAATAAGGGCAGCTCACAGATGGCATGCAGTGCCAGCCAGCTTGGACAGGAAGCTGCTGGGTATGCTTGCTCTCTGCCACATCTCTGAGAGATGACATGGCCTGGGAGGGACACTCTTCAGAGCTGGAACCATGACACTTTATCCTCTAAAAGGACGGACTCCCCCACCCCATCCACAGGGTTTGGCTTTGCTCTATAATAGTTGTTTGAGAATGTTGAATTAAACTGAAAAAAAATTTTTTTAAAGGATGTAAATTGGATCAATGAACTAAAGGCAAATTACAAAGATGAAAGGGTGAGAGTCATTTTGCAAAGAAGGTCATCACAGCCTTCGAAGCTCACAGGGACCTTAGGAACAACTGGTTCAACACACTCACTCACTGTAGTGGAAGGACTGAAGCTCAGCAAATTGATGGCAGAGCCTGAAAGTTCACAGAGGCTCTTGAGTCAGGCTCCACACTGGACAGCCAGCCTCTGTCCCCCTTCTCTGTGAGCAGGGCAGGACACGGCCCTGCTCAGGTGACCAGAGAGGTTGTGTGACTCTCAGCCACACAGTCTGCCCAGGGTGGACCTGGACCAGCCAGCTCTCCGGACATTCAGGCCAGCTGCCAGCCCTGGGGCACCTGGCGTGTCTTGTCTGCAGGCTGAAGGGCACCCAGCTTTGCCATCTTGGTTCTGCAGTGGTGTCACATAGTTCCTGTACTCTGTGAGGTCAGGGGTTAAGTGGGAGGATTTGAGAGGGAGAAGAGTAGCCCTTGCCATGCCTGTCTGCTCCCAAATAGCCACTACCACACCCTGAAGTCCCCCTGTCCTTGTGGGACTCTGGGCTCTGCCCCATGGAGCCACCTTGCAGCTTCTGCAGTGGGACCAGCCCAGAGCCCATAGATGAGCCCCTCCTCACTTTCTGAGTGGCCTGCTAGAAGCTGAGAGTCCCAGAGGCCTCTCTGATAATATCTTCACAGGCTATTCCGTGGGACCATTATGGAGGTTAAATGACACAACATATATGAAAGTTCTGGAATATAAACATAGTATTATATAAAATATTTGTCAGGTGAGGACTGAAAACAATCAGGTCAGGGGTGGCTCCACCAGGCAGATTTCTTACACTGAAAAGATTCCTCAGACTTTCTACCTCTGGTGCCCAAATGGCTGCTATCATCACATCACCCAGAGGAAGGGACTGAACTTTTTGCTCTTGCTGAACCAGGAGTTCAGAAGCCAAAAGATGTGAGCGTGTCATACGTGTGCTTGATTCAGAGTGTCAGAATCAGGAGAACTTTCTTTCATAATAGCAGAGAAACAGAATAGGAGACTGAAGTCCTTTCTCATAATAACAGTATTCATTGAGCCATAAATTATTCATGCCCCTTACCTCATCAGTCACAAACAATCCTATGTGATAGAAACTCCTGTAGTTCCCATTTTACAGATGGAGGGGTTGAGGCACAGAGAATATTAGGTTGCTTGTTCAAACTAAGGTTTGAGCCCAAGCAATTTGACACTGCAGCCTGAACCTGACCCTCATTACACAGTTCTGACTATTACAGAAGATCATTCTGGGGTGCTTGCTGGGTGAAGAGCAGCTCTTGTTACAACAATCAACACTTGAAATTTCTCTGGACCTTTGGAATTCAAAACCCCTCTCCATTCCAGTTCTGAGTCTGTAATGGCAAAACAAAAGCCCATCCTGCCTTCTAAACTTCTGCTCCTTGGGGCAGCAGGGAGTTATTGGCCGGGAATTGACACCTAAACTCACGAGGCCCAGCAAATAAAGGCAGCTACAGATGGCATGCAGTGCCAGCCAGCTTGGACAGAAACTGCTGGTATGTACTCTCTGCCACATCTCTGAGAGATGACATGGCCTGGGAGGACACTCTTCAGGCTGGAACCATGACACTTTATCCTCTAAAGACGGACTCCCCCCACCCATCTGAAGGTTTGCTTTGCTCAGTTGCCTGGTGGCTCAGCTGGTAAAGAATTCGCCTGCAATGCCCAGGAGATGAGTTCAATCCTGGATTGGGAAGATCCCCTGGAGAAGAACAGCTACCCTCCGTATTCTGGCTGGAGATTCCATGGATTGCTATGATCCATAGGGTACCACTTAAGGAGTCAGACACAACTGAAGCGACTTTCACTATCTGGCCTCCTCACGGAGCAGCCCCCTGACTTGAATGCCACTACTGCTACTAGAAATTGGCTGATGAAGTGTCCAACTCTGGCTGAGCCCCATGGACTACAGCCTACCAGGCTTCTCTGTCATGGGTTCTCGAGAACAGAACTTGCTGGGTGGGTTGCCATTTCCTTCTCAATGCATGAAGTGGAAAGTGAAACTGAAGTCGCTCAGTGGTGTCTGACTCTTAGCGACCCACGGACTGCAGCCCACCAGGCTCCTCCATCCACAGGATTTTCCAGGCAAGAGTACTGGAGTGGTGCCATTGCCTTCTCCCTTGAATGCCTAGTGGATCCCAAATTAGTTTGATCCATGTTTAAAATATACAAAACCCCACAGCCAAAATTGACTTGTCTATGAAGCCTATGTGTTAAAAATAAAGTTTTACTCCCCAAGAAGCTGTCTAAGGTCAGTTCCTCTCCCAAGTACACGCCTAGCTCAGTATACTTAGCTATTTGAAACACCAGGTACACAGGAAATTGAGCTTAAATTTTCATGATGCTGAGAAAGGGGTAGAAGCAAACATGGATGGAAACCAACCCATGGAAGAAAGAGGTGGCACTTCCCCTGTTGGCCAGAGGGAGGGACAAGGAAGATTTAGCAAAGGTCAGCAGGGCTCATACTGAGCAGTATTCGGTCTCAGCTACTCACATCCTTCACATTCTGTCAGTTGGACAAAAAAAAGCATGGCCTCTAGAGTCAGGCTGACTTGAATTTAAGTCTCCATATGGCTTTAAGTACCCTGAATCTTAGTCTGCTCAATTCTGTGCTTGCGTGCTAAGTTGCTGTTCAAGTATAAAATGGGCTTAATACTTAATTCCAAAGATTCATCCAAAGATGAAATGAAGTAGCATTTATAAGATATATAGCACAGAGTTTGGCCAAAAGAGGTTAGTACTCAAGGTTAATCCTCCTTCCCCTTCTTCCTGGAGGGGGATGAGTTTCTTCCCAGGGACACCTGACTCCTGTGACTTCCAGAAACCCTGATCGCATTACAGTGTGCTTGAGATGGTTGGATGGCATCACTGACTCAATGGACATGAGTTTGGCTAGGCTCTGGGAGTTGGTGCTGGATAGGGAGGCCTGGCATGCTGCAGCTCATGGGGTCACAAAGAGTTGGACATGACTGAGCAACTGAACTGAACTGAATTGAACTGTCTTACCCCACTAGTCTGGAAGCACCTTGAAAACAGCTATCTTGGCACTACTGATTTTCTACTACCCAGCTCAATGTCTAGGCATATAATAGTTGTTTGGAGAATGTTGAATTAAACTGAAAAAAAAATTTTTTTAAAGGATGTAAATTGGATCAATGAACTAAAGGCAAATTACAAAAGATGAAAGGAATTGAGGTCATTTTGCAAAGAGAAGGTCATCACAACCTGTCAAGCTCACAGGGACCTTAGGAACAACTGGTTCAACACACTCACTCACTGTGTAGTGGAAGGGACTGAAGCTCAGCAAATTGATGGCAGAGCCTGAAAGTTCACAGGGCTCTTGAGTCCAGGCTCCACGCTGGACGACCAGCCTCTGTCCCCCTTCTCTGTGAGCAGGGCAGGACACGGCCCTGCTCAGGTGACCAGAGAGGTTGTGTGACTCTCAGCCACACAGTCTGCCCAGGGTGGACCTGGACCCAGCCAGCTCTCCGGACATTCAGGCCAGCGCTGCCAGCCCTGGGGCACCTGGCGTGTCTTGTCTGCAGGCTGAAGGGCACTCAGCTTTGCCATCTTGGTTCTAGCAGTGGTGTCACATAGTTCCTGTACTTTGTGAGGTCAGGGGTTAAGTGGGAGGATTTGAGGAGGGGAGAGGAGTAGCCCTTTTCCCTTCACACTGTCTGCTCCCAAATAACCCACTACCTGTTATTAAGTCCCCCTGTCCTTGTGGGACCCTGAGCTCTGCCCCCATGGAGCCACCTTGCAGCTTCTGCAGTGGAATAGCCCAGGGCCACACTGGACGGGCCCCTCCTCACTCTGAGTGGCCTGCTAGAGCTGAGGTCCCAGGGGGCCTCTCTGATAATATCTTCACAGGCTATTCCGTGGGACCATTATGGAGGTTAAATGACACAACATATATGAAAGTTCTGGAATATAAACACCGTCATTATATAAAATATTTGTCAGGTGAGGGACTGAAAACAATCAGGTCAGGGACGCTCCACCAGGCAGATTTCTTACACTGAAAAGATTCTCAGACTTTCTACCTCCTGGTGCCCAGAGCGACTGCTATCCCATCATCACCCAGAGGAAGGGACTGAACTTTTTGCTCTTGCTGAACCAGGAGTTCAGAAGCCAAAAGATGTGAGCGTAAAAGACGCGTGTGCTTGATTCAGAAGTGTCAGAATCAGGGAGAGAACTTTCTTTCATAATAGCAGAGAAACAGAATAGGAGACTTCTTGAAGTCCTTTCTCATAATAACAGTATTCATTGAGCCATAAGTGTTATTACACCTTACCTCATCAGTCACAAACAATCCTATGTGATAGAAACTCCTGTAGTTCCCATTTTACAGATGGAGGGGTTGAGGCACAGAGAATATTAGGTTGCTTGTTCAAACTAAGGTTTGAGCCCAAGCAATTTGACACTGCAGCCTGAACCCTGACCCCTCATTACACAGTTCTGACTATTACAGAAGATCATTCTGGGGGTGCTTGCTGGGTGAAGAGCAGCTCTTGTTACAACAATCAACCGCAAGGAAATTTCTCTGGACCTTTGGAGAGAGATTCAAAACCCCTCTCCATTCCAGTTCTAGGTCTGCTTAATAAGCCAAGAACAAAGCCATCCTGTGCCTTCTAGAACCTTCTGCTCCTTGGGGCAGCAGGGAGTTTATTTGGCCAAGGATTGACACCCTAGAGGCTCATTTGGGCCAGCAAATAAGGGCAGCTCACAGATGGCATGCAGTGCCAGCCAGCTTGGACAGGAAGCTGCTGGGTATGCTTGCTCTCTGCCACATCTCTGAGAGATGACATGGCCTGGGAGGGACACTCTTCAGAGCTGGAACCATGACACTTTATCCTCTAAAAGGACGGACTCCCCCCCACCCCATCCACAGGGTTTGGCTTTGCTCAGTTGCCTGGTGGCTCAGCTGGTAAAGAATTCGCCTGCAATGCAGGAGACCTGAGTTCAATCCCTGGATTGGGAAGATCCCCTGGAGAAGGGAACTGGCTACCCACTCCCGTATTCTGGCCTGGAGAATTCCATGGATTGTATAGTCCATAGGGTCGCAAAGAGTCAGACACAACTGAGCGACTTTCACTATCTGGCCTCCTCCTGGAGGCAGCTGACTTTTTGAATGCCTACTACTACTACTAAGTCGCTTCAGTCGTGTCCAACTCTGTGCGACCCCATGGACTACAGCCTACCAGGCTTCTCTGTCCATGGGATTCTCCAGGCAAGAACACTGGAGTGGGTTGCCATTTCCTTCTCCAATGCATGAAAGTGGAAAGTGAAACTGAAGTCGCTCAGTGGTGTCTGACTCTTAGCGACCCCACGGACTGCAGCCCACCAGGCTCCTCCATCCACAGGATTTTCCAGGCAAGAGTACTGGAGTGGGGTGCCATTGCCTTCTCCCTTTGAATGCCTAGTGGATCCCAAATTAGTTTGATCCGTAAGTTTAAAATATACAAAACCCCTCTACAGCCAAAAATTGACTTGTCTATGAAGCCTTATGTGTTAAAAATAAAGTTTTACCCCCAAGAAGCTGTCTGGCTATTTGCCCTCTCCCAAGTACACGCTTCAGCTCAGTATACTTGTTACTCTGCACTGTGGGGTAATACAGGGAATGAGCTTAAATTTTCATGATGCTGAGAAAGGGGTAGAAGCAGATAAGACAAGCACACAAAGAAAGAAAGTGTAGTCACTCAGAGGTATCTGACTCTGCGACCCCATGGAGTAGCCCACCAGACTCATCTGTCCAGGGAATTCTCCAGAGAAAAATACTGGAGTGGATTGCCATTTCCTTCTCCAGGGGATCTTCCCTACACAGGGATCAAACCCGGGTCTCCCGCATTGCAGGCAGAGCAGGTAAGACAAGCACACAAACCATGGAAAAAAACTTAAAAGATGTTTCCCACACCCTTAAGTAACAGACACTCTTCTCCATGGTACAATTTGGGTAAGTCCTGAGGACACAGTAGCTGCCCAAGGAGGGGAGACTTGATTTGATGTTTGAGGAAGGTGTCTCCCTTTTGGAGATGGTGGTGACCTGGGCTCTATGTGAGTGGCAGGCAGAAGTAACAACGCACTGCTTACACCGCTTACATCTTCACAACCACACTTCATTTGACCCTGATGACCACTCTGTAAGCAGATTCCTCCACCCTCATTTCTCAGACGAGGAAACTGAGGCTTAGAGACGTTTCTGAGTGGCCATGAACTCAAGTGGCTTCTGACTCAAGTTCTTTCTCTTATGTGGCAGTTTGCCTGGGGAAGTCTTGTAAAAGCTTACGGAGCAGGAAACCTTGTCTTCTACAAAGGCAGCTTCCTCCCAACTTTGGGCAAGGCCCACTGCAGGCCTTAGAAAGTCACAGTGATAAAAAGTAAGGGGGCCATGCTGATGAGGGCTGGTGGCTGAACAGCAGCAGGAGCAGCCAGGGGTCTGCGGGCCTAGCTCGGGCCAGGCTGCCCACCCCGCGTGGGGTGGCTCCATGCCCCACAGAGATGGGGGGCAGGGGTGGCCCCAGGCCCGGGCGTGGAGGCCTAGCCTGAGGGGCACCTGACTGAGTCTGGGATTTTGGAGGCCAGGAGCAGGTGTAAGATGAACTAGTCTCCTATTTTACTACCAAAGAGGGCGGTTCTTTGTTTCCAGGAACCAGCAGGAGAGGAAATGGGCTGCGAGGTTGAGGGTGTGGGGCAGAGGAGGGGGGTGGATTAGAGCTCTTGCATGAGCAAGTAGAACCTGTTGTCAAGGTTCCCTGTTGGATCACTTGCTCTCCTCCTGGGAAGAATGGAGCGGCAGGGGTTAGAGGCTGGCAGAGCTTTCTCCCAGCCCCGGGAACCTAGAGGAAGACCAATCAGCACAATGTACCCTGAAGAAATGGGGCTGATCTTGGGCTTTGTGTGATGGGAGCAGCAGGAATCCCTGAGTCTGAGCAGCGCCAGGACTTGGCTCCCCTCCTCCCCTCTTTCTGCCCTCCTCTCCTCCACAAGCTCCCAGAGGACACAGACTGCTTCCCCAAATCTACTGTGACACTGCCTTCCAGTTCCATCACTACTAGATTAAAGGAAAGCCATGATGGCTGAAGCACAGGTGTGTGTGTGTGTGTGTGTGTGTGTGTGTGGTGGGGGGTGGTTAGGTATAGGAGCTGAGGCTCAGAAAGAATTCGCCAAGTGAAGAGTTGGTACAGGGGGACAGTTTTCAAAGTCTTTTCACAAACTTTTTAGTCCCTTGACTTTCACAAAAATGGACACCAGCCAGAAAGGATTCTCCTCCATTTCAGTGACAAGGAGCTCGAGGCCCCAGGAAGGGTATAGCCAGCATGGAAACACCTATTTTGTGCTTCTGCACTCACTGTCATTTCTTTGAGGCCTGGCTGGAATCAGCATGAAGGAGAAACTGGAGGAGGTGATGAGGTACCAGAGGGGTAAGAAAACTGAGGGACAGTGACCCCCAAAGGCAGCCCTGGAACACCTGGTGTTGCTGGCTAACTTTCCATGTGGGGTTCTGGAGAGGACTTCTATTACTGCTACTACTACTATTGGTAATAACAGTTACTATTTATTGTTTTCCTTGTACTAGATACATAAATACTGTGGAAGGGATTAATGTACAAAATGCTTTAGAAACATGATCATCTTTAACCCTCAAAAGAATCATAAGATAAATATTTTTGTTTCTATTTTTCAGACAAGGAGCTTGAGGTTCAGAACTTTCCTGAGACCTCACAGGACTCCCAAGGCCACTCTTATAACCACTGTGCACTACTGCCCAGGTGAGATACAAATGCTACCCCGTTGTTCTTATTCCTCTATACCTTTGGCATCATTCAGCCCCAGAACGCTGGTGCCTGAGAAAGCACACTGTTCATGTGCTTCTCAAGGCAAGAATACTGGTTTGCCATTCCCTTCTCCAGTGGACCACGTTTTGTCAGGACTCTCCACCATGACCCATCCATCTTGCGTGGCCCTACACAGCATGGCTTATAGTTTCATTGAGTTAGACAAGGCTGTGGTCCATGT
This sequence comes from Bos mutus, assembly GCF_027580195.1. NCBI lineage: Eukaryota > Metazoa > Chordata > Mammalia > Artiodactyla > Bovidae > Bos > Bos mutus. The sequence goes on from NC_091632.1 coordinate 497,290, forward strand.
GGTCAGATTGGTTAGTTTTCTGTGATTGTGGTTTTCTTTCTGTCTGCGCTCCAATGGAGAAGGATAAGAGGCTTATGGAAGCTTCCTGATGGGAGAGACTGACTAGGAGGAAACTGACATTACTTTGTCAACAAAGGTCCGTCCAGTCAAAGCTTTGGTTTTTCCAGTGGTCATGTATGGATGTGAGAGTTGGACTATAAAGATATTTGAGTCCCGAAGAATTGATGCTTTTGAACTGTGGTGTTGGAGAAGACTTTTGAGAGTCTCTTGGACAGCAAGGAGGTCCAACCAGTCCATCCTAAAGGAAGTCAGTCCTGAATATTCATTGGAAGGACTGTTGCTGAAGCCACCTGACGTGAAGAGCTGACTCATTGGAAAAGACCCTGATGCTGGGAAAGACTGAGGGCAGGAGGAGAAGGGGACGACAGAGGATGAGATGGCATCACTGACTCGATGAACATGAGCTTGAGTAAGCTCCAGGAGTTGGTGATGGACAGGGAAGCCTGGTGTGCTACAGTCCACGGGGTCGAAAAGAGTCAGACACGACTGAGCAACTGAACTGAACTGAACTGTTCTTTATAGTCTTAAATTCCTAGGCTTAAAACATTTTTACTGCCCCACCATTGCCCCCACCCCACCAGCCTAGGCCTCAGCGGTAGGGTGATATCTGCAGCCACGGCAAAGGGCAATGTGGCCACATCCTGGGCAGATCCTCTGACAAGAAAGGTCACTCTCTCCATGCCTATGACTCCCTCCCTGACTGGGGCCAGACCTTGGAGTGGGGTACAGTTTCACCCAGGCAGTTCTCTACCAGGGGAACTAGAGAGAGGAAGTGAGTCTTTAGGGGCGGGAGAGTGGGTGGGTGCAAAGGGACCGCCTGGGAGGCCCCGGGGACTTTCCCCTATGCCTGAGCTCCTCCGGTAGGGCAGCCAAGTGCCCCTGCACCCCAGCCTCTGGCTGGGTTTCTGACTCTTCCATGTCCTGTTTCTGTCACACCCTCTGTTGTGTAGCCCCCCTCGCTTCATTTTAGAATCCCTTTACCACCCATTGTTCTCCTCACCCATTCCTCCCTCCCAACTTCAGCTGAGACAAGGCAGGCCTGGGGGAAGGAGGCACTCTAACAGGTTCCACCCCGGCAAGCTGAACTCAGAAATGAGTAGTGCCCCCACTCCTGACACCACCACCCCCACCCCCCGCCCCCCACTGGAGGCTCCATGAAGCCTGGTTGAAATGTGAGCCTTGAGCTTCTCTTGTGATTTCTCTTCCTTTTCTGTTTACTAGAGAGGGAAATGGTAACCCACTCCAGTATTCTTGCCTGGAAAACCCCATGGACAGAGGAGCCTGCTGGGCTGGTGAGTCCATAGGGTCACAAAGACTCAGACATGACTGAAGTGACTTAGCACCTGGCACTAGGTACCTTGAAACCTTCCTTTTTTTCTGCTTCTTCCCCTTCAAATCCAGGGCCGACCTGTTTTTATTTTATTTGGCTAGGGTGGTGGGGGGGCTTCACTGGTGGCTCAGAGGGTAAAGAATCTGCCTGCAATGCAGGAAACCTGGGTTCGATCCCTGGGTTTGGAAGATGCCATGGAAGAGGGCATGGCAACCCACTCCAGTATTCTTGCCTGGAAATCCCATCGACAGGGGAGCCTGGTGGGCTACAGTCCATGGGGTCGCAAAGAGTCGGACAGGACTGAGTGACTAAGCACAGCACAGCACAGCAAAAGGAAGCAGCTTAGTTAAAGGGAAGCCAGTCCCTTACACCAGTGCCTGCAGTGAGACTTTCGAGGTCTGAGAGTCTCTGGAAGCACAAGTACCAAGACTCTGATTGTTTAACAAGGGAAACAATGGAAGCTGCGACTGTCTTACCCAGCAAAGTTGCTCATCTGTCTCCAAGGCGAAAATACACACCATGGCTCTAAGGTGAAAAGCCCGTGCTTGACAACTAGAGACAAAACAGACTGCCCAGAATACAAACACCTGCGCCCTCACAAGGACGGAAAATGGTCACTCACGCGACCCCCGTGGTGAACCCACATTTACACACACAGAATAAAGAGGAAGTTCAGAATTGGCTGCCCTGGCACGAGTTAACCTTGCCGGCCCTTCCCCACCCCTCCCCCTTGCCCCGCCCCCGCCCCCACCCCCACCAGCGTCACCGCTCTCCCAGCTGAGTCGGGGCCGCCCCTCCCCCCCGCCCCACTTCCCCTCCCCGCCCCTCCCTCTCCCCCTCCCCACCAGCGTCACAGCTCTCCCAGCCGAGTCGCGGCCGCCCATTCTCCCCGCCCCTTTTCCTCTCCCCCTCCTGTCCCCCTCCCCACACCCGCCACTACTCCCCTCCCCTCCCCACTCCTTCCCCCTTCCTCTCCCCCGCCAGCGTCACCGTTCTCCCAGCCAAGTCGGGACCGCCCCTTCCCCCTGCTCCCTTTCCCCTCCCCTCCCCTTCCCCCACTCGTCCCCTCCCCTCCCCCCAGTCCTCCCCTCCCCTCCCCCTCCTTCCCCCCACTCCTCCCCTCCCCTCCCACCTCATTCCCCTTCCCTCTCCCCCGCCAGCGTCACCGCTCTCCCAGCCGAGTCGGGGCCGCCCCCTCCCCCGCCCCTCTTCCCCTCCCCTGCCCTCCCCCCACTCTTCCCTTCCCCTCCCCCCTCCTTCCCCTTCCCTCTCCCCGCCAGCGTCACCGCTCTCCCAGCCTAGTCGCTGCCGCTGGCTCTCCCCGTCGCTGACGTGGCCACCGCGGGTGACTACCCGACCACCGGAAGCGCAGCCCTTGTAGGGCGCAGAGTCCTGAGGGCTCCGCGGGGCCGGAAGCCGGGCAACAGCCGCCCGCGGTCTCTGGCCTGGCTCTCATCTTCCGAACGACTCCCCGGTCCCGCAAAGGTGAGCCAGTTCGGAGAGAAGACGTGGTTTTCCATCTCCTACAGAGAGCTGGAGCGCCCAGGGAGGCAGCCTTCCCAGACACTGTCTCCCAGAATGCTCGCCCTATATTTCTCCTGAAACATTTAGAGAAGGACTGAAATGCAGATGACAGCTGGCCTTTGATAGACACACTCAAATGATCCCCGTCACGCTCTGGGGCCCTCAAGTCCGAGCCAGAGGCTGTGAGGATAGGCCAGTGCTGCGTGGTGGGAAGGACAGCCTAGCCTCTGCTGGGTAACCTTAAACAAGCCTCATAGTTGCTGCCAGCCTCATTTTCCTTATCACTGAAGTATAGAAGGTTCTTGCCTTATGGAGTGGTTGTGAGCATCATATGGGCCTTCAAATTGTTCTCATAAAACAGCTTTGGAAATTGAAGTGCTGTGCAAAATTTTGGTGGTCATTTTGTACCCTCAGTTCAGTTCAGTCTCTCAGTCGTGTCTAACTCTTTGCAACCCCATGGACTGTAGCACGCCAGGCCTCCCTGTCCATCGCCAACTCCCTGAGCTTACTCAAACTCATGTCCATCGAGCTGGTGATGCCATACAGCCATCTCATCCTCTGTCGTCCCCTTCTCCTCCTGCCTTCAATCTTTCCCAGCATCAGGGTCTTTTCCAGTGAGTCAGCTCTTCGCATCAGGTGGCCAAAGAATTGGAGTTTCAGCTTCAACATCAGTCCTTCCAATGAATATTCAGGACTGATTTCCTTTAGGATGGACTGGTTGGATCTCCTTACAGTCCAAAGGACCCTCAAGCATCTTCTCCAACACCACCATTCAAAAGCATCCATTCTTTGGTGCTCAGCTTTCTTTATAGTCCAGCTCTCACTGCCATACATGACCACTGGAAAAACCATAGCCTTGACTAGATGGCCTTTGTTGGCAAACTAATGTCTCTGCTTTTTAATATGCTGTCTGGGTTGGTCATAACTTTTCTTTCAAGGAGCAAGCGTCTTTTAATTTCATGGCTGCAGTCACCATCCGCAGTGATTTTGGAGCCCAAGAAAAAGTCTGTCACTGTTTTGCACTGTCTCCCCATCAATTTGCCATGAAGTGATGAGACCGGATGCCATAATCTTAGTTTTCTGAATGTTGAGCCTCAAGCCAACTTTTTCACTCTCCTTTTTCACTTTCAAGAGGCTCTTTAGTTCTTCGCTTTCTGCCGTAAGGGTGGTGTCATCTGCATATCTGAGGTTAGTGATATTTCTCCCGGCAATCTTGATTCCAGTTTGTGCTTCATCCAGCCCAGTGTTTCTCATGATGTACTCTGCATATAAGTTAAATAAGCAGGATGACAATGTACCCTGGAAGAGCCTATGCAGGTGCCCCTTCTAAGGAAGGGAGCAACAGAAGCCCAGATGCTGACTTGGCTTCCAGAACCTGCCTTTCTGGAGCCTCGCCCAGCCACTCTGGGATGCCCTTTGACCCTATGGAAAAGCTTAAGCTTTATAAACAAAATCACCTGGTGGCTGCCGTCTGTGCTGCCGCGGCCGTGATAGACTGTTTGGGGCACCCACTAGTAAGCAGGTGTGGTGAGCATGCTTGAGATGACCTTTCCAGTTAAACCCGGGAAGGAAACCAGAATTGCCAAAAGCCAGTGGGGGAGCAGTCATGTGAATGCTTGTACAGTACTGAACTGTCTTCTGCCCCTACTAATAAGACCTGCAAATCTAGCTCAGAACTTCCAGGGCCAGCAAGCTAGTTTATACTGGACACCAACTGTCTGCTACTGCCTCCATTCCAACCCCTTCATTCACTTCAGACTGTGTTCGCTGGCAGCTTTGCGTGTATGTCCTCTGTATGCATGTCTCCTCCTTGTCCCCAGCTTGGAGTTTCTTGAGGTCAGGAATCATTTCTTTCAAAGTAGACTGAAAAACTTCCACCTTCCACCCTTGAGGATGGGGACCAAGCCTCCTTCCTTTTGATCACTTTAAAACAAGGAGGAGAAAAGGTGTTCAGATCCTGGGGTCAAGTGATTGATTTATGACTCATATACACATGGCACCGAGACATGGGAGGGTCAGACAACATGAATCTCTGCAATACTCACCTCGCCCTCTTTCTCCACTTCCTGGCTCAGTGATCCCCACAGAACCCCTTCCCTGCCAGGGAGAACTGTGCTGAGTTGCTGAGAAGTAAATTGCACAGTGGGCTGGCAGTTACCCTCCTTTTGGAGGTGGTTGTCCTCATTAAAGTCAGGCGCTTGAGTGTGACACCTAAGGCCATATTCCCAATGGGTGTTTGTCAGCTGAGGTTCACTGCTCCTTAGGTGCTAGCCAAGATTGGTTCAGAACTTCATTCTAAGGCCTATAGCAAATCCAGTGCCCCTCCTCAAAATATTCCAGATTCCTCTGGGAGCAAGGTTGGCTCTAGTTTTGAGCTTCTCTTTTTCTTAAGTCAAATTAGTTTAGGAATTGTGTTGCTGATCCGTGAGTGTTTTTGCTATGTGAGCTGGATTTCAGGCCCTTTCCTTACAGATTCTTGCTGTTTTCTTTTGCACGGTAATTCAGCTCTTTCTAATCCCTACCCACACTTCTGTGCCTCTCTACAAATTCAGTGAGGCGGGCCCAAACCTTCCGTCTGTTCAAGTTCTTAGGCAGATTCCCTCCTCCTGTAATCTGGCTAGAAAAGGGTGGTTGGTGTCTTCCTGGACTTACATGCATTTTTAAATAAGGATACTTGGAAAAGACCCTGATGCTGGGAAAGATTGAGGGCAGAAAGAGAAGTTGGGGAGCCGAGAATGAGATGGTTGGATGCATCACTGACTCAGTGGACATGAGTTTGAGCAAAATCAGGGAGATAGTAAAGGACAGGGAAGCCTGGCATGCTGCAGTCCATACAGTCACAAAGAGTCGGACATGACTGAGCAACTTAAATTCCTCTTTGAATTCAAAACCTGGGGGTCAGGGAGTTGTTCTCTTTCTAGGAGCTTACCCATCCCCACTAAGAATATAATTCATTCTGCTCAACTTTAGGGGCTCAACCTTCTCGAAGCCCTATTAGACATATCTCATAATATCCCTGTCTCCACTCTCCTCAGGAGCTTTCACCGTGGGACCACATCTCTAATGCTGAAAAGCAGCTGAAAATACCCAGGACCACCTGATTCTCTGACTCAGTGGGACTCAACCCCTGACCTCAGGGGAGTTTCCTGAGCCATGAAGGAAGCCTTGAGCTGAGCACAGAAGGAAACATGGGAAAGGATGTTGATTATTATTTTCCCAGCTATTATCCTGACCTGATTACTCTTGTCATTATGGGCTCTCACTAAAGCTCAGTTGAGGATAACACTAAATGCTACCGAGAATAACTTCAGATTCCTCGGATCCCATGTTCCTGCATTAGGGATTCACACAGATTATGGAAGCAGCAAGGTGGGTCTCCTGGCCCACGCTCTCTTATTATAGATACGCAGAGTGTGGCTCAGGGAAGTGACTCCCAGTCTGCCCACCAGGCTCCCTTCTGTGAACCACATGGATGAAATGCTCAGCCTCCCTGGGCTGGGAGCCATGCACAGCTGAGAAACACCTTGGGCCCTGAAGCCAGAGCTGGCCACTACGGTACCTCTTCTTTAGATTCTTCCTCGTGGCCCCATTTCTTGAGTCTGCCTTTCTCCACATGTTAGCTCCTTCCCCAGGGGGTTTCTGGCCATCACAACTGTGATGCCAGCTTCCTGCCTACCCCAGACACCTAGCCACAGGAGGCCCAGCCCATTAAGGTTTTGCCAAAACAACATCTGCGGCAGCTCTTCTCTTGTTTTCTGTCTGGAGATGAAGGGGGTTTGTCCTGGGCTTCAGGGAGTGAGGATGAGGAGTATTTACAACGTGTCTGTCCTCTCGGTTTGGGAAAGAGGCAATAAATTCAGCTTCAGATGTGCTGCTGTCCCCAAGTCCATGTGTTCCGCTGCTGAGTTCCCGGCACTTGCGGTCACACCTTGTAGCACTGTTGGAGAAGGCCCAGAGGGTGAAGGTGTGGAGGTCACATTCTTGGGGGAAGGGGCCTCCAGGATATCAGACTTTTAACAGTTTCTATCCTTTTGCTCCTATGATGCACCTAGGGAATTACAAAAGCAAAAAACATCTCTGGGGACCTTTCCAACCAAATCCTGGTCTGACCATCTGTCCACATCTCCCCTGCTCAAGCTCCCACCCCGTCACTCTTTCACTCTCTCTCACGCACACTCAGCCCCTGCTGCAGGCCCATGCTGGTGAAGGAGATCGGAGCTGGAGCACTCCTCTCGTGGGTCAGCAGCTGAGAAGCGACCCTCAAGGGCACTGCTGTCTTTGGGGACCAGATCCCCTTCATACCGTCAGCCTGTGTCACAAGTCTGATGAATTAGTAACACTTTGCATCACTCCCCCCAGCAGGAGAGAGAGCCTTCATGAGCCAGTGCGGTGAAGGATGGCGTGAAGGCATGAAAGGTGGCTTTGGGAAGCGAAAAGCAGGCTCTGAGAGCCCAGCTCCAGGAACCTGGAGGCCTCAGTCTTCCAAGCCACAGAGGCCACCTGCAGTCCCCTGACTGACCCCTAGGAGCAACTCTCTGGGCCTCGTATCTTTGTGGCTGAGACCTTAGGCTCAGCTGTCTCCCGAGGCACAGGCAGGACTGAACCTTCACTCCTTCCCACACTGGCCACTGTGCAAGGGACAAACACACTCACTCCCACACCTCTGTGTAAGTGCCCTCCACTAACGTGACTCCCCCCACCTCCCTCCGAACCCTCGCATCCAGCAAAGTCCCTGCTAACCTCAACCTCATCCAAGCGCTTTCTGCAACTCCTGACCTTGCCTGAAACATGACCCTCTCGAGGGGAGCTTGTTGCTCCATCACAGCCCACACCCCTCCAGGCCCACTTGGTGAGGCTGCATCCTCCTGCTTTGCCTTCCCTATTCCAACCATCGCTCCTCATCACTTTCTCTGAAGGTCGTTTCGTCCTGCTGTACCATCGTCTTTGACCTTCCTGGTCACTCTTTCTCACTGACCCCATGTCTTGCCCCTGCAAGGCTCCCAGTCTTTCTCTCTGTCCCAAATTTCTGCCTCTCCCTGACGAAACATCACTATGTGTATGCACAGCTGAATTTTTCTGCCCCGTGGGCTCTCCACCTCCCACCCAACCTGACCGTTTCCTGCCTTCAGCCTCCCAACAGCTGCCACTCCAAAACCCACCACTGTTGCTCCAGAGCCTGGCACCAAGGGTACTCAATAAATACTCCCTAAGTAAGAGAATAAATGAATGAGGGGATGAATGAAGCATGTGTCACAAGAAGGGATGTGGAAAAATGGGAAGGGCTCTCTAGAGGTGAGAGACAGAGGTTCTAGTCCTAATCCTGCCCTAAATAGCTGTGTGACATTGGGCATCTTTTCCCATCGCATGGCCTCCTTTTCTTCATCTGAAAAATTAAAAATTTTGTGTAGATGATTTCTGAAAACGCTGCTTCTGACTGTTAGCAATACCAGGCTGTGGTTTACTTATTTATGATATTTATGTCAAAAATAAGTATACACACTTATCTATGATATTTAAGCATTACACTAAGCACTTCCTATATATTACTATTCATCTACCCAATAACTCTGGGAAGAACTTATTGTCATTATAAAGATGAAAACAATTGAGGATAAAAGAAATTAAAGATTTGCCTTGTCATAGATAGTAGGTGGCTGATTCAGGATTAGAATCCAAACAAAAACTTGTTTTTGTTGTGGTCAACAAAAACAAGTGTGTCTGAATGTGTCTCAAGTATCAAGATGAAAGAGGCCTCCTGTTTAAAGAGACTGCTATTTGCTCTTCTAAACTAGGCCTCTGAGGGAGCTTTCCCTGGCAGTCCACTGAAGGGCACACAGGTTTGATCCCTGGTCAGGGAAGCTAAGATCCTGTATGCCGTGTGATGCAGCCAAAACAACAGCAATAGTAAATAATATAAATAAAGAATAAACAAGGTGTCTCTGAGGTGGCCTTCAGAATGCTGTCTGGGGGTACAGACCACTTTTTGCATAGGCCTGATCCCCACCAGTTCAGCCAACAGTTATGAGCCCGGTGCTGCAGCAAGGGAGGCGCTGACACAGATCACAGGGTCTGGGCAGATGTGGCAGGTGTTTTGGTGCCCTAAGAGTGCCTCTGAGACAGGCTGTGTTGCTTGAGGTTCATGGACCATTGCATCAGAGTGGCCTGGGTTCTTATGACAAATAGGCCTACATCTCATCTCAAACCACAGAATCAGAGCCTCAGGGAAGAAAGAGGCTGCTTAATCTAAATTTTTACCAAACTCTCTAGTGATCTGAGTTACTATACTAAGAAGTCCTAGGGTGCAGGGACTTGAATGCCAGAAAAGGGATACTTGATTAATGCTGTAGGCAATGGGAAGACTTTGAAGTCTTTTAAAAGCTGAAAAAGTGACATGTTTAGGATATTGTTCAAAGAAAATTATTCTGTCAAGTCTTCAGTGTGGATTGAAGTAAAGAGAGACTGGAGGGCAGAATAACCAGTCAGTCAGTCAGTCACTCAGTCATGTCCAACTCTTTGCGACCCCATGAACTGCAGCACACCAGGCCTCCCTGTCCTTGCCAATTCCCAGAGTTTACCCAAACTCATGTCCATTGAGTTGGTGATGCCATCCAGACATCTCATCTTCTGTCGTTCCTTTCTCCTCCTGCCCTCAATCTTTCCCAGCATCAGGGTCTTTTCCAAGGAGTCAGTTCTTTGCATCAGGTGCCAAAGTGTTGGAGTTTCAGCTTCAACATCAGTCCTTCCAATGAACACCCAGGACTGATCTCCTTTAGGATGGACTGGTTGGATCTCCTTGCAGTCCAAGGGACTCTCAAGAGTCTTCTCCAACACCACAGTTCAAAAGCATCAGTTCTTCGGCACTCAACTTTCTTTATAGTCCAACTCTCACATCCATGCATGACTACTGGGAAAACCATAGCCTTGACTAGATGGACCTTTGTTTACAAAGTAATGTCTCTACTTTTTAATATGCTCTCCGGGTTGGTCATAACTTTCCTTCCAAGGAGTAAGTGTCTTTTAATTTCATGGCTGCAATCACCATCTGCAGTGATTTTGGAGCCCCCAAAAATAAAGTCAGCCACTGTTTCTACTGTTTCCCCATCTATTTGCCATGAAGTGATGGGACCAGATGCCATGATTTTAGTTTTCTGAATGCTGAGCTTTAAGCCAACTTTTTCACTCTCCACTTTCACTTTCATCAAGAGGCTCTTTAGTTCTTTTCCACTTTCTGCCATAAGGTGACCAGTAGGCTATGGCAATAGTCTAGATGGAACAGAAGGACTGGGGAGGGAGAATTTTGCCCATAGCAAGAGGCAAAAGCAGGAATGATGTTGCAAATGTAGTTGTGTTGTTGTGTTGTTGTCGCTAAGTCATGCCCAACTCTTTGTGACCCCATGGACTGCGGCACACCAGTCCTTCCCTGTCTTTCACTGCCTTCTGGGGATTTTTGTCCCTAGAAGGGACCAAAAAATTCATGTCCATTCAGTCGGCGATGCTATCTAACCATCTCCTCCTCTGCCACCCTCTTCTTTTACCTTCAATCTTTCCCAGCATCAAGGCATTTTCCAGTGAGTCAGATCTTTGCATCAGGTGGCCAAAGTATTGGAGCTTCGGCTTCAGCATCAGTCCTTCCAGTCAATATTCAGGGATGATTTTCTTTAGGATTGACTGGTTTGATATTCTTGCTGTCCAAAGGACTCAAGAGTCTTCTGCAGCACCACACCTTGAAAGCATCAGTTATTCGATGTTCAGCCTCCTTTATGGTCCAACTCTAGGCCTTGGCAACTGATCAGAAGGGGTAGGGTTAAAGATGTCTGTCAAACTCGGCCTGGTGTCTAGACAATGAACATTAATGCTATTTTGAAAGAGAATGAAATCAGAAGTTGAGCATAAAGGAAAAAAGTATCTTGACTTGTTTAGTCTGACACATCTGAGTGACTGAACTGAACTGAACTGAGCAAGTCAAGATAATTTTTTCCCTTATGCTCAACTTCTGATTTCATTCTCTCAAAATAGCATTACCATTCTTGTTACAGGCTTGTTACAGGCTGAGATTAAAACACCAGAAAAAATATTTCAAAATGTCCAGTTCTCAACTGAAATAAAAAGCAGTTGGCAGTTCAGCAAGAAAGTTAGGGTTAGAAATGATAGTTTGACATTTGCTCTGTATAGGGAGATGCTAATTCAAACACTTCCAGGATCAAGGTAGATAATGCAAATGAAGATTAAGTATATAAAAATCATAATAAATCCCAGCCTTTTCCCTTCGGCTCACCACCGGAAATCCTGGTGTTACCATGGGCCACTGCCCCACCCGGTGTTACAGATATTGTACAAACAAGCCGTACTCAAAGTCTTCCTTCTGCCAAGATATCCCTGATTGTAAGATCCACATCTTTGACCTGGAGTGGAAGAAGGCAAAAGTGGATGAGTTCCCACTCTGAGGTCACATGGTGTCATCCGAGTGTGAGCAGCTCTCCTCCGAAGCCCTGGAGGCTGCCTCCATTTGTGCCAACAGTACATGGTGAAAAGCTGTGGCAAAGGTGGCTTCCACATCCGAATGTGGCTCCAACCCTTCCCTGTCACCTACATCAACAAGATGTTGTCCTGTGCTGGAGCTCATAGGCTCCAGACAGGTATGTGTGGTGGCTTTGGAAAGCCCCAGGTCACAGTGGCCAGGGTCCACATTGGCCAAGTCATAATGTCCATCTGCACCAAGTTGCAGAACAAGGAGCATGTGATTGAATTCTGCAGAGCCAGGTTCAAGTTCCCTGGCTGCCAGAAGATCCACATCTCCAAGAAGTGGGGCTTTATTAAGTTTAATGTGGATAAATGTGAAGACAGTGTAGCAGAAAAGCAGCTCATCCTGGATGGCTATAGGCTCAAATACATCCCCAGTTGTGGCCTCTGGACAAACGGCGAGCCCTGTACTCACGAGATCCTTGGTGTTATCCCCTCCTTACTCATGCCCACCAATAAATCCTACTTTCCTATCAAGTAATAATAATAATAATAATAAACCCCAGCATTCAGCCATGGTAAGTGATAATCACAACTTGGTCTTAGCAGGGATGCTATAAAGAGTGGGTGGGGACTGGACAAATTGAAGGACACATTCCCTGTCTTAGGTACCAGTCATCAGTAAATAAGAATGTGGAATCAGTGTAAATAGATATGTTAATTTTTAAAGAGAAATTATAATTCTGGGTTTTATTTTGATACAACATTGCTGCTGCTGCTGCTGCTGCTGCTAAGTCGCTTCAGTCGTGTCCGACTCTGTGCGACCCCAAGACAACAGCCCACCAGGCTCCCCCGTCCCTGGGATTCTCCAGGCAAGAACACCGGAGTGGGTTGCCATTTCCTTCTCCAATGCGTGAAAGTGAAGTCACTCAGTCGTGTCCGACTCTTAGTGACCCCATGGACTGCAGCCCACCAGGCTCCTCCATCCATGGGATTTTCCAGGCAAGAACACCGGAGTGGGGCACCATTGCCTTCTCCGTATACGACACTACCTAATAGTTAAAAATTGAGAGCTAATATTTTAAATGCTTAAGCACTATTCAAACCAAACAATGTATATTATGATTGAGTCTGCTTCACAGGCTTCCAACTTGTGACTTCTGAGCTATTTGGATGGTAATTGGTAGAGAGAGGAAATCCAGAGACTGTGTACTATGCAGAACCATGACCTCCCCAGCTCCCAAGTTTGCCTGTAGGTAAGCCCGGTAAAGCTTAGGCAGGCCTGTTATTTTGGCCACCAGGTGTCCGATGGGCTCCCAGGTTGGGTGGCAGGGTGCATCTGCCATGGCTGTTTCTATTCATCACTTGGAAACTGTGTGGGAAGCTGCTGAGGGTGATCCAGCGCAGGTTAGAGGCTGCACACCGCCAGCAGCTGCCCTCTGTGGCTATCTTCAGCCTTCACTCTGAAGATTTTGTGTACCTCAGAGCATCTGAGTCCTGAAGCAGATATCTTGTTTAGCAGATCTACTTGCTCACTTTCCTATAAAGAAGTTCTCTTGCCAAATTTAGGTGTTTTTTGTGCAATGGCATCTTCTTTTTGCATCTTCCTTCAGAGCCATTGGGAAATGGGTTACTTTTTAGCTTTCTGACTCTTCTTCAACCCTCAACAGTTTCTCAGAAATGATCCTTACAGACTTGAAAATTGTTGTGACCCGGGGATTAGAAAGTCCTTTTCATATTTATATTTTGCCAAGCCTTCCTTCAGTCCAGATGGGTAGTTTTCCACTTAACCCTAATCATCTTTGCATTACATGTTTCTGACCCTGTTCTCAGTTCACTTTGGGGTGAGGAAAGGGAATTAAAGACAGATACTTAAAAATCACTAACATCCCCAATTTCTTAGTCTTCTTTAACAAGTTCTAGGAACAATGTTATCTTCTTTTTGTCTTTGATTCCTGTTCCTGATTCTAAAGAGTAACTCTCAGACTGATGGTCTAGAGCTGATCTTGAAGGGTACAACTTTGTGAGACAGTGATAGGGAACTCAAAAACATATCCCGAACAGTATCCAATGATGTTTGCAAAGAATTATGAATATATTTAGCAATATTTTCATTCTGATTAGAAGAAGAGGCATTCATCCTCCCTGGGTGATGTTTCTTATCAGCTCTGGGCAGCAGAGCAAGGTTATCACCGATGAGGCCTGAAGAGAGGAAAGATCAAATTAACATCTATACCAGCCACACTCAGACACACCTGCCAAAATACACACTCCACCCAGACACAAACACTTCACAAAATGATGTCCTTCAATATATACTATGTACATGCTAATATCTGCAAACATATATCCACAGTCCCTTCTATCCACAAATATCATGCACATTTAAGTATGTACATTCATATATACTGCCTACCTACCCACATGGATACACACATATATACACACATACATACACACATACACATGCACACTCACACACTGACTTACTGAAACTATGCACTGCACAGTGTTAGAATGAGCTGATATAACCTCCTAGAAGATCGCAGCCCAGCCTCAGCCTGCAGATCAACTTTACTTAACCTCAGGTTTCAACATGTGGTCAGGAAACTGGGAGGTAGTCTTGACAACCGAGGTAAGGCCCTGCAGGGTCAGCAGGCTGCTGGGAGAGATGGTCACGTACAATGATCTGATTGTGCCACACTGGGGAGTGGAAAGCAGAGCATGTGTGATGACCCCACAGACAAAGCTAGGGCTGAGAACTGAGGAGAGGAACCCAGTTCTGGGTAGGGATTTGATCTGAGGAGGGTTGTTTGGGAAGCTGTGGGTCACTCTAGAGAGGCCACACAGGTAAGCTGTGCAAGTGGGTGCGATGGGCATCCAGGGAAACAGTGGGTTGGGGTCACATGCACAGAAAAATTTCAGGTCCAGTTGAGGCATACACTGGCATCACCCCCACCTCCACACTACCTGCCCAACATGGCAGTAGGTAGAGTCATAGTTCAGCAGAATGTTAGGACATTTAATGTTCAAAATTCAACTCAAGGCATTTGGGGAGAGGGGGAGAGATGAGTAAGGAGGAAGAGGAACAGGAAGAAGAGAAGAGAGAGGGAGGGACCCATGGTTCTTATCCAGATGCTAGAACTATACCTTGGCTATGCCAAGCAATGGGAGGCAGCAGGAAACAGAAGTGAAATCTGGACTTCAGAGCTTCTCAGGACCCTGGTCCTAGCAGTTTAAGGGAAGTTTCAGAGAGTTCCAAAAGTAATTTGGATTATTATAATGTATTTGCCTTTAAAAGAAACTGATTGAAAGTCCAAATCCTGTAAAGTGACTTGGAAACTTTGCATGTTGGATACATTAAACTTCCTCTCCCTAGGCTTGTGTGTAGAAAGAAGAGAGGATGAGAAAGTACATGAAGTGCTTTCTGGTTCTTATTATCAATGCTCTCTACAAAGTTCAGGAATTAACCACCAATGATGAGACTAAGACACTCCCTGGGTAATGGGGGAATCTGTGGGATAAGACCTTGCTCCTATTTCAAAATGAAGAATATTCCCCTCCAATTCATTGCATCATCATCTAGAATGACAGCTCTGTGGGATGAGGTGGGACTAGGGGCCACTGTAGTAGAACAGGGGCTCCACGGTCTAATGAGAAGGGCATGATATTTGAAGTCAAGAGATCTGCTAGTCCTGGCACTAGTGAGAACTAGCTGTGTGACCTGGAGAATGATATAAAAAACCTACATAAGGACAGAATTCTATTTCCTAAGGCAAAAAAACAGGTGATGATCTGTCACAAAACTTTCCCCCCATCAATTATGGACTAGAGCAAGGCCCAGAACAGCACACCCCTGTCAACAGCATACCCAGGAAGATGTTATTTTCAGATTTTGGTGCTAAATCACTCTGCACACATGTTTATACCTTGGCCTGTTTCCCTGGTCTTGCTGACAGCTGATCTTTTTGTTTGATGTTCTCTAAGTTATCTTGTTTCCAGTTCCAGTCCTGTTTCTGAACACACATTGTTTCCCCCTCAATGAGCAGAGGTACAGCCTGATCCAGCTTTGGGGAGGAGTCAGTGAAGAGCTCATCTAAGATATTTGTTCAATGCCAAAACACTAGAATTCCAGGGCATTTTAATGGGTTATATGAAGCAATGGAGCAGAATATTTTAAACCCAAACTGTCCTAGAAATATAGAACATATAAGCATAGTAATGGCACCCCACTCCAGTACTTTTGCCTAGAAAATCCCATGGACGGAGAAGCCTGGTAGGCTGCAGTCCATGGGGTTGCTAAGAGTCGGACACGACTGAGCGACTTCACTTTCACTTTTCACTTTCATGCATTGGAGAAGGAAATGGCAACCCACTCCAGTGTTCTTGCCTGGAGGATCCCGGGGACAGAGAAGCCTGGTAGGAGGTCGTCTATGGGGTCGCACAGAGTCGGACACGACTGAAGCGACTTAGCAGCAGCAGCAGCAGCAACCTGTTTTCCAGTAGTCTGCAAACAAGATGTGAGCCTCTAAAAAGATCATTAATCTTATCAAACAACAGATTATAAATGCCAAATGAATGGTATGGATAATGTTAATTCTGTAGTGAGAGAATGATCAGCACAAGTTTTCAAAGTGGAGGACCCAGCTTAAGCTGTGCCTTTAGGAGTGTGAGGGATTGGGAAAGACGGCAAGGAGGCAGCGAGGTATCCAAGAGGTAATGGCATGGGTTACAGTGCAGCAAGGCCATGCACATTCATAGCACATGGAATGGGGACAATATTACAGGGCAGGGATAGGGATCATGGGCAAATGCTGGGGGCTCTGGGATGCAGAACTGCTCTGACGCTTAGAGAACAGTGAGGAGAGTCACCTGGGAGCACAAAGTGGCAGAAACCTAAAAAGGTAGATGCAGCCAAATGATGAAAGTTCTTAACTATTACACAAAGGGGTCCATACCTAATCCAGTAGACAAATGGAGGATATCTCAGAATGATCTGAGCAAAAGAAGAGCACGTGAGTGCAGAACTTTAGGAAAGTAAATCTAACAGTGAGAAGTGTGGTTTGGGGACTGGATTTGATAGTGTCTACTGCAGTCATCTAGACATGAAGAAGCAACGGGTCTTGAGACTGGATCTAATGAAAAAGTAACAAGCCAAAAGTGAGTCTGAGTTTTCTGAGTAGAGTGACTGGGGAACCAGTGGTATTTGATAGGAATGGAGGTCAAGAAGGAGGCTGGCCTTGGAGAAGTCAGTGGAATTTAGACTGACATTGATGTAGTGGCTGGACATCCAAGAGGAGAGACAGAGCAGATAGGAGGAGCGGGATGAAAGGACATGTGAACAGACTTGCAGATAGGAAAGTCACTGGTAAAAACAAAGTAAATATCAAAGTGGACAACATGAACCAGATCTCTGTGAGGAAAAAAGGTGAAGAGAAAAGGAAGAGGAATCAGTGGACATAATGAGGAAAGGGGAACAGGAAGGGATCCATGGGAGACACAGCCGGGGAGGAAGGAGACAGAGGAATCTGGGGTCAGGGAAGAAAAGAGGAGACTGCCCCCAAAGTGAAGGAAAATAAAGATTTACAGAGGCCATCGGGTTTGACTCGATATTAATATATATGTACGGGGCACCTACATATTCTGAACCCTGGGATGTTGGTTAGGCGTTATCCTCATTCAGCAGACCTCAAGGAGAGCCTGTGATGGCACCAGGTTCTGAGGATGGCCCCCACGTGGAAAAGCAAGGCCCGCCAGTCTTGCTGCCGCCAACACTGCCGCCACCCCTGCCCAGCAGCATTAGGTGAGAGTAGGCCACGGTTCTAGGCAAGAGGACAGGCATTTCTGGAGAGGAAGAGCACAACTTGGGGAACTTGGCATTATCGTAGAAGTAAACAGAAGGCTAGTCTCCGTTTCCGGAGAGTCAAGAAGCCACTCTGACTGGTGGGAAAGTGGTAAAACGGGTGAGTGGCCTTGACAGGGTGTGGCTGAAGATGTGGGAGTCAGAAAAGGGGACCGCCTGGGGGAGGCGGCGTCCAGGAAGGCCTCTCGTCGGAGGTGTTCCTTAAGCTGTGAGGAAGGATGGGAGAGGGGAGGCCAGACCACGCCCAGCCTGACGCGCTGCTTTCCTTCCCAGAGACCCCGGCAGCTCCCGGTCTCCCTTTCCCCTGCTTGCCCCGCCGGCAAGCGGAGCTCCAGTTCCCAGCACTGACGTCACGGGCAATGACCTCAGGGCGGCGGGGGTGGCGGGGGTGGCGGGGGCGAGCGCGCGTGGGCGGGGTTTATATAGGCCCCGTCCCCTTCGCGCCGCCGGCCAATGGCCTCTGCCGCCAGCACCCCCGCCTCTCGCCGAGGCCTGAAAAGCTCAGCTCTTGTTACCAGCACTGACGTCAGGGGGCGATGACCTCAGGGCGAAGGGGGCGGGGGCGGGGCGGGGCGGACGCCAGGCCCCCCCCCGCGCCGGAGCCCCCCCCCGCCCGCCCCCAGCCCCGCCTCTCGCCGTGGCCTGAAAAGCGCGTCTCCGGGAGAGTCCCGGCAGAGCCGAGGGGCGGCGAAGCGAGAAAAGGCTACCTGGACACGCCGTCCAGTCGGAGACCGTTCAGGCCCGCGACAGGAGCCAGACACGCAGAGCCGAGAGGAGAGCAGACATGCTCCCGGAGATAGCCGCCGCCGTGGGCTTCCTCTCCAGCCTTCTGAGGACTCGGGGCTGCGTGAACGAGCAGCGACTGCAGGTGTTCCGCGGGGCTCTCCAGGCGGCGCTGACGGGTGAGCACGGGGCGGAGGGCCCGGCGCCCTCGGGCTCAGTCCCCACCGAGGGCGGGCTTCCCGCCGAGCGGCCCCGGCCCGTTCGCTCCCTCGGGTCGTGGTCCTCGGCCCAGTGCTTGGGGCTGGGTGCGCCGTGGTTCCAGCTGGCTGCTGCCCTCTGCGCTGTCGCGGGCGCAGAGTCCTGACTGCGACCCCGGGTCGCCGCTGGGTGCCGCGGAAGCGGGGTGCCTGTGGGTCTGCGTGCGGGCTCTTCTCCCTCACTGGACCCAAGACCCTGCAGGCGACAGCCCGACCAGCCGAGGGTCCTTATGGAACGAGAAGGCGCAGTGGAACCTTCCAAACAACTCGGGCTCCCAGCCGAGGCTCTTCCGGCCGCGCGGGCCGCGCCGTGCCTGGGGCAGTGGCTGGCACCTCAAGTTAGAATCCGGGTCCCCTTTCTATCCTCCGGCCTCTCTTAGCCATCTGCCACCCTTTCTGGTACCGAGAGAGGCTGGTACGCCGTAACTGCGCTCTGCGGGCCTGTGTTGGGCTTGGTGGCGGTGCGGCGTGAGATGAGGAGGTGGGCAAGAGATAAGCAGCTGCTGGCTGGGGAGAGACCTGTCTCCTAGCTGTTGGCTGGCGGGCTTGGGCAGCAATAGCCACATTTAAACGTGCCCACACAGTCCCACTTTCTGAGGGACAACATATGTTTCGTTAAAACATCCCACTTCTGCCTCCCTTAGCCACTGTGACAGGTCTTTGACTTTTCAAGGCAGAGGAAACCACCGAGGCACTGGGTGGGAGACATGACTTGCTGTGGGTCCAACAGTGAGGACGGCCTTCTTGGCCTTGAAATTTTGGCTCAGAGGTTCCCAGAGGCCCTGCCTGGACATGTCAGTCCCAGGCATATCCTCCTCCTTAAACCGGGAATGTGCCAAAGGCAATATACTGGCCACAAAGGATTGCCCCAGAGCTCTGGGACACCCTCTCGATACACATACACCCATGTCTTAGAAGGAGGGGTCTTTCCAGATTCCATAATTTTTTTTTTTTTTTTTGCTACAATGTCAGGAGGGTTTCAGGAGGGTCTTAAAACTCATGAGAAACCATGTTGCTTACCTAAAATAACTAGGCCCTTTCCTCTCCTGTCATCACCCTCACCCGGGTGGCGCACCTGCCAGTACAGAGGACAGAGACTTGGGTTCTGTCTCTGGGTGGGGAAGATCCCAGGGAGAAGGGAATGGCAACCCACTCCAGTATTCTTGCCTGGAGAATCCCATGGACAGAGGAGCCTGGCGGGCTACAGTCCGTGGGGTCGCATGAACACAACTGAAGCGACTTAGCACACATCCCATCACCCCCTTGTGGTCGCATCCATGGCCCAGCTGCACTAACCAGTGCATCTCCCCCTTGTCCTGTCTCCACAGAGCACTACAAACACCATTGGTTTCCTGAAAAACCATCCAAGGGCTCTGGCTACCGCTGCATCCGCATCAACCACAAGATGGACCCCATCATCAGTAAAGTGGCTAGCCAGATTGGACTCAGCCAGCCTCAGCTGCACCGATTGCTGCCCAGTGAGCTGACCTTGTGGGTGGACCCCTACGAGGTGTCCTACCGCATTGGGGAGGATGGCTCCATCTGCGTCCTGTACCAGGAGGCCCCAGTGGCCACATCCTATGGGCTTCTCACCTGCAAGAACCAAATGATACTGGGCAGGAGCAGTCCTTCAAAGAACTACATCATGGCAGTCTCCAGTTAGATCCCTCGCCTGCCCCAGCTGGCACTCTACTGTACTCAACTCTGCTGTGACAGCAGGCCACTGCATATCTCAACCTGGGGAACTGTATTTTAAATGAAGAGCTATTTATATATATATATATATATATATTTTTTTTTTTTTTTTAAGAAAAGGAGGAAAAAACCTAAAGATTTTTTAAAGAAAAAAATCCTTAAAGGACGCTGCTTGGAAGTGGCCTCCGCAGGTGCCTTTGGAGAGAATTGTGTGCTTTATCTGGGAGCCAGTGTCTGCCTGTGGGAGGGGGGAACGGTGTCCTGGTCGAGGTGAGAGAAGCTTGGCTAACACCCCAGGGAGGTGTAGGAGGGGGCAAACAGGATTAGCAGCTGTGAACAAGAGAGCTCAGGATCTGTCCCAGGAGAGAAAAGAGGCTGAGTTCAAACTTCTCACTCTCCCAGCCAGGACACTGCACCCCTGGCCCCTCTCTTACTCAAGGGCATTCAAGCCTGGACTCAACTCATACTATATTGCCTAATCTTCTCTTTTATTTTTATTTTTTATGAGATCCTAGGCACAGAATGAAAAGGCCTTTCCTACTTCCTTCTGTCCTGAGTAGCTTTTCTTGAAACCGTGACTTGTTTCTAATTCTGTTCTCAGAGACCTGTAGATGTTACTTCCCACCAAGAATATAAAGCTTTTTGTTCTGGAGGTCAGGGGAGTGAGGCAGGGGTTGGAGGTTACTGGAGTCGGGACAGAAGGGCATCATGTACCGACCCTTGCCTTGCTGTAATGCTGCTCTGTGTGGCGATTAACTTGGGGGTGACTTGTAATGGAATTTTAGAATCCAAAGAGTCTCCACTGGAATGTTTTTTTGGCCAAAACTCTTCTTTTTGTAACCAGATGGAAGTCCTAATGATGCTACCATTATCTCTTTGAGAAGTAGCTCAAAAGCTACGGGAACTTCAGGTCCTTGATTATTGCCTTCTTTTTAAAAGCACACACTCCTCTCCAACTGTCCCCCAACCCACCAACCGTCCCCCACACCCCTCCCCTTCTGGTTGGGTCATGGAACTACCTTATTTTCTAGGACAAGAGTTCTCACTGTGCAATATGGCCTCCTGGGTCCCAGGAGGAGCTGGAGGAGAACTGGCTGTCACAACCTCCTGGCCGCCCTGGTAGGCTTAGGAAACTCTCTCTCCCTCCGTCCTCAGGACTATGGCTTTATGCTTAGCCTTGCAGGTATTCCTTGGCTGAATGAGAGAATGCCCCAAGTTACTGCTTGGTACTCTTGTAGAACTGACTCTAACAGCCAGACGTTGGGCATTGTTTTTTCCTCCTTGGTGCTCAGAGCACCCGTGGGAGAGGCTGCCATCTCTCTCCGTACAATCCAAGTTTGTCTACAGACTTGTGCAATATTTACTGTTCTGGGTCTGAGGAAAATGGAAAATTTCACAGGGAAGAAATTCCATTGCTTCAGTTTCTCAGTGACATTGGTGAGGGGTCTTTAAGGCCTTGAGTTTCCCAGACCCAAGTCCCCTTGCGAAGGCCACAGCTGGGCGTCTGGTGAACCTGGCTGCTGTCTGGCTGTGGCCCGTAGTGAGGGACTTTGCTCTCCACTGCCGGTCCCCTTTCCTGGATTGCTTAACTACTCAATTCTGACTCAGAGGTGCTATTTACCAAACACTCTCCCTACCCATTCCTGCCGGTTCTGCCTCTTGAACTTTCCAAATCCCAAGCTACCTTCCCAGGCCCTGTTTCCAGTCCTTATGGCTTTAACGTTGACTTCAGGCCCGTAGACCCAAGTGCTCATTTTCTGGCATATGGGTTGAAACAAAGCTGTGAATCCCTGCAGATTGTTGTTACATCTTGTCTGCAAACAAGTTCCTGCCTTTTTATAAGCAGCCTCATGGTTTCATACTTAATCTTTTCTCTGTTCTTTTTGAAATTCACTTTAAAGACAATAAATACCCAGAGCTGGACTGTTGAGCAGGCCTGTCTCTCCTTTTAAGTAAAAATATATTTGTAAGCTATTCTGACAGAAAAAACAAAGGTTACTAATTGTATAACAGTGTTGTTATATGGAAGAATGTACAGCTTTATGGATACATGTACACTTTTTTGGGTTACTTTAATAAAAATGTAGCAGATGAAGTCCTGTGGTGTAGAGAAGATAAAATTCCAACATTGCTAATTTGCGTTTCCCTCAGATCCAAATCCTTTGTGTCTCATAGTGTTTCTCTTTAGCTGGATTCAGAAGTCCTGTGGCATAGGTGGGAGGGACATTTCCAAGCATTTCCTCTTTCTTGGGAAATAGCTTCTTACTCCTTTTAATGCATATTCTAACTTCCATGTGAAATGCTAGATGGACCCATGATCTAGTCTGAGCTTTCCTAGGTTACCCAGGGCTCATCTTACGCATCCTGTTCTTGCTCAGCCATGCTCATTAGTTCATTCAGCAAGCATTTATTGTATGTGCTAGATACTAAAAATACTAAAAATGATTAAGACACGGTCCGTTCACAGACTGGGGTAGTGAACAGAGGACACTGAACCCCTTTCCAGATTGGAGCAGAATTTTTAAAATTCTTGTCCTGTTCCCTTGTAATCTTTTGGGGCTCCCACATGACACTGACTATTCTTATTATGTGAGAGCAATTGAGCCTCAGGATACAGGCATTGGTGCTGAACGTGTGACAGAAGGTTAATGTTACCAGTTAACTAAAATGTGGCTATTTCTGACATCAAACACCAAGAGCAAAGGTTTGTTACCCATTTATAACTCTCTGACTGTACGGATGGGATCTGTGTTAAGGACATACGAACAGCCTTCCTTGTCCCTGACTTTTGGGTTCTACCCATGAGGTTTTGACACAGGCTTCTCCACGCCCACTTCACTTGCTAGCTCTGCAGTTCAGACTGAGGTCACAAGTGAATTTTTGACCTGGGCTATCTTTTTGTTGGCCATAAGTGGGCTATGCATGCATGCTTAGTCACTCAGTCATGTGACTCTTCGCGACCCTCATGGACTGTAGCCTGCCAGGCTCCTCTGTCCATGGAATTTTCCAGGCAAGGATACTGGAGTGGGTTGCTATTTCCTACTCCAATGGAGCTTCCTGACCCTGAGTCTCTTGTGTCTCCTGCATTGGCAGGCGGATTCTTGACCACTGCATAAGTGAACTGTACTTAAACTTAGTTTTAAATATGTCAACTTATGAACAGTGGCATACCCCCACCATATGCATACTTCATACCTCCATGACCTTCATCAACAAACACGCAGTTTGACCCAGGTGTCCTAGATCAAGTAGGCCTGGGAAGCTATGTGTGATACACTGGGAGGGTAGGTGAGCCAGGAGATGGCAGTCAGGGAAGCTAGCTCTTCTATATCACAAATAGAATTGGTTAGAGACCCATCTGTGTCGAGGAGTTGTTTAAAAGAAATGGCCCCATTTCCATGGCTACCTTCTAACACAAATGTCCTAGGTACTCATTTGTCAAGGACCTACTCTTTTGGTAGGTCCTTACAAATGAGGTTAGGGTTGACTTTTTGCTCTTCTCTTATTAGGTACAAAATCAGCATCTATCTTCTTGTTTCCCAATAGACTCCTCTCATGAAGGATATTTCATTGTTTAGTCAAAGTCCTGAAATTCAGGAAGGGTTGTCTGGAAGTGAAGAGGATACAATCAACCACTTCTGTTTCCAAGCCAGGGAAACCGTAGAATGGCAGATTGGTCTTGGGGTTGCTCTTGGCTCTAGACAGACTAGTAGTCCCTCAATTTACATAGAGGGTTCTGTGATCGAGCAGTGTGTTATTTAGTTTAGATCTGACTGGCAATAAGAGTGGAGAGCTGCCCTTAGCCAGGTGAGGAAACAGGCTGTGAACAGGAATTGCTTGAAGAGTTGCAGTTGGTGGATTTTTTGTGTTCAGGGCCCAAGCATTGGTTGGTCCCTTCTGCTCCTAGCTTCTCTACTTGGTAAACAGTGGTAGCCTGGGAGACCTGTGCTCGGTCAGCTGTTTCTGGATGATAGGCACCACCCCAGAAAGTGTAGACAGGGCTCTAAGAGCTGCAGATTAACAGCCCATCCTGGCTCCTGATAAGAAGGTTTGGGTGGGAGAGTCCTTGATGCTGCAGCAAATGAGCCCCAGTGGAAAAAAACCCACTTCAGTGAGGCTGACGTCTGCTCCTTTACCAGCCTGTGGTCAGGAAAGATCGTGGGGAATCCTGGCTTCCGGGAGAGTGCTGGAAAGAGTGGTGCAGCAGGGAGTTCTGGGCTGGGAGGGAGAATCTATGGGTTGTGGTCCAGGTTCTTCTTCCCAACTAACTGTGTAAGTTTGGATAAGTCCCTAAGTTTTCCTATCTCAGAAATTAGGAGGTGACCTCTGTTCCTTTCTTCACCTTTTGGTTCTAAATCACCTTCTTTATCCTGGCAATCACTGGAAGGCAAATTAGCACATTTCTTATTCATTATTTTCAGTTAGTTGAACCGAAAGTTCATTTGGGCTAGGAAATGGGATCAGTAATAATCTTCCCTTGTTTGGATCAGATTCCTGCCTGATAAGGTTTCAACTCCCAGGTCTAGTGAGGCAGTGCTGCCAAGAGGTCAGGAGCTCAGACGCTAGTGTCAGACTGCCTAGAAACCTAATCTAATCTAATCTCAGCTCCACCACCTACCTAGACAGTGTGTTAGAAAGCAGAGACATCACTTTGCCAACAAAGTGATACAGTCAAAGCTATTGTTTTTCCAGTAGTCTTGTATGGATGTAAGAGATGGACCATAAAGCAGTCCCTTGGACTGTAAGGAGATCCAACCAGTCCATCCTAAAGGAAATCAGTCCTGAATATTCATTGGAAGGACTGATGCTGAAGCTGAAACTCCAATACTTTGGCTATCTGATATGAAGAGCCAACTCATTGGAAAAGACCCTGATGCTGGGAAAGACTGAAGGCAGGAGGAGAGGGGGGAAGACAAAGGATGAGATGGTTGGATGGCATCACCAACTGGATAGCATGAGTTTGGGCAAGCTCCAGAAGATGGTGAAGGACAGCACTGTCATGCTGCAGTCCTGGGGATCACAAAGAATCAGACACAAGTTAGCGACTGAACACCACCACCACCTACCTACTGGCTATGAAACCTGGGGCAAATTACTTCACCAGGCCTTCATTTCCCCATTTGTAAAATAGGATTAGGAATAGAATCCATCTCAAAATGTTGTGAGGATTAAATGAGATCCGTATTCTATCCATATTCTTGAATAGTGCTTTGCAGTATTCTGTTAATTACTAAACAAATGAGAATTGTAGTTTTAAGTAGAACTTGACCTCATCTCTTCAAGGGCTCTGAATTGGTCCCAAGATGAGTAAGGACTCTGACATTCTGATAACTGGAAGGAAACCATTATAAAAGTAATAGTTCCTGTGAGGGCCTCCAAGAGCAGCTACAGAGAACCCCATTCAAGCAGTCTCTCTAAGTACCTGATGAATGAATGAATGAACTGATGTCTGACCTTTGTCATTATTGCTGAAATGGACAGTGTTCTTTCCAGACAGCTGACCTCATTGAAACCTAAACAGTTTTAACCTGTTGGCTTCAGGGTCTGCTGTGGATTTATACCAAAGTGGCTACATGCTCATTCACACACCAAGTGGGTGGAGAAAGAAATTTCCCAATAACGACTTTGCTTACCTCCATCCTGCCTACTTATGGAATCACACCTACCTGCTCTCCCTCCCCAGAAGACAGAGAAATGGGGAAGTTGAGAAAGGCAAGGGTGATGAGTTCTAGAGAGTTCTGCCTTTCTTTCTGCACCGTTTGCAGAGCTAGCAAGAAAATGTTTGAGCTTAGTCTAAAAGATTACCAGGGCACTGGATAACAATGATTTTATACAAACAAGTGTACCCCACACATGCAGCCAGGCCTTCCCCTGGCATTGAGAGAAGCCAGGTTCTCTGATCTCCCATCAGCTCCAGGTCATTTTGTTCCCACCAGAACCCTGGCTATTCCACTGCCCACCCTCTTTCCCATAAACAAGGATGGGTCTTAATTCAGTCCTAGCCTAGTAAACCTGATGGGTTGCCCAGAGCACATCAGGTAAGAGGTGATGGCTGGGCAGGCTGGAGCAAGAGCTACTTGATTTACCAGCAGGGAGGGACCCTTTAAAGTTTGGTGGGTAGCAGGGAGGTGAGGGAAAGACCAGACAGTTAATGGATGAGGCTAGCTGGACAGAGGACGCAGTGAACTTGCAGAGCTAGCGCAAGCCTTGTCTGAATAGGACCCCATTTATTAGCCCTAGTTATCCTGGGACACCAGTAATACCAGTTACTGTAATTTTTCTAGAGAAACCTGAAATGTAGATTTCTATTTGACATCTCCTTAAGTTCTAATCACGAAGACTACATCTGCCTAGGCTGCCAGTTTGTGACCTATGATACCTCTAGGGTGTGGGGGTTCTGACCCCCACCCCCACAGTGAGGCTCTGCACTAAGGACACCAGTGTGGACTGCCACAGTGGCCATGGTCTTTAGGAAAGAACACCCCTGATAGAGACAAGGGCACATCTGGGGCCTCTTCCCCCTCCAAGGACTCAACTAGAAGTAGCTCTCCTTTCCCTCAACCTGTGCCTGGGACTGTGGTCTCCGAGCCTCTTCTCAAGCCTGCTCTGCCCCCTCCTACCCACTCACTTGATCTGGTTAACTTTTGTCTATCAAGATGTAGACCTGGGATGTGCGTTCCCAGGATACTCGGTTTTTTCCACTGTCCTAGTCCTTGTAACCTGAGTTTACAGCTAGAGTGTAGGCCAGGGCCTTACCTGAGGAGTGTCTGTCTGATGTAGGTGCTTTTGAATATTGGTTGAATGAATGTCAGAGTAGCCAAGGAGTGTGTGTGTTAGTCACTCAGTTGTCTCCAACTCTTTGTGACCCCATGGACTAGCTCCAGGGGATCTTTCCAACCCAGGGATTGAACCCAAATCTCCTGCATTGCAGGCAGATGCTTTTCTATGGAAGCCCAAGAGCAGAGGCTAATAGATGAAAGGGATTTATTAATAGATCAGGGGTAGAAGAAAAAACTCAGGTCCCCTTAAGGTCTTTCAGTGAGAGGTCCCAGCTCAAAATACCAATCTGTGATTGCTCCTTCTTAAAAAAAAAAAAAAATTCTTAGACTCTTGCAGTCTCGTAGATCTTTAAGCACCTGTTGTTGAAATGTAAATATCACTTAGAGACGGGTGGACACACTTTAAATCATAATTTGGGAGAGCCTCAGTTAACAATTAACTCCCTAAATGGGTTTACCTGGAGGGTAATCACCTGGAGAAAACAAAGGCTGGGCTGCTGTCATACAGGAATTCTGACCGAGGTGCAGGAGAGACAATAGACTCCACAGTTTCTGAACACTGATCCTGTCTGCAGAAATCCTTCCCAGTGTCTAGCTGTGGCGTGGCAAAAATTACTCTAGGTTTAGGAGCTGGGAAATCGGGGCCTTAGCTTCAGGTCTGATAATATCTAGTAATAGACACCTTTGACAACTTAGAAGTCACTTCCCCCTTTTGAATCTTGGTTTTCTCATCTGTGAAATGAGTTGTTTATGCTCACTCGCGTTCTCACCATTCCATTTCCATATAACAGGAAAATCTGATTCTCCCCTCCCATTACACCAGCACAGAGTCCAAGTCTGTGCTCTGGACGTGTCACAGCTGAAATAACACAACAGGCTTCTACCTGCTTTACTACCTGGCCTGGTCAGCAGCCTGGGATAAATGCAAACTGTTCTTATCATGCCATTCCCTTCCTGCTGCCTTTTTTGGTCATTCTGAGTCCATTAGTCCAGTCTTTCCAACCTCAAACACTCTGTGCAGTGGCCTATCTGCACCAGGACCCCTCACCTTGTCAGTTCTCACCTGCTCGCCTTTCCTTGCGGTCCTCTCCACATTTGCAAGTTTCTCTACTCTGATAATTATGGCCAAAAACTCCTCATAGAAAAGACTTTGACACACTTTCCCCTAGAATATGAGCACTGACCGTATGCTGAGCATCAACTATTACCAGACGTTCTGCCTGGTGCCTTACACATGGAATGTCCCTTGAACTGTCCACAGCGCACTGTGAGATACTGTTACCTCAGGCTCACAAATGGAGCAAAGCACCAGTACCTAGAGGAGGAGGCAGTGGAAACAGGTTTAAAGCCTAGGGGACACTCTAGAGTTTCTTCTGCTGCCTCTTCAAAATACTTTCCCTGGATAATCCTACTAGTCCTCTTTAAAAACATTCTTGTCTCAGGGCTTTTCGATATTTGTACACTTTTATAACACATTTCTTACTTCAGAATCTCTTAATGATATATATGTGTCACTTATCACTGTTCATACTTTCATAACAAAGAGTCAGCACATCTTCGTGTTTCGCTTTTGGCTGATGTCTGGTGGCTTTGCAAGCTTGCATCCCATCTCCAATTGTTACTGCAGGAGGAACCACTGTGTTTTATTTCTTTTTATGCGTCCATGTGCTGTTCACAACTTGCATGAGATAGTCTAAGCACACTGCTTGAGTACACTGGCAGTTGAATGAAAGGATCTGGGCTGAGTGAACTGTGGTATGCCCACAGGTGGCTGTGGGGCAGCCACCTCTCCTCACTGCTCTCTTTTAATCCTCCTCTGGACCTGAAAAGGAAACTGTCCAATTTGGGAGTTTCCTGAGAGAGGTAAGGAAGCTCTGTGAGCTGAGACCCCCTGCCTACATCACAGTTCCCAACATATGATCTACACACCAGCAAGCTCTGATGGTCGGACTTCATTTGGTCTTTTCGGTTAGGTCTGTTCCACATACAACTGGAACCATAACTTGAAATAATAAGCAGTAAGTAGGTGGCTCAGTGGTAAAGAATCTGCCTGCCAGTGCAGGAGACGCAGGTGACTTGAGTTCTATCCCTCAGACGGGACGATCCCCTGGAGGAGGAAATGGCAACCCCGCTCCAGTATTCTTGCTTGGAAAATCCATGGACTGGCAGGCTACAGTCCATGGGGTCACAAAGAGTCAGACACAGCTGAGCACAAGTCAACATAACTGACTGAGCACACAAGAGCATGCATGAGCATGAGGCAGGAATGCACACATCTAGATAAATAAGTTTGGAAATAAATGGAGACATCTTCAGGAAAATGCTTTCACATTCCATAGGCTGATACATCATTTAAGGATTTTGTCTTCATGCTTAGACCATGGGTTTAAATTTACATGGTCTGAAAGGGATTAAACATTCTGGCTGAGACTGAGGAGGCTATTGAAGGAAGGAGAGGGCCAGAGGCACAAGACTCCTCAGAGTCTTTCCTTTATGAGTGTTTTTGCCCTAGTTCCAGGAAAGCTGGTGCTGGAGAGAGTTGACCCCTTCCTGTGTGTGTGTGTGTGTGTGTGTGTGTGTGTGTGGTAGGGGAGTGACATGTGTTTGAGCAACTCAGCCATTAGTTCTCAGCAGCTGGTGGGTACCCAGAGAAGGACGGTTAAGCAGCTGCACCCCTCCCCCAGCTCCTGGCTGACCCCAGTAATCCTGAAAACCCTTTCTTCTTCTGGGCAGAGCGTCTCCCTGCCAGCTGCCCGGTGCTCCAGGTGTTTCCTGTAGCTCTTTGTTTGCTGGCTTGGTGGCTGCGGGCTGCGAGAGGGAGTCTGGTTTGGCTTCCTGTTAGCCAATGGAAGCAGTGTGGGGGTGGGCCCGGCTGCCTGTATCTGGGGAACTGCCACAGGCAACAGCTGCCTCCTGACACCTGCCTTCCTGAGAGTGCGTGAGCAGTGCTCGGCCGAGAGGGAGAAGCAGAGCAGGGCAGGGGCTTCAGCTGGGTCAGAACAGAGTGGTCATTTCACAAGTGAGGTGTCCACAAGTTTCCCACCCCAATACCCCTTTCCCCAGAGAGGATCGGGGTCTAAAGTGTGGGGCCATAGGGACCACAGGACAAAGGCCTGGTCGCCCTCAACATTCGTGCTCACATGACAAGGGCAGGTGGTGCTGGGTCACCCGCCATTAAGTGGAGTGCATTGCTGCTGGACGCACAGGCGAGAGTAGAAGGGGCCATCTTGACAGAGCCTCTGTTATCTTATCAAAGAGCTGAAGCGACCATACAGTCCGTTTTCACCAAACCTCTCCAACCCCAGACAGTCGGTATGGAGACAAATGCTGTCTTGGGTTTCTCCCTAGCCACTCTTCCCAGGAGGTAGGGCAGTATTTGCAGTTCAAGTGTTTCCATTTTAGTTGAAGTGATCCACTCATCTGGATGACTACTCCATCTATGTCTCCCAGGAAGGCTGTTGGCTTTGGGAGCTTAGGCTGTCTATCTTGATGCTACGTTGTATCTCCAGTGCTTGCACAGGGCCTGGCATCTAGTAGGTTCTCAACAATATTCTGGAGACTTCCCTGGTGGTCCAGTGGTTAAGACTTCACCTTCTAATACAGGGAGTGGGTTCGATTCCTGGTCGGGAAGCTAAGATCCCACATGCCTTGTGGCCAAAAACTACAACTCGAAACAGAAGCAGTATTGCAAAATTCAACATAGACTTTAAAAATGGTTCACATCAGAAAGAAAAAAAAAATCTCAAAAAATATTAAGTGACAAATGGGAATGTTACCTCCCTCTTTTCTGCCTTTGTGTTTGCAATGGGCTAACAGAATAACACAATAATAAACGGCACTAGCGCATATAATCTCATATACAGTGCATCAGACCCAGATGCTGTGGTGCTGGGTATTGAGAAGCATCAGAGGGGATCTCTAGGACCTTAAATTGAAATATGACACGTAAAAAAGAAATCTGAGGAAGACATACACATACAAAAGGCCAAATGAGATATAATGCGATAATATAATCTCGTTAAACCCTCAGAGTAACTCCATGGGATGACATTATTACTCTTAGACTACAGATGAAGAGACTAAGACTCAGGGAAGGTGAAGCAAATTACCTTCAGGCATACTGCTAGTAAGTGGTAGAACTGGGTCAAATCCAGGACTGGCTGAATAGAGGGGACAAAAAGAAGAAGAAAGAAAAACTAAGGTAAAACTGGACACAGGGTGTCTTGTCTTCTAATTTTCCTTGTCCCCTTTAGTCCTCTGGTCTTCTGGATTCCAGAAACTTTTATACTGAGCCACAGTTCATATTGCAAATAGTCAAAAAAGGTAAGAAGTCTGGAATCTCAACCTTACATATATTTTATGTCCAAACTCAGACTGCCTGTCCTCTGAAATCCTGCTGTTTATCCCAGCCTTGACTAACTATATAACAACCCTCTGAATTCTTATAGGAAGAAGTTGCCATTCCCTCCCTTATTCATGTATTTGGTCTTTTGTTTGTGTATGTCTTCCTCAAATTTCTTTTTTAGGTGTCATATTTCAATTTAAGGTCCTAGAGATCACCTCTGGTATTTCTCAGTAGCCACCACAGCATCTGGGTCTGATGCAGTACCTGGGTGTGAGCCTGAGCGCAATAAGGCTGGAGGATCGAATAGTCTAGTCTATGCCCTTCAGTGGAGTTCCCCCGACTGCACAGTGATATCTCTCGATCTGCCTCTCTCTCTCTCCCTCTCTCCCCTCTTTGCTCTTTGCATCTATCCGGCTGGAGAAATCCCAGTCCAGTAGAGACCAACCAGCCACATGGACTGCTTCATCCTCAGCTGCTGACTTCCCAGCTCTTGTACAAAAGAAAGGAACTCCTTGTGTTCATTGTGACCCACTTCCTTTCTTATTAGGACCTGCTCAGGGTGGAAGCCTAGGTCTCTGTGGATTCTCTTGTTTTTGCAAAAGGAAAATAATCTCCCTGTCATAGTCACCAATAGACTTTTCCCATGGCACCTTCCGGGGGGAGAAAAAAAAATGGAACACTGTGTCCTGGGATGAGATTCAAAGATACCCAGGAGAGTGGAACAGGATATAAAAGCACTTGATTATAGTGTTATTTGAATATGAGGGATTAAAACGGGTCAGTGTAGGTCTTGGAATCCAGGGTCTATATCCAGGCTCCAGCACAGGGCCAGTTGCACATGCAGCTTGAAGGACATTTTTATGCTCAACAGCATAAACAGTTTTCAGTTTTCTGCTTGGCAGGCAGGCAATTATGCGTCCTGGAGTAAGGGCTCTCTTATGTCCAGAGATGGTTCCTTGTGAGAAACACAGTGTAGGGGTGGGCAGAGCTGAGGTTTTGTCCACAGGGTGTTGCCAGACCAAAGGAGTTGATGGGATAATTATAAATGTGAATACATAAAACACTAATATGGGATTAAATACAAACTAATGGAACTATATAGAATGATACATTATACATAAATGCTTAGATGGTTGCTAGACAAATGGCAAAGATTAGAAATGAGTAAGGTTAGATTGAGTAAGGATTGAGAGAGAGAGGTTTAAGAAATGCCTTTGTTATCTTATGCCAGAAAGAAGAAACCCCACACAATTCTGAGCACAGGCACCTTGGCCAGCACTAACGAGGTGGGTGGGTGGGGAGCCAGGTAAGAGTAGAGCAGTGAGCTCTGTTCTCTGAGCCGCTCTACCCACCCCACCCCCCAGCCCCTCACTCCAGCACTACAGCTGAGTTCTTCAGCAGAAAGAGCAACCTGGGGCATTCAGCCCAGAAGAGTGCAGACTCTGGCCTCAGAATCATAATTTTGCATATGCTATACCTTTTTACTGTTTTAAGACACAGGTAATGATTGCCTTTTATTCTGGATTTATTAAGATCTCTTAGCACCTTAACCTAGAGTTCCCATTAATCCTCCCAAACCAGACTGGATTGATGTTGGAGGGTGGAGGGAGAAAGGAAACAAAAATCAGAAATTCAGGAGATTAGGGAACAGGAGGACCGTTCACCCCTACTCTTTAAAAAAAAAAAAAAAAGATCTTTGCATTGCCTGGACCTTTCTGGTCTCAACTGCCTCACAAAATAATAGATGTGGAGCACTTTGAAAATGTTTAAAGTCCCTTGCCCACTCCACCTCCTGGGAGTTACAGTGTCAGGAGATTGAAAGTAAAGCCTCCATGGGGGACTTCTCTGGTGGTCCAGTGGTTAAGACTCTGCACTTCCACTGCAGGGGGGCACAGGTTAGACCCCTGGTTGGCCAACTAAGATCCCACCAGGAAAAAAAAAAAAAAAAGAAGGAAAGAAAGGAAGGAAGAAAGAAAACAAAGCCTCCTATTTGTGGAGCGTCTGCTGTTTATAGAGCATTGGATTGCATATCAGCTTACTTTTGATATACAGATGGCAGGTAAATTTTTTGCCATTTATGGAGAGGAAACTGAGGCTTAAACAAGCTCAACGACTTGCCCAGGATTATATAGCAGGCAGATGATAAGTTGAGCGTGGAAGCCAGGTCTCCTGATTCTTGGTCCACTCCTTTTCACCTAGCCTCTTAATGTTTGAAAGCACCTATGTGTTATTTTGATAGGATCCCACTTTAGAACAACCCAAACTATATTACTTAATGACAGAGTACCCAGATCCCACCATTCTCCACCTGTTCCCAAAGTCTTGGGTTTTTCCATTCAGCCCTATTTTTTAAGAGGCAAAACAACGCCCAGTCAAGGCATTTTTACTGAACGAAAATCTTCCAAGCACAAGGCCCCAAGCTACCACAGTGTAGCACTGCTGCCCCAAAGCGAAGCCTCGCTTCCAGGGCCTGGCCCTGCACAGAGCTGGCCAGAAGCAGAGGAGGAGCGTGGGGTAGAGCACCCCAAAGGACAGCAGATGGGCTGGCTGGCCGCAGCGTCAGCACTCTGAATAACGCATTTTCTTTTCCAGCCACACATCCAGGGTCCGTTCCCCTCTCACCTCCGGCTTCCGCCAGCCTCTCCCCCTACCCCACCCCACCCGCTGTCTGTCTTTGGGCTAGCTCTGAGGAGCTGATGCACTCTGGAGCGGCAGAGGCCGTTCTCCATTATGACTGGCAGATGGATGAAAAGAGGCTTGAAGCCCGTGTGGGGCCACTGCTGCCATCTGTCTGGTGGGACGGCTGCGCGGATGGCCTTGCCCATTCACTCCTTCACGCACCACTGGGCTCTGGCCTTTTGTTTGGTCGACTGCGGGTGGGGCTGCAGTCCGTGGGCAGCGGAGGGAGGCAGTGGGGGGAGAGAAGCAGCTGCTTTGTGTCTGGAGCAAACTTTCAGTGATTCATCAGGGTGATTGACACGAGGAAGCTGCCCAAGCCCCCAGACACCCTAATGACTGACAACCCCAGCCCTCTTCCCTCTTCACACACCCCTTCACCTCCGCTTTGGCCAAGCAGCTCGCTGCTTGGAGAGGGGGTGGCCCCGGCTCCTTTGCAGGGATGAGGAGCAGGAAAAGCTGCCCTGGTCTTTTCTGTCTCTCTGTCTACCCTCTCTTCCTATTCGTTTCCCAGGTTGAGGTGGGACCACCCTTACAGAATTTTTCTTTCTGTTTGGTTTCTGTGTGTACAAGGCCTGGCAGCTGGAGCAGCCAGAGCATGAGGAAAGACCCATTAGCCACCCAGCAGCTGAGCAGGAAAAAAAAAAAGGGAATTGAATAGAGGTGGTGGGGTTGGCAGTCTTTCAGCCCAGCTCCTGGTCTTTGAATAACACCCCAGGTCAGGGACTGGGATCAGTATGTGGAAGGCGTTAGGGCATTTAATTATTTAAAGGTCTCAATAAAAGGAACCAAAACCCTGGGGAAGGGGGGGATAGGCAGATGGTGTGCCCAAGCTGCTGGGAACCTGGGAACCAGGTGCAGGATGGGTGAGGGTGGGGGTAGAAGAGTTTAGGAGGGCTGAACCAGAGGTCAGAGCTCAGGAACTAAGAGAATAGGGGAGGGGAAGTGAAACAGAGATTGCCCTCCAGACCCAAGCAGGCCCTGCACATAACCTTTCCCTACACCAACTGGGGCAGGTCTCTCTCCTTTCTGCACTCCTGCCCACCACGCCTCAACTTCAAAATTCATATCAGCCCTAAGAGGTATATATTTTGGAAACACACAATGAAACTGTGAAGTGAAGGGGATTACCCCTTCTCTATTAGGTTAGTGCAAAAGTAATTGCAGTTTTGACAGTTGAAATTTGCCGTCTGATATTGGAATACATTCTTTTTTTTTCTATTTTATATTTTAATTAATTTATTTTTTAATTGAAGGATAATTGCTTTACAGAATTTTGTTGTCTTCTGCCAAACGTCAACGTGAATCAGCCATAGGTATTCCCTCCCTCTTGAACCTCCCTCCCATCTCCTTCTCCACCCCTCCCCTCTAGGTTGGTACAGAGCCCCTGTTTGAGTTTCCTGAAACACACAGCAAATTCCCATTGGCTATCTATTTTACATATGGTAACATAAGTTTCCATGTTACTCTGTCCATACAGCTCACCCTCTCCTCCCCTCTGCCCAGGTCCATAAGTCTGTTCTCCATGTCTGTTTCTCCATTGCTGCCCTGCAAATAAATTCTTTGGTACAGTCTTTCTAGACTCCATATATATACGCATTATTATATGATATTTATCTTTCTCTTTCTGACTTACTTCACTCTGTATAACAGGCTCTAGTGCTGAAATTTTTTATTCTAGTTCTGTGAAAAATGCCATTTGTAATTTGACAGGGATCACATTGAATCTGTGGATTACATTTGGTAGTATAGTCATTTTCATAAGATTGATTCTTCCTACCCAGGAACATGAAATATCTCTCCATCTGTTTACACTTCTCCATCTGTATACACTTCATTAGAACTCAAATGCATTCCTTTTTTATGGCTGAGTAATATTCCATTGTTTATATATACCACAACTTCTTTATCCATTCATCTGTCGATAGACATCTAGGTTGCTTCCATGTTCTAGCTATTGTAAATAGTGCTGCAATGAACAATGGGATACATGTGTCTTTTTCAATTTTGGTTTCCTCAGGGTATATGCCCAGGAGTGGGATTGCTGGGTCATGTGGTGGTTTTATTCCTAGTTTTTTAAGGAATCTCCAAACCATCTTCCTTAGTGGCTGTATCAATTTACATTGCCACCAACAGTGCAAGAGCATTCCCTTGTTCTCCACACCCTCTAGTATTTATTGTTTGTAAACTTTTGGTTAATGGCCATTCTGACCAGTGTTAGGTGATATCTCACTGCAGTTTTGATTTGGTTTTTCTAATAATGAACGATGTTGAGCATCTTTTCATGTGTTTCTTGGCCATCTGTATGTCTTTGGAGAAATGTCTGTTTAGGTCGTTTTCCCACTTTTTGATTGGGTTGTTTGTTTTTCTGGTATTGAGTTTTATGAGCTACTTGTATATTTTGGAAATTAATCCTTTGTCAGTTGTTTCATTTGCTATTATTTTCTCCCATTCTGAGGGTTGTCTTTTCACCTTGCTTATAGTTTCCTTTGCTGTGCAAAAGCGTTTAATTAGATCCCACTTGTTTACTTTTGTTTATATTTCCATTACTCTAGGAGGTGAGTCATAGAGGATCTTGCTTTGATGTATTCCATCGAGTGTTCTGCCTATGTTTTCCTTTGAGAGTTTTATAGTTTCTGGTCTTACATTTATGTCTGTAATCCATTTGAGCTTATCTTTGTGTATGGTGTTAGGAAGTGTTCTAATTTCATTCTTTTACATGTAGCTATCCAGTTTTCCTAGCACCATTGAAGAGGATGTCTTTGCCCCATTATATATTCTTGCCTCCTTTGTCAAAGATAAGGTACCCATAGGTGCATGGGTTTATTTCTGGGTTTTCTATCTTGTTCCATTGGTCTATATTTCTGTTTTTGTGCCAGTACCGTGTTGTCTCAACTGTAGCTTTGTAGTATAATCTGGAGTCAAGAAGGTTGATTCCTCCAGCTCCATCCTTCTTTCTCAGTACTGCTTTGGCTATTCAGGTCTTACTTTTTTGTTCTAGTTCTGTGAAAAATGCCATTGGTACTTTGATAGGGATCACATTGAATCTGTAGATTACATTTGGTAGTATAGTCATTTTCATAATATTGATTCTTCCTACCCAGGGACATGGAATATCTTTCCATCTGCTTATGTCATCTTTGATTTCTTTCATCAGTGTGTTATAATTTTCTGTGTACAGTTCTTTTGTCTCCTTAGATAAGTTTATTCCTAGATATTTAATTTTTTGTTGCAATGATGAAAGGGATTGATTCCTTAATTTCTCTTTTTGATTTGTCATTGTTAGTATATAGGAATGCAAGTGATTTCTGTGTACTGATTTTGTATCCTGCAACTTTGCTAAATTCACTGATTAGCTCTCGAAATTTTCTGATACTATCTTTAGGGTTTTCTATATACAGTAGCATGTCATCTGCAAACAGTGAGAGCTTTACTTCTTTTCTGATCTAGATCCCTTTTATTTCTTTTTCTTCTCTGATTACTGTGTAACTAGGACTTCAAAAAAAAAAAAAACTAGGACTCACCACTACTATGTTGAATAGTAGTGGTGAAATTGGACACCCTTGTCTTGTTCCTGATCTTAGAGGGAATGCTTTCAGTTTTCACCGTTAAGAATAATGTTTGCTTGCTGTGGGCTTATCATATATGGCCTTTACTATGTTGAGGTAGATTCATTCTATGCCCATTTTTTGAAGAGTTTTAATTATAAATGAGTGCTGAATTTTGTCAAAGGCATTTTCTGCATCTATTGGGATTACAATATGATTTTTATCTTTCAATTTGTTAATATGGTGTATCACATTGATTGATTTGTATATAGTGAAGAATCCTTGCATCCCTGGAATAAACCCAACTTGATCATGGTGTATGAGCTTTTCAATGTGTTGTTGAATTCTGTTTGGTAAAATTTTGTTGAGGACTTTTGCACCTATGGTCATCAGTGACACTGGCCTGTAGTTTTCTTTATTTGAGTTGTCTTTGTCTGATTTTGGTATCAAGCTGATGGTGGCCTCATAGAATGAGTTTGGAAGTGTTTCTTCCTCTGCAATTTTTTAAAGACTTTTAAGACAGGCATTAACTTCTCTCCAAATTTTTGGTAGAATTCTCATGTGAACCCATCTGATCCTGGGCTTTTGTTTTTTGATCACAGCTTCAATTTCAGTGCTTATAATTGGGTTTTTCATAATTTCTATTTCTTCCTGGTTCAGTCTTGGAAGATTGAACTTTTCTAACAATCTGTCCATTTCTTCCAATTATCCATTTTATGGTAATATAGTTGTTCATAATAATCTCTTATAATCTTTTGTATTTCTGCATTGTCTGTTGTAACCTCTCCTTTTTCAATTCTAATTTTGTTGATTTCTCTCTCTTTTTTTCTTGATGAGTCTGGCTAAAGGTTTGTCAATTTTGTTTATCTCTCAAAGAACCAGATTTTAGTTTTATTAATCTTTACTATTATATCTTTCATTTCTTTTTCACTTATTTCTGTTCTGATCTTTATGATTTGTTTCCTTTTGCTAATTTTGTTTTTTGTTGTTGTTCTTCTTTTTCCAGTTGTTTTAGGTGTAAAGTTAGGTTGTCTATTTGATGTTTTTCTTGTTTCTTGAGGTAGGATTGTATTGCTATAAACTTCCCTCTTAGAACTGCTTTTGCTGTACCCCACAGGTTTTGAGTTGTATTTTCATTGTCATTTGTTTCTAGGAATTACTTGATTCCCCTTTTGATTTCTTCAGTAAGCTGTTCATTATCTAGAAATGTATTGTTTAATCTCCATGTGTTGGTGTTTTTTACAGTTTTTTTTCCTTGTAATTGATATCTAGTCTCATAGTGTTGAAGTTGGAAAAGATGCTTGATATAATTTCAATTATCTTAAATTTACTGATATTTGATTTGTTACCCAAGAGGTGGTCTATCCTGGAGAATGTTCCATGTGCACTTGAGAAGAAGATGGATTCTTCTGCATTTGGATGGAATGTCCTGAAGATATCAATGAGATCCATCTCATCTAATGTATCATTTAAGACTTGTGTTTCCTTACTAATTTTCTGGGTTGATGATCTGTCCACTGGTGTTAGTGTGGTATTAGAGTCTCCTACTATTACTGTGTTACTGTCAATTTCTCCTTTTATGTCTGTTAGTGTTTGTCTTATGTATTGAGGTGCTCCTATGTTGGGTGCATAGTTATTTACAATTGTTATTTCTTCCTTTTGGATTGATCCCTTGGTTGTTATGTAGTGTCCTTCCTTACCTCTTGTAATCTTCTTTATTTTAAGGTCTATTTTGTCTGATATGAGGACTGCTACTCCAGCTTTCTTTTGCTTCCCATTTGCATGGAATATATTTTTCCATCCTCTCACTTTCAGTCTATATGTGTCTTGAGATCTGAAGTGGGTTTCTTGTAGACAGCATATATATGGGTCTTGTTTTTGTATCCAGTCAGCCAGTCTGTGTCTTTTGGTTGGAGCATTTAATCCATTTACATTTAAAGTAATTACTAATATATATGTTCCTATTGCCATTTTTTAAAAAATTGTTTGGGGTTTGATTTTGCAGATCTTTTTCTTCTCTTGTATTTCCTGACTATGTAAGTCCCTTTAACAATTGTTGTAAAGCTGGTTTGGTGGTACTGAATTCTCTTAATTTTTGCTTGTCTGAAAAGCTTTTGATTTCTCCATCAATTTTGAATGAGATCTTTACCAGTTTCAGTAATCCATGTTGTAGATTTTTCCCCTTTCAGTACTTTAAATACATCCTGCCATTCCCTTCTGGCATGCAGAGTTTCTGCTGAAAGATCATCTGTTAAATATATGCGGTTTTCCTTATACGCTACTTGTTGCTTTTCCCTTGCTGCTTTTAATATTCTTTGTGTTTAATCTTATTAGTTTGATTAGCATGTGTCTTGACGTGTTTCTACTTGGGTTTATCCTGTATGGGACTTTTTGTGCCTCTTGGACTTGATTGACTATTTCTTTTTCCATGTTGGGGAAATTTTCAATTATAATCTCTTCAGAAATTTTCGCATACCCTTTCTTTCTCTCTTCTTCTGGGATCCCTATAATTTGAGTGTTGGTGTGTTTAATATTGTCCCAGAGGTCTCTGAGACTATCCTCAGTTCCTTTCATTCTTTTTACTTTATTCTGCTTCTCAGCAGTTATTTCCACCATTTTATCTTTCAGCTCACTGATCCGTTCTTCTTCTTTAGATAATCTGCTATTGATTCCTTTTAGAGTATTTTTAATTTCAGTAATTGCGTTGTTTGTCTGTGTATGTTTCTTCTTTAATTCTTCTAGGTCTTTGTTAATTGATACTTGGCGTTTTCTCCATTCTGTTTTCAAGGTTTTTGATCATCTTTACTATCATTAATCTGAATTCTTTTTCAAGTAGTTTGCACATTTCCTCTTCATTTATCTGGGCTTCTGTGCTTCTAGTTTGTTCCTTCATTTGTGCTGTATTTCTCTGCCTTTTTTAAAAAAAAAAAAAACTTATTGTGTTTGAGGTCTCCTTTTCCCAGGCTTCAAGGTTGAATTCTTTCTTCCTTTTGGTTTCTGCCCTCCTAAAGTTGGTCCAGTGGTTTGTGTAAGCTTCGTATAGGGAGAG
Organism: Bos mutus; assembly: GCF_027580195.1. Taxonomy (NCBI): domain Eukaryota; kingdom Metazoa; phylum Chordata; class Mammalia; order Artiodactyla; family Bovidae; genus Bos; species Bos mutus. Next base: position 537,599 of record NC_091632.1, read on the forward strand.
GTTTGTGCTGAGTTTTGTTTTGTTTTGTTTTCCTCTGATGGGCAGGGCTGAGTGAGGTGATAATCCTGTCTGCTGATGACTGGGTTTGTATTTTTGTTGTGTTTGTTGTTTGGATGAGGCATCCTGCACACAGTGCTACTTTTGGTTGGGTGATGCCAGGCCTTGTATTCAAGTGGTTTCCTTTGTGGGAGTTCTCACTATTTGATACTCCCGCCGGTTAGTTCTCTGGTAGTCTAGGGTCTTGGAGTCAGTGCTCCCACTCCAAAGGCTCAAGGCTTGGTCTCTGGTCAGGAATGAAGATTCCACAAGTGGTTTGTTATGACATTAAGTGAGATTAAAGCAAATACCCAAAAATGAGAAACCAAAGGTGAACCCCAGACAAATGGCAGTTATAGAATCAGGCAAGTAATACTTAACATAATGGAATATACATATATACACCCATAAACAAAATCAAAACAGTCCAACAAAAATAAAGTACAACAGATTGACCCAGCAAACAAAGGAAACCAAAAATGATATCTACCAGTTAAGAACAAAACTAACTAAAGCACAAACTGGAAGACAAAACTAAAGCAAGGTGCCAAGTGGGGAATAAAGAAATTAAAAATAAACTAACTAACTAACAAATATGTTGAGAGGAAAGCAAAGAAAGTAAAGAAAGAATAGATATGCAAAGTTAAATAGAGGTAGATAAAGAAGATTTATATACATTAAAGATTAACTGCAAGGGGAAGAGAACAGTAGGAAAAGCAAACAAAGGAATAAATGTAGAAAAAATAATAGGTTTAAAAATATTTTTAATTAAAATATAGAAAGAGAAAAAAAAAGTAGGAAAAAAATAAATAAAAGGAAAAATCCATAGAACTGCAAAAGGCCAACATAGAGGCAGAAGTTTATAACAACAAGAAAAAGTGTAATTGAAAAAAAAACCTCAAAACCTTAATGAGATTCCATAGTGCTAATAAAATCAACAACTACAACAGAGGAAAAAAAAGAAAAAGAAAAAAAATCCTAAAGAAACTGCAGAACAAGTCAATAGTAAATATTTTTCTTGAGTCACTGCTGTCAGGGTCCTTTCCCTCCCTGGAAGTCACAGTCCACCTCGCTCCCTTAGGGTGCCTTCCAACACTGTCTTGGTCTCTGGACCTGCTGTGGGGACAGCTCAGATTCTAATCTGGTGCTACTCCTATGTTCTTGCCTCCAATGTCCACAGCTATCAGAGCTAGTGCGTTTTCTTTTGTGAGCACTCTCAATATTCTTTTATATATTCCATAGACACAGAGTCTGCCTAGTTGATCTGCTACTTGTACAGCTGGTGGGAAGGTTTTGGGTCTTCTTCCTTAGTCACACCACCCCTGGGTTTCAATCATGGTTTTATTTCCACCTCTGCATGTGGGTCGTCCACTGGGGTTTAGCACCTGAGGCTGTCCTAGATGGCTTGGGTTTGCCCCTGTGAAGGCCAGGTGTAGACGTGGTACAGCTGCTTGGGTCACAAGGGTTCTGGCAACACCAGGTACTCAGGGAAGTTGGCAGCTAGGACAGCAGGAAATATAGTGCTCTAGGAGGGTATGGCAACCAGTAGTGGCCAATACGCTCCAGTATTCTTGCCTGGAGAAGCCCACTGACACAGAAGCCTGGCAGGCCACAGTCCAGAGGGTCTAAAGAGCTGGACACGACCGACATGACCCAGTGTGCATAGACAGAAGACTTTTTTTGTTTGTGGCAGCTCTGCCCCTGTGAGCATGTAGATGGTGCAGCTGCTTGGGTCACGGGGACCCTGGCAGCACCAAGTATGTAGGGACACGGACTGCCTCTGCCGCAGGAGTTATGGCCCTATTGGAGTCTTTTTTCGAGCCTTGGGTAGCTGGCAATCAAAAGGCCTCTTTGGCCAGTCTTTCTCCATAGCTCCGCCTATTCAGGCACTTAGAGGGCTCCCTCGCCTGGGGTCCTTCTCTGTTGTTCAGCACATCAGGCACATACAGGGGCCGCCCTGGCTGGGGTCCTACTCTGTAGTTTGGCGCATCAGTCACTTAAAGGAGCACCCTGGGTAGGGTCCTGCTCTGTAGTTCAGTGTGTCAGACGTTTGATGGGCCAGCCAGCCTCTCTAGTGCTCAGCTGCCGATCCTGGCATCTGGGGAGAGAGAGGCTATGGTGATGGTTCCACCCTCTACGTGTGACTTAGCAGTATTGCCTTGCTTCCATGGCTTCCCAGCTTTCCTCCACAGGCATTTCCCACCACAGTCTCCTCCCTCACATCCCCTTCATCCATCTCTCCACAGCCAACAGCAGCCCTCGCCATGGGACTGCTCAACAATCCCTAAACTTCAGCTCCCAGCTGCTGTGCCTTCCAGAGGACCCGCGTCCCTGTCCAGGGTTTCTATGGCTGTGGCAAGGACTGTCTGATTCTCATTCCATTTAGGCTGCCACAGGTCAGCTGTTTCACTCCCAGCCTTAAATCTTTCTACTCTGACTCTGACAATTGCCCCGCTGTGGGGATGGGACCCCTGCTTCAGTTCCCCCACCCGCCAAGGGCAGGTCCAGTCCTACTAACACTCCTGTTTCTCCCCCTGGTTCCTTCATCCTCCCGAGTTTTGCGTGGGTCTATATATTCCTTTCCAGTGGTCATGTACTCCTGTCTGCTCTCAGCTGTTGTTCTGAAAGTACTTCTGTGTCTGAAAGTGTATTCCTGATGTATCCATGGAGAAAGATGGACTCCATGTCCACCTACTCTTCTGCCATCTTGTTCTCCTCATCTGGAATACATTCTTAAATAAATGTGGTTGTTATACATCATTTTAATGCACATTTCTCACTTTATGCTTTTTTGCTAATGACATTATTTGCTGTTTATTTTATATTTATTTTAGACTAGGGAAATGAAGTTAGACAAAAAGCAAATACGAGCAATTTTTTTGAGCTCAAAATGGGTCATAAAGCAGTGGAGACAACTTGCAACATCAACAATGCATTTGGCCCAGGAACTGCTAATAAACATACAGTGTGTGGTTCAAGAAGTTTTGCAAAGGAGACAAGAACCTTGAAGATGAGGAGCATAGTGGCGGGCCATCAGCAGTTGACAGCAAACAGTTCCCAGAATCATCAGAACTGATCCTTTCGTAACTACATGAGAAGTTGCCAAGGAACTCAGTGTTGACCATTCTATTGTCATTCGGCATTTGAAGCAAATTGGAAAGGTGAAAAAGCTTGATAAGTGGGTGCCTCATGCTGCTGCTGCTAAGTCACTTCAGTCGTTTCCGACTCTGTGCAACCCCATAGACAGCAGCCCACCAGGCTCCCCCGTCCCTGGGCTTCTCCAGGCAAGAACACTGGAGTGGGTTGCCGTTTCCTTCTCCAGTGCATGAAAGTGAAAAGTGAAAGTGAAGTCGCTCAGTCATGTCTGACTCTTAGCGACCCCATGGACTGCAGCCTACCAGGCTCCTCCATCCATGGGATTTTCCAGTCAAGAGTACTGGAGTGGGGTGCTACAAATCAAAAAATCTTTTTTTTTTTTTTGAAGTGTCATCTGTTATTCTATGAAACAACAACAACACATTTCTTGATCAGATTGTGATGTGCAACAAAAAGTGGATTTTATATGACAACCAGCACCAACTGACTCAGTTGCTGGACCAAGAAGAGGCTCCAAAGCATTTCCTAAAGCCAAACTTGCACCAGAAAAAGGTCGTGGTCACTGGTGGTCTGCCGCCAGTCTGATCCACTAGCGCTGCCTGAATTCCATCAAAACCATTACATCTGAGAAGTATGCTAAGCAAATCAATGAGATGCACCAAAACCTGCAATGCCTGCAGCTAGCATTGGTCAACAGAAGGGCCCAATTTTTCTCCAGAACATCCAACCACATGTTGCACAACCAATGCTTCAGAAGTTGAACGAATTGGGCTACAGAGTTTGCCTTATCTCCACATTCATCTGACCTCTTGCCAATTGACTACCACTTCTTCAAGCATCTTGAAAACTTTTTGCAAAGAAAATGCTTCTACAACCAGCAGGATGCAGAAAATGCTTTCCAAAAGATCATGAAATCCTAAAGTACGGATTTTTATGCTACAGGAATAAACAAACTTATTTCTCATTAGCAAAAATGTGTTGATTATAATGGTCCCTATTTTGATTAATAAAGATGTATTTGAGCCTAGTTATAATGATTTAAAATTCACAGTCCAAAACTGCGATTATGTTTGCACCAACCTAATAGCACTTAGGGATGCTCCAGATTGGTTCAGTGGTGACCGGGACTAGGCAGATGGATAGGAGGATTTTTCCTTTCTTTCTGTGGTAAAACTTCTGCAACAAAATTCACCATTTATCTAGTTTCATTTTATAAAGTGAGACCATACAGTGAATCTATCGAAATACTGAGAAAGCAAATAATTGGAGGTCCTGCTTTTGGGAGCACACACTGCTTCAAAAGGCAGCATATGTCCCCCAGAACATACGGGCCCTAGGTCCCTAAGAAGAAACATACTAGTTAGATGCAATTTGAATTCAGCTTCGCCATGTACTAGCTCTGAGACTATAAGTAAGTTATTTCTCAATGCCTGTTTTCTCATCTTTACAATGAGGATAAAAAATTGTTCCATCAGTATGGTTGAGGGCATTAATATAGGTAAAGCATTTAGAAGAATGTCTGGCTCTTTGTAAGCACACAATAAATGTTATTAAATATTATTGTCATTACCATTACCAGATCAGGAGGCATTCATACAGGCTACACAATGGGAACTGAGTGAAACCGGGAATTTGATGAAGGTGTTATTTGCTTCCACCCGTTCTCCCATTTGTAATGAGCTATGGTTGGAAGTGTGGTTTTTGCTATTGCTAAAATAGTAGTTTTGTTTGGGTAGCCCCCCTGTCTCACCTGCACCCCCTTCCACCTTCACCAGGACGAGTACACAGCTCCAGGTCTAGAGCTCTGATACCCTCTGGTCCAGACCCTTACTTCGTGGCAGTTTGGGCATTATTGTTAGCAGTAATTTATTGACGGGATGACAAATTCAAATGGCTAGGGGACCTGAGATATAATTCTGCTTCCTGAGGCTCTTCTCACTCTCATTAGCCCTGCCGAGACCACAAAGGCACGAGAAATGAGGGGGTCCTTTTCACCGTGGGGCACAGTGTAATGTACCTCAGCCTGTCCTCACTTCTCGGTGTGGTCAGCCTCAAACGTCGGGGGTGGGCTGCTTTCTGCACCTTCCAGAGACACAGTTTTCCACTCTCAACACGCCGGGGACAACGGTGACGCCTGTCACCCAGGGACAGCCGCGGACTACCGCGAGGGCTGCGCGGACTCACACATCCCCAGCGATGGCGAGCTGCGACCGGGTACGGGCGTGCGGGCGCGGGTGTAAGGGCGGGCCGGGCGCGGGCGTGAGGGCCGGCAGGTGTCTGCCTACCTCCCTCCCGGATGTGGGGCGAGGGAGGAGCCCGCGGCCACTCAGCACGTCACTCAGTCCCTACGAGAAGTTGGCTAAGACCTAGACAAGCTGCGAAACGCGCTCGCTACTCGGTTTTCCTAGTTTGGCAACAGGACAGGCGCCGCAGCTTCCGCCCACTCTGGGCAGCTCGGCAACAAGCTGCTGATTGGCTGGCCGGGGGGCAGAGCGAACCAATCAAAGCCCTCCCCGACGCCCGCGGTCTGGGAGAGGAGTTAACAGAGCGGGAGAGAGAGGGACGGGCCGGCGGGGGCCGGGGGGCCGGCGGGGGCCGGCAAGCGGCCGCTGTGCCCGCCCCCTCCCTCCTGCTGCTGCTGCCGGAGCGTCTCAGGCTCTTCAATCTGAAAGTCTCCCTCGTTTCTCAGACGTCCCCCACAGCCTGACGGACGGCAAGGCTGGTGCAGGCTTTTCTGAGTCATTCTGGAAGTTCTGGGTTTATGGAACTTCCTCGGCCGTCTTTCCAAAGCCCCTCCGGATCTGAGCATTTGTTTTCCCACGTTTGTCACTAGGGCCTTCTGTCTTCTTGTCTGTGTGCACGCCCTTCTGTGTCTCACCCACCTTCTAAAACCAAATTAACCATCCGTTTTATTACACAGTACCTTATTGGCAGCAGCCTCCTAGACTTAGTAGAGTATGCATTTCTGAGGATATACATTGTGAACTCGGTAAGATAAAGCATTTCGAATAACCTTGTTCCCCACCTCAATGCACACAAACATACACACACGTACAGATTCAAAGAATTTAGTACAGTAGCAACAAGATTAAGACTCTAGAGACGGCGACAGCGTACGATTCCAGATCTGCCTTTTACTGGCTGTGTGACCTTGAGCAGGTTCTTAACCTCTCTGAACCTCAGTTTCTACCAATGGAAAATGCTAGTGGTGGTAGCACCTACTTCCTAGCATTATTATGACAAACGTCTGACATAATGCCTAATAAATTATGTTATTTTAGGTATTAATAACGAAGGAAGGAGTGTTCCTTTCCCACGTTTACTGTCAGTCCTCCATTCTTGGTTTAGGTGCTAGAGGTAACACCTAGATTCTAGGAACATGTAAAATTTCTATCATTAAAGCAATTTAAGATTCAAGTTAACACTTAGCACGTTCTCATAGCCCCCAGCATTCACATGGATCCTGCTTTTAGCTCATGAATTTTATAAAGGGAGAGACCTATTGGCAAGATAGGATTATTTTTTTCCTCAAGAACTTTATTCAAATTCGTCCCTTTCAAAAATTTTAGAACAGCAGCATCTGAAGATTTACAATAATCCCATTTTATAGGATTTAACATTCTCCTTCTTTCATGGACTTCTGAAGTGCCCTTACCTGATCTCTCCATATACTTACATTAACACCAAGATTTGATTCTTTTTCCTAAATCTCTTCTACTGAAGTCCTTTCTTGTCTTCTCAGAAACTCACCTCTTCTGCAGTCTTTGCTTCTCCTCCAAATGCTACACACTGGTCCATAGATTTTCTTCAGTGAACACAAAGGCTGGCAATTCAGTGCTCACGGACCCCTGGTGGTCGCCCTGCCGTGTTCCATCACCTGCCGTGCCCTGTTGATGTCAGAAGTGACCTTTGTTGATGTGTTGTGTTGTTAAGAACAAAAGCAATCATGTCTGGGACATCTCAGTAATCCCAAGTGCTGGTGACAGGGAGGAGGCAAGGTACACAAGGATGCAACACAAAGCATTGGGGTGTAATTCAGTGGGAAGCCAGTAGACCTGGGTTTCGGTGTTGAGTCTGTGCCATTAGGGGCAAGTGAATAAGGTCTCAACTACCCTATCTGTAAAATGGGTGAATCAGACCTGTCTCCTTACTTTATAGATATTTTGGGAAAATAGAATATACTGTTGAAGGTACTTTATATTCTGGGGGAAAAAATGTGTGTGTGTGTGTGTGTGTAACAGGCTATTAAATCTATTTTATGCCGCTATTTCCATTTGGCCCCCCAAAATGTGTTCTAACAGTTGTTATTAAGCCTTATGAACCCAGCTTTGTGCTAACTGTTATGGGCTATATGACACAATCTCTACCTTTAAAGAATTTACAATCTAACCAGGTTGCTCAACTAACACATGAAATGATGTGGGTACTGACTGTGGGATCCCCACCTCTTCTATCTTACAATAAGGGATGATCTGGTGGTGTGACAATGGAGCCGATACGTGGATGTGCCTTGCTCCAACTAGCACATCTGCTGGCCTCTTGCCTCTCCCTTTCCATCCTTGGTGGAGTATGGGGTCTTACAAACCAGCCTCTCTGCTGCCTTCACCAGTGTTCACCAGCCATGGCCTGATGCTTTGTGGCCTGAGTATGGGGAGATGCCAGTGTATTCACAGGGGCCTCCTCTCCTGCTCCCGTTTGATGCTGCCCTTCACTTATACTTCGTGTTCCTGATACTTTCCCACCTGTACCTGCCCACTGACACTGCTTACACTGTTTACAAAACTGATGTGAAGTGCCATCACTGTCATTGTAGCTACCACAGCTGCTCTGGAGTGGGCTTTGGGTGGGGCACTGGGGGTGTTCTTCCTCTGTGCCCAGCAAAAGAGGCCATTTCCTTTCCCTTTTTGCAAAAAGAATGGTGCTAGTATACACCTTCTAATCTCTATTTGCTCCCCAGGCCAGTGAGACTAGAAAAGATGCAAGTTGCTTACCTTTCCCCACAGCACAGAATCCTCTTTGGGTCTCCCTCAGCCTTCTTGGTGGAGGGACCTAATCTTTGATTGCGTGGAGGACCAGTTCTGTTGCTGCATGCTCAGCAGGCAGACTCCAGCTCCAGATTCTCAGTGCAGGACCAGCAGGGTTAGCACCTTTTCTTTTTGGGGACTGTCAACAAAGCCTCAGCATAGCCTCTAAGAAGGACTAGATCAGTGTAAGGAATAGATCATCTTTGACAATAAAAGATGAGCATGCAAATTAAAATAAATATCAGCACCAAGTCTCATCCATCAGACTGTCCAAATTACTAAAGTCTGAAGCTACTGGCATCATGGGGATGTGGAAAAATGGGGACTCAGGTACAACTGGTATGAGTACACATGGTGGCTCAGATGGTAAAAATCTGCCCATAATACGGGAGACCCAGGCTCGATCTCTAGGTCTGTCAGGAAGATTCCTTGGAGCAGGGACTGGCTAACCAGTCCAGTATTCCTGCCTGAAGAATTCCATGGATGGCGGAGCCTGATGGGCTACAGTCCTTAGGGTTCTAAAGAGTAGGACAAGACTGAGCAACTAACACTTTGGAGAGTGGTTTGACAGCATCAAGTACAGGAAAATTTGTTCGTACTTCGCAACTTAGCAGTTCCCCCCTGGGCATATATATATGCCTGTGGTTGTTAACAGGTAGTACTCCTCCCACCGCCCCCCACCTCCAGGAACATTTGGCAGCTCTGGAAATATTTTTGATTTGGACTGGGGAGGAGACAGATGCTACTGGGATCTAGTGGATAGTGGCCAGGGATGCTACTAAACATTCTACAGGCAGTCCACCCTGTCTTCCCACCCCTTCTCAACGAAAAAGTATTCAGACTCAAATGCCAGTAGTGTACTGTTAAGGAATCCTGATGTAAACTCTAGAGAGACTCTCAAATGCAGTGTCAAAGAGACAGGTAAAAGTAGGTTTACTGCATTATTTGTATCTAACATTACAGTATTGAATATAATCTAAATGTCCTCAAAAGGAGAATAGAGAAATAAAGTATTTCCACAACATGGTTGGAATGAATGAACTGGAATTTATAAGAATCGGTATGGGTCAATCGTGAACACAATGTTCACTGAAAGAAGCAGAGTAATAAGAAAGTGTTACCGTGTGAAGTTTAAAGACAGACAATTCTCTACTTCGCCTGTGGGTGTACTACAGGTTAGTTATTGTTGTCTCCACCAAATTCCACAGCAAGAACCTGGAGACCTTTACATTCATTCTTTCATGAATGTAAAGGTGCATACTAAATGCACCAGCAATTAATATTATCTGTCTCAGGGTTTTGCATAAAGAAAAAATTTGTTGAATGTTTGAGCTGTGCTCATAGAAAGATAAGACAATGATCTGCCTTCTTTTCTTGCCTTCCCTCTGTGATCTGCCTTTCTGCCTGTCTTTCCATGGCTCAATTTGGAGAGGGTCCTGGAACTTGGATGATAAAACACTGAATCTTCATTTTTCATGCAGCTAACTGAAATTTAGCATTCCAGTTATGAAGGTACCAAGTGATATCAATATTAGCAACCTGAAGCTTTGTAACCCACTGAACTTGGGTCTATTTTCATATCACGTCACAGTCACTGAAGATACTTAGAAATGCCACGTGCTCATCCGCACTTCGAAATGACTGTGGTTAGATTTGTTGCTGGATCTCGTCATTTATTACGTGAATATGCAATTTTGATAACTGTATTTCAATGTAATTGGTTTTCTTTGGAATCCAATGCATTTTATTTTATACCTTTAAAAACATTTTGAGAAAAGGTCCATAGGCTTTGGCAGACTGCCACAAAGGTCAGGACTCCCTGGTTACACCATACCTTCTGATGTTTTGATTATTTGTTATGTGTCCAATGTACTGATCTGAGCCAGGTAGGAGAAAGTGGGAATAGACTGCTGCCTTTAAAGATTTCAGGAAAGGGTCTGATGGTGTGAAGTGAGATGCTGCCTACTACTTGCTGGAAGACAGGAATGTGAGATTGAGCTGGGGCTTTGGAATGTTAGTAAAGCTTCTTGGTACTTGTGTCTGAAATAGAATAAAGGCAGTAGATGGTTTTAGCCCTGCCTACAGCTCTAGTCTCGTTGTTCCTTGTCATTGTGCCCCCAGCCATGTCTGTTGTCTTTCGGTGTCTAGGGGCCTCCCTGCATTAGGAAGTCTATGTATTCTGTTAGCTGTGCTGGACTCTCCGCTCATCTCTTCATCTCCCTTCGTATCTGAGTAACTGCTCCGGTCCTCCAGTCTAGGCCAGGCCTCTAGATACTCCTCATGTAAACCCGTCTTCATCTCCTTTACAGCCCTTTCTCGTTTGTAACTATGTGGTCTTCAGGTGATTCTTTAGTTCAGGGCTTGTCACCACACTGGATTATAAATCCCCAATGGCAGGGAAGGCTTGCTTTTGTTGTCTACAGTATCTCCATTGCCTGACCAAGGGCTCATTGTAAGTATTTATTGATGAAGAGTGAATTTTAATTGGAAAATTTATTAAAGGATTGTGAATACTAGCAGAATGAATTTAGGTCCACAAAAAATAAAGTCAGATGGCCTCTGCCAACTTGTGACACCCCATCTACCACCAAGTCTCCTCCATACTCCAGTAGTTCTGCATATACCAGTAACTGTGAGGTCTTCAGGCTAGCACGGTAGAGACAGGATAGCAAGACTGGCAGCCTGGGGATGGCCTGGGCACAGATCCTGGCCTTGATGCTTCCTTTCTGGGTGACTTCAGCCTCTATGTGCCTGTCTTTCCACCTATAAAATATTGAAATTAATAGCTCCTCTGGCATAGAGTGTTTAGGAACGCTAACGAGGCAACCTAAGTAAAACACCTAACCCATAATAAGTGGCAGCTTAAAGGAAGAGAGCTGACTGAGCCTGATGGATAACCCAGTCCTGCTGCCAACTTGAGAAGCCCTGGATTTAGAAATCAGGGAAGCCTTGCATCACGGCTGAGCCTGGCTCTGGATTCTTGCCCTGCAGTCTTGGTTGGGATATTCATGAGAGCTGCTAAAAAGCAAAACTGAGAGCCAAGGGATGCCTCCTTGCAGCGTGGCGGGACCCCTTTCTGTGTGACCATGTCTCCACCTCCTTCATGTGACATCTCCCCGAACTGGTGCACCAAGGCAGATGCACTGACCTTGCTGTGCTTGAAGAGAGGTGGATGGCTAAAGTTGTGACTGATCTTTTTGCATTCTCAAATCCCTGGTTAACTCTTGCTCCTGAGGATTATAATCAAATTAGCTCACTCTGGCTTCAGATGAAGTTGTATCGTTTGTAACACGCTTGGCACAGAATTTCACAGAATTCATTAGTAAATGTATTCAGTAAATAATATATTCAGCTCAATAAATATCAGTTGTGGTTATTTCTCTATTAGAAAATGATGATTTGTCCTAAAAGCACAAGGCTAGCCAAGCCTCCTGACTTACATAACAGTTGCTAAGCATCGTGTTCTTAAAGGCTTTCAAGTAATGTGCATTGAGAGGTTGAACGAAAGAGCAGATGGGTTGTGCTGTGCTGTGCCAAGTTCTTTGTGAATCCTGTCCGATTCTTTGTGACCCTTTGGACTGTAGCCCGCCAAGCTCCTCTGTCCATGGGATTCTCCAGGTATGCATACTGGAGGAGGTTGCCATGATCTTCCTGATTCAGGAATGGAACCACGCTACTGACTGCTTAGTTTCCTCTTTAAGGCGCTTTGCAGTACTTGACTGCCCTCAGTTCTGCATGGTTGCCACTAGAGGGCAGGGGCACTTAAGACAATACCCTAGACCCACCAGTGCCAGAATTACTGGGTAGACAAGGGAGAATGGTTGAAGGAGAAAAATGTTAGAAGGACTTGGTGGGGTTGGGGGGGTGCGATGGGGGTGGGGGGTGGGGGGGGCGATGAGGGGGCGGGGGGACTGGAAAGCAAAAGAGTTTTTTTCTTTATCTCTTGGGGACCAAACAGAAGGAAATGTGAAGCTAGTGAAATTGAAGTTAGATTTAAAGAAGAACTTCCAGAGCACAAAGTTTTCTGTAGAGATACAGGTGACTTACAAAAACAAAAAACCCTTAGCTACATCTGCCCAAGCAGAATAGATGAGAATGTGAGCTCCTCCAGTCTGAGGCCTATGTGATGGCAGTAGGTCCCCTTAAAGTAATCTTTCTCTGTGTTTGCCTTAAATGACTCCATTCTTGCACGTGCAATTGTAAAATAACTTTATTGGTTGGGTTAGCCACCACTCATGCTTTTCCTGTAATAAGGATCCTTTATAGAGGCATGATGGTGTCCACATGCAGATGCTTTCTGAAGAGCCCTGGGGCAAGGGGCAGCCTTGCCCCTCACATCAGAGCTTCTTTGTTGAAATGAGCTGGTTTGGCTTTTGTGGATTTGAGGTTCTGGAGCCAAGAACATAGTTCAAGGATCCCCTCTTCTTTCTTCAGGGAACTGCTTCAAAGCATACACGGTATCAGGGAAGCAACGGCATCTGTGCAGGGAGCTCTCCTCAAGCAGTCTCTGCCCATGGCTGCCCAGATGGCCCCATCCCAGTGGTACCCCACAAAGCAGGGGTTAGGTCCCCAGGCAGCACTACTTTCAGAAACGGGAAAGATTAATTGCTCTCCAGCCAAGCTATAAAGCAACAGCCAGCTTCAGTAACGAGGGTGGCAAGTCCAGGGCTGGTTGGAGTCTGTCTCTCCAATCAGGTTATTGACCTTTCTGCTTGCATAAGAGGACAAATTACCTCTCTCATACTTTGAGAGCCACATGGCCTCTGCCTTTGAAGATAAAAACTCAAGTAGGGAGCTGCTGGGAATGCAGAGAGTGCTGGGCAAGAATGACACTCCTGGGCTGCCTCCTCAGTTCAGCCAATTCAAGGTGTATTTGCCTCCACTATGGATGCTGGTAATACGCAACATCAGGTCGCTTTCCTTTTCTGAAGTCTGACCCACCTTCAGAGAACTGCCCAGTTGTTAAAATACAGCCCCACGCATTTAGCTAAGTCTGAGGTTGGCTGTCTCCTCCCACGTCAAGCCTGGAATATTGTCATCACACTGGTGACCTGTGGTGAAAAGGTGACTCTTGGTGTCCTTCCAGCCTCAGCCACCAGTGTGAGTTCTCTGCGCAGTCACTGGGCAGCTGTGCATACGCCTTGGCTTCTCCTGCCTCTACCTAAGATGTCTGTGGGGCATGGTTGAGTGGATGAGGTGGACTGAGGAGGCGGCAGTCGGGCAAGAGGTATATCTGAGAAGCAGCAACTGGGAGCCCAGAGTATCGGCACGACCAGCCCAGCATGCGGGGGAGCAGTCAGGTGCTGCCTTCAGAGTCAGACATTACTTCAAAAGCACAGTTATTCTATTGCTCAGGCAATGGTTCAGGACACTGGATCACTGTGAAGACCTTGAGGGTAATGAGATTTCGGGGACTGGGACTTCAGGGTTTACACCTTCTGCCAACCACTTCTGTCTTGGAAACAGACGTGTCATGTCCCTCAGCAGAAAGCTGCCTGTCCCCTGACTCCACCTAAAACTGCCTACAGGGAAGAAGACTAGAGAGAGAGCCCATGGACCTCTGTCACACGGTCTGTCCCAGACCTTCCATCAAAAGCCAAACCAAACCATCAAGCCAAATGCAAAGAGGCGTGGGGGCATGGCCCTGCGCCCAGTGGCGCTCAGATCTCGATGAGGCTAGCCAGGCGCAGGCAGAGGGGCGCGTCAGCGGGCATGGCGCTGCGCTTGATCTCGTTGCCGTCCAGGCGCAGCACCTGCAGCTTGGAGAAGTTCATGACATCCACCACGGTGCAGAAGCTGCTGATGGAGAACTCTGTGGGGACAAGAGGGGTGGGGATGGGGAGAGCCCAGATCAGGGTCCTGGGACCACAGGAAAGCCCCACGGTGTCTGTGAAGCTTCTAAGAGGAAGGGAGAGCTTGGCTGGGTGGGGCAGGAGCTTCCCAGGATCGGAGTCAAACTTGCACCCGTTGGGGAGCAGAGCCAGGGATAGAGTGAGGTCCCCGCCTGCATAGCTCAACCTCCTTACCCACGCCCCCCATGCCCCAAAACCCTGGAAGGTCCCTCCTGGCAGGCCTTGGTCTTTTCCCCTCTGCAGGCAGCAGGTGGCAGCAGAAGGTAGTCAAAGAGGAACCCTAGCAGCTTTGAAGTTCTCCCTTGATTGTGTTTGAAGAGGAGGGCGTTTCCCAATTGCTTTGAGAAGGAAGACTGGGTAGGTGGAAGGACTTAAATCTTGAATATTCCCTAACAGTTTGCAGATAGAGAAAGTGGAAAGAAATTAAAGAGAGAAAACTTGGACTGAGAAACAAGTGCCTCTGAGTGCAGAGCTTTGAGGGGGTTGTCCCATGTACATTCTGAGTACAAAGGAGTGATCTCCACCCTGAGGTTTAAGGAGATAGATGAACAGAGCTGCCACGGAGCTCAAAAGTCAAATAATTTCCTTGCCTCTTGCATTTAATATGATTAGTTTACTCTCCATTTTTGTAATCTCAAAAGAAGTTTGAAGATTCTCCCCCAACCCTCCAAGTCCTGTAATCCTAATAGATACAATCGTTCTGTTTGGTTTAAACACAAGTCCTTCAGCTACCACTCACCCGGTTCTCCTTCTGCTTGTTCTCTTGGACAAATCAACTACCTCTGTCTCTATCCTACTGGGTCAGGAACTTGGAGGATTAAAACAAGAGCTCAGCTAGAACTCCAGCCTGCGTGCGTGCTAAGTTGCTTCAGTCATGTCTGACTCTGCAACTCCATGGTCCCACCAGGCTCCTCTGTCTGTGGGATTCTCCAGGCAAGAATGTTGGAGTGGGTTGCCATACCCTCCTCCAGGGGATCTTCCCACCCCAGGGATTGAACCCACATCTCTTATGTCTCCAGTATTAGCAGGCAGATTCTTTACCACTAGCACCACCAGGGAAGCCCCAAAACTCCAGCAGGGACAGCAAAAGTTACCACCGAAAAGCTGCTGGCACCCTAGAGGCTGCCTTCAATATGGTATGTGAGAGCATCAGAAAGATGGCTCGGTTCCAAAGGGACCTTGGGTAAGGTTATTTGTCAGGACTTGGTAGGCTGCATCTGGAGGGCTGTAACACTTAGGCAGACTCAGAGCTTGGCTTGCTTTTGCTTCCACCAGAGGCATTCCTCTGCTTGCCACAGTGGTCAGGAGCTGTGTGTCAGCCTGGAGCTGGGCAGGAGGAGTGGGAGGAAGGCTTTCCTGATTCTCTTCCTGGGGTGACTGTCAAAGGCACTGTGGTTATGGGTATGGAAAGTAAGTTCTCTATGGAGAGCTTAGATAGATGAAGCAATTGTTTTTGAAATTAGCACTAGCGATTGTTCTCAGTCTCTGTTAAGAACTGACCAAGAGGAGATGGGGTAAGTCTGCAGCCAATTAACATGTGCTACAAACGTAAGACAGAAAAACCAAAGAATAATGAAAATAATGGGAAATATCCTTCTTTAGAGAACACTCGGGGAGGGTTGGGTGGAGACCCGGAATGCTTTTGGATGTTCCCTTTCTGGTCCCAGGCAATAGATCAAGTGACGTCTGAGGGACAGGTTGCGGCAGAGTCGAGGCTGAGTCAAGTCTGGGTCCATGGTGTCTGCATGAAACGGGCAGAGTGGGTTGGGCTGGAGAGAAAAACGAAGTGGCCTGGCTTGAATATCACTTCCAGCTATATTGGGCGACTGCACTTAGAGGTTCCACAATGGATTCTCTACACCAGCCTGGGGCCTTCAGACTGTCTGCTGAAGTCCTGGCTCCCAACTGTGCAAGTATAAATATGGGGCATATTTAGGAGTTGCTCAACACTCAGCATATATAGATTCTATCCACACGTTGAGCACTGTGAGCCCCGTGTTAGTCCTCTCTAAGTTCGTAAATAGGACAGGGGCTTCTGCTTCGAGATGCTGGAGGACACTTTCCATCCCAGATTAAATTTTGACATAAGTTTTTCCAAATTCCTCCTGGTGTACTGGCCCTGTTCCACTGGATCCCAGAGCTACTGAATAACATTCTGAGCTGTGTTTCTTGCTGTTGCCAGGCTGGAAAAACTGAGGGAGGCATTAGTGGAAGAAAGAAACAGGGAGGGAGAGAGCCAGGCTTAATTCCCCTGCATTCAGCTCCTGTCTTTTTAGCTCTCTTCTCAAAGGGTTGCTTCAATCCTACCTTCATTACCCACCCCCGCTCTGGGTCCCCTGCAGGGAGACCTCCTTCACATTTGCCCAGATGAGTGGCTGAGCTTGGGGAACTCACTTTCCTGCTGGTGGTCTGAATCAGAGATGTACTCCTTCCTTTCTCAGACAGAGAAGCCTGGCTCTCAGTCCTCTGATGTTAAAGGCAGAGGCTATATTACATGATCTGGGTGACCTGAAGAGATTGCTTTTTCTTCTCTGTGTCTCAGTTTCCCCATCTTTGCAATGCAAAAGATAAAATAAAACTTTATCTGGCAACGTCAAAGTGGCAATGAGGGGAAAAGTTTATAAATATAGTTACTGTGTGTTGAAAAGCAAGTGCTTTTTCAGTTATGTGCCAGGTCCCAAATCAAAGCCTTCAATGTACTAATCCACTAATTAAGAAAAATAAGGTGCTGGTGTTATTTACCCCCAAAAAAAGGACTAAGAGGGAGACAACCAGATACAGGAGCTTTGGCTTAAACTGCACAAGAAGGGATTTGGGGTAGACACTGAACATTTTTAGATTTGACTTAGGAAAAACTTTCTTGCAAGACCTTAGGACGCTTAACTAATGTGATTTTATCTTTGGCAGAGCTTTTGGAAGAAGTGAACCACCTTATATTTAAAGGACATATGTGGTTCTGCAAGAAGGCAGACTGACAAGATGCTGTGATGGAGTCTTTTCCACCCCAAGATTCACTGGTTATACAGTTCGGCAGTAACTATTGGCTTCTCTCCATTGACAGCTGCTCTTCTGTCACATTTTCAAGGTCAAACTCTGGTAAATCACAGCATACTATATGACATTTCTGTTATGACACTCCGCCTGGATTCAGAGTGGGTAGCAGGTAAGTAGTGGTGACTTCTGGGTGGGTTGATAGACAGCTACAAGTAAATGTCAAAGCTTCTACATCACGAAACATATGAGAGATTAGAGAACGCTGCCTTGGGAATAGGAAGACCTTCCCCAAAGAAAGAGAGACTTTAAATACAGAACAGTTTTCGGTGTACATGATGGTGTCTTGCACTTCAAAGTAGAGAACCAGACACCTTTTCAGCTTGCCCACCCATGGTCCACCTCTGGGACCGGTGCCTCTCTCACTCGGGGGGCTGTCTGGCTTGTTAACATCTTGCCAAGTGAGTGATCTGTTCTGTGAGCACAGGGAGAGAGAAGGATCCATGGAGAGGTTGTGGCCTCAGTCCTATCTGTGCTTTGATGCTGCGACGGTGCTGTTTGCTCTCAGCAGGCTTTACTTCAAAGCCCTCTGCCAATGGCCATTAATGAGTCCTTCCTCCCTCAGGGAGAGAGGTACTTTGCTGCAGAGGAGGAGAAGTAAATGCTGGCTCAGCACTTTCCAGCTGGGCTGAGACGTCAGAGGCTCTGGTGCAGTGTAAGCACATTCTGAACACAAGACCCAGAGAGGGACCGAAAGGCACCTGGACAGTCCAGTCGGAAATGGAGACTTTGGTTCTCGCGGACAGACAGGCCATCCGTGGGCCTTGTGGGGAGTGTTGGGGAGGCCTTGTGCTTGCTCGCCACTGCAGGGTTTGGCAGGGGTCAAGCTCGTGTCACCCAGGGAGCCCTCTGCCCTGCCACCAGGGGCTCCTCGTGCTCCTGGAGAGCCAGCCAGAGCAAGTGCCGCACGCAGCTCTTAGAGGCTGCAAATTCCCACCCACCGGCTGCATGTTTAAAACACAAGCACCCAAGCATAAGACTGGGCTGATCGGGGGGAAACAGAGAGCTCGTCCTCTCTGGAGTCAATGAGAAAGTACAGATACCATGGTTTCTTAGCAGCCCACTTTCCTCCTCAACTTAAATGCCCCTGTCTATGAATCACCCCCTCCCAAACCTCTCCAAACTCATTTCTCACAGCTTGGCACATGACCCCTTCCTGTGAGACACGGGAATCTCCTAGCCGTCCCCTCAAAGTGACTTGGTAAATGACCGGTCCCTTTGTGGCGATGGCGCCTCTAAGGATGGCTCGGTCCTATGTTCCTCCAGCCCATACCCATTTATCTCTCAGGACCTAAATTTAGACTTACCTCTTCTGAGAATTCTTCTTCCATACCAACCCACTCCCCAGTGACTTTTCCTAGCACTGCCATGCAGTCTAAGAGTATGCCACAATGTACCACTTTGTATGGGGATGTGGCAGGGTTCTCAACTTGCTTCATCAATATTCTTTGGTTCTCCTACTTCTAATTCTTCTGTGTTGCCCCCAGCACTCAGGATCAGATCTTTCCAATGCAACAGACAGCACTCCCCACTCCCCTTTGCCAGCGTCTCACCATTGATCCTATTGCCTTGGAGGTAGAGGTTCTCCAGGTTGGTGCTGACTGGGGGGATCTTCTGCAGCTGGTTGTAGGAGAGGTCGAGCTCAAGGAGGCTGCTGGAATTGAAGGTATTTGAGGCCAGGCCATTGTTGGTGAGGCTGTTGTGGGATAGCCGCACATACAGCAGCTTGGGTGACCCCCGGAAGTAGCTGTCGGGGACTGAGAAGACGTTGTTGTGCTCCAGGTACAGCTGCTCAAGGGCTGAGGGCAGTCCATCAGGTACCTTCCTAAGGTGGTTGTAGCTCAGGTCCAGCAAGATCAATGATCGGAGGCCTTTCATAGAACTGCCCACTTCCTGGATCTCATTGTGATGAAGGTACAAGGCTGTGAGGTTCTCCAGCCCCTCCAGCGCATTGTTGGGGACCCTTGAGATCTGGTTGTGGTCAAGATGGAGCTCTCTCAGGGACCGAGGCAGTGGGCTGGGTATCCGGGTCAGGTTGTTGTGGTCCAGATACAGCCTCTCCAGGTGCCTCAGCTTGGAGAAAACCTTCTTGCCCACCTTATCACTGGTGATCTGGTTGCCATGGAGAGCAATCCAGAGCAGCCCAGTGGCATTGTCGAAGACACCCTCCTGGATGGAAGAGATCTGGTTGTTCTGGAAGTAGACGTATTTCATGCGGGAGGGGACGAAGGGCAGGTACTTGAGATTGCGATTGTCGCAGTACATGGCTGTGGGGAAGTTGGGGGGACAGTCGCACTCCTGGGGGCAGTCTCGGGGCTCTGGTTGGGGTGGAGAGCCGTAAGCATAAGCTGGACCTTCTTCTCCCCCGTAGGGGTAAGGCTCATAAGGCTCATAGGGGTAGGGGTCATAGGGATCGTCGTAGGTGGACTGCTGGTTGCGGAGGAATTGAAACCACCAGTGAGAGTCTTCCTCATATTGGGCCCAGGAGAGGGAGCAGAGCCCTGCCAGCAGCAGGATGGACGCCCACTGCATTTTGTGTTTCTGCAAGAAGGGAGAGAAAATAGAGGAATCAGGTGTGAAGGAGACTCCAGGGAGTCAGAGAGGCAGAAGAGGTGAGCCTTGGGCTTTGAGCTCTGCAGACCTGACCTTCAGCAGAAAGCAGCTCCGAGCAGAGTCCTTGCTCCGCCTCCTCTGGGCCTGTCCCAGCACTGCCTCTACGTGCTGGTCCGGATGAGCCTTGGCTCCCTGGGGGAGCTAGGTGCACTTCCCTCTGCTCGAAGAGTCACAGAAACAGAGCCTTTGAGATCAGAAGGAGCTTGAATGGAGGTATTGCTTTTCTTTTTTTCTTCAGAGAGCAGGCCCATAGGCACCTCTAGCAACCTGAAGGTACTGTTAGGGAAGCGAGAAAGCCCACAGCAACTTCCATGGGAGTGGGGGTGGTGGTGGGTTCTATTTGGGCCTGAATTTACATCCAGTTTGAACTCCCCAGGGAATAATGTTTGCCAAGAGTCCAAGGAAAAAACCCTCTGGCTCTTTCCATATCTCTGGGAAACACCCAGGAGTGGCTTGAGGTCTCAAAGGGGAAGATCTGAACTACTTGGGAAGTTCTGGTTTTGAGTCTTTGGGGAAGGGTGTGGTCCCCTGCAGCCATCACAAGGCTTGGGCTTGTGGTACCAGCATCTGTAACAGTGCCAGAACCTGTAACGGTCTACTGGTGGGGAAACTCTCTGGTTGGCAGTTTGTGGCTATACTTGCAACTTGGCTGGCAAGGGCCATCATACAGCAGTTACAGATTCTCTTCAGAGGGGCTGTGGCCCCCCAGTGTGGCCCTTGTGTTCTAGAAGGGGTATTGAGAGCATGAAGTCTTAGTGCCCTGGGCTGTCTTCCATGGCATCTAGTAAAGTGTTAGTACTTCTCACGCTCCGCCATGGACATTATGCCAGAGCCAGCTGAGGCCAAGAGAGATAACAAGGAACATCAAACAATGGAACAGGAACTGAAGACTCTTGAGTGTTCCCAGGGGAACGTGACTTTAGAATGGGATTCTGGCGTCCTGCTCTCCCATCCGAAGCCCTTGGTGATGACCTCTGGGTTACCAGTCTCTGTAGCCAGGCCCCACATTGCCTGGCAGCTCACTGCTTTTGAGCTTGTGTGCTAGTGAGACGAAAGCAGGTGAGGCTTGGAGAGAAGTGTGAGTCTGATGTCCCCTGAGGGGGAAGCTGAAGGCGTGGAAGAGGAGGGTGGCCTGTCCGGCTGGATGTCTTACTCTGGATACCGACAGCCAGAGCACCGCACAGCCCTTACGAGCAATGAGCACCTTCCAGAGGGGTGAGTGTCACCCCTGGGTAGAGAAACTTTAGAACCTTTCTTGGTCTGGGCATAGTCACATATGCTGTTCATGGTGCTGTTGGCCCTTGCTGGGGACAAGAGAAAGAAAGGACTCTAAAAGCCAACGTCGAAGCCCATGAGCTGATGAGAAGGCCCCTGGGGGTAACAGTCAGTCTGATCCCTTTCTGGCCACCGTCTCCCTCAGACCTCTCTGTCCGCTGCGAGCAAGTCCCTCGGGCCTGCTTCATCCCAGTAGCCCATGGGCTCCAGGAATGAGGTGCCTCACTCATCTTCAGCAGCCTCAGACAAAGAGCCCACAGTGTTCCTGGGGAGCCTCCCCAGCCGCCCACTGCCTGGGCACGCTGGCTGGGCCCTGGCACTGCCCAGGAGAAAACGGATAGAGTGGCCCACTGCCAGCAGCACATTTTTCCATGCTCGGCTCTGGGCTGCTGCAGGCCCAGGGTGGCTGTCTGGAGGTTGGCACAGTGAGCCTCTGTGTCCATTTCTCCTTCCAAACTAGGCACCTTGGCAGGCAAGAGCAGCCCTCCTCTTCAAGCCTTCCAGGGCTGTGCATCCTGCGCACTCGACTCTCTTTCGGTGTCATGACTGCTGAAAGGGGTTGTTGGGGACCTTGTGCCTCTCTTTACCCCTTCCCTATCTCTTAGCAATGTTGCTCCAGGCTTTATATTCTTAAATCCTTTCCACCTCACCCCCAATGCTAGAGACATTCCTGTGCTCCAAGTTTTGTGAGGTGGAAAGCTTCTAGGACTGGTACTTTCTGAGTTGGGGGGAGCTTACTCAGGAGTTACTGCTGTTCTTTCATTTTCCATTCTAGAGAAGCATGTCTCCTTCCTATCAGAGTCCAGGGTGTCAAACCAAAAGCTGCTTTGTAACCTGAATTAGGTCCCCATTTCACAGTTCCTTGGACCTGGTCAACTCTCAACACTTCTGTGTGTTTTTTCCCTTTCACCCCAACAACATACAAGCACACACACACACACACACACACACACACACACACTACACAAAATTCCCTCTCCCCTCATATAAGAGTGTTTAGGTGCCTCAGCCCCTCTGAAGAGACTGCAGGGCACAAATCTAGGATGGTGGACTTTCTGAGTAGTAGTGGGGCAGAGCTGGCTTCCCCAGATACCTGGCACTTCACTTTTTCACACCTGAAAGCTGAAGGTTCCCCAGCAGTCAGAAAGGAACTGTCGGACAAAGGTGGCATGTGGGAACTCCCTCCTCCAGCTCCCTTTCCCTGCTCTAGCATCCTGGGACGTGGTCCAGATGGGGAAGAAAGAATTGTTCCTTCTGCCCTGGGCCCTGTCCCCTCTCCCCAGCCTCTTTCCTTTGCTCCTTTAATGGAACTACCAGGGACAAAATCTGAAGGAAAATGACAGACTTACCTTGAAGTTGAATCTTTCAGAGAGTGACCACGTCCCTCTGTCTGGCCTCCTTGGTTGGAGAGCGTGTGAGCAGGAGAGGAGTGACTGTGTCTACTGAGAGTGTGCGCGCCTGTGCCAGGCCAGGGCCCGCCCCCAAATTCCTAATCAGACGTCGTGAAGAGAGAGGTTGAGGAGCCCAGATCCTGGCTTTCTCAGCGCTGCTGCAGAGGCGGAGCTCACACTCAACCGCTCAAAATTGCTATAAAAACCACCTTCTTTCCACTCACTTATCTTCCCTGAAGCATTGGCAGCTTGGGGTCTCTTTCTGCTGAATGAGTTAATGGCGCTCTGGAGGTTATTTGTACAGTCTCTTACAAAGGCCTGGATTTCTCGTTAAACCCATAGGGCAGATGCAGGGATAGGGAGGGCCAGGATTTGCCAAGAGGCATCTTAACTCTTTCAACAACCCAGGGTCCCACTGGAGAGCGAGTGCTCACCTTTCTGGGCTCCAGCACCCTCTGTGGGCAAGTGGTTAGGCTGATGGACAATGGAGAGGATACAGGGTAGCTGGCGTTGGCTCCAATTCCATCCCTGACCAGTGTAGACATGTCTGGGCTATAGGATTTCTCTCTCCCCACTGGGATAAAAGGGTAGAAAGGGACTCTCATATTTGTTAGTCATTTACTGTGCACTAGGGCTTCCTTCATATCTCAGTTGGTAAAGAATCTGCCTGCAATGCAGGAGACCCCAGTTTGATTCCTGGGTTGGGGAGATCCCCTGGAAAAGGGATAGGCTACCCACTCCATTATTCTTGGGCTTCCCTTGTGGCTCAGCTGGTAAAGAATCCACCTGCAATGGGGGAGACCTGGGTTCGATCCTTGTGTCGGGAAGATCCCCTGGAGAAAGGAAAGGCTACCCACTCCAGTATTCTGGCCTGGAGAACTCCATGGACTGTATAGTCCACGGGGTCGCAAAGAGTCAGACACGACTGAGTGACTTTCACTTTCACTTTACTATGCACTAGCATCATGCACACCCACCTAATCTCATGATGACCCTCAGGTTAACACTACCTTGTGAGTTGTAGTAAGGTCTCTATGAGGTAGTTTGTGTGAGGTCCCTGGCCCAGGACACAGCCGATGCTCACGCAGTCTGTGGTAGAGATAATTGCTGTTATTACCCATTTTACAGATGTCGAGACTCTGAGCAAGGGGAGGATGAGGTCATAGAAGCAGGCAGGAACTAGACCATGAAAGGACTTTTAGGCCATGGAATGGATTTAACTTTTATTCTGAATGTATTTTAAAAACTTGTTTTAGGGAGACAAAGTGAAAAGATCTGACCTACATTTTAAAAAGTCCATGGGAGAGACAGCTGTGCGGTGAAAAGGAGGAAAGTGTGGAAGCAGGAGCTCTAGCTCTCCTCTGTTGAGAGATAACAGCAGATTGGGCCAGTGCCGTGAAAGAGGGAACTATGTATGTTTAGACAAGTTGAAAAGTCTTGAAGATGGACTGGAGAAGGAGTTAGGGAAAGTGACGGATGAGTCCTTGATTTTGAGTTTGAGCAACTGGGTGGGTGGTAGCACCATTTCCTGACATTAGAAAGATGGGGAGGGACAGAGCCTAAGTTAGAGATACCTGTTAGGCATTCCAGTGCAGATGCATGCAGGCAGTTAGATACATCAGGATACATTGGAAGGTCAGGTACTGGAAGAATCTGGATTTCCTAGAATCTCAGTAGCTTAGATGAACCCATGCATCTGAAATGTTCATTCTTCAACTAATTGCTTCCTGCTAACATCCAAGGAACACCCCTTAAAATTTTTTTGTTTTAACTGTGGTAAATTACACATAACATAAAATTTACTATCTTAACAATTTTCACAGTTCAGAAGTTTTAAGTATCGCTATACAACCAGTCTCCAGAACTTTTTCATCTTTCAAAACTTAACTTTATATTCACTAAACAAAAATGCCCCATTTCACCCTCCCCCAGCCCCTGGCAACCACCAGAGTAGAAAGAATTACTTTCTCTCCCTATGACTTTGACTACTCTACATGACTCATACAAATGGAATCATACAATATTTATCTTTCTGAGACTGGCTTATTTCACTTAGCATAATGCCTTCAAAGTTCATCCATGTTGTAGCGGGTGTCAGGATTTCCTTCCTTTTAAAGATTGAATAATACCCTATCATATGTATATACTATATTTTGCTTATCCATTTATCTTTCAATGTACATTTGAGTTGCTTACACTTAGCTATGGCAAATAATGCTGTTATGAACATTGGTGTACAAATATCTCTTTGAGATCCTACTTCTAATTACTTTTTTCTTGTATGTCCAGAAATGGAGTTGTTGGATGGTACGGTAATCTGTTTGTATCTTTTTTAAGGAACTTCCGTATTGTTTGCTAAAGTGTAGTCATACCATTTTACATTTCCATCAACAATAAACAAGGGTTTGAATTTGAAACACTCACTCCTGTTTTTTTTTAAAAATACTAATTGAGAAAGCCTCAGATTTGAAGAATTTAGAATTTGAATTTTAAACAATGGAACTTTCAGTTGCTCCAATAGGTTTTGAACTGTTGACATAATATGAAAACTCCTTGTTAGGGACCCAATCTCCTCAGAAATTTCAAAGTTTTTAAAAAGATTAAATATAATGAATGGGCCTTTGCTTACTACCTACTATAAACTAGAGGGTTTACGGATGTTATCTCATTAGTAATCACAGTAGATACTTTGTGTTGAAAATAGAGGATCGCAGGTATACAGTGATTAGATTGTAAAACAAGGATTTGAACCTTGACCTACATGACGCCAAAGACCGAACGCTTTCTTACAACACAAGGCCAGAGGACCAGTGGAGGGGGTGGTGACCTCCTTATTGTCAGGGTTAAACTCAATTCATATGGAGTCCAACTAATTGCAGTGGCCCAATCTGCTTGAATCTGTGGCAGGGGATTGTAAGGATGAGAGGGGTCTGGGATACCGGGTTTCGTTTCCTGACTCCAGACATATTTCATTTCAGTTTAATACATGTAAGCATCTACTCTATGCCTGGCATGCTTTTAAGAGC
The DNA here is from genome assembly GCF_027580195.1 of Bos mutus. NCBI lineage: Eukaryota > Metazoa > Chordata > Mammalia > Artiodactyla > Bovidae > Bos > Bos mutus. The sequence goes on from NC_091632.1 coordinate 562,963, forward strand.
TGGAAACACAAAGAAGTTTTGATAGACTGCCTGCTCAAAATAAAGCAGGTGTGTAAGCAGCAAGGGATTCCCAGGTAGCTCAGTGGTAAAGAATCTGCCTGCCAGTGCAGAAGCTGCAAAAGACTTGAGTTTGATCCCTGGGTTGGGAAGATACCGTGGAGAAGGAAATGGCAACCTACTCCAGTATTCTTGCTGGGAAAATCCCATGGATGGTCTGTGGGGTGGCAAAGAGTTGGACACGACTGAGCAACTGAGCACACATAAGGAGCAAAATCTGGTTTCATGAGTGAAGCAGAGTGGCCTTAATGTTAAGGTGGTTATAAATAACGCACAGATAACTTTCTCATCATTTTTGAATCCAGAAAGCAATCACTTTACAATGGAAAACACTAGTTTTAGCAACTGGACATAAGAGACACTTCGTAGCTAGATCTAGATAGCCTGGACAAATCTACCCATTAGGTACAGATGTTAACTTTTTCAAATTCTAGCATACTTAAATGTGGTGGTGTTGCACTGAATTAATTCTCACAACCACACAGGATTATGAGAGACAGCGCAGGGAGAGCTCTCGAAAGAGCAACTTCCCGAGAAAACGCTGAGTGCATATTCAATGAGAACTTATCTGGAATTTAGTAACAGAGCTCAGCAAAGCAATAGCAAGGCTTTGAAGATAAGGAAGTTTGTTCTGCATGCAGAGCAACATCTGCTGAGACTGACGCGTCAGCCACAGTATCTGTCTTAAGAGCATGAGAAAGAGTACGTAATGAAAGGGTGAGACAGGACAGTCTCCGGAAAACAGGGCCTTGAGAAAGCAACAACTTTTACATTCCCACACTTAATAATACTTGACAATGGAAGTCAGTAGAGTCTAGGGGCCAAACATTGATTGGGATTTTTTCTAACTAAGATCTGCCAAAAAACACAGTCTCCCCAGGTGGGATTTTCACTAGGTCTTTAGTCATCTGTTCTGTTGCAAGGTAGGCTGGGGAGAAAGGAAGGAGGGAGGAGATGAGCAAGATCAGGTCAAGAGGAGAGTTTCAGGGAACCATTCACTGTTCACAAATTCCTTTGTCAATGACTTCTAGCCTCCATTTTGACTACTGCCTCTCAATCCGCCTGGTTCTGCATCTAGGCCCTCAGAACTCGGTTTCAATATGGGACACCAAATAAGAGATCCTGATGCCTGCAGATTGCCAAAGGAATCAGCACGTGAAGGAAGTTCATCTGGGACACTGGTGCTTTCTGAGAGCTGTCAAGCCAGCAGCACTACCCAGTTACTGGACGACAAACAAGCTAAAGAGACTATTACTCATTTCTGTAAACCCTATCCCCAGCTGGGCATATAGTGCTTGGCACTTAGTAGGTAATCAGTAAAGGGTTATAAACTGAACTGTATTTTTGGCTGTCTACGGAGTTTGCCTATCCTCAGAACCCAGTGTTTGGTGGAATAACCACCAACCAGGCCAGGAAAACCCTTAGGCCTTCAGGTCAGTTATATTTTCCAGGGGCTCATGTCGTTGCTATTTCCTCCCCACCCAGAAAAAGTGCAGGTTAAGCCACAACCACTGGGCGAAACTAATTGCCTTTGATGTTTGGGCCCACTCCGTCTAGAAGGGCTGAAGTGCCTTCTGATTCAAATTCCTCTCAGCAAAGAGACATATGTGCCTCTGGCTGCCAAACCCTTCCTCTTCAACCTTCACAGGACCCAAAAGTCGTTGTTTTTATAACACCACTTCTGATCCCAAACAACCAAGGAATGAAGGGTAAGACTGGAAATCCACCCAAACCAATTATTGAGTTGGATATAAAAAGGTCAGTAGAGATGATCATCGTCCTGCATTACCAGCCAGGACCCGCTACTCGCCCATTCTGAAAACTCTTGATGCCAGAGAGGGATTGTTTACTAGTCTGAGGTTTTGATGGAAAGTCCTGGTTATATGGGTACCCAAAAATGCTGTCCCAGAGTTTCTAAGGGAGATGTTTTGCCTTATTCCCTTGGCATTGAGTGCTTGTTCTAAGTTCTCCCCATGGATAGTCTCCTCTTTCCCAAAGAGGAGACAAAGATGTTGGAGTGGGCGGGGAGGCTTGTTTTCTTTCAGATGCAAGAAGGAAAAGATCTCAAGTTCCAAGTTCTGGGAAATGCATTGAGGGCTTTGGAATTTCCTTCTAATAAGTTCTTTAAAAATAAGACAGAGAACAACCTTTATTATTGAATGGATAGCATCTCTTGTTTTTACTACGTATTTTTTGCACACTTGTCTTTATTCACATGATGATGACATACATGATGGATTCCAGAAAATCAGCTTCTGGAAAGTATAAGTGTATTTAAGTCAGGAAAGGGAGGATGGTTCAGAGAGTGAAACCTAATTGAGGAAGGAGACAGTGAAATTTGAAGCCTAGAGGTTTTGGTCTGTCAGTAACTAAGTTTGTGACGTCCATCTTTGTTATGCAAATGAGCTAATGGTGCGTCTCAGACTGTGCCTGGGGCTGTTGGAGAGAACAGGTGTAGGACAGACCAGTTCCCAGGATGCTGGTATCTGCTACCATGTGACCTGGCTGTAGGTGAGACCAGGTCTGAATATTAGCTCTAAAATACCACCTACCATTTCTGAATTCTCATCACAACCTATGAGATAGGAATTTTTATATCTTATTTTTACAGATGAGGAAACCAAAGTTCAGGAAGGCTAATTTTTTCAAGATTATATACCAATTAAAAGTGGCAAAGCTGGGGTTTTAAACTTAAGCCTGTCCACCTCTTGAGTCTGAGTTTCTAACCACTGTGCTATATAGAATCTCCAGAGTAAAGGAAAAAGCATGGGTTGAGAACACAGATATAATTTCAAATTCCAGCTCTGCCACTTATTAAAGTGAAGTCTCCGTGACTTTGAGCATTGCTTAAGCATCAGTGAGATTCGGAGTTCTCGTTTGTAAAGTGGGGGCAGTAACCCGAAACTCGTGAGACGTTGGGAGGACTAAATGTACAGGACATAGGCTCCTAGTAGGGAGCCTGCCACCTGCACGTGGCCCTTCAGTAAATGGTGGCACCCTTTGATGTTTAGTAGATTGCAAGCGCCCTGAGGAAGGAGGCAATGTTGTTGTGCCTCCTTTAGCACAGTGCTTGGCTAAGTGCCTGGTGTGTCTTAGGCCTTTTCTAAACCTTGTGAATAAATGAGTGATGAGGAAGCTGTATTTTACTAAAGGGTAGTAAACATACTTGTACGACTTCCCTGGTGGCTCAGAGGTTAAAGCGTCTGCCTCTAATGCGGGACACCCGGGTTCAGTCCCTGTGTCGGGAAGATCCCCTGGAGAAGGAAATGGCAACCCACTCCAGTATTCTTGCCTGGAGAATCCCATGGACAGAGGAGCCTGGTGGGCTACAGTCCACGGGGTCGCAAAGAGTCGGACACGACTGAGCGACTTAACTAACTAACTAAGTAAAACATACTTTGGTAACTTAAACCAATCAGACAGAAGTTAGCCAAGGATAGAGGTAGGAATTTTAGGGCTGGAATTATTGATCTGCCCCAGGAAGAATAAGAGAGGTGACTATAATGTCAGTGTAGAAACCTCCACAGACATGTACAAATATCTTTAGGGGATCAGATCAGATCAGATCAGTCGCTCAGTCGTGTCCGACTCTTTGCGACCCCATGAATCGCAGCACGCCAGGCCTCCCTGTCCATCACCAACTCCCGGAGTTCACTCAGACTCACGTCCATCCAGTCAGTGATGCCATCCAGCCATCTCATCCTCTGCCATCCCCTTCTCCTCCTGCCCCCAATCCCTCCCAGCATCAGAGTCTTTTCCAATGAGTCAACTCTTCGAATCAGGTGGCCAAAGTACTGGAGTTTCAGCTTTAGCATCATTCCTTCCAAAGAAATCCCAGGGCTGATCTCCTTCAGAATGGACTGGTTGGATCTCCTTGCAGTCCAAGAAACTCTCAAGAGTCTTCTTCAACACCACAGTTCAAAAGCATCAATTCTTCGGCGCTCAGCCTTCTTCACAGTCCAACTCTCACATCCATACATGACCACAGGGAAAACCATAGCCTTGACTAGACAAACCTTTGCTGGCAAAGTAATGTCTCTGCTTTTGAATATGCTATCTAGGTTGGTCATAACTTTCCTTCCAAGGAGTAAGCGTCTTTTAATTTCATGGCTGCAGTCACCATCTGTAGTGATTTTGGAGCCCAGAAAAATAAAGGGGATAGATAGGGGAAATATCTTATCCAGGGGTTCATGGAAAAGCCAGGATTCAAGAGCCATGTACAGAGCAGTCCAGAAAGGGAGATGCCTCAGCTCCTTCCCAGACAGGAGTGTAAGAGTCAGGTTTGGGTTGGGGAGAGAACACCACTAAACTGGTAGCACCACTCTGAATACCCTTGGGCTGGGGAGAGTGGCTAACTCCTACCTGGAGATGGACAAGGCTGAATTCTCAAATCAAGAACTAGAAACAAGTCCCGTGATTCCATCCAAAGGTCTCTGGACTTGGATCTAGTTCTATTAGGTCTGCAAAGACCAGAAATAATGATCCCTAGTACCACGTGAGATATCTAGGACTCTAGTTCACTCTATTCCCTGTAATAAAGCAATAGTTTAACAATTAAATAAAAAATAATTAAGAAAAATCCCTTAAAAACAAAAAGAGGAAGGGCAATATATTGTCATTATCTTGGAAAGGGCAGGTATTTTGAGTCAGACAGAATGTTTTTGAATCCTAGAATCTAGAGCCTGCTGCTTAATTTCCTTGGTCTTCAGATTCTTCATCTATAGCATGAAATGTTAACATCTAGCTCTTGGGGTTGGAGAAGGCAATGGCACCCTACTCCGTACTCTTGTCTGGAAAATCCCATGGACCAAGGAGCCTGGCGGGCTGCTGTCTATGGGGTCGCACAGAGTCAGACATGACTGAAGCAACTTAGCAGCAGCAGCAGCAGCTCTTGGGGTAGTTTTTAAACAATTTTAAGTGTCTAGCACAGCACCTGGTACAGAGGAGATACTTAGAAAATGCCATTCCTTCCCTTCCCTTGGGTGTTTGTCCAGGAACTGGTTAAAAAGGAGGACCTATGTCTTAATCTATGGGAAGATCATTTAGTAGGATTGTAGTTGATGACAGCCTGGAAAGAAAACAGAGTAAACACTTGACACACAGAAAAAAACAGAACAAAGGCCTAAAGGATCTAGGATTCTGACAATACAGCCCTCAGTTTCAGAGAAGTGGTTCTCAGCCCCTACTGCCCGTGGGAGCCACTGGGTTGGCGTTGGAACAAACCCAGCTCCAGGTCCCATTCTAGGCAAATGAGGCAGAATTTCTGCTGATGGATCTGACGTCTTTTTGTGAATTGACTGATGGTTTTAGTGTGTAACCAGGTTTGAGAGTGCTGTCTAGAGGCAGGCGGATGATCATGATGACTTTTAATGTAGATCATCCTAACATCTAGCTCCAAAAAGAAGGGCTTTTCAAATATATTTTTAAATGAAGGACCCAGAAAAGGAGAGAATAAATGTGTACTCTCCAGTGATCAAGGAACATAATCCAAAACAGCTCATTCAAACTGAAATCTCACATCTGATGTTAAAAAATCACCTGAAATTTGTTCCATAAAACATTCATGTTTATTTCAATAGAAATTACCCCTCAACAACAACAACAAAAATTGCCTTCCCAGGTGGCACAGCGGTAAAGAATCCATCAGCCAATACAGGAGACTCAGGAGACACGGGTATGATCCCTGGGTTGGGAAGATCCCCTGGAGTAGGAAATGGCAATCGGCTCTGGTATTCTTGCCTGGAAAATTTCATGGACAGAGGAGGTTGGTGGGTTACAGTCCATGGAGTCGCAAAGAGTCAGACACGACTGAGCACATCACAGCCCCCAAAAATCTCCTTTAGTAAAAATGATGCTTCAGATACGTCTTGCTTTTCCAGGGCCTCGTGAATCCCAGGAATCCCAAATTGAATAGCACAGTTTTAGGTCATTCACCTTGGCTGGTGAGCGCCTCAGTCACTGGAGGAGCAGCTGGTGATTGTAGGGGTGGGGGTGCGGGGGTGCCCCTGTGCATCTCGGAGATGTATGCTGGCCGTGGGGTCACCCAAAGCGGGAACTGACTGGCCCAGCCCCCTGAAGTCTGCTGCTGTAGCCTGAGGAGGGACACTGCTGCTTCCTCCACAGCTTTCTTGCTGGAGAAACTGCCAAATGGCTCCTGGCCAGGCAGCTCGGTAAAAGTTTGCGAAGTGAATCCCTTTCCCAATCCTCATGAGGCCACATTTCTAAAGGAATTTACAAGAGTAGAAATCGTTTTCACCTTCAATCAAGATGCAGAAAGAACTCAGTCTCTCCCCTCTTCTTCCAATTCTTCAGCCTCCAGCCGGTTTAGGAAACACATCCTTGTGAGAGAATTTGCGCTCTCCTTCACCTCCCTGCCAGCAGCCAGCCTCACAAAAAGTTCGTAAACTTCACCCACCTTGAGACATTTCTGTCTGGCCTGCTACATTCCTTTGGACCTGCTCCTCCCCTCCTTCAACATCTCATTTCATAAATATCAATAAAACAACATCTTCCAGGAGCAAACGTGTTCTGGTTTGAGGGTATAACTGGGATGTGCAGGATTAGAAGGATCTGCCTCCTTTCTGGAAACCTAGAAAAAGGAAACAGAGGGAATTAATATTTTTAAGGCTAAGTGCTCACACATCATTTCATTTAAACTTTATAAAACTCTGGAAAGAAAGTGAAAGTGTTACTCACTCAGTCGAGTCTAATTCTGTGACCCCATGGACTGTAGTCCACCAGCAGGCTCCTCTGCCATGGGATTTCCCAGACAAGAACACTGGAGTGGGTAGCCAGCCATTCTCTTCTCCAGGGATTCTTCCCAACCCAGGGGTTGAACCCGGTCTCCTGCATTGTAGCAGATTCTTTACCGTCGGAGTCACCAGGGAAGCCCAGCACTGTGGAACACGGCTGCAATTATCTCAGCCTCAAAGAGGTGAACTGAGATTCAAACACAAGCAAATGGTATATAGGGCTTCTAGAAGAAGGGACTTCTCCTAGAAAGCCCCAACTCCAGAAGATCAGCTCCTAAGGTCTCCACCACAGGGTCCTGAGCTGTGGGAAGCCCCCTAATCTGCTGCAGGACACCCAGCTTCCGTGTCTCTTTTTCTTCCTTCCCCGTCTCTTTCTTCTTCAGGCTTCCATGAGAACTACGCCTGAAGGGGGCAGAAGTCAAGGTGCTCTTTGACTCTTTCTTTCTTTTTCTGTGTTCTGGCCTAGTTTTCTTTGACTCGGGGCCTTGTTTGTACTGACGTTGCTGAAGGAACAGCTCCTCTGACTCTGCAATTGGGCCTAGGGCATCCTTCAGTCGGGGTTTGAGAAAGTGCACTGAGTTGACAGCTGCCAGCCATACCATCTTGCCTCAGCAGGAGGGAAGAGAGCCGGACAGGACAAGAAAGAGGGGAGAGGAGGGGAGGGGAGGGAGCAGGAGGGAACCCGGGGTTAGTCAGGCCTCGGTCTGCAGTTGGCTGCTGTGGGTTCGCTGGAGGAGAAGGGCTAGTGTCAGCAGCTGGTGGGACTCGACATGAACAAGTGCTACCATCTGAAAGGGAAGGAAGATTTGAAAGGCTAGTAGCTGAGACGTGTTCTTGCTTAGTCATGCTGTTGTTCTTAGAGACCTATGTCTGCAACCCAGGGCTGGGAGGCTCTGAACTGTGTAGGGATATCATCAGGAGGCATTTTAAGTGAGTGGAAAAAGTGACTGGGGTTCAGGCACAAAGTGATGCTTTAATTAGCGGCCTATCCTCTGCGTGAGGCCCTCTCCTAATTTAATGTAGTGGGGAGGATAGGAAGAGAACACCAGCTGGTTGTAGGTAAAGGAAAGTCAGATTTTGCCGTTCTTTCTTTCTTTGTTGGCTAATGCCTCTCCAACTACAGAGGCTCAGCTTCTGACAAACCTCCTCCCTTCTGCATTATTCCCTCTCTTGCTGCTTATGCACATGAATGCCTGTGTATGAGCAGGTCCATACACAGGCCCTGGGAAAGCGATCGCTGCACATGGCTTGCCTGGCTGTCCAGGCTCCCTCTGACTTCTCGCAAAACCTCCTGCAGATTGTTCTCTGTGTCCTGGGCTGCCAGCAGCTTCTCCTAAAGCCCAATATGTCCCAGGACTGGGGGAATGCAAGGAAACAGCAAGGAGCTGTTACCTAAGACTTCCGGCTTCTGGTGGTTGGGTGAGACAGGCCACCAGGTAGAAAAAGCCTTGAGTGTTCCTGGCAGGACCTCTGGCAGCTCATGTAGTAACTGCCCCTCCAAACCACCAACCAATGCAAAGGAGCCCAGCAGCATGAACTCACTTCCACTTTAAGCTCTGGGATTCAGGGAGGTCACCTGGCTCTACTCACCTGAAGTCATTAGGGGTATGGCCTCAAGGGCAGCCAGGCGGCTCCTCTAAAGTTGGTGATCACGCTCCTGCTAGACCTATGCATCCCCAGGCATAGATGGATGAGAAGAGCTGGAGACCCTCCTGTTTGGGAGGCTAAGAAAGCAGCCTTCCTGCTGAGTGCACAGCACCCGAGTGTTCTCTCGCCACCTCACACACACGGTCCTACCCACCCAGCCCTCCTGGGATCTTCAGCAAAGTAATAAACCCAAGGCTAATGGCCAGCCCTAACAGCACAAGAGGCTTGGGTACCAACCCAGAGTTCCTGGAGCAGCAAGAATCTGGCCATACTCCTTCAACACGGTGCACATCCAACCCTACAGCTCAGGGTCCCTTCTGGCCCCTGCCTCTACAGGGACCCTCCCAAAGGAAAGCAGTGCCCTTTACGTGCTTAGAGATGGTGTCAGCGGAGTGTAGTGTGTTATTCGTCAGTGAAAGCAAACCCCGCCTGCACATTGCCTTCAGCTGCCCACAGTCTCCCTCTGGCATGGCCACAGTCTCTCCTGCCTTTATTGGGCACTGCTATGTGTGAAAGGCTCAATGAAAATAGGAACTCATTGGATTTGCTGATAATTCTCCACTACCTGAGATGGTAAATTAGGACCTATTTGCTTATGGCAGAGAGATGGGTGATCCACACAGGAACTGTGTTTTCCGCAGAGCCCCACCACCTGTGGGCACATCAGTGTATGCATGATAACATATGCCTACACAGTCTGGCAGCAACACTGACCCGCGAGGCTGAATTGAACCATATGTAGTGAAGCGTGGTTGCAATATGTTTTAGAGGAGAGTTAAGGCAAGCTGCCCTCATCTTTTCTCGTTTTAGAGGAGTAAGCAAGTCAGTGGTATAAACACCAAAGACTTCACACACTGCCAGACTTCCATAAATATATACATATTTTATTGAAATAAAAATACAATTAGCCATTTACATGTGCAATGCAGTGTCATCTAGTGCATTCGCAATGTTATAAAGCTAATTTCAAAAGATTTTTCTGATTTCAAAAGATTTTTGTCACCCCTGAAGAATACCCTTCACCCATTAAGCAATCACTCCCCATTCTTTCTTCCCCCTCAGTCCCTGGCAACCAAAAATCTGGTTTCTATCTCTATGGATTTGCCTATTCTGAATTTTTCATATAAAAAAAAATCATACAATGTGTGATTCTTTGCCCTCTTTCACTTAGTATAATGTCTTCAAGTTTCATCCAAAGTTATAGCATCTATCGGGACTCCATTGCTTTTTATGTCTGAATAATAATCCCTTGTATGTATACACTACAATTTGTTTATCCGTTCATCCACTGATAAACATTTGGGTTGTAACCACCTTTTGGCTATTGTGGATAGTGTTGCTATGAATGTTTGTGAACAATTATTTGTTTGAGTACCTGTTTTCAGTTCTTTGGGGAATATACCTAGCAGTGGATAGCTGGGTCATATTGTTAGGGGAAGCACACTGACTGAGATCGCCCGCCCTGGCCAGGCACCACAGTAACCATTTGCATGAGTTGTTTTACAACAGGAGGTCCTGGTTAGGAACATGGAACTAATAAGCCTCTACCAACCAGAAGAGTTCGGGAAAGGTCAAAAGGAGACACCACCTGTCCGACCACCTCCCAGAATCCTTCTCTCTGGCGTCCATCTTGGCTGAACAAGACGTGCACCACCAGGAAGGACTCTGAGTCAGAATGATTGGCTGAGGACAACCCGGAAACTAACCCCATCACCATAAAACCCGAGACTGCGAGCCACGTGGCAGAGCAGCTCTCCTGGGTTCCCTTACCCTCCTGCTCTCCACCCCGGTGCCCTTTCCCAATAAAGTCTCTTCCTTTGTCACTGCATGTGTCTCCTTGGACAATTCATTTCCGAGTGTTAGACAAGAGCCCAGTTTCGGGCCCTGGAAGGGGTCCGCCTTCCTGCAACAATATGGTAAACATAATTCTATGTCTAAGTTTTTGAGGAAGTATATTTTTTATTTTATCCTCCCCTGTGAGGTAGACAGAGCAGATAGATATTAGAGAGAATGCATATTAAGCATTTAGGTCATTACCTAGCACATACTAAGTGTTCAATAAATTTAAAATACTATTATTATCAGGTGCAGAAACTGAGGCTCAGAGAGTTCAGATGACTTGCTCAAGCTCCCTATAAATCACAGGATCTTAACTAAACCCAGGGCTTCCAATTTTAGACCACAGAGCCAGTCTTTTTCAAACAGATTTCATGAACGCAGGCCATGGCTTTTCCCTAGAGGGAAAAAAAAAATTCTAATAGTGTGAATTTCCGCTTGGGCTCAGGGACCTGTCCTGCCCTGGACCAAGGAAAGACACAGAAGCCTTGAGCAGAGAGGCCGCCCATCCTGCGCTCCCAGCCCTTCATGCTGTCCTGCCTTCGCCACCTCAGCTCCGCAGCAGCCGCCTGACAGCAGGGAGCGGGTGGCACCAAGTGTCGCTGACAGCCGGCTGGGCTGTTGCTTCCCCTGAGCCCCTGGGTCCCTCCAGAGCCCCCGGTTTTCCTGCCTTCAGTCCCTCTGCAGAAGTAGTTACAATGAACCTCCACAGCTCAGGGGGTGGGGGTGGGGTGGGGAGGGGGTGACCCAGAGGCTCACACCACGCAGAGAATCCCTCTGCTTGTCCCTTCTCATTTGGGAACCTGCTTGAGCATTTCATGTCTGCATTAGCGTTAACTTCCCAGTGGGACTTGACCGGTCTCTCACTTCAGAAGACTGGATCTGCAGCCCAGAAACGTTAAGTGAATTTCCAGACGTCAGGCAAGGGAAGGACAGCACAAATTCTTGGCTGGGGCTTTCTGATCAGCCCCCATTCTCTTACTCACCCCATATCCTGCCCTGCCCAATGATACCAAGAACCAGAGCACAGACTTCTGGGGAGGTGTCATGAACTCAGGCAGGGAAGATTCAAGAATTCATGTGGTTCACCCCTGACTCTGAGTAAGATTAGGTTGAAATCCAGTGGATATAGCTAACCTCTGCAAGTATAGCAGAGGCATCTCTGATGGGATGGGGAGAGAGCAGTGCCAGCCAGAGGGTTCTGGGGGACTTTGTAATTTTTGTTTTGTTTCTTTTTTAAAAAATTTATTTAATTGGAGGCTAATTACGTTTTGTTTCTTTAACTTGTCTATGATCACAGCTCTTAAGCCTGTCCTCTGCCTTCCCTCCTTCCTCTCTCTGTTAAGTCTGCGGTTTGACTGCTTCAAAAAAGTGGCAACCACTCCCAGATTTTGTGGTTCTGAAATGTCAAGGCCAGTTGGGAGTTTTGTTTTTGCTTTTCTCCTAAAGACTAGGATGGGGAGGAGCCTTAGAGTATCCTAGTGCCAAGAAACTCCTGGGCCTTGGGGGAGAAGTTGAGAGGGCTTACAAAGGCTTCTGTCTTTTCCTGTGCTTTCTGTTGATTCTTAATGATGGAAAAGTCAGAATGGAACAGAGCACTGGCCTGGAGAGGGGCAGTGACTACCTTGGGTGGAAGGAAGGAGGAGTGACTGGCAGAGGATGTCTGGGACCTGGCAATTCCTTGACCACTTAGTGGTTATGTGGGTATTGCTGACCTTGAGCTATACATTTGTGTTTTGTGCATCTTTATGTGTGTTGTTAAATTTCACAACAAATAAAGAATTCTGGCTTAAGGATCAGAATATAGAGGTTCATGCTTGGCTTTTCCACTTATTTGTCATGAGGTCATAATATAATCATTTTAATTTCTCTAGTCTTCAGTTTCCACATCTATAAAATGGATTCACCAAACCTTGAGAAATGTAGTATTTCCTGCCATAAACAAGGATATCATAGTCATCAGCAGTTCTAGCCATACAAATGTGCATTTCTGACCCCCAAGGATACCCAGGAAGATCAATGTCTGTTATCCGGAAGCCACGAGGCTGCCACCACTCCCTACAGTGAGCAAGGAACTAAGGATGTGAAAAATAATGGCAGGATGCTGGCCCCAGACAGCTGAGATGTATATGAAAGGAATGATTTCAGTGAGCTAGACTCTTGCATCATCCCAGGATAGAAAGAGCAAAATTACTTAACTTGAGCTATCTGGTTTTCCATAGTTAACAATAATCTTCTGACGATCAGACTACCTGGGCTGTGTTGCAAACTTCTACATAACCCTGACTCTTCCCTGCTCCCCCACTGCCTCAGAGCGGGTCTCTCAGGGTTACTTGAAAGGCTGTCTCCTGGGCTTGAGGTTCTAAAATTTCCCACCGAATAAAATATAACTCTCAACTGTTAGCTTCGACTATATCTTAAGTCAACAACCTTAAATCTCGCAGGGTGACTGTGAGAGTTAAGTGAAAAGTTGTATACTGTTGATGCCCAGTAAACTATAAATCAAGATTTCCATGTAAAATATTGTTTTGTTTTATGGAAAGTCAGATAAGGGTGGAGATCAGCAGGAGAGCAGAGACTGCTGACGGGAACTGGGCCAGCCAAGGGAAGATCAGCAGCCATGCTTCGGGCTTGAGGGAAGGATTCAGGTATTAGTTTCCTAAAGTTGCCAGAACAAATTGCCACAATCTAGGTGGCTTAAAACAGTAGAAAATTATTCTTCCACAGTTTTCTGGTCTAGAAGTCTGAGACCAAGGTACTGGCAGGGCCGCAGCCCCTGTGAAGGCCCCAGGAAAGAGTCTCCTCGCCTCATCCTACCTTCCCCTGGCTCCCAGTCGTTCTTGGCATTTCTTAGCTCACAGCTACATCATTCCCATCTCTGCCTTCATTTTTACACTATCTTTTTCTTCATGTGTCTCTGAATCCAAGTTTCAGTCTCCTTTCTCTTATAAAGATATAAATCATTGGATTTAGGGCCAACTCTAGTCCAATATGACTTCATCTTAACTTGATTACATCTGCAAAGACCCTATTTCCAAATAAAGTTGTATTCTCAGCGTCCTTGAGGCTTAGTGGTAAAGAACCCACCTGCCAATGCAGGAGCTGTGGGAGACGTGGTTTCCATCCCTTGGTGGGGAAGATCCCTGGAGGAGGAAATGGCAACCCCCTCCAGGATTCTTGTCCAGTATTCCTTGGACAGAGGAGCCTGGCGGGCTACAGTAATGGGATCGTGAAGAGTCAGTCAGACACAACTGAGTGACTGAGCATGCATGCACTCACGTACCAGGGATTAGGACTACAACATATCCTTTTGAGGGTATGTTCAACTCATTGCAGTGGGATTCTGGATGGAGAGATGGAGAAACCGGACTCAGGCCCCACTTCTACCACTTTGTGGCTTGGGTATTGGCTTCTTCAGCCCAAAGAAGAAAGTGAGTAAGAAATTAGAATTTGTTAATTGCCTGTAACATGATATAAGGGCACTGTGAGATTGACAATGTCGTCCCTATTTTGCTGATAAAAAGATTGAGGCTGGGAAAGGGCATGGAAGTTACCTGATGCCACTGATAGTAAGAAGAGATTTCTGGAGTGGAGAGGAAGGGCATTTGACCCCTTCTGGGGCTCAGATTCAACAAGTCAAAGCTGTATGATTTTACAGAATACCAGAGGATTTGTTCCTAGTCCCTGAGTGAATCAATGGATGGGAAGTTAAAAAATAAACTGTAGTTGACCTCAAAACCAAGGACTTACACTGCACTGTGGAAATGATTGAGTGTGGACCCCTGAGAGAGGATGCATGGCTGTGTAATTCCCTCCACTCAGCGGCCAGCTCCTCGCAGACCGTGTCGGTCCTGTGATGCAGGCCGTGGAGGACAAGACGGATTTAAACCTCTACTCCGTCCGCAGTCTGAAGGGTCCACAGCTTCTACCCCAGTGCCCTGACCCCTGACTGCACTACAGCACAGGTTCCAACCTTGGTTCTAATGCTGCTGTTGGATTGTCTGTGGGCGGTTGGCCTGTCCACGTGTCCCCCTCAGGTTGAGAGACCCCCAGAGACCATCTGTTAAGCACGCAGCACAGCCAGAATTCAGGCACCTTTCAAATGTAAGCACTGTGCTGGGAATATTCCTATAAATTCTATATAGTTAAGGTTTGGTTTTCCCGCTCCAAGGAATTGCCCCAATTTTCCAGTAGACACGCTCTCTTCCTAACCCACTGGCTAGCTCCTTCCCAGGGACCCAGCTCCCCCACAGGAAAGGATTCATCTTCTTTTGCTCTGACCCTTTTCTGGGGCCACAAGTGCAGTTGCCAACACTTCTGGTCACAGCTCCAGGTGCAGGGAAAAGGAAAAAAGTGATGGTGTTTGCTCATTTAACAACTCTGAATAGAGCCTTTCAGAAGGGCCTTTGGCTGGCTAGTGGTCTAACAGCCCGTAGAAACTAATGCCAGGTACAGCAATAGCCTGGAGAAGTTGTCTCTTCCAGCCTCTCCCCTGCAACATGCCGGTCCCCTAGAAAAGACGAAAGATGCTCCAGGTTTTTTCTCCCTATCTACTGGGCTGCACTGGATGTGCCCAAAGGAATAACAGCTAGAATCAGAATTCTGGACGTCCCCTTGGATCAATGGTGCTCAAACTTGAATCTATATCAGAACCACTTAATGCAGTGGTTCTTAGACTTTTGTATTCACCAGAATCACCTGAAGGGCTGTTAAACACAGATTGCTGGGCCCCATCTCCAGCGTCTGTGGTAGAGAGGGAGAATTTGTAGTTATCAGAAGTTCTCATGTATTCATAATGCCAGTGGTCTGTGGGCTACCCTTTAAAATACTGGTATAGGACCAGAATCTCAGGCCCTAATCCAGGAGATTCTTAGTGTGAATAAGGTAGAGCTCAGGCATCCGTATTTTTAACAAACTTTCAAGTGATTCTGAAGCACAAGGTTTAGGAAACCAATGCCTTACATCTACATTGTAAGTCAGAGCTTAAGATTCCCAAAGACACACTCAGGGAATACTGAGGAAGTGGATTTTGAGTCCAGTTGGGCATTATATGTATGTAATATACATAGACATCTCGGTATGTACTTGACAGCAAACAGCATAAAAGAGGTGTGAGATGAGAGTTTATTGCTGAATGAAAGGTAGGACTTCCCCCGAGGTAAGTGGAGATCATGCACTTTGCTTTTTTAATGAGGAAAACATTGGGTAAAGCTAGTGGTCCCTGTGACATTCTGGAACTTCGCTCAGTCTCATTAGAGCATATTTCCCACTTTGGATTAGGAACCAGAGAAGCTTCTTGTATCTTCTTTCTTTCCCCAATTCTCCTCTTCCTAGACTCGGTAGAATAGTGTCAGTATGTCTCTGAGATTAGGAGGGAATGGGGATTCCCATGCCACATCTGATGAATGGGTAGTGCCCATCTTGCGGTCTGAGTCAAGGGGGGATTTAAGTCTGACCTCAGCAGAAAAAGTAGGAAAGAGTGATGTGATTGATTAACAGTGGCTACAACGGGTGCTTAGAGAAGATTTGCTGTGCCTGGACAAGAACAGGAGGATTGGGTAGCTGGCAGCCCCCAGAGGAAGGGGTTTACCTGACTGAGCTTTTACTAAAAGACTGGCGGAGAGGCCAACATCTTCAGGGTGTGAGCAACTGGGCCTCAAAAATGAGGGAGAAAGCTTGTTGTCAGAACTAAGGTCTGAAGTTAGACGTGGATGAACCAGCAGGGGCTTGATGCGGAAATCCCAGGGCTTCGACACCTTTAGGCCTTCTTGCCCAGGTCCAGGCCTGGAACCCCAGACGGTGCTGGGCCCCTGCAGTGGGGACCAGGTGAGGCTGTCTGCTAGGGCAGCCTGGACTGACTCACTCTGGAAAGAAGACAGATTTGGGGCTCCTAAATACTGTTGGCAGTGCTGACCTCTCTGCCCTAACTTCATCCATCCAGGTTCTGCTGAGGCCAGGCTTTGCTGGCCAGGCCTGGACAATTCATCTGGGAAACGTCTACGATCAGAAGAAAGAGAAAGTAGTCCATATCTGGGAGATGCATTAACTCTCCACCCTAGGTTCTGACCCTGGGTTTTCCACTAGCGAAATTCACAGGAGGCCGCTGCCTCCTTCCTGACCTCTGTGGCGCTGGCTGGGCCTCCTGGTCTTGTTTCCTCTCACCCTTTAGAGGATGGCCACGCATCCATTAGGGCAAAGCTTAACACTCAAGATCCCCCCCGGGCGCTGCTCCAGCCTCCCGTACTTGTGCAGCCCCAGTTTCTGCTGAGAGTCTGTGCACATTCCTATCTGAGGACAGAAGGGGTCGTGATGGGCTCACAATTAAGTCCTGGAACCCAGCGTGGAGTCAGTTAGTATGCAAGGCCCAAACTAATGTTGTGTGGGGCCTACAGGAGCCAGTGTGGCCTGAGGGTTCCCGGACTCTGAGTCCGGGCTGGCTGAGGAGAGGGGGCAGTAAGAAGCTAGCTCCTTCCACCCAGCTGCATGAGCCAGACTGTGCAGAGCCGCTTCTGAAACCGGCACCCAGACCGGCCGTACCAGGGGCATGGCCTCTGCCCAGGCTGCCCCTGAGGCACCCCCTCTCTTCCCGGGGCGTCAGCTCCCCTCTCCTCCACAGGGGGCCACCTGCCGCCCTCCCGGCACCTCTGGGAGGGGGCTGTCCCTGCTCCCCTTCTTGGGCTCTCTCCCACCTGCAAACCACAAGCACACAGGTCTTTCTATTCGAGATGTCTCTTCTTCGTGGAAACAAGAGGTAACAGAACTGCAGAAAACACCTCCAGAGGTTTTATAAATCTTTTTTCTACCAGGAAAGAATTTCTCGCGGGCAGTGGCTGACTCCCAGTGACGCAGCCGCCAGCGGCTCCTCTCACCGGGGTCACACATTCCCTGCAACCAGGGATGATGCAAAGTCCTCCTAGATACCCGGGATTTAGTGGTGTCTGCACATCGTAGGTCCCTCATTCATTTCTGCTTAACATTATTGTGTCCGTAAGTGCCAAGGATGGGGACTACAGTGATAAAGAGGACTGTGGAGTCCCTGCTTTTAAGGAATACGTAGCTAGAGAAAGAGGTAATTGTTTATCATCACAAAAACGGCTGTCATCATAGCCTGGTCAGGGTGGAGGGTTCCTGAAGGCTTTTCCAGAGAGCCTTGAAGGATCAGGAGGATCTTGTCAAATGCTGATACAGAGAAAGACATGCAGACAAAGACTTGGCCCCTCCTCAGACACACGGACGGCAGCAGAAAGCCACTAGCTCAGGCTGGACGGGGAGGCCTTTCTTTCTCCTCACCCTGCTCGAACCCCTCATTGTCCTCCTCTTGTTAACGTAGCGGGGTTGCCGACAGGTGGGGAGGGGGCTCAGTGGGCTCTCCACTTTCCTCTCAGTTAGTCTCTAGACTCCTTCTCCCCTTTCAACCCCACACCTACTAAAAAAAGGAGAGAGGGCCAGTTAGGATGGGGCGACTGTATGGCATAAATGCTCAGAGGAGAATTTTGGAGTGTGGCTTCCTGAGACCAAATTTAGGCTTCGCTACTTACTGGCTATGTAACCTTAGGAAAACCCTCTCTACGCATCAGTTTCCTAATCTATAAAATGGAGATAATAGGAGTGCTAACTTTCAGAGGGTTTCTGTGGGAAGGAAATAACATATAAAGCACTTAGAAATAGCAGCTGGCATGTGAAGAGCAGTTGTAAATGCTAGCAATCATTACTACTCCCACTTCTAATACTATTACTACAGGATTCTAAGTTATGTATCTCAGAGGCTCTTTGGAGTATCTCTCATTCTGGATTCCATAGAACTAATACCCCTAAACCAGTAACCCCCAAACTTTTGTGTGTATCTGGATTACCCAAAGAGCTATTGTTGCCACCACAGAGACTCTGTTTCAGGATATTCTAACTGGCCCAGGAATTGTAATTTTATCAGTCCCTCTGGGTGCTTCCGGTAAATAGCAAGGACTCTGAACTTTGCGAGGCTGATTGTTTCCTCTTTCAGGTGTAGGCACTGGGCATTCCTGTCCTATAGCTCCTGCCCCTCAAGCCTGGATTAACTGGATACTTTGTTATCTTAGTCTTCCCTGGTGGCGTCTGCCTGGAATGCAGGAGACCTGGGTTTGATCCCTGGGTTGGGAAGATCCCCTGGAGAAGGAAATGGCACCCCACTCCAGTACTCTTGCCTGGAGAATCCCATGGATGGAGGAGCCTGGTAGGCTACAGTCCATGGGGTCTCAAAGAGTCAGACATGACTGAGCGAGTTCACTACTACTTGTTATCTTAGAGCAACATACCTGGGGAGGGGATTTGAATGTATTTGCATCTTGTTAGCAATCAGGAAGGGATGTGGACCATCTGAACAAAGGATTTATTTGTTACAGCACTTAGGAGTCAGAGTAGGACTTCAGGGACCCAAGCCTGAGAGACTCTGATTAAACGTGGAGGAGGGACAGTGGGCAGGTCTAGGTTACAGAAGGACAGCCTTCTTGTCCAGGGGTCCAGGAGAACAGGAAGAAGAGGACCAGGAGTGTGAGGGTGGGGCAGAGCCGCGGCTGCTGCTGCAAGTCACTTCAGTCATGTCCGACTCTGTGAGACCCCATAGACGGCAGACCAAAAGGCTATCCCGTCCCTGCCCTAAGCCAGGGAGGCTGGGATGCAGATCCTGGGAGGAATGAGCTGTCCTCCCACTGACTTCTTGGGTCTCCTGGCGAGGTACCTGCATTTTCCTCTTTGCAACTTCAATATTTTGACCCATTTTTGCTCCTGTGATTCTTTCCATTGTTCTGTTGAGAGGAAGATCTTGCCTCTTAGAGGAGGAGGGCCAGAGAAGGCCTTCAAGAATTGCCAGCCCCTAGAAAAAAAAAAAAACAGCATACACTGATGCAAGGAGACACAGCTGCCTTTCACATTTGCACCAACAAAAGTTACGCAAATAAATCACCCTTCAAGGCTGGTTCTCAGGGAAGGAAAAGGAAGGGATTTGGGATCTAAGACCAAGAGTCTTAGCTGAGTTTGGTACATTTCAATGGGGAGAAAACTTTTGGTTAAAATCTGTCTTAGTGCTGATCCAAAGGGAAATTGAGCCAAGTGAACTACAAAGTAATTTCTGACCTTGGGAAAATGGAAGGCAAAATATGGCTCCCCTCTGCCCCCAAGCCTAGCGGGAACACTGAGTTGATTGTTGCTCTGCCTGCAGGTTCTGTTCACTCTGATATTTTAAGGGTATAGTCTTTACCAAGCTGTGGCTTCAGAGGGAGCATGAAAGGTCTAGAAGGGATCAGAGGGCCTTCACCATGAGTTCCGTGACTGCTTCCCTTCTGCTTAGTTTCAGCTCCCAGCCTATGCCTGAATAGGCTGTCTGGCAATGGCACCCCACTCCAGTACTTTTGCCTGGAAAATCCCATGGACAGAGGAGCCTGGTGGGCTGCAGTTCATGGGGTCACTAGAGTCGGACACGACTGAGTGACTTCACTTTCACTTTTCACTTTCATGCACTGGAGAGGGAAATGGCAACCCACTCCAGTGTTGCTGCCTGGAGAGTCCCAGGGACAGGAAGCCTGGTGGGCTGCCGTCTGCGGGGTCGCACAGAGTCGGACATGACTGAAGTGACTTAGCAGTAGCAGGAGATAGGTACACTTACTTCTTTACTTCCATGAAGGACAACTGCTAAGGGTTTAGGCCCTGGAACGCCCTCAAATATGTATGCCTGTCATTTCTGGTAATGTCTAGTTCATATTTTCATTCTATTTCAAAAACTTTTAATCATTTCATATATCATGACTTCATATTCTGTATCTGATAATTTCAATACCTGAAGCCTTTGTTGGGAAGCAGAGGACTACATATGTTGTAGTTGTTTATTTCTTGTGTGTTTGCTGATCTTTGATTTGTCGTTGTTCATTCTTGTTCAGTCACTAAGGTGTGTCTCACTCTTTGCAACCCTATGGACTGCAGCACACCAGGCTCCCTTGCCCTCCACTATCCCCTGGATTTTGCTTAAATTCATGTCCATCGAGTCAGTGATACTATCCAACACCTCATCCTCTGCCTCCCTCTTCTCCTTTCGCCTTCAGTCTTTCCCAGCATCAGGCTCTTTTCCAATGAGTCGTCTCTTCACATAGGTGCCCCAAATTTTGGAGCTTCAGTTTCAGTGTCAGTCTTTCTAATGAATATTTAGGATCAAGTTCCTTTAGTTGACTGGTTTGATATCCTTGCAGTCCAAGGAACTCTCAAGAGTCTTCTCCAGCACCACGTTTGAAAACATCAGTTCTTTGGTGCTCAGCATTCTTTACGTCCACCTGTCACACCCGTACGTGATTACTGGAAAAAACATAGATTTGACTATGTAGACCCTTTTTGACAAAATGATGTCTCGGCCTTTAAATATGGTGTCTAGGTTTGTCAGCTTTCCTTCCAAGGAACAAGCGTCTTTTAATTTCATGGCTACAGTCAGTGCATGCAGTGATTTTGGAGCCCAAGAAAAAAATCTGTCACTGTTTCCAATTTTTCTCTTCTATTTGCCATGAAGTGATGGGTCCAGATACCATAATCTTAGTTTTTTGCATGTTGAGTTTCAAGCCAGCTTTTTCACTCTCCTCTTTCACCTTCATCAAGGTGAAAGCTTCTCTTCGCTTTCTGCCATTAGAGTAATATCATCTGCATATCTGAGTTTGTTGATATTTCTCCCAGCAATCTTGATTCCAGCCTGTAATTTATCTAGCCTAGCATTTCTCATGAGGTACTCTGCATATACGTTAGATAAGTAGGGTGACAATATATAGCCTTGATGAACTACTTTCCCAATTTCGAACCAGTCCATTGTTCTATGTCTGGTTTTGTTAATTCTTGACCCACATACAGGTTTCTTAGGGGATGGGTAGGATGGTCTGGTACTCCCATCTCTTTAAGAATTTTCCACAGTTTGGTGTGATCCACACAGTTGAAGGCTTTAGCATCAGCAGTGAAGCTGATGTTTTTCTGATATTTCCTTGCTTTCTCCATGATCCAATGAGTGTTGGCAGTTTGATCTCTGGTTCCTCAGCCTCTTCAAAACCCAGTTTGTACATCTGGAAATTCTCAGTTCTTGTACAGCTGAAGCCTAGCTTGAAAGATTTTGAGTATAACCTTGCTAGCATGTGAAATGAGCACAACTGTGTGATAATTTGAACATTCTTTGACATTGCCCTTCTTTGGGATTGGAATGAAAACTGACTTTTTTCCAGTCTTGTGGCCACTGCTGAGTTTTCCAAATTTGCTGACATATTGGGTACAGCACTTTAACAGCATCATCTTTAGGATTTTCAATAGCTCAGGTAGAATTCCATCACCTCCACTAGCTTTGTTCATAACTAGTGCTTCCTAAGACCCACTTAACTTCACACTCCAGGATGTTTAGGTGAGTGACCACACCATTGTGGTTATCCGGGTCATTAAGACCTTTTTTGTATAGTTCTTTTGTATTCTTGCCATCTCTTCTTAATCTCTTCTGCTTCTGTTATGTCCTTGTCTTCCTTCTGTCCTTTATCATGTCCATCCTTGCATGAAATGTTCCCTTGATATCTCCAATATTCTTGAAGAGATCTCTAGATCTTTGGTAGTAAGGTCATATTTGATTTTTATTTTTGTTTATTTTTATTTTATTTTATTTTTATTTTTTATTTGATTTTTATTTCTGAAAAACCTGCAGAACTAAAATGATTCTTTCCTCAATTAGAATTTGCATTTGGGCTTTTACTAGAAGTTCTCCTGACCATGGAAAGCTTTATACCCTAGTGGATCCTTGGCTTAACCGCAGTCTTGGGTTCAGCTCCCACACTCTACTGAAGGCTAAAGACTTAGTCTCCTAAAGGCAGCCATCATACCAGCATTTGTCCTCTGGACAACCTTTTACTTGTGCTTACCATTCACAGTATTGGATTTCATTCATGATTTTTAAGGCCTGCTTTGGTCCTTGTAGAGTTATTCATAATGAATCTGCAATAAAATAACAACTGTGTTTGTATAGGATCTAGTTGTCTTGTAGCAGAAACCTTCAGAATTTTTAGTCCATCAAACTGCTGCTTTATGAAGTCAAGATTTAAATTTGTGTCCTGCCTCTGGCATGTTCTAGCTGCATGATCTTGGATAGGAGACTTAACCTTTTGAGTCCCAATTTGACTCTCTGTGAAAAGGCACGTAAGAATACCCCTCAGTGGTTCCCATCCATTTCCCACTGCTGCACTCTACAAATTGTAATGGATGACATTCTCATGAATGACAATCCAAATTTTTATAATACCTAAAACAAGTTTTCAGAGAAGTAAAGCCTTACAATAAACTGTATTTGTCACAACTATTAATGTGTATGAGATATAGTTACTATAAGCACAGATAAGATAAAACCCATGTTACATGAAATTTGCCTACTTTTACTAATGTTTCCCCCACCCAAAATGGCATTTTGGAATAGACATCAATAAAAGACTTATTATAGGAAAATTTTGATTCTGTGTTTTAATTCTACCATAATATTAAAAATGTAAATAATTTGAAAACTTTGGTATTCTAAGAGGTCTTTCAATAGCAAAGAATTCACTCAAGTCACTTTAGGGCAAAGACAAGCTGGTGGTTATTCTGAAACCAGAAGGCTATTGGGATTCAGTCACTTCTCTCTCTCTCCCGTACATGTCTTTTTTCCTTATGACTCCATTCACTCCAAGTTTTTCCCTCCTTACAACCTCATCTTGCACACAGTCTTCATGGCCTGTCCCTTGTCTCCCTCCTTCCACCTCAACTACCACTGCTACCTACCTTCTCCTTCCAAGAGTTTCAACCTTGGTTTCTGAAAGCAACCATCTGAGTGTCCTGGTTAATCTAGCCAGGGCTGGTCAGTATACGAACGGCTGCCATTGGGTCACCTCTGCCCGGCCAGCTGTATCTAAGACAGAATCACAAAGTTACAGGGGCTGTAGGCAGGCAATTTGCCTTAGAAGTCTGTGAGCATGATAAGTGGATTGCTCTTCCTCCTGTTCATGACTCCAATCGTCTTGCTATTCCTGTCTGTGATGCCAGTTATCTTGATGTTTACACTGTTCACACGGGTCGCTGAACCAGGGTAGGCAAGAACCGAGCTAAGAGGCTGGGCGGAGACCCCAGGAGCCGCAGGAACTGCAGACACATTTATTCCGTCCTGGCTGTCACGGCAGCCATAACACAGCCTCTCTCCTGGCTGACGCGGCAACCTTGGCAGCAGATACGCTATATTCGCTCCTCTCGTGGCTGACCCAGCAGACACAGCCATGAAGCAGCAGAAATCAGGGCTTACATGGTGAAGCTCATACATGCACACCACACAAAGCAGCCCGCAACCAAGCAAGTATCTCGTGATGGGCATACACAGTGCGACAAACGATCTCAGCTGTTACAGAGTCATTATTTACAAATCTGGGGCGAAAGAGCCTGAACATGCCATCTTGCCTACGTGCTCCTTCCCTACAGTAAGCTTTCACTGAAGAAACACTTCACAACTCTAGGGAAACCAACAAGACAAAGAGTCTGTTACAGCTGTGTTTCAGGACAAGGTGATTGTAACACGCAAGGAGCCCAGCAGCTGTTACACCCCCAGGCTCAATATGTGAGTTTCCTTCCTGCCAGAAACTTTCAATCCCCAAACACGGAGGGCAGGTGCTCTTCCAGTTTGGGGTTTTCATGGAATGAGTGCATGCATATGAAAGTATTCCTGGTAGTTGGGCCTTTGATGTTCACCCCTTTTCGTGCCAGTCCTCTATGTGTCAGCAATGGAAAAGGCATCAGCTCCTCGGAAGCGACACAGAGGCCTAGGACAGAGTTGGCAGGACTAAGACAGTCTCAGGGCTAACCGTGTGGACTCTGGATCCAGACCTGGTGTGAATCCTGAATCCATCGTTTACTATGTGACCTTGGCCAAGTGTCTACTTGTTTGTGTCTCATTTTCCTCCTGCGTTGAGTAAAGGTAATAATTATCTTTAAACAGTTGTGGCAGAGATTAAATGAGTTGACCCACACAAAGTCTTCATGGCACCATAACAAATGCTCAATAAGCATAAGTTATTATACTCTTAAAACTTCCAGAGATTATCCTGCTGATCATATGACCCTATTAATTCACGTCAGAGAGCTATGGGTTGCCTCTTCTTAGAATCATCTGGAAGAGAATTTACAAACACTTCAGAAAGTTCTTATTACATCCCACGGTCCATTAAGAAGTAGAGACATTTTCCCTGGTTTTGACCTCATTCTGCTACAACACAACCTCATGTCTTCTTTGTGTCTCCTTGTCCTCAAAATGAGACACAAAGAAGTAAATAAGAAGAGAAGGGCAGTGGCCCCTGGTCGCTGGCCCCTGGCCCCTGTGTTCAAGGGATCCACAGCTAGAGACCAGCTCTTGCGGGAAGAAGGTCATGATGTTTTAGAAGCAGACGGTAGTAGTTGGAGACAAGGGAAGGGAAAGTTGCTATGTCCAAACTTGCCCCTTCAGGGGCCGTGGCGTCTCATCTTTCCTCTTACAAAGTTCCTTCTTTGTACTTTTGAACTTTTAGCTTAACTGAATATTGAAGTCCTGTCCCTGGATGAAATTGACAACCCTTATAATGACAGAAAAATGTAAATATCTGGTATTTTTTCCATTGCACATAGAGAGAACTTAGGGAGTCTTGAAATATATTTGGGTTTTTTAAATCCTTTCTTCAAAATGTTTCATTTCTCTGTTTTTAGAAGATAATGACATTCTCCAAGCATTTCAACCAGGTTTGAGAAAGTCTCACTCCTGCTCACACAAATCACATCTGCATCTGCAAAAACACGGAGAAACACAGAGAAACACACACACATGTGATTCTGTACATGTTCAAATACACAGGCATCTACAAAATGGCACTCATGTATGCCTGTCTACACACACACATATATCAGTTCAGTTCAGTTCAGTCGCTCAGTTGTGTCCAACTCTTTGTGACTCCATGGACTGCAGCACACCAGGATTTCCTGTCCATCACCAACTCCCAGATCTTGCTCATACTCATGGCCATCGAGTCAGTGATGCCGTCCAAACAACTCATCCTCTGTCGTCCCCTTCTTCTCCTGCTTTCAATCTTTCTCAGCATCAGGATCTTTTCCAATAACTCAACTCTTCACATCAGGTGCCCAAAGTTTAGAGTTTCAGCATAAATCCTTCCAATTAATATTCAGAGCTAATTTCCTTTTGGATTGACTGGTTTGATCTCCTTGCAGTCCCAGGAACTCTCAAGAGTCTTCTCCAACACGACAGTTTAGAAGTATCGATTATTCAGCACTCAGCTTTCTTTATAGTCCAACTCTCACATCCATACATGACTACTGGAAAAACTGTAGCTTTGATTAGACCAATCTTTGTGGCAAAGGAATGTCTCAGCTTTTTAATATGCCGTCTAGTTTGGTCATAGCTTTTCTTCCAAGGAGCAAGCATCTTTTAATTTCATGGCTTCAGTCACCACCTGCAGGGATTTTGGAGCCCAAGAAAATAAAAGTCTGTCACTGTTTCCTTTCTTTCCTCTTCTATTTGCCATAGATGTGATGGGACTGCATCCATAATGGGACTGGATGCCATAATCTTAGTTTTTTGGATGTTGAGTTTTAAACCAGCTTTTTCACTCTCCTCTCACTTTCGTTAAGAGGCTCTTTAGTACTTCTTCACTTTCTGCCATAAGGATGGTGTCATCTGCATATCTGAGGTTATTGATATTTCTCCCAGCAATCTTGATTCCAGCTGTGCTTCCTCTAGCCTGGCATTTCTCATGATGTACTCTGCATATGAGTTAAATAAGCAGGTTGACAATATACAGCCTTGATGTACTCCTTTCCCAATTTGGAACCAGTCCGTTGTTCCATGTCCGGTTCTAATTGTTGCTTCCTGACCTGCATACAGGTTTGTCAAGAGGCAGGTCAGGTGGTCTGGCATTCCCATCTCTTTAAGAATTTTCCACAGTTTGTTGTGATCCACACAGTCAAACGCTTTGGCGTAGTCAATGATGCAGAAGTAGATGTTTTTCTGGAACTCTCTTGCTTTTTCAATGATCTAACGGATGTTGGCAATTTGATCTCTGGTTCCTTTGCCTTTTCTAAATCCAGCTTGAACACCTGGAAGTTTTTGGTTCATGTCCTGTTGAAGTCTCATTTGGAGAATTATGATCATTACTTTGCTAGCGTGTGAGATGAGTACAATTGTATGGTAGTTTGAACATTATTTGGCATTGCCTTTCTTTGAGATTGGAATGAAAACTAACCTTTTCCAGTCCTGTGGCCACTGCTGAGAATTTCAAATTTGCTGGCATATTGAGTGCAGCACTTTAACAGCATCATCTTTCAGGATTTGAAATAGCTCAACTGGAATTCAATCACCTCCACTAGCTTTGTTCGTAGTGATGCTTCCTAAAGCCCACTTGACTTCTCATTCCAGAATGTGTGGCTCTAGGTGAGTGATCATGGCATCACAGTTATCTGGGTCGTGAAGATCTTTTTTGTATAATTCTTCTGTGTATTCTTGCCACCTCTTCTTAATATCTTCTGCTTCTGTTAGGTCCATATCATTTCTGTCCTTTATTGTGCCCATCTTTGCATGAAATGTTCCCTTGGTATCTCTAATTTTATTGAAGAGGTCTCTAGTCTTTCCCATTCTATTGTTTTCCTCTATTTCTTTACATTGATCACTGAGGAGGGCTTTCTTATCTCTCCTTGCTATTCTTTGGAACTCTGCATTCAGATGGGTATATCTTTCCTTTTCTCCTTTGCCTTCAGCTTCTCTTCTCTTTGCTATTTGTAAGGCCTCCTCAGACAACCATTTTGCCTTTTTGCATTTCCTTTTCTTGGGGATCGTCTTGATCACTGCCTCCTGTACAATGTCATGAACCTCTGTCCATAGTTCTTTGGTACTCTATCAGATGTAATCCCTTGAATCTATTTGTCACTTCCACTATATAATCGTAAGGGATTTAATTTAGGTCATACCTGAGTGGTCTAGAAGTTTTTCCCTACTTTCTTCAATTTAAGTCTGAATTTTCTAATAAGGAGTTCATGATCTGAGCCACAGTAGCTCTTGGTCTTGTTTTTGCTGACTGTATAGGGCTTCTCCGTCTTCGGCTGCAAAGAATATAATCAATCTGATTTTGGTATTGACCACGTGATGATGTCCGTGTGTAGACTCATCCCTTGTGTCGTTGGAAGGGGGTCTTTGCTATGACCAGTGCGTTCTCTTAGCAAAACTCTGTTAGCCTTTGCCCTGCTTCATTTTGTACTCCAAGACCAAACTTGCCTTTTACTCCAGGTATCTCTTGAATTCCTACACACATATATCTGCAAGCATTCTGGTTCACAATAGATGGCTATACTCCAACCTAAGACACACACATGAACAAATAGCAATAGTAAATAGAGCCATTTCTGCAGTGTTATTGGCATATAAGCATATTTCATTTTACTGTGCTTAACTTTACTGCACTTTATTGGAGCCATTTTTCCAACAGCATTTTCTCACTTCATGTCTCTGTGTCACATTCTGATAATTCAGTATTTCAAACTTTTTCATTGTTATGGTGATCTCTGATCAGTGATCTTTGATGTGACTACTAAGACTCACTAAAAGCTCCAATGATACTTAGCATTTTTTTAGTAATAAAATATTTTAAAATTGAGCTTCCCTTGTAGCTCAGTTGGTTAAGGATCTGCCTGCAGTGCAGGAGACCTGGGTTCGATCCCTGGGTCGGGAAGACCCCCTGGAGGAAGAAATGGCAACCCACTCCAGTATTCTTGCTTGGAAAATCTCATGGACACAGCAGCCTGATGGACGGCAGTCCATGGGGTCACAAAGAGTCGGGCACGACTGAACGACTAACACTTACTAACACTTACTTATGTACTTTTTTTTAGACCTAATGCTATTGCACACTTAATAGCCTGTAGTATAGTGTAAGCATAACTTTTATATGTACTGGAAAACCAAAAAACTTGGACTCAGTTTATTGTAATAGTCTTTTTATTGTAGTGGTCTGGAACCCAGCCCACAATATCTCCAAGATCTGCCTGTACTGACATGGAGCACATATGCATCTGTGGTGTGACTAATGCATCTGTGGTGTGACTAATTCACCATCAGGTGTGGGGATAGGAAAGAAAATTGCATCTTTTTAAGGAGGATCAGAAATCTGGTTGAATTTCTAAATGTGCTGGATTCCCCCATCTCCTCCTTTTGTTCCTGACTCTCAAGGGAAATGACTGAGCTTTGAACACAATTGGGACTGGAGGATTATTCCAACTCAGAATAGCAGATCCTTGAACATGGGCCCTTGAGAGAGTCCTATGAAGTCTAAGCAACATCCACTATGAAAAGAGTTATAAATAATTCCACCACTGGAAACAAGTGTCCAGAAAACAGCAAGTTTGTCCTGTACCAGAGCCAAGGAAAGCCGGTGCCGAGTGCAGCCCAGAGGTAAGGGGTGGGTGATGCAAACACAGACCGTCCTGCTGTAAGAGAGACCGGAGGCAGGAAGGGAGGAAAATCGGAATCCATAACCTTTCTTTTTATATAAACCAGACTCATAAGTTTTCTTTATTTCAGCTAGAACTCACATCACAGCTGCTCTATTTACTTACCTACCGGCCGCATACCTTAGAACAAGTTTTGTTCAAAAGGAAACCAGGCAGAGCTGGGAAAATATTTCCTCAGCCAGCTCCTCAGCGCTGTTGTCTGAGGAGAACATCTGACCCAGATGCCCTCCAAGTAAGTAAATACCGAACCCCTGCTCCGTGAGCAGAGGACGGTGCATGGAAAAGGCGGAGAAAATGGCAGGCTCCCGAGGCGGCTCACGCTGGGCCTGTTCTAACTGACTCCCTCAGGTCCGTGGTGAGCTGGTGAATGCTCACCAGCTACTTCTTGGGCTGGGGGTTGGGGCTGATTCGTAGTGTCTGTTGATTCCCATGGCTCATTTGGAACTACCAGAATGAAGGCCCTGAACATGGAGTTGGGAAGGGATTTACTGACACTCCGTTTCATAGTATTTCTACCATCAGATACGATAGATGTACGCAACCTCCAGAATGTAAGTAATCATAAAATGCAATAAGATAATTAGTAAGCGATGAGTCTTCAGTATTTATTGCCTTTGTTTCTGTCTTTTTTTTTTTTTTTTTGGCTGTGCTGCATGGCTTATGGGATCCAAGTTCCCCAACCAGGGATTAAACCTGGGGCCCGGCAGTAAAAGAGCCAAATCCTAACCGCTGCACTGCCAGGAAATCCCCACCTTTGTTTTCTAATGTGACGTAATTGTCAGTTTTTATAATTTAACTTCAAATGATGTAGCATGCCTTTAAAAACCTGCTCACAAAGTTCTAGAAAATTGAACAGTCAGTCCTCGCAGGCCAGTGCGGGCTGCGTGTAAGGCACCACTGATGGGATCCCTCTGTAACTTAGAGGCAGGGAATAAATGCACTGGTGTTAAAAACCACTCCCACTGGAAGCAAAGGCCACATCACCAGAGGAAAGGTTTAGGGTGGGTTCTGTTTCCTTAAGGAGACTCAGTCTTCAGAAGACAGAACAGACGACTGCTTGCGGGAGAACAGAGGTTGAAAAACACCATGTGGGTTTTTTTCTTGTTGTTCTACCCACTGTGAGTGCTTGGCACATGAGTCAGGGGGTTCCACCTTACCCAGGCAGCGCCTAATTGTATGTGCTTCAGTTTGCATAGTTGAGATTGACAACTTCTAGTTTTGTTCCCTTCAGATCCATGGGCTGTAAGTATCGTTCTCTGGCTGGAGTTGGTTCCCCAGTACTATTTAGGTCTCAGACCTTTGCTGTTTTAGCTGGAGGATCCTGGAGTTTCTGCGGCTATGTGCTTTTCCTGGTAACTCCCTGGACCCTGCCTACAGGAGCTGGGATACAACTTTTCTCCCAGAGCTCTCCTGTGGGAAACCTTCATGCATAAGAGAGACTGCATGTTACTTGGCAGCTGGGGTCAAGGGAAGCTACACACCTACCCCAGCCTCTGTGCTGCCGTTATCCCCTCTCTCTCCTGCAGCATCAATTATTTCCTCTCCACTCGATCAAAACTAAATTCCTTATAAGACTTCTCTCCCTCCCTCTCTCTGTTCCCTCTCTGCCCTTCTTCTCCCTGCTTCAGGCCAGAAGCTCCCAGGGCAAAGGCCTGGTGATCAGCTTATCCTCCGTGCTCGCACCTTCTGCATCTCATCTCCCCTTCTCTTACGAGGTTGTCTCGATCTCCAAGACTGTTGCTCAAGGAGAAGGAGGAGATGTAAGAAGCAAGAAAATTCTCACTTTAGTTGCTCAGTCATGTCAACTCTTTGCGACCCCATGGACTGTAGGCAGAGGCTTCTCCGTCCATGGGATTTTCCAGGCAAGAATATGGGAATGGGTTGCTATTTCCTTCTCCAGGGGGTCTTCCCCACCCAGCAATTGAACCTGGGTTGCCCACATTGCAAGCAGACTCTACCATCTGAGCCACCAGGGGTAGGCCCAGTTCTTTAGTATATTTGCTGTCTTTAGCTGCCTCTCTTCTCTTGGGTCTAACATGCATTTTTTGGTGGTGCTCTGTTGGGACCCTGTGATGGCAGCTTCCCTGATACAGATGGTGCCTTTCCTCCAGCTGCCCATTTACCACGCCTCCCTTAGCTCATGACTATCCTTGGGTCCACACCACACATACTCTCGTTGGGGTTTCAAGGTTCCCTCAGGCAGTCATCCCAGGCAGGCTGTCTATATAAAGTTACAGGCCACCTTCCCTGCCCCTGTTCCACTGTTTTGGTCCTACCGTGAACCATCAGAGTAAGGGGCATGCTATTGTAGTTCAGTCACAAAGTCATGTCCAACTCTTTGCAACCCCATGGACTGCAGCACACCAGGCTCCCCTGTCCATCACTATCTCCTAGAGTTTGCTCAAACTCATGTCCATTGGGTCGGTGGTGCTATCTAACCATCTCATCCTCTGCCACCAAAGGGGCATGGACACCCTCCAATGTCTGTTTCTCCTAAGATCTGGCCAATCTTCCTGGCTTCCTGTGTATGTTTCTTGAGGCAACTTGAATAAGCCTCTTTTCCTTGCCTCCAAAAGTTCACCTAGGGAACTTTCCCAAACTCGATTTTCCTCTCATTGAATGCTTTTCTGTAGCACTGCTCCCTCCAGCAACACCTGATTTCATCTCATTCAGTCCTGCCCTGCAAAGCTGGGCCAGGGAACAACGAAGGGAGGCATCAAACACAGGAACTAAAACCTGAAACCAGCAGCAACACAGGAAACCTCAGGACTCCAACAGACCAGCTGGAACCGCTTTGCCTAGTGTTTCCTGATCGTGCATGCTCAGTCACTCAGTCATGACCAACTCTTTGTGACCCCTTGGACTGTAGCCTGCCAGGCTCCTCTGTCCATGGGATTTTCCAGGCAAGAATACTGGAGTGGGTTGCCATTTCCTCCTCCAGGGGATCTTCCCCAGCCGGGGATCGAACAGGCATCTCTTGTATCTCCTGCATTGGCAGGCGGGAAATTTACCACTGAGACGCCATTACTTGATAGGAAGTCATTATGTCTAAATGACCCTGAAGGGCAGGGGTCGGAAACTTCTGGAGGCTGGTGAAACGAGAGGAGCATGGCTTCCCCCAGACCATCTTCCCAGAGTCATTCCTAAAAGGCACTTCATTGCCTGGGTTAGAGCAGATACTAAGCTCTTTCTTGGGACAAGTGCTAGTTTCTCCTTTCAGGCCAGGAGGATGCTGCTTGTTTCTCAGACCCTTTTCTACTGTTTTATTTCCTTCTTTTTCCTTCTCTTTTTGGTTGCATTAACCCCTAACTCTACTCCATGATCTTTAGCAGTTTTTGTCTTTTCTAGTCTCTTTCTTGATGGGAAGGTACTTTCTCTGCCTGTCTATATCTAACTTTTTTGTTCTTGTTTGTTTACTATGGACATTTATCATTTTATTATCTTCTTGCTACTGCATTTTTGTTCGTTTGATGGTCTTAGCTTCTATTTGCCTTTATTTTTCATGTCATTTACTTTTTGTATATAATAGTACTTTGTTTCATTGTAAAATATTTAAGGTTTTATTCTTAAGGATCTTTTTTTTCTGTTTTATATTTTTCCAACTTCTGTTCTTAGCTTTAAATTTTTATTCTAATTTTCTTCTCTTCCTGTTTTTAAAATTTATATTTGGTTTGATGATTTGATTATGTCATAGCCAGCAAGAGGCAGCGGGGGCAGGGTTGCAGGAATGGTAGCTGTAGGAAGAGGCCACACATGCGAGGGGATGATGGGCAACCATTCTCCAGTCCTTCTGGGCTACTCTGCAGTCATCCTCAGGACTTGCTGAAATCACTCCCCATTGTTCTGTAACTGATGTTTGTCTTGCTTTGGGGCATCCCAGCATCTTTTGAGCCTCTCCTGGTATCTTTAGGGTATCAGTTTCTGCTTCACACTTGTCACCACAGTGCTGTAAAACCCAGGATGCTCTGAGCTGGGGTACCACATCCGTGTTCCAAGCAGGAGGAAGGGAGGAGGGCTCGAGTCTGTGAAAGGAGCACAGGCTTCCCCAAGAATCCCCCACACTCTTCTGCTTGTATCTCACTGCCTAGAACTTGCATCCCTAGCTCTAAGGGAGTCTTGAGTAGTGAGAATAATATAGAAGCCTCTAATTCTGTCCAAGTGTTTTTTTTTTTTTTTTTTGTCTTGAAATAATGTCAAACTTAGGGATAAGTTGCAAGCATGGTACAAAAACCTCTTCCCTGAACTGTTGAGAGTAAGTCGCTGACTAATGCCCCAGAACCCCTGAAAAATTTAATGTGTGTTTCCTACAAAAAAGGGGTGTGTGTGCGGATATTCTCCTCCATATTGTGTAACTACAATACAATCATAGAAATCAGAAAATTAACATTGGTATAGGACCATCTTTTAATCCCTAGGGACCGTTAATGTTTTGCTATTTGTCCCCAAAAGCTTTACAGCAAAATTGTCCAGTTTGGCATCACATGCTGCATTTAGTTGCTGCTTCTCTTTAATCTCTTCCTTCTGGACCAATTCCTTGGTTTTTCTTTGACTTTCATAGCTTGGTCTCCTTTGAAGATTATAGGTTAGTTATCTTGTTTCCTCCTGATTATTTTCAAGTTGTGCGTCTTCAGCAGGAATGTCACAGGAATGATCTGTGTTTCTTTCTTTGCACCCTAACAGGTGAGGCTTGATTTTAGTTTGTCCCATTACTGAAGGGGCTTTCATTACTTATACTGGTGTCTGCTGGGCTTCTCCAACTATGGCATTTTTCTTTTTTCCTTTGTAACTAAAAAATTATTTTATGATTGATAATTTATGGGCTGTGCTTTGAAACACTCAGATATCCCATTGTTCCTCAGACATTTAATTAATTTAGACCAGAAGTCAACAAACCCTTTGTGTAAAAGGCTAGAGATATTACTATTTAGTAAATATTTTTAGTGGGCCAGGAAGCCAAGTTGAGGATATTATGTAGGTACTTTCATAACGAGAGGAAAAAAATTTCAACAGCATTTTCACTGATGAAATTAAAAATAAAATTATTGAATACAATTTTTTTGTAGTGCAGATCTCCTAATGAGAATAGAAATCTTTGGAGGGTGGGGGGAAGTTAGACTTACTTGGGGTTCAAGGTCAGTGTTCCCAATTATCAAACTGATTGCAAATGTTCCTCTGAAAAATCATCCTAAGCCTGGGGCTGTACAAAATCAGTCAGTGGGCTGGATTTTGGCCTCAGACCATGGTCTTCAGATTCATGAATCTGTCTTTTACTCAATGGGTTATAATCTGTTGCTAACATGTATTTTGAAGTTGAAATTTTCTCTTAGTTGACTGGTACAAGCCCCTTTGAGCTGGCCTCTGTGTTCTTTTGCCATATCCCTGTCATTCTTTGAGTACTTCCTTGCCTTTGGCACAAGATCCCCTTTTACATCAGCCTTGAAAGCAGCCATAGATTCACAGAGCCCTAGTGTCTTTCAGCTGAGAATGAAACTCAGAAGCTGAGCTCTGGGTGCCAGATGTGCTCATTGCTCCTGGGATATCACTCTTCCCAGGCCCAGAGCTAGGATATACATGTGTGTTTACCAATGCTTCATATTCCAATGTATCACCACAGGGGCAGACCCTGATGCTGGGAAAGATTGAAGGCGGGAGGAGAAGGGGACGACAGAGGATAAGATGGCTGGATGGCATCACTGACTCCGGGAGTTGGTGATGGGCAGGGAGGCCTGGCGTGCTGCAGTTCATGGGGTTGCAAAGAGTCAGACACAATGGAGAAACTGAACTGAACTGAATTGAAGCAATACCAGTCTGAGGACTCAACTCTATGTCCCGTGAGTTAGGAAATCCTTCCCTTCTGGTCAATGGGAGCAAGAACCTACTTTCCTGAGTTGTGTTAACAAAGGGGATTTTTCTCCTTCAAGTAGTTATTTCCCTAGCCTTGGGCAGTTTCCTCATATGCGTGTACTGGTCAGTACTCAGGTTAAAACTTAAGCGAACCCTCTGCAGATCTCTGAAACTCTCCATGTGTAGCTCTTTCCTCTCCAGCTCTGCTTTGCAAAGTCTGACCAACTTGAGATTCCAAAACTGAACACTAATCCTTAATTCAGTGACCACGTCATTTGTTTCTCTTCTCTCAGAAGTCATTATCCTATGCTGTCTGTTGTCCAAACTCTGAAAACCATTATTTGATATATTTTGTCAATTTTTAAAAAGTTGTATAAGGTGTGGAGTGGGCACCAAGTCCAGTCCTTGTTACTCCACGACAGACAGAAATGGAAGCCTTCATGATCTTTACTTGCCTGGTTGTCCACAGTGCCAAGTACTTAGGAAAAAAAATTTAAGGTAACAATACATATTTGCAGAAGTAGACTGACAAAATTCTAATACATTAGTACAGAGATCCAACTTAACCACCACCGTGACCCCCTCAATAGACGACATTCCTGGGGATGACTCCTCCTATGGGGAGGATCAAGTAAAGTATGCAGCACAGGAGACAGCCTATAGTTAGTGAGAAACTTCTGCCCATTTTCCCACTCAGATCCTAACAGACTGTAGTAATAACAGTCTGCTTACATTTACTATTACTATTACATTTACAATATATAGTAAATGAGTGTAATGCTTTCACTGAGGAAATCCTAAAATTGCTTAGAATGCAATAATATCTCCCATTTGAAAAACAAAACAAAAACCTCTCCCTCCATTCCTACTCCAGCTATTGTCCAACTTCTCTGTTCTTTACCAATAAATTTTTGAAAGCTCGCTGTACTTGCTCTGCCATCTTCTCTCTCTTACATTCTGTCTGTCAGACTCTGGCTTCACCATTTCACTGAAACAGTTCTTGTCAGGGTTCTTGTCCTCCACGCTGCAGACCCAGTAATTGTTCCACATTTCTTACCTCTGTAGCTTCTCATTTGGGCATAATTTATCACGCCCTTTTTCTCGAAACCTTCCTTTCCTTTGACCTTTGGGAAATCACTCTCATCACTCTTTTCCTCAGTTCAGTTCAGTCGTTCCATTGTGTCTGACTCTTTGCGACCCCACGGACTGCCGAACAGCAGGCTTCCTACCTCAGTGGCAACTCGGTCTCTTTTGCTTGTTCCTCCTCCTCTTCTGACTTTTTTAAAAACCCATACTTGCCACCTAAATGATCCATCAATCCATTCATATATTGATGATTTCCAACTTTACACCCCTATTTCTACCCCCATCCTTCATTTAACTATTCTCTTCACCTGTCTCCGTGTTATACATCTCTAAGAAAGCTGAGCACCAAAGAATTGATGCTTTTGAACTGTGGTGTTGGAGAAGACTCTTGAGAGTCCCTTGGACTGCAAGGAGATCCAACCAGTCCATCCTAAAGGAGATCAGTCCGTGGTGATCATTGGAAGGACTGATGTTGAAGCTGAAACTCCAATACTTCAGTGACCTGATGCGAAGAGCTGACTCCTTTGAAAAGACCCTGATGCTGGGAAGGATTGAAGGCAAGAGGAGAAGGGGACGAGAGAGGATGAGATGGTTGGATGGCATCACCAACTCAGTGGGCATGAGTTTGAGTGAACTCCAGAAGTTGGTGATGGACAGGGAGGCCTGGCGTGCTGCAGGCCATAGGGTCCCAAAGAGTCAGACACAACTGAGAGACTGACTGGATATTTAATAGGTATCATTAGACAAGTCTCAAACTAAACTTGATCTTTCCCCAAAAATCTATGTATCTTGTTTGTCCTCAGTAAATGGCATCACCATGCTACCATTCAGGGAGGAAAAACTGGGGGCTAGTCT
Organism: Bos mutus; assembly: GCF_027580195.1. Lineage (NCBI taxonomy): Eukaryota > Metazoa > Chordata > Mammalia > Artiodactyla > Bovidae > Bos > Bos mutus. Next base: position 599,571 of record NC_091632.1, read on the forward strand.
TTGCTTCTGTCATATTCATATGTAATCCATCAGCAACTTGTGTCAGCTCTACAGTCAAGTCCAATAATTTATTACCACCTCCACCAGTACACTGTAGTCGAAACTGCCACCAAATTCTCCAACAGCTTCTTACTTCACATTGAGTAGACGCAAAATGTCTGCCATGGCTCACAAGGCCATTCATGATCAATCACAGCTGCTAGTTCTCTGCCTTTGTCTCCTGCTCTCCGCCTCTCACTCTGATTCTGCCACTCTAACCTTCCTCACAGTCTCCTCTTGCTCACCTGAACCTCCTATTTCCTCTTTGCAGAACGCTTTTCCCTCAGCCATCCCCATGGCTTGCTCCATCACTGCATTCAGGTCTCTATTCAAATTTGACCTTTTCAAAGAGGCTGAATTATCTCATTTGCCTTACTCATCTTTAAACATTTATGACCATTTGCCAAATTGTTGATTAAGTGGTTATGCATTTCCCCCCACCCCCACTAGAATGGACCATGACGGCATGACTGAGAATCACTATCACTGGCTGTATAATAAATTATGTTAAAAACAAAAGAGTAGCTGAGGAGAGTGATTAACAGGATCCAATGCATTAGAGAAGTCCAAACTGGTACAGACTGGAAAGTAACTATTGGATTGGGCAGCTGGGAGGACTCGAAACATTGAGAACAGTTTGTGCAGGCTGTTGTTGGCTGGGGCCACCAGACTGCAGTGGATTGGTGACATCCTTTCCTTCACAGCCTCCTAGTACTGTCCTCAAAAAACTCTACCTCAGCCCTCACAGCTCTCAGTCCTAAGAGTCACACGGCCATAGGCGTGTATGGAACATCCCCATGGGGCATCGTCAGTCTCTGCTCTCCAGCAGGGCACCGTCTGCTGGAGGAGGGTCCAAGGAGCTCCCAATAAGATGGTGTGTGTGTGTAGAAATAATAATCATTTAAAAACAACAAATGTGAAAAAGAAAATCCGGACTGCACCCTAAAGTCAATGAACATGTGCTGAAGGGACGCCTGGGTGAAGAGGCTGACTTTGGAAGGCAGGCAGGGACACCCCACAGGCTCTGCCGCCCCGGGACCGACTGGAGCAGGACGTCCGGAATTCATAGCCCATCAGCCCTGCAGGGCCCAGGGCTCTGACCCCTTTGGAAACCGCTCTCTTCTCTGACAGCAGAGGCTCTCTTCTTGGAGGCCTAGGGCAGGCAGGTTTCCCTGGGAGATGTACTCTGGTGCCCTGCAGTCAGGACGATGGATGAGAAGGTAAGATCTGCTCGGGGCCACTGAGACCAGTGGGGCAGGGAGAGAAATATGGCTGTGACACAGCTTTGTGTGTAGAAAATGATGAAGGCCCAAAGGCAGAACCCTAGGGAGCACCAGGGTTAACAAGGGGAGTGCAAGAAGAAGGCAGAGAGGGCTGTCAGAAAAAGATGGAGAAAATAAGAAATGTGAGGACAGTTTCGCCCTGAGAGAGCGGACACCAACAGGGACTGCTGAAAGCTCTAGAGAAGTGCTCGCTGTAAGATCTAGAAACACCTCTTTTGGATTTGATCATTAGGAGATCCCTGAGGAAGTTAGGGAGAGCAGTATCTGTAGATAGGAAGAGGCAGAAAGCAGATTTCAATGGGCTGAGCAGCAAATGAAAAGTGAGGCAGGGGGTACAAAGTCAGTGGGGTGTCTGGTTTAGTGAATAAAAATATAAAATGCCCAGTTGAATCTAATTCATCTGAATTTCAGATGAACAATAAATAGTATTTTTAGTGTTACTATCATAAACCAAGGAGAAGGCAATAGCGACCCACTCCAATACTCTTGTCTGGAAAATCCCATGGACAGAGGAGCCTGGTAGGCTGCAGTCCATGGGGTCAGGAAGAGTCTGACACGACTGAGCAACTTCACTTTCACTTTTCACTTTCATGCATTGGAGAAGGAAATGGCAACCCACTCCAGTGTACTTGCCTGGAGAATCCCAGGGACAGGGGAGCCTGGTGGGCTGCCGTCTGTGGGGTCGCACAGAGTCGGACACGACTGAAGCAACTTAGTAGTAGTAGTAGTAGTAGTATAATAAACCAATTATTTGCAGTTTATCTGAAATTCAAATTTAACTGGATGCCTTGTATTCTGTGAGGCAATCCTGACAGAATGGCCTGTGGGCTTCTCGCTCAAGCAGTGTGGCTGGGAAAAAAGAAGAGTGGCAGGGCCGTAGCTGGAGGGGACCCAGGTCAGCGGAAAGTCGTGTCTAGGTGGGACTGTCTGACACGCAGAGCAGCACTGCCTGAGGTCTGTCGTAGACTGAAGGGGAAAAGCTTGTGGTGGGAGAGGCTGAAAGACACAGTCGGCGGGGCAGAGGGAATAACTGATTATGTGAAGCACAGGCCTCTGGAACAAGACATCACTTCTCACCGTAAGAAGCAGACAGTCCCTCCCCAACCCCCCAACCCACAAAACAATTTTCCAACTTTAATTTGTAAGCGGCTTCCTGCTATTTTGAAACTGTAGGACTGTGGGCCTCATATGGGATCTTGCTAGTAATTTTTTTTTCTTTTATTCTCTGTTTCTCTTGGTGTTTTAATGGACCACCACAGCAGCAAATATTTTTCTAAACAGATTAATCCACTTTGTCAACTTCATTTCTCAAAATCCCATCACCAGAGCAAATCATTTTTAATGACTAGATTCAGTTTCCATTTCAGGGCACAAGCCTGGGTTTTTGAAGCAAATGGATCAGATCAGTACTATAACCCAGCTCCTCATTCCTCTTTCTCTATGTTTAATCCAACTGAGAATGGTGACTTTGTCAAAGTCTTGATGATGAAATAATGATATTATTGGAGTCATCACATAATATACTCAACAGCTGGTTTTTTTCTTTATACCTAATTCTAGGGTCACATCTGGTTTGGAAAACTGATGTCTTTTTGTTTATTTTTATTCGTCTTCCTCTAAATTCTGAGATTTCTGCCAGATTGGTAGCCTTCATGACTCTTGCTTCTGTGCTTATGTGACAGAGAAAAACCATCCCCCTGTCCTCCAATCCGAACCCTAAGTCTATCTGGTCTTAGCCGAGCCCACCAAGGCTAATTCTTCGTGGGTTTTAGGCATGAGGGCCCCACAGCAGAAGCAGCACTGTGGTTTCCACTGCTTTTCCTAAGAATGTCCCTGGCTGCTGTTGGGATGTTAGCAATGTGCCTTCTTCACAAGGGTCTCTGAGACTTTTAATAAGAAAAAAAATTACAACATAGGGATATACAAGTTCCTTTTTTTCCCCAAATTCCTTGTTCTATATTACCTTCAAAATAAGAGTTTACCAGCTTTGTGTTGAAGAAGGCCTCAGTGGACTGTCCCAACATGGCTTGTTTTGTTTCTGATCAGCTCCAGGTGTCGGCAGAATCCATGAAAAGAGGAGAGCAATTGCTTTGAACAGATATCGTCAAGATAACCCATAATTCTGTCTTTTGCTCCCTCTTTCTAAACATTCTAGTTGGAGATTGGTCGTCTTTGACACCTGGAATTCAAGACTGGTTGGGGATATGTCTGGGACCTGATCTCAGATGAAATATCTCCACCCAGTTAATGAATAATTTAAAACTTTTTCTATGGTGCTTATCCCAAAAGGCAGACAAGTGCAGAGTGGCCTGGAGCTAAAGCTGGGGTCAGGACAGGACGTGAAAGGGAAATCTCCTTATAGATCAAAGGATTTGCAGAATTTGAAGCAGGTTTGGTACAAACAGGCCCCTCTGTTGACTGCCGTCCTTTGCTAAGCTCAGCAGGGCATCAGGGTGGCATGGCTCAGTTCAGGGGGGATGTCTCCTGGAATATGTGGCCTAAATCACCTTATCTGGAAGCTGAAGATCTCAGACTGTTCAATCCAGAAAGGACTTTGAAGTCCTGTAGCCCAGGAGCACCAGACTTTTAATTTCATGGTCTGTTAGGACTTGAGGGTGGGGGGAATAAGGCTGAAAATAACAGGCTGTCAATCTCTATTTTGCCAGTTGAGCAAGTAAAATACTCATCTTCTGTCATCATTTCAGAGAAAGACACTTTAACATAAAAATATGAAAGACTCATTCTCTTACTCTTAACATAAAGAATATACCCCAGTTCTTTCGCTGGAAAGTCAGTGTCAAGCTTGCAACGTTACATCAATATATTAGGACACATATGTGCATGTGTGTGGATGCATATGAATCCAAATGCATACGTACTTATCATCATTCCTCTTCAGTTCAGTTCAGTCGCTCAGTCGTGTCCGACTCTTTGCGACCCCATGAATCGCAGCATGCCAGGCCTCCCTGTCCATCACCAACTCCCGGAGTTCACCCAGACTCACGTCCATCGCATCAGTGATGCCATCCAGCCATCTTATCCTCTGTCGTCCCCTTCTCCTCCTGCCCCCAATCCCTCCCAGCATCAGAGTCTTTTCCAATGAGTCAACTCTTCGCATGAGGTGGCCAAAGTACTGGAGTTTCAGCTTTAGCATCATTCCTTCCAAAGAAATCCCAGGGCTGATCTCCTTCAGAATGGACTGGTTGGATCTCCTTGCAGTCCAAGGGACTCTCAAGAGTCTTCTCCAACACCACAGTTCAAAAGCATCAATTCTTCGGCACTCAGCTTTCTTCACAGTTCAACTCTCACATCCATACATGACCACTGGAAAAACCAGAGCCTTAACTAGATGGACCTTTGTTGGCAAAGTAATGTCTCTGCTTTTCAATATGCTATCTAGGTTGGTCATAACTTTTCTTCCAAGGAGTAAGCGTCTTTTAATTTCATGGCTGCAGTCACTATCTGCAGTGATTTTGGAGCCCCCAAAAATAAAGTCTGACACTGTTTCCGCTGTTTCCCCATCTATTTCCTGTGAAATGATGGGACCAGATGCCATGATCTTCGTTTTCTGAATGTTGAGCTTTAAGCCAACTTTTTCACTCTCCACTTTCACTTTCATCAAGAGGCTTTTTAGCTCCTCTTCACTCTCTGCCATAAGGTTTGTGTATCACGCAGACAGCTGTAGTGTGCTAACTGAATACATGGACTCTGGGGGCAGAACACCTGAGCTCAGACACAGGCTCCACTACTCATGGTCTGAAGAACCTCAGATGAATTATTTAGCTACTCTAAGCCTTGGTTGCATCATCTATTAAGAAAAGGTGATTACACACTTTTCTGGGGTCGTTATTAGGATTAAACCAGCTAGTATGTGAGAAACACTTGGCACAAATGAAACACCCAGTAAATAGCAGTCATTACTATTATATTTCCACAGACAAGGAAGTCTTCATAAACTGGCCTCTGGAAATGGCTGAGAGAGCAAATCTTTCCTCTTCCAGATAAGGGAAAACTGACCCAGAGTAGACAGGACTTGTCCAGCTAAGGCCCATGGCCAGTTACTGAACATATTGGGTAACTTGAGTAGAACTCAAGTCTATTGACCAACTCTGATGTATCTCTGAAGTTTCCTAGAAAAAAACTGAATTTGGCAAATGGATGGACTCACTGGGCATTTATACAGTGTCTGGAGGGATGGGCAGGGAGCTGGCACTTTAGTTTGGTGCAATGAGGTCTGTCGAGAGCCACCAGGAGGAAGTCTGGCTGCTGCGGCCTTCCTTTCTCTTTCCTCCAGCCCCAGAGAAAAGCAGGACTGGGTTCCAGCCCGGGGTGGGGTGGAGGAGTCCCCTGCGAGGCAAGAGCAGGTGAGGAGCAGCGCGCCTCCCCGTGCCCCCTCCTCCTGCCCCTGGTCCTGCCTCGGGCCCCTCACTGGGCCCCTCAGGTCCCAGCACTCACAGCCCTGCTGGGGCCCCCTTCCGCTGCAGGAGGGTCTGCTCTCCCGTCACCAGTCACAGGGAGACGCCCCGACACTCTGGTTTGTTTTGGCTGTTGTGATCTGGGGGCTATTCCCTGTTTCCTAGGCCTTGGTGAGGGCCACGGGGTCAGGCAGGCTTGTATCAGTGGTTGGTAACAGACCCATGTCAGCAAGGCTGCTTTTTGATTTCAAGAAGTCAGGCTACCTGAGGCAGGCTCCTTCAGCCTCTCCGCTCCACCATCCTCTGCTTATGACTTTCATCCTCATGATTGCCTCCTGATCGCACGTTCCAAGCAGGAACAAGAAAAGAGACAATGATATAAAGGAAGGGGTGGGCCAGTGTCAGAAAATCTGAACTTTCTCACAAAAGCTCCAGCAGCTTCTGCAGATGCCTCATCGCTCAGAGCTGGGTCACAGCTCCTAGATGCAAGAGAGGCCAGGAATGGCCATGTTGTGTCTGGGCAACAAACCGTGATTTATTAGTAAGGCAAGAATGGATAGTGGATGAGAAACATTGTCTTCCAGGAAGGCATAGCTAGAATACAGTTGAGCCTTTGTTTCTCTTTATCTCTAAAGTCTGCTTCACCAGGTCACATTTGAAGGAAGTCTTACACCAGCTCCAGAAACCTAAACGTTTATATGGGTCTTTACTGAAACCTCCATGCACATGTAATCACACGGACACTCAGCCAACCTTCTTTACAAGTCTCCTTATACTTTCGTCTGCCTCCTTCCAGTACTGTTCCAATTCTCTTCCTAAACAACGTCAAAAGGCCTCTCCTCACTCACGCCTCCGACCTCCCCTCCTATGTTTCCATGTTTCCCCTCATTGGTCTGTGAGCCCTTTCTGGTGGGAATCTATTTGATCTCTGGGATTTCACAAGTCTAGGGGAGCTTCCCTGGTGGCTCAGACAGTAAAATCGTCTGCTTGCAATGCTGGAGACCCGGTTCAATCCCTGGGTCAGGAAGATCCCCTGGAGAAGAAAACAGCAACCCACTCCAGAACTCTTGCCTGGAAAATTCCATAGATGTGAGCTACAGTCCATGGGGTCACAAAGAGTTGGACACGACTGAGCGACTTCGCTTTCACTTTTTCACTTTCTGCTCAAACCCCTATAAGCACAACCACAGCTGAAAACAAAGAATCTGGGAGATTACATTGACGCCTGTAACACATCCTTTTCTATTTTCTCTGCTACCCAGGTAATGAGTGAGCCAGTATAAACTCCAGCCCTGCTTAGAGACACACCACACCCCGGTAGACACCTGTCAGGGGCCAGTGAGCCCCTCTCTGCGCCACGGAGACCCACCCCCAGCCCTCCCCTCGGCCTCCTGCTCTCCCTACTCTCAGTTTTAGTCCAAGTTTTCCCTCTCCCCATTCGTATCTATCCTGTTGGTTTCAGCCCAATAATTTTTATCTGTCCCTTCAAAGGCTGGCTTCAGATCGACTCTGAGGGTGTTGTCTCAGTTAACCTCCTGCCTCCAAGACAGTCAGTCCACTGTGCTGTTCTGAAAGTAAGCCCTTGGCTTATATCGAAGTGGCCAAAAACCTCATTTGAGTTTTTCTGTGAGATGTTACGGAAAAGCTCGAACAAACTTTCTGGCCACCCCAATCTTATTTTTATCTGACTTGTTATTTAGCTTTTGGATCAGAAGCCTGTTTTCTTTAGAGCTGCTCTCTCTCAACCACCAGGCTCGGAGCCGCCTGAGGGTAAGGGGAGGGCCTGGGTCTGCATCAACCCCTCAGAACTGGGCTTTGCTCTTTTTCTCCCTGGCACGCGGGCTTTGGGCACCTCCCACGTGTCAGGCGCTGAGGTAGGTGCCGCAGACAGAAGGCAGACAGAGTGCACGGCCTGCATCCTCCGGTCCTCTTCCTCCTCCCCAGATGGGGCTCCACTCGATCCATCAGGACAGCTGACCGCCGCCGCCTAGGCGAGGGGGTGCTGGGGTTCTGCTCCAGGGATGAGCCCCAGCACTGTCTCCCCGGGCTGCAGGTGTGTGCCACTCTGGCAGCTCCCCTCATGAGTCCCCAGGTTTCCTGCCCATATCCCTGCCTCCAGCTCCAGTGTTGCTGTTGGCTCTGCTGCCTGCCTGCAGCGCAGCCAGCGACTGGAGAAGCTTTTATTCCAAAGGAGGGCAGTCAGCTGAATTTCCAAATCCCAGATTTTTTCCACTTCAATTTTTCTCTTTTGCCCAAATAACACGTTCATTTTGTGGGAAAGGATGGGGCCGTTCTTCCAAGGGTTGAAGACTGTGTGAGGAATACCTGGGAGATGGGCAAGGCTCAGCCAAAGTTGTCCTGTTGGAAGGGAAGGCAGGACCGAGCAATGGAGGGGGCTATCGAGCCCCCAAGGAAGACGGGGAGATGGGGCAGGTTAGGGGGCCAAGACTTTCCTCCTCCTTCCCACTCTCCTCCACTGTTCCTCCATCCCATTTCCTTTCTTCTGTCTTCTTTTTCTTGCTTCCTTCCTGTTTTTTTCCTCTCTCTCTCCTTCCTCTTTGTTTCTGCACTCATTTGTCCATGCATTCTCTCAGCGGGCATTTCTTTAGCAACTTCTGTATGTCAGACACTGTGCTGTAAGCTGAGAATACAGAGTCAAAAAGTCAAAGCTCAAGGCTCTAAGGCCTGTGGGGGGTGGGGCACTCAGAGGACAGGCTGGGTGAGGAGTGACAGCTGGCAAAGGGAGTTAACTAGTAAGTCTCCGACTCTATTCAGAAGCTTAGACAGTATATCTAAAGCAAGGGAAACTGGGATCAAGGAGACAAGACTCAGAGGACCTTGAGTGGATATTCATAAAACCTAGCTCATTAATTCCTCCTTTCCCATCCCAGGCAGAGAAATCTCAGCGGGAAAGAATGCGGACTACGTGAGCAGAATACCCTCATTCAAATCCTGGGCCTACCACTTTCTATGCTGATAACAAGTCACTTAATTTTTTGTTTATTTATTTACAACAGGTTTTCTTTTGAGGCCATTTTAGGTTCACAGCAAAACTGAGCAGAAAGTGCAGACTCCCCAGGCACTCTTGCCTCCCCCAAGGCCAGCACCCTGCACCAGGCAGGACGTCTGTTCCAGTCGAGGCGACGCCACCAACATAGCATTGTCACAGTCTACCTTCAGGTCCACTCTTGGCCTGCACATTCTATGGGTTGTAAGAAGTGTAATAACACGCACCCACCATTACAGGGTCACACAGAAATAGTATCACTACCCCAAACCTCTCTGCTCTCTGTCTTCACACTGTCTTTTATCCTCAATTTCTTCTTCTTCAGGTCATCAAAGGGATAAAATGCAATAATATACATGAGTGCCTTGCTTTCAGTTCAGTTCAGTCACTCAGTCGTGTCCGACTCTTTGCGACCCCATGAATCGCAGCATGCCAGGCCTCCCTGTCCATCACCAACTCCCAGAGTTCACTCAGACTTACATCCATCGAGTCAGTGATGCCATCCAGCCATCTCATCCTCTGTCGTCCCCTTCTCCTCCTGCCCCCAATCCCTCCCAACATCAGAGTCTTTTCCAATGAGTCAACTCTTCGCATGAGGTGGCCAAAGTACTGGAGTTTCAGCTTTAGCATCATTCCTTCCAAAGAACACCCAGGACTGATCTCCTTTAGAACGGACTGGTTGGATCTCCTTGCAGTCCAAGGGACTCTCAAGAGTCTTCTCCAACACCACAGTTCAAAAGCATCAATTCTTCCGCGCTCAGCTTTCTCCACAGTCCAACCCTCACATCCATACCTGACCACTGGCCTTGCTATTAGGTGTGTGTTATTTGTATCACATGCCCATTAAAAGCCCGGCGCCCCTCCCCCTGATTGCAGTGCGCGGCTTAGTGTGTGGTACTGGAAGAAGGATGAACCTGGTGCTGACTCTCTCCAGAGCAGTGAGGTGACATGTGACCTCCTGGGGAGTGATAGTGGGAGGAGGCCACGGAGGCACATGGATTCCAAAGGGACTCCGGACTGTTCCCTGCTCCTGAAGTGACCCATCCAACTTCATACAGGCAGCGCTCTGACTGCTCTTGGCAGGGCTTTGGAGAGCTTGTGTGAGTCAGGTCCACGTGGCCGATGCGGGAAGGGAGGGGCAGGGAGGGCTCCTGCCCAGGATGGGCCACGCTGGCTTGGAGACACTGTTCCTGAAAGTCCCTGGCAGGGGGAGGGCTGCTGCGGGCTGTTAATCTGCCATGCAAATCAACGAGTAAACAGTCTCCAATGAGAATCCCAGATGCTTGGTTCGCTGCAGAGACCCGGACACTCATCCCAGGCTCCAAGTGGGGACCAGCTTGAGGGAGCCATGCACAAGCTGAGGCAGAGCCGTGGGCTTCTTCCCATCCCGTATCCAGACAGGGCCGTTGCCCAGGAGACCTCAGTTTCCTTCTGCCCCTGGACAGCTGTAGGGAGAAGGGGAACTGGCAGAAACAGAGGGCGCAAATATACCACCTTTCGTTCAGAGGGGTAAAATCTTCTGGGATCTGCTTGGGCTGTCTAGACAAAGCAGATGAACTGGTGCTAGAGACATGGGTGGGCTGGGTGGTGGGCTTGGGCATGTAGCCTCAGTCTCTACCTCCGCTGGGTCTGTCACGTGGCAGGAGCACAGCTGGGTTTGGGGAAATGCCAGTGCTTGCTGTATATACACTCAGAACTGTTGGCCTGTGGTGAGGAGGGGTGGGAGGGAGAGAGTGGAATGGAACACATCTGGTGACCTGATTTTTTTTGTTTTCCTACTCTTGGTTAAGGGCTTTGGCTGTGCTCAGGGCTGGAGGAAGAAGTCAGGAAAAGGGGATGAGGCCCTAGTAAGGAAGATGGGGGCAGGGGGTGCATGTTATTTGGCTGGGCTCAGAGGGGGAGAGTTGATTTGATCCTGGGAAGATGTCTATACCATATGGAGTAGGAAGGAACTCAGTTTCCTTGTGTGAAGATTCAATGAGGAACAAAAGTACGATCACGTGAACATTTAGCAGCATTTCCAACAAAGATATAGCACGCAGCCATATTCATACATAAACTCGAAAGGTGTGCATAAACATACACATCTTCAAGTATAGTTGCAAACACAACCATCACCGATATGTACGGTGAAAGCTCTCACATCTCACTTACACACTTACTGCCACTGAAACGCATGCAGACAGATTCATCAAGCCCAGAGTGAGTCACACTGATCCTAAAGATCAAGACCAGTGTGCACTGAGCCATCATCAGCCCTTGGATGTTGCAAAGTCTAATGCCTACACCAAGTTTTCTGCATACTTCCAGACGGCATGTCTGCTTTTGATGAATCATTCAGACCAGGGTCCCTCGGCCATTCCTCACTACCACCTCTGTTCCAACACCACCTCCATGCAGATGGAGAACATGGAAGGCTTCAGTGATGTGGCAAACTTAAGAAGATTTGAAGAAATTAAGAGATTTACATTAGAACAATACAAACAACTTATACGGCAGACATTTAGGTACTTATCTTTTAAAATCTATTGGTCATTCTCACAACTCCAGATTCAGAATCTCTCCACCTTATTTAGCAAGTCTTCTTTCTCCTCTTGTCTGTTGTCTTCTTCTCAGGGGAAAAATCCAAATTCTTCTCATTTTCTTACATGGAGCAATTCAGCTGCCTCCAACCTCTGTCCCCAAATTTGGCTTCTGAACCCCCATAGTATAGCCAAAAACTCACTGGAAACTCGAAATAGACCCTGTGGCTTGCTGATTAAGGCCATCTGCCTTTCCCACCTTCATCTATCAGGGGTAGTTTATATTTTTCTAGTTGAACATAAATCTGCAAATATACACTGAGACACAGAAACACAGAACTTTGTCCATGTCCCCAGATGGATTAGGCAGGAAATGGATTCATCTCTACCATACGTAGCTGGGCCAGTAAGCTAAATCTAATCTTTCGTCTCCTCCCCTATCCCTCCTCATTTGCACTTCAAGGGTTCTATGGACTTATTCATGGTCTGCTCACCATGGACTTACTAAATTGTAAAGTTAACATCCCTGAGAGCCTATTTACGCCAACCAGTCTTGGGATACAAAGATAAATAGAATGAAGCCGTGAAGCACAAGGTGCTCAGATTGTAGATGGCGGCGAATAAGCACAGAGCTCATCGTGTTCTAGCGAGGCTAAACCTGCGGTGGGGAAGCACAACGTGCTACTGAAATTCAGCGAAAGGCAACTTAATCAGTTGGGCAGGGGAAGTGCGGAGAAGGTAGGCAGGCTGAATAAAACTTCATAACCTAAAAAAGAGGGGATATTACTGAGGACCAAATCCAGCCACCATTCATTCATTCATCCATTCATTCCTTCACCCACTGATTTTTAAGACTGTGCTAGGCAATAAACAAGACAGACAGACTCTATTTGTAATGGGAACTATAGACTTTAACAGATATCTGGGTGTTCTAGAAGGGGAAACTGGGTTGTATGAACCTCCCTAAGGAGGTGACACTTAGACCTATAGAAAGAATAAGCATTAACTAGGTGAAAGAGAGTGAGAACATGTTCTGGCAGAGGAAGGAGTATGCTTGAATCTAAAGCAAGAAAGAGTTTCATGATTATGAGAAGTAGCAAGACACTTGGCATCACTAATGCTAAGAGACATGGAGGAGAATGGCATGGGATGAGGCTGAGGAAATAGGCAGTGCCGAGACATATTAAGTGCATACGTGCTGAGTCACTTCAGTTGTGTCCACCTCTTTGTGACGCTATGGACTGTAGTCCACCAGGCTCTTCTATCCAAGGGGTTCTCCGGGCAAGAATCCTGGAGTGGGTTGCCATGCCCTCATCCAGGAAGACGTATTAGGGGATCCCTTCAACACACATAACCCTTCTGATACTTTTGAGCACAGAGTCAGGGGGAACTCTAAGAAGACAGAGCCTGGACTTTAACTCTCTGAGCTGAGTTCAACTCTTTGAGATTAAAGAGCTTTGGGCAGGGAACCCCTCTGCAGCCAGGCAGTCTGGGATGGGAGACGTGGTCTAGGAAGGGTACAGAAGCCAACAGAGCTGCAACCTCCGGTACACTGTAGCCAAGTGTCACGTGACGGCGTGGGATTCTCCTCCTGTAAAGACTCACCATCGTGGCTGGTACAAGGACATGGATCAACAAGGATGTCATGCAGCATCAGATAGCATCGGTCAAACGTAATACAAGATATTCTTCAACACTCACTGGTGGCCAAAAGGAAGGACTTCATGGTGGGCTGGCGTATTCTCAAGTTCCCCCTCCTTTTGGCATTTGAATGCAGATTGACTCTTTTGGACTCAGCAAGCACTGTGGTCCTTGAGCCCCAAATGGAAAAAGATTGGAGCTCGTTAGTGTGAATAGTAAAAGGAGGCAAGTTCTTATTTTTATTCCAAACTGATAACGTTAGTTATACAAGTTACATTAAATGTTTTTGATGGGACCCCATCAAAAGCATTTAGACTGCAAAATGTGAAGATTAGAATTTTGTTTGTAAAAGATTACTTTGAATACTATGCGAGGAATGCATGAAAGGAGAGAAAGATAATAAAGCCAGAGAGACTAACTAGGACATTTTATTAGTTAGAAATGCTTCAAGCAAGAGAATGTACAACATAGTTTAAAACTTGGTTTACCAACAAGAAGCCAGGAAATCAGGCACCCACAAGAAATGGTTGGGCAGCTCAATATCATTAAAGACGCAGACTTGTTCTGTTCTACCACTCTCTTGGTGGTGGCTTTTTATTCTTTCGTTTGTTCCCTTGTGGTTGCAAGATGATCGTCTTACCTCCAGACACAATAATTCTATTGAAGGCAGAGAAAAGAAGGGAACATTGCTAGCCATCATCTGTTACTTTTCTCAGAAAAGCAAAGCTTTCCCAGAAGCTCATCACAGATTTGTTTTTATATCTCGTAGGTCAGAATTGGATCACAATACCCCTCCAAATGCAAACAAGAATACAAAATTGAATATTTGGATTGTACGTTATAATTCAGTGCCTGAAGCTGGATACATTGTTGCCTGGAGCAAAATTTGGGTTCTGATAGCCAGATAAAAAGAAAAATGACTGTTGAGTAGCCCCGGATAAGATGGTGACATTGGAGATAGAGACATCTAAGAGGTGGAAGTTACAGAACTTGGTGATGGGATGTGGAAAAGAGAGGAGGAGAAGAGGAAAAGGTTGATTTCCAGGTTATCGGCTTGGGAAGCCAATGGATTCAAATGTTATCAAATACATAGGATGAGGCTAAATTTTGGTCCAAAAGCATCCGATACTCAAATTTCAGGGTTGCTTTTTTCTCCTCCCCCCAGCTCCTGCTTTCCTTTATCTTTTATAACAAACCATCCTCATGTATAATCCTCATGGCTAGTCTTTCAAGCAGGTATGTGATTGTCCCCACTCTAAATACAGAAAGTCAAGGTCTGGAGATTAAGTGACCTGACTTCACTCAAGAAGGAAGGGAATGGAATTTAGATTTACAGTCTGCAAGGGACATGAATCTGACTCTCAGAGCTCCTGGACCTGCAGCTATGGGTGGAAAGGGCCATTCAATGAAGCTGTAAATTCTCTCTTTTTCATCATCATGTAGAAAAGATGAGTGGCTATCGTCTCTCTCTTGCAGCACCTCACTGAAGGTCAGCATCCCAACATTTTTCCATCAAGGCCCCTAAATCACCACCCCTGGGGCTGTTCAACTTTTCCCCAAGGGAATGATTTGAGCATGTATTTAAAAAATGAATAATATCCAGGAGAGCAGAAAAGATTGAAGATACAGAAGATAGTGTGACGTGGTAGAGCGTAGGATCTATAGCAGCAGTGGAAAGACTGGCCCCACGAGTCACCTTCCATTGTAGCAGGAAGGCCGGAAGAGAGAGGGAAAGCGTACAAGCAGTATTGTGTGTATATATGTCGGCTTGCTCTACTCCTTCGACCCTCATCTGTACTACCTTCTTCTGTTATAGAGGCTGGAAAGGGCAATGCTAAACTTTCTGGTATTCCTTGCAGCTAGGAGTGTCCATGGGATGAGTTCTAGTAATTGAAATCCCAGAGGAGGACTTCCCTTCCTGAATAAAATGGCAAAGCATCTCTGGGTCCTTGCTCAGTCGTTTCAGTCATGTCCTACTCTTTGTGACCCCATGGACTGTATCTCTCCAGGCTCCTCTGTCCATGGGATTCTCTAGGCAAGAATACTGGATTGGGCTGCCATGCCCCACTCCAGGGGGTCTTTCTGACCCAGGGATCAAACACCTTGTCTCCTGCATTGCAGGAGAGTTCTTTACCACTGAGCTACCAGGAAAGCCTAAAACATCTCTAGCAGTGGACTTTTCCCTTTGTATTTCCCCCCCCTCTTCTCTTTTCTTGTCTGGACATTGGCTTTGATGCCTGGAGAGCCAGCAGTTATCTTGCAACCATGAAGAGAAAGACCACACACTAAGGAAGATGAAAACAGGAAGATAGAAAGAGCCTGATGCCTTAATGATCTCCTTGAATAGCTGTGCTCGCCCTGTCCTGTCTATCTCCATACTTTCTGTTGTCTTGAAGAAGGAGGGGAGGAAGCGAGGGAAGAGGAAGGCAGGAAGGTTGGGAGGGAAGAAGAAAGGGAGGGAGGGAGGGAAGAAGGATGGAAGGAAGGAAGGAAGAAAGGGAAGAAGAAAGAATGAAAGAGACTTTCTTAGTTAAGCCACTATCAGTCAGGGTTTCTGTTACTGGTAACTAGAGATGGAACCTGGTTTATGCAGCACCTGGGGCGGCCTTTTATTGACAGATGCACTCCTGACAGCTGTGGATGCAATACTGATGGCGGTGGATGCTGGCTCAGTGCGCTGTGCCAGAGAACATGTGAGTATCAAGACCTGTCATCCGACCCAGCAATCCCACTGCTGGGCACACACACCGAGGGAACCAGAACTGAAAGGGACACGTGTACCCCAGTGTTCACTGCAGCACTGTTTACAATAGCCAGGACATGGGCACAACCTAGATGTCCATCGGCAGACAAATGGGTAAGAAAGTTATGGTTCATATATACAATGGAATATTACTCAGCTATTAAAAATAGTGCATTTGAGTCAGTTTTAGTGAGGTGGATGAAATTGGAGTCTATTAAACAGAGTGACGGTAAAACGTCTGCCTGCAATGCGGGAGACCCAGGTTTGACCCCTGGGTTGGGAAGATTCCCTGGAGAAGGAAAAGGCAACCCTCTCCAGTGATTTTGCCCGGAAAATTCCATGGACTGAGGAGTCTGGTAGTCTACAGTCCGTGGGGTCGCAAAGAGTTGGACACAACTGAGCGACTCACTTTATACAGAGTGAAGTAAGTGAGAAAGAGAAACATCAATACAGTATATTAACGCATATATATGGAATTTAGAAAGATGATAATGACGAGCCTATGTGCAAGATTGGGCTTCCCTAGTAGCTCAGACGTAAAGCGTCTGTCTACAATGCGGGAGATCTGGGTTCGTTCCCTGGGTCAGGAAGATCCCCCGGAGAAGGCAATGGCAACCCACTCCAGTGGCAATCCACTCTTGCCTGGAAAATCCCATGGACCAAGGAGTCTGATAGTCTACAGTCCATGGGGTCGCAAAGAGTCGGACACGACTGAGCGACTTCACTTCACTTCACTTCACTTCATGTGCAAGATAGCAAAAGAGACGCAGATATAAAGAACAGCCTTTTGGACTCTGTGGGAGAAACCAAGGGTGGGATGATTTGAGAGAATATCATTGAAACGTATATTATCATCTGTGAAATAGATGACCAGTGTCAGGAAGCATTTAACAGGAGGCTTCCTGTGTGCTGTTTTGGATCTGTCGTGAATCCTCTGTCCCTTATTCCTGAATATTCAGGAATGGACCAGTTTCCAGTCCATTAAAGGACCTCAACAGACCAGTACAAGTGCAATTCATGAAACAGTCCACTCAAAGCTGGCGCACTGGGACAAGCCAGAGGGGTGGGATGGGGAGGGAGGTGGGAGGGGGGTTGGGGACGGGGGGACACATGTTCACCCATGGCTGATTCATGTCAATATATGGCAAAAACCACAATGTATGGCAAAAACCACTACAATATTGTAAAGCAATTAGCCTCCAATTAAAATAAATTAATTTTTAAAAAGAAACAAAAATAAATAAACACAACAGGAGAGCCAAGGGAGTTGGGTTACCAGACTCAGAGGAGCGTCTCTTTGGGAAGGAATAGGGAAGATAAGGGGCAGCCCACTCCGGTATGCTTGCCTGGAAGATTCCATGGACAGAGGAGCTTTGGCGGGCTATAGTCCACAGGGCCGCAAAGGGTCTGACACAACTGAGCACACACACTCACAGGGAAGACAAGAGCCATCCACGTGCAGCAGCAGAGCAGCCGTCTGGGAGTGGCTGCTGGTGCTAGCATGCCACCTGCCACGAACCGGCGACGTGGCCTCTCCACTGCAGCCCATACAGTGAAGGGTCTGAGCTGTGTCAGTGTTCTCAACTCTATAACCATCAAAAAGAAGAACCCCATATTTTTAGAAAAGATTTTTGATGTACCTAACTGCATTTATCAAACTATTCATATTCCCATGAGAATATTCTATTGATATGAAAGTGAAAGTCTCTCAGTCGTGTCCAGCTCTTTGCAATACAGTCCATGGAATTCTCCAGGCCAGAATACTGGAGTGGGTAGCCTTTCCCTTCTCTAGGGGATCTTCCCAACCCAGGGATCAAACCCAGGTCTCCCGCATTGCAGGAGGATTCTTTACCAGCTGAGCCACAAGGGAAGCCCAAGAATACTGGAGTGGGTAGCCTATCCCTTCTCCAGCGGATCTTCCTGACCCAGAATTGAACCAGGGTCTCCTGCATTGCAGGCAGATTCTTTACCAACTGAGATATAATTCCAGGCAATAGCAAAGAAAAGCAACTTTTTAAATTTAGTCTTATCGTAGGATAAAATTTTCATTAGTTCTTTGGAAAGTTGGAAATACCTCTGAGATCCACATGATTATCTTTCAGACTTGTCATAAACTAAGGATTTGTCTAGGAAGTCAGCGAGGTCCAATCCCATCTCCCCTGACACCGGAGCCCTGTGCCCCTTAGCAGACGGTGCAGGAACATTTTCCATCCTGCTTGTAGGCCCAGTTCTTTTTCCCTTTTCCAAGTCTTTATGAATTTGTAACAATAGTGCTTCTGTTCAGTGTTTTGGCCATTTGGCCCCTGCAGCATGTGGGAACTTAGCGCCCTGACCAGGGTCTGAGCCCGCATCCCCTGCACAGGAAGATGAAGTCCCAAGCACCGGCCCGCAGGGACGCCTCTAGGCCCAGGCCTTATCTCCAGCGCCGGGTGCTCTCTCCCTTCCTTTCTGAAATGGCACGTTCCAGATGGCCTGAGTGCACCTCACTTGCCCCGTGTGTCTGCCAGTCCTCCTCAGAAGCACTCTTCCGCTCCACCCTGACGCCCTCTTCCTGCCAGGAAGGGGCTGTTTCACCTACACCTTCCTCTTGGTTACCCTGCTGGGCAACCTTCTCACCTGAGAGACCTGGAGATCCTTTCTGCTAGCCTGAAGAGCAAGCCCTGATCTTTTCCCTCAAGTAGCTCCATCTGCTGCTGAAGAGACGGGCAGAGATTCTCAGTCCAGTTGAGTAAATGCTGTGATGGAGAATCCAGTGTGCTGCTGAAGACTGAATGGTCGAGTCTGCAGGGACATGGGAACCCCAAAGAGAGAGGGAGAGGAGGCGCTGAGCAGGGCCTGCAGGATAGGGGAGGGCTGGGGCAGCGTCTGACGACCAGCGCCACACGAAAGAGTGGGCTGGGCCAGGCAAGGGCAGGGCTTGCCTGCCTGACGACCTTATTTAAGGCCTCCCTCCCTTCCTCGCTTCCTTCCTCCCGCAAGTATTTATTGAGCATCTTTTGTGACAAGTATAGTATTAGGTGGTAAAAACAAATGTGAATAAGACATGTCTTGTCTTGAAACAGCTCAAAGGATTAGTGGAGAGACAAATCAACTCCTTCCAACCCCTGATCCTGCAATAGGGGAAATACTTTTGAAGAGATGTACCCTAGACCCCAGACTGGCTGCTGACTTGTCCCCTTTGTGACACCAGACAGCATGCCGCCACACCGCAGAAAAGCCTCAACAGGTCTTAGCCCCAGGCGCTTCCTACAGTGTGACATTTGCCCAGTCTTGGTTGAAGAGATACCCTGAATTTTCTTCGTCTGCTCTGGAAGCTGTAGAATTTCCCTGCCTGGAGGCTGGAGACTGGTCAAATGACTTCTTCTGCCCTAGGAGAGTCTGGAGTGGGGAGAAGGGCTCCTCTGAACCTGTCCCTCATGCTGCAGTCCTAGGAAGGGCAGAGGGAGCAGACCCTCTGGACGCCAGGATATATCCGCTCTAATCCTGCTCCTTAGAAGAGGCTGATAGGATAGTTCCTCCTTGGCCTCCTTGACCCAACACCTCACTGCTCTGGAGGAGTCCCGGCTGGGACAAAGGATGAGGGCTGCACTCAGGCGGCACAGGAAGCAGGTGGAGAGTCTGTGGTAGGGTCATTATCAAGTGATGCTATGATCCTAGTGGATGCTGGAGGAGAGGGCCCAGTGCCAGGCAAGCCTGTTCAAGTCTTCACCAAGGGTCTCCAAAGGCCAGTGCTATTGCGGGGGTTCCTGGGGAGAGGGCGTATTCTTTTCCCCTCAAAGCATGAACACTGAAGCTGCTGAGACAAATACCCGGTGGGAATGTTAAAGTAAGAAAACTTCCCGAGGAGAGATATAAAGAACCAGGGGAACACAGAGGCAGGGAAGGGCCTATCCAGTCAGAATGGTTAAAAATGGAGGAAGCAGCTGTTGAGATGAGTCTTCTCATCAGTTGGGGTAGCGTTTGGCAGCCTGTAACAGAAACCTAACTACTGAGGTTTCACAGATTCGGGTTTGCTTTTCTCTTGTGACAAAAATTATGGAGGGAGGCGAGCACAGGTCTCAAGGTTGTCCTCAAGGACCCAGACCCGCTCTGTCTTCCAGGCCAGCATCTTAACATGCAGTCTTCCTGGGTTGGAGTTGGTTTCTCCACTCCCAGGCGTCATATCACAGACTTTCCAGGGAGCAAGGGGAAAAGCAAAAGATGCCTGCCAGATATACAACAGCTTTCTTCTTAAAAGAAAGAGTACATTTCATTGGCCAGATTGTCACAGTATCACCTCTAGCAACAAGAAGCTTGGGAGGACTTCCCTGGTCCAGTGGTTAGGAATCCACCTGCTAGTGTTTGGGACACGGGTTCAATCCCTGGTCTGGGAAGATTCCATATGCTGCGGGGCAACTAAGCCCGTGAGCCACAACTTCTGAGGTCCACACCCTCTAGAACCTGTGTGTCGCAACTACCGAGACTTATGCCTTGACTAGTGAACCCACGTGCCCTAAAGCCTGTGCTCCACAGTGAGAAGCCACCACAGCTAGAGACTAGCAACTGCTGGCCGCAGCTAGAGAAAGCCCACGCGCAGCAACGAAGACCTAGCACAGCCAAAATAAATAAATAAAAAGTTCAAAAAAGAAATCAATGTGCTGTAAAATGAGGCAGAAGGGCAGAACAGTTAAAGGCTGGACAATGAGCAGTGTCTGTCAGAACCTGAAAGGATCAGAACATCCTCGAATGAAGTGTGGAAAGACTTTCAGGTAAAGGCTCAGGGCAGGCACGTGCCAGGAATGTGTGGGGAATCACAGATAGTCCAGCTCAGCTGCAGCTGAGGGTGTGACCAGTGGGAAGAGTGGACAGGGGTAGTTTGTATTACTCTCCTACCCGACACTCACTGCCATGGAGAAGTCAGGCCTGCAGGGAGCAACAAGCAACATCTGGAAAAGTCAAGTTTAACTGCAACAGGAAACAGTGATGGAAGTGCAGAGAAAGGCAAATGATAGCAAATCTTTTGACAGCCTTGCAATGAAGGCCTCGGGCAGAGGGCTGCTGGGCCGGGCGCGTGCACACTCTCCAGTCAAGCCAGACTGTCCAAGATACCCTAGCGCCCCTCATTGCTCCCTGAATAAGCCTTAAATTAGATCCGTGCATTGGCGTCTAGCCTGAGGTCTGTTTATCACTGTCATTCCTCCTCTCCCATCTCTTCTAGCCTCAGCTGTTCCGATTGCAGTGGAAGCAGGGGGATCAGGCAGCGCAGAAGGATTAGTGTGGAGATGGGGATTCCAGGTCTAGGGTGTTCTGCAACCCTCCCTTGGACTCTCTCCAGAGATTCCTGACTTGGCATCTAGAGTGTAGAGGGGTGTGGGCACCCTCTGCAGCACCCAGCTCACAGTCTCCTGGTTTTCTTGACTGGGAGGCACTGCAGAGGTTCAGGTCCCCCCATCTTCAGCAGTACCCCTTCCTCCTGCTGGCCTCTGGAGGCAGAGAGCGGGCCGGCCATCCTACGCAACACCTCACTGTCCCAGGGCTCCCCGTGCTCCCCTCAGCCTCCCCGCCCAAGCAGAGTGCCTAACTTCCCTTTCTTCCTGGCCTTCTTCTGACCTTTACATACTCTGCATTACTTTGGAGGGTCCTGCTTCAGTTTCTGCCTGTTATTAAAGGATATAACGCAGGTGGAGGATAGGGTGGGGTAGAACCATTATTTAAGGTGCAGGAACTGAGGTTCTGGCACCATTTTCATCAGTTCTTTGGTTTCCAGAGAGTGCTATCCCTCTGATCCACAGGGTTGCTAGGCTACAGTGCAGACGTCAGGACTCACCTGAAGAGAAATGCCACCATAGGAAGACCAAGTGACTAGTACATCACATAGCCTAATTTCCCATTTATTCCAAAAAAACCTCCGTAACATTCCTGCAGGAGGCTGAGTATTCTCAAAGAAAGAAGACTTACTACAACTCATGACCTCTCTGGCCCTCTGATACATTCTTGGGCAGTCCTGCTGAAAAAAAGGGGAAAAAATCTTCATGCTATAATAACAGGCACTACTGGGGCACACTCTCTAGAGCAGGCACTTTACTGACACTATGCAGAAAGACCCCACCAAATGGCACCCTGACTCTGAAAACTGGTATTATTCCCAT
This sequence comes from Bos mutus, assembly GCF_027580195.1. Classification (NCBI taxonomy): domain Eukaryota; kingdom Metazoa; phylum Chordata; class Mammalia; order Artiodactyla; family Bovidae; genus Bos; species Bos mutus. Next base: position 621,349 of record NC_091632.1, read on the forward strand.
TTCACGGATGAGGACCCTGACAACCAGAGAGGTTGAATAACTTGCCCGTTGCCTCAAGGCTGGGAAGGGGCACTGCTGGTATTTCAGATGAGAACCCCACTCCTTGCACTACATCCATTGTACTGACTGTGGCACTATGGCACTTGGGCTTGGAGAATTCTTTGTTGGGAAGCTTCCTGTGTGCTTTAGGCCATGCAGCAGAATCCCTGGTCCTACTAGCTGCTATATGCCAGTGACAGCCACCTCCAGTTGTGACAACTAAAACTGTCTCCAGAGTTTACCAAATGCTCTCTTGGGGGAAGGAGGCATCACTCTCGGTTAATTTGTCTGCATTACCTACATGTTTTCTTTCTCTGAAAGTGAAAAAGTGAAAGTGATTGTCGTTCAGTCATGTTTGACTCTTTGCGACCCCATGGACTGTAGCCCACCAGGCTCCTCTGTCCATGGAGTTCTCCAGGCAAGTATGCTGGCGTGGGTAACCATTCTCCTCTCCAGAGAATCTTCCCGACCCAGGGAACAAACCTGGTCTCCTGCATTGCAGCCAGATTCTTTACTGTCTGAGCCACCAGGGAAGCCCTACTGAGCCCACTGGTTTCGCTTCCATTTACTGGCCCCAGTTTCTGCCCCCAGGAGTCACAAGAGCCATCTGCTTTGTCTTTCTGTCAACCGTAGTCCTTCAGATAACGGCCAGGCTGGATCTTGTCTCCACATCTGTTCTCCAGATCAGACTCCAGAGTTCTTTCATCTTTTCCTGACTCACTCTGGTTTCTAGGCCCTTCACCGCACTGGCTGCTCTCTGCTGCTGAGTATCAGTTGTGAAGAGAGTTAGACTAGACAAAGGAAGAACTTTCTTCCTTCCATCTTTCCCTTCAATCCTCATCAGGGGCAACCCAGGTCAGCCATCGCTTCCTTTGTGCGGCCCTTGGTATCTCTCTCATGGGGCGGGTTTTCTCTCCTGTGGTCCCCATTACTCTTTTTCCACCGTAAGTCCTCATCATCTGTCTGTTCTGTCTCCCCAGTCCCCACACCCACTGAGGTTTTTTATCTCCCGCAGTTGTAATCCGCCGTTACATCCCTCTAAGCACCTAACAGGTGGCCTGGCACGTAGGAGGCTCTCACGAAGTATGACGGATGAATGCGTGTATAGTAACAGTACAGAATGAACGTTGAGCTTCGAGGTGAAAGTGCTTTGAAGAGATATAAAGCACTATACACATTTGTATTTTCTCTTTTCTCTCTCTTACCTCAGCCCCTCTCTTCCCTGGTCTTCTCCAGGCCAGACCAGCAGATTGGCAGAGAAAGCTAACCAAGGTTTATTCGAGGAATGGGAAATTGAGGAGGGTGCCTCATGGAATTTTTGTCTTATTCCCTAGTTTCAGTGGACTGCTCCAGTGAAGACTGTGGTGCCAGCATAGAATCTAACAAGATCTGTCTTCCCCTCTCTCCTAGCTCTCCTAGTTATTTGCTAAGCCTGATTGTTAGCAAAATTCAATTCTCAATAGAATCTACCACATGGAAAAATACCTTTCAGCATACACAGTGAACAAGGAGCACATTAACAAGAGAAGGAGACCAGTGCAGCAGCCACTGGACGAAGTGATTCGTCAATTCTGGCATCTGGTTAAGTCTTTCAGTTGTACCAAAGACATGTTGCTGTGCCCAGCCTGCAGGGCAGACACATGGGCCTGGTGTTAGAATGTGTCCCCAACACTCCACACTCTCCCAGAATCTGAAAGGACTGTAGAATCAATGCATAATTGCTGCACTGAGTTTCTAGGTTTGACTCTCTTCACAAGCCTTTGCTAAGTGCCAGTGTCACCCTGAAGTTCAGCTCCCCCATGAACAGAGTCCAGTAGGTACTAGGAGGGCAGGTGGAGAAGGAGAGGAACTCCTGGGATACACAGCCCTCCTGAGGGAGCTCTCAGCCTAATGGGAGACCCCCAGCCTCAGGAAGTTAGAGAGGAAGAAGGAAGAGGAGGAGGAGGGGAAGGAGAAGAAGATGAAGAAACAGAAGAAGAAAGAAGAAGGCTCGTTAATGTGTGCAGTTAAGCATGAACATCAAAGCCACTCTACATAACCACAAGGAGATAAACTCCAAGATGTGGAGGGATGTTGGGAAGGTTCAGAAGAGAGGTATAAATGGAACAGAAAACAGATTTCCTCAGTCAGGATGGAAGAGGTCTTCTGATTGGTGCAGAAATGGTAGGTATATGGTGGGGGTGGTGCGCAGGGTCAGGGTATGGTGCTTCAACTCAAAGGCACCCAAATACACATCCACTCTATGGAAGTACATGAGAGGAAAGAGGATCCCAAGGAGCTGTGTATCTCTCTGGACTATATTCTTCTCTGGTCTGGGGTCAGATGATGTGATGGAGTGGTTTGGAAGATGGTGACTGCAGCCATGAAATTAAAAGACGCTTACTCCTTGGAAGGAAAGTTATGACCAACCTAGATAGCATATTCAAAAGCAGAGACATTACTTTGCCAAAAAAGGTCCATCTAATCAAGACTATGGTTTTTCCTGTGGTCATGTATGGATGTGAGAGTTGGACTGTGAAGAAAGCTGAGCACTGAAGAATTGATGCTTTTGGAGTTTTTCTGTTTGGGGCCACACCCCATGGCATGTGGGATCTTAGTTCCCTGACCAGGGATTGAACTCATGCCTCCTGCAATGGAAGAGAGGAGTCTTAACCACTGGACTGCCAGGGAAGTCCCTGAATTGATGCTTTTGAACTGTGGTGTTGGAGAAGACTCTTGAGAGTCCCTTGGACTGCAAGGAGATCCAACCAGTCCATTCTGAAGGAGATCAGCCCTGGGATTTCTTTGGAAGGAATGATGCTAAAGCTGAAACTCCAGTACTTTGGCCACCTCATGCGAAGAGTTGACTCATTGGAAAAGACTCTGATGCTGGGAGGGATTAGGGGCAGGAGGAGAAGGGGATGACAGAGGATGAGATGGCTGGATGGCATCACGGACTCGATGGACGTGAGTCTGAGTGAACTCTGGGAGTTGGTGATGGACAAGGAGGCCTGGCGTGCTGCGATTCATGGGGTCGCAAAGAGTCGGACACAACTGAGTGACTGAACTGAACTGAACTGAGAACGTAAAGTGGAGGGGCCTTTGGAGAGAGCTGGGGCCCGAGTCCTAGATCTGCGTCATAGCCAACCCACTAAATGACCGTTAACAGGTCCCTCTGGCTCTACATTTCAAAACTCAAAGCCAGTACTTGACTTGGGAGAAAGGGCTCCAGGATGGTCGTGCTGTATCAGCCTCATGGCAAGACAGGGCACGGCTGTATCCCAGCTCCACCCCAGCCCTGAGCTGCCTGCACCTCCCCTCCCAAGGCCAGGGCCACTAAGCTGGAGTCAAGAGGGTGGCAAAAGCGCCACCCATTATGCCTCTGTAGCTGCCAAGATGAACTTAGCATGCATTGTTTGACCTCTCTTTCATTAAAATCCAAAGGAAACTGATAGACTGCATCTAACAAGATGAGATAGAACAGGGATCGATGTCAGCACCTGAACTGGACTTTAAAATCCACGTTGACAAGTGCAGAATGCTGGAGGCAGGACTGAGCAGTGGCATGTATAGGAAAGCTTTCAGGGTTTTTGAGGATGATAAACTTTGTGTAGTTTTAAGAGCTGGTAAGAATAACCATTCACCCTATGGATGGTAATTTTCACCATGTGCTCAGCACAGTCTCAGGCTCTCCTCAGAATAACTTATGGGATAGGTACCTCCCGGTTATTTGCATTTTGCAGAAGAGGAAATGGAGGCATGATTAGAACAATTTACCCAAGACCTCATAGCTAGTAAGTGGTAGAGCCAGGGTTAACCTGGACCCAGACTCAACGCTTTGGCATGAAAGCATGGAATTTAGAACAGACAGACAACAGTCATTCTCTGCTCTGTGCCAAAAATAGCCCATTTTCAGAAGTCTTCTGGTTTGTCTAAGATCAGCACTCCAAGTCTTCATTAGTGGCAAAACAGAGCACATTCAAAAGATGGGGTTTAGGAGCGTTGAGGAAAGCAATGTTTGTGAGTGTTACATTCTTCATCTTCACCTACCCAGGTGCTCCAGCCACAATGTGGGGAGGCAGCCTCGATACCACCCTCAAATCCATTCCCCCACATCCACCCATCACCAGCCTCTTGAGTCACACCCAGCTTTTGTCCCTGTGTGCTGAGTCGCTTCACTCATGTCCAGCTCTTCGTGACCCCATGGACTGTAGCCCACCAAGCTCCCCTGTCCATGGAATTCTCCAGGTAAGAATACTAGAGTGGATTGCCAGGCCCTACTCCAGGGGATCTTCCCAACCCAGGAATTGACAGCTTTTCCCACTTTTTCCACGTCAGTCCCTTATGTCTCCTGAATTGGCAGGCAGGTTCTTTATCACCAGCATCACCTGGGAAGCCCCACACCCAGCTTCAGTTCAGTTCAGTTCAGTCGCTCAGTCATGTCCGACTCTTTGCGACCCCATGAATCACAGCACGCCAGGCCTCCCTGTCCATCACCAACTCCCAGAGTTCACTCAGACTCACGTCCATCGAGTCAGTGCTGCCATCCAGCCATCTCATCCTCTGTTGTCCCCTTCTCCTCCTACCCCTAATCCCTCCCAGCATCAGTCTTTTCCAATGAGTCAACTCTTCACATGAGGTGGCCAAAGTACTGGAGTTTCAGCTTTAGCATCATTCCTTCCAAAGAAATCCCAGGGCTGATCTCCTTCAGAATGGACTGGTTGGATCTCCTTGCAGTCCAAGGGACTCTCAAGAGTCTTCTCCAACACCACAGTTCAAAAGCATCAATTCTTCAGTGCTCAGCTTTCTTCACGGTCCAACTCTCACATCCATACATGACCACAGGAAAAACCATAGCATTGACTAGGCAGACCTTTGTTGGCAAAGTGATGTTTCTGCTTTTGAATATGCACCCTTCAAACTCAAAAGTTTTTTCACACGTGCCACTTTTAAGCCCTTCCTTCTACTTCCAAAACACATCTCAGCTTAGCACACTTCTCTCCCGCTACAGCCATTTCTCCACCCTAAGTCACTATCATCTCCCCCCAGATCACTGCTCACCCTCCTATTCACTCCCTTCTTCACCACTTTGCCAGCAAGCAGGTCTCCACACCACAGCCAGAGAGAGCTCTGAAAACCAAAATGGGACCAGACCACTTCACCACATAAAACCCTTCCATAATTCATACTCTACATTAACTGCAAGCTGGAATCCTAGCACTATGCTATGCTAAGTCACTTCAGTCGTGTCCGACTCTGTGCGACCCCATAGACGGCAGCCCACCAGGCTTCCCCGTCCCTGGGATTCTCCAGGCAAGAACACTGGAGTGGGTTGCCATTTCCTTCTCCAATGCATGAAAGTGAAAAGTGAAAGTGAAGTCTCTCAGTCATGTCTGACTCTTAGCGACCCCATGGACTGCAGCCTACCAGGCTCCTTGGTTCATGGAATTTTCCAGGCAAGAGTACTGGAGTGGAGTGCCATTGCCTAGCTCTGGTTCTACCTAACTCTCCAGGGTCCTCTCCCACAGTCCCCACTCCATGGCCCTCTCACCGTGTTGCTTTTCTTTGGTGTGTTACATGTCCTGGTTCTTCTTACTCAAGGCGCATGCCTTGAGTAAGACTCTCTGCCCAGAAAGCTCTTATTCACCCCTCAACTTCTGTAGCTGCTCTTCCTTACCTTTCCAGCCTGGGCTCAGGGTCATTTCCTGGTTTAGAGGCTCAGACCCTCTTACCACCACCCTCCCCTCTCTTGCATAGCTTCCTACTTTTTCTTTCCTACATGGTACACCACAGTTTGAAATTATGTATATATTTTTGCATTTACTGTAAATTCCATGAGCACAGGGACCATTTTGTTCCATACACACAGCACACTGAAGGCCAAGGCACATTGTAAGTGTTCGATAGATATTTCTTGAGCAAATGAAGAGCCTGGCTAAAAAGAGATTCAGGGAGCCATGATGCTGTCCATGACTGAGGGAAGGCTAGGATCCCTGTGACACCATGTTTCAGAATTGGGACTAATTTACTGAGCAAACATTAATATGGCACTTACTATACTAAACACTTTCTAAACAGTAATCAATTAGTCCTTATAAGAAGAAAGGAAAGATACACCCATCTGAATGCAGAGTTCCAAAGAATAGCAAGGAGAGAAAAGAGCCTCCTGAGTGAACAATGCAAAGAAATAGAGGAAAACAATAGAATGGGAAAGACTAGAGATCTCTTCAATAAAATTAGAGATACCAAGGGAACATTTCATGCAAAGATGGGCTCAATAAACAACAGAAACAGTGTGGACCTAACAGAAGCAGAAGATATTAAGAAGAGGTGGCAAGAAAACACAGAAGAACTATACCAAAAAAGGTCTTTGTGACCCAGATAACCACAATGGTGTGATCACTCACCTAGAGCCATCCTGGAGTATGAAATCAAGTGGGCCTTAGGAAGCCTCACTATGAACAAACTTATGGAGGTGGTGGCATTCCAGCTGAGCTATTGCAAATTCTAAAAGATGATGCTGTTAAAGTGCTGCACTCAATATGCCAGCAAATTTGGAAAACTCAGCAGTGGCCACAGGATGGAAACGGTCAGTTTTCATTCCAATCCCAAAGAAAGGCAATGCCAAAGCATGTTCAAACTACCTCACAATTGCACTCATTTCACATGCTAGCAAAGTAATGCTCAAAATTCTCCAAGCTAAGCTTCAACAGTTCATGAACTGAAAACTTCCAGATGTACAAGCTGGACTTAGAAAAGGCAGAGGAACCAGAGATCAAATTTCCAACATTAGTTGCATCAGAAAAAGCAAGAGAATTCCATAAAAACATCTACTTCTGCTTCATTGACTACACTGAAGCCTTTGACTGTGTGGACCACAACAAACTGTGGAAAATTCTTAAAGAGATGGGAATACCAGACCACCTGACCTGCCTCCTGAGAAACCTGTATGCAGGCCAAGAAGCAGCAGTTAGAACCCAACGTGGAAAACGAACTGGTTCCAAATTGGGAAATGAGAATGTCAAGGCTGTATATTGTCACCCTGCTTATTTAACTTCTATGCAGAGTATATCGTGTAAAATGCCAGGCTGGACAAAGTACAAGCGGAATCAAGATTGATGGGAGAAATATCAACAACCTCAGATATGCAGATAACACCACTTTTACGGCAGAAAGCAAAGAGGAACTGAAGAGTCTCTTGATGAAGGTTAAAGAGGAGAGTGGGAAAAGCTGTCTTAAAATTCAACATTCAAAAAACTAAGATTATGGCATCTGGTTCCATCACTTCATAGCAAATAGATGGGGAAACAATGGAAACAGTGAAAGACTTTATTCTCTTGGGCTCCAAAATCACTGGAGATCGTGACTGTAGCCATGAAATTAAAAGACACTTGCTCCTTGACAATCCTAGACAGCATATTAAAAAGCAGAGACATTACTTTGCCAACAAAGGTCCATCTAGTCAAGGCTATGGTTTTTCCAGTAGCCGTGTATGGATGAATGTGAGAGTTGGACCATAAAGAAGGCTGAGTGCCAAAGAATTGATGCTTTTGAACTGTGTTGCTGCAGAAGACTCTTGAGATCAAACCAGATAATTCTAAAAGGAAATCACTGGAAGGACTGATGCTGAAGCTGAAACTCCAATACTTTGGCCACCTGATGTGAAGAGCCAACTTACTAGAAAAGACCCTGATGCTAGAAAAGATTGAAGGCAGGAGGAAAAGGGGATGACGAAGGATGAGATGCTTGGATGGCATCACCGACTCAATGCACGTGAGTTTGAGCAAGCTCCGGGAGATGGTGAAGGACAGGGAAGCCTGGCATGCTGCAGTCCACGGGGTCACAAAGAGTCGGAGACGACTGAGCGACTGAACAATAAAAAGTCCTCATAAGAGCCCTGTGAATTAGGTACAATATTACCACTGTGTTACAGACAAGAAAGTGAGGTACAGAGGGGCTAAGTAACTTGCCCAAGGCTTCCCAATCACTCAGAGCAGAGTCAGATTCTGAATCAGAGTTCATGTTCTCAAGAACCTCAGTGTGAGGCCCGTGTATGCAAGCTTCAGGAAGTTTGTCTCTGGATCCACAAAAGACGTTCTGTAAATGGTTAAAGATGCCACTGGCTAGGAGGGAGTTAAGTGTGGACAGAGCTGACCTCTGTGACCTGTGAGGCCTGTCTCTCACCTTACACCCTATCCAGGGCTGCTAGGGGACTAAAACGGATGAATGGAACTGAAGATGCTTTGATAAAGTTGGACCATGCTCCCTGAACACAAGGTCATGCCATTCCCCAGGTTGGCCAGCAGTGGAATATCAATGAGGTCTTCTGGTGAGACTGAAGGTCAAGAACAGTACCAGACAGTGAAATTGCTTCCCTTCTGGCCCTGCCTGCCTGCCCTCCATTCCTGACCTTCCCCAGTGCCAGGAGTGGGAGAGGAGAAAGTGAGGCAAAAAGAAGCAAGGAGGCAGTCAACACAAGGAAAGACAGGCTGTCCTTAAAACAACAACCAAAAGTCCCTCCAAACTTAGAGGTCTGGTCTGTGCTCTGAGCTTTTGGATCAAACTGAAACCCTTTGGCCCATCCTGCCTTGCTGGGCACAGGCTTTGTTTTCCCAGCAGATTGCTTTAGCCTGCCCGGAAATTTTCCGGCAAGGGTTCAGTGCAGCCCAGGAAGAGGGCCTGGGGCAAGGAAAGCTAGTAGCACCCATCTTGTGGAGAAGCCAGAGGCCCTGGGGACCTCGGGCAGTTTGTCAGAGCAGCCGGGAAGGCAACTCGAGCCCTGCTCCTCCTCAAGCAGACGGCTGCCGGAGACAGCTGCCGGGCCCAGCCTGCAGGCTCCGTTCAGCTGCTCTGCTTCCGTCTGCCCCAGACAGACCGCCTCGGAAGCTGCGGTGTGGTGGGCAGCACCGAGTGTGGCTGGGAAGACGTCTGGGTCTGGCGGGGCTATGTCCAGGGGACATTGCTCAGCTGCCATCTGCAGACAAACCACAGGACGGGAGGAGGAGAGATGGGGTGGAGGTGGCTCCTGGAGCCTTGGAGAGGGAGGAAAGGAGGCTAGATTAGGCCAGTGAAGGAAAAATAAACACACAGAGTAGAAAAAGGAAAGAGAAGCTTTAAAAAACAAAAAAAAAAAAAAAATGGAGCCATCCACATCCTCCTGGAGGGCAAGATAGAGAAAATGGCTTCATGTTAAACTTCAGCAAGGGCTCTGATAGATCCCAGCTCTCAGGATGCGACCGGCCCACCTTCATCCATTGCCATGTCCTCCTTAGAAGCTAGAAGGAGGGTGTAGTGCCTAGCTGGTGCCATACAAAGGAGAATGAGACTTGATCTCAAGGTCCAAGGAGCTATAAGGGGTAATGGGAAATCCACATTCACCAGTGTGATCAGAAATCACACTTGGCCTTATGGAAAAGCTTGGTAAGTCACGCTCGTTTCAGCCCACCCCCTTCCGCTTACAGACAGACGTGAGCCAAGGTCACACACCTTCTCATTTTGTCAGCCTCTTGGATGCCAGCCGCCTCTGACATTGGCACCCAGTTTGCTGAAGTTGTAGTCGATTGTTGGACTGTGATTGGCAGTCTCTGGGGGAATCTGGGACAACTTACTCGTGGCCAGGCAGAGACAGAGGCAAGCGTGGGGTGGTGTGGCCACACTCGGAACTTAGACAGGCTGGACCTGGAACCCCTGGCTGAAATGCCTCCATGCTTGTGCCTAGACGAATGTCTTCTTGAACAACAAAACACAAAGAAACATAAGGGACTGTAGTCCACCTCCCCTCCTGCCTCCAGCAAACGAGCGAGCAAAGAAAACTACTGTTTGTTCTTGTTCCCCACTGCTGCACCAGGGGGCCCAGTAAAGCCTGGTTTGAATTTCTTATCAGGACTCTGATCAATTTCTGTTGATTAAGAAAGCCGAGAACCTTGGTCGGTAACAGGCCGACCAACGTGACTGAGGAAGGGAAGGCCTTGGGAGGAAGAGACAGAGAGGTAGAGGTGCAGGGTCTTCCTGCCAGAGGTGTTGAGAATGTTTACAGGCCTGGAGGAGAGAGAATAAGAGTCTTGTTCCAAGGATTGCGAATAAATGCTTGAGTTGCCTGGAGGGCACTGAAGCGGAAGGCAAAGCCAGCTTCAGAGGGGCTCAGAAGAGACGCTTCGGGCCTGCGCTTTATCCTGAGAGTAAAAGGAAAGCTGTCCCTCCGCCCTTGTCTAGAACAGCTCTTCTGTGGCCATTTTCCTTTCCTGCCTCTCTTTACAAGGCTCCTAGGTGCCTAGGATACACTTCCTTTAAGCTTGGCCTGGTCAAATCCTGCCCATCCTCCAAGGGCCTGTTCAGATTTCCTTTAGTCCAGGAAGCCTTCTTTGACTACTCATTTCATTTATTCATTCATTCAACAAGTGTACACTAAGCTACTCCAGTGGGCCAGACACTGTGCTAGGCACTGGCCATGAGCAAGCAGATATGTTTCCTATCGTTGTGCAGTCTGTGGAGTTCAGTGGTTTGGAAACTGTGGTGGTATCTCCTCTTTTGATCTCCTCCAGGTACATGGCCTCAAGAGACATGGGTTCAATTCCTGGGCTGGGAAGATCTCCTGGAGGAAGAAATGGCAACCCACTCCAGTATTCTTGCCTGGAAAATTCCATAGACAGAGGATCCTGTCGGGCTACAGTCCATTGGGTCACAAAGAGTCAGACACAGCTGAACATGTACGCAGGTATCAGCCAGTGAGGCTGTCAAGGACGGTTCTGTGAGCAGTCCGCTCACTCCTAGACAGACAGCAGCTTACGGCAGAGACCAGGCCTCCTCATCTCCATCTCTGGGGGTGGCTGGCACAGTGCTGGGCGCTTGGAGTGCTTAGCCCACATTTTAGAGATACCGCTTTCCAACAGCCTGAAACAAAGTGGAAAGTTCCCCTGGCTGACACCCACCCGTTTCCCTGTCCTCCTCAATTCCAACGCAGCCCCTCTGCAGAAAAGAAAGACGGAAGCTCCAGCTGAACCTTTGGCCCCAGGACCCAAAAAGAGGACTGAGGAAAGAGGCAACGCCCGGGCTGGATGCCAGTACGGATGCCTCGGGCCGAGCGGGGTTCTTGGCCCTGTGCTCTCTGGAATGTGACACGAGCCTGCCAGGGCGGCTCAGAGCAGCTCCGCCCTGGACCTGCCTCCTCGGCCTGGACCAGCCACGCTGGCAGCTCCTCCAGGCCTGCTCACAGCGCACGGGTGCCCCGCGGTGGCCAGAAGGCAGGCCAGCTCTCCTGCTTCCTGAGGGCTCGTGTGTCACCAGCACAGAAGGCTCACCTGGATGGGGCGAGCCGTGGCTGCGGCTGAGTTTCCTCCACTCTGACCTGACCGCTCACCTGGGCTCTCTGGGAACGTTCCTGACAGCGTGCAAATTCATTGTCAGGAGAGGCTGGCCACACCCGGTACTGTCTTCCTCCAATTCAGGCACAGACCCAGCACCTGCTTCTGGGCACTCCCCAGTGCAATCTGAAAAACAAGCTCTTCAGAGGTCATTCTAAATGCCCACAGCAGGGCTGGGGCACCCTGTGTGAGACCCCCACCTTCAAGGATGCAGAGGATGAGACAAGGAAGCCAGGCTAATCTGCAGCTTGCCATCCCCATCTAGGCAGAGGCTGGAGGGCAGTCAGAGAGGATGGCAACTGAGGTGAGGCCGAAGGCTAGGGGAGGAGGGGGCTCCCAGGGCTGAGACAGAGCCCTGGAGTCCTGTGAAAGGTTGGTGCACCTCGTTTTAAGTTTTAATTCCCACCTCCCAAAATGCCGTGTGCAGCCACCAGAAAGATGGGTGTTACCCTTCCTGAAGCCATGGAGCGGACAGTCCTATCTCTGTGGCTTTGTGCGGGGCCCCTCATCTCCTGCGCATGAGCCTCCTGGGAGCCATACCACCGCAGTCCTACCAAAAAGCCTGAGCAGAGCTAGACAGAGAAATGCGGCAGGAAAATAGCGTCAGGGCCCAAGACTGGAGGACATCAGGAGGAAGCAAGACCAGAGACGAAAGAGAAACTGCAAGAGGGCAGCTTGAAGAGATAAAGTGCAAGCAACGGTCAGGTCAGTCAATGAACAGGACTGAGTTTACCCACCAGAGAAATGGAGAGCTGAGTGTCCTGAGTGTCCTGTCTATTTGCTAGAGGTTGTATCAGGGCCTTTCAGGCACATGGCGTTTAACTCTCATTTCAGCCAGTCTCGTACAAGAGACCGAAACTTCTGTAAGGAATTTCAGCAATAGTTTGCAGCTCCACGGTGCCATGGCAGATTGCAAATGGCTTCCCTATCATCCTGTCTTCACTGTGAGAAGAGGCATGGCTGGATCGAGAGCAGATAAAAGGAACTCTAGAACTCTGAACACTTAGGACTGAAATCAGGGTCTTCTACTCCAGCTCTGCCTCCAGGAGAAATTAGATTTCAAGGAGAAAAACTGGATTCTTTACCAACTGAGCTATCAGGGAAGCCCAATGAGAACAATGTCATGTCTTAATTAGGCAGCCAACTACTTTTGAAGGGAGGTCCCAGAATCAACCAATCTTTCTTCCCTTCCTCCCTCTAAGATGATTTATGGAGCAATTACAAACTGTTGAGCATGGTGTTAAGTCTGAAGAACAAATGCAGAAAAGAACTAGCCCTTGGCCTTGGGGAACTCACAATCCCCTGAGAAATTTCAGAAAAATGAGGGAGATCTTCACATATATGCCCTTACTTTCAGGACACTTTTTCCCCATCTTTACTTCTGAGTTCCTCGTTGAGGGCCCGGCAAAGCTCCTGCTTCTCCCCACAGCCCAGCATCTTCTGTTTGGTCAAGCTCTGGCCAAGCCCTCCTTCTCCATCCTCTCCCGGAGCTGCTCCAGGGGCTATAGCCAGAGTAGTCTGTGATGCCACAGACAACAGTTCTCGAAAAGCCTTGAGTCTTTCACATATCTGGGCCCCTTTCACATATCTGGACACGGCTGGGCCTAGGGCAGCCTAAATTCTCAAGCCCTAAGTCACACAGACTCCCAAGCCTGGAGCAGATAAACATTCCTTTGGCTTTCAATTTCTTCCCCTCACAGTTACTGATCCAACCATCTCCTTACACATAGAAGCACTCAAAACACCCCACTCTCCATCTTCTGGGAAATCACAGCACGGCCCCCAGAGAGCCATTACCCACGCAGTCCATTCTCAAAGCATTTGCCATCAAATAAACTCAATCTGGCAACCAAAAAATAAAATAAATAATGTTTCAAAATAACTCAATTTCTTGAGAATCCTATGAGAAGGATCAAAACAATACTTCTCAAAATTCTGTTTTTCCTCTCCCGTTTATTTCTCTGTATACCAAATCTGATCCTGTAGTGCTCCTTTCCAAAATTCTTGCCTCCCAAACTCCTCTTTCAGCTCTAGGCACATCCCTTCTTCTCTTCACTTTCTCCTGATTCTGCAACTCAAAGTCCAAAACACACGGACCCCCCACTGGAGAGGTGATGGGAAGACGACTGAGCCAAGCTCTCTCTTCCAGACAAGGGAGAGTGTGAACCCTGGAATATTCATGCAATCATCACTTTTTTGCCATCACAGTAGCTGTCACCACAGATAGCCCTTAGAGATCACACTAAGCCCCAACTAGACAGGACAATTTCTGGACAAAGTGACCATACCAACCTGACTATTCTGGTCAGTCTTGATCTAAATATTCTGTTCCAATTCAAAGCTACAATGGGCTACCATTAGAAAATTGTCCCAATTTTGAGTTGAGGAAAATATGGTCACCGTATCTCTGACCCACCCTTCCTCTTAGCAACCTAAATATATCCTGACTGTATTAAATACTTTCTGTATTGCTATAGTCCAAAAGTCTGTGACCCTCTTTGGAATTCATGTGTTGAAATCCTAACTGCCAGTGTGATGGTATTTGGAGGTGGGGCATTTGGACAATGATCAGGTCACAGGGATAGAGCCCTCACGAACAGATTAGTGCTTCTGTAAAGGAGACCCCAGAGGGCTCCCCAGCCCCTTCTGCCATGCAAGGACGCAGTGGGAAGACAGCGCTTTGTGAGTCAGGAAGTGAGCTTTCATCAGATACCTAATCTGCAGGTAACCTGCTTTTGGATTTCCCAGCCTCCAGAAGGATGAGAAATAAATTCTCATTGTTTGTGAGCCACCCATTCCGTAGTATTCTGTTGTAGCAACCCAATGGCCTAAGACATACCTTATTGTTGACCCATTAGTTGATCTACAATACATATTGTTGATCCATTACTGTCTGTTTGGTCACCTGGAGACCATAGGGTCCTTAAAGTCTCAGACCATGTCTATTCTCCCTCTGTCCTAAGCCTCATGAATAGGTCTGTAGCAGTTAGCTAATGCTGCATAACAAATTATCTCAAATATTAGTGACTTAAAATGATAATAATCATTCATTACTGTTCATTGTTTCTGTGGATCAGGAATCTGAGAATGGCTTGGCTGGGTAGTTCTGATTCAGCTTTCATAAGGTTGTGGTCAACATGTCAGCCAAGGCTACAGTTTCTAAAGGTGTGATTAGGTCTGGAGAACCTACCTCCAGGGTTGCCTACTCACATGGCTGACCAGTTGGTGCTGGCTATTGGGGGAAAGCCTTGATTCCTCTTCAAGGGGAAATTTTCATGTGACCTGAGCTTCATGAACGTGGCTACTAGGTTCCAAAGTTGAACATTTTGAGATAGAGGGAACCAGGCAGAAGCTGAAGTTTTTTGTAATCTAAACTTTGGAAGTCACATGGCATCATTTCTGCTGTGCTCTATTGTTTAAGCGGAGAAGGCAATGGCACCCCACTCCAGCACTCTTGCCTGGAAAATCCCATGGACGGAGTAGCCTGGTGGGTTACAGTCCATGGAGTCGCTAAGAGTTGGAAACGACTGAGCGACTTCACTTTCACTTTTCATTTTCATGCATTGGAGAAGGAAATGGCAACCCACTCCAGTGTTCTTGCCTGGAGAATCCCAGGGACGGGGGAGCCTGCTGGGCTGCCATCTATGGGGTCACACAGAGTCGGACACGACTGAAGCGACTTAGCAACAGCAGCAGCAGCAGCTATTGTTCAAGGCAATCCCAGGACCCTGCTGATTCAAGAGGAAAGGGAACATAAAACCTGCCTCTCACTGGGATGAGTTCCAGTCATGTGTTAAGGAAAGCTTGTGCATGTTCAGCCACATCTGACTCTTTGTAACTCTATGGACTCTATAGCCCTCCAAGCTCCTGTGTCCGTGGAATTCTCCAGGCAAGAACACTGGAGTGGGCTGCCATTTCCTACTCCAAGGGATCTTCCTGACCCAGAAATCAAACCTGCATTTCCTGCATCTCCTGGGAAGCCCAGGGAGAGCTCATGGGATTGGATAAATATACAGATATAGCCACCTTGGGAGAATAGAGAGCCCCCGCATCTCTGGCTCTTGCAAACCCATAACAAATGCTCATGGGTGGACTTTGTATTCACTGGCACCTGGAACTGAAACAGCCATGTCACAAGAGGAAGGAAATTAACTCAGAGTCCTAATTATTCACCACTCTCTGTACACACATCCTGTGCGTGAAATCTTAGATGTCCTCCCTACCCCAACCCTCGCCCTAACCACATGGCTTGCCTTGACCAACAGGCTGTCAATAGACATGAGTTTAGCAGAAGCTTTATAAGGCCCTTGCATGTTTCTCCTGGGGCTCCTGCACTTCTGTCCTTGCTATGAAAATAAACCTGAGCTAGCCCATGGAGTATCTGAGACATGTAGAAAGAAATCGATTTGTCTCAGCTGTCCCAGCCAAGGAAAGCTGACCTACAAATATGTGAGTGGCACCAGGGAAGGTGAGACCCACTCAGCACCTCACAAGCCTGTGAGCTAAACCGACTTCTAGGTTGACGGCCTGAGTTTGGAGGTTGGTCAGTTATGCTGTATATTCGAGGCAATGAGTAACACAGCAATCTCCGACTATCACAGACCTATACAGGTCAGGCTCAGTGTCTATATTAGACAGATTGTTGACCCCCCAGTGTCCACATTCTAATCTTCAGAGCCTGTGAATATGTTACCTTACATGGCAAGCAAGACCTTGCAGATAGGATTAAGTTAAGGATCTTGAGATAGAAAGATCATCTTGCATTTTCAGGGTGGGCCTAATTTAATCACAAAGGTGCTTATGAGAGGGAGGAAGAGGGTCAAAGTCAGAGAGGAGGTGTGACGATAGCAGATTTTGAGTGTGTGTTCCGGCCGTGGAGGGCAGGGCCACAGCTGAGGACTGCAGGCAGCCTCTAGAAGCTGCAAAAGGCCAGGAAATAAATTCTCTCCTAGAGCCTCCAGAAGTAACTCAGTTCTGTTGATATCTTGATTTTCACCTATAAGACACATTTCAGATTTCCGGCCTGCAGAAGTGTAAGAGAATACATTGATTGTTTTAAGTCATTTATGTTTATGGCAATTTGTTACAGCAGCAATAGGAAACCAACATAGTGTTTAACAACTACATTCCCCGGAAACAGTTAGGTGTCACACTATGAGCCTCACATACTCTTCTGGAAAGTGGGGGTGTGTGGTAGATTAAAGTTGGCCACAGACTTTGACTACCCCTCTTTCTGAGATCTGGGTTGGCTTTAGTGGTTTGCTTGACCACTAGAATATGCAAAAGTGATGTTCTGGAACTTGTAAGGCTTGTAACAAGAAAACTTCCTTCCTCCCAGGTGTCGTAAAACACTGCTTAGTAGCCCAGCTCTCCGGCACTTGTTCCAAGCCAGGCAGCTGGTTATCCTTCCTCAATTTTTACCAAAATGTCTACTGACACCTCCCCTCCAGTCCCTTCAGACTCTTTAGGGGGTTCTAGAATGAAATTTTTGGAGAGGTACCCACTGAGCAACTGCACAGAAGCCCAGTTTTCTTCCAGAGTTACAGCTTGGCTCCCCTCTGTGTGCTGTTCCTTCCACTGCTTCTGGAGGCAGGGAGGCACTGACAGCTCTCCTTGGAGCGTTCATCCCAGGCTCTGCCCATGCCTGCCATCTCCCGGAAGCCGGTGGGTTAGGCTAGAGTGTGCTGGGGTTGAACAGGTGGGGAGTGTAGTTCATCAGAAGGTCTGGGAATTAGAGCCTAGAATTGGAGCTGGACTGGGACGAGGAAGAAGGGAACAAGCTTCTGCCTTTAATTAGAGGAAGTGTTGGTGCATTCCAGGGAACAAGTTCCTGCCTTTAATTAGAGGAAGTGTTGGTGCATTCCAAAGCTTCTAATTTATTTACTCCAACTTCCCTCTTCCACTTCCCTTTTGCAGCTATGACCGCCAGATCTGCGTTTGTCAAATGTAGGAATAGCATCACCATTTTCAACAATGAAATTTTCAACCTTTCACAAAAGATGCTATCTATAATTTAAAAATAGATTTTCCACCTCCCCTCTTTTCAAGCACTAGCCTAGCTGTTTCCAGCTTTATATATGTTATGCGTCTCTCTGCATTTTCTCAAGGAAATGGTAGGGTCTAGGAGTTAAGAGTGTGGATTCTGGAGTCAGACAGACCTGGGTTTAAATCCCAGCTTGCCTCTTAATAGTCATACAAGTGAGTTACTAAGGCTCTGTAAGCCTTGGCTTTCTTTTCTGAAGAATGGAGTGAATTATAGGGCTATTTGAGGAATTCAGTAAGACAGACCACATCAACAGCCTGGCTTACAAGTGCTGTAGCAATTGTTATTTAGACTCTCATTGCTTGGTTAGCTCTGAATAAGTCAGTACACAACTGACTTCTCCCCTGGTTCTTTATCTAGAGGACAAGAATCTGGGGAGATAGGCACAAAGGACCTTGACCCAAGGTGTTTCCGTTCTCAGTTCCCACTGTGGGTAAGGTCAGAGGAGGTGGGCTCCTGAGTTCAGAAATAGACCTAGATTTGATGAGAGACCCTAGGGCTTGCGGAGGTGTATCATCCTCTCTGTTCTGTTCATTTCTCTGCTCTAGTGACAGACCTTCTAGCCTCAGTCTCATATTCCACAGAGAAAATTTATCAAGGTAAGGCTTCGTGAGAGCTGGTTTTGGAGGACAGAGCACCATTCAGAGAACTGGGAGAATAAAAATATATGCCCAAGTCCACGTCTGTGGGTGTATTTGAAAGTGGAAGACGCTTGAAAAAATGCAGAACTGAATGATGGCATTAATCGAGTCACCCCCTGCTTGCAGGACCTGACTGTGAC
Source organism: Bos mutus (assembly GCF_027580195.1). Taxonomy (NCBI): domain Eukaryota; kingdom Metazoa; phylum Chordata; class Mammalia; order Artiodactyla; family Bovidae; genus Bos; species Bos mutus. The sequence continues at coordinate 639,551 of NC_091632.1, forward strand.
AAACAGGTAAATCCCCAGTTTTCCAGGGGGACGTCAGCCAATGGTTTGGGGGCCAGTTGAAATGTAAATGCTCCCGATGTTTAATGTAAATCCCTGCCCTGAAGCCAGCCTAAGCCCTGTTCTCCCTTCGCAACAGTGAGCAGGCAGGCAGAGGGCCCTCTTCCTCAGAAAGCGCATTTTCCAACTCCATGGTTACAGCCCATCCCAGGGGAAGTCGCTGAAGGCAGGCGGTTCCGTGGCTCCACCTCACAAAGTTTTTGGTGGGGGAGGACAGAACTCACTTCAGAGGAGCGAGTGAGGCCGCTGTTCCAGACATCAAGGCTGCCGGGCGTTGAATACATAAAGGTCACCGCGGCCTGTGTCTGGAGCCTCCTCTGGGCTCCCCTTAGCAGCAGGCACCAAAACACTGTATTCATGACCCATTACACCAACTGAGGTGGCAGCAGCTACGAGATTGCAAAACATTTTCCATCCTCAGCCCCTGCTCTGGTAACTTCACTCTTCATTGCTAATACTTCTAGTTTTTCCATATTTACCTCAGATGAATGAATGACTAGATTCAGAAGGGTTTTTTTTGCGGGGGGGATGATTTTTGGTTTTTTTCAGTGAAATGGTTGGAAAATTACTGCTAACACTACAATGATCCTTTTTCTCCTGTCTTTTTTTTTTTTAAGAGACTGGGGTTGGAATAATTTTTTTTTTTCTTCTTCTTCTAAAAGGTACCTAAAGATTTAGATTTATAGTACGTGACCACTTGTCTTATATTTTCTCAGAAAGCTCCAGTTTTTTAAAAGGAATTTGTAAAATCTGTACATAAATATGATTTAAATTCTACGAAGCACTATTCACAAACTAATATGTACGAGAAGTGTGATTCATTTTCTTTCATTTCTATTTTGACTTTTTATTCAGCTGGGCTGGCAGAATCTTTGAGAACCAACCTCCTTCCTCAAGGTGGTGTCTAATGCCTAGATCTGATTCTCAGTGGGCCTCTTTGCAGAGAAAGCCTCCTCCAAGACCTCAGCCACCCTCCTTGGTCTGGGTGGGTGGGACTCCGGGTGAGTAGATGCCCTGTGCTCTGCCCGGAGTCCCTTCAGGCTGATGGCTCTCTCCGTTATTCTCTGCCACTCTTGGAAGGTTCTGGAGCTCCAACCATGTGCCAGAACAAACAGGAGCCTCCATAAGGCCTTCCACTGAGTTAGGCAGTCTGGCAACATTTCTCTACACACTTGTTGCCTGGAGCTGTCCCGTCGGTGAGGCGCAGACTGCCTGTTCTTGGACCCCTCTTATCTCCCTGGGGTTCTCCCCTCTCTGAGGCTCAGCCTGGTCACTGAGGGAAGAAATGGGTGCAGGGCCAGATTTTCAAAACCTCCTCAGTATTTGTGCCCCTTTTGTTGCCCTCCCTCAACTCTGTCTGAATTTTAGGAGGTGTCCCTCTGGCTGGGGTGATGGAGTCTCACATTTCTCTCCCAAGCCTTGTATCTAGTCTGCATTCTAATCAAGGGGACAACACTGGGCAGAGGGTGATTTTTGCTCCATTGATACCACACTGCCCGAGGCAATGAGTCAAGCGATCCCCAGCTTTGGTGAGAAAGGGCAAAGAGAAGAAGACAGCAAAGAGGGGACGCATAAGTCAACAGTTCTGAGAGCTTTCCTCCCCAGCCTGAAGACTCAGCCCTTTAGCATGTTGACCATATGTCTGTATTTTGTATGAGAGCCCTCAGTTAGAGTTATTTTATTATTTAAAAGGAGACTCTTTATTAAATCTGTAGCTAAATTTGTTTTAAGCTCTGGCAGGGCTTTCTATATAAATACATTAAAGATGGGAGAAAGTGGGAGGCCCCTGAGCTGTGCCTTGCTTTCCTCTGCAGATGTGTTGCATCTTTTTTTTTTTTGTGTGTGTGTTGCATCTTTCAAAGTGGTGGTGTCCAGAGGTCCCTTGGCTCACCTGGGTTGGAATCAAACAATGCTCAAAAACTCTTCCCCAGAATAGGGGAGTGTCCCTGAGCACTTCCAGCTCCCAAAAGACAGTGCATGTGCTCCCTGGTTCCCTAAGCCTGACAGGGCAGCTTGCCCCTCATCGAGAGAACTGTGGAATCCTGTCTGCTTCAAGGGCTCTTTCCAAAATGATCTCCCAAGCAGATCACGCCTGAACTTGGAGTAGTCACTCACACCCCTCTCATTTCATTCTCTTCTTGTCCCTTCCTCCAAGGATAGCATCCTGCATACTAGCATTTCCTAGTATGTAAATAGCTTATAATTAGGGTTTGTTTTACCTAGTGTGGTGTTCTTAATAAAGGTAAGTGTCATGTGTATGAGTCATATCCAAGCCCCATCTGCTTTCTCTCTCCTGCCTACCCTGAACCACCCCAGGGTCATTCCAGCTGCCCCCAGGATTTCAGCCGGCCCTGATGTGCAGATGACCGAGTCGCTCTGTCCGCCTACATTTCCCACTAAACCCCACACCTTTGCACCCACGTGCCTGCTAGACTTCCACTTAGAGGTCAAACTTGAAACATCTCAAATTCAAGTTGTTCAAGAGTGGACTCCTTAATTTCTTCCATAAACCTGAGGGTCCTTTGCATTCCATATTCTAGTGTATTGTAGTCCACAGGATTTTTGGTCCATGCATCTCTGGATGGACTGGTGGTGGTGGGCATGTTTATGAACCTCCTAAAATTCTTCGCAAGATTTTCCGTGAACATTTGTTTCCTGCCTGCAAATAGAGATGGTAGATTTTTCAGATCCTGACTGAAGAGCAAAGTGAACCCTGAGCGAGAGAGTCAAGCTCATGTCTGTTTCTCTGGCTGCGTTTCTTGGCAGTCCGCCCTGACTCCCAGCCACACACCTGAATCTGTGCTCTCGGGCAGTGACTGACTCTTGGAGTTCCTGGAAAACGCCATCAATCTCATGTATGCTTGCTCTTCTGCTGAAGGGTGTTACCCACCTACTTTGCATGCAACCTTCAAGCAGCACCTCCTCTGGGAAGTCTCCTCTGCCTGACCCAGGCAGAGCTGATCAGCCTTTCCCTAGTGCCCCACCTCCATATGGCATCCATCATACTGCAGGGCAGCGTCTTGCACCCTGGGTGTGCCTCAGATTCCCTGTGCATTGTTCAATGAAATGCAGATGCTCCAGCCTTGCTTCCTTCCTCAGTAAATCAAAATTATGAGAGAGAGAGAGGCTCCTAGAGGACCCTAAAGTGCACTCTGCATGCTAAACCACAGTTGTAGGGCCTTTTATGGGTTCATATTAGTTGGACGCACCAGACTATGAAGTCCTTGAGAACAAGGATCTTGTTTCAGTCACTTCCCCAATCCCTGTAGCACTTGGAACAGTGCCAAAGCACGGTAGAATGAGCTAAGCCTGACACTGGCCTACTGGGAGCCCGATACCATTCTGGGGATTTTCATATACAGACATTTAGCACCTACTATTTCCCCATGAGGCATATCATTGATCCCATTTAGAGATGAGGAAATATTTGTGAATGAATGAACAAGTGAATAATTCTTTATAGAAAGCTGGTTGGTGTAAAGATATCTGAAAGTGATTTATTTCATAAACATGACTTCTAAAGGGGCAAGAAATAGCTCACTCCGCTCTGATCATGCCCAGGGAGGGAAGAACAAGAGAATCCAGGAATAGACATGATGATTTTCTGGAAAAGAAACCTACTCAGGCGGTGGCAGAACCAGACCAGGGTTGCCAGAAATTCACCCAAGAGGACTCAGCACAGCCCAAGCTGAGCCCACTTCTTCCAGACTGGAGGTGTTGGCACAGGCAGGCTCAGAGGCCACCGGCAGAGGGAGGGCCACGGTCCTGTCTCCTGCCTCCCCCTCATGGCCGGTAAGAACAAGGCCCAGCCTCTAGCTGCCATTTGCCCTCTAGGGGGCAAAGTGATCAGGAACATAGTTTAAATCATGCAATTGTTATAAAGCCCTTGCCTACATAGGCCACTGGGCCCATTCAAAGCCACCCTCAAGCTGAACAATGCCTTTGCCATCACAGAATTCTGATCCTCACAACAGAAGTAATCGGGGGACCACTCCCAGCCAGTGGTTTGTTTAAAAGGGCACGTAGGAATCAGAAAACAGTGCAGAAAGGCGGCGTGCAAGACCACACTCACACCACAACCACAGCACCGGAGTGACCCATCCTTGTTCTCGTTCCATTTTCCAGGGTCCTGCTCTTCAAGGACCACCTCCTCCAGAAGCCTTCCCAGAAACTGCACACAATCTCCTCTGTCAGGCATCTACACCCAGCTCAACCCAGGGCCTTCCCTCATGTGGATCTTTCCCTCTCCCCAGGCTGCCAGTCCCAGCTTCCCCAGGGGGCCGTGAGCCCCTCAGACAGGCAAACCTCCCATAGGAGCAGCACCCCACTGGAGCTCAGGAGGAAACAGCCTGACTGTTCTGCTTACCAACAAGTCTTAAAAAATTAAAACCCTCCCAGCTAAAATAACATCCAGCTATCTGAGTGAAGGATTTGCCCTTACATTTTAACATAGATTTTAGGGTTGTGCCAAGACAGTTTTCCAGAGACACAACATAGCAAGAGGTTAAAAGAGTCCTAAACTCTAGACTGAGACCTCTTGGATTTAAATTCCAGCTCTGTCACTTGCTAACTGTAAATTCATGGGCAAGCTCCTTAACCTTGCTGTACCTCAGTTTCCTCACCCATAAAATTGGTATAATAATACTCATCTCACATGCTAGTAATGCTCAAAATTCTCCAAGCCAGATTTCAGCAGTATGTGAACCGTGAACTTCCTGGTGTTAAAGCTGGTTTTAGAAAAGGCAGAGGAACCAGAGATCAAATTGCCAACATCCGCTGGATCATGGAAAAAGCAAGAGAGTTCCAGAAAAACATCTATTTCTACTTTATTGACTATGCCAAAGCCTTTGACTGTGTGGATCACAATAAACTGTGGGAAATTCTGAAAGAGATGGGAATACCAGACCACCTGATCTGCCTCTTGAGAAATCTGTATGCAGGTCAGGAAGCAACTGTTAGAACTGGACATGGAACAGCAGACTGGTTCCAAACAGGAAAAGGAGTACGTCAAGGCTGTATATTGTCACCCTGCTTATTTAACTTACAGGCAGAGTACATCATGAAAAACGCTAGACTGGAAGAAACACAAGCTGGAATCAAGATTGCTGGGAGAAATATCAATAACCTCAGATATGCAAATGACACCACCCTTATGGCAGAAAGTGAAGAGGAACTAAAAAGCCTCTTGATGAAAGTGAAAGTGGAGAATGAAAAGTTTGGCTTAAACCTCAACATTCAGAAAACGAAGATCATGGCAACTGGTCCCATCACTTCATGGCAAATAGATGGGGAAACAGTAGAAACAGTGTCAGACTTTATTTTGGGGGGCTCCAAAATCACTGCAGATGGTGACTGCAGCCATGAAATTAAAAGACGCTTACTCCTTGGAAGGAAAGTTATGTTCAACCTAGATAGCATATTCAAAAGCAGAGACATTACTTTGCCAACAAAGGTCCGTCTAGTCAAGGCTATGGTTTTTCTTGTGGTCATGTATGGATGTGAGAGTTGGACTGTGAAGAAGGCTGAGCACTGAAGAATTGATGCTTTTGAACTGTGGTGTTGGAGAAGACTCTTGAGAGTCCCTTGGACTGCAAGGAGATCCAACCAGTCTATTCTGAAGGAGATCAGCCCTGGGGTTTCTTTAGAAGGAATGATGCTAAAGCTGAAACTCCAGTACTTTGGCCACCTCATGCAAAGAGTTGACTCATTGGAAAAGACTCTGATGCTGGGAGGGATTGGGGGCAGGAGGAGAAGGGGACGACAGAGGATGAGATGGCTGGATGGTATCACTGACTGGATGTGAGAGGGTAACAGGCAGGAAGGCCAGGGCTCTCCAAATAGAGGAAATAGCCTGCAAGTGTCAGACATTTTTATCTCTCTTAAGCGGCAGGAGGAAACAAACTAGCAATATTTTTTCCTTCTCTATACAAATTTAAAGGGAGGTTTCTCTTAAAATATTGTGTTGCCATAATGACACCCGGTTTCGCCTGAAGTTAGCTATTCTCGAGTCTAGAGATAACCAATGCCCTTTTCTTATGGAAATATTTGTCTTAAGCTATGCTAATGTACTATGCCTTTACCCCAAACTCTGTCTCCAAGTCGGTCCGCCTCTTGGCCCAGAACCTACTTGACAAACCAGTATGGATATTGTTCCCCTAATCTATGTAAATGAAACTATTTGTATGGTGGTCTGCCCTTCTTCAAGATTCAAGTTAATCATTTTATGGCCCAGGATAAACCATTTATCCCAAAATGCATCTTATGGGTGAGGGGCCTGGTGCCATTCTGAATTTTAAGATATTCCTTTCTTTCATTAACAGACTGCTAGTGACTATATAACATCCAGCTAAAGACCAGCAGGGGGGTACTCTTTCTGCCCCCTTCTGATGCCTATGTCAGAAGCTTTCTCTATCTCCTTTATACTTTAATAAAACTTTATTACACAAAAGCTCTGAGCGATCAAGCCTCGTCTCTGGCCCCGGATTGAATTCTTCTCCTCCGGGGGCCAAGAATCCTGGTGTATTCGCGTGATTCAACAACAACCTTTCAGATGGACGTGAGTCTGAGTGAACTCCGGGAGTTGATGATGGACAGGGAGGCCTGGCGTGCTGCGATTCATGGGGTCGCAAAGAGTCAGACACGACTGAGCGACTGAACTGAACTGAACTGAATAGCCATGTGAGGAGCATTAAAGAGTTAGTATACATTTTGGACAGTGTCTGCCACATGAGCAGGAGTTCATGATATGATCCTCTCATTAATTAAATTGATGTGATTCTCACAATACTAGAAAGTGGATAAAAATGTCTCCTCTTCACAGAAGAGGAAACCAGGCTCAGAGAAGTTTTGTGACCTGCCTCAGACAACACAGCTAATACATGAGCACATGGCTACTCACAGCCAGGACTCTGAGCTCCACAGACGTGGCATAAAAAAACCCTGAAACCCGGCATCCTTACCACGCCTCCATCTCCCCCTCCCCTGGCATTCCTGTGGCCTCCCCACACATTCTGGAAGCCTCCCAATAGCAGTTGCTTTCCCACCCTAAATCTACCAGAGACTGAGGGGATGATGTTCCCCTTGCCACACGCGTACGTTTCTGGCTTGTGCAGAGAGCCACATATGGCCCACTCAGAGCCCAGTTGACAGTGCTGGTGGGCACTGTGGGTGGGCAGGGGCCACACCCTCATCTGGCTCCCGTGACCCAGTTTACTCAGGTCCCTAGATCATCTCCTAGAGCCACCCTGCCGGGCTTTGCTGACACAGCCTCCCGGGCCCAGTGCAGCGGGGCTGTCAGAGCAGGAGGCCTGGACCACAGGTCTCTGCCCTAAGCTGGCATGATACAGGAGCTGGGCCAGAAGGAGATGGGCTCAGTACCTTAAACAGCTGCTGATGGAGAGCGGGCTAAGGAGCTTGCTGTGCACAGGAGCCAGGTGCTACCTGAGAGGAGACTGACGGCACACAGGAGATTTGGGTGGGATTCTCAGACAGACATGACCTGGATGGAGCTTCACCAGCTGTAGCATGAATGTGATCCCGTCATGGTGTCCTGGGCTTGTAACTCACCCAGCCCCTTCCATGTAAATGTTGCCTCTCTAGGTCTCATAACTACCCTCTCAGTTAGGTACTGTTATCTCCATTTACAGATGAGGAACTGGAACTCAGAGCTCCAATCTCCAATTTAGGGGGTCTTGCTATGGAGAAGGCAACGGCACCCCACTCCAGTACTCTTGCCTGGAAAAATCCCATGGATGGAGGAGCCTGGTGGGCTGCACTCCATGGGGTCACTAAGAGTCGGACACGAGTGAGCGATTTCGTTTCACTTTTCACTTTGATGCCTTGAGAAGGAAATGGCAACCCACTCCAGTGTTCTTGCCTGGAGAATCCCAGGGACGGGGGAGCCTGGTGGGCTGCTGTCTATGGGGTCGCACAGAGTCGGACACGACTGAAGCGACTTAGCAGCAGCAGCAGCCATGGACTTCACTGTTGTACAACACAGATCTAAGCCAGGAGACCAGGCAGGTCTCAGATGTGTGTGTGAGCGGACGACACTGGGGAGCAGCGTCTGCCCACGTTCTGATCACTGCCAGGTGGGAATGCAGCCTGGATTCAGGACTACAGGGTCTTTGGGTTTTTCCAGAGAAGCTGGAAATCTGGATTTTTAAAATGTGAAATTTCCCATTTTCTAATGTTGGTAGCTCGGAGAAGGCAATGGCACCCCACTCCAGTACTCTTGCATGGAGAATCCCATGGACAGAGGAGCCTGGTGGGCTGCAGTCCATGGGGTCGCACAGAGTCAGACACGAGTGAGCAACTTAACTTTCACTTTCCACTTTCATGCATTGAAGAAGGAAATGGCACCCCACTCCAGTACTCTTGCCTGGAGAATCCCACGGACGGAGGAGCCTGGTAGGCTGCAGTCCATGGGGTCGCACAGAGTTGGACACAACTGAAGCGACTTAGCAGCAGTAGCAGCGGCAATGTTGGTAGCTAATTTAATTTAGTTTAAAATGTCTAGCAGACTAAACAAAACACCTTCTTGGGCTGGACTTGTCTAAGGCTGCCAATTTGCAGACTTAGGCCTGCACACTGCCTCTAAGATGCGAATAAGGCTGCAATAAGCCCCATCCTTCTCAATTGAATTAAAATGCTCAAATGACCCATGTAGGTCATACATGTGTAAGTCAAACAAACCAATGATTGAGTAATTATTTACTGGATACCTGTAGATCAGACTTAGTTTTAGGGATACAGGATGTATCTTGCTTGATTGATAAAAACAGAAAAAACATCAAACTCATGGAATTCATATTCTAATTGGCAGACATATGATAAAGATAAATTTGAAAATTTTTTAAGGAGAAAAAGAAGGCAGAAAGAGGACTTAAGTTTTATGCAGGCTTCTTGATTTCAGACAGGGTAGCCAGAGATAGCCACTGAGAAGGTAAAATGTGATAAAGACTTGAAGTCAGGGAGGGAGGGAGTCACACAGGTATTTGCAGGGAGAACAAACAGAAAGAGAAAATAGCAAGTACAAAAGCCCTGAGGTCCAAGGAGGGTTCTGGAGTGGTTGAGAAACAGGAAGGAAGCAAGGGGGGCCGGGAGAAGGGTGAAGAGCAGTATTAGTGATGAGAGACAGGAGAGTGAGGGAGAGAAGGCCGAAGAACCTAGGGCTTCCGATCTCACTTGGAGGTAGACAGGAAGCCATCGGAGTGACAAGGTCATTACTGCTTCCGTGTTGAGGATCAACTGAAGAGAACCAAGGAAGGAAGCAGAAAGAGCTTTTAAAAGGCTAGTGCGATAACATGGGTAAGGAGATGGTGGCTCCTGAGGCTGCAGTGCAGAGCAGTATGTGAGCGCATCGAGGCTGGAGCACTCCCAGGGGCAGGGAGGTGCCACCTCCACTCTTGCTGGATCAGGCAAGGGCCTGGAGCAGAGCTGTGCTGCTCCCACCAGTTTTGCTCCCCATCTCCTTCTGTGGGATCTTGGGCATCCCTGCCAGGGGGCAATGAAGAAGTATAAGATACAGATCTTCAATATGGGTGCTACCCGTGTGGCTTTTGACAGGTTGTTAACCTGAATCTCAGTTTCTTTATTTTTAAAGTGGGGATAAAAATGAAAATGAAGCAATATATTAAGGTTCTTAACATATTGCCTGGCATGTAGTAGCCATTAAATGTGTGAAAATTATGATAATGATGATGATGATGATGAAAAGACTAAAACAAGGGGAACAAGATTAACTTAGGATAGGACATGTGTGTGTGTGTGCTCAGTCGTGTCCAACCCTTGGTGATCCATGGACTGTAGCCTACCAGGATCCTTTTCCATGAAATTTTTTAGGTGGCATAGTTGTTTAGTTGTTGTGGACCACAAAAAACTGTGGAAAATTCTTAAAGAGATGGGAATACCAGACCACCCTACCTGCCTTCTGAGAAATCTGTATCAGGTCAAGAATCAACAGTTAGAATCGGACATGAAACGGACTGGTCCCAAATTGGGAAATGAGTACATCAAAGCTGTATACTGTCACCCTGCTTATTTAACTTCCATGCAGAGTACATCATGTGAAATGCTGGGCTGGATGAAACACAAACTGGAATCAAGATTGCCGAGAGAAATACCAATAACCTCAGATATGCAGATGACACCACCCTTATGGCAGAAAGTGAAGAGGAACTAAAGAGCCCTTGATGAAGGTGAAAGAGCAGAGTGAAAAAGCTCAACATTGAAAAAAACTAAGATCATGACATCCAGGCCCATCGATTCATGACAAATAGATGGGAAACAATGGAAACAGTGACAGACTTTATTTTCTTCTCTAAAATCACTATAGATGGTGACTGCAGCCATGAAATTAAAAGACGCTTACTCCTTGGAAGTAAAGCTATGACCAACCTAGACAGCATATTAAAAAGCAGATATTATTTTGCTGACAAAGTTCTGTGTAGTCAAAGCTATGGTTTTTCCAGCAGTCATATACAGATGTGAGAGTTGCACCATAAAGAAGGCTGAGTGCCAAAGAATTGATGCTTTTGAACTGTGGTGTTAGAGAAGACTCTTGAGAGTCCCTTGACCTGCAAGGATCTCCTTGCAGTCAATCCTAAGTCAATCCTAAGAAAATCAGCCCTGAATATTTTTTGGAAGGACTTATTCCGAAACTTTGAAAGGAATGATGCTAAAGCTGAAACTCCAGTACTTTGGCCACCTCATGCGAAGAGTTGACTCATTGGAAAAGACTCTGATGCTGGGAGGGATTGGGGGCAGGACGAGAAGGGGATGACAAAGGATGAGATGGCTGGATGGTATCACTGACTGGATGGACGTGAGTCTGAGTGAACTCCGGGAGTTGATGATGGACAGGGAGGCCTGGCATGCTGCAATTCATGGGGTCGCAAAGAGTCGGACATGACTGAGCGACTGAACTGAACTGACTGATGCTGAAATTTCAATACTTTGGCTACCTGATGCAAAGAACTGATCATTAGAAAAGACCCTGATGCTGGGGAAGATTGAAGGCAGGAGGAGAAAGGGACAACAGAGGATGAGATGGTTGGCTGGCATCATCAACTCGATGGACTCATATGAGTCTGAGCAAGCTCTGGGAGTTGGTGATGGACAGGGAAGCCCATGGGGTCGCAAAGAGTTGGACACAACTGAGCAACTGAACTGAACTGAGACCATGGTGGCACAGGTGGTAGAATCCACCTGCCAACGCAGGAGACGTAGGTTCAATCTGTGGTGGGAAAGATTCCCTGGAGAAGGGAATACCAACCACTCCAGTATGCTTGCCTAGAAAATTCCATAGACATAGGAGCCTGGTGGCTACAGACCATGGGGTCACAAGGAGTTTGACACAACTGAATACACACACACACATGCAAATCAGACCAGCCTTCAATCTTGGGAGCAATCAGGAACAAAAGGAAAAAATAATTGGTGTTAAAGAATCATTTATACATTACATAAATATGCATTTGTAAGGCCTCCACAAACAACAATTTCGCATTGTTGCACTTCTTTTTCTTAGGGATGGTTTTGGTTGCCACTCCTTGTACAATGTTACAGACCTCCATCTATAGCTCTTCAGGCACTCTTGTCTATTAGATCTAATCCCTTGAATCTGTTTGTCACTTCCACTGTATAATCATAAGGGTTTTGGTTTAGGTCATACCTGAATGGTTTAGTGGTTTTCCCTACTTTCTTCACTTTAAGGCTGAATTTTGCAATAACTGGTTCATGATCTGAGCCACAGTCAATTTGTGGTCTTGTTTTTTCTGACTGTATAGAGCTTCTCCATCTTCGGCTACAAATAATATAATCAATCTGATTTTGGTATTGACCACCAGGTGATGCCCATGTGTAGAGTAGTCTCTTGTGTGGTTAGAAAATGGTGCTTGCTGTGACCAATGTGTTCTCTTGGCAAATCTCTGTTAGCCTTTGCTCTGTGCTCTGCTTCATTTTGTACCCCAAGGCCAAACTTGCCTGTTACTCCAGGTATCTCTTGACTTCCTACTTTAGCATTCCAGTCCCCTATGATGAAAAGGACATCTTTTTTTTTGGTGTTAGTTCTAGAAGGTCTTGTAGGTCTTCATAGAACCATTCAACTTCAGCTTCTTCAGCATCAGTGGTTGGGGTATAGACTTGGATTACTAGGTTGTTGAAATGTTTGCCTTGAAAATGAATTGAGATTATTCTGTCGTTTTTGAGATGGCACCCAAGTACTGCATTTCTGACTCTTTTGTTGACTATGAGGGCTACTTCATTTCTTCTAAGGGATTCTTGCCCACAGTGTAGATCTGAATTAAATCTGAATTAAATTTGCCCATTCCAGTCCATTTTAGTTCACTGATTCTTAAAATGTCTATGTTTACTCTTGCCATCTCCTGTTGGACCATGTTCAATTTACCTTGATTCATGGACCTAACATTCCAGGTTCCTATGCAATATAGCTCTTTACAGCATTGGACTTTACTTTCACCACAAGGTATGTCCACAACTGGGCACTGTTTCCTCTTTGACTCAACCTCTTTATTCCTTGTGGAGCTATTTCTCCACTCTTCTCCATTAGCATATTGGACACCTGCTGACCTGTGGGGTTCATTTTTCAGTGTCATATTTTTTTCCCTATTCACATTGTTCATGGAGTTCTCAAGGCAAGAATACTGAAGTGGTTTGCCATTCCCTTCTCTAGCAGACCACATTGTATCACAACTCTCCACCATGACCCATCTGTCTTGGGTGGCCCTATACGGCATGGCTCATAGTTTCATTAAGTTACACAAAGTTGTGATCCACGTGATTATTTCGGTTAGTATTCTGTGATTGTGGTTTTCATTCTGTCTGCTCTCTGATGGATGAGGATGAGAGGCTTGTGCAAGCTTCCTTGCAAACTAGGTCTTGCTCTGGTGGGCAGGGCCATGTCCATTAAATCTTTAATCCAATTTTCTGCTGATGAGTGGGGATGTGTTTCCTCCCTGTACTTCGGCCTGAGGTCAAAGTGGTAGGGGTAATGGAGACATTCTCCATATGTACTTATTCCAGCACACTGTGCCTCCTAGGACTGCTGCTGCCAATGACCCTGACCCCGCAGCAGGCCACCGTCAATCCATGCCTCCACTGAAGACTCCCAAACACTCATAGGCAAGTCTGGCTCAATCTTTTGTGGGGTCACTGCTCCTTTCTCCTGGGTCCTGGTGCACAAACCTTCATTTGTGCCCTCCAAGAGTCAGCTAAAAGCTAAAAGGAAAAATGTATGATATTCCCATCCTAATGTAGAGTTCCAAAGAATAGAAAGGAGAGATAAGAAAGCTTTATTAAGTGAACAATGCAAAGAAATAAAGGAAAACAATAGAATGGGGAAAACTAGAGATCTCTTCAAGAAAGTTAGAGATATCAAGGGAATATTTCATGCAAAGATGGGCACAATAAAAGACAGAAACAGTGAGGACCTAACAGAAGCAGAAGATATTAAGAAGAAGTGGCAAGCATACATAGAAGAACTGTACAAAAAATGTTTTAATGACTGGATAACCACGATGGTGTGATCACTCACCTAGAGCCAGACATCTGGGAGTACAAACTCAAGTGGGCCTTAGGAAGCATCACTACGAACAAAGCTAGTGGAGGTGACAGAATTCCTGCTGAGCTATTTCAAATCCTAAAAGATGATGCTACACTCAATATGCCAGCAAATTTGGAAAACTCAGCAGTGGTCACAGGACTGGAAAAGGTCAGTTTTCATTCCAATCCTAAAGAAGGGCAATGCCAAAGAATGTCCAAACTACCACACAATTGCACTCATTTCACATAGTAGTAAGGTAGTGCTCAAAATCCTTCAAGCTAAGTTTCAACAGTATGTGAACCAAGAACTTCCAGATATACAAACTGAGTTTAGAAAAGGTAGAGGAACCAGAGATCAAATTACCAACATTCGTTGGATCATAGAAAAAGCAAGTGAATTCCATAAAAATATCTACTTCTGCTTCATTGACTATACTGAAGCCTTTGATTGTGTGGATCATAACAAACTGTGGAAAATTCTTCAAGAAATGGGAATAACAGACCACCTCACCTGCCTCCTGAGAAACCTGTATGCAGGTCAAGAAGCAACAGTTAGAACCTGATATGGAACAATGAACTGGTTCCAAATTGGGAAAGGAGTACATTAAGGCTGTATACCATCACCCTTCTTATTTAACAGAGTACATCATGTGAAATGCCAGGCTGGATGAAGCACAAGTTAGAATCAAGATTGCTGGGAGAAATATCAATAACCTCAGTTATGCAGATGACACCACCCTTATGGCAGAAAGTGAAGAGGAACTGAAGAGCCTCTTGATGAAAGTGAAAGAGGAGAGTGAAAAATCTGGCTTAAAACTTAACACTCAAAAAACTAAGATCATGGCATCCAGCCCCATTGATTCATGACAAATAGATGGAGGGGAAATGGAAACAGTGACAGACTTTATTTTCTTGGTCTCCAAAATCACTGTGGATGACTGCTTCCAAGAAATTAAAAGACGCTTGCTCCTTGGAAGAAAAGCTATGACTAACCTAGACATATTAAAAAGTAGAGAAATCACTTTGCTGACAAACATCCATCTAGTCAAAGCTGTTTTTTCCAGTAGTCATGTACTACAGATGTGAAAGCACCATAAAGAAGACTGAGTGCCGAAGAATTGATTGAGGTGTTGGAGAAGACTCTTGAGAGTCCCTTGGACTGCAAGATCAAGCCAGTCAATCCTAAAGGAAATCAACTGCCGGGAGCCAGCCTGAGGAACTCCGTCCATGGCAAAGGTCATGAGGAAGGAGGCTCGGCATACGCAAAGGCGGGTTCGAGCCTCAGGAGTCCCCCTGGAAATTCTCGAGCATCTACCCCCAAAACCAGAGTCTGCCTACTTTACTGCTTTGTGCTCTCACCTACACCTCTGACTTCACGGGGGGCTGTCCCCCACCACCATCTCTCTCCTGAATAGGTTCTTCCGGCCACATGTGATTGTTCAGAGCCTCCCAACTGTGAGAGGCATGAGATGTTCTAAACTGTCTGAATACAGATTCCTTTGAGCAGTTAAAAGATTGATTAGAAATTGTATTGGTGAAGGGTTTTTCACTTGTTGGGCCAATGTTTGCTGCTAAGTTTCCATATCCCTTACCTACTGTGTCCCTGGCAGTGTATTGATTAATATAATTGGTGTATAGGAATGTAAGTAGTAGCTTTAATGTTTGTAACCTTGGACCCTTGAGTTAATTCATTTTCTTGTTATAGCCCATCACACCTTTGCCCTATAGGAATGCAACTTTATCTAATGCTTTTGGAGGGTGGCGCCTGACTAATCACCTTTAGAGAAAAATAAGTTTTCTGAAGAAAGGGTCTTAAAATGTTAACAGGCCTCCGGGCCAGATGATGATGCAAATCACCTAAACTTTTGCATATGATAAGTTTGCAGGAAGAAAGCCTGGCTTACTGCATGACTCTACCCCTTCCCCCCTTATCCTCTATATAACTTAAGGTATAAAAACTACTTTGGAAAATAAAGTGCGGGCCTTGTTCACCGAAGCTTGGTCTCCCCATGTCGTTCTTTCTCTCACCTTCTGGCTGAATTATTCAGCCTCTTTTCTCCACTGAATTTCCTCACTGAGCTATCCTTATTTAACCACTCTTTATATCCTTAATTAATGTTTAACTAAGCAATTGTTTCCTGATCCTTGCCGACGCTGTCCCCACTTCGAATTCCCTGGATCCACCGGGGCTTGGCCCCGGCAATCAACCCTGAATATTAATAAGGACGAGTGATGCTGAAGCTGAAGCTCCAATACTTTGGCAAAGCAATGAGAAGACCTGATCATTGAAAAAGACCCTGATGCTTAGAAAGATTGGGGGCAGGAGGAGAAGGGGATGACAGAGGATGAGATGGTTGGATGGCACCATTGGCTCAATGGACGTGAGTTTGAGCAAACTTTGGGAACTAGTGAAGGAAGGAAAGCCTGGCATGCTGCAGTCCATGGGGTCACAAAGAGTCAGACATGACTAAACAGTAGAACAATAACAACATAAATACATATCAAGGGCCTACTGTGTATCACCCCCCCACTTCATAGCACTACCCCCAATTTTGATATACTTAGATTTATCTATGTGTCTGTCCATTTTTTCCCAGCTCTATTGAGGTATGATTGACAAATAAAAATTATATATATATTTGGGTTACACAATCTGATTTTTTTTTAAGGTTGTTTATTTTCTGTGTCTCTCAGTAGACTGAGCCCTCCAGGAGGGCAGGGACAAAGTCTGTTGTCTTCACAGCTGTGTCCTCTGAGCCCAGCACAGTGCCAGCCACATAGTAGGTGCTCAATGAGCATGTGCAGGATGAATGCCAGGCCTGGGCATGGTGCTGGCATACACTGTAAGCCTTCATAGAGCTTTTCATCTCAAGGGGAAGCTGGAGTAACTTAATCCCTCTGAGGGCATTTCTGAGACCTTTGTAAGGCAGGCTGCAGACCACAGGGTTGCGAAGAGTTAGACATGCATGTGCAAGAGCAGCAGGCATCAGACAAGGGGGTGAAAGGGCAGAGAGAGAGACCAGGAAATGGAGAAAGACACAGGGCAGGCATAGGAACCCTGCCGGGAAGGCGGCAAGGGCACCAGAGATGGGCTGGGGTGGGGAGCAGGGGAAAGGGCCCGGTGCTGGGCAGAGAAAGCAGATGGGGGGCCAGAGAGTGGGGGTGAAGCTTGCCAGAGAGAGGCTGTAGAGAGAGCCGCTGGAGCCACCTCCACCCCCAGAGCGCGCCTGGGTTGGGGAGGGACCAGCTCCGGGTCACAGGGACCTGTGGAGTCAAGGCTCCCCAGCACTGAAGGGTCAGGAGAATCCTGGCAGAGCTGCAGGGCGCCAAGGCTCTGGGAGGGCTTGGTGGAGGGGAGAATGCTGCCGGAGGGGAGAGGCCAGGGTGACTTCATCCCGCAGCAATGTGGAGGCTAATGAATTTCATATCCCCTCCCTGAACTCAGCCACAGGAGGAGCCCAAGGCTGGAGGAGAGAGGGAGAAGCAGGATGGAGAATAAAGAGAGCCATCTGAAGGAGAAAGGGAGAGGGAATGGCTGGGTGGGGGAAAGGGAGGGAGCCTAGAGGAGAAGGGAGGGAGGAAAAGGGCCTCCTGACAACAAAACCACTGTGCCGGCTCCACGGACCAGATGATCCGTATCACTCCTGTGCCTCCACGGGAGGCGACCACCATAAGTCAGGTTCATAAAGGCCGGTCTGATGGGTGACACAGCCTCTTTCGGGGGAACATCCAACTGCAGGCTAAGGGTGGGGCTAGCAGGCCCCCCGGGAGCCCTGCCTTCCCCCTCCACCCCCTCCTCCCTACGCCGCCTTCTCCCCTCTTTCCTCTTCTCCCCAGAACAAACAGCAGGGAGGTGGCGGCCTGCCCAGAGAGCTACTATATTCAGAAGCAGCAGACAGACAAGCCATGTTCATGACATAATAGTGCTAATGACACCACTGTTTACCCATCACCTATCTCCAGAACCCTAGGCTCTCTTCAGATCTAAGTTCCAGCTCAGGTGGGCGGAGACTTGTCTGTCTGAATACAAAAAAGGAGGCTGAATTCAAGCCCGAGAGAGGCAAGGTAGACTGAAAGAAGAACTTCCTCGCCAGGTCATTGAAACTTAAAGTGCTAGGCTAATGGAGACTGAGGGGATGAAGGTAAGGTGCAGGGAGAGTCCTCATTTCTGGGGGTATCCAGTGAAGGCAGAGCTACCACGACCCCAGACTGTCTCCCCACAGCTGCCCCCCATACCACTTTGCCAACTCCACAGCCTCTCACCGAGCCCTGGCCCAGGGAGCAGACAGTAGGGGCTGCCAGCCACCTTCCAAAACATGTTTTGCCTTTTTGCCTTCATTTTGTGGCTTGGCTCAACCAGGCCTAAAAATTCCCCACACCTGGGGTGGGCCAAGATGGAATGCTCCACCGCTAACATCACTGTTTCCAGCCTGAAAGCCCTGCTCTGTCCTCAGGACAGCCTTATGGGGTAGGACAGCAGGCCCTGAGGTCCCAAGAGCCATGAGGGGCGGCTTCCAGGGCCACACAGGGGAAGGACCATCAAGAAGCCATGGCGGGAGTCTCTGGGGTCTTGACATAGAGCCCCTCATACCACCCCCAGTGTGCCTCCATGAAAGAGCATCCACGGTGGTCTTCTAAGATCCGGCCAGAGTGGCCCCATCAGCTTACTGCCAGGAGGTGACTGGATCAAAGGGGTATCATTTGTGCCCAGTAAATTTCTTCCCGATTTGTAACAGTCAGCCCAGAGCTACCTTGGCTAAATCCTATTGATGGCCGCCAAGGCCAGTGTAAACATTACAAAGGAAACACAGTGTCTCTTGGCAAGGACACTTCATAACAAAGTTCTGAATTCTTCCACAATGCTGTTTCAAGAGCTACAGCCACAAAAAGTATTTACCCTTTACTGTGAATCTCTGGGTTGAGACAGTCGCATCGGTGGCCCAGTTGTCCTGTCTGTGTATCGCTCGTTTCAGACTGAGACACTTCAATAGGCCCAACCGTCTCCGGCTACCCTCCCTGGGCGCTGGGGGAACAAGGGTGAAGCCAGTCAAGGCTCCTCTTCCCTACACCATGGACTGGGAGAATCCCTTCTCACACTGCTACTGGGAAATGCCGATCTGATGGGGAGACACCCCCTGTCTGGGGGACAGTCCAACCTGCCAGTTAGACCATCAGAACCATGCCATATGAAGAACAGAGAAAGGAGATGCAAGAACAAACCGCGGGCAGGCACATGTGGACAGAAGGAAGGGGGATGCGGGGCAGAGAGGCTTCAGGGCAGGCTGCTGTCCCCGCAGGTGGGGAGCTCTGGCACAGGCTCTGTGCAGCCTGGTGGCTCCGCTCTGGATAAGCAAGCTGAGGCCCCAGGCAGCTACAAAGGTGCTCGCTCCCTCTGCTTCAGTCTGCCGGCCAAGTCACCAGCCCCTGAGGCAGCAGGAGCCTCACTACCCAGCGCTGCGACATCCCATGGAAGCACTTGGTAGCACTTCTGAACGCTGCGGGCTGAGAAAGGAGAGCTCTGGAATGAGAACAAAGGCTTGTCTTTGCCTCTGGTTGGGTCTTTCCTCTCTGGCGGCACCAGAATCAGGAGGGAGCTGGGTGTGCAGCCACACAGCTCAGCCCCTGAGCCCTGTGATCTGACGAGGCCAGGGCTTTTGAGAGCGAGGCCAGGGCTGTGCCCCAGAGGCTGGGAGAGGGGGCCCAGAAGGCCAGAGGGAGAAGGGACACCTTTCCCTGAGCTGCAGGCCAACCAGCCATTTTTCAGACTGGGCAGGCAGAGCAGAATATAAGAAAAGTGAAAAGAAAGAAGGCTGAAGCTAGTGCGTGTAATGAGAGGAGTATCACTGTATCACTGAGTGATTATTGTATCACCTGCTAGAAAAGAGATAACAGCTCTATCTCAGTAAAAGGCACAGACCAGGTCTCAGGAGACCAGGGTTCCAATCCAACCTGACACCAGGAGTAGTGTGGGTAGGAGTCGAGTCACATCCCATTTTATTAACTAATACCACCCCTCCCCACCCCCACACACACGCACACACAAAACTCACTACGGATTACCATTCATTTGCTCAACAAACATTATCAGTATAGTGTAGATGGCACGGACACTGGAGCCAGGCTGCCTGGGTTCAAATCCCAACTCTGACACTTAGAAACTGTATGAAAAGTGAAAGTGTTAGTCACTCAGTCATATTCCACTCTTTGCAACCCCATGGACCGTACCGCACCAGGCTCCTCTGTCCGTGGGATTTCTCAGGCAAGAATACGGAAATGGATTGCCATTTCCTTCTCTGGGGAATCTTCCTTACCCGGGCATCGAACCTGGGTCTCCCACATTGCAGGCAGATTCTTCACTGTCTGAGCCACTCTGTAAAGTGAGGATAATAATAGTAGTACCTACTCCTGTGGTTTTGAGGATTAAATGAGTTAATCCACTATAAAGTACATGCAAGGCACAGAGTGAGCTCTTGAGAGGGTTAGCTATTCTGGCCATTATTACTCCTCTTTCAAGGTCCTTTGTCAGGAGCTGAATTCCTGCCTTGGAGACCCTCCAGTCACACAAAAGAGGTCGACTGGGAAAGGAGCCGTGACTGTACTGTGCGATAAGTGCAGTGATAGAGCTGTGGCCCAGGGAAGCACAGGCACGAGCAAGTTCACTCTGCCTGTGGCAATCAGGGAGAGCGTCACACAGGAGGTGACATTTGCTTTGGGCTTTGCAGGGTGAACAGGAGTGCCCCAAATGGAGAACAAGGAAAGAAGGACATGTGAACATAGACTGGGCAAAAGCTTGCTGCTGCCGCTGCTGCTGCAAGTCGCTTCAGTCGTGTCCGACTCTGTGCGACCCCATAGACGGCAGCCCACTAGGCTCCTCTGTCCCTGGGATTCTCCAGGCAAGAACACTGGAGTGGGTTGCCATTTCTTTCTCCAATGCATGAAAGTGAAAAGTGAAAGTGAAGTCACTCAGTCGTTCTCAACTCTTAGCGACCCCATGTATTGGAACCTACCAGGCTCCTCTGTCCATGGGATTTTTCCAGGCAAGAGTACTGGAGTGGGGTGCCATAGCCTTCTCCAGGGCAAAAGCTTAGAGACATGAAAACCCAGGAATACATGACCTCATGAATCTGACTCTCAAATTCTGTAGGAATTATGGAAGGAAATCACAATGGCAACGAAGCCAGGTCAAACTGCAGGGCCTCAAGTGTCAGGCTACGGAATTTGAACTTTGTTCTGTAAACAACTGAGAGACTCTACAGAATTTCAAGCAAAGGGATTACATGATTAAGTTTGTGTTTGGGAAAATAACACGTTTATGGGTCACGGAAAATAGATTAGAAAGTGAGAGGGGTGCTGAAAAACACACCCAGGGGGGTTTGCATGGCTTGGGCAAACACAGAAGAGGAGAAAGTATTCTAGTGCTTCTGGCCGGCTGCCAGATTGCACTGAGGCCAGGCTTCAGGCAACTGACACCTACTGTGAGTCAAAAGGGTGCCGGGTCTCAGTGCTTCAAGTCAGAATCAGATCTGACACAAGCCTCTGGGGGGCTGGCAGAGCAGGCAGAGGGCAAGGAAGTGGCGCAGGTTCCAGGCTGGACACACACCAGGGGGTCGCTGGAACATGAGGACAGCGTTCTAATGGCTTCCTACGGGGTGGGGAGGAAAGCACTGTCAGGAGAGCGTCCTAGAGGAGCAGCAGCTGTGGCTCAAGGGGGCGGAGAGTGAAGGTGTGGAGACGCGGGCCGCCTGCAGGGCTCTGGGTGCCCAGGCGCGTGACTGGGGTCGAGAGCTTGAGAAACAGGGCTGGAGAGGTAAGGAGGAGTCAGAGCTCCGCCAAAGGCCTGGGTCCAAATCTCTGGTGGCAGCAGCCTTTAACAATACAGATCTAGTTAAATCAGCATGTCTAACAGAGGGGGGCCTCAGGCATTTTTAAGAACTCTCTGGAGAATCTGACCTGCACCATGGGCTAAGAACCAGAGTCTTGGGGTTAGCCACCAACAGGTGACCTGGTCAGATCTTTGCCTTAGGAAGATCCAGGTGGAGGGGCGGGGCAGGAAGACTCGATCAGAAGTTCCAATGGTGGTGCAGGGCCGTGGCAGGTGAGGGGAGAAGCTACAAAAGCCATTAAGGTTATGGAAGTGACAGAACTTGAGGAGTCCATACAATCTCACAATGAGGGGTGAGAAAGAGAGGAGCTGAGAGCTACCCTGTATTTTAGGAATGAGAAACTGGGGCCTAAATCCATGGTTATCAACAGTTTCAAGTTTGAGCATTTCTTTTCAGCATCAAAAAAAATAAAGTGATGATAGCTAAACTTGCATTTATTGAAATTACCTAAGAATACCAGCTACATGGATTTAGAGAGCATTTTAAAGAATTTCCATTTTATTCACCACAGCAGCGTAGACAAACATGAACAAGGACACTGGAAGCAGAACAAACAGGATTCCAGTCTTACCCCTGCCATTACAGCCGAGTGACCTTGGGCGCATGAACTATCTGTGCCTCTGTTACTCACCTGTTGGACAGGATTTCAGCAGCACTGCATCATGGAGCAGGGTGAGGACTGAAGAGTCGTTTAAGTAGAAGGCTGGGAAGAAGGCTGACTTACAACCACCTCAGTGAGCTTTAGCTGTCACTATTACTAACAGTGCAATAGTATAACTACTATTATACTATACTAGTTATACTGTAATAGTATAAATACAGTTACTGTAAACCTGTGACAAATAGATTTAAGGGACTAGATCTGATAGAGTGCCTGAAAAACTATGGATGGAGGTTTGTGACAGTATACAGGAGACAGGGAGCAAGACCATCCCCAAGAAGAAGAAACACAAAAAAGCAAAATGGCTGTCTGAGGAAGCCTTACAAATAGCTGTGAAAAGAAGAGAAGCCCAAAGCAAAGGAGAAAAGGAAAGATATACCCATTCAAATGCAGAGTTCCAAAGAACAGCAAGGAGAGATAAGAAAGCATTTCTCAGTGATCAGTGCAAAGAAATAGAGGAAAACAACAGAATGGGAAAGACTAGAGATCTCTTCAAGAAAATTAGAGATACCAGTGGAATAGTTCATGCAAAGGTGGGCTCAATAAAGGACAGAAATGGTATGGACCTAACAGAAGCAG
The DNA here is from genome assembly GCF_027580195.1 of Bos mutus. Lineage (NCBI taxonomy): Eukaryota > Metazoa > Chordata > Mammalia > Artiodactyla > Bovidae > Bos > Bos mutus. The sequence continues at coordinate 662,294 of NC_091632.1, forward strand.
AAGATATTAAGAAGAGGTGGCAAAAACATACAGAAGAACTGTACAAACAAGATCTTCATGACCCAGATAATCATGACAGTGTGATCACTCACCTAGAGCCAGACATCCTGGAATGTGAAGTCAAGTGGGCCTTAGGAAGCATCACTATGAACAAAGCTAGTGGAGGTGATGGAATTCCAGTTGAGCTATTTCAAATCCTAAAAGATGATGCTGTGAAAGTGCTGCACTCAATATGTCAGCAAATTTGGAAAACTCAGCAGTGGCCACAGGACTGGAAAAGTCAGTTTTCATTCCAATCTCTAAGAAAGGCAATGCCAAAAAATGTTTAAACTACCGCACGATTGCACTCATCTCACACGCTAGCAAAGAAATGCTCAAAATTCTCCAAGCCAGGATTCAACAGTACGTGAACCATGAAATTCCAGATATTCAAGCTGGTTTTAGAAAAGGCAGAGGAACCAGATATCAAATTGCCAACATCTGCTGGGTCATCAAAAAAGCAAAAGAATTCCAGAAAAAACATCTATTTCTGCTTTAATGACTATGTCAAAACCTTTGACTGTGTGGATCACAGTAAACTGTGGAAAATTCTGAAAGAGATGGGAATACCAGACAACCTGACCTGCCTCTTGAGAAACCTGTATGCAGGTCAGGAAGCTATAGTTAGAACTGGACAGGGAACAACAGACTGGTTCCAAATAGCAAAAGGAGTACGTCAAGGCTGTATATTGTCACGCTACTTATTTAACTTATATGCAGAGTACATCATGAGAAACGCTGGGCTGGATGAAGCACAAGCTGGAATCAAGATTGCCGGGAAAAATATCAATAACTTCAGATATGCAGTTGACACCACCCTTATGGCAGAAAGTGAAGAGGAACTGAAGAGCCTCTTGATGAACGTGAAAGAGGAGAGTGAAAAGGTTGGCTTAAACCTCAACATTCAGAAAACGAAGATCATGGCAACTGGTCCCATCACTTCATGGCAAAGAGATGGGGAAACAGTGGAAACAGTGGCAGATTTTATTTGGAGGGTCTCCAAAATCACTGAAGATGGTGATTGCAGCCATGAAATTAAAAGACGCTTGCCCCTTGGAAGAAAAGTTATGACCTAGATAGCATATTAAAAAGCAGAGACATTACTTTGTCATCAAAGGTCCATATAGTTAAGGCTATGGTTTTTCCAGTAGTCATGTATGGATGTGAGAGTTGGACTATAAAGAAAGCTGAGAGCCAAAGAATTGATGTTTTTGAACTGCGGTGTTGGAGAAGATCCAACCAGTCCATCCTAAAGGAAATCAGTCCTGAATATTCATCGAAAAGACTGATGCTGAAGCTGAAACTCCAATACTTTGGCTATCTGATGTAAAGAACTGACTCCTTAGAAAGGACCCTGATGCTGGGAAAGATTGAAGGTGGGAGGAGAAGGGGACAACAGAGGATGAGATGGTTGGATGGCATCACCGACTCAATGGACATGAGTTTGGGTGGACTCTGGGAGTTGGTGATGGACAGGGAGGCCTGGCGTCCTGCAGTCCTTGGGGTCGCAAAGAGCTGGACACGACTGAGAAACCAAACTGAACTGAACTGAGACTGGAATTCCAGGATGATGTAGTTGGAGGGTAGGCATCCCAGAACCTTCGAGAACCTCTCCTTGGAAGGCATAATGCTGTTACCACTCCCCTGAACCTGGCTTCCTGAGGCCCTGAGGAGCTCTCGAGGTGATGCTGACTGAGCAGCCCCTGGCCAGCATTGTCTGTTCACACCAGCTGATGATGCAGCAAGGCTGCTCAGCTGGCCCACAAATCCTCTAGCCAGGATCACGGACGGCGAGCGGAAAGGACTTTCAGGGTCCTCTAGCACAACTGTGCTCCCTGGGTGGCTGCAGACATGCTCACCCCTCCCCTCCCTGTCTTTGCCCCTCCCTTTGGTTGACAGGTGAAGGTCAGGTCTGTTCTAGAGGAGGCAGGGAAGGGACAGAGCCTATGAGTTCCTTGGTTTCATTTTCTCCAAGGCAGAGCCCTGGGGAGTTTCTGAACATACATACAATGTCCTGGCCAGAAATAAGGAGGACTAGGAAGCTTTTTCTCTGAGAAGAAATGAGCCCTGGTTGGCGCCAAGCCAGGGAAGAACGTGGGGTCTGCGGGGCCTGAGCCCCTGGCAACGAGCCAGGAGCCAGCGTGTCTCCAGAAAGGAAATGACCACTCTGTGGAAGGTTTCTGTTCTGGGCACACAGCCTTAGAAAGTGTCAGAGGTCTGCTAGGCTAGAGGGGCCTTCCAGGACAAAGGGAGTGTCCTGCAGCCCTGGAGGGGAAACGCTAACTGCCTGCTGACTGCACAGCCCCCGGGGAGGGATAACCAAGACCTGAGATGGAGTTTTCCACTGTACCAGTGATAGAAACACTCAGATTCAGAAATGAAGTTAACTTTCAGAAGAAAGTTTGCATTAGAGAATAACTGAACTATCCAGTCAATAGACGGCAAATGATACATGCAGATGAGAAAACTAAGGCTCAGAAAGGGCAAATGAGTAGCCTCAAGCCACTTAGCCAGCATGGAAAGGAGGCAGAGCCACAGCTGGACCCACATGTGTGAGACCAAGTCCGTTACCGTAAAAAAATGGGTCAGGAGGGGGCAACAAGCCCAAGTGTCCATCAGGAGGGGCCGCTCAGATAACTATGGGGCAGAGAGTGAGGGAGAGCCTTAGGTACCGATACGAGTGATCATCAAGCTATCCTACAGAGCAAAAATAAAAGTGCGTAGCTGCTTGTACTTACTGCTTACATGTGCATTAAATAAACCTGGCAAGACACAAGAAACTGGATGCCGATTGCGTCCTGAAGGAAACTGGATGATGGAGAGACAGAGAGGGGAGAAGACTTTTCCCTGGTGCAATCTTTTGTGCCGTTTGGAATTTGAATCAAGAGACAGTATTAGCTTTTCAAACATTTTTTAAAAGAGAGTGACAGAGAATTTCCTTGTTCAACCCTCTTAAATGTGATGAAACAGACTTCTACTGACCACCGAGGGTGTGCCAAGCCCCAGGTGGGTGCTGCGGCTTATGCCATGATGAGTAAGATGCTGCCTCTACCCACCAGGAGCCACTCACCCCAGGTGACCCAGATCCCCCAGGCTGGGTGGTGGGATAAGCAACCACAGGTCTCCCACAGCTCTTCCCTGCTGTGCATTTTCCCAGACCCCCAACCACCTTAGGCTGGGAGCCTCAGTTGGTGAGGGGTGAGGGTCTGCCCTAGACCCAGCCCTAGTGGGCCTGACGACCACGAGCCAGTCTGAGCCAAAACTGCCCAGGCCACACCGCGACTTCCCAGCAGAGTCTTCAGGTAGGGCCATGGAGAGGTGGGAGCCTGCACCACCTCCCTGTGGAGAGGATCGTACACAATCATGCCCTTTTTTCTCTTGCTTCAAGCACTCACTGCTTATAATCAAGCAGCAGTTGCTGAGCAGATCAAATAAGCAGTGAGCCCTGAAGATGAGATTTCAGCCTGGGTGGGAAGTGTGAGCAGGTCCTGACTCTGGAAATGTATCTGTGATCTACCACATCAGGGAGCCCCCTCCCTCCCGCCTCGCCCTTCCTGTACTTTCCTGCCCCCGCGTTCTGTCCCCCTGAGCACACTTCCTAGGAGTGTGCAGCAGCAGCAGCAACCCCGGTATCTTGACTTCCTGCCATTCTCCCCAGCAGTCACTTCATACTGTCCTTGATACGCCAAGAAAAGATAAATACCTCCCCTTGGGTCAAGCTACACCAATTGGTGTCCCCGAGATTCAAGAAAGGGAAGCTCTTTCTGGAGGAAAAGTGCAAGTGTCCATGGAATTCTCCAGGCAAGAATACTGGAGTGGGTAGCCAGCCATTCCCTTCTCCAGGGGATATTCCTGACCCAGGGATCAAACTTGGGTCTCCCACATTGCAGGTGGATTCTTTACCATCTGAGCCACCAGGGAAGCCCCTTTCTGGAGGAGCTACCTCTTTTTGGAAATGGCTAAGGGTCTAGCTGTATGAAGTCAGTGAATCACAAAATGCTCTCCCTGTCAATGCTTCCAATGAAGCTGTTCTCCATGGACTTGATGATAGAAAATGTAAATATAAGTAAGTTTTCTTAGTCATCAACTGAGGTGGCAGAAAGTTTTGATGGGTTGCTACTTAACACTTAACTGCAAGTGTGCTGCAGTTTTTTAATTGAGAAAAATCAGGAGAGGTGAAGATCTTACCTGAATGCGTCTCCTGGGAAGACATGGACAGGGAACATTTGGGTTTCCCCATTTACTCTGTTTGATGACCATACAGCACCCAAATCTCTCCTGAGTGTGACATACATGGAGAAGCTGAAAGAAGGCACTGGCATTATCCACACGAACAGTGACTTTAAGTCTCACATAAAATCTTTATTCTGCCTTACTCTGCAGTGCAGTCCCAGGCCTGACTTTTCCCTCTCCGGTTCTCAGAGCACCTGGCAGCCAAACCACGGCTATCTCCCATGCCAGCTCACACAGAGCAGGACTCCTTCCCCCTAGCAACCTCCTAGGGAAGGTGACCCAGGGAAGGACCATCACTGCTCAGAAAACACATCCCCACCCCCACATTTGGGAATTCAAAAGCAGAGGAGTGAGGGGCATCAGAAGCAAGGCAATTTGTCGGGAGGAGAAATGCAAGACTCTGGTGCTGGACCCAGCCATCCAGTTCTCGCCTGCACAGAGGTTGCTTTCATTCCTTTTCTTCTGTTAATTTGGCCTGTTTTCCAAACATGGGTCAAACAACCCCCCTCCCAGAAGCAGCAGCAGCAGAAGGAAATGTTATTAAAAACGGGTCCGTTAGTGGGCATGGTGTGTGGATGGAGTCTTTGGGATTTTGGCTGCCAAATAAAGACTTTATTGTTGTCATTCCTCTACTCCCAAGCTCCCTCCCTCTCTTCCCTCCTCCCTCCCTTCCTCCCTTCCTCCTCCCCTCCCTACTTACAATCGGCCTGGCCCTCCCCTAAACTAACCTCCCTACCCCAATAGGATCTGGTGGAGGAAGAGTCAGGCAAACACAAGCACGCACACACCACTGGGAGACCAGAACTTCTGGCTGGCTCTCTGCTGCCACAGCTCCACTGAGGGTGGGGGGAGGCAGTCTCGCCTCGCCGGAGACAAACCCGAGCTGAGAGGAGAGGCAGGTGGTTCAGGTAAGCCCGTCTGGAGGAGGAAGGCTCCGGCCTCCAGCCAGCCCCTTCCCACCCCATCCACGCCAGGCTACTGCTCTAGGCTCTGTCCTCGCCTTCCTTCCTTCCTCCCACCCCTCCTTCCTGTCTTCTACCGGATTTTTCTCCTTTCAGAGGAGCTCAGATCAGTCATCCTCATTTCGTCTCCACCCTCTTCCTTCTCTTCATCATTCTGCACCCATGTATTGGCTTGTTGCAAAAGTTAAACTTTCTTGGTACAGATGTGTACTGTAGCACAGCTATGCTGCACGCAGCATTTCTACAGATCGGGTTCCCATGGAAACTCTACAACCCGTTTTGCTGAATCTTTGATGCTTTGTCACACACTGTCCCAGGCACACACATGTGCCACACAGATGCTGCACTTTCACTTCGCATGCACACACACGAATACACACACAGTGTGAAAGCATCCTGTCCATTCACCTCCGTTCTGACGGCATTTGACACGCAGAGCAGAGCACACAGTGACAAGACCCTGGCAGGAACGCACACAGGCACGCGCGCACTGCACCGAGGAGAAAAGAGCAAGTGCGTCTTCCCACCGAGGTGGCAGAGCCAAAGAAATCATGTGCCCCGAGTGCAGGCAGAGCAGGAACAGGATGAACAGCAGCAGGGGCTGGAGAGGTTTCTTCGTTCTTTAGAATTTAATTGGGTGGGAGAGAGAAAAAAGCAGCTTTCCAACCTGCACAGTGTATTCCCAATAGCTCTGACTTTCTCTGCCTCACTAGTTCAAACCACTTTTCTTTTGGAAAGAGAGAGAAGAAAGCAACCCTACTCTGAAGCCTTAGAGGTACTATTTCCCAGCACTAGGGGTATTCATTTCTGTTTTTGGCAGGCAGCCAGAAAAGAATTCTCTTTAAAGCCACTTCAACATAATCCCACATTGGCAAGGGCTCCCTATGGGAGAGGAAAAAAGACGCAGTTCCTTAATCAGTCAAGGGAGGGGAAAACTGAAGTGGGAAACGGAATTTTTTAAATAGGGTGGACCCTCTCCATTTCCCCAGCTCATTCCTCTTCGATTATGCAGAGTGTTATCCCAAGGCCAGAAGGGCATGGCCTAGGAGAGGGTCTCCAAGTACCTGGAGACCTGGGTGCAGGGGAGGGTGAGAGGTGCTCACTAGAAATACAGACAACCGGACCCTTTGCTCTAGACCCACGGGATCAAGACCCAAGAAGCTGCTGTTGTTTCAGGATGTGAGAGGCAGCAAGGGTTTGAGAGTCTGAACCAGAGGCCTGAGGGAGACATGTGTAGGACTGAACAGCCCAGGATTCTGGCAGCGTTAGCTGGGCAGACAGGCTGTGTGGCTTCCCGGACAAGGACTGTCTGATGGAGCAGCTTCCAAGTGTCTCTAGTGGGCCACCCTCTTTTGCAGAGTAGAAGCAAGCGCCTGAAGGAACGGAAGACCTTCTGTGAGCTCTCCGCTTCTCGTCTCCTTATAAGCACTGGCAGCTGTGTAATGAAGGAACATTCCAGAAAGCAATTTCCCCCAAGGTAGCTCCAAAGAGCTTAGGCTTCCTCCTACCTGCTAATCCGCCTGCCTGGGCCCCCAGGGGCACTGTGCAGGGCTCCTCCCCACCCCTGTTAGATTCCCTGCTCCTGCCCAGTAGCTGCCTGCTCTGGCGGGCCTGCACAGAGGATGGGCCTAACCGCAGGGTCTGCACTGCCCCTTCACCTCCCCGGGGGCAGCCCCACCTCTTGGGCCTCTGGGGGAAGCTGGAAGGGAAAGGTACCCAAGGTTGGGAGGGGAAGTCCCGAGTCACGGTGGACTCCACAGCCAGCTGAGGTCAGCAGGCTGCGGTGTTCCTGGTCAGCACTCCCGCAGCTGCTGCAGAAAGGCTCAGGGATGGGAGCGGGTGTTAGTGAGGGGGAGGGACAGAGCGAACATTCCCCAAATGGCTGGGGGCATCTATGGCTTCTCTAATTATTTGATTCTGAGACCTAAATGTGGTTTCACAGGCCTGAAAGGGGAGGAGCTTGCTCTGTGTAGGAGAGTTGGTAGAAATCCAAGTAACCATCTGCAAGGATCGGCATTCAGTGGAGGGAACGGCTGTCCTCTGGCCAAGCTAAGAGAAAGAGACCCCATTACTTTGAAATAATGTCAGTAGTAGCTTAACATTCACCGAGCACTTGCTTTTTTGCACATTTACTCACTTAACCTTCAAAATAATCTGATAAAAATGTATTAGTATGCCCATTTTACAGATGAGGAAACTGAAGCTTAGTAGAGGCAAGAGATTTCCCAAGAGTACCCAGCTAAACAGCTGAGGAGTTGCAGGGTTGAGACCCACATCTATAAGCACTCAATACATCAGATAGATTCCTGTAGGCTTTCTTCAGGGGGTGGAAAAGCTAGGGGATTGAGGCAGAGAGAAGGACTTAGTGAGGAGCCGTAATGAGAGGACAAGAGCCATCTCACCCTAAATTGTTCCCCTTGCCTTTAGAATGGAAAATTTGCTCTTCTGGACTAGTGGCCTGAGGCCAAAAAAGATTGTGTTTACATGTTGCCTTGCGGTAGACACTGGGGAGACAGATGGTTTCTCCATTAGAGTGTTAGATTTATTTTTAGCTCTTTTTGATCTGTAGCACATTTTAAAGTCACTTGTCACGTTTACTTCTGAAAATAACCCGATGAGGAACAGAGGGACAGGGAAGATTTCTTTATCTGTGTTTTGCAGGTAAGGGAAGTGAGGCTGAGGACAGGGTCGCGTCACTACAGGCAGTGGTGGCTGGGCGGGGACCCCACACCCTCCGTCTAGTTTGCACCATGATGCTCTCTTCACCTTTGCCCCAGTCAGCCTTACTCCTATTCTGATTTCACTCCCCAAGAAAGGGACAGTGAGTCGGTGACTTGCTGAATTCACCATGCCTCCACGTTAGCCCTTTCCTTACCTCAGAACCCCACAACGCCTACTTGGAGACCTTGGAAGAGTCTAAGGCAGCTGCGGTGGGCCTGCCTCACTCCTCTGTTAACAGCTGGGCAGAGACGACCTGATTCTCCCGGCTTCCAACTCCCCTGTGGGCTTCAGGAAGACACAGAGAATACAATGGCTTTCAGAAGTCTGAGTTTAGGACAGCAAGAAGGAAACCAAAAAAGAGGGTCATCCCAACATCCATGGGCACGGCCCTGGCAGGGGCAGCCCCACTCCAACGTCAGGGTCACTAGCTGGGTTAAGCCATGGAGGTCCCAGGGGTCATGAGCTGGATGTGAAATCTGACAAGAACACCAGGAAGTAGTGTGGAGTCATCTTTCTTTAACCCAAGGAGACACACCCAACCTCACTCTCAGCTCAACCCCAATCCCAGGCTCTCTCCATACAAAGCCAATTACCCTATGATTTGGTAAACCCTTGTGGGCCTCAACCCAACCCTGCCCTGAGGCTAAACGTTGCAAGAGTCCTGGGAGTATGAACCTTAAATGAATGAATTTATGAGCTAAACAGGGATAGGACTATCTCACTTTAAAAATCAGAGTCTCTTGAGAGAATATGTTCTTTTGCAAACAAATAAATGAATAAATGAAACCCCTGCCATTTGCAGAGATTTTATGCTCTATGACATGTCTTCATGTGGATGATCCCATTTGATCCTCACACAGTTGAGGACCCTGGACCTGAGGAGGTGGGTCAGAGCCAGGATTCAAGCCTAAGTCTCTAATACTTGAGATTGAAATTTGAATTTAAAACTCTCTTAGAAAATCTCAAATGGGAGAGTGAATTTTGGGTTGGTCAAAGCACTTGCTTTCCTCTCACAAATGAGCAGCTTTCTGAGAACAGGTGTTGGTGAATGGGATTACAGGAGGTCAGTGGTTACAGGCGGTCCAGATGCATTTATTGATCAAGCAGTGAGCTCAGCCCAGCAGAAAGTGGGGAGGTGTGCTCGTGAAGGCATAAGAAATTTAAAAATCACATACACTTACAATCCCAACTAAGGGAACTTATGACTGGACAGAAGGTTCTGGAAGACAGGAACATACGAAGGTGTGACTTAGGGCTTTGTGGGAGAGACTATGGCTCCCTGTGGAGTGCAGGGACTTCTCGTCTGTCCCAAATTCTGGTTTGGAGACTTAGAGTGTGTGGACAGCCCAGACTCCATCAGGAAGGAGCACTGTCCCATGAGAAAAGCCTTAGAAATGAGCACTGCTTCCTCAAGGGAGGAGTGTGCGCACACACACACAGAATGGTTCAGCCCCAGGGCTAAGAGCAGACCTAGCTAATTCAACAGACCTAGTTTCTCCAAGGAACAGGCCCAGGAGCTTGTCCTTGAGAACCTTCTCAGCTCTGAAAGGAGCATGGCCAGCCCCCAGAGGTCTGGAGTGTAGACGGGTCAGAGCGCCGGTGGGGAGATAAGGGAAGTTGCCGAAGGGTCTGGCACAGGAGGTGGCGGCAAGGGCGGCCGGTGTTCACAGCGATGGCAGGGGTGGGAGGCACGCCCGTCGGGTGGAGCTGAGACTGACCCGCGGCTCTGACTCGCCTGAGCCAAGTGCTGCCCGGGCCCCACGTCACCGGGAAGCGCTTCGTGCCAGGGCCAGCTGCCGCTCCGCACAGGCGTGACTTGCCCACTCAGGGCCCAGGGTAAATGCTCCTGTTGACCAAGGCAGTGAAGGGGAGGGGGCTCCGCCAGGCTGGAAAGCCTTCCCAGGGCTTCTCACTGCACAAGAGACCTCTTGCTTATTGTCAGGCTCCCAGCTGGTCAGGAAGTAAAAAGTGCCAAAGCAAAAAAATTTAAGGTCACAAAAACTGGGGCTTTTAAAAATGTTAGGTTTTAGCACACGAATATAATGCTTTAACCCCGTTTAAAATCTCTGTGCAATACTGTTGTGCTATTTCAAGAAAATGACAGAACTTGTAACATTTTCATTGATAGTTCACCAATTACAAGCAGTGTGGGGTCTGGCAACAAGACTCAAGTTTAGTCTTACAATGAATGTCTTTTCACCTCAGTCTTTTTGGTGTATCCCCAAGATTGTTACATGCACAACTGGAGATAAAGCCAAGAATCTAACTGCAGCGTCCTTTGTGATAGGAGGCCAGGGGAAATGGCCCCCTGGGCCCCCTTGGAGAGGTCTGCCTGAGAAGAGACCACCTTAGAGGAAGGAGAAGGAGCAGAAGCTGCAGGGCAGCCTCCTCTCCCTTCCCTCCGCGCTGTCTCCATTCTGCTCCTTCCTTTCCACACTCTATACTCCGTGAGGACCCACGCACGCACACCAAGGAGGGGCGTGCATTTGCTCATGTGTGTGGCACAGGGAGAGGAGTGTCTGTGCGAGCGTGTGTGGGCTGGGTGTCCAGGGCAGGTGTGCAACAGGTGTAGGTAGACTCCCTCACCCCTCCAGGGTGAGCCCTGCCCTTGTCCATGTTTCTTGTCACACTCAGCTCCTTCCAAGTAACAGACTCAGGCTAAACATCTGGTGAGGGGCTTCTACTGAGCTAGCTTTGAACAAAGCTAGCAGGAAGCCAGTACTGGGTCACACAAGGGAAGAACCTAGCTGATGTGGGCTCCAAAGAAAGCGGGGGAAGCCTGGCGCAGAGGCAGTGATCACAGGGTCCAGATGCAGCTGAGGATACACTCCAGCCCCCTCTCTAAGAACTCCAAGAAACCTGCATCTCCAAAGTGTCCCAGGCCCTAGGAAGGGGAGGGGCAGACCACCGCAAATTGTGAAGAAGCAGCAAAGAGGGCCATTGGAAGCAACGTGGAGACAGAGATCCCGGAGCAGACCAGAGGGGCTGTCACAGGGACCTTGGGAGGGGAAAGGACAGGTAACCCGACAAGCTAGGGCAGGGAGTCTGAGAGAGATGCCAGTTTTTGTCTGCAGCCTTGGGTCTACCACAGTTTCCTCAGCTTAATTTGACTCAAACCACATGGCCCTATCTGCAGCATCATCAGAATCAATGGGAAGGTCAACCCCAGAGCATCCTTCAGCAACATATTCCACTATGTCTCTGAGGCAGGCGGGAAGTTCTCCTCTATATCCCACCCCGATATCATCAACTCCAATGCATATGGGAAGCAGCAATACCAGATCAGAAGAAATGAAAGTGGTTTCCCTGCAGCTTTTTAAAAAATTGAAACATAGTTGATGTACAATATTATCTAAGTTACAGGTGTACAACACAGTGGTTTACAATATTTAAAGGTTACACTCCATTTATAGTTATCATAAAATATTGGCTATATCTCCTGTGTTGTACAATATATCCTAGATTAGTTTATACTTAATAGTCTATATCTCTTAATCCCCTATCCTTATATTGCCCCTCTCCACTAGTAACCACTGGTTCTCTATACCTATGAATCTGCTTCTTTTTTTTTTTGTTATATTCACTAGTTTGTTGTATTCCCCACAGCTTTCAGTTGCTTCCTTGTTTTTTTCCCCGGGAGCCTCCACATCTGGGGAGAAATTCTTGGTGTGTGTCCTGCTGGCAAAGACCATTGTTCTCTGAGCTGAGCCCTGGGGAGGAGGGGTGAGCGGGGGCAAATGCAAGGGGACCGCAGCACTTCCTTCCCAAGAGTTTGCTGAGCCCACGGAGACGTGGGTCTTTGTCCTGGGTCTGCTGTTATATAGCTTCCTGGCCTTGACAAGCTAGTACTCCCCTCCAGTGCTCAATTTTTATAAATAGTTGAATCTGGACTTTGTGAATTTCAAAACACTTTAAGCAATGCTACTTTTTTTTTCAAATGCATGCTTCAGCTAACCCTTAATTTGTGTAACAGATTTTAAAACCACAGAGCTCCTCATGTTGGACAGGGGTGAGTTGGGGGGTCCCCCAGGGCCATCCCCTTGGTATCCCTCCCTCAGGAGGACTCCACAGAAATGGGGCACAGTTTGGAAACCACTGAGTTATGGAACCAGTAAGGACCCTTCCAGATGTAATACCCCAGGACTCTATGGCTCACATATCCTAACATCCCTCCTATAAGGGGAGAGATTATTTTCTCATGCTGCAAACCAGGAGACTGAGGACTAGAGTGGTTAAGGGTATTCTCCAGGAAACCCTGGGACTCCTGATTCACAGCCCAGAATGCATTCTGCCAAGACAGCTGACACTCTAGCACATCAGCACCTGGGCCTCTGGGAAAGGGAGCCAGACACTCAAACCCTTGCTGCTGGATACAGGCAAGCAAGGAGATGCTTCCACAGGTCCCTGCCACAGCTCCCCCCAAGCCCATCCCGGCCAACTCCAGCTGCAAAGACACGTGTTCTTTTTACTGAGGCCCAGCAGGCTGATGACCTCCCGCGTTCCTCCCCACAGGTGTGTCGCCTGGATCATGAGGTCATCCCTCTGCTGGCTCCTCACACTTCTCCTCATCTTGGCCACAGCGGCCCAAGGCCAGCCAACAAGACGACCGAGGCCCAGACCGAGGCCTCGGCCCAGACCCAGGCTCAGACCCACACCCAGCTTCCCACAGCCCGATGAGCCAACGGAGCCTACAGACCTGCCTCCCCCACTGCCCCCAGGCCCCCCGTCGGTCTTTCCTGACTGTCCCCGGGAGTGCTACTGCCCCCCTGACTTCCCGTCCGCCCTCTACTGTGACAGCCGCAACCTCCGAAAGGTCCCTGTCATCCCGTCCCGCATCCATTACCTCTATCTCCAGAACAACTTCATCACTGAGCTCCCGGTGGAGTCCTTCAAGAACGCCACGGGCCTGAGGTGGATCAACCTGGACAACAACCGGATTCGAAAGGTGGACCAGAGGGTGCTGGAGAAACTCCCCAGCCTGGTGTTCCTCTACATGGAGAAGAACCAGCTCGAAGAGGTGCCCGCAGCCCTGCCCCGGAACTTGGAGCAGCTGAGGCTAAGCCAGAACCAGATCTCCAGGATCCCGCCCGGGGTCTTCAGCAAGCTGGAGAACCTGCTGCTGCTGGACCTGCAGCACAACAAGCTGAGTGACGGCGTCTTCAAGCCTGACACCTTTCAGGGCCTCAAGAACCTCATGCAGCTCAACCTGGCCCACAACACCTTGAGGAAGATGCCCCCTAAGGTGCCCTCCGCCATCCACCAGCTCTACCTGGACAGCAACAGAATCGAGGCCATCCCCAGTGGGTACTTCAAGGGCTTCCCCAACCTGGCCTTCATCCGCCTCAACTACAACCAGCTCTCGGACCGGGGCCTCCCCAAGAACTCGTTCAACATCTCCAACCTGCTGGTGCTGCACCTGTCGCACAACAGGATCAGCAGCGTGCCCGCCATCAGCAGCAGGCTGGAGCACCTGTACCTCAACAACAACAGCATCGAGAGTGAGTGCGGGGACTGGGGCGGCGCGGGCGGGCGGCTGGCTCTCCCTCCTCAGCGCTTCCGCGCGGGCCTCAGGCCTGTGCCTGAGGACGCAGAAGCACCCAGTCTGGCACAGTCTTCAAACCTTGGTCTTTCCACTTGCAGCCCACATGACCTTCAAAGAATATCTGACCTCTCTGGCAAGTCTCCTCATTTGTAAAATGGCACAAAATATATATGAAGATTTACTAGTTTAGTATTGATAAAGTGCCCAGAATACCATGCTTGGAGGGTAACAGCTTTTCTACCTCCAGCCCTTCTCACCAGCCCCTGCTCCTTTGCCCTCCAGACCTGTAGGTAAGGGAGACGTGAAATACAGTCCTGGACATTCTCCTAAAGAATGGTGACATTTAAATGCTGACTCTGGAATGTCCTGGAGAAGCCAATGGCACCCCACTCCAGTACTCTTGCCTGGAAAATCCCACGGATGGAGGAGCCTGGTAGGCTGCAGTCCATGGGGTCTCAAAGAGTCAGACATGACTAAGCAACTTCACTTTTACTTTCATGCATTGGAGAAAGAAATGGCAACCCACTCCAGTGTTCTTGCCTGGAGAATCCCAGGGATGGGGGAGCCTGATGGGCTGCCATCTTTGGGGTCGCACAGAGTCGGACACAACTGAAGCAACTTAGCAGCAGCAGCAGCTGGAGTGTCCTGGATCTGTCCACTGCAGCCATGAGAAAATGGGCTTCTTCCCAAGCCTGAGCCTAGGTTTTAAAGAGTCTGTAAAAACATACAGAGAGGCAGTTCTGTGTATATTATGAGTGGCTGGTGGTTTAGTCGCTAAGTCGTGTCCGACTCTTTGTGGCCCCGTGGACTGTAGCCTGACAGGTTCCTCTGTCCATGGGATTTTCCAGCAATAATGGTGGAGTGGGTTGCCATTTCCTTCTCCAGGAGATCTTCCCCACCAAGGGATCAAACCTGGGTCTCCTGCATCGCAGGCAAATTCTTTTACCAATTGAGCCACCAGGAAAGCCCCACACTAAAAGCATACGACTGGAAAAGACATGGCAGTCAGGAGAATATGTCTGTATGTGGATGCTTTTCTGAATCTATCTGGAAGGCTGAAGGATTTGGTCATAAAAGTCAGTACACTCAATGTAGAATTTGCCTAAGCTACATTTACAGGGTCCTGGGCTTTGGATAAAAAATGTAGGTGAGAAAAAAGACTGGAAGTGACAGTTTTGCCCAATCAAAAACATCAGATCTGAGTAGAGCATCAGCAGAACAATTTAAAAACAAATGTGAGAATATTCTCTGGCCCCTGGACAAAATCAGGCTACATCCACAAGACGAATGCAGCAGCTGTGGGAATGGAGACCAAGGAGAAAGAGAAGCACTCCCCAAATGATATTAGGAATCCTTAGCTTTCAAGCCAAAGGATGAGAGGGAGATTGTTGAATTTCTGTAATCTCGAAACAAGTGGATAATAGAACAGGCTTATTCACTCATCTGAGATAATTACCCAAAGGTAGGGGAAGTCTTCTTAAATCTTGCAAGAAAGAAATTCAGGAAAAGGCAAAACTGTCTAATTGTACGCTGCAGGTAGCAAACTGATGGAACACATTACTCCCACGAGGCTGTATCGGCCAAAAATCTAGACAGAAAGGATACCTTGATTAATAAATGGTTGACAATGTTCTATCAGATTGTGGATAAAAACAGGCTGTGGTGAGAGGGGGTGGTGATCCAGCCTTCTGAGGTTGAAGACGGAAAGATTCCACCCACTCTCACCATTTCACAGTTTCAGAACAGCGCATCAGGGGGGTAAAGTCCAAAGCTACAACAGGTCATAGGAAGAAAATTCATCTACGTCAGGGCTCTTTCTGCTGCTCCAACGCTGAAGAGAGAAGAAAGCGGAGAGAAGGAAGAGGAGGAAGGAGATGAAGAGCACCCAACCACCACCCACAGAAGATAAAAGAAGCAAGGCTTGGGAGGATAGAAAACTTCATTTAGAAGAGGGCATACCAAAAAGGTGAAGGGGAAAATGGAAACTCAGCTTCCATTTGAAAACCCACCTCCATTTGCCCATCTCTTCCCTTTCTAGCTCACTTTCCCCAGAGTCAGTCATCAGTCCAGAATCAACGGCTCCATCACATCCTGGCACCCTTTCTCTTCCTGTCATCCCTAGGTCAGTCAACCTAGCCATCTTCTGCTCACCCTCAAGCCTCACATCCCGCTTACAGGAGAACCTCTGGGGTAATCCATCCACTGCGGGCTTCAGATCTTGCTTCCCTCCACTGTTTCTCCACATGCAGCCAGATTCATCTTTCTACAGTATAAACCTGATCATAGCGCCCTTCCAGATTTAGCCCCCCCGGGACACCAGTTCATAAATCCCACTGTCCCTCTCATAACAGCAGTCCTGCTCAGTGACATTCCTCAGACTAGAAATCAGAGACCCCATCCTTAGTGAAATATCTGAAAGTCTCTTATAATTGGTGGCCACAACTGGAGCCTCTCCAGTTTACTCTGCTTAGTATATCACGTTGTACTATTTACTGGTTCCTAACTCTGCCAAGAGCTTTTTGCCCTCCACAACATCATTCAAATAGGTCACAGCATCAGAACACCATCCCCAGGTCTCTACATGTTAATCCTATCTTTGAAGGGTCAGCTCAAAGTTCACTTCCTCCATGAGTCTTTAGAGTGAGTTTGCAATAACAATTGTTGATCGGTTCCAATTTAGTTCATTTTATGAATGGGTAAACCAGCCTGGAGGTTAGGGTCAATTACTCATGGTCACATGTTCCCGAGAACTGGTGAGCCAGTTCCAGAGAAGAAATCTCTAGGGTCCTTATCCTTGTCCACCCTCTTTTCCCTCCATGTTTTGGCCTCTAGCCCTATCTGGCCTGACCCCCTGCCCACCTCTCCTGCTGACTTCTCCCTTTCTTTCTCGGCAGAAATCAATGGGACCCAAATTTGCCCCAACAATATAGTCGCCTTCCATGACTTCTCCTCGGATCTGGAGCACGTGCCGCACCTCCGCTACCTGCGGCTGGATGGGAACTACCTGAAGCCGCCCATCCCGCTGGACCTCATGATGTGCTTCCGCCTGCTGCAGTCTGTGGTCATCTAGGCCCTCCTGTGCCCCTGGAGCTCCTCCGGCCGCGCTGAACGTGGAGGCCCAGGCGCCCGTGCCCACAGCTTGTTTGCTCTGTCTCCTTTTCTTGCTCCCAGCTCTGCCCTTCTTATCCCACCTTCCTGAGTCAGGGACAAGCCACATACTCTGCTGCCCCTGCAGCTTCTAGAACAAGATTTCCAAAGGCTTGATTTGGTCCACCCAGTTCAAAGACACCTGCTGTGCACCCCAACTTCTGGTCCCAGAAGCACAGGTGTATATCTAAAGACATCCCACTCTCTTCCTCCCTCATCACTCCTGGGTTAGCCCTGGCCATGGATGGAAATCTGGTTCTCGTCCTGGCCAAAGCAAGCAGAGCATGGTCAGGGGCAGCCTAGACGTGAAGTTTGGAAAGTCCTGCTGGAAACTCCTCTATTGTGAGCAGCTCTGACCCAAACAGACTGAGGAACTCAGGTCTCCTGGGTCAAGGATCCCATCTTCCAAAACTGCTGCTGCCCTGCCCCATTCACAGGCACCAGACAGGCACCTGTCCTCTGCCAGCCTGGGTTCTGGAAAGGAGATGCAAGGGAACGGCTGAAGAAGGATGCAGGCTCAGAGATGGGCACAGGGACCTGCTGCTCCTTCATAAGGTGAGAGGGGCCCTTCTCGGCACACAGCCTCCTGGCTGAGCCTCTGTGCCAACAGTAAGAGCAGGGAGGAGCATTCCAGGAGGAGAGTGGCACAAAAACCCAGGGACCAGCCAGTGGGAGAGGCTGGGAGTCAGAACCCACGATGGCCCGTGTGGGTGCGGATGGCCCCTTGGCGGCTGGACAAGAGGCCCAATGCCTGAGGAGCAGCACAGGGAGGGTACAGAGCCAGCAGCCCCGCCCTGCCCTGCCGTGCGCTCTCTGCCTCTCCGTTGCTGGGGAGCGGCTCCTGAGGAACTGCTCAGAGAAGGGGTGGGGAGCCGGAAATCTCCCAGAGCCCTCTTCTGCTTGTGCAGCGGCCTCCCCTCTCAGCCAGGCACAGCAGTGACATCTGGTGGCTGATACTGCCCACAGCTGGTCCTGTGTCATCATCTTTCTGGAGTGATTTGCCAAGGTCAGGAGTTGGCCTCTAGTTCCCACTTGAAAAGCTGTGGGCGACACGCGTGGTCTCTGTCCTCTGGGGTCTATAGGGTACTCGGTATACCCGAGGCACCAAGATAGGGGACCTGGTTCCCATATGAGTGAACCCAAGAGGGAAGCTTCAGGAACCCAGACGAGGATATGGCTTGTTCCCCTCTGCCCTCTCACCTTGCGGGTCCCTTCTGCTCTCTGCTTTCAGGTGGTAGACCAAGGAGGTGGCTACAGTACCCCTCCAAGGACCCTCTGGAGCTCATGTTCCCTATGCAGCTTCACCTTTTAGACCATGTTCTAAGGCAGCATGAGTCCTAAATATTATCTCCTTCCTTTGCAATAATTTATTCTCTGTACGGACTGTCCTTCCCTCAAAGTTTTCACACACACTGCCCCCCAATCTGGCCCAGGGGAGCAGTGTGTGAAAGGCCTCTAAGAGAAGCCCGAGTCCACCAGAGCCGACTGAACTTCATCTCCCCTTTCCTCCCTCCAGTGGGTGGAGATGCCCCCCGCTAGAATCCCCAAGTGTACATTGGTGGGACTAGGGGGGGTGTGTCCTAGAAATGAGTAGGACACAGTGCCCACTCTCAAGTTAGGTTGAGAAAAGTTCCAGAGATGTTTAAGAAATTGGATTAAGCTAGCTCCCTAACTTCAAGAAATCTCCATTTTATTCTAATTTTTCTCTTTTGCTAATTTACAGAAAATAGGCCTGTTTCATCAAGTTCCTCCCCATGTTCCTATTCAACTGCTTCATTCTTTGCAGCTGCAGCTGGTTTTTCCAAAGCTCTTGCTTAAAGTCAAGATAAACTGTAGCCGAGGTGCTACGGCTTGGATAACCGCCCCTTGTGTATCTTACTCCCACCTTGCCCTCTCAGCCCCTCTGGTAATGAGCACAGCGCCTAGGACTCCTCAGGGAGGAGGGGTCATTCCCCTGCTCCTGCAAATCTGAACTGTTTTGTTTCAGCAGCAACAAAATCACCATCATCCCAGTGCCCTGTCTAGAATATGCCGGCTTCCTCTATAGCTCCCTGCAGCTGTAAACCAGAGGAAACTGAATTGGCCGTATAGTTCCACGCCCCGCCCCACCCCCACACACAATGCGCTGGTTCCCCCTGGATTAAGGAGGCCGCCTCCTCCATATACAACTTCATTCTCTCAGTGCTGTTGGCATAGGCACATACAGATGTGTAAGTAGGTGTGTGTGTGTACTCTGTACCTACATCTATTCTTTCTTGAAGATCATGACAACTTTGTGAAACAACTTTCACATTCCATCACGCTTCACAGCAGAGAAAATAAAGTGATATGAAAAATATCCTGCTTGAAACTGACAATGTAAACAGGTGAGAACAGTACCTTAAATTCATCTTGCCGCCCTCTCCCCCTGCCTCCAACCTTACTACCTCTGAGAAGACTGGTAGAGATAGGAGCCTATTCCTAAGAAACTCTAGGGAAATGATTCTAAAACCTTTTCTTGGGGAACTCCCCCCATTCCTAAAGTCAGATAAAAAAATCTGGCAGCTACATGCGAAGCCCCAAACTCCAAGTTCTTTTCAACCCACAGATACTACTAGATGGTTGAGGGTCTCCCAAATGCTCAGCACTGAGACAGATACAGAAAGACACAAACCAGACTCCATTCCTAACCAGAAAAAACTTACAGACTAGTTGAGGACAGGCAGTGTAAGATGCACAGAACAATGTGGCAGGGGTATATCGAGCGCAGTGAGCAAAGGGCCAACCACTGCATCTGGAATGGTCTGTAGGCCATGCAGACATTCACAGAGGGGCAAGATCAGGATGCCCTGGAATCTCTCTTCCGGTGGAAGGTTTGTTTCAGAATCCTCCCGGACTACACCACCTCCTTTTGGATAAAAAGCTGCCAGATACTGTCCCACTCCTTCTACCTTGCCTCCTAAATTTCTGCCTCAGTTCAATTCAACAAGTGTTCAATGTATATCAACTACATGCAAGGTTTCCAGCTAAGAATTCAAGGACTGGTAATATATACCCCTTGCCCTTGAGGAATTCATAAAGGGAAAATCCATGAATTAGTAATTGCATGTCTTAAGTGTGGGCAATAATGCTGGGTACAAAAAGCACTGTGGAGAGGGTATCTCCTTCTGCCTGGGAGAAGCCAGAATGGTTCCTATCATTTGCCCTGGATCTTAAGATTTGAATCAGATTTTGCCAGGTGGGAGGAGGAAAAAGCACATAAGCAGGAAAGAAGGGAACCAGCTTGAGAAAAAGATCGGAAGACATGGAGTCTACCGTGTGTGTGTGTCTGAGAGAAGAAGAAGAATGATTTGCAGTCATGGATTTATGTGGCTACAAGCCCTCGGCAGGAAATAGACCCCTGCTGTCCAAAAAGCAGGGGAGTTTCTGACACTTCCACCTCTGCCTCTCTCTCTCTCTGTGCCCATGAACAGGGAGGCAATGGGGTCACCCTGCCCCAGACCTCTGTCCCCAGGGCCTGCCACCTCCACTCCATCATCACGCCTCCTGCTCCTCCTAACGAGGCTCGGATTAGAGTGGCTCTCCAGGGCTGAGCTGCCTGGAACAACAGCAGGACGGTTAGACGGTTCCCACACAGATCACACACACACATACCACGGGCCCTCACACACACACACACACCAAGGACCCTCACAGACACACACACACACCATGGACCCTCACACACACACACACATACACACCATGGGCCCTCATAGACACGCACACACACACACATACCATGGGCCCTCACACACACACACACACACACACACACACCATGGGCCCTCACAGACACGCACACACACACACACATACCATGGGCCCTCACACACACACACACACACACACACACCATGGGCCCTCACAGACACGCACACACACACACACATACCATGGGCCCTCACACACACACACACCATGGACCCTCACACACACACCATGGACCCTCACACACACACACACACACACACACACACCATGGACCCTCTCTCTCACACACAGACCCCCCACGGGCCCTCACACACACGCACGCACACACACCCCGTGGACCCTCACACACACACACACACACCATGGACCCTCCCTGCAATCCATGGTAACCAGACAGCGTGTTGGGTGTGTTTGTGAAGCCAAGAGTAGAAGGGGTTGAGGATCTAGAACCTGAAGCCTGAATCAGAAGCGGCTCAGCGGGGGCCAGAGGAGCACGGAACTGGCGCATGCGCGGCGGGACCAGAAGCAGCCGAGAGCGAGAGCGGGCGCGGGGCTTGCAGGGGCCACAGGACACAGCCGTAGACCCGAGAGCAGGAGAGCTGGGGGTGCAGCCCAGGGGAGCGGGGGCAGACTGCAGGGGAGATGAAGGAGCAGTCACACCACTTTCTTCTCAGGGAACAAGCGGTACGGCGGTGGAGGGGTGACGCCCGGCTGACTGGAGTGGGCCGGGGGATCTGAACGCGGAGCCTCGGCTGTGGAGAAGGTTGAGGACCGCCCACCGCATGCACCGTCGACTTCCTGGGCACCTCCCTGGCTCCAGGGCCATCTCTCCACCAGCAGAGCCTTCTGTGTCTCTCCTCGTGCGGGGGTCTGCCGGGGGATCAGGAACAGGTTTTGCTCTGGAGACAATGGTCCTGGGCTGGGAAAGCCCCTCCATTCCAGCTGGTGCCCAGGAACACTGCAAGCCAGGCTCTGGCCCTTGGGCCAGGCTATTAGCTCTGCCCCTTCAGGTATGTGCCAGGGCAGAGATGAGTTCTGCCAGGGCCATCTGTTCTGAGGGCACAGGGACGCATGGCCTCAGGACTTCTAGGGTGAAGCAAAGCAGGCAGCTGCTGCTGCTGCTGCTGCTAAGTCGCTTCAGTCGTGTCCGACTCTGCGACCCCATAGACCGCAGCCCACCAGTCTCCTCTGTCCCTGGGATTCTCCAGGCAAGAATACTGGAGTGGGTTCCCATTTCCTTCTCCAAAAGAAGGCAGGGGTCATATGAATTAAGGATTTAGGACCTGACGCTGCCTCTATGTGATCTTGGGCAAGTCACCTCTTTGCTAGGCCTCTGATTCTCCACCTGTACTATAAAAGATTTGGATTAAATGATCCTAAAATTATTACTTTGCCAACAAAGGTCCGTCTAGTCAAGGCTATGGTTTTTCCAGTGGTCATGTATGGATGTGAGAGTTGGACTGTGAAGAAAGCTGAGTGCTGAAGAATTGATGCTTTTGAACTGTGGTGTTGGAGAAGACTCTTGAGAGTCCCATGGACTGCAAGGAGATCCAACCAGTCCATCCTAAAGGAGATCAATCCTGGGTATTCATTGGAAGGACTGATGCTGAAGCTGAAACTCCAATATTTTGGCCACCTCATGTGAAGAGTTGACTCATTGGAAAAGACTCTGATGCTGGGAGGGATTGGGGGCAGAAGGAGAAGGGGACAACAGAGGATGAGATGGCTGGATGGCATCACTGACTCAATGGACATGGGTTTGAGTGTACTCTGGGAGTTGGTGATGGACAGGGAGGCCTGGCGTGCTGTGATTCATGGGGTCACAAAGAGTCGGGCATGACAGAGTGACTGAACTGAACTGAACTGAACTGAATGATTAATTAATGATCCTGAGACCCATGCAGCTGGGATTTAGTACGTGGTTAGTGGGAGGAAGCAGAGAGGAGGAGCATCATCTAAGAACCTGGGCAAACCATGTATACAGGCCGGCAGAATCAGGAGGAGGGTGTCTGAGCTCCTTCCCACTGCCTTCAGCAGGGACTTGCCAAAAGCACCAGGGAAAGAAGAGTCTCTCCCAAGAAGTGCGTCTTTGGTAAGGACCCCGGAGCGGGGAGATTCTCCTCAGACACCTGAGGACCCCACACGATGCTTTCTGGTGTTTATGATCAGGAAATGCTTTTCTAGGGCCCATTCGTGTAGGTCCGGAGAGTTTCCTGTATCTTCCTCTCCATCATTGTCAGAGAGCTTGAAGCTGGCTTTCAAATTCTACCGCATCCCCTGTTCATCTCCTCTTTGAATGTCTCTCCCTGTGGTGATTTTTGTGTACTTATAGTCCCATATTAGAGGTCCAGGTGGCAGGTAGTGGCGCTGGTCAGAGTACCTCAGGTGAGCCTCTTTATATCTTTGGATTCCATCTCTGAAACCAAAGCCGCGTCACTCTCAGGCTGAAGAAAGCTGGAAAGGCGAGCTCCGTCCCTCCACAAAGCCCCACGGCTGCCTTCTCTTCTTGGAGAGTGCAGGATCTGAGGGGTGGGTGTCCCGTGCAGGGGTGGTAGCCACCTGCCCCCTCAAAGAAAGTGGGCCAGAAAAAGAGACAGACAGCAGACAGAGAGAGGAAAGGATGAGGTGGAGGTGGGAGGGGTCCGTGTGGGGCTGGGAGGGGAGGGCTGGGGGGAGGGAGAGAGAGAGTCTTTCCAACCAAGCAGAGGGGTGACGTGAGGGACCTGCTGAGGAAAGGGGAGAAGAAACGGCTGGACCTCAGGAAAGAGAGAAGTCATTGGCTTGACTCGCTCCCCGCCCTCCCCAGGCAACCTTCTACCCAGGCCCCTCAGAGGGTCATAACTTCCCCGTCAGAGTTCCCGCCTCTCTGGAAGCTGTGAGGCTCCATTTGGAACCCAGAGTCTACAGGGTAAGGTTGTGGGCTTTGAGGTGTTAGGCCTATTGGTGCGCAAGGGAGGGTGAGTGTGGGCGGAGGGGAGCACCGGGCACAGTGGGGTGGGGTGTTGGCGTTGAGGTTGGAGGGCGGCAGTAACTCGTCTTAGGGCTTTCTTCTTCAAGATTTTTTTGATTATATAATTTGGTTTGGAGTAAGGTGTCGGAGGTAAGTGGAAGAGACAGCTCTTGCTATGGATGGGGGCTTACCCCCTTGCCCAGCAAAAATTAAGAAAGAGGGAAAGTGCTCGCTTTAGCAACACATATATATATGCGCTACACACACACACACACACACACACACTGTATCAATGTAATTATGACTGGTTCGAGTTGTATGGCAGAAACCAACACAACATTGTAAAGCAATTATCATCCGATTACAAAATGAAAAAATAAAATTGGGATGATACAGAAGATTAGCATGGTCCCTGCACAAGGATAACATGCAAATTCATGAAGCATTCCATATTTTTTATAACTGAATCACTTTGCTATACAGCAGAGATTGGCCCATCACTGTAAATCAACTATACTTCAATTTTAAAAATTGAAGAAAAAAAGAGTCTCCTAGAGACTCGCGCAGCTGACTTTGGGGAAAGATGCGTTATCAGAAATACACCAGGCGCCTCACACCCACACGACACACATTCCCTGAC
Organism: Bos mutus; assembly: GCF_027580195.1. Taxonomy (NCBI): domain Eukaryota; kingdom Metazoa; phylum Chordata; class Mammalia; order Artiodactyla; family Bovidae; genus Bos; species Bos mutus. Next base: position 686,260 of record NC_091632.1, read on the forward strand.
CCCTCTGTGCATATGTGGATGAACATGCGTGAACATTTGAACTCATCTGTACAGAGATACCTACGGAACTTTCTGGGTGTGTACAACCATACACAAAAGAGTTCTTTTGTTTCTGTAATCTTTTGTTTCTAAAAAGCTGCGTTCATAAATACATTTTAAAACTAACATTCTTTTCTGTAATCACTTCTAACCGGAATCAATTTTTAAGCCTATGTTCCCTAAATGGATCAGGCATTCCTGGAACTAGGCTTGCCCTATTTATTTCTGTGCCCCCAGAGACAAATCCAGGGCCTGGGACTATTAAGATAGCTCATACATGTTTGTCAGGCAAAGGCAAGAATGAATGAATGATCTTCTTAAAAACCACAGGTTTCCTTAATGGTGAAGTTTCTCTAAATCTAGTGTAGTGGCTTATAGTTGTACTCTGAATGGGTGACTGTATAAGAGAGCACATCTGTGTATGCCTAGTTAGTAGGGAGTGATGTAGACAGGGGGACACGCATGAGTGTGTGTGTTGAGATGAGTAAATGAGATTTTGCCAGGTGCCTGCACATTCCTGCGCACGTGAATGAGTATCAGTGTGTGGACGAGACTAAAGTGGGGCCGACAGGAGACGTCCCCTGAGATGTAGCCCCAGCGTGGAGGGAGCCTGCACTCACACTGAAGACACTATGTGTGACGAACAGCTTCAGGGTCTGCGAGCATAGGGGTGGAAGTCGGATGAGTCTGTGAGCTCTTCCCCCAGGACTGGACACCTTAGTGATTCGGCTCCATTCTCATTCCACTCCCACCTGCCAGGACCCCCATGAAGCTCCTGGCCTTACTGAGCCTTCTGATCCTGATGCTGCAGGAAGCAAGGACAGCATCTCTCTCAAAGGAGGAGAGGGAAGGCGATCCTTATGCCATTCTGCATCTGGGGGACTATGTCCTGAGCCTGGACAACTATGATGAGGTCATCGATCCAAGCAACTATGATGAGCTCACAGACTACGGGGACCAGCTCCCCCAGGTGAGGCCATGCAGCAGACTCACTGCGTTCCCTGAAAGAAACTGGGAACCAGAGGCCTGGTCCCTCTCTACCTCGTAATCAGCTGTCTCAAGCCTCCCTCTTTCTCTGGGAAGTGAAATTCTTGTTCCTCCACAGGAAACTGTCACATAATGCTAAGAAAGAAGACACAAAACTTCAAATTTGTAGCAACAATTGTGAGCCTTCCCTTAGAAGTCACACATCCCTCCCTCCCTCGGCCTTCAAGTGAGACCACAAAATATATCTCACTGGAACATCAGCAGTGTCCTCACATTCTCCTAGCAAAAAGGAGTGCCACAGCCTGTCCTAGACTGCCTTCAGTTCAGAAGTCCATTCCTCAGCCCTGCCTCCCTGCACAGGGGCTGACGTGAAGACTACGCTCTTTTGCTGTGTGAGCCTGATCCCCAGGCAAGGGAAGGTCCCCGGTCAGGGGGTCTGGAGATTGATCCTAGCTCTCCCACCAGCTTGGCTGCCTGCGGCCCCTGAGCTCAGGCCCTCCCTGTCTGGACCTCCATTTCCGCCTCCATAACGTGATGAGAGACCAGACGCTCAGAAAGTCCTTGCCTGTCACACTTTCTGCCCACCCTCCACCATTCTCCACAGGGACTGTCTGTAAGCTTGGAATTGGTTGCTGACGTTCCCAGACTACAAAGTTCCTCTCAGGCAAAAACTGACTTACTGTGTGCTGTGTCTCCAGGTTAAAGGGACCAGCCTGGCTTCTCTCACCAGGACACGTTTTACTCAGAGCACAGAAGCTGCAAGGACGCTCCCTTCAAACCCCACCACGGCCAGGCCTCCGGCACTAGGGCTGCTGGCTGCCCCGGCCAACCACGGTAAGTTCACAGGCACGGTCTCAGTAGCCACGGGTCACAGCCTGGGTAGCCACGACCGAGCACCAGGGATGCCAAAGAGGAGTGTCGTCAGGGGTGGAGAGCAGAGGGTCAGGGAGAGAAGGGCAAACAGCTGCGGGGCTCGGGGCGGGGGGGAGCGTGGGGTGGAGAGCAGAGGGTCAGGGAGAGAAGGGCAAACAGCTGCGGGGGTCGGGGGGGGGGTGGGGGGAGCGTGGGAAACAAAGGGAGAGGCTGACTGTTCCTGATGCTTCTGCCTGAATGCACAACCTGGATGGAAGGCAAAGAAAGCAAGAACTCCTCTGTGCCTAGCAAAGCCACCTGCCTTAATTAATGGCATCGCTGGGGGAGCAGGTTGAGTGGTAATTAGATTAGAGACAATTTAAAACCTGTACAGAAGAATAAATAACTTTGTGGCTGTCATTTGGCATGGGGGCAAATGAAGAATTTATTTTGCTTTTCAACTTGAATTCCTTCCCTAGTATCTTCTCCCCTACTCCCTGAGGCCCTCCTGGAGACTCAGATGCTGGCATATCCATCAGTAGGGGGTTGGCACTCTGCTGCGGGTCAGAACTGAGGCACAGGAGGATGCAGTTAATTCCGGAATTGCTTGTTCTCAGCTCCTATTCTTCTCTGGAGATGTTTGCCTTGAGTGGGTACAGGGTAATGAGGCATCATTAGAGAAAACACTTTAGGCAGGAATCTATGACCTCCCAGGTTTAAAGGGCCTCAGCTTGACCTGCCATCCAAGGCCTGGGGATAAGTACACTGTCAACTCATGGCTGGTGAGGAAAAGCTGTCTCTTAATCTTGAGTCCTTGCCACTACCAACAGAGTTCCTCCTTGAGCTGGACTAGCAGTGGTCTTTAGCAAACTCTGTCCTTTCTAAGCGGAGAAGGCGATGGCACCCCACTCCAGTACTCTTGCCTGGAAAATCCCAGGCAAAACCCTGGTAGGCTGCAGTCCATGAGGTCGCTAAGAGTCAGACACGACTGAGCGACTTCCCTTTCACTTTTTGCTTTCATGCGTTGGAGAAGGAAATGGCAACCCACTCCAGTGTTCTTGCCTGGAGAATCCCAGGGACGGGGGAGCCTGGTGGGCTGCCATCTATGGGGTCTCACAGAGTTGGACACGACTAAAGCGACTTAGCAGCAGCAGCAGCAGCAGTCCTTTCTAACAGCAAGAGATAGAGACTGTCTACAGTATTCAATAAAACCATCCCAACTCGTTAAAGCCAGTCTGAGCTCAGTGGCCTGGCCTAAGTCTCATGACCACTGGTCATAGACTGAGAAGAGGGGAGGGATGTTTCCCAACAGCAAACTGAGATGCTGATATCATAAGAACGGGAAATGAATCCTAGACAGTTAGTGTCCACTCCACCTTGACTCTATTATGGTTTTTGGAGCCACCTAAAACCTAATTCCTCTCCCACAAGGCAAGTAGCAGAGCCTTTGGCCATTGCACTGGCTTTGTATCATCTGCAGTGCACTTGGGGGCCAGTGAGAAGCCCCATGGAAAGGAGACGAACACATCCACCTCTGTGGCTGCACCTAAATGTCCTAGAAATACCCACATAGGCCCGGGTAAATCTACACAGGACCAGGGTCTGATGAGGGCACTAAGGGCTTGGATCATAACGGTAATAATTGAGGGAGGCTCTGCTTCTCGAAGTCAATGGCTGAGTGCCAGACCGGGGCAGCCAGCAGCACTTCCGGGGGCACTGTGACAGTCGGTCTGGGTGGCAGCCCGAGGGACACGGGGGACCTCAGCTCAGACACTCCTTGGCCAGGGCCTTTGGTCCCAGAGGCTGACGGAGTCTCACGGGGTGTGTGTGTGTGTGTGTGTCTCCCACGGGTCCCAGAAACTGAGGGAGTCTCATGGGCGTGTGTGTGTGTGTGTGTGTGTGTCTCTCACTGGTCCCAGAGGCTGAGGGGGTCTCACGAGGGTGTGGGGGGGTCTCCCTTTGTTCTCTCCTCCACCTGGACCAGGCCTGCCGACCTGTCTGATCTGCGTGTGCCTCGGTTCCTCTGTGTACTGTGACGACGCGGACCTGGAGACCATCCCTCCTCTTCCCCAGACGACTGCCTACTTATACGCTCGGTTCAACCGCATCAGCCATATTCGGGCTGGAGACTTCAAAGGGCTGAGTATGTATATATGTATATGTGAGTATGTGTATGTATATGTGAGTATGTGTATATGTATATGTGAGTATGTGTATGTATATGTGAGTATGTGTATGTATATGTGAGTATGTGTATATGTATATGTGAGTATGTGTATGTATATGTGAGTATGTGTATGTATATGTGAGTATGTGTATATGTATATGTGAGTATGTGTATGTATATGTGAGTATGTGTATGTATATGTGAGTATGTGTATATGTATATGTGAGTATGTGTATGTATATGTGAGTATGTGTATGTATATGTGAGTATGTGTATGTATATGTGAGTATGTATATATGTATATGTGAGTATGCATATATGTATATGTGAGTATGTATATATGTATATATATGTGTATGTATATATGTATATGTGAGTATGTGTATGTATATGTGAGTATGTATATATGTATATGTGAGTATGTGTATGTATATGTGAGTATGTGTATGTATATGTGAGTATGTGTGTGTATATGTGAGTATGTGTGTGTATATGTGAGTATGTATATATGTATATGTGAGTACGTGTATGTATATGTGAGTACGTGTATGTATATGTGAGTATGTGTATGTATATGTGAGTATGTATATATGTATATGTGAGTATGTATATATGTATATGTGAGTATGTGTATGTATATGTGAGTATGTGTATGTATATGTGAGTATGTATATATGTATATGTGAGTATGTATATATGTATATGTGAGTATGTGTATGTATATGTGAGTATGTATATATGTATATGTGAGTATGTGTATGTATATGTGAGTATGTGTATGTATATGTGAGTATGTGTATATATGTATATGTGTATGTATATGTGAGTACGTGTATGTATATGTGAGTACGTGTATGTTTATGTGAGTACGTGTATGTATATGTGAGTATGTGTATGTATATGTGAGTATGTATATATGTATATGTGAGTATGTGTATGTATATGTGAGTATGTCCTGGCAAAGAAAAGAGTGGGTGGGCAGAGGGAACCCCTCGGTTCATCCCCTTGCCACTCAGCCACACTGAGCAGTCATTAGCATGCCCCACCTGTGTCGGCCCTTTCAGTCTCTCCAGCCTGGAAATTAGTCTAATTCCTGGCCTTGAAGGTTTTTCTATGGCAGAAGTGACCTGCTCTTGTTTTTGCTCCACAAAGCTATAGGAAGCTGGGGAGGAGAAGCTATGAGCAAGCCTGTTTTCAGGCTGTCCTAGCAGCTGTAGCTCTCTGCCCTCCTGGCCTCTGAACAAAACCATGCTAAAGCTGGTCTATAACCCAGATTCTACCTCTCATTGCTGACAGGCTTCCCGGGCCTCAGAGTTTTTTGGGTTCTTTTGTTAGTTTGTGTAAACTAACAGGTAGAATGGATCCAGAAATTCCTGTACCTGTTGGGTCTTACCCTCAAAGCCTTCTTCCAAGCCCATCCACACAGGGCAGAACACTCCAGGGAAAGGCATCACGGAACCTGAGGACTTTCCCAGTTTTACCAAGTTCTTCCTTCTGGTTTGACCCTGGTGCATGTGGAGTGCTGGCTCGCCTTCCCTGTGCTGAGACAGGAGAAGGGCGCGGGCAGCTCCAGCAGGAGCAAGGGGAGATGGTGTGTCCCTGTGTTCTGCTCTGCACCTCTTAGCAAAACTGAAGAGGATTGACCTCTCTGGCAATTCCATCTCCTCCATCGATGACAAGGCCCTTCGCCTGCTGCCTGCTCTGCGGGATCTGATCCTCCCTGAGAACAAGCTCGTGGCACTGCCCGCACTGCCCACCAGCATCGAGGTCCTGGACGTCCGCATGAATCGGCTCCAGAGCTCAGGGATACAGCCTGAAGCCTTCAGGGTGAGCCAAGGCCTGGCATCCCTGTCTGCTGCACGCCACCAGGGCCCACAGCCACACACACATGCACCTGGCCCTCGTGGAATGTCTCTGTCCCAACCCTGCTCTGGGGCATGAAAGTCAAATGTCATTTTCTTTTTTTTTTATCTTTTGCTTTTATTTGCATTTATTTTTTGTGGCCTTTATTCCCAGGCCATCAGTTTTTGTTTCTTCTGTTTCTTCTGAAAGGATATCTTTTTCTTCTGTGCAGACGTCCTCTTCTGGTTTAGGAACAATCTGTTCTTTTTCAGTAAGGGTCATCTCAACGTGGCAGGGGGAGCTCATGTCTGTGTTGATCCAAGTCCCGAGCTGCATCTTCGGGGCTTTGTTCACATGAGAAGCTGAGTGGCCAGAGATCTAAGTCTTTCAGTACAGCATTACTCTCTGCATTTCTGAGCATGTGCAGTAAAAATTCAGCACTCTTTGGGCCACGGACCCTGCATCCAGCCCCTTCGGCCTGGGCACACCTGCCACTGTAACAGTGGAATGGCGGTGCATATTGCTTCTGTAAAGTGACATCTTTCAGATACTTGGTGGCCTTCAGATATGCATACCCTGAATGACGTGGGCAGTTTCACAAAAGTTCTTAACGTGAACAAGAAGATTTAAACCTCTTGATTTCCGGGTCAAGTGGATAGAGAACGGTTTTTAGAGCTCCCCTCAGGCCACTCACCAGAAAAGCCAAGCCGCATTTTCTTCATCTAAGCCACCAGCAACTCCCCCTCTCCCTCTTGGGGCACCTGGCCTCTCGGGTTCCTTCTCTGCAACTGCTCACTCACCTCCCTGGGCACCAGTGTTTCCCACACACTCACCTTCTGCTCCCCAGAAACTTGGACTAACATGTGACTTGACTTGGAGTTGTACTGATTCCTGCTCTCACTCTGCACATCTTTTTGTTTTCAGAACCCACCACTAACTGACCAAGCTTTGTCCTTCTAGGAGCAATTTCTCAAGAGAGACAATCTGGTTGGTCCCTGGCTGGCCAGTTTCAATGGGAAGGGCTAAACGCATGCACGGATACAGCCCCCTGGGCTGCCCACTCAGCGGTCCAGGGAGCCCTGGGGGCAGTCCCAGTGGGGGAACGGAGAGAGCTGTGAGTGAGACTGACACCCCGGCTGTCACACTCACATGCACAATCTTCTCCATCGTGCCTGCGGCTCTCCTTATGCTGGTCCGAGTATCTCCCATCCGAGCTCTCCATATTTGGTCCAGTTTTAGCATCTGGAGACTTTTTTTCTTTTCTGGAGACTTTTCACTTGGGAAAGTCCCTTCTGATAGCAGGGATGTTGAAGCTGGGCCCGAATGTCCTGCCGGCCTATTTCCCAGCCATCCCTGCCCCTTGCTTGCTCCTCCCAGAGTCCCCCCGATACTGCTGAGCTCCTTCATGAACTTCAGCTGCAGCAGCTGTTCCTTTTGCATCTGGCGGGAGGGGATGAACCGTCCCTGAAGCACCCAGCTCAGAATCCGGCACCTGGCTGAGGCCCAGGAGACGGGCCCAGGAGTGGAGGAGTGGGGTCACATCAGTGCCCCTCACTTCTTGGGCCCCACAGAGCCCACCAGCCTCCCGTGTCCTTTGCCCCCTCCCCAGGCACTGGAGAAGCTGCAGTTCCTCTACCTGGCGGATAACCTGCTGGACGCTATCCCCCCGTCCCTGCCCCTGAGCCTGCGCTCACTGCACCTGCAGGTGAGTGGCTTCCCCGAGAACAGGGGTCTTGGACAGCACAGAAGGTGGAGGTCAGACTGCAGGGAGCCCCCTTCAGCAGTGGTGGGTCTCCGTCACTGAGAGCTCGGCGAGCAGAGTTGGCGCGTCTCACTCAGACCACTGTCTACAGCCTCCATCTCATTCCTTCCCCTTCCTGCCCTTTAAAACACTTCCCCTCCGCGTTCTGACCCACCTCACCCAGTGCTCACTCCTGCCCCCCTCCCCTCGCCCTCTGCCCCCCCCACCTCCGTGCCCCCTCTCTCCGTCCTCAGTGGGTCCCCGGCCTCCTTCCTTGTTTGTGGCCCCGGCCTTCTGGGCCTCGGTGTCTCCAGCTGCAGAGGGGAGGTGAGCTGGTGAGGCAAGGCCTGAGGGCAGAGGAGCAACACAGCGCTCGGTGTGTTCTCTCCAGAATAACATGATAGAGACCATGCAGAGGGACGCCTTCTGCGACACCGAGGAGCACAGACACACCAGGAGGCCGCTGGAAGACATCCGCCTGGACGGCAACCCCATCAACCTGAGCCTCTTCCCCAGCGCGTATTTCTGCCTGCCTCGGCTCCCCACGGGCCGCTTTGTCTAAGTCTGCCCGCCCCCTAAACAGCGACCTTTCATCCGGGCGTTAGTCAGCCTCAAGATCCAGTGGCAGAAACCCACTGCTCCCCCTGCCTCAACACACACACACACAGGCACACACGCGCACACACACATGCACACGCACGTGCACACGTGTGCACACACATGCACGCACGCACAGACAAGCACACACGTGCACACACACATGCACACGCACATGGTGCGCACACATGCATACACACATGCAGACATGTGCACACACGTGCACGCACGCACGTACACACATGCAGATGCGTGCACACGTGCATACACCCACGCACACATGCACACGCACATGTGCGCATACACACACACACTGAAATGTCCTCCAGGAGCCAGATTTACATTTCTCCATCCTCCTTCCTTAACACCTTATGGCTCCTGATCAAAGAATAGAGATGTCTGCAGCAGAGCTCTTTCCCATATTCCCGATTCCTCCTACCCACACAGAAGGCCAGGAGAATAATGTAAGAGGCAGAAGAGGGACGGAAAGAGAAGAGGAAGGGGAACAAGCAGTCGTGTCCTGGAGCTAGTTCTTACTACTAGGCTTGCAAGAACTGATCATTAAATTTTCCAGAATTTTTCAAGCCAGTTGTTAAATGCAGTCATTATTGAAAAGTAAATCATATAAGCTCACAATTAAATATTCTGTGTTGAAAACAAATGTAATAAATACTCAAACTCATCACTTCCCAATTATTTTACCATCTTTTACTATTAACCATGTTCTTGAACTTAATTATGTCTGTGGTATTTGTGCAGTGGAAATACTATATAATGACATGCTTTTAGTGACATCACACTGGTAGTTTGAAATTGGCCACGGTGGGAGTATTTATACCACAGAATTAGTAAACGCTACGTGTTAGGATTTTGTTAGAGAGAGAGCCTGTTCTTAAGCCTTTGCCAGCATCGCTGAGGATGAAAACAGCTGTTTAGCCTCCCCCTATCTCCAGGCCACCCCAATGGGGGTAGGGTGGGGTTTCTGGGGCTTTTGAAAGCTGCTTGCTTTTCCTATGCCGGGGCTTGCTGTTAGACTTGGAGGGAGCCTTTCCCAAGGATGGAGAACGGACATGTGTCTTCCTCTGGAGGCCCTTCTTGCCGCGCTTACCTACTCCTGGCTCTTCCTGGCCACGCTCTCTTCTGTGTTTAACCACCAGAGGGCAGCCTTGTGCAAAGGTAAATGAATAAAACAGCAATTACTCATCTGCAGCTTTCCTGGATTCAGGGCGGGGCCCACTGTGCTGGGAGAACAGAGAGGACAACTATGATCCAACCAACTTACTCCTGGAACTATAATGGTAGGAGGGATGGCATCTTTCTTCTCATAAGGACTTTGTGGGCAAGGGGGTTGTAATAGATGAGTGCTTGGCATCAGGTGTTGATTGGAGCATAGAAGAGGGGTGTGTGTGCTCAGTCGCTCAGTCATGTCTGACTCTTTGTGACCCCACAGACTGTAGCCCCCCAGGCTCCTCTGTCCATGGGATTTTCCAGGCAAGAATACTGGAGCGGGTTGCCATTTCCTTCTCCAGGGGATCGTCCCAACACAGGGATCAAACCCACATCTCTTGCATCTCCTGCATTGGCAGGTGGCTTCTTAACCACTGAGCCACCCGGTGAGGCAGGCAGCTCATGTATTCATTCAAGCAAGGGTTTTATTCAGCACCTACCTGCTATGTGCAGATGATACGCAGCAGACACACTCCTTTTCTTCATGGAACTTAGAGTTGAGTGTGGAAGACATGTGTTGAACAGATAATCACACAAGTAACCACACACTATTCAACTCATGATAAATACTGTAAAAGGAATATACAAAATGCTATGAGACCTTACAGAAGGGGGACACGGTTAAGGGTCCAAGAGACCCTGAAGAACCAATGTCTAAGCTGAAAGCTGAAGGACTGGGAGCCAGCCAAGCAACCACTCAGCGTCCCAGGTGATGCTCACGTCTGGATGACAGGTCCACACGGGAGGGGACCCGTGTGTCTGCCTCCTCTGCCTCTGCCTAGCACTTCTGCAAGCGCTGTGGAGGCGCAGGTCAGTGCTGTCAGCCGACCAGTCAGGGATTGTTATTCGCGTTCTTCAGATGAAGAATTTGAGAACTAGAGAAGACTCCACACACAAGTTGCAAGCTGTGAGTGGGTGGTGAGGGAGGCCCGGTTTAGTTGCTGCTGTGTCTGCTCTCTCTCTCCCTAGGGATCCAAGGATTCCAGGACCCAAGGACCTCTTCTCTCTCTCGCATCCCCCAGTCGCACCCCCTCCATATCCCGCTCTATTTGATTATGATATGGCCTTGGCATGCAGCAGCTGGAAACCACAAGATCCCTGAGTGCAAGAAACCCTGATTTGAAATAATCCAGTAAAAAGAAGCGAAGAAATTTCCCAGAAGTGGGGCTCTCCGGTACCAGAAACTGCATCATACCCTCACACCCCGAGGTTAATATGTGCTAAGAAAGGCATCTGACCCTGGTCTCACATAGCAGAAGTGGACTAAGGATTTCTGGACTCCTGGAATCTGCCAGATGTGTATTAGGAGTTTTTATGCACATCAACTCACTTTAGCCCCAAGCACCACTCTAGTTAATAGAGATGTTGATCTCCATACTGTGGATAGCGAAACAAGGTTATGGAAGGGAGGTACCCACATCCACACAGCTAATAAGTGGCAGGGCCAGGATTCAAACCTGGGGCCCTCTAAGCCCAGGGAACTGAGTCTTGTTCTCACAGCACACACAGTGCAGGCACTGCTGTCAAGGCCAGCCCAGCAGGCAGTGTCCTCCCTGAGGCTGAGCCTGCTGTGCGGGGTAGAATTTCCCCCAGGGCCTGCTGCCTCTGCAGCTGCCTCCTAACTAATCCCCTATTTTTGGCTAGGGAAATCCAAGGAACAGAAAGCATGCCCTTGTTGGCCGCCCCCCTGCAGAAATTCTAAACAATGCATCTCTGGACCCTCCTGTGACCCAGGGAGCGGGCCGGGGGGGAGAAATCCCAGCAGCTGTCACATCTTCACTGAAGGAGCTGGGGGCTCTCCTCCGGGACCTAGAGAAGCTAGGGTTGGAGCCTGTCAGGGGAAAGAGAGGGTGCCTCTTTATCCGAACTGAGGGTCTCCTGTCCTGAGGAATGGAAAGACGGGAATGAGCCACCCCTGCGGGAAAGCGAGAGCAGAGAGGAGTGGGCTGCGGGGGTCCAGTCAGGCAGGGAAGCGCCTCACCGCTGACGCCTCTGGACAGGGCTGTGCTGGTCTTAGATCCACCTCTTCCCAGAGCCTCCCTCGTGCAGGTCCTCGGTGGCAGGCAGCACCGTGCTCCACCCTGGCACACCTGGCGAGGACCCTTGCTCATGGGTGGCTCCTGGTGGCCCTCCTGCCAACCTTGAGAAAAGGGGAGCACTCCCCCCCCACAACACCCCTGTGGCCTTCAGGATGGTTCTAGCTCCAGGCAGGAGCCCTGACCAGTTCTGTGACTGTCTGGGAAGAGGCAGAGTGAAAGGGGAGTGTTTGCAGTGACCGCCCTGTCCGCCCGCCTGTCCTCAACTCCACAGCCAGCTCGGGCTGGCAAGAGATGGGTGGGGGACGGAAGGAGCCAGAGAGGGTTTCCTCACCCTGACCTTGCCTTGCTGCTTGTCTTCCCTTAAATTTCCTCCCTGAATAATAATCCCTATGCTTATGTTGTAAATTGGCACTTTGCTGATCTCTTTGACATATGGGGTTGAATTTATAGTCCCTATAACTCTGTGCAGACGGTATTATTATCTCTGCTTTACAGATAGAAAATGGAAGGCTAAGTGATTTGCTCAAGAGCCAGTTGACTTAACATGTAGGAACACAAGGGGGAGTGGGGGCGACAACCTTCACTTGGGAACTCCGCAGGACAAATGGGAATCCCAGCCCTGCCTGCTGGACCCATGGGTCAGCAGCCCCCTCCCCACTCCCCAAGAGCTCTTTGAAAAGCAGAGAGCATTTCCCAAACTGGCCAAGCGCCTGCCACCCGCAGAGCTGCCGGCCTGCACACGGATGGTGCACCGGAGGTGATGAGGAGGACTCAAGGACACACTGCACCCCGTCAAGGCCCCCACCCAGCCCAGCACCCACATGCTCCTGTGTCCCTGCTTCCAGCCCAAAGGAGGGAGGCACCGCAGGGGTGGGCCCGCCTGCTGCCCCCCCCCCACCCTGTCTGGCTCTCTCCCTCTCTCCTCCCCCGGGCCTGCCCCTCCCCGCTCCACACACTAGACACCAGCTGGTTAGGCCTCTCCCCTCTTTCAAGGTCATCTCTCTCAGCCGGACCAGCTTCCCATCCCCCAGAGCCACCATCTCACAGACTCCCTCCCGCGGCTGCTGGCAGCTTGAAGAGGGTCTGCATGTGGAGGGGGGCCGCTTCTTTCCCCACAGCTTCTGAGTCTTCCTGCTCTTCCAAGGGTGATGACGCAGCCGAGCGACCACGTCCTGCCTGTCTCACTGCTCATCCTCCCCAGCTCAGACCTGCTTCTCGTCTTCAGACCGGCCTGTTCATCCCTCCTGGGCATGGCCACATCTATGGCTGGGACACGCGTGTGCACACCCTGCAGCACACACATACAGAGCATGCTACACCTGCTCTCTCTTCCCCTCTGCATCTGGCCCCTTTCCTGCAGCCCCTGCTGTGCCCCAGGCCCTGGAGCAAACAGTGCTTAGCCTTCTGGCACCGCGGGTCCCAGCCCCATTGCCCAGAACCCTCATCTCTGGTGTGTGTCTAATACATAATTTACACACAGGAGGAAACGCCGGGAAGAACACTGGAATGAGACTCCAGAGCCCTGAGTCTGACCACCCCAAGCCCTGATGTGCTGTGTGACGTGTGGCAAGTCATGCCAGCACCATACCCTGTCTGCCTCCTGCTTGGGGCTGCTCAGCCTAGTTCCATGGCTCAAGGCATAAACAAGCCTGGTGGGTGAGGTATCTCTCCCCATCCTCATTATTTTTCTTGTCTAGGAACAAAGACCAAACTCTCCCAGGAACCTGGGACATGGACATCCGTCCTGACCCCTCATGACCCGAGAAGCAACACCTCTTGAGTTGCACCTTGCGCATGATCAGTATCCACCCACCAAAGAATAACTGGCTTGGAGTCTCAAGGGAAGTGCTTCCCTCCCCCAGAGAGGAAACTGCATCCCAGGATGCGCTCCTGGAGTGCAGGGCCTGCCAGAGGGGCAGCACCTCTCTTGGGGACCTAAGAAACTCCCACAGAGCCATGTCCTGGGAGACACGCAGGTTGGCAGGTTTGAACCCTGGAAACAAGCAATGGCAGGTGAGCTTGTGGCCTCGAGGAAAGTGCTGAGGGAAGTGGGGATTGGCGTGAGCAGAGGAGAGGTAGGACCCTGGTCATGCATAAAAATGCCAGGACAAAGGGATGCCCATAGCCCCCATGCCAGAAACACTCTGCAAAGTAGGAAGGTAGTAAGCAGTTACACAGATGGTTCAAGCTAAAGCACCCTTCAGAAGAGGGAAACAGTGTTGGCTTTAAGGATTCAAGTCTTCCAAATCATCTCTGTATAGTTGGCTTAAAGTCACCTTGCCCATATGGATTCTGGTAACGCTTTGAACAAATCCGTCTGAAAAATAGGGTCCATTTTAAAGTCAGCAGATCAGGGCATGATCTCTGCAGAGATTATGGGAGGTAGAGAAAGATGGCAATGGCACCCTGCTCCAGTACTCTTTTGCCTGGAAAATCCCATGGACATAGGAGCCTGGCAGGGCTCAGTCCATGGGATCGCTAAGAGTCGGACACACTGGGTGACTTCACTTTCACTTTCATGCATTGGAGAAGGAAATGGCAACCCACTCCAGTGTTCCTGCCTAGAGAATCCCAGGGACGGGGGAGCCTGGTAGACTGCCATCTATGGGGTCTCAAAGAGTCAGATATGACTGAAGTGACTTAGCAGAAGCAGCAGCAGCAGAGAAAGATAGGGAGAAATCCAGTCTTCCGAAGGCTTCGCAATTCCTCAGCGCTCTTCAGTCCAAGCCCCACTGTGCAGGCAGGGCTTTACCTAGTGCACGAAGGTGGCTTCCCCTGGTTCTAAGTAAGAGCCAGAGCTCCAGGCTGCCTAGACCTTGCCAGGCACCATTTGCAGGACACTGTTGCCTGGCCTCAGCCAGCCCTTGGCATTGCTTGCATGGTTACATTTGATCTCCAAAGTAGCTCTATGAAGCGGGCACTGTCTCAATTTTGTAGAACTCTGAGATGTTAAGTTCCTTGTCCAAGGTCACTCAGCAAGTAAGAGGCGACTTTGAATGGAAATTCAAACTTGGCCTGGCTGCAAAGCCCTCTAGCCCTCTTGGATTGATGCTGGGTGTCTGACATTCCTGGTAACCTCACACTTCCTATAGGAGCCTTGCTTAGGGAACACACCCAGTGAACACTATGCGGCCAGCTCCGTGGCAGGGGGTAGGCAGCCTTCTGCAGAAATCTGATCGTAAACAGCTTCTTTTCTAATCCCTCTCTGCCCCAGTGGTGGCACCCACACACCTGACTCCTCTAAGACCTCCCTTCCCCACACCACTTCCCTTCCTACCCATTGTCTCTGTGCTCAATTTCTTGGCTCCTGATCTTCTATTCACCAAATTCTTTCCGCTTCTTTCACCCTGAATACAATAGGCTCCTTCCCTTGCATTGGTAAACAGAATGACAGCACTCTGAGGGCGGTGTATTCCAGGTTACAGCTCCTGCCATTAAGTCTTCCTAACGGAGATGACCTCCTAGCGAGGTGGCCCACCCTGGCCAAGCCTGCCTCTCTGCCCCTGCCATTCTTGCACACTGCAACTTAGGGGGCAAGAAGTACAGTACCAACTGTACTGCCTGTTTCTTTCAACTTAGAGCCCAGGAACTGCCCTCTCAGCTCCTGCCTGAAATATCGGAAGAGGAATGGGAATGTGTTTGTTCGTTGCCATCACCAAGAAAGTTCCCACCACCCTGTACCCAGGCTGAACTCTGATGGGTGGAAGAATTTTGTTTTCCAAGTAACCCCCATGACAACTGGCAGAGACGCAGCAATAAACAAGGCAGAGACACCAACACCCCGAAAGGGAGACACACCCACCTGAACACCGCAGGCAGCCGCAGCTCCTCCATCACGTTGGGAACGTCAGGCGAGTGTATTTTCCTCCGTTCTGTCTCATCTCAACAAAAATCTGAAGCGACGGACGCTAGAGCCCTCGGCCTGCCCTAGCTCTTGGATAGACCGTGTTAAAGCTCTCAGGTCTCGAACAGACCGTGTTTTAGCTCTTAAACAGATCAGTGTTACAGCTCCGTGTTACAGCTCAATTTTATTTAGAAAATATCAGGAATATACATCCTCGAGACATGAGGGCATGCCAACCCAAAGACGCAAAGAGAGGAGAGAGCCCTGGCCCTGTGGCTCCTCTTTTCATATGTTTTTCCTCCCCCTGGGCCTGCCCTCTGTAAGTTGGGCTAGCCAGGAGTGCTGTTTGTTCTGCCTGCAGTCCTCACTCCGGTCCTCGGACCTTCCTTTGACCTTCCCTTGTTCTATTTTTGTGGGCTTTCCCCTTCCTTGTCTTTTGGCCACCGCCATTTTGGACTCCTGTTTCCTATTCTAACTGCCTAACAGGGATACCTTAATTCTTTACCCACACAGATCCTGAGTCTCAGTGTTCTGAGCAGGATGGAGAAGGAGCCCCTGAATCTGCACGGGCCCATTTACCAAGAGATTCACATAGAACCAAGCCCTCCCTCAACCTAAACCATCTCCAGTGTCCTTCATCGATTCTTTGAACAACGCTTTATTAAGTACCAGGCATCAGGGACATTATAATAAATAGACGGACAAGGTCCCTATTCTCAGTGGGGGAGGCAGGCGGTAATGGAATAAACGAACAGCAACAGATCAACAATATAATTCAGACGTGCAACAAAATGAAGATGACGTAACAGAGACTGGCGACAGTGCCCGCAACGTTAGAAAGGGGAATTAAGGAAAGCCTGTTGAAGGTGGTGATGTTGAGCTTGGACTTTCATGACAGGAAGGCAACAGCCATTCCAAATTGGAGGGGAGTGCTCTCCAAGCAGCGCGGGGAGAAGAAACAAAGGCCCTAAGCAGAAACAAGCAAACTTAAAAGGAGAGAGGAGACCTAGGCAAGCAGTCAGAGCTGCTGTGAGGCAGGTGGGAGGCAGCAGACCCTGAATACGAACATCTTGTAGGATTTTACTGTAAATGTGATGAGTCCTTTTCTAAGGAGCTCCCTATTGTCTCTCTGTTAGTGATGCTAAAAAAACTAAAAACCCAAGGAAGGAGGGGAAGGAAGCTTGATTCACTAGGGATGATGGTGACCAGAGCCAGAGCATCCTTCCAGGGAGGAAGGGTCTGCTGCTTGGCTCCCAGGCCTGGGAGTGTCACAGGGGAAATGGGAACAGAAGCGGAGTACGAAGAGAGACACCAGGAGCTGAGCGAGGGTTGAGAGCAGATCTTACTCGGGGAGCTTACAGGACGAAGGGCCATGAGCAGCCCCCAGGAGCCAGGGCGCTTTGAAGAGGGGGACACAGGATTTAAGAAAGTTGGGTTTTCGTGCAGCTTAATTTCCATTTCCTTGGTCATCCTCTTAAGAAGGCCTTGTGTTAATAGTTGTACCATGTCTCAAAGCTTTTAGAGTCTAATGTCTGCTCCTTTGGGCTAAGTCTCTAGCTTGAAGTGGGCCTCAGGAGAGGCCCGGTACTGAGTACACTTTGAAACTGGGACGCAGGTGACAAGACCCCCAGTGGGACACTCACGTGCTATGAGTGTGTGGCCTCAGGCCAGGCACTCCTCTGCTCCCTTCCTCTGGACCTGAGACCACTGAGTTACCTCATATCCAAGGTGCAAACAGTCTGAGACTCCAAGATGCCACAGGTTCATCCGTTTTCTTAACAGAGACTTGAGAAGATCAGGAGGGAGATCCAACCAGTCCATCCTAAAGGAGATCAGTCCTGAATATTCATTGGAAGGACTGATGCTGAAGCTGAAGCTCCAATACTTTGGCCACCTGATGCGAAGAACTGACTCATTGGAAAAGACCCTGATGCTGGGAAAGATTGAAGGTGGGAGGAGAAGGGGACGACAGAGGATGAGATGCTTGGATGGCATCACTGACTCAAAAGACATGAGTCTGAGCAAGTTCCGGGAGTTGGTGATGGCCAGGAGGCCTGGTGCTGCAGTCCATGGGGTCACAAAGAGTGGGACACGACTGAGCGACTGAACTGAACTGACCTCCAGAAGGCGGCCTCACCCCTGAAGCAGGCCACTCTGCTGCCCTTGGCACCAAGGGGGTACAGTTTTAGGGGCCCATCCACTCCCTAACACCCACACACACTGCTCAGGTCCAGTCTTCTGCAAGGAGCTGACCTCCCCCGGGGACGGGGACTCTCAGAAGCTTCCATCAGCATCTGTCTTTCCATGCCAGAACTGGGTTGGATGCCGCCCCCAGCAAGGCAGACCATGGACGCAGCTCCCCAAGGAAGGTAGCTCTGACCTCAGTGGGTGAGATACCCCCTGGGGAGCAGAAGAGCCCTGCCCACTTTTGCAGACGGCCTGGGGTAGCCTGGGACCTGTGGTCCAGAGTTTAAGCCCCTTCTCCCACTCACCCTGCTGCTTCAGGGCCACGCAGAATCTCCACTCCCTGGTTAGCCCTCTCCTTCCTAGCTGCTTCCTCTAGCTCAGCCCCAGGAGCCTGGGCAAAGCTGCTCTAGCCAACGGCCTGCTTCCTTCAGCACAGAAAGCCTTCCTGCGAAGCTGCGAGGCTCCAGGCTCTGCACCATCTTAGTAATCAGCACGGGAACCACAGCCCCTCCTCTCCTCCCCCTCCTCCTCCCCTCCACTCCGCTCCCCTCCTCCCACCCTCTCCAGATCCTCCCCTCCCCCTCCCCTCCCCTTCCCCCTCCTCCCACCTTCTCCAGCCTCTCCCCCCTTCCCTCCCCTCCCCCTCCTCCACCCCTCCTCCCCTCCCCCTCCTCCACCTCCCCTCCCCCCCCCTCCACCCTCTCCTCCCCTCCTCTTCCCCTCCACTCTGCTCCCCTCCTCCCACCTTCTCCAGGTCCTCCTCCCCCTCCCCCCCCTCCCCCACCTTCTCCTCCTCCCCTCCTCCCCCCCCCCTCCCCCTCCCTTCCCTCTCCTCCCACCTTCTCTGGCTCCTCCCCTCCCCCCCCTCCCTCCCTTCTTCCTCCTCCTCCCACCTTCTCCAGCTCCTCTCCCCCTCCCCCTCCTCTCCCCCTCCTCTCCCCCCTCCTCCCACCTTCCGCGGCAGCCCTCAGAGCCGCTGCCACCTCCTGAGAAACTGAGAGGCTTTATCATCAAATGAGGCTTTGTCATAGGAAAACAGCTTTCTTTTTCTCACTTTGAGAAGGCGCTGACAGGAACAGTTAGGTAAAGGGTGTCATGTGTATTCAGAGCGTCCGTCTGTCCTTCCCCACCCTCCCTCAGCCCTACGCCCATGGCTGAGTCCGGCTCTGCGTTTTCCTCAAAGCCTGCTCCTCTGACCTGCCTCGGGCACCCCGTTCTCTTGATCCTCCCCGCTGAGCCTGGGTCCACAGGACCCATCCCCTCCTACCCGTTCCTTCATTCAGGTCACCTCACTCCCTCAGCAGTTTACAGTCCTTGCTTTCAGGGACTCCAGGCGCTGGGGTAGGAGACACGTGGGAGAGCGGGGTGGGGTGCGGGGCACAAGAGGAAACCACTGAAGTGCAAAGCGTGACCGCAGCCAAGCGGACCCTGGGCTGGGGTGAGAGCGGGGCTGCAGAGATTCAAGAAGGGACCCTTGCTGGGCTGTACTGGGGCACCGGAAGGGGCAGGCTGGGGTTTCAGAAGTTCTGAGTAATGACAGGCTGGGGTTTCAGAAAGGCAGCTTTGAGGAGGACAAGCAGGAGTCGGGGAGGGAGCCTGGTTAGGAGGCCAATGGCACGAGCACCAGAAGTGAGTTCTGAGTGAAGAAGTCCCAGCAGCCATTCAAGACCGAGCCTGCAGTAGTTCGGGTGAGAATCCAGGGGAGGGTTGGGATGATCACTAAGCACAGAGCCGTGAGAACGGCAGCCAGGGCCAGGAAAACGCCCCAGCAGGAGCCCCAGGCCAGGCAGGTGCAGGCCAAAGAGGAGCCTGAGACAGCAGCGGGAGAAACCGGTGACCCAGACGGAAGGAGGGCGGGAGGGGGAAGCTGGGAGGAGGCAGGCCGGGCTCCACTCCGAGGGGAGCACTGCTCAGTCCTGCAGTGGGAGGACGCTGGCCCCCGGCACACCTGTGCGAGCAGTCTGGGTTCACTGCTGCCTCTCCCCTCGCCTCTGAGGCCTTCCTGGAGGCAACCCCACCATCCATCACAGTGACTGCTGAGCATCAGTTAGCAGGCTGGCCTTCTACAGGCTGTTATTGAAGGGGACACACAGCGCTCTTGCTCAGAAAGCCCTGGTCTAGTGGGGGAGCCTGTGTGTGCACAAAGTCTCCATCCAGTAAAAAAGCAGCCAACAAAGTGGTATCAATCGGGACTGCACGTAAAGTCAGTGAACACATGCTGAAGGGACGCTGGGAAAAGAGGCTGACTCTGGAAGGCAGGCAGGGACACCCCGCGGGCTCTGCCGCCTCTGGGGCAGGACGTCCGGAATTCATGGCCCGTCAGCCCTGCAGGGCCCAGGGCTCTGACCCCTTTGGAAACCACTCTCCTCTCTGACAGCGGAGGCTCTCTCCTCGGAGGCCTAGGGCAGGCAGGTTTCCCTGAGAGATGTACTCTGGTGCCCTGCAGTCAGGATGATGGATGAGGAGGCAAAAGCTGCTCGGGGCCACTGAGACCAGTGGGGCAGGGAGAGAAATATGGCTGAGCAACTGAGAAACGAGAGAGACACTCGGGCTGGATGGCAGTGGTGGGGAGCTAGGCCCTTCCCTCAGACGTACTCAGTCACCCGCCTGCCTCTCCCATCAAGTCCTAAGTTCTATTACGCAAATGATGCAGAGAGCCTGGGGTCAGCTGACACGGGAAGGAGAAAAATCGAGGGTACAAAGGCTCATCTATTCCCTTCGAGGTCACGGGTTTGAAAGGCTCTTGGCCTGTGGAGTGGCTCGCCCAGCAGTCAAGGCTCATCCCTGCCCCAGTGCCCCAGTGCCCCAGAAATGGGCCCTGGCCCAGTCTCTCCTGGCAGAGATTCAACTCCCGTTCAGCCTCACTCCTCTAGGCACAAGGAGATGCCGGGGCCAGCAGCTAGCAGAGGGAAACGCACATCTCCCAGGACTGAGTCCGATCAGGACTCCATCCCAGGGCCCAAGGTGCAGTAGGATTGCAGCCAATCTCTCTGGGAGCTGAACCAGCCTTTTAAGCTGCCCGGCAGGCTCCACAGTCCATAGATGTGATGAGCAGGGCCTCAGCCTATTCTCCTCCGGCCCTTGCCTTCCACTTGTCCAGGCCTCTGGGCTGTACTCCGTCCCTCCCATGTGTACCCAGATCAGTAAGGATGCTGGCAGGTTACGCCTGCCCTCTCACTCCCCAGCAGCTGCTGGATAAGGGGGTGGGGGTGGGAATCACACAAACAGAAGGTGGTGGGAACCACCCTAGCAGGTAGCTAATGTGAGAGGATCCTGGGTCAGGGGCTGGGCCGCTGGCATTAGTGGCCCCACCTGCCCAACAGACAAGACGACTGCGTTATCAGTCTCTCTTTTCTAGAGGTGAGCACAGGGCAGCAAGAATTACAGAGCATCTCTAATGTCTGTTCCATGCCTGGTACTTCCCTGACTTCAAGGAGTAGGGTTATGTTGGCAAATCAAACATGAGCCTGTCCTGGTGCGTTTACCCTGGAGGCCATAGCCAAGGCTATAATGCTAACAGCGTAAGACGTGAAAGGAAGCTCAGGGAGGGTGCCACGGGCGGAGCTCAACTAGAGGAGGTGGTGTATGAACTGCCATGCCCTCCTCATTCCCACAGAGACAGGTGTTTAGTACCACCTCTGCATGGCAGGGACAGGCCTTTCACACTGCACAGCACAGTTAGAGAAAAAATAAAGGGCCGCTGGCGCTGAGCGTGTGCCTCTAAAGGTAAGAAGCATAAAGGGGAAGCTGGCCTTCGCCACTCCCTCGCTTCCGCTCCGCCCTTGCAAGGTGCATCTGCTCCAGGGCTCCTCCGCATCTCTGCTTGGCTCCCTCCAGGGAGGCCCCTGTTCAAACCCGGAGCCTCCCCTGGGGCCCTGGGGGCAGGAATGGGTGCCTTCCCCTGTGGCTCTCATACCCGGGACATCAGGTAGAAGCCGCTGCCCTAGATGTGGGCCAAACAGCACTATGGACTTCCCCAGCCCGCCCTCGCCAGGCTCCGAGAGCATCAGGCAGTGCCCGTCTCCCAGAGAGTTCCAGAAGCAGCCTGCAGTGACCAGCCTCTATTTGCCCTTCCGCCCCACGTCCTGCCCTCCCTGCTGCTCTGCCCGCTCTGAGCTCTGTGCCCGGAAGGCTGATTTCTAAGCCTGCTCCCGCCAGGCGCCTGGACGTCAGGCTCTGGGGGGACCAGCTCAGCCCGGCAGCGGAGGACTGCGCAGCCCCCCGTCCTCGGTCAGCCCCGTTCGCTGCAGCCGCTGCTCTCTCCAGGTCTCCCGCAACCCTGCCTCGGTGCACACGCCACCTCTTTCCTGCTGCAGCCCCACAAGTGCATATTTCACCCCTGCTCTCCCCACCAGCAGGAAATAGGGAAAAAAGATGTGTTGACCGCAGCCCCAGAACAAGGCCCAGTCTGGTTAACTTAGAGACCACAGGGTGTTTGTCTTGAGCTTCACATTTTTCATCTGTGAAGTGGGAATACCACTCCTTCCTGGGGTTGTTATGAGGGTTAACTTAAATAGCATACACACACACAATGCTTACCATTATTTGACACATAGAGCTTGACAAACAGAAGTGATTGTTACTGTGTTTTAAAAGGAGTATGACAGGCTCTAAATCCTCCCTCTTTCAGCTCCCTTTAGGACCCAACAAGCAGTCACGGTGACCAAGACATGGGGCTACTTTGGGGCCTCTGAGAGACTGCAGGACAATTCCCGGAGTCTGGATCCCAGACTCCCCTTTTCCTGAAAGGCTCCCTTCCCAAGAGACCTCCAAGCCTCCCCCTGGCGCCACAGGAACAGCCCAGGAGCAGCAGGTCGGGGTAGGGGGCGGTTAACAGAGACCGTTTGTGTCAGAGTCCCCACCGGTGAGGACCCCTTGTGTCAGAGTCCCCACCGGTGAGGGCCCTGTGTCAGAGTCCCTACTGGTGAGGGCCCTGTGTCAGAGTCCCAACTGGTGAGGGCCCTGTGTCAGAGTCGCAACCGGTGAGGGCCCCTGTGTCAGAGTCCCCACCGGTGAGGACCCCTTGTGTCAGAGTCCCAGCTGGTAAGGGCAAGGATGGGGCAGCCGGCCTCTCTGACTCATTTCCAAGCTCCATGATGCTCATTATCATACTGAGATCATAATGCTGGCTGCTCTCATTTCCATGCTATCAACTGCCATGACTCATTCTCCAAGTCTCAGAGTACCTTAGGAGCCACAGAGGCTGTATGGATCCAAAGACACTGCATCTTGGGGGTGGGAAGCAGGAACTGAGGCCTGGAGCCTCGGGTGACACAGATGAGGCCAAGGTGAGGGCAGCTGCAGCCGCACCAGCCTCCCAGGTGCTGACTGACGACCAGGCCTATCACAGTCCTTCCCCGACCCGATGTTGGAAGGACACAAATTAGCTAAAAGGAGGAAAGGGAAATTGGAAGCTAAGACTGATGAACTCCCTCTCTGTGCCAGATGTCAATGTAGGCAATGTATGCTGCTGCTGCTGCTGCTGCTAAGTTGCTTCAGTCGTGTCCAACTCTGTGCGACCCCATAGACAGCAGCCCACCAGGCCCCACCATCCCTGGGAATCTCCAGGCAAGAACACTGGAGTGGGTTGCCATTTCCTTCTCCAATGCATGAAAGTGAAAATTGAAAGTGAAGTCGCCCAGTCGTGTCCGACTCTTAGCAATCCCATGGACTGCAGCCTACCAGGCTCCTCCCTCCATGGGATTTTCCAGGCAAGAGTACTGGGTGGGTTGCCATTGCCTTCTCCGAGGCAATGTACACCCACTACCTAATTTGACCCGTACCTTCAATCAGCTGTATCTCCATTTTACAGGTAAGAAAAATCTAAGGCTCATAAGGGTGATGTGTTTGCTACATGCCATGCAGCAAATCAACGGGGTTACAGCCCTGCTCCTCCACTCCCCTAAGCTGCAGCCTCCTAGGGAGGGACACCCTTTCACCGGGAGCATATTGGACGGCTGCAGCTAGGAGCCAGGGGGTGGTGAAGGTCACCAGGCAAGAGCAGGGTGAATCCTGGTGAGCCAGGGGGCTGGTGATCGCTGGGCCTGAAGGGCAGGTGACTGAGCAGCACATAGACTGGGGCCTGGGGGCTGGGGACAGTCAGCACTGGAGATCCCTCGGGTAGCAAGCTGGGCACAGGGTGTCCGTGTGCGTCTCTGAAATATGGGGGTAGGGAGAGTGGCAGAGAAAGAGGCACACACCACCAACAAAGAGGCACTGGCACTTTGACAAGAGACCGAGCCTCGGGGTCTGGGGCTGGGAATGCCAGCCGGAGCTGGGGCCGCCCCGCTGGAGTGGGAGCCGCAGTCCCAGGGACACGGGTGGTCTCGCTGGATGCACAGGAGCCCTGCCTGCAGCTCTGCCAGTGCGACCTGGGAGATGACAGCACTGCCAGCCCCCACACGAGGCCCTGAGGCCACTCAGCGGAAACAGGGAGAGGGAAGTCCAGGAGACGGCGAGGAGAGCTGGGGCGCTCCCACACACTGCATCAGTGGGAGGGGCTCCCCTGGAGGAGCTCACACTGCCTGTCCATCCTGCCCTCTCTGAAAGTAGGGGGCCTGCGGGTCAGGTCACTAGAGCACAGCTCCGTGCAGGGACAGAGCCCCGTTACAAGATTCCCGTGATGCTTCCAGTACAGGCAGTCGCAGAGGGTCTGTGATACTGTCTTCTTGGACTCTCTGCCACAAGGACGCCAATGGATTGTCCTCCAGAAGAACCTAGAATTCACCAACGTCAACCAAAGACCTGCAATCCTCTGTAACTGCTAACACCTGAGTCACTTAATATTTTCAGCAGAACTGAAAAATGTTCACATTACACATCCATTTGTTTGTGGAAGTAGGAAACCTATGTTTAATATTTTTTGATTTATTGGATTTTCACTTGACTTTTATGGGCCACTCTACTCCCCTGCACTTGCTGCAAGAGCTTCACAGAGCAGGGCCACAGTGTGCACAAATTCAGCAGGAGAGACGATGGCATCCTGGCTGATGGAACGGTACCAGGTGCCAGCCTGTGAGGGGCCCTGGGACCACAGGGCTCCCAAGGCAATGATGGGCACGGGCTTCGGCCCCTCAGCATGGCCTTCCTGTCAGCACTCCAGTGGAGGCGGAGACCTGGAAGGCACAGGATAAGTCAGAGCTGAAGCCCAGGGCCGTGGCCACAGGGGCTCTTCCCGCAGCTCAGGGCTGTTGCCCAGGCTGGTGGCCTCCCATGGTATAGGTTTCACTCTCTTGGGCTCAAGTACATGATGCCCCTAAAGCTCACTGAGCATCCTCAGTGCCTGCACAAAACAGGGCTGGGCTGTGCAGGACTGACATCAGCAGAGATCTAGAGGATTCTGCCACCACCCATCTCTGAAATGGAGTCTTTCTCACCCTCAGATCCAAGACCTGAATCCAATCCCAGGTCTACCTCTTCTAGCTGATTGACCTTTCCCAAGCCACCCTAATTCTCTGAGCTTTAGTTTCCTCTATAAATAATGTGGGAGTAACGTGCTATTGAAGAGGCCGATGCGAGGTTAGAGGGAATATCATGGGCAAAATTCCCAGCACCACGCCTGACGTGCAGTGGCCTACAACAGACGCGCACCCCTGACTCTGGGGGACGGCCGAGCTGTCGCGGCCACACCTGCCCCGCCCATGGCCTCTGCCCAGCTCTGCAGACCCCCAAACACTGCTGAGTCCACCGCCACCACCCTCGGGATGGCCAAGGAGGGAGGCAGGGGACAGAAAGCACCCTGATCAGGGCCCCGAGCTGGAACTTGAGTCCAGCATCTGTGACGCGAGCCCACTTCCCAGACCCCAGGCCGAGGCAGGGTGTTTCTGGATCAAGCGCTCTGTAGGCCTCCGGAGCCCCGGGGACCCCGTCTGGGTGCCTGACAAGGTCCCGATGCCCAGCTCGGCCTCTGTCCTGGGGCCTTTAGAGGCTTGTGTTACAATAATAGATGCAGATCCCTGATTAAAATGCTGCAGCAGGGAAAATCAATAACCATTGGCAGCTGAGCCTCTAATAAGTATAATAATCACCATTTAGGGAAAGCGTGGGGAATGAGTAGGGCTGGTCATACAGCGATGATATTAATCTGACTCCATCTCGATCTGCGTCTGCCTGCTGCTGGCACGCCCGTGCCTGGAGCCCGTTGGGAGGGGCAGAGCCGGCTGCCAAAGCAGGTGGCCCGGCCTGACCCTGCTCCCAGCCTCCGTGGGATCCGCAGCCCCAACACAGCCTCACTCACAGGTCTGTAGGGAAGTTCCCTGCCCAAATGGGAGGAGGGGGAGCTCGGTACTCAGAGGCTGTATTCACAGGTGTGAATCTGTTCAGGCTTCAAGACGTTCTCGCTTTGTGAGCTCCATGGGCTGATAATTTACTGAATCTCATTTATTAGAAGCTTGAATAGTTTGTACCATGTACCCCACATTACTTTAAGCATTTTGCAAATATAAACTCGTTTAATCATCATGAGTGGTGGTTCAGTCGCTAAGTTGTGTCCAACTCTTTGTGACCCCATGGACCACAGCCTGCCAGGCTCCTCTCTATCCGTGAGATTTCCCAGGCAAGAGTGGGTTGCCATTTCTTCCTCCAGGGGATCTTTCCAACCCAGGGATTGAAACTGCGATTCCTGCCTGGCAGGCAGATTCTTTACCACGGAGCCACCTGGTAGGACAGTCGTCATATGAACACACGAAGTAAATGTTCTTAATGTTCTCACCTTGCAGATGAGGAAAGTGAGTCACAGAGCTGGTTAAATAATTTGCCTAAGGTGACTAAGCCTGAAGTGGCACATCCAGGACATGAACTAGGTGAAGAAAGGGAAAGTAACTCAGTCGTGTCCGACTCTTTGCGACCCCATGGACTATACAGTCCATAGAAGTCTCCAGGCCAAAATACTGGAGTGGGTAGGGTAGCCTTTCCCTTCTCCAGGGGATCTTCCCAACCCAGGGGTCAAACCTAGGTCTCCCACATGGTAGGCAGATTCTTTACCAGCTGAGCCACAAGGGAAGCCCAAGAATACTGGAGTGGGTAGCCTACCCCTTCTCCAGGAGATCTCCCCAACCCAGGAATCAAACCGGGGTCTCCTGCATTGCAGGCGGATTCTTTACCAACTGAGCCATCAGGGAAGCCCCTTGAACCAGGTGACACAGCTTTACTCTCTGTGCCCTGAACTCCTTTTCTATAGACTGTAACCCTTGTGTCTGATATACATGCTGTGCTGTGCTTAGTCGCTCAGTCATGTCTGACTGTGAAACCACGTGGACCGTAGCCTGCCAGGCTCCTCTGTCCATGGGATTCTCCAGGTCAGAATACTGGAGTGGGTTGCCATGCCCTACTCCAGAGGATCTTCCCAACCAGGGACTGAATCTGCTGCAGCTGATGCTGCTGCTGCTAAGTCACTTCGGTCGTGTCTGACTCTGTGTGACCCCATAGATGGCAGCCCATCAGGCTCCACCGTCCCTGGGATTCTCCAGGCAAGAACACTGGAGTGGGTTGCCATTTCCTTCTCCAATGCATGAAAGTGAAAAGTGAAAGTGAAGTCGCTCAGTCGTCTCCGACTCTTAGCAACTCCATGGGCTGCAGCCCACCAGGCTCCTCTGTCCATGGGATTTTCCAGGCAAGAGTACTGGAGAGGGATGCCATTGCCTTCTCCGGGGATTGAATCTAGGTCTGAATTGCATGCAGATTCTTTACCATTTGGGCCACCAGAGAAGCCTGTCTGACACATAGCAAACACTGATCAAACTCACTGGCTGTCTGGAACACTAAGCGGCCCCTAGTCCCTCCCAGTTATATTTAGCACTACTCACCTGCACTTTTATTGTTTCTAACCCTGTTCCAGAGCTTGGATGTGTTCCAAAACATTTTCCAGCAGCATTGGTAAGCATGAACCAGGCCTGTGGGAGAACACGCCCACGTCCCTGCTCCCCAACTCTGGCTGAGTCATGAAAACAGGCCTTGCCCTCCTCATTGCTGTGGGGCCATACACTCACCCAGAAGCCCCCTGCAGTTACGATGGCCAGAAACTTTATTCAAGTTGTTCCATAGGATGTTTCAGAAAAATCCAAATGAAAATTTTGGCCAACCCAGTACATGCTTGGCTCTTCATTCTCTCAGAAGCCTAAAGCTAAGTGAGCCGGAAGCTGCTGTCCTCCAGAGGCAGAGTTTTCTTGGAGATGGGACAATACAGGAGTCCATTAGAAATGGCCACGTCTACATCGTCCACCTGGAACCTAGCCACCTCTCCAGCCCGAACAAGCAGAATCAGGGCACACAGGACACCACAGTTTATATGGTCTCCAACAGTTCAACTGGTTCCCCTGGAGCTGCAGTTCCCCTAGTTCTGATTATTACTGAGGAGAAAAATAGGTCAACACCCAGGTCTGTCGTGTCCATCCCACTGTGCATCCTGTTA
Source organism: Bos mutus (assembly GCF_027580195.1). Classification (NCBI taxonomy): domain Eukaryota; kingdom Metazoa; phylum Chordata; class Mammalia; order Artiodactyla; family Bovidae; genus Bos; species Bos mutus. The sequence continues at coordinate 714,190 of NC_091632.1, forward strand.
GAAGCAGAGTTCCTGGTGCAAAGGTGTGTGTTTCACGATACGAATGAGCATGGATGAACAAGTATTCTCCGTGTTCTCATGCACTATCTCATGTTCCAAACTCCAAACAAATTCTGTTTAAATTAATTGGATTTTAGGAAAGAGAATTTTTAATATCGTCTTAGTTTTCTTTGATGCACTTTGTGTGTGTGCGTGTGTGTGTGTGTATGTGTAAGGTATGTGAAAGTGAAACAGTTAGCACTCAGTGCAGTCCAGCTCTTTGTGACCCTGTGGACTGTAGCCCGCCAGGCTCCTCTCTCCTTGGAATTCTCCAGGCAAGAATACTGGAGTGGGTTGCCATTCCCTTCTCCAGGGAATGGCAGCCCAGAGATTGAACCCAGGTCTCCTGCATGCCAGGTAGATTCTTTACCATCTGAGCCACCAGGGAAGCCCTGTATAAGGGATACATAACATAAGGCTGACTGTTTAACCATTTTAAAGTTCAATAGCAATGAGTACACTCACATTGTTGAGTCATCAACACCATTCATCTCCAGATTTTTTTTGCCTCTTCCCAAATTAAAACTCTACACCCATTTAACAACTGCTTATTCCCTCCCCCACACAACTCCTAGTAACTGCCATTCTACTTTCAGCCTCTATGAATTCGACTGCTCTTCGACCCTCATAATTGCACAAGTTTGGGTAGATGGTTCTATCATAATTTAACTGTTCTCTTAGGATTAATCGTACAGTCTTTCCCCAACAGTAATGCAGCAACAAATACGTTTGTGCAGCTAGCTTTTGTGTGTCTATATTTATGATTATTACTCTGGGTTTGATTGTCAAAATCGAGAATTACTGGTGAAAAGAACAGCTTAAACATATTTATGTTTTTGATATATGTTGTCAGTTATCCTAAAAGATTTTAGAATTTATATATTACATTTTAAACATTATGCCAGCAATGAATAAATGTGTCCATTTCTCTGTATTCCTACCTCCACTGGGTTTTTTTTTTTTTTAATGCATTGCTAATTTGTTAGGCAAAAATCTCTGTGTCATTGTTAGATTAAACATATGTCATGGCAACTAGAGTTTAGTGGAAAGAAGGCCGAACTTAAAATCAGATCTATTTTTGGTAGGTGAGTTTAAAGCAAAATGGACTCTGAACTGAAAGAAAAAAAGTAACTGCCACTGTTTTCAAGTGTGTAGGCCGTAAGTGGGGCTAGCAGAAGAAAAAGCAAGGGAAGGAAGAGAAATGAGAAACCAGTATCTGTATACCAGGCACTGCTCAGCAGCTGGGAGGTCCAAGTCAAGAGGACAAGCCCTCTATCTGCTCACAGTTGAATAGATTTTTAAATTCCCTTTTACCTATGTGAAAACTAAAGACGAGAGTTAAATAACTTTTGCAAGGTCATACAACTCAGTAATAATAGTGACTAAAATATATAGGTGGACTGTGTGGATCACAATAAACTGTGGAAAATTCTGAAAGAGATGGGAATACTAGACCACCTGATCTGCCTCTTGAGAAATTTGTATGCAGGTCAGAAGCAACAGTTAGAACTGGACATGGAACAACAGACTGGTTCCAAATAGGAAAAGGAGTTCATCAAGGCTGTATATTGTCACCCTGCTTATTTAACTTCTATGCAGAGTACATCATGAGAAATGCTAGACTGGAAGAAACACAAGCTGGAATCAAGATGCCAGGAGAAATATCAATAACCTCAGATATGCAGATGACACCACCCTTATGGCAGAAAGTGAAGAGGAACTCAAAAGCCTCTTGATGAAAGTGAAAGTGGAGAGTGAAAAAGTTGGCTTAAAGCTCAACATTCAGAAAACGAAGATCATGGCATCCGGTCCCATCACTTCATTGGAAATAGATGGGGAAACAGTGGAAACAGTGTCAGACTTTATTTTGGGGGGCTCCAAAATCACTGCAGATGGTGACTGCAGCCATGAAATTAAAAGATGCTTACTCCTTGAAAGGAAAGTTATGACCAACCTAGATAGCATATTCAAAAGCAGAGACATTACTTTGCCAACAAAGGTCCGTCTAGTCAAGGCTATGGTTTTTCCAGTGGTCATGTATGGATGTGAGAGTTGGACTGTGAAGAAGGCTGAGCGCTGAAGAATTGATGCTTTTGTTTTTTTTTTTTTGAATTTTTTTTTTGAATTGATGCTTTTGAACTGTGGTATTGGAGAAGACTCCTGAGAGTCCCTTGGACTGCAAGGAGATCCAACCAGTCCATTCTGAAGGAGATCAGCCCTGGGATTTCTTTGGAAGGAATGATGTTAAAGCTGAAACTCCAGTACTTTGGCCACCTCCTGCGAAGAGTTGACTCATTAGAAAAGACTCTGATGCTGGGAGGGATTGGGGGCAGGAGGAGAAGGGGACGACAGAGGATGAGATGGCTGGATGGTATCACTGACTTGATGGACGTGAGTCTGAGTGAACTCCGGGAGTTGGTGATGGACAGGGAGGCCTGGCGTGCTGCGATTCATGGGGTCGCAAAGAGTCGGACGTGCCTGAGAGACTGAACAGAAATGAACTGAATAACATTCTAGACACTGTGTTACCCACTTTATATTGTTGTTGTTGTTCAGTTCTAAGTTGTGTCTGACTCTTTGCAACCCCATGAACCGCAGCACGTCTTTCACTATCTCCTGGAGGATGCTCAAATACATGTCCATTGAGTTGGTGAAGCTATCTAACCATTTCACCCTCTGCCACCTCCTTCTCTTTTTGCCTTCAATCTTTCCCAGCATCAGGGTCTTTCCCAATGAATTGGCTCTTTGCATCATATGGCCAAACTATTGGAGCTTCAGCATCAGTCCTTCCAATGAATATTCAGGGTAGATTTCCTTTAGGATTGACTGGTTTGATTTCCTTGCAGTCCAAGGGGCTCTCAAGAGTCTTCTCCAGCACCACAGTTTGAAAGCACCAGTTCTTCGGTGCTCAGCCTTCTTTATGGCCCAACACTTACATGCATACGTAACCACTGGAAAAACCATAGCTTTGACTAGACAGACCTTTGTTGGCAAAGTAATATCTCTTGCTTTTTTATATGCTCTCTAGGTTTGTCGTAGTTTTTCCTCCAAAGAGCAAGTGTCTTTTAATTTCATGACTGCCATGAAATCACCATCCACAGTGATTTTGGAGCCCAAGAAAATAAAATCTGTCACTGTTTCCAGCCCCCCCCCCGCCATTTATTTGCCATGAAGTGATGGGACTGGATGCCCTGATCTTGGTTTTAATGTTGAGTTTCAAGCCAGTTTTTTCACTCTCTTCTTTTACACTCATCAAAAGGCTCTTAGAGTGGTATCATCTGCATATCTAGGTTGTTATTTCTCCTGGCAATCTTGATTCCAGCTGTGTCATCCAGTCCAGCATTGTGCATGATGTACATTCAAAAAACTAAAATCAGATCATGACATAGTCCCGTCACTTCATGGCAAATAGATGGGGAAACAATGAAAACAGTGAAAGACTTTATTTTCTCGGGCTCCAAAATCACTGCAGATGGTGACTGCAGGCATGAAATTAAAAGACGCTTGGTCCTTGGAAGAAAAGCTATGACAAACCTCAGTTCAGTTCAGTTCAGTTGCTCGGCCATGTCCGACTCTGCGAGCCCATAGACTGCAGCCCGCCAGGCCTCCCTGTCCATCACCAACTCCTGGAGCTTACTCAAATTCATGTCCATTGAGTTGGTGATGCCATCCAACCATCTCATCCTCTGTGGTCCCCTTCTCCTCCAGCCTTCAATCTGACAAACCTAGATGACAAACCTAGAGAGCATATTAAAAGGCAGACATTACTTTGCTGACAAAGGTCTGTACAGTCAAAGCTATGGTTTTTTCAGTAGTCAAGTGTGCATGTGAGAGTTGGACCATAAAGAAGGCTGAGCACCAAAGAACTGATGTTTCAAACTGTGGTAACGGAGAAGACTCTTGAGAGGCCCTTGGACTACCAGGAGATCAAACCAGTCAATCCTAAAGGAAATCAACCCTGAATATTCTTTGGAAGGACTGATGCTGAAGCTGAAGCTCCAATACTTTGGCCACCTGATGCAAAGAACTGACTCATTGGAAAAGACCCTGATGCTGGGAAAGATTGAATGCTGGTGGAGAAGGGGAAGACATTGGATGAGATGCTTGGATGGCATCACCAACTTGATGGACATGAGTTGGAGCAAGCTCCGGGAGTTGGTGATGGACAGGTAGGCCTGGTGTGCTGCAGTTCATGGGGTATCAAAGAGTCGGACATGACTGAGCAACTGAACTGAACAGAACTCTGCATTTAAGTTAAATAAGCAGGGTCACTGGAGAAGGAAATGGCGCCCCACTCCAGTACTCTTGCCTGGAAAGTCCCATGGATGGAGGAGCCTGGTAGGCTGCAGTTCATGGGGTCACTAGGAGTGGCACACGACTGAGCAACTTCACTCACTTTTCACTTTCATGCACTGGAAAAGGAAATGGCAACCCACTCCAGTGTTCTTGCCTGGAGAATCCCAGGGACGGGGGAGCCTGGTGGGCTGCCATCTATGGGGTTGCACAGAGTCGGACACGACTGAAGTGACTTAGCAGCAGCAGCAAGCAGGGTCACAGTGTATAGCCTGGTCATACTTCTTTCCCAATTTTGACCAAGTCTGTTGTTCTATGTCCAGTTATTTCTTGATCTGCATACAGATTTCTCAGGAGACAAGTGAAGGTGGTCTAGTATTCCCATCTCTTTAAGAATTTTCCACAGTTTGCTGTGATCCACACAGTCAAAGGCTTTAACATAGTCAGTGAACTAGTCAATTTCAGATGCTTTACTGACATTTCCTTGATTTCTCTATGATGCAACGAATGTTGGCAACTTGATCTCTGGTTTCTCTGCCTTTTCGAAACCCAGCTTGCACATCTGGAAGTTCTTGGTTCACACACTGCTAAAGACTAGCTTGAAGGATTTTAAGCATGACCTCGCTAGCATGTTAAATGAGCACAATTGTATGGTAGCTTGATCATTCTATGTCATTGTCCTTCTTTGGGATTGGAATGAAAACCAACCTTTTCCAGTCCTATGGACACTGCTGAGTTTTCCAAATTTGCTGACATTTTGAGTGTAGCACTTTAAAAGCATCAGCTTTTAGGATCTGAAATAGCTCAGCTGAAATTCAATCACCTCCATTAACTTTGTTCATAGTGATACTTCCTAAGGCCAGCTTGACTTCACACTCCAGGATGTCTGGCTCTAAGTGGGTAACTGCACCACGGTGGTTATCTGGGTCATAAAGACTTTTTTTGTATAGTTCTCCTGTTTATTCCTGCCACTTCTTAATCTCTTCTGCTTCTGTTAGGTCCTCACCATTTCTGTCCTTTTTTATGCCCATCTTTGCATGAAGTGTTCTCTTGATATCTCCAATTTTCTTGAAGAGATCTCTAGTCTTTTCCGTTCTGTTGTCTTCCTCTATTTCTTGGCATTGCTCATTTAAGAAGGCCTTCTTTTCTCTCCTTACTATTCTCTGGAACTCTGCATTCAGGTGGATATATCTTTCCTTTTCTCCCTTGCTTTTCAATTCTCTTCTTTTCTCAGCTATTTGTAAAGCCTCTGCAGACAACCACTTTGCCTTATTGTATTTCTTTTTCTTCCAGATGGTTTTGGTCACTGTCTTCTGTACAATGTTACAAACCTCTGTTCATAGTTCTTCAGACTCTCTGTCTACAGATCTAATCCCTTGAATCTATTCATCACCTCCACTATATAATCATAAGAGATTCGATTTAGGTCATAACTGAATGAGCTAGTGGTTTTCTGTATTTTATTCTATTTAAGCCTGAAATTTGCAATAAGGAGTTCATGTTCTGAGCCACAGTCAGCTCCTCGTCCTGTTTTTGCTGACTGTATAGAGCTTCTCCTTCTTTGGCTGCAAAGAACATAACCAATCTGATTTCAGTATTGACTGTTTGGTGATGCCCACGTGTAGAGTCACCTCTTGGGTTGTTGGAAAATGGTGTTTGCTTTCACCAGTGTGTTCTCTTTACAAAACTGTTAGCCTTTGCCCCGCTTCATTGTGTACTCCAAGGTCAAATTTGCCTGTTACTCCAGGTATCTCTTGACTTCCTACTTTTGCATTCCAACCTCCTATGATGAAAAGGACATCTATTTTTGATGTTAGTTCTAGAAGATCTTGTAGGTCTTCAAAGAACTGGTCAAATTCAACTTACTCAGCATTAGTGGTTTAGGCATAAACTTGAATTACTGTAATGAATGAGTGATCTTGTAAACAAACCAAGGTCATTCTGTTGTTTTTGAGACTGCTCCCAAGTACTGCATTTTTGACTCTTTTGTTGACTATGAGGGCTACTGCATTTCTTCCAAGGGATTCTTGCCCACAGTAGTAGAGGCAATGGTCATCTGAATTAAATTCACCCGTTCCCATCCATTTTAGTTCACTGATTCCTAAGTTGTCAGTGTTCACTCTTACCATCTCCTGCTTGACTGCATCCAATTTACCTTGATTCATGGACCTAACATTCCACGTTATTACGCAATATTGCTTTTTACAGCATTGAACTTCACTTTCTAACCAGACACATCCACAGCTGGGTGTTGTTTCTGCTTTGGCCCAGCCACTTCATTCTTTCTGGAGCTATTAGTGTTAACAATTGCCCTCCACTTTTCCCCAGTAGCATATCGGGCACCTTCCAACCTGGGGGGCTCACCTTTCGGGGTCATGTATTTTTGCCTTTTCATACTCTTCACGGGGTTCTCACACAAGAATACTGGACTGGTTTGCCGTTCCCTCCTCAAGTGGACCACACTTTGTCAGAACTCTTCACTATGACCCATCTGTCTTGGGTAGCCCTGCACAGCATGGCTCATAGCTTCATTGAGTTACAAAAGCCCCTTTTCCATGACAGCACTGTGATCCATGAAGGGGAAGCACTTTATACAGATCATCTCATTTATTCATTACCTTCCCAAACTCCCATGAAGCTGGTCCCACTTGGTCTCATTTAGTAGACTGTAGGTGTCCTTCTTACACGGGTCCATGGATATACCTCTCACAGCCCTTACCAAGCTATATTGTAATTGCATATGTGTCTGTCTCCCTAGAAAGGGGTCTTTAAGATCACAGGCTGTGATTTTTATCTCCATACTTCTTCACCTGAGTCCTGGTTCACAGTAGGTCTCAATAAGTGTTTAGTGAACGAATGCATTTGCTGCCATGCAAACCCAGATTTGGCTCATTCCAAAGTCTGAGGAATTTCCAGCAAAAGTGAATGAAGCAGGGCAGAAGGAAGCACATCGACGATTCTCCTCCTGGGGGAACTCTGAAAGCCCCTGGGCCTGCACCATCTTCCTGTTCTCCACACTTGCACCTTGACACTTACAGACCTGCTCGTAACCAACACTGGAGAGCTCAAGAGGGAGGCACTGTAGAAACAGAACCTTTGGTCTGGTGAGAGGGAGGTAATTAAATTTCTCTGCTAACAAGCTCATCCCGGAACATCTTTGCCTCCAGTCTGGTCCTCTGGGAATAGAGACCGGACCGTTTTCTTTTTCTGTAGTCTGGAGCCAGTGGCTGACTGGACGTGCTAGAGGCCCAGAAGCTGCTGGCACACGGGGAGAGAAAGCGGGTCATGGCTGGGCTGTTTTCCTTGTTACCCAGAGCCTGGGACTGACAGCTTCTCTGGGGGTGGATGGAGAATTACAGGCCACCAGGCAGACTCCAGCCTCTTAGAAATGGACCTGCCCTCTCACCACACCTAGAGCTCAGCCACTTATTGGACACTCAACAAAGCAGACACACACACAAACAATTCGGACGACTTCCTACTTGACATTCTAGTCATCATTATGGGAGAGTCAGAACTATTTTGGAGATTTATGCCTTAACTTATGTTTCATTTTCTGCTATAGGAGGATTTGGCACACTTGAGAAAGCACCAGAATCTTTTTAAGGCTCAGGACTTCTTAAATATTTTCCTCCAGCTCTGGCAGGCCCATATCCAAGGATAAAAGCCCTGCATTTTAGGAGAGGCAGACCAAGGAAGAGTTTCTGAAGAAGGGTGTGAAGAGAATAGTCTAGGTGAATCCCACTGAAGTCAAGCCTCTGTGACACTTAGTCTTCATCTCTTATTTGGCCTTGGTGATAATGCCTTGCTCTTATTTGTGGGTTAGGATTATTATCTTGGGTTTAATTGTAAAAATTTGAGGATTACTGAAGGAAAAAATAGCCTAAATATATTTATGCTTTTGATATATATATATGGTCAGTTATGCTAAAGGATTTTAGAGTTTATGTATTACATCTTAAACATTAAGGAGATGATACCTTGGTCTTCCTTCTGGGACAAAGTGTCCATACAGGGGCCCCGGGGGTGGGGCTGACTGCCCTTCGCCCTGCACAGCCTTACGGGCTGATGTGCTCAGTCCTATGTTATGAGTCGCATCCCCCATTTCCTGACACTGCATTTTTGGAGAGGAAAGCTACCAAGGGAGGAGGGCTAGGAGGAAGGTGAAAGGAAAGTGGGGAGGACGGAGCTCTTCCTTACAGGATTATTAGTCCTTTGGCACTGGAGTGATTAAAAATCAGGATGAAAATTTAAAAGTGAAAAACAAAACCAGCAAGGCAATTACTCTACTCTAAAGAAGCTTTCCTGAAAAAAAATGGGGAAAATCAATATTTAATTCAGACTTCATTGATTTGCAATTTGGGTACCACACTCAGCCCTCAGTTTTTTCAGTTTTCTCGGTGAGGGATTATTATAGAGTCACTGGCTTCGGATACTTAGTGCCTCAGGGAAAGGCTGTGATGAGAGACAGAGAAACAGAGGAATTTCCCTTGAGTCAGCTTGCCCTGTCTGCTCCTCTCTTCGGCTCCAGGCACCTCCCTTCCCTGAGAGCTTGAGGACACTCAGGCTGAGCATGAGATGGCAGCTGCTAAAATCCAGGAGGGATGTGAGGAGAATATATATAGTCCATTCTCCTGACTCTGAGTACAGGAGTGCCCAAACCCTCTCAAAAAGAGCTGCCTATACTTGCACACACGCATACAAAATCCACCTTCATCATCAAAAATCATCAAACTGAAGTAACTAGGAATGAAAAATTGTAATATCTTTAATCTACTGCAAAATGCTTCAGAAAAAAAGATAAAAAAAAATCTTAGAAGAAAGTTCTCAAAATTTCACACAGTCTCTCCTTTTTCTTTCCTTTCCTTCCAGTTAACTTAATCTATCTAAAGTCTAGCCAAAATCCATGCTGCTGCACATGAAGCATGTACCATTCTGTTCTGACGCGGAAACTGGATGCTCCCCTGTGCCCTACTGTCTGCATGCGTGCATACCCCTGGAGCACCCAGGATCAGAGAGCTCCCAGTCAGTAATAAATGACACGTGGCCACACTCGTGGATTAGAGAGTGCTTTAGAATTAATTAATTAGAAATGAGAACACACAAAGTTCTCTTCTAGTCCTTCAGAATTTGTTACAGTTTTCAGTGTTCTTTTCTATTAACTTCAACTGGTTGTTGTTCAGAATGCTATGAAATGGTTAAAGCTAGAATTATTTGTCCCCGTTTTACAAGGGAAGACACGGTGGCCTGGGGAGTTGTGTGAAAAAGCAGCACAGCTGAGTTAGCGACAGTGATTGGGGCACCCTGTAAAACCCCAGGACTCCTGGTGGGCCCCACTCCCACTGGGAAGCTCCTGTGTTCTCACTTTTCCCCAGCCTCTGCTATGTCCTGAAGATTCAGCCTTTTCCCCTGAAAAACTGCCATTAGCCACATATCCTTAGGGGTTCTTCTTTTTCTATGTAGTTTCTGTTTCTTTGCTGCCTCCAAAATATGCTGATAGATGGTTTTTCTTATTAGGATTTTATTGCTCATGGTTCAGGAGAATGAATGGGCAGAAGATAAAACCATCAAACGAGGGAAAGTGACAAAGATTCCCAAGTCTGTGGGCATTTATACAGACTTGACCTCTCTGGTCTAAAGGTTTTTTCTGAAATTCCAAGGAAATGTAGGGACTCCACTTGCTCCCACCCTCTGATTGTATCACCCTAAGTGGGCTGTGTGATCTCTACCACCTTCCAACAAGCCCTACCTTAGCAAAGTAAGTAAGTAAGTAAGTAAGTGTTAGTCACTCAGTCGTGCCCAACTCTTTGCAACCCCATGGACTGCAGCCCACCAGGCTCTTCTGTCCATGAGATTTTCCAGGCAAGGATACTGGAGTGGGTTGCCATTTCCTTCTCCAGGGATCTTCCCAACCCAGGGATCGAACCTGGGTCTCCTGCACTGCAGGCAGATTCTTTACTGACTGAGCTACAAGGGAAGCCTAAAGGCCACACCAATCTCTTTCCTTCTGGTGGTCCCTCTTCTTAGCACTTGGGCTTGAAAAGGTCAGTACTATCTGTCTTAACCAAAAGTGATTCTCGCTCAGCATTTCTGCATGAACTACAGACCTTGGCCAAGGCATTTCACCTCTAGGCCCCAGGTTACTCATTAGTGAATGAGAGCCAAAAATAACTCTTTCCCAGTGTTGAGATAATGGATTGAAAGAGCCTTATACATTTCAAAGGGCGATTCTATCATGAGTTATTTATTGTAGCTAAGTATAAATGGTGGTGGTTTAGTCACTAAGTCGTGTCCACACTTGCGACCCCGTGGACAGAGGAGCCTGGCAGCCTACAGTCCATGGGATTCTCCAGGCAAGAGTACTGGAGTGGGTTGCCATTTCCTTCTCCAGGGGATCTTCCCAACCCAGGGATCAAACCCGGGTCTCCGGCATTGTAGGCAGAATCTTTACCAACTGAGCTACAAGTGAAGCCCAAATATAAATAGATAAATAAAATTTTAAATGCCTCTTATTAACAGTTATACTTTATTGAGTGCCAACAAGGTGCTACTTACTATATTTAGTGTTTTAAATACATTATTTCCAAAACTCACAAAACCAATAAAGAGGGCATTGACCTCATTTAACAAACAGGCTGTCCAAGACGTTCAGTGAAGCCTACACCAGCCGCATGCTTCCATTGCCCTGTTTGCCACATGGCATTTGTAACGTGTTTGTCTATACGTTTTTCTCTGAGAAGACTATGAACTTGTCAAGGACTGAGAATATACATCTTGGGCATTTTATTCTATACATTTTGGTCCTAGCTCTGTGATTGTCAAATAGTAGGCATTAAATTGAAGAAAGTAGAGAAAACCACTAGGGCATTCATGTATGATCTAAATCAAATCCCTTATGATTATACTGTGAAAATGACAAATAGATTCAAAGGATTCGATCTAATAGACAGAGTATCTGAACAACTATGGATGGAGGTTCGTAATATTGTACAGAGGGGGTGACTGAAACCATCCCGAAGAAAAAGAAATGCGAGAAGGTAAAATGGTTGTCTGAGGAGGCCTTACAAATAGCTGAGAAAAGAAGAGAAGCAAAAGGCAAAGGAGAAAAGGAAAGATATACCCACCTGAAATGCAGAGTTCCAGAGAATAGGAGGGAGAGATAAGAAAGCCATCTTAAGTAAACAATGCAAAGAAATATAGGAAAACAACAGAATGGGAAAGACTAGAGATCTCTTCAAGAAAATTAGAGATACAAAGCAAGGATTTCATGCAAAGATGAGCATGATAAAGTACAGAAATGGTGAGGACCTAACAGAAGCAGAAGATATTAAGAAGAGGTGGCAAGAATACACCAAAGAACTATACAAGAAAGGTCTTTATGACCTGGATAACCACGATGGTGTGGTCACTCACTTAGACCCAGACATCCTGGAGTATGAAGTCAAGTGTGACTTAGGAAGTGTCACTATGAACAAAGCTAGTGGAGGTGATTGAATTCCACTTGAGCTATTTCAGATCCTAAAAGATGATGCTGTTAAAGTGCTACATGCAATGTGTCAGCAAATTTGGAAAACTCAGTCAGCAGTGGCCATAGGACTGGAAAAGGTCAGTTTTCATCCCAATCCCCAAAAAGGGCAATGCCAAAGAATGTTCAAACTTACCACACAATTGCACTCACACCAGTAAGGTTGTGCTCAAAATCCTTCAAGCTAGGCTTCAACAGTACGTGAACAGAGAACTTCCAGTGTACAAGCTTGATTTAGGAAAGGCAGAGGAACCTGAGATCAAATTGTAAACACCCATTGGATCATAGATAAAGCAAGTGAATTCCAGAAAAACATCTACTTCTGCTTCATTGACTACACTAAAGCCTTTGACTGTATGGATCACAAGAAACTGTGGAAAATTCTTAAAGAGATGGGGATACCAGATCACCTTCACCTGTCTCCTGAGAAATCTGTATGCAGGTCAACAAGCAGGTAGACTGGACATGAAATAATGAACCAGTTCAAAATGGGAAAAAGTATATCAAGGCTGTATATTGTCACCCTGCTTATTTAACTTATATACAGAATACATCATGTGAAATGCCAGGCTAGATGAATCACAAGCTGGAATCAAGATTGCTAGGAGAAATATCAATAACCTCAGATATGCAGATGATACCACCCTTATGGCAGAAAGTGAAGAGGAACTAAAGAGCCTCTTGATGAGGGTAAAAGAGGAGAGTGAAAAAGCTGGCTTAAAACTCAACATTCAAAAAACTAAGATCGTGGCATCTAATCCCATCACTTCATGGCAAATAGATGGGGAAAAAATGGAAACGGTGACAGATTTGATTTTTTTCAGCTCCAAAATCACTGTGGATGGTGACTGCAGCTATGAAATTAAAAGACACTTGCTCATTGAAAGAAAAGCTATGACCAGCCTAGACAGTGTATTAAGAAGCAGAGACATCACTTTGCCAACAAAAGTCTGTATAGTCAAAACTATGGGTTTCCCTCTAGTCATGTACAGTTGTGGGAGTTGGACCATAAAAAAGGCAGAGGGCTGAAGAATTGATGCTTTCGAACTGTGGTGTTGGAGAAGACTCTTGAGAGACCCTTGAACTGCAAGGACATTAAACCAGTCAATCCTAAGGGAACTCAACCCTGACTATTCATTGGAAGGACTGGTGCTGAAGTTGAAGCTTCAATACTTTGGCCACCTGATGCAAAGAGCTGACTCATTGGGAAGGACCCTGATGCTGGGAAAGATTGAAGGCAGGAGGAGAAGGGGATGACAGAGGATGAGATGGTTGAATGGCATCACTGACTCAGTGGGCATGAGTTTGAGCAAATGCCAGGAGATAGTGAAGGACAAGGAAGCATGACGTGCTGCAGTCCATGGGGTCACAAAGAGTAGGACATGACTTGGAACTGAACAACCATAAAGACATTTACAGAATCTTCATTGAAATGGCTAGTCACCCAATCTCATTTCTCCCTAAGCATCTTCAGAGGCCCCGTATGAGGGTGGGAGGTCTTGGGGGTTAAACAATAAGGCTCACAGGCTCTCTGCAATTCTCTGCCTATCGGGGCTCTAAATCTAGACAATTACAAAGATGGAGACAGTAAACAAAAATATTTTAACAAAATGTTCAGATGTTCTGGGCTTGCTAATATCCTCTCCAAGTATTGAATTTATCCCTTATTAAGAATTATTCAGCATTATCAAAATTTTGGAAATAATGCAAAAACATGACTTCTTGTTCTCTCAATATTTTAGTGGACCACTGTTTAAGGGCCCCACCAAGGAGAAATTAATCTTTACTTCACTTTTATCGACTCTGTATTAAGGCCCAAATTCATTAGCATTCATTAACATTACGTGTTAAATGCAGATTTTTGTCTGATAGAGATCCAAGCAGTATCTGCTTGATAGAGAAAATAACTGCAGAGGCTTTCATTTGATTGCATAGGAGTATATTAGCTGGTTTTACATCTAATTTAATAGACTTATTTCAGCATTCCTTTCTAGACTAACTATATAAATTTCTTCATCAAATGCTTTCAAGATCTAGCTTTAACATTTTCTTATTCACGATTTAAACACAACTTTGACATATATTCTTCCATATATTTGTATGGAAGTAATGTTTTTAACTTTTTGGAAAATGATACTTTGACCCACTCTCCATCCCCCATCCCTCCCTCCACTCCCATCTCCCACCCACAGCAGTGAGCCTGTTCTGAGGCATCAGACCATGCTCCCTAAGCTCACACAGAGTAGACAGAGTAGTTCAGAGTGCAGATCTCAGGACAGAATCCAGGAGGACTCCCTTCTTACATTCAACTCCGTCCTCAAAAATCACTAACAGTAAGTCGATGCCTTGTTCCTCAGGCAGAATGAGAGAGATCAGGAGTGATACCCAGAGAAGCCCTTGCTCATGGAAATAGGAAGAGTAGAGACTGTGTCCCCACTGAACTGGGCCTATGGGAGGAACAGCCACAGCCTGATGGAGAACCAGCCACTTGGCTGGTGGCCGGTGGAGGAGGGTGGAAAGTGGACCCCTTCCAGCGAGGCCATGGGGACCACAACACTGATGTCCCAGACAAGGGCTAATAGGAATCCAGTTGCCTCGAGGGTGAGCCTTCTGGATCTGGAACTGGGTGAGACCAGGGCACCTGGAGTAGCTGGAGGTTCAGGAAGGGAAGCAGATTGTCTGAGCAACCTTACTGTCTGGACAAGTCTTAATGTCCTTCTCCACGTTGTTACCTGGGTTACCCTCAGGTCCTAGAAACTCTCAACAAGGCCCCATATTTGGAGAATCAGCTCAACCACATCTCATTACTGTAGTTTTTCATTTAGATTCAGTAAAGGCTGCATTTCAACATTAATAAGGGAAGGAGAGGCAAAAATAACTAATTTATGACCTTTCATGTACCAGGTACTGGGTAGATGCTTATGTATATTTTATATATTGTAATCCTCATGACAACTCTGAAAACTAGATAAAATAGACGCTTACTCCTTGGAAGGAAAGTTATGATCAACCTAGATAACATATTGAAAAGCAGAGACATTACTTTGCCAACAAAGGTCCGTCTGGTCAAGGCTATGGTTTTTCCATTGGTCATGTATGGATGTGAGAGTCGGACTGTGAAGAAGGCTGAACGCTGAAGAATTGATGATTTTGAACTGTGGTGTTGGAGAAGACTCTTGAGAGTCCCTTGGACTGCAAGGAGATCCAACCGGTCCATTCTGAAGGAGATCAGCCCTGGGATTTCTTTGGAAGGAATGATGCTAAAGCTGAAACTCCAGTACTTTGGCCACCTCCTGCGAAGATTTGACTCATTGGAAAAGACTCTGATGCTGGGAGGGATTGGGGGCAGGAGGAGAAGGGGACAACAGAGATAGCTGGATGGCATCACCGACTCGACGGACGTGAGTCTGAGTGAACTCCGGGAGTTGGTGATGGACAGGGAGGCCTGGCGTGCTGCGATTCATGGGGTCGCAAAGAGTTGGACAAGACTGAGCGACTGAGCTAACTTACTAACTAATCCTCATGACAACTCTGAAAACTAGATAAAATAGAAGCTAAGTGACTTGTTCAAGGCCACAAGGCTAATTAGTGTAGAGATGGAGTCAGAATTTATGCCTGTGACCCCAAAGCCTATGTTCTCAACACCACACTGCCATATTCAAGCAAGTAATGCAGTATCTGTGGGGCCAGAAGTCTGCAGATCCAGGCTGCAGCACTTCTCCGCTGTGAGACCCCAGACCAGCTCTGACCCTGCTTCTCTCCCATGAGGTTCACTGCCTGTAACCTCTCCTACCACTTTTATAGAGGATGTAAACTTAAATATGGTCTCCATATCTCGATTTGCATTGCAGTTTCTGTTAGAGTTGATTTCGTTTCTTGGCCTGAGAGGCTCTCAAGAGAGCCAGCTACAGTCTGAAGCTCATTAATGATTAGAACTGATTGAAGTTAAGGCGGTCATTAGGAAACCACAGACCAGGCTGTGTCATCTCTTTAATAGCTGAGAGGTCTTGGGTGATAGCTCCCTATTCTCCCTGCTCTTGGCTGGCCAGCCCACACCTGGCAAAAACCTTCCCAAGCCAAGGAGATCTTGTGTAGCCACAGAGATAATGTGTATACAGGAATAGCCTATCTTTTTCTCCCTCCCTCAACCCCAATCCAAGAGTGGGAGAGAGAAGGAAGATGAACAGAGGGAAAGGTCAGCCTCACCGAGCCCCGTGCCCCAGATAACTCACCTGTAGCAAGTGGGGCAGCAAAACAAGGGACAGTCATTTTTTTAGGCTTTGACTTCATCAAGTTAAATAATTTGATTATTTAACTGGGACAGAGTTTGACAACTTAACCTAATCCAAAAGGCTTATTACCTAAGAGTGATCAGAAAGTCATAAGACTATGTGAGTTTTTGTGCAGGAGCAAATGAGGAAATTTCCCAGCTGAACAAATTTTAAAGGGCAGTGGGAGACAAAATAAATTCACTCAGTGATTATGGCCCTTGAGCCCTGTGTGTGCAGCATCCAAGAATCACTTCACAGAGGTCAGGTGTAACCAGTGCTCTGCTTCCAGGCCTGTGCCCTAATTGTTCCCTGCCCACCCAACCGTTCTGCCTGTCAGAGTTGTGTCCTTCCGTGAAAGCCAGCCTTTTTCCTTGTCTATAGATGTTTGACAACCAGTGGCTGGGTATTTCTCACATCCGTCCCCCACACCTACAGTGCAGTCTTGGATACAGAACAAGCCATCATGTCCCCCCAGTATTCACATGCTGAAGTCCTAATTCACTGTGCCTCCAAGTATGACAGTATGTGGAGATAGGGTCTTTAAAAAAGTAGTGAATTGGACTTCCTGGTGGTCCAGTGGTTAAGAATCTGCCTCCAATGCAGGGGACCAGGGTTCAATCCAAGTTCTGGGAAGATTCTACACACTGAGAGGCAAGTAAGCCCATGTGCTACAGCTACTGAGCCCGCACTCTAGAACCCATGCTCCGGAGCAAGAGAAGCCTGCACACTGCAACGAGAGAGTAGCCCCCACTTGCCAAAACTATAAGAAGCCTTCACGGAGCAGCAAAGACCAGCACAGCCAAAAATAAACAGTAGAATAAAGAATTAATTAAATTAAAAAAGAAGTCGCTAGATTTGGCCCTAATTCAGCAGGACTCGTCCTTATAAGAGGAAATTGGGACACAGACACACACAAAAGGAAAGCCATGTGCAGACACAGGGAGAAGACATCTACAAGCCAAGGACAAAAACTGCAGAAGAAACCAACTCTGCTAACACCTTGGTCTCAGACTTCCAGCCTGCAGAACTGTGCAAAAATAAATCTCTGCCTTTGAGTCACCCAGGTTGTGGTACTTTGTTACAGCAGCCCTAATACAGCACCCTTTATCCATATTTGCTGAATTAATTCAGAATTAAATAGTGCAGACTTCAATGATCATTATTTTATTTTATTTTTCATTTTTTTAAATGTATTTATTTTTTGAAGGATAATTGCTTTACAGTATTTTGTTGTTTTCTGTCAAACATCAACATGAATCAGCCATAGGTATACAAATGTCCCCCCTCTTCCCATCTCCCTTCCAATGCCACCCCTCTAGGTTGATATAGATCCTCTGTCTGAGTTTCCTGAGCCATCCAGCAAATTCCCATTGGCTATCTATTTTCTGTATGGTAATGTAAGTTTCCATGATACTCTCTCCATACAGCTCACCCTCTTCTCCCTCTCCCTGCCATCCGCACCATGTTCATAAGTCTATTCTCTGTGTCTGTTTCAATGATCAGTTTTAATATATTCCTAACACTTCATTATCTAGATGCTTCATATTTTATTTAACCAGCTCCTACTGTTGAAATTTTGATTGCTTCCAAATGTTTTCTTCTATATAGAATGCCTCTATAAACACTATTGTTCAAAGAGCATTTGGTGTTCCATTGAGTTATTTCCTTGAAGCATAAATTTTCATGAGCTGGATTACTTGTCAAAGACATGAACATATGGCTCTCAAGGACTTCACCAATTTAGAACAATATCAGCATTGAATGAGGGCACCCATTTCCTGAAAGTCTTACCAGACTGGAATTTATCGAGCAAATTCACTGCATTTTGAGTCAGAGGCTCTGCTTTTCTTTTCTTCTACCCCTTGGCTATTGATTCCATTTTTCAGAGGTCCTCCCTTCCCCATTGCCAATACATCAACCTGTTGAAGTTCTTGTACATTCTAGATCCTGATGAAAGTCCTCTGTTTCCAAGAAACCCATCTTGGTTGATCTTACATGATTCTTATATTTTCTTATATTTCCTATATTTTGACTGTTCTTCACTCTAATCTCTTTGGACTGAGTCTGCCCCCCAGGTTGCTAGGCAATTGTGTGCAGTAGAGTAGCAGGGAATGAGAGAGAAAAGGAAGATTCTGGAATTTCTGATGATAAGGACACTTCAGGCTGAAATGTTGAAATGAAATAAGTAAATGAAATGTGATTGGGTTGTATTAATACCTAAATTGGTCAAGCAAATCATGGGGATGAAGAGGCTTTCAAGTATGCTGGAAGTCTGGGACTAGGAATGGGAATGAGAGCAGGCACTTTCCAACTGACCGGCATCCAGGCACTGGTGAGGAGTGAAGACAAGCTGGAGCCCCCAGGGCAGGCCCTGGGACTGTCAGCCAAGGGTTTGGTGCCGTGCTAGTAAGTTTAGATTTTCAATAGAAAGAGAGAAGGAGCATTGAAAGATTCAGAGCCAGTAAGTGATCTGATCAAACCAGGCCTCTGTACATCCAGCAGCTGCATGCGCAGGGGCGGGGTTGGGGTGGGGTGGGTGGGTGAATTAGCAAGGGGAGGCCCTGGAAGTGAGGAATTCTGTTAGGGGGCTGTTTAGATTCCTCCAAGGGAGAGACACCCAGGGCCCAAACCAAACATCCTCCATGTTTTCATATGTGCTGATGCTATCTTCTCCATGAGTCCAGAGGGGAGAACTTGGTAAGCAGGAGTCCTGGGGGATGGGACTGCTTTCTCTTCCCTGTGTCTCCCTGGAGCATCAGGTTGAGCATACAATACTGTTCACTTAAACGTTTGTGAACATACAGAGCCTGGAGGTAGGAAGTATTCAAGGCAAAATAGGCCACAGTTCCTCTATCTTCAGGTAGATATCTTCTAGTCTGTGTGAGGAAAACCATAGAAAATTCTCATTTAGAAGGATCATATATATATATATATCACTTAGTCAAACCTCTTCAGATTACAAATGGGAAAATCGAGACTCAGAGGAAGAAAATGGCCCAAGACTAGAATTCAGGTCTCCTGGCTCCTGGTCAAAGGCCGGAGCCACTTCAAAGCATTTTGCATAGAGGGGACAAGGTCCCTGCTCTCCGGAAATTCCCAGTCAGGGTGGAAGGCCCTAGACGCAGCCCATTGCAAGCGTGGAAAGAAAGGCGCAGACGCAGAGCGCAGGCATTAACGCTTGGGCACAGACAATAAACAGTGTGGGAGCGAAGCTTTGCTGGGAGCCACATCGTGGCTGCAGCTTTCAGCAGACGCACACTTGAGCCTCACCACTTCTACGTGAGTTGGTGTGGTTACTCTTTCCCATGAGAAAGACGAGAAAACTGCTGATAGGAGTCAGAGCCCCGACTCAAACCAAAGCTACTCACCTCCAAAGGTGTTCTCTCACTGGGTACAGAGGCACCAGGTTTGGGGGTAATGGGATTTGGCATGGCAGCAGGAGAAAGTCATGTGGTGTGCCAGAAGGAATATGGAGCTGAAAGCACACACCTGGGTTTATATCTCAGCGCTATCCCTGGCACATAGTAGCCATGGGACTTAGGGAATTTAACCTCTCTCAGCTCAGTTCTCTGTAAAATGAGGTAAAATCTGTCCCACTGACTTTAAAGGTAGCTGAGAGTCAGGAGTTCCCTAGTGGCCTAGTGGTTAGGATTCTAGGCTTTCACTGCTGTGACCCCAGGTTCCATCCCTGTCCTGGGAACTGAGATCCCATGTGCAGGCATGTTCATTCATTTCAGTCATGTATGACTTTTTGGGACCCTATGGACTGTAGCCTGCCAGGCTCCTCTGTCCATGGGGATTCTCCAGGCAAGAATACTGGAGAGGGTTGCCATGCCTTCCTCCAGGGGATCTTCCCAACCCAGGAATCAAACCCAGGTCTCTTTACTGATGGGCAGCTTCTTTACCACTTGTGCCACCCGGGAAGCCCCGAGATCCCACAAGCTGACCAAAAAAATAAAAAGCTAACATGACAGAAATCTGTTTGTAAGCTCTAAAGAGAGTTCTGTGTCAGAGAGAGGGAGCCTGAGACTCAGAGCACCTCCCAAGGTCTGGCAGCCGCAGCCCTGCAGGGTTGGAACACCAGCTGTACTGAAGGGAACCTCTGCTAAGGGCTCTGGGCAGGACTGACACGGAGCCAGGGCTGCGCTGCCTGGTTCCATTTTTCATACAGTTAAACAATTCCATAAACTGAAGTATTTGCCAAATGAGCAACTTCCAAGGGAGCATTTGCATCTCATTTTTTGTAATAAGCCTCTTAAAGCCAGAACTGGCTTCTCCATCAGTTTCAAAGATGGTGGCCTATGTCTGGCTCTGTGGTGTTAGAGCTCCCAAGAAGGAGAACCACCACCTGGAGTAACAGTGGACAGTTTGGGAATCTGGAGGTGGAGTCCGGCTCTGTGAGTTGTTTTGGGGATTTGGGAAGTCACCCTATCTCCTTGAACCTCAGTTTTCTCATCTGTAAAATGGTTAAACACTGGGAGGCCGGTAGGACTGGGCTGGTGGAAAGTAGGTTATCTTAAAAACTCGGTTTAGGACTTCCGTGGTGGTCCAGTGGTTAAGAATCCACCTTGCAATGCAGGGGGCATGGGTTCCACACCTAATTTGGAAACTAAGATCCCACATATCTCAGAGCAGCTATTGAGCCTGCACGCTCTGGACCCTCCACACCATGACTAGAGAGTCCACGTGCCACAATGAAAGATCCCGCGTGACTCAGTGAAGAGTTTGCACGCTGCAACTAAGACCCGACACAGCCGAATAAATAAATAAAAGTATGAGTGATTAAAAAGAAGTGAGTCAGAGCAAGAAATCATTAAGAAACAGTATATTGAAAAGCAGAGACATTACTTTGCCAACAAAGGTCCGTCTAGTCAAGGCTATGGTTTTTCCTGTGGTCATGTATGGATGTGAGAGTTGGACTGTGAAGAAGGCTGAGCACCGAAGAATTGATGCCTTTGAACTGTGGTGTTGGAGAAGACTCTTGAGAGTCCCCTGGACTGCAAGGAGATCCAACCAGTCCATTCTGAAGGAGATCAGCCCTGGGATTTCTTTGGAAGGAATGATGCTAAAGCTGAAACTCCAGTACTTTGGCCACTTCATGCAAAGAGTTGACTCATTGGAAAAGACTGCAATGCTGGGAGGGATTGGGGGCGGGAGGAGAAGGGGACGACAGAGGATGAGATGGCTGGATGGCATCGCTGACTCAATGGATGTGAGTCTGAGTGAACTCCCGGAGTTGGTGATGGACAGGGAGGCCTGGTGTGCTGTGATTCATGGGGTCGCAAAGAGTCAGACACGACTGAGTGATTGAACTGAACTAAACTGATACATTTACCTTAAACATTCAGTTTCAACTTAAAATAACTAAAAGTACGTGTGTAGATCAATATTTTGATGTAAGACCAGGCCTTCTGGGTTTGTTGGTTGGATTCCCAGATGATTTTCTTACATGAACTGTACTAGCAATGTGTATAATGATGTCTTCAAAAGGGAGTAGGAGCTTAGAAGACTCAAGAAGAAGTATGACTATGAGCTATTTTAGATTTAATTCCCAATATTATACCATTTTTTGCCCTACACTTAATATAATGGCAAATTTTTAGGGGCTCACTTTTACAAGTACAGGCATATCTTGTTTTATTGTGCTTCACTTTACTGCATTTTTTTTTTTTTTTTTACAAATTGAAGGTTTGTGGCAACCCCACATCAAGGAAGTCTGTGGCACCATTTTTTCCAACAGTATTTATTCATTTTGTGTCTCTGTGTCACATTTTAATAATTCATACAATATTTCAAAATTTCCTATTGTTATTATATTTGTTATAGTGATCTGTGATCAGTGATTTTTGATATTACTACTACAACTTGCTGAAGGCTCACCTGATGATTAGCATTTTTTAGCAATAAAGTGTTTTTAAATTAGTATTTTTAGCCATAATGCTATTGTATGCTTAGACTATAGTATAGTGTAAACGTCACTTTTATATGCGCTGGAAAACCAAAAATATTCATGTAACTCACTTTATGGGGCTGATCCAAAGCTTAACCATCAATATTTCCAAGGCATGCCTGTATTTCCAGTATTTCCTGTATAACTCACTTATATTAGTTAAGAAAACAAACTTTGCCCTAACAACAAGCCTGCAAATGCATAATGGTTCAAGAAAACTAGATTTTTTGTTATTACTCACATAAAAGCCAAACAGTTACTTCTAGTTGGTGAGTGACTCTCCTCCAAGCATGGTTCAAAGGTGCAAAGTCCTTCAGTTTGGGCTATGCAATATTCAGTATATAGCTGCCCCAAACTGTTTTGTGTGTCAGGTGAGAAGCAGGGGAAAGAGGAGAGAGGATTGTGAAGGCATACCCATCGCTGAAGTCCCTCAGCCCAGAAGAGATGCATATCCCCTCAGTTCATGTTCCCTTGGTGAGAGGTAGAAATGTGGTTCCATCCACAGCAAAAAGGTCTGGAAATGTGGTCCAGCTGTGTATCCAGGAATTAGACAGGACAGGTTAGTGAGGGCTAGCCAGTCTCTGTCATTTCAGTTATCATAGAAACAATTCCTTTTATATTTGCACTCATATTAATGATACCGTTGATTTATATCTGTGCCAAGACTGAGAAATTCTAATTCATGTGTATACTATTAAACTGGAGAGGGAAATGGCAACCCACTCCAGTGTTCTTGCCTGGAGAATCCCAGGGACGGAGGAGCCTGGTGGGCTGCTGTCTATGAGATCGCACAGAGTTGGACACGACTGATGCGACTTAGCAGCAGCAGCGGCAGCTATTAAATTACATAATTACAATAATAAAATTAGAAGACCCAGTAACAAAAGCAACTTGGTGAGCATAGCTGTAGTGACGATGGAGAAGTGCACAAGCGTTCTGGCCCGCGGTTACACTTGAGCACTTTGAGTGTCAAGGTCATTCCTCATTGTGTTTTATGGAGGAAAGCGAGAATGTCAGTTAATTGAGTTAATGAGTGGATTTAGTGCAAGTCTACTAAGAAACGTTATACTGTTCCAATGTCATAGGGTTGTTGGGAATATTAATGAGATATCCATGTAAGATGCTTTATATCACCTTACATCAGTAGTATCAATTGACATTTGGGGCTGGATGATCCTTTGCTGTAGGGACTTGACCGGTGAGCAGCACACTTGGTCTCTGCCCACTAGATGCCAGTAACAGCCTCCTAGTTGTGACAATTAAAAATATCCCCAGACATGGCCAAATATCTGCTACAGAGTAAAACCACTCAAGGTTGTGACTCACTGCTTTTTATGGTACCAGGCACTTACTAACAATTGATTACATTTTGATTCCCTTCTCCCTTGCATCCCCTACCACCATCCTTTACACCCAGGATCTCTCCACCTCAGCAACATGATGATCAGTCCGTAAGAGCAATGGCCCTCTTGACTCAAAAATGGGAAAGAAAGATTAATAATACATTGAATTCATGCAGCATTTTACCCTCCAAGCAAAGTGAATTGGGTGTAATTTCAGAAAGATAAAATTGTAATTTGTTGAGAGTAAACTTAATCAGTTGTACCATGTTCAGAGAAAGAGTATGTAACAGAAACAGGGTATTAGTTTTTCTTGGTTTTTTATTCTTGTCAACTGCTAAATAAAACATCCTTTTACCCATATATTTCTTATGATTGTACATGTTTAAGTATTTCTATAGGATAAATTCCTAGAAAATGAATTAAAATGGAATAGGTATTACACATTGCTTTCCAAAAACTTGGTATGAATTTAGATTTCTGCTCCCACCAATGATGCGAGTGATTGCTCGTTTTCCAAAAGCATGAATTATGTATTATTTTTGCTTTTTAACTTCAGCCAATGTGATGGGTAGAAAATAACAAATCAGTCTTTACTTTAGTTTGCTGGTGAGATAAATTGTTTGTATTATTTTAAAAATCATCTTTTTAAATAATTGAATTGTTTTCTTATTAATTTATAGAAATTTTTATATATTAATATAATAGATAGTAACTTGTTCTCTGCTCTGTATGTTGCAAATATTTTCTTCCTCTCTGCTGCTTGTCTTTGGATTTTATTTGTGATATCTTTTTTCAAAAGAAATTTTCATATTTTTAA
The DNA here is from genome assembly GCF_027580195.1 of Bos mutus. NCBI lineage: Eukaryota > Metazoa > Chordata > Mammalia > Artiodactyla > Bovidae > Bos > Bos mutus. Next base: position 738,428 of record NC_091632.1, read on the forward strand.
TCTGACAAAATTTTTTATGGTTTCTGGTATTTATGGCTTACTTTAAAAAAATTTTCCTTATTACAATGTTATTTTCTTGTACTATTTTTTATAATTAGGTAGTTATTTTTCCTTATATTTAGATCTTTAATTTACCTGGAATCTTGTCTTTGGATACCATGTCAGTTGTAAATCTAATTTTATTTTATTTCCAAATTAAATCTAATAATCCCAACACTTTATCCCCAATGATTTGAAATGTCACTGTGATCATTTACTGAATTCCCAATTATAAGGAATGTCTGGATAATTTATTCTATCGCACTGGTTTATTTATTTCTATCTTTATACATACTGTTTTAATTATTGAAGCTTTGTGGTATGTTTTGAGATCCTTTGTCATTTTCTTTTTAAGTATTTCTTGGCATATTTCCCTCCCAGATAAGCATTAACATGTGGCATTATATTTCCCATTATAAATATACAGTGCTGCGCTTCAAGGGTGTGGGTGTTACTTCTATCAGGTACCTGGCAACTGTGGGCAGATTAAGACTCCCTGCCTATGAGTCTGAATCGAGCATAGAAGTGTGCTTATTCCCAGAAACCCAGTGGACTGCCTCTTCTAAGGAATTCTATTGATTACGGGCCAGTGACAAATTTTGCTGGGTCAGACTGCTGCCTCGGTGCTTGGCCTCCAGGCTGTTTAGGGGCTGGGCTGGGCTGACTTCTGCAGGCGCTCTGTTGCTTAGTAACAACAAGGCTACATTCAGCTCTTCCTTTGCTTCTTGCCCTTTCTCAGAGGGAAGAAAATAAACCAGCTCTTCTTCCTCGTATTTGCTCTTGAGCTTGACACCCAGACCTCACTACGCTTGGCCTAGTCACAGGATGCATTTTACAGCGCAGGGAAGCGTGCCATTGGTTTATGGGGTGTATGCAGCGGGGAGCTTTCCGGAGGGGCCCCACTGCCCCACTTCTCAGTTATGCACATTCTCAGTTATCAGGACCCCTTTCTAACCAAGGCATTATCACAAAAAGGGATAGCAGAGGATTCAACTGTTATAATTTGGCAAGATGAATTAATAATTTCTTGATAGGGCCCCCATCAGCTCAGAAAGGACATCCCACAAAGAGTTTAACTATATAATGGCCCTATGTACTTTCAACGTGGCAACCTGGATTGGAGTTTGTCCCTTTCTTGCCATATTTGAAGCAAGGTTTCAAGAAAGGAGCAGCACAGCCTCATGTTTTACAGCTGGACAGTCCCCCAAACTTTGACCTCAGTGAGCTAGACTATGCTAGGTTTCAAGAGGCTGAGGGTACTAAAGGCCACTGGTCACTTGCTCTGAAAGGATGAGATTTTCACACCTCATTCCACTTCAGCACAAATTTATATCCCACCTCAACTCCACAGCCTATTCTATATTTTCTCTGTCAGTCTACCAATTACAAAACTTCTTCATGCTATTTTATGTCTTAGTAAATCAAAGCTGCCCAGATGTGGTGATATAAGTGGCCCAAGATTGTTCTATGCAAGTACTAGTGTTTTCTGTCTGTAATGGAAAGTTTTGGAAAGCATGGTAGTAAAGAATCATTTGATTGGAAAAAGTAGAATTCGCTCAAACTTGCTTTAGCCAAAAAAAAGAAAAGAAAGAAAGAAAATAGTGAGGGATTTATTGAAAGATCATGGAGGTGTCTCATAAAACAAACAACACGGGGTAGGGGGGAGGGGCGGGGGGGTGCAGACTGGAACTCAGAAAGAATGAGAACTAGAAAATTCTCTCCCTCTCCCCAGTAGATCTTCTCTGTTCCACTTGCTTATTAAACCAAACATAGCTGCCTCAATTAAAATTTATATAACTTCCCACTTCCAGAAATAGTAGGGTTTCTGAGCCCCATCCCATCATAATTTCAAAATCCTGAGACAATTTAATTGACTGAGTGTGACTTGGGGGGTCACTCTAGCCATTTGTTGTTCAGTCACCAAGTCATGTCAGACTCTTTGCAGCTTCATGGACTGCAGCACACCAGGCCTCCCTGTCCCTCACCATCTTTGGGAGTTTGCCCAACTTCATGTCCATTGAATCAGTGATGCCACCCAACCACCTCATCCTCTGTAACCCTCTTCTCTTTCTGCCCTCAATTTTTCCCAGCATTAGGGTCTTTTCCAATGAGTTGGCCCTTTGCATCAGGTGGCCAAAGTATTGGGGCTTCCCTATCAGTCCTTCCAATGAGTATTCAGAGTTGATTTCCATTAGGATTGATTGGTTTGATCTCCTTGCTGTCCAAGAGACTCTCAAGAGTCTTCTCCAGCAACACAGTTCAAAAGCATCAATTCTTTGGCTCTCTGCCTTCTTTACAGTCCAACTCTCATGGATTACTTTAACTACATGGATTTTTGTCCACAAACTGATGTCTTTGCTTTTTAGGTATGTCATAAACCTAAAACACTGCTTAGGTTTGTCATAACTTTTCTTGTCTTCTAATTTCATGGTTGCAGTCACCATTCACAGTGATTTTAGAGCCCAAAGAGAGGAAATCTGTCACTGCTTCCCCCTTTTCCCTTCTATTTGCCATTAAGTGATGGGACTGGATGCCATGATCTTAGTTTTTTTAATATTGAGTTTTAAGCCAGCTTTTTCACTCTCCTCTTTCACCCTCATCAAAAGGCTCTTTAGTTCCTCTTCGCTTTCTGCCATTAGAGTGGTGTCATCTGCATATCTGTGGTATTTCTCCCAGCAATCTTGATTCCAGCTTGCAATTCATCCAGCCCAACATTTCACATGATATGCTCTGCCTATAAGCTAAATAAACAGGGTGACAATATACAGCCTTGTCATACTCCTTTCTCAATTTTGAACCAGTCAATTGTTCCATATAAGGTTCTAACTGTTGCTTCTTTACCCGTATTCAAGTTTTCCAGGAGACAGGTAAGATGGTCTGATATTCCCATCTCTTTAAGAATTTTCCACAGTTTGTTATGACCCACACAGTCAAAGGCTTTAGCGTAGTCAATGAGACAGAAATAGATGCTTTTCTGGAATCCCCCTAGCTTTCTCTATGATCCAGCAAATGTTGGCAATTTGATCTCTGCTTCCTCTGCCTTTTCTAAACCTAGTTTGTACACCTGGAAGTTCTTGACCCAAGTACTGCTGAAGCCCAGCTTGAAGGATTTGAGCATAACCTTATTAGAGTGGAAAGTGAGCACAGTTGTTCCAGGAGTTTATACATTCTTTAGTACTACCCGTGTTGGGAACTGGAGTGAAGATGGACCTTTTCCAGTCCTGTGGCCACTGCTGAGTTTTCCAAACTCGCTGACATATTGACTGCAGCACTTTAATAGAATCATCTTTTAGGATCTGAAATAGCTTTGCTGGAGTTCTACCACCTCCACTGGCTTTACTGGCAGCAGTGCTTCCTAAGGCCCACTTGATTTCACACTCAAAGATACCTGGCTCTAGGTGAGTGACCACACCATGATGGTTATTAAGACCTTTTTCGTACAGTTCTTCTGAGTATTCTTGCCATCTCTTCTTGATCTCTTCTGCTTCTATTAGGTCTTTACCATTTCTGTCCTTTATTGTGCCCATCTTTGCAAGAAATGTTCCTTTAATATCTCCAGTATTCTTGAAGAAATCTCTAGTCTTTCCCTTCTGTTGTTTTCCTCTATTTCTTTGCATTCTCCACTGAAGAAGGCCTTCTTGTCTCTTCTTGCTATTCTCTGGAACTCTGTATTCAGTTGGATATACCTTTAACGTTCTCCCTTGCTTTTCACATCTCTTCTTTCCTCGGCTATTTGTAAGCCCTCCTCAGACAACCACTTTGCCTCCTTGCATTTCTTTTTCTTTAGGATGGTTTTGATCAGTGTCTCCTGTACAATATTATGAACCTCTGTCCATAGTTCTTCAGGCACTCTGTCCACCAGATCTAATCCCTTGAATCAACTCTAGCCATGCCTGGTGCAAAATGCAATGACAAGGGTCATAGAGTTTCATATCCCACTAACCTCCTACTGGGGTGATGAAAGGAGACCAAAGGGGTTAGATAGGCCTGGGTAGGGCAGATAAGGGCTTCTCTGGTAGCTCCTCTGGTAAAGAATCCGCCTACAATGCAGAAGACTCCTATCCCTGGAGAAGGGATAGGCTATCCACTCCAGTATTCTTGGGTTTCCCTGGTGGCTCAGATCGTAAAGACTCTGCCTGTAATGTGGGAGACCTGCGTTCAATCCCTGGGTGTGGGAAGATCCCCTGGAGGACAGCATGGCAACCCACTCCAATATTCTTGCCTGGAGAATCCCCACAGACAGAAGAGCCTGGTGGGCTACAGCCCATGTGGTCACAAGGAGTCAGATACTACTGAGCGACTAAGCGGCAACAGGGCAGATAAACTGACCCATTGGTCTACCATGAAGATGCAGGAACATACAAGATAAGGCCCCCTCCTGGGCCTCAGTAAACTCACCAGGGCAAAAGCTCCCATGTGAAGTATGTAGGGAGAGAACCACTGGCCTTCCCAAGGAACTCCTCCATGATTGCCCAAGAGGTGCATTCCGTTTTTAAGACCCCAGCTATCCTACTTGTGTCAATGGAGAGTGAAAAGAGGACAATAGCATTTGTCTTAGAAACCCTCTGCTGGAGGTAGGTGAGGATTAAGATTGATATTTTGATGACATCAGTACTAGAGTATCCAACAACATGAGTATTTCCATGTGGGAGAATGTGTTGAAATTCCTTTTGATTTGTCTTGATCCTCTGAATCTCCTCTTTGATTGGAGCACAACCCTGACATTCACAGGCAGGGTCAAGCATCTTTTGTGGGAGGAGTGGAAAATGTCTCGATTCGTTTTTTTAATGATTTATTTATTTGGCTGTGCTGGGTCTTAGTTGCAGCATGTGGGATCTAGTTCCCTGACCAGGGATCAAACTGAGCCCCCTGCCTTGGGAACACAGAGTCTTAACCACTGGGCCACCAGGAAAGTCCCAATGCCTGTATTCTTTCCAAAGAGGTTGCTGCAACAATGTCACAGGGGTAACTCCAAGATCTAAGTTCACAGGAAATGAGTGGAAACTATAGAGAAATTCATCAAAGAAAATAATCTCCCCATGAAGTATGTATCCCAGATACCCGGCATCACAATCAGCTGAGGTGTTTGCTAAAATATAGATTCTCTAATATAATATTATAAATCAACTATATACTAATATAAATACAAATTAAGTTCTTTTTAAAAAGTAGATTCCTGGTCTGGCCGCAGATCTGGCTCCTGTGAAACGAAGCAGGACCCTGGGGCTCCTGGGTACAGAAGCCTTTCTGTATCCCTGGTTTCTTAGTTTGTAAGAAATATGCTTCAGCCGCCTTGACCATCCCTGATTATTCGCACAGTTTCTAAGCAGCAAAAGGAGGGGCTGCAGAGACAAGGGAGGAGCAGCCAAGAAGCAATAGCGTGGCCTTGGGGCACAGTCCTGGTTCTACCTCAAGGAGTGCACAAAACAACTATCTTTGACCTCTTCCACAGAACTAAATGGCAACCTACTCCAGTATTCTTGCCTGGAGAATCCCACGGATGGAGGAGCCTGGTGGGCTACAGTCCACAGGGTTGCAAAGAGTCGGACACGACTGAGCAACTTCACTTCACAGAACTAAAAGGCCCAAGTAATGGAAGGCGTTAGCTTCTTGACGAAGCTTTCTTCATTTCAGAGAGAAGGTCGAGTTTGATAACCTCAGGAACCACAGAAGCTCATAAAGAGAGCTGAGGCCAGATTAAAGACATGCAGGCCCTGCACACGCCCTGATCCTCATCTGCTAACACATCTTTGAACCATTTATAAAACTTCTCATCAAATGCCCCTTCAGTTGGGAGACACAGCTTTGAAGGCATTAATTCGCCATGTCCCCCTTTGGCTGGCAAAGCAATACAGTTATTCTTTTCTTCAGTTCAGTTCAGTCACTCAGTTGTATCTAACTCTTTGAGACCCTATGGACTGCAGCACACCAGGCTTCCCTGTCCATCACCAGCTCCCAGAGCTTACTCAAATTCATGTCCATCGAGTTGGTGATGCTATCCAACCATCTCATCCTCTGCCATCCCCTTCTTCCCCTGCCTTCAATCCTACCCAGCATCAGGGTCTTTTCCAATGAGTCAGTTTTTCTCATCAGGTGGTCAAAGTATTGGAGTTTCAGCTTCAACATCAGTCCTTCCAATGAAGATTCAGGACTGATTACCTTTAGGATGGACTAGTTGGATCTCCCTGCAGTCCAAGGGGCTCTCAAGTCTTCTCCAACAACACAGTTCAAAAGCATCAGTTCTTCAACACTCAGCTTGCTTTATGGTCCAACTCTCACATCCATAGATGACTACTGGAAAAACCATAGCTTTGACTAGATAGACCTTTGTTGGCAAAGTAATGTCTCTGCTTTTTAATATTCTGTCTATGTTGATCATAGCTTTTCTTCCAAGGAGCAAGCGTCTTTAAATTTCATGACTGCAGTCACCATCTGCAGTGATTTTGGAGCCCCCAAAAATAAAGTCTGACACTGTTTCCACTGTTTCCCCATCTATTCGCCATGAAGTGATGGGGCCGGATGCCATGATCTTAGTCATCTTTCTATATGTTGAATTTTAAGCCAACTTTTTCACTCTTCTCTTTCACTTTCATCAAGAGGCTCTTTACTTCTTTGCTTTCTGCCATAAGGATGGTGTCATCTGCGTATCTGAGGTTATTGATATTTCTCCCGGCAATCTTGATTCCGGCTTGTGCTTCATCCAGCCCAGCATTTCACATGATGTATTCTGTACTGGGCTTCCCTGGTGGCTCAGACGGGAGACCTGGGTTCGATCCCTGGGTTGGGAAAATCCCCTGGATAAGGGAATGGCAACCCACTCCAGTATTCTTCCCTAGAAAATTCCATGGACAGAGAAATCTGGCAGGCTACAGTCCATGGGGTCACAAAGAGTCAGAAACAATTGAGGGACTTTCACACACACACACACACACACACTCTGCATATAAGTTAAATAAGCAGGGTGACAATATACAGCCTTGATGTACTCCTTTCCCGATTTGGAACAAGTCTGTTGTTCCATGTCCAGTTCCATGTCTAATTGTTGCTTCCTAACCTGCATACAGATTTTTAAGGAGGCAGGTAAGGTGATCTGGTATTCCCCTCTCTTTCAGAATTTTCCAGTTTGTTGTGATCCACACAGTCAAAGGCTTTGGCATAGTCAATAAAGCAGAAGCAGATGTTTTTCTGGAACTCTCCTGCTTTTCTCAATGATCCAACAGATATTGGCAATTTGATCTCTGGTTCCTCTGCCTTTTCTAAATCCAGCTTGAACATCTGTAAGTTCATGGTTCACGTACTGTTGGAGCCTGGCTTGGAGAATTTTAAGCATTACTTTGCTAGTGTAATTTGAGCATTACTTTGCTAGAGATGAGTGCAATTGTGTGGTAGTTTGAGCATTCTTTGGCATTGCCTTTCTTTGGGATTGGAATGAAAACTGACCTTTTCCAGTCCTGTGGCCACTGCTGAGATTTCCCAATTTGCTGGCATATTGAGGCAGTACTTTCACAGCATCATCTTTTAGGATTTAAAATAGCCAAGTGGAATTCCACCACCTCTACTAGCTTTGTTTGTAGTGATGCTTCCTAAGGCCCACTTGACCTCACATTCTACTTTATCCAAAACTCTATCTCTGAAATTTAACTTGGCTTCAGGACACAGAGGCCAACTTTCGGCATCACCTTAAGTAGGGCAGGGCATCTGGATTTTAACAACCTCCCTGAGTGAGACTGATGTTCACTAATGTTTAGGAACCTCTGTCCTAGAATTTGACAGTAGAGCTCCTTGGAATGAGCCAACTTGCACCAACATTCAAGGTCTCATACCCATTCAAGAATGTGATAAAAGCAATGATATCTCTTCCCAGAAACATGTATATGAGTATTTACACACAAAAGTTGTGTGCCTTTCAAAGGTTTCATGAAAACTCTTCTGCAAACCCAGAATAAGACCCCCTGCACTGGAGAATATAGACCTGAAACGTCTTAAAGAGACAAGGAGAACTGTAACAAACAGCTTAAGGAAGTGGATCAGTGAAGGGAGCTAGTTACACAAATTCATTAAGATTCTAAATTCAGGAAGCTTTGGTCCCAACCCTAGCTTGGTCATTTACCAACTATGTGACATCAGTCAAATTAATCTCACTAGGACTCAGTTTCTTCATCTGTTCAATGGGGAGACAGTATCTCTTAACAAGATTGAAAAGAATTTTAAATGAGATGATATATCTGAAACACTTAGCATAATAACTGATGTGTAGTTGACGATAAAGAAGATATATCAATGGGTAGATAGGTCAATAGGTCAGTAAATGATCAGGTTTTCTCCTACAAATTCCCAGCAGGACTACACTTACAGAGATAAGATGACTGTGAGGACACCTCCTCGAATCTCAACTGTCTGTCCTCTGTTGTAGAGGCAACATTTTCATTGGAAAGACTTTCCTCACCATTGATACAAAAACTAGCTTGCAAATGTGATGAGCACAGAAGGAACAAAGACTGTGGATAAGAAAATGTGATAAAAGCACAGAACCGGAGAAAACAGAACAAACGAAAGAATGTAAGTCTTTATAACTTCAGAGATGAAGAAGACCCCAGGGCTCAGCGGACAAGTCCATTACTAATAAAACCTTCTGATCAACCTTTTCTCTATATCTCTGTACCTTTTGCCAAAGATGACATTCACTTTGATGTTGCAAAGCCTTAGTTTGCTTTTTGTGTTTTCTCTCTTCATAAATGAATGTTAGGTCATCCTTTTGTACAGGCAAATTGTTCTGACAAAAAAAGCATTATAAGTAATGAAAATATAAACAAATTCTCCCAACTCTAAAATTCTCTTTCTACTCAAATGTTTGATACAAGTAATTTAAGGACAATGGAATTCCTCAAGTGCAGAGGAGAACAGAGTTCATTCTCCCACTGGCAGAGGGAAAGAACTGTCTCCTTGCTCGGCCTGGGGGACAGGAGTCACCACGCTGTAGTGAGGGCAAGGCACTCATTGTCCCTCTTTCCAGACAGCTTGGGACTGAAGCCAAAAGCTGGCTCCTCTTTCCTGAAAGTCTTGTTAGGAAACATCGGGGCTGTGCTTCCAGCTGCCCCACTGTCTCCTGAGACCTTTGAGCCTCTAGCAACTAAATTCCAGGCTTTTGAGGGGACAGAGCCAGGGGGAGGGGCTGAAGGGCCAGAGCCCAGGCAGGACACTCTGTAACAATGACAGTGGGTGACGGATCATGTCCCACATGACTGTTTTCGCTGGCGCCACATGGGCATGCCTTGCAGGTGCTACCCGAAAACTGGGTTCACCTCCTGATGGGTGTCAAGCTGAAAGACACAACCAAGCCAAAGACTGGGAGAAGGAAAGATTTATTATTTGCAGCAAGTAAGGAATACACCGCTTCCCAGGTGGCACTAGTGGTAAAAAACTGCCTGCCTATGCAGGAGATGTAGGAGATATGGGTTTGATCCCTGGGTTGGGAAGATCCCCTGGAGGAGGGCATGGAAACCCACTCCAGTATTCTCGCCTGGAGAATCCATGGACATAGGAGCCTGGTGGGCTACACTCCATAGAGCTGCAAAGAGTTGGACACAACTGAAGTGACTGAACACACACACAAGGAGAACATAGTCTCTTTCCCAAAGCAATGTCTCCCTAGTAGCAAAATTGTGGAACTTTCCAGCTAAGAGTACATGCATATTCATGAAGGGGTTTGAGTGGTGTGTACATATTTATGAAGGGGATTGAATAGGAGAATGAAGTATAATTGGGCCAAGTCTACAAGTGCCCAAGCTCCAGTTGATTGAAGTTATGAGAGTCCACAGCAGCAGAATCTTTTGGTTGTCATCCAGTCGCTCAGACATGTCCAACTCTTTGCGACCCCATGGGCTACAGCACGCCAGGCTACCCTGTCCTTCCCTATCTCCTGGAGTTTGCTCAAACATGGACATGAGTCCATTGAGTCACTGATGCCATCCAACCGTCTCATCCTCTGTCACCCCCTTCTTTTGCCTTCAGTCTTTCCCAGAATCAGGATCTTTTCCAATGAGTCAGCTCTTCGCATCAGGTGGCCAAAGTATTAGAGCTTTAGGTTCAGCATCAGTCCTTCCAATGAATATTCAGGGTTGATTTCCCTTAGGATTGACTGGTTTACTCTCCTTGCTGTCCAAGGGACTCTCAAGAGTCTTTTCCAGCACCACAGTTTAAAAATCAATTCTTTGGCACTCAGCCTTCTTTATGGTATAACTCTTAAATCAATATTCAACTACTGGAAAAAATTTGACTATACTACTTTGACTATATGGATCTTTATTGGCAAAATAATGTCTCTGCTTTTTAATACGCTGTTTAGTTTTGGCATAGCTTTTCTTCCAAAGAGCAAGTGTCTTTTAATCTCATGACTGCAGTCAGCATCCACTGTGATTTTGGAGCCCAAGAAAATAAAGTCTGTCACTGTTTCCATCATTTCCACATCTATTTACCATGAAGTGATAGGACCAGATGCCATGATCTTAGTTTTTTGAATGTTGACTTTTAAGCCAGCTTTTTCACTTTCTCCTTTCACCTTCACCAAGCAACTCTTCAGTTCCTCTTTGGCTTCTGCCATAAGGGTGGTGTCATCTGCATATTTGAGGTTATTGATATTTCTCCTGGCAATCTTGATTCCAGCTTGAGCTTCAATCAGCCTAGCATTTCACATGGTGAACTCTGCTGATAAGTTAAATAAGCAGGGTGACAATATACAGCCTTAATGTACTCCTTTCCCAATTTGGAATCAGTCTGCTGTGTCTGATTCTAACTATTCCTTCTTGACCTGCATACAGATTTCTCAGGATGCAGGGGAGGTGGTCTGATATTTCCATCTCTTGAAGAATTTTCCACAGTTTGTTGTGATCTACATAGTCAAAGGCTTTAGCATAGTCAATGAAACAGAAGTAAATGTTTTCCTATCGTCTTTTAGGTTCCAGTTGATCTGGTGGTTGAGTACTTGAGGCAGGTTTAAATTCTCCAAAAGAGTTCAAGAAAATGTTTTGGGCTAATTTTTAACATTGAAACAGAACTAGGAGTCTTTACAACTGATTTATTATCTTTGCTATTGTTACTTTGGGCTTCCCTGGTGGCTCAGTAGTAAAGAATCAGCTTGCCAATGCAGGAGACGCAAGAGACGTGAGTTTGATCCCTGGGTTGAAAAGATCCCCTGCAGAAGGAAATGGAACTCATTCTATTATTCTTGCTTAGGAAATCCCATGAACAGAGGAGCTTGGCAGGCTGCAGTCCACAGGGTCACAAAAGAGTTGGAGAGGATTTAACAACTAAGCAACAACAAAAAATTGTTACATATTTTGCCTGATAACATTCATTTGTTCTTTTCTGCCCTTGTTGTTGTTGTTTTAGTGATAAATTGACTTCCACTAAACCTTGAGCCTCAGTATATGCTCACTGTAACACATCAGCAAGCTAGATGAAACACAAAGACACCATGACAGCTCCAAGGCAGACCATAAAGTGGGCAATGGCCCAATTCCTAGAAATCCCCTTCCCTAAAATAGCTGCAATACTCCTCCTACTCATTAGCCATGAAATTACTCACCCCTATGAAAACTGACAACCTCATACCCTAGGAGCAGTCTCACATTCTGAGCTGACCCATACTCTGTGCGTGGGGTGTGTTTCTCTCTAAACACATCCACTTCTTACCTGTCACTGTGTCTTTCACTGAATTCTTTCTGCAACAAGACATCAAGAACCTGAGCTTCATTAAGTCCTAAGATCAGCTGTGTGATCTCCAGTAAAAGAACATGGATTCAAGCCCCAATCCAAACAGGTCAGCTGTGGGTGGTAGATGCTCTAAGTTTCAGGGCTTTCCAGTGAGCTGCTGAGAAATGTTCCTGGTGTCAATATTTTTCAAGGAGAAAAGTCAGTCAAATATATAGTGCGCTGCTGACCTCCAAGCCTATGGGGTAATTTATTAACTCATTTAAAACACATGAGGTCATTTATTAACTTATTTAAAATATAATGAGCTCATTGTTCATGCCAGGTGCTGGGTTAGATGCTGCAGGGGCCAAGATGATTAAGATATGGCTTCTACTCACATCTTGGGAAGATGGAAACTTAAGAGCTTTACTTCAAGACAATGAAGTAAAGGTTGCAATTCTTAGGCAAAAAAGAACTCGATAGTTCACAGAATCTAAGAAAGACTAAAAAGTAAACCATGGCCTAGGCAGGGACGTCTCACAGACAGTTGGAACCTGCAATTGAACACTGTCAGAATTGTCTCCCTCTCTCTTCTCTGCTTCTGCCTGTATATCCAACTTATTCTCTCAATAAAGACCAGTCCTAGGAGAAATAGGTAAGTTTGCCCTTGGAGTACAAAATGAAGCAGGGCAAAGGCTAACAGTGTTTTGCCAAGAGAACACACTGGTCATAGCAAACACCCTGTCAACCTGGTGGTTCAGTGGTTAAGAATCGGCCTGCCAATGCAGGGGACATGGGTGCAACCCCTGGTCAGGCAACTAAGATCCCACTCGCTGTAGGGCAACTAAGCTCATCCACAGTTACTGAGCCTGCACTCTAGAGCCATGTCCGCATGTAGAGTCTTCTCTTGTGTTGTTGGAAGTGGGTGTTTGCTCTGACCAGTGTGTTCTCTTGGCAAAACACTGTTAGCCTTTGCCCTGCTTCATTTTGTACTCCAAGGGCAAGCTTACCTGCTGCTCCAGGTTTCTCTTGACTTCTTACTTTTGCATTTCAATCCCCTATGATGAGAAAGACATTATTTTTGGTGTTAGTTCTAGAAAGGCTTGTAGGTCTTCATAGAACCGTCTGACGTCAGCTTCTTTGGGATTAGTGGTTGACTTGGATTACTGGGATGTTAATGGTTTGCCTTGGAAACAAACTGAGATCATTCTGTCATTTTTGAGATTGCACCCAAGTACTGCATTTTGTACTCTTTTGTTGACTGTGAGGGCTGCTCCATTTCTTCTAAGGGATTCTTGCCCACAGTGTAGATATAATCATCATCTGAATTAAACTTGTCCATTCCCGTCCATTTCAGCTCACTGATTCCTAACTGCCTTGCCATCTCCTGCTTGACCACATTCAATTTACCTTGATTCATGGATCTAACATTCCAGGTTCTTAAGCAGTAATGTTCTTTACAGCATTGAACTTCACTTTCACCGCCAGACACATCCACCACTGGGCATCATTTTTGCTTTGGCCCAGCCTCTTCATTTCTCCTGGAGCTATTTCTGCTCTCTTCCACAGTAGCATATTGGACACCTACTGACCTAGTGGGGTCATCTTTCAGTGTCCTATCTTTTTGCCTTTTCATACTGTTTGGGGTTCTCAAGGCAAGAATACTGAAGTGGTTTGCCATTCCCTTCTCCAGTGACCAGGTTTTGTCAGAACTCTCCACCATGACCCATCCATCTTGGGTGGCCCTACACGGCCTGGCTCATAGCTTCATTGAGTTACACAAGACTGTGATCCATGTGATCATTTTGGTTCATTTTCTGTGACTGTGGCTTTCATTCTGGAGGCCATGGGATTGTAGTCTTGCTGCTTCTGTCTGCCCTCAATGGATGAGGATAAGAGGCTTGTGCAAGCTTCCTGGTGGGAGGCACAAGCTGTGGGAAAAACTGGGTCTTCCTCTAGTGGGCAGGGACATGCGTAGTAAAACTTTAATTCAATTTTCTGCTGATGGGTGGGGCTGTGCTCCCTGCCTGTTAGTTGTTTGGCCTGAGGTGGCCTAGTCCTAGACCCTGCAGTCTCTATGGTAAGGCCCCAGGCTCTGTGGCAGGGCTAAGGGCAACCTCCTCCAAGAAGACTTACGCCTCCAAGGACTTCTGCTGCCAGAGCCCTGTCCCTGCAGCAGGCCGCTGTCAACCCACGCCTCTGCAGGAGGCCCTCAGACACCACAGGCAGGGCTGCTCAGTCTCTCGTGGGGTCACTGCTCCTGTCCCTTGGTCCTGGGGCACGCAAGGTTTTGTATGGCATGCTGCTCATCAACTCATCAACTTATGGAGAGGGGGTGGTCAAATTAAATGCTGCATGTAAAACACTCAAAACAGTAATGGATACACGGAAAGATTGCAGTTGAGGTTGGCTGTGTTATTTACATACATAGGATACAAATTCAGCTGCTGTAACAAAGGTCACGATAAGAGTGACTTCACCAAGAGAGAGCTCTAGAATAAGCAGTCCAGGACTAAATTTGGCAGCTTCACAGAGCAGGACAGGCTCATCCTACTTTGTCACTCTGCCATCCTCAACATGTGGCTTCCATCTCAAGATCTAAGCCAATTCCTCCAGCTCCTGCCATCACAGCTACATTCTGGTCAGAGTGAAGTGGGGAAAGGAATGTGGAGTATATGCCTTTCCCTTTAGGATACTACCCTGAAGTGGCACACATTCCTTCTACTCACATTCCACTGGCTAAAACTTCATCCTAAAGCCACAGCTCGGATCAAGGGAAGCTGGAAGATGTGATCTGGAGCTGACAAACCAGGTACCTCATGAGTTGGCATAAGAACTCTTGAAATTCTGAGTTTAATTACTAAAAGAAGGGATGGATACATTTTTAGGGACAATCAGCAAAAACAAGACTGGGAGCTGACTGTGGCTCAGATCATGAACTCCTGATTACAAAATTCAGACTTAAATTGAAGAAAGTAGGGGAAATCACTAGACCATTCAGGTATGACCTAAATCAAATCCCTATGATTATGCAGTAGAAGTGACAAATAGATTCAAGGGATTATATCTGATAAAAAGAGTGCATGAAGAACTATGGATGGAGGTTCGTGACATTGTACAAGGAGGCAGTGATCAAGACCATCCCCAAGAAAAAGAAATTCAGAAAGGCAAAATGGTTGTCTGAGGAAGCCTTACAAATAGCTGAGAAAAGAAGAGAAGTTAAAGGCAAAGGAGAAAAGGAACGATATACCCATTTGAATACAGAGTTCCAAAGAATAGCAAGGGTAAATAAGAAAGCCTTCCTCAGCGATCAATTCAAAGAAATAGAGGAAAACAATAGAATGAGAAAGACTAGAGATGTCTTCAAGAAAATTCAAGATACCAAGGGAACACTTCATGCAAAGATGAGCACAATAAAGGACAGAGTGGTACGGACCCAACAGAAGCAGAAGATATTAAGAAGAAGAGGCAAGAATACACAGAAGAACTATACAAAAAAGATCTTTATGATCCAGATAACAACAATGATGTGATCACTCACCTAGAGCCAGACATCCTGAAATGCGAAGTCAAGTGGGCCTTAGGAAGCATCACTACAAACAAAGGTCATGGAGGTGATGGAATTCCAATTGAACTATTTCAAATGCTTAAAGATGATGCTGTGAAAGTGCTATACTCAGTATGCCAGCAAATCTGGAAAAGGTCAGCTTTCATTCCAATCCCAAAGAAAGGCAATGCCAAAGGATGTTCAAATTACCACACAATTGCACTCATCTCACATGCTAGCAAAATAATGCTCAAAATTCTCCAAGCCAGGATTCAACAGTGCGTGAACCATGAACTTCCAGATGTTTAAGCTGGATTTAGAAAAGGCAGAGGAACCAGAGATCAAATTGCCAACATCCGCTGGATCATGGAAAAAGCAAGAGAGTTCCAGAAAAACATCTACTTCTGCTTTATTGACTACGCCAAAGCCTTTAACTGTGTGGATCACAACAAACTATGGAAAATTCTAAAAGAGATGGGAATACCAGACCACTTTACCTGCTTCCTGAGAAATCTGTATGCAGGTCAAGAAGCAATAGTAAGAACCAGACATGACAACAGACTGGTTCCAAACTGGGAAAGGAGTACTTCAAGGCTATATATTGTCTTCTTGCTTATTTACTTTATATGCACAGTATATCATGCAAAATGCCAGGCTAGATGAAGCACAAGCTGGAATCAAGATTGCCAGGAGAAATATCAATAACCTCAGATATGCAGATGACACCATCCTTATGGCAGAAAGTGAAGAGGAACTGAAGAGTCTCTTGATGAAAGTAAAAGAGGAGGGGAAAAGCTGGCTTAAAACTCAACATTCAAAAAACTAAGATCATGGTATCTGGTCCCATCACTTCATGGCAAATAGATGGGGAAACAACAGAAACAGTGACAGACTTTATTTTTCAGGGTTCCAAAGTCACTGCAGATGTGACTGCAGCCATAAAATTAAGATGCTTGCTCCTTGGAAGAAAAGCTATGACCCACCTAGACAGCATATTATAAAGAGAGACATTACTTTACTGACAAAGGTCCATCTAGTCAAAGAATGATCTTTCCAGTAGTCATGTATGGATGTGAGAGCTGGACTATAAAGAAAGCTGAGTGCTTGGAGAATTGATGCTTTTGAACTGTCATGTTGGAGAAGACTCTTGAGAATCCCTTGGACTGCAAGGAGATCCAATCAGTTCATCCTAAAGGAAATCAGTCCTGAATATTCAATGGGAGGACTGATGCTGAAGCTGAAACTCCAATAGTTTGTCCACCTGATGCAAAGAACTGACTCACTGGAAAAACCCTGATGCTGGGAAAAATTGAAGTCAGGAGGAAAAGGGGACGACAGCGGATAAGATGGTTGGATGCCATCACCAACTCGATGGACATGAATTTGAGTAAACTCTGGAAGCTGGTGATGGACAGGGAAGCCTGGCATGCTGCAGTCCATGGGGTCGCAAAGAGCCAGACGTGACTGAGTGACTGAACTGAACTTAGGGACCATAATCATGCTTTGATATGCAATTGTTTCTTCTGTTGCATTTCACAGAGTCAGAACTTCCCAGAGTTAGTTCCTGCAAATTCTCTGATCTCTAAAGGTAAAATAGAATTGCAGGAGAGCTTGGGGGTAGTTCTACAGGGACAGAGCACTGTGCTGGGGGTTGGGGGAGGTTGCAGTATTCCCTCCCACTCCACCGTGCTCTTCTTGTCTCAGCCTTTGACCACTGAGCTTCTGAATATGCCTCCTTTCCCACACACCCCACCCTCTTTTGTTCCCCAGTTCAGCTGACTCATGTCCAGACTTCTTTCTCTCTCTCTCTTTTTTTTGAATTTCATTGTTTCTTTTTCCTCCAGTTTTGTTGGGATATAGATGACATACAGCACTATGTAAGTTTAAGGTATAGAGTATACTAATCTGACTTACATACATTATGAAATGATTATCACAATAAGTTTAGTGAACATCCTTCATCTCAAATAGACACAAGATTAAAGAAATTTTTAAAAAAACATATTTTTCCTTGTAATGAAAACTCTTAGGATTTCCTCTTTTAACTTTCATATATAGCATACAACAGTGTTAATCATATCTATCATGTTGTACATTGCATCACTATTATGTATTTATCTCCCTCTTTTTTTAATTTATTTATTTTTTAACTGAAGGATAATTGCTTTACAAAATTTTGTTGTTTTCTGTCAAACCTCAACATGAATCAGCCATAGGTATACATATGTCCCCTCACTTTTGAACCTCCCTCCCATCTCCCTCCCCTTCTCACCCCTCTAGGTTGATACAGAGCCCCTGTTTGAGTTTCCTGAGACGTACAGCAAATTCTGGTTGGCTATCTATCTTATATCTATATGGTAAGTGAAAGAGGAGAGTGAAAAAATTCGCTTAAAAAAAACCCTAAATTCATGGCATCCAGTCCCATCACTTCATGGCAAATAGATGGAGAAACAGTGGAAACAGTGGCAGACTTTATTCTTCTGGGCTCCAAAATCACTGCAGATGGTCACTACAGCCAGGAAATTAAAAGATGCTTACTCCTTGGAAGGAAAGTTATGACCAACCTAGACAGCATATTAAAAAGCAGAGACATTACTTTGCCAACAAAGGTCCGTCTAATCAAGGCTATGGTTTTTCCAGTGGTCATGTATGGATGTGAGATTTGGACTATAAAGCAGCTGAGCGCCAAAGAATTGATTCTTTTGAACTGTGGTGTTGGAGTCCCTTGGACTGCAAGGAGATCCAACCAGTCCATCCTAAAGGAAATCAGTTCTGAATTTTCATTGGAAGGACTGATGTTGAAGCTGAAACTCCAATACTTTGGCCACCTGATGCGAAGAACTGACTCATTGGAAAAGACCCTGATGCTGGGAAAGACTGAAGGCGGGAGAAGACGAGAACGACAGAGGATGAGATAGTTGGATGGCATCACTGACTCAGTAGACATGAGTTTGAGCAGACTCCATGAGTTGAGCAGACTCCAGGCAGGGCGTGCTGCTGTCCATGGGGTCACAAAGAGTCAGACATGACTGAGCTACTGAACTGAACTAAACTGAATATATGTTTCCATGTTACTCTCTCCATACATCTCACCCTCTCCTCCCCTCTCCCCATGTCCATAAGTCTATTCTCTATGTCTGTTTCTCCACTGCTCCCCTGCAAATAAATTCTTAAGTTCCATTTTTCTAGATTCCATACATATGCGTTAATATATGATATTTATCTTTCTCTTTCTGACTCACTTCACTCTGTATAATAGGCTCTAGGTTCATCCACCTCATTAGAACTGACTCAAGTGGGTTCCTTTTGAGTCACTAGCTTAGTGATATTCCATTGTGTATATGTACCACAACTTCTTTATCCATTCATCTGTCGATGGACATCTAGGTTGCTTCCATGTTCTAGCTATTGTGAATGATGCTGCAATGAACAATGGGATACATGTGTCTTTTTCAACTTTGGTTCCTCAGAATATATGCCTAGGAGTGGGATTGCTGGGTCATATTGTGGCTTTATTCCTAATTTTTTAAGGAATCTCCATACCATCTTCCATAGGGGCTGTATCAATTTACATTCCCACCAACAGTGCAAGAGGGTGCCCTTTTCTCCACACCCTCTCCAGCATTTATTGTTTGTAGACTTTTGGATGATGGCCATTCTGACTGGTGTGAGGTGATATCTCATTGCAGTTTAGATTTGCGTTTTTCTAATAATGAGTGATGTTGAGCATCTTTTCGTGTGTTTGTTAGCCATCTGTGTGTCTTCTTTGGAGAAATGTCTGTTTAGGTCTTTTGCCCATTTTTTGATTGGGTTGTTTGTTTTTCTGGTATTGAGTTGTATGAGCTGCTTGTATATTTTGGAAATTAGTCTTTTGTCAGTTGTTTCATTTGCTGTTATTTTCCTCCATTCTGAGGGTTGTCTTTTCACCTTGTTTATAGTTTCCTTTGTTGTGCAAAATCTTTTAAGTTTTATCAGGCCCCACTTGTTTACTTTTGTTTTTATTTCCATTACTCTAGGAGGTGGGTCATAGAGGATCTTGCTTTGATTTATTTCATCGAGTATTCTGCCTATGTTTTCCTCTAAGAGTTTTAAAGTTTCTGGTCTTCCCTTTAGGTCTTAAATCCATTCTGAGTTTATCTTTGTGTATGGTGTTAGGAAGTGTTCTAATTTCATTCTTTTACAGGCAGCTGCCCAGTTTTCCCAGCACCATTCACTGAAGAGGCTGTTTTTGCCCCATTGTATATTCTTGCCTCCTTTGTCAAAAACAAGGTACCCATAGGTGCATGAGTTTATTTCTGGGTTTTCTGTCTTGTTCCATTGTATCTTGTTCCATCTTGTGCCAGTATCATACTGTCTTGATGACTGTAGCTTTGTAGTATAACCTGAAGTCAGGAAGGTTGATTCCTCCAGCTCCATTCTTCTTTCTCAAGACTACTTAGGGGTCTTTTGTGTTTCCATATGAATTGTGAAATTTTTTGTTCTAGTTTTGTGAAAAATGCCAGTGATAATTTGATAGGGATCACATTGAATCTGTAGATTGCATTTGGTAGCATAGTCATTTTCATACCATTGATTCTTCCTACCCAGGAACATGGAATATCTCTCCATCAGTTTATGTCATCTTTGATTTCTTTCATCAGTGTCTTATAATTTTCTGTGTACAGTTCTTTCACCTCCTTAGGTAAGTTTATTCCTAGGTATTTAATTCTTCTTGTTGCTATCGTGAATGGTATTGATTCCTCAATTTCTCTTTCTGATTTTTCATTGTTAGTTATAGAAATGCAAGTGATTTCTGTGTATTGATTTTGTATCCTGTGACTGCTAAATTCACTGATTAGCTCTAGTAATTTTCTGATACTGTCTTTAGGGTTTTCTACGTACAGTACCATGTTATCTGCAAACAGTGAGAGCTTTACTTCTTCTTTTCTGATCTGGATTCCTTTTATTTCTTTTTCTTCTCTGATTGCTGTAGGACTTCCAGAACTATGTTGAATAATAGTGGTGAAAGTGGACACCCTTGTCTTGTTCCTGATCTTAGGGGGAATGTTTTCAGTTTTTAACCATTGAGAATAATGTTTGCTGTAGGCTTATCATGTATGGCCTTTACTCTGTTGAGGTAGTTCCTTCTATGCCCATTTTCTGAAGAGTTTTAATCATAAATGGGTGCTGAATTTTGTCAAAGGCTTTTTCTGCATCTATTGAGATTATCATATGGTTTATATCTTTCAGTTTGTTAATATGGTATATCACATTGATTGATTTGTGTATATTGAAGAATCCTCACATCCCTGGAATAAACCCAACTTGATCGTGGTGTATGAGCTTTTCATTGTGTTGCTGAATTCTGTTTGCTAAAATTTTGTTGAGGATTTTTGCATCTATGTTCATCAGTGATATTGGCCTGTAGTTTTCTTTTTTTTTTTTTTTTTTTTTTTTTTGTCTGGTTTTGGTATTGGGATGATGGTGGCCTTATAGAATGAGTTTTGAAGTGTTCTTTCACCTGCAATTTTTTGAAAGAGTTTTAGAAGGATAAGCATTAGCTCTTCTCTAAATGTTTGATAGAATTCTCATGTGAAGCCATCTGGTCCTGGGCTTTTCTTTTTTGGGAGATTTTTGATCACAGCTTCAATTTCAGTGCTTGTAATTGGGTTGTTCATAATTTCTACTTCTTCCTGGTTCAGTCTTGGAAGATTGAACTTTTCTAAGAATCTGTCCATTTCTTCCAGGTTATCCTATTGTCATATAGTTTTCATAACAGTCTCTTGTAATCCTTTGTATTTCTGCACTGTCTGTTGTAACCCCTCCTTTTTCATTTCTAATTTTGTTGATTTGATTCTTCTTCTTCTTTTTTTTTTTCTTGATGAGTCTGGCTAAAGATTTGTCAGTTTTGTTTATCTTCTCAAAAAACCAACTTTTACTTTTATTAATCTTTACTATTGTTTCTTTCACTTCTTTTTCATTTATTTCTGCTCAGATCTTTATGATTTCTTTCCTTATACTAATTTTGGGGTCTTCTTCTTCTTCTTCTTCCTCTTCCTCTTCTTCTTCCTCCTCCTCTTCCTCCAGTTGTT
The DNA here is from genome assembly GCF_027580195.1 of Bos mutus. Classification (NCBI taxonomy): domain Eukaryota; kingdom Metazoa; phylum Chordata; class Mammalia; order Artiodactyla; family Bovidae; genus Bos; species Bos mutus. The sequence continues at coordinate 759,776 of NC_091632.1, forward strand.
TTAGGTGTAAAGTTAGGTTGTATCTTTGATGTTTTTCTTTTTTCTTGAGGTAGAATTGAATTTCTATAAACTTCCCTCTTAGAACTGCTTTTGCTGGATCCCACAGGTTTTAAGTTGTTGTGTTTTCATTGTCATTTGTTAGTAGAAAGTTTTGATTTCCCTTTTGATTTCTTCAGTAATCCATTGGTTATTTAGAAATGTGTTGTTTAAATCTCCATGTGTTTGTGTTTTTTTTTTTTTTTTTTTTAATTGATATCTAGTCTCATAACATTGTGGTCAGAGAAAATGCTTGATATGATTTCAATTTTCTTAAATTTACAGAGGTTTGATTTGTGACTCAAGATGTGGTCTAACCTGGAGAATGTTCCATGTGCACTTGAGAAGAAGGTGGATGCTTCTGAATTTGGATGGAATGTCCTGAAGATATCAGGGAGATCCATCTCATCTAACGTATCATTTAAGACTGTGTTTCCTTATTAATTTTCTATTTTGATGACCTGTCCATTGGTGTGAGTGGGGTGTTAAAATCTCCTACTATTACTGTGTTACTGTCAATTTCTCCTTTTATGTCTGTTAGTGTTTGTCTTATGTATTGAGTGCTCCTATGTTATGTGCATAGATATTTACAATTGTCATTTCTTCCTTTTGGATTGATCCCTTGGTCGTTATGCAGTGTCCTTCCTTATCTCTTGTAATATTGTTTACTTTAAGGTCTATTTTGTCTGATATGAGGATTGCTACTCCAGCTTTCTTTTGCTTTCCATTTTCATGGAATATATTTTTCCATCCTTTCACTTTCAGTCTATATGTGTCTTGAGGTCTGAAGTGGGTTTCTTGTAGACAGCATATATATGTGTCTTGTTTTTGTATCCATTCAGCCAGTCTGTGTCTTTTGGTTGGAGCATTTAATCCATTTACATTTAAAGTAATTATTGATGTATATGTTCCTATTGCCATTTTCTTAATTGATTGATGTTTGATTTTGTAGATCTTTTTCTTCTCTTGTATTTCTTGACTATATAAGTCCCTTTAACATTTGTTGTAAAACTGGTTTGGTGATACTGAGTTCTCTGAACTTCTCTTGTCTGAAAAGCTTTAAATTTCTCCATCAATTTTGAATGAGATCTTTGCCAGGTAGAGTAATCTTGATTGTAGTTTTTTCTTTCAGTAGTTTTTTCTTTCAGTACTTTAAATATATCCTGCCATTCCCTTCTGGCCTGCAGAGTTTATGCTGAAAGATCAGCTGTTAAACATATGGGGTTTCCCTTGTATGTTACTTTTTGCTTTTCCCCTGCTGCTTTTAATATTCTTCTTTGTGTTTAGTCTTTGTTAGTTTGATTACTGTGTGTCTTGGCATGTTTCTCCTTGGGATAAACCCAAGTGTTTATCCTGTATGGGACTCTTTGCACCTCTTGGACTTGATTGACTATTTCCTTTTCCATGTTGGAGAAATTTTCAACCATAATCTCTTCAAAATTTTTCTCATACCCTTTCTTTTTCTCTTCTTCTTCTGGGACCCCTATAATTCAAATGGTTGTGCATTTGATATTGTCCCAGAGGTCTGTGAAATGATCCTCAGTTCTTTTCATTCTTTTTCATTATTCTGCTCTTCAGAAGTTATTTCTACCGTTTTATCTTCCAGCTCACTGATTCATTCTTTTGCTTCAGACATTCTGCTGTTGATTTCTTCTAGAGTATTTTCAATTTCAGTAGTTGTTTTGTTTGTCTCTGTATGTTTATTCTTTAATTCTTCTAGGTCTTTGTTAATTAACTCTTGCATTTTCTCCAATCTGTTTTCAAGGTTTTTAAAATCATCTTTACTATCATTATTCTGAACTCTTTTTCAGGTAGTTTGTCTATTTCTTCTTCATTTATTTCAACTTCTGTATTTCTAGTTTATTCCTTCATTTGTGCAGTATTTCTCTGACTTTTCATTGTGTGTGTGTGTGTGTGTGTGTGTGTGTTTTCCAACTTACTGTGTTTGAGGTATCCTTTTCCCAGGCTTCAAGGTTGAATTTTTTCTTTCTTTTGGTTTCTGCCTTCATAAGGTTGGTGAAGTGGTTTGTGTAAGCTTCATATAGGGTGAGATTTGTGCTGAGTTATATTTTGGTTTTTTGTTTTTTTTCCTCTGATGGGCAAGGCTGCATGAGGTGGTACTCCTGTCTGCTGATGACTGGGTTTGTATTTTTGTCTTGTTTGTTGTTTAGATGAGGCATCCTGCACAGGGTGTTACTGGTGATTGAGTGATGCTGGGTCTTATATTCCAATGGTTTTCTTTGTGGGAGTTCTCACTATTTGATACTCCCTAGGGTTAGTTCTCTGGTAGTCTAGAGTCTTGGAGTCAGTGCTCCCACTCCAAAGGCTCAGGGTTTGATCTCTGGTCAGGAATAAAGATTCCACAAGTTGTTTGTTATGGTATTAAGTGAGATTAAAACAAATACCCAAAGACAAGAAACCAAAGATGAACCCTAGACAAATGGCAGTTACAAAATCAGGCAAATAATAATTAAAATAATGGAATATACACGTATACATATACACACCAAAATCAAAACAGTCCAACAAAAATGAAGTACAATAGATTGACCAGGTGAACAAAGGAGACCGAAGATGATACCCACCAGTTAAGAACGGAGCTAACTGAAGCACAAGCTCGAAAACAAAACTAAAGCAAGGTGCCAGGTGGGGAACAAAGCAGTGAAAATAAAACCGATAAATACGTTGAAAGAAAAGAAAAGAAAGAATAGATATGCAAAGTTAAGTAGAGGTAGATAAAGAAGACTTATATACATTAAAGATTAACTGAAAGGACATAAGAACAGTAGGAAAAACAAAGGAATAAGTGTAGAAAAAATAATAATAGGTTTTTTAAAAAATAAAATTAAAAAAAGAAAGAAAGAGGAAAAAAAAAAAAAAGAAGGAAAACTGCATAGAGCTGCAAAAGCCCAATGCAGAGGTTGTTGTTATTGAAAAAAAAAAAAAACCTCAAAACCTTAATTAGATTTCATGGTGCCAATAAAATCGATGACTACAACAGAGGGGGATAAAAAGAAAAGAAAAATCCAAAAGAAACTACAGAACAAGTCAAAACATAAGAATAATAAATGTTTCTCTCGAGTCACTGCCATCAGGGTCCTTTCCCTCACTGGGAGTCGCAGCCCACCTTACCTCCCTAGGATGCCCTCCAACACTGTGCTTATCTCTGGACCTGCTATAGGGGAAGCTCAGATTCTAATCTGGTCCTAATTCTGTGTGTTCTTGCCTCCAGTGTCCACAGCTATCAGAACTAGTGTGTTTTCTTTTGTGGGAACTCTCAATGGCCTTTTATATATTCCATAGAGACAGAGTCTGCCTAGTTGATTGTATGGATTTAATGTGCAGCTTGTACAGCTGGTGGGAAGGTTTTGGGTCTTCTTCCTTAGCCACACCACTCCTGGGTTTCAATCGTGGTTTTATTTCCACCTCTGCTTGTGGGTCATCCACTGGGGTTTGCTCCCAATGCTGCCTTGGAGGACTTGGGTTTGCCCCTGTGAGGGCCAGGTGTGGAGGCTGTGCAGCTGTTTGGGTCACAGTGGGTCTGGCAGCACCAGGTACTCAGGGAAGTTGGCTGCTAGGGCAGCAGGAAATATAGTGCTCTAGGAGGGTATGGCAACCAGTAGTGGCCAATATGCTCCAGTATTCTTGCCTAGAGAACTCCCCCTCCCTGACAGAGAAGCCTGGCAGGCCACAGTCTACAGGGCCATAAAGGGTCGGACATGACCAAAGCGATCCTGCGCACATAGACACAAGACTTTTTGCCTGTGGCAGCTCTGCCCCGTGAGAGGTGAGCGTGAAGGTGGTCCAGCTGCTTGGCTTGTGGGGACCCTGGCGGTGCCAAGTGTTCAGGGACACAGACTGCCTCTGACACAGGAGTTATGGCCCTATCAGAGTCTGTTTTCGAGCCTCTTGTAGCTGGCGGTCAGAAGGCCTCTTTGGCCAGTCTTTCTCCATTGCTCCGCCATTCAGGCACTTAGAGGGCTCCCTTGCCTGGGGTCCTTCTCTGTTGTTCGTGTGTCAGGCACATAGAGGGGCCCCCCTGGCTGAGGTCCTACTCTGTAGATCAGTGCATTAGGCACTTAAAGGAGCACCCTGGGTGTGGTCCTGCTTTGTAGTTCAATGCGTCAGCATTTGATGGGCCAGCCTTTCTGCTGTTCAGCTGCCGACGCTGGCGTGTGGGGAGAGAGAGGCTATGGTGCCATATGGCCCCACCCCTTATGGGTGACTCAGCAGTATCACCTTGCTTCCATGGCTGCCTGACTTTCCTCCGCAGGCATTTCCCACCAAAATCTCCTCTCTCACATTCCTTCAGTCCATCTCTCCACAGACAACAGCAGCCCTCGCCCTGGGATTTCTCCACAATCCCTAAACTCCAGCTCCCAGCCGCTGGGCTTTTCAGGGGACCAGCGTTCCTGTCCGGTGTATGTATGGCTGCTGCAAGGACTGTCTGATTCTCATTCCATTTAGGCTGCCACAGATCAGCCGTTTCACTCTCAGTCTTAAATGTTTCTCCTCTGACCCAGACAATTGCCCCGATGTGGGGACTGGACCCCTGCTTCAGTTCCCCCACCCACCAAGGGCAGGTCCAGTCTTACTAACACTCCTGTTTTTCCCCCTGGTTCCTTCATCTTACCAAGTTTTGCGTGGGTCTATGTATTCTTTTCCACTGGTCAGGTCCTCCTGTCCACTCTCAGCTGGTGCTCTGCATGCACGTCTGTGTCTGGAGGTGTATTCCTGATGTATCAGTGGGGAGAGATGTACTCCACGTCCACCTACTCCTCCGCCATCTTGTTCTCCTCTGTCTCTCTCTTTTTTTTTTTTTTGACCACACTAAAAAGTTTGTGAGATCTTAGGTCCAAACCACTCCAGTGTTCTTGCCTGGAGAATCCCAGGGACAGGGGAGCCTGGTGGGCTGCCGTCTATGGGGTCACACAGAGTTGGACACAACTGAAGAGACTTAGCAGCAGCAGCATCAGGTCCAAATCAGGGATTAAAGCTGGGCCCTGACTGTAGAAGTGTGGAGTCCTAACCACCGGGGAATTCCCTGAATTTATCTTATATCTGGGAGTTTGTACCTTTTGACTGCCTTCAATCAATTCTCCTCTCCCCACGTCTGGTAACCACAAATCTGATCTCTTTTTCTATAAATTTGCTCGTTTTTGAAGTGTAATTGACCTACAATTACACTTTGCTCCTGGTACGTGACATAATAAGTCAGTATTACTGTACATTTCAGAATGATTACCATGTAAGTCTCCTTTCTATTCCCACACTACGTGTTCCCAGTCCCACCAAAGTGCTAGAGAATCCAGGAGTCCAAAATGGCAACCCAGATATTCCAAAGGTAATATTGCAATTGCCCCTTGGAAAGAGACCATTTCCTTAGTTACTGAGACATGAAAACTGGAATCCCCAGCAGTTGGCCCCAGAGGATCCCCCAGAGACAGAGCGCCCTCCTCATCACAGTCACACACACTTCCTTCCTCTTCTTACACAGGATGAAGGAAGACAGAACGAGGGAGCATTGAGCTGGGCCCCCACGTGTTTTGAGAGACAGCTGGCCTTACATAGAGCAAATCACTCCCTTTTGGCCTTCCTTCCTGGCCCAGGACAGTGACCACTTCATCGTACACATTTCCCTTCCATAGTCACCCCCTCCCAATACCTCAGCACCCGCTAACAAAGTCTTCCCTGCCCCTAGCAGGACTTCTCCCTGCTGAAGTATACCCCACCTTTCTGGCTGGAGCCAGCCAGGGCTGAGTGACCCTTCTTCCCAAGCCATGCCTTCTTAATATCCCTCTGAAAGAAGAAAGCTAACAACCCTTGTTCAGCTTCGGTGAGCTGGCCCTGCTTTTTCCAGTCACAAGGACAGTCTGAGACTAAATTTTCCATCCAGGGAGAAAGGCGGGAGTCACGGCAAGCTAGGGAGAAGGGGGGTAGCAAGGGGTGGCCACATGGCTCGTCCACCTCCTGCTTTCTTTGGTTTGAATTAGTAGGTGCCTTAAGCAACAAAAGATGCAGCCTAGTTCTGAGAGGCCAGGCACAGCTTGCGGAGAAAGGCAGAAAGAGAACACATTTCCATTTAATGGAAAACAGATTTGGGAGGTGGGAAATGAGAATTACAGAGGAATGAAACCCCAGAGATCCCAGCAGAGCACCTGGCAGCCTGCCCAGCAGGACCTCCCACAACGGCCTGCCCACCATCCCACCCAGTTCCTCTTCCGCAGGGTTGCATCTCCTGATGCACAGCCCTCTCACTCTGCATTTTCCATCCAACTCTCTCCAGGGCTCTGTGAGGCGGGCTGATAGCAATCACCAGCCTACTAGGTCAAGGAGAATCCTAAGATTCTGACAGATTATATGGTTGTTCAAGATCAGCAGCAAAAGGGAGAAAGAGCACTGGGGGTTTGAGATGTATCTACAATGATGGCATTATCCGGTCCCTCCAGCCTGCAAGGGATTTGCAAGTATTTTCTTAATTTATGCATCAGTACAAACTCTTTGCCTATATTTCAGTTTAGTCACTCAGTTGTGTACAAGTCTGTGACCCCGTGGACAGCAGCACGCCAGGGTTCCCTGTCCATCACCAACTCCTGGAGCTTACTCAAACTCATGTCCATCGCATTGGTGATGCCATCCAACCATCTCATCTTCTGTTGTCCCCCTCTTCTCACACCTTCAATCTTCCCCAGCATCAGGGTCTTTTCCAGTGAGTCAGCTCTTCACATCAGGTGGCCAAAGTATTGGAGTTTCAGCTTCAACATCAGTCCTTCCAGTGAATATTCAGGACTGATTTCTTTTAGGATGGACTGGTTGGATGTCTTTGCTGTCCAAGGGACTCTCAAAAGTCTTCTCCAACACCACAGTTCAAAAGCATCAATTCTTCGGTGCTCAGCTTTTTTTATAGTCCAACTCTCACATCCATACATGACCACGGGAAAAACCATAGCTTTGACTAAATGGACCTTTGTTGGTAAAGTAATGTCTCTGTTTTTTAATATGCTGTCCAGGTTGGTCATAGCTTTTCTTCCAAGGAGCAAGTGTCTTTAATTTCATGGCTGCAGTCACCCTCTGCAGTGATTTTGGAGCCCAGAAAAATAAAGTCTGTCACTGTTTCCATTGTTTCTCCATCTATTTGCCATGAAGTGATGGGACCAGATGTCATGATCTTAGTTTTCTGAATGTTGAGTTTTAAGCCAACTTTTTCACTCTCCTCTTTCACTTTCATCAAGACACTTTTTAGTTCTTCTTTGCTTTCTGCCATAAGGGTGGTGTCATCTGCATATCTGAAGTTATTGATATTTCTCCCAGCAAACTTGATTCCAGCTTGTGCTTCATCCAGCCTGGCATTTCACATGATGTACTCTGCATATAAGTTAAATAAGCAGGGTGACAATATACAGCCTTGATGTATTCCTTTCCCGATTTGGAACCAGTATGTTGTTCCATGTCCAGTTCTAACTCTTGCTTCTTGACCTGCAGACAGATTTCTCAGGAGGAAGGTCAGGTGCAAACACCCTCTTCCAACAACACAAGAGAAGACTCTACACATGGACATCACCAGATGGTCAATACTGAAATCAGATTGATTACATTCTTTGAAGCCAAAGATGGAGAAGCTCTATATGGTCAGCAAAAACAAGACTGGGAGCTGACTGTGGCTCAGACCATGAATACCTTATTGCCAAAACCAGACTTAAATTGAAGAAAGTAGGGAAAACACTAGATCATTCAGATATGACCTAAATCAAATCCCTTACAATTATACAGTGGAAGTGAGAAACAGATTCAAGAGATTAGATCTGATAGAGTGCCTGAAGAACTACGGATGGAGGTTCGTGACATTGTACAAGAGGCAGTGATCAAGACCATCCCCAAGAAAAAGAAATTCAAAAAGGCAAAATGGTTGTATGAGGAGGTCTTACAAATAGCTGAGAAAAGAAGAGAAGCTAAAGGCAAAGGAGAAAAGGAAAGATATACCCATTTGAATACAGAGTTCCAAAGAACAGCAAGGAGAGATAAGAAAGACTTCCTCAGTGATTAATGCAAAGAAATAGAGGAAAACAATAAAATGGGAAAGACTAGAGATCTCTTCAAGAAAATTAGAGATACCAAGGGAACATTTCATGCAAAGATGAGCATAATAAAAGACAGAAATGGTATGGACCTAACAGAAGCAGAAGATATTAAGAAGAGGTGGCAAGAATACACAGAAGAACTATACAAAAAAGATCTTTATGACCCAGATAACCATGATGGTGTGATCACTCTCCTAGAGCCAGACATGCTGGAATGCAAAGTCAAGTGGGCCTTAGGAGGCATCACTACAAAGAAAGGTCGTGGAGGTGATGGAATTCCAGTTGAGCTATTTCAAATTCTAAACAATGATGCTGTAAAAGTGCTGCTCTCAATATGCCAGCAAATTTGGAAAACTCGGCTGTGGCCACAGGACTGGAAAAGGTCAGTTTTCATTCCAATCCCAAAGAAGGCAATGTCAAAGGATTTTCAAACTACCGCACAATTGCACTCATCTCACATGCTAGCAAAGTAATGCTCAAAATTCTCCAAGCCAGGATTCAACAGTACGTGAACCATGAACTTCCAGAGATGTTCAAGCTGGATTTAGAAAAGGCAGAGGAACCAGAGATCAAATTGCCAACATCTTTTGGATCACTGAAAAAGCAAGAGAGTTCCAGAAAAACATCTACTTTTGCTTTATTGCCTATATTTAGATGTAATGAAATAACTTTGTCTTTTTTAAAACTGAGATTTTTTTTTTAAGGTAGCTGAAGGTTACCTATTCATGTATCATGCATAGAAAGCTGTATGGAGAATTACACAATTACACAAACTATCCTACAACCTCACAGGAGCCCAGAGAAAATTCATCTTTCTTTTTTTAACCACTTGGAGAGAGTATCCCATCCTCAGTTTAGAAGATGAGTAAACCTCGCCCTCTTCCCCAGACAATTGTACTCTATGTGTTTGTTGCTATTAAGAGAAGCATTCCTGGACTTCCTTGATGGTGCAGTGGATAAGTACCCACCTGCCAATGCAGGGGACATCGGTTCAATCTGTGGCCCAGGAAGAGTCCACATACCGTGGAGCAACTAAGCCCATGCACCACAAGCACTGAGCTTACGTGCTGCAGCTGCTGAAGCCCACATACCTAGAGGCTGTGCTCCCCAACGAGAGAAGCCGCCACATGACAAGCCTGCGCGCTGCAACGACTCACGAGAAGCCTGCGCACTGCAACGAAGGGTAGCCCTGCTCCCCACGACTAGAGAAAGCCCGCGCACAGAAACAAGACCCGGCGCTGCCAAAAATAAACAAATAAATAAACATTTCTTTTAAAAAAAGAAAGAGAGAAGCACTGGTCCTAATACAGCAATCAAGGAAATCAACCAGACATATTAAGAAAATGCAAACCAGGATTTTCATCTGCAAGACATGTAATGGCTCCTCTTCTTTTTAGCCCCTCTGCATTTATTCGCTTTCAGTGTCTGCATGTGGGGGCCAACTAGGAGCCAGGCACTGTGCTGGGTGCAAGGGCTGAAAAGTTGAGTAAGACCTTGCTCCTGACCACTAAAGGATGAGATGGAGAAAGTGATCATAGCCATATAAGATAGTAGACAAAATTATGTACCAATGATGTGGGAACCCAGAGGAGAGGCACTTGGCCCAGGAACTGGACTGGGAGTTCATGGAAGATTTCCAGGAGAAAAAAAATAAATAAACAACTGAGCAGGGTCTTGAAGGATGAGTGAGAACTTGGGGAAGGGATTGCAGGAGGTGGGGTGCAGAGTCTACCAGAATCAGGAACAGCATGAAGATGGCATAGAGGCATGAAATAGCATGCAGGAGATGAGCCTGGAGATTTGGGCAGGGATGAAGTTGAGGAGGGACTGCTAAGAGTTTGCCTGTTATCCTGTAGGCAATGGTGTTTTTAAGATGAAGAGTGATTTGGTCACCTTGAACATGGATGTTCCTGGTTGCACCCAGGGCCTAGCAGGCTGAAGGGAGGGAGGCTGTGAGGAGGTTGAGGGAAACATCCAGAAAGAGATGTAGGGTGCTGTCAATTGGAGTAAAGATGAGACAGCAGGTCTGAGAAACATCTTCATGTGTGTGTGTATGCATGTGCGTGTGTGTGTATGAGCATGCATGCGCGCACTCAGTCATGTCCAACTCTGCAACCTCATGGACTTGTTAGGTAGGTAGAATAGGGAAAAGGAGTCCAAAATGGCGGTGGCTAAAAGACAAGGAAGGTCAAAGGAAGGTCCGAGGACCAGACTGAAGACTTCAGGCAGAACAAACCGAACAAACAGCACTCCTGGCTAAGCCCAATTTGCATAGGGCAGGCCCAGGTGGAGGAAAAAACATATAAAAGGAGGAGCCAAAGTGCTTTCTCACGGAGTCTCTCTCCCGCGTGCGTGCGCTCTTTTCTCTCTCTCTCTCTCTCTCTCACTCTCCTGCTATCTTCTAAATAAAATGGAGCTGTAACACTGATTTGCCTAAGAGCTGTAGCACGGTTTGTCCAAGACCCGAGAGCTGTGACGCACCGAGGGCTTTAACGTCCGTTGCTCCAAATCTTTGTTGTGACGAGACAAAGAACCGAGGAACATACACTCACGTGATAGACTGTAGCCTGCCAGGCTCCTCTGTCCCAAAGGTTAATTAATCAATATCATATGGATAGGAGGGCAACTGTAAGGAGAAGGAAAAGTGTCGCCTACAAACAGGGTTCCGCGGACTCCCCTGGTGGTCCAGTGGCTCAGACCCCACTCTCACAATGCGGGGGACCCAGGTTTGATCCCTGGTCAAGGAGCAGACCCCACATGCTTCAACGAAGAGTTCAAGTGTTGCAACTAAAGATCCTACGTGCCACAGCTGAAGCTCCCTCGTGCCTCACATAACTAGAACTGCTACAGCCAAACAAATGTTAAAAAAACAAAAACTGGGTTGGCCTCTTGGTTGAACCAAAAAATACAACCGAGCCAAAGATTGGGAGAAGGAAGGATTTATCACTTGCAGCAAGTCAGGGGGACGCTGGGTATCTTTCCCAAAGTAACGTCTCCTGGAACTGCAAAATGAGGGAAGTTTTAAGCGAAGAGTACTTGCGTTTTCATGAAGGGGCTTCAGCAGAGAACTGAATAAATGTTGACAGAGACCAAGCTTTAGGTGACTCAAGTCAGAAAAGGTTAATATCATCATTCCTTCCTTCACCTGGGTGGGGCATTAGTCCCTGCCGAGCTCAAATTTGCATACCTGCTTGTTAGGTAATTCCCTTGAGGAGGAAGTAAGACTAGGTTTATCCCTAAACTATTGTTTCTTTTTTTAAAACTTTTTAAGTCAAGTGATCTACTTATCTATTCTGTTTCTTTCTTCCTTTTTAACTGAAGTGAAGAGGAAAAGTTAAAATTTTACGTCATCTCCTTCTGCCTCTAACTCAGCTTGCCCCTTGCAAAGTCTAGATCATGTAGGTCACGTAGTCTCAGAAAGTGGGGGCTGGCAATACTAGGAACTGGAGTTTATCTCACTCACCCTTGTCCTGCTCTTTGCAGTCTCCCAGCCACTGCAAACCTGCTTAATCATGCCTGTCCAAGCCAGGCACCCCCCTCCCCATCTTGACTGGGGTTCCCGCGCGCGCGCAACCCCTTAGTTTAAAGCAGCCTATTAACAGCTAGTGTTGCCCACTACAGTCTGTCTGTATAAACTCTGTAATCCCTTTGTTCGGGGCTCAGAACTTGGAGTGTTAACTCCTCTGGTCCCGCTGGTGTAATAAACCTGAGTTCTCCAACTCTCCGAGTGTGGTGCTTGGTTTCTCGAGTACTGGTTTCTGCGGCAGAAGGACAGTTGATTTATAATGCTGTGCTAGTTTCTGGTGTACAGCAAAGTGATTCAGTTATATATATATATTCTTTTTCATATTCTTTTTCAAGTTATTACACTATATTAAATATAGTTCCTATGCTACGTGGTAGGAACTTGCTGTTTATCTGAACAATTGTTTCCTGACTGCTTTTCCTTTGTTTCTTCACCCCCTTACTTCCCTTAGTAGTAGTAGCATTAGCAACTCAGTGGCGTCCAGTTCCGGGGGACCCCATGGACTGTAGCCCTCCAGGCTCCTCTATCCGTGGAATTCTCCAGGCAAGAACACTGGAGTGGGTAGCCATTCCCTTCTCCAGAGGATCTTCCTGGCCCAGGCATCGAAGCTGGGTCTCCTGCATCGCAGGCAGATTCTATACCATCTGAGCCACCAGGGAAGCCTATTAAGATCATTAATTATTAAGACCTGTTCAAAGGCAAGCATTGTGGCCAGGCTTAGATTACAAAATGGCTTAGGCCAAAAATGGCTTCTCTTTCATTAAGAAAGCCATGTCTGGTTCCCTTTCTCAAAGGACCACCCCCCTATCTGCTTACAAAAGAGGACACAGAGGGGCCAGGGCACCTCTGAAGTTACTGTAAACGTTCTCTAGGTTGGAATGATCTGCAAGCAGAGAGGATAAGACTGTGCGATGGAGACCAAAGCAGGGCAGAATCCCTCCTCCTCATCCTCCTCATCCTCCTCCTCCCCCTGCTCCTCCTTCCCCACCCCTCCTCCTCCTCCTTCTTTTGAATGGCTAAATAGAGTTGTTAGGGGGCCCCTCAGGCTGAGGAGCTTCCTCTGATTAGAAACTCTGGAACTCCAGCTGCATTCAAGCTCAGGCAACATCCTGCAGTCTCTTAAGGATTTAATTCAATTCAACAAATGCTTATTGAACAACTACTCCTCATAAGGGAAAGGGGAAGAAAGGAGATCTAACAATTATCCAGTACTTATATTGTGTTAGGAGAGTGTTAAGTGTATTTACAAGTAATCTAATCTCCAGTCACAGTCCCCTCAGCCCTGAGAGTCTGGGTCATTTAGCTCCAGGGCCCTGAGAGGTCAAGCAATTTGTCCAAGTGTTGAGGGGTAGTGCCTGGATGCAAACCCGGAAGTATTGCTCTAAGATACGTTCCTCTGTGAACCCAGGAGATTGCAAGTGACTGATACACAAACTATTTTAAGCAAAAAGGGAATGCACTGGCTTATTTAACTAAAAAGCACATGAGTCAGCTGGCTCCAGGCACAAACGATGCTGTCAGCTCTCCTTTGCACTTGCTCATAAATGAATAAATCTGTCTCCCATTTCTGTTTGTCCTGGCTCATATGTAATGGCAAAGCATGATAGTTTAGGGGTCCCACAGACTGGATTCAAATCCTGGCCCCACTATCTAACTAGCTGGTAGACTGAAAACAAGTTGCTTAACTTCTCACTACCCTCGTTTCCTCGTCTGTAAAATGGATGTAATAATAGTATCTGCCTCATGGTTCTTGTGAAAAGCAAATGAGATCATCCACACAAGTGTGCTTGGAATAGTGTCTGGTGTAAATTCAGCTCCAAACATGCCAGCTATTATTGTTCCCGTCTCTGCTTCTTTTGAGGCAGGCATCATTCTCTCTTGCAGTTTCCTCCATGTAGGCCAGAGAGTTGGCCACAGAAAGACCAATCTGCATCTTCCCCACAGCTTCTGGTCTTAGGAGAAGAAAGACCTTTCTCCACGCATACATGTAGCAAATCTCAAGGTAGGCTCTTTGGTTCTTAGGTCATGTGCCATCTCTAATGCTGGAAGTGGAGTATTTTCATTGGTTAGCCTGTATCTTCCGCCCAACTTTGTGGAGCACCATAATGAACAGTCCACTTTGAGTCCTACTTTGATCATATAGACATAGAAGGAGGATCCCTTAAAAGATGGGATACTGTGAAGACAAAATAACATCTGTCTACTATTCTTTGCTGGGTGCTGTTATGAAGGGACGTGACAAGAAGATGGGGGAGGTATAGCCTCCTCTCCATGAAAACTTACATCAAACTAGGGAAGATGAGGCAAAGACATGCATAACAATACTAGAAGGCCAGAGGTTATGGGCCAAATGAGGTTAGTGCCCTCATAGAAGAGACCCAGGGACACTCCCATGCCCGCCTTCTGTTATGTGAGGTTTACAGCTAAATAGCTCCACCTGTGAATCAGGAAGTAGACTCTTATCACACACAAAATATGCCAACACCGTGATTTTGGACTTCCCAGTCTCCAGACCTGTGAGAAATAAATTTAGTTGTTTAAGTCATCCACACTATGGAATTTCTGTTGTAGCAACCTGAATGGACTAAAATAGCAGACTGTGAGAAACTCCATAAGAGAAGGACAACCGAGACTCTCTGCAAGTTTCAGGAAAGAGGAGATCACATCTGGTTGGGTGAATCAGCACAAGTCCTATAAAGGAGACAGTGTTTAAGCTTGCCTGTGAAGTATGGGTGGAATGCTGATACATGGGAATGGTGCCCATTCAACATGGATAGTCTTTCGGGGGGGACATGGCCGCCTAGGCTGATAGTATAAGGTGTAAAAAGTAATTTTGAAAGGGTAAGGCTGGAAAGCTGAGCTGGCAACCAAAACAAAAAAGTGGACCAATGTCAAGAATTATTAGATCAGAAGTCTAGAAAAGAAACAACTCTACACAGACATTGAATTGCTGAGGTTGAGAGCAGAGGGTGCATCGTGTGGAAGAGGATTGTGAGTCAGATACTAAGGTCATTTGGAAAGTCCTGGAGTCATGAGCATCATCAGTCAAGATGGGGAGAAGCCAGGAAAAGCAGATGGCCAGATGGCAAAAAATTTTAAAGAAGAGTCTTAATTCTTGATCCTGAATGCCCTCCAGAGACTTCTACATGACTCATGTGAGTTCCAGTTAATCCAAGAGAGACTGGCTTTCTAGAGATAATGTTATATCCATAAGCATGAAATGATTCATTTGCTAATTCACGTATTCACTAATGCACTTATATTTGATGGGCACTGAGTTGGGATCCAAGGCATGAATAAATGAGACTTGGTCCCTGACCTCAAGGAGCTTACTACCTCTTTGTTTATACCTGCTGTTCACACACTGTAAGCTGATTATCCGCTAAATTGTTGGTTCCCCAGTGGACTGGGCATTCCAGTCAGTAAATATTTTTGACTGATTAATGGTATCTGTATCCTCAGCCTCCACTTGGACTGAGACACTGTAACTAGATAATTTCATTTCCATTATGCACTGTCTTGCGCAGAGTCTGGAAGTCATGATAGGAAGCAAGGGACCTGAGCCCTCTTCATGAGACAAGCAGCAGCTGTCATTGAAAACTGCCTGTAAAGATTTGGTTCTGTCTGAGGAAAAGTTCAATTTCACGTGGGAAGAGGAAGGGAAAGGATTACCCAAGGAGAAGTTCACAGCAGAAGAGGATCCAGATGGCCCTGTGAAAGGAGTTAGTAGCGAAGCTGAGATGGAAGAGACAGGGAAAGGGGAGTAGCCCCGGAGGGTGGTAACTACCATGAAGAGACAGAGGCCAGAGGAAACGGTCTGCGCTTAAGGCAGGTGAGAGGAATTCAGGAGGCAACAGGTTAGGAGCAGACAAGAGAGGAGAGGGAGGGGGAGGGGCTGAGTGGGAGGTACACGCAGGAAAGTAAAAATGACCAAGAGCTTTTTGGACTTTCCACCCAGGAAGAAGTGAATCTATTTCTATTCCCATTGCATCTGGGCTGGCCTGTGAATGTGTTGCACATGTGAATTGCAGAAGTGATGCTATGCCAGTGCCAGGCTTAGACTTTAAGAAGGCTGGGGTCTTCCTCCATGGTCGCCTAGAGCCCTGAAAAGATCTCCCTTTAACCCTGATCATCCACAGTCCTAACCAGCCTGTCACCATGGAGATCTCACCATCTGTCAGTGCTGAGCCAAACAGGTTATCATAGACCCCCAAAATGGTATACTCTTCTCCCACCTTCCCCCCGCCCCCAGTTACCCAGAACTGCTGACCTTTCCTGAGAGTAATTTTTAAATACTTTGGAAACACCTCACAGAAGTTTTTCTTGCATCCTAGTTGGAAACCCATTCACTTCTGCACTTGCCCCTGGTGTCCCATTGAATTTTCTCAGTGTAGCCTGAATCCGCTTGGCTTTCCTCCCTTAGACCTTAACCCATCCTTGAACAGGTATCTGCATGGTAGGATCCCCCAGATCAGTCCTGGGGCCCACATTTCAGAGGTGACTGACCATGGGCTACACTTTTGTCCTATTTATTCTGTGCTCCAGCCTGGTTGCCATGAATGCTGCCTCCCTTAAGTTCCAGTTGGTGCCCCAATTACTATTGCAGGCCTTTAGTCTTCATTTATCTCTTTTCTCTTTCTCGGTTCATTCATGGTCTGGATCTTCCCAAGGGAGCCCTAATCCCTCTTGGGGACCCTATGTCTTCAGTGACAAATATTCTAGAAATGGGTACATTGAAATTGCATGAGGAGATGGGGAGTAGAGGAGGGGCCGAAGGGGACAGGCATGCCCCAGCCTCACCTTCCCCGTCTCCCCTCTGCCAGCAGCTTCCTCAAATGGGAGATGGAGAGGTAAGATCACCAGCAACACGGCTCATCATTCCAGACCCAAGGCTGAGAGAAAGACGCCACTAAGCCCCTCCCAACGTGCAAGAGAACAGAGGGTCAGAGGAGAAATTATCTATTCAAGGTGATAAAACTCATCAAATGGCACTTCCTAATTCCTAACTCAATTCACTCTTAACTGTATGATTTTTCCACATTCAAAATGTCATGCATCGGATCTAAGACAGCTTACAAAGAGACAGATACTGAACTTGGTTGAAATGAATGAAACACTGTTAACCTTGCTCTCAAGAAAGTAATGTCCCAGTGGGAAAGATGGTATTCATTCAGTCTATTTTAATGTTTTTAATTTAATGTTTTAAATGTTTTATTAAGTACCTACTATGCGTAAAATGTCTATTGCTATGCTTAGTCACTCAGTTGTGGCGGACTTTTTGCAAACCCATGGGCTGTAACTTGCCAGGCTCCTCTGTCCATGGGGATTCTCCCGGCAAAAATACTGGAGTGGGTAGCCTATCCCTTCTCCAGGGGATCTTCCCAACCCAGAAATGAAAAGGGTCCCCTGCATTATAGGCAGATTCTTTACCAGCTGAACTATCAGGGAAGAATACAAAAATGAAAATGAAATACAAAATGAAAAGAATACAAAAATGAAACGTGATCTCTAACCTCAAGAAATGATTTCACTAAAGAAACAAGACATGTACAAGTGAGGATATAACTAGCAATTGGAAAACAGAACATAATTAAGAATATGGGTTACAAGGAGGTCGTGCAAGGAGAGATTATGGTGACTGGGGATCTAGTCACCCTATGGCCTAGCCTCCCCATTCCCACTGTGGGAAAAACACTGCCCCAAACTGACAAAGAGATGTGCAGAGATTGCAGACTGTTGCTAGTGCTTGGGAGTTGGATAGGAACCATGTACGTGTGATGGACTATCATGTTATAAAAAATACACATGACAACATGCATAGCTTTTAAATCACTACCATGGAGTGAACAAAGAAATGTGAGATTACAGCACAAAATAATGATGCAAATTAAGAACACACACAACAATATCATGAATCTTTTTTGCAAGAACACATATATCTCTATCAGCATATGAAAGGCAGACTGGAAAGATACAGACGCACTGAGGTGAATGTCTACAGTAAAGAAGTTAACAGGAGTGAGGGTGGAAAATAACAAAATAGAATAAAGTGCAGGCTTAGAACAGGCCAGTGACTTAGGGACATAATTAACTGTGCTTCTCAAGGGTGAAAATAAAGTTATTTAAGAGAAGTAAAAAGTCCTGTCTGGGGAGTTTGGGCAGAGAGTTCCATGAATGAGACAGACCCTGAGCCGGTCCATCACCACCTGGTATTTTCTTGATAAAACCTACATTTCTAGTATCTGCCAGTTTCTAATTCTGGTGACTTAGCCAGGCCTCTCACCCATGGTACCCAGGACCAGTCACTGGGAGCTGCCTCTTCTGCATCAGCAAACGGAACCACTGCCCCATCGCAGTTGACTCCTGTGTGCTGCTTGGGCAGTCTCCTCTCTTTCTCCCTCACAGTTCCAGAGGAGTTCCTCAGCTTGCTCCTTAAACAAAGAAAAACAGGCTAGACTGCAAGGTGCTGGTGAGGACTTACTGACTTTAGAGGTGAGACAAATGTGAGTTCAAATTCAGACTCTAGGAACTTCACCTCTCCGAGCTTCATTTCTCCAATCAGTAAAATATTCATCCCTACAGTTACCTCATGGTGGGGTTTGGGGATTGACTCAGATAGTGTATAAAGCACAAAACAACGGCAGTTCCTTTGCTTATTTGTAGGTAAAATGCATAGTTCTGGAAAGGACACGCAGCCGCTGGGCGCTGGGCCCTCACCCAGCCTGCACACTGCCCTGGGGTGCAGAATGTGGCCCCTCACTCGTCCTTTTCCCAGGCCCGCTCCCGTCTCTTCTGTCTTCACCCACCCTTGGCTCTGCCTGAGCACGGTCTGCTCTTACCACCAGACTCCCAACTCTCTGGAGTTTGTAAGATGAATAATAAAACTGCAGTGAGAGCTGCTCAATGCCTGGGCTACAGTTCACCCTTCCCCTGACCTTTGCAGCCCTCAATAGAAGGCGCCCTCGGGCCATAGAAGAAAGCCTAACTCTCTGATGCTGGCCTTTTTTTCTCCTTACAATGCTGAACAGAGATGAACGCATCGGGGCCTCGTGTCTAGATATGAATTTTCCTTTGTGCAGCGCTAGTCATGATGGGAATTCCATAGCAATTTATCACCGTAATGACTACAGATTCTAGAGCATCAGGGTGACGGATGGCCGTTCTACCTCACGCTTGTCTTCCCAGCTTTCTCTTTCACTAGAGAGCAATTGTGTAGAGTGGTGGTGGGTGGGGGTGGCTAATTGGTTTGAGGCAAGTAGATAGTCACAGCTCAGCTTGTTGCCAAGGTTTGGTTACCAACCCTGGGGTGGGAGGGACAAAAGGAAGCATGCAAAAATAACAGTCAGCTGAGACGGCTCATAGAGAAAACTCAAAATCTGTGAGTCTAGGTGGGTTGTTTCATCTGAATGCCTCTGATGTATCCTCTCCAGGTGAAAATATCCTCCACTGAACCAGGGAGAAAAGTGATGATAAATGCTACCTGAGCAAGAGCAGAGTTGTTGTTCTACACCAACCTCAAGGACAAGCCAAGGGGAAACATGGCTGAGCTGCTGCAAGACAGATTAAGGAAGGCTTGAGAAAGGTGCTAGTCTAGTTAACAAGAGGCAGTTCAAGGTACAATTTATTTTCCAAGGAAATATTCTGGACATTTGTCTTTCTTTTGGATGTAGGAAGAATATTCCTGCCCAAGATTGGGGATGGGGTTCAATAGCTTTTACTTTGCAATTTTCTGGGAGGCTCAGGATGACAAGGAGGTGGGGAAGGTGTGTCTCAGCTTCAGGCCCCAGGGTGCTCTGACCACCCTGACCTGGGACACCCCAACAAGCAGGTGGTGAATAAACCTGCAGACGTCTTCTCGGGTCCTCCCGAGCTCTGGTGTAAGGGTGCAAGTAGGCCATGCTGTGGGTTGAAGAGTGTCTCCCCAACATTCATGACCACTCAGAAATCTTAGACTGTGACTTTATTTGGAAATAAGGTCTCTCCAGGTATAATTAGTTAAGAATCTCAAGGTGAAGTCATCTTGGACTCAGGGTAGGCTCTACCTCCAGTGGTAGATATCTTTATAAGATGGAGAGGAGACACACAGAGAACACCACATGGAGATGAAAGCAGAGACTCGGCTGGTACATCTACCAGCCCCAGAACGCCAGAGGTTGCCAGCAGCAGCCAGAAGGCAGAAGAGAGGCACAGAACGGGGCTCCTTCAGCCTCCGGAAGGAGCCCACCCTGCGGACACCCTGATGTCCTCCAGAACTGTGGAAGGGTAAGCCTGTTCTCTTAAGCTTCAAGTTTGTGGTGAGCCAGCCCTGAGAAACCAATACAGGGGAGCCGGGTGGAAGGGCTCCAAGGTGCCCCGAGGGAGCCAAAGTACCCTAGAGAATCACCTAGGACGGCCTAAACTTTAGCGTCTGCAGTACCTCTCAGTTGAGTGTCTTCAGAAATTAGAGATTCTGTTAACAGCCCCCCAGTTTCTGCTCCCTCAGCCACTCTGGGCACATACTGAACCTCACCTTGAACTGCCTCTGCACCACTTGGTGTGGGCTTCAGGTCGAGCCTGAGGACTCCATCTGCTCACAGCTTCTGACCTCAGCTTGCTCAGTCTTCCCCCAGACAGGCTCCGCAGAGGCTCAGAACGGGAGAGGAGGCTAGACTGTCTACCACGCTCTTCTACCTGCCTGGTCTCTGAGCAGCTCACTTCCTGCTCTCAGTCAGGACTGTCAGTCACAAAGGCCTCTCTGGCCTGAGGGAAGCAGGGAATCCCTGCGTGTAAAATAAGGGAGGTCAAATCCAGCAGAAACCAAGATCCCAGCATCCAAAGCAGAAACTTCAAAGAGCCCCTAAGAGAAGGCACTCTTTTATCCATTGTTTCCAGTTCCTGCCATAAAGATCCCTGAGAATGAGTCTTTCCTCTAAGGGATGTGTAGGTGCATATATGATGTTTGGGAAGAACAAACAGCAACCAGGATTGAGCCTGGTCTCCTGAGTCATCTCCCTCTCTCATACTGTGCTTCTTCTTGTGAGACACTGCCCTCCTCATAAGCAGCTCTCAGCCTCCTACTGGAGTGTCCTAAAATTATCACTGTCTCAAAGCTGCCTTGCTAAGCTATGGGGGGTGGCAACTCCCAAGACTCAGTCTTATCTGTTTTCCCGGGTGGGCTTCCACCTCTGCTGTCACCTAAGAGCCAGAAGGAAGAGGTGGGAGCTGTCTTCTCTTCCCGGGGGGCCTAGCCCAGGGTGGGGAGGTGGAGGGCCTGGGCCCTGACGCCTCGCTGAGGGCCAAGACACCAAGAGGGAAGGGGCTGCCGACAGGAAGGGGGCGGAGGGGTCAAGCCCTGGAACCCTGGACTCCCTGGAGGCAGAAAGTCAGGCAGATCTTGACAAACACGTCCTGGGAGTGACGGGCCCTGCAGGCATGGAGAGACACAAAAGGTTCAGACTCGGAGAGTGGAGGGATCCCGGTTGTGGCAACCATCGTTCATTGCCAGTCTTATGTTTCGTTGACCTTGCCCACCTCCACCTGTGTCAGCCTGTGTCCCAGGGTGTGGTTCAGGACTGTGGTCCCCAGGAGTGTGGCTGCCTTCCTCACCAGAGCTGGTGGGCCTGGGCCAGGCTGGAGCTCTGACCCCGTCACCCCCACCCGGCGCCCCTGCCCCACTCACACCCCAGCCCGGCCCAGCAGGGGAGGCCGTGAGTCGTACCCCAGGGGCTGGCTGTGGGGTGCTCTTCTCCTGCCTTCTGCCTGCTTGCTCAGTATCGATACACTGACATCTCCACAGGGCAGGGCTACTCTGAGTGCCCAAAGGAGTCCCCGTGCCTGAAGTCTGGGCCACGAGGGGCGGCCAGCACGAAAGCTTAACTGCAGGTCGAGGGTGGCGTCAGGCTTCCTGGATTTTAACATTTTATTCAAAAATGCCTTCAGAGCCTCCACAATTTTCAAGGAACTACAGTGCCTAAGACAGGGGACCAGGGGTCAAGGACACGGCTCACTCCTCCAGAAGCCCCCATGTTGGGGAGACAGGAGGGCTGTCAAGAATTGCCAGGTGCAGGGCTTCCTGGTCAACCCCAGAGAACCAGCTCTGCGGAGATGCCATGACCACGTTCACTTGTGGGGGGGTGGGGTTCAGGGCAGGAGGGGAGGCGGCTTCAGTAGCTACCAATAAATGCCTTCTGTTCCTAGTGAGCAATCTCAGCTCTCCGCCTCCTGCTTCCTAAATGCAGTGGCCCCAGGTTTCCCTGGGTGGGGTCCTCCGTGCCTCCCTCACCGCCCACCCCTTTCCTCTCAGGTAGAGGGAGCCTGAGGTTCTGGTGTCCCTGGGTCAGCCTGTGGAGGCAGGGGTCTCTTAGAGCTGCCAGGATACAAGGGGGAAAGGCGTGGATGGAGGAGGGAGAGAAGTCACCTCTGTGAGACAGGAGAGCCCCGGGTGCCAGGTTCCTTCCAAAGGTGGTCCTGGAGCCCGGCACTGCTGCCCGGATCTGAGGGCACCTCTGCTCCCTCTCTGCTGTCTGTCTTCCCTCCCTGTTTCCCAGGAGAACATGGGACCAGCTCAACATCTTATCCTGAGCTATTTTGAGGGGGAGGAGTGGGGGTTGAAGCCGGTGATGGAGCCAACTCACTCTCTTCCCTCGGGCTCCCACCGTCCCCTCTCCCATCCATGTTTTGGGGTTGCTAAGGAAACTGCACAGCCTATCTGCAGCTCCTGTTCCTGTCAAAACCAGGAAAGTTTCTAAGGCCAATTCAGTGGGAACACTGTCAGAGCCCGAGTCGGTTGGCAAGGAGAGGCCTCTCCCTCTTGAAGCCTCCTGCATGGATGTCCTCCCACACAACTGTGCGTGTGTGCACTCACGCACACACACACACACACACAGGCTTGTGCTGCCCACACACATACCCGCAGCTCCAATCCCCCAGCCGAAGCTAATGGGAGGAGAGAAAATGAAAAACAAACAGGAAAAATATCGCCCTGCCCAGCTCCCGGTGGAGCTGCACGCCCCAGCTGCCTCCACCCCCCTCCCCTCTGAGACTGAGCAGCTGGCAAGGTCTGGGGGCTCCAGGCAGCCCACCCACTCCAACATTCCCCTGACCTCAGGCTGGTCAGTCCACAAGTTTGGATCCTTGAGGGGCTGAGTCCTTAGGAATAGGAAGAGGCACCAAGCAGGAAAGGGGTGTGCAGGAATGACCCAGAAGCTCCACAGTGGGAGTCGGAGTGGAGTGTGACCTTGAGAAGGTCACCCAAATACATTACTGACAGCCTCTCTGGATGCTCCAAAAGTGAACTGAGATACTGCGAGGTGAGGAGATTGGCCAAAAAGCATAGTAAAGGCAACTGGTTGTAAAGCAGACCATGTTTAGCATCTTTCTGCTGCTGCAGCTGCTAAGTCACTTCAGTCGTGTCTGACTCTGTGCGACCCCATAGACGGCAGCCCACCAGGCTCCCCCGTCCCTGGGATTCTCCAGGCAAGAACACTGGAGCAGGTTGCCATTTCCTTCTCCAATGCATGAAAGTGAGAAGTGAAAGTGAAGTTGCTCAGTCGTGTCTGACTCTCAGCAACCCCATGGACTGCAACCCACTAGGCTCCTCCATCCATGGGACTCTCCAGGCAAGAATACTGGAATGGGTTGCCATTGCCTTCTCCGTTAGCATTTTTCTACAGCTCCTGAATTCCAGAACTCAGACCAAGGTCACTATCAAAGAAGAACCTTTCTTCCAGAGATGTAAGCTGTCCAGACAGGATATAAGCTTCCACATTGAATACTGAGCTTTTCATCACCGGAGCTATGAAAGCAGAGGGTGGGTGGCCACTGACAAGCCTACTATAAAGAAGACTCCTACTCTGAGTGGCAGTTCTGGTGGCAGGAAGAGTCCAGCGTCCATGGTTCAGAGTCTCTGCAGGCAGCAAGCCCTCTCGGTGCGTGGTGGCTGAGGGCAGGGGCCACCCCTTGCTTCCATGCACTGGCACTCACAGTGCCGCTGGCCTTCCCCCTGAGCAGCCAAGTGGCCTGTTCACTGTTGTTTCTTCTGGACTTGAAAGAGACCGAAGAAAAGATGCCTAAGGGAAAACCTAATGAAAGATATCTGGCTGTAGGAATTAGAGCACCACAACCACACGGGGCAGAAGCCTTGACTATAAAGTCCATTTCTGCTTGAAACGAAGGGTTGTGCCTTCACAACCAGCTAAGAAGGTGGCTTAGCCTTGGGGGGATTTTTTTTGGTTGTTTGTTTTTTTAATTTTCTTTTCTTTTCTTTTTTAATTTTGGCCATGCCAATGGCTGGCAAGATCTCAGTTCCCTGACCAGAGATTGAACCTGGGCCATGGCATTTGAAAGCATCAAATCCTAACTGCTAGACGACTAGGGAATATATGTACAATGGAATATTAGCCATTAAAAAGAACAAAAGAAAGTCATTTGCAGCTACATGAATGGACCTAGAGACTGTCAAACTGAGGGAAGGAAGTCAGACAGAGGAAGACAACTATCATATGATGTCACTTGTATATGAAGTCTTAGAAAACGGTACAAGTGAACCTGTTTACAGAATAAAAAGAGAGTCATATGTAGAAAACATTCTTATAGTCAGTGGCGGAAGGGATAAATTGAGAGACTGGGATTGACATACACACACTACTGTATGTAAAAGATAACTAATGAGGATCTATAGCACACAGAACTCTACTCAATACTCTAATGATCTATACGGGAAAAGAATCTATAAAAGAGTGAATGTGTGTATATGTGTAAGTGATTCACTTTACTGTACAGCAGAAATAATACAATATTGTAAATCAACTATACTCCAATAAAAAAAATTAAGTGGCTTTGTTTCCTCAAAATCGGGGACAGAAAGGAAGTCTCTCTGGTGAAAACGGAAGGAGGTTTGTGTCGGAAGAAAGCAAAGCAGAGGTGGTACTGTAAGCTCCTTAGGGTCAAGGACGGTGTCAGGGCCCCAGCTCCAGGCTACTGAGAACTACTGAACCCCCCCCCGTGCTCTGCACAACAGAGACGTGAACTGGGGCTGAAGTGCAGCCCCGTTTTGCTAGCCAAGCAACACAATGCACTTGATGGAGACTGCCGGGAAGAGATGGCTGACTCTCCCCCAGAGGCAGCAGGGGCAGGCGGCAGCTCCAGGCCATCCCTGGCCCGATCTCCTGGAATCCTCCCAAAGCCCAAGTTCCACCGCGACGCCCCTCACTACACTCTTCGTGGCTGCTCCTCTCCTGTGAGGAGAAAGGCAGACATCTTAGGCTGGTCCCCGTGAGACTCGGCCCCTCCTCCCAGGCTTGTGAGCAATTTTTCTTTCCAGTCCCCTGCACTCCAGCAATGTCACCCTGCCTGTCTGTCCCTAAACACCACGCTCTGTACTTCTTAGCCTTCTCAAGGCTCTTCCCAGCCTGGACCAGACAGGAAACTTGGCTGCAAATGATGAAAGCCAGCTCTCACTAGATTAAGCAGACAAGAAATATTCTGAAGAAAGTCTAGTGTCTCAGGAGTTGATGGGTGGACTGGAGCTGCAGCTCCCACCAAGCAAGGACAAAGAGAGGCTCGGTGGCCGAGAACACTCCAAGGTCAACGACAAGGGCGTCTGACCAGGGCGTCTGACAAGGGCATGCTGGTTCTGCCTCTCTCCCATCTACCTTCAACAGATAAACCCCTCCCCCAGGCTTGTGTGTGTGTGTTAGTCACTCCGTCGTGCCCAACTCTTTGAGACCCCCCAGACTATAGCCCACCAGGCTCCTCTGTCCATGGGATTCTCCAGGCAAAAGTACTGGAGTGGATAGCCATTCCGTTCTCCAGAAGATCTTCCTGACCCAGGGATCAAACCCCTGGTCTCCTGCATTGCAGGGAGATTCTTTACTGTTGAGCTACAGGGAAGTCATCTGCTGCTAAGACTCTTTGCTGTGATGATTCCCAATTGTTCCTGCTCTTCCTGTCAAAGTCCCAAAGACTCTGTAGGGGCAGCAGCTTGGCTGAGCTCAGATTCTAGGGCTCACCCTCCCTCTCCCCTGACTCTGCCCACATCCATGCTGTGAGGGAAGCAGGGAGGGAAAAAAATCTGCCTACTCCCCCTGCCCTACCACCGTGTGGAACAGAAGGTGAAATCCTGCCTGCACTGAATGATAGCGAATTCCCTCTGAAATAGGAAGGGTGCTCAGACATTGGGCAGCCCCATGACAAATGTCCACTTCACTGACTCCCATTCATTCCTCAAATGTCATTTCTCTAAAACCTTCCTCCAGCCCAGCTGTGCTCAAGTGCTCCTTCCACATTCCCATAGCACCTGGTGCCTTCGCATCCTTCTTGTTTTATTAAAGTTGTTTGCAGATTTGTCCTTTTCTCCAGACTGAGTTCCTTTGGATCTTTGAGCAGGGCATCTTCATCCATGACCACTTGTCTGGATCCAGTGGGTGGCGTAAACGTTTACAAGTGGGTGATGGACTGAACGTGTGCCCCTGAGACAACTCACACGGTAGCAGATCAGCTCACAACACGGTAAATGCCTGGGTGCTTGTGACGAACCCTTACTACACAGACGGGGTGCCAAGGAGAGCTCAGGAGCAAAGCTAGGTTCTTAAGCTTACGAATATTAGCAAGAAAAGCCTGTAAGTGACCCTCTTCCCTAAAGGGCTGTGAAGGTATCTTTTCCAAAATATGCTCCAGAGAGGGGCCTAGTAGGATGTGTGTTCCATTGGAAGCATGAAATCTTGGTTGCTGTAAATCTGAAATTGTGTGGGTCGAGATGAAAATGCCTTACAGTCATTAAGCAACATTGTGAAGGTAATTATATAAAGTCCTACACAAGACACCTGGGCCACGAGTGGGATGAAACTGCCCTGAGTGGCCCCCACAGGGGAGAATAGTGGGAGAGAAGCATCTGGGAAGATATGAGAGGCTAGCAAGAGCTGCTGAAAATACAGGAAAGAAGCAGAAGAGAAGGTGAGGGAGGAGAGCAGCAGACGAAGGAACCCAGGAGCAAAGCCCAGTGACAGGGCAGAGGGGAGGGTGGAGCAGGGCTGAGGCAAGGACCAGAAGACAGACACTGATGCAGAAGGAGGTGGCCCACGGTCAAGTGTGTGCGGTCAGGGGAAGCGGCGAGGGACGCGGGAAAGGCCAGAGCTGATGCTCACCTCCAGAGAAGGCGATGGCACCTCACTGCAGTACTCTCGCCTGGAAAATCCCACGGATGGAGGGGCCTGGTGGGCTGCAGTCCATGGTCGCTAAGAGTCAGACACGACTGAGCGACTTCACTTTCACTTTTCCCTTTCCTGCATTGGAGAAGGAAATAGCAACTCACTCCAGTGTTCTTGCCTGGAGAATCCCAAGGACAGGGGAGCCTGGTAGGCTGCCATTATGGGGTCGCACAGAGTCGGACACGACTGGAGCAACTTAGCAGCAACAGCAACTCCCACCTCAGTTGAGCAAATACTTATTAGGGCCTACTACACACCAGGCACGGTGCTAAGGCACTAAGGAATATAAAGGTATATAGCTGTATATAAAGATACACAAACCCCCTACCTTCCAGGGTTTTCAGAGCAGTGAGGAAAGACAAACAGAAAAATCGAGCTTCTTTACCTTGTCCAGGAGACTATGAAAAAAGGAAAGGCTCTGGAGGCACATTTTAGAAGAATTAAATGTCTTATCAGTAACACTATCACTTCTGTGATAATAAGGGTTAGGTTACTGGGGAAGGTGACGCTTCCCAGGTGGGTTGGTGGTAAAGAATCTGTCTGCCAAGGACAGATTCTACAGGAGATGCGGGAGACATGGGTTCGATCCCTGGGTCAGAAGGATCCCCTGGAGAAGGAAATGGCAACCCACTCCAGTGTTCTTGCCTGAGAATTGCATGGGCAGAAGAGCCTGGCAGGCTACAGTTCATGGGGTCGCAAAGGGTTGGACACGACTGAACGACTGAACACAAACACTGGGGGAGGTGACACAGGCCAAAAAATGACCGAATCTCACAGAGAGGCCGTGGGATCATTTTTCCCGTGTTGGGCGCCACGCACAGATTCCCTTCGGGTTATGCCACTGTCAGTAGCCGGCCCTGACTGGGCGGGGAAGGGGCTGCACCCGGGCCTGGTGTGGCCAGGGTCTTCCTCCAGTTCCAATTCTGCTACCTTCAGTGTCTGAACCTCAAGCAAATATTTAGGTATTAATTGTGTGTGTCATTTGCCCAGAGCAAAAAGATCATTTGGTAGATGAATAGATGCAAGAAAGAAAAAGATTGCAATTACGCAGTAAAGAGACACTTTTCCTAGCCTATAGGAGACGCCTTTGAGCTCAGTGTTGAAGGATGGGTTAGCCAAGGAAAGAAAGGGAGGAGGAGGTCCCTGTTAGGAAAACAACGTGAGCAGACGCACGGAGGCTCACGAGGCAGGCAGGGATATAAGATGCGCCGGAGACGCTGGGCAGAGTCACATAGGCTAGGTTTAAGGAGCTTGAACCTGCCGGTGGTGAAAACCATTGACAAGCTTTCTCAGGCCAGGACACAGAAAGATTGGCATTTAAGGATTGTCACTTTGACAGAGGGGAGTTATCTGGAGGAAGACTGTAGTCTGGGAGACCAATTAGGAGTTGATTACACTTGTCAAAGTGAAAGATGGTGGTGCTATTACCTGAGACGGAGGACACAGAGGAGAATGTTGCGTTTGGAATGTCACGTTCAGAATGTTTGCAGACCATCTAAGGGCATGTGTGTGTAACAGGTACTTGAATATGGGCCTCTGAACCTAAACGGAGAGATGATGGTTGCAGATATGGGGTGGGCTTCATCAGATTAGAGACCGTCATTGTAGTAAATAAAAGTGGATGAGTTCTCCCAAAGAGAAAATACACTCAGCACGTTGTGGGTCTAGGCTGGAACTCGGAGAAACTCGAGTGTTTAAAGGGTGCTGGAAAGGAGGGCCCTAAGAAGGAGAACACAAGAGGAAAAGTGGAGAATGAGGAGGAGCAGAGGAGATTCAGGCCGAGGGGCCGCAGGCCTTGCAGAAAGGGAGGGCGACAACAGCCTCAGAAGCAGGAGAGAGAGCTAGAAGGTTGGGACCGAAAAGGAGCCGTTGGGAACAAAAGTAGCCATTGGAGTTTGCAAAATGAAGCAAATCTTTTCACAGATATGTGTTGTGTGCGGCAAGATGGAAGCCAGCAACAAGTCTGGGCAAGAAGTATAATGAATTCCTTACCATTCTTTTTTTTTTTTTTTAACTGAAGTGCAGTTGAATCCCTTTACTATTCTTAGTGTGTGTGTGTGTGTGTGTGTGTGTGCAGCAGAGTTTTATGAAACTGTGAAAAGGGACAGAGAACACTTCTGACACAGATGTCAGAAGGGGCACAGAGAGTGCCCCCCTCGCTAGTCTAAGCAAGGGAGTTATATACTTTTTTAATTGGTTATTACAATAAATCAAAAGAATGTCTGAAGGTTGTAAAAATTTTCCAGGCCCACTCCCACAATTTACATTTTAAGATAACAGGATTAGTCAGAAGGTTTTCAAGAAGGAGAAACTGTTCTCAAGCAGGATACATTGTTGTCATATAATCTCTAGTACAGCCTTTAAACTGAGTTGTCTGTTGTGTAATCATCAGTTCCAGGCTTAAAGAAAAAATACATTTTATGTGACTAAGACTAAGGAATGCAGAGGAAAAAACAAAAAAAAGGTGTCTGTCTTTTCCTCCTCCTTGATCCTTCACTATTCTTGCAACTTGTCTCTGGGTTTGAAATTGCATCAAAATTAAAAGGTAGCAATTTAAAAAGGAGGTTTTTGTTTGAAAATAACGCAGTCTCATTGTAAAGATTAAGCGACTCTAAAAGGCATAAAACAGAAAATGAAAATTCTGTATCTAAATCCCACTCCTCACAGGTGACATCACCATTGTTTAGAGTTTGATAGTTTCCTTCCAGATCCACTTTGTTTATTTGTTTATTTCTTGCTGTCGTTCTTAAAAAAATATAGTCAGGGAATTCCCTGGTGGTCTAGTAGTTAGGACTCCAGCTCTCATTCCTGTGAGTGTGGGTTTGCTCCCTGGTCATGGAACTAAGATCCCACAGGCCATGTGGCAAAAAAAAAAGAAAAAAGTGTTTACATTAACTAAAACAACTTCACTTTTAAAAAATGAAATCATACTATACGCATCCTGTTTCACAACTTAAAAGCATCCCAGATATTTTGTCGTGACAGCATACGTATTTCACTTTCCCTCTTCAATACTGCACAGCGTTCGGTCACGTGCTGTGCTGTGCTTAGTCCCTTAGTCCTGTCTGTCTCTTTGTGACCCCAGGGACTGTATGTAGCCCCCTAGGTCCTCTGTCCATGGGAACGCTCCAGGCAAGAACACTGGAGTGGGTTGCCATGCCCTCCTCCAGGGCGTCTTTCCCAACCAAGGAATGGAACCCAGGTCTCCCGCATTGCAGGCAAATTCTATAGCAGGGAAGCCCAAGAATACTGGAGTGGGTAGCCTATCCTTTCTCCAGAGGATCCTCCTGACCCAGGAATCAAACCAGGGTCTCCTTCGTTATAGGTGGATTCTTTACCAGCTGAGCTACCAGGGAAGCCCATTCTGTCACAAGAATACACAAAAATTTATTATTAATTTTGAAGATGTTAAATTCAAAGAAAGGACTTCCTTGGTAGTCCAGTTAAGAATCCATCTTCCAATGCAGGGGATTTGGGTTCGATCCCTGGTTGGAGAACTAAGGTCCCACATCCCACATGCCATAGAGCAACTAAACGTACGCTGTAACTAGAGATGCCCACACACAGCAACGAAGACCCCGTCTGGTCAACAAAAACCTCAACGAAAAGTGCAGAAAATAAAGTAACATATACTCACGTACCCACTGCCCTTTTTCAATACATGCTAACATACATGTATGACACGTGTGTTAGTTTGACATATGTGTTTCAGATTCTTTTTTAGAACATAGTGGGCTTGGATGAGAAAAGACTGAAAAACCCAGGGTGGCTGGAAGTCACCTGAAAGTGCACCCCTGACCTCGGCACATACCTGATTGAACCCTTTCCGTGGCTCAGGCCAGCCCAGGCTCAAGCCCAAGCTCCCCACCTCCCCTCACCACGCCCTGGTTAGAACGTTCACATTCCAGCACTTTTCAAACAGGCTTTTTGACATGGACCTTCCTGAAGCTCATCTCTCTAGCTAGATTAATTCCTCACTCCATCTTGCTGCCCACACCGCGCCCCCCCCCCCAATAGCAGTCCACCTGGAGAACACTCAGTCATCTTCAGGATACAGCTAGAGTCACCTGGTGCCTCTCCTGATTTCTCCCACCCCACCAGATAAGACGGGCATCTCCCCACTTCAGGCCCCATGACGTCCTCCATTTGTCTCCATCACAGTACTTTTCTCTGTTGACCTGCTGACCGCCCACCCCTAGACTATAAATCCCTTGAGGACAAGATCCATGCCTTATTAATCTCCAGCTCTTCAATGCCTGGCACACCCGGCAAAGGCTCTTTAAATAGCCTTGTGGATTTCTGAAGCACTGATGACGAAGCAGAGGGTTAGGTGGCCCCAGCCTGACCATTTCCAGAGGTCTCCAATAATCACGGTGCCCAGGACCTCTGGACCCTCCCAGGCCCCCACAGAGGCACTGCCCACTCTGCCCTGTGCCCTGACTGAGCTGTGCAACCTCAGGCTGGCCCTGCTCAGTCTCGGACTCCCTCGCCCGCCTTGCCAGCCAGACCCCCTCTGCACCGAGTCCTCAGGGAACACTCAGTGGAGCTCATTATTTAACGGTCAATGGCTCAGACTCCCATCTCTCCTCAGAGCCCTTGGAGTCTGTTTGGAGCCCAGCCCCAGTTCCAGTAAGTGGAACGCGAATGGCACTTATTCCCAAGATGAATCATTTTGTTTTAATCGCCTGTCCTTTTGCAGGCATGGCCGCCTGCTCTGCCTTTCACTGTCTGTTGGCAGGACGGCCTTCCAGGCCCTGCTGATCACCAAGAAGAGGAGGAGGGGGGAGGGAGCCCCAAAAAGGAGCAATGTGCAGCAACGAGCCAAAACTAATGAAAATGACACTATCGTCCTTCTGGAACCCAAGGAAAGATTCCAAAGAGGCAGAGAGCAGCTCCCAACTTGCAGCACCATTGGGGGCTGCTCCAACGGCTAACGTGGTGGAAGCACCCAGCCCTCACCTCCAGCTTCTAAGAAGAGCCTCTGGACCTGGAGTTCCTCTGAGCTGGATGAGCTGGGGGACCTGGGAGACCATAGGTGGAGGAGGCTAACAGGGAAATTGTAAGACCTGGAATTAGTTCCCCGAACTCTAGTGTGAAATGGGTAACACGTTGGGAAAGGCAAATCTACACTTATTTTCCTTCCCAGGCGACAATGCCAACAGATCGTGTAGAATGGCAGCCACGTTTTTCTTCCCACCTATCGGAGGGCTCGATCTAGATCTGTCGGGGAAGAGGAGAGCTTGCAGTCAGCAAGATGCTGCCAGGGTTCCAGCCTCTGCCATGGTGTGGGCCCTGGGCCCCAAGGGCTGTTGGCACTGCAGCCTGGAGCCCAGACCACAGGTCCTCCCCTCGGAGTGAGGAGCCTGTGGCCACCTGGAGCTGGAGGCCGTGCTCACCCCTCCAAGGTGGGATGGGCCTGCAACCTTGCTCAAGTGCTGAGTTGGCTAGAAAGGGGTGATGTGGGGAGAGGAAGTGTTTGCAAGGGAAGCAGAAAGATTCAATGACCCAGGGGACACTGATCTCCCTTTCCGATCACTTGGCCAGTCAGGAGGCACCCAGGGTGTTTGCGGCAGAGGGATGACTTAGATGACCTCTGGAGGACTCTTCCTGCCCATGGTGCTCACCAAGCACTTCGCAAAGATGACCTGGGCAGGAAACAATGGTTGCTCTCCAACTGGTAACTGAGCCTCTGGGAGAGGTTTCATCCACCCCAGCCCAGCTGTCTCTGAAGGGTTTGTGGGGTTAAGGGAAACACCTGTTGGTGACAACTTGAAACTCCCACTTAGTGTGCCAGGCCTCCTTCAGTCCCTTTCAGCCTTCTCTCTTACCTCCCTGCTTCCTCACCCAGGCTGCCTGATGCCCCCTCCCCACACCTTAGCCTCCTGTGACTATGGTGTACTCTGCAGGGCAAAGCCGCGAGTGGCCACGAGTTGGGGTTGCCAAGAGGCGCCCTCTCCTCCCCTGAGCTCTGCTCCGCCAGGGGAAGCGCCAGCTGCTGTTTCCCTGGCAGGTTACTGAGCCCAGGAGGCCCGCACTCCAGGACGCTGTGCAAAAACAGCCGGACCTGCACCTCTCCATGTGTTCCCCCGGGACCAGCCCAAGGGCTTCCTGGGAAAGGAAGGATAGGAGGCTTAGGTGACAGCCAGTTTTTGAGTGTCTGCTACGCAGCAGCTCTGACACAACTGTGTACGAGGCCGGCAGAGCCCCTGCCTCGTGGATCTCACATTTTTCTGCAAAGTCAACTCTGGAAGGTCAGCATTGTTAGAGACCTTGAGAAATAGCTCCTGAGCTCCCACCATGGAGGAACCGAAGCCTGAAGAGGAAAAGCGGATGAGGGATAAGCCCGAGGGCCTCCAAAGTCCAATCAGCGGCAGGAGAGGAGAGAGTGCACATAAGCTGTGCCTCTAGCCCAGGGTCCTCCCCAGAGGGCCTGCCAGGGGCAAAGGTCACCGTGCTGCTGGGAGAAGGTGAAGAGGAGCGGCCGATCCTCCCCCCTTCCCTCTCCCCTTCCAAGCCTGTTCCAGGAGTCTCCGGGAGACAGCGGGCTCCCCTGGCCTGCAGTGCTGAGATGATAATGATCCACTGTTCCCTTGATACAGCAGCTCCAAGAGCCCCTGGGGACGGGGATGGAAACTCAGAAGGAACATGGACCTGAGTTCCAAAGGCCCAGACAGAAGAAAGGTAAACAGAAGAAAGCTGTGGAAGGCAAGGAGTTAACCTTAGACTGCAGCCGTGTGTGTGTGTGTGTGTGTGTGTGTGTGTGTGTGGCGTGTATGTGTGTTAGTCTTTGTGATCCCATGAACTGTAGTCCATCAGGCTCCTCTGTCCATGGGACTCTCCAGGCAAGAATACTGGAGTGGGTTGCCGTTTATCCCTTCTCCAGGGGCTCTTCCCCACCCAGGGATTGAACCCACGTCTCCTGCATTGCAGGCAGATTCCTTACTGTCTCAACTACCAGGGACTGGAGCTGCCTAGGTTAAACTACAGAGACAAGGTGTGTGAAAGCTCCTAGCAGAACGCCTGACACACCAGCACTCAATAAATATTCATCTTTTCCCTCCCTCCCTTCCTCATCTCCACTGAACAATGCCTTCAATTCAAATGCCTTATTAATCATTTACAATATCACTGACAGTAATAAGATTCATAAAAATTCAAACTGTAGGCGCTTTGCCCCACCCTTCTAGCTTCAGAGCATGAAACTGCACATCCCACTCTGTACGGAGACAGGGAGCACCACCCCTTGGAATTCTCCCATCCACACGGAGGCTTTCCATTCCGGCCGTCTCACTCTGTTGGATGTCCTCAGGAAACACACGTGTCTCGTCCGCCCAGATGTGGCTGAGATGCGGATGAGCAAGGGGACCACACCAGCCCCCCGGCGCTCTCCTTCCTCCGGCTGCACATCCAAGGCCCCACTTGGCAGGCGTCAGACAAGATGCCTCTCTCTGTACCCATCTGAGTCCCAGCACTGATCTCGGGCCCTGATCTCCTCTCTGCCCTTGTCTGCTCTCCATGCCCTGCTAATGTGCCTCTCTCGCATGAATTCTTAGCACCCGAAGGTATATCTGTTAATTTGGATGAAGCTTTTATATACTGCCATCAATTTTAAAGATACCAACAGCAGCAAGCTTAAACTCTCTCTTTTTTTTTAATGTGATATAACAATAGGTTCAGCTCACAAAACACACCAGCCTCCCAGAGGAATTTTGAGCACTTAACAAGTTCTCTGTGGCCTCCAATCCCAGGAAAGTAAAACAAAGTGAAGCCAACTCTTGTTTTAGGAAGCAGGGTGACAAGGGGATGGGGTGCGCTGCGCTTATTTGGGAGGCTGGGAGAGAGGAGGTAATAGCTGGAGGTGGTTAGCTGGTGCTTCTCTTCCCCTTTTCCTCCTGGGCAGGCAGGCACACAGAGGAAAGCAGGGCTGCCCCCCCCCCAAGGGAGCCTTGGCTGCATCAGACCTGGGGTGCCCAGGAGGAGTGGGCACACACCTCTCACCACTGCCCTGCCCTGCCAGGCATCCCAGCTCTGCTCCCTGCCTCTGTCTCTCCCTACGACCTGTCCCCATCCTCCTTAGCAACAGTACTTCTCCCCTTCTCAGCGACACTCGTAAAAGCTTCCCTCTCAGGAGCTGGAGACAGGGTGACCAAGGACAACTTGGCCCCTTCCCTCCCAGCCCTCCGTGCCCTCTTCAGCCAGCCCTGGCTTCCGCCCTGGGTTGGCCCCTCTGTCTCCCCGCGCTGGGCTCCCCCGTCAGCCTGCCGCTCTGGTTGGCCAGCCTGCTGCGTGATCGGACTCTTGGGCTCAGCAGGAAGTGATCTGTCCCTGCTTTGGCCCAGGAGCCTTCCCCCTGCAGCCCACCCTTCACTCTTGCAGACAGGCCCTTGCACAGCATTTCTTGACTGCCACTCACCCCCCCTCCTCTTTTACCCTATTTCTTTATTTCCCTGCTTTCAGTCAGACCAGAGGTCTATTCTGTATGCATGAAGCCCTGTGTCTGGCATGTCTCACTATACAGCCAGACACAATGATCCATTAGCAAGAGCAAGCGAGTGAACTGACTGCATAAAACCGCCAAGGGCTGGTAGGCTGTTTCAGTAGCTCTTACTGATGCCAATGAGCTACTTTTTTGACCTGTTAAAATCCCACCTAATAGGAGCAAGGGGGTCAAGCTGAGGATTGGAGACAGAAGGGTTCTGCATTTGAACTCTGACTTTGTTACTTCCAGATGTACGTGTCTGGCTAACACGCTTGGTTTCTTTAAGGGTTTCCTACTCTGATAGAGGAAAAGAGTGATTTTGTCCTCTGGTTTCCCAGACATCACAGGAGGACATAGAGATCTTCTTCATAAAGTGCTTTGGAGGTTTCCTTGGAGGTTTTTGGAGGAAGAAGCTGATGAATTGGCTCCAGGCTCTCCCCATCTGCCTGCCAGCCCAGGATTCCCAACAGGAGGCAAATTTCCTAATCAGTCAAAGCCATGCTCAACCCTCATCCCCACCCATACCCTCCATGCCCATTAGGTGGGATATAGGGGAAAAGTAAGGAGCCTTTAGTGGGCTCCAAGCTGAGGACATGTGGCCCATGCCCTGGAGATCTCCAGTCTGAGAAGGCGGAAAAGTACAAAGGAAGCCACATTCTCCAAACAATAATGACACGAAGACCCAGAATCAGAAACACGTCTTCTTCCAGGGAGAATGCACAGGGCAGTGATGGAGACAAACGCGAGGATGGGGCGGCTGTGAGTGCCCAGCCCTGCCTCCTCGCACGGCTCCGGGCACCAGCCCCAGCCTGTCTGGTTTAGATAAGAGCCCACAGATAGCATTGCCCTGGCCCACACCGTCACCTTTCCCAAGGGGACACTGAAAAAATCCAGGACAACAGCCTCAGATCTCTGATCCCTGCTTTCTGAGACTGCAACCTGCAGAGAAAGAAAACCAAGGGCTGCCTGAGAGCAAAGGGCCAGAAGCTTGT
The DNA here is from genome assembly GCF_027580195.1 of Bos mutus. Classification (NCBI taxonomy): domain Eukaryota; kingdom Metazoa; phylum Chordata; class Mammalia; order Artiodactyla; family Bovidae; genus Bos; species Bos mutus. The sequence goes on from NC_091632.1 coordinate 796,072, forward strand.
CCAGACTACTCTTCTCATCGGGGCAACCAAGGCTTCTGACGTCAGAGGCGAAGACCTGGATGCTGCTGTTTGCTGGTCCAGCTTGCTGTGGGCTGGCCCCTCTGCTCCCACTCCCAAGGGCTTCAAGGGGCCAAGGACCGCTCTGTCTGCCCTGCCCTGCGGGGTGCTGCAGGAGGGCCAGGGAGGGGAGCAGAGAGAAGAACGGCAAGAGGGTGGGCAGGTGCCAACTGGTGGGTCCAGTCTTCCTGGAAAAGGAGAAATTCAGGAGAAAGCCAGGGAAAATCTGGTTGTAAGGAATCCTCTGCTCCTAATGACTATCCCCACAGCACACTGCATCTTAAAGAGAACCTCATTAAAATGCAGGCCGGGTGAGCTTCGGTGAGTCGGTTCCTAAACATTCTTCTGTCCCGCCTCCCTGCAGGCTGGACAGTCACCAGCCTGTCAGACGGTAAGGCAGGGTTCCGCCCCGCTCCTGCCCCCTGCCCTTTGATTCCACTGGGGCCAGGGCCTCTCCGCAGCCAATCTGAGGCATCAGAGGGCAAAACAATGCAATTGGGCTTGGCCAATGCCGAGGCCCCAGGTCTCAGAGGGGTGGATGGGGCCTCAGGTCTCAAAAGAGAAAATGTCAGTAGGACCAAAGGGGGCTATTAATAAGAACAGTAGGGGTGTGGCCCTGGGTCTCATGTAGACACATACACAAATGCTCCCATTTACACAGATGTTTTTTTTAATGTCTTTTTCAGATACACACATAGACTCACAAAGCAGAGATGCTCACTTATCCTGAGGCACACTTCCTCCTTCCTTCACCCACATACTAGAAAGTCAAATGAACTCGCTGACCTTCTAACCCACTGCCCCCGCCCCCCGCCCTCCCTTCCTATAGGGTGGGCTTCTCCCAAAAAGCAGTCTTGGGGGCCCGGGGCTAGGGGAGGAACTGGACCATCTGCAGTTTTTTCCAGAGGGGAGTGGCACCAGCAGTCTGAACACCTGCTCGTCCCGCAGACTGACAGCCTGATTTGGCCCAGCTGGATCTGAACCAGCTGCTCTGGGAAGCCCTGTCTTCCCACTGTTCCTTCCCTGCCAATCTAATTTCATTATGATGGCTCTTGGTTCCAACCTGTAAAACTGAATGCACAGTCCTGGAACACAGCACAACCTGGGTACCTTCACCTACCCTCTGAGAGGACCCAGACCACTATTCTCTATCTGGGTGTCCCCCCAACCCAGTACCTCTTTTCAGTCTCTGCACTCATACTCACCTCCTCCAAGAAGTCTTCTCTGATTAAATTTGTTTTGTTCTAAATGGCACAGCTTCTCAGCTCTCAGGAAGAAAATTGCTTTCTATTTATTGCTTGTAGTCTGAGCTTGTATCAGGCCTTACTCATGAGAGTGCTGACTCTCCCATTAGATGAGAGCTTCTTGATCCTGCAAACAATCCTTGTCCACTCCCTCCAGAGTCCTGCAGAATCCTGACCTGGGAGCAGACTCAGGAGGAGTTCATTGCCTGGACAACACAGTTTTCAAGGCCTTGCTGTTGGTTTGCAGAAGACCCTGCTGGATAGCGAGGCCCTTGGAAAGCAGGAGCGATAACAAGGGGTTGGAGCCATTTGGGTTCCAAGAGTTAAGAGGTTTCCCCAGAAGCGACTGTCTAAGTAGCATGTGTGGCCTTAGAGAGCAGCTCCCTGTCTGGTTTGTGAACTGAGAGATACCTCTCACTCATTTACTTGAATGCTGTAAGGAGAGTCATCCTATACCTTGAATAGAGGAACGTGGAGCAGCAAGGTGAGAAGTACAGTCAAACAGAGGCCCTGGAGGGTCGGAATCAGAAAGGGGAAAGGAAGAGGTAAAGGAGGATGGGAGGGGGTGGACTGGAAGATAATAAGAATAAAGTGGTTTGGGGGGAAGGTAAGGAGCAGACAAACAAAAAGGGGAGAAAGAAAACCTGACCCAAAAGGTAAAAAGGGGAGTTACGATGGAATCAAAAGCAAGGCAACACAGAAACACAGGCTAAGACAAAGCTACAGATACAGAAATATCTCCATCAGGAGTTTCAAGAAGGTTCCCAAGCACTGAAACATTCTAAGTCAACTGTACTTCAATAAAATATATATATTAAAAAGAGAGAGAGAAGGTTCTCAGGAACAGAAGTGTTCAAGGTGGGGGCTGGGGATTTTAGGATTTGAGCCCCTATTATGGACCAGCTACATTCTGTCCATTAGACTGTGTAACACCCCACGAGGTGGGCATTCTCGCTGCCTGTTTACAGCTCAGGGGACCCTGGAGTAGAGAAGTGAAGCGACACCCCTGGTCACACAGCTGATACACGTCAGGGTTCAGGTTCAAATCCAGGTCTGACTCCAAAGCTTGTGACTTCCCCGGCTCTGAAAGCACTCTCCCTGGGCTGACTTTCTCCCAGCATTTCAGCAAGCCCTAATCAAGTGCCTTCTGTGTGCCGGGCACCATCATAGGAGGGATCTCTGTCCCCACCGAGTCTACAGTCTGACGGGATTCCTCTGATGTTTGATGGCTTGTTCTTGTATATCCAGGTTGACAGGACCCCCCCCCTAAAGTGAAAATGACTGTCCCTCTGCTCCAAGGTCATGCCCGTGACTGACAGGACAGAAAGGAGTTTCAACCTCTTTCTTAGTCACCAAATTTGGATCCATCAACTCTAGATAGGGGAATTTTCTTACAAAAACTCTTAGACTACTCCAAGTCCCTGGTCCTTCATAAGGGCTTTTGTCTTGGGAAGATGGGAATAAATAAGGAATAGAGAGTGGTTGAACAACTATCTGGTGTCTGAGCTTCTCTGCCAGATCCACTTTTCCCCAAAGTGACTAAAGTCTCTTCCCCGTGACTGCTCAGAGAGTGGGGCCCCTGGGGGCAGGGGCACTGGGGATGATGCCAGCAGAGAGGAAGGATTGGGGAGAGACTTACAAAACACTGTAGGGCTGCTGCCCGGGGCCCGGAGGCAAGCTCTCCCGCCCCACGGAGGCAGGGCTTTCAGAGAAGGAGCAGCTTCGTCTGACCCACTGGAGGAAGAGCAGGTAGCAGGATGCACCTGGGTTATGCTGGGGGCTTGGGAATTCCTTCTCTAGAGCTGTAAACTTAGAAACATCACCAGTGTCCAGTGCATTGCTGAAGTCTCGCCTGGAGGCTGGAGGGAGAGTTCCATGAACTCTCTAGGTCACTAAACCAAAATGTATTCCAAACTATTCAGACACAGAGAAAGACACAAGGAACAAAATCCGGAATGGCACTAAGAATGCCCCCACAGGCCCCCGTGCTCTCCCTGCTGACAGGCTCCTCGTTCACCCGAGGTGAGCACGCTTCTGAGTTCAGTGTGTGCCACCCTGCAAGGCGTTCTCCACCCTACGAGTTCTGCCCCTCCTACAGGGAGAAGGCCAGAGGGCCTCGGCCAGCCTTCAGCCGGAGCGCTCTGTCCTCCAGGGCTGTCTAATGGGGCTCCCCTGCCTGGCCCCACTCTCCATCCCCTTCCCAGATGGCTGAGCAGACAATCAATATTGATGTGAATCTCCCAGGCAGGCCTGCCGGACAGAGAGGCCCAGCAGGCGAGGTAGGGCTGCCATCCCAGCAGGGGCGGGCTTTAACTCAGACACAAAGCAGGTGACCCAGGTGCCCGGCGGCTCTGGCTGGACTGAGGTCATCGTGAGCCAGGAGCCAACCAGGCCCCGCTGCTCCACTGGCCAGATCTGACGTGTGCCTCTGCCAGACGTTTACAGCTCCCGTTCACTCTGCTGTTTGGCGGGGTGAGATGCCTGGGTGAGGCTGAGGGGAGAATAATAAGCAGTTTACTCCCCCCTGCAGAGCGAGGCAGCAGCACAGCTGCAGGGCTGACAGTTTGGAAGAGGGACCCGTGCTGCCCCAGGGCCCCAGTCCACCCCCAGCCGCCCGCTCCTCTCCAGCTCACTGCACATCACTCTCCTGAAGGGACACGCCGCGCCCCAGGGTCCCGCATGGCTCACCCCACCTCCTCTCACCATGGCCTCCTGGTTCTGGTCCAGCTGACCAGGCTCCTGCCTCCTCAGGAAGCCTTTTCTTAGCTGATGCTCCCTGGCCTTGAGCACTTTTTGCCCCATGTTCATCCAATTCTTGCACAATCAGTTGGCACAGTGGTAAAAATTTCTCTTATGAAAATACAGCCTTATGTGCCTTGAATGATCTTCCCTGCCACACTATAAGCATCTAGAAAGCAGGGACCACGGCTGATCCATCCTGGGCACCCTTTATAGCCATTTTCATAAGTGGCTCCGTAAGTGTTTGTTGAATGACCGAATGATCTCTGCCCCACATCTGCCTGAGTGTTTCTCAAGGATGGGACTACCCGGGTCTTAGAACCTCCCAGTAGAACCAATAAAGGGATACCCACTCCTGATTGCTGAGTGAGTGGAGAAAAATCCCATTACAGTCTCTTCAGCCAGCCCACTCACCCCCTCTCCTCTACCCAGCACTCACCTGCCCACACACAGGTCCCTCCCCAGCAGCAGGAGCAGAACTAGCATGGCCTCATCATGCTTCGTTGAAACCCTTGGCTGATACTGTTTTGGTTTGACCTGACTTGAGGCCCATTTACCAGCCTCGGCAACTGTCTATATCACAACCATCCTGAGAAAAAGAAAGCATGCTTCAGGCAGCTTTCCTGCTTCCACACTAACACAGAGCTTTCACCACATATTTGATATGACGCAGTGGTTTTACCACATATTTGATCATCACAGGGCACAGCCCCATTCTACAGAGAAGGAAACTGAGGCTTAGGGACTTGGACCGAAGGACCTGTAGCTCACATTTGGACTGAGATCCTCTGACTCCAGTCCGCCACGTCTCCTGACAGCCTTCTGCCTCTCCTCGCCTCCTATGGACTCAACAAAGTACAGCCTCCAGAGAAACATAGCCTTTGGGCTGGAGAGGAAATCTTTGAGGACAACTGAAAGCTCCTTGCAAAAAAGAAGACAGAGAGAACCTTCAGGTCAGAGCAGCAGGGCTGGGATTGCCCTCAGGGTTTCTGGCCAAACAGAGATTCTTTGTGGGGCCCAGCAGTTTCAGGCAAGAGGGCACACAGATTTACCAGGGATGCCCTGAGTCAGAAAGGCATCAAGAATCAGCGAGTGCTCCTGACCAGCCATGAGCAGTGCCCGGGCGCCCCTTCTCTTGGCTTCTCCAGGGCCCACAGTGGTCACGGCTGCAGCTGTCTGAGCATTCAGCGCAGACGAGGACCGTCCTCCACGTGCGGAGGGAGAGTCCCCGGTTACACACGTGTCCGTTGGGGTTCAACGAGGTGGCGTGACTTGTCTGACGACTTGGACCTTAAAAGTGTCAGCTGCTGCTGCTGCTGCTGCTAAGTCGCTTCAGTCGTGTCCAACTCTGTGCGACCCCAGAGACGACAGCCCACCAGGCTCCCCCGTCCCTGGGATTCTCCAGGCAAGAACACTGGAGTGGGCTGCCGTTTCCTTCTCCAATGCATGAAAGCGAAAAGTGAAAGTGAAGTCGCTCAGTCGTGTCCGACTCCTAGCAACCCTATGGACTGCAGCCCACCAGGCCCCTCCGTCAATGGGATTTTCCAGGCCAGAGTACTGGAGTGGGGTGCCATTGCCTTCTCTGTATGATGGACACTAGGTCATTTCTAATCCTTTGCTATGAAAAAGGATGCTACCGTGAACAACTCTGTATACAAGGTCATTGTGCTCGTGTGCAAGGACATCTGTAAGAAAAATTCCTAGACATGAAGTTGCTAAGTAAGCAAGCTCTGAAATTAAACATTACTGATGGGGAGCAAAACAGAAAGAGTCTACTCCTGCTGAAATCTTTCAACCTGGCTCCGTTGCTTACCAGCTGTGCATCCTCCAGCAAGCTATGTGACCTCACTAATCCTTGGTTTCCTAGTCTGTTAAAACATCTGCCTCCTTATAGGGTACCCTGTGAGGGGCCAAGTAGAAGGCAATGGATGTGAAGTGCCTGACACAAGCCTGACTCACGGAGGTGAGGAGGCGATGGAGCAGTGATCATCCCGGCTCCACAACGGGAATGGCCCCGCTCCCCCTCCTGGGAAAGAGCTTCTTGCAACGACCTGCCTGTCGCCTTCTCTTCCTCTCCTCTATTGATTCCTGGTGTTCCCAGTGCCTCCGGGCAGCGCCTACCCGGTATCGCAGTTCTTTGTGTCGTTCAGTGTGACTTCTGCCCATCAGATGATTAGCTCCTAGAGAACGGGAACCCTCTTCCTCTTTCTCAAACACCCCCTCCACCTGTCAGAAGTCCTGGCACACAACAGAAGCTCAGTGAAGGGCCACTGAACTGAAATCAGCTCTGGAAAACACTCCTCACAGTGTTCTAACCTCCTGGATTCTTGGTACTTTAGCAAAGAGAGAGAGGTGTCACCTCCGGCCACCAGGCTGAAGAGGCAGCTGGCCTCCCTCTACCATCCGCCGAGGATTGGTCATCAGGAAAGGTTTCACCGAATGTGCCATCTTTAAAATCCCCCTCCCATCTCCCACGACACCCCACACCCAGACCCTGGTATAAAGATTCAGACAGACCCCGTCTGGGGAGGGTGGAACATCCTCCCTGGCCCTGTCCATCCGTTCCCCAGCGTGTCCCAGGTTGGACCGCACGCTGCTGGGGAGCTCAGCGCTAGGGCCCGTTGCCCAGGGAGCGCAGGGAGGCGGGAGGAAATGATTTCAGCTTCTCTCTGGAGCATAAATGCTTTGTTAATTGCTGTCAGGGCAGCTCCTTGGGAACGGATTATTGATAGCAATAGAAATGAAAGAGAGGGGGAAGACAAAAAGAAAACCCAGCAGGCCCTCCTTCGCTGGCTCCTGCCCTCCCGGGTGGGCCCTCCCCCTGCCCCTTGCCTGAGGCAGAGACCCGGCTCCGCAGCCCTCAGGCCCCTTCTCCGCCCCACCCACCACCACCTGCCCCCTGCCCGCCTTTCCCCCCTGCGGCTCCTGACTTCCGGCCGTCTCCCTGCCTCACAGCAGCTGGCGCCCTGTCTCTTCCCCCAGCCTGTCTCCAGGCCCTGCACCCTCACCTCTTGCCTCCCACTCTGTGGACCCCTGGCCTGCACTTTTTCCTAAGTTCCTGCCGTTTGGTTGCTGCTTTAGTCTCTCTCCCTTCCTTTCCCTCTGCAGCTCTCCAACCACCGCATCCGCACCTCCGTTAGCTCCTCAGCCTCTCCCTTTGCTGCTCGGGCTCCTTTTGTTGGAGTCTTGGACCCGCAGTCATTCTCTTCAACAAGGAGAAAGACGGGACTATCGTGTGGTGTTTCCTGGACCCCAAACCTTAGAAAAATGTGATTTCCATCCTCCTGTTGCACTGAGGCCTCTACCCGTTGCCCAGACTCCCAAACTTTAGTCTTCAGTTTGCGCCCGTTGGTCCAGTGAACGTCCGTCCATCCCGCAGGCTGTGTTTGGGGCCAACACTAGCCATGCCCGATGAGCTCTGCGCCTCGGGGTGCCGGTGTGGAAACCCCAACGCCCCTTCCGTTACTCACACGAGTGTTTCTTACCCTCTGCCCGTGGCGGGGTCTCCGTGCACCAGGTCTCAGTTGCAGCTCTCTGCTTTAACTGGAAGCTGCCCTGCTTCCAGTCTGGGCTGGACCTTGGCTTCCAGCGAGGGTCTCCTGTGCCTTTCAGAAAGTGGGCGCCTGCGGGCTCCCCAGCTCCTCCGCGCCCCCAGCTTGGAGCAAAGATGGATATCCCCACGGTGCCCCCTTCAGAGGGGCTCATAAATAATGGCTGATCTTCCCACAGGGGACAGGAACTGTTCTGCTCTTGTGGAGCCTGGGGAAAGGGTGACAAGGCTAATTTATCTCTCTCCTCCTGTGCTCACCCAGCAGTGGGGGACAGGCCACTTTTCCTCTCTCTCCTTGCCCAGTCTCTCCTCCCAGGATCTGGGAAAGGGCAGGGATGAGAAAGGAGAGCTCCGGGCTTCTGGGTCCCTGAGGTGGATGCCCGCCCTCCACCACCGCCCCAAACAAACCACAGAGCAGCTTCAGAGCCAGCAGCCGCCCTTCCCAGACCCCACCCACCTCTCAGCCTCGGAGCTCCGGCCACGATCAGAGCCCACCCCACAGCCCAAGGGCCGGAGCACTCGTGAAAGCAAAAGTGGTTGCGCGTGCTGTTCACATGGTGCAGCTTTTTGAGCCGAGAGCAGTGGATTCCCCAGACCTCTGGGACCATCCCCTCTCCCCCTGCAGGATCCCCACGTGGGGCCCTCCCCCTCCCACCACAGGCAGCTTCAGCCCAGCTGGCCTGCCCTGGACTCATTCCACATCAGGGCTTCCAGGCCGCTTCTTCGACCTGCCTCTTACTTCCATGGCCTTGGCCAGTGAGGGGCTTGAAGCTATGGAAGAAGATTTCTCCTCTGTGTCTCTGAGGCTGCTCTCTTTCACTGTGTTATACCACAGTCCCACCCATCTAGAAGGGCACACACCGCCGCCATCACCAAGAAGCGCTGCCCTACCCCCAGCGAAGGCCGGAAGGCAGGCTGGCTGGGATGCTAGAACTGCCTTGGGGTTAGGGTAACACCAGGCCTGGCTCCTAATGAAGATGTGGGGAGGTGTCTGTGGTCTGGAGTGGTTGCTCGCTGTGTTGGTCATCACTGCAGCAGATAATCAATTAGCAAGGGCTTTTAGCAGGTGGCCAGACCCCACACTGGGCCTCATCCCAGCCAATCTGCACCCCAGGCAACCTCTGTCATCCCCCAGCGCTGCCTCCACCAAGCCAGCACACTTTCCCAGCATCGGAACGCTGCTGAGGTTTCTTGCCATTCCCAAAGACTGATGGATCTGTCTCTCCAGCTCTCCCTTTCTCATCTCTCTCCCTGCAGCTCTTTGCTGCATCTCTTCACATTACCCCCATCTCTCCATTTCCTTTCTGCCTCTCCCTCTCTGTCTCTCAGACTCTGCTGCCTCTTTTCTTCCTCCCCCCTTCCTTCCCTCCTCCCACTCTCCTCCAGGCTTCATCCCTCCTGCTCCTTAGCTCCCCCCACCCCAAATCCCTGCCACCTTCCTTCTAACAACTATGTTCAGCTCAAAGGTAGGGGTCTCCTAAAGGCGCCTTCAGGATGGTGGTTAGTCTTGAAGCCTCCGTCAGTGGCTCCGTCTCCATAAGAGGCTCGGCTGGGGTGAGTTTATAAGCGAGCTGCTTCCTCTCCTTCCTGCACTAGGTCCTGGACCTAGAGAGGGCAGCAAAAAGGCCTCCAAGCACACTGACGCGTCCTCCCAGAGGCAGAACCCCTAAAGGTAAGCTCCTTAGGGGATAAGGAAACTACAGGGTAATTCAGAGAGACTCTGCCGTGGGTCAGGTCTTCCAGGAGCCTGAGGATAGAGCTGCTCCTAACCACCAAGCCAGCAGTAACGTGACCTGAGTCGGGGAGGCTCAAACGTCAATCACTGATGTGCACCCAGACCCTACTGTGCATGGACATCCGCCCATCCGTTTCCCGATCTTCAGGGGATGACTTGGAGTGAGAGGCAGTGAGAGCATTATCATGCCCCTTTTGCAGATGTGGAAATCAAGGTCACAGCTAATTACTTCATTCATTCCTCACTCCATCAGTTCTTTACTGAGTGCCTGCTACCTACAGATGCTGTGTTATATACTAGGCATCATCAATGATCATTAGAACTGGAACCCAGGGTCAGGAGACACAGGCCCGGGAACTCTCTGTGATGAGACCGCAATGCAGCCTTCAGGCCAGAGTTACTGGTTCAGCTTGGTAAGTGGTGGTTGAGCCTGAGCAGTGAGCAAAGGCCCAGCCCTGTATGGACCATTTCCAGCCCTTTGGCCTTTCCCCTGCATGGCCTGAGAGGGGCCCACTGCAGCTTTTCTCTGACAGGAGCGCAAAGAACAAGACCCTGCCCCCGCAGAGCTCTTGGCTCCTTGGACCCTTGCAGGTTCCTTACCTTTCTAAGCCCAACCACAAACGCAGTATGGATCACCACACGGGAAACTGGGCAGGAAGGAATCCTAACTTAGTCCAGAGCAGGGCTTCAGCAGATGAGAGGAGGTGGGAGATTCCATTCCATCCATTCCTCCACTCTTCTGGACAAAGCAAATTACTTCTTAGCTTCTCTCTTAATGCTACCCCTATTTTTCCTCCTCGGCTGGAAGAGTTGTTGTCATTTATAGCATGATATTATGTAGATGGAGAAGGCAATGGCACCCCACTCCAGTACTCTTGCTTGGAAAATCCCATGGACGGAGGAGCCTGGTGGGCTGCAATCCATGGGGTCGCTAAGAGTCGGACATGACTGAGCGACTTCACTTTCACTTTTCACTTTCATGCATTGGAGAAGGAAACGGCAGCCCACTCCAGTGTTCTTGCCTGGAGAATCTCAGGGACGGGGAAGCCTGGTGGGCTGCCATCTATGGGGTTGCACAGAGTCGGACACGACTGAAGTGACTTAGCATAGCATTATGTAGATGGGTTAAAGGACAGAGGAGCAGGGAGAGTTGTTCAGGACTTGTGAGGAGAACCGTGTGGAGTGTTGCTGAGTAGATGTACAGTTTCCCTAAGTCTCATCCACCCATCTATCCACTCAGCCTAATTCACTGGGAACCTAACAGAAAAATGCTGACATGTCCATTTTTGCTCTTTCTCTGGCTTCTTTCTCTTCACAAGATCTGTGGATAGGAAGGGGGAGACTTTTCAGACGTCATTTCTTCCACTCATCAGCCTCTAGGAAGAGCCAGGCTCACTCCCCAGGCAGATAGACTGATTCCCTCTGGTACTCACACCTACAGTGAATAGCCTTTTCTACCCAGAAGCTTTTTATTATGTTGAACCAGAAGGCCTCCAGAACCATCTACACTGCGTTCACTGCCCTGCCTCCTCTGAGTCTTCTGTTTTTCCTCTTTGATGCCCTGTTTTCCTTTTTTTCTTATTCTCATGGCTCTGGGACAGAGCTGTGGACTTCAAGTCAGAAAACCTCATTTTGAATTCCAGCTCTGTCACTCACAATGCAATGAGCAAAGCCCTCAATTCTTTGAGCTTCGGTTTCTTTCTCTGTGAAATGAGTATAATAATACCTCATTGCTGTGAGGATCAAATGAGATAATGAATGGGAAGCAGGTTTGTAAACCATAAACCGCCATACTGGAAGGCTTACCATTAATTTCACCTGTTTGTTCGACACCACGGAGAGAAGTGGGGAGCCAGTGAGACTTCAGGTCAAAGCTGAGGACGGCGTACCTGAATCATAACTCTGGCCTCTGGCTCCGCAGGTGACCGTGGGAAAGTCACATAAGCGCTGAGCCTTGGCTTCCCCAGCAGTAAAGGAGCAGTCATTGGGCCCATTTGCCTCCCCTAGCTGAGGAGGGGAGTTGCTCATAAACAGTGTTGTTCATTCTCTCTGTCAGAGACACTTCTGAGCTCACCACTCCAATTGCAATTTACTGAGCGTACATGATGCCGTCTCCTGGGCTAGACAAATAGAAGTTTCAAAGGTCTAGGCCTTGCCCAGGAAGAGCAGCCAACCCGGCCCAGCCCTGCCAAGGAGCAGAGCAAGGCACGTTCTCAGCTCACACGTGCCTCTGCTCCTGGGTGAACCGACCTGAGCAGAAGTGACCACCGAGTCTCACCCCCGGCACCGGTCACCAAGAGCCAGCGAGACCTTAACTGATCAGAACGAAAGAAAGGTTTCCCCTTCATATCGGGGTCCTCTCAGCTGTGCAGAGCTGCTCCTCTCCTTCTCAATATCCTGTCTGCTTCTGCTGTCCCTCTGGAGGTGTCTCAGGGCGACTCTGTGGCAGAAACCTCCTAACCTGTCCTCATTGGCAGTGTCTCAGGGCGACTTTGTGGCAGAAACCTCCTAACCTGTCCTCACAGCTTTGGCCTCACTTCTCTCCCATCTATCCCACTCACTGCTGTTGGATTAACCTTCCTAAAATACTCCTGTAGCCTCTTGGTTTCCTGCTGGGCACCTTCAGTTGATTCCCCTTTGCCTACAGGATAAAATTGAAGCTGGGTGAGGTCTGACGCAGAAGGATAAATAACTTCAGAATCAAGAGAGACCTGGTTCAGCCTTTGGTGGACTTCTCTGCAACTTCCTTGAGTGTCAGTTTTCTCAACTGCAAAATGAAGCCAATAGTACTGATAATCTACCACTGTAATTCAGCTTTAAAATACAGAAGGCACAGCGCCTAGCCCACGGAATTCACTTAGCACGCATTAGCTCCCTCTGACTGCCTCCCTGTTACTTCCCTCCACATCCCGCTACAAGAAGCACCTTCCCTGGTGGCTCAGATGGTAAAGAATCCGCCTGCAGTGTGGGAGAACTGGGCTCCATCCCTAGATTGGGAAGATCCCCTGGAGGAGGGCATGGCAACCCACTCCAGCATTCTTGCCTGGAAAATCCCCACAGACAGAGGAGCCCGGTGGGCTACAGTCTATGGAGTCACAAAGAGTTGGACACAACTGAGCGACTAAGCACAGAACACCCTAGGCGTCCTGGGAGATAGACACTGACAACCAATATATCATGTTTACAAGGGCCAGGAGGGGAGCCCTAGGAAGGTAAAGGCTTTGGCGTAATGAGCAGGCTTCTGGCAAATGGGGCTTAAGTCTTCAAGTGAAAAGGGAGGACAGAGTCTGCTCCAAGTGCTGTCAGCATGCGGAGCTCACCTGAGACGAGAACGCCTGTTCTTGATTTAAAAAAAAAAAAAGCTTCTTTACGTAACTGAGCATATTACTTAAATGGCTTGGCTCAGCCCTTGGGAAACCTGGTCCTCGTTCTTTCAAAGAAGAAACTTAAACCAAAAACCAAAACAAACAAACAAGAAAAAACAGGCAGCATTAGCTGCAGAGTTCCTGCTCCAGCAACCAAGAGGCCTGAGGAGCCCACGGATGTGGGGCCACTAGGTGTGGCAACATCAGGATGACTTCATTCACTGAGTTATCAAAAACCACAGGGTCTGCCAAGAAAGAGGGTGAGTCACCAGGACCCACAGGAAGGAGGATCAGGGGTGGGGTGGGCAGCAAGATATGGGGAGACAAGTTTAGTATTCTGAGGACACACAGCTTCAAATCCTGACACAGCTTTGGGGTCTTCAGCTCTCTGAGCCTCAGCTTCCTCATCTTTAAAAATCAGGGGTAATCTAAATGCTGATTGCATAGCATTGTTTTAGGGATTAAATGAGTTGATGCATATAAAAGACTTTAGCAATAAATGTTACTTATTTTGACAAATGAGTTCCTAATCTTCCCCAAAGTTAGAGAAAGTGTCACATTCTCTCATCTTCCACTGCCCCTGACAAGAACCTTTGGCTTCATTTAGGCCGACCTCAACTTGAGTATTCTTCAGGAGGATGATTTCCCCAAAGTTCAGGCCTCCCTGAATTCCAGCTACTCCCTATAATTTCAGACCCACTTGGTCCATATCCTCCAAAGCTTCAAGACTTGCATCAACCCAGACAGACATCCCCTAACAGTCAGAGCGCCAGGCATCACACCACCCTCGGAACACCCTCAGCACTTCCCTTCTGATTCAAGCAACGACAAATCACAGACCATTCCGGACACTCTGTGTCATTCACATCTCATATTATTATGTGTGCATGCATGCTCAGTAACTCAGTCATGTCCTGTTCTGTGTGACCCCCTGGATTGCAGCCCACCAGGTTCCTCTGTCCATGGAATCTTATTATGCTGTTGGGTAATTTTCATAGGTTTTTCCAGTAGTCATGTATGGATGAGAGAGTTGGACTATAAAGAAAGCTGAGTGCCGAAGAACTGATGCTTTTGAACTGCGGTGTTGGAGAAGACTCTTGAGAGTCCCTTGGACTGCAAGGAGATCCAACCAGTCCATCCTAAAGGAAATCAGTCCTGGATATTTATTGGAAGGACTAATGCTGAAGTTGAAACTCCAGTACTTTAGCCACCTGATGCAAAGAACTGACTCGCTTGAAAAGACCCTGATGCTGGGAAAGATTGAAGGCAGGAGGAGAAGGGGATGACAGAGGATGAGATGGTTGGATGGCATCACCGACTTGATGGACATGAGTTTGGGCGGACTCCAGGAGTTGGTGATGGACAGGGAAGCCTGGCGTGCTGCAGTCCATGGGGTCGCAAAGAACCGGACATGACTGAGCGACTGAACTGAACTGAACTGACTGACTTTTCATAGGTGTAAGTTTTTATAGTCAACTACACCACAGACTTTCCATAACTCCTCATGCAGCTATAACAAAATTAGGCACAGACTTTATGCTAAAGCTGCTTTGAATGAGCAAATGAGCTGAGCTTAGTTGGAGCATTAGGCTAACGAGATCAGGGCTTAGGGTCCAGGCTATAGATGGCTCAGAGTCCAGGCCACCCCGGCTGACCGTGCTGCTGGTCAAGCAAAGATGGGACAAATGAGTGTGGGCAAAGCGGCCACTGCCACAAGCAGAACAAAGATGCCTGCCCTGCAGAGGGGGCTCAGAGCCCCCTTCACCTTACTGCTTTCTGTCTTACTGATCTAGTTCAAGGTGACTGGGACCTTGAGAGAGAGGAGATAACCAGATGGAACCAGATTGAGACAGAAATGCGGATGCTGCTGAACAAACTGGGCCTGGAGAAAACCTCAGGCAGCCTGGGACCAAAAGAACAGGGGCCCATGTGAAAATGGACGGCGCTGGGCGTCCAATCAGCCTAACAGGGAACAGCAGTGGGGAGTGAGGGGGACGTTTACCTGGAGTCCGTGAGGGTGCTGGCCGATGGGAGATCAATTCAAATACAGAAAGAACCCGGCCAAGGTAGCATCTAGGCTTGGGGCGGTACCTGTGGACGAAGCCACAACCAAGCTGGAGACAGAAAGACACTGGTTCCCTGTCGGATTGGAAAGAGCTCCCAGGAGCCTGTTGGGCATGGCTCCCTCTTTAGTCCTTGGTTGGAACATTCTTCAGCTTCCCTCCCGCAGGCATTTCTAGCTAGGATGTTCTTCCTTTCATCTCAGCACAGGCCAGAGGGGACGAATATTGTGCAGATAATTAATACAAGTCCCACTTCTCTCGATGGTAATTCAGAAACTGAATCTAGCCAGAAGCCAAGATGGGTACAGGAGCCAGGGAGACAGAGGAGTGGAGCAAACAGGGGAGCGCAGCAAACAGAGGAGCGCCTGACAAATCTATCTGCAACACCCCAAAGAGAGCTGCTGGTCTGATGCACTAGAACAGTATTTTGTACTTAGAGAAATCCCCTAATAGGGTAATCTGTCCAAAATGTGAGCTTTAGATTTAATACCCATAACCACAAATTTTCAGGTCCCTTTGCTCTGGTGGGTAAAATCACCCCCAGCTGATTCTCTGAATGGCAGGGTCTTGGACAGAAAAGGATAGAAACAAGACCTCCGGGTATTGTGGAGTTTTGAAGCAAAGAGAACTGTGATCTCAGTATCAAGAGTCAGAAGGTGCAGGGTGGACACCTCATTAGGCTGCGTAATTGCCCACTGAGGCCCCGCTGCTCCCTCGCCCAAGCTTAGTGACCTGTCATCCTGAGGGCTGTTTCTGTGACTCCGTGCAGCGGGAGCCACCCTGAACCGAGGGCTTTCCTTCTGTGTCCCCCCCATGGCCTCACCTGCCCCACCAGGACAACACTGTCTGGAAACTTGTTCGTTCCTCCATCATCTACACACACTAACACGCTTATCCTGATGAAATCCAGTTAAACCAAACCCTGGGGTAACCTGAAAGGGGAAAGGAAGTAAGAAAAGGCCAATGTATAGCAGAAGATGTAGGAGGGAGGAGAATTTGCTCCTGTTCCCTCAGGCCAGTAGAAAAAGGCAACTTTTTTTTTTTTTTTTTTTTTTTTTGGTAAATGATATGGGCCTCAGTCCAATATTAGTCTGGATTTTTTTCCATTACAATGAAAAGAAACCTAACTAAACCTGGCCTGAGCAAAATCCATGAGTATATGAGGCCTGGCTGCCTACAGAAATCTCACTGTCAGCATTGGTTCCTCTGCCACTTGCAGCTGGACTTTCACCGCTGGCTCTCCAGGAGGTATTGCCAAGACGGCCCCACATATCCAGGTGTTAACCCTACTTGCGTGAATTCTACTGGAAGGAATTTTGACCAAAGTTCCAGAATTGAGTTTCATCCCTTGGTTTGAAGTCAGGAGTAGGGCCAATTCTTCCCAAACTGCAAGATTTTAGCAAGAGGAAGCAGTAATTTTTCTTTTTTTTTTAATTGTATTTTATTTTTAATTGGAGGATAATTGCACTACAATATTGTGACGGTTCCTCCAGCAGTGATTTTTCAAAGAAAAAAATCCATGTGCTGCCACTCAGGGAATCAGCTCGGGGGTGATTTTACCCACCAGAGCAAAGGGACCTGAAATTTTGCAGGTGTAGGTATCAAATCTGAAGCTCACATTTTGGACACGTCACCCTATTAGGGGATTTCTCTACATACAAGGGCCCCAGATCCTGGAGTAAACAGCTGCTGTTACCAGAAGCAGACCAAGATACAAATGACCACTACAGACCCTGTCTTGAATCAGTGGGTCAAGGTTCTTAATATGAAGACATCCAGTGTAACTACTAAAGTATTTGTCAGGTGAAGCATTTATACAAATGGACGCCATGAGGAGCTTTTGACAAACTCCTGGCCCCTCAAGAACCAGAGTCAGTCTTACCCACCTTTGTTTCTTCAATCTTAAACCAGAACATTTGACTCGACTACCTCCAAGGCATTTTAAAAGACTGTGAGTTCAAGAAAAATGAATATTTAGCAAAACTTTCATTGCTCCTAGGCATCCAGACGAGGCAGAAACCTCTCGCAAAATACCAGTTTTCACAATGTAGGGGACGCGATGACTTTGAATTGAGAGAGCTGTTATGAAAATCAGGGTAACTTTTTTGCCCAGACAGAGGAGGTTTTGTTCCTGTGTGACAGGAGACGTTAAGAGAAATATCCCTGGCCATGGTCTGGGACGGAAGGAATGGGAATCCAGGAGAGGGAACTGGCAATGTGGCTGTGCAAGCTAATGTGTGATAGTCAGTGTGTGATGTAGCCCGTGCCAGCCCATCCTGGATGGCAGAGACTGCATCAGTTACCTCTTTGGGGTTGAGTTTATCCACCAAGATGCCAGACCCAGAAATAAACTGTTTTGTGAGTTCTATACTTAGAGAGGGCACGTAGAGGCAGAGGGATGGGGGTGGGACAGTCAGAAGTCCAGGAGCCACGGGCCCCAGGCTTTGGAAGAAAAATATGGGCATTCCTTCCTAGTAAGAAAACTAGGTTTGAAACCAAGTACTGCTACATACCAGCTATGTGCCATTGGATAAGTTAACAAACCTCTCTGACCTTCACTTTCCTCTTCAATAAAATGAGGATGATACTAACCCCTCAAGTTTTCATAGACTCAAATACAGTAGCCTAACTAAAACCTTTATCACAGTGGAAATTCAGAAGTGTATGATCAATGGTGGGTGTAGACCCCACCCAAGACTTCCTATTTCAAAGGATTTTGAAACTTTATTCTGCAACAAGCAGCCTCAGAAATAGATGAGGGAGCAGAGGGTGAGTTCCCAAAGGGAGAACTTTGACCCTACTCTTTACTTCCCTTGTTTAACATCTGTGGCTTGCAAGATCAGAGACTTATATCCCTGGCCTGGCAAAACCAAAATTAGCCCATACCAGGCAGATGGCAGGGCTTCCCTGATGGCTCAGTGGGTAAAGAATCCACCTGCAATGCAGGATACACAGGAGACATCGGTTTGATTCCTGGGTTGGGAAGATCCCCTGGAGAAGGGCATGGCAACGCGCTCCAGTATTCTTGCCTGGAGAATCCCATGGACAAAGGAGACTGGCAGGCTAGAGTTCAAAGGGTCACAAACAGTTGGACACGACTGAGTGACTACACACGCACACACACACACACACGCATTGTGCTCCTTCTTAAAGACCTCCAGGTGGCAGACTTCTTGGCCTGCCTACCTCTGGAATCTGATGGGATGCTCTTGTGACTAACTCCAAACCTTTAGCACCCACCACAGTTTATATTCATTCATGTATTCAGTCAGCTGTTGATTCATTTTTGCTATAATAAATTGTCAGGCACCTGTTGTGCCAGGCACTGTATCAACTACTGGAAATACAAAGTTGAGTAAGATGCTTTGCCCTCAAGGAGCCTGGAGTGTAATGCGAAGGAGACCCAGCAACAGGCCATCATTGCAGTACACAGTAAGTGCCTTAATAAAGGTCACCTCTGAACACTTTTGAAGCCTCAAGGGGCACCTAACCTGTGATTGGGAGAGGGGACTCAGGGAAGGCATCTCAGAGGAGGTTACACATAAGCTGAGGGACTGCTGAGCAAGCAGATCTGAGCAACAGTTATTTTGAGAACTATTGCTCAGCCTTTATCATACAAGAAGCCTAACAAGTTGGTTATTGCCAGGCTGGTTATCTGATGGAGATGATATCAAGCTGACGGCACTGGGGTAATTACCAAGCAGAAGTTATACCCCAATGCCTATGATTCTAGGGTGATGACGACTTGGGCACCAAGGACTCCAATGGGCTCCAGAAGCAGGTGGTCCCGTTGGAATGCACCTGTAGGTTGCTGCATCCGCCATAGTCAACGAAAAGTGAAGGAATAGAGGCCAGCCTCACGGAGACTGGGTGTGGTGGGGAAGGGTATGGAACAACTTTCTCTTCATATAGAATCAGCTAGATTGGATGGTGACAAGAACCTTCCAGCCTGGAATGTGGAAGGGGAGAACCAGATGACCTCTGGAGGCTCCTCTGTTAAGAAGAGTTTCAGAATTTGACTCTTTATTTCTAACTTATCCCAAGGATCTTGGCTCAGTCCTTCAAACCAGTTAACCAGGTTTCACACACCAGGAGAGACATGCATGCATCCCACTTCCAGGCTCCCAAACCACAGGTGTGGGGAGCCCACCGAGGCCTATAGAAGCTGAACACTTTGCAAAAGGTCACTCAAGGAACCAAAAATAGAATATTGTCTGAAGCCGCTTGAATTGGTCAGATAAGCCACACCCCTCCACACAATGCAAAGAAAAATAGCTTTTCCTACCGACATACTTTCTCTCCACTCCACAACCACCAAATCCCAGAAGAAACTAAGATGAAGGGAGCCAGCCTGGGGCCACCAGCTGCAGCAGCCCCTCTTTGTCCGTCCTCGACCCTGGACGCACTCTTTCTGGTACCTTCACTTCCAGCTCCAGCAGACGAGAGTGCCTCTAAGGTAGAGCTCCAGACTCCAAATACCAGTGTGGAGTCGGGTGCCAGGGAAGACAGCTAAGCAAAAGTCTTAAAATGTGCTCTATCTCATGTATCATCCTCTTTCTGTTTCTGGTGAGTGCCGACCAGAATCTGAATAAGAAGGATTCTGGTTAGTCCTTCTGAAGAATTTACTTATTTCTAATGGATAAAAAAGGAATGTGTAATGCAAGCAGGCAGCAGAATCTCCTTCTTCAGGGGGATTTTCAGAAAGAGGGCTCTCTACCTGGTGAGCCTTAGCAGGATTGCCTGGAGACAGGGGTGTGGACTGAGTGACTTCCTAGAAGCACAGGGTGCAACACCTCCAGAGGTCAGGCTGAGACCCAAGAGCTCTGGGGTAGGTGGTCACTGGGGAGAGACAGCACCCCAACCCTCAGAACCCTCCCTTCACCTTGGGGTCTGCCCTCCATCTGCTTACTCCCCCCGCCCCCCCACACACACCCAGGTTAAATACACAGAGTAGGTGTTCCCGTCCCTCTTCCTTCTCTCTTGACCAAAAGGCTGTACACTGGTCACAGAAACGTTCACCATCCTCAGTCCTTGCTTTCTGGAGGCTGTTACACTGAGATGGACACACAGACAAGCCAAACATTTAAAATCTCTTTTTCCTCCCTGAACTGGCCACTCTGGCTTTGTTGCAGGAAGGGGGACCCCTTCCAGGGCCTGAAAGGGGGCTCTTGTCTAACACTCAGAAATGAATTCCCCAAGGAAACACACATGCTGACAAAGCAAGAGACTTTATTGGGTAGGGGCGCCCGGGCGGAGAGCAGGAGGGTGAGGGAACCCAGGAGCACTGCTCTGCCATGCGGTTCACAGTTTCATGGTGATGGGATTAGTTTCCCATTGCCCTTGGCCAATCATTCTGACTCAGGGTCCTTCCTGGTGGTGCATGCATTGCTCAGTCAAGATGGCTGCCAGCAAGGAGGATTCTGGGAGGTGGTAGGACACGTTGCATCTCCTTATGACCTTTCCTGAACTCTTCCGGTTGGTGGTGGCTTGTTAGTACTGTGTTCCTTACCAGGACCTCCTATCATAAAATAATCCACACAAATGGTTACTATGGTGCCTGTCCAGAGTGGGTGCTTTCAGTTAGTGTGGACACCACACTCATATGTCCATTGTTTCAAGTAAAACAGAAGTGTGCGGGCACAACAGGCTTGGTCAGAATGTCTAGAGGTTGAACCAGCTCTATGACTTACTGGTTAGCAGCTCTCTCTGAGCTTCATTTCCCATGAAATTAGTGTAACGACACTTACTTCTTAGGACCTCCAGAGTGAAAGGAGATAAGGCAAGTGAGTTGGCTTGCCCATTGTCTGTAAATATTAGTCGGAGAAATGACTGGAAGGTAAGTGCTCAGCCTAAGCATTTACCCAGGTCCCCGTGGGAACCCTTCAGCTTACTCTGTGTTTGGAAGGAAATGAAGATGGGAGCTAAGGAGCTGCCTAAATAACAGGAGGGACTGAAGGGCCCTAGGTCCTGGAGTAAACAGCCTAAGCCTTCCCTGCAGAGCAAATTCCACTCTGGGTTTCTGCGAGGGCCCACCTCCTGTGGTCTTCTCCAGATGAAAACATGAAGGAAGGAGGATTTCTGGAATCTAGGACCCAGTGTCACTTTGAGAACAAACGGGAGGGGCTAAAATTCAGGTTTCTGGGATGGAGGCAGAACCACTGCTGCCTCCTCTTTCCTGCAGCCCTTCCCAGCCAGGGCTGTTCTCCCCAGGTCTCCACAGCACCTCCTGAGCCTAGAGGGTCTGAAGTCCGAAGAACTGACCCAAGATATGCAGGGTGAGAAAGCCTGTCAACTCAAGATAGGGGACAAGCACCTTGGCTGAGCAGGCAGCGGACCTGCCACACAAACTATGTGATATCGGTTCCCCGCCTGGAAAACGGGAATAATAGCTCATACCCTATTCTGCAAGGATCCAATTATTCTATGCAGAAAAAGCACTTTGTAAACTGCAAGTACTCTGCAGACATGGAAGAGCTATTAAAGACTCTGGAACAGAGGACCTGTGAGATGGGACAGATTATAAACTCTTCCTGTCTGGCGTGGAGGCCAGAAAGGATCCTTCCAATTGGCTTTTCTTTGATCTTCGTTTGAAACTTAATGAGCACTTAAGGCACTGCTGACACTCTAATTAGGTTTAAAAATTAAATGTAAAAGTCATCACTTGTTCCCTTCTTTCTACATTTACTTTCTCAGCTCTACTGAACACAGACAGTAACCAAAAATTATTTTTAAATGACACTGATTTGATGTAGACTGAAACAAATGCAAGACAAATATATCGTTAGAAAAATAAATCACGAACCAAACTTGAGTTAAAAAAAAAAAAAAAAAAAACAAAAACTAGTTAATGAGTTCAAAGTGAAATTAAAACCAAACCACTGAAGTTTCCGAAACAACTGAACAAGAGTAAAACTGAAACAGTAAAACATGCTCCCAAGTAAATCAAACCAATTTTACACATCATCAAAAGCGCTGGATCCCGCAACTGCTGCTGGCCCTCGCCTCTGCTGGCCCAGGCTTTCCCATGTTAGACCCCACACTCCTCCATTCACAGGATGCCCCGGACATCTCAGACGTGCTCAGTCACCAGGGAGGCAGAGATGAGGAAGAGAGGATTCCTTCACTCCAGGAGGGGCTCAACACACACGTTTTTCCTACTCAAACACGCTCCCACTGCCCGTCTCAACTCTTTCCCCACTATACACCCTCTTCTGCCTGAGATCACAGAAGGAGGTGGAGTTCTCGGCACCCCTACTAAGCCTCATTGTTGCCAGAATCAGAGCATTAAACCAGCAACACAACAAAACACCACAAATCCAGCGAATAACAGTTGAGTCCCAAAGGCCTCTGTGGTGACAGAGACTGGTGATCCTGAGACCAGCTCCTGAGACCAGTAGAGAAAGCATCCTTTGATTTAATCCTGCCTCACCCTTTACAGCTCAGACATGCTTTCTAACGATCTCAGTAAAGACTGTCCCACCCAGTCCTCTCCACAGAAATCCCAGGAAGTGGAAAAAATGAAATTGTTGCTTGTCTAGGGTAGATGACCACCCACACTCAGCAAGGGGTGAGCTGGAAGCCTGGCCTCCTGTGGAGGGCCCAGCAAGTTTCCTGCAGTGGAAAAATAGCCCCAGCTTGTTGCTGCGATTGCTGCTGAGACAGCTGCTGTGATTTGCGTATCTCTCATATCACCAGCCAGAGCTAGCCATCCTTTCACTGCCCTTGGACCCTCCCAGCCGAAATCATTATTGCCTTCCTGGATAGAGTGCTCCCTATCTGGTTCCTGGAACAAACCTCACCACAGAGTTGAGAGTTCCTTGTTTGAGCAGATGGGCTTGTCTTGGCTATCTGTGTTCTCATCTACCTGCAGTCTTCTTTCATTACCTGTCATCTTGACCCAGGCTCATTCAGTAGGCTTGTTTTGATGTCTTTGCCTAGCACACTGACTCCCAGTTGCTAGCAGGCATTCTTGTCCCCCAGTTTTGGGGACCAACCTCAGCCAAACTGCTTTCCTAAACTCTGTCTTCCAGTTTCCTTTCCATCAGCAGCCTTGTCTTGGGTTATGTATAAGGACACAAAAGGGCATGGGGGCAGATGTTGCTTGGATAAATGCCTTTGTCTACCCTGCCTTCAGCCATCACCAGAATTGCTCTGCAGGGGAACGAGAAGAGAGACCTTGGATAGAATTTTGAAGTGCAGCAGGAGTCCCACCAACTCTAAAAAGCCTTCCCCAAAGGCTCCAGCCCATCATCAGCTTTCCTTTCACTAGATCTTCGTTGGATTTTTCATCTGGATCCAAGCTTTAGACTTAATCACACACTTTGTTTTGTGATCTGTTTTATGTGTCTCTACAACTAGATAAGAGGCTTCCAGAGAACAGGGACTATGTTATATATAACTACACTACATAAAATTGCCCAGTGTTGCCCTGGGTATGGATTATCCCTGCCTCCCACCTAGGTTTCCAAGCTATCTACACGCTGCTGCCACAGCCAGCTTGCTAAACATAGACTTGAAGAGGCCACTCAGGGCTCTGGAGAGTCCATACCAAGCCTACCTCCCAGCCTCCACTCTGCTCTTCCTACCTCTGGACTTTTGCTCACTGCTCCAGCCCGCCCCTCTCCCCCCACCTCCCCCAGTCCAAAACAGGCTAAAGCTTACTCTTCAAGATTTTTCAGAAATCTCCAAATACCATCTATTTTCTAGAGCGTTCTAATGTTTTTGTCAAAAGTTATCACTCCCTGGAATTTCCAGAGAAGTATTTTCATACTTCAAATTTCACCATATACTATCTAGCACATAGTAAGCATGAAATAAACGTTTAAAAGAATAACTATAACACCTTCTATTGTTGTTATTTATGCTGTGAACATCTTTTTTCCGCCACTAAATGATAAGCTTTATTATCTCTGTATGCCTCATCTAGGCCCAGTGGATGTTAAAACAGTAGCCATTCAGTAAATGTATACTGAATTGAATAGTAGGTATTCAGTAATGAATAAATGAATGAATAAAATTCACTGAAATGAATGTATCTTCATTGGAAAAGACCCTGATGCTGGGAGGGATTGGGGCAGGAGGAGAAGGGGACAACAGAGGATGAGATGGCTGGATGGCATCACTGACTCGATGGACACGAGTTTGGGTAAACTCCAGGAGGTGGTGATGGACAGGGAGGCCTGGCGCGCTGCGATTCAGGGGGTTGCAAACAGTCGGACATGACTGAGCGACTGAACTGAACTGAAATGGTATGTATCGACTTAAAAGATTTCTGTATTACTATAGTACTTAGTACAAGTGATCAAAAAACCCAATTTAGTCTAGATTATGCATTGATAATGAGTCACGTAACTAACTCATTTGTAGGAAAAGCAAGGGTATAGTAGGATATGAGGTCGAGTGGATTCAAATGCTTCCAGAGCTCGCTCCTCAGCTTTCTTCTCTGCCTCTCTCTGCGTCTAAGCTTTACTCTCTCATTTACTCTCTGCGTGTAAGCTTTACTCTTACGATGGCAGGCTTCTTTCATGTGGCAGGGAACATAGTACCTCAAACTTCCAGAGCTTCATTCCTCTGAATGTCCTTGCTGGACGGAATCAAGCCTCATTTTCACTTTGGCCTTTTAGTCAAAAATCTCAGAAAGGGATATAATTGGCTCACTTTGGGTCAGGTAGGGATGGGCCTCTAATAAAAGGAGTTCCCATATTAACAGTGAGGAGAAAGACCGTCTTAAAGAAGAACTAGTTCTGGGTGTCGGGGGGAAGGTTGGTGTTCTAGACAGATAAAACAGTAGATACTCAGAGTAAGGAGAGGTAGAGTCTGCATTCAAGAAAGCTGGGGAGAACTGCCATAGGTGATTTGGGGAACTCAAGGCGGGGATCTCAAGAGGCCAGAGGAACGTGCTTTGTTAAACACCTAAGGGAGAGACAAGGCTGACTGCATTTTCTTCAAGTAAGAGTCAGCGTGGGGACAGGGTCGACAGTGATGGAAGCCCACTGGCCTGGCCTGCTCTGGGGAGGCCATGACACCTGCTGAGGAGAGCCAGGCTACAGCTCAAGGATCGGAGAACATGTGAAGGCAGGGGCACAGCAGGGAGAAGAAGGAAAAGAGTCTAGTCAGAGGCTAGTCAACCAGCCATCCACAACAGCCCGGCCAGGAATTTTCAGTGCGAGAGACGACACCCTCCCCTCTTCGTGGTGGGAGAAGGGGCACGCCTCGGCTCTCCCACGCTGGGCAGTTATTTTTATGGTAGATTTATTTTTGTCTGTTCTAGACCTCAAGCCCGCTGCTAGAAGAAAGAAGGCATGGAGGCTTCTGGGCGTCCAGCAAACACTGGCTTCAGGACTGGTTCAGTTACAGAGATGAAGCCTCGGCCACTCCACACTCCCTCCTGGTTTCAAGGGGCTGGAGTTGGGCTGTGCTGGGGGGCTCTCCCCTCATCCCACAAGCCCCACGAGGGACGGGGACACTGGGAAGATCTACCTGACACGGCCTAGGGACCCCAGCCAGCCATTGGGACCTCTTTTGACAGAACCCACCCCCCCTCCCTGCACAGCCTGCCTCCTTCGAACCCAGGGAGTCTGAGGAGACTCTCTAGCCTTTCACATACTAACCAGGCATCATTTCCCAGCCCCTACATGCCAGGCCGCCAAAGTAGATCCTTCCTTAAATGGGACCACACATCTCGTCTAAATTGTTACTCCTCCAAGGCAAACTTACAAAACAGTCAGGCAAGGCCTCCACACACAGCCACTGCAGACAAGCTTAAAATACACTTTAATCCATATAAAGCACATTTCAGAGACTGGCTTTCTCATGAATGATAAAGATGCAACTGACACTCACTGGGGACTAAAATGTCAAGTTGCTGCAATCTGGCAGAGAGCCTGACAGCCATTAAATACGAAGTTCTGTTTCGCTGATTCCGTTCCTTGCATTTCCCTGTCTTCCTCAACAATTGATCTGGGCTCCTGAAGCTGACAGTTTAGTAGGACCTTAGAAACGCTAACATCTCTATCCCTACCACCAGTTCTTCCACCGAAACGCTCTGGAGAGTGGAGTGGGATGGACCAGAGGAGTTGGAAGAGAGGTGGGGACCGAGTGAGCGGACACCTCACCTTCGGGTTCCTCTAATGCCAAGTGGAGGGGAGACTTCCACTCCCTAGGAAGAAAGGGCTGCTTGAGAAACAATCCATGATGCCTTCCAGAGAGTGCGACCCTAAATGTCCCTCCACACCTCTGGAATCCTCCATCTACTGGACTGGGAAAGACAGGCACAAGGGTAGGCAAGGGATTTATTTTGGATTCAGTTCCCAAGATAGATGGGAGCAGGCAATCTAGCACCACATTAGGAAACTCTGAGTTCTGAGCCCAGCCAACCACTCTACACAGTTTCTTTACTTTTGTCTGTTTAACCTTCCCTGGCTCAGAAATAGGACATAAATGAGTTCCTGAGAAATATTAGAATAGAAAAGTAGAGGAAAGAAAGGACCCAAATGGTAGGACACTGGCAAGGGTGCGAATAGGCAGAGGAAAACCAGACCACGAGGCTCCAACTCACAGCTCTGCTCTTCCACGTGGTTTTTCACGCTTGGGCCTGGAGGGTGGATGGCAAAGGAGGGCAGGCGTGGTGTGTGTGAGGAGCTGGGTTAAGATGGGAAGATCAAAGAGGTCTCTTCCCAAACCCTGAAGCTGTGGCCACTCACCTTCTCTACATCGTAGTTTACGGCTCTACCCTGTGAGGTGTGTTTTAATCAGCCTTCCATTAATACATGAGTGTGTGCGTCTGCCTGTGCTCACATGCCTGCTAAGGGAGGTGTGGGAATGTGTCAGGCAGTGTAGATGTGCACCAGTTGATGGTGCCTGTTTGCACTTGACAGCCAGAAGGTTTTAGGCAAAATCTAGGGGTGGCACTGTTACACAATGCTGGTGAGTGTGTGGCTGCTGGGTGTGATTAGCAGTCTATAGTCTGTGTGTAAGTGTGCGTGAATATCTGCGTGCAAGTTAAAATGGAAATGTGCGCTGGAACTTGATGCAAGTGCAGGGAAGCCCATGGGCTTTGGAGCCAGTCTGACTCAGCCTCACATCCTCACTCTGTTATTAACCAGATGTGTAACCTTGGACGAGTCACTGATCCTCAATTTCCTCAACTTAAATGAAGATAATAAGTACCTCTCAAGTTTGCCATGAGATTACCTCATACCGGTTAGAATGGCCATCATTGAAAAATCTACAAACAATAAATGCTGGAGAGGGTGTGGAGAAAAGGGAACCCTCTTGCACTACTGGGGAGAAGGAAATGGCAACCCACTCCAGTGTTCTTGCCTGGGGAATCCCACGGACAGAGGAGCCTGGTGGGCTACAGTCCATGGGGTCACAAAGAGTCGGACACAGCTGAAGTGACTTAGCTAGCTTGCACTATTGGTGAGAATGTAAACTGATACAGCCACTATGGAGAACAGTGTGGAGATTCCTTAGAAAATCTAGGAATAAAACCACCATATGACCCAACAATCCCACTACTGGGCATATACCCTGAGAAAACCATAATTCAAAAAGGCACATGTAGCCCAATGTTCATCGCAGCATTATTTCAATAGCTAGGAAATGGCAACCCACTCCAGGACTCTTGCCTGGAGAATCCCATGGACGGAGGAGCCTGGTGGGCTGCAGTCCATGGAGTTGCTGGGAGTCGGATACGACTGAGCGACTTCACTTTCACTTTCATGCATTGGAGAAGGAAATGGCAACCCACTCCAGTGTTCTTGCCTGGAGAATCCCAGGGATGGGGGAGCCTGGTGGGCTGCCGTCTATGGGGTCGCACAGAGTCAGACACAACTGAAGCGACTTAGCAGCAGCAGCAGGACATGGAAACAACCTAGATGTCCATCAACACATGAATGGATCAAGAATCTGTGGTATATACACACAATGGAATATTACTCAGCCATAAAAAGGAATGCATTTGAGTCAGTTCTAATGAGGTGGATGAACCTAGAGTCTATTATAGAGTGAAGTAAGTCAGAAAGAGAAAAAACAAGCATCATATATTGACGTATGTATAGAATCCAGAAAGATGGTACTGACCAACTGATTTGCAGGGCAGCGGTGGAGACACAGGCACAGGGAACAGACTCGTGGACAGGAAGGGCGGGGGAAGGAGAGGGCGGGACGGTGGAGAGAGGGGCGTGGAAACACACACACCACCACATGGAAAAGAGCCAGTGGGAATTTGTTGTATGATTCAGGGAGCTCACATCGGTGCTCTGTGACAACCTGGGGGACGGGTGGGAGGATAGGGTGGGAAGTGGGAGGAAGGTTCAAGAGGGAGGGGACCTATGTACACTGATGACCTATGTACACGTATGGCAGAAACCAACACAATATTGTAAAGCAATTGTTCTTCGACTAAAAATAAATAAATTTTTTAAAAAGATTGTCATGAACATTAGAAATGATGTATACAAAGCTTTTGGTGCCATAGCCCACACATAGTAGGATTCAAATTAGGCAGCTAGTATCACGCACTGGGGATGTGCCCCTGGTGGTTACTGAGGCGGTTAACTATTCTGAGGTGGTTAACCAGGCAGCAGGTTTGTGAGATCTGGGTGAGGATTGTGCACCAAGGTGTGTGTACAAGCAAAGCCATGTCTAGGTGTATTCAACCAAAGCAATTCCTTCTCCTCCAGTAGGCTCCCTACTCAGGGGAAGGAGGGTGCAGGGGCTGGACCATGTTCTCAGACACCTAGACCTCTGGGTTAGCCGAAGAATTGATGCTTTTCAACTGTGGTGTTGGAGAAGACTCTTGAGAGTCCCTTGGACTGCAAGGAGATCCAACCAGTCCATTCTAAAGGAGATCAGTCCTGGGTGTTCTTTGGAAGGAATGATGCTAAAGCTGAAACTCCAGTACTTTGGCTACCTCATGCGAAGAGTTGACTCATTGGAAAAGACTCTGATGCTGGGAGGGACTGGGGGCAGGAGGAGAAGGGGACGCCAGAGGATGAGATGGCTGGATGGCATCACTGACTCGATGGACATGAGTTTGAGTGAACTCAGGGAGTTGGTGATGGACGGGGAGGCCTGGCGTGCTGCGATTCATGGGGTCGCAAAGAGTCGGATACGACTGAGCGACTGAACTGAACTGAACTGAGACATCTGGGTCCGGTGTCTAAGGCAGTAAGAGGTTGAGAGGAGGTGCAGGAAGCCAACGACCTGCAGAAGCTTCCTTTTTCCCCTCCGCCCAGCAACCGTTGAACACCGCCACCCACACCCACTCTTCGCTCCACCCCTGCGCTGCTTTCGACAAGGGAGAGCAGGGCGGAAAGGAAACCCCACCGGAAAGAGGATTCCTCCCCTCCTTTCCCCAAGCCGCCTTAAGACAAACCAGGAAGCCACCGCAGCTTGCAACCGGGCCACCTTAACAGCAAGGAATGGCCTGGCTCCCCGCCAAGCCCCACCCGGCCCGGCCTCGCTCCGCCCCTTCTCCTCCCGCTCGGGCCGGGCTGGTGAGCCAGAGTCTGGCCCGAGTTGGCTGGAGCTGTTGCCATGACAAGCATTTTCTTAAGAAAGCTCTGCTGTTGAAACCGTCTAAATCCGGGCGTTGAAAGGGGGCGCGAAGTTCCCGGGGAACCGTCCCTCCGGGAAAAGCAAGACCAGGGACACCCGCCCAGCTCCCCGGCGCCCCTTTCATTCCAGGAACCTGAGAGGTCCTTCCCTTGGGAGGGCCGGCGGAGACCCAGCCCACTCCCTGGTCTCCGCGGGGAAGGCAGAAGAGACCAGCTCACAACTCCGGCGTGGTTGCCACACTAGGGAGACCGGTGGGTAGACACCCCCCACGGTACCCCTGTCCATGGAAGGCTGGAGGGGGAGTCCCGCGTGCAGAAGCCTGGATCTTTGCTAAGAAAGAGAGGTAGGCTTGCAGAGAATGAATTGAATCGTGATTTGCAAACTTAGTTTTTCTTTTCTCTCAATGACTTCTTTAACTCCCTGAATTTCTTCTTCTAGCATATTTCTTGCGACTGGGTTTAGGGTGTGTGTATGTGTGTATATGTGCACAGATTTGTCAAATACTGTATTTCCTTCCTAGATTCAGTTCTTAGAAACCATATAATCAAACAAGTGATTTCTCCTTCCCCCCCCCCCCAGTTGTCATTCTTAGGCTGTGGGGGTAGGGAAGTGGAGGGTCTGTATTTTTCATACCCAAATTGAGCTTTTGGCAAAAGCATTTGTTTTCCCCCATTCGTTCCTGCCCTCCCTGCCCCCTCCTCCCCCTTGGCTTGGGAATGAGACACAGAATGGAAAACTGTTGCAGAAATATTTTCCGTGTCTGTTCCCTTTCTTGAAAGCCCTAAAGAGAGATGGAAAAAAAAAAAGAACTGAGTATGAAATCTTCAACAGGAAGGAGGGGCAGCTCTGGGGGCTGAGAAAGGGCTCACTGGGGGGTGAGTGGCGGTTAGAGCTAGGAGAAGTTGGGGGTGGGGAAGGGGAATGCATACATTTTCTTTGGCTTTGTAGAGAAACCTCAGCAGTTTCTCTCTACCGCTTACAAAACATCCTCAGACTTTCACGTCTATAATTAGTCGTGGAAAAAGCTGGGAGTTCCCTCATACCGTTGTTGTTTGAGTGTATGCAGAGCATCAAGAACCAACTGTATGAGTGTCTCTGAGGGCACCGCCCCATATATAGCTGTTCCCAAAGAGGAGAAAGGCGAAGGGGTGAAGTTGGAAAGTTTGCAGTTTCACGGGGCTGGCGAATGTTTGGTGGTTAGGGTGGGCCACAGGCAACATTAGGAAGGTCCCAGCATCCTGGGCCACTGTGCTGTCTTGATGAAGAGCTAGAAATTCATGCTGGGATTGTCCCTCCTTTTGGTTCACAAACACACTCGCTCAAATACTTGGCTCGCCCCTGGGGTGGAGGAGGCAAGCTGGCATCCTCTGCAGGCGAGTCCAGCCTCACATACGCCTCCGTCATCTCTCTGAAGGATCCACCGCTCTCTTGCCGGGTGTGGAGGGTGCGGGAGTGGCTGGCCACATCCTGGGAGAGAGTGGGCACTCTGCTGGCCAGGATCACCGCCCTCCCGGGCATACCTGCCAGACTCACAGTAACTTGAAGTTAGTGCTCGCCAGCCTGGTAGGGGGGATCTCAGCTGACGCAGTAGGCCCCGCGGCGGTGAGGGCGCCAAAGGGACCGGAAAACCCCACCGCACCCACCTCGCCTGGGTGGAGTGCCTGGCCGGGAGAGACGGTCTCCCTCCCTCCCGAAGCCTCCCCCCAGAGCCGCCCCTTCTGGTCCTTACCACTTGGAGCCCCCTGCCCCCATCGCCCCCTCACCTCAAGGCCCTCTTTACAAGGAAGGAAGGGACGAGACCAAGGTCATCCTAGGCTGCGGCAGGCCCTGGGGAGAGGGGCCTCCGGGGCAGGGGGCCGGGGAGAAAGTGTAGAGGGCCGGCTCCCTCGGCGGCCAGCCCGGGCTGGCGGCCCGCGGAGCGCGCTCTGGGGCGGGTGAAGGGTGCTGGGGAGCCGATCCTGCCCCCGAGGCTGGGGAGTGCAGGTGTGTGGAACCGAGCTCCCGCCCTCGCCCTCTCAGCCAGTTTGGTCGGAAGAGTCTTAAAGGCGAGAGGTTAGAACCTGGAAAGAAGGAAGCAGAAGATTTGGGGGAGAGCAGACATAGAGGCCGGGAAGCAACAGGAACCCGTTTCCACTCTGGGGTTCTGGATGACGGGGCTGCCTGCACTCCTGCAAGGTCAGACCGCGCCTCTCCCTAGACTCTGCGGGAGGAGCCAGGGGGACATTACCCTGCGGGCAGAGGGCCCACGGCAGGACCCCGCCTGGGTTCTGAGGAAAGCCAGGGAAAGGAGCTCATCTCTTGGCCCGGGAGCCCCGTCCTCCGCGCCACCATCTTGCAGAAGCACAACCCCGAAACCACCCTCTTCTCCGCGCCCCGCGCCCTCTCCCCGGCCCGCGCCGTCTCCCACTCGGGGGGCCCGTAACCCCGGCGTCCGCGCGGCCGGCCCCCCACCCAGGGCCCTGACCCGGGGTCAACCCCGGCGGGCTCGCCGAGGCGTCTCCCGGACGCGCAGGGCGCGCCCGCCGCTTTGAGCCGCGGGCGGGGGCCGAGGGGCTCCCCGCTCCCCACGCCCTCCCCGCGGGCCAGGGGCGTGTCCGCGCTGCGCCCCCTCCGCCGCGGCCACGCCCGGCCTCCGCCCCGCCCCGGGCCTGCCGGGTCGAAGCGCGCCGGGCACCCCGGGCACCCCGGTCTCCAGGCCGAGCGCGGTTCCCTGCCCCCGGGGGTGCCCGGAGCCTGGTTCCTTCCCCTCCCGGTTACCGTCTCCGCGGCCCTGGCTGGGTTCAGAACCCAGCAGGACAAGCACAGTTGGCTTATCCACCCGGGCTTCTCAGCACTGAGGGCGCAGTCAGTGTTTGGGGGCAGGAGAAGGTGGCGTCTGGGGGGTCTGGGAACCCGGCTGACTCCTGGCTTCCCTGCGGTCTCCGGCCTCCCCTCGGGACGGGAACGCCCGCTCCCCCGGTGATGGTGGGAGGGAGTGCTGAGTCAGGTTTGTCAGGGGTCGATGGCCTTGGGTGTCCAAGAAAGTCAGAATGGGAGGGCCCGGGGTGGGGGGGGGCCGGGCGGGTAGAAGTAGCAGGTGCTGCGGGCGGGGACCCCGAGCAGGCGCTGAGGACCATGACTCTGTGCCTCTCTCGCCGCGGCCCCTTGAGAAGAAGAGGGGTCCTGGGCCACTCAACCCAGCCCTCATCCGCTGCCACCTGCCAGAGTTTCAGATCTTACAGAGGAAACTGCCTCTTATTCGAGAATAATTCAGCTTCTCTCAGCAACCCCCGTGGGCCCTTTTCTCTTTTTTTCTATTCCCCTGGCCCTTGAGCCAGAAGGCCTGCCCGCTGAGGGCATTCCAGACCCACCAGGCCTTGGAGGGAGAAAGTGAGGGTGTTCCTTCTTGGTCCCAGCACCTTGAGTCCTGTCTGGCTTAGGTCGGCCCCAGTGTTGGGTTCAGCTTGTTAGAGGAATGCCCCTCCTAGGCCCCATTGCCTTCCCTGGGGAACTCCCCGCCTCCGACCTCCTCCACCAGCCCGCTGGGATAGGGCTCCCTTTCCTGCCGGCTCCGCTCCTCAGACCCACACTGACTCCTGTCATCTCTGATGCGTATTTGCTGGGTGGGGGTAAGAAGGAGGGAGGGATGAGCAAGACAGTGGTCCCAGGGAAGCAGAACACTTGGGCAGAGTCAGCTGCGATGCCATCCCTTCCCCGCTCATTTCCCCCGGCTGCAGAGGGGATTAGAGGAGGAAGGCAGGCTGCGGTCCAGAAGGTGCGGAATGCTTTGTGCTCCACTTCCTCTCCCGGCATCTCTCTGTCTCCTCTTTCCTCTTTCCCTGCATGAGCCATTGTTGTTCCACTGACTTATTTCCTCTGCACGTGGTGAAGCAGAAATGACCAGCGCTGTTGCCCCCACTGTAAGCCAGTCCTCTGTGTTCAGCCCACAGAGACGGGGCTGAGGAGGGAAACGAGGGGACCTACTTAGAACCAAAGCCAAGGACTGCTAGCCAGTGGAGGAGCTGATGCAGGCAGTTTGTGCTGGAACAGGGGCGGATCAGACAGGCCAAAGGAGAGAAAAGGGAGGTGAGAACACAGGTGTTGGGGGCAACAGTTCCCCCATCCACCCCACCCCTGTTTGGACTCTCTTCACTCTTAAATTTTCTCTGGCTATAGTCTTCAGCCTCATCATTTCTCTCTGCTCTGGTTTCCCAAGTTAAGTACAAAACGGACTGGGATGAAATCAGTGAGACTCCTTTGCTTTGGCCTTCTTGAGCTGCATCACTCAGGGCAGAGGGAGCTTAGGGTAATGTGTTAATAGGGAGGAGGTTAAAGACTCTCAGATAAGCTCAGGGAAACTCTCAGCTTAGAACACTTCATAGCATCCTGCTGTGATCTTCCACCTGCAAAATCAGTGTCCGGGATGCTGCTGCTGCTAAGTCTCTTCAGTCGTGTCTGACTCTGTGTGATCCCATAGACGGCAGCCCATCAGGCTCCCCCATCCCTGGGATTCTCCAGGCAAGAACACTGGAGTGGATTGCCATTTCCTTCTCCAATGCATGAAAGTGAAAAGTGAAAGTGAAGTCGCTCAGTTGTGTCCAACTCTTAGCGACCCCATGGACTGCAGCCTACAAGGCTCCTCCATCCATGGGATTTTCCAGGCAAGAGTACTGGAGTGGGGTGCCATTGCCTTCTCCAGTCAGGGGTGCAAACTAGTACAACTCTTATGGAGAGCAAGTTAGCAATGTCTAAAAAAACAACATATGCATTTACCCAGCAGTCCTGTTTCTAGAAATTTATCCAGAAAATGTACTTCCACAAATACAGAAAGACAGGTGCACAAGGTAATCATTTAAGGCATATTTGTAATAAGGAAATCATTGGAATTATCGATGTCTCTTTGTGTGTGCACTCAGTTGTGTGTGATTCTTTGCGATCCCATGGACTATAGCCAGGCTTCTCTGTCTGTGGGGTTTTCCAGGCAAGAATAGTGGAGCAGGTTGCCATTTCCTACTCCAGGGGATCTTCATGACCCAGGGATCTAAATCATGTCTTCCATGTCTCCTGCGTTGCAGGTGGATTCTTTACCACTGTGCCACCTAGGAAGTCTGGAAACTGTCAATGCCCATCTTTAATAGACACAATGGAGTACTGTGCAGTCAAAAACATGAGTAGGAGCTCTATGAACTGATATGTGATACCTAGGATATGCTATTAAGTAAAAACAGCAAGATGCAAAAGAGTGTGCATGCATAGTACGCCATCTTTGGGTTGAGGAAGTGGGAGAAATACGGCTTTTTTTTTTTTTTTGCAAACTGATACATGCATACACACAGGAAGGATAAACCAGAAATTAATTAAAATGGTTACCTATAGGGGGTAGGTAGAAACATGTTAGAGAGGCTAGCGATTGGCACAAAACTTTACTGATACCTTTTTAGACTGTTTTGAATTTTGAACCAGGTAAATTTTATGTATTCACAAATTAAATTAGATAAAAAAGAAAGAAAAAAGCAGACTCTAAAGCTGACTGCAACAGAAATAAAGATCCTAACTGAATATCAATTTGATTACAAATAAGAGAGTTAATTCTAGTAGTTTTTTAGTTTGGTGCCCTGACTATATCTATATTGAAATGTATATTCTAAGGATAAAAAGAACTGCAAAAAATCTCAGAGAACTTTGTGGTAGTTAGACTGTTATTTGATGTCATCAGCCTGAAATGTTGAAAAACCTAGTAAGAAATAAGGCAGGCATCTCTGGATGTTAGCAACAAAAAAAAAAAAAAAAACCTGCTGGGGTAGAATGAGAGTCATTCTCCATGACAACTGAGACTTCAAAAAAGTGAATTATTAAAAAAAACATTAAAATTGTGTGTTTGGAGAGAAGGGTAGGGAGGCTGAAACCTCTTTGGATTTAAAGAGGTATTTTAGTCAAATACAATGCATAAACCTTAATTGGATCTTGGGTCAGAAAAAAAAATAAAAGGACGTTAAAAGAGATTCTGGGACAACTGGGAAATTTTTAATATAGATATTAGATGACATGTAATTATTGTTAATCTTTAAAGGTGTGCTAATGGCCATGATAATGATTTTATAAGAGAATATATTTATGCAAAAGTATTCAAGGGCACAGTGTCTGCAAGTGGTTTTCAAATGGTTCAGCAAACATAAGTGTGTGTGTATGTGTGTGTGTATTTATATACATCAGGAGGGCACACAAGATGCTAACTATTGGTGAATCTAAGTGAAGGGTCTGGAGTTGTTTATTGCACTGTTTTTTTCAACATTTCACATTTGAAATGTTTCCTAACACCAAGGTAGGGAGAGAAGTACATGCCAGGGAGGACCCTTGGATTCCTAGATTCCCTCACTCACCCCTGTGACTGAACCAACAGCGCGTCTGCTCTCAGCTCCCTCGCTGGCACACAGCACCCTCCGGGAAGTTTTTGTTTTCCCCTCACCGCCTTAGCATCAGGCTCTTCTTTCTGGGTGGGAGCAGCTCGGGCAGCCTGGAGTAGCAGGTGGACGCAGGCGCTTGCCCGTGGGGCTGCGATCTGCCGGGGAGGCCAGGGGGGCTGAGGCTTCCAGAACCACCGCCTGCCCTCTGAGAATGGCCCTCCGTGTAAGAGGAGGGACCCGCCACAGTTCAGAAGTTGCTTCTGCCAACCTTTCACCTCCCTTCGGAATTCTGCAATGAGGTGCCTCTGAGGGAACCCAGCTGTGCCTTCCCTGAGCCTTCTAGATGGGCTAAGCAGGGTCCCCTGCTGGAGACAGCACAGGGGCTGCACGGTCACTAACCCAAATCACGTGCTGTCACCGCTGCCTTCAGCCTGGCTCTAACTCCGGAGAGAGAGCAGGTTTCCAGGACTGCCTGCATTCTCCTCTCTTCTCTCTTCTCCCTGGGTACCCTGGGGCTTAGGTCCTGTGTGCTCAGGGCCCTTCTCAGGTAGGAGAGGACTCTGGATCCTTCAGTCAGTTCCCCTCTGTCTTGCTTGAGGAGCCTGAAAGAGCAGCAGCCAGGAAGTTGGAAGGGGCACACAGGGACGGGTTTGTTCTATGTGTTGCCAGAACTGCCAGAAGAACTCGGGACTGGGAGTCAGAAAACTGGTGATCTGGGCTTATGACTACTGAGTGACCTTGACTGAGGCAGGTGACGTCTCTGGGCCTTAATCGCTCCCACTGTAAAATGAAACCAAGGTTGGACAAACAGGCATTTCTGGTTCAAGGCTCCTTTTCTACAAAGAGGGAAAACTCAACACCCAAACCAAGCTGTTTTATCATAGAGTCTAGCACAATGTAACATCCTGTAGCTAAGTTCCATCCTTCTTCCCAGGATGACCAGTTGTAAGGAGACCTAAAAGCATCTGCCTTGTGGACAGCCACACTCTCCAGGTCTTGGAGTAGAACAGAGTTCTTAGATTCCCCATCACCACTGGCCTGAAAGTTAATTGAGTACATACTCAGCGCCTCCAAGGCCACAGTTCTGTTATGTCCTAAACCAGACATTAAGAAAGATTGGCTGGAGATACAGAAATCCAAGACTTCAAGGAGTTTACTTAGTTCCTAAGAAACATGCTTCCCCCAGAGAGTTATTAGGTCAAACTATATAAAATTGCCAGTTTGCAACTTCTTTTGACCTATAAAAGGCAATTTAATATGATTCAAATTAACGTTAATATTATTAAACACTGGAAGTCAGGAACTCCAGTCAGTACTATGGAATGGAGAGATGAGATTTCCATCTGAACAATGGATTGGGTTTAGAGAAATTTGGGTAGAGTCACCAGCTGCTAGACCGGTTTGTCCTCTCTCTCAATCCAGGCTTTTAGCCCTGGAGGTAGACACATTAGCCAGGTCCTTGTCCAGACTCTAGTTGAGATTTCAGCAGTAGTTTTCCTGGTAACTGGCCAGGGCAGTTGCCCGTGGGTAGAGAGGAGAGTGCTGTCCATCTGTAGTTGACTATCCTGTGCCCTGCTTCATATCTGCAGAGTTGGGAATGGAGGAAACTAAGAAAGGAAGAAATAGGAAATATCGATCTAATTCTCCCCCTCTGGTGGCAGACCGCAGTGGGACACACACCTGAATCCTCATCTGGCACAGGATGCTGGGAGCTGAAGGAATTAGTAGGAATGTGGAGGCCAGAATTTGACAGGTCTGGAGACCTGGAGAATCCCAGGGACGGGGGAGCCTAGTGGGCTGCCATCCATGGGGTCGCACAGAGTTGGACACGACTGAAGTGACTTAGCAGCAGCAGCAGCACCCCATCCTTAGAGGAGGTAATTGCCAAATAGGATTGGGATGAGGAGAGAAAACAGCTTTGATGGAGGAGAGGATGGGGGAGGATGGGTGGATTGGGAGGAAGGGCTGTCTGCATGTGGCCCAGGACTCAGCATCATGGAGAGTCAGGCGCTCTAGCAGGTGAAGGGAGGCTGTCTGCTTCCTCCTGCTGGGATGCATCCCGTCCTTTGTCTGAGCCGGCGCCCAGGTCTCAGGGAGGTGGCATCCGGCCTCAGCTGCAGCCTGCTGCCTGCCTGCTCTCCTGGTACCGTGGACCTTTAGGATGATTTTTTTGATGTTCCCTCCCCGCTGTCTATACGGCAGCCTTCTTTGTGGGAAGCACTTGTAGGACATCTGTTGGAATGCTAGAATGGGCACAGCTGGCATCCAAGCTTTCAGGGGCTTTCTGACCTTGGTACAGGGGAGGTTGGTCACCAGGCTTTGGGCTGGGGAGGTTTTATTTTGTTGAGCCAGAGCATTTGAGATGGATCGAGCTGGAGAAATGGTCCAATTTCCCTTTATCCCAAGTGAGAAAACTGAAACCTAGAGACTTGTCCAAGAACACTGGACTAGTTGGAGGCCAAGCCCAGTTCTCCCCACTCCACGCCTGCGACTGGGCCCCTGGGCCCCTCCATGCGTTTCTGCGTGAGCCAGATGGATGTCGAATCGCCTTGGTACCCACTTTCTCTACCCGTGTAATTGGGACAATTATTCTAGCCCCTCTTGGGATGATGTGCAGCGTGAGATCATGTACGAGAAGCTTTTTCGAAGAAAGATGCCAGAAACCATAGAGTTGCTGTGCCGTGATTGTTACTGTTGCTGTTATTAGCAATTAAGGTTATTAGGACTAGAGAAAATGCAAAGGAGAAGTGCTTTGGCGCCACCCTTATCACTGTAGCTTCTCACGGGCCTGAGCTTTTCTCTTGGTCCTTTCCACATCCCTTCTCAGGCACCCGGGCCTTGAGCTGGGAAAGGCAGAGTAATGCGGAGCAGAAGCAGAGTCCTGGAAAAGGGTGGGCAGAGCCCTCCTCCTGCCTGGGTATCCCCAGCTCTACCCTTTTTTCAGAATGTGGACTCTTGGAAGGAGTGTGGAGGGAAAACACTCTGACCTTCACTTCTTCCTTGGCAGCTGACTAGCCTGGGTTGGCTGGGAGCTCTGATTTAGGGGCTAAGAATCAGCAGAGTCGAGCCACTTGTAATAGGACAGGACAGATTGATTTTATGGCCAGAGCCTATCTGTCATTCATTTGCTGGTTCATTTATTCACTTGTTCATTCAGCACACATAAAATGAGCACAAACTGTGTCTCAGGCGCGGTGTTAGAATTTGGGAAGGAGCGGTGTCCAGAAGGCAGGCAAGGACTAAGCATCGCCTACTTTCAGCTCGAGGACAAGTGAGCCGAGCCTGGGCACCCACAGCAAGCCCTGATCGTGGCAGTGTTCCTGAGAACTTGCATTTGTGTCCTTGAAGTATACCTTTAACCCCTGAGCTCAGGAAGATCAGGCTTAGATTCCGTGATGGACTGAGCTGGGAGGGGCACCCCTGTGTCACTGATAGGACTGGCCTGATGAGGACGGACTTGCCCTTGTCCTTTGTCTTCTGGGCCAGGGCCTGGTGCTGGAGCTGGGTGTTTGTCCAGCCTGGTATACCCAGTCCTTGGGCTGGCATGCCAGTGTTGTCCGACTTTGCAATCCCCTGCTTACATTCTCAGAATCTGATGGGAGATATTCTGTTGCTAGGATGTGCAGAGAGATCTGAATGGAACCTTTGAAAGAAAAAATAAACATCTAGAGAAGCCCCCCAGTTTCTCCTCCAATCTTTATTTCTTTTTTTTTTTTCAATCTTTATTTCTCATTTCAGCCCTTCCACCCTACTTGGCAGGGTGATATTGAAGGATAGTTCAGTTCAGTTCAGTCACTCAGTCGTGTCCAACTCTTTGCGACCCCATGGACCGCAGGACTCCAGGCCTCCCTGTCCATCACCAACTCCCGGAGTCCACCCAAACCCATGTCCATCGAGTAGGTGATGCCATCCAACCATCTCATCCTCTGTCATTCCCTTCTCCTCCTGCCCTCAATCTTTCCCAGCATCAGGGTCTTTTCAAATGAGTCAGCTCTTTGCATCAGATGGTCAAAGTATTGGCGTTTCAGCTTCAACATCGATCCTTCCAGTGAATACCCAGGACTGGTCTCCTTTAGAATGGACTGGTTGGACCTCCTTGCAGTCCCAGGGACTGTCAAGAATCTTCTCCAACACCACAGTTCAAAAGCATCAGTTCTTCAGCGCTCAGCTTTCTTTATAGTCCAACTCTCACATCCATACATGACCACTGGAAAAACCATAGCCTTGACTAGACGGACCTTTGTTGGCAAAGTGATGTCTCTGCTTTTAAATATGCTGTCTAAGTTGGTCATAACTTTCCTTCCAAGGAGCAAGTGTCTTTTAATTTCATGGCTGCAGTCACAATCTGCAGTGACTTTGGAGCCCCAAAAAATAAAGTCAGCCACTGTTTCCCCATCTATTTGCCACGAAGTGATGGGACTGGATGCCATGATCTTAGTTTTCTGAATGTTGAGCTTAAAGGATAAGACAGTGGATTTAGATTCGATGCATGTTATGCACATCTTCATTGAACCTCAGCTTTCCCATCTTTAAAGTGTGCATAAGATCATCTTTCCTTATCTACCCTGTAAAGTGTTGTGATGGACAAATGAGACATGGTGGATGACAGCGTTGGGTAAACGCCAAAGTGCTGGATGTACGTAAGGCTTATTACTCCAGTGCCCCTCCTCGTTTTCCAGTTTGCATTTCGGTCCTTTCTGCTGCCCAGTCCTCTGATCCTGCTCGCCAGTGTGTCCTTCTCTGAGCTCTCACTTCCACTGCAGATTCTGCTCTTACCATGTCTTCTCTACTTGCCTAGATCAAGATCTAAAATAACTCTTGTTGCATCTTAAATGATAACAACAGTAAAAAGTGATAGTCTAGTTATGTGCTAGGTATTAAATTTGGATTATCTCATTTAATATTCTTAGTTGACGATGAAGTCAGTACTAGTATTATCTTCATTTTACAGATTAGTAAAGATGTTCATAAAACACAGGCTGAGGTCCAGCCCTAGTTTAGCCTATCTCTGAATTTCCTCTTTCTACTGCTCAATGACTGACTGGCTGACAAGAACAGGGAGAGATTTGACAGCATTTATTGAATGTCGACTAAATATGCTGCTTTCAAATTATGTCACAACAACCACCATCGGAGACAGTTACTGGATTTGTCTTAGACATCATCTGGTTGCAGAATAGAAACCAGTCCAAAAAAGCAAAAGAGGACTCTAGTAGGTTACAGAGAAATATCACAGAATTAGCAGCAAGAGGTGCAGCTTCCATGTGGACAGCATCTCTCCTCTGCCCCCCAGTCCACATGCACAGCTCTCATCGTGGTTCACCAAGCAGCAGTTTCAGTGTCCAGACTGATGACCTTCCTGCTTAGCTCTGCAAAGTAAATTAACTCAAGTTTCTCAGCCCAAATATCAAGAGATGTTGATTTCCAGATCAGATCTGATGTCCATCCCTGCTAATTATCTGTGATCCGTGTGGCCTGCTTGAGGAGAGTGTGGACTAATCAAATCATGAACACCCAGGCCTGTCCCTCCGACAGTGGCTGTGGGTGGGAGCAGATGTTTCTCGAGGGGAAGTCCTTGACCTTAGACGGATGCAAACCTACCAAGCTGTTTATCACAGAAGACTGTCCCAACGGATGTCATAGAGGTGACACCCTGCCGCAGCCCCTAAAGAAGAGATGAGTCATTTGTCCTAGAATCTGCATGTTCAGGTGGGCCTGGAAAGATAAGAATACCATTTTTGAACCCTGCTATGTGCCAGGAATTTTGTGTGTATTATCTTTCAACCTTACAACATGTCATTGTTTTCATTTTATAAATTAGAAAGCTAATACTCAGCAAGCCAAGTGTCTTACCCAGAGGTCCTCTGGTTGGTTTGGGCTGGGCCAACGTTTGACCCAGGCCTGTCTGACAGTAAGACCCTTTCTATTAACCAAAACTCACCAAAGATGACTATTTGATGTTGATTCTGCTGTGATGTATGCTCCATGAGGGCAAAGATCTTAGTCTTTTTGTTCACTGATATATCCCACCTAAAACAGTATGTGGCTCATAGTAAATGCTCAATTAAAACGTCATCAAATGAATTTTGTTTTAGTATCTTCTATACCCCGGGCTTCCCATGGTCAGAGGGAAAAGGGTAATATTCTAACTGTTGAGAATGGGCCACTGAGTTAACTAGGGTAGCCCACTGGGTGTGCCTCTGGTCCCTAACTCAACTCTCCTTTGACAGGGGACTTTAGGAAGAGTCCCTCAACATAGAGCACTCTAAAGGTTGGTATAGCTCTATCTCCATCTGTGTTTCCTGTCCTGTACACCTGATCCAAGACATTTAGCCCTGTGAAGAAGGCAGGTGAAAGGAGGTTTCCCTAACGCTAGAAAATTCACTTACTGAAGCAGGACATAGAATGCCAGGGAAAATAATGCTAATTTCCACTGGGTTTTCAGCCCCATGGTTCAGTTTACCAAATCCTGGATTTCTTCCCATGCCTTTCTGTATAGCAGTGCCTTCTGCCCTCAGTCACCCAGACAGTGTTCCCAATTCCAGGTTTGGGAGAGTCAGATGGAACTGGGTTCAAGTCGGCCTTCCCATCCTTGTGACCATGGACAAATTTTTCATGTGACTGGACTCAATTTTCTCTGGAAAAGAGGATTATTTATTAATAAAGAGTGATCCATGTTCTAAGGGCCTGGCCCGAAGTAGGTCCTCATTGACTTTTGATTTTACCCCTTCCGTCCCTCCAGTTCTCCCTTCCTTCTCCATGGATCCTGGCTCAAACCTGCCCACCTGCTCCCTGCCAACCTTTGGGCACAGTACCTTTGGGGTCAGAGCCCACTGTCCCCAAGTCACTGAAAGGCCCGGAGGCCCCCGCTTCCTACAGCTCTCCACCAAATGGCTTCACGGGCTGACTGAGGACTCCGTGGTTTCCACATGGCAGCAGTTCCAAAATCGTGCTTGACCCTTGTACAGCAAGAGTCCTGGCAAAATAAGGAGGAGTGGCAGGGGGAGAGCTACAGTCCCCTCATTTTGTTTGCTCCTGCCCTGCATTGCTTCCCCTGGAGGTAGATGCTGGAAGAGCCATGCTGGGAAATCTCTTGTAGGAGCAGGAATGGGTGACAGTGCTCTACTTGCTTGTAGCAGCTGTGGCCTGAGGATGCCATCGCTATTTGG
Organism: Bos mutus; assembly: GCF_027580195.1. Taxonomy (NCBI): domain Eukaryota; kingdom Metazoa; phylum Chordata; class Mammalia; order Artiodactyla; family Bovidae; genus Bos; species Bos mutus. The sequence continues at coordinate 838,939 of NC_091632.1, forward strand.
TCGGGCAGATCATTTGCCAGCTGCCCCTGGAATTGAGCAGGCTGCTTAATAAACAGGTAGGAGAGTCCCAGTCTGGGATCGCCTCCTCTCTCTCCAGCACGCACCCACACAGAGACTTTAGCTGTTGTGAAGTGCCAGCCTGGCCAAGGTAAGGCACGAACCAGCATTTGCTCTCCTGAGCTGGAAGGGGCGTGGCAGGGAGAGACTGGGCTCTTGCTTCTGCTTCCTGTGGATTACTTAAGTGCTCCAGGCTCTTTTGGAGTGGAGGAGATAGGTTCTCCAGCTGCCTCCTAGTCTCTCAGGGATGGCATCCTGTGATGGGAGATGCTTTCAGAAGAAGTGAGCATGTGAGTCGTAACCGAGTTCATGTGAGCAGGCCTATGGCAGCGTGGTTGCTGGGATAGATCAACTTGTCAGTTCTGGCTACAGCATCCGCTTAGCCCACGCACAGCCTGTGAGCCAGGACTGGTGCCCTACCTCTGTTTAGCCAGTGTTTAGCATAGTCCTTGGAGAAGGCAATGGCACCCTACTCCAGTACTCTTGCCTGGAAAATCCCATGGACGGAGGAGCCTGGTAGGCTGCAGTCCAGGGGTCTCAAAGAGTCGGACACGACTGAGCGACTTCACTTTCACTTTTCAGTTTCATGCATTGGAGAAGGAAATGGCAACCCACTCCAGTGTTCTTGCCTGGAGAATCCCAGCGACAGGGGAGCCTGGTGGGCTGCTGTCTCTGGGGTCGCACAGAGTTGGACACGACTGAAGCGACTTAGCAGCAGCAGCAGCAGCATAGTCCTTGGGCTTCCCAGGTAGCTCAGCTGGTAAAAAAAATCCGCCTGCAATGCAGGAGACCTCGGTTCAATTCCTGGGTCAAGAAGATCCCCTGGAGAAGGGATAGGGTACCCACTCCAGTATTCTTGGGCTTCCCAGCTGGCTCAGACAACAAAGAATCCACCTGCGATCCGGGAGACCTGGGTTCGATCCCTGGGTTGGGAAGATCCCCTGGAGGAGGGCATGGCAACCTACTCCAGTATTCTTGCCTAGAGAATCCCCATGGACAGAGGAGCCTGGCAGGTTACAGTTCATGGGGTCACAAAGAGTTGGATATGACTGAGCAACTAAGCACAGCGCAGTAAAGTCCCTGGTTCTTTACTGGATGATCATCAGTAAACGTTGGATGGATGAATAACTGAATAAACAAATAGAAATTTTTCTTCAGAGTCAAGGTCACAGCAGAGTTTACCTTTTTTCTTCCCAGGGTCATCATCCCTGTTCAGCATTTCATCATGTCATGCTGAATAATTGCAAAGGACTCCTAATGATGGACAGGGTGGTCTAGAAGGACAAATTACAGATTAGAAGTCGGGAGACCTGGAACTTCAACTATTTAAGTTGCTTTATCACTTTAAGGATAAATCATGTATAAAATGAATAGTTTGGCCTAAACATACTTTGAGGAGATTTTAACTCCCAATTCTCTGCCTCCTCCTGCCTAAACAACCCTGCAGATTAATTATAGTTGGTTACCAAATTTTAAAAATAAGATTCACCATAGAAATCCAAATTTCTTGCTTCTCAAAAAGTGGAAGCTCTCACAAAAGTTCCACCTTTTTTCCATGGCAACAGTTAGCAGGAGCTAAGTAACCGCTGCCCTGTTCAGACAGCGTCTGCGTTCCCGTTTGCCACAGACGCCTCCTCTCCCTGCTGCCTAATGCTCGGGCTGCTTCACTCGTTTTTGTGGCTGCCTGGTCCATGGAGGCATGTTAATTTGCAGACCTTGAATGGGGAAAACAAAACCTCGAAGGGTGGAGGGAGAGGCAGCTAGGATGGGGTGGCAGCTCAGTTGGGCTTAGGTGCAGAGAAGAGGGGATCTTCCTGGGAGGCGGTGGCAGGGATGCGAATGGGAACAGTGGCCAGTGCCCCAGGAGACTGCTTAGGGACTTGGCCTTCAAGAATTGTTAAGGCCTTGCCTGAGGAAGCCGTCCCTCTTCACCAGTTTCCTTTTTCTTGGACGCCTGCCGGGAGTTTGGAAGGCTCCCTAGGGCCTCCTTGGTATAACTGTATCTGCCACTACACGGTAGGGAGCTCAGGGCTCCATCTAAGAACCTTGCAAGGCTGGTAATTCCCTTTGCACTTCTTTCTGTTGTCCACCTTCTGTTAGTATTTTGGTCACACAACAGTTCACCCTGTTGGAGTAAATACAACATGAGGCAACCCAGGATCCCAGCTATATTCCTATCGGTGAAGTGCCTGTTCTCCTGTTAACTTACTCAGCTTATCTCATGCACCTGTTGCTATAAACAGCAGTACTTCAGACCTCCTCAGGGCTGGCTGATCCCAGAGTCCTTTGTCTAACTTGGAGCTTACTTGTGCCCCAGTGTGAGTCAGGGCTGTTTCTCACTCAGCTCCTTAATCATCCTGTCTGAGCCCTAGGCAACTCTGCCTTCTCTGTTACCCTAAGCAGGCAGAACCTTCTTTGCATACCCATTCATAGAATTTGTTTTTCCTACTTTCTGGTTTGCATGCTCTTGTTTTAATTAATTAATTTCTTTTTGGCTGTGCTGGGTCTTCGTTGCTGCGTGCAGGCTTTCTCTAGTTGCAGCGAGTGGGGGCTTCTCATTGTGGTGGCTTCTCTTGTTTCGAGGCACAAACTCTAGGGTGTGTGGGCTTCTGTAGTTGTGGCTCACAGGCTCAGTAGTTGGGGCTCAGGGCTCTAGAGTGCTGGCTCAGCAGTGGCGCATGGGCTTAGCTGCCCTGCTGCAGCATGTGGAATCCTCCCAGACCAGGGATCAAACCAGTGTCCCCTGCACTGGACCTCTAGGGAAATCCTACATGCTTTCCTTAAGGCAGAAGTAAGATTTCCATAAGTCCAAAGATAATTGTTAACATTCTGGTATATTCTCTTTATTCTTTTATATATGTTTGTGACTCTACACATTTTTTAAACAAAATTGGGGATAGTTTGAATATCAAGTTTCTGATTCAGATTTTTTCCAACTCAATACTATATCATGAGCATTTTCTTACAGCCTCAGGAATTGGCCACAAGTCAGTCACAAATATGGTTCTTGGAATCTGATGATAGTAGGCAACCTGAAGTGAAAGATTGATGTGATTTTGGAAGGAAAATAAAGATACTGATGCTTGCATCCTTTGTCTTGAAAGTTGACAGTCTGGAGCCAACCTAGGCTGGGCACAGGGGTCTGAACCTGGGATGGAAAGATCAGAAGAGGGAAAAAGCCTGGAACCCTTGAATTGCCTTTGAAAATTCCTTCTCTCTGTGTGTTTGGATCCCACATGAAGGTTCAGGCCAACTTGTGTTTGAAGTAAGAGTTTAAAATGTAAAGTGGCTTTTACACAGGCTCAGCTAGGGGTAGGCCTTTCTGGAAGAAGATGTGGAATACCGTAAGTCAAGTCCCTATAAAGCTGTGAGTGGAGTTACTCTTAATGGCAGAACGGCTGACTTCTCCTGCTGAGTTTGGTCCCTTATACTAGCCCCCTGGTTTGAAAGAACTGTAATGGCTTTTCCTGTCTTCTTTCTCTTGAGTTTATCTCGGGCTATATTTTTAAAGAAAGAAACTTTGTTTTTTCTTTTGATTTTAAATAATCATCCAAGCCTGGGTCAGGGAGGGGCAGAGAAAAAGGAGTTAGGAAGAGCAAGAGGCTGTCACCACCACCAAAATTAGCGAATATAGCGCTGGGGACAAAGACAAGGTCTGGTGAGTGCCTCTGATGGAGACAGAGAGTCCCTGTGCTTTTGGTAGGCAGCTCAACACCCCTCAACAGTTGGGATGCTTTGAAATGACAGCCTGAGATGTCAGCCTCTTAAAAGTTGTACCAACCAGCAATTATACATTTAAGAGTGACAAAGAGTCTTGATGACCATCATGATGAATGTAGGCTTATCTGAATAATATTGGTACATGTTCAGCGTAGGCTCGAGGGCTGGGACATGAAGTCTTGGTTCACCCATGAGTTGGTGCCGCCTCCCTGTGTGACTCGGGAAGCCTTCCACTATTGTCTCCTGGCCCACAGGGAGGTTTCACCCTTGCACTTTCCTCTTTCCTAAGGAGGTTTCATCCTTAACCTTCCTCCTTCCTCCCATCTAGGGAGATAGATGAGGGAAATGGAGGGAGATGCTTTGGTTTCCATTACAAAACAGGGGAATCTTTGTTATTCTGTCTTCTATTCCGTTTACTCCAGAACCTCTTGCCATAACAGAGGAAGATAACAGACTGGGTGTTATCATCACACGTGTCACCCAGCTTCTGAACTTCATCTTTTTCATCCTCCTTAAAATATCAGATAATATAATTTTGAATACCTTACAGGGTCATTACAAGAATCGCATGAGATAATGGGTGTGACAGTCCTTTAAGGTAGAGGGCCTACAAATATATAATTATTTACGAAGATTCTTGAATGAGGAAGTCCCTCCTCACCTGACTCCTCTGAGGTTGCTGCTGCTAAGTCACTTCAGTCATGTCCGACTCTGTGCGGCCCCATAGACGGCAGCCCACCAGGCTCCCCCATCCCTGGGATTCTCCAGGCAAGAACACTGGAGTGGGTTGCCATTTCCTTCTCCAATGCATGAAAGAGAAAAGTGAAAGTGAAGTCGCTCAGTCGTGTCTGACTCTTTGCCACCCCATGGACTTCAGCCCACCAGTCTCCTCCGTCCGTGGGATTTTCCAGGCAAGCGTACTGGAGTGGGTGGCCATTGCCTTCTCCACCTCTGAGGTTAGGAAGGCCTTCTTCCAGCTCATCTAAAATTTGAACCCTCTTTCTTGGGTAGGTGCTGTACCTCAGCTGTAGGTGGAAGGTGAGATGCAGCAAGTGTGAAAGATTTGTTCAAAGTGGGTGAAAAAGCTGGAACTCTAAAAAGAGCCCCTTAATTGAGTTCCACTCTTGACCATGCCACTAGCTAACAGCATGACTTTGAGCAAGCCCCTTAACCTTTGACCCTCATTTGCCATCTGTTTCTAACCGTAAGGATTATTAATAATCTAGGAGGACAGTGTAGAATGTAAACAGAAGTGTTCTGAGAAATTAAAAGCACTATACATGTGTGATAGTACACTATTAGAGCTCAGATGTGTTCCTGAAGATGTCAAGGGGAACCCGTGTTTGATTAAGATTACACATCCTAGAATCCTATTATATCAGAATCTGCCTGCAATGCAGGAGACCTGGGTTCAGTCCCTGGGTCTGGAAGATCCCCTGGAGAAGGGAAAGGCTACCCACTGCAGTATTCGCCTGGAGAATTCCATGGACAGAGGAGCCTGGTGGGCTGCAGTCCATGGATTGCAGAGTCAGATGTGACTGAGCAGCTAACAGACAACAGTACCTCGTATCAGCACTGGAAGGGGCTATCGCTCAACTCCCTGTTTTACAGACCATAAGAAACTGAGTCCAAGCAGTCCCCCCTTGTACCCTGACCAGGCCGCACTCTACGACTCTGGTTCCCCACATGGGTGGCCCTTCTATTTTAGGTCTCCCACATCCCAGTACTGCCGAAGGAAATGGCAACCCGCTCCAGTATTCTTGCCTAGAGAATCCTGAGGACAGAGGAGCCTGGTGGGCTGCTGTCCATAGGGTCGAACAGAGTCGGACACGACTGAAGCGAGGCAGCAGCAGCAGCAGCAGCATCCCAGGACAGATGGAAGACCATTCACTCTGTGTACCTTAGTGTCCTGCGTTAAAGCCTCTCCAATTTGCCACGCCCTTCCCTTCCACCGGGATGGGAGGTGCCTTTCATGCTAACATCTCAGAGTTGCCCAGATATTTGTCCTTCCTCTCTGACATCATGCATCCACCGATCATCAGCGTTCATGCCGTGGGCATGCCGGGCAGAACGGGGAGCCGGCGGTCCGGGCAGCTTCGGATCGGGGCTGGAAGGAACGGGGCTGAGCTCGCAGTGTGGAGGAGGCCGGGGATGGCGGGCGGGGACCTGGGGGGCGCCCGAGGGGAGGTGGAGAGCAGGTCCCGGGCGCGCCGCGGTGAGTCACGGCTCCTCTGGGCTACGGCGGGTGGGGCCGCCCGCCTTCTCCGGGCTCGGCGGGCCGGGCATCCGCTGCCCCGGGCGCCCCCGGGTTGGGCGCCGGACGCGGGCAGGGACTGGACGGGGCGGCGCGGGGCCTCCCCTGGGCTCCGCCCGAGACGGGCAAACGGGCGGGGACCTGCGCGGGCCGGGGCGCTGCGGCTCCTAGCCCCCACCCCGGGGCCCGCCCTGCGGAGCCCCGTGCCTGGGTGAGGCTCTGGCGGCGGAGGACCCGGAGTCTCTGTGGGGGCTCCCCTGAGCCAGTTCGCTCTGCGCCCCAGAGGACACTGGCGTTTCGGCTTCCTCTGTCCCCGGTTACTGTCTCCCGGCACTGTAAGATGAAATGCCTCCCTTCACCTCTCTCCACCCGGAGCCGGAGACCAGGTCCCTGCTGAGCTCTCCCTCCCACCTTCTTTCCCAGCCCCTGCCGCTTTCTGGCTCTCAGGTCTCTAGAGGAATAATGCAGATCCGAACTTCTGCCCTGCTTCCCTACCACCCCACCCCCGAAAATCAGAATTGCTACGTTGGTTGATAATGTTATTAGCTAACATGGTCAAATGAGTATATTCACTGTGTTGCTAAATGGCAATTTTAGACTGTGAAATTGATAACAGAAGGGCACATCTAAGAGCTGCTGGCTTTTGGGAGATCGATGACTTTCTTTGATCATGCAGATTACAAATGTTGCAGGCAGAAATAGTGGAAACATACCTCTCTCTCTGATCTCTACCTCAGTTTTTTTCTTCCTTTTATTTCTCTGATGCACAAAAATGAATGGTTCATGATACATTTTCTTCACTGGTTTATGCATGTCTCTCTTTTACTATTTATGTTAATATATTAATGTACCCGTTGAAGGCACCACCCAGTCCAAAAATGTTGAACTCGTCACCCAGTCCAAAAACGAGATCCTGCCCATATTTTGCATCCACCTATGCGCCCTTTCTCGGAGAAGGCAATGGCACCCTACTCCAGTACTCTTGCCTGGAAAATCCCATGGATGGAGGAGCCTGGTAGGCTGCAGTCCATGGGGTCGCTAAGAGTCAGACATGACTGAGCGACTTCACTTTCACTTCTCACTTTCATGCATTGGAGAAGGAAATGGCAACCCACTCCAGTGTTCTTGCCTGGAGAATCCCAGGGACGGTGGAGCCTGGTGGGCTGCCGTCTATGGGGTCGCACAGAGTCGGACACGACTGAAGTGACTTAGCAGCAGCATGCGCCCTTTCCATGCTAGCCCCTTACCTTATCACCTATCTCAACCACTATCCAGAATTTTGTGTTTACCATTCTTTTCATAAACCTATGTATGCCTAATCAAATATATTATTTAATCTTAGTTCATATTCTTTATTTAAAATATATACTGTGTACAGTCTTCTGGAGCTTATTTTTGTTCAATATTATAATACTAAGATTTGTCCCTGTTAAGTGTAGCTGCTGCTGCTGCTAAGTCGATTCAGTCGTGTCCGACTCTGTGTGACCCCATAGATGGCAGCCCACCAGGCTCCACCATCCCTGGGATTCTCCAGGCAAGAACACTGGAGTGGGTTGCCATTTCCTTCTCCAATGCAGGAAAGTGAGAAGTGAAAGTGAAGTCGCTCAGTCGTGTCTGACTCTTCGAGACCCCATGGACTGCAGCCCACCAGGCTCCTCTGTCCATGGGACTCTCCAGGCAAGAGTACTGGAGTGGGGTGCCAGCAGTTCATCCATTTTTACTGTTACATACTCTTTTATTGGTGAAGACTACCACCCTTTTTCACCATAAAGAACAGGATTACCACAGACTTTCTTGTTCATGTTTTCCTGTGCAATTCTCTTCTAGGTATCAGTCTCAGAAGGGAGTTGCTAGGTCTTGGTATGTGAATATTCAGCTTTACAAGATAACGAGAGATTGTTTCCCAGTATGTTTGTAGTGGTTTTGCTTCTAGCAGTAAAGTGTAAGAGTTGCTCTTGGTCCATGTCCTTAGAGTACCTGGTATCATCAGACTTTTAAATTTTTGCCAACTGAATGGTATAAATAGTGTCTCTTTGTTGTTGCTGTTAAGTTGCTAAGTCATGTCCAACTCTTTCCGACCTCATAGATTGCAGCATGCCAGGCTCCCCTGTCCTCCACTATCTCCTGGAGTTTGTTCAGATTCATGTCCGTTGAGTCAGTGATGCTGTCTATGGATATCTCTTAGTGGCCTTGATTTGCATTTCTCTGATTAAGTGAAGTTGAAAAACAAAAATAATACTTCACAGATCAGACCCACAAAAATTGCAAACATTGGAGTTATTGGATATAGAAAAATACAGAATATATTTAATATGTTGAAAGAAATAGGAGAGTATTGAAATAATACAGGGACAGGAAACTCAATTGATGAGGCAGATATTCAAAGAGAACCTCTAAAAATGAAAAAAATACAGTAAAAGAAATTAATATTTATGAATTACTTGAAATAGTATTTTGTGGCCAAAGATAAAATTAATGAGTTGTAAAATATTTCTGAGTAATTACATAGACAATGGAAGATGGAAGAAATGAAGATGGAAAATGCTGAAGAACTATAGAGGCATAGAATATAGAACAGAGACTGGCCAGATAGTAAATATGTTAGGCTTTGTGGTCCACGTGGTCTCTGTTATAACTACTCAACTCTGCTGTTGTAGAGCAGTCACAGACAATATATAAATGAATGGCTGTGGCTGTGTGCCAGTAAAACTTTACTTATAAAAAGAGATAGCAGGTCAGATTTGGCCCAGGTTGTACAGTTTGCCTGCACTGGGAATAGAGCAAAAAGATTCCAATATACACTTACGACAATGTTTAAAGAAGCAATGGTTTAAGAATGGATGAGGTATAATCATTATTTATATACTTTGAGGCCTAAAGAATCCCAAGAAGGATACGTAAAACTCACCATTAGACACACAATAATGAAACTACAAAATACCAGAGATAAATAATTTTTAAAGTAACCAAAAAGATAAATTACTTTAAGGGAATGACAATTAGACTAACAATAGATTTTTCAACTTCAACAATAAAAGCAAGAGGATGGTGAAATAGGATCTTCAAAGTTGTGAAGCAAAAACTGCTAACACAATATTCTGTCGTCAGTGGAAATCTGTGAAGAATGAGGGCAAAATAAAGCCCTTTGTAGACAAACAAAACCAGGTTTCTACCAGTAAGATTTCCATGGAAGCAACTTCTAAGGGAAATAGTTCAAGAAGAAGAAAAATTACCCCAAAGGAAGGTTCAAGGAGGAATGATGAGCAAAGGAAATTGTAAACATGGTGCTAAATCTAAATATTACTCACAAAGAAAATAAGGATGATGGTGTCTAATTTCTAATGATAAAATGAAGCTATACATTAAAATTGCCAGTAACAATAGCATATAAATTGGAAGATAGAGTCCAGGAGTTCTAAGCTCCTAGTGTAGTTTGGGAAGAGGTTAAAGATATTGATTATCAGAAGTTTCTAAGTTAAATGCACATTCTAGGATTCTTAAGCTTTCTAGGCTAACACAAAAACTAGGAATAATGTAACTTCCAAACTAGTGATGGGGATGAAAATGGAAAGAAAGAAAAGAATGAAGATAATAGGAAATGTGTTATTAAAAAAGGTTCAGACTGTGACACAGAAGAAAGTAATAGCTATTACCATTTATTGAGTAGATGCTGTTAGTCATTTTGAATCATTAATCTTCATAATTTCATGTAAAATACAAAGAAGACATTAAAATTTTCAGTTTCTCTTATTACTACATGCCTATGCTTAAAACAAGATCTGGAACTTAGTAAGCACTCATTTGTTGAAGAAAATTAAATGGGAGTGAATACTGATTCCTGTCTAAAGATGAGCAAACTGAGGCTCTGAGAAACATGAGAAAAAGAAACGCAACAGACAGTATGAGAGTGAAACCCGCCTCTTCAGAGGCTGTAACCACACAGGCCCCTCTGTTTTCCTGTCTGTGAAAGTAAGTCAACAGTGCTTGAGCCACAACAGTCGTCGTCGGATGCTCCGTGCCGCCAAATGATGAACACCGTTGCTGGGGGACTTGTGCAGAGTCCAGCCCAGGTGTGTGGACTTCAGCCATACCTACTTTCCCCTCTACCGTGTGCAGACTTGCCCGCTCTTCTCTGATGCAGAAGTGTCCGTATAATAGCTGAGAGCATGAGCTGTGGAGGCAGGCAGACCTGGGTTCATGGCCTGTCCTGACCGCTATAGGACTTTAGTTTGCTGTAGGACCTTGGGCCTCCACTTCTTCAACTGTTTAAAGGGGATGAAAACAGCTATTTAAAAAGGTGAGCTTCCCAGGTGGTGCAGTGGTAAAGAATCCACCTGCCAATGCAGGAGATTGGGTTCGATCCCTGGGTCAGGAAGAACCTCTGGAGTAGGAAATGGCAACCTGGTCGAGTATCCTTGACTATAAAACCCCATGGATAGAGGAGACTGGTGGGTGACAGTCCATGGGGTTGCAAAGGGTGGGGCACGACTGAGCGACTGAGCAAATGCATCTTAAGAAAGGTGGTTGGGCTTCCGGGGTGGTCCGGTGGCTGAGACTCCGCCTGCCAGGGCAGGGAGCATGGTTTGAGCCCTGGTCTGGGACGATCCCACCTGCTGCAGGATGACTAGGCCCATGCACCCACCATAACCACTAAAGCCAATGCGCCCTGGAGCCCACGCTGCACTGCGGGAGAAGCCCGTGTCCCACAGCCCGGGAGGAACTCCTGCTCGCGACAGCTAGAGAAAGGCCACACGCGGCAGTGAAGACCCAGCACAGCCAAAACTAAATAGTCTTTTTTTTTTAAAAAAAAAGGTGTTTGTAAGATTGTGAGACTGCATGCCAATCACTTGGATGGTAGAGATCACAAATTAGGTCCCAGTTTAATATAAGAGAGAGGAGGCGCTTTAGGGAACGCTCAGAAGAGAATCGTTTCTAACACTGGAGTAGAGATGAATCTGGGTGACCTTAAGGTGTTCATTTCTTCCTTAAGCAGAAGCAAGGGAAATACTGCAGTGCGTCGCCACTCACTCTCTGACTGGTGAGCAGGCCTCTAGTGACTCCAGACCCAGCAGTTGAAATGGACTGATTGATAGCATTAACTAATAACCATAGTAATTATGTTTGAGTGCTTACTACGTGGCAGCACTGTGTGCTTTTACAGAGGCTATTTAATGATCTTAAAGTCGTGTGAAGTGTTTTCGGTGGAGTTGCTGTTATTATCCCCATTTTATCCATGCCAAAATGGCAGAACAGAGACATTAACTTTCCCAGCGTCAAGCGGGTAGTGATTGACGGTGGGTCTCGGGTTTGAACCCAGCTTATCACTGCACTATATCTTAAAAGATGACTGAGCAGAAGAGCCCTCGTGTCTGGAAAGCACATTCAAGCTTTCCAGAAGAGCATGGCCCTTGTCAAATTTGGACTTGGATTCCGGCCCTACGTGGCCAGTGAAGTGAAGTCGCTCAGTCGTGTCCGACTCTTTGCGACCCCATGGACTATAGCCCACCAGGCTCCTCCATCCATGAAATTTTCCAGGCAAGAGTACTGGAGTGGGTTGCCATTTCCTTCTCCAGGGGTTCTTTCTGAACCGGGGATCGAACCCAAATATCCCGCATTATAGGCAGACGCTTTTACCATCTGAGCCACCAGGGAAGCCCTGTGGCCAGAGACAAGGTATTTAACCAGTTTTCTTCTTTGTAAAATAAGGGTGGTGGTATCTGCTTCCCAGGTTTGTTGGGAGGATCAAGAGAGGTCATACATGATGTACTCAGAAAGCCTGGGGACCCTCTATTTTCATAGTGAGTCAGGAAGGCCTTAGCTGTGCCTGTTCTAAGCGGAAACTGACGTGCTCTGAGCTGATAATGGGGTGACTTCGGGGGAACGAGTAGATGAAGGCTGACTTTTTTATCTGCTGCTTTAAAGGATGCATTGAGCATTGCCCTGATCACTCTTCTATGCCACCGGCCGCCCCAACACACAGAGCATGGTATTCAGAAAGCCCGGTTTCCCCTCCCCTCGGCATGGCCGCGCCTCCGTGTCAGGATGGTGCGTTGTCTGATGTGCTAGACCCTCCGTGGGCTCTCAGCTCTGTGCGAGTCTGGGGTAGCTGCCCTCTGGGCCACTGGGCCTCTGCCTCCGCTGCCAGGATGGGGCTGAGCTCCCGGTGGCCGCAGCAAGGGGGTTCCACAGTCCTGAGCTACACTGTTTCTTCCCTTCTCACCTCTTTGTACCAACGCTATTCCATTTGCTCTCTCATCTTTTTTTTAAAATTTATTATGGTAAAATACACATAAAATGTACCCTTTTTAACCATTTTTTACATGTATAGTTTCAGTGATATTTATTACACTCACATTGTTTTGCTACCATCACCACTATCAGAGCTTTTCATCATCCCAAATAAAAACTGTACCATTAAACAGCAATCCGTGTACATCACCCAACCCCACCCCCAGCTGAGCCTAGGCAGCCCCACGCTGCTTCCTGTCTCTGTGAATTCGTCTAGAGTAGGCACTTTGCATAAGTGAACTCATGACGTGCTCATCCTTTGTTTCTAACGTTTGTACTTTGCATAACTTTCTCAAGCTTTATTCATGTTGTGACATATATCAGAATTTCATTCCTTTTTAAGGCTGAATGATATTTCATTGTATCGATTCATACACTGTTCAATATGCAACATTTTGTTTATCCATTCATCTGTTGATGAATGCTCCCTTTTCTTTAATCTTTGGACTTCTTTAATCTTTTCTTTCGGCACATCATAATTTGCAGTCATATGGAGAGAGCAGCTTCTTTCCCTGCAGTAGAACACGGAGGGGGTCACTGTCCCAGAGGCTGAGGGCGGGTTCAGCTAAGCGTGCTGTTTGTAAACTCTGCGCTGAAGCCTCTACTGGGTTTCACCCTTCTAGAAGTCTCTTCCCAACAGGTACGTGCTGACATCAGCAAACCCAGAAGTGCTCGTGGGAACAGAGAGCAGAGTTACCTGGGGCAGCAAGCCTGCCTTTGCCGCCTTCCTGGGGACAGAGCCGGCCTTGCCCCAGGGGCGCTGCGTTGTCAGTGCTGTAGGCACAGGTATAGAGATTCTAGAGCAGCTTTGGATCTCCTGTTTATATTCTTGAGTTTTTGTACATTTTGTTTTGTATATTTCTTCTTACCAGTCTGTGTCATTTCTGTCTCCTGCTTGGCAGGTCAGTATTTCTGCGTGTACTATACTATACTCGCAGGGTTTCTGAACAGACATGTGTCCAGTCTTCTTTATTTAGACTTTTGTACCTGGGAGTTCCCTTAGAAGGCTCTCTTCCTTTCTCTGAGTCTTCCCGCCTCCTGTTTTTGTTCTCCCTTCTCTGCTTTCCCTCTTACAACCCCTCGATGCACCAGAGCTTTGGAGCCTTTATCTGGACCACAGTCTGTGTGCCCGAGGTGGCCCTGACTCCGACAGTGACGCATCTTCAGGGTGTCTCACAGCTCCCTCTCACAGGGCGTGGAGCACTATGCTAACCCTCTGAGCTCATCAGGGTAGGAATCTCCCAGCTCCGGTGTCCTGGGCGGGGCCTAAAATTATCTGATTGTTTCATATGGGCTGCTCTCATCTCTTATTCTGGTTTCTGTCCACTTTTTAAATAGGAACTTGTAACGTGTAGTGTGTCTTAGTTTCCAGGCTCTTCCTGTGCTTGTGTGCCTTAACTGAGTCATGTCACCTTTAAGACCATGTGTGATAAAATCTGTAGAAGGACTATCATCAGTCCTGTTTATCTTTTTTACTTTTATTTTTTTAGATTTTAAACTTTTGTTGGGACATAGCCAATTAACAATGTTAATTGTTTGCTAGTCCCCTAGTTTCACGGGACTAGCAAAGGGGTTCAGCCCAACATATACATGTATCCATTCTCCCCCAAACTCCGCTCACATGCAGGCTACCACATAGCATTGAACAGAGTTCCGTGTGCTATACTGTAGGTCCTTGTTGTTTATCCACTTTAAATATATTAATAGCAGTGTGTACTTGTCTATTCCAAACTCCCTAACTATCCCTTCCCACCATAGTCCTGTTTATCCTTAAAGGCTGTTTCAGATCACATCAAAGTGCTTTGAAACTATAAAGCAGTGTGCAGACATTACCACAGTCTTCTTTGACTCTGATGAACTTTTCTGCCTTCCTCCTTGGTTTTCCTGACACCAGTTAACAGAAAACCTCAGGCCAACTCCCCAGATATGGCTGCAAAAGTTGGAGATTCTGGAGAGATCCGAGAAGGGGGAGTATCAGTATCTTCCTGGTACATAGAGGTGGGTTCCAGAACAGGTAGTAAGAAGGGTAAGAACAAGGTAGCCAGAGGTGCCGGGAGCCCCTGACAAAGGGGCGGCCTTGGTGGCCTCCCTTCTGACAAAGCTTTTTAATGCACCTGATACTCCTCCAAAGGCAATGGGCCTTCGGATACGAAAGAAGTAGTCACCTCCCAACCTAATATGAGGTCAGTTACTTACTTTCACTATCTCCTTTTTTCACATGGGAAAATTGAGGCCTAGGAAGAATGGATTTGGATGAAAGTGGCCGAGGGGAGGCGAGTCTAGTGCCGCTCAGGAAGACCCACAGGGGCAGAGCCTGGGGCCGCAGGCAGGTCTGTGCCCAGCCAAGCCCAGCAGGGCCCAGGCCCGCGGGCCGGCCGCTTCGGGTGCAGCCTCCGTCACTTCTGCTTTTCTTCCTTAGGTATTTCTTAGAATCTAGTGACCCAAGGCAGTGTGTCAGGTTGACAGTGACATGTCACTGCCAGCCTGTAAGGCACCTCTATAATGATGTTAGCAAGGTGCTCCCTTCAGATGAACCCAGCCCATGGGTGCATAACCCACCCAGCAAAACTTAGCGTGGCTCATCTCCCAGTGCCTGGCTTACTATGGGCTCATCATTTTCAGGGCACACGTGCACACCCATGTGCTGTATGGAGCAGCTCTGGAAAGCTCCCCTTTGCATATGGTGTGGGTGGGGCCCAGAGTTGGGGGGTAGGGGTTCTGTGAGTGATCTCGTCCTGGCTGCCAGCTGGCCTGCGGGGCCGACCTTGGAGGTGCTGGATACACACAGGTGGATAGGTAAGGGGGGCATTTCCACCCTTCATTTGACGCCTAATGCAGATTTCTTTGCGTTATCTGCCCTGTTTTCCCATATAGACTGCAGTCTTTTTGTCCCAGCGCCCGGCACAGTGTTTGACTCATAGAAGTTTCAGTGTGAAATGAGGGGATTTCCATTAGGCTTTCCCCAAAGGGGAAGCACTGGGGTTCTGGGAGATGTTTGGTCTAGTTGGTAGGAAACACAGAGGATCTGCTCCCTGAAAAGGCAAGGAATTTAACTCTGGAGTGCACTCACTGATAAACCTGCCTCCTAGCTTGTGGCTGGTCAACCCCTGGCCCTACCCTGCTTTGAGAAGCTGGCAGGGCATACATGGTACTTAACCTACAAAGGTCCTACAGTCGCCACTTCTGGGTGTAGAGAATCCTGGTCAGCTCTGTCCTTTCCACCTCTCCAGTGTGAGTCAAGCTGGCAGGAACTCTGGAGGAGGCATCCAAGGGGTTCTTGTACAATGCAGAGAGCTGTCACGAGCATGAAAGGGAATTCCTAGGCCAGGTGGCCCCGTTCAGCTGAGCGCTCCTGCTGGAAAGACGTGGTAGCATTCTGGCACTCGACACTCTTCTGCCCCATCTGGTCCTTTGGAACGAGAATCGGGAGTCCCAACCGAGGGCCTGGGGAGACAGTACACTGATGCTGGTGTGGGAGGTGGCCAGAGGGGTAGGCCTCAGTTCTGGGGAAACACCACCTCTGTGTATCACTTCTGGGTGAAACTCAGGGGCTTCGGAGGGCCTTGCCTTTCCCGGAGCAGCTCACTTACAGCCTGTGTTCTCCTTGCCTCCTAGGTTAGCTTGGCTGGGCATTTGATATAGAAGAGAGGCTGCTCATCTTCCTATGTAATTCCTAGGTTTAACTCTTCCCCGACATGGTGCCTTATCATCCTAAACACAGGGCCTTCACCCTAGCCTCCCCAGGAAGAACGGGACCGATGAAGACTGACCATTTTCTTTCCCCTGTAACCTTCCGTAAACTTCGCTTTGTTTTACCGTACCCCACTCCTGTCTTGGCTCTTGAAACGACTCCAATCAGAAGAAAAAGGCGGTTCACCCTCCTACCCCTCTTTAGGGCCATATTCTGTTTGTTCTCCCGGAAACCATGGCAACCTGGCCTAAGAGGCCACTTCTACCATCTTGGGAGTTAATGTTCCAAAGCCTTGTACTCACAGCTCTGGACTCTCTAATACATTTTTCCAAAGTGGGACAGAAGCCTTCAAATTTTTAGTTCTGCTCGAAGAAAGTTTCAAACAAACCAACCCTTTTGGTTAGGAATGGAAGCAACATTTCCTGCAGGATTTGGAATATGAATGTAGGCAACATTAGCTGGGAATCCTGAAGCTGTGGTCCACGCATTTTTCACTTGCCTCTTTCTTCTTTGACTTTTCATAATTACTCAGTTACTTAGAAGACTGTTGGAGCTGGTTATCTTTTAGCTTGCCCCAACTTTTTTTTCTTTTCTCTCTTGACATGTTTGCTCTGGTGCTACCTTTTAAAGTCCCAAGTTGGGCATCCAGGGAGCTGTGATGATTAACTGCAGGAGCCCGGTAGAAGAATTCCACAGCCTTAGACGGCAAAGTTTCCGTGGCTTCGCTGCTGTGGGACGTCCCCGTGAAGGAATCCTCTTGAGCTGGCTGTTGGAGGAGGGAGGGCGGGAAGCGGGGTAGCCTGTCCTTGGCTCCTCTTTGGACATGGCAGCTTGCAGAGGGAGGGCTCAGGGGCTGAAGCCCTGAAGGGCGGGCGCTGACCTCCCCCCGACACTGGAAAGGATTGTTCTCTGCTGATATGGATCTTAACTGATTTGGAACAGCTGGCCAGGATGTGTGAGACTGGAGAAGCTGGGAAGAGTGCTCCAGCAAATTTTTGCTGAAGCAGATGTTAGACAAATAGTGTGAGATGCCTACAGAGGTCTGGCCCTGCTGGGTTAGGATGCCTTTTGCAGCTCCTCCACTGGTTCCCTCTGCGAATCCTTGAATACTTACTTGCGTAGTGGTAGGGAGAGCTAGGAGAAGGCGACTGTGTCACCAGGGAGCTGAATGTTCGCCTCCATCTGTCTATTCCCAGCCCCAATTTTATAGAATCACAGCGCAATTCAAGTGAAACAGTGGAGCCACTTTGCAGCTTGTGGTTGGGTAGGACTAGCTTATCATGTTCAGTTGTGAATTTTCAGCTTCTGTGGCGGCACAGAGAGGAGCCAGAGTCCAGTTGTGGCCCCAGATGTGTTTTGTATCTGTCTAATCTCCCAGCCTCTTCCTCCATCAGGTCACTTCCTATCTATACTGGATCAGGAACTTGGCTGAGCATACGAAATCCTGATTTCAGTTTGTTACCCGTAGGAATAGTCTCGCATCCTTCCTTTCCCACTGCCTGTGTTAGGGGGTCTTCACTTCTGAGTCCCCAGTGTTTGACTGTGCTTCAAGCATGATTAGATGCTACATATTCGACTTAGCCGGGCTTCCCTTGTAGCTCAGCTGCTCAAGAATCCGCCTGCAATGTGGGAGACCTGGGTTCGATCCCTGGGTTGGGAAGATCCCCTGGAGAAGGGGAAGGCTACCCACTCCAGTATTCTGGCCTGGAGTTGGACACGACTGAGTGGCTTTCACTTACTTATTTACTTACTTATTCGACGTAGCCAGGCAAGCTCCAGGAAGGTCTGGGAGAATGCAGGTTGGTTTGGAGTTCAGCCTGACTCTGTCCCTCCGTCTCTGAGGGTAGACTTGGCCCTGTGCTGGGACTAGCCATGGCAGCCCCGTGAGCGCCCCACTCGCCTCTGAGTGTTCCCAGACTCCTTTGCTGTTTGAGCCAATGTGGACTTGACAGGGCTGATTGGTTTCAGAAATTACCCAGGTAAGGAGGATGGAATTCTGTCCAATTAGATTGCCCCTGGAAATGTGGGAGAGAATGAGAGAGATTTTGAGATTGAGATAGATAGATAGGCAGACCGATAAATAGATATGTTGTGAGGGTGAGAGACAGAGAGAAAGCGAGAAGGAAGCAGGCAGGAAGAGAGGGAGAGATGTGGAAAGTGATGTACAGAAATATGAAAAAATAAGGCTTAGATTTGAGGTATAGAGAGAAAAATGAGGAGGTAAAAGAGACTGATACTGGCTGTTTTTCCCATGATTTCTGGCAGTGCAGTGCTTCAGAAATAATCCAGAAAACATGCTTTTCTGCCACTTCCTACAGACCTCTCCCCAAGAAACAATCACCATGGTTCTCCCAGGTTTTTCCTTGGAGGTATGGCAGTGATGTTTAAAATGCTGTGCGTGGGAGTTTAGAATTGAATGGGTATCAGGAGAACCTGAGTTCTGTATAGTTGGTCTTTGCTTCTGCCTAGAGGGTGGATGATTCCTGCAGTGATTCCTGCAGCTGGTTTCCCTTCCATCCGCAGCAGAAAAGCCCTGTGGCTGTGTCCTGGAGAGCGAGGGTGACGGGCCTCCAGTCCGCCAGCCCCGCAGCCCCCGAGAGGCCGGGGGGACGGGCCTGTGCTGAGGGTGGGCCCTTGGGACTGAACAGTGGCTTCTCTGTGCAGGTTGGGTCTCCTTCCCGGCCTTCCATCTTTCTCTTTCCCTAGGGACAGAAGCGCGTGGGAGCAGAGAGGGGTCGCTCACTCGTGACCTCCACGTTTTAGGTCAGGCACTGAGGCAGGAGCTGGGAGAAGGAGGTGACACACCCTTTCCACTTGCCCAGAATACACAGTACCTTGCACTTTCTCTTGAGATGCATAAACCACCGCCAGCTGGGGCTGACTCACCTCTCTGCCTGCCCGTTGTCTCTTTCAACAATGGGCCCTGTGTCCATCTGAGCCCTTTTGAATAAACACTGTTTATAACCGAGATTTTTGGAAGCTTAGTCTGCTGTGGGGGTTCTAGGACATGTCCGCTTCTTTGTCTTTAATGTATTCCTAAGCAACGACTGCTCAGCCTGAGTAAATGCGCTGAGACTTACCAACAGGAGCTCATGTTGGGCCCTCCCTTCCTGCCTTGCAGGGACAGTGGCGTGCTGGCGACAGCTGATTTGACAAGCCTAGAGACCATGCCCGCTCTGCTCCTTTGACCTCAAGGGTCTGCCAAGACTGATTGCTGTCCCAAGTTGCTGATTTTCCCAGCAAGATTGTATCAGCTAACCCAGACTGTCAGTTAGGACCTTGACCTCTCCTGGGGCAGCAGGGGGTGCTTCCCTTGTGGAATCAACAGCAGCTTCCCCCTCTGCCTCTCTTCCCCTTGAGGACTGTTCTCATTGATAGCCTTTCTGAGCCATAGTGGCATCTGGGAGGCATTCTGTTCCAGTCTGAGATGGAAAGAATTGAACCGTCTGTGTGATTTGCTCTTGTTAAAACTGCCCTAACTTTATTTTTAATCTGATTAATATGCCCTTCGGCAGGTGGGGTTTTTTTTTCTCCTACTAAGGATGTAACCATCTGAAAGGAACTAGAATAAGGTGGAGAAAGAGGAATGGTAAAATCCTTCAGCATCTTTTGTATTCCAACCAGCTGTTTCTGCAAGGTGGCTCTCTGTTCTTTAGATGTCATCTGATGACTGGCGTATTTATCAGTCAGCACACACTCTTAGCTCAGTTGTGTACGTGCACGGGTGTGGGTGTGAGATACCACACGGTAATCTTCCACCCTCTCCCTCTTGGGCTGCTTATGCCTGATGGCGCATTTCTTTGTTCGTATTTATTACTTCACATTTGCCGGGGCGAGTGGAGAAGGTAGGAGGCTGTGTTGCCCCATCCAGTAGCCAGAAAATACTCCCTACTTCTACCAAAAGCTTTCCCCACGTGCCTAGTGTCCTGGTGTCCAAGGATAAATCAACCTTGCTTTTGATCATCCTCCAGCATCTGAACCTTGAATGCTGGCTCCTTGGTGCTGGTGAGAGGTCCTTACCATCCTGATTTGGACCGTAAACCTTGTTCTACAGGAGTATCCTTTCCCCCCAGAGCTCCCTGAGAAGAGAGAATTGAATGAAAGTTCTCTGTACAAGTGGCAGAAACAGGTGTCCCTTCAGAGGTACCTCAGAAGTCATTTCCCACGGCCCTCCAGCCAGGAGTGTCTGGGATCCATGTCGGATGGCTCTGCACCCATGGCTGGGCTGGGACCGGAGGGTGATCGTCTTGAGACTGTCTTCCCACGACCCCGTGTCTTGGTCCTGACGAAACCTGCATCCGGCAGGGGGCTGGTGGGGAGACAGGGAACCTAAGGAATGCTGCTGGCTGGAGCCAGCTTTGACAGGAAGGCATAGGACAAAGCGTCTTTGTCTCTTCTCAGAGCCAGTGGTGCAGAGGTGAGAAAACCCAGAGTTGGGGCTTCCCCGTGCTGAGCTGAGGCAGAAGCATGTAGGGGCAAGAAGCCATACATTGCCCTCTTCAAAGGAGCTGACCATACTCCTTACTTCAGTCTTCCCCTTGCTGTTTCAAATCCCAGACTCTGTAATAGAGTCTTTTTCTTCTTGAGGAAAGATGCAGTGGCTCTTTTTTTTTTTTTTTTTTTTTTTAAGCAGTTTTAGGGGTTGGGAAAGGAAAACTTTGAAAGTAAAATAATAAAAAACCGGCCGCTCTGCCATTACAGGCACATAAATAGCTACACCATCGTGGGTCTGCACACTCACTTTGCCATAGCAACCTCAGCAAGTGTTTATAGCAGCCTGTCACCCCGGCTGGAAAACAGCAGCTGCTGCGGCTCACCCGCCACACCCGTGCCGCCTGGGCCTCAGAGCAGTGGGCACCACTCCCCCCAACCCGAGGTGTGGCGGGGCCGTGGGAAATGGCAGAGCCAGGGCAGCATGGGATCCAGATGTGCAGCTGTGTCCGACTCTGCAACCCCATGGACTATAGCCTTCCAGGCTCCTCTGTCCGTGGAACCTTCCAGGCAAGAACGCTGGAGTGGGTTGCCATTTCCTTCTCCAGGGGACCTTCCTGACCCAGGGATCGAACCCGAGGCTCCTGCGTCTCCTGCACTGGCAGGAACCCACTATGCCACCTAGGAAGGCCTCAGATGTGCCGAGGAGTGGTAATATCCTGAGAACCTGAAGTGAGGGGTGGGTGTCTTTCCTGCCTATTTCTTCTCTTTCCCCTGGGCATCACCCCATCTCTTATCTCCTGCAAAGTCGGAACCAAAGTGCAGAGGGTGCTTAGCTGCACATGAACCCAAAGGGGTCCGGGTTCTGAACCTCACGAGGCAGCTTGTTTGAACTTTCTAAATAAATCCTGGCTTCTGTTGCAGCCTATTCAGGGAGGTCCTCTCAAGTCTCTCAAGGACTCACAGGACAGAGGCTTCCCTTGAGAAGATCATGGGTCTCTCTGGGAACAAGGCTGCCCTGAGATGAACAGAAGCAAAGATCAACATTCTGGAAGGACTAAAGGAGGGGGAGATGGGACAAGACCCTTGTGTGACTCCCCTGTCAGCCTGGATCCGAGGACGGTGTTGGGCCTGGGCCTCCGCTGGGAGCCTCGGTTGCTTTATCTTGGTGTCGCTGGAGATTCTCACAAGGTTGTAAACTCTGCATCCTTCTCAAGTGTGGTACCCAGACCAGCAGCAGCATCCGCTTGTCAGGGAGCTTGTTTCAATGCACATCCTCAGACTTCCTGAACCAGCAACTCTGGGAACCCTCCCAGAAGTCTTTTTTTTTTTTTTTTTTTTTTAATTTATTTGCAGGGAAGCAATGGAAACACAGACACAGAGAACAGACCTATGGCCACGGGGTCAAGGAGAAAGGAGTGGGTGGAATGTATGGAGAGAGTAACATGAAAACCTACACTACCATATGTAAAATAGATAGCCAATAGGAATTTGCTCTAAGACCCAGGGAACTCAAAGCGGGGCTTTGCGACTTCCTGGGAGTCTTGATGTTCACGCAGGTTTCAGAACCGCTGCTCCAAGGCACAAGTGCAAGAAAGTATGATCTGCCCAATTTCAGAAGCCCCACCCTGACTTAGCAGCTCCTATCTATACAGTGTATAAACAAAGAAGAGTGAACCTGGGTGGTAAGGTGACTTATTCAGGGGTGCTCCCGGATCTCTGTCCTGATACATGCCATCTTCTCGGCGTGGAGCCGTTGCCCGTTTGTCTGGAGCTTCCGGGATCTAGCTGGGCTGAGAGGTCTGGATTAGACAGGGCCGGGGGTGGCTGTCTATACTGGCAAGACTGTCATGAAGCAGACGGAGGCAACAGGAGTGCCACCCAGGCAGTGTGGTACTCCGGGACACACAGGAATGTTGTTTTGCTTCCTCTCCTCCTGAGCCCCTGGGACAGCTGCCCACAGCACGCCGTTTGGTGGATGACATGTGACCTCCCTCGCACCTGAGGCTTCCACCAGAGCCTGGGGTCTAGGAGCAACGAGATGCTGACCAACTCCAATAGCCCAGGGAGACTGACCCTTCTCCCTCTTCGTAAGCATGACATGGTTCTCTTGAAATTTGTTCGTAAAAATAATACAGGATATAATCCAGCTGCTAAATAGCACTTCCCCCCTTTTTCCCATGGGGCCAAAACGTGAAAAAACCACCTCAGCACCAAGAAAGGCAGTCTGTTGCCCACGAGTCTGTGTGTCCTGGGTCTGCGAAAGCTGCTGCCCAAGGGTCTGCCTCCTGTCTGCTGACCTAGTGCAAGCAAGCTGCTCCTTGCTTAGTGTAGGAGGAAGGTGCCCTTTTAACCCATGTCCAGCGCATTTCCCACCATCTGGCCAGCACTCCTTGCATCAGACAACAGACCTTCTGGATGGGACGGTTACTCCCGCCTGAACTCAGCTCTTGTCCTCCTTCATCCACTGAAGGAGGTTACTGTTCCATCCTCTACATTTTTTTTTTTTTTTCCTGAGCTTCAGCTTTCTGTGAACACTCCCGTAACACCCCCTGAGTCACAGGCAGCCATAGCAGTGACCCAGGCCAGTATGACTCAGATTATTTGGAAATAGGGTATATTCCCTATGGCTCTAGGCCCAAGGGACTGCCCATTTTCATTTTGCTCTATTGGTGCTATTTTTAGGATGAATCTAGGAAGGTAACAGTGCCCTGTTAGGAACATTTCAGCTTCAGTTTCCCAACCCATGTCATGAAACTTCCTGTCTTCACCTTAATGGTTCTGGGGTCTCTGACAGGGGCTGGATCAATAGATATCAGGAGCAGAGTATCATCAGCCTTTGGCCAATTCTCGGCTTCACTGTCAGAGAGAGCTTGTGCTGTCTGTGGGCCTGACCTCTCCCTGCCACCTGAAGGCGTCTGGCCAGAACTGGTAAGTTTTGTTCTCATTGTCATGGCATATCTTAGACAGTGCAGTCCCTTCAGGTCTGAAAGGCTTCAGTAGCGTAGCATGTTTTATGTTTTTCCGGTTTCGGGTGCAGACTGTTGAGTCAATCGTACTGTGGATTCATGGTCCAGTATTATCGTGATCCATGCAAGGCCCTTCCTGTGCTGTTTCCCATATTCCACATCTTTTCCCTTCCCTCCCTG
Organism: Bos mutus; assembly: GCF_027580195.1. Lineage (NCBI taxonomy): Eukaryota > Metazoa > Chordata > Mammalia > Artiodactyla > Bovidae > Bos > Bos mutus. The sequence continues at coordinate 862,529 of NC_091632.1, forward strand.
TGAGCAGCATTCTAATGTGTGTCTTTTTGTTTAAATATATCCCTTAAAATGCATGTTTTTAATTTTTGTTAAAGTATCCTTTTTTACCTGCACTAAGCACTGTTTTTAAGATCAGCAATATTGTATGTACATCTGATCTATGTTTCTGTTGCATGATATTCTCTGTTATCTAGCTCATGTATTTTTCCTGCCCATCAGTGGGAGAGGGGATCCCAGGTTGCCTTCAACTCTGTCACCACAAATAATGCATAGACTTAGTTTGGTCAAGTGCAAGGTGGCTCCAAGGAGGAGGGGGAAATTCTGAATCCCTGAGACCCAGGGCTTGAGGGCACCACATCTTCTCTACACAGATGCTTTGATTCTGGCACTGCATTTCTACTACTGAACTGAAGAAGACCTTCTCAGGGTAGCTTACCTGGTGGTTCAAATGGTAAAGAATCTGCCTGTGATGCGGGAGACCTGGGTTCAATCCCTGGGTCAGGAAGATTCCCCAAGAGAAGGAAATTGCAACCCACTCCAGTTTTCTTGCCTAGGAAATCCCATGGACAGAGGAGCCTGGCGGGCTACAGTCCATGGGGTCACAAAGAGTCAGACACTTTCACTTTCTCGAAGGCTTGTGGGGAGGGAGCGGGTAAGCCAGGAGGCCTCACATAAGCCACCTCCTCACCAGTAAGTGATGTCTTCGCTTTAGGAAGGGAGTACCCACCAGAACCCAGGTCCCAGGGGCTGGCAGAGAATTAGCATCGGGTTCCAGCACCACAGGCTGCAGTGTGCCATGCTGTGGTCAGTACGGAGGCCTAGTTTTGGTGCCTCAGCCCTCCCTTGGCTTCCTGGCACCAACCTGGCTGTTGCTGGCGATGAGAGGGGGTGCTGCCCACCACCTGAACTCCCGCCAGCATCCCCTGCCCTGACCTTCTGCCCATATGCCTCCACAGGGCCTCAGAGACTGGAGGAGGGTGTGCATGCAGGTCTGCTTGGCAAGCCAGCAGGCACTAGGGCAGGGGGATAGAAGGAGAGCCCTGAACCCCAAGCAGGGTGGCTGCGTGACCCGAGTGGTGAGAACTGACGCTGGTGGGCCAGCCTCTGGTCATGGGAATAAGAGGCCTGTCATGTCATGAGGATGAAGCAAAGCAGCCTCCGCGTGGTATTTAGACCTTCAGAGGAGGGCCAGCCAAGGATGTCTCATGCAGGGCAGCCTGCCCCGTGCAGGTGCTTGCCAGCTCTCATGAAAGGCCTCTTAGAGGTATGCCAGCAACGAGACAAAGAGTGAAGCTTAAGACACTGCAGGGAACTGCCCCTGCGGGAATAAGAAGAGAAGAGGTGTCTCTGTGCCTCTCCCCATCCCAGGGCTGATGCCCCGAGTGTGAGGTGATGGAGTGCAGGGAGCCCTCAGCCCCCTCCTTCAGCCTCTGAGTGGGAACTGGACATACTTGGAGTCATGCCATCCGGAGCCAAGGGCATTCTGGCCGGGGCATATGTATGTGGGGGCAGGGCTGGAGTGGAGGGTGTCAGCCCCTCATAAGCTGTGACCTACTGCTGTGGTTGCCCAGGAAGCTGAAAGAGGTAAGGAGGTGTTTCCCTGAGGTGTGGTAGAGCCTTTAGGGGCTCTGGGCCATATAGATTTATATGGGCTTCTCGTCAAGCTTTAGGTAGTAAATCTGTAGCTTTGTTTCCTTTTTCGTAGAGGATTGACCTTGTACTTGAGGCTTTGGATTCAGGCTAGGACACAAATCCTCGTTCTCAGAATCTGTATTTCCCTCCTATAAAATGGCTTGCCCTCCTTACAAGGCTGTTAATGAAGATTCAGAGAAACGATATGTGGAATAATGAGAATAACTATGTATGGACCAACCACTACATAACAGCTGCTATGCTAGGCTGCTGTTTATGTATCAGTAATAACACGTGTGTACTTACATGAATCATTTCTCTCTGAATGGGAAAGGGTGGGCCTGAAGCAGATTCCGTGCTCAGTTTGGCGCGTTATAAGGTGTCTCGATCCTGTTCCTGTGCCACCCCCATCTTAGCGGCCGCCGGCAGCCCAGAGGCTGGAGCTGAGCTCCTTACCATTCCCGGCAGGTCTCGCTGCGGTCGCCAGCCTGCAGCCTGGGCCCGCGGCCCCCTGCCATTTCCTTTCTCCTGTTTGCATTCATTCTTCATTTCCCATGCATCACGCCAGATTCATTAGCAGCCTTTGGCAGTGGAGATTCAGGGAGTGGGTTCCTTTCACATCCTCAAAATACCCTACTCTGTCCCCTACATAGGAAGTTAACTTTTTCCCTCATATTCTGAGGGCACTCCAGGAAGGTTTCTACGAGTAAGGGATTTCTTGGCAAAACTGGAGGGAACAGCGTCTGACTATTGTTTATGGCTTGGTGGCTTAAGACATGGTTTTTTTTTTTTTTTTTTTTTATCTCTGGCAGCTCCTCACTTTGGAACTTGCTAGGGAGGTTAGCTGCAAATTGAGTTATCAGGAAGTGTAGGGCGCTCTGCTTCTCAGGTATGTGTAGGAACTGGAGGGGATCTCTGATCCTGACTGTGTGGAATGTGAGGGAACTGGTTCTGAAAGAGAAAGAGCAAGTGCGAGAGTCAGTACTTCCTCTAAGTGGTGGTAAAGAACCTGTTAGATATTTGTCAGAAAATGAAGAGGCCCAGATTGGAGGGGAGGAGTAGGTACAGCAAGAGGACGGCACAGGAAAGGCCACTGACTTGCGGAAGAACAGGCACTTTTTAGGGCTTTGAATCTCAGCGTCTTCACCTGTAAGGTGGGAGTCACAGCCGTCCTACCTAAAATTGGTATGCCAAATCCTGTCACGTGTCACGACAGGTTGCACAACAGGTGTTACAGAACTTTAGGAGGAAAAAAATTACAATGATTTAGTGGTCATGTAAGCAGTAGGATTTCTTGACCCCACAGGAAGGGAAGAAAATTCCCTCTTCTATCCCGTCATCATTAGGCTGGCAAAATGCTAGAAACGGGGAGTGAGAACATGCCTTACCCAGAAAGCCCCGAGCAGCATGACTAATCCTGACTTGACGGGAGGCAGTGGCCTCCCGGACATCAGAGCGTTGCGCCCGGGGCTGAGGCTGCGTGAACACTTACCGGTCGTTCTTTGCCAGTTGCCTAATAAGGGTAGGGGCTAGGCAAGCTCAGCCACAGAGAGAGAGCAGTATTGGCTCTGGCTCCTGCAATGCCTCCAAATTCCAGAAGCACTTTCGCAGAGAGCCCGGCTTAAAAAGGGATCCCAGACGGGCAGCACCCCTTGCCTTTGTGCCAGCAGCTTCGTGCCTGGCCTGTGTGTGTCTCAAGGGCGGCCTGAAGCAGACCAGATTCACCCTTTTCTACCTGCCGCACGTGTTCTGACCTTAACTGGCCTTTTCGCATTGGTTGTCTGTGTGAGTGGAAGACTCTGGTCTCTTCAGGCTGCCCCTCCTTCTCTAGAGGCCCAAGGCTGCACTGCAGTAGTTGTTCCGTTGCCAAGTCACGGCCGACTCCTGCCACCCATGGACTGCAGCACACCAGGCTCCTCTGTCCTCCAGCATCTCCCAGAGTTTGCTCAAATTCACGTCACTGAGTCAGTGATGCTATCTAACCAACTCATCCTCTGCCACACCCTTCTCCTTTTGCCTTCAATCTTTCCCAGCATCAGGGTCTTTACCAATGACCCGCTCTTCACATCAGTGGCCAAGGGATTATAGCTTCAGCATTAGTCCTTCCAATGAATACTCAGGGTTGATTTCCTTTAGGATTGACTGGCTTGATCTCCTTTCAGTCCAATGGACTCTCAAGAGTCTTTACAACATCACAATTTGAAAGCATCGGTTCTTCAGCACCCAGTCTTCTTTATGGTCCAACTCTCACACCTACATGCCTGCTGGAAAGACCATACCTTTGACTTTACATACAGACCTTTGTTGGCAAAGTGACATCTCCACTTTTAATGTGCTAATTTCATGGCTGCAGTCACCATCCGCCGTGACTTTGGAGCCCAAGAAAAGAAAATCTGTCACTGCTTCCACGTTTTCCCCTTCTATTCACCATGAAGTGATGGAACTGGATACCATGATCTTAGTTTTTTGAATGTTGTTTCAAGCCAGGTTTTTCACTCTCATCAAGAGGCTCATTAGTTCCTCCTCACTTTCTGCTGTTAAAGTGGTATCATCTGCATATCTGACTTTATTGATATTTCTCCTGGCAATCTTGATTCCAACTTGTGATTCATCCAGCCTGATATTTCCCATTATGTACTCTGCTGCTGCTGCTAAGTCACGTCAGTCGTGTCCGACTCTGTGCAATCCCATAGATGGCAGCCCACCAGGCTCCCCCGTCCCTGGGATTTTCCAGGCAAGAACATTGGAGTGGGTTGCCGTTTCCTTCCCCAATGCATGAAAGTGAAAAGTGAAAGTGAAGTCGCTTAGTCGTGTCCAACCCTTAGCGACCCCAAGGACTGCAGCCTACCAGGGTCCTCCATCCATGGGATTTTCCAGGCAAGAGTACTGGAGTGGGGTGCCATTGCCTTCTCCATGATGTACTCTACATATAAGTTAAATAAGCAAGGTGGCCACAGGACAGGAAAATGTCAGTTTTTCATTCCAATCCCAAAGAAAGGCAATGTCAAGAATGGTCAAACTACCACACAATTGCACTCATTTCACACACTAGCAAAGTAACACAATTCTTCAAGCTAGGCTTCAACATTATATGAACCGAGCTGAATTTAGAAAAAGCAGAGGAACCAGAGAGCAAATTGCCAACATCCGTTGGATGATAGAAAAAGCAAGAGAATTCTAGAAAAATATATACTTCTGCTTCACTGACCATGCTAAAGCCTTTGACTCTGTGGATCACAACAAACTGTGGAAAATTCTTAAAGAGATGGGAATACCAGACCACCTTACCTGTCTCCTGAGAAACCTGTATGTGAGTCAAGAAGCAACAGTTAGAACCAGACATGGAACAATAGACTGGTTCCAAATCGGGAAAGGATTACATCAAGGATGTATATTGTCACCCTGTTTATTTAAGTTCTATGTAGATTACATCACGCAAAATGCCAGGCTGGATGAAGCACAAGCTCAGTCAAAATTTCCAGGAGAAATATCAATAACCTCAGATACTCAGATGACACCACCCTTATTGCAGAAAACAAAGAGGAGCTAAAGAGCCCTTTGATGAGTGAAAGACGAGAGTGAAAAAGCTGACTTAAAGCTCAACATTCAAAAAACTAAGATCATGACATCCAGTCCCATCACTTCATGGCAAATAGATGGAGCAACAATGGAAACAGTGACAGATTTTATTTTCTTGGACTCCAAAATCACTGCAGATGGTGACTACAGCCATGAAATTAAAAGACACTTGCTCCTTGGAAGAAAAGCTGTGACAAATCTAGACAGCATACTAAAAAGCAGAGACATCACTTTGCTAACAAAGATCCATCTAGTCAAAGCTATGGTTTTTCCAGTTGTTATATATGGATGTGAGAGTTGGACCATAAAGAAGACTGAATGCCGAAGAATTGATGCTTTTGCACTGTGGTGTTGGAGAAGACTCTTGAGAGTTCCTTGAACAACGAGGAGATCAAACCAGTCAATCCCAAAGGAAATCAATCCTGAATATTCATTGGAAGGATTGATGCTGAAGCTGACGCTCCAGTACTTTGGCTACCTGATGCAAAGAGCCGACTCATTGGAAAAGACCCTGATGCCGGGAAAGATTGAAGGCAGGAGGAGAAGGGGATGACTGAGGATGAAATGGTTGGATGGCATCACCAACTCAATAGAAATGAATTTGAGCACGCTCCAGGAGATGGTGAAAGACAGGGAAACCTGGCGTGCTGCAGTCCATGGGGTTGCAAAGAGTTGGACATGACTGAGCAGCTGAACATCAACAACAAAGCAAGGTGACAGTTTGCAGCCTTGTCATACTCCTTTCCCAGTTTTGAAACTGTCAATTTTTCCATGTCTGGTTCTAACTGTTGCTTCTTGACCCACATGCAAGTTTCTCCGGAGACAAGTAAGATGGTCTGATACGCCCATCTCTTTAAGAATTTTCCACATTTGTTGTGGTCCACACAGTCAAAGGCTTTAGTGTAGTCAATGAAGCACAAGTAGATGCTTTTCTGGAATTCTCTTGCTTAGTCCATGATCCAATTAATGTTGGCAATTTGATCTCTGGTTCCTCTGCCTTTTCTAAATCCAGCTTGTACATCTGGAAGTTCACAGTTCACATACTGCTGAAGCCCAGCTTGAAGGAGTTGGGGCATAACCTTTCTAACATATGAAGTGAGTGCAATTGTACAGTAGTTTGAACATTCTTTGGCATTGCCCTTCATTGAGATTGGAATGAAAACTGACCTTTTCTGGTCCTGTGGCCACTGCTTTCCAAATTTGCTGGCATATTGAGTGCAGCACTTTCACAGCATCATCTTTTAGGATTTTCCATAGCTCAGCTGGAATTCTGTTGCCTCCACTAGCTTTGTTCATAGTAATGCTTCCTAAGGCCCACTTGACTTCACACTGCAGGGTGTCTGGCTCTGGGTAAGTGGCCTCACCATCATGGTTATCATTAAGACCTTTTTAATATACTGTATTCTTGCCACCTCTTTTTAATCTCTTCAGCTTCTGTTAGCTTCTTACTGTTTCTGTTCTTTGTCATGCCCCTCCTTGCACGATGTCGCTAATGTTCTTAAGGAGATCTCTAGTCTTCCCCATTCTATTGTTTTTCTCTATCTCTTGGCACTGTTCATTTAAGAAGGCCCTTTTATCTCTCCTTGCTTTCCTTTGAACTCTGTATTCAGTTGGGTATATCTTTCTCTTTATCTTTTGCTTTTCTCTTCTCTTCTTTTCTCAGCTATTTGTAAGGCCTCTCAGACAACCATTTTGCCTTCTTGCATTTCTTTTTCTTGGGGATGGTTTTGGTCACTGCCTCCTGTACAGTGTTACAAACCTCTGTCCGTAGTTCTTCAGGCACTTGTCTACCAGCTCTAATCCCTTGAATTGATTTGTCACCTCCACTGTATAATTATAAGGGATTTGATTTAGGTCATATATGAATGGCCTAGTAGTTTTCCGTGTTTTCTTTAATTTAAGCCTGGAATTTGCAATACGGAGCTCATGATCTGAGCCACAGTCAGCTCCAGGTCTTGTTTTATAGAGCTTTTCCATCTTTGGCTGCAAAGAACATGATCAGTCTGATTGCGGTATTGACCATCAGGTGATATCCATGTGTAGAGTCATCTGTTGTATTGTTGAAAAAGGGTGTTTGCTATGACCAGTGTATTCTCTTGACAAAACTCTGTTAGCCTTTGCTGTGATTCATATTGTACTCTAAGGCCAAACTTGCCTGTTATTCTGGATATCTCTTGACTTCCTACTTTTGCATTCCAATCCCCTGTGATGAAAAGGACATCTTTTTTCGGTGTTAGTTCTAGAAGACAGTGTAGGTCTTCACAGAACCAGTCAACTTCAGCTTCTTCAGCATCGGTGGTTGGGGCATAGACTTGGATTACTCTGATGTTGAATGGTTTGCCTTGAAAATGAACCAAGATGATTCTGTTGTTTTTGAGGCTGCACCTAGGTACTGCATTTCAGACTCTTTTGTTGACTATAAGGGCTACTCCATTTCTTCTAAGGGATTCTTGCCCACAATAGGAGATAAAATGGTCATCTAAATTAAATTTGCCCATTCCCATCCATTTTAGTTCACTGATTTCTAAGATGTTAATGTTCAATCTTACCATCTCCTGTTTGACAATGTTCAAACTTGATTCATGGATGTAACATTCCAGGTTCCTATGCAGCACTGTTCTTTACAGCATCAAACTTTACTTTCACCTCCAGACACATCCACAGCTGAGCATCATTTCTGCTTTGGCCTAGCTGCTTCATTCTTCCTGAAGCTATGAGTAATTGCCCTCCACTCTTCCCCAGTAGCATATTGGACACCCTCTGACATGGGGGGCTCATCTTCCCATGTCATATCTTTTTGCCTTTTCATACTCTTCATAGGGTTTTTGCGGCAGGAATACTGTAATAGGTTGCCATTTCCTCTTCCTGTGGACCAAGTTTTGTCAGAACTCTTCACTATGACCTGTCTGTCTTAGGTGGCCCTGCACTGCATAACTTACAGCTTCATTCAGTTATGCAAACCCCTTTACCATGACAAGGCTGTGATCCATGAAGTGGTTTTTGCTAATGGTTATAACCTAGATAATGGTTATTGCTAATGATGCTGCTTGGAATTTTCCACTTGTTTGGGGGGTGAGGGAGTTTGCTCTCACAAGAAAAGATGGAGGGGCACATGGGGATTATTGCTTTTCTGCTTAAAGGACTAGATAACAAAAGTTCATTAAGATCAAATTAACCTTTTCACATCACTTGACTGTCCTATACAGGACACTGGTCATCTTTTTTTTTTTTTTTTTTGGTCATCTTTCATCTAAGATTTCCAGGTACTATTTCTATTTATAATGCCATTCATTTATCAATTTCTTCTCCCAGATAAAGGTGGGAGGAACTGAGCCCTAAAAAAAACTGAGCTCTAAGAAAGCTAAGTGACTTGTTCAAAAGGTTCTTGGGAAGATGGTAAATCTGGTTCTGAATCTACTATGAGTTATTCAGCCAAAAAAATTAGCTGAATGCCTGCTTTGTGTAGGTGATTGTCTGGGCACTGGGGAGAAAGCATTGAGCAAGACACATGAAAAATCTCTGCCTTCGTGAAACAGCCATGGCAGTAGGTGGTAGAGATAAAGAAAAAAAAAGGTTATAATTTCCAGTTAAGCTGTCAATCAGCACTGCCCTCAACATCCTCTCCAAAGGTTAAGGAGTTCCACTTAAGGGTCAAATGGGCTTCTTGCTGCTGTAGCCCTTCCCAAGGCTTCCAGGCTTGGAGAAGAAACCGAATTGGAGAGAAATGTCCGTGGTACTGCCTGTCCCGGTGCCAGGAGGATTGAAAGGAGTGTGATACACTGCCTCAGCTTCTCTTCTGTCCCCTAGGAATGTCACCTGAAAAGAAAAGGGAGCATGATGTTTGAAAAACAATAGCAACAAGAACAAAACAAAACGCTGCTTGTATAACCCTTTATAAGTCAGGGTAGCACTAGAAATTCACAGTAGAAGGAGTAAGCTGCGGGCATCCTGGGAGAGGGAGGGGTGTAACCGCCTCCATCCCCGCGGAATCTACTAAGAACAGTGCTGATTAGAATTAGTAAGAACTTTGGCCACATGTGATTTTTGGAAATTAATATAGTAGTCAAGCCCTTATCTGATGACCCTTGTACTTCCTGTTCATCGTCTAGAAGCAAGGACGTCATCCACGTATAAAAGAGGGGCTGACCAGGGCTGGGCCCTCAATGCTTTGGCGCCGTGTTCAGAAAGATCCCCTTGGCATTTAAGTGGCTGGTGTGTGGTGGTCCTCTTGCCTGAAGCTGAGGACAGGGCTTAGGCTTTTTCTCTCCTTCATCCTCCCCGTTCCCACCCATCTCTCTCTCCCTAGTCAACATGTGTGAGGTGACATATGGCTTCCCGAGAGAACTGCTGACCTGAGACCCTCCGTTGTCACTCACACACAAGCTGACTTTGCTCCCCTACTGACCTTGCTGTGGCCCTAGGCTCTGGCTGAATTGATAGCTGTCATATTCCTGCAATCCCAGAGAAACTTGAACACTCACAGGCTTCAAACTATCTTTCTTCCTCAGAGGTCTTTCTGTTCCCATTATGTATAAATGTTCCACCCTGCATCGCCTACTGCTGGAGGGTTTTACTCATCCTTTTCTCCCCAAAGCTTTTTAGACTCCAAGATCTGAACATAGTACCTGATCTATTGACAACTGCAATATTTCTATACAGAAATATATACAACTGCAGAATTTCTATACAGTGTCAGGCCAAGTGTTCTCAGGGGCTGCAGGGGATGTGGCCGTCTTCTCCCAGGTTGCCCTCCTGGTTTGTACATGGGTGTGTTAGGAATGTGGTAGGGTACAGGGTTTGGAGGAGGGTGGCAGACTGGCAGGCTACCCTCCAGATCACTCTGGTCTGGACTCCTTTCCTGATCTCTTCTCACCTCTTAGAGGTAAGATTAAAACATTCTAAGATTAAAAGAGACTAAAACATTCTGTTGCAGGGCCCTCAAATAGACAGGGAGAGCCATTAGAGGTCATATAACCCGTTATTTCCAAGTTTCTCCAGTTGTGGGGTTTGTGTTGCTTGGTTTAGCAGAGGTGAGGTGTGAAGGCTGGGGTGTATCTGAAGTTATTTCTCTACACTGGAGTTTACAGGCTGCCGAGGGGCCCCCAGGGAAGAAGGGGCCTCTCCTAAGTCAGTCCGCTCAGCTTAGGCCTGAGCTATCAGTTCAGCTCAGATATCAACTGTCACCTAAACCCTTGCGCTAGAATGAGTACCTCTTGTCCTTGCTGTTGCTGGATCCCATGCTGTTCTAATTGTTTCTTTATGTCTGCCTTTGAATCTTTATTCCAGAGACCCAGTTGTCACCGGTTTCCAGGGAGCCCTCCTCGTTCTCCTCTCCTGCCACCTCTCTGCCACTGCAGTTGCTGGTTGTTGCTAAGGTTGCCTCCATGGTAACATGGACATCCTGTTTATCCCGCCATCTGGGAAAGTTGGTCTAAACTAGGAACCTACCTACCCTGGACAACTGCTTCCATCACCACCTGGGGACACCAGTCATCGTAACACGTGGTCCGGCTCACACTCAGTTCCCCCCTCCTCTTCCTCCTTTGGCTGACACGCTTCATACACAAGAAAGGACCTGGACCACAGGCTGCTGCTCTGAAGCTTCCTGCACAAGATTTAGTCGGTCTTAATCGCATCTGGACTCTCAGAGAAGAAAGAAGTAAGAAGTGAGGAAGAGAAACGAGAGACCCTGAATCAGTGGAAGGGAGAGTTCACATTTTCTCTGTTGAGGGGCTTGGTAACAGCAGGCAAAATGACGAACCCAACAGAACACACCTTGCCGTCCAACTCGATACTTGAGAGCCGTGAAGGGGAGTTTGGCTGCACAGTGATGGACCTGAGGAAGCTGATGGAGCTGCGCTCAAGTGATGCAATAGACCAGATCAACGTCCACTACGGAGGAGTGATGAACCTCTGCAGTAGACTGAAAACCAACCCTGTGGAAGGTAAAGGCCACGCCAGGGGGGAGGAAGGCGGCCTGTGTTCTGTCTGCGTCTAGAGAAGGAATGTTTCTGGAAACCTTGCTGCTATATCTGTGCAGGCAAAGTACAGTCTCCATAGCACTGAAAAGATGTCAGGCTGTGGAGAGAAACATTATTTCTTTCCCAGAGATGAGGTTTAGTGACTGTGGTATTCTCTGAAGATCATTCTTTCCTTCTCTTGTACAGAAGGGGGAATGTCTCTTATAAATGTTTATGTTAGAGGTGTGTTTATCAGTAAATAATCAAGTCCCTAACTCAGTATCAGTCTTTGATTGCAAAGGGTTGAAGATATGATTCTTCCCTACCCTGATCTTACAGTATAATAGGAAGAAGGGTGGGTGAGTCCGTCTACCTAATGTAGTACTTCTCTATGGTACACAGTTAGAAACAGGGTGGAAAATCAAAATGTAGAGAGTTTACCCACCATATCTTTGGGTTACTCAGTTTTCTTTCAGGAAATTATTGATGACTTTTTCAACCCTGTCTGATGTATTTTTAGTATAGTTCTTCTTAATCTATTCTCTAAAGAAAATGAAAAATCCAGCTTCATGCTTACCTGGCTCAGCCCAATTGCCCAGTGAGCCATGGTAATTTTATTTTGTTGAAATGGAGATATTACTAGAGAAATCTTATTTGCTTCTTTCTGCCTAGTTTCAGCATCTCTGTTACGGGTCCTTGCTTGGCCCTATCAGTCAGGCAGGCCTTGATTGAGTAGCTTGAGGTGGAGCAAAGATCTTGTCCTTGAGATGCCTTCAGCCTCTTGAGGTGTACCATTTCTGACCCTTTCTTGGAAGCCACATCATATTTTTTGCCAATTCTAAGAAGTTGTGACCCCTAGCCAGTGTTATAAATTAGTGACTTGGAGTCCAGACTCTATGATTAAAAGGAAAAAGGGAGAAATTTTTATCTAGATATCTGTCCATTGCCCATGTTTTATTTTCTTTACCAGCAGGGAGAGCTGCCTTACATGGTCTCTGTACTTCTAGAGTTCACTTTCTTATCTTGTAGGCTTTGAGTTCAGTACTGGCTCTACCATTTACTAGCTGAATAACATTGAATAGTTTACTCATTCTCCGTAAGTAAAAATCATTTTCTTGTTTGCAAATGATATTAATACTTAGTCTATAGAGTTATTGGGATTAAATAATGTACGTACAATGCTTATTCTAATAATGGGTGTTCAATAAATTAGTTGTCTCACATTAAAACAGAGCCCATGCGTCTGATGATATTTGCCAGGATATGAGAGCCCATGGAGTGCAGGGTGTTATTCATCTGTCAGGCTGCTGCAGTCCACCTGCTGCCGCTGTCCATTCTCTGCATTCACCATCGATGTCAAAAGAAGCCTGCTTAGTGTGGCAGTGCTAAGCTGCTCTCGTGCGGCTCAGTCGTTGCCGTCTGTCCAGTTTCTCATGACTGCCCTTTGGGTAATGCCTTCTTCTTGTCAGCTGGATTTCTTTATTTTGCCACTTTCACAGTGGCTACTCCTATGTTTTCACTGAGATAATGCAGTACTTCAGGAACACTACTCAGAATTTAAGCAGGATCTTCCTTTCCCTCTTCCTGTTACGTTCTTTTCCCTTGGCTCAGTTGCTTCCTTCACAAAGTGAAACTCCGAATAAACTGGAACCTGAGAAACTTCCAAGAGCAGAGTCCAGACTTTCCTCCCAATTTCCCCGCCCCTTTCTCATAGCTGCTACTGTGTACTTCTAGTTCCCAGAGAGCTCCCATTCCCAAAGGCCAACATACGTGTTCTTTCATGTCAGAATCAGATATCAAATGCTTAGATTCTCTCCCAACCCCAGTTGTAGACCTGTAGTTGGAAGTCGCCTTCTGGTGTCAGGGGCTTCTGTTGCCGCAGACCCTGGCCACGCCAGGACCCCTGCCACCGGCACAGCTGTCTGCTGCCATTCCCCTGCTTCCTTGGATCGCAAACATGTGTCCTGATGGTTTTCAGTATTACAACTTACCATTGGGCTGGTCCTGGAACTGGGAAGCAGGCTGTCAGAAACAACTTTTCCATGAGTGATTTTTAGCGCTCAGGGCCAACAGTGACTCGCTCATGTGTGAGAAGGGTAAAGGGGTAAGAAAAGAAGCCACAGAAGAGCTATGACACGGGACTCTCTCCCCAGACAGAGGTGATGCTGCGCGGTTTGTTTGGACAGGCTGAGAAAAGAGTGTCAGTATCCAGGTGGCAGAAAAAGCCAGCCAGTGCACAGAGAGCACACGAGGGCGCCTGACAGCCAAGCACAGCTTTGTCTCCTGTGGTAGGTCCCTGCAGGCTGATAATAACATAAAGAAGTTTTCCCAGTGCTTGAATTCCGCTGATTGATTGGGAAGATCGTTCCCTAGAATATGACCCTTCCTCTTTATTTTCTGTTGGATTGATAGTATCTTTAGGATAGATTGTTTTACACCATAGCTACTAAGGGACCTTATGCAACTTGCAGTTTATAACTTTTCTGACACTAACATAGTTTTATTTCTCTCTCTCTCTCTCTTGTTGAGTGATCTCAACAGACCAAAAAAATTAAATGACTTGCCTAAAGTCTTACCACAGGGTAGAACTTGATGGAATAATTCGTGTTTTCTGACTTACAGACCATTAATGCTCTGCTGCCTCTTCAGCTAGAGCAGCAACACAGAGAGTCTCAGAAGCACAGATAGTTTTACAATTTGTTTTATATTCTGGTACCTGATAAAATGCCTAACTGTGACCCGATATTAATATGCATTTAATATTGGCTTGTGTTCCTTGAGGAGGAGGCAATGGCACCCCACTCTAGTACTGTTGCCTGGAAAATCCCATGGATGGGCTGCAGTCCATGGGGTCGCTAAGAGTCCAGTGACTAGTTGGAACAAGAGGCGGTGCCCCAGTGGCTAAGAGTTGGTTACATCTGAGATGACATGGAGGTGCTCAGCCCCCTCAGCACTCATCAGTGAGCAGACGAGGCTCAGCAGAGAGGCAGAGCTGATTGTGTCGGTTGGGTAAGCGGCTGCATTGTGTGTGTGTGTGTGTGCTCAGTCGTTCAGTCATGTCTGACTCCCATGGACTGTAGCCCGCCGGGCTCCTCTGTCTGTGGAATGTTTCAGGCAAGAACACTGGAGTGAGTTGCCATTTCCTCCTCCAGAGAATCTCCCTACCCAGGGATCAAACGCACACCTGCCGCACTGCAGGCAGATTCTTCACCGCCAAGCCGTCGGGGAGGCCCTAAGAGGTTGTGTTGCCTGAGGTTTATCAGCAAGAAAAACCTGAGCGTTTTGCACTGATGGGATCTTTTCAGTTTGCTCCTTTCCTCATTCCAGTTTCTCTCTCTCTTTTCACTGCCGCTTGGTTCCCGATTCCATCCCCACCCTCAGATTTTTCCAGTCCTCAAAGAGCCGGATGATACCCACTGGAAGGTAGCCTTTTATCTTCTGATTAATTTTCCATGCTATCTCCTGGCTTCCAAGAGCAAGAAAAACCTGTGTGAATCTGAACTGAGAAAACTGATAGCGCTGAAAAATTGATGCTTTGGAACTGTGGTTTTGGAGAAGACTCTTGAGAGTCCCTTGGACTGCAAGGAGATCCAACCAGTCCATTCTAAAGGAGATCAGTCCTGGGTGTTCTTTGGAAGGAACGATGCTAAAGCTGAAACTCCAGTACTTTGGCCACCTCATGCAAAGAGTTGACTCATTGGAAAAGACTCTGATGCTGGGAGGGATTGGGGGCAGGAGGAGAAGGGGATAACGGAGGATGAGATGGCTGGATGGCATCACCGACTCGATGGACATGAGTTTGAGTGAACTCCGGGAGTTGGTGATGGACGGAGGCCTGGTGTGCTGCGATTCATGGGGTCGCAAAGAGTCGGACACGACTGAGTGACTGAACTGAACTGAACTAAGGGGAAGAAAGAAGTCTTTTCCTTAGTCTCCCTTGGTGTGCAGGAAGAAGAGAAGATCTGGATGAGAGATTCTTCGGTGCAGATAGAAAGTTGTATGAATTCTCCTTCCCCACAGAACCTTTCCACATGGGTCCTCAGCTGTGTTACCCTTTTTCAGAGAAAGAATGATGTTTTCTGAGGAGGTGCTATGCCAATATTAGGGGAGTCAGGGGACCTGGGCCCAGATCAGAAAGGGCAGAGAAGGGGAGCCTTGACTAAACATTGAATAATTACCTGTGGGCTTCCTTCAGAAAGCTAAAGGCTATTTATATTGAATTTGGATCAAGAAGAACGTTGTTGGGAGTTTCTATTTCATCTTTCCTCTACATCCTGCTGTTTCTTTTCTCCTCTGCAGAGCTGAGGTATGGCTGTAGGACACAGGGATTCTAATTTCTTTTCAATGACAGTGAACAAATAGTGTCCAGCAGGTAGTGGGGACACAGTGGTGAACACAACAGGGACAGTTCTTCCTTCCATAGGGCTTGACAGGCACTAAGAGAATACACAAAAATTAAGTCAACTTCAGAAATAGTGTCATAGTGCTGTGATGGTATTATGGGGACCTGGAGGGGAGGACAGCTGGGCTTAGGAGTTGGAGATAGGACTCCTCGATCATGTGACTGTCTAGGGAAGCTCTGGCCTGGCTGTGCTCTAGGGTAATTGCTACCACTTACTAAATGTTCCTGGCGTAATTATTGAGCAGCTACTTGGTTTGGGAAGCTGAGATTCTTTGGGGAGTAAATGGCAGGAAGGGGAAAGAAACTGCTTTGAGACAGCCCAGATTTTGATTTTTGGTTCATTAACTGTAGGATTTGAGTTGATATCTCCCGCCAGCCTACGGCTTCTGGGGTTCAGCAGTGTCCCTGTTGTGCTTCTGTTGGCGTGCCTTTTGAGGCCAGCGGCATGTCCTACCATGAACTATTTTTCCAAAAGCTGGGACGTGCTGGGGTTGGGCTGTTCCTCAGTGCGGCAGATTGAAATTTCTAGTAGCATTGTCAATCTGGGAGAAAACTGCACAGGTAGCCCCAGTAAATGTTCAACTACATGCTACTGTACTTCTAACACTAATATCATTTACATAATAGACTCTGCAAGAAATAGGAATGGATGAAGTAATACAAAAAGTTCTAGTACCTTTCCCATGCTCCAACAGATGAATGCATGCCTCCTGTTTAGAGACCACTGCCTTGGAGAATGTTAATGTTGCCAGGGGGTGTATAAAGAAATTGGCAAGTGGATATGGGATAGAATGGATGTGAGAGGAAAAGGGGTAACTGGCTTCTCTGAGATTTTCCTCCCTATCATTAGTCTGTTTATTAGTCTGTTATAGAAAATTAGTCTGTTTCAGAAAATCCACTTTTCAGTTAGTTCGGTTCAGTCACTCAGTCGTGTCCGACTCTTTGCAACCCCATGGACTGCAGCCCGCCAGGCCTCCCTGTCCATCACCAGCTCCCAGAGCTTGCTCAGACTCATGAGCAGTCTGCTTTTAGGAGTCCATCCAGCTCAGCTTAGAAGTACAGCTAAGCTGCCTCTCTCCTTGTGCCCTCTGCCCCGTAGCTATCACCTTGAAGATGTCAAGTAAATTACCCTAAAAACCAGTCCCATGGGCATGCCTGCCAAGATGAACAGTCTGTGGTCCTCTCTGCCCATCATACGTTGGGTGCCTGCCAAGATGAACAGTCTGTGGTCCTCTCTGCCCATCATACGTTGGGTGGATATATTAAGTTTAAGGCATGAGAGAGACTCATAGCAGAACACTATCTTTGAGGGAGGAGAAGGGGGCAAACCAGCTCAAACAGCCAGAGAGCAACTACACTGTGATGAGAATAGCTGAGGCAAGTCCAGGAGCTTCAAAAATGAAATATTTAGTACATGGTAGAGGGGTGGAGGTTTTCACAAAACCTGTAGGAAGCAGCATCAACAGTGGGATGGTAGGTAGATGGTTGAGAAAGACAGGAGAGAAAAAGTGCCCTTGCTGAGTCCCGCCTACCCTGCAGGGAATTCCATGTTGTGTCCTGGGAATTCCTTGTCTGCTTTGAGTTATACGCCTAGGGCCGAATTAGGCCAACGGTGCATGACAGCCACGGGCCTGCTGTTTCCCAGGCCAACTCCAGGCTCTCTGAATTCTTTCCTAGCCAGCTCCTCCTTGCCTGGAGTGGGGCTTCTGGCTTAGCTGGCATAATGCTGCCAAGCAGGGGATAGGGAATTCTGGAGGCAGGGAGAGTCGCTGCGTCTTCTCAACCCGAGAACCCTCCCCGCTTTCTCCCCTTCTACCAGGCCTAAGACCTTTGGTGCTCCATTCATTTGGCAACTCAGCAGAATCTCTTGCAAGTTTTGTTTTGCTTTCAACCTTGCGGTTGCCTTGCTCTGAATGTCAGCTGGGGGTGGGAAAAAAGATAGCATTCCTTCTTCAGCCAAGACAGATGTTGCATCTGCCCTTGGAAGTGGGGCTTTCACTCTTTTTATTTAGCTACAAGGTGTGAGCACTGGGGGTGTGACACCAGAGGGGCGGATGAACACACAGCCTGGGAGAGGGCAACCAAGCAGAGGGTAAGGAGGGCACTCTGGGCAGCTCTCTCTTCTCTGTGCTGGAGTTGGAGAGTTCACAAAAGGTGCACAGCAGAAGCCCAGACGGAAAGACACACCCCCGGACAAAGCTGTCCACCAAGGGCAGGCTTTGGGATCGAGAATGAGGAAAGGGCCATTCTCTTCTCAATCCGTCACCTCTTGCTGTGGCTTTAGGGAGGCTGCCTACTCTCTACAGGCAGGAAGGCCATAGGCACAGAGCGCGTCTCCAAGCTGCGGGTGTGAGAAGTAGGAGACGCAGAAGCAGGAAATGCTCTGACTCCTCAGAGCAGTGGCAGTGGCTTAGCACAGGAGCTGGCTGAAGCCTTTCAGTCCTCATGCTGATTTTAAGCTGCTCTTCCCTCTTGGTTTCCCTTGTGGCTCAGACAGTAAAGAATCTGCCTGTCATGGAGGAGACCGGGGTTCAATCCCTGGGTTGGGAAGATCCCCTGGAGAAGGGAATGGCAACCCACTCCGGGATTCTTGCCTGGAGAATCCCATGGACAGAGGAGCCTGGTGGGCCACAGTCCGTGGGGTCACAGAGAGTCAGACACGACTGGGTGACCAAGACTTTCACTTCTCTTTTACCCCATAATCCAGGGTTTTAAGGTAGGACTTGAAAGATATTCTGATGTCTGTTCTTCTCATGAACCAAATAGGATTGGCTTCTAAGCAACCCAGAGAAACCTCTCCCTGGTACTATCTGTGCAGCAGAAGATTCTGCTCTCCCCTTGGCAAGGCGTCATCGCCCACACCGCTGGGAAGTCCCTCCTGATGTCTGACCTGGCCGCACCCTCTCTGCACTGGCTCTGATAAGGGGTGCCTCTGCCGACAGTCCTCGGCCGCCCCTCCCTCCTTCCCGCTGGAGCCAGGCCATGAGGGGCTGGGCTGCCGCTCCTCTTCCAAGCCACAGCCCGCAGGGGCTCAGAGCAGACACAGATTTTCCACCGCCGCCCATTCCATCTCCGCTGGCCGGGCAGGGGCCGGGTGAGTCCCCAGCCTGGGGTGCGGGCGGTGACTTCCCAGGCCGCCATTCTTGTCCCCTTTCCCGGCTCATGTGCTAAATCTGGCTGAGGACCAGAGGTACTCCCGGTCTGGGTGGGACTTTTTGTCATATGTTCTTGGGGACACGGTTTCTGCTCATTTTCTTGACATATTTCTAGGGGAAACCCCTTTCCAGTTTCCCGCATTCTCTTCCTGCCAAGTCCTCCTTCCCCACTTTGGGAAGCGGTGTACTTGAGAAGCAGCTGTGAAGATGAGGGACTAAAACCCCCTCCTGGCCTGGGCAAGTATTTATGTGAAATCACAGCTGCTGAGATCAAGGCCTGAGAGCCTCTTGGGGGCTGGAAGAATTGGAATGGAAAGCCCCACATTGGGGGTTGGCGGAGCTCCCAGTCCCACATGGCTCTCCTGTGCAATGCTGCATGTCAGAGGATTCCCAAGGGCACCCGCCAGCAGCCCCACACTGCCCCTCCCTGCCAGAGGGTGTGCGGGGTCCTGGGGCCACTTGACTTCTTAGGGGGGCTTTTATTTAAGAGCTGAGGGTGACTTAAGGTGGAGGAGAGAGGTGAGAGAAAATACAAAGAGGAAGTAAATGTGTGACTTTGAGAGCATCTAGGTAAGAGCAAGGCCTGACCTCTTTTTGTTTTCCGTAATGTATCTTGTTTCATTTGCTTGGGTCCAAAATAAGGCCAATAACGAAACTTTTATTGAATATAAAATTCATAGGTTGGACTCTTGACAGGCCTGGTGTCACCATGCCTGAGGACAGGAAAAAGACAGGACTCATTCACCTCAATTGTAAATAAAGGGTAGGAACAAGGCTGATTTGCCTAGAGGTGCAAGTGGGCCGGCCCTGCGGTAAATGAAGAAGGCTGACCAACCATTCCTGTTTGCCTGGAGCTGAGAGGTTGTCCCAGGAGACAGGCGCTTCAGTGATGAAATCTGGAAAGTCCTAGGCGAAGTAGGAAAGGTTAGTCACAGCAAAATGGAGCCTCAGCTGAGTACAGCTGCCTCCACGCCCCAGCCCCCTCTGTGTGTGAGTTGGAATCCAGCTGCTGCTTGTGGAGCAGCTACAGACTGCCACATATTTACTTGAGTAGTTACCAAACCTGTCTAGGCCTCAGGTTGCTTGAATGAGAAATGGGGTTAATAGCAGCTATCACTCAGGGCTTTGCAGTGTTTCAGTGAGAAGACACAAATGTGCCTAAATGTTCACGATAATATCTATTACTCATGCAGTTCATTCAACGAATTTGTGCACATGTCAGGCACTGCTTTAGACCTAAGGAACAAAGACAAAAACCCTGGCCTTGTAGAGGGAGATAAACAAATGTAGAACAAATATATCAAATAACCTATTCCAGGAGAGGACCTGTAGAGGGAAACAGTTGAGCAGGCCAAGGGGATCCCATGCGCTGGGGCAGAGACGTCCGCGTGAAATACGCTGGTCAGGGTTAGGGCGTTTGTCTGAAGACCTGAAGGAAGTGAAAGGACAAGCCCTAACTTGTGAAGGGAAATCTGAGAAAGAAAACAACATGTGCAGGGACCCTGAAATGGAAACATGTCTGGTGCACACAGAGAATCGCCGGAAGGCTAGCTTGGCGGGATCTCGGCGAACAAGGCGGAAATGGTAGCACTCCCCAGGTGGGGAGCTGGGTGCTCACAAAGGGGGCCACCAGGCCGGCACAGACTTCTGCTCCGTTTCATTCCACGCGAAAGGGCAGACGAGTGCCACGGGAGTGTTGAAAAAGATCATTCTGGAACCAGAAGAAACTGAGGGCAGAAAGCTAAGGCTGGAAGCAGGAGGCCCATTGGACAGTCGCCGTAGCCTAGCTGAGAGACGGCCAGGGCTTAAACCAGCATGGGAGCAGTGGGAGATGAGAAGTGAGGGGGACCTGGATGTATTTCGAAGGTAGAGATGATACATTTTCTGACTAAATGGGTATTGTAGATAAGAGAGAGAGAGGCGTCAAGGATGATTACGAGGCATTAATATGAGAACAGAGTGGGGCAGGGTTACCTCAGTGGAAATGAAAGTGTAAGTCGCTCAGTCGTGTCCGACTCTTTGCGACCCCGTGGACTGTAGCCCGCCAGACTCCTCTGTCCATGCGGTTCTCCAGGCCAGAATACTGGAGTGGGTTGCCATTCTCTTCTCCAGGGGATCTTCCCAACCCAGGGATCGAACCCAGGTCTCCTGCATTGCAGACAGATTCTTTAGCATCTGAGCCACCAGGGAAGCCCTTTCAGCTAGACTGGTGTTGAGTCTTTTGGCCTTTTGGCCTTCACTGGACTATTGGCATGTGATAACCTTCTGTATCTGATGTCTTGATTTGCCCTCATAGTCGTCTACTCGCCCTTCTTATGGAGGGAATAGCATCTCCTCCCTTTACGTCGTAAATCCTGCTTTCTTAAGAAACATCCCGGCTAGATTAACAAGTATCAGAACTGTTTCTCAAGAGCAGGCCTAGCCATCCAGCACAGCAGTTCCAGTTGGCACACATGTGTTATCTCAGGTCCCTGGGAGAAACACCCCACACGGCCCTGTTCCCTAGCAACTCTGCCTCTGCCCGCCTGGGGATCGAGATGCCCTGCCCAGGAACACTCCTTTCCCAGGCTCTGGCGTTTCTTGCCTGCTGAGAACCGACTCCTCAGAGTGGTGGGGGCAGGGAGCCTCTGGCAAGCAGCCCGTGTTGCTTCTAGTGCTTTGGCCAACCCCCACCCCCACCCCCCGCCCACCCGTTCCCCTGCAGACCTCTGCTGTGCCTCTCAGCTCTCTAGCCAGGGTCCTGCTCTTGGCCCCGAGGAGGCAGGAGGCCCTGGATAAGAGCATCAGGGGCCACTTCCCCAACCAGCTTCCTGCTTCTCTCTGCCGAGCGCTAGCAGGTAGAAGGAAGCAGTCTCCAGTCCCCATTCCACAGTCGTGGGTGCCAGTTCACACCCCTGCTGTATCTCCAGGCAGGGTCCCCAGGTATATTTCGATACCTCTCCTGATGGTTTTTGTCTTTAGGGTGGAGGATGGACCCTGCAAACAGTACTCCCTTGGGTACAGATTTTCCCATTTTCAAAATCCCTGTCTGAATGTCTTCCTTAGTTCTAACCCAGATCTCTTTCTTTGCCATTTAAAGTAAGGCGCTTGGGTCCTATTCAGTGGAGACAGAAGTCTGCCGGCCCCCAGTGTCCCTCTCCCCCCAGCGGACCAGCCCTTCAGTGTGGAGAGGGCTGAGGTCCTCGCATCAGTAGCCCGTCCTTTCCTTGCAGCTTCCAGGCATCTCCTCGTCCCGTGCCTCTGGGTAAAGCTATGTTAAGTGTCTCCATCCTCTGATTCTAACCCTCCACACTGCTGATCTTTTTTCAAGACAAAGGTTGCCTCACCCTGCCTGTGGGGAACCCATCAAGCAGTATAGCCAACAGCTAGTGCCAAAGCAAGGCTATTCGCTAATCAAGTTGTGTAAACAACTTGATAAATGCCGCCTGGCATTAATGTAAATTATATGCATTCTCCTCTTTCCTTAAAGTGTAACCCCTCCTGGGCGCATGAGAAGAGCCTAGGACTCTGGGAATAACTCTGCCTCTTATTCCCTCTGGGGCCGTGCCTGGACTCTGTGTGCACACTCACACGGGTATGTCAGCACACGTGTGTTAGTGGAGGGCGTGCTGCTGACCGCGGACTGAGCGCTGTCTGACTTTCCGGCTTTCACCTCCACTGTTCTCTCTTTTTTCACTCTGAACGACAGTGCTTCTCCCAGTGCTTTGTCTAAGCAGTACTCGTAGCACTTAGTACATCTCCAAGTACGTAGTTCTTAGTAGAACAGTAGTACCTCTTAAAGATGTGTGTGTCTGTGTGTGATGGAATGGGACGGCTCTGTATGCCTAAAGGGGATGTTTGAAGCTGGAGTCTCATGAAGTCTGTATTCTGTTGATGTCCTGAAACCTCTGGAACTTGGAGTCAGGACAATTGGTTGGGCTCTGTCTCCTAGCCTCCCAGCATGACCTTGAGCAAATAGCTTATTCTTTATGGCCTTTTTGTGTGAGCCAGTAGGTAGAAGCCACCTCTTCTTTTAAATCATGGCCAGCATTTACATGTTAATATAAGAGGAAAATTCTGTGTCTCAGGAAACATTTTAATGTACTCTTAGAGCTGAAGCCTGGTGCAAACTCAGTGAGGAAGAGATGAAACTGTAGGTCTGGGTTAGCTTACCCTGGAGACCAAGAGGAGTGAGCAGCCCCTGTGACCAGCTTGTCTTCGTTTGCCCCCATTTCACACCTGCTGAGTCTGGGGAAAATGAGGCTGGTTGGTCACCCTAATTGGATCTCATATTTGGGCAGATTGGGAAGCAAGGGATCCTTTTTAAAGGGCTCTTTTGACTGCCTTCCTCCGTCATTCAGCTCTTCCTCTTTTTTCTTGCTCGTTCACTCCGCTCCTGTCTCTTTTTCAGGCCTATCTGGAAACCCTGCAGATCTGGAGAAACGTAAACAAGTGTTTGGACAGAACTTGATTCCCCCCAAAAAGCCCAAGACCTTCTTAGAGTTAGTGTGGGAAGCCCTCCAGGACGTCACGCTCATCATCCTGGAGATCGCGGCCATCATCTCCCTGGTCCTGTCCTTCTACCGCCCCCCGGGGGGAGAAAACGAACGTGAGTACCTTGAACAAACAAGCGTGACTCCTGTCTGGGCTCTTTCCACTGTCACTGAAAAGCACGTAGTGTGTGTTGACAAATTTTATTAGGTTGGTGCAAATATAATTGCAGTTTCAGAGCATGAATTTTAAAACATAACTAGTTTTAATAGGAACCATTACAATAAACACATTTTTGCCAATGAGAAACGTTCATTTATTCCTGTAGTGTAAAAATCTGTGTTTCAGGATGCGACAAACTCTTGGGAAGCATTTTTCTGCATCCTTAGGATTGTGGAAGCATGTTCCCTGCAAAATGTTGTCAAGATGCTTGAAAAAGTAGTCAGTTGGTGAGAGGTCAGGTGAATATGGGCTTCCCTGGTGGCTCAGATGGTAAAGAGTCTTCCTGCAATGCGGGAGACCCGGGTTCGATCCCTGGGTCGGGAAGATGCCCTGGAGAAGGAAATGGCAACCCACTCCAGTATTCTTGCCTGGAGAATCCCATGGACAGAAGAGCCTGGTGAGCTACAGTCCTTGGGGTCACAAAGAGTCAGACATGACTGAGCTTTGAACTTTGAACATGGTGGATGAGGCAAAACTCTGTAGGCCAAATCGTTCAGCTTTTGAAGTGTTGATTGTGGAGAAGAATTGGGCCCTTTCTGTTGGCCGGTGCCAGCCGCAGGCGTTGGACTTTCCAGTGCATCGCGTTGATTTGCTGAGCATACTTCTCAGATGTAATGGTTTCTCCCAGATTCAGAAAAGTTTAGTGGATCAGACCGGCAGCAGACCATCAGACAGTGACCATGACTTTTTTTGGTGCAAGTTTGGCTTTGGGAAGTGCTTTGGAACTTCTTCTCAGTCCACTCACTGAGCTGGTCATCTCCAGTTGTCGTGTAAAATCCACTTTTTGTCGCACATCCCAATCCAATCGAGAAATGGTTCGTTGTTGTTTTGTAGAATGAGAGAAGATGACACTTCAGAATGACGATTTTTTTGATTTTCAGTCAGCTCACGAGGCTCCCACTTACCGAGCTTTTTCACCTTTCCAATTTGCTTCACGTGCCAAACAACCGTGGAATGGTCAACATTAAGTTCTTCAGCAACTTCTTGTTTAGTTGTAAGAGGATCGGCTTCAGTGGCGGCTCTCAGTTGGCCGTTGTCAGCTTCTGGCGGCCGGCTGCTACCTTCCTCATCCTCAAGGCTCTCATCCCCTCTTGGACCGCCACTGCCCTGCACGCTCGTCAGCAGTTCCTGTACCAGACATTACTGATGTTGCAAGTTGTCTCCACTGCTTTACAACCCATTTTGAACTCAAATGAGAAAAGCATTCAAATTTCCTTCTTATCTAACATCATTTCCATAGTCAGTATAAAATAAACAGCAAGAAATGTCATTAACAAAAAAAAAAAAAACGTAAAGCAAATAATGCACATTAAAATGATGTACAACATAACCACATTTATTAAGAATGTATTCCAGTAGCAAATGGCAAACTTCAATAATGCAAAAGCTGCAATGACTTTTGCACCAACCTAATAGCTTAAGTGTTGTGCATGTGCCTGCCCCCCACCCCGTTATCTGAGTGGGTTCTCCAAAGGAAACTAAAAAGTAACTAGTAGGCTATTCTTCCAACTCATCCTGATTCCAAGGTCTTCCCCCCCTTTCCTAGTAAATCCTTATTCAGAATGTTATGAATCCTCTGCCCTCTCTAAACCAACAAGACCATGCACCTCAAAGTTCCCCCGTCCCCCACGCTGGGCATCACGGGAAATAGCAGTGGGAACTGCCATGCTGGGGTCATAAGGCCTCTCTATGTGTCTTGCCTGTAGTTTTCATTGACCTGTTTCATGCTGTTTAGTCATATGCCTTTTTTGGGTAAACATAAGTAGTTATATATTGGTGACGAGACGATGCCCAATCCTGCCGTCCTCTGCTATCTTCAGGATAGCTATTTTACCCGAGTTTTCTGTTCTTCTCTTCCCCTGGCTTTCTGTTCTGGGGAGTTATGGAAGCACAACCCCCATTGTTAATGTCCGCAAGGGCCCCTCGGTGACCCTTTTCTCTCCTTTCCCTGGGCTAGAGTGTGGTCTAGCCGTCACTAGCCCAGAGGACGAAGGGGAGGCGGAAGCTGGCTGGATTGAGGGTGCAGCCATCTTATTCTCGGTGATCATCGTCGTGCTCGTGACCGCCTTCAATGACTGGAGCAAGGAGAAGCAATTCCGGGGGCTGCAGAACCGCATCGAAAAGGAGCAGAAATTCTCCGTTATCCGGAATGGCCACATCATTCAGCTCCCTGTGGCTGAGATTGTGGTGGGCGACATTGCCCAAATCAAATATGGTGAGAGCTCTGTGGTTCTTTTCTCTTTTAGCTCTGTTTTTTACACCTGTGCCACCCTCCCTATCGGAGGGCTAGGTCCTTTGGCATAAGGGGGCTAGGAATTGCTGAGGACCCAAAAAGATAAGACCCAAATTGTGTTAGCTTCTAGGTTAGAGTTTAAGGAGGTTATGGAAAAGAAATTCAAAGAAAGCAGTAACTGAAACTGCCAAAGACTGTCAGACTGTACCCTGTGTGTCTTAGATTTCAAGTATGTAATATTCAGGCCATGGGAAGGTGTTTGGGGATCAGTAACTGTTTGAATTTATAATACCCAGAGCAGAGTTTTATCGCAGGTTGTCAGATGTGAAGTTGTCTTTCAGAGGTTCTCCAGGCTCTCCCGGGCCGTTGCCTACAGGCAGGGCCCTGGGAGCAGCCCTGAGATGAGGCTGGATGGTCCTCACCTGCCCTCTCCCTGTCGGCCCTTCACCTCCATGTCCTAGGTGACCTGCTGCCTGCAGATGGGATCCTGATCCAGGGCAACGATCTCAAGATTGATGAGAGTTCTCTGACTGGGGAATCGGACCATGTCAAGAAGTCCTTGGAGAGGGACCCCATGCTGCTCTCAGGTGAGGCCCCGACTGCACCAGCGCCCAGCCCCCCTCCCCGCAGACACTCGGCCACAGAGACCATGTCCAGACCTTGCCCTGTCTTCCGATCGTGCCCCGTCTCCTGCCCCAAGGCTCAGCGGGGGCTGTAGCGTGTCAGTGGGTTGAATACAAGGATATTAAGCAACCTAACAGAGGTTGTCCATGGAGCAGATGCTACAGGAGCCTGCGAAGGGCTCTGCTGGCTGGAATGGGTGGTGGGAAAGGAGCCTTACCCCAAAGCCGTTACACACATTGTTCTCCTTACCCCCACATTGCTTGCTCTTGATCTTTTCCTACTCTCTGCCAAGTATAACACCATGCATGGGAGAGGAAGGTAGAGGGATTGCTTTTTTCCAAGTTTATGTTTCACACCAAAGAATGGCCAGGTATTAAAAAAAAAAAAAAAAAAACTCTTCTCCCATCTTCTTTCTCATATAGGGACCCATGTAATGGAAGGTTCTGGACGAATGGTAGTGACGGCTGTGGGTATCAACTCTCAGACTGGAATCATTTTTACCCTCTTGGGAGCCAGTGAGGGGGAAGAGGAAGAGAAGAAGAAGAAAGGTAAGGGGCTTTCAGAAGAGCCTCTCCCCTCCCAGCCCCACGGACAGACTAGGAGAGGGAGCGGGTCTGGAGTGGAACACCTGGTTGGCAGACTCTGCAGGATGATGAGGACAGATCTCCAAACCCCTTGTTTAGCTAACGGTTTCATCCCTGACTCCCCACGGTGCTCTAATGAGAACCGGATCCGGCTCTGCTCTGCGGTCAGGTTGCACTGGTTCCTGCATTTACTGGTCGACTGTAAGAGAATGAGGTGGAAGGCCCACGCAAACGGGCGAGCAGTGTGCTCTGGCTCCAGCCTTCACCACTTTCTTCTTCAGACACGGGGGGCTATACAAACCATCAAGGCGTCTTTGCCATTCACTTGTTCCTGAAAGCGAGAAAAGAGAGAAGGGAAAAGCAAAGGAGAAAAGGAAAGATATGCCCATTTGAATGCAGTGTTCCAAAGAATAGCAAGGAGAGATAAGAAAGCCTTCCTCAGCGATCAATGCAAAGAAATAGAGGAAAACAATAGAATGGGAAAGACTAGAGAGCTCTTCAAGAAAATTAGAGATACCAAATGCAAAGATGAGCACAATAAAGGACAGAAATGGTATGGACCTAACAGAAGCAGAAGATATTAGGAAGAGATGGCAAGAATACACAGAAGAACTGTACAAAAAAGATCTTCACGATGGTGTGATCACTCACCTTGAACCAGACATCCTGGGATGTGAAGTCAAGTGGGCCTTAAGAAGCATCACTATGAACAAAGCTAGTGGAGGTGATGGAATTCCAGTTGCACTATTTCAAACCCTAAAAGATGATGCTGTGAAAGTGCTGCACTTAATATGCCAGCGAATTTGGAAAACTCAGCAGTGGCCACAGGACTGGAAAAGGTCAGTTTTCATTCCAATCCCAAAGAAAGGCAATGCCAGAGAATGCTCAAACTACCACACAATTGCACTCATCTCACACGCTAGTAAAGTAATGTTCAAAATTCTCCAAGCTAGGTGTCAGCAATACGTGAACTGTGAACTGCCAGATGTTCAAGCTGGTTTTAGAAAAGGCAGAGGAACCAGAAATCAAATTGCCAGCATCCGCTGGATCATGGAAAAAGTAAGAGAGTTCCAGAAAAACATCTATTTCTGCTTTATTGACTATGCCAAAGCCTTTGACTGTGTGGATCACAATAAACTGTGCAAAATTCTGAAAGAGATGGGAATACCAGACCACCTGACCTGCCTCTTGAGAAATTTGTATGCAGGTCAGGAAGCAACAGTTAGAACTGGACATGGAACAACAGACTGGTTCTGAATAGGAAAAGGAGTACATCAAGGCTGTATATTGTCACCCTGCTTATTTAACTTATATGCAGAGTACATCATGAGAAATGCTGGGCTGGAGGAAGCACAAGCTAGAATCAAGATTGCCGGGAGAAATATCAATAACCTCAGATATGCAGATGATACCACCCTTATGGCAGAAAGTGAAGAAGAACTAAAGGGCCTCTTGATGAAAGTGAAAGAGGAGAGTGAAAAAGTTGGCTTAAAGCTCAACATTCAGAAAACGAAGATCATGGCATCTGGTCCCATCACTTCATGGGAAATAGATGGGGAAACAGTGGAAACAGTGTCAGACTTTATTTTGGGGGGCTCCAAAATCACTGCAGATGGTGACTGCAGCCATGAAATTAAAAGACGCTTACTCCTTAGAAGGAGTTATGACCAACCTAGACAGCATATTAAAAAGCAGAGACATCACTTTGCCAACAAAGGTCCGTCTGGTCAAGGCTATGATTTTTCCAGTGGTCGTGTATGGATGTGAGAGTTGGACTATAAAGAAAGCTGAGCACCGAAGAATTGATGCTTTTGAACTGTTGTTTTGGAGAAGACTCTTGGGAGTTCCTTGGACTGCAAGGAGATCCAACCAGTCCATCCTATGATGTTGAAGCTGAAACTCCAATACTTTGGCCACCTGATGCAAAGAGCTGACTCATTTGTAAAGACCCTGATGCTGGGAAAGATTGAGGGCGGGAGGAGAAGGGGACGACAGATGGTTGCATGGTATCACCGACTCAATGGACATGGGTTAGGATGGACTCTGGGAGTTGGTGATAGACAGGGAGGCCTGGCATGCTGCGGTTCATGGGGTTGCAAAGAGTTAGACATGACTGAGCGACTGAACTGAACTGTTCCTGAAAGAAGGAAAACAGAAGGCAGAAAGATAACAAACCAAGTCTGCACCTTTCCCTAAGCGTTCCTTCTCTTGGAGGAGAGAAGGATTTGTACTATTTGGCTGGAGGTGCATCTTGGGCTGTTTGGGGAGGGGCAGTTAATGAGAAGGCAACAAAGCTCATTCAGTTAGGAACCAGCCTGTTTCTGCAGCTGCCTTCAGAGTGAGTAAGGAGGCTTGCCTGGTGCTGGTGAGCTGACATGGAGGCACCTTGCGCGGCCTTTGCCACCAGGTGGAAACAGTTCAGACCTCTCACTCCCTAACCCCCACCCCATTTCTCCAAGTGGTTTGACTCAAGCCAGAAGCACCTCCTAACAGCAACTGTGCTCCAGGAGAAAGCAGCTCAGAAGGGGGTGTGCACTCCCCTGCATGAGTGGCCTGGTCCATACCCCAGGGATTTGTGAGCGCCTCTAATAAAAATGGGGATAAATAGAGGTGTGAGCTTCCTTTACATCCCCTTCGCTGCAACTCAGACCCTTTGATGTCGCCCTTTTAGGCTCTGAACAGGACCGGCAAATTGGATATCTGATCTCTGAATAGTCATTTTGGGTCCCCACCCCATTTTTTTCTTTCTTGTTCAAACAGGTAAAAAACAAGGAGTCCCTGAAAATCGCAACAAAGGTAACCTTTCCACTCACTCATTTACCATCTCTACCTGCCCACACTCAAACCAGACCTTTCCAGGCCATCTGCCTTCCCTCTCTTCCTCTCCATAAATCTGTTATCTGCTCCTGTGGCCCAGATGCCTCATCCTGAGGACGGTGCAGAGATCTGGGGGTGGTCCCAAGCTGCCAAACCCAATCTAAGGTGGGACGCAGCACCCTCTGCTGTTAGCTCAAGGGGCCTTCTGTCAAGATTTCTCTCGGGAAGCCTGTGTGGTGATCTGCTCTTCCCAGGGTGCTGACCTTGCTTCATTGCCCTTGGCCAGAGTTAAAGAGCAAGGATCGTTAGTCTCTGGGTTGGAAGTCTGCAGGGTCCTTATGGGGGAAGGGGTTAGGATGGGCAGTCCCTGCACCCTCTTCTTCCTCTTTTGGTGCTGTCTTCCCATCTAGATCCCTTCTCAGCTAGTCTTCTCTGGGGTGCAGAGAGCCCTTTCTCTGTAACCTCTTTCCCCACTTCTTTGTTCTCTCCACAGTCTGTTTTCTTCTTCCTAATTTGATGTGTGTTTCTTTTTTGGTGGCTGTGTTTACATCCTGTTTCTGTCTTATTTGTGAGTCTGACAGCAGAGACGATCTCTCAGGAAGGGCACCTAAGCAAAGGAGCAGAGCTCTTCAGGGTGAAGCTGGAGGGGTGCTGGGGGCCAGCAGGAACTGCTCTCTTGAGACAGCTCCTGGAGCCTTTTTCCTTTCATAAAGACATCACATTGGAAAACTAGGGCTCAACAAAAGTAATTCTTAAATTTCAGATCTCTTTAACTCTTCTTTTGAAAGCAAAATGGATTTCTATGTCTGTCTTTATACCTGCTTTCTCTTGTTCCAGAGAGTCCCTCATACCAACTTCTTCCCTTAGGGAAAGGTACTTTGTACCTCCCTACCTTCATCAGACAGGGGAGAAAGGAGATTTCCTTCCCCTATTGCTCAACTAACATAAGCGAGAACTGGAAAATACCCTGTGTCTGGGGTCTGTGTTTCTTCTATGAAAGTCTATATCTACGTAGAGAGAGAGGGGAACCTTTTAAAGAGCCAACTAAGACCCTAATGTGTTTCCCATGTGGCTCAGTGGTAAAGAAACTGCCTGCCAATGCGGGAGATGTGGGTTTGATCCCTGGGTCGGGAAGATCTCCTGGAAAGGGAACTGGCAACCCACTCCAGCATTGTTGCCTGGGAAATCCCATGGACAGAGGATCCTGGTGGGCTACAGTCCATGGGGTCACAAAAGAGTTGGACACGACTTAGCAACTAAACAACAAGACCCTTATGCTGTAGGAACATTTATCAACCTTCCCCTTCAGCCCCTTTCTGCAGTAAAGATTCACTGATTTAAGCACTGAATTCTAGGAAGGATGGCTGTTGGTAATAGCACTGACTGGCAGGACAAATCCTCTTGCTGGAACAAACCTGGCTCGGGGCTCTGAGACAGTGCCAGGAAGCTGCCACTGGAGAGGAGAGCCATCCATTTCACCTGCAGTTGTTAAGATACCGTTCCCAAGGCCCTAAGAGAAGGCCAAGCTCCCCGAGGTCAGATCTGATGCCAGAGGTCCAAGCTGTGTTCCAGAAGCAGACAGAACGGTGTGTTAGCTTCCCCTTGCCTACTACTCGGGCTGCTGCCTTGCCTGCTGACCTGTCCTCTTCGTGTGTGCACCCTAGCAAAGACCCAAGATGGAGTGGCCTTGGAAATCCAGCCACTCAACAGCCAGGAGGGGATCGACAGTGAGGAAAAGGAGAAGAAGGCCGCCAAGCTGCCCAAAAAGGAGAAGTCCGTGCTGCAGGGCAAGCTGACCCGCCTGGCTGTCCAGATTGGGAAAGCTGGTGAGTAGGCGGGGACTTCTCAGTGTGTCCGTCAGTCTTCCTCTGGGTCCTCGCCACTTTGACTGCCTCCTTTCTGTACCAACCAGGCCTGGCAGGAAGGAGCCGAAAATTCCAAGTGGCTGGTGCAGTTCAAGAATCCATGTCCCTCCCTGTGACTGTTGGACCCTTGGCTTTAGCAGAGAGACATGTCTTCCTATTTAGAGATAAAGGCCCAAAACAAATGGGAGATTAACATTAGCAAGAAGGAAGACTTTAATAACTGCTCACCTGCTCAAGTATTGGCTTGAAAATTCCTGAAGGGTAGAGAAGGCTGCTGTTGGCTGGGAGCAATTCTCTAGCATAGGAATGGCCAGGCACAGGACAATCAGTTCAAAATGAGGACTGGAAGGCAAAGGAAGACAATGATTAAAGAGGTGCTTTGCAGAGCAGAGGTCACTAAAGGTACTCCTGTGCATCGTGAGAGGAAACAGCTTCTCCATGCCTGACTCTGGAGAGGGTGGTGGGGAGGGGGCGGGGAGGGACAGAGCTGAAAGAGGCAGCGAAAGGAAGATTGCTCCCTCAGCGGGTATCTCTCCAAACAGTCTCCTCCCCCTGTTTACTTCCTGACTCCACCTCTGTGTTCACCACAGAGTCTAGCCCAATGCATCTCTCCGTGTACCGTTCACCTGGGACCTTGTTACGGTGCAGATTCTGACTCAAGCAGTCTGGGTGGGACCTGCGTTCCTAACAAGCCCCCGGGTGGGGCCCGCGCTGCTGCTCTGCTGAGCACATAGTGAGAAGCAGGGACCTGCGGCGATCCACTTGAGCATTCAGCTCCTCGGTCACATCAGCCTGTTTCAAGTGGTCGGTCACCACATGTGGCCAGTGGCTCCCTATTGGACAGTGCCAACAGAGAACATTTTGAACATCACAGAGTTTACAGAGCGTCAGCCTGGCCTGGCCATTCAGCTCCAGTACCCAGCTAATTTTGACCACCATGAAACCCCTTGCAAAGAGACAATAGATGAACAAGAAAAAGAAGTATGAAATCAAATCATTGAGCCTGGCACACAGGTTTGAAGCATTAAACACTTCCTGCCTCAGGCCTCCTGCTGTGCTCCTAATCCCCACCTTATTCTTTAGGGAGAACAGGCCACTGAGGGCTGTCAGTGGTGTCTGTGAACTTCCCACATCAAGCGAGGCCAAGGACCAGAAGGAAGCAAGGGAATGCACTACCCTGAGAGTGAAGGCCTTCCTGAAGTTTGCACCCTCGCTTGATGCCATGCTCATCCTGACCCTGAACATGCCTTCACTGATATAATCACCTCTAGCCTTGCTCTGATTTCCCTGAATCATTGGGCTCTCGGGAAAAGCAAAGATACGAATCAGAAAGCAGAACTCTTCCCGGATATTGTGCCACAGGTAGACCCAGGTGCCCACGTATTGATGCCCCAGCTCTCAGAGTAGCCAGGCAATACGTAACGGCAGTTGGAGCCCCCAGGCCGGTTGTTTTCTGACCCAGAGCTTATTCTTCTGTTATAGGATGTGTAGGATGAGCAACTGTGGCAGTTGGCTTGAGACCTTCTCAGTTTCAGTTCTGAAAGTCCCACAGCCCAGGAAACTGCTCAGTCTCTCAGGCAACCCAGGATGGTTGGTCCTCCTCTGGTGTGCCATACTAACACCTCCCCGTGCCTTCATCTCCTCATAAAAGAGGATGATAATAGTAACGTACCTCACAGGGTTGTTGTGAGGATTAATGAGTTCCTACCTGGAAGTGCTTGCCTGGCTCATAGTAAGCGCTGCCCGGACAGTTGCCGTTGTTGTCATCTTCTGTCTGTGCCACGTCAGGAGGAAGGCTGGGAGGCACACTTCTAAGGCTTAGTTATGTAGGTGTTGTGCTAACACCATAGGGCACCACTGTGAACACATGAATTGCCTGACATTCTCAGTCTACTAGAGAAAAAGTCAATAAACTGCTAAGGAAAGAGGTAACAGTAGTCACTACATTATGATTTCTGGGAAGATAGTAGCTCTGAGATAGAATCTTAAAATGCTGTTTTTGGAAAACTGTACCAACCCCCTTATTTATAAATGAGGAAATAGGCTCAGAGAGGGGTCAAGACCAGTCCAAAGCCACGAGTCAAGTTGGTAAGCACCGAAACTGATACCCATGTCTTTAGAATGCAAAACCATGTCTTTCGCCCACACCGTAATGTACAAGTACCAGAGACCAGCTAGGGCCTTGGGGTATGACCAGATAGAGATCTGTCTCAGTTAGGGCCCTAGGAATGCCCTCAAGCCTGGGTTCACGTGATTTCTTTCCTGGACAGGTCTGATCATGTCTGCAATCACAGTTCTCATCCTGATTCTGTACTTCGTGATCGACAACTTTGTGATCCAGCGCAGACCATGGCTGGCCGAGTGTACCCCCATCTACGTCCAGTACTTTGTCAAGTTCTTCATCATCGGCGTCACGGTGCTGGTGGTGGCTGTGCCCGAGGGGCTGCCCCTGGCCGTCACCATCTCACTGGCTTACTCTGTGAAGGTGAGGCTGGGGTGAGGCTCTGCTCTTTGAGAACACAGACCAGAGGGAAGGGCGCCAAGTAGCTCTGCTGAAAGGACGGCCACTTTGTCTTCATAAACTCTGGGTGATGCCTTCCAGGGGCACAAGCTGCTGAAATCAACGTTTACCTAACCCAGTAGCATCTTAAGAGGGTTTACAAAAATCGTATCTTGCATTTTTGTATGGGAGCGGGAAATGAAACGTGGAGAGTTGCTGGCTGGGAAATGGCCTCTGCCCTGTGTTTTGGAGAGCTCAGCTGGCCGCTCTGCAGTCTCCTCTGTTCTCCTTTGTAGAAAATGATGAAGGACAACAACCTGGTGCGGCACTTGGACGCGTGTGAGACCATGGGCAACGCCACAGCCATCTGCTCGGACAAGACGGGCACGCTGACCATGAACCGCATGTCTGTGGTGCAGGCTTACATTGGAGACACTCGTTACCATCAGATCCCAAGCCCTGATGACCTTGTGCCCAGGGTCCTGGACCTTATTGTCAATGGCATTTCCATCAACAGTGCCTACACCTCTAAGATTCTGGTAAGCTCTTCTTTTGCCAGGACACTTAAAATGGGTAGTTGGAAGGAACCATTGATTTTTCTCGTTTATTCTGCCTGAACTGCCATCCCAGTTCCCATTTGCCACTCCCCAGTGAACGCGTTTGGGGTGAGACTAGGGAATAATCCGTGGAAGGAGACTGGGAGATGGGGTGGGGGAGTGAGGCAGGTAGGAATCTGGGGCTGTGAAATCACCGTGGAAAGGCAGTATCTCTAAAAAGAGGCCTCATGCTGGTAGCAGAATTGAGCTTATCACGAGTAAATCACTTAGTTTCTGGAAGCTAAGAGACAGTGTTAGAGGCACCAGCACCAGCCCCACGGCGGCTAAAAACACCCCAGGCCCCGGGTGGCTCCAGGGCCAGGTCACCACGGCCATGGCCCGCGCCCCCGTGGGCCCCGGGCACACGCGCGAAAGCCTCCTGAGGGAGCCCTTCCCCGGCCGGCCCCTCGCCCCGCCGGCCCACCAGTGCCTTTCTTTCCAGCCTCCGGAGAAGGAGGGCGGCCTGCCCCGGCAGGTGGGCAACAAGACCGAGTGCGCCCTGCTGGGCTTCGTCTCGGACCTGAAGCAGGATTACCACGCCGTGCGCAGCGAGGTGCCCGAGGAGAAGCTCTACAAAGTGTACACCTTCAACTCGGTGCGCAAGTCCATGAGCACGGTCATCGAGAAGCCGGGCGGCGGCTACCGCATGTACAGCAAGGGCGCCTCCGAGATCATCCTGCGCAAGTGAGCCCCCCCAGCTTCTTCCTCCAGGGTCCTCTCCTCGGGGAGGTCTGGGTGTCGGCCCCATGCTGAGCCACCCGGATAATAGCTGACCCTCCTTCCGGGTGGTAACATCATGACAAGATCTGAGCTTGGTTCTGGCCAAGCCATGCAGTTATATACTTTGGATACTATACTTACACTTTACAACTCAGGGAGGCAGATGCTGCCATTATCCCTGTTTTACAGATGAGGAAACAGAAGTGTAGTGAAGTTCAGTAACTTGCTAGAGGGGATACAACGGATAGTGGTCCAGGCAGGATTCAGACCTAGGCAATCCATGCTTCCATTTCCTATTCTGAAGAGAGAATACCCACTTATCTCACAGGGTTACTCTGATTAAATGATTGAATGTATGAAAAACGCCTTGCACATAGTAAGCACGAGAAATGTTAGTTCTGTGTTCCTTTTCCTTTTCATTCTCAGTTCTGATCACAGGAAGTTGCATAATCAAAGTGGCTAGACGATCCATAGGGCATTAAAAGTTGACCTATGTGGATACAGGGCCAGTAGCTAAAAACCAGTGCCCCAGCATGGGTTAGCGCCACCATGGGTGAGACTCTGTCATTGCCCACACCCTCTGCCCTGAGCCCTCTAGAGACTGGGGATTGAGAAGGTCTCTCTACCACTGAGAAGCTCAGAAGAGTAGGCGACCCATGAACAGCTCTTGGTGTTGCGTTCCCAGATGAGTAGGAGCAGATGACAGGGGAGAGCGACACACTCTGCCCACCTATCAGCCACCCCACCCTGGATACAGGGGCTCAGCTTTGGGCAATGAGTGGAGATTACGGCCACCCAGTAGTGTCTTTAGGAGTCAGGCAGAGTGGTCAGGGTGTCTGCAATGTGTCGAAGCACACTGGGCGGGAGGTGGGGTGCTGTGTTCTGACTGTGCACCTCCCCAGGTGTAATCGAATCCTGGACAAAAAGGGGGAGGCCGTGCCATTCAAGAATAAGGACCGAGATGAGATGGTCCGCACCGTCATCGAGCCCATGGCCTGTGAGGGGCTGCGGACACTCTGCATCGCTTACCGGGATTTCAACGATGGAGAGCCCCCGTGGGACAACGAGAGCGAGATCCTCACTGAGTTGACCTGTATCGCAGTGGTGGGCATCGAGGACCCCGTGCGCCCGGAGGTGAGGCTCTGACTTGGGAACAGGTCTGGGAAGCATGAAGGGGAGTCTTCCAGCGGCCGTGGCCCCTGCACGTGACCTAATGAGCAGCCACGCAGGAGTCACGGGAACCGCGGTACCAGCTCCGTTTCTAGCTGTGACTTAGGAAACTTCGGCAAGTCACCTAACTGCTTCTCATTTGCTGGGATAGGTGTTTCTGTGCTTCCTGCTTCACAGAACTGCTGGAGCTCACTGAAGTTATACAAAGTGGCAATCCCACTTCCTGTGGTTCATGCCGTCTATGGGCTGAGAAGCACAGGTTTCACTGGGCTAATAAGAACAGTTTGGCACTCAAGAATAGTGAGGAGGTGGGATTAATTGAGACACCAGCTTTGGCTCTAGTCACGTCCCTTCGATCCACACATCTTGTCAGGCGCCCGTAGAGTAGCTCCACACTACTCGCAACTTTTGGAGGCGTGACAGGGTGTCATGCAGTTGGGAAACTTGGAAGAACTGATGTGGTTGGAGTACGTGCCAGGGGTGGAAGGTAGTTAAAACTTCTGCTGGAAAGGAAGGCAGTGGTAAAATCTCAAAAGGTCTAGCGTGCCTGCTAAGAAATCTAGATTGTAAGTGAGAGAATACACTTTTACACCTGGCTCCTGAAGCAGTACTCGTGGCCCATGCAATCGTGCCAAGTCACTCAGTTGTGTCTGACTCTGCGACCCCATGGACTGTAGCCCGCCAGGCTCCTCTGTCCATGGGATTCTCCAGGCAAGAACACTGGAGTGAGTTGCCATGCCCTCCTCCAGGGGATCTTCCCGACCTAGGGATCAAACCTATGTCTCCTGCATTGGCAGGCAGGTTCTTTACGACTGGCGCCACCTGGGAAGCCCTCAACTCATGGTGCAATAAGGCAAATTCAAATGTGAGTTTCATGGGTAGGCCAGAAGTAAGGGGGCACCAAGCAATATAAAGCTGACCAGACTCGGCCTGCGCCCCGGGGTTCTACTTCCAGGGTGCCTCTCTCCTGTCCGCAGTGAGGGACAGCTGAGCAGAAGCCGATGGCGGGCCTCGCCGCCACCACCTCTCCTTTCTGCTTGCCTCACTCTCCGCAGGTGCCAGAAGCTATTGCCAAATGCAAGCGAGCTGGCATCACTGTCAGGATGGTGACAGGGGACAACATCAACACAGCCCGTGCCATCGCCACCAAGTGTGGCATCGTGACTCCCGGGGACGACTTTCTGTGCTTAGAAGGCAAAGAATTCAATCGCCTCATCCGAAACGAGAAGGGCGAGGTGAGCTTTAGGTGGTGGGAATCAGAGCCTCCTTCATTAGGGGAAGGCTGATGCATGTGTAAGGCATCTGGGACAGCTAGGAGAAAGTAGATGGTTTTTAAATTAAAATCTATTCATAGTGAGACGTGCCTTTTACCAAAGCTGCTCAGACAGTAAAATTGGGAATTTTTTCTTCTCACTGTATTCATTCACAGGCTATTTTTGAGACTCACTTTTTACATCTCCGCATTTCCTCCAGTCGTGGGATGATTTTCCCTGATTTTCCTCTACCCCACCCCTCCTGTACCACTGCCCTGTGACTGGCAGGGCCTCAGGCTGGTGACAGGGTACGATCTGGGTGTGGGAAGGCCACAGCTCCTGGTCTAAGTAGAGACTGAAGCTAAGACCTCAGAGGCACTACTTCAGCCAATAGTGAAGGGTCTCACCTTCCGTCACGGGTCTCAAAACTAGGGGGTTGGCTCCCAGGGATGGAATTGGGAGGAAAAGGAGACAAGCAGGGCCTGAACGGTCAGCGTCCTTGAACCCGCCCTCAGAGCTGAGCTGGCTGCTTTGCCTCCGCTGGAGGCCAGGGTCACGCTCCCGGGGGGCCCTGGGACACCAGCTGCCAGGAGCTTGGCGCATGTGCAGACTTCCCTGGCGGCTGCTCTGAGCTTGACTGACCCAGGTGTGTCTGCTGCTGCAGGTAGAGCAGGAAAAGCTGGACAAGATCTGGCCTAAGCTCCGAGTGCTGGCGCGGTCTTCCCCCACTGACAAGCACACGCTGGTGAAAGGTGAGGTCGGCTCCTGAGCAGGTGCCTGGGATAGGGGAAGGCAGACCAGGGCGAGCACAGATAAAGAACCGAAGCCAAAGCAACTCTCATCCTGAATAGGGAGGCCTAGGAGAGCTTCCCAGCTCATGGGAAGAACATGCAGGTTAGCAAACGTCTGAGCACCTGGTGAGTATAAGCTATATGATGAAGTTGTTTTTAAACATTATCGTATCTTGTTTGTCGATAGTACTGGGAATTAGGCAATATAGGTTAAGCTCTTCCCATTCTGCAAAAAAGAAAGTTTGAGGCTGAGACGACACATAACTTATCCAGACTGCCCAAGTGGTAAATGGAAGTGTTATCGTTCAACCTCTGGGTCTCTGCCTTCAAATCATGCAGTGCTTTTCCGACTGCATTATAGGTGTCTTGATGTACCAGACAGGATATCTGACGAGGTCAGACTTTCTTAGCTTAGATTGCTACCTGTGAAACAATTTACCGCCATTTGGTGACGCTGTAAAACCTCCAGCATAGGGAAAAAGAAGGAAAGAGCGTAAAAAGGGAGGTAGTGACAGGGATTAGAGAGGAAGACCGAAAAAGCATCTTTTGTGGGAAAGCGGCCCCTGACCTCACTGTGGTGCACCTGTCTCCCCAGGCATCATCGACAGCACTGTTGGCGACCAGCGGCAGGTGGTGGCTGTCACCGGCGATGGCACCAACGACGGCCCAGCTCTGAAGAAAGCAGACGTTGGTTTTGCCATGGTAAGCAGCTCAGCGTAGCATCTCTCTCTGACTGCAAGCTGCCTGCGCCAGTGGGAAGCCCAGACAGGCTCTGATACCCTTCTGCTTCCTGGACCTTCACAGCCCGCTTTGTGCTCTTTTCTCTAACTCCATCTCACCTGCCTGCCTGGCCAATAATAATATATATAATGAGGGATTCATGAAGTATGAAGACAGGGAAATCACGAGGTTTCATTACCCAGGAAAATAAGACAAACTGAAACTTACCCATGAATATGGTAATATTGTCTGCCTAGGCACACTAGAGAAAATTCACATTCCATATGGAAAGTGTTTATTCTGTAGTTAGTGCTGTTCATCACTCTGCTTATGAGGCCAGGAGCATCAGAGTCACTTAGAAAGTTCATTTAAAATCACGTATTTCAAGGTTCGACAGTCAGCGATCTTGATTCAATAGCATCTGGGCCAGATCCCAGAACGTATGTTGTTGTTCATTTGCTAAGTTATGTCCGACTCTTTGCGACCCTACGGACTGCAGCACACCAGGCTTCCCTGTCCATCACCACCTCCTGGAGTTTGCTCAAACTCTTGTCCATCGAGTCAGTGATGCCATCCAGCCATCTCATCTCTGTCGTCCCCTTCTCCTCCTGCCCTCAGTCTTTCCCAGCATCAAGGTCTTTTCCAATGAGTCAGCTCCTCGCATCAGGTGGCCAAAGTATTGAAGCTTCACCTTCAGCATCAGCCCTTCCAATGAAGAGTCTTCTCTAACACTGCAATTTGAAAGCATTAATTCTTCGGAACTCAGCTTTCTTTATTGTCCAGTCTCACATCCATACATGACCACTGGAAAAACCATAGCCCTGACTAGACGGATCTTTGTTGGCCAAGTAATGTCTCTGCATTTTAATATGCTGTCTAGGTTGGTCATAGCTTTTCTTTCAAGGAGCATGCATCTTTTAATTTCATGGCTACAGTCACCATCCACAGTGATTTTGGAGCCCAAACAGAAATCTTTAGGTTTTTCTTAATAGGTACACTTGTTGATTCTAATGCTCAGGGACATTTAGAAGCCCTCAGATAGCAAAGTACATTCTCACATTCAAGTAGGTAATGATTGTAAGCTTCCCATACATTTTGAACTGTTGGTGATTTTTAAGCAGTAGAAGGTGATTCAAGAAGAAATCTATCTTTAGGATGCTCTCTTTACCCAGAAAATAAATTTTAAAAGTTTTTGTCCTAGGGAATTTCAAGAACATACAAAAATAGAATAGTTTATTGACTCCCCGTGTACCTGTTACCCAGAATAAATCTTGCTGGGTGGGCCAGTGTTGGCCCACACATACACATTTCCCCTTCTCCAGCTGGCTTACTCCAAAACATTTCCAAGATGTTATATCATTTCATCTAGTATGTGTCTCTGGAATAGAAATATGTATCAATAAAATATATTTAAAAGAATTGTATGCCATTGTCTCACAGCAATATTGATCCCTTGCTATCATTAGCTATCTAGTCCGTGTTCACATTTCTCTTCATAAGTTTTTGTTTTTCTAAATTGTTTGTCCAAATCGGAATCCAAACAAGATCCATACACTGTGGTTGGTTGATATATCTCTTAAATGTATGAATCTATAATAGTAGTTCCTGAAGTGTGCTCTTCCGCCTCCGCCTGGAAACCTACAGAAATGCAGATTTTTTCAGGCCTCGCCCCAGATCTACTGAGTCA
Source organism: Bos mutus (assembly GCF_027580195.1). NCBI lineage: Eukaryota > Metazoa > Chordata > Mammalia > Artiodactyla > Bovidae > Bos > Bos mutus. The sequence continues at coordinate 903,488 of NC_091632.1, forward strand.
GAAATCTTGCAGTGGGGGCCCAGCAGTCCATGTTTGAACAGGCCCTCTGGGTGATTCTCACGCATCCTAAAGTTTGAGAACCACTGACCCCATAGGACCTACATGTCAGGGGTTCCCAAGACCACCCTTTACATTTGTGGATTCACTGGAAGGGCTCAGGGGACGCGGCCTCTAACTGTGCTCGTAGCTAAGATTTAATCCACTGGTATACTAAGAATCTAGTAAAACAGAGTCACAGACAGGGTCTGGAATCCACATGCAGGCTTCCTGTGATTGCTCCCTGCAGTGAGGGGGTCAAAAAGAGGGCCTGCTTTCCCTAGCAACGAAAATGTAGCGATGCAGGTGATGTTTCTGCCCAGAGAGATACATCAGAGACTTGGTACCCTAGAGTTCTGTTAAGGTTGGCCATATAAGCACCATCAACCCAGCATATGCTAAGATTCCAGACTCCTAGAAGGAAGCAGGTTTTCAATGGAAAATAAGAAAAATTAGTGAATCACTAACTAATTTTCAGTTAATGTTGACTGAGAGCATTCTGAGAGCCAAGTTACCAGATGCTAACCAAGCGCCAACCTTGCAAACAGACGTTTCGCAAGATAGCAGTCTCAGCCATGCTGTTAATTCTTTTCTGCACAAGCCTTTGCGTCTTTTTTCCTAGCTATTTGATTTTGAAGGAAACAGTTTGTTTTTCTATGTAGGATATACCACGTCATGGATTTTGTTGATTATATTCCTATGTCCTTTAACGTGCCCTTGTATTTCCTATAAAGTAGTATTTAGTTCTGTGAGCAGTCAGATTCTACACCCCATCTTTCACTAAGGGCTGCAATATGACAATGTTCTGATTTTCTTTATTTATTAACTTGAATACTTCTATAAAAAGAAAATTACCCTCATCAACCCTTTGGTTCAGCTCCTATGTGAAAGATAGGTTAAATGCTTGATTTTTCTCCACTATTTACCAGTTCCCAAAGCAATGAGTTGATTTTTGGGGGATCCTCCACAGTTGTCCAATGAACCTCATGCAAAGAGTTGACTCATTGGAAAAGACTCTGATGCTGGGAGGGATTGAGGGCAGGAGGAGAAGGGGGCGACAGAGGATGAGATGGCTGGATGGCATCACCAACTCGATGGACGTGAGTTGGAGTGAACTCCGGGAGTTGGTGATGGACAGGGAGGCCTGGCGTGCTGCGATTCATGGGGTCGCAGAGTCGGACACGACTGAGCGACTGAACTGAACTGAAACTACTAAAAGTTAATTGTCTGTTTTTTTAAAGTATCATTATGAGCTCATATTCTTTTGAACGTATGTGATATATTTCCGTCCATTGCCCATATTATTATTTTGATGTTCATACTGACCCATCATTTGCCTCTTCCACACTGCTAAGCACTTGGAGTATAACCTCAGTTCTCTGTGTAATGGCATTCTTGGTCTCTTGCATGATAAGATGTTCCACATCCGTCATGCATATTTCTTGTTCTAGATCTAGAATTATCCACTTTTCAAAGGAGTTCTGCTTCATTTTAGTGAGAAATGGTATTTAGAGAACACAATCTGAATGTCAGTATGTTCTTTACTTCTGAGTAAATTATTGTTTCTAGAACTTTTCAGTGGACAAAGCTAAGAAATACGTCTTTTATATCCGTTTTTGGTTTTGTGTTTCTTTGTTTTAAAGGTAAAATACTTTATGAATTCATACTGGCATTTCCATTTCAAATTTAGAATTCTAGAACTAACTTCCTAATTTTACTTCCCTGATTTTACATTGATCTAAGGGTATTAACATAATTATTACTTGCTTTATCCTAATATATATGTAACAGTCTCAAGATAACCATAATAATACAATTCCTGTACTAAAAACAGTTAAAGATTTTTCTTAGAGTTCTTTTTATCCTGTAGGTATATCCTACTACAGATGTAGGATCAAAGTACTGTGTTTTTCGAAAAGTCATTGAGAACTTTTCATTTTGTGTGGTTTGCTATCAACCGGTTATACCAGTTCATTTATACCATGTGTTGGGTTGGTTTTTTTTTTTTTTTTTCCATTTTTGAGATTGCTTATTTTAAATTTAATGTTGTTTTATACCTATATGAAGTAGTTACATAATTCTAAACTTAAAGTATATAGAACAGGATCTGTTTATAGAAGTCTAGCTTCCATCCCTGTCACCTCTAGCCTGTTGCCTCCTTGATTTTTGGTTTATCCTTCTGTTTGCTCCTTTAAAAATAGAATCAAATGTGTAGTATATTTATATCCCATTCTCTTAAATAAGTGACACTTAGCTATATTTATCTGTATACACACTATATACTCTTTTTTTTTTTCCACTTTGCTGTTTTTCATATAACAACCTAACTTGGAGAGTATTCCATAGTAGTACATATTTAAAGACATCCTTTCTTTCTTTCTTTCTTTCTTTTCTTTCTCTTCTTTCTTCTAACAGTGCATAGTACAGCATTGTGTGGATATATTAGAGAATCTTTTGAAAGGGAAATTGAATTATATAGTATATCTAACAGATATTCATTTGTTGCAATCTGGATAGGAAAATAATACTACCAGGTAAACAGAACAAATAATCTAGTGGTACAGGTCAGATTCACAAACAGGCTCCTCTGTAGGCTTTAGGAGTTGTAAGACATGGCATAGAAGTACGGTCTGGGGGTGTTAGGAACAGCTTTGTTTAGCAAGCAGGGCTTAATTAATTTACAGGGGCCTTAAGGATAGATGTCGGACATGACTGAGCAACTTTCACTTCATTAAGGATAGATAGGATTTAAATGGAAGGGGAAAGAAGATGTTCCAGGCTTGGACAAAGGGTGTAAGTAGAAGACTGAACTCTCGAAGTGAATGAGAGAATTCAGGGAGTTGTGAATAAATCAGTAGGTTTTGAGCAGAAAGCTTATATAAGAGCAGTTTGGAAAATGAACCAGAGCTCACTTGTTGAAGGCTTTGACTACCTGATTAGAGAGTTTACTGTTTCTCAAGCTCTGCTTTCAACCACTGGTATGTCTATTTACAAACCTTGAGTGGCAAAGAGTCGGACACGACTGAGCGACTGAACTGAACTGAACTGAGTGGTTCCCCGGAAATCGGATTTTGAATAAGGACAGGATATCTGAACCATGCTGCTGGACTGCTCCTTCTAGGAAAGAACGTAGGGTGACTTCAAGGTGTGGGGGACATAAGGATTTAAAGTGGATATTTAATTTGAAGGTAGAACAGAAAGGACTTTTCCCCTATCTTCTAATTGCTTTCTGAGATGGAGAAGTAGGCGGGACAGGAGACCGGAATATCCAAGGTGGCTGTGATTTCCAGTCTCAGTTCAGGAGTGCAGTGCTGGCATCACGGCCCAGTGCCCTTTTCCATGAGTGACAGCGGCACATTCCCCTTCCTTTCCTCTGGGAGAGAAGACAGAACACGGTGGTTTAGTTTGTAGAACTCGTGTGGCTGCTGTGCCCTCTGATGTTTGTGCCGAGTTCTGAAGCTTCTTGGAGTTCAGGAAATGGGTTCCGAATACAGATGAGCTCCTTTTCCAGTTCCTCACTGTTTTCCTCCCCGCTCTTACCTAAGGGTATTGCAGGCACAGATGTGGCAAAGGAGGCCTCCGACATCATCCTAACAGACGACAACTTCACCAGCATCGTGAAGGCGGTGATGTGGGGACGGAACGTCTACGACAGCATCTCCAAGTTCCTGCAGTTCCAGCTCACCGTCAACGTGGTGGCCGTGATCGTGGCCTTCACTGGAGCCTGCATCACCCAGGTTGGATGAGCTGAGACGGGAGGGATGAGGCTAGGGCCAAGGAACAAGGGGTGTGACGTTACAGTGTGTCGGCTGAGGACCAAGGCCCAGCGTTTCTGCAGGGGTGTTGGGGCAGGAGTTCGCTCTCCCGAGTCTGCATCTGCTCCTGTGGGAGGATGATCATGTATTCACCATTAACGCAGCACTTACATGTTAGCCAGCATGATAAGCACTTATTTGTGGTTCTCTGATCTTCAAAAACAGCCTTGCAGAGTAGGTATTATCCCCGTTTTACAGGTGAAGCACCCAAGGCTCAAAGAGGTTAAATAAGTTTCCAAGTGTCACTCAGCTGGATAGCAGGAGGTAGGCCCTTTCAGGGGCAAAGGTGAGGCTGACGAGTGAGGTGAGGGGTAGTCTGCAAGGCAAGCTAAAAGGAGTGGTTCTTCTTCCTGCCAGGATTCCCCACTGAAGGCCGTGCAGATGTTGTGGGTTAATCTAATCATGGACACCTTTGCCTCGCTGGCCCTGGCCACAGAGCCTCCTACAGACTCTCTACTGAAGCGCCGGCCCTATGGCCGCAATAAGCCTCTAATCTCCCGCACCATGATGAAGAACATCCTGGGTCACGCCGTCTATCAGCTCACCGTCATCTTTTTCCTTGTGTTTGCGGGTGAGCCACGGGGAGGTTGGGGAGGATGGGGTGGGGGCCAGCGTGTGGAGTGCGAGAGGGAGTGTGGAGGCAGAGATGGGCCCAAGAGGAGGAGGGAGCAGGGCGCAGGCTGAGCCAGCGGGGCGGTAGCATCTTCGCGCACTGAGTTCACCTCTGTTCCCGCGCCGTGGTGCATTATGGCATTCTCTGACTCCTCTTAAGAATCTCTCAGGGGTAACTTTATGATACCTTTCTTTAGATCATAAAACTGAAGCTTAGGTCACATATTGAGTAAATAGCAGCACTGTGTTTCAAACGTATGTCTGCCAGACTCCAGTGCATGTAGTTTTACCACCATGCATATTGACGGAACAAACAGAGAGAAGGTCAGAAATGTTGAGACCAGGGCTAACGCCGAAAACGTCTGATGACCGTGTGGCTCGGACACTGAGCGGTTAGAATGGACACCAACCCTCATCTGTCTTGACTCGACCTCAGCCCTCCCTGAGAGTGTACTCAATCTTGCGGTGCACCCCTCTCCCAACTAGGTGAGAAATTCTTTGACATTGACAGCGGGAGGAGAGCGCCTCTGCATTCTCCGCCCAGCCAGCACTACACCATTATTTTCAACACCTTCGTGCTCATGCAGCTCTTCAACGAAATCAACTCCCGCAAGATCCACGGGGAGAGGAATGTCTTCTCGGGCATCTTCCGCAATCTCATCTTCTGCTCAGTGGTGTTGGGCACATTCATCAGCCAGGTGAGATTCTAGCTAGGATTGGGATAGAAGGTCTGGGAAGATAAAGGCCAGAAGCTGGAAGCCAGGATTCCCTGGGTGCCCCAGAAGAGGAGTAGGAAGGGGCTAGGGACCTAAGTTGTGGGTTGCACCCTTTGGGGTTCCCAGCTGGTTCTCATTTGCTCATTTCTCTAGAATTGGATCCCTCTGTGTCGAGTGCTCCAGTGCACGGCAGCATGTTGGTAGTGAATAAAATAAAATTTGTAGAATTCTCTCCTTAACTTTCTAGAACACAGAAATTTAACATAGTGACCGGGAGGAAGGTCACTGTCTTCTAACCCCTTTCATGTCTCGTACCAGCGCACTCGAAATGTGCATGCAGCTGCCAAATAGGCGTCTCTCTGTCCCTGCCGCTTTGTTCTGAAAGGGCTCATGGTACAAAATGCTACACGATTCAAGAGTAAAGGAGAAGAAAGAGCATGGTGCCACATGTAGTTGTAGATAAGCCTGATGTGTATTCTTTCTGTGAGACTGGAGTCAAGGGCATGACTGCCCTGCTGGTGAAAGGATCGAGCCACCCTCAGAGATATCCCAAGACAGGTGCCATGCAAGAGATGATGAGCACAAGAGAGTCTGCCTCTTCCTTACTTGCACCCCTCCTAAGTTTCCCTTCTCTATCGCTGTTGGCTTCAGTCACAGGAAGCCCTTAGCTCCCCTTGATCCGCTCGCCTTTGCATTAATAGTGTTCATAGTGACTGGGAACTCCCCTTCAGAAGGCTCTGCAAAGACTGTTGGTGTCTGTCTTCCCTTCCCCATCTGGGTCTCTTCTTTCTCCTTCCCCAACAAGCAGACCAGGGTTTGCACTGCAGGGATCCTGGGGCAGGGAGCTGACGTGGCTTTGGTGGCCTTGACTAGAGGGCTGGCTACCTGTTACTCGCCTCCCAGTCACAGGCTGCCTCCCTGTCTGTTCTAGATCATCATCGTGGAATTCGGGGGCAAACCCTTCAGTTGTACGAAGCTCACCCTGTCCCAGTGGTTCTGGTGCCTCTTCATTGGTATTGGAGAGCTGCTGTGGGGCCAGGTGAGTACGGACACACCCTTCCCGCAGTTGCACAGCCGGCAGACCTCCCCTTCCCTAGACGAGATGGAACGAGCGGCTTGGAGACCCCCAGCTCCAGACCTTCGTGTTCTGCTTCCCCGTTCCCTCTGCCACCAGGCTTTCAGGTTCTTTCCATCTTGCAGGATTCCAAGCAGAATGATTAGTGCCTGCCACTTCAGAGGCTTCTGATCTCTTCTCTAATCATGCCTGGAGACAGACAAATCCCTTAGCTTCTCTGAGATGGAAGTGGAAATTTTCAGTGCTAATTTTGCTTAAAAAAAAAGGGAAAAAGTAAGGGTCTTAGAAGCAGAAGCGTTTACAAAGCCCATGTCTGCAGTGAAGCTGAAGTCTGGTTGTGCGTGCTCTGCGTCATGCTGCAGGACTCCCTTGCCTCCGCTGTTTCTCACCATCACCTTATTCACAATGAATGCCTGACCATCACCTAAGATAAATTCAGACTCACGCGGTCTCTAGAGAAGCAGTATAGCGTATGGTCGAAAGCCCAGACTTTGCAACCGACTACCTTGGTTTGAATCCTGGTTGTTTTTTACAAACTGCATCATAGTGAGTATGTTTCATAGCAGCCCTGCCTCAGTTTCCTCAACTCAGGATAGCAAGGCCATTGTGAATCATTCTTAATCAGCAACCCAGTTTCCATATAGAAATGACTTAGACAAATGTCTAATACCTTGTAAATCCTCAATAAATGTTAGCTATTAACATTATAATAATATAATCTGGTTTGATAAGAGTTTGATTCCTTCCCTAGTACCACTTTACAACTCCCCCTCATCATTAATTCTGCCCTGGGCTATGCTTCTGCTTTGCAGACCCCAGGTCTCCACTGATCGGTGCCCAGCCACCTGCGTAATGGAGGCTTTGCTCTAACTGGCCCCAAAGTTTCCTCCTAGGACTGCGGGCTTTCCCCCATAGACCTGCTGGTTATTTCTTCCCTACCTCCTAGTTGCCTCCCTGATTAACCCCTATCCCAGTTCCTAACACACGTCCCTCCAACCTGCTCTGTTTGCTGTTTGTTTACCAGTGGGTCCCTAAAGCTTTCTTGTTTCATGTACTGTTTGAAACACTCACCTGGATCGCGTTTCACATGTGCCCCTGTGGCCTTGAAGCCTTCCTTCTGTATCACAACAGCTCCTTCCAACATCTGAAAGCAGCATGTGGACGTTCTGTTTCAAATGTTTGGCTCCACGTAGGACAGCTCACACGGCCCCCTTTCGCAGCTGAGCCCTGTCTGCTCCTCTTCTTGTTTGTAAAGGAGAGCTGACCGGCAGGCACTGAGCTTACTGAGTGATTCACTTTGAATCGCAAGCCCGAGCTCCTGCTCCATGTCCTCTGAGAATACGCATACGTCCCTTCTGTGGGCTGCCCATCCACTTTCTCACCCGAAGCCCAGGAAGACCCTCAGGGTCCTCTCACTGTAGTTTTATAAAAGAGGAATCACTTAGCATGTGCAGACTGAGAAGAGGACCCCTCCCCTCCGACAGCCTTCCGTCCCCCTTGTGCATACACACACATTGTGACCATCTTGTCCCCAGCCGTGTTTTGCCCCAGATTCTTGTCTGTGTCCCCTCCCACTATGTACCACGCATTCCCACCCTGTAGCACACATTCCCACCGTGTACCATGCATTCCCACCGTGTACCATGCATTCCCACCGTGGACCAGGCATTCCCACCGTGGACCACGCATTCCCACCGTGGACCACGCATTCCCACCGTGGACCACGCATTCCCACCATGTAGCACGCATTCCCACCCTATACCACGATTCCCACCCTATACCACACATTCCCACCGTGTAGCACGCATTCCCACCCTGTAGCATGCATTCCCACCGTGTAGCCTGCATTCCCTTAAGAGACACACTGCAAAATGAAAAGAGAGAACTGAGACAGGAGGAGGAGAATAAAGTGTGTCACAAGGCAGATGCTGGTCAGATACTAGAATTTAAGTTCTCCTTCAGACGTGGGAGACAAATGCAGACAGCTGGTCGGGCCCTGGCAGATGCTGGCCTTAGGCGGGCTGGTGCTTCTCCCTCTGGGGCCAAGCATAGTGTTAAATCCTGTTCTGGGGCCAAGCGTGACTTGCCCAGAGCCTGACCCACGCAGCCGAGTGACAGCTCTTCTCGCCCTGATCCTGGTTTCTCCCCTTTTGCTGTACCTGCTCTCAGGTCATTTCCACGATACCTACCCAATCCCTGAAGTTCCTGAAGGAGGCTGGGCATGGCACCACCAAAGAGGAGATCACCAAGGATGCTGAGGGGCTGGACGAAATCGACCATGCAGAGATGGAGCTGCGCCGAGGCCAGATCCTCTGGTTCCGGGGCCTGAACCGTATCCAGACTCAGGTATGGTGATGGTGGCCTGTCCTTGCCCTGGAGGAGGAATCCTGTCCGTCTTTATTGGGAGGTGTTGGGAGGGCAGTAGTTCTTGGTGGCCAGTGTCTCTACCCTTCTTAAGGCCCTTTCACTGGTGGATAGCCCAAGCTCCCTTGCTTCAAGATAGACAGAGGCAGAGGCGGCAGTTTGGGCTCCTCTGAGAGGAGAGTGATCGTGGAGAGCCCAGAACACAGGACCCCAGCTGGTAGCATGGTCCTCTAGCTTTGGGTTTGTCTGAAGGCCACTTCCCACCCTTCACGGCTAGGCAAGCTTCCGGCTTACAGTCTCTCGTAAGCACCAGGCCTAACCTCCAGTGGGAAATGTTCAGAATCTTTCCTGGCCCTGCAGAAGAAAGGGTTCAGACAGTATCTCTGTACCATCATCCCCAACATTTACTGTACATCCTCAAGCTGCTATTAAGGGAATGTAGGTATTATCTGGAGGATCTTTGTAAAAGAAACTCACTCTTTGATGTCTTCCCCACTCAAAATGTAAGACCATGATGGGGAACCTTATTGCTAAGTGTACATAAATAACAGTAGTCTCTCGGTGCCTGAGTGTCTTTTACAGGTTCAGATTTTCTCCCCAGAAAAGAAGAGGCTATAATTTCTTCACACCATTTCCCTTCCTGTGATCTCTGAAATGGGATAGAAGCTGCTCCTGCTGCTCTTAAGTCCCTTGCCTCTAGCCCTACAGTAACTTTTTCTCCCCACCTTTCATGCAGCAACTGTAGCTACCTTTTCCTGGGTAAATGGCCTGGTCTAGGTATTGATAATCTTAACACTTCCCCATTCTTATCTCACATACCTCTATTGTGTTAGTCCTAAAATTTCCTATCTCAGGGACCTGTAAATCCCCAAGTTCTCAAAGGTGTTCTCCAGAGAACAGGCCTGTGCATCTCTGCAGATTGGCTAGAGATCCCAGAAGTAAATTTCATCCTCTAAACAACACTGCAGGTGGTTTCAAAAGTTCCTTTGTCAAACCCACCACTTTCTAGGGAAGAAAGGTGAAATGAATATTCTAAGGTAAATACAGTGATCGCCCCTTATCCATGACTTTGCTTTCCTTGGTTTCATTTACCTTTGGTCACCCACAATCTGAAAATATTAAAAGAAAACCACCATAAATAACTCATAAGTTTTCCATTTTATGCCATTCTGAGTAGCTGATGAAGTCTCATATTGTCCCACTCTATCCTGCCCTGGATGTAAATCATTCCATTGCCTATCATATCCTCACTATATCAGCTACCTGCCCATTAGTCTAGGAAAAAGCATAGTATATACAGGATTTAACACTATGCGATTTCAAACATCCACTGGGGGTCTTGGGATTTATCCCCTGCAGATAAGGGAGGACTCCTGTAGCAGCTGGGAACTGGTCTCCTGTAGACAAGACAGCAGATGAAAATGGGGAACTAGGGCTAGGGAGGGAAATCCTGGGGCCCCTTTCCCCTGTCTTGAGCTCCTCCTCACAGAGGGAAATCCCAGGGGTCTGCAGAAGCCGCCTTAGCACTTGCAGAGTCTCCACAGCAGCCCCACTCCAGGCTGCACGTGCACCCCCAGCCAGGGCCCCCCGGACCCTGAGAGCTCGGTGCCTGTGGCTCCCATCTCTGAGGCCTCGGTGCTTCCCTGCAGGCCTGCTCTTTTCAGAATAACCTGTCTTCTTTTCTTCCCTTCAGGATCATCTGCCTCCTCTTCTACTATGTACATTTTTTCCTAGCCAGGATCCCCTCGTTCCAGTGTCTCGTGGCTCCTTCCCAGGCTTCTCTCCTGGGGCTGAGACTCATGGATCTGCCCTCCCCTCCATTACCAATGTCCATCCCCTCGACTATACCTCTCTGGTTCTGCTGCCTACATAGCTTTAGGTATACTGCCTTTCTCTGTTAGAGCAAGAGGCACTTGGACCAGAATGACATTAAAGCCTGAACTTGGGCAACACAGGCGACCTGTTAAAGATGCTGTGAAGAGCAGTCTGCGCCATCAGCCCTGAAGCCACAGCAGCTGCGGCTGACTGCTAACCTTCACCCTGGACCCTAAAGCCCTCTCCTGGCCTCAGCCCTTCCCTCGGCAGAGCTGGTCCTTGTCATCCTCCTTGCAGCACCTGAGATGGGAAGTGCCAGGCTCTGTCCCCTCCTGGTCCCTGTAACTTTGGGAGACTTAAAAGCACTAGAGGGCGGAAGTTAGGGAAACCCAAGGGCTTGAATCTTGGTAAACTTCCAGCTTCATGGTTTGGGGCCTTGTGGCCTTAACAAGCCCGAGGAGTGACTCTCCAGCCCCTTGTTCCATGTGGCTGAGCCCTTCCCACATGCAGACCTTTTTCTCCCACAGCGTCAGGCTCCTCCATCCCTTGGAAGTGAGGACTGTATCATGTGATAAGAGTGGTATTTTACCTCAAACCTGGTCTGAATCCAGAAACTAGCCCTAAACATTTCATGGCTTCTCCGGAAGCTTTATAAATAAGAGCAACTGTCTGATTCACAAGGTCCCTGCACTCCCATCTTCTCACCTGGGGAAGAGAGGTTAGATGAGTGGGGTCAGCACCTCTCCTACCTCCCTGGTAGACTGACCCGTGGTGTTAAGCATTTGGGCATTTTTAATGTGATTCTACCAGATCTTGAAGGGTAAGGAAGTTCTTTTTGATTTGTTCCTTGTTAGTCAGAAGTCAGGGATGAGGGCGGTAGGTTGCCGAGGCCTCAGATCAAGGCCACTGTCAGAAGACAAATGGCCTTCGTTGCCTCTGTCTCTGAAGAGTTGGACCCTGAAAATCAGAGGCAGTTTGTGCAGGGCTAGACCCACAGCTGGTGAGCACCGCCGCCACTCTCAGCCAGCTCCTCCTCCTGGGCCCGTCTACCTTCTGAGCTCATGACTGACTTGTGCCGGTGCTTCCAGGACTCCACGACTGCTGTTGGAGGCCTTCTCTCTAAGGGCCTGGCCCCTGGGCTCCTGAGCTCCGCCTTCAGAGGCCTTGTCTCCTCCACCCAAAGAAAGGGTATCTCAGAGAATAACCCAGAAGAGGGTGAGCCCAGCAATTTCGTGGTCTAGGAGCCTTTTCCCCATGGCCACTTGTGTGTGGGCTACTACACTGCCTCTGTTTAAACACATAAGTTGTTTTCCTGGAAAATCTGCAAGAATAGGTAATCAGTTTAATTGGTTTAGAGTTCCTGAGCCTCAAAACTCAGTAATATATATTTTGCCTACTATCTTAAATTGCATGCTTTATTTTTTTAAGAGTATGGGTCAAAGCTGTGAATAAGCTGTCACTCTCTGTCAGGAGTCAGGAGTGGGGAAAGTCCCTTTAAATTTTAGATATGTTTGGACACCAGCACACCTAAAATGTCCCTCATAGGCTACAAGGGAAGGGAAGGCTAGATTCTGGCTGGGTATGTAGACTCCACGGCAAACTGTTCCTTAAATGAAGTGTGATTTGCAATTAACGTTTTCCCCCCCTTCTCCTGACTGTCGTTTTGTGTGTGAGGGATTCTCTCTGGCTTCCCATCTCCTGTCCCCTTTCCCCAGCTCTTTCCATCCCCTCCCCTAACCCTCTTGGACCCTCCCTTCCTCTCTTCTCACTTCTCTCTGACTGTGGAGCAAAGCTGTCTCACTTTCTGATTCTTTGCAGATCGACGTAATTAACACATTCCAGACGGGAGCCTCTTTTAAGGGAGTCCTAAAGCGCCAGACCATGGGTCAACACCTTGATGTAAAACATGTTCCTAGCTCATCCTATGTAACAGTTGCACCAGTCAAATCTCCCCCCACCACTTCTGTTGCTGCTGCTGTTTCATCTCCTACTCTGGGCAGTGAGTGATAGTCTATTATGATGCATGATTTGCTAAAATGACCACAAGAGAGCACGTGGCATTCACTTTAACCAGTCGTGGTTATCTTTTCCTTTTGGTTTTTCCCTTTGATCTTTGAGTTAAGGAAAGAAAAGTTGGGGCAAAATCCCCACTCCAAAACTAGCTGTGTGCCCTTTAATTTTATTAATTTTTTAATGTTGAAAAGCTATTAAACCGTAACCATTTTAAAGACAGTAATCTTGTTTTCTGATTGTTCCCCTGCATTGCTGTTCCTTCCTTGAGTTCTGTTTGTTTTACTTTACTTTGTTTGAAGATGTTGTTGTTCCTTTCCTCTCCTTCTGCTCCTTTGAGTGTCAACTCTGTCCCCTAAGGTTAGGTGTAAGGTTAAGCGAAATGAAGACTTGGGAACTCTTCATCTGGGGGCAAATTTGAGATCTCCTGAAAAAAGGCATGAAAGGAGCTATTATTCCCATTTTTTTTAAGAGGTAGATCTGTCATAGTTGAATCAGCGTTGAGTTTGGCCAATACTAAGAGTGTCTTCTTGGCCGCCACCCTTCCGTTAGCTGGCAGCATTGGCATAAAAGTGGCGGCTGAATATGAAGAAAAGATGTTCAGTTCACGTGCACAGGTCTGAGCAGTCCCGCTGTTTTACTTTTCAGGGATCTTAAGCCAAACTCTGGTTTAAGAATCTATTCATTCACATCTCATAGGAGAAATATATAAAAAGATCAAAATAACTTATTTTTCACCTGTTAAAAACAAATTTTTTTTTCTTTTAGGAATTTCTGAAGAGCAACCTTTTTTTTGTTTTCCTCCTTTCCTCTAATCTGATTGTTTTACTTATAACCAACACTTCATATTTTATTTTGGCTGTAAAGTTTTAGGACCCCTTTCTCAGTCATCCCGTCAACCAGAATGCCATCAAGGCTCACCCTAAGATCTGGTAGATTATAGGTAGATTATTGGATTATTGCTAATGCTTATGCCTTCCTATTCCTGATCTTTTTACCTTCCCCAAGTGGGACCCAGAGAGGAAACAGAAGTCTCTTTGCTGATAGTGCTGTTAAGGTATTTGGTGGGGAAGGAGTCTCTCTGTATTAAGTATATTGTGGACTTCAAATATCTGAGTGTTTAGTCTGTTTCTTTGTCCCCTGACTCCTGGATACCACCGCTCCATCTCTGGGATGGGGGGTAAAGAAAGAGCAACTGCTTTATCTGTGGTTCACTTGATGGTGAGTGTGTAGGATGATCAGACCTAGATTATCCATTGTCTTTCTAGCCAGCCCTAAGTGTTCTTACGTGAGGTGTGAGGAGCAGGGGGAGAGGAGGTTTATGTAGATGCATATTCTTTAGGCCCAAAGGCAGCCAAGATCTACGACTTACCCCACCAACATGCAAGGCTCTCTTGCTCTAGTCTTCCCGTATCGCTCGTGTTCCCTGCTTTCTTCTGGCTTTACCACGTCCTTCTGATTCGTCTCTGTTCTGTTTTAAGCCCTGCCTCTCTGTTGGGAAGGGTTGGTGCCAACCGTCCTGGTGATTTGAGGGTGGGAGGACACTAAGCCACTGGGCTCGTGTAGAGTTGCTGGTGGAGGGTACGGTGCAGACCCGCAGAGGTGGAAGATCCGGAGAGTCAGGCCATACCTGCTCTTTCTCCAGCTGTGCCTTCTTACTGGAGGGCCCAGAACTTACAGTCATGCATTTTAAAACCCGTTTCCCATTACAGATTTCCAAACGGATTCAAGTATTTATCTAACCTTCGGCAGACTGATCTCTAAGATTTCCCTCTCTGCATGCCAAGTCACTTCAGTCATGTCCGACTCTTTGTGACCCTGTGGTCTATAGCCCGCCAGGCTCCTCTGTCCATGGGATTCTCCAGGCAAAAATATTGGAGTGGGTTGCCATGCCCTCCTCCAGGGGATCTTCCTGACCTAGGAATTGAACCTGTGTCTCTTATGTCTTCCGCATTGGCAGGCAGGTTCTTTACCACTACCACCGCCTGGAAAACCCAAGATTTCCCTCTCTAGGAAGGCCCTAATTCCTTCTCCTCCCTTAATTTCTGCAAAGGAAAACTGCAGAATACCAGCTGAAGAAAAGGAAGTCTTCATCTTCCCATTCACTGAACTCCAGAGAGTGGCCCTTAAGCACTCATGCCTAATCTAAGGTCCAGCCTGGTTCAGGCCTCTGAGCCATGAGAACCAGTTGCTCTTCAATCTGCCACTTTCACTGGTAGGATAAGCGCCCCAGAAGTGACGTTTCCCAGAGACTCTGAGTGACGGTGATTGGGGAGGGAAAGGTTGGCTGGCCCAGTGGAGGGGCCTGAAGCTTGCCCAGCACCCACCTCTATCTGTGTCTTATCCCCCACACTGCTCGGGCACCGGGCACTGTGCATCAGGAGGGGAGGCTGCCACCGCCTGGGGTGGGCTGTGATGAGGTAGCTGTGCGGTGGGCATCCGTGCGTGTCACAGAGTCTCCGAGGTCAGCGCTGGGATTGAGGGGCCTTCTGGTGCAACACACACCCTCTGCCCACCACCCTCCTCTCCGCCTGCCAGGCTACCAGGTGGTGCTTCCTAGCTCTCTGACTCCTCTTCTCGAGCTTCCCTTACAGGTGGCTGCTTTCTCTTTAGAGTCCAGAGCCCTGTTATCTAGCTGGATGACTGTTCCTTGCTCCCCTAAAGAAGACGCTGTCCCTATCTTTTCCGTCCCCATCCCCACGTCACCTTCATCTCCCTTATTGCCTGTAACAGTGACTCGTCCCCCCAACAGGTGAGAGGAAAAGCCAGCAAACAGGGCTCCAGAACCTCATTGCGACCCCTGTTTATAAACATCTGTTTTCTAGATTGGACTTAACATATAATTGTTTTAACAAAGTATTCAGTTGCTTCAAAAAAAAAAAAAAATAGAAGCAGGAAGTTTGAAAATCACTGATACTGAAGATGATCAGCTCATGGTATAGAGGTTGCTGTCGCCTGTGGCACGTGTTAGAAACGTGGAGATCGGAAGAGTGGAAAGTGTGGGCTGGGCCAGCACTCCTGCGGGGGGAGTGTGGCTTTGAGCCCATTACCTGACTAGGGCTTTGGATTCGGTCTTGCTTCATCCCAGGTGCTTTGCTCTAAGATTTGATGTAGACCCATTATAACTCGGGACTTCCTGAAAACCAGATGTAACCTGTATTCCATCTGATCTTGCCAAAGGGATAGAAGAGTAGATCCTAACTTTGTGTGCAGCAAGGTGAATCTGTACCCGGGTGCCTCGATCCTTCTTGGCTGAAGCACTGAGCGGATTTCACCGAGTGCCAGCGTCCTCTGCCTTCTGAGCTCTGAGCGCCCTCTGTCCTGTGGGTCTGCCAGTGTGCTGTGGAGTGAGGCAAGATAAAGAAAGCCTTAGCCGCAGAGATGCAACTTCAGTGAACCTTCTTGTGCATTACTTTGGAAGGTTCTGTACAGTGACAGGAAGCACTGAGACAAGCTGTACAGTTTACTTGCCTGTCTGTCTGCGTGCTCTGCTGGATCCATATTCCTCAGGAAGTATTCTTTGCTGGAAGAGGTTCCCCGCCCCAGCCCCCATCACTTCTTTCCCCTCTCCCACCTCAACAGCCTCTCCTGCGTTATTTCCATTTCTTTTCTGATGAAGGAACTTTGGGATCAGTCTAGGATCAGCCACCTCCCAAGAACTGAAACTGTCCTACGACCACTTTCTTTCCCCTCTCTCTCCGCCTCTCAGGATCCCACCTTGCCCCCTACTCTAGTACTACCACCCCAAGTTCTAAAGCATACCTCAGAGAGCTTTCCAGTTTGGAAAAACAGCTGCCAGAAGAGCTGGTGCCTATGGATAAAGTAGTCAATGCTTGTCAAGTGTTTCTTCTTCTCTTCTAAACTGAACCCCTTCCTCTATTGTGCAGTAGGACAGACTGTGACACTCACAGGAGTGTATCCCCTTTGACAAGCCGCAGGTGGCTCCCTTTCCTCCATCCTCTTGATCCATCCCATCAGGAAAGCCTCCTGGCCTGAGTGGCTTCTGTTCTGAGCCCACGCTCTCCCTCCCCTACCTAAGATCATGTTCCTCTTCGTAGTTTACAAACAGCTGGAGAAAGCTCTGTGACTCGGCACAGCTGCTGTGCGTCAGAGTCATGGCTGCACGCGTCCAACCGCGTCTGAACTGAGAGAGCAGCCCTCTGTCAGCCTCAGAGGGGGCAACTGTGATGCCTGTATTTATCCACCTCTTCAAGGGGAGGGACTGAAGGAGTGGAGTTCTGCTTTGTTTGGGGGAAGAGGACACAGTGGAGACTGTGGGATATAAACATGTGCATGTTTCCTGATTGAAAGAGCAATTATTAAATTGGAGAGTATAAGAATTTTGATTTCTTGCATGCTGCTAACACAGCTGCATGGTATTGTCTGCCTTGCCACACAGTATTCATGGTCGCTTATCACCCAACGTGTATTGTGTGCAAATTGATATGTGTTTGGCTTATTGAGGGTTTTCAACAGATAACTAAACTTCAGTGTGTAATCTTCCATTCCACATTCACAAATTATTTGGCCCCAACACAGAAATCCACATGTCTGGATCATCTTTTAAGTTTGACTATTAAACTGCACCTACTTCCAACGTCCTTGCCTCCCATCCAAAAGAACTAATGAATCTTTTTGTTTCCTATTTAATTTTAAGAGTAGATTGTTTGGGAATGCTAACTTTGCTTTGGGTTTTCTACTTTTTTTATGCAGCTTTGAAATATTCTAGTTGTTTGTCATTATTCACTCTCCCCACCCCACCTCAGTGCTTGAAATTTAAGTCACGTGGTGTTCTGGTGTTTCATGATCTCTTCTCATACTTTTGGTTTGGGTTGTGGGGCGGTAGTGTTCTGTAGTTTGGGCTTTGTTTCTGTCATCAAACCACCCAGTCCCCTGTTCTGCTGACCAGTTCTCACCGCTGCGTTTTCTCACCCTCCTTTTCCTTCCCCTGGTGTAGATCAAAGTGGTCAAAGCGTTCCATAGTTCCCTCCACGAAAGCATTCAGAAACCCAAGAACCAAAACTCCATCCACAACTTCATGACCCACCCTGAATTCACCATAGATGAGGAGGGGCCACGAACACCACTCCTGGATGAGCAAGAAGAGGAGATTTTTGAAAAGGTGTCTAAGCCTGGGACTAAGACGTCCTCGCCGGATGGTGAGGTCACTCCACAAACCAACAAAAACAACAATTCGGTGGATTGCTGCCAAGTACAAATTGTTGCTTCCCACTCGGACAGCCCTCTACACAGCCTGGAGACGTCCGTGTGAACTTCTTCTCTGCTCCCCATTCCTGCCTTCCCTGTCTCCCTTTTCATCTGTCCCATCAGTAAGGTGATGATGGGAGTTTTCACCGTCGTGTCAGCTGCTCCCAAGTATGTGTGAACCCTCACCTGCCATGAGGAGGCAAGAGCACAGACCTACGAGCGTTTTAACTGAAACTCGAGTTGGGGTTTGCAGCGGGACCCAGTTAAGCCCCAGGCAAGTGATGAGTGGTGGATCTGTCCCTCGGACGTGTCAGTAGTCATTTTGAAAGAAATGACGAAAATCGTCTTGGCGTCTACCCCACCTCCAGTTCTCCCCAACATTCATACCCAGGTCACCAGTCTCCTTACTTGTGGATTTTTACCCTATGAGTCTATGCTGTTCAGGAGCTCAAAAAATTCAGAGCTACAAACGTTATCAAATGAAACGTGTTGAGGTAAGAATGGAAGGTACAGGATCAGCCTATAGAGTGATTGTTTGAAAACAGTCTTTCCATTTTGAAAACTTGTACCCGAGGCCCTTAGCTTCTTTCTGCCCTTCCAATCAAACCTCCCCACAATCTCTTGGTCCTTTGTGACCGCCGTCTTCCTTACCTTCACTCTTTTTTAAGTTGTGATGATTAAGAAAATGGAAAGAATATAGGTGAGTTGAGTCAACTTTGACCTTTCTCCCTTCCGGCCCCAATGGAACTCTTGATTTATTTCTAGAGACAGATAACATTTCTTTGCTAACAGCCCTTTGGAAGCAGTTGAGAGCAGGTAATACTATAGCCCTGTTGTTGCCAGGTTGTCTGCTTCTAAACTGCCATCTTGTCCGGTGTGTGTGGTTTCTAAGTGCCAGGAAGATTAGCCTTGACCATGAAGCTTACACATACGTGGTTTGTAGTTTTCACCTGAAGCCTGAGCTTCCTCCTGTTCCTAAAGTGGTGGCAAAGGAATGAATTAAGATTGACCCTGCCTCCTAACTGGACTTGGATATTAAGGAACAGAAGCTGGCAGATCTAGGACAAGACAGACCACCAAAGCCAACTAGGAGTCCTCCTCGGAGTAACCACTGCTGCTTTCAAAGCCATCTGCTAAGGCTTTTCTCCGGTAGGGCCTGATTGTTGGGGGAGTGAGGACTGAGAAGGCGTGGGAGAGGCCAAAGTGCCCTTGAGCAGGATCTGAGAAAACCTCAGAGAAGCCGGAACCCTGGAGCTCAGGTGATGGGTCAGCTTGAACATTGCCTTCAGTTTTCGAATTCTACTCTGCTGTGTCCCCTAGCTCAGCTAGTTGCTGAAAGGGCCCCAGCCTTTCTCAGATATTCTGATTTTGAAAATATATGGTTCCAGTGACACTCCGCTGACTTAAAGGAGCAAAAGGAGGCTCCCCTCCTTGCTCCTGCACCCTACACCCTGCTCAAGCCCCCTCTAGAACGCTCAGTGCGGCACAGTTAAGCCCTGTGCCTTCTCTCCCTGAGCACTGCCCAGAGCATCCCCTTCCCCGCCTGGCTCTCAGGAGCCAGGGAATTGGCTAGGAGATTTTTTTAAGTGCTCCTCAGTGGGACGGGGTGGAGCTGCATTTGCAGTTTCTCCATTTCTCTCCCTGCTGCGCTGATATAAGCTCTTCTGTGCAGGAGTCAGCTCATGTCGGCCAAGTCCCATCTCCATCGGATAAATGAAGCCTCTCCCCTCTTTCTCGAGTGATGGGGACAGGGAGAAGGGCCTTGAGGCGGCTGGGGACTGCCGCATTTCCATCTGGGGGTCCGCTGACATGAGCTGTCCTCTCCAGCCTTTTCCTGTGGCTCCCTCCCCCCTCCCCCTCACCGGAGCTGCCCTAGGAAGGTGGCTACCTACCCCCCCCCCACCGCCCCTCACCAGAGCTGCCCTAAGGAAGGAAAAATAAAGAAACGGTACCCCCTGCACATTCCCATTAGTACATCAGCCCCCAAATTCAGTGATCTTTTTTTTCTCCGTCTTCAGTACTAATGGGGGGAAAAATAGCTCACCCGAGGTGTTCGATGTTCACATACATATTTATTAAGTAATTGGAAGATTTAGTTCTGTCGAGTCTTTTATTACCTCAGATCAGTTTTTAAAACAAACTTTGGAGGCTATTTTATCATTCCTGCTCCCGAAAGACTCTCATGGTGCCTGACAAGTTTCCTCTTGAGGGCTTGTGTCTACTTGTTTAAAGTCAATGGGATTTTTTGTGTGTATTCTAGTTTCCATAGTAAGAGAGAAAATATAGAAATATTATGCAAACAATATATAGTTTTCTTTAAATCATAAACTGATATTTTTTGAGTCAGCCATATGTATTTTGTTTAAAGGATTTAAAATAAAGTGCTGTCCTGTAACCCTGTGGAAGGGGGCACAAAACCAACTGTTAGACACGACAGGTGACTTACAATGTATTTGCAATTGGTTTTAGAACCAATGCACCATACTACCTTTCTCCAAACAGCCATCTTTATCCTTAGGGGGAAGAATTTTGTTGGATTCTAGAACTTTTTAATATAAATTTTGCTGATATGGAATTGAGCAAGTTTAAGTGCTTATGTGCATATATTTTTATATGTTTTTTTTTTCCTATTCAGTTTCAGTGATCCAACTGGCAGTGAATAAATATGGCATAAGTTAATAAAGCTTTCCCCCAAAAATGGTGCTTTGGATTTGAAAAGAGTCTGATGGGGAAAAGGGGGAAATATTATCCTAGATTCCTCTCTTGATAAAACTAGAAAATGGGCAGTAGATTACCAATGGGAAGGAGGGCATCCAGGAAGAAGGAACAGCTGGCAGGAAATAAGTGCACGTCCCCATGGAAATGGGTATCAGGAACTAGTGATCAGGATCAGGGACCTCAGGTAGATATATATTTCTTGAAGAACAGCTAGCAGAGTGGTACCCAAGACACTTGGGCTGCACGGGTACTCTGATTTGGGGGTTGCATTTTTTACAGTTCTTTCACCTCCTGTTGCCCCTGGAGTTTTCCATTAGTGATTTTTTTGTGCAAGGATTTGATTTGAGACTTCTCCCCCTCCCCTAGAAAAGTTTCATGCAATATATTAGATGGGAGATAATAGCTGTACATGGAAAAATAAAGGCTGGTTCTAGCCCTAGGTGACAATGTTGACTAGATCCTTCCCATAGGTGTCCTCTGCTTCTAAAATGACTCTCCATCTCTAAGTGTGGTAGAGAGACCAAGAAATCCCGCAGGCACTTGTGAGTTCTTCAGGGTTTGCATTTCTTCTTCCCTTGAGCTTCAGAGGGGAGAGTCCGCACAGTTAAATCTGAGTGATTACCTCACTGCCAAAACCCAGGGTCATGGCAAGCTCACATGTGTCCTGAAACCTCTAAACTCATCACTTCTCTTTCCTGTCTTCCCTGCCTAGTGACTGAAGCAGCCCGTGATGCCATCCCAAAGTGCACACTTCCTCTTCCTCCCTCTGCACAGCTGGGGACCCCTCACTGCAGTGGTGAGGGTGGGACCCTCTGTAAATGCCTGCTCTTCTTCAGCCTTTACAGGTTCTTCCTCAGAACAGACCAGACACCCCTCCGTTTAGCTCAGTGCTGCCCTTACCTTCCCAGCCTGCTGGTAGACCTGCTGCCCCCTTTCCTCCTGATCAGGAGAGGTGGGGGGACGTGAGCTCCCCATGACCGAATTGGCCTTTGGTTCATGTTTTCTCCCTGTATGTATATATGCCATATGTGAGTATGCCATATATATGTGCCAACAAACCTATCTACATTGTTTCAAATTAGCGCACAGATAGGAATTTTGAGTTTCTTTTTTTTTTCTTTTCAGTAACTAGTATAACAGGCACTGGTATTTTGTATAAAAGAAAAAAACAACCAAAACGGAAGATTGATTATCGTGATCTGCATGACATACACAAGTGGTGATATCAAAGCAATGTGTACCCCAGTGTGTGCTATAACCTACAGTTCAGCTAAGCAGTACACCCAATCTGTATTTGCATTTTAATATTATTTAAGCTCTCTGTACAATGTTTTGCATGTATTTATATGGTTCTTAGGAAAAAAACGCTATAAATGGCAATTCTGAAATTCAAATACGTTGTTCCATTGAGACAGGAAGAATGGAAGGGGAGTTTTAAAAGAAGGAAAAAAGAGATCTTTTTTTTTTTAGAACCAATGATGCTGTTGCTGATGAGCAGAAACCAAACTATTGTGCACTGAGAATAAACATCCATGCCCACTTGTGACTGTGCTATCCTCTGTGTGTATCCACTTTTGGGTAAGGTCACCGGTTGTCAAAATTGAGAAGGGCCCTGCCACGGCCACGTTGAGAGCCTATCTGTGCAAGCCCAGGACTCAGCCTATTACTGGATCCTGAAGTGTTTCTCTGCTAACACTTCGGTGATTCACAGCCCTGGTTGCCAGTGTCACTCCCTTAGGAAACGAGCTTTGCTCTGCCCACCTTGGTTAGAGTCTGCAATCAGAAAACTATGAAGCTGGGGCTTTTGAAAAAGGATGAATCTGGAAGGATGAAAGAGTCAGGCTTGGCAGTCCTTTCTTTCTTTGTTTTAATTTGTAACGAAATGCCTATCAGGAAAATTAGTTTCCTTTATATTAGCAGCTAGACTTCCCTCGGAGCTCAGTCAGTAAAGAATCTGCCTGCAACACAGGAGACCCAGGTTTGATCCCTGGGTGGGAAAGATCCCCTGGAGGAGGAAATTGCAACCCATTCCAGTATTTTTGCCTGGAGAATCCCATGGACAGAGGAGCCTGGCGGGCTGCAGTCCACAGGGTCACAAGAGTTGGACACGACTTAGCAACCAAACCACCACATATTAGCAGCTATTCCCTACCTTCCTTCCGGAGTTCTTCAGTTCCCACCTTCCCAGAGGTTTTTGGGGGGTTGAGAGTTTGTTGTTTGTTTTAGCTGTTCCATTCACTGGGTCTCTAGCATGACTAACATTAGGCCTTAGTTTCAGGTCAAAGCAGCCTCCTGGCAAGTCCTTTAGGTTCTGAGCTTTCACTTCTCAGAATTCAGAACTCCTTCCAGCAACTCTCATCCAGACCATCGACTCTCCTTTAAAATAGCAAGCAAGGAAAGGAGTTGTTGGCTCCCCAAGGTATTTCAGGGCAAGCATGATGTTGAAGAACAGCCCAGTTCTCCTGGCTGTTTGAAGAGGTCGATTCTGAAGGAGGAACCAGCCACGGTTGATAGTCTTCTGTAAGGAGAACTCTTACCACCTTTCCTGCCGGTCCCAGGTTGCTCTTCATGGGCACGGCCACACTGCCCACCTAGGTTCTTTCAAACACGCTGAGGAGAAAATAACTAATAACCAACCAAACAAACAGAGTCTGGGAGTTATTTGAAAACAGAAATCATTCACAAAACAGGACTGAAGTCTTTTTCCTTCCTTTGTAGCTTCCATCCCAAATATCCTTACTTAAAATGGATGCAAAATACACACACACACACGACTCGAGTCCTTTCTAAAGTTTGGCCCCATGCTTCCCCCCTTACTCACCTTGTCTTGGGCCCCAGATCTGTGCGTCTGCCACATCAAACAGGATCTCAAGGAGCCGTACCTCCCAACCCCAGTGTGTGGTGAGGCGTGAAGCAGAGCTTCAGAGCAGCTTTCTGGCAGAGACCAGTGTTCCCTAAGACATTGGTTTAATGGGGTATATAGCCAGCTTAGCTCCTTAGGCTTGAGTTACCACATGGGAAAAAAACTGTTCTTTTCTTCCTTCTTTTCCTACCCCTGTTTCTTAAAAAAAAAAAAAAAAAAGCAGTTTCTTTGCCCTCCATCTTTAATAATGGTTTGTGAGTCTCCCCTTTCTCAATGACTGTATCCTCTCCCAGTGGTCACTGGGTTTGTTTGAAACTCTCCACCAGGACTGACTGACTCTGCCCCCAGCCCCACACCCCCACCCACCCCCCACCCTGCCCAAGTGTATACACACAGCCAGACAACTCCCTAACTTATTCCGGGCAAATCCAAGGATGATTCACTAGGTACCAGTAAGCTGGTTACCAACCTTTGACCTGGGTCTATTAGGGAATGGCCTCCATGCCACTGCAAGCAGGATAAAAATGGTATGTCCTTTACCAGCAGATTTTGAAACCTGTTATAAATAAAACATGTGAACCTGTTACTATCTGTGTAACATCATTAACATCCAGTTGTCCGCAACAGCAACCCACTCCAGCACTCTTGACTGGAAAATCCCATGGACAGAGGAGCCTGGAGGGCTGCAGTCCATGGGGTCGCTGAGGGTCGGACACGACTGAGCGACTTCACTTTCACTTTTCACTTTCATGCATTGGAGAAGGAAATGGCAACCCACTCCAGTGTTCTTGCCTGGAGAATCCCAGGGACGGGGGAGCCTGGTGGGCTGCCGTCTATGGGGTCGCACAGAGTTGGACACGACTGAAGTGACTTAGCAGCACTCCCCCAAAAGAACCTGAGCTATGAGGAGTAATAGTCAACTAGATTCATAGACCAGGATACTTTTAGCCTTGCCTTGTAGCCTTTTAGGCAGTGACTTCTGGGTTCTGGGCTTGCCTGTATCCTGATGGAACTAATCATAAATCATAAATCTCTGAAATCTATTTCAAAGCAAACCTCCCAGCTCTCAGAAGATACAGTGCTTGAGCTGAGTGGCCAGTGCCATCACACTCAGAGCTGGCTGCAGCGTCTCCACTCAGGCCTGGCCCGTGGATTCAGGCCTGGGCACTACGTGGCTTCTCTGGTGTCCCCTGGACTAATGGCCATGGAGACCATCCTCCAAACAGCACAGCTGATTAGGTTAGGGTTCTTGTTTTAACTCCAGATCTTCATATCTCGGCCTTATTTAAAGCAAATATAGGGGATTCCCTGGAAGTCCCCCTGGAGAAGGAAATGGCAACCCACTCCAATATTCTTGCCTGGAGAATCCCATGGACAGGAGCCTGGTGGGCTACAGTCCATGGAGTCACAAAGAGCAGCCACGACTGAGCGACTTTCACTGGAAGTCCAGAGGTCAGGACTCTGGTCACGGCCAGCGGTGCGGGTTCAGTCCCTGGTCAGGGAACTAAGGTCTCGCATGCTGCACAACATGGCCAAAAAATAATAATAATACAATTTTAAAATGAAGCAAATATATATGAAAACTTAAAAGAGGATGCGAAGGTGGGGAGAGAAGGGCTGGAAACTCCTGATTGCCTTCAGATGCGGCTACCCAAACTCTTCATTTGAGTTAAGCTTTTCTGCATCTTTCCCATTAAACCCTTGAACTGAAACTGCTGCTGATCAGGTAGGAGAGAAAAGGAGTTTGAATATTTTTCTGCTCACCCTATGGTGGAGGAGCTTAAACACAGTAATTAGATGGAGTAAAACCCTGATATAAACTCTGCTTCTTGACTGGCTTGATTTTCCATCTCTACAAGGAAAAAGTGGAACTACATCAATGATTTTCAAGCTACATTTTAAAGACCTGAAAGGGATTCCTTAGTGATGATTCAGAGCCCACGGGTATTCAACAAAAGGAGCTTTTTTTTTAACATATATAAGTATTTGACTTCTGGGTCAGCTGTAGCTTTAAAAAATGACTTAAAAGCCTTACGAACCAGCCATCTCTAAGGGCCCCCAGCTCTGAAATGCTGAGGTTCTAGTGAACAAATCAAATCGTCAGTGCTGAAATGATCCAAACGTGGGTGACAATGTCATAAGTTGTGTGAATAAATGCACAAGCCAGCCTAACTGGGATCCTGTCTTTATTGTCTCCTACTATAGTTATTAATGTAACATAAATAATACAGAGTAAAACTTTGTGATTATCGATCCTTCGGCTGAGATTGTTATCTGGCTGTTCTGTGTTGGAATTTATTGGGAAAGAGCAATAGGTTGGGAATCCAGAGACCTAATCCAATGGAATGGCATGAAATTAGAGAAGCAAGAGGGCTCATCTGAGCTTTGGTAGAAAGAGCTGCTGCTGCTGCTAAGTCTCTTCAGTTGTGTTCGACTCTGTTCGACCCCATAGACAGCAGACCACCAGACTCCCCCGTCCCTGGGATTCTCCAGGCAAGAACACTGGAGTGGGTTGCCATTTCCTTCTCCAATGCATGAAAGTGAAAAGGGAAAGTGAAGTCGCTCAGTCGTGTCCGACTCTTAGCGACCCCATGGACTACAGCCTACCAGGCTCCTCCATCCATGGGATTTTCCAGGCAAGAGTACTGTAGTGGGGTGCCATTGCCTTCTCCAAGAAAGAGCTAGCCAGGGAATTAGAAGGCCTGTGTTACAATCCCAACCCTGGGACGTCCCTGGTAGTCCAGTGGCTAAGGCTCTGAACTTCCCAACGCAGGCAACCAGTTTTGATCCCTGATCAGGGAACTAGATCCCACATTCTGCAACTAAGAATTCCCATGTCACAGTGAAGACCTGGCACAGCTAAATAAATAATTTTTTCTTAAAGAAAACAATCACCAATTCTGCTGCTAATTTGCTGTGACCTAAGAGTCTCTCCAACTCTGGCACACTTTCCAAGCTTGCTCTGGCGTCTAAAATTGCTATTAATAACCATAAGAGAATATCTAGATGGCATTTCTCCATTGCTTTATTGCCTCTAGAACGCAGCACTGTGTGTGCATTGAGCACTACTGCTTACTGGTACCTGCAGGCTTCACCTGGGGCTCAGACACTTATACCTGCAACAAACACAAATTGTTCCCCGGCCCTTAAAGTACAAGAAATCAATTTCTTTTCTAAATCCAGTCAACTCTAGCACCAAAATAGCACTGGCCAAGATCTGCGAGAGGCCTCTGCTAGTTTTTTTTTATGGTCTCATCTCCTCCCCTTGGATATTGGGCCACTCCTTCATTCATCAAGTATTTATTATGCCAGGCACCAACGTATGTGTTTGGGATACTGCTGCTGCTGCTGCTAAGTCGCTTCAGTCGTGTCCAACTCTGTGCAACCCCATAGACGGCAGCCCACCAGGCTCCACCGTCCCTGGGATTCTCCAGGCAAGAACACTGGAGTGGGTTGCCATTTCCTCCTCCAATGCATGAAAGTGAAAAGTGAAAGTGAAGTCGCTCAGTCATGTCTGACTCTTAGCGACCCCATGGACTGCAGCCCACCAGGCTTTTCTGTCCATGAGATTTTCCAGGCAAGAGTATTAGAGTGGGGTGCCATTGCCTTCTCCTTGGGATACAATAGCAAACAAAACAAAGACTCTGACACTTTTAAATTTAGTCTTGTGGAGAGAGACAAAACAAACAAATAAATACAGAGCTTGTCAAATGGTGAGAAGGACCAAGGAGAACAGTGAAGTGTTGTGAGAAGAAAAGGGAGCCCAGGCCATGAGGATTGGTCTTCTGTAGAAGACTGTAAGGAGAGGCTATGGAGTGAAAGCCTGAGCTAGTAAATGTAGAGGAAAGAGATTTCAGGAAAAGGACACAGCAGGTGTGAGGGACCTGAGGCAGGCACTCTTGCTCTGAGGACACGCAAAGAAGACAGGAATTGGCACTGAGTGACTTAAGTGGGAAAGCGAAGGAGTAAGTTCAGAGATGGAGGGATGGGAACGTGTAAGCCAGCATAAGCTTGGCTTTCTTAAGACAGGAATTCATGAGAGGGCTTTAGCTGAGGGTTCCGATGATCTATCTTACAGTTTAATGGGATAACGAAAATGGAAGGAACAACAGTGCACCGCACGCCTCACATGGGCCTAGCCCAATACTAAGGGATACAGGTCAATTCAGCCCTCCCTGTCTTGCTGTTGTCCTATGACACACAAAAAAGAAAATCCGTGTTCAAAACAGAATTGAACTGTTTGCCGCCCCAGCTTGTTCAGGAGGCCCTGGTTCATGAAACAGTTGAAATGATACTTTGTTCACCCCAGGAGAAGGGAACAGGGAACCGTCCTGACGTCCGCCTTGCTCGCTGCGTGTGGTGCTCCGTGTGGTCCTGCTGCCGCGGCGCCTCCCCGGCGCGCTCTGCGCTCTTCCCGATTCCTGCCGCGACGCCCCGTCCTCCTCCCGCCCGCGTGGGCCCGGGCCGATGGAGGGGAGGCCGGCGGCCAGCCTCCCGGCGTCTGAGCACGGCTCCGCAGCTGCCGTTGCTCTCAGTGACCGCGCACAGGGGCAGCCTACCCTCAGACCGAGGCCTAGGAAAGGCCTGCTCGGCAGCGGCGCCCGGCGTCCCCCCGGGCCTCAGCCTAGCAGGCAGAGGCTGTCTCCCAATCCGGTCACACTTCTTGCTTCCAAATTCTCCTCAGCTCTTCCCAAGGATCTTGGGTTGAATGAGAGCAGGGAGCAGAGAAGTGAAAGAAATATTTATGCACTTTCCAAATTGCTCTATCCGAACCCTGCTTGCTCACAGGGTTAACTTAAAAGGAGGGCGTTTGCTGCCTTTGTTCTGCTTCAGACATGTCTGGACTGGAGAAGGCCTCTCCACGAGCAAATGCGCAAGGAGGGACGGGGCTGTCAGCCAGCTGTCATCCTGCTCCACTGTCTCAGCTCCTAGACCTTCAAAACCAAAGCCTGGCTGCAGCTGTCTTTCACACAGGGCAATTTTGGCATGTTGGGGGAGCCCAGAAATACAAGAGTCACTGATAACCCCTTCCTAGGGCGAAGGAGACCCGACACAGGCCCTGGGTTGCCCTTCCTGGGAGGAGCAGCGAGGGCAGTGCTGAGATGGCTTTGTCCTTCAGCCTGTTCCTGCACAGCAGGCAAAGACTAGGACGCTCATTTCTTTCTCAGTATCTCATCCTGTTACGCACTTAGGTCATAAATTCACAACAGCAATAAGCACCGAGAGAACTTCTGAGAGGACCCAGTTAACTCTTAAGAGTCAGGCACTGTGTCAAATGCCAGAGATGTAATAAATTAAAACACAGTCTGGCTGAGAAGGTTCAAAGTCTACACGGGGTAACAAACATTTAAACAACTCATCCCAACAATTGGGCAGTGCTATTACACACAGGGCCATGAAGATACAGAAGAGCAAGAATCCAGTTCCAGATGCAAAGGGCTTTACAGAAGTGGTGATGCTTATGGCAAATTTTTTAAAATAACAATTTTGGTTTTTTATAAAAATGACACTTCAAACAATGGGTCCAAAAAAAAGAAAATAACCAAATATCTCAAGTCACACACCCAGAAATAAACTCATAAAGGTGATTTTTACTGGAATTCTACCAAAGAAAAGGACACTCTGTTAAAATGAAGGGACTAGTGCAAAGGCCCAGAGTATGAAAGGACAATGAGCTGGGTCTGCTTAGAAGGCAAAGGGGTGGCTGTCTGGAGCTGACCACAGCAGGAGGACCGGGACCACATCTGGTTTTTGTGCAAACTGGCACTCTGGTGGAAGACATCCCAGAGACATGTGCTCAAAGAATAAAGGAACACACAAAAGGTAGGCAGGCTAAGCATCCAGAGAGGAAGAGAGAAAGGCCTGAGGGAGTAGTCCATTAAGTGTAAAGAAATGAGCCTCATGCATCAGGAGATGATACTGTAATAGCAGCCCCATTTAATGAACCCCTGCACATGCCAAGTCCTAAACCAGGCATTCTTCATGGTTCAACCAATTAATTCTCACAACAGCATTACCTAAATATCATTATGATTGTCATTTTACATCCAAGGACACACCCGAAAAGATTAGAGGACTTGTTCAAGATCTCCCAGGTAGTAATTTAAGATCTGATACTCTTAACCCAGTGCTTCTGTTTTTCCAAAGAGGATGTTTAGCATGTTGCCCCTCCACCTCAAAGGGCTTTGGTTGCTTGGATGCTTACATTCTGTCCATTGAAAACCAATCTTAGAATCTTTAGAATCATATGTCACATTCAACTCTTCAAGTCACTCAGTTCAGTCAGTTTAGTCAATTCAGTCGTGTCCAACTCTCTGCGACCCCATGGACTGCAGCGCTCCGGGCTTCCCTGTCCATCAACTCCCAGAGCTTGCTCAAACTCATGTCCATCGAGTTGGTGATGCCATCCAACCATCTCATCCTCTGTCATCCCCTTCTCCTCCTGCCTTCAATCTTTCCAGCATCAGGGTCTTTTCCAGTGAGTCAGTTCTTCATGTCAGGTGGCCAAAGTATTGGAGGTTCAGCTTCAGCATCAGTCCTTCCAATGAATATTCAGGACTGATCTCCTTTAGGATGGACTGGTTTGATCTCCTTGCAGTCGAAGGGACTCTCAAGAGTCTTCTCCAACACCACAGTTCAAAAGCATCAATTCTTTGGTGCTCAGCTTTCGTTATAGTCCAACTCTCACATCCACACATGACTACTGGAAAAACATAGCTTTGACTATATGTACTTTTGTCAGCAGAGTAATTCTGCTGTTTAATATACTGTCTAGGTTGGTCATAGCTTCTCTTCCAAGGAGCAAGAGTCTTTTCAATTTCATGGCTGCCTGCAGTCACTGTCCACAGCGAGTTTGGAGCCCAAGAAAATAAAGTCTCTCACTGTTTCCACTGTTTCCCCATCTATTTGCCATGAAATGATGGGACCACATGCCACGATCTTAGTTTTTTCAATATTGAGTTTTAAGCCAGCTTTTTCACTCTCCTCTTTCACTTTCATCAAGAGGCTCTTTAGTTCTTCTTCACTTTCTGCCATAAGGGTGGTGTATCTGAGGTTATTGATATTTCTCCTGACAATCTTGATTCCAGCTTGTGCTTTGTCCAGCCTGGCATTTCACATGATGTACTCTGCATATAAGTTAAATAAGCAGGGTGACAATATACAGCCTTGATATACTCCTTTCCCAATTTGGAACCAGTCCATTGTTCCATGTCCTGTTCTAATTGTTGCTTCTTGACCTGCATACAAATTTCTCAGGAGGCAGGTAAGGTAATCTGGTATTCCCATCTAAGAATTTTCCAGTTTGTTGTGATGCACACAGTCAAAGACTTTGTCATAGTCAATAAAGCAGAAGTAGATATTTTTCTGGAACTCTCTTGCTTTTTCTATGATCTAGCAGATGTTGGCAATTTGATCTCTGGTTCCTCTGCCTTTTCTAAATCCAGCTTGGACATCTGGAAGTTCACAGTTCATGTATTGTTGAAGCCTGGCTTGGAGAATTTTGAGTATTATTTTGTTAGCGTGTGAGTTGAGTGCAATTGTGTGATAGTTTGAGCATTCTTTAGCATTGCCTTCCTTAGGGATTGGAATGAAAACTGACCTTTTCCAGTCCTGTGGCCACTGCTGAGTTTTCCAAATTTGCTGGCATATTGAGTATAGCACTTTCATAGCATCATCTTTTAGGATTTGAAATAGCTCAACTGGAATTCCATCACCTCCACTAGTTTGTTCATAGTGATGACTTCACATTCCAGGATGTCTGGCTCTAGGTGAGTGATCACACCATCATGATTATCTGGGTCATGAAGATCTTGTTTGTACAGTTCTTCTGTGCATTCTTGCCACCTCTTCTTAATATCTTCTGCTTCTGTTTGGTCCCTACCATTTCTGTCCTTTATTGAGCCCATCTTTGCATGAAATGTTCCCTTGGTATCTCTGATTTTCTTGAAGGGATCTCTAGTCTTTCCCATTCTATTGTTTTCCTCTATTTCTTTGCACTGATAAAGTGGTTAAAGGCAACACCAGAGCAATTAGGTTTAAAACACATATCCTGTCACCAGGAGTGAATAGTTTTCTTCTACTATCACGACGAATTACCTCAGATATCTGTTTTGTGTTTTGAGTGGTTGGTTTAATTGGTTTACTGTGGGGAGGGAAGGGGCACAGCCAGGGCCGGGAAACCCAGAGCTCAGTCTGAGGCCTGGGAGCCTCCTGTGAGGAGGCTGTTTCCCTCAAACATGGGGGCAGGAGAAAATAAGAGAGGATGGAAGACTCGGCTGACTCAAACAACCTGTGTAGATGATAAGATCACATAAGATAAGACCTTGAGATGGTCGCAGGCAGGGGGACGTTCTTGAAAAAATTTTTAAAGTAGCTGTCGGGGTTCTGAGGTTTGGTTCTGTCTGCTTTCCCACCTGCCATCTTCCAGATTCCCCATTCCCACGCCATCTGCCCTTGGCACCAGGTCTGGGAAGCCCTCTCGCTTCAATCCCAGCACAAGTGCTGCAGCAATGGATCACTCTTCACCCATGAATCAGCCACAGGCACCAGAAATCTGTATTGTTTCTAAAAAGCACCTTCCAGTGCTCCTCAGACCTGCTGAAAGAAACACGGTCAATCTGGAGGCTGATAAAACTCTCGGTATCACAGAAACCCAGGTCGAGCAATCACAAATACCCTATCACCTTGACCCCTCTTGAATCATGCTCCCCGCAGACCACAGTGCATCAGCCAGCCCAGGGAACAGGGTGCAGGCGCCCTTGCTTCTATCATATTGAGAGCTGAGCAGCATTTCCTGGGCCCCAGGCTTCATTAGCACGTTGGTGGTACTGCTTCCTGTAGCTGACTATCTGTTTCCATTCTGGCACAGTGTTTGCTCTCTTCTCTCTGCTTTGGGGGTTGGGGGAAGATGAACTTCTCAAGGAGCCTGTCTCTGCCCTCTTGGCCGTCTCCCTCTGGGCACCCCGCACGTCCCCGTCATAAGGCAGAGCGTCTGGCGTCCCCCTGAGCTGAGCTGGGGAGCTCCGCACCCAGAAGAGCTCTTCCCTCCTGCAGTCGGCATCGCAGCCACATCCAGGTAGAGCCAAACTTGTTGTTTTGTATTTTGGGTCAAGTCAGCCTGACATTTCAGGGACAGACGCAAGGTAGAGTTGGTTGCGGGAGAGAAAGTTCTAGAAAGAAAGACTAGAAGCTTTAGAAAGGAAGAAGTAAAAACCAATAGACTTTTTGTGATGGATTTTGATAAATAAAGATTTAAGAAGATGAAAATTTGAGAGTCAAAAGTTGTATGTTAGGGAATGTTCAGAAAATGGAGACCAGGAGGGTTTCTGTCATTCTTACTTACTAAAAAAAATGCTTATACTAGATGGGATTATATGTAAAACACAAACCAATTCTGCCTTTTCTCTTGAGAGTCAGAAGTTTAAGAAGAGATAGGAAAAGTGTCAGGCTGGCTGGCAAGCTGATGACAATTAAGAGAACACCTAGGAGGAGAAGCTGAAGCCAGAGAGGGTCGCAGAATAATGGATGTCACTACGTCAGCATGGTCAGAGACCACAAGGAGGATCTCAGAGCCCAGCACTCTGCAGGGAACCCTCGGCAGCCTGGACAAGTGAGTGCCGGGGGCGGTGAGTGCTCCCCTCCCCTGATTTAGAAAGGGGGTCCTGGTCTATCCTGGGAGGCGTCTACCCCAGCAGCCTTGCCATCCCTCACCAGGCTCTCGTCTCCTAAGACCACTAAACTCTTGGCTCAGAGAGGTTTGCTCAGAACTGCCGGGAGGAAAGGAATAGGTATTGCGAGGAGAAAGGAGTTGTTGGGAAGAGAGGAAATATGATAACACACCACTTCCTTAGAGCTGGCTTCCTGGCATGGCTGGGTTTCTCATGCTCAGAGGCCCTCATGGCAGCGCTTGAGCTTTCCTTTTTCAAGTCCCACCGATCACTCCTCAAAGAAACAGAAACAAAAACTAGTTTCTACTCTGATGGAAACAGACGGCCCACTTCTTACGCAGATGTGCTTTCAGGCCCTAAACACTTGCCATGAATAAAAACGGAATCAAAGATATGATAAAGATACATCCTTAGATCATAAAACCTCACAGAATTAATCATAGATGTAAATCTTACAGTCAAAACCTTCAATATTATATTAACAAAAAGTCCATCAATAGTTGAAACTTTGACGCTGAGAGGTATTGGTTTCAGTGCAATGATAAAAGCACAGCTCAACAGCAATAAATTTAAAATCACTGTAGTTTGGGGAGGTAAATGTCATGACCATGACAAACAAATACACGTCCCCTGATGGGGAATGAATTCATAAAGTGTCAGAATCCTGCAGCACTCCTCCAATACTATTTCTATATCCATTCATTTGATAATTTATTCATTCATTAATTTAACAAATATCCATCAGGTTCCTAGTGAGTGCCAGGCACTGCTGCAGGCACAAGGTGAACAGGACAGACAAAGACGACCTCCTGGAGGTTACAGCTAAGTGGGAGGGTCAGATACAAATAGATGAACAAAGGCATGGCCAGCATAACATCAGTCCTAAGTGCTATGAAGAAAAACCAGGGCAGAGTAAGGGGACTGCAGTACCAAGGAGGGCGTGACCAGGGAGGACCTATCTGAGGAGGTGACATTTCAGAAGAGACCTAAATTAAATGAGGGGATTGAACTGCGGGAGAGGGAGCAGCGGGACTGAGACAAGACTGTGCTTTGCTGGAAACAGCATGGAGTCCTGGTCATCAAGGTCAGAGGAAAATAGCAGGAAAGGAGGTCAGAGGCAGGCAAAGGCAGAAGAGAAGAGGCCGTGACATTCTCGCCTGTTAGGGACTATGGATGCTATCCCAAGTGTGATGAGAAGTCATGGGGGGTTGCAAGCAGAGGGGGCACGTGATCTGATTTAACCGTTTAGAGGATCACTCTAGCTCCTGTGTGAACATAGTATGCTGGGGCCCAGAGTGAAAGCAAGGAGATCATTAGAGAGGTTCTTGCAAAGGTGGAACTCACGGTGGCTCAGACTGAGGTAGTGGCAATGGAGGAGCAAGAGGTGATGCTTTGGGATAGATGTCCCAGTTGAGCAGATAAAAACTGCTGGTTAACTAGCAGTGGGGTGTGAAAAAGAAAACATTCAAGAATGGCTCCAAGATTTTTGACCAAGCCATTAGATGACAGGAAACATCAGAGGAACAGGTTTATGGGGGGTGGGGGGAGCACAGGAGTTCTGTTTTAAACATTTTTGTTTTGAGATGTCTATTGGGTTACCACATGGGAATGTCCCAGTATGAAATTGGGTGAACAAGTCTAGAACTCATAAGGACAAAAACCTTCCCTGATGGATGACCTGGTTTCTGGTATTTGGAGGGGCAGGACTGCTAGTGATTCATTCTGTAACCTCAATTGGCTGCTTCCTTTAGCCAAAGCAGAGCAGTAGCCCTGGCCCTGCCCAGGAATTGCAAATAGCCCAGTACTTAACCAGTGCATTTGCACTGGTCACATTCCACAGCAGAGCAGAGTGCTGCTTGAAGACCAGCTCCACAAGTTGATGCTACAGGGATTATTAAAATGCAAGCAACCTGGACTCTTGTCCCAGAGCTGCTCCTTAATTGTAAGTGGATAATCTCTTCCAAGCAAGACAGAAAGCTGAGGGGCAGGGAACAGGGCAAGCAGGAGCAAATGGATTTGACAAGTCTGGAAGACAGTGTGAAGCCATAGAAAGAACAGTCTTTGGGCCCAAACAGACCTAGATTCACATTCCATCATGCTCCTTCCTACCTCTGTGATCTTCCCTATGTTTACCTTACTGAGTCTAAATCTCAGATTCCTTGGTCACAAAGAGAGATGGATTGTTGTACAGATTAAATAAGCTTTAATGCAAACCACTGGCATCCAGTGAGCATTCAGAAGGGATAGCCCTTCTCCCACGTCCTCTTTCCCTCTCTCCATGAGGAGATAACCCGTTCTTCTACTGCGCAGCCCATCCCACCTCAGTTTTCCTTCCCTCGGCTCCCACCCCAAACCCTCGAGTCCTGCCTCTTGGAGGAAGCACTCCCCCCCACCCTCCCCGCCTCATGGCTGGATCGTGGCCCTTGGTTTTCCTCACAGGGCTGAAGACCACAGCAGCAGCATCTTTTCTGGGTTTGCGGCTCTCCTTGCCATCCTCCTGGTTGTTGCAGTTATCTGCGTCCTGTGGTGCTGCGGTAAACGGAAGAAGCGTGAGTCCCTTGTTTTCCAGAGTTGAGACACACTACGATCAACTGTCTAGTCTGGAATTTAAAGCCCAGTTCTCAGCTGGCACAGTGGTAAAGAATCTGCCTGCCAATGCAGGAGGTGCAGGAGACGTAGATTCGAGCCCTGGGTTGGGAAGATCCCCTCGAGGAGGAAATGGCAACCCACTCCAGTATTCTTGTCTGGAAAAATCCCATGGACAGGGGCCTGGCAGGCAACAGTCCGCGGGGCCACATGGAGTCAGACATGACGGAGCACAGACACACACATTGCCCTCCAGAGATAAACCGTTGCACCGAGGAGTCCTCTGTTCTTACCTGTGTGTTAACACAGGTCATTGTCTCCGTCAGGATCACAAGCTGTGGCTCTGAAAGCTCCGTGCTGAGTCGAACTTCATTCTGAAAGCCTTGCCCTGGTACCCTGTGCCCATTTCTGCTTCCTGCTTCTGTCTCCTGAGTCCCCTGTTCTTCTAGCTCAAAGGCATTGGTCAAGTCTGGAAACACATTTTTCATAATACATGGTGAGGGTGGGGAATATTTTCAGGCGCCGTCTCTTCCCCAAGGGTCCCCACATTCTGTGCAGCTAAGCCCAGCCATGACCTCTGTGTCTCTCATTGTCTTGTAGGGCAAGTTCCCTACCTCCGAGTTACCATCATGCCCTTGTTGACTCTGCCTCGACCCAGACAGCGAGCCAAAAATATTTATGACCTCTTGCCCCGAAGACAAGAAGAGCTGGGTAGGTTTTTCTTTCTCATCCATGGAATCCAGGCCTACAGAACTTCTGCCCCCAGAATATAGGTCTCACCTGCAAAAGCGGCTTTTTCTAAGCATGCTACCATCCTGCTCTTCAGGGAGCAGGCGAGAGGACGGGACAGACAGATGGCAAGGTTTACCTCCAGTGGGGCCTGGGGGCTTGAAGAGGGAGCAGGAAGTCATCAGGGTCAGGGATCTGGTTTGGGGTTTTCTCCAACTTCACTGAGAAATGATTGACATATGTCACTGTATGAGTTTACAGAGTACAGCATGATAATTTGATTACATAGACTAAATTTGGTTTTTCTTGATGTAGTTAGCTGGGTATGTCTAAAGTTGGGAAAGACACACAGGAGAACATGGCCTCCAGCCTCAAGTCAGGGAGGGCTCACCCGAGAAGACTCCGCCCAGCCAGCCTCCTCGATTCCTGTGTTAGTGTCCATTTGTCCTCAGCGAGCTGAGGAGTGTTCCTGGTCTCCCAGCTCATCATCCTTGAAGCCCTGACCCTCTCCCCACAGAACACTGGCCCCCAAATACCAGGTATCAGACAGGTCCACTTCACCCAGAATGTGAGGACTGAACAGGCTGAAGCACTTGGAGGACTGGCTGACTATGCTCAGGGTTTGCTCTCTGACCTTTCAGGAAGACATCCCTCAAGGAGCATCCGTATTGTCAGCACCGAAAGCCTCCTCTCCAGGAATTCTGACAGCCCTTCCTCTGAGCATGTGGTAAGAGTCAAGCGAAACGACAGTCCCTTTGGGAGAAATGACGTGTCTCTGGCAGAAGAGCTGAAGTGCAAGAGTCCTAGGTGTTGCTTCTTGTTTCACTATAAACGGCACCCCAGGCCCTATTAATAAATGGGAAGACTAGCCTCAGGATCGCCCTACCACCCAAGGCAAAAAATTTAGAAAGAGAAGAGCAAGTGCTTGAGATTTTAAGAAAGGCACCAAGGCACAAGTATTCATGGACACTTGTTGGAACCGAAATGTATTGCTTTAACAAAGACATGATAATGCATTTTTCCAAATAAGTGTTGTCTCCTGTACCGTAATTATCTTGGGAGGGTACATAAATTTTCCTACAGAGCTGTTGGTGCTCAAAGCACCCTTAAAGTTCTGCTTCGGGAATTACTTCCAAGCCTATGTCAAATTGTTTCAATCTTCCTCCATAGCAGTAATAGTCATAAGTCACTCAGCACTGTGACTGGTGTAAAAAGTGTTGAGCATGTTGGGGATACCTTTGCGTCTGGCTCTGAAGGCAGCTCCCAAGAAGGAGACGCACAGCAATGTGGGGCAGAGGGACTGTTCTGAAGATCAGGGCGCTCGTTTCTGTAGATAAGTCCTTATTAGCTTGTTTAAGAATTTGTTTCTTCGGTTTTACAGCATCCCTGGGTGAGTACGGCCATGGTGCCGCTGCTGCTGATTGGCTCGTTACCCCTTCTTTACCTGGAGCTGCTGATTGGCTCGTTACCCAGCCTTTCTTTACCCAGGGCTGCTGATTGGCTCGTTACCCAGCCTTTCTTTACCCAGGGCTGCTGATTGGCTCATTATCCAGCCTTTCCTTACCCAGGGGCTCAAGTTTGATGACCGCGTGGCCGTCTCCAAGTTGCCACATTTGCTTCCTCCTCCTCTCACGTGTCCCATTCTTAGGCTCTGGTCCTGCTTCTAAGACTTCCTAGGGCAGCAGGTCCAAGTGGCTATAAAAGAAAGAGTGGAGGCAATCCACTGCTTAAGCTAGTTCTCGGATTCAGCTGAGCCCTGAGGGGATTTTGTACCTAGAGTTTAGATCTCAAGCTGACTTAAACCTACAAACATGTTTGGATTGTACTCTGTGCTGTTTGAAGGACGTTTTGAACCAGTTGCCAACATTTAAAAACCTAAGAGATTTCACACTGAAGTCCAGATATTCAGCCTTTTTTGAAAATCAGACATTCTGGAAACATCAGACCAGCATTCCTAAATGACCATAGCTGATCTGTGTCAGCTGCACCCATACTAATAACAGCAAGCGTTTCGTAGTGTCTCCTTTGTGCCAGGAGCTAAACAGTTTACAGGCAGTAATTCATTTTTTCTTCACAAAACCTCATGGTATTGATATTATTATGATTATCCCCATTTTATAAGTTAGGAAGCTGAGGCACAGTGAGATTAGGTAACTTGTGTAAACTCAGCACAGAGTGGTGAGGCTAGGACTTGCACCCTCAGTCTGAACTGAAGCCTCTACCTTTAGCCACTATGCTGGGCCTAGCAATATGTTCTGGGGTGGCAGGCTCTCTCCAGTTCATAATACTTCCCCCACTGAACCCCCACAGTGTGGCCAGAAACTAGTTACAATTTATTGTCACATTTACACTGCTGCTTTCCTTAAACCCAGCCCACTTCACTCATCCCAACCTGGCATCGGAAGCCTTGTGATTTGAGACCCTGATTGAGAGCGTCTCTCTGCAGTGAAGAGCTGAGTAGAGGAGCCGTTAGATACAGTAGTGCCGGGTGGGGAGAAGGGAGGGCTTGTCCTTATTCCTACCCCTACTCTGTCACTCACCATCTCTTCTTACTTACAGCCCTCCCGAGCAGGCGACGCCCTCCACATGCACAGAGCCCACACTCACGCCATGGGGTATGCAGTGGGCATCTATGACAATGCCATGCGGCCCCAGATGTGTGGAAACCTTGCTCCCTCGCCTCACTATGTCAATGTCAGAGCTTCAAGAGGTTCCCCGAGCACTTCTTCAGAGGACTCGAGAGACTATGTCAATATCCCCACAGCAAAGGAGATTGCTGAGACTTTGGCTTCTGCCAGTAACCCTCCCAGGAACCTCTTCATCCTCCCAAGTACCAAGGAGCTGGCACCGTCTGAAGAAATAGATGAGGGTTGTGGGAACGCCAGTGACTGCACCAGTTTGGGGTCTCCAGGAACTGAGAACAGTGATCCACTCAGTGATGGGGAAGGGTCTTCTCAGACCTCGAATGACTATGTCAACATGGCAGAGTTGGATCTCGGGACCCCCCAAGGGAAGCAGCTCCAGGGAATGTTTCAGTGCCGCAGGGATTATGAAAATGTACCACCAGGTCCCAGTAGCAACAAGCAGCAGGAGGAGGAAGTGACATCCTCAAACACAGACCATGTAGAGGGCAGGACAGATGGTCCAGAGACCCACACCCCACCTGCCGTGCAGTCAGGGAGCTTCCTGGCTTTAAAGGATCACGTGGCCTGTCAGTCGTCTGCCCACAGTGAGACCGGGCCGTGGGAAGATGCAGAAGAGACGTCAAGTGAGGACTCTCACGACTATGAGAATGTGTGCGCTGCCGAGGCAGGAGCCAGGGGCTGAGCAGTGGCCTGACCCACGGCTCTTTCCTGACAAACTAGGGCCCAGCCACCCAGCCGGCAAGCCACATGAAGTGGCTGCTGCTGCCAGATTCACCCTTGATGACCCTGTATTTCAGTGGTTTCATTTGGTTAGGCTAAGGAGATGAAATGAGTAAGGAGCTAAGAGGGTCTCAAAAACAGAGTTTTGAGAAAGCCAGAAAGGAATTCTTCTCAGCAAGATTCTGTTACCTCTCGTACCAACTTAAGAATGTTTGCTGAAACTACCTTACAGAATTGTTAGGAGGTTAAAAAAGGAAGAGTCCTTTAGTGCGCACTGGAAACACGATGTAGCCTAAACTCATTGGCTTTGCTGATAGCAGCAGGCTGCAAAGCAAGAACACAGATTATTTGGTAATCCAGGCAGAGGCCAAAAGGAATGAAGAAATCAGAGTGGGGTGGGGAGGGAGAGTTTCCACTCTAGAATGAGTGTGGACCACCAAACGCTGGAGAAAATGCAGAATAATAATTCTCATCATTGCTAAGGGGATTGCAAGCCATAACCTTCCCTCTGGAAAATTGCTCATCAGTTTCTTATAAACATACACTTATTATATAACCCAGTCATTCCAGTATTAGGTATTTATCCAAGTGTAAAGTTTGTGTTCACAAGAGAAAAAAAAAACCTCATACATGACTGTTTATAGAGCTTTATTCATGACTGTGAAAACTTGGAAATAAGTCTTTCAACAGGTGAGTGGGTAAACAAGCTGTCCTATCTTCACACAATGAATTTATCCACACTCAGCTGTAAAAATGAGTGAAGTATAAAGGTTCATGCAACAACGTGGACAAATATTAAACACATTTTGCTAAGTGAAAGAAGCTATATGTAAAAATCTACATATTGTATGGTTCTACTTATATGACATTTCTGAAAAAAGCAAAACTGTAGAGGCAGAAAACAGATCAATGGTTGAGAGGTTTGGGAAGAGGGAACAAAGGAGCTGTACAAGGAAATTTTTAGGATAATGTTTCTATAAGGTTATTGATACTTGACTGTATGCACTTGTCAAAACACACACAAAAGCCCGTACAGCACAAAGGATGACTTTATTATATGCAAATTTAAAAAATTCACCAGGCTGTTGGGAGGCCCACAATATAATGCAGGTTGTACAAATTTTGTAAAATTTTGTAAAAATTGAATTGGTTTTACAAATGTATGACATAATCTCACTGAAGGGAGTGGGGGAAAATTGAGCTGGCCTAAGTAACTTTGGAAAACAATGTTTTGCTTGAAAATGTAAGATAAGACACAAAGAGCTGAACACAGACACTGGAGTGTAATTGATAAATTTGTGTCTCATGGGAATATAGTTTAGCAATTTTGAAACTAAGTATAGCCTGGAATTGAACAAATAAGTAAATATTACACAGGTAAGGAGAGGCAGGTTTCTTACTCTCAGAGAAAGAAGTAATAAATAAGCAAGTAGAAAAGGAAATACAGATGAGTGTACACATAGGCTTCCCAGATGGCACAGTGATAAAGAATCTGCCTGCCAACTCAGGAGACGCAGGTACGATCCCTGGGTTGGGACGATCCTGTGGAGAAGGAAATGGCAACCCACTCCGGTATTCTTGCCTGGGAAATTCCACAGACAGAGGAGCCTGGTGGGCTACAGTCCATGGAGTCACAAAGAGTCAGACATGACTGAGCACACACAGCATACCCACACACAAATACACAGGCTAGTTTATATATGGGAGAAGGCGATGGCACCCCACTCCAGTACTGTTGCCTGGAAAATCCCATGGATGGAGGAGCCTGGTAGGCTGCAGTCCATGGGGTCGCTAAGAGTCGGACACAACTGAGCAACTTCACTTTCACTTTCCACTTTCATGCATTGGAGAAGGAAATGGCAACCCACTCCAGTGTTCTTGCCTGGAGAATCCCAGGGATGGGGGAGCCTGGTGGGCTGCCGTCTATGGGGTCGCATAGAGTTGGACACGACTGAAGCAACTTAGCAGCAGCAGCAGCAGCAGTATATATATGTGTATTTCCTAACTCTGCCCACTAGAGGGTCTAGAAGCAATGATTCTCCAATTGCGATGAATACACTTAGCTCCCAGATCTTGGATTCCAAATATCATTGTCCAATAAAAGGAAGCAGAACTCCTTGGAGGAATGGCTGGTTTTAGAGCTGAGGCAGGAAAAATACAAGATGAGTTTGAGCACTGTATAGAAAAGGAAAGAAAAGAAAGAAACAAGGGATCGGGGAAGAGAGAAGAAAAGGTGAGGCCATGTCAGAAGGAGCCGAGAGCACTCTCAAAGGTACTAGAGCAATTTAGGCAATAAAAGCAAATGTTTATAATGCAGATTTATAACTCAAGGGATAAAATAAATATCCATGAATCCCTAATAAATGGTAAAATTAGCAGGTGGCACCTTATGGAAAAATAAGATAATTTCATAACTTCAAAGAATCTCCCTTCAAATGTTTATTCACTACCGTGATGGTTTTAACGTTGATCCACAAATTATTTGATACTTCCCTTGGCACTTGATTCCCTTTGCCTTTGGTGTGGGCTGGATTTAGTGATTCTTGTCTACGGAAAAGAATATGGAAAAGAGAAGATAGTAAATCTACAGTGGAGAAACCTGTGTATATGTAGGCTATTATATATGTAGATTTCCTCTGTCCACTGGAAGGTCTAGGATCAGTGACGCTCCAGTAGGAATGAAGGCACTCAGCTCTCAGACCTTGGTTTCTAAACTTGGTAAGCACCACCTTAACCATGTGATCAAGGTCAGCTCACCACTGGTAAGCTATGTTGGACTTCCCTGGTGATCCAGTGGCTAAGAATCCGCCTGCCAATGCAGGGGACAAGAGTTCGATCCCTGGTCCAGGAAGGGTCCACATGCCAAAGGCATCCAAGCCTGTGAGCCATAACTACGGAGCCCACGTGTGGAACTACTGACGCCCTCATGCCCAGTGCGCGTGCTCTGCAACAAGGGAGGCCACCGCAGTGAGAAAGCTGAGCGCTGCAGCTCGAGAGCAGCCCTCACTTGCCACCCCAGAGAAGGCCCACTCACAGCAATGAAGACCCAGCACAGCCACAAATACATACATAAAAGTTGTGCTGCTCTATGACCAAGGACAAGGGTGCTTCACCTCTGTGGTATTCTTCCCTAAAAGCCACAATCCCAGTCTTATCGTGAGAAGCATCCAAAAACTCAAATTGAATAACATTCAACAAATACCTGACCAGAACTCTTTAAAGTGTTAAAGTCATGAAAGACAAGGGAAGCCTGGAGAAACTGTCGGGCCGGCAGAGACCAAGAAGGTGTGATGACTAAGTACGTGATGCCTTGGATTGGATTGTAGTACATGAAAAGGACATTAGTGGGGAAAAGGTTAAAAAAAAAAACAAAGAAAAAAGTCCATATTGTAGTCAGTAGTATTGTATCAATGTTAATTTCTTAGTTTTGACTGTGAAGAAAGCTGAGCGCCAAAGAATTGATACTTTTGGACTGTGGTGTTGGAGAAGACTCTTGAGAGTCCCTTGGACTGCAAGGAGATCCAACCAGTCCATTCTAAAGGAGATCAGTCCTGGGTGTTCTTTGGAAGGAATGATGCTAAAGCTGAAACTCCAGTGCTTTATGCGAAGAGTTGACTCCTTGGAAAAGACTCTGATGCTGAGAGGCATTGGGGGCAGGAGAAGGGGACGACAGAGGATCAGATGGCTGGATGGCATCACTGACTCGATGGACATGAGTTTGAGTGAACTCCAGGAGCTGGTGATGGACAGGGAGGCCTGGCGTGCTGCGATTCATGGGGTCGCAAAGAGTCGGACACGACTGAGCAACTGAACTGAACTGAACTGAACTGAACCAAGTTATATAATTAGCATTTAGGGGAAGCTGTGTGAAAGGTACAGGAACTCTCTGTACTGTCCCTGCAACTTTTCTGAAAGTTATGCCAAAACAAAAAGTAATTTTAAAGCATGGACAAAGCTGTGAGTGAAGACTTCTAGGTTCATTCCACTCAAACAAGTGTGCCTTTGTTCCTTTTTCTGCAAAAAGGGACATAATGTAAAGCACACGCTGCTATCGTTGCTTTGGATATTTGTGTTCGTCTTCTGCATGGTTCTGTTAATGTATGTACTCAGTCTCTCCTATCAAACTGCAGTCCCTTTGTCTGTAGGAAAATATAATTAAATCCGTTGTATTCACCCTAGTTCTGAGGACAAGCCCCAAGATACAGTCAGGTTATCAGTAACTGACAGGTGATGTGATTTCAGTGCATGTCGTTATAAAATGTTGAGTGATGTTTTTCTGTAGTTCAGGCATGGAGGCCGAGGCTTAAAGCTAAGCATCAAAGGTGTGAGAACATCCCACGTTTCTGAGTTCAGAGCACCACCAGCTGTTAGGGGTCAGCCAACAACCCTCTGGGCTTACTGAGGACAGGAAAAGAAGTCCTAACGTGCACTGCTCCCCACGACTGCACCTCCGCTCCGCGGGAGAGGACCGAGTGTGGCTGTGGCGAGCCTCTGAGGACACGCTGGTCGGGAGGAGAGTGTCTTTCCTCCTCACTGCCTCCGTCCCCAGGGGCGGGAACCATCTCACCATCTCTTCTGTAGGGTACCTGATGCCCAAGGAAAAGGAGAGAGTAGAGTGTGTGCCAGAACTGAGAGGAAGGGCCTTGGAGGGGCTGACTACACACTTCTGGGCATGGCAACTCTAAAAGTGTCACCAGAGGAAGGCATCTGGGCTTAGGTCATTTCATTGGTACCATGTCAACAGGGTGCAGGGCCAGAGACTTCTAGGATAAATCTGTGTATATAACATAGATAATATAGAACATCGGAAGTGGCTTCACAAGCACTTGGGTAGGTGCTAGAGACTGCACATTTGTGTGCCCCTAAAATTCATATGTTGAAACTTAATCTCTGTTGTGATAGTATTTGATGGTGAATGCATGC
Source organism: Bos mutus (assembly GCF_027580195.1). NCBI lineage: Eukaryota > Metazoa > Chordata > Mammalia > Artiodactyla > Bovidae > Bos > Bos mutus. The sequence goes on from NC_091632.1 coordinate 947,991, forward strand.
TCAGTCGCTTCAGTCATAGCCGACTCTTTACGACCCCATAGACTATAGCCCGCCAGGCTCCTGTGTCCATGGGACTCTCCAGGCGAGAATACTGGAGTGGGTTGCCATGCCTTCCTCCAAGGGATCTTCTCGATCCAAGGACTGAACCCACATCTCTTGTGTCTCCTGCACTGCAGGTGGATTCTTTACCACTGAGCCACCGGGGAAGCCCCATTAGAAGGTGAGGCCTTAGATGATCAGGTCATGACAGTGGAGCTCTCATGGATGGGGTCAGTGCCGTTGTAACAGAGGCTCCAGGGCCTCTCACGCCTTCTGCCTTGTGAGAACACAGCCAGATGGCTGCCTGTGAACCAGGTGTCAAGCTCTCCCCAGACACCCAGTCTGTGAGTACCTGGAACTTGCACTTACCAGCCTCCAGAACTGTGAGAAATAAATGTTGGCTCTTTCAGTCCCCAGTCTATAGTATTGTTGTTATAGAAGCCTGAGCAGACTAAGATGGTAGGATAAAGGCGATTTTTACAGGAGCTAGCTCTCATACCTGTTTTGGGTCAATTTCTTCGTTGCTCTCAGATTCGCTCTACATGTGACAGGCATTTAAATGTCTGTCACACACGAGGGCTCTATGTCAGTCTGATATTGATGGCCAGTAAAGGTTAGCCTAGGAAGCAAAAATAAACACAGAAAGAGCATGGTAACCCCATTCATCAAGTAAAGAGAGATTTGTATCAGATCTGTATGAAGATTCAGACAGAACTGATTCTTAAACACTGGCATGAAAGGATTCTCATAACCGAGAGATAGCTACATTGTCAAACCCGGGTCCACATGCCCTACACACAGTGAGGCGAAACAAACTGAAGCATTGGAGTCTGGAGTGCAGGAAGGTCTATTGCAAGGGCTATGCACAGAGAGCGCTCAGAAAACCTGAACTCACAGTGGTTTTCAGGGAAGTTTTTTGTTTGGTTGGTTTTGGCTGCTTGCTGCCGGCAGCTTTCAGGATCTTAGTTCCTCCCAGGGATGGAAGCCAGGCCACAGCAGTGAAAGCGCTGAGTCCTAACCACTGGATCGCCAGGGAGTGTCCAAGGAAGTGTTCTTAAAGGCAGTATTTGGGGTGAGAGCTTTAGGGTCTCGCTGCCTCTGATCGGTTGGTGGCGAGGTGATACGCGGCCTTCCGGGAACCTCGGCCTCCAGTCTTCCTGTTCTCCCCAGTCTGGGGCCTCAGCGCGCACTTGTCATGGTGTGTGTACTCCTGCGACGGCACCAGGACTCTGTCCAGTCACTGAACTAGCGCTTCCTGCTTTTTGTTTGTTCCTGCATCTCCTAACTGGTAACTTCTTGAAGCTGAATCTGCTCTTTGGGACTCAGGGAAGGCCTAGGACACTACAGCACTCTTCTATAAACTAGAAGTAAAGAGTCTTTTGTACCCAAGAGGGCCCCACAGGGTCCTGTTCAATGTCAACCCTCCTTTTCTTTGATACTTCTCAATCGTGAGAAATGCTGGGCTGGAAGAAGCACACGCTGAAATCAAGATTGCCTAGAGAAATATCAATAACCTCAGATATGCAGATGACACCACCCTTATAGCAGAAAGTGAAGAGGAACTAAAAAGCCTCTTGATGAAAGTCAAAGAGGAGAGTGAAAAGGTTGGCTTAAAGCTCAACATTCAGAAAACGAAGATCATGGCATCTGGTCCCATCACTTCATGGGAAATAGATGGGGAAACAGTGGAAATAGATGGGGAAACAGTGGAAACAGTGACAGACTTTATTTTTCTGGGCTCCAAAATCACTGCAGATGGTGACTGCAGCCATGAAATAAAAAGACGCTAACTCCTTGGAATGAAAGTTATGACCAACCTAGACAGCATATTGAAAAGCAGAGATATTACTTTGCCAACAAAGTCCGTCTAGTCAAGGCTATGGTTTTTCCAGTGGTCATGTATGGATGTGAGAGTAGGACTGTGAAGAAAGCTGAGCACCGAAGAATTGATGCTTTTGAACTGTGGTGTTGGAGAAGACTCTTGAGAGTCCCTTGGACTACAAGGAGATCCAACCAGTCCATTCTGAAGGAGATCAGCCCTGGGTGTTCTTTGGAAGAAATGATGCTAAAGCTGAAACTCCAGTACTTTGGCCACCTCATGCAAAGAGTTGACTCCTTGGAAAAGACTCTGATGCTGGCAGGGATTGTGGGGCAGGAGGAAAAGGGGTCGACAGAGGATGAGATGGCTGGATGGCATCACAGACTCGATGGATGTGAGTCTGAGTGAACTCTGGGAGTTGGTGATGGACAGGGAGGCCTGGCGTTCTGCGATTCAAGGGGTCGCAAAGAGTCAGACATGACTGAGCGACTGAACTGAACTGAACTGAATCTTGAGGGGAACGGGGGCGGGACAAGAAAGGGAATAGTTTTGGATCAAGCGGTTAATCATAAACTTGGCAGAGAAATTCAGCTTCAGGGGGCACTTGGTTTCAGTTATGAGATGATAGTTTATGGGATCAAAATAAGTTGTTAAGAGAGCTAGGACTCAGTAAGAAAGGGAGGTTCAACCTACCACAGTTGGGTGGCAGGTCCCAAAGAAAAGAAAGCCAGCTCATGCTCATGAGACAGAAGGGAGCAGAGCATGCAGTTTAAAAGAATGACATAGCCTGAGGACATGACATAAACTGATTGGAACCAAATAGGTGCAAGATGGTGGCCAAGTCGATTTCTTCTAGACCTTGAGCCATACTGTATCCTCAGTGCAACACATCAGCAAGCTAAATGACAGACCCACCTGCCCCATGAGAGTTCCAAGGCCGACCATGAAGGTCAAAAAGTGAGCAGTAGCTCAGTTCCTGGAAATCACCGCCCCTTCCCCAAAATTCCTGGTTAGAACCAACTAGGTCCAATAGTCGTCTCATTCGTTAGTCTATGAAATTACCCACCCCTGTAAAAACTGACAACCCCATGACCCTGTGCCTCACCTTCTGAGGTGCCTATTCTCTGTGGAGTGTTTCTTTCTAAATAATCCACTTCTTGCCTATCATTTTTTCTCTCACGGAATTCTTTCTGTGATGAGACATCAAGACCCTCAGCTTCATTAAGTCCTGAGACCAGGTGTGTGACCTCAGTTAAAGACCATGGATTTAAGACCCAGTCTGGCTTCTGACCGGTTCAAGTCCTGGCCAATGAGCTCAGGTTCTAATCTGAGTTGCACTGTTTCACCTATGCCCCGATGAGTTAAAAAGCAAAACCAAGCCACAAACGGAGTCATGTACACTTCACCACATCCACCCAAGTTTCAATCCTGCCCAGAAATGTGACCTATAAAGCAATCTGAAATTTCCTGAACAGCTGCTAGTGAGGTAATATGCATGATAAACTAAGCTATTTCCTTCCCCTCAAAAAGAAGGAGACCTGGCCCAAAGAAACCCTTTTCTCTCGCTAATAACTTTCTTGCCCTCCTTTGCATAAAAGCTTTCCATTTTGTACTGCTCCTGGAATGCCCTCCAGTTGCCAGGTGGAATGCAGCCTGATTCATGAATCACCTTCTTAAGCCATTAGATCTCAAATTTACTTGGTTGAATTTTATTTTTTAAATGTCATTTATCCTTAAATACATTCTCCTAAATTGAGAATAATTAATAAATTATGTTCTCAAATAGGTAACCTTTCTGTTTATTTCTTATTCTGAGAATTTTTACAAATGAACGGATGAAAGACTGTCTTATAATTTCTTCCTCTTATAGTTTTATTTTCTCAAATTAGTTGCCAGGAAACTGTGAGTTAAACGGAATGTAGTTGTGAAACAGTGGGGAGAGCACAATCCTTAAAAGAATGACATACCCATCATGCACGCATAATAAGTCACTCCAGTCGTGTCTGACTCTTTTGCGACCCCATGGACTGCAGCAGGCCTCCCTGTCCTTCACCACCTCCCAAAGCTTGCTCACACTTATATCCATTGAGTCAGTGACGCCATCCAACCATCTAGTCCTCATCTCCTTCCTCAGTTTTTCCCAGCATCAGGGTCTTTTCCAGTAAATCAGCTCTTCACATCAGGTGGCCCAAGTATGGGAGCATTAGCTTCAGCATCAGTCCTTCCAATGAGTATTTAGGGTTGATTTCCCTTAAGATTGACTGGTTTGATCTTGCTGTCCACGGGATTTTCAGGAGTCTTTTCCAGTACCACAGTTCGAAGGCATCAATTCTTCGGCGTTCTCACTTCCTTATGGTCCAGCTCTCACAACTGGACATGACCCCTGGGAAGACCACAGCCTTAACTATACGGAACTTTGTCGGCAGAGTAATGTCTCTGCTTTTCAACATACTGTCCAGGTTTGTCATAGTTTTCCTGCCAAGAAGCAGTCGTCTTCTGATTTTATGGCTGGGCTCACCATCCGCAGTGATTTTGGAGCCCGAGAAGAGGAAATCTGTCACTACTTCCACCTTTTCCCTTCTGTTTGCCATGCACTAATGGGACTGGACACCATGACCTTAGTTTTTTTTAATATTTAGTTTTAAGCCAGCTCTTTCACTCTCCTCCATCACCCTCATCAAGAGGTTCTTTAGTTCCTGTTCACTTTCTGCCATTTGAGTGGTGTCCACATATCTGAGGTTGTTAATGTTTCTCCCACCTACGTTGATTCCAGCTTGTAACTCTTCCAGCCTGGCGTTTCTCATGATGTGCTCAGCATAGGTTAAACAAACAAGGTGACTGCAGACGGCCCTGTCGTGCTCCTTTCGCAATTTTGAACCAATCAGTTGTTCCACACAGGGTTCTAACTAACTGTTGCCTCATACAGATTTCTCAGGAACCAGGTAAGATGGTCTGGTATTCCCATCTCTTTAAGAGCTTTCCAGATTGTTATGACCCACACCGTCAAAAGCTTTAGCGTAGTCGATGAAGCAGAGGTAGACATTTTTCTGGAACTCCCTAGCTTTCTCTGTGATCCAGTGAATGACACAGGTCGTGTATACATGTGACTCCCAGTCTCCCAGTTTGTCTAACCCTCCCCTCCTCCCTGTGTCCACATGCCCATTCTCTACATTTGTGTCTCTATTTCTGCCCTAGAAATAGGTTCATCCGGACCACTTTTCTAGATTCCACATGTATGCATTAGTGTAAGATATTTGTTTTTCTCTTTCTGACTCACTTCATTATGTGTGACAGACTCTGTGTCCATCCACATATCTACAAACGACCCTATTTCATTCCTTTGGGTGACTGAGTAACAGTCCATTGTTTACAAGTGCCATGTTTTCTTTATCCATCCATCTGTCATTGGCCATTCAGGTTGTTTCTCCTGGCTATAGTTAAGTAGCACTGCAATGAATATTGGGGGACATGCATCCTTCTGAATTACGGGTTTCTCAGGGTATATGCCCAGTAGTGGGTTCGCTGAGTCACGTGACAGTTGTATGTTTAATTCCTTAAGGAACCGCCATACTGGTCTCCTGGAGAAGGAAATGGCAGCCCACTCCAGTACTCTTGCTGGAGAATCCCACGGACAGAGGAGCCTGGCAGGCTACTGTCCATGGGGTCGCAAGAGTCAGACACAACTCAGCGACTAAACCACCACCACCACCACACTGTTCTCCACAGTGGCTGTATCAATTTACATTTCCAGCACTAGTGCAGGAGGATTCCCTTTTCTCCACACTCTCTCCAGCATTTATTGTTTTTAGATTTTTTGATGATGGCCATTCTGACTGCTGTGAGGTGATATCTCACTGTAGTTTTGATTTGCACTTCTCTAATAATTATTGATGTTGAGCATCTTTTCATGTGCCTCTTGGCCATCTGTATGTCTTCTTTGGAAAGATGTGCATTTAGGTCTTCTGCCCATTTTTGATTGGGCTGTTTGCTTTTCTGATATTGAGCTCCATGAGCTGTTTGTATATTTTGGAGATTAATCCTTTGCCTGTTGCTTTGTTTGCAAATATTTTGTCCCATTTTGAGGGTTGTCTTTTTGTATTCCTTATGGTTTCTTTTGCTGTGAAAAAGTACTAAGCTTAATAAAGTCCCATTTTTTATTTTTTGTTTTTATTTTCATTACACTAGGAGTGGGTCAAAAAAAAATCTTGCTGTGGTTTATGTCAGAGTGTTTTTCCATTGTTTTCATCTAAGAGTTTTATAGTGTCTGGTATTACATTTAGGTCCTTAATCTATTTTGAGTTTATCTTTGTGTATGGTGTTAGAAAGTGTTTTAATTTTATTCTTTTACATGTAGCTGTCCAGATTTCCCAGCACCACTTACTGAAGAGGCTCTCTTTTCTTCATTTGTACATTCTTGCCTCCTTTGTCATAGATAAAGTGACCATAGATGTGTGGGTTTATCTCTGGGTTTTTTATCCTGTACCATTGATCCACATTCCTGTTTTTGTGCCAGTACCATACTGTTTTGATTACTGTAGCTTTGTAGTAACTTTGAATTCAGGGAGCGTGATTCCTCCAGCTCCATTTTTTTCCTCAAGATTACTTTGACTATTTAAGGTCTTTTATGTTTCCATACAAATTGTAAAATTTTTGTTCTAATTCCATGAAGAATACCATCAGTAATTTGGTAGAAATTGCATTGAATCTGTAGGGTGCTTTGGGTAGTATATTCATTTTCATAATATTGATTCTTTCAATCCAAGAACATGGTATATTTCTTCATCTGTTTGTGTCATCTTTGATTTCCTTCAGCACTGTTTTCTGCCTCATTAAGTAGGTTTATTTCTCAGTATTTTATTCTTTATGTTGCAATGGTAAATGGGATTGTTTTTTTCTCTTTCTGCTCTTTTATTGTTAGTGTACAAGAATGCAAGAGATTTCTGTGCATTAATTTTGTTTCCTGAAACCTTATCAAATTCACTGATGAGCTCTAGAAGTTTTCTGGTAGCATCTTTAGAATTTTCTGTGGATAGTATCATGTCATCTGCAGTGACAGTTTTACTTCTTCTTTTCCAAACTGTATTCCTTTTATTTATTTTTCTTCTCTGATTACTGTGGCACTTCCAAAACTATGTTGAATACGAGTGGTGAGAGTGATCATCCTTGGTTTTTCTTGATCTTAGGTGAAATGCTTTCAGTTTTTCACCATTGTGAATGATGTTTGGTGTGGTTTTGTCATACATGGCCTTTATTATGTTGCATTAAGTTCCCTCTATGCTCACTTTCAACACCAAAATCAGATTGATTATGTTCTTTGCAGCCAAAGATGGAGAAGCTCTATACAGTCAACAAAAACAAGACCGGGAGCTGACTGTGGCTCAGATCATGAACTCCTTATTACCAAATTAAGACTCAAATTGAAGAAAGTAGGGAAAACCACTAGACCATTCATGTATGACCTAAATCAAATCCCTTATGATTATACAGTGGAAGTGAGAAATAAATTTAAGGGCCTAGATCTGATAGATAGAGTGCCTGATGAACTATGGAATGAGGTTCATGACATTGTACAGGAGACAGGGATCAAGACCATCCCCATGGAAAAGAAATGCAAAAAAGCAAAATGGCTGTCTGGGGAGGCCTTACAAATAGCTGTGAAAAGAAGAGAAGTGAAAAGCAAAGGAGAAAAGGAAAGATATAAACATCTGAATGCAGAGTTCCAAAGGATAGCAAGAAGAGATAAGAAAGCCTTCCTCAGTGATCAATGCAAAGAAATAGAGGAAAACAACAGAATGGGAAAGACTAGAGATCTCTTTAAGAAAATTAGAGATACCAAGGGAACATTTCATGCAAAGATGGGCTCAATAAAGGACAGAAATGATATGGACCTAACAGAAGCAGAAGCTATTGAGAAGAGGTGGCAAGAATACACAGAAGAACTGTACAAAAAAGATTTTCGTGACCCAGATAATCACGATGGTGTGATCACTGACCTAGAGCCAGACATCCTGGAATGTGAAGTCAAGTGGGCCTTAGAAAGCATCACTACGAACAAAGCTAGTGGAGGTGATGGAATTCCAGTTGAGCTATTCCAAATCCTGAAAGATGATGCTATGAAAGTGCTGCACTCAATATTCCAGCACATTTGGAAAACTCGGCAGTGGCCACAGGACTGGAAAAGGTCAGTTTTCATTCCAATCCCAAAGAAAGGCAATGCAAGAGAATGCTCAAACTACTGCACAATTGCACTCATCTTACATGCTAGTAAAGTAATGCTCAAAATTCTCCAAGCCAGGCTTCAGCAATACGTGAACCGTGAACTTCCTGATGTTCAAGCTGGTTTTAGAAAGGCAGAGGAACCAGAGATCAAATTGCCAGCATCCGCTGGATCATGGAAAAAGCAAGAGAGTTCCAGAAGAACATCTATTTCTGCTTTATTGACTATGCCAAAGCCTTTGACTGTGTGGATCACAAGAAACTGTGGAAAATTCTGAAAGAGATGGGAATATCAGACCACATGACCTGCCTCTTGAGAAATCTGTATACAGGTCAGGAAGCAACAGTTAGAATTGGACATGGAACAACAGACTGGTTCCAAATAGGAAGAGGAATATGTCAAGGCTGTATATTGTCACCCTGTTTATTTAACTTATATGCAGAATACATCATGAGAAACGCTGGGCTGGAAGAAGCACAAGCTGGAATCAAGATTGCTGGGAGAAATATCAATAACCTCAGATATGCAGATGACACCACCCTTATGGCAAAAAGTAAAGAGGGACTAAAAAGCCTCTTGATGAAAGTCAAAGAGGAGAGTGAAAACGTTGGCTTAAAGCTCAACATTCAGAAAACGAAGATCACGGCATCCAGTCCCATCACTTCTTGGGAAATAGATGGGGAAACAGTGGAAACAGTGTCAGACTTTATTTTGGGGGGCTCTAAAATCACTGCAGATGGTGACTGCAGCCATGAAATTAAAAGACACTTACTCCTTGGAAGAAAAGTTATGACCAACCTAGTTAGCACATTCAAAAGCAGAGACATTACTTTGCCAACAAAGGTCTGTCCAGGCAAGGCTATGGTTTTTCCTGTGGTCATGTATGGATGTGAGAGTTGGACTGTGAAGAAGGCTGAGCACCGAAGAATTGATGCTTTTGAACTGTGGTGTTGGAGAAGACTCTTGAGAGTCCCTTGGACTGCAAGGAGATCCAACCAGTCCATTCTAAAGGAGATCAGCCCTGGGTGTTCTTTGGAAGGAATGATGCTAAAGCTGAAACTCCAGTACTTTGGCCACCTCATGCGAAGAGTTGATTCACTGGAAAAGACCCTGATGCTGGGAGGGATTGGGGGAAGAAGGAGAAGGGGATGACAGAGGATGAGATGGTTGGATGGCATCACTGACTCGATGGACGTGAGTCTGAGTGAACTCTGGGAGTTGGTGATGGACAGGGAGGCCTGGCCTGCAGCGATTCATGGGGTCGCAAAAGAGTCAGACACAACTAAGCGACTGTACTGAACTGAACTGAACTGATGCTCACTTTCTGGAGAGTTTTTATCATAAATGGGTGTTGAATTTTGTCAAAAGCTTTCTCTGTGACTATTGAGATGATCATGTCATTTTTATCTTTCAATTTATTAAAATGGTGTATCACATTGATTGACTTGCATATACTGAAGAATCCTTGCATCACTGGGATAAATCCTACTTGATCATGGTGATGATCCTTTGGTGTGCTGGATTCTGTTCACTAGTATTTTCTGAGGATTTTATGTGTCTATATTCATCAGTGATATTTGCTTGTAGTTTTCTTTTTCTGTGACATCTATGTCTGGTTTTGGTATCACAGTGATGGTGGTCTTGTAGAACGAATTTAGGAGTTCTACTTCCTAAAAATTCCTTCCTCTGCAATTTTTTGGAAGAGTTTGAGGACAGGAGCTCAGGCCCAGCCTCCAGCTCATGAATAAGATTCCACAAGCCACAGAGCAAGGCAAAAAAAAAAAAAAATGGAGTAGAACAATAATAAAAAAAATAAAATAAATTTTAAAAACTAACAGATATGTTAGGGAAAAAAGACAAATGAAATAAACACTAGAAGGTAAAACAGAACCCTAACAGCTAAAAAGGAAAAAAAGTGAAGCAGAACATTAACAAGAGTTAAAAAAAATAAAGTAAATTTAGAAAACTAACAGGTATGTTAGAAAAAATAAACATATCAGTGAAACAACTACCAGAAAGTAAAACAGAACCAAAATAGCAAAAATAAAATAAAAAGCCAGAAAAGGCTCTGGCTGGGGGTGCAGAGTGGGGCTTAGGCTCAGTGCAGCCCAGAGGGCACCCCTGGAGTGTCTTTGGCCTCCAAGGGTATACGATCAGGCTTGGGACCTCAGCAGGTGCCCCAGGGCCAAGTGGTCAGGAGAATGCCAGCCGTTTCCACCAGTCCTCCAAACCTCCTCACCAGAGCCCCTTCCAGTCCAGTTCTGGTCTTTCCCCTCACCTCTCTCTCATGCTCCCAGGACTCAAGCAGGTTGGGGGGGGCCTCAGAGGATGGAGGACCAGGCCTGAGACTACAGCAGCTCCCAGGGGCCCAGTGGGCAGGGGAAGTGCGCCCAGGGGTCTTTCCCCATCCCCACTGGCCCCGTGGAGGTGTGCCTTTCCAGGCATTAGACACCCCAGTTGCCCCTCAGGGCACCAGCCCCGTTGGCTCCACTTCCCCTCCCCCTTCTCTCCCCCGCCATGCTCTACCCAGTCACTCAGGAGTTCCTTCTGGACTCCTCGCCTTCCCACTCTGCCATCTTGTCTCTACCCCTCCATAAGGCTTATTTTATATTTTTAATTCTTTAAAAATGTAATTATTTATTTCCGGCTGCACCGGGTCTTCGTTGCTGCATGCGCGCTTTCTCTAGTGGTGGTGGGCGGGGGTTGGGGAGTGGGGAAGCAGGGGCTAGTCTCCATGGAGGCGCACAGGCTTCCTGTGGCTGCTGCTTCCGTTGCAGAGCCTGCGCTGTAGGGCCTCGAGCTTCAGTCGTTGCGGCGCACAGGCTTAGTTGCCCTGCCCCATGCGGAATCTTCTCAAGCAGGGGATCAAACCTGTGTCCCCTAAACTGGCAGGCAGATTCTTAACCACTGGACCACCAGGGAAGTCCCTTAAGGATTATTTGAAACTGGTTAAAGAAACTACAGACACAGCAGAAGCTCTGAAAACTGAGCAGAAGTTACCTTTTATAAGAGACATTTGCATCTATAAGGACGCTCTCCCTTTGTAAGGGTAGCTCCCTCACTGTACCAAGAGCAGGGAGGGTGTCTAAACTTTTAGAAACCTGTATCACTGGAGAAGGCAACAACGTGAATCTGCATATCAACCCTACCCTTGTTTACTGTCCTTTTTCTGGTATCTGCCTGTAACTGGCTCTTCACCACCACGTCCTTTGTCTTTAGCTAAAGGTGGTAAAGCATGAAACCAAGTTCTCGTTCATGGAGCCAAAGAATGAACTTCACAAACATGCAAACACTTCCTGGCAGAGTGTATTTTAAAGGATAGAGATACAGAGCTTTCAGCATAGACACTGAGAGGGGGTGAAGTTCCCCCAAAGGTGAGAATAACAACAGTTTATATCTTTAACAGTATTGATCTGTTCACTTTTGGTTGGCTCAGGGCCCTAATGTGTGTAATTTTTGACCAATCATTTTAAATGTTGCAATGTCCACTTTGTCATTTTTATGGCTTTCTTTGATCCCCCAGTCCTTGAGTATTCATAGACATTGAGTCATTAGCCTGTGACCTTTTCTCATGACCTCAGGCTGTTTAAGGATCAGATGTATGTTTAAGAATTAGTGGTCCATCTGGTGTTTTTTTCGTTGATAAGTTGGACTGCAGTTACTGATTTTCTTGTCCGGGGCCTGGATGCTTTATGAGCCTTCAGGCCAAGGAGGCATTCCTCTGAATGCCTGGGAACTAGAACAAAAAGTACAGCTATAGGTTAATGGAGTGAGACACTTATGTGAGGGAGTAAGTTGGACTTAAAATCTACAACTAAAAAAAAAATCCAGGCTGCAACCATTACTTTGCCAACAAAAGTCTGTCTAGTCAAGGCTATGGTTTTTCCAGTAGTCATGTATGGATGTGAGAGTTCGACTATAAAGAAGGCTGAGCACCGAAGAATTGATGTTTTTGAACTGTGGTGTTGGAGAAGACTCTTGAGAGTCCCTTGGACTGCAAGGAGATCCACCCAGTCCATTCTAAAGGAGATCAGCCCTGGGTGTTCTTTGGAAGGAATGATGCTAAAGCTGAAGCTCCAGTACTTTGGCCACCTCATGTGAAGAGCTGACTCATTGGAAAAGACTCTGATGCTGGGAGTGGTTGGGGGGCAGGAGAAGAAGGGGACGACAGAGGATGAGATGGTTGGATGGCATCACCTACTCAATGGACATGAGTTTGAGTAAACTCCAGGAGTTGGTAATGGACAGGGAAGCCTGGCATGCTGCAGTCCATGGGGTTGTAGAGTCGGATACAACTGAGTGACTCAATGGAGACCCCAACCCTACACTGACTGCCTAGCAATTTCTACCTCAATAGTATTTAAGGGGCAGGTTTCCATTCTTTTCGGATAAGCTGCTCAGTTTTCCAAGGTCTCTCCCATGTATACAAGTTATTAAACTTTTGTGTGTGTGTGTGTTTCCCCTCCTGTTAATCTGTCTTACATCACTTAGGCCAGCCAAGAAAACGAACAGGCGGGAAGGAAATGCTATTCCCCTCCCAACCCCATTGAAAAAATTGCATAGCAAGAAAGGGCAAAAAAGGGAAATCCATAATTTTTTCTTCAGTCTGCCCTTCGTCATCAAGTCAAAAGTGGAGAGTGTTGGTAGAATGCATGTCTCTCAAGCACTGGAGTCAACAGTTCTGATCACCAATTACAGGATGTGGGGAGTTTCTCCTGGGTGTCCTACAATTCAGTTCTGACAATATCTACACTGAAATAGTATCAGATCCCACAGGTAAGGACTGAGTCCTACAAGACCACCATCATTTCAATGCCAACCACAAATCCTGGTTGTTACACCTGCTTCTGATTATAAATCATAGCTCTCGCAGGCCCCTTCTTGGGTTTGGTTAATTTGCTAGAGGCAGCTCATAGGACTCAAGAAACTAGTTAACTCACTAGATGACCAGTTCATTACAAAAGGTATTAAAGGATATGAATCAATAACCAGATGAAGAGATACGCTAATTCATCACCTAATTCTGAAGCTGAGCAGGACACTGAGAGGCTCCTGCGCACAAAAGCCTTTCTGTGGCCCCATTTCTTGTTTGTAGGGAACACACTTCAGCCTCCAGGACCTCTCCTAAGGCAGAAAGGGCATGTTCAAACAGTTGCTAGTCAGGAAAGGGAGGGGATGAAAAGACAAAGGAGACTCACTCAAGAAATAATAGTGCAGGCTTGGGGCAGAGCCCTAGGTCCCTCTCAACTTAAGCACTTAAAGTCTGAGTTCGGCAGAACTAAAACCCCCAAGAAATGGAAGATGTTAACTTCTTGATGAAACATTCTTCATTCCAGAGAGGTCACAGTTTGATAACCTCTAGATCTACAGAAAACTCATCAGGAGACCACCTTCAGTTCAGTTCAGTTCAGTTCAGTCACTCAGTTGTGTCCGACTCTTTGTGACCCCATGAATCGCAGCATACCTGGGAATGATGCTAAAGCTGAAACTCCAGTACTTTGGCCACCTCGTGCGAAGAGTTGCCTCATTGGGAAAGACTCATGCTGAGAGACCACCTTAGACCGGATTAAAGGAGTCAAGCCCCCCACACAGACTGAGCCTTATCAGCAACCCTGTCCTTGAACCACTGCTGTAAAACTCCTCACTAAATTGCACAGAGGGGGTACTCTTTGTCTCCCTTCTGATGTCCATTCAGAAGCTTCCTCTGTCCTCTTTTTGATTTAATAAAACTCTGCTACACAAAAGCTCATGAGTGATCAAGCCTGGTCCCTGGTCCTGAAGCTAAATCTTCTTCTGTGGAGATTATGAATTAGACATCATTCTCCATAAGCTATCATCTTGGGGGCTTGTCCGGGATCTTCAGGGCAAGGGTTTTAGGTTCCTTGTTCTAAAAATTTTAAGAGTCATCTTTGGGGCTTGTTTTTGATGTGCTTTGTTCTGCCTCTTAAAATTTTAAACGCTGTGATGCATCCTAAGCAACCAGTGGATACTAGGAAGTGAGAGATTCACAGGAAACACAAGAAGAGCCACTAAGCCAAAAAACTGTGTCCCCAGGGGCACACCTCAGGCTGCCTGACCCTTCTACTCATTAGGAACACAAGGACTGCGGTGAAGTATGCAACCCACTCCCCTTTCATCCAGAGCCAACAACCTCAGTGAGAGACCTTAAGAACTAGATGGGCAGGACATGATTACTCAGTGTCTCCTTCAAGAAGCTGGAAGCTTGTGGTAACTCTTCATGGAAATGAATTCCACCATGGTCTCGACTGTGAGTAAGTTCCAGTGGAGGTGCCAGCAGATAAAAAGATGAGAAAAAAAGATTTGTGAAGGCACATGTTGAGAAGACCTTTGCACACGAGGCTCACACACCTCTGGGCGAGTTCCACCCCTTCCTGGGAATACTAATCAGTCTCAGGTTGTCATTTCCTGCATGGGATCACCCAGCACAACCTGAAGCAAGCATTTATCTGCCTCATCCCCATCACCCTGTTAAAACGCAAGCCTAGGTAGTACTCCTAGTGGGGTGACTGTGAGTCCTAGACTTGAAACAAGATAGTTCCAAATGGAGCAAGTGTATTCAATGAAGTCTCACAGCCTCAAGACAGGGGTTTCAGACTGGAAACTAGAAAACTGAGGAGAGCTACATGAACACTGAGAAAAGGAGGTGGGATGGAAAAGGTTTCTGGTAGGTGGCCCAGAATTAAATGATCTTCAAGGTGCATGAAGACCACCTTGTAGGAGGAAAGTGGAATGATTCTCATTTCCACGGACACTTAAATATAGCCAAATTACCATGGAGGGATTTTAGGCAAGATATTAAAAACTAGATAATGGTGAAAGGTGAGTGAGACCAGAATGAAACCCTGAATAGTGTGGCTGTGAGGGAAGGTTTGGAGAAGATACACTCTCCCTGGCATGTAACCCATCAGAGTTGACTTAGAGAGATGAGGATGGCAGGTGAGCTTGGAGGGCTCTTTAGGGGCATTAAAAAATGCCTCATTTCTCCCACCAAAGCATCAGAGTTCCTCCCTATCCTCCCCTAGAGGTGTCAGGATGGGGCTTTGTGATGTCAAGGCTCACCCAGGGCCACCAATGGCTGGCGAACTGACTTGCTGACCTCATAAAGCATAATGGTGTGGCCCCCTGGGGAGGGGTGTATATAGGGGTGCTCAGGGGCTCTGGAGCAGACCACTGGGAGCCTTCAAAATGACTAAAGTGACTGGGATGCCACAAAGCTCTAGAGCAGTTATGGAACAGCCAACTCCAGATACCCAGGACAAAAAGATGAAGACCTTCTATCAACCGAGATCCAAAAGAAGTGTCAAGGTGGCCAGGGAACCGTGAAGGTGAATAAGCACATTCAAGAAAAGGTGGCCAAGAAAGCTTCTCAGAAATCTTCCACCTCTAAGAAATAATAAAACCAGAGGTTCAAAGCTCTGTAGCCAGTGTTCCAAGGTGAATGAAGAGCTGAATCAGGACGAAGCAGAGGAGGTCACAGAGATCATGGAGAGCCCTGCCATTCCAGCTGGACCAGTGACTTCAGACCACAGTTAGACTTCAGAAATCTTCGGGGGTCTCATGCTGAGACATGGCCAACAGTACAGACATTGAATCTTACACCAACAGCATACATTAATAACGAAAGTTAAATAAAATCAACCTGATGTGGAAAAAAAATTGCACAGAGGTTGGGACACAGAGGAGTTGTTTTCTTTTTATTGTAACAATGGGGTAATGTGAATATTGTATTAGTTGCCTATTGCTACCATTTAGTGACTTAAAGCAACAAGTATTTATTCTCTCACAGTTTCTCAGGACACAGAATTTTGAAGGGCATGAGCTGCTGCGTCCCCCTTTGCCTGGAAAAGCCATAAACCTAGCATTTTCTACCTCACCCAAAACTCTGTCTCCAAGAGTTGATTTAGCACCAGTGCAACCAGTTTTCAGTATCAGTTCTACAAGAATTAAGTCAGGAGCCACTCAGTCACCGAACTTCAACACATCCTTTAAGGAATTCAAGATGGAGACCAGGAAGTAGGCGTTCTGTGCCCTGGGAAAAAAACAGCAAAACAAGCCTTCAGAGAGAGATTTTCAGGAGAAATTTTTATGAATCTGCATTCTTACATCTGCCTGTACTTAGAAAGTCCCATACTTAGAAAACTGATAACTAAGGTATCTGAGCTATCTAAGTTCCTTATGACCTGCAGCAACCTTCCACTGAGGTATGTGCATGATTCTACCAATCAGTTCAGTTCAGTCCCTCACTCGTGTCCGACTCTCTGCAACCCTATGGACTGCAGCACGCTGGTCTTTCCTGTGCATCGCCAGTTACCGGAGCTTTCTCAAACTCATGTCCATCGAGTCGGTGATGTCATCCAACCATCTAATCCTCTGTCATCCCCTTCTCCTCCTGTCTTCAATCTTTCCCAGGATCAAGGTCTTTTCCAATGAATCAGTTCTTTGCATGAGGTGGCCAGGGTATGGAGCTTCAGCTTCAACATCAGTCTTTCCAATGAATATTTAGGTTTGATTTCCTTTAGAATTGACTGGTTTGATCTCCTTGAAGTCCAAGGGACTCTCAAGAGTCTTCTCCAACACCACAGATCAAAAGCATCCATTCATTCGCACTCAGCTTTCTTTATAGTCCACCTCTCACATCCATGCATGACTACTGGAAAAACCATAGCTTTGACAATACAGACCTTTGTCAGTAAAGTAATGTCTATGCTTTTTAATATGCTGTTCAGCTTTGTCATACCTTTTCTTCCAAGGAGTAAGCATCTTTTACTTTCATGGCTGCAGTCACCATCTGGAATGCAAGAAAATAAAGTCTGTCACCATTTCCATTGTTTTCCCATGAAGTGATGGGACTGGATACCATGATCTTAGTTTTTTGAATGTTGAGTTTTAAGCCAGCTTTTTCACTTTCCTCTTTCACTTTCATCAAGAGGCTCTTTAGTTCTTCTTCACTTTCTGCCATAAAGGTGGTGTCATCTGCCTATCTGAGGTTATTGATATTTCTCCTGGAAATCTTGATTCCAGATTGTGCTTCATCCAGCCTGGCATTTCATGTGATGTACTCTGCATAGAAATTAAATAAGCGGGGTGACAATATACAGACTTGACGTACTCCCTTCCTGATTTGGAACCAGTCTGTTGTTTCATGTCCAGTTTTAAGTGTTGCTTCTTGACATGCACACAGGTTTCTCAGGAGGCAGGTCAGGTGGTCTGGTATTCCCATCTCTTTAAGAATTTTCCACAGTTTGTTGTGACCCACACAGTCAAAGGCCTTGGCATAGGCAATAGAGCAGAAGTAGATGTTTTTTTGGAATTCTCTTGCTTTTTCAATGATCCAACGGATGTTGGCAATTTGATCTCTGGTTCTTCTGCCTTTTCTAAAACCAGCTTGAACATCTGGAAGTTCTTGATTCACATACTCTTGAAGCCTTGCTTAGAGAATTTTAAGCATTATTTTGCTAGCATGAGAGATGAGTGCAATTGTGCAGTAGTTTTAACATTCTTTGGCATTGCCTTTCTTTGGGATTTGAATGAAAACTGTCTTTTCCAGTCCTGTGGCCACAGCTGAGTTTTTCAAAGTTTCTGGCCTATTGAGTGCAGCACTTTAATAACATTATCTTTCAGGATTTGAAATAACTCACCTGGAATTCCATCACCTCCACTAGCTTTGTTAATAGTGATGCTTCCTAAGGCCCACTTGACTTCACATTCCAGGATGTCAGGCTCTAAGTGAGTGATCACACCATCGTGGTTATCTGGGTCATGAAGATCTTTTTTGCATAGTTCTGTGTGTTTTTGCCACCTCTTCTTAATATCTTCTGCTTCACAGCCTTGTCTAACTCCATGAAACTATGACCCACCCAAGACAGATGGGTCATGGTAGAGAGGTCTGACAAAATGTGGTCGACTGGAGAAGGGAATGGCAAACCACTTCAATATTCTTGCCTTGAGAACCCCATGAACAGTATGAAAAGGCAAAAAGATATGACACTGAAAGATGAACTCCCCAAGTCTGTAGATGCCCAATATGCTACTGGAGAAGAGTGGAGAAATAGCTCCAGAAAGAATGAGAGACAGAGCCAAAGCAAAAACAGCTTCCAAATGTGGATGTGACTGGTGATGGAAGTAAAGCCTGATGCTGTAAAGAGCAATACTACATAGGAATCTGGAATGTTAGGTCCATGAATCAAGGTAATTTAGAAGTGGTCAAACAGGAGATGGTAAGAGTGAACATTGACATTTTAAGAATCAGTGAACTAAAATGGACTGGAATGGGCGAACTTAACTCAGATGACCGTAATATCTACTACTGTGGCCAAGAACCCCTTAGAAGAAATGGAGTAGCCATCATAGTCAATGAAAACATCGAAATGCAGTACTTGGGTGCAGTCTCAAAAATGACAGAATGATCTCTGTTTGTTTCCAAGGCAAAACATTCAATATCACGATCAGTAATGTTGAAGAATCTGAAGTTGAACAGTTCTGTGAAGACTTACAAGACCTTCTAGAACTAACACCCAAAAAATATGTCCTTTTCATTATAGGGGACTGAAATGCAAAACTAGGAAGTCAAGACATACCTAGAGTAACAGGAAAGTTAGGCTCTTGAGTACAAAATGAAGCAGAGCAAAGGCTGACAGAGTTTTGCAAAAGAACACACTCGTCATACTAACACCCTCTTCCAAAACACAAAAGTCGACTCTACACATGGACATCACCAGATGGTCAATACAGAAATCAAATTGATTATATTTGCAACTGAAGAAGGAGAAGCTGTTTACAGTCAGCAAAAACAAAACCAGGAGCTGTGGCTCAGATCATGAACTCCTTATTGAAAAATCGAGACTTAAATTGAAGAAAGCAGGGAAAACCACTACACCATTCAAGTATGACCTAAATCAAATCCCTTACAATTATACAGTGGAAGTGACAGATTCAAGGGTTTAGACTGATAGACCGAGTCCCTGAAGAACTGTGGAGGGAGATTCATAACACTGTACAGGAGGTAATGATCAAAACCATCCCCAAGAAAAAGACTTGCAAAACGGCAAAACGGTTGTCTGAGAAGGCCTTACACATAGCTGAGAAAAGAGAAGTGAAAGATAAGGAGAAAAGGAAAGTTACACCCATCTGAATGCAGAGTACCAAAGAATAGCAAGGAGAGATAAGAAGGCCTTCTTAAGTGATCAATGAAAAGAAATAGAGGAAAATAATAGAATGGGAAAGACTAGAGATCTCTTCAAGAAAATTAGAGATACCAAGAGAACATTTCATGCAAAGATGGGCTCAATAAAGGACAGAAATGGTAAAGACCTAACAGAAGCAGAAGATACTAAGAAGAGATGGCGAGAATACACAGAAGAACTGTACAAAAAAGATCTTAATGACCTGAATAACCATGACAGTGTAGTCACTCACCTAGAGCAAGATGTCCTGGAATGTGAGTCAAGTGGGCCTTATGAAGCATCACTGCAAACAAAACTAGTGGAGGTGATAGAATTCCAGCTGAGCTATTTCAAGTCCTAAAAGATGATGCTGTTAAAAACACGGGCTGCACTCAATATGTCAGCAAATTTGGAAAACTCAGCAGTGGCCAAAGGACTGAAAAAGGTCAGTTTTCATTCCAATCCCAAGGAAAGGCAATGCCAAAGAATGTTCAAACTACCATACAATTGCTCTCATTTCACATGCCAGTTCTTCTGTGTATTCTTGCCACCTCTTCTTAATATCTCCTGCTTCTGTTAGGTCCATACCATTTCTGTCCTTTATTGAGCCCATCTTTGCATGAAATGTTCCCTTGGTATCTCTAGTTTTCTTGAAGAGATCTCTAGTCTTTTGGAAATTTCTCAGAGCTATCTGAGAGTCTGTCTCTGAGGCTATGTTTCTCAATAAGACACTGAACAGGCTCAACTCAAGACTTTTACGTGGCTTCTTGGTTTTTTGACAGATACACAGGGTGCCATCTCAACAAAGGAGCTTCTATTCTCATAGTGGAAGCACTCTGGTTCACCAACCTGTAAGTCCTCTGAACTCTCCTTTTGGGGCTTTATGTAAGTTTCATTTCACAGGCAGATTGATCCAATCATTGGTGACTGGTGATTGATTGAACCTCTAGCTCTTCATTGTCTCCCTTCCCTTTCTTCCCTGTCCTTCCCTTCCCTCTAATCACATGGTTGGTTCTCCTGACAATCAGCCCAGTAGGGCCCAGTAGTCATCTCATTAATATAACAAAAAGTATCTTTGTCATTAGGAAATTTCAAGAGTTTCAGGAGCTCTGTGCCAGAAATTGGGACAAAGACCAAATATGTATTTCTTTTTAAAAGCCACAATATCACAGGAGTTGAAACAGTTGAATTAGTCCTGTACAGTGTTTCCATTGCTCTGGTGAGAGCAAAATACAGGGACTTCCCTGGTGATCCAGTGCTTAAGACTCCACGCTTTCAATGCAGGGAACACATATTCAGTCCCTGGTAGGGGAACTAAGATCCCAAATGCCACAGAGCACAGTCTAAAGAAATACAATTGATTCTTGTTATTCATGGTAGTTATGGTCTAAAGAGTTACCACAAACACTGAATTGGTGAATACTGAACCACAGTGCTCTCAAGGGAAATACAATTAGGTTCCTGAAAGCTTCTGATCATATTTTCATCAACTGATCAATGCATAACCTTATTTTATGTGTTTCTCTTTAAAGACGCTTTATTTAATGTACAGTATTTTTTCATTAACATTTGAACTCACAGTAACTGAACTAAGTCATAGCTGCTGCTGCGGCTGCTGCTAAGACGCTTCAGTCGTGTCCGACTCTGTGCGACCCCATAGACGGCAGCCCACCAGGCTCCCCCGTCCCTGGGATTCTCCAGGCAAGAACACTGGAGTGGGTTGCCATTTCCTTCTCCAATGCATGAAAGTGAAAAGTGAAAGTGAAGTCACTCAGTTGTGTCCGACTCTTAGTGACCTCATGGACTGCAGCCTACCAGGCTCCTCCGTCTGTGGGATTTTCCAGGCAATAGTACTGGAGTGGGTTGCCATTGCTCTCTGAAGTCATAGCTAACGCAGGCATGTCTAATACACATGTTTTCCTCATAATGCACGTAACCACTTTCTTGCCCTTTGAACACTGGACAGCACTACACTTGGGGGTCATTTGAAACAGTGCAGTCGTGAACAAAATCCGCAAAAATGCAAAAAATGTGCACTAAACAGACCACAAAAAGACACATGCTTACAGTTTGACAGTTAAAACAAGAAAACAGAACTTCACCTCCTTCAACCTGTAAAAAAAAATAATAATAATTAATAAACAGGATCCTCAGTTGAATAGAGTAGGGGATGAAGAGGGGAAGCTCTCACTGTTGGGATGATAGCAGAGCCCAAAATGAGGAAGAAACTGCTCTTCATTCCCAGCAATGACTCAGCTAATGAAAAGCCATGGACTCTGTTTGCTACAGCTCCCCCAAACTTCCTTTTCCTCCCTATTGCCACGTGGAGAATTGCCATTCTCTGCTGTTTTGAATAAACTCGTCTTTGCTGGAGAAATATCTGGCAGCCTGTTTTAGGTCAACAAACCCTGGGAAGGACTACGCATATTGTCAAATTCCGATTTTTCCCACACTGTTACATGCACATGTCCATGAATGACCAAAAGTGCTGAGAGTATTGATCTTCAGGTTACAAATAAATTTTAGGTAGTAGGAAAATTCACATACATAGAATCTGCAAACAATGAGGATCAAATATATACATACATGTACAAGTTACAAAATCAAAATTGTGTAATTTTGGTGATTCCACTGATGAGTTCGTTAAGATCAGATCAGATCAGATCAGATCAGTCGCTCAGTCGTGTCTGACTCTTTGTGACCCCATGAATCGCAGCACGCCAGGCCTCCCTGTCCAACACCAACTCCAGGAGTTCACTGAGACTCACGTCCATCAAGTCAGTGATGCTATCCAGCCATCTCATCCTCTGTCGTCCCCTTCTCCTGCTGCCCTCAATCCCTCCCAGCATCAGAGTCTTTTCCAATGAGTCAACTCTTCGCATGAGGTGGCCAAAGTACTGGAGTTTCAGCTTTAGCATCATTCCTTCCAAAGAACGCCCAGGGCTGATCTCCTTCAGAATGGACTGGTTGGATCATATATATTTACATTTAAAGCTAGAATTTGTGCAACATAAAACTGAAGAGTAAAATTCAAATAGACAATTTAAAATGTAAGCTTTATTTAGAATGACATTAAGTCATAAGCAAAAAGCACAAGTAAAGAAACTAGAAGAAAGGACAAAATTTTCTATTTTTATCACTTCCAGCTTCAGGGATTAATAGTCAGCCGCCTGTTGCTCTGGCTATGACATGAGAAAATCACCATGGGAAAAGAATAAAAGCAAAATATAGCAAAACAGCATAACCCAAATAAAAGTACATTGGGTTGATCAGTTGGGGTTGTCATACCCTGCTAAGCTAAGGAAAAACAGAGTGTGGACTTTGGAACATCAGGTCAGCACAAGTTCAGAACACGGCTGTGCGCACACTAAGACTTTCCCCAAGGCATATGCGGGTCTATGACCTCCAGCTAGGTGAGAGCCCTTGTACAAGAAAACAACATAGACAGTTTAAAGTAATCAATAAAATGGGAGACATGACCAGGGACGAGGAGGCTGACTTCATCATAGCACAGCAGATACTTTCTGCTTGCCAAGACACTAAATAACAGTGATGTGGCTCCAAGAAACAGGGCTCCTGACCCAAGAGGTCTTGAGTCCCCCGGTCCCATCTTTAAAACTTTAATTCCGTCTCTAGTTTCTTTTTCCCAAGCTGTGTCGACCCATACCTGCCGTGCTGGCCACAGCATCTAACACGTTTCCCCCCTGATTTTTGAATTAAAAAATTGATTTTTTCACTTTGCATTGAGCCTCACAAGTTATCTATCCAGCCTTGTTCCCAGGAGCCTTTCTTCCCTGTCCTCCAGTTAACGCGCTTGCCCCACTGTTGGTATGTTTGGTATAATTTCAAACCCAGGTGTTTATGACTTACGTGAAGTTGTTTTAATCTACTTGTTTATGACTAAGACAAAACAAAGTTTTTATAAGTAAAAGTTGTTTTGATATGAGAATGAAGTCAGGATGTCATCATTTCATCTGTCACTGATAAGCACTCAGTAGCTTAGTAAAGCTGAAAGGAGAAAAGGAAATATATATACCCATTTGAATGCACAGTTCCAAAGAATAGCAAGAGAGGTAAGAAAACCTTCCTCAGTGATCAATGCAAAGAAATAGAGGGAAACAATAGAATGGGAAAGACTAGAGATCTCTTCAAGAAAATTAGAGATACCAAGGGAACTTTTCACGCAAAGATGGGTTCAATAAAGGACAGAAATGGTATGGACCTAACAAAAGCAGAAGCTATTAAGAAGAGGTGGCAAGAATACACAGAAGAACTACACAAAAAAGATGTTCATGACCCAAATAATCATGAAGGTGTGACCACTCACCTACAGCCAGATATCTTGGAATTCGAGGTCAAGTTGTCCTCAGGAAGCATCACTATGAACAAAGCTAGTGGAGGTGATGGAATTCCAGTTGAGCTATTTCAAATCCTGAAAGATGATGCTGTTAAAGCGCTACACTCAATATGCCAGCAAATCTGGAAAACTCAGCAGCGGCCACAGGACTGGAAATGTCAGTCTTCATTCCAACCCCAAAGAAAGGCAATGCCAAAGAATATTGAAACTACTACACAACTGCACTCAAGTACATGCTAGCAAAGAAACGCTCAAAATTCTCCAAGCCAGGCTTCAACAGTACATGAGCCATGAACTTCCAGATATTCAAGCTGGATTTAGAAAAGGCAGAGGACACAGAGATCAAATTGCCAACATCCGTTGGATCATTGAAAAAGCAAGAGATTTCCAGAAAAACATCTACTTTTGCTTTATTGACTATGCCAAAGCCTTTGACTGTGTGGCTCACAACAAACTGTGGAAAATTCTTAAAGGGATAGGAATACCAGACCACCTGACCTGCTTCCTGAGAAATCTGTATACAAGTCAAGAGGCAACAATTAGAACTGAACATGGAACAACAGACTGGTTCCAAGTCGGGACAGGAGTATGTCAAGGCTGTTTATTGTCACCCTGCTTATTTAACTTATATGCAGAGTACATCATGAGAAATGCCAGGCTGGATGAAGCACAAACTGGAATCAAGATTGGCAGAAGAAATATCAATAATCTCAGATAGTCAGATGACACCACCCTTATGGCAGAAAGCGAAGAACTAAAGAGCCTCTTGATGAAAGTGAAAGAGGAGAGTGAAAAAATTGGCTTAAAACTCAGCATTCAGAAGACTAAGATCATGGCATCTGGTCCCATCACTTCATGGCAAACAGATGGGGAAACAATGGAAACAGTGAGAGACTTTATTTTGGGAGGCTCCAAAATCACTGCAGATGTTGACTGCAGCCATGAAATTAAAAGACTCTCGCTCCTTGAAGGAAAGCTATGACAAGTCTAGATAGCATATTAAAAAGCAGAGACATTACTTTGCCAACAAAAGCCTGTCTAGTCAAAGCTATGGTTTTTCCAGTAGTCATGTATGGATGTGAGAGTTGGACTATAAAGAAAGCTGAGCACCGAAGAATGGATACTTTTGAACTGTGGTGTTGGAGAAGACTCTTGAGAGTCCCCTGGACTGCAAGAAGATCCAACCAGTCCATCCTAAAGGAGATCAGTCTGAATATTCATTGGAAGGACTAATGCTGAAAGTGGAACTCCAATACTTTGGCCACCTGATGCGAAAAACCAACTCATTGGAAAAGACCCTGATGATGGGAAAGATTGAAGGTGGGAGGAGAAGGGGACGAGAGAAGATGAGATGGTTGGATGGCATCACTGATGCGATAGACATGAGTTTGAATAGGCTCTGGGAGTTGGTGATGGACAGGGAAGCCTGGCGTGCTGCAGTCCACGGAGTCACAAAGAGTCGGACACGACTGAGTGACTGAACTGAACCTAGCTTGGTGGAAGGAATCCTATGGAATCCTGAAAGGGGCTTTTCCATAGAACATGTGGCCAGGGCACATTTAGACTATGAGTACCAAGATTTTAATCTGGGCAAAGTTACTCTTTTCTAACCTAGTTCTCCAAAGACATTGGGACTTAGTCCCGGCTTTGGTAAAGACTGCTTCCTTATTGGCAGTGGTGATCAAAGACTGGGAGATCAGATGGCCTGCCAACACGGCTACCATTGCTCCCCAGCAACATGCTCTAGCAACCAGGGACTTTTATTTCTGTACTGGCAGCAGGATGTCAGCTTCACCAAGAATTCAAAACTTATAGAAAAGGTCCTCCCTCAACTAAACTTGGGTTTTATTTTCACTTCCCCTTGGCTGGAATAATCTATCACTGGTTTGGAGTATGTTTCTTTACTGACTTACTAAGAGACATTATCTTGCATGCTGTTGGCTTGTGAAATCATTGCTATTTCCACAGTGAACCTGTGTTAAATAATTTTTTTTTAATCTCAGTCTCTGAGCATAATTTGTCTCTCCCAAAACAAAGCACTGGGTTTCTTTATGGGGATAGGGGACATCCCTCCTCCCTACTCCAACATCCAAGACATCATTTCTCACAAGAAGAGCTCCGGCTCCCTCAGTCCTTCTCTCTCCTCACTATTCCCCAGTGGAAGACATCATTTCTCACAAGAAGAGCTCCGGTCCCTCAGTCCTTCTCTCTCCTCACTATTCCCCAGTGGAACACTATTCCCCAAGCCTAAGTTTTGCAGGCTTTAGTGTCAGCAGGATAGACAATAAATGACCATCCCTACCTAAGGCTGTGCTGCCAGGGAAGCGGCATCACCAACTCAATGGACATGAGTTTGAGCAGGCTCCGGGAGCTGGTGATGGACAGGGAAGACTGGAGTCCACGGAGTGACAAAAGTCGGACACGACTGAGCAACTGAACTGACTGACTGACCTAAGGCTAGCCGACTCCAACAGAGAAAGACAGGCTCCAGTCCAAAGGTCAATGGAAAGCTAAAAAGAGGAAGACTGATAAATACGACTACTGTTTTAGTTTCCTGAGACCATAAACTTAGTGGCTAAAAACAGCATAAATTTATTATCTTACAATTCTAGAAGTCAGTCATCTGAAATGAGTCTCACAGAACTAAAACCAAAGTATGGGCAGAGCTATCTTCCTTCAGGAGGCTCCTTGCCTCTGTTAGTATCTAGCAGCTGCCTGCATTCCATGGATCGTGGCCTTTTTCCTTTATCTTCAGAACACACACGCTAACCTTGTTTTTGTTCTTATGCCTCCTTTTTTTTTTTTTTTTTTGGCCATGCTGTATGGCTTATGGGATCTGAGTTTGTAGGTCAGGGATTAAACCCAGACCCAGTTAGTGAAAGCGCCAAGTCCTAACCACCGGACCGCGGGGAAATTCCCTCCACCTCCTTTTCTGATTCTTACCTCTTTGTCTCTTGTTTCCCTCTTATAAGGACACTTATAATTACTTTAGGCCCACCCAGATAATCCAGGATAATTTCCCCATCTCAAAATTATTAACAATCACATCACATGAGGTTACCATGTGAAGTTACATATTCACAAAAGCCAAGGATTACGACATGATCATCTTTGGGAGGGCATTATTTTACCCACTGAAACTACGTAACAGTATAGATGAACATACCTGATAATAGCTGAAGCTGATAGCATCTAAAAATCTGTTAAAAGATTCAGAAAAGTAAAATGATATGTGTGCAAACACAGGCACACACACATATGTCTGGTTTTAAAAGAAGAAATGAGAAAGTAGGAAGAAGGCTGCTAGGCCTGGCACATTTGCTGGGTTCTTGATAAACTGATTTAGATTATATACAACATAGGGTTATTAATTTAGGAGGGGGTTCTTCCTTTCCTGGAAGTCAAAGCAACTATCAAAGCAAAAGGCAACCATGCAGAGCTACCAATGCTCTGGGAGATAACAGCAGACGTATCAGGGGAAGTCTGCTGTTGGTTAAATTTACCTTCAAAAAATCCCTAGTAGCTTGCACTTAGAATTTTTGACAAAAGCTACGGTTTGTCTCAGGTGTAATGGAAAATCCTTGTTGTTGTTCAGTTGCTCAATCATGTCCAACTATTTGCAACCCCATGGACTGCAGCACGCCAGGCCTCCTTGTCCATCACCATCTCCTGGAGTTTGCTCACACTCATGTCCATTAAATCAGTGATGCCATCCAACCATCTCATCCTCTGTCATCCCCTTCTCCTCCTGCCTTCTATCTTTCCTGGCATCAGGGTCTTTTCCAATGAGTCAGCTCTTGGACTCAGGTGGCCAAAGTATTGCAGATTCAGCTTCAGGATCAGTCCTTCCAATGAATATTCACAGCTAGCTTCCTCTAGGATTGACTGGTTGGATCTTCCTGCAGTCCAAGGGATTCCTGAGAGTCTTCTCCACTAACACAGTTCAAAAGCATCAGTTCTTTGGTTCTCAGCCCTTTTTTAGTGTCCAGCTTTCACATCCATACAAAACTACTGGAAAAACCATAGCTTTGACTATACAGACCTTTGTAGGGAAAGTAATGTCTCCGCTTTTTAATACGCTGTCTAGGTTTGTCATAGCTTTTCTTCCAAGGAGCAAGCATCTTTTAATTTCCTGGCTGCAGTCACCATCTGCAGTGATTTTGGAGCCCAAGAAAATAAAGTCTGTCACTGTTTCCACTGTTTTCCCATCTATTTGCCATGAAGTGATGGGACTGGATGCTATGATCTTAGCTTTCTGAATGTTGAGTTTTAAGCCAGCTTTTTCATTCTCCTTTTTTACCTCCATCAAGATGTTCTTTAGTTCATCTTCAGTTTCAGCCATAAGGGTGGTGTCATCTGCATACCTGAAGTTATTGATATTTCTCCCGGCAATCTTGTTTCCAGTTTCTGCTTCATCTAGCCTGGAATTTCGAATAATATACTCCGCATATTTCCCATGATGACTCTGGAAAAAGGTCAGTTTTCATTCCAATGCCAAAGAATGTTCAAACTACCACACAGTTGCACTCATTTCACACTAGCAAAGTAATACTCAAAATTTCTCCAAGTGAGGCTTCAACAGTATGTGAACTGAGAACTTCCAGACATACAAACTGGATGTAGATAAGGCAGAGGAACCAGAGTTCAAATTGCCAACATCTGTTGGATCATAGAAAAGCAAGAGAATTCCAGAAAAACATCTATTTCTGCTTCATTGACTACACTAAAACCTCTGTGTGGATTACAACAACCTGTGGAAAATTCTTAAAGAGATGGGGAATACCAGATCACCTTACCTCCCTCCTGAGAAGCCTGTATGCAGGTCAAGAAGCAACAGTTAGAACCAGACATGGAACAATGGACTGGTTCAAAATTGGAAAAGGAGTACATCAAGGCTGTATATTGTCATCCTGCTTGTTTAACTTATATGGAGAGTACATCATGTGAAATGCCAGGCTGGATGAAACACAAGCTGTAATTAAAATTGCTGGGACAAATACCAATAACCGCAGGTATGCAGATGACACAACCCTTACAGCAGAAAGCGAAGCGGAACTAAAGAGCCCTTGATGAAAGTGAAAGAGGAGAGTGAAAAAGTTGGCTTAAAACTCAACACTCAGAAAACTAAGATCATGGCATCTAGTCCCATCACTTCATGTCAAATAGATGTGGAAACAGTGAGAGATTTTATTTTGGGGGGCTCCAAAATCACCGCAGATAGTGACTGCAGCCATGAAATTAAAAGATGCTTACTACTTGGAAGGAAAGTTATGACCCACCTAGACAGTGTATTAAAAAGCAGAGACATTACTTTGCCAACAAAGGTCCGTCTAGTCAAGGCTATGGTTTTTCCAGTGGTCATGTATGAATGTGAGAGTTGGACTATAAAGAAAGCTGAGCGCCGAAGAACTGATGCTTTTGAACTATGGTGTTGGAGAAGACTCTTGAGAGTCCCTTGGACTGCAAGGAGATCCAACCAGTCCATTCTAAGGGAAATCAGTCCTGAATATTCATTGGAAGGACTGATGTTGAAGCTGAAACTCCAATACTTTGGCACCTGATGTGAAGAGCTGACTCATTGGAAAAGACCCTGATACTGGGAAAGATTGAGGGTGGGAGGGGAAGGGAACGACAGAGGATGAGATGGTTGGGTGGCATCACCGACTCAGTAGACATGAGTCTGAGTAAACTCTGGGAGTTGGTAATGGACAGGAAGCCTGGTGTGCAGGGGTCACAAAGAGTCTGACACAACGGAGTGACTGAACTGACTGAACTGAGAAAGCCTTGAAAACGCCACTTACGTCAAGTTGGTTGATAGTGTTGAGGGTCATACATACCCTTACTGACATCCCTTCTACTGGTTCTATCAGCTACTCAAGAAGAGCACTGAAGGCTTCAAATGTAATTGTGGGTTTGCCTATTTATCCTTTCAGTTCTCCCCATTTTGTCTTCATGTGTTTTGAAGCTCTACTGTTAGTTGCATGCACATTTAGAATTGTTACGTCTTCTTGGTGAGCTGACTCATAATTGTTTAATGTCCCGCTTTATTGCTGATAGTATTTCTTGTTCTGAAGTCTACTTTATCTGACATTAATATAGCCACTAACCTCTTCCTGTCTTCATTCTTTCTTTCCTTTCATTCACTTGAAACAATGTTTAACCTTTCTTATTTTAAAGTAATTTAGACTTACAGAAAAATTCCAAAGTAATACAGAGATTTCCCACATATTCTTCATCCAACATTTCCTAATGTTAACATCTTGCATAACTATGACATAATGATAAAAACTGAGAAGTTAACATTGATGCAATATTGCTAACTAAACTATATACTTTATTTGGATTTTATTAGCTTTTCCAATGTCCCTTTTCTGTTCCAGGACCCATTCCAGGATCCCACACAACGTTTAACCATAAATCTTAGTCTTCTCCAGTCTGTGGAAGTTCATCATTCTTGCCTTGTTTTTCATGATTTTAACACTTTAAATGTTAATACCAGTCATTTTGTAAAAGATTCCTTGATTTGTTTTTAATATGTTCTCATGACTAGATTAAAGCCATACGTCTTCGGCACATGTGCTTCTCTCTACATTATGTCAATATGTCTTATTACTGGTGATGTCTAACTTGATCACTTGATTAAGCTGGTATTTGAAAGATTTCTCCACTATAAAATAACTATTTCCCTTTAATAATAAATAAATATGTGGGGGAAGATACTTTGAAACTATTCAAATACCTAATTTCTTCTTAAACTTTCTCCTTTTACTTTTAGCATCGATTGGTGAATCTTGTCTATGACAATTATTGCTGCTATCTCATAATGATAATTTTTAATTTCCCTCATGCCCTCTACACTTATTAGCTGGAATTTTTCTGTAAGGAAGATCCATTCCTTTGCTCCTACCAGCTTTCTTTGTGATTAGTGTTTGCAGATTATATCCTTTTCCATTCTTTTACTTTTAACCTACCTGTGTCATTAATTTAAAACGAGTTACAGTTAGCGCTCAAACAAGGTAGTTTTAACTGCATGCATCCGGTTCTGTGCAGACAATTTTCAATAGCTGTTTTGCCAAAAGCTTTCACTTTTGTCTCAGGTTCAAGGGATTTGTTAACAAAATAAGTCACTCGTTCTATAAAAATAAATAATACCAGTATTTATTAGAGAAGTATTTAGCTGACTTTCAATATACTAACATTAAAAGAAAAAGAAGAATACAAACAGCAGAGGATACATCACCAAATTGGGTTTTGACCAACATCCAGACTCAAACAACACTGGGAAGTCCCGGGTCACAGCACATCTGGAGTCCCAACTGGGAAGAGGTTCCAGGCAGTCCTTCTGCTCCATGGGTGTGACTTCAAAGATTGCAGTATGGGGTTCCCGTTTATAACCTCAGGATGCAAACTGATACCATCATCAATCTGTGAACAAAACTGCAGCTCTGGTATTGTATTAATTGTTTGCAATGCTGTTTGCTTTGTTCTGCAAATCTTGGAATGTTGTTAAGGCTGGGGCTTGGTTGGCCAGGCCCCCTCCAGGGACTCAACAATCTCAATTCTTTCCCCATCTTATCTATGGTGCCCCAAGGCTTCCATTCATAATAGTCACTCAGAGACACTAACAGTCAGGGCAGTGTCCAGGCAGGTTGGAGGTAAGGTCAGAGGCCTGCTCTGTTTTGCCTCGGTTCAGTTCAGTTGCTCGGTCGTGTCTGACTATTTGCGACCCCGTGGACTGCAGCATGCCAGGCCTCACTGTCCATCAACAACTCCCAGAGTTTACTTAAATCCATGTCCATCGAGTTGGTGATGCCATCCAACCATCTCATCCTCTGTCGCCCCCTTTTCCTCCCACCTTCAATCTTTCCCAGCTTCAGGGTCTTTTCTAGTAAGTCAGTTCTTCACATCAGGTGGACAAAGTATTGGAGTTCAGTTTCAGCATCTCTGTTCTGCAAATCTTCAATAAATTCCAATGAATTTTCAGGGCTGATCTCCTTTAGAATGGACTGATTAGATCTCATTGCAGTCCAAAGGACTCTCAAGAGTCTCCAACACCACAGTTCAAAAGCATGAATTCTTTGGTGCTCAGCTTTCTTCACAGTCCAACTCTCACATCCATACATGACTACTGGAAAAACCATAGCCATGACTAGACAGACCTTTGTTGGTAAAGTAATGTCTCTGCTTTTAATATGTTGTCTAGGTTGGTCATAGCTTTTCTTCCAAACAGCAAGCGTCTTTTAATTTCATGGTTAGTCACCATCTGCAGTGATTTGAAGCCCAAAAAATAAAGTCTCTCACTGTTTCCACTGTTTCTCCAACTATTTGCCATGAAGTCATAGGACCAGATGCCATGATCTTAGTTTTCTGAAAGTTGAGCTTTAAGCCAACTTTTTCACTCTCCTCTTTCACTTTCATCAAGAGGCTCTTTAGTTCTTTTTCACTTTCTACCATAAGGGTGGTGTCATCTGCATATCTGAGGTTATTGATATTTCTCCCGGCAATCTTGATTCCAGCTTGTGTTTCTTCCAGCCCAGCATTTTGCATGATGTACTCTGCATATAAGTTAAATAAGCAGGGTGACAATATACAGCCTTGATGTACTCCTTTCCCAATTTGGAATCAGTCTGTTGTTTCATGTCCAGTTCTATGTGTTACTTCTTGATCTGCATACAGATTTCTCAGGAGGCAGGTCAGGTGGTCTGGTATTCCCATGTCGTTAAGAATTTTCCACAGTTTGCTGTAATCCACACAGTCAAAGACTTTGGCATAGTCAATAAAGCAGAAGTAGATGGAACTCTCTTGCTTTTTCAATGATCCAGTGGATGTTGGTAATTTGATCTCTGGCTCTTCTGCCTTTTCTAAATTCAGCTTGAACATCTGGAAGTTCAAGG
Organism: Bos mutus; assembly: GCF_027580195.1. Classification (NCBI taxonomy): domain Eukaryota; kingdom Metazoa; phylum Chordata; class Mammalia; order Artiodactyla; family Bovidae; genus Bos; species Bos mutus. The sequence continues at coordinate 980,500 of NC_091632.1, forward strand.
TTCATGTACTGTTGAAGCCTAGCTTGGAGAATTTTGAGTATTACTTTGTTAGCATGTGAGATGAGTGCAATACTTTGAGCATTCTTTGGCATTGGAATGAAGACTGACATTTCCAGTCCTGTGGCCACTGCTGAGTTTTCCAAATTTGCTGGCATATTGAGTGCAGCACTTTCATAGCATCATCTTTCAGGATTTGAAATAGCTCAACTGGAATTCCATCACCTCCACTAGCTTTGTTCATAGTGATGCTTCCTGAAGCCCGCTTGACTTCACATTCCAGGATGTCTGGCTCTAGGTGAGTGATCACACCATCGTGATTATTTGCGTTGTGAAGATCTCTTTTGTATAGTTCTGTGTATTCTTGCCACCTCTTAATATCTTCTGCTTTTGTTAGGTCCATACCATTTCTGTCCTTTATTGAACCCATCTTTGCATGAAAATTCCCTTGGTATCTCTAATTTTCTTGAAGAGATCTCTAGTCTCTCCCACTCTATCGTTTTCCTCTATTTCTTTGCATTGATCACTGAGGAAGGCTTTCTTATCTCTCCTTCCTATTCTTTGGAACTCTGAATTCAAATGGGTATATCTTTCCTTTTCTCCTTTGCCTTTAGCTTCTTTTCTTTTCATAGCTATTTGTAAGGCCTCCTCAGATAATCATTTTGCCATTTTGCATTTCTTTTTCTTGGGGATTGTTTTGATCACTGCAGCCGTACAATGTCACGAACCTCTGTCCATAGTTCTTCAGGCACTCTGTCTGTCAGATCTAATCTCTTGAATCTATTTGTGTCTTCCACTGTATAGTGTAAGGGATTTGGTTTAGTTCATACCTGAATGGTCTAGTGGTTTTCCTACTTTCTTCAATTTAAGTCTGAATTTGGCAATAAGGAGTTCATGATCTGAGCCACAGTCAGCTCCTGGTCTTGTTTTTGCTGACTGTATAGAGCTTCTCCATCTTTGGCTGCAAAGAATATAATCAATCTGATTTCAGTGTTGACCATCTGGTGATGTCCATGTGTAATATTACTCAGCCATAAAAAGCAATACAGTTGAGTTAGTTTGAATGAGGTAGATAAACCTAGAGCCTATTATACAGAGTGAAGTAAGTCAGAAAGAGAAAACAATTATTGTATATCAATGCATATATACGGAATCTATAAAATGGTATGATGAATCTATTTGTAGGGCAGCAATGGAGTTGCAGACATGGAGAATGCAGGGGACATGCCTACGGCTGATTCATGTTGATGTATGACAAAAAACCAGCACAATATTGAAAAGCAATTATCCTCCAATTAAAAATAAAAGAATTTTAAAGAAGAACTGGGGAAGTTTTAGCTTATTATTTCTTCTGTCACATGAGTGTATACTCCTCGGTTCTGTCTCGTCACAACAAAGATTTGGAGTGACGGATGTTAAAGCCCTCAGCGTGTCAGAGCTCTCGGGTGTTGGACAAACCATGTTATAGCTCTCAGGTCTCCAAGAGAAGAGCACCCTAGCGCATGGAGGGTGGGGGGGAGAGCTAGCTTTGGCTCCTCTTTTTATGTTTTTCTCTTCCTGGGCCTGTCCTATGTAAATTGGGCCAGCCAGGAGTGCTGTTTGTTTTACCTGAGGTCCTCACTCCAGTCCTCAGACCTTCCTTTGTTCTATTTTTCCAGGCTTTTCTCTTCCTTATCTTTTAGCCACCTGCCATTCTGGACTCCTTTTCCCTATTCTAACTACCTAAAACTTCTAACATATTTCTGCATCAATTTGTCTTTCCTCTTTGAAACTCCAGTGTCATTAACATTAGAACTTTTGATATTATTACACAGAAACCTGAGATTCTGTTTATTTTTCATCCAACTGTTTTTCTCTTTGTTCTTTCAGAATGAATACATTCTACTGATCTATTTTCAGGTTTATTGATTCTCTTTTGCAATTGTTTAAAAATTTTTTTGATCTGATTTTTCTTTATAGTTTCATTTCTCTTCCAAGAACTTCTGTATTTCCACTCACATCAGGTATCAGTTCAGTTCAGTTCAGTCGCTCAGTCATGTCCGACTCTTTGCGACCCCATGAATCGCAGCACGCCAGGCCTCCCTGTCCATCACCAACTCCCAGAGTTCACTCAGACTCACGTCCATCGAGTCAGTGATGCCATCCAGCCATCTAATCCTCTGTTGTCCCCTTCTCCTCCTGCCCCCAATCCCTCCCAGCATCAGAGTCTTTTCCAATGAGTCAACTCTTCACATGAGGTGGCCAAAGTACTGGAGTTTCAGCTTTAGCATCATTTCTTCCAAAGAAATCCCAGGGCTGATCTCCTTCAGAATGGACTGGTTGGATCTCCTTGCAGTCCAAGGGACTCTCAAGAGTCTTCTCCAACACCACAGTTCAAAAGCATCAATTCTTCAGTGCTCAGCTTTCTTCACAGTCTAACTCTCACATCCATACATGATCACTGGAAAAACCATAGCCTTGACTAGATGGACCTTTGTTGGCAAAGTAATGTCTCTGCTTTTGAATATGCTATCTAGGTTGGTCATAACTTTCCTTCCAAGGAGTAAGCGTCTTTTAATTTCATGGCTGCAGTCACCATCTGCAGTGATTTTGGAGCCCCCCAAAATAAAGTCTGACACTGTTTCCACTGTTTCCCCATCTATTTCCCATGAAGTGATGGGACCAGATGCCATGATCTTAGTTTTCTGAATGTTGAGTTTTAAGCCAACTTTTTCACTCTCCTCTTTCACCTTCATCAAGAGGCTTTTTAGTCCCTCTACTTTCTGCCATAAGGGTGGTGTCATCTGCATATCTGAGGTTATTGGTATTTCTCCCGGCAATCTTGATTCCAGCTTGTGCTTCCTCCAGCCCAGCATTTCGCATAATGTACACTGCATATAAGTTAAATAAGCAGGGTGACAATATACAGCCTTGACGTACTCCTTTTCCTATTTGGAACCAGTCTGTTGTTCCATGTCCAGTTCTAACTGTTGCTTCCTGACCTGCATACAGGTTTCTCAAGAGGCAGGTCAGGTGGTCTGGTATTCCCATGTCTTGAAGAATTTTCCACAGTTTATTGTGATCCACACAGTCAAAGGCTTTGGCGTAGTCAATAAAGCAGAAATAGATGTTCTTCTGAAACTCTCTTGCTTTTTCAACGATCCAGTGGATGTTGGCAATTTGGTCTCCGGTTCCTCTGACTTTTCTAAAACCAGCTTGAATAACTGGAAGTTCACGGTTCATGTATTGCTAAAGCCTGGCTTGGAGAATTTTGAGCATTACTTTACTAGCATGTGAGATGAGTGCAATTGTGCGGTAGTTTGAGCCTTCTTTGGCATTGCCTTTCTTTGGGATTGGAATGAAAACTGACCTTTTCCAGTCCTGTGGCCACTGCTGAGTTTTCCAAATTTGCTGGCATATTGAGTGCAGCACTTTCACAGCATCATCTTTCAGGATTTAGAATAGCTCAACTGAAATTCCGTCACCTCCACTAGCTTTGCTCATAGTGATGCTTTCTAAGGCCCACTTGACTTCACATTCCAGGATGTCTGGCTCTAGGTCAGTGATCACACCATCGTGATTATCTGGGTCGTGAAGATCTTTTTTGTACAGTTCTTCTGTGTATTCTTGCCATCTCTTCTTAATATCTTCTGCTTCTGTTAGGTCCATACCATTTCTGTCCTTTATCGAGCTCATCTTTGCATGAAATGTTCCTTTGGTATCTCTGATTTTCTTGAAAAGATCCCTAGTCTTTCCCATTCTGTTGTTTTCCTCTATTTCTTTGCATTGATTGCTGAAGAAGGCTTTCTTATCTCTTCTTGCTATTCTTTGGAACTCTGCATTCAGATGTTTATATCTTTCCTTTTCTTCTTTGCTTTTCGCTTCTCTTCTTTTCACAGCTATTTGTAAGGCCTCCCCAGACAGCCATTTTGCTTTTTTGCATTTCTTTTCCATGGGGATGGTCTTGATCCCTGTCTCCTGTACAATGTCACGAACCTCAGTCCATAGTTCATCAGGCACTCTATCAGATCTAGGCCCTTAAATCTATTTCTCACTTCCACTGTATAATCATAAGGGATTTGATTTAGGTCATACCTGAATGGTCTAGTGGTTTTCCCTACTTTCTTCAATTTCAGTCTGAATTTGGCAATAAGGAGTTCATGATCTGAGCCACAGTCAGCTCCTGGTCTTGTTTTTGCTGACTGTATAGAGCTTCTCCAAAGAATATAATCAATCTGATTTTGGTGTTGACTATCTGGTGATGTCCATGTATAGAGTCTTCTCTTGTGTTGTTGGAAGAGGGTGTTTGTTATTACCAGTGCATTTTCTTGGCAAAACTCTATTAGTCTTTGCCCTGCTTCATTCTGTATTCCAAGGCCAAATTTGCCTGTTACTCCAGGTGTTTCTTGACTTCCTACTTTTGCATTCCAGTCCCCTATAATGAAAAGGACATCTTTTTTGGGTGTTAGTTCTAAAAGGTCTTGTAGGTCTTCATAGAACTGTTCAACTTCAGCTTCTTCAGCATTACCATACTCACAGAAAACTAGTCAATCTAATCACACTAGGACCACAGCCTTGTCTAACTCAATGAAACTAAGCCATATCCATGGGGCAACTCAAGACGGGCGGGTCATGGTGGAGAGATTTGACAGAATGTGGCCCACTGGAGAAGGGAATGGCAAATCACTTCAGTATTCTTGCCTTGAGAACCCCATGAACAGTATGAAAAGGCAAAATGATAGGATACTGAAAGAGAAACTCCCCAAGTCATTAGGTGCCCAATATGCTACTGGAGATCAGTGGAGAAATAACTCCAGAAAGAATGAAGGGATGGAGCCAAAGCAAAAAGAATACCCAGCTGTGGATGTGACTGGTGATAGAAGCAAGGTCCCATGCTGTAAAGAGCAATATTGCATAGGAACCTGGCGTGTCAGGTCCATGAATCAAAGCAAATTGGAAGTGGTCAAACAAGAGATGGCAAGAGTGAATGTTGACATTCTAGGAATCAGCAAACTGAAATGGACTGGAATGGGTGAATTTAACTCAGATGACCATTGTATCTACTACTGCAGGCAGGAATCCCTCAGAAGAAATGGAGTGGCCATCATGGTCAACAAAAGAGTCCGAAATGCAGTACTTGGATGCAATCTCAAAAACGACAGAATGATCTCTGTTCGTTTCCAAGGTAAACCATTCAATATCACAGTAATCCAAGTGCTGCAATTCATGGGGTCGCAAAGAGTGGACACGACTGAGCGACTGATCTGAACTGACCTGCTCTCAGGTCAAAGCTATGAGAAAAAGGAGGAAATTTTTTTAAAAAAACAAGAGACTCACCTCTATATGGCTCATCTCAAAGTTGTGATCTCTCTTCACCGTTCATCTTTTGCTTAATTTCTAGATTTAGTTGCTTTTCCTGTTGTGTTCAGAGTTGTAACTCATAAGAGAGAAGCTACAGTGGGCTAGTCCATCTTGGAAAGAACTAGAAGCCTCACTTTTATTAATAAAGGTGTTCTGGCTTGTTCAACCTAATATCAAATTCATTCTGGAGTCTCTTGTATAATGTCTTCTTTCAGATATTAAAGCAGATAGGATAACATTCCTTGAAATGTGATGGTTGGGATGTTACATAGAAAGGTTGAGAACCACTGTCTGACAACCTATAATTCATCTTCAGTTAGTTATGGGCACTCTGTTAGCCAAAGGTCAGCAGAAACACATTCAGTTGGCCGCCTCACTAGGGCTTGAGCCAGTGCTGATTTTTTTTAAATGCTATTTTCAGCAGGTTTAGCCTGTCAATTAATTAAAGAATTAAATTTTGCTTGTGTCTTCCCCTGTTTTATATATCTTAAGCCTTATTAGATTGCACTGTATGTACGCCCAGGGATATCAAGCAATTCTTAAAATGAACGAACAAAAATAATTAACTCTTGAACGACTCCCAGAAGCCCATGTAAGAAAGAGAGCCTGTGTTATGCTTTTGGACTTTTACTCTTACCTAGCCCACGTTCAGGTCTGGATTCTTCACCTGCTCAAATGCAGGATAGAAAAGCAGATGATGGGGAAGAGAAGACTCTTCATGTATCAGTCAATTCAATCAGCAGACCCCATGAAGATTGGATAAGTCAGCTGATGCTCACTGTCTCAAATGACGCTTTGGCAATACATGGATGGATCTGAGGGCTTAAAAAGCCAGCTGCTGGGAGATCTGTCCTGCAGGCTTGGGGCATGGCAGCACAGTCCCAGGCCCTCTTTACCATCACACTTCCTGAAGATCTATAGTAGACACTTTCACAAATATTATCTTGTTTCATAGGCAGAGACTTATCTGAATGCCAGTTTGGGGTGACCCTGAGCTACTCAACAGTTGAAGAATCTGCTTGAAATAATATTAGATTTGATAACCAACATACAGGGAGAATTTTTACCAATCTTTTTACCAAGATCTTTAATCTCTTAATTGTGAGAAAAGAATTCATCTTCAACATAAAGTTCTCCAGAAACCTTTGCCTTTGGCAGAGTTTACATTCTCAACAGTTGTCCTAACCTTAGGCATATTAGGGATGACTCCTCAGTTTGGGGCCTAAGCAAGTAGATGATGAATAGTATCATTTGCTGGAGTAGGAAAGACTATGGGAAACAAGTTTGGGAATGGAGAATTAAGAACTCTATTTTGGATATATTACACTTGGTATACTTATAGACAGCCGAGTAGAGATGTGAAGTAGGTAATTAGATGAAAGTTTGGAGTCGAGGGTGTCACAAGCCCACAAATAGGATTTAAAGCCATGGAAGGGGAAGTGGTCCCCTAGGGATAGGATCAGGATAGAGGAAAGAAGGAGATGCAAACCCCAATCCTGGGGCTTTATCATTGGAAAGTTGGAGCAAAGAGCAGGGAAAGAGACTAAATTGCCTGATGCTATATGGAGAAGGCAATGGCACCCTACTCCAGTATGCGTGCCAGGAAAATCCAATGGGCGGAGGAGCCTGGTAGGCTGCAGTCCATGGGGTCGCTAAGAGTCGGACATGACTGAGCGACTTCATTTTTCCTTTTCACTTTCATACATTGGAGAAAGAAATGGCAACCCACTTCAGTGTTCTTGCCTGGAGAACTGCAGGGACGGGGAAGCCTGGTGGGCTGCCATCTATGGGGTCGCACAGAGTCGGACACGACTGAAGCGACTTAGCAGCATAGGGGGAAGACAGTGAGAATGTGTTGTTATAGAGGCCGTGCAAAGAGAGTGCTCCCAAGAAGGAATGGCCATCCATAGTCAGTGATGCTGAGAGGTTGAGTGAGAAGGGGCATGGAGATGTTCTTTGGATTTGCCAACATAGAGCACATAGTGACTCGAGCTTCTCTGTCAGTCAAGTGGGTTGTTTTGAGGATTATAGATTATACAGAGTCTGTATCTAAGATGTCATTAGCTTGAATTCAAATGATTTTACTTTTTTAAAATTGAAGTATAGTTGATGTACAATACTATAGAAGTTGCAGGTGTGTAACAGTGATTTACAATTTTTAAAGGTTATATTCCATTTATAGTTATTATAAAGTATTGGCTCTATTTCATGAGTTGTACTGTTTATTGTTGCAGCTTATTTATTTGTTCGTGGTGGTTTGTGCCTCTTAGTCCGCTTTCCTTATCTTGCTCCTCCCCTTTTCCATCTCCCTACTGGTTTGTTCTCTGTATCTGTGAGTTTGTTTCTTTTTGTTATAATCAAGTTTGTTTTATTTTTTGAATTTCACATATAAATGATATCACACAGTGTGAACAAAGAATGTCATTTGCATTTCAGTAAACAAAGGATATTGCAAAGATAAAGACATCAGCTACTGCAACAGCCCCTGATGGTGCAACCTGAAGGGAATTCAGGATAGAGAAAAACAAGATGCTGGCCCTAGATAATTAAAATGCATATCAAAGGTATATCATCAATGAGCCAAGATTCTTGCATCTTCCCATTAATAGAAAGGTACTAAAATCATTATTTGTCAGTAATCTTTAGATGTTTGAATACATGGCTTTTTTATTTTCCAGCAAAAACTCCTACATGTCCTGGCTCCTCCCTTTCCTCTTTGGAACAGTCTTTCAGAGCTGTTTCCCAGATTTAAGTCCTCAGTACATCTGCCAAATAAAACATAATTCTCAGACTTCTCTGGTGGTCCAGTGGTTGGGAATTTACCTTGCAATGCAGGGAACACAGGTTCATTCCCTGGCTGGGGAAGATTCCACGTATCGAGGGGCAACTGGGCCGCATGCCACAACTGCTAGGCCTGTGCTCTAGAGCCCGTGAGCCGCAGCTGCTGAAGCCCGCACGCCTAGGGCCTGTGCTCGGCAGCAGGAGAAGCCACCACAGCAAGAAGTCCACGTGCCACAACTGCTAGGCCTGTGCTCCAGAGCCCGTGAACTGCAGCTGCTGAAGCCCGCACGCCTAGGGCCTATGCTCAGCAGCAGGAGAAGCCACCACAGCAAGAAGTCCATGTGCCACAACTAGAGAGATTGGCCTCTTTCTCGCAACTAGAGAAAGCCTGCGTGCAGCAGTGAAGACCCAGCACAGCCAAAAATAAATAAAATAAAATAAATGTGTTGACGTGAAAAAGCAGACCATTACAAATTTTTTTAAAAAAACATAATACTTTTAGGTTGTGCAATTTTTTTCAGTCAAAACTGTGTTTGTCATTCTCAGTATAAATTATTTTACTTTGCAATGATATTCTATCAGTGATTCTCAAAGTTTAGTATTTAGTTGAATCACTTGGAAGATTTACTAAAGTACAGTTTTTCTGACTCAGTAGGTCTGAGAATTGTATTTCTAAGAACACTCCAGGTATTGCTGAGTTTCTGCCTGTCTGACTAATAAGAAGCTACAGCCTTTTCCAGGGGTTACTTTCTGCTTCTGCTTTTGATAATCCCCATGATGCTACTATGGCCATGAATAGGCCTTGATACTGCTTGGTACTTAGCCCACTGGTGAAAAGGAGACAAAAATACACTCTGAGCTGGGCCCAAGTTCTGGTTCCCTAACAGCCCCTCAGAGATACCACTTTGACCAAGTTACTCATGCCTGCTGGCCTGTGCTCCAGAGTGGGCAGCCAGGCACCTGCTGCTGCTGCTAATAATGGAAAGCACTCAGGAAAGCTAGAAATCCATCAACAGCACTGGTGTCAGTTTTCTTGGATTCAACCCCAGCTATCCAGAAGGAATAAAACCCTAGTCGACTGCTACCAGCCTTAGTTCAGACCTCTCTAGGTTTCCCCCAACAGTATAACTTTAATAAAATGGGAGAGAACACACTCCATCTCCACTAAACCCATGGAGAAGCTGCCTGACTCTCCAAGTGGTGTGTGGTATGTGCACAGTCATTTGGGTCCAACTCTTTGCAACCTCATGAACTGTAGCCCAAGAGGCTCCTCTGGCCATGGGATTTTCCAGGCAAGAAAACAGAGTGGATTGCCATTTCCTATTCTTCCCAACCCTGCATTTCCTACCTGGCAAGCAGAGTCTTTACTACTGAGCCACTTAGGAAGCTCCTCCAAGTAAGTTCATTCAACTCACATGCATATAACTGCTCCAGAGTCACCTCCACTCAATACACTCACAGAGGCTCCCTTTTGGGCTTTGAATTGATGTCACTGGCCCCAAGTCCATTTTACATTGTAGGGATTTTAGGAACCTGATTGTCCTTTCCTGAAACCTTACTTTTGTTGGGCCTTCCCCACTCATCAATCATGTTTTTGTAACCTTGAATTTCAGTGGGCTCAAAGTTCCTGCTCCCTTTGTTTTGTGGATTAGTTTCTAAATAAATTCTTGGCTGCAGAAAGATACAAGTGTTTACACCAGAATCCATCAACCACAACAATCAAACCCCAAAAGCAAACAGATGCACTGGGGCAGGAACCTTGAATTCTCAACAAGAGCTCAAGGTCCACTCAGGCCTGTAACATGCTTGGCAGGCTACAGTCTATGGGGTCGCAAAGAGTCAGTTGGACATGACTGAGCGACTGACCACATGTGTGGGTTATATCGTATCTATGTACATTTCTCACCTTTGCCCACATGTAAGTACGGGATAAACTAGATGTGGAATTTCTGGGTCAAAGTATACAGAAGTCATTTTTTAAAAACAGTTTTTGTATAATAAAAGTGACACATATGTATAGTAAAATAACATTTGAATCAGTACACACACACACACACAAATGTCTCCATTCCATCTCAGGACATCCAGCTCCTTTCTCTTCAATTAACCACCATAAATACCTTCCTCCAGAGAATTTTCTGTGCATAAGCAAGTGTGTATGTGTGTGTTATTTAGATTATAGGTGCAATTTGGAAAGAGAAATTCTGTGGTGAGGAGAGATTCTGTTTGGAAGGGAGACTAAAGAGAGGAAAAGATGGAGAGGTAGTAAAAGCAATAAAGAGGCTGTGGCAACAATCTGGAAAATGAGCAGTAAGTGACAAAGGCTCAAACTAAGCAGAAGCAATGGGAATGGAAAAGAAAAAGGAAGATTCAAGAGATATTTAAGGGGAACTTCTCTGGTGGCCCAGTGGTTAAGAATCTGCCTTCCAATGCAGGGGATGTGGGTTCACCGATCCCAGGTTGGGATCCACGTTCCATGGGGAAAGCCCATGTGCCAAAACTAAGACCCAACATAGCTAAATAAATAAAAAAAATTTTTTTAAGAGATAATTAAGGGATTTCCTTGGTGGTCCAGTGGTTAAGTATCCACCTTCCAATGTAGGGGAAGCAGATTCCATCCCTGGTTGGGGAACTAAGATCCCACATGCCGCAGGCAATTATTGAGCCTGCGTTCCACAACTAAAGAGAAGCCCACACACGGAAACAAAGAGCCTGTGCCCAGCAATTAAGAGCCAATGCAGCCAAATTTTAAAAGAGAGAGAGAGAGATTTAGGAGGTTAAGTTGATAGGATTTCCTAAGTATTTGAATATGGGAGGTGAGAAAAGAGAAAAGTCTTCATTGGTTTCCAAATTTCTGACTTCAGTAACCGGGTGGATGGGGAGTGGCACCATCCACTAAGACAAGGACTTCAGGAGGAAGAATAGATGTTGGAGACAAGAAGATGATTTCAGTTTTTGTTTGGCATTTAAAGCGCCTCTGTAACATCTAATCAAAGATTCCTAAAGCCAATTAGAGAGAGATCTGGGTCAGAGATACAGATCCTGGAGTCACCACATCTAATTAATTCATAGTCAAAGCCAAGGCAATGAATGAAATAACACATGGAGACAATACAGAGTGAGAAAAGATGGGAGTTGAGGACTGAATCCTACGGAATATCAACTAAACGAGAGATAGTGAAGAAACCTACAAAGGAACTAGAAACCAGGCAGCCAGAGAATTTGGAAGGAAATTGAGATAAGATTTTGTCCTTTAAACCAGGGCAGGAAGAGTTTAAAGAAAGAGAAAACGTTGAGTGAGGCCAAATGATTGCATCATGATTAGGAGTTGGACAGACCCAGGTGTAAATCCTAGCTTTCCCAGTTACCAGCAATGACACCTTGGATACACACCAAACTTTATAAGCATTTGCAAAAAAAGATGAATAATATTACTTACCTAATAGAGTCATTTGTTTTTGTTGTTCAGGCGCTTATTTGTGTCTAACTCTTTGCGACCCTATGGACTGCAGCACGCCAGATTTCCCTGTCTTCACCATCACCTGGAGTTTGTTCAAACTCACGTTCATTGAGTCGGTGATTCCATCCAACCATTTCATCTTCTGTCATCCCCTTCTCCTCCTGCCGTCAATCTTTCCCATCATCAGGGTCTTTTCCAGTGAGTCAGTTCTTCCCATCAGATGGCCAAAGTATTGGAGTTTCAGCTTCGGCATCAGTCCTTCCAATGAATATTCGGGGTTCATTTCCTTTAGGATTGAGTGGTTTGATCTCCTTGCAGTCCAAGGGACTCTGAAAGGTCTTCTCCAACAACACAGTTTGAAAGCATCAATTCTTCAGTGCTCAGCTTTCTTTATGGTCCAACTCTCATATCTATACTTGAACACTGGAAAAACCGTAGCACTGACTAACATGGACCTTTGTTGGCAAAGTAATGTCTCTGCTTTTTAATATGCTGTCTAGGTTTGTCATAGCTTTTCTTCCAAGGAGCAAGTGTCTTTTAATTTCATGGCTGCAGTCACTGTCCACAGTGATTTTGGAACCCAAGAAAATAAAGTCTGTCACTGTTTCCATTGTTTCCCCATCTATTTGCTATGAAGTGATGGAACTGGATGCCATGATCTTAGTTTTCTGAATGTTGAGTTTTAAGCCAGCTTTTTCACTCTCCTCTTTCACCTTCATCAAGAGGCTAGTTCCTTTTCACTTTCTGCAATTAGGGTGGTGTCATCTGCATATCTGAGGTTATTGATATTTCTCCCTGCAATCTCAATTCCAGCTTGTGCTTCATCCATCCTGGCATTTCACATGATGTACTCTGCATATAGGTTAAATAAGCAGATGACAATATACAGCCTTGATGTACTCCTTTTCCAATTTTGAACCAGTCCATTGTTCCATTCCTGGTTCTAAATGTTGCTTCTTGACCTGCATACAGGTTTCTCAGGAGGCAGGTCAGGTGGTCTGGTATTCCCATCTCTTTAAGAATTTTCCACAGTTTGTCATGATCCACATAGTAAAAAGCTTTGGTCAATGAAATTGAAGTAGATGTTTTTCTGGAATTCTCTTCTTTTTCTATAATCAAATCTTGCTTTTTCTAGAATATAAGTCTTGCTTTTTCTATAAACAGATGTTGGCAATTTTATCTCTGGATCCTCTGCCTCTTCTAAATCCAGCTTGTACATCTGGAACTTCTTAGTTCACAAACTGTTGAAGCCTATCTTGAAGTATTTTGAGTATGACTTTGCTAGCATGTGAAATGAGTGCAATTGTGCGACAGTTTGAAATTCTTTGACATTGCCCTTCTTTGGGACTGGAATGAAAACTGACTTTTTCCAGTCCTGTGGCCACTGCTGAGTTTTCCCAATTTGCTGACATATTGAGTGCAGTGCTTTAATAGCATTAACTTTTAGGATTTCCAATAGCTCAGCTGGAATTCCATCACCCCCACTAGCTTTGTAGTGATTCATCCTAAGGCCCACTTGACTTCTCATTCCAGGATGTCTCATTCTATACAACCACTATTGTGGCTATCCAAGTCACAATGGCAAGAATACACAGAAGAACTGTATAAAAAAGATCTTCACGACCTAGATAATCACGATGGTGTGATCACTGACCTAGAGCCAGACATCCTGGAATGTGAAGTCAAGTGGGCCTTAGAAAGCATCACTACGAACAGAGCTAGCGGAGGTGATGGAATTCCAGTTGAGCTCTTTCAAATCCTGAAAGATGATGCTGTGAAAGTGCTGCACTCAATATGCCAGCAAATTTGGAAAACTCAGCAGTGGCCACAGGACTGGAAAAGGTCAGTTTTCATTCCAAACCCAAAGAAAGGCAATGCCAAAGAATGCTCAAACTACCGCACAATTGCACTCATCTCACACGCTAGTAAAGTAATGCTCAAAATTCTCCAAGCCAGGCTTCAGCAATATGTGAACCATGAACTTCCAGATGTTCAAGCTGGTTTTAGAAAAGGCAGAGGAACCAGAAATCAAATTACCAACATCCACTGGATCATGGAAAAAGCAAAAGAGTTCCAGAAAAACATCTACTTTGTTTTATTGACTATGCCAAAGCCTTTGACTGTGTGGATCACAATAAACTGTGGAAAATTCTTCAAGAGATGGGAATACCAGACCACCTGATCTGCCTCTTGAGAAATTTGTATGCAGGTCAGGAAGCAACAGTTAGAACTGGACACGGAACAACAGACTGGTTCCAAATAGGAAAAGGAGTACGTCTAGGCTGTATATTGTCACCTTGCTTATTTAACTTATATGCAGAGTACATCATGAGAAACGCTGGACTGGAAGAAACACAGCTGGAATCAAGATTGCCGGGAGAAATACCAATAACCTCAGATATGCAGATGACACCACCCTTATGGCAGAAAGTGAAGAGGAACTCAAAAGCCTCTTGATGAAAGTGAAAGAGGAGAGTGAAAAAGTTGGCTTAAAGCTCAACATTCAGAAAACGAAGATAATGGCATCTGGTCCCATCACTTCATGGGAAATAGATGGGGAAACAGTGGAAACAGTGTCAGACTTTATTTTTTGGGGGCTCCAAAATCACTGCAGATGGTGACTGTAGCCATGAAATTAAAAGATGCTTACTCCTTGGAAGGAAAGTTATGACCAACCTAGACAGCATATTCAAAGGCAGAGATTACTTTGCCAACAAAGGTCCGTCTAGTCAAGGCTATGGTTTTTCCTGTGGTCGTGTATGGATGTGAGAGTTGGACTGTGAAGAAAGCTGAGCGCTGAAGAATTGATGCCTTTGAACTGTGGTGTTGGAGAAGACTCTTGAGAGTCCCTTGGACTGCAAGGAGATCCAACCAGTCCATTCTGAAGGAGATCAGCCCTGGGATTTCTTTGGAAGAAATGATGCTAAAGCTGAAACTCCAGTACTTTGGCCACCTCATGTGAAGAGCTGACTCATTGGAAAAGACTCTGATGCTGGGAGGGATTGGGGGCAGGAGGAGAAGGGGACGACAGAGGATGAGATGGCTGGATGGCATCACTGACTCGATGGACGTGAGTCTGAGTGAACTCCGGGAGTTGGTGATGGACAGGGAGGCCTGGCATGCTGCGATTCATGGGGTCACAAAGAGTCGGACACGACTGAGCGACTGAACTGAACTGAACTGAACTGAAGTCATTAGTATCTTTTGTACAGTTCTTCTGTGTATTCTTGCCACCTCTTCTTAATATCTTCTGCTTCTGTTAGGTCCCTACCATTTCTGTCCTTTATTGAGCCCATCTTTGCATGAAATGTTCCTTTGGTATCTCTAATTTTCTTGAAGAGATCTCCAGTATTTCCCTTTTGTTTTCCTCTGTTTCTTTGCATTGATCATTGAGGAAGGCTTTCTTGTCGCTCCTTGCTATTCTTTGGAACTCTGCATTCAAATGGGGATATCTTTCCTCTTATCCTTTGCCTTTCACTTCTCTTCTTTTCTCAGCTATTTGTAAGGCCTCCTCAAATTTTTTTTTTTTTTTGCATTTCTTTTTCTTGGGGATGGTCTTGATCACTGCCTCCTGTACAATGTCATGAATCTCCATCCATAGTTCTTCAGGCACTGCATCAGATCTAATCCCTTGAATCTATTTGTCACTTCCACTGTATAATTGTAAGGAATTTGATTTAAGTCATACCTGAATGGCCTAATGGTTTTCCCTACTTTCTTCAATTTAAGTCTGAATTTTGAATAAGGAGTTCATGATCTGAGCCACAGTCAGCTCCCAGTCTTTTTTTCACTGACTGTATAGAGCTTCTCCATCTTTGGCTGCAAAGAATATAATCAATCTGATTTCAGTATTGACCATCTGGTGATGTCCATGTGTAGAGCTGTCTCTTGTGTTGTTGGAAGTGGGTGTTTCCTATAACCAGTGTGTTCTCTTGGCAAAACTTTGTGATTAAATTGGATAATGTATACAAAACTGTTAGTACAGTGCCTGATATACAATAAACTCATTAAATGCCGATTTCTAATAAGAAGAAAGATAAACACTGAAAGAAATTTATTCAATTTAAATCTAATGACTCTATCACAGTAATTTCAGAGAATCCATGCAGATATAAATCCAAATTAAGTATACTGAGGAGTATATGAGAGGAGAAAAAGGATTGAAGGAATTTGATATTGAAGATAAAATGATAAAACAGGTGTTTCAGAGGGAAGCAAGGAATTGAGCATAATGTTCCCTTACACCCCCACCAAAGACTTTTCAGAAAATAGAATGTATATATTATTAGGCTTTGGGGGACAACTTGCTCTTGTTCTTTAGTTGCCAACTCTTTCACAACCCCCTGACTGTCTGTAGCCCACCAAGGTCCTCTATCCATGGGAATTTCCAGGCAAGAGTACTGGAGGGGAACAACTTAGAGAGGAACAAATTAAAAATATAAGACATAACTTGGGTTGGAAAAATTAATATTGTTAAATGGCCATTCTGCCGAAGGCAATCTACAGATTGTGAGATCCCTGTCAAATTACCCTTGACATTTTCCACAGAACTAGAACCAATAATCATAAAATTTATATAGACCCAAGAAACACCCAGAAGTGCCAAAGCAATCCTGAAGAAGAATAAAACTGGAGCAGAAACCTCACAGACCTCAGACAATACTGCAGAGCAACGGTAAGCAAAGCAGTGCGATATTGACACAGAAACAGACAAATGGATTAAAGGAACAGGACGAGAGCCCAGCAACAAAGCCACATGCCTGCACTCAAGTAAGCTTCTACAGAGGAGGCAAGGGTATACAGTGGAGAGAAGACAGTCTCTTCACCAAGCGATGTTTGCAAAGCTGGACATTTGCATGGGAATCAATGAAGTGGGAACATACCCTCACACCATACACAAAAATAAACCCAAAATGGCTTAAAGACATGATACCATAAAACTCCTAGAAGAGAGCATAGGCAAAACATTCTGACATAAATCATATCAATGTTTTCTTAGGTCAGTCTCCCAAGGAAAGAAATAAAAGCAAAAGTAAACAAATGGAAACTAATCAAATTTGCAAGTTTTGCACAGAAGGGAAACCATAAACAAAACAAAAAGACAACATACAGACTGGGAGAAAATATTTGCAAATGATGCAAGTGATAACGGCTTAATTCCCAAAACATACAAATAACCCATACAACTCAATAACAAAAAAGCAAACAACCCAATTGAAAAGTGTGCAGAAGACCAAAACAGACATTTACCCAAAGAAGACACAAACAATCAATAGGCCCATTACTACGTGCTGCGTCACTTATGTCCGACTCTTTGCAACCCTAGGGACTACAGCCTGCCAGGCTCCTCTGTCCATGGGATTCTCCAGGCAAGAATACCGGAGTGAGTTGCCACGCCCTTCTCCAGGGGACCTTCCCAACCTAGGGATTGAACCCGTATCTCTTATGTCTCTGGCATTGGCAAGTGGGTTCTTTACCACTAGCACCATCTAGGAAGAAATAGGCACATTAGGAGATACTTAACATCTCTAATTATTGGAGAAATGCAAATCAAAATGACAGTGAGTCAGAAATTACAGTCAGACCATGTCACACTGGTCAGAATGGCTATCATTAAAAAGTCCACAAATAACCAATGCTGGTGAGGGTGTGGAGAAAAGGGAACTCTTCTACACTGTTGGTGGGAATTTAAGTTGCAGCCACTACGGAAAACAGCATGCAGGGTCATTAAAAAACTCAAAATAGAATTGCCATATGATCCAGCAATCCCACTGCTGGGCATATATCTGGAGAAAATTATAATTTGAAAAAGTACATGGACCCCAATGTTCATAGCAGTACTATTTACAATAGCCAAGACATGGAAACATCTTAAATGTCCATTGACAGACGAGTGGATCAAAAAGATTGTGTGTGTGTGTGTGTGTGTGTGTGTTGGAATACCACTCAACCATAAAAAAGAATGAAATAATACCATTTGCAGCAACATGGATAAAACTAGAGATTATCACACTGAAGTGAAACAAGTTACAAAAAGAAAGACAAATACTGTGTGATATCACTCATATATGGAATCTAAAATACGACACAAATGAAATTATTTATGAAATAGAAACAAACTCACAAACATAAAAAACAAACTTACAGTTACCAAAGAGAAAAGAGGGTAGAGGAGGGGTAAATCAGCAATTTCAGATTAGCAGATACAGACTACTATGTACAAAATGGGTAAACAGCAAGTCCTACTGCACAGCACAGGGAGCTATACTCAATATCCTGTGATAAACTGCAGTGGAGAAGAACATGAAAAAGAGTGTGTATGCATACATGTAACAAACTCTTTGCTGTACTCTAGAAATGAAAACAACATTGTAAATCAACTATAGTTCAATAATTTTTTTTTAAATACAAGACACAAGAGGTGGCCATGGGTAAGATCAATACGGGACCACTCCTTGATACTCCCATTGACTCTTATTGCCATTACTCCTGCTGAACATTACCCCTAGTTTAGGCTTTATGAAACACAAGTCTGCAAATATCACGTCCTCGGCTTTGTTGTCCCTGTTTCAAAGCTATCAAGGAATTCCTGTGGTCCAAGGAATATTATTGAAATGTCTTCCCAACATTCAAGGCCCTCCATAATCTTGCTATGTCTACAATGCTATATGTATACAATCCCTATAATCTGTAGACTTCCCCAGCTGAATTTCTCTCCTAGCTCCTTCAGGGATCCCCTTAACAATGTCTTCACTTACCGCTTGCTCTGTCCTAATTGAAGGTCAGCTTATACCTCCAGAAAGTCTTTCCTGGAACACTACACTTTTCAATGATCCCCTCTTCCTTTCTAACTCTCCTAGAACTAGAGTGACAAGCCAGGCCACGAAGTGAGTTTTTTCTTTGTTTCATTTTAAGCAGTGTAATTAGAAGTTTTCACATAAAAATCTGAATTTTTGGCTTCTTTTGAAAAATCAGGCCTTCTCTCCTGGCAAGTCTGGACTGGAGTTGAATGTAAAGTGGGCCCGTCATCTAGGGTGTGCATTCTTAAGTTTTATTTTTATACCTGGCTCATCACTCTCATACACACTTGTGCCTGACTCATGTAAACATTTGAGTTTGTAAACCCAAGTCTAAACTGTAGCCGGACACTTGGTGTACAGTTCAGTTCAGTTCAGTCGCTCAGTCGTGTCCGACTCTTTGCGACCCCATGAATCGTAGCACGCCAGGCCTCCCTGTCCATCACCAACTCCCGGAGTTCACCCAGACTCAACGCCCATCGAGTCAGTGATGCCATCCAGCCATCCCATCCTCTGTCGTCCCCTTCTCCTCCTGCCCCCAATCCCTCCCAGCATCAGAGTCTTTTCCAATGAGTCAGCTCTTCGCATGAGGTGGCCAAAGTACTGGAGTTTCAGCTTTAGCATCATTCCTTCCAAAGAAATCCCAGGGCTGATCTCCTTTAGAATGGACTGGTTGGATCTCCTTGCAGTCCAAGGGACTCTCAAGAGTCTTTGCCAACACCACAGTTCAAAAGCATCAATTCTTCGGCGCTTAGCCTTCTTCACAGTCCAACTCTCACATCCATACATGACCACAGGAAAAACCATAGCCTTGATTAGACAGACCTTTTTTGGCAAAGTAATGTCTCTGGTTTTGAATATGCTATCTAGGTTGGTCATAACTTTCCTTCCAAGGAGTAAGCGTCTTTTAATTTCATGGCTACAGTCACCATCTGCAGTGATTTTGGAGCCCAAAAAAATAAAGTCTGACACTGTTTCCATTGTTTCCCCATCTATTTCCCATGAAGTGATGGGACAGGATGCCATGATCTTCGTTTTCTGAATGTTGAGCTTTAAGCCAACTTTTTCACTCTCTACTTTCACTTTCATCAAGAGGCTTTTGAGTTCCTCTTCACTTTCTGCCATAAGGGTGGTGTCATCTCCATATCTGAGGTTATTGATATTTCTCCCGGCAATCTTGATTCCAGCTTGTGTTTCTTCCAGTCTAGCGTTTCTCATGATATACTCTGCATGTAAGTTAAATAAACAGGGTGACAATATACAGCCTCGATGTACTCCTTTTCCTATTTGGAACCAGTCTGTTGTTCCGTGTCCAGTTCTAACTGTTGCTTCCTGACCTGCATACAAATTTCTCAAGAGGCAGATCAGGTGGTCTGGTATTCCCATCTCTTGAAGAATTTTCCAGTTTCTTGTGATCCACACAGTCAAAGGCTTTCACATAGTCAATAAAGCAGAAATAGATGTTTTTCTGGAACTCTTTTGCTTTTTCCATGATCCAGTGGATGTTGGTAATTTGATCTCTGGTTCCTCTGCCTTTTCTAAAACCAGCTTGAACATCAGGAAGTTCACGGTTTACATATTGCTGAAGCCTGGGCTGGAGAATTTTGAGCATTACTTTACTAGCGTGTGAGATGAGTGCAATTGTGCGGTAGTTTGAGCATTCTTTGGCATTGCCTTTCTTTGGGATTGGAATGAAAACTGACCTTTCCAGTCCTGTGGCCACTGCTGAGTTTTCCAAATTTGCTGGCATATTGAGTGCAGCATCTTTACATTTCTCATGTTTCCTGGAAAAGTTCCACATGGAACTTTTATGCCTACTTGGGATTCCCCACAATGCCTAGCACAGCAACCTAAACATAGAATATTTTGTATAAGATAAATGGGGTCCCATCACTTCATGGGAAATAGATGGGGAAACAGTGGAAACAGTGTCAGACTTTATTTTTGGGGGCTCCAAAATCACTGCAGATGGTGATTCCATCTGCATTTAATTCCATAAAGTTAAAAGACGCTTACTCCTTGGAAGGAAAGTTATGACCAACCTAGACAGCACATTAAAAAGCAGAGACATTACTTTGCCAACAAAGGTCTGTACAGGCAAGGCTATGGTTTTTCCAGTGGTCATGTATGGATGTGAGAGTTGGACTGCAAAGAAAGCTGAGCACCAAAGAATTGATGCTTTTGAACTGTTGTGTTGGAGAAGACTCTTGAGAGTCCCTTAGACTGCAAGGAGGTCCAACCAGTCCATCCTAAAGGAGACCAGTCTTGGGTGTTCACTGGAAGGACTGATGCTGAGGCTGAAACTCCAGTACTTTGGCCACCTCATGTGAAGAGTTGACTCATTGGAAAAGACCCTGATGCTGGGAGGGATTGGGGGCAGGAGGAGAAGGGGACGACAGAGGATGAGATGGCTGGATGGCATCACTGACTCGATGGACATGAGTTTGAGTGTACTCCGGGAGTTGGTGATGGACAGGGAGGCCTGGCGTGCTGTGATTCATGGGGTCGCAAAGAGTTGGACACGACTGAGCGACTGAACTGAACTGAACTAACTGAAATGGGAATGAGAACCTAATCTGCCTTTTCTTAACTAACCCATCACCCAACAAAACTACAGTTATCCCATTTCAAAAATAAATTCCAAGGAAAAAATTCTGTACGTGGAAACAAGAAAGCACTGAGAGTGAGGAGGGGAAGGCAGTCCTAGAAACGTTGATTTCAGTGATACCAGCTCTGTCTTGCAGCTGGAGCAAGAGGTTTGAAATTTATCCGTTGCAGTTAGCAGATATTTGTGACTCTTATCAAGGCTTCAGGCTAGGAGACTCTGTTGATTCTTATTTCCTCACTCAGGTCAGATGGTTGAGACTCAAAGGCAGGAAGAAAAAGAGCAAGGATGATGGATAGTGGTGATCAGAACTGCTTATATGGTAGTTCCTCTCCCACTTTATTCTCTAATGTGGGAAATACAAACAGAGGGCCATTGCCAACTTGTACAGCGTACAGAGTTGATTAGAGCTTCAGGGGAGGGACAGGCCATGATTTGAATCCTGATCGTATGATGCCACAGTCAACACATCCTAACACTATGCCAAGAAAGGAGGATTTGCCATGAAGTTAACAAACTTTAACCTTCAGGACCACTTCCTTGCACAACCCCTTTTCAAGGCTCTGGGCAAGGCCTTAGCAATGTGCTCATACGATCATTATAAAATTCTATAAGTAAAGTATTCTCATAGCAATGATTAAGATCCCTGTATCCTTTCACTCAGACTCTCTCTCCAATACCTTCCCCCTGTTAGACATTTCTGGGATCTGCTAAGAGGAAGTTGAGTTGGGATACAAATATTTTGAATTGTATTTATGTGGTATACAGTCATTTTCACTTAGAGTCATTGCCACACATGTAAATGTAGAAATGGCTCTCAAGAATGTCTCTAATACCTGCTATGTAGACTCATTTGGCGTTATGGCCCATAGTTGTAGGACCAGAGGTCACATCTTGATATAAGTGGCATGTAGATTGTGGAGGAGAGACAGGTTTGAAAGTTATGCAATCAGAAGTTAATTTTTGGAAAAATCTTCCAATCATCACGTGAAAAATTTCTAATGGAGGATTCAGTTATCATTAACACATGATACAATAGCAAGCATTCAAGATAATAAGCTCTGTCTCCTGTTATTCATATCCCACTCCCCTCCCACATTATGTCAGTATTGATCAATAGAATACAGAAGAGGTGGTGGCATGTCACTTCCAAGGCTAGGTCAGGATACCCATTGCAGCTTACACCTTCTGTCTCAGTCTCCCTCTTTCTCGCCTTCTTTCTCTCTCTCTCAGGAAGGAGCCAGAAGCCCATAAGATGAGCTGCCTGGTGGAGTGGTCCATATGGTAAGAAACCGAGGTCCCCTGTTAACAGTTGCATGAGAGAATTTTGAAATGGATCCTCTAGCCTCAGTCAAGTCTTCAGATGACTTGTAGAGATGGCTGACAAATCGATCACCACTTTATGAGAAAACCTGAGCCAGAACCACCCAGCTAAACTGCTCCTGAATTAGTGACCCACAGAAGCCATGGGGTGATAAATGTTTGTTGTTTTAAGTCAGTAAATTTAGGGATAACATATATAGCAATAGATAACTAATACATCTACCAAAAAGGACTCTTCTCTCTTGGCTAAGAATATATTAAATAATTCAATATTAACTCTACAAAGTTTTAGTGCTTATATATGTAAGAAACTTGATAGAAGTTTCCCTAAATTTGACAACAATCTAAAATTGTCACCAATTTCACCAGTAAGTTATGAAATACACTTTTCTAAACTATCATGGATAAAAACTATTTTTATTAAAAATGCCAGCGAGAGGGCTCCCTGGTGGCACAGTAGATGAGAGTCTACCTGCCGATGCAGGGAACAGGTGGATTTCTGGTCCAGGAAGATTCTACATGCTGTAGAGCAACTGAGTCCGAGCGTCACAATTACTGAGCCCGCGCTCCAGAGCCCGCGAGCCACAACTCCCGAGCCTGCGTGCTGCACCCACTGCAGCCCAGGCACCTAGAACCTGTGCTCCGCAACAAGAAGAGCCACCGCAGCGAGAAGCCCGCGCACGGCAACGGAGAGTAGCCCCCACTGGTGGCAAATAGAGAAAGCCCCTGTGCAGCAAGGAAGACTCAGCCAGCCAAAAAAATAAAATAAAATGCCAGAGGGAAGACCGGTCTACTTTTATACTCTTTATAGAAGATATTTTAATACTTTTTTTATAAAAAGAAGATACTTTTTATCGAAGATATTACAAAATTGTCATATGAAAAGACAAAGACTATGTAGCTAAACATATAGAAAAATCTATTATAGAAGATTATAGAGTCTATTGGTTAAAAAATGACTTTTTTAGTTTGTAGTGTATATGGTTTAAGATCATTTTTATATGCAGTTTATTGTTCCTCGTCTAAATAAATGTTCACTTTTATTTTATTCTGTTTTTGGCTGTGCTGGGTGTTCATTGCCACGAGGTCGTTTCTCTAGCTGTGGCAACTGGGGGGCTACTCTCATTGCAGTGTCTTCTCTTCTTGTGGAGCACACGCTATAGGGCGTGAGGGCTTCAGTCGTTGCTGTACGTGGGCTCAGTAACCACGGTTCCTGGGCTCTAGAGCATGGGCTCAATAGTTGTGGTGTACATACCTACTTACTCTGCTGTATGTGGGCTCTTCCTGGATCAGGGATCGAACCTGAGCCTCCTGCATTGGCAGGCAGATTCTTTACCACTGAGCCACCAGGGAAGCCCCAAATAATCACTTTTTAATCTAATTTTCTCACAGTTGTGTCCAACTCTGAACAGTCCAAATCCCATGGACTGTGACTGTTCATGGAATCCTCTAGGCCAGAATACTGGAACGCATAGCCTTTCCCTTCTCCAGGGGATCTTCCCAACCTAGGGATCAAACCCAGGTCTCCCACATTGCAGGCAGATTCTTTACCAGCTGAGCCACAAGGGAAGCCCAAGAATACCGGAGTGGGTAGCCTATCCCTTCTCCAGGGGATCTTCCCAACCCAGGAATCGAACCCTGGTCTCCTGCATTGCAGGCGGATCCTTTACCAACTGAGCTATCAGGGAAGCCCAGAGGGCTAGGCTACAAAACCTTTGCTCTGACACTGGACACCGTAAAATGTTTCATCAATTATTTACTAAAGAGGTCTTTATTTACTAAAGAGGTCTAAAAATTGAATTTCATTTAGAATCAAGCGGGGTGGGGTGTGAGTAGAGAAAATCTGGCATTGTGCCTTTGGTCTAGATAATTTAACTCTTTTTAACAAACCAAGAGCAAGCCCACATTCACCCCCTGAGAATTCTGTTTGTATATATGGAGTTGGGTGGGGGGTTCTCACCTGGACTTCAGAGGATCTCCTAACTGGTTCTCCCTCTTTCTAATTGCCCTAGCTTTAAACTTCTGACCCCTTCAGTGTCCCTAATACTCCATTATTTTTCCTTCCCGCTTTGGGAAAAACTAAATAATCATGATTATTTCCATCAAAAAGGAACTAGGGCAGTTTACTGCAAAAGAGACTTACTGTGTTACCAGAGCTGCTAAAAAAGAATATGGTAGGCCTCTAAGAATTGATGACCATTAAAAGATAAAGCTATATTGTAAAGGGGGGTGGGGTGGGGTGAGGGTGGGGGAAGCAAGTTGCAAAACAATATGCATAGTTGTAGCCTGTTCTTATCCTAAAATTACTATATTTCATTCATTCTAAGATACACACACATACTATCAAATTTTAACATCTCTGATCAATGGTCTATCAGAGTTTAATTGGCAGTTTTTTCTCTTAGAGGTCTAGAAAATAAAATACATAATCAATGATACCTTAGATTTGATGAAATACAACAATTGTTAAAGAACAAAACTTGAACTAAATAAGTTTAAAGATGAAATTTACTTTATTCAACGATTCATGAACCAGACAGAAGACAAATAGAAGGACAGAGTTGTACAAAATGGAAGTTTTGCTAAGAGGAAATAGAAGCTTTTTTACAGGCAGAAAGAGGATAGGACAAGGAAGTTTAAAGTGGATTATTTGGGGAAGTTTACCTTTCCTTTGAAAGGTGGGTGGAATCTTAGTAGGCAGATTGCCTCACTAGTGCAGACCAGGACATTTCAGACTGATTGGTTTAAAATGTCTCACTCTTGGGAGAGGCCAAAACTACCTTAGGTATTAGGTCTTGGTGGTGCTTAGCATAAGTGACCCCATTTGGGGGCTCCTGCTTCTTTTTTAACACTGTATATAGCACACTAATCAGACCAGGATGCATCTTGAAAGCCCTAGTCTGGAAAACCCTTCAGCTGTTCAGAAAGCCTTCTATTAAACTGAAAAACCCTAGGTGTTGAGGCACAAACAGAAACTGGTTACCAAGAACCTGCTTGTAGGGCTGGTTGACATGGCAATCAGAGGATTGTCATGTAAGGGAGTGATTGGGGCTGGAATTCCAATGTGGCTTCTCACTTTGAAAGCAGATAAACGTCCAAGTGTGAAGAGACTCAACACCCTTCTGACCTGATTCATGCCCAGTCCTGGACTGGCTGGGACTCTCACATTAAGCTGGTAGCTGAAGGAACAAGACCGAGAGGAAATAAAAGGTGCCTGGAGTCTCAACTGCTTTACCATCAAAGGGTATCCTTTCTTAGCAGCAGGACTGTATCCTTTATCCAAGTTCAGTAAAATGTTATCCTAAGCAAGTTCTGTTGAGCTTATAACCCTAGGGGGATCTTGGGTTCCTACTATATTAGTGTAATATATTCAAATGTATTCGCATACAAAAAAGTTAGAATACAGGATAAATTAATGAGAGATTATTTCTCAGGAATGAGATTAATAGAGATCTAAACTTTGTACTTTTATGTTTCCCTATTATTACCTTTAAAAAAAACTCACTTAAATTATACCTTTATAATCGAAGAAAAAAGGTAAAGATATTCCATTGGGAAAATAAGGTTAATATTAATAATTAAGTGGGTAAGCAACGGATGTATTTCCTTTTCATATCTTAACCCTCAACTTTCTAATGAGCATGAATTGTTTTTTCCAATACGAAAATTTGTTTTAAAAAATAAAACTCCCTTCAAACACATTTCACTTCTGCAAATAAAAATAAAAGCACAAATTCTTCAACATCGCAGGAAAAAATTGTTTATTTCTAAATCAAATTTACACAGGATTTGGATTTATTCATTAAGCAAACACTGGTGAGAATAAACTGAGTGCCTACTGTTGGCTTAAAGAAAACTCTCGCGGCTTTCTCGCTTATTATGTCAATTTGATTTTAAAAATCTGTTTTTAATAAAAGACAGTTTCAAGAAACCTGTAACTTTATAAAACTTCTAAAAGATAAGGGATGCTGCGGCTTAGCGCCTCCCGTCTCACGTGACCCTCCCAAACGGGGAAGCCATCTTAAGCATCGCCTCATAGAGGAAACTACATCTCCCAGAATCCTTATGGCTTGCGTCGTGCTGGCACTTTTACTGGCAGGGTCTTAGAGCTGAGCCTGTAGCCGGGCGCCATCTTTGACTCTGGCAGTCTTGGATTTCTGCTGGTGTTGCTGCTGAGAAGACGGCGGGCGGCAGCGGCTAAGAAAGAAGAAAGACGTGGCAGCAAGCGGGAGTCGGGGATAGTGTCGACGGTTCGGTAAAGTTTCTGTTCTCTGGTAACTAAACCCGTTTTTTGCTTCCCGGGTGGCTTGGGGCCGGGGAGGTGGGGGAGAGGGCGAGGGGAGTGGCCGTGGCCTCCCCTCGCCCCTGGGTCGCGGCCTAGCCCGGAAAGTCAGAGCGGGTCCTTAGGTCTTGCGGTAACGACCCACTCCTCCACCTTCCAGCGGCCGCCGTCGCCAGGGTGGGCTGGGAGCCCCAGGTTCCCGCTTCCAGTTCCCGTCCACCCTGCCCCCACCCCGCCCCCGCCTCACTTCCCCCACCCCCACGGCGCCTGCTCCTTTCCCAACCTTCTTCCCCTCCCCCACATCCGGTGTTGGCGAAACTGGGATCCTGGAGCAGCCCCTGGAAACAGACTTGTTACCCTCCTCCAGAGGAGAACTGACACTAAATCGGTTTCTTCGGGGGCCAGAGTTTCCCTAGTTTAGCGGACCCCTGCTGCGTAAATCGGATTGAGTGCTAGGAGCTGATTTTACCTACTCTCATTCCTCTCTAGGGCCCCACTACTTGGGAGATTTTCTCAAACTCCACACACAGAAAGCCACCGACCTTATTCCGGTATCCTACACCCCTTCCGTACTTTAATTACACTTCCCACCCCCAGCCCTCAGCATCGGAATCAAGAACAACAGGGACACTTCCGTTCTCCTTGTGGGATTGATGAAACCGTAATGAAGAACACCCCCTAAACTCCCATAATCGGTGCGGATTCCTATGGGGAAGGCTCATATTGTTGACATCTTCCAGCCCTTGGTTCTGGACCTTGAGAAGGAGGCTGAACTAGTGATAGCGATGTTTTTTAGGGTAAATGTGTGTAGGTACTGGGGGAAGGGGAGGGATCAACCAAGAAGGCATGAGAATGGTTTAAAGCTAGTATTTCATTTCTTGCTGCTTATATAGAGTCAAACTTAGGAGTTACTCGTTTATAGACTGTACAGCTTCTCCAGTCTAAACATGTCTGAAAACCAAGCATGGATTAACTCTTGATACAAAAAATAAATTGAAAAATCGCTTGTGAGTAAAATTTTAAAGTTTTACTCTGAAAGCTTTTTTTTTTTTTTTTTTTTGCTGCCCATATTTTTAAAAGAACTGTGGTACTGTTTTAGAGTTGAAAGGGCTCAAATAGCATTTTGCTGTTAATGACCAGTATGTGGAGTCTGATTTAACTTTCCAGAATTGACGTTTTGAGTTATATTGCCAAATTGCAGCCCTAAGTGGTGAATGTTGAATGATGCACTATGTTTTTGTTTAAATGAAATTTACGGAAAATAATTAAGTTCATATAGAATTAGGGGAAATTGATGTTGCTATCCTGAGGCAGCATTAAAAAATACATATTTTAAAAGCTGAAGACATTTCAAGGAGGTTTAGTTTTTGTTGAAAGAGAAAGAACATGGACCTAAGATTTAAAAGACCTGGTTTCTAGCTGCTACTTATCAACTTTATTACACTGGGAAAGTGGGTCTCCGTTCTTTTTCTATAAACATGAATAAATTGGACTATTTGAATTCAGAACTCAAAAAGTTGGAAGGGATCTTAAAGCCCTCTATGAAAAAGTTTGGGAATGTTCTCCATTGCTGTCATTTTTCCTCCAAAAATAACCTGGCTTGGAAGTCATTGGTCCAAAGGGAATTTGACTCCCCATAGAAATTGGAGAAAAGGTAATGCAAGTAGAGAGGAACAGCTGTGTATATGTTTGAGGAGTAAACTCAGTAACAGATTCTGGTACGAATTTTGGAGACTTAAAAAGGATGAGTGTATGTACCTTAAGTGTACCAGTTTCCTCACTTTCTCCTGGTAGAAGATGTAGCACTTTTAGTGGTGCTGGGATTCTGGGGTGTGTTCCTGTTACTTCTAATACAGATGAAGAAGATGTGGTAGAGGGAAAGATGGTAGCAGAAGGAATGGATAAAGAGGCAGAATTGCCCACTAAAAAGAAAAGAAAGAAGGGTTTGCGAATTAAGGGGAAAAGGCGGCGAAAGAAACTGATCCTTGCGAAAAAGTTTAGTAAGGATTTGGTATCTGGGAGGCCAGTTGCAGATGCCCCTACTTTGTTAGCTTCTAGTGCCCCTGAGCAGGATGAAGAAAGTCTGTTTGAAAGCAATATAGAAAAACAGATCTATTTACCGAGTACCAGAGCCAAGACCTCCATTGTGTGGCACTTCTTTCATGTGGACCCGCAGTATACCTGGAGGGCTATTTGTAACCTCTGTGAAAAAAGTGTTAGTAGGGGTAAACCAGGCAGCCATCTCGGGACATCTACTCTTCAACGACATCTGCAGGCAAGGCATTCACCTCACTGGACAAGGGCCAACAAATTTGGAGTTACAAGTGGAGAGGAGGATTTTACTTTGGATGCACCTTTATCTCCCTCTTCTGCTGGAAGCAGTGGAAGCTTTGAATATATCCCTGCTGATCCATTAGATAATGGAATGGGTAAGAAACGTGATAAATCAGTATCTGATGCCCTGAGGGCACAAAGAGGGAGATTTCTCATTAAAAGTAACATTGTCAAGCATGCCTTAATTCCTGGAACAAGAGCCAAGACATCTGCAGTTTGGAATTTTTTCTATACTGATCCTCAGCACATCTCAAGAGCTGTGTGTAATATATGTAAACGAAGTGTGAGCCGGGGTAGGCCAGGTTCTCACCTAGGAACTTCAACACTTCAACGACACCTGCAGGCCACTCATCCCATCCATTGGGCAGTTGCCAACAAAGACAGTGGTGCAGTTGGAAATGGATTAGATGAAGCTGAAACTGAGAGAAATGATCTCTTGAGTGACAGTTTGCGTGGAGAGAGGTCTGCAGGCAGCCAAGATGTAGCAGCTGAGCACCTTAGTGACTCTGATTCAGATGAACCTCCTGTATTAGAGGTTGAAAATAGAAGATCTGAGAGTCCTACTCCTGTTGCAGAGCAAGACACTCAAATGCATGCACAAGAGCAAGAAACAGCATACTGTGAAAATTCAACCCCAAGTCAAATAAGTCAGGCAATTATTCAAATGATTGTGGAAGATATGCATCCTTACAACTATTTCTCAACCCCAGCCTTTCAGAGGTTCCTGCAGATTGTGGCCCCTGACTATAGGTTACCGTCTGAAACTTTCTTTTTCACTAAGGCTGTACCTCGATTATATGATTCTGTCAGAGAAAAAATTTTCTTAACTTTGGAGAATGTTCAGACTCAAAAGATCCACCTGACTGTGGACATATGGACCCATGACCCATCCACTGACTATTTCATTGTGACTGTACACTGGGTCTCTTTGGAAACTACACCTTCTTTCAATAATGGCAGGATCCCCAACTTTAGAAGGTGGGCAGTTCTTTGTGTAACAGGTTTAGCCAAAAACTGTTTGATAACCAACGTTTTACAAGAATTAAATGACCAGATTGGTCTGTGGCTTTCTCCTAATTTCCTCATCCCTAGCTTCATTGTCTCTGACAGTTCTTCTAATGTAGTACACGCAGTCAAAGATGGCGGTTTTACCCACGTACCATGCTTCCTGCGTTGTTTAAATATAGTCATTCAGGACTTTTTCTGTGAACACAAAAGCATTGAGAACATGTTAGTGGCTGCCAGGAAAACCTGTCATCATTTTAGTCATTCGGTCAAGGCCCGTCAGATACTGCAAGAGTTCCAAAATGATCACCAACTTCCATGGAAAAATTTAAAACAAGATGAAGCTGGCCATTGGATTTCTACCTTTTATATGTTAAAATGGCTCTTGGAGCATTGCTACTCAGTTCACCATAGTCTTGGTAGAGCCAGTGGAGTTGTGCTCACCTCCCTTCAGTGGACTCTAATGACATATGTTTGTGATATTCTTAAACCATTTGAGGAGGCCACCCAGAAAGTGAGTGTGAAGACCATAGGATTGAATCAGGTGCTACCCCTCATCCATCATCTGCTCCTTTCCCTGCAGAAACTCAGAGAAGATTTTCAAGTTAGAGGTATTACTCAGGCCCTCAATCTGGTAGACAGTTTATCTCTGAAACTTGAAACTGACACCCTACTAAGTGCCATGCTCAAATCCAAGCCCTGTATCTTGGCTACTTTGTTAGATCCTTGCTTTAAAAACAGTTTGGGAGACTTTTTTCCTCAAGGTGCTGATTTGGAAACTTACAAGCAGATCCTTGCAGAAGAAGTTTGTAACTACATGGAATCTTCACCAGAGGTCTCCCATATTGCAACTTCAGAAGCTTCTGGCCCCTCAGCTATAGTAGGAGCTGATTCATTTACCTCATCTATAAGAGAAGGCACCTCCATTTCAGGATCTGTTGATTGTTCAGCTGCAGATAATGTTGCCATTGGAGGCAAAAGCTTCATGTTTCCTTCTGCTATGGCAGTGGTGGATGAATACTTCAAAGAGAAGTATTCAGAGATCTCAGGGGGTGATGACCCTTTGTTTTATTGGCAGAAGAAGGTGAACGTATGGCCAGCTTTGACCCAAGTTGCCATTCAGTATCTGAGCTGCCCCATGTGTAGTTGGCAATCTGAATGTGTCTTTACTGCAAATAGCCACTTCCATCCAAAGCAGATCATGAGCCTGGACTTTGATAATATAGAACAGCTGATGTTTCTGAAAATGAACTTGAAAAATGTTAACTATGATTATTCTGCATTGGTTCTAAGCTGGGATCCTGAGAATGAAGTTATTCAAAGCAATGAAAAAGAAATATTACCTTAATTTCTTTTTCCTTTCTCCATTTAAAATGGGCAACTTATTGCTATGTTAGTGTATCCTAATTGCTATAATTGTTATATGTAGTTATACTAATTATTCTTTATGCACTATCTGGGGAAACCTGAAAACAGAGAAAGGGCAGAAAATTCCTCAGAGGTAATACAGTATCGACAAAGTGAAGATTAACTTTAAAGATTTCATAGTAGTAATTCAGTAAGCTATCACCTGAAATTTTGTTTGTACCAATTGAGAGGGCAAAAGAGATATTTTAATTAGAAAAATATAGTGCAGCATTGAAAGGCCTTAGGCTATTTCTGGCTGGTAGATTGAACTAGTAATTGGTTTTAAATTAAAATTTCTCTCAACTTGGGAAGGTTGATTGCTGTGAAACCAATAAAATAGAGAAAAGGCAGGACTGTATAGTCCATGGGTTCGCAAAGTCAGATGGAGCTGAGCGACTTTACTTTCATACTAAACTGATATATCTCCCCTCCCCCCACCACCAGTATTTTTCTATTTCTTTAAAAACCCTGATTCATACTTACAGCTTGGCAAAAACAAAAGTTGATAAAATTGTTTTATACTTTGGAATTTCTAATTGCCTCCTCATACTGGTCAATTTTATAATTTCAACTTAAGCGTGATAGAGTTGCCCTTTATATTTAAGATTGGTTCTATATAAAATGGAAACATTAGAAAACAATTAGGAAAAAATACTTTTAGTCTTTGAATTGCCCTATTTAACTTTTATTGTAAATACAATAAAAGATTATATAGGTAGTTTTATATAATTTATGGGTAAATGACAAAAAATTTACAGAATTGGAGAAGATTAAATGGGAATAGAAATGAAAGCCCCATGAGCATACTGTGACAAAACCAGTATCCGTTTCCCAAAGAATGTTTCTTTGAGTTTAAGTGATCGTAAATGTCTTCTTAAAAATTACACTGAATGACCCATAATACTGTATTCTTAACTGTGAGATTATTTTGGCCTTAACTCTTACTTCAAAATAAGCAGTCAGTATTTTCATGTGTTAGTAATCATTGCCTCACTGGTAAAATGAAAGAATTGATCTCAGTTGATCTTGTCCCTTTCCACTCTGAGAGTATGTTTTTGTGATCGAGTGGGAGGCCAGTTATGATGACTTTTAGTAAAAGTTTCAGACCAAATAACTAATGTAAGATCCCAATTTTTCCTTTTTTTCATTTTAGATTTGGGGATATTCCCTGCCCAAAAATTTCCTGGAAAATTGACTAGTATTAAGTGTGAGTAAAAGGTGTCCACTTTTTTTAAAGTTTTGATTTTAGTTTTGTCTTGGATAGTATTTGGCAAGATTTAGCCTAGAAATTATGTAGTATTTATTACATGAGAATCAAATTGCTTTGTTACTGGGCTGGTTTCAAAATCTAGAACTCATTTCTATGTATCAAAATCGCTCTTCATTTTTGTTTTTTTTGAAATTCTTAAATGGTAAATGTACCATTGTGAAATGAAATTTGAACTCCCAAAGTTTACCCTTTTACTAAATGGAATAAATGGATAATTACAAAGTCTTTAGTTGTAGCCATCACTAATAAAGAATTTGGAACTAGATTGCATAAGCCTTTGCAGGGCCACTATTGAATGTCATGCCAGTGACACTGGTGTTGTAAAAGAAGAAAAAAAATCTTCCCTTAGATAGAAACTTCCTGTATTTTGACAGTGCCAGTTCAGGATGGCTATAATGCTGCTCTGCCTTCTACAGCTTGCTGAACCACTCTGTAGTTACTCTGTAACTATACATTTCTATCTTTTTTGGTTAAACACTCCCTGAAGATGATAAAAGATGATGTGACAATATACATACATCCATATTATACACATTGATATATGTGTAAGGATTTCCCTTCATTTTTATTTTGTCGGCCGGGCAAAATTTAGTGTAACATTAAAATACTTCATGATACTTTGGTATAAGAGGAAATTCACTATTTTTATAATGACCCAAATTTAAAGGCTTTTGTAGTGTATTTTAAAAGGGAAAACTTACCCAGATGTTTTATTTCTACACATTTGTGTACGTGTGTGTGTGTTTATAAGCCAGTTAGTATATATGTATATGTATATTATACATAAAACACTATATTTTTACATACAAGTATGTTTTTATTATACAGATAATAAAGATGGGGGAAGGTTTCTGTTTTTTTCTTAATAGGTGAAGAAATCTTGAAGACCAGAAATTGGATCTTATTGAATTTTGTGTTTTTTTTTTTTTTTAATTTTTCTTTCTTTTTCTTTTTAAATTAATTGTTGGCTATGGAAGATTGATCTTTTTCTTTTTAATAATCCTTTGAATCTCAAGTTCATTTTTATATGAACTCTTTTTTTGTTGTTTTTTTTTTGTTTTTGAGGAGATAACTAACCCTAGCTGTCTCCAGTTTGACAAAGGTTATTTGAATGGACTTAAACTCTCAGTAGTTGAGAGATATTTTAAAAACACATCCTGTGTTTGAATTGTGGCTGAGAGGTTTCCTTGGCAATGTGAGGAGGAAAATTCTTTCTGCCTCATTATTATTAATTCATGGATTGAGTGTTGGTTCGACCTACAGGCGTAATAAATTGGAACTCAGTGAAGACACAGACATTCCTGTTGAGATCAACCAGCTAATGTAAGTGTGGAAATGGGTTTGTTTTTTTTTTTTAATCATTAAAGGGGTAAACATTTTTGTAATTTATGGCATAATTTTCCTGAACCAGTAAGAAATCAAAAAGATAGTTGTCAACACATTATTTTTTTCTTATAATTGTTTACAAGTTTTGGGGTTTTTTGATAGAAATATCACTACCCCTTCTTTTTTTCTTGATAATATGTACTTATAATAAAAGTAAAAACAATACAGACAAGGTGGATTCTTCCTGTAATTCTGCCTCCTCAGAGAAAACCACCATGAACAGTTCATCATGGCATAGTTCCATGTCCATACTCAGAGCTTTGCCTCACCTCTTTTTAATGACTGTGTTTGTTGCTTTATAAAAATGGATATGCAATAATTTAATATATCCTTCATTGATGGACATTTGAGTTTTTACCATTGAAAACAAAAATAGCCCCTAAAAACAGCTATATATATATATATATACACACACACACACACACACATATATGTGAACTATTTCTTTGAACCAGTTCTTAAATGTGAATTTGTAGAATTGTTATAATTCTCTAAGGAGGTTATACCAATTTACTGTATTAGTGAAGTCTTTTTGATTTTTAAAAGTTCTTAACACACCCCTTTTAGTGAAGGTATTAATCCTTGGCCATGTTGCTGATCTTCTGCTGTACGAATGGTTTTCATTTTATGTAGTCACATCTATGAGTTTTGTCTTGGTTTGTAACTTTGGTATCATGTTTAGGACAGGTTTTTTTTCATCCTGAGCTTACTAAAAAAAAAAAAAAACCCATGCATTTCTTCCCAGTACTTAAGTGTTTACATATTTTATATTAAAATGTAATCTAAGGATTGTAGTTACATGACATTGCCTGTCTTCCTCCCCTTAACCATTGTCAAAAATGCTTTTTAGCTCCTCATAGTTATGAATTCAGAATCTTTCTTATATGGTCCTTTTAGTGAGTTACAGCATCTTTGTCATCCTTGATTTTGTTCTCCTGAAACCTTTTTTGTATGATATAGAATTTATTTTTTTCAAATGGATGGCTAATTTTTTTGTTGTTGTTAATTTCAAATGCCACTTTTTCCAGAAATTGCCTGAATTCTGTTTATCTTGTACTCATTCATTTGCCAATATTACATTTAAATGTTATATTTCACACCTGTGGTAATTACAGGAAGCCCAGGGCCCTCTCATTCTTCTTAAGATTTTCTTAGTTACTCTAAGTAATTTTGCAGTCTGTCAGGTTCCAATAATAAAGTATCATTGAGATTTTGAATTGAATTGTATTCAATCTACTTAAGGTATTTAGGGGAAAAGTAAACTTCTTTAAGCCTCTACTCCATTATCTCTCCATTATCCAGGTCTTCTTGTGCCTTAGTAGTTTAATAGTTTTGGTTTTGTTTCTAATTTGATGGGGTCTTTTATATTTCTTTGTTTTCTTCCTATATATTTTAGTTTTATGGTGACTAGGACTCTTGTTATCATCTGAATGATTGTTGTTGGAACATAAGAAATTTACTGATTTTAAAAAATATGTTAGTTTTTAAAATTTATTTAATTGATTGTTAGATTGTATAGTTTGCAAGCCTGTAATCTACAGATACTAAATTTTTTGCTTCATCCTTTCTAATCTTTGTACTTTTTTCCCTTATTGCATGCATTGAACTCTGAAACGGTGTTGGATGGTAGTACAGACAGGCTTTTTTTTCCCTTGAGTGATTTACTTGTAATGTTTTACCATGTCACATATGATGATAGTTTCTGATCAATTAGTACACTTATGCTAAGAAGGTTCCTTGTAATTTACAGAGTTTTTATTGGGAATAGATGTTTGTAGCTTCTTTTAAAAAGCCATTTTAACTTTTAAAAAACTACAGTTTTAAATATTTTTTCACCATTTTTCTGTTCTTGAAATCTTAAGATACTGCAGAGTTTCCTTTTTTAACCCCTGTTTATTCTAGTAATGAATTTCCTAATGTTAAACCATTCTTAGTTCTGGAATAAACCTTCTTTGATCATGTTTTGTTACTCTTTTGATATACTATATGGTTCAGTTTATTTAGGATTTATCAGCTGTATCATAAATCAGACACCCCCAAGTAGTTGCTTTAAAACTTTTTAAAAAAATAATGAGAAAATGCCTTTTCATTGTTTTGTTCTTTTTCTATTTATTTTTTCTAATTTTTTTTTCTGAAGTTAGACCGCTTCCTTTAGTAATTTTTAAAAGAATATGTGGAGTACATATATGATACATATTTTATGAGACTTTCTAAAACCTTCTTCCCAGTCCTGAGCTTTTCTTGAAATGTAATTTGAAAAGCTCAATCTAGAGTAATAATATCACCTTTAAATTCTGGATATTTTGTCTTTTGAAATTTTAGAGATTCAAATAATGTGTCAGATGTCAAGTCTGATTTTCTTTCCTTTGTTTTCAGTCTGCTTTTTCCTAGAAGTCTGTATAATTCTGCTTTACCATTGGAATTCAAAAATTTCACCATTATATATATGGTATATGGTGAAGTAGTGATGTCTTTAAAGAACATTTCTGCCTGGCATTTGATGAATCCTTTAGTTAAAAGACTTAAGTTCATCCAGTTTAGGGAAATTTCTTTGTATTGTTATTTTATTATCATTTCTACCAGTTCCATTCCAACCTTATATAATTTTCATTGTGTAGAAATTGAATCTTCTGGAATTACTTCCATGTTATGTATCTTTCCTCCCACATTGGCATCTTTTTGCATTCTGGGGAATGTCCTGATAGTGATATCCTATAATTCAGTTTTGTCTTTTTCATCAGTGTTTATTCAGATTTTTATTTATCTTGGGTACTATTTCTTTTTTTAAAAAAAGGAAATGTGCACCATGGTTTTGGACTTTTGTCTTATGTAGTAATAATTACAGTGAATTTTTTACCTCTACATTTTTGGGGGCTATTTTCTTGCATAGCAGTTATAGCCTTCCCCCCACCCCCCAGTGAAAGTTTTAGAAGTTCAGTATGTAAAAGGGATATATGAAAGAACTGTTCTATTTAAACATTAGTAACGTGATGCATATCTATTCAGGATTCAGTCTCTCCATGCCTTGCCTTGCCTACCTCAGGGTGTTTTACAGAATCGATTTTGAAAAAATGGTGGGCAGGGGGGTGGGGAGTACAACTCATGCTATTCTACTATTTCATAAATCTCATTTTGTTTGATTAATATGTAGCAGTCTTACTGAAACCAACAACAGTTCATTTATGTTCTTTGGGATGTTGATTTCAGGGATGAAGGGGACACCAAAGCCTCCTTTCTGTTGTAAAATGTTTCCTTTCTTTCCTGACTAATACTTTTTCTTTTTGTGTGTGTCATTGTAGTTAATTCCTAGAGACTTGATCCCATTGGAGGCAGTTTTTTAGTTTTTATTTTATGTTGTAGTAGAGTTGATGTACAGTGCTCTGTTAGTTTCAGGTGTACAGCAGAGTGATTCAGTTGTGCATATACGTATATCCATTCTTTTTCAGATCCTTTTCCCATATAGGTTATTACAGAGTATTATAATATTCTGTGCTATACAGTAGGTCTTTGTTGATTATTTATTTTACATGTAGTAGTATGTATATGTTAATCTCAAACTAATTTTTCCCACCTCTAAATTTTCTTTCTTTTCTTTGGCCGTTCTGCTTACAGAATCTCAGTTCCCCAACCAGGGATTGAACTCAGGCCATGAAAGTGCCAAATCCTAATCACTGGACCCTCAGGAAATTCCCTCTCTTCCTCTGATTTTTAAAGTTACCTTTTGGTGTACCCTAAATGGTGGAATGCATTCTCTTTGTGGTCAGAGGAATGTTGGTAGTGGACTGGTGAAGTAGTATTAAAAACCCAGTCCTTGTTCTGTTCTGTAGCATATCAACAATGGTCAGGTCAGTTAGGGTAGACTTGAATTTTCTGGTACATCTGTGTTTCATCATATTAGAAAATATAGTGTTATTCTCAGCATAAAATAATAAATAGCCACCTGTAATCCTACCACCGTGACTATAACTACTGCTAACATTTGATCTATATTTTTCTAGCTTTCTTCCTGCTACCATATCCTCACCAGCACTTGGTGGTATCAGTTTTTGGATTTTCGTCAGCCATTCTAAAAGGAATTTGCAACTCCCAGTGATACTGAGTGTCTTTTCATATGCTTGTTTGTCATCTGTATATTTTCTTTGGTGAGGTGTCTGTTTAGATCTTTTGCCCATTTTTAAATTAGTTTTTCTTTAACTTATTTTTTTGGCTGTGCCGCATGGCATGGGTGATGGGATCTTAGTTTCCCACCAGGGATCAAACCTGTGCTCCCTGCATTGGAAGCGTGGAGTCTTAACCACTGGACCACTGGGGAAGTCCCTGATTTGTTTTTCTTATTGTTGCATTTTAAGGGTTCTTTGTATATTTTGAATACCAGTCCTTTATCAGTTATGTGTTTTGCAGAAATTTTCTCCCAGTCTGTAACTTGGCTTTTCATTCTCTTAATAGTGCTTTTGAGAAGTGGAAGTTTTTAATTTTAATTAACTCCAACTTATCAATGGTTTCTTTAATGGACTGTACATTTGGTGTTATGTCTAAAAAGCTATCACCACACCCAGAATCAACTGGATTTTCTCTTGTTTTATTCTCTAGGAGTTTTATAATTTCACATTTGTGATCCATTTTAATTTTTGTGAAAGGTTTAAGATCCCTGTCTAGATATATTTTTTGGCATGCAGGTATCCTCTTCTTCCAGCATTGTATGTTGAAAAGACTGTCCTTTCTTCTTTGAAATTGCCTTGCTTCTTCGGCAAAGATCAGTTGACTCTATTTTTAATGTATATTAGTTTCTTAGGGCTTCCATAACAAAGTACCACACACCTGGGTGTCTTAAAGCAACAGAAGTTTATTATTCACAGTTTCGCAGGTTAGAAGTCTGAAAAGGTGTTGACAGGGTCGTGCTCTCTTTGAAACCTGTAGGGAAATGATCCTTCTTTGCTTTTTTAGCTTCCGGTGTTTGCTGGCAATCCTTGTCATTCCGTGGTTTATAGAAGCATCAGTTTTTGAACATGTAGGTTTCTAGGTGTTTTTTCGTTGTTAGAAGATGGTGATGAACTTTCTTAGGCACTATTCTTTTGCATATTTGTTGAATATTAGTTCAGTTTAGGCGCTCAGTCGTGTCTGACTCTTTGCGAGCCCATGGACTACAGCACTGCAGACCTCCCTGTCCATCACCAGCTCCCACAGTTCACTCAAACTCATGTCCATTGAGTCAGTGATGCCATCCAACCATCTCATCCTCAGTCGTCCCCTTCTCCCGCCTTCAGTCTTTCCCAGCATCAGGGTCTTTTCAAATGAGTCTGTTCTTCGTATCAGGTGCCAAAGTATTGGAGTTTCAGCTTCAGCATCAGTCCTTCCAATGAATTTTCAGGACTGATTTCCTTTAGCATCGACTGGTTGGATCTCCTTGCAGTCCAAGGGACTCTCAAGAGTCTTCTCCAACACCACAGTTCAAAAGCATCCATTCTTTGGCACTCAGCTTTTTTTATAGTCCAACTCTCACATCCATACATGACCACTGGAAAAACCATAGCCATGACTAGATGGACCTTTGTTGGCAAGGTAATGTCTCTGCTTTTTAATATGCTGTCTAGGTTGATTATAACTTTTCTTCCAAGGAGTAAGCGTCTTTTAATTTCATGGCTGCAGTCACCATCTGCGTTGATTTTGGAGCCCCCAAAAATAAAGTCTGTCACTGTTTCCACTGTTGAATATTAATCTCAGGATAAATTCTGGAAATGGAATTGAAAGCCATAGGATATTTAAATTTTGAAGGTTTCGTGTGTGTTTAGTAACATAACTCTTCTAACCTAGGTTGCTGAGTTAAAGGCTGGTTTTACCATGGCCTGCTATTCTTGGATTAGGAATTGTTAGTGGAAAATGTGAATTTGATTCATCTTAATTTCAAGTTGTAGATCAGTGTTTCTCTTTTAAGATCTTTTTGTTTTGTTTTGGCCAAAAGCTTTTGGTACGCGGAACTTCCCCAACCAGGGACCAGTTCCACACTCGGGGTGGTGGAATTGCGAGTCTTAACCACTGGACCACAAGGGAAGTCCCTAGATCCATGTTTCTGAAACTTTGTCCTCTGATGTAGGGGTTTGTAGAAACCCCTTCCAGATTCTGACACGTGCTCTTGTCATGTATTTTTACTTCTGTAGAAGCTTGCTTTCTTGAACCCTTTAGTGTGAGAACTATGGTATGGCAGGAACTAAGGGGAGAGGGAATGCTGGTCATTCTGCATAAGCACTATTTTAGGGATAAGCCCTGAGAACTTCTTTTGCTCCTTTTGTGTAATCGGTGTGCAGCTCTTCGGTCATCTTCATTGTATTAGCTCGCTCTACAGATTTTTCAGGAGTAGTGGTTCACCAGCTATTCCAGTGAGATAGTTTTTTCCACATACTTAGAATTATATACTTTGGAAATAACAAAAATGCTTGTGAATAATTAGATGAAAAAAGTCTAGTTTGTCAGAAATACAGATTTAGCAAATTATCTTGTGTAAAATAGTCCAAGTTAATCTAAACTGCAGATCATTTGTTGAGTATATAATGCTTACATAATTTATGGTGAAGCACCATAGAGAATGCAAAGAAAGAAGCATGGCTGTTTAACAAAAATTTTGCATTGTAGATGAGAATATACAACATTCACAGATTAAAATATGAATCAGAATTTTCATAAGGCTCTGTTCATTGGTCAGGATGATTTGGAGAAGATTGTTGAAAGAATTTACCTGAAATATTTTCATTCATTGTCTTCTCATTTTAGGATTAACATTTAAAAGACGATTTCTGTGATTGACTTGTCTTTTGGAAGATTAAACCCATATCAAGAGGACTTGGAGCTGGTCCTCGCCTAGAGGAAGCAGTGGCTTGTTTTCAAAAAGCCACTTCTCATCTAAGGATCTACTCAGCATGCCTAATCAAGGAGAAGACTGCTATTTTTTTTTCTATTCTACTTGTACTAAAGTAAGAATTAGCATCTCTAAATCAGTTCTTTCTATGATTTCCCTAATAAAATTGAATAAAATTTTCCCAGCATACCAAGGTGTCTTTTGTGTTTTGCTCAATGTTTATTATCTGCTGTCAATTTTTCGTAAAGGATAGCATTCCTAAGGGAATTTATTGCTCATCGTTTTTTTTCCTGTTCATTTTATGTTCTCCATACTCCAGAAGTAAAAAGATAGCATTTAGTCATCATTCGGTGTTCTTATAGCTATAATCAGTCTGTTCAGGGTGCTTTTAAGGAATTAGGAACACTTGACTGTGGCTTGCTAACTTTGATCTTTATCTAGTAAATTTACTTTGTAGTAAATGAATGGGTGGATTGTATTGTATTTATA
The DNA here is from genome assembly GCF_027580195.1 of Bos mutus. Lineage (NCBI taxonomy): Eukaryota > Metazoa > Chordata > Mammalia > Artiodactyla > Bovidae > Bos > Bos mutus. The sequence goes on from NC_091632.1 coordinate 1,021,826, forward strand.
GAATTGTCGTGGACTGAATTTGACTTCTCCCTTCAGATTTCCTGCTGAATCCTAAAGCCACTTTTCTAAATATGCTTTTGCAGGTTTATTAGAGCTTTTTTCTTTGTTGGAGCTTCCTGCTTTTCAGCTTGTTTCTTCTGCAGCTCCATTTAGATTTATCTATTATTTTCTGTTATTCCTTTGTGACTAATTCTATACATGTTTTTTTTTTCCCCAAGTATTTTTCTTAAATCATTTTGGTACTATATTTTAAATTGTTAGTTTTGAGCAAAGCTTTAACAAGTTGCACAACAGTAGCATTTTGTTTCAAATAGTAGCATTGTATGAAATTTATGGTGAAACATGGAATTATACTTAAATTCTAATTTAAAAATTTCTAAAAATTTCTAATTTTCCATTTAAAGCTAGTTATACAAGTCAGGATATATGAAACAGTTTTGAAGATGAACTGTAAAACATATTTTTTAAGGGTACCTAATATTCCCACTTGTATTTTTGAACCCCGTCTCTCAGCTTGTGTCATTCATGTTGTCAGATCAGATAAAGGATAGGTTTTAGGAAATTAAACATTTCTTGACCTCTGATTGTTCTTACCATCCCACTTCAGTTGTTTTCTCCCTGTCTCTCCGTGTTTGTCTAGGTACCGAGAACTTTACAGTGAGCGTTTTGCCTGGGGCTGGTTTGATCCCACAGTTCTTTTCTGTATTATTCCTTCTGTTCGCAGGGTGACAGCTGTCCATTCCGTCACTGTGAAGCTGCACTGGGAAATGAAACTGTTTGCACATTATGGCAAGAAGGGCGCTGTTTTCGACAGGTGTGCAGGTTTCGGCACATGGAGATTGATGTAAGTCTTCAGTTTGTGTTTTAGTAAGTAGTCTTGTGTCCTGATGGGACAATAAAAAATGTGGCAGTAAAAATCATCTTATGTAACATGTGGGTTAAATTCTTTTTTAATGACCTAGTGAAATTTCTGTCATTAGTGAAATGTTCACTTAATATCGAGATGCTTTATGGTATGAATTAGTATCATATTTCATAAAGGCCGTTTGGTAATTTTGTCTAAAGTGAAAATCATATATGTATATTTAGGGAGTGTTTATATTTCTGTGTTTATTTTAAAACAGTCTGAACTTAGAGAAAAGTTGCAAATATAGTATGAAACTTTCCACTAAACCATAACTGTGATAAACCATCAAAATTAGAATATTAACATTTATATATTACTCTCATTGAATCCTCAGATCCCATTCAGGTTTTGCCCTTGAATTGGTAATGTTCTTTATTGCAATAGGAGTGAGTCCAGAATCATGTGCTGCATTGAGTTTCATAGTGATTTGGCCTTCTGTCTAGAACAGTTGATCAGTCTTTTCTTGCCTTTCATTGACCTTGACATTTTTGGTCGCTATAGGACAGTTATTTTGTGTAATGTTCCTCCCTTTGGGTTTATCTAATACTTCCTCATTGCTAAATTCAGATCTTATATTTTTGGCAGGAATATCACAGAGGTGATATTCTTCTCACTGCTTACCATTGAGTGGTGTACAATTTTAATTATCCCATTACTGATGTTAACTTGCATCACTTCATTAAGGTGGTAGCCACCAGATTGCTTCACCGTACATTTTTTTTTTTTTTTTTGTAATTATGTTTTGGAAAGGTACTTTGAGACCTTGTAATTATCCCATTTCATATCAAATTTTGAATGAAATTTTTTTTTCCAAGTTTTTATGTGTGGTCTCAATGATTTCCTGTTTTATTCAGTGTATTATATGCCATTACTATCATTTTTTCCTCCTCAGATTGATGTTTGGCCAATAAGAGCCCTTAAAGCTGATTTTTGTATCTTTGTGATGTTTCCGTCCTTCTTTGAACACGTCTTCACTTTCTGGCCTAACAAGGTTGTCCAGGTCCACATGCTCTACTCGTTTGCCACCCCCCCCGCCCCCCTTCGGCTCATCCTCTGACAACACTAGACCCCCAATCAGGAAGACCCTGCCTTCCTCACCCTGCTTAGTCTCTGATGCCCCTTCTAGGCTGACCTCCGTGAGTACACCCTCCTCACCCTATCATGAGATTGCTTCTGCACAGAAGCCTTCCTACCCTTCTCAGGCTCCAGCACTGTGCTGGCTATCCTCCTACACAAATGCTTTGCTAACCCTGACAACTTGTGCCAATTCTACTTCATCCCGTGGATGCCTTCCTCATCTCAGTCAGCCTCTACCACTGTGCTCTGGGCCACTTGCCCTTCCTCTCCCAGCATCTGTGCCTACCTCTCTCAGCCTCACATAATGACTTTAGAATTGTTTGAGAAGGGGTGGGGAAAGAAGAAAGAGCCTAAATACGCAGTTTGTAGGTCTGGGGTTACGTAGCCACTCCATTCTGGTTTCAGCTGAGTACCTGGTGGCTCAGTGCTAAAGAATCCACCTGTCTGTGTAAAAGACGTGGGTTCGATCCCTTGGTCAGGAAGATCCCCTGGAGAAGGAAATGGCAACCCACTCCGGTATTCTTGCCCGGGAAATCCCATGGACAAAGGAGTCTGGTGGACTGCAGTCCGTAGGGTTGCAAAGAGTTGGTCATGACTTAGCAAATAAATAACATTCTATTCTGTCTTCCAAATAGATTCACTAAGTACGTTCAGAAAAAGAAATGCTCTTGCAACTTTTAAAAAATCATGCTATAACATTGCAAGCAGAGTAAACTGGCACAACTCTTAGGAACGCTGTGCCAGTCTCAGAACATATATTAGATTGCTGCAGATGTAATAGCTGTTTCAGACTGCAAATTTTAAATCATTATAACTAGCTCGAAACACATCTTTATTAATCAAAATAGAATTAATTACAATCAACACATTTTGCCAATGAGAAATAAATTGCTTCGGGATTTGATGAATTCTTGGAAAACATTTTCTGCATCCTGCTGGTTGTGGAAGCCTTCACCATGCAAAAAGTTGTCCAGATGCTTGAAGAAGTGACGGTTGGTGAGAGGTCAGGTGAATATGGTGAATGAGGCAAAACTTCATAGCCCAATTTGTTCAATTTTTTGAAGTGTTGCTTGTGCAACGGTTGGGCGTTGTTGTGGAGAAGCATTGAGCCCTTTCTGTTGAGGGTGCTGGCTGCAGATGTTGGAGTTTTTTGTGCATCATGTTGATATGCTGAGTATACTTCTCAGATATAATGGTCTTACCTGGATTCAGAAAGCTGTGGTGGGTCAGACTGGCAGCAGACCACCAGTGTCCATGACCTTTTTTTGGTGCGAGTTTGGCTCTGGGAAGTGCTTTGGAGCTTCTCCATCCAGCCACTGAGCTGGTCATCGTCAGTTGTATAAAATCCACCTTTTGTTGCTCATCCCAATATGATCGAGAAATGGTTCGTTGTTGCATAGTATGAGAGAAAACAACACTTCAGATCAGTGATATTTTTGATTTTTGGTCAGATCACGAGGCTTCCACTCTTCAAGCTTTTTCACCTTTCCAATTTGCTTCAAATGCCGAACAACCACAGAATGATCACCTTTGAGTTCTTTGGAGGATCGACTTGAATGATTACTCTCAGTTGGTCATTGTCAACTTCTGACCAGCCACTCTGATCCTCATCTTCAAGGCTTTTGTCTCCTTTGCAAAATTTTTTGGACTACACTGCACTGTATGTTTGTTGGCAGTTCCTGGGCCAAATGCATTGTTGATGGGAGTTGTCTCCACTGCTTTATGACCCATTTTGAACTTGAATAAGAAAATCCCTTGAATTTTCTTTTTGTCTAACATCATTTCTCTAGTCTAAAATAAATATAAAATAAACAGCATGTAATAAGTCATTAGCAGAAAGACATAAAGTGAGAAATGCACATTAAAATTATGTGTAACGTAATCACATTTATTTAAGAATATATTCCAGTATGAAACAGCAACTTTCAACAATGGAAAAACCGCAATTTTGCATCAACCTAATACATTTGGAATTCTCTAGAAAACTCAAGGGACTTAGCATATGGTTGATGCATGCATTCATGCATGCATGTGTGTGTGCTCAGTCGTGTCTGACCTCTTGTGACCCCATGAACTGTAGTCTGCCAGGGTCCTCTGTCCGTGGGATTTTCCAAGAAAGAATACTGGAGTGGGTTGCCATTTCCTCCTCCAGTGGATCTTCCCGACCCAGCGATTGAATATCTATCTCCCACGTTTCCTGCATTTTATGTGAATTCTGATTTATTACAGTGATAGAGTCAGGATACACTGATTATAGAAGACAGCCGTAGTCTGGAGTTATTCATATGTGTGTTTCTGTTATGGTCTCTGCATGAGGGTTCACAAAGAACACACACTTCTCCCAAAGGTGAAAACGCAGCAATACATGTGCATGTTTTGCTCTGGGAAGCCCATTATATGGGGCTTCCCCAGGGGCTTAGTGGATAAAGAATCTGCCTGCAATGCAGGAGACTTAGGTTCAGTCCCTGGGTCCTTAAGGGACAGAATGGTTCCGTATTTGTTAGTTAAATACTTAGGGTAGTTTTATAGTGCATAAACTATGGCAGATGATGAGCATTCACTGTGTATGTTTGGACCAGCTGTATATCTTTGAACCATGTGTTATATATATGGCTTTTTTAAAAGCTAAAGAAATAATCATGTAGGAGAATGTTACTATGAGGGTGTGTTGCTAAGTAAAAATGTACAGAATTACATGGAAAACCTTTCTTTTAAATGTGAATCAATACATTTTACAGTTTTGTTTTTTTTTTTAAGAATTCTATATCAAAATAAGTGACTCACTGTGTAATGGCATAATAGGTATTAATTTTATTTTCCAAGTCATCTTTATTGTTTGTGTATTACTTTTTATTTTGAAATAAAATTCAGTAATGGTATTAAACATGTTAAATAAATGTCCTATGACTTCAGTTTAAAGATAATGCTATCATATCCAGTAATTTGAAGGTTGCTTTTAGGAAAGAAGCAAAGACAGATCCAGGAGCAGGGAAGATTGGCATCAGGTGCTACCTCAAGAAATAATTAGATGTTATTTTAAAGAGCAATGGTAGCTTTTTTTTTTTTTTTAACATTTATTTATGCATTTATGTATTTATTTGTTTGGTTGCATTTCCCTGGTGATAACAGTGGTAGCACCTGGTAGCTTCATGGGTTTCCCTGGTAACTCAGCTGGTTACAGATTCAGTCTTGAATCTGCCTGCAATGCTGGAGACCTGGGTTCGATCCCTGGGTTGGGAAGATTCCCCTGGAGAAGGGAATGGCTAATCACACCAGTATTGTGGCCTGGAGAATTCCATGGACTGTGTATAGTCCGTGGGGTCTCAAAGAGTTGGACAGGACTGAGCGACTTCATTTGGTTGCTTGGGGTCTTTGTTGCTCCTCGTGGGCTTTCTCTAACTGCAGTCAGCGGGGCTACTCTTCATCACAGTACACGGGCCTCTCGTGCGGTAGCTTGTCGTTGCAGAGCACAGGCTTCAGTACTTGCAGCACATGGACTCAGTAGTCATGGCACATGGGCTTAGTTTGCTCCACAGCACGTGGAATCTTCCCAGACTAGGGATCAGACTCATGTTCCCCGAATTAGGTGGATTCTTACCCACTGTACCACCAGGGAAGTGCAGTTGTAGCTATTATACCTAACTTTTAAGGGTAACGGGATACTAATAAATACTATAAAGTTCTTTCAAAGACTGAGTTATTTGCCATACTTTTTTAAAACATGTGGCAGTAAGTGCAGGGCATAATTCTTTTACATTGTTGTTGTTCAGTCTCTCCATCGTGTATGACTCTGCAACCCCATGGACTGCAGCATGTCTGGCTTCTCTGTTCTTCACTGTCTCCCAGAGTTTGCTCAAACTCATGTTCATTGAGTCAGTGATGTCACCCAACCATCTCATCCTCTGTCATCCCCTTCTCTTCCTGCCCTCAATCTTTCCCAGCATCAGGATCTTTTCCAGTGAGTTGGCTCTTTGCATCAGGTGACCAAAGTATTGGAGCTTCAGCATCAGTCCCTCCAGTGAATATTCACAGTTGATTTCCTTTAGGATTTGACTGGCTGACCTCTTTGCTGTCCAAGGGACTCTAAAGAGTCTTCTCCAGCACCACAGTTCTAAAGAATCCATTCTTCAATGTTCAGCCTTCTTTATGGTCCAACTCTCATATCCATACGTGACAACTGAAAAAACAATAGCTTTGACTATACGAACCTTTGTTGGTAAAGTGATGTCTCTGCTTGTTAATACACTGTCTAGGTTTGCCATAGCTTTTCTTCCAAGGAGCAAGCATCTTTTAATTTCATGGCTGCACTCACCGTCTGCAGTGATTTTGGAGCTCAAGAAAGTAAAGTCTGTCACTGTTTCCATTGTTTCCCATCTATTTCCCATGAAGTGATGGGACTGGATGTCATAATCCTGTTAGTTTTTTTGAATGTTGAATTTTAAGCCAGCTTTTTCACTCTCCTCTTTCACTTTGATCAAGAGACTCTTTACTTCCTGTTCACTTTCTGATTAGAGTGGTATCATCTGCATGATTTTTCTCCCGGCAGTCTTGATTCCAGCTTGTGCTTCATCTAACCTGGCATTTCGCATGATGTACTCTGCATATAAGTTAAATAAGCAGGGTGACGTAATTTTTACCAAATTACCTTTGAGAGATGTTGAACTAGTTTACATTTCTGTTACCAGTGTGTGGGACTCATGATTCTTCCACATTCCTACCAACACAGTGTATTATCAATCTCCCAGTTACAGCAGATATTGGAATCATTGCCCTTCTTGATACCTTTAAGGTTCTTTTCGTTTCAGGCATTGTTTCTTTATTTATTTCTTCCATATTGAAAAATGGAAGTTTTTGAATAGTACTGTTGTTCGCCTTGAAATTTAAAGCTTATGCTGCTTTATTATGAGAGATCTAACATAATGCAGGTTATTAATCAGACATTAATTACTTTTCAGAAGTCCTTATTGGGACTTTTTTTTTTGAGTTATATAGAAATGTGCACAAATCATTATCTTACATGTTGAGTTTTCATTGAGTGAGTGTACCTAATAGACCAGCACCCAGATCATGAAATAGAACATTTCCAACCCTGTCTTCCCCCTTTATCTCCTCATTGTCATTCACCACAGTCCCAAAACTAGTCACCATCTTGACTATTCTGCCATAGTAAAGTTTTGACTGTTTGGTTTTTCTGTAAATAGAATCATACAGTGTGTGCTCTTTTGTCTGGCTTCTTTCATTTTGTTCCCATAGTATTGTTTATTCCCACTCATTACTGGATAGCATTGTATTTTATGAATATACTGCAAAGTATTCCAGAATGTATATACTGGAATGTATCCATTCTAGTGTCGCTGTACATTTGGTTTGTTTCCATTTTGGAGCTCTTTTTAATAGTGTTGCTTTGAAATTCTTTATATACATCTAATATCATGTCTGTGTTAGAACTAATATGTATTTCTCTTGGACATATATCCTGTGATCCAGCAAATCATTCTATTCTTGTTTTCCTTGTTCCCTTTTATAAAAGCAAGGTAGCTTGGGAAGGAGACCTTTTTAGTGTGTTACATGAGCCTTTGAGAAGTCACGAATGGGAAGAATTTTTTTATCCAAATCTTGAACTCTCAGCTTCAGATAACAACTGCAGTTTATTGACTCTTCTATCACTAAGTGCTTCTTGTACATTATTTCATTTATTTCTCATAAGAACCTGATTAGATAGCTACTGTACTCCCATTTTATAGCTGAGGAAAGTGAGACTAAGAGGTATTATTTGTCTGATGTTACATGGTCAGTAAGTAATGTGATAGAGAATCAAACACTATTATCTTGGACTCCATAATCTTACCTACTATATTACTCCCCTTTTCTAAATTATGGACATTTAAGAAGAGGGCAAGGAGAAAGAACAGCAAAGTTCTTCCTGCTCTTTGATTTCTCCATCATGCTAGGATATGTCACTTTCAGCAACCCCTTTTCCTCACACTCAAAATCATTTCACATGCCTCAGATTTTTTAACCTTGTGTGAACTTTGTCCAGAAAACACGACCAAGTGAATACAGGTCATACTGATGTCTTTTTCCTCTTACAGAAAAAACGCAGTGAGATTCCTTGTTATTGGGAAAATCAGCCAATGGGATGTCAGAAACTAAACTGTGCTTTCCATCACAACAGAGGACGTTATGTTGATGGCCTTTTCCTACCTCCAAGCAAAAGTGAGTTTCGTTTTTTAATTTTAAAAGGCTAGTTGCTGTATAATGAACACCTACATGCATACTTTATAGAGTACACACTTACAGAGTACATTGCCGTCTCTGTAGTCTTGTGAGAAAGCAGTTTTATTTTCACTTCAGATGAGGAAACTGAACTTTATTACGGTTAAATGACTTGTGCACAGTCATAAGCCAGTAAAGTAGCAGTCATGATTAAAACTTTGTTGACAAAGCTGTGCTGCTTCACAAATGTTTCTTGGCATGACAGTTTAGCTTATTTAGCTTACGTCATTTCCCATTTTCTTACCATGCTTACAGAGATTTTTCAAAAGAAACTTGATTGTCCAGGCCAGGGGTTGGCAATCCTGGTCTTTGACCTGTATTGCAAAGTAAAATTTTATTGAAATGAAGCCCTGCCCGTTTGTTTACATATTTTCTATGGCCAAATTTTGTGCTCCTGCTGCAGAGTTGAGTAGTTGAAACACAGATCTACAAGGCTAAAATATTTACTGTATACTTCTATATATTAAAAAACTTGCTTATCCTGCTCTAGGGTATAATCTAAAATAAAACTCACACTCTGTCAAAAGCTAGTATTTATTTCCATTTAAAATAATTTCCTAATGGAGTGATCAGCCATTTAAAAGCCACATCTCTGTGTGATTAAAATCTGATGGCTGTATATTTTTATCTTCTTTAAGGGGAAAAAAGGCTCACTCCTTTCTGATTTGATTCAAAAGTATTACCCACTGTCTCTTTAAAAAGCTGTTTCTTGATCCTACAGTCTAGAATTTCAGTATTAAAATTTAATGTCTAGAATGTGTAAATAATTACTATGCATCTAGCTTTTATTCTCTGAGTGCCTACTTTGTGTTTACATGGAGTGAATAGTTTTTAGCTAGAAGCCACATTTTCCCTCCTGGAAAGTTTAGAACCTAATTGGGAAAATGGGGAAATTAAAAATTAAATTAAATTTTTAATTAAAAGAGATAAATTAAAAAAGACAATGCTCAAATCACCAAGCTTATTATAGATAATTGGAGTTTTTTGATGAATTGGAACTTTTTTCTTTTAATTTATAACTAATTTTTTATGTCTAGCTGTGTTGCCCACTGTGCCTGAGTCGCCAGAAGAGGACGTGAAAGCTAGCCAGCTCACAGTTCAGCAGAGCAAATTATCTGTCCAGTCTAATCCCTCTCCTCAGCTGCGAAGTGTTATGAAAGTAGAAAGTTCAGAAAACGTTCCCAGCCCTACACACCCACCTGTGGTGATCAATGCTGCAGACGATGATGAAGATGATGATGGTAAGCTTTAGCTCTTTCGTTAGGACAAGTAAAAGATCAGGGTAACTTAGTGAGTTAGCATCAGACTTGAAGCTCTACATCTGTTTTTTAATTGGAAATTTGCCTTAAATGTTGACAATATAGATCAGTTTTCTGAGGAAGGTGATGAAACCAAAACACCTACCCTGCAACCAACTCTTGAAGTTCATAATGGATTACGAATGACTTCTGCCCGGAAACCTGGGATCAATTTAAAACAAGGTAAGAAGGGGCTATTTTGAGGCTAGTTTCTGCTCATAAATCTTACAGCACTATTGAATATGTCCAGACTATCTTAAATACCTTTGAAATTTAATTCCTAATTACCAGCACCTCCCTCTTCCTTGTGGCCATTACACTTACTCACACACACACACTTACATATACTTTCTCGTATTCATTGAGAAGACATTTGAATGCCAGCTGTGTATGTACAAATAAAATGCAAGGGTAAAATGGTGCTAGTTCCTCACGTGGTTGCTATTTGTGTTCCTAGGTGAAAGTTTGAATTTTGGAATAAAAACCCTTGAAGAAATTAAATCAAAGAAAATGAAGGAAAAATCAAAGAAGCAAGGTGGTAAGTTTTCAGGAGTTTTAACATGGAGAATTGAATGTTTCTAGAGAAGACTAAAAAGACACTTGGCACCAACTAAAATGAGCAAATAGATTTTGATTTTTGTGGCTTGTTTAAATTAAAACATAGTCTTATTTAAAACATAGTTGCTTTTTTAAACCGTTGCAGCTGTGTTTCTGTCCCTAACTATTCAGAGATAGGCACGTACAATAAAAAACCTGAAAGAACTTGTTTATTTTGAGAAATATAACTCTAAAGAATAGCATATAAACTTTTTTTGGCCACATTGCATGGCTTGCAGGATCTTGGTTCCCTGACCAGGGATTGAACCCATGCACCTTGCAGTGATAGCTCAGAGTCCTAACCACTGAACCTCCAGGAAATTCCCTAAACTATTATTAAAAGAGGAAAGACTTTATTTTGTAGTAGGTTAATTCTTCCTCAGGAACTGCTAGAATTTTCTTCTAGCGCTTGCCTTAGTCTGGTTGATCTGTATTTCCAACCATAAAAATATTAGGTTAGTGCAAAAGTAATTGCGATTTTACATTGTTGAACTTTGCTGTTTGATACTGGGATACATTGCTAAATAATGTGTGTTATACATCATTTTAATGTTCATTTCTCAGTTTGTTTTTTGCTAGTGACTTATTACTTGCTATGTATTTTATATTTATTTTAGACTAGGGAAATGGTTTTAGACAAAAAGCACATTCAAGTGATTTTCTTAAATCAAGTTCAAAATGAGTCATAAAGCAGCAGAGTCAACTCTCAACATCAGCAACACATTTGGCTCTGGAACTGCTAACAAGCATACAGTGCAGTGGTGGTTCAAGAAGTTTTGCAAAGGAGACTTGAAAATGAAGATCATAGTGGACAGCTATCAGAAGTTGACAGTGACCAACTAAGAGTAGTCATTGAACCTGATCTTACAGCTACATGAGAAGTTGCCAAAGAACTGTGTTGATCATTCTGTGGTCATTCGGTGTTTGAAGCAAATTAGAAAGGTGAAGAAAGTTGCTAAGTGGTAACCTTATGAGCTGACCAAAAACCAAAAAATCGTCATTTTGAAGTGTGATCTCCTCTTATTCTACACAATGACAACGAACCATTCCTTGATCATATGTAACACATATGTACACATTCCTCGATCACATGTAACAAAAATTGGATTGTACATGACAACAGGCTGTAACCAGTTCAGCAGTCAGACTGTTAAGAAGCTCCAAAGGACTTCCAAAGCCAAACTTGCACCAAAAAATGGTCACGGTCTCTCTTTTGTGGTCTGTTGCCAGTTTGATGCACTCCAGCTTTCTGAATCCCAGTGAAACCATTACATCTGAGAAGTATGCTCAGCAAATCAATGCCTGCAGCTGACTTTGGTCAGCAGAAAGGGCCCAGTTCTTCTCCACAACAACGCTTCAAAAGTTGAACAAAATTGGGCTGTGAAGTTTTGCCTTATCTTCCATACTCATTTGACCTCTCCGCCAACTGATAACCACTTCTAAGCACCTCAACAACTTTTTGCAGGGAAAATGGTTTCACAACCAACAGGATACAGAAAATGCTTTTCAAGGGTTCATCAAATGCATGGGTTTTTACACTACAGGAATAAACTTATTTCTCATTGGCAAAAAATGTAATAATTGTAATGGTTCCTATTTTGATTCGTAAAGATGTGTTTGAGCCTAGTTATACTGATTTAAAATTCATGGTCTGAAACCGCAATTACGTTTGTACCAACCTAATAGATATTGTGTGAAATGTATTTAGAAAGAATCAGAGGATTGGTTCTAAGCGCCTTGTTGAAGCTTGTTCTGCAGCGACTTTGGAGTTCCATTTTGCAGACGATTGAGTATGGATGGAAAGAACTAGATTGACACACCTGATGGGGTGTGCTTCTGAGGTTAGGGTTAGTGTAACGTTAGCCTCACTCGTAAGTAAGTAAAAGTAGATTGAGTGCCCGAGGAACTCAGAACAGTTTATATTTTATTTTCACATTGTGCCAAAGGCAGACAAGAGATGAGATTATCTCCCTTTCCCTACTCCCATTTCACTGTAGGCAAACAGGAACAGAAAGATTGCTTGGCTTGTAGTCCAGTGGTCTGTATTGGACTTACCTGGTCTCAAAAAACAAAACTTCTTGATTTATGATAGCTTCATTTTTCATCGATTATTTACTGTTCTTTGACTTTCTTTATTTAGAAGGTTCTTCGGGAGCTTCCAGTCTTTTACTCCAGTCACAGCCCATGCCAGGTCCTGAAAAAGAGAATGTCCGGACTGTGGTGAGGACAGTAACTCTCTCCAGCAAGCAAGGTGAGGTACAGGTAGATCTGAGCAGCTGTGAGTTCCTACTTTTAAGTGGGAGAGCAGAATCCTTGGGTTTGGTGTATTGGTGGATTTGCAGGGAGATTTTGAGTATGTTGATTGGATAGAAGGATGAGAATTAGTGCATTTGACTCTACTGTTTAAAAGGTTGAAATTGTTACCATGCAGCTTTCATATTTATATATTTAAGTTTTACATTGTTTATTTTATGCAATGAATTTATTGACTGTCCATTATAGATAAAGAACTATAATAAACACTTTCATTTAGAGAGAAGTGTAAAAGTCTTTTCCTCTAGTAGTTTTTAAGTCTAATAAGGAATATGACAGAAGTAATTATAGTATGCAGATACATTTAAATGTTTGTGTCATTCAGACAACAACAAAAAAAAGAGTTCACTTCTTGCTGGATCAAGGAAGGTTATAGAGGAGAGTTAGCAGTGAAGTAAAGTATGATTTTATTTAACATATGGATGTGCGCAAGCAAAAATATAGCTTGGGTTTTGTAACCAATTGGTTAGATACAGCGTGTCTTTGTGTTCTTGGTTACTGTTAATAATTAGGACTGTGTTGCTGCTTCCTTTGGACTGTTCATTTGGTTATTTGAATTATTACTCAATAGGTTGATTTTTTTTTCCTCTTTAAATGTCAGTAGTCTTTATTTCTCAAGACTAAGAAGATCTGATTTCCAAGAGACTTTATTAATATCAGAGCATACTTTGTATCCATTAGTAGTTACTGAATACAGGAAAAATTGGATAATGATAGAGAAATTCTGTTTTTGCCATTTTAGGGGATGAACCTCTGGTAAGATTGAGTCTAACCGAGAGACTGGGGAAACGAAAATTTTCAGTAGGTGAGATAAGTTTTATGCGTATTCTTTGTTTTCTGCTTGCTTGTGCATTACTTGATATCTTCTCTAAAATTCTCTTTATACGGATGCCCAATCAGTGTTGATATTGACTCCCTTGTATTTCTGGCTGAAAGCATGTATAAAATCTTTTTATGTTTTTAACATGTGCAAAGTCATACAGATTTAAAATTCAGTTAAATTTATTAGTGCTGTTGTGTACTTAGGGGAAGTATTTTACCAGGTAACTCAATTATTGTGCAGTGACTGTAGTGTGTCTGTCTCAAGAGAGTTATTTTGAAAATCTTAACTGACATCAGAGCTTCTTTCATACTCGTTTAAAATGTGCTTATGCTTATGAGGTCTTACCTGTTTTGTGTTTTGTTTTATACCATTCTTGCTGCCTGAGAAATTTTAGGTAAAAAATTATGGAAATAATCTCTTAATAGCAGCATATGTGTTAACTTTGTGATTTTTTGGTTGTATATTTAAAGTATAAATAAGAGGAGACAGAAAAGTATACTCTGTATAGGGTCTTTAAAGTTTTTACAGAACCCTGCTAAGGTTTATCTTCAGTTAAGGTTTATCTTCAGTTAACTATCCAAAGAATAGTTTTTTAAGACTTCTGATATTTAAATAGCTTGTATTGACCAGTGTAATGTAATAAACCAGGAGTTAGGAATCTTGGTTTAGGTCCTGGCTCTATCACTGACTGACTGATAACTTGGGGGTAAGATACAGCATCTTTCATAATCTTAGCTTTCTTATCTGAAATTGAAGAAAGTGGGGTTTTGGCCTTTGGAGTCTTGTTGTCACAGGAAATTTTTAAATTTTATGGTTCTTTTGCTATACTCCTAATCATCCCAGTTGCATTTAATCACAGAATCTACCTAGATTTCAGCAGTTGGCCAGTTAAAGAGTTTTTTGTGCATGAAGATTTTTTTTCCATATATCCCTAAATCTTGAATTTCAGCTTGAATCAGGGTTTATAATCCTCCATTTTTAGTTTTAATTATTTGGTAAATGTTAATTTGTGCTTTCTAATTTTTTGTCTTCCTTCTCTTTTTTCTGGTACATTTTTATTCTTTTTCTAATATTGAGTTATAAGGAAGCTAGAAGGTGAACATCATATACATGCATCATATATTTATATCATATACATGCATCATATACTTACATCATATACATGCAGAAAACTTGCAAAATTATTCTGTATTGTATTTCTTGACCTTGCTGAAAGTTGACTTGAAATGTGAAGCTGAGTTCCCTCTGTTTGTAGGTGGTGACAGTGATCCTCCATTAAAGCGTAGCCTTGCACAGAGGCTAGGGAAGAAAATTGAAGCTCCAGAGGCTAACACTGACAAAACACCAAAGAAAGGTACCTGTGTTCTAATGCACTTTGTGTGTGTAATCCTGCTGCTTGTCTCTTGTAATGTTAACAGGTATGGTTTGTCATTCTTTTTGCTCAAGTAGATTAGATTTTATCTTCTCATGTCGGTTTTTTCATTCAGCAAACATTTGAAGGTTTACTCTGCTAGATCTTAGGTCACCATTGGGTAAAAAACACCCTCACAGTCTTCAGGAGCTTGTAGTCTCATGGTAGATAGGAATACTTACATATATTGTGATAAATTCTGTGACAGGAAGTGCACAGTGTTACGGGAGCACATAGGAAGGGCACCTGATCTCACCATCTGTCAGGGTCAGGTTCCCAGAGGAAGTGATGTTGACACTCAGACCTGAAACATGGTTTATCCAGGTAAAGTTGAAGGGTTAGAGGCTGAGAGTGTAACACGTGCAAGGCACAGAGCTCAAGGGACTCACTTGTGGCTGAATCAGAATTGGAAAGAAGAGCATGACAATGGGAGAGGATGAAGGGACTGCTGGTCATACAGAGTCTTTTAAGCCTAATATGGCTTAAAATATTAGAGAGTTTGGGCTTATCCGAAGATAGTAGCAAACAATGGGAAGGTTATTAACAAGGATCAGGGTGCCCAGATTGGCATTTTGGAACCACCACCCTGTCTAAGATATGGAGAAGAGGGTTAAGAGTGTTCTCCAGGAAGGAGTTAGCAGGCTTTCAACGTAATACAGGCAAGAGGAGGTAGTGGCGTAGATTTAGTGTTGTAGAAGTTGGTATGAAGAAGCGTGGACTAATTTAGAGGTAGTTGGGAGTTAGAATGATTTTATAGTTGAAGTTTTATATATGGAAAGAGGTAAGTGGTTAGATTTTAATTTTTTCCCATTGTATGACATGCAGTTGAAACAGTGGTGTTAAGTACTAAATAAATAAATAAGGTGTTTTTTCCTTCTTGTATTTAGTTTTAACTAAATACAAGATATTTAGTTAAGATAAGAAATTTCTTTCCACATCTTCCCTAGCACAAGAGGCTTTGATAAATAGACCATCTCGTTTGGTCTATATTCTTTCTTACATTCTCAGACCTGTAAACAGAAGTTACTTTTTTTCTTTGCAATCAAATTTCCTTTCCTGTTGCCTATTAATTACATTGAAGACTCATAGCTAAAGAGCGTATTTCAAAAGGCAGGGTACTTTTTGATGCCAGTAAGATTTCAGAATATTGTACAATAGCAAAACTACGCCCGGAAATTAAGTAGTATTTGCTTTTCAATGTAAAGAGGTGACTTTTTTTTTTTTTGAGCTTTCCAAAGTGCTCTAGAGAATCCGTGATTTCCTATAAATCTTATCTGTACTGTGAAGAAGACAAGTTTTTTAAGACCTAAAGATATTTTTCAAAAGCATTTTCCTTAGAAAACAAGTATAATAAATCTGATTTGTAACCTTTGAAAAAGATTTTTGATCTCTAAGAAGTCTAACTTTTTTTTTAAATCTTTTTCCTTTTTTAAACAGTCCAAGTTTCCAAGTCTCTGAAGGAGCGATTAGGCATGTCAGCTGGTCCAAACAGTGAGGAAGCAGCAGGTAGGTAAACCCTAATGCCAGCTCCTGATAAGTTTTCCTTACTTTAAGAATCTTTTTCTCCAGTTTACCTTTTGACTTAGGTTGAAGGTTATGGGGTTTTTTGTATGTGTATGGGTTTGTTTGTTTTTTAAGTAATATTTTTCTCACTGGTATGAATTCTCTTTTTGTGGTTAAAGATAGCAACATGATTTTTATTTTTATGATAGCAGTAATAACTGGAAACTAGAAACAATCTATTCAACAAAAAGGAATTAAGATAGTTATGTGTTAAAATGGTTGCTGTCATGAAAAGTCATATTCTGAACAATAACGATATGGGAGACTTAGCCCCCTTGTTTTGAATGAAGAGAGGTTATGAAGGAACACATAGTGCTTTTGACTTAGAGCAACATAAACTTTTTTGGTGAGAGGTGGGTAATAAAGTTTATTTTCTTATTATAGAAACATATTCCTCAGAAAATGTCCTTATGTATGAGATGATTTTCAGTTTTATAAAAATAAAACTAAATGCCTAGAAAGAAAAATACACCAAAGTGTTAACATTGGTTTTTATCTGGGTGTTGATAAAAAATTACTTAAAAGTAATTTTAATTTTTAATTTGAGTAATTTTAATTTTCTTCATTAATTTTCCTCCTGTGCTCTAATTTTTATTGTTGTTCAGTTGCTAAGTCATGTCCAACTCTTTGTGATCCCACAAACTACAGCACACCAGGATTCCCAGTCCTTCACTATCTCCTGGAGTTTGCTCAAATTCCTGTCCATAGAGTCAGTGATGCTGTCTAACTGCCTCAACCTCTGCCACAGTCTCCTTTTGCCTTCAGTTTTTCCCAGCATCAGGATCTTTTCTATTGAGTTGACTCTTCGCATCAGTTGGCCAAAGTATTGGAGCTTCAGCTTCAGCATCAGTCCTTCCAATGAATATTCAGAGTTGCTTTCCTTGAGGTTTAATTGATTTAATCTCCTTGTAGTCCAAGGGACTGTCAAAAGAGTGTTCTCCAGCACCACAGTTCAGAAACACCAATCCCTTGGCTCTCAGCCTTCTCTATGGTCCATTTCTCACACCCATACATGAGTACTGGAAAAACCATAGCTTGGACTATACGGATCTTTGTTAGCCAGGTGATGTCTCTGATTTCTAATACATTGTCTAGGTTTGTAATAGGTTTCCTTCCAATGAGCAAGCGTCTTCTTTAATTTCATGGCTGCAGTCACCATCCACAGTGATTTTGGAGCCCAAGAAAATAAAATCTGTCACTATTCCAGTTTCTCCTCTTACATTTGCAATGAAGTCATGGGACCAGATGCCGTGGCCTTAGTTTTTTGAATGTTGAGTTTTAAGCCAACTTTCTTACTCTCCTCTTTCACCGTCATCTTTAGTTCCTTGTCATTGTCTGCTGTTGGAGTGGTATCATCTGCATGTCTGAGGCTGTTGATATTTCTCCCAGCAGTCTTGATTCTAGCTTGTGATTCTTTCTCCTTTAAGAGTTTTCTGTTTCTTCCTGTTATGCTGGGACTCTGGTATGATAGATGTAAACATGGATCTTTTTGTTCATTATGCTTAGTGTTCAGTGGGAGTTTTGAATCTTTAAGGACTTAATTTATTAGTTGTAGAAAATATTCCTCTGACTTTTGTAAGTATGTCCTCTCCACCCTTTTATGTTTTCTCTTTATGAAATTCTTACTAGATGTGGGAACTTTCGGACGTATACTCCACATGTCTTAACCTTGCCTTCATGCTTTCCGTTCCTTTGCTTTTTGCCTCACATTCTGTTATTTTTGCTTGGCTGTTTTCTGGATTAAGAATTGACGTACTTTTTCTGTGAAGGATTCGATGGTAAATATTTTAGGCTTGAGGTCCACAGCCTCTCGCTGCAACTGCTCTTCCACTGACGTGAAAGCAGCCACTTGCAGTATATAAAGAAATAGTGTGGCTGTGTTCCAGTAAAGCTTTATTTATGAAATACAGATCATGACCAGGTTTATTTGCTGACCCTATTCTAGATGGCTGATTTTCTACTGGCCTTGCAGTGTTTTGTTTTTTTTGTTTGTTTGTTTGTTTTTGGTTAGATTTATTTTGTCACTTGGATTTTTATTTTTCAAGAACTTTTCTTACTTAGTTCTCTAATTTGTCCTTTTCCATAGCTTGATATCTCGCAGTTCTGAGGTGTTTTTTTTTTTTTTTTTAATTTGTTGAAGTATACTCGATTTACAGTGTTGCATTAATTTCTTCTATACAGTAAAGTGATTTAGTAACACATATATACATATCCTTTCCATTGTGGTTTATCATAGCATATTGAATATAGTTTCCTGTGCTACATGGTAGGAAGCACTTTGTTATTTATCCATTCTGTGTGTAATAGTTTGCATCTCCTAATCCCAGGTCCCTGTCCATTCCTCTTCTACCCACGCCTGCACCCTCCCAGCCCCTCCCAGGCAGAGCCACAAGTCTGTTTTCTGTGTCTGTGAGTCTGTTTCTCTTCTGTGGGTAAGTTCATTTGTGTCATATTTTAGATTACATACACAAGTAATAGTGCATCAGTCCAGTTCAGTCGCTCAGTCATGTCTGACTCTTTGCGACCCCATGAATCGCAGCACGCCAGGCCTCCCTGTCCATCACCAACTCCCGGAGTTCACTCAGACCCACGTCCATCGAGTCAGTGATACCATCCAGCCATCTCATCCTCTGCCGTCCCCTTCTCCTCTTGCCCCCAATCCCTCCCAGCATCAGAGTCTTTTCCAATGAGTCAGCTCTTCGCATGAGGTGGCCAGAGTACTGGAGTTTCAGCTTCAGCATCGTTCCCTCCAAAGAAATCCCAGGGCTGATCTCCTTCAGAATGGACTGGTTGGATCTCCTTGCAGTCCACAGGACTCTCAAGAGTCTTCTCCAACACCACAGTTCAAAAGCATCAATTCTTCGGCGCTCAGCCTTCTTCACAGTCCAACTCTCACATCCATACCTGACCATAGGAAAAACCATAGCCTTGACCAGACGGACCTTTGTTGGCAAAGTAATGTCTTTGCTTTTGAATATGCTATCTAGGTTGGTCATAACTTTCCTTCCAAGGAGTAAACGTCTTTTAATTTCATGGCTGCAGTCACCATCTGCAGTGATTTTGGACCCCAGAAAAATAAAGTCTGACACTGTTTCCACTGTTTCCCCTGTTTCCCCCATCTATTTCCCATGAAGTGATGGGACAGGATGCCATGATCTTTGTTTTCTGAATGTTGAGCTTTAAGCCAACTTTTTCACTCTCCTCTTTCACTTTCATCAAGAGGCTTTTTAGTTCCTCTTCAGTTTCTGCCATAAGGGTGGTGTCATCTGGATATCTGAGGTTATTGGTATTTCTCCCGGCAATCTTGATTCCAGCTTGTGTTTCTTCCAGCCCAGCGTTTCTCATGATGTACTCTGCATATAAGTTAAATAAACAGGGTGACAATATACAGCCTTGACGTACTCCTTTTCCTATTTGGAACCAGTCTGTTGTTCCATGTCCAGTTCTAACTGTTGCTTCCTGACCTGCATACAGATTTCTCAAGAGGCAGGTCAGGTGGTCTGGTGTTCCCCTCTCTTTCAGAATTTCCCACAGAAGGCTGAGGGCTCATAGAATCGCTATGGTAGAAAAGCCTTGGTTTACTTTCAGAGAGCAAGTAGCTGTTTTCTAGCTTTGCTTTTCCTTTTCCCCCTCATCTCTCCTTTTTTTGCTTGGCATTTGGGAAAGCCTGAAATTTCCATGTTTTACTTCTCTTCCACCCAACATCGTTGTAATGTGCTTCCTTTCCCTACAGAGTCTTCTCTTTTTAGAGAGCAATTCTTAGGAGAAGGTCTTCACTGACTCAACTGTTCTGAAAATCATGCTTTATTTCTACCACTGTTAGTTTTCATACTAGTTTGGCAGATGTTTTTTTGTCTCTTTGAGAAAGAACAGATCTCACTCCTATACTTTTATCTGTTCTTCTGTTTCTGTAATTTCAGACATCTTTCTGTCTCAAATTTCTCAAGACTTATGTCTGCCACTGGCATCCTTGTTTTCCATGGCTATTGTGGGTTTATTCTTTTAATGTCTTCTCTGTTGTTTTGATGAAATTTTGTAGTATACGCAAATGGGGTCTCTGTCGCCATTCATGTACTTAAAGTGATAATTTTGAGATCAGACTACCGTCTTGAAATGGAAGAATTTTTATTTAAAAAAACCTTAGAAATATCAGTGAGTGAATGCTTCCCCTGTAATAGGTTCTATACTAAAACAAATATAGTCACTGTTTTCGTGATGTGGAAATATAAGCAGTTATTGTACTGTGTGATCAGTACCATGATCAGAGAAACAGACTAGACTGGAGGGTATCAGGTTCTGAGCTGAGCTTACTCTAACTAGGCAGCAGCGGAAGTGTGCCCAGTAGGGACTGTTCATGTAGAAAGGACAGCATTTTCAAAGATTCAAAAGATGAGACAGAATGTGGTATGTTTAAGGTTGTAAAAGATATTTTTTGTTTTTGGTGTTTCATTAAAAGGTATTATTTAGTATTAAATATGTGTGTGTATAATCTCCATATTCTTATTTTTCTCACATTACTTCATTATTTCTTTCTTTGACCCCTGCCAAATATGAAATTTGCTCTTTAGTTTAAACACATAAAGAATGATTAATGTATTTTGAAAAATAACTCTTCAGTGGCATGCCAGTCTCTGGGCCTTTTTCATTTTTCTTCTGTCTTAACCTGTTTTACCTCCTTCTCACTCTTTAAATATCACTTAAATATTACTTACTCTGCAAAGCTTCCCTTAACCAAGCTTTGGATGTTCTTGCTGTATACGTCTACATAGCATTATATAGTTGCCTTCAACTACATGGGTTTGAACTGTGTGGGTCCTCTTATATGCAGATTTTTTTTTTTCCAGTATAAGTACTTACTGTAGTACTACCCAATCTATGATGGTTGGTTGAATCCACAGATGCAGAACCATGGATGCAGAGCCCAGTTGTAAAGTTTTATATGGGGGTTTTCAACTGCACAGGATTCAGTGCCCAGATAATCCCACCCCAATCCCTGCATTGTTCAAAGGTCAACTGCACTTCTTTTATCAAAGCTGTTATTATTAGCACACTTTGTTGTTGCTTAATTATTGGTTTGTCAGACTGCAGACTACATGTGTGGGCAGTTTGTGTTTTGCTTACCATTATATTTCTAGTGTAGTATCTGGCAGATGTTTGTATCTATCCATGAGTGGAAGAACTAATTTATTCTTTTTAGTAAGATTTATAATGACAACCCTCTCCAACTAGTAAAAGGCTTTCAGGATCCTCAAGAATAAACTTCTGAATAGATATCCAGATCAGTCATTTTTGCCGCCTCCATGTTTTCCTTGAGGACCACTATCTAAAATTGAGGTTGAAACTAACGTGCTTTTGTTCATTTTAATTTCTTGCCTAAATTATACGACTCTTATTGGACTCTGTCCTGACCCAAGAATAGAGAGATCGTAAGTTGTTAAGAGATGAACTCCACATACAGTGATTTGTTTTCCCCCCATGAAAACAGAGAAAGTTACTAAAGTTGGTGAGATTCATGTGAAGACATTAGAAGAAATTCTTCTTGAAAGAGCCAATCAGAAACGTGGAGAATTGCAAACTAAACTCAAGACAGAAGGACCTTCGAAAGTTGATGATTCTACATCAGGAGCAAGAACCTCCTCCACCATCCGAATCAAAACATTCTCCGAGGTCTTGGCTGAAAAGAAGCACCGGCAGCAGGAAGCAGAGAGACAAAAGGGCAAAAAGGACGTGAGCTGTGTCAAGCCAAAGACTGACAATGAAATGAAAAAAACAGTGATTTTGCCACCCACTGTAGCCAGCAGAGGACAATCAGAGGAACCTGCAGGTAAAGCAAAGTCTATGCAGGAAGTGCATATCAAGACGCTGGAAGAAATTAAACTGGAGAAGGCTCTCCGGGTGCAGCAGAGCTCTGAGAGCAGCACCAGCTCCCAGCCTCAGCCTGAGGCTATGCCAGCGGCAAAACGGCTTCTCCGGATCACTAAGAAAACAGGTAACAAAAGAACTTGATCTGTAGTACCTATTCCCCAGATAATATTTCAAATGGCAGTATTCCGCACAATATTCATAGGATTTCTGTGAGAATTTTTTCTTTACTCAGATAACTTTGAAAACCACTGGATTAAAAGAAATTATACTGGTCCAGTGGTTAGGGCTCTGTACTTACACTGTAAGGAGACACGGGTTCCATCCCTGGTTGGGGGAGTAAGATCCTGCAAGCCACATAGCACCCCGCTCCCCTCTCCCCCCACACACACACACAAAAAGTGAAGCTGTTTCTTTATAGCAGTTTATATAGAGCTTTGATATCTTAATGTGCATTTTGAATCTGTATGAGAACTAAACAAATTTTGTCTACAGTTTTATTTGCCCTATCTTTATTCTTTAAAAAAAATTTTTTTTATTGATTGCTTTATTTTTAGCGGTGCTGGGTCTTCATTGCTGCGTGCGGCTGTCTTTAGCTGTGGTTAGCAGAGGCTGCGCTAGTTGTGTGCGTGCTGCCGCCTGTGGTGGCTCCTCTTGTTGCAGAGCACAGGCTGCAGGACGCTCAGACTTCAGTAGTTGTGGCATTCAGGCTCAGTAGTTATCATGGGAGCTTAGTTGTTCCCAGGCATCTGGGATCGTCCCCAGGTCAGGGATTGAACCCGTGTCTCCTGCACTGGCAGGTGAGTTCTTAACCGCCTCATTAAGAGGATACCAGAGAAGTCCTTATTACTTTTTTGAAGAAAAGTTTTATTTAACTTCATCTGTTATTAAGTTGCAGCATGAATGAAATTATTAATGGTGCTTTTAATGTGAATCTAGGTATAAAAGAAGAGAAGAAACTTCAAGAAGAAAGTGATGTTGCTTCTCAGAGCAGTGTTTCTAGAACAGAAGCTAAAAAGGTGGGTTTATTTAGATTGATTTTATAGGTTTGTCCATGGCAGGCAAAGGTTAGATGAATGATAAGTGTTCTTTTAAGTTTCTGTTTAATACTTCACTGATATATCTTTCACTGTGCTTGTAATTTTCCTTCAGAGTTTTCTGTACTTTTATGTGTATCAATATTTAATGCCCTTTTAAGTTGTTTTTGAAAAGTGTTAGTTGCTCAGTCATGTCCCACTCTGCAACCCCACAGACTGTAGCCCTCTAGGCTTCTCCATCCATGGGATTTTCCAGGCAAGAATACTGGAAACTTTTTAATTGGCCATTAATATTTTTTAAAGTAAGTTTTTCCCCTGCCTTTCAGAGTAATGCTGCTCATTTGTAAAACTAGGGATTTTCTTTTTTAACAATGAGTAACCTCTTTATTCATTCTGGATTGTAGAATAATTCTACAATCCAGATGTTACCACAGTTAGTTTTTTTATGCATTTCTTTCAGGCCTTTTCCTTTATTAAAAAAATATTTACCTGTTTGGCTGCCTCTGGTGTTAGTTGTGGCTTGCAAGGTCTTCATTTCAGCATGCAGGCTTTTCGGTTGCAGTGAGTAGGCTTCTCTTCAGCTGTGGTGCGTGGGCCCAGGGGCTCAGGGCTTTCAGCAGCTGTGGTGCATGGGCCCCGGGGCTGAGGGGTTTCAGCAGCTGTGGTGCGTGGGGCCCGGGGCTCAAGGCTTTCAGCACCTGTGGTGCGTGGGCCCCGGGGCTGAGGGGTTTCAGCAGTTATGGTGCGTGGGCACTGGGGCTCAGGGGTTTCAGCAGCTGGGGTGCGTGGGCCCCGGGGCTCAGGGCTTTCAGCAGCTGTGGTGCGTGGGCCCCGGGGCTCAAGGCTTTCAGCAGCTGTGGTGCGTGGGCCCCAGGGCTCAGGGGTTTCAGCAGCTGTGGTGCGTGGGCCCCGGGGCTCAGGTGTTTCAGCAGCTGTGGTGCGTGGGCCCTGGGGCTCAGGGGTTTCAGCAGCTGTGGTGCGTGGGCCCCGGGGCTCAAGGCTCTCAGCAGCTGTGGTGCATGGGCACCGGGGTTCAAGGCTTTCAGCAGCTGTGGTGCGTGGGCCCCAGGGCTGAGGGGTTTCAGCAGCTGTGGTGCGTGGGCACTGGGGCTGAGGGGTTTCAGCAGCTGTTGTGCGTGGGGCCCGGGGCTCATGGGTTTCAGCAGCTGTGGTGCGTGGGCCCCGGGGCTCAGGGCTTTCAGCAGCTGTGGTGCGTGGGCCCCGGGGCTGAGGGGTTTCAGCAGCAGTGGTGCGTGGGCACTGGGGCTCGGGTTTCAGCATCTGTGGTGTGTCAGCCTCAGGGCTCAGGGGTTTCAGCCGCTGTGGTGCATGGGCCCCGGGGCTCAGTGGTTTCAGCAGCTGTGGTGCTCAGACTTAGTGCCTGCCCCCCCCCACCCCCGCACGTGGACTCCTTCCCCAACCAGGGATTGAACCCACGTCCTCTGCATTGGAAGGCAGATTCTTCTTAACCATTGGACAACCAGGAAAGTCCCTCAAGCCTTTTCTTTATATATTTATGTATGTGAATGTGTTTAATGCTTAACTCATATTTAGAACATAATTGAGAACTCTACAGTGTATCATTTTGCAGCCTACTTTACCATATTAATAATTCTTTCAGATGATAGCTTTTGCTGGTCATTTAGTGTCCTGTTACACAAATATAGTCTGTTTCTGAACTAGATTGTTTTACACAATTAAGATGGTGAACATCTTTGTACAGAATCTTTGAGCAAGTGTCTGATTAGGAAACATTTTGTATTAGACTTACGGTCAGGATTGTCTACCTATAGAATTTGGGTTTTTATTGTTCCACACATCTTCAATCTTTTACCTTGAGTTTTCTACTTAATAGAGGACTTCCCTGGTGGCTCAGACAGTAAAGAATCCGCCTGCAGTGTGGGAGACTTGGGTGCAGTCCCTGGGTCGGGAAGACCCCCTGGAGACGGAGATGACTGCCCACTCCGGTCTTCTTGCCTGGACAGTCCCACGGACAGTACAGTCCATGGGGTCGCAAAAGAGTAGGACATGACTGAGCAGCTAGCACTTTCACTTTCACTTCTGTTTAATATAAAATAAAGAGCAAAAGCTCTTATATTCTGGATCGTATCTAGAAACTGCTTGACTTAGATGTTAGCCTGTTAACTTACAAATAATAATTATCATACAGATTGTTAGAGGTACTGGATTTTTAATTCTGTCATTTAAATTTATCCATAGGCTTCAGATGAGACCACAACAGTTGGCATCACTAAAATTCAAGACAAGAGATGTAAGACAGTGAGAGAAAAGTATGTGCCCAAATTGCCAGAGAAGGGAACCTCACAGAAGGAAAAATCAATTTTGACACCCCTTCGGGGAGATTTACTCTCTTACAGTACCGAGTTAGCTGAGAAACCAGTGCTCACCACCATGCTAGGCATCACACGGCACCTGACTAAGCGGCTTCCTTCAAAGTCATCCCAGAAGGCAAAGGTAGAAACCTCAGGGATTGGGGACTCAATATTGAATGTGAAATGTGCAACACAGCCCTTGGAAAAACGAAGTAAAGGTGAGTGTTTTTACTAGTGCATCTTTCTTTAGAATTTCAAAGTTACTGAGTTTCGGTGACTGCCTGGCAATAATTGGGTTGAATTTCATTTGCCTTTGTTTACTGGTCACACAGGTGGATAGTGATATTTCTGATAATTCTGTTTTTAAAAGACAAAAAGACTAGATGAGTTCCTTTCTCACAATTTAAAATTGATCTTTATAAAGCTTTATCTAAAACTTTCCATGGTGCATTTTTTTCCTCTGGTTTTGAAGGAGAGAAACACGGAAAATGAAGAGCAGTAGCAAATTCAAAAGCCATTGAAATGAATTGTTTCATGGAATAAATATGTGTGTGTGTGTGTTTATGGCTGTGTGTAGTACATATTGCTGATGGGTCATCTTTAATCTGGCTTTCTTGTTTGGTTGGTTTTTAAATTATTTGTGATGTTACTGTTGCTGAGAAGGAATTTTGATATTCCAAATTTTATTCTCCATGTAAAAAGGGGATTATTTTAGCTTTTAATCAGATATTTTCTGTCTTGTAGCTAAACCTAAAGTGAATGTGAAGCCATCTGTGGTTAAAGTTGTCTCATCACCCAAATTGGCTCCAAAACGTAAGGCGGTGGAGGTCCACCCTGCTGTCATTGCAGCTGTGAAGCCACTCAACTCCAGCAGTGTCCTGCTGGAAAGCCCAGCCAAAAAAGCAGCTGTGGTAAGAAGTGGATCAACTCAGGGGCGCTTTGGTCTGTGTGATAGGAAAGCCAGAAAGATTCTTTTTTAGCTCTCTCTATTACGTGTAACATCTTCTGTCACTTCCTAAGTATTTTTTTTTAGTTGTTCAGGTAGTTACTATATTTTATATTTACAGCTTAGGGGTTTTGGGGTTTTTTTTTTTAAGCCTAATTATAATATTTTGCTTATTTGTACATTCTATCTTTGGATTATTGATTCTTGGATCGATCCTTAGATTCCTAGTCTTAAAGAATGGTAGACATGATTCTAGTGAAAAAAAGTGAAAGTCGCCCTGTCGTGTCCAACACTTTGCAACCCCATGATTCTAAGAAGGCAGCAAAAAAAAATGAATCTGCTCAAATTTAAAAGTCTGACTTTCCCACTGAGTTACCTTACTCTCACTTTTGTAGGCTATTGTCCCACTTCTCTCTGAGGACAAATCAGTCACTGTGCCTGAGACAGAAAAACCTAGAGACAGGTAATACCTTGCAGTTCTAATTTAACCAACCTTTAGACCACTATTACCATTTTTGTTTTCTAAAGAATAACACTGCTAGATAATTTGAAATATTTACAATTTAGCTACATCTAAGTACATCTGTTAAACTTCAAATTCACTGCAAAAAACCCTGATATTCAGGGTTGCTGTTCTCTTTTGGTGCTATTGTTTGTATTTTGCCTGTATTATTAAAAAAATGTTTTTAAACACCTATCTGAATTCTCCTTTAAAGGGTGAAACTGGTTTATCCCAAATCAGTAAAACAGTTCTTTATGTGTTTTCTCAAAAACAACTCTTCACTAAAATTCTTTGTGTACCTGGGACCAGGTGATCCGACCTGCCAGCCATTGACAAAGGGCAGTTATCTAATAACCTTTGGGGTTTTTTTCTTACAGTTTTGTACTGCCTCCAGCCCAGTCCTCTTCAGAGCCTCCCCCCCCGGAAGTATCTGGCCCTTCCTCATCCCAGATGGCCACAAAAACTCGCCGACTCAGTTCTGCCTCAACAGGAAAGCCCCCACTTTCAATGGAGGATGATTTTGAGAAACTAATATGGGAGATTTCAGGAGGCAAATTAGAAGCTGAGATTGACCTGGATCCTGGGAAGGATGAAGATGACCTTCTGCTTGAGCTGTCAGAAATGATTGATAGCTGAAGGTGGTAGTAGGACATTTAAAGCAAAACAAACAAAAAAACTCACCAAAAAACTGGACTTAGTTTCATCTATTATAACATTTATCCAAAATGATGATTTCTTTAGTCTAGAATTTGCCCCAAATCAGAAGTGTACGTCTGAATTATCCACATGAGTCCTGGATTCCTTGGGGTCAGATTTTTAAATCCCTTGGTAATCATTTTGTCCATTTGATACCATTGTTCAGCATCTTTGAGAAAAAAGTTCTGTCTTACCCCTCTCTCCACAAAAAGACTGAGCGGGAGACCTAAGTGAAAGGGTGCAAGAAAACTTAGTGACTCCTTGAGGTGTTTGTCAGTTTTTACCTTTTTTCCCTTTATTGTATAATTTCTTTTATGTATTGTCTTAATGTACCTATTGTTAACCTGAGTTCGAAAAGGGTGAAGACAGCTGCTACCATTAAGGACCAAATTTCATGCCACCACTAAAAAAAAAAATCCACTCAGTCTGTGTTAAATTGTATGTCTTTTTAAAGGTATTTGGAGACTTCAACTAAGCTTTTAGAAACAGCTGAGCAGCTCAGGAAACCTGTAATTTGGACATAACTTTTTGGACCTGATTTTCATGCTTCTGCTCTGTAAGCCTCTGAAGGGCAATAGCTAATTTATTATTACTGTAATTTTTTAAGGCTTTAAAGTGCCTCAGGGGTCCTCTGAAACTAATTTTCTATTTCTGGGATTCCCTGGATTCTTAAAAAGAGATGGTGACATAATGATTACAGGAATTTATTTTTTAGCAAGAAAGTTGTCCCTTCTCTTCTTTAGTACTTGCTTCCTTACTAGTGTTGTATTATCACAGGGATAAAAATTGGTTAATTTTTTTCATTTCTGATTCTCCTTGCAAACTCCTCTTGCCCAGTATTTATTTGGTGCCCTTTACCCACCTGAGGGGGAAGAACGAGCTCACTCAAGCTGCCATTATTTATCCATGGACTACAGCAGTACCCAGAATTGTACTGTAGCAGGAGTTACCGAGATGCTCTGGGGGTGTATTGTATGCCTTCCGGTTTTCTTCATTTCTGAATTGAGTTTTCTTTTCTTGATGTTGATCTCCTTCATATCACCTCAAGGTTTAGACTTGTGAAGGAGGAACAAGTACGATGGGGATAATAGTCTTGAAAGGAGACATACTGTACATAATCAAAAGGAAGAGGAAAGGACCTGCCCGTTTTGATACTTTGCTGTAGGTGGCCAGTTTTGTTTCTCAAAAGGAAATCTGACCCACCTGTCATGTTGGCTCCTAAGGAACTGCTGTTGTAAGCGGCTCATCAAGAGTTGAACCTCATGTAGCCTTGTTGGGAATATGAAAAGGAAGAAAGCCACAGGACTGCCCATTTCAGTCTTGGGAAGATCTGGATGATTCTACACAAGCAAAAATGACTTGAAATTTATGTATAGATACTTATCTACCAGTCCATCTTCAGCTGACTGAATGTTGTCTAATAGCCCTTCTCCAAAGCAGGGGTGAAATGTTCTGGTTTCACCACAGATTTTCTACTCATTTCATTTTTGGAATCAGCTTGTAGATTCCAGGTCCCTTTTGTATATAACCTTTATTCTTTTGCTTTTAAAAAAAAATTTTGTTTCATATTTAAAGCCTTGTGTTAGTGATTCATGTTCACCATTATTTGAACAGTTTGCCATTACAGCAAGATAAATACTTATTTGTGTTTTAAATAAAACTGGTGTAGGAATGTCTTGATGTTGTGAATTAAGTAGTCATACATCACTTCGGGCTGAGATCTGCCTCAATAGAGGCTCAATTAGAATGTTGTTGAACCTTTGTGTACATGATCCAATCTCACAGATTCTACTTGTCTTTAGAAACCTTTTACAAGGATATGCTGCCAAACTTCCCCACATGTGAGGATTTTTTTCTGACAGTGATGCTTACCCATTATTATTCTAACTCAAGTAATGTCATTAATTCTTTTTAAAAGGGGTTTAGAAGCGATCTCAGGTGGCTTCAATAATTTAGAATTTTCAAGCATGAAAGCATGTATGAAATTTTTAGTTGAGGGAAGTCCAGTTTTTTGTTATGGAAATACACATAAATTTGTTAACCACCAAAGAATATAGGCCTTCCGAGATGGCACAGTGGTAAAGAATCGCCTGCCAGTCAGTGCCTGGGTTGGGAAGATCCCCTGGAATAGGAAGTCACAACCTGCTCCAGTGTTCTGCCTGGAAGATTGAATGGACAGATGAGCCTGCTGGGCCAGCGTCCATAGGGTTGCAGAGACATGACTCAGCACACACACAACATTAATTTTTCCACATAGTCTAAAAGTCTTCCCCAACAAGTTGAATCAACTTTTCACAGAAAGCAAAAGATTGCATATTCAGTTTTGAGTGATGATGGTTTTCAATTTCAACAGGAAAAAGGTCCAAATGTACAATTTGGCAATAGCCAGAGATTTCAGAATAATGTGCAGCTTGTGTGTTTGTGTCAATAAATGATCCCTCAAAGTTCTGGCCTTAACCTCAAATTCCAGCGGTCCTCTCTCATGTGGCCAGAACATAGTTTATGTTCCTCAGGGCCAGTCTGTGGTCAGTGTTTAGATACAGTTTCAGAAATAAAGCTTATTCTCCATACTGATCAAAGTTTTATGATCCTTTTCGAAAATTGTGGCTTCATTTTGCCAGACTGTTTCTGCAGTTCTTTAAAATAAACTAGCTAACGTGTACTGAGATGTACTGAGTACTTCTTACGTGCCTGTGAATTCACGTATCTATTTCGACACTAATCCTAGACTGCATTGGAAGATTACTGCTTTTTATCCCCACTGTAGTGTCAAAATCAGTATTTTCAGATATTACAATAAGAAAGTATATTTTTATGTGCAGTTGGGTTTGATTTGTTGAACCTTTGAAGAACTTGCTTAAATCAGATCTTTGAAAGCTGCTGAATAAATATATGGAAGTATCCACAGGTTATACATCTGACCATATTAATAATTCTCTAAACTTGTTGAATTTTTGAAATAAAGCTACAGGCATCAATGCAAAAATACTTAATATTTTTTTAACATTTTACAATAAAAGGGTCAGAGTATAAAAATGGCCCCAAATAACAGCAATTAAGAATTTATGTTTTTACCCAAATAGGCAAAAGCCCAAGGTGGCTCCATTCTTTTCAGGCTAAAAAAACAAAAAACATGTATTTTTAAAAATAGGAATCACTAAGTGGGCCCATTAGTAAAGTTTGCTTGGATATGACTGGGAAGGTGTTGCTGCATTGGAATCAGTGGGAATGAGCAAATGGTGGGTTAAAACTCAGTAATGCCTGTTCCTGGCTTTTTGTTCTAGATTCTGTGACTGACTTGTCTTCAGATAGGAAGACAACAGCCTGTTAAGATGAAGGGTAAACTCACCCAATGTTGAGAATGCAGAGGTGGAAAAATGCTCCAGTAAAAGATTATTGTAGGACTCCTGGTGGTCCAGTGGTTGAGACTACACACACCATCCGGGAACCATCTATAGATAGCATCATCCATTTAATACTTATACCCACTTCATTCCTGTTACTTTTTCCTTAAAAGTATTTCAGAGCTGGGCTTTGCTTCATAAATTCACTACACACTTTCACTGCAGCAGGCACAGGTTTGATCCCTGGTCAGGGAACTGAGATTCTGCATGCCATGGCCAAAGAAAAATCGACTGTTTGCTGAATAGACATGACTGAGATAAGGCATTGGATGGAGGAAGAGAAGCTTCAAGGGAAAAGAGAAGTGAAATAGAAGGATCCCTTCCCTGGTAGGTGTATTTGTTAATGAGTTCACTTATTTGGCTTGAGAGGTCAAGGAAGATAGTCAAGTTTAGAAAAACTGAGGAAATGTGAAAGAAATACATTGGTATAACTGCCACAGAAGTATTTTAGACTACCCTCCCTTGAAGAGGCTGAAATTAGAACACAGATTCTTACCTCATTAAACACTGCTGGCCGTTAAGGACAGAGAATTTAGGAAGCAAACCCCAGCTTTGAAATACTTTTAAGGAAAAAGTAACAGGAATGAAATGGGTATAAGTATTAAACGGATGATGCTATCCATAGATGGTTCCCAGGTGGTGCAGTGGTAAAGAATCCACCAGCCAGTGCTGGAGATGCAAAAGATGTGTGTTCAATCTCTGGTTCAGGAAGATCCCCTGGAGTAGGAAATGGCAGTATTCTTGCCTGAAAAATTCGACGAACAGAGGAGCCTGGCAGGCTACAGTCCATAGGGATGCAGAGTCAGACACCACTGAGCAGCCGAGCACACAAAAACAAACATCTATAGAGAGGATGATGAGAGATCAGTGAGCTCCAGACTGGTCAGAGCAGGTTTCCTTGCGATATTAGGTCTGGAATTTTGTATAGTTCAGTAAAGGAGATGATTTGGCTGTAAACAAAGCCAAAAATTTGAGCGGCTAATGTTTGTTTTTAATGATCTCTGATCATCCCATTGGTAGTCTCAGAGTCTGTCTTGTCTTATTCTTGCTCAGATTGCTGACAGCTGTTCCTGGCCAGAGAATAAACTTTTTTTTTTTTTTTTTAAAGGATCTATTTTAAATGTGAATTGGAGTCACTGCTCATAAAATCCTCATGTGCCTTCCTCTTCCCTCCAAAATTAAACTCAAGTGCCTTAGCACAGCATGCAAGGCCCTGTTGTACAAGCCTCTTCCATCACTCACCCTTCACTCTCTACACGTGTAAAACTACTGGCAGTTGACTTCCCTTGTACACTAATCTCACTGTTTGCCTTTGTTAATGCTGTCTTCTCTTTTCTCATCTTTTTTTCTGCTAACTCCTACATACTATACGACTCGCGGATTACCTCTCCCTATACCCTGCTCTCCCTCTCCCAAACTGGGGTCTGGTGCCTGTCTTCTAGGCACTTACTTTGTTTAATCTTCATTGTTTTAAAAGTACCTGTCCATCTTCCTCAGCAGAATATGCACTGCTTCAGATAGAGGCTCTTACTAACCTATATATTCTCAGCACCCAGTACCGATCTGGCTCTGAGAAGAATGCCACAGCCTGGGTGGCTTAAACAACAGAAAGGTATTTTCTCACAGTTCTGTAGGCTAGAATCCCACTATCATGGTGTTGGCTAGTTTGGTTTCTTCTGAGGCCTTTCTCTCTGGCTTGCAGATGGTCCCCTTCTCACTGTGTCCTCATATGAGGCATAGTCTTCCCTCTATGCCCATGTCTGTGGCTTTTATTTATACTTATTTATGGCTGTGCTGGATCCTCGTTGCTGAGTGTGGGTGTTCTCTAGGTTCAGCAAGCAGGGGCCACTCTGCAGTCGTACGAGGGCTTCTTGCCGTGGCTTCTGTTGCTGCAGAGCTTTGGCTCTAGAGCCCATGGGCTTCAGTAGTTGGGGCACATGGTCTTAGCTGCCCCATGACATGTGGAGTCTTCCCAACCCAGAGATCAGACCCCAGTCCCCTGCATTGGCAGGTGGATTCTTAACCACTGGACCACGAGGGAAGTCCCACGTGTCTGTTTCACTCTCTGTAGGAGGACAGTAGCGACCTTGGATTAGGGCCCACCCATGGGTGTGTGCATACGCACTCAGTCATGTCCGACTCTTTGCAACCCCATGGCTCATCTGTCCATGGAATTTTCCAGGGAAGAATATTGGAGCAGTTTACCATTTCCTTCTCGGGGGGATCTTCCCAATCCAGGGCTCAAACCCACAACTCCTGAATCTCCTGTACTGGTAGATGAGTTCTTTAACAGCTGAGCCACCAGAAAAGCCCACCCATGTAACCTCATATACCTGAATTTCCACTTTAAGGACCTATTTCTAAGTAGTCACATTCTAGAGGTACTGGGCATAGCTTCAATACATGAATTTTGAGGGCCACACTTCAGGTCATAACAGAAAGCATTCAATAAATACTGCTGAATGAATGAAAACGTTCTTGACCCATTTCAGGGGCTATTGATCTTTGCTAGACTGCCCCTATCTCTTCCCAACCCCATTCTTTGTCATGCTTCATTCAGCAAGCTGTGAGTCTTCTGGTTGAGATGCAAGAACTTTAAACTGAGAGAAAGGATATTCTTTTTTTTTCTAACTTTATGTCTCTGTGGGCCAGTTGATTTGCAGATAACTGGAAACTTCAGATTTTACAAGAACATCATGACTAGTTGGAACACACAAAAGGAAACAAATGTGCCATAGTACTTTTCACTGATAAGTTCATTGAACCAGTGATAAATTCATTCACAAGTTTCAAAATTCAAAATTTTAAACAGCAAAAGTCCTCCCTGCTCCTGACCCAGCTCCCCGCTTCCCCAAGACCAGTTCTGTTTCTCAGGTATTCTAGAGAGATTTTAGGTTCATATAAGCAAATATATTTCTCTCTAATATTATATATAAAACATATCATCTTGCTTTTTATTATATCATGAACAGGCTTAAATTATGAATTACCAATTGATGACAAATCCTGTTTCACCTATACCCATAGCAGCTATCCACCCCCTGTTCTGGCCCCCAGGACTAGGGCTAGAGTTAGGTGAGCAGAGTGGGCATAATTTAAGGGAGCGCTCACTCTCAGAGTTGTGCTTGCGCATGCAAGTGAGATGACTTAAATTTTGCTCCTTAGGCTTGCCCCATCTGAGATCCAGCTTTGCTGGCTCTGCTAAATTATTTTGAAGTAAACCTCAGATACATCATAGCTTACTTTTTATCTTACTGTATATTAGATATCTTTTCATTTGAGGACACAAAGATCTTCAATTTTTACTATAATTGCATACATAGTATTACGTTCTATGAACATGCAATAATTGAGCTAATTCCTATTGATAGACATTTAGGTTGTTTCCCATCTTGGTATTTTAAACAATGCTGCAATGATTATATCACATATGTAAGTTTATTTGTATGATTAAATATCTAGAAATGGAGCTTAATAATTTATATT
Source organism: Bos mutus (assembly GCF_027580195.1). Classification (NCBI taxonomy): domain Eukaryota; kingdom Metazoa; phylum Chordata; class Mammalia; order Artiodactyla; family Bovidae; genus Bos; species Bos mutus. The sequence goes on from NC_091632.1 coordinate 1,056,357, forward strand.
GCCACCACTTTTTGATCTTGGCCAGCCTAGTCAGGGAAAACGACTTCTTGGTAGTTTAGTTTGCATTTCTTTTCTAATGAGTGAAGTTGAACCTCTTTTCATATGTTTGAAGAAATTTGTATTTCCTTTGCTAAAATTGCCAATTTTTATTTTGGGTCTTTGTATCAGATGAGAAATGGCTGCAAATTCTTTAATGCACTTCTTTAAAGTGGGCTTTAGGGACGTCCCTGGTGGTCCAGTGGCCAAGACTCCCAGCTGCCAATGCAGGGGGCCTGGGTTCAATCCCTGGTCAGGGAACTAGATCCTGCATGCCACAGCTAAGACTGGCACAGCCAAAAAAAAAGAGAGAAAGATGGACTCTGTTTTTCCAGCCCTTGAATCTGGCCTGGGGGTGAACATTATATTAGTTCTCGACCTGGCTTTTCAGGGTACCGTTAGCTTCAGTCTTGGCTTCTCGGAGCCTTGAGCCCCCATATAATAAAGCATACCTCACGGCCAGAGAGATCATGTGGTGAGGCCCCAAGGCTACATAGACATGGAGGCTGATTCAGGTGGGGCCAGTCTTCCAAATACACATGCCAAATCCTTAGATACACCTTCTGAAGCAGAAAAATCACCCAGCTGAGCCCTATTCAAACTCTTGACCCACTAAGGTCACAAATTTTTTTTTAAAAAGGCTGTTTTGAAACATGTGAAATGTCATGTATGAAACGAGATGCCAGTCCAGGTTCAATGCACGATGCTGGATGCTTGGGGCTGGTGCACTGGGACGACCCAGAGGGATGGTATGGGGAGGGAGGAGGGAGGAGGGTTCAGGATGGGGAACACATGTATAATTTTTTTAAATTAAAATTGAAAAAAAAAAAAAAAAAAAGAAAAGAAAAAGGCTGTTTTAAGCCATTAACCTTCGTAACATTTCTTACACAGTAATTTTTTTTTATGTATTAGTAAAATTACCCATTTGTTTGATGTAGTATAAACATACTTTTCCCAGATCTTCTCATTTTGCTTATTTTGATAGCTTTTTATTCATGGAAAACTATATAATTTTTATATAATTGAATGTATTACTTTTCTTTTCAAAACCAATTAGAGCATACAAATGAGTAAAATACAAATTTTCAGAACAAGAGAGATGAACTATCTATGATTAAACTAGATGAACTACAAAGAAATTAAAACCAAAGAAAACTAATGCCTGTGTACTCAGTCGTATCCAACTCTCTGCAACCCCATGGACTAGCCCACTAGCGCCTCTGTCCATGGGACTTTCCAGGCAAGAATACTGGAGTGGGTTGCCATTTCCTTCTCCAGGGAATCTTCCCCACCCAGGGATTGAATCTGAATCTCCTGCATTGCAGGCAGATTCCAGGGAAACAAAACTAAAAATTTCTCAAAGACTCAAAATTTGAACAAATAGCCACCGTGTACTTAGATTTAAAAAAATTAATTCTAAGTTGTTCTGGGTTTTATATAATCACAGTAAAAATACCAACAGGACTTTTTAAAATTAGGTAAGTTTATCCTAAAGTTTTAAGGAAAAACAAAAATAACTGGAAAAATTCTATGAACTTTTTGTCCTGCCAAATAAAAATAACAATGATACTAGTCTAAATAGACACTAAGATCAACTGAAAAAAATATAAACTCTATACATAAAAACACATACCTACACACACACACTTGATATACTGTAAATGTGGCATTTAAAATTGAATGAGGAACAAAGGGTTATTTTATTTTGTTTGTAATAGTGATGGACAAGTGGATAGCCACCTAGAAACTTTAAAGTTGTATCAGTTCTAGGATATACTGGTATAAATTCTAAATGGATCAAAGATTTAAATGGAAAATGGCAAAATCACTGAGAAAAAGTAAATCTCTTCTCATGGGTTATATGAGTCAACTGACTGGTTGTAAAGATCAATCCTTAAAAGTTAGGAATCGTGCCTTCAGAAATAGGAAAATGTAAAAACAAGTAGCTAAGCATTTCTGCATCTGAGATCAGACAGGTATACTGGTGTGTTCTATTCACACTGTCTTCAAATTCAGCAAATCTCAACTTTTCCATGTGTTTTCTAGGTCCTTTTAAAAAATGACTTTCATGTCCTTTGATCTCACATTTTTATGAGGTTGTTATTACTATTATCCTCTTTAAACAGAAGATCTTAAAACTGAGCCAGGACTCTGTGGGGCCTTCCAGGTGACAGACCCCTTTGTATCCCTTTCCTCTTATTTATAGAAAAGCTTTAACCTCCTAGGCCTTCCCTGAGTGTCTAAGAGTAAATTTAATTAGAGAAGTGAGAAAATGCAGAAACAAAGGAAAACAGTCAAACAAGACAAAATAATGATAGTTTAGCCATGAAACAGAGTCAAGGGCTATAGATAATATCCTGAGCCATATCTTTGAGTTGTTTTGCAGGTACTAAAACTGCTAACTACCTCGTGACCATGAACACATAGCCTTCAGACTGGCTGGGGCCTGAAGATTTTAATACTGACCCCTGTGACCTCAGCTGGTTACCTAACCACCCAGTGAGAGAACTGTGCATGAGCTGACCATGTAGCCTCAACCTTCTCCCTTACTTTGTCTTTAAAGATCCTCTCGTAAAAGTCACCGGGGAGTTTGGGTCTGTTGACGGCGAGCTGCCTGTTCCCCTGGCTGTCCTTCACCACGAACCAGTGTCAACAGCTTGGCTTTACTGCTCCTCCTCGGAGCAGACCCAAGTTTGGTTTGGTAACAATCTCAGTTAAACAAGTTACGATTCTGCTACTTGCAGAAGTGTGTCTAAGTGGTGTCTAAGTGGTGTCCCCTTGGACGAGTCCCTTCAACTCTGAGTTTCAGTTTCCTCATCTATAAAATGGATATTCCAGTTAAAGGAAATTTCTGCCAGCCCGCAGCCCAAGTCCGACCCCTCCCCTCCAGTTGTGTTACCCAGGAAAGGATATGTTGGAAGGCTGAGACCTTAATGTGTACACACGTACACTACTTCTTCATTGGATCTTTAACGCCATGAGGAAGGAACATTTTTATCTCCATTTTGTTAATAACTTAAGCCAAGACAGGGCAAGGGTGAGTAACATTCTTGGTCACACACTATAAACGTGCAGGATTTGAGCCTAGAAATCAGGTTTTAGGGTTTTCATTCAACATTGATCCTCCGCTGCCACCTAACAAATAGCTCTCCAAAAAGCTGATGAGAGTGGAATCAGTTACTGGAGTAACCACAGCACCCGGCTTTGAAATCATATCGTCTGTGGCCCAAAGTGTCAGCTGCGGGAGCCCTGAGTTCGGGCTTCTTGGCGGCCCTACCCTGTCCCCCATGACGCAGCTGTTAAGCCTAAATCCCAGAGGAGCAAGCGTTAGAAAAACCTCTGAAGCACACCATTTCAGAGGAGGTAACGCAAAAAAGCAAAATGGCTGTCTGGGGAGGCCTTACAAATAGCTGTGAAAAGAAGAGAAGCGAAAATCAAAGGAGAAAAGGAAAGATATAAACATCTGAATGCAGAGTTCCAAAGAATAGCAAGAAGAGATAAGAAAGCCTTCTTCAGCGATCAATGCAAAGAAATAGAGGACACAACAGAATGGGAAAGACTAGAGATCTCTTCAAGAAAATCAGAGATACCAAAGGAATATTTCATGCAAAGATGAGCTCAATAAAGGACAGAAATGGTATGGACCTAACAGAAGCACAAGATATTAAAGAGAGATGGCAAGAATACACAGAAGAACTGTACAAAAAGGATCTTCACGACCCAGATAATCACGATGGTGTGATCACTGACCTAGAGCCAGACATCCTGGAATGTGAAGTCAAGTGGGCCTTAGAAAGCATCACTATGAACAAAGCTAGTGGAGGAGATGGAATTCCAGTTGAGCTATTCCAAATCCTGAAAGATGATGCTGTGAAAGTGCTGCACTCAATATGCCAGCAAATTTGGAAAACTCAGCAGTGGCCACAGGACTGGAAAAGGTCCATTTTCATTCCAATCCCAAATAAAGGCAATGCCAAAGAATGCCCAAACTACCGCACAATTGCACTCACCTCACACGCTAGTAAAGTAATGCTCAAAATTCTCCAAGCCAGGCTTCAGCAACATGTGAACCGTGAACTTCCTGATGTTCAAGCTGGTTTTAGGAAAGGCAGAGGAACCAGAGATCAAATTGCCAACATCCGGGGATCATGGAAAAAGCAAGAGAGTTCCAGAAAAACATCTATTTCTGCTTTATTGACTATGCCAAAGCCTTTGACTGTGTGCATCACAAGAAACTGTGGAAAATTCTGAAAGAGATGGGAATACCAGACCACCTGATCTGCCTCTTGAGAAATTTGTATGCAGGTCAGGAAGCAACAGTTAAAACTGGACATGGAACAACAGACTGGTTCCAAATAGGAAAAGGAGTACGTCAAGGCTGTATATTGTCACCCTGTTTATTTAACTTATATGCAGAGTATATCATGAGAAACGCTAGACTGAAAGAAACACAAGCTGGAATCAAGATTGCCAGGAGAAATATCAATAACCTCAGATACGCAGATGACACCACCCTTATGGCACAAAGTGAAGAGGAACTCAAAAGCCTCTTGATGAAAGAGAAAGTGGAGAGTGAAAAAGTTGGCTTAAAGCTCAACATTCAGAAAACGAAGATCATGGCATCCAGTCCCACCACTTCATGGGAAATAGACGGGGAAACAGTGTCAGACTTTATTTTTCTGGGCTCCAAAATCACTACAGATGGTGACTGTAGCCATGAAATTAAAAGACGCTTACTCCTTGGAAGTAAAGTTATGACCAACCTAGATAGCATATTCAAAAGCAGAGACATTACTTTGCCAACAAAGGTTCGTCTAGTCAAGGCTATGGTTTTTCCTGTGATCATGTATGGATGTGAGAGTTGGACTGTGAAGAAGGCTGAGCGCCGAAGAAATGAGGCTTTTGAACTGTGGTATTGGAGAAGACTCTTGAGAGTCCCTTGGACTGCAAGGAGATCCAACCAGTCCATTCTGAAGATCAGCCCTGGGATTTCTCTGGAAGGAATGATGCTAAAGCTGAAATTCCAGTACTTTGGCCACCTCATGCGAAGAGTTGACTCATTGGAAAAGACTCTGATGCTGGGAGGGATTGGGGGCAGCAGGAGAAGGGGACGACAGAGGATGAGATGGCTGGATGGCATCACTGACTCGATGGACGTGAGTCTGAGTGAACTCCGGGAGTTGGTGATGGACAGGGAGGCCTGACGTGCTGCGATTCATGGGGTCGCAAAGAGTCGGACACGACTGAGCGACTGATCTGATCTGATCTGAACGCGGGGGAACGATCCGGCTCATAAAACCGACTCAAAAGCGAAGTCGCGATGGGCAGCCGCGGTCGCCGCACAATCGAAGCCGCGCTCCCCCTCCAACTTCCCTCCAGGTGGCGCTGCAGGACCAACCCGCCTTCCGAAACGGAGTCGCCGCCGTGCGGCCTCCCCGGGATGCTCTGGAGCACCGAAATAACCGACTCCTGTGGCTAGAGAGGTATTTCCCAGGAACCGCCCACGTCGCCGCCTGAGCATCACGCACTTCCGCTTCCGGCTCGTTGTTCCGGAAGTTGCTTTCTGAGAGAGAGTGTGGAGCATTGTGGTGCTTGTGAGCTTCCAGCATGGCGTACCGGGGCCAGGGCCAGAAGGTGCAGAAGGTGATGGTGCAGCCCATCGTATCCTGCTCGATGCGTGAGCAGTAGGAGCTTTGGGCCGGGAAATGAGGGGCGAAGGAGGAGACGGGGTAGGCCCGAGGGAGCGGAGTGCGGCCGCTTATCCCATGAGCCCCTGGGGCGGCCGAGGCTAGGAGAAAGCGCGGGGAGTTGAAGAACCAGTTATGGGCGGGAGGTAGGCTCGGGCAGACCCTGCGTTGGAGAATGCGGTAGTGGTGGGGTGAGCGGGGAAGACGACTTTAATTATATACTGACTGAAAGCGGGTGTTACTGCTTTCCACCGGGAGGGAGACCTCGGCGCGGAAGAAACTCCAGGAAGATGAGAGTGGGAGCTATTCCTTTATAGTATTTAGTGATGTCCTAATGGGTGTTTGGACTTACCAGGTGGCTCAGAATCCTTCTGCCGATGCGGGAGACGGGATTTTTGATCCCAGAGTGGGGAAGATCCCATGGAGAAGGAAGTGGCAGCCCACCCCAGACTTCTTGCCTGAAAAGTCCCATGGACAGAGGAACCTGGGGGGCTACAGTCCATGGGGTCACAAGAGTGGGACAGGACCTAGCGACTGAACAGCAACAGTGGGTACCTAGTTGGGCACTTTCTTTGCCTAGGCACAGAGTTCGCGTTCAGAAAAATGAGATGCGGGTAGATTTAACGAGTTCCAGGAAGCAGAGTCTATGCTTTGCGTGTGGTTTTTTTTTTTTTTTCCTTAACTCCTGCTGCAGAATCTCATCTTCAGATACTTGCAAAATGTAAGTTGTTGTCTGTTTTGTTATTTTTAAGTTAAAGGTGAATTTATTTGGCTGTTTGTATCATTCTGTCTGATCATTGTTCTAGAGCCAAAAAATGAAACTGGAGATTGGGAGGGCACTTGAGGAGAAGGAGTGCCAGGAAAGCTCTAATGTGACAAAATGGTATGTAGCCATGCCATGAGCTTCCCTGGTGGCTCAGACGGGAAAGAATCTTCCTGCAATGCAGGAGACCCAGCTTGGATTCCTGGGTGGGGAAGATCCCCTGAATGGCAACGCACTCCAGCATCCTTACCTGGAGAATTCCATGGATAGAAGAGCCTGGAAAGCTACAGTCCATGGGGTCTCAAAGAGTTGGTCATGACTGAGCCCCTAACACAGCCATGCCAACTCCAAGCATGCAAAGAACTGTGTTGTTACTACTTTGCAAGACCAAAATTACTAATTTCGAAAAGTAATTACTGGCTGACATGATAGCGGCACTTGGGTATTGGTACTTTCCTTGGGATTATGGCAAGAACATTGGAACCTTTCCATGGCACCTCAGGATGAGACACTGGAAGAAAATTTCAGTCAGCTTTTACTAGGTCATAAGGTGGTGTGCTAAGCACTTTGGGAGGTGGAGACACACTTATCGATAGAAAAGACACTGGAAAAGGAAGATTGGAGGGATAGGTTCAGAGGATTTAGTGAACCCTTTCACTAAACCCTTTCACTCCCTTTCCTTTGGAGGGATTTTTATCAACTCAAAATTTGACCTGGCAGAGCAGAGTATTTATCCCTGAAGGAAAATGTGTTTCCTGTGGTTCTGACAAATTTTAGTATGTGACAACTACTCAGCCATTAAAAAGAATACATTTGAATCAGTTCTAATGAGGTGGATGAAACTGGAGCCTATTATACAGAGTGAAGTAAGCCAGAAGGAAAAACACCAATACAGTATACTAACGCATATATATGGAATTTAGAAAGATGGTAACGATAACCCTGTATACGAGACAGCAAAAGAGACACTGATGTATAGAACAGGCTTATGGACTCTGTGGGAGAGGGAGAGGGTGGGAAGATTTGGGAGAATGGCATTGAAACATGTGAAATGTCATGTATGAAACGAGATGCCAGTCCAGGTTCAATGCACGATGCTGGATGCTTGGGGCTGGTGCACTGGGACGACCCAGAGGGATGGTATGGGGAGGGAGGAGGGAGGAGGGTTCAGGATGGGGAACACATGTTTTAAAATTATTAAATTTAAGAATTAAAAAAAAAGAAAAGAAAAGCATTAATTTCGAGCTGTTGTAATTTTTAATCACAGGAGTTGAGGGTCTCACTCCTGGTTATTAGGGCTTCCCAGGTGGCACTAGTAGTAAAGAACCTGCCTGCCAGCGCAGGAGATGAGAAGAGATTCGGGTTCCGTCCCTGGGTCAGGATGATCCCCTGGAGGAGGGCATGGCAACGCACTCCAGTGTTCTTGCTTGGAGGCTCCATCCCTTGGATAGAGGAGGCAGGCTACAGCCCATGGGATTGCAAAGAGTCGGACACAACTTACGCGTTCCTGGTTATTAGGTGTGAGACGTGGAAAACTGAGACGCTAGAGAAGACTGTCTTGCAGCTGGAGTTTGCTCTGGTAGATAAGAAAGAAGCCCCTTTTGCTATCTTGTCACATTTTCACTCTAAATGTACAGAGACTATAAGCAACAGAAATATGATTGAGTCTCAAAAACACAGGAATATTATTAGTTCCAGTGTAGCATTTATTAAGTGAGAATGTTTCATGTTAAGTAACTTGTCTTGGCTTTTATTTGTCAAAGTTTTTTAGGAGCCGTATTTGTCTGTTTGACCAAAATGGTTGGATTTTGTTCACTTAGTTCTTAACATTTCTGTTTTTCTGATTATTTCAGAGATCGCGGATTCAGGTGTGGCTTTATGAGCAAGTGAATATGCGGATAGAGGGCTGTATCATTGTAAGTCATGATATTTTACCTCAGAGCATGTTGTTCAAAGAAAAAAATTTCCTAAAAGATGGCCAACAGAGCAATATACAAAAAAATCAAAGACCCAACCCACGGAAAGTCCTTCAGGACTCACTGTCCTTGTCTCATTGTTCTACTTAATAGGGATTAGGTAATTCACAAAAGAGAGGGAAAATTAATTTTATAAAATATTTAAACAATGGTATTAGTCTTTAAAGGAGGGATCATAAATAAAATGAGGAGGGAGAAAGATGAGAATTCTTGGTTAGTGATACCTGAATAGAACTGGATGTCCAAGGTAGCAGAGTAATTTAAATAATGTTTTAAAGAAAGAAAATATGGGTGGAAGTGTTATACTAAGAGTCTGGTATTTCTTTGAGACAGTGTAGTAGATTCCGTCGGTAATCTCCCCTTCCCCTGTTTGTTAGTTGAAAAAACAAGCTCGGTGGTTGGTAGTGATAGTGTATTTGTGGGAACATGGGAAAATTAATATATGTACGCACACTGTACTGAGTAGGTTATAAAAGATGTGAATGATGACTTTTTGGCATAGTTAATGAAGTCTAAAGTCCCCAAAGTTCCAGAAGTAATTTGAAGTACATTCCCTCTTTTGTCGTTATTTAAAAAGAGACTTAGGGAGTTTCCTAGTGGCAAAGTAGTTACGATATCAGGCTTTCAATACTGTGGCCTGGGTTCAATTCCTGGTTGGGGAACTAAGATCCTGCAAGCTGTGTGGGGCACTCCCCCTCCCAAAAAAAAAAGGAAGGAGAGGCTTGAGATGTGGTGTTTCAGCTGGAAGATCAGTGGAGAGATAAATTTCTGAACTTGGTGTTTTTATATATTGCCATATTAATTTAGAACGGTTTGGATATGATTTTACATGAAGATGACAGTCAATTGACTTATTTTTCTAGGGTTTTGATGAGTATATGAACCTCGTATTAGATGACGCAGAAGAGATTCATTCTAAAACAAAGTCAAGAAAACAACTGGGTAAGAATATAGATGGCCTCAAAGAATTATAGAAATTTTTATTCACTTGCAGAATTGAATGAATTGCAACTCATTTCATGTTTAAATTTAGTTTGTATATGAGAAATTATTTGGGAGAGTAGTGTATTCTTAATCATCTTTTGCCACTTATTGTTTATCTCACTCCATTTCTACTTCTGTCTCTCCAGTTGGGAGCTTTCACCAAGGTTACCAAAGACTAATGGTGTTAAATCTAATGGTCCCCATTTTATTGAGCTCTAAATGGCATTTGGCTCTGTGATACTATAGTCAGCTTTTCACTTTTCATTACTAGTTGTTCCTTTTTGAGACTTCTATATATTCATTCTTTAGGACCCAGCCATTAAATGTTTGAGTTGCTTAAGTCTTGGTTCTCAGTCCTCCTGTCACTCAATATTATTTCCTAGGTACTCAAGACTACACTAACAGTTATATTTATATGTTGACTTGCAAATGTACATTTGTAGCTCTAGACCTCTCTCAGCCTCTTCAGTATTTCTACTTGGATGTCTCAAAGGCTCCTCAAAATTAGCATATCAGAATCAAACTCAGTTCCAATGCCTGACACACTATTTAGAGCTATATTAGTGTTTCCTGCCGTAGTAAATGGGACCAGTTCTATTCAGTTTACTAATAAATTTCTCTGCAACTCCAATTTGCTCTGCAGACTCCAGTCATCTTTTTAAAACACTGGCCTGAATTCGTTATCTCTTTGCTTGAAATCCTTTGGTGGCTTCCTGTTGCTCATAGGATAAGAAAATCTTTAATATATCCTTCAAAGTCCTTCATGATCTGGCTTTACCTCCCTCTGCTCATTTTGTATCACTCTGTACTTCATTTTCTGAGGACCATCCACACTTCTTTCAATTCTTGGAATCTGCACATTTGTCTCATCATAAATTTTTGTGTGTGCTGTCCCCTGTGTCTTTGAGACTCAGGTCAGATACCACTTCCTGCCAGGGTTAGGTGGTGTTTTGCCTGGGGTGGGGATGGAGGGAGGGTATGCTGTGCTGCATTTGTAGTAAAACATTCATTATCGGGGTTGTTAATGTCTGCCACTGGACCACATGCTCCACTAGTGCATGAGTCCTCTCTGTTTTGCTCCCTAATGTACTTAGTGCATGCCACATAGTAGAAATTTTAAAATATTTGAATAGTGAAGTCAGTTTCTTGACCCATGTTCTTTAGGATTTATGGCTTCCTCAAGGCTTAAATAATTTCTGTTAAAATTGCATTAAGTTGAGGTTTATTTAGGCATTTTGTCTTTAACTGTTTAATGCCCCAATTGACAGCTCACTAGTATTTTTAAAAGTGGTAGTTTTCAAGTGCCTCTTTTTTCCAGTCCCTGAGAATTCTCTTGAGCCTTATCTTAGCTGTGTGCAAAGTAGATTCTGGGAGTGGTATAATGTTTTGCTTAGCTTCTTCCTGCCTAGGCTTTTTGAAAACCTGGATTTTTCAAATATAAACGTGTCTTATCAGGAAGTGCAAGCTCACCTTACTGACATTATTTATAAATTATTTGCAAAGTATTGATTGCTCATGGTAATATCAACTCTGTAAAACAGGTTTAATATTACTTCTTGTGGAATTGCTGATGGTGTTGATTAACATTTCTCAAAGTGTTCTATTGAACACCAATATTCCTGCAGATATTTATAGATATTTCTCAGGAAGAGTGCCCTTTGCTCAAACAGATTTAGACAGTGTTAGGTAAAACTTAAACAAGTTTGTATATCACAGAATGAAATCCTTATTAAGAACTCTTAAGAATGAGGTTATAGTATGCTGCTGCTAAGTCGTTTCAGTCGTGTCTGACTCTGTGCGACCCCATAGATGGCAGCCCACCAGGCTCCACTGACCCTGGGATTCTCCAGGCGAGAACACCGGAGTGGGTTGCCATTGCCTTCTCCAATGCATGGAAGTGAAAAGTGAAAGTGAAGTCGCTCAGTCGTGTCAGACTTTTCGCGACCCCATGGACTGCAGCCTCCCAGGCTCCTCCATCCATGGGATTTTCCAGGCAAGAGTACTGGAGTGGGTTGCCATTGCCTTCTCTGTATAGTATGCTGCAGTTCCTAAAAAATTCATTTCTCAGCTTCTGCAAAATCAGCTTTAGGAAATGTTGGGATAGTTCACTTAGTCTGCAGACACTGTACTTTTCATAAAGTAACATTTCTCTGCCTTCATTAGGTTATTGTTGGAAAAGTGCGTATGGTCTGATATGCACAGCCTTTCAAACATTGGAACATGTCACATAATTTCACAGACGAGAAAGCATTTTTAGAATCACTCAAGAACGATCTAAAATTCTGAAGCTAAAAGTTACAGTTTTCTGAGTGACTATTAATGGCTTATTTTTTTTTTTTTTAATTTTGTGTTGCAGGTCGGATCATGCTAAAAGGAGATAACATTACTCTGCTCCAAAGTGTCTCCAACTAGAAGTGACAGATGAAGTGAGAAATTGTTTGGCAATACCGTTGGTTTTTTTAGGTGTCCTTTGTTAGAGATGTAGTTCTAAAACATGTATTCATATTGTTCTGCTCACCCTTATGTTATTACCAGATGACAATAAATGCTGTGGGACTGTTTTTATCAAAATATTTACCTTATTTTTTCTATCCAGTTATAGAGTTTTTACACAATGTCACCGTTAGCTGTTAGTGTTTATTTTAAAGTTTTCTGAGGGATGGCACTTGCCCTGAACATTTCTGTGAAAAACATTCTGTTTTTCACAGAACTGGGATTTGTAGATCCTTAAGGCAAAGACTAGGAATTCTGCCTGATGTGACTTCTGATACTGGGTGGTGTAGCAGGGGAGCGTTCACAAAAGTAAAGATTATGGTGCTAATATATGTTTTCATCATCAGTTCTAATTCTGGAAGCTGGGACACCAGGGCTTCTAGCCACATTATGTTGAGAACATTATAAGGGCTCAGTATCTGCTTAGCACTCTGTTAGAGTTACTGTGTGAGGTCTTTGTGTATTTTATCACTAAGATCAGAATGTGAGGAATATTTGGATATAGACATAGAATGAAGGTTTTAATTAAAAAGGAGTTCTGTTAAGAGTTAACCAGAGGGAGACTTTGTGAGATTGGTAATCTGAAAAAGACCCACAGGAAACACTGGTTAACTGTTAACTACTGTTAAGCAGAATAATAGAATGTTAGTTGAAGAAACACCTCTTATCTCCAAGGATTTTGGTTCCTCCCCCAGTAATTGCTTATTTCCTAATTAAATTATGTCATTAGTTCTCGCTTCCCCCAATATATCAGGGTTGTTCTGATTAGAATTCTAATAACCATATTAAATGGTTATTGAATATCTGCTATTAATTGAATACATATGTGAAACAGACTGACAAACATAGCCTCAATACCAGGTACTAAGTATTATTTAAGTTGAATCTTGAAAGATGAATAAGACCTGCCTTAAATTCTGATAATGGGCAGTGTTACTAAGGGTAGCTGAGGAAGAACCAGAAAGTCCAGTTCTTGTTTTTCCAAGTGCCTGTGAGGGTGATACAGAACTTTTCTTTAAACTGAGTAAAAGAATCACTTTGTGAGGTAGAGAAGATTTGTAGGTGAGCGTAGAAATCAGTCCAACTTAGAACTTGGCATTTTAGGTGTCCCACTCTATTTAAAGTTGTGCCTTTTTGGTCATGTTTTCTAAATAAAGGGCTGGTTTAGCTCTTTTAACATGTCTTAAGTTGGAAATTCAATTGAACCTGCTATAGCATGCAAAGAAAACCTCAAGCAGCAGAGGGAGTTGCAGCCCTGAGACTGCTTCAGCCTTTCTGGTGAAAAGCTTTTTGAGAGCAGAGCAAAGACCTCCCTGCAGCTTTCTTGGCACCAAAATAGCTGAGAAGAAGGATAAAAGCTGGAGCAACATAATCCCTAAGAAAACCCGCTGGCTGCTTTTTCTTTTCCCCATGCTGCCTTTCTGACCTGCCCACCCTATGTAAGCAAAGCTGTTCCTGCTGTGGGTCATTCTGAGTGGCTCAAGACATGGAAGTGTCTATTTTTGACAGAGCAAATGATGATAGTGAGAAATAAAGGTACAGTGAACTTAAAATTGAGCTCTGTATTTAGAGATCCCTGCTTGCTTTCCTGCTGTACTGGAGCCTGTGGTGTTTGCTTTTTAAGTGGCACTTTTCCACAATCTGTAGATCTTTTCTTCCAACCAGAATTTGTATTATAGAAGGCATTGCTCTCTGCTTCATTAAGGTTATTCGTATGTGCTGCTGGGAATCTGTTCTTGACAGCTCTTGGTATTTGAGCAGTTATTTTTCTGAAATGGTTGGTTTCTGAAGGGGTCTTGCTAACCACTCAGTAACTCTCATAATATTGTTGAAGTGAAGGATGGGAGGACAATAGCCTCTGAGACAGTAAGTGCTGATTCAGGCCTGGCGTTCGTAGTAAGCAGGGGGAAAGAAGGGTCAGAATAGTTGGAAAACACTGGAATTCTGTATATGCAGGCACCAGCTGTTCTTGAGTCACATTTGTCAGTTTCAGGATTAGAGAGTGGGTCTCTAATTTAGACTAAGGCATTACTGCCCAGGAAATAACAACAGGCATTTGCCTAATAGCACCATCTCCTGTTATTGGTTGATCCAGGATCTTTGTCCTTATTAATTATTCCTTAATTTATTATTCCTATTAGAACTAATCATAACCACATAGGAAAAAAAACACATCCAGTGAAATTTTTAAAACTTCAGACTACACGGAAAGATGTAGAGCAGAGAACAAATCCCCCCTTTCCCCATCAATGTTCTCCATGAAAAACCACGGTTAGGAGTTGGATGCCTTCTGAGCTCTTTTTTAATATGTATAGCTTGGTTTCTCATTTTGGTATTTGTACTTTAAAATTTCTTTTAATTAAAAATTTTAACTTTGGTAAAATATACACATATAATATTTGCTATCTTAACCATTTTAAAGTGTACAGCTCAGTAATGTTAAGTATATTCACATTGTTACACAGTCAATATTTGGAACTTTTTTATCTTACAAAAATCAAAACTGGACCCATTAAACAATAACTTGTCACCCCTCCCTCCCCTGAGCCCCTAGTGACCATCATCCTTTCTGTTTCTGAGTTTGATTAGGTACCTCATATAAATAGAGCGTGTAGAATGTGTCAGGATTTCCTTTCTTTCTAAGGATGAATGGTATTGCGTGTATGTATACCATATTTTGCTTATACGTTTAACTGGCAGTAGGCATTTGGGTTGCTTCCACTCTTTTACTTTTGTAAATTATGCTGCTGTGCATCTTTGAGACTCCACTTTCAGTTCTTCTGAGCATATGCTTACAATTTTTTTTGAGGAACCATCAAACTATTTTCCACAGCATCTTCACCATTTTACTTTCTCATAAGTAGTGCACAGAGGATTCAATTTCTTCACTTCCTTGGTAAAACAACTTTTTTAATAGAGAAGTCTGTGACGTTTTCGGCCAGGCAGGCCACTTGAAGGGGATGAAGCCAGAGGAGTGGTCCTGATGCTGACCTGGCTGTGTAGGTGACTGTGTGAAGGTCTTGCCTTTGTAGATGCCCACCATGCTGCCCGTCTTAGGTGGGATGGCGTGTCCTGCAGGTGTCTTTGCCACCTCAGGCTTCTCCTTGGGTGGTGCCTCCTCCTCGGCCTTACATAGGTGCTGTAGCAGGGAGTGCCGCTTCCTCGCCAGGCCTGGCTCAGCAGTTGCTGGGGCCTGCACAGCTGTACCAGCTCCTCGGAGGGCAAATTGCGAAAGGTCTGATGCTTCTGCTACACTTGCGCAACCTTGTGGATTCTTCTTGGAGAGGCAAAACTTGCTTTTGAGAGCAGTCATCCTAATGGTGGTTGTGAGGTTGTGGCTTTGGTTTTCATTTCCATAATAATTAGTGTTGTTGAGTGTCTTTTCATGTGTTTATTGGTCATTTGTATGTCTTCTTTGGAGAAATGTCTTAAATAAAGTGCTCTTCCCATTTTTAAATAGGTTATTTTGTTGTTGTTAATTTGTACTAGTTCTTTACGTATTCTGAAGTGATTTGCAAATATTTGCTGCCTTTTCACTCTGTTGATTGTCTTTTAATACACAGTTCCAAATTTTGATGCAGTCCAGTTTATCTGTTATTGCCTTTTGTAGCCTTTTGGGGAGGGGGTTAGGGGCTTGCCACACAGCTTGTGGGCTCTTAGTTCTCCGACCAGGTATTGAACACAGGCCCTTGGCAGTGAAAGTACCAAGTCCTAACCAGTGGACCACCAGGAATTCCCTGTTGCCTTTGTAGTGTCATGGGTATCTTCATCTATGTACACATGTTCTTTGCAGCTTCACTGTTATCAACAAAACTTGTACCTAGTTCCATGTTAAACAGCTGTGATGTATTCTAATATATGAGTCTCAATTTAAGTAGTCACATCCTATTGACAGGTATTTTAGGCTGCTTCTTATTTTTTGCTGTTAAAAAAAATTGTAATTGACATTTTTATGCCTGTTTTTGTCCACTTAACATTTCCTGAGATGAATTCTTAGAAGTGGAATTGCTAGATCACAGGATATGCACATTAAAAAAAAAACTGTAGGTATTTTTAAATTGCCTTCCAAAGTACTTGTGAGAAAATTGTTTTCCTTATACCAGGCAACCATCAGGCAGCAGCATTAATGAAACGCACAGGCTTATTGTGAGGATCCTGTGAGGTAATGATTGCCGACATCCTAAGGATGCCAGAGGAGAGAGATGGAAGAATTTGATCTTCGATGACTTTGCACCACTGAATGAGTCAGCTCTGAAACTCCCTGCCACCTAACTTCTTATATGAGAGGATAAAATTCCTGATTGGGTTTTCTGTTACTTACAGCTGAAGCATTGTAACTGAGTACAGTGTCAGAACAGGGTTACTTGTCTTCAGTACCTCTTAAACTTGGAGGGGATTAGTTGTTTTACTGAAGATTTGTCAAATGCCATAGTTGAGAAGGTTGGCAAACCTGGACCTATATGAGAGAATACAAATGAAGTGATGTGACCGATGTTATTCTGTAAAACAGTAAAGTTCCTTAGTTAAAAGAATTTCTGAGAAAAATGCTATTGGATCATCATGTCTGGAGAAATTACTGTCTCTGGAATATTAGCAGAGTACCCTCATTCCCAGGGCCATCTGAGTTTGAGATGTTTTGCTTGGCTGAGAATTGAAGAGGAGTGAGGGAGAATTATTAATAACAAAAAAGTGCTTCCTTTTGATGAACTGTGTTACTAAACCAGAGATGGTAGGAGTAGAGTGGGAAAGGGAGGATTTTCCCAAGAAAAGCTTTATTCTAATCATATACTTGGTAAGGTGAATTTGGGAAGATATGGTTTCTATTTTACCAATGTCAGCTTTTATTAAGATGTTGTGTGTTAGACATAGTGAAAAAATTTTAATTTAGTCCTTGTCTTTGGGGAGCTGGGAAAGCAGTGTGGTAAAGAGGGAAAGGTGACCTTGGTAGTCCACGTACCTGGCCTTAAACGCCAACTTTAGAATTATCCAGACATCTCAACCTCAGTTTCACCAGGTTGGTGGAAGACCTATCAAGCCTCAAGAATGCTCAAGAAGTAGTCTTTGTCTCGTTAGAAATGATACTTATTTGTCTAGTTATAAATGTAGATAGTTTTGTAGTTTAAAAGATTTACTTAGGAATGTGTGAGGAAAGGTAAACTTGTTCTACATAGAGCAAGACACATCACAACTTTTCCATAAAGGTTTCAGAATCAGCTTGCCAATTTCTGTTGAAAAACTCTACTGGGATTTTGGTTGTGATTATTTCGTGCTGTAAATAATTGTGGAAGAATTGACCATTTTCCGTTGATAAACATGGTCGTTCAGTTCAGTCGATCAGTTGTGTCCGACTATTTGCAACCCCATGGACTTCAGCATGCCAGGCTTTCCTGTCCATCACCAATTCCTGGAGTTTACTCAATCTCATGTTCATTGAGTCAGTGATGCCATCCAATCATCTCGTCCTCTGTCATCCCCTTCTCCTCCTGCCGTCAGTGTTTCCCAGCATCAGGATCTTTTCCAGTGAGTCAGTTCTTCGCATCAGATGGCCAAAATACTGGAATTTCAGCTTCAGTGTCAGTCTTCCAATGAATATTCAGGACTGATTTCCTTTAGGATTGACTGGTTGGATCTCCTTGCAGTCCAAGGGACTCTTTAAGAGTCTTCTCCAACACCACAGTTTAAAAGCATCAGTTCTTCAGTGCTCAGCTTTATTTATGGTCCAACTCTCACATCCCATACATAGCTACTGGAAAAACCATAGCTTTGACTAGATGAACCTTTGTTGGCAAAGTAGTGTCTCTGATTTTTAATACACTGTTTAGGTTTATCATAGCTTTTCTTCCAAGGAGCAACTGTCTTAATTTCATGGCTGCAGTCACCATCTGCAGTGATTTAGGAGCCCAAGAAAATTAAGTCTGTCACTGTTTCCGTTTCTCCATCTGTTTGCCATGAAGTGATAGGACCAGATGCCATAATCTTAGTTTTTGCATGTGGAGTTTTAAGCCAGCTTTTTCACTCTCCTCTTTCACATTCATCAAGAAGCTCTTTAGTTCCTCTTTGCTTTCTGCCATAAGGGTAGTGTCATCTGCATATGTGATGTAATTGATACTTCTCCCTGCAGTCTTTTTTTTTTTTTCATCCCTGCAGTCTTGATTCCAGCCTGTGCTTCATCCATCCTGGCATTTCCCATGATGTACTCTGCATATAAGTTAAATAAGCAGGGTGACAATATACAGCCTTGACGTACTCCTTTCTCAATTTGGAACCAGTCCGTTGTTCCATGTCTGGTTCTAACTGTTGCTTCTTTACCTGCATACAGATTGCTCAGGAAGGAGGTAAGGTGGTCAGGTATTCCCATCTCTTTTAAGAATTTTCCACAGTTTGTTGCTATCCACACAGTCAAAGGGTTTAGTGTAGTCAGTGAAACAAAAGTAGATGTTTTTCTGGAACCCTCTTGCTTTTTCAATGATCCAGTGGATGTTAGCAATTTGACCTCTGGTTCCTCTGCCTTTTCTAAAACCAGCTTGAACATATGGAAGTTCTCAGTTGACTACTACTGAAGCCCAGCTTCAAGGATTTTGAGCATTCCTTTGCTTGTGGGTGAGATAAGTGCATTTGTGTGGTAGTTTGAACATTCTTTGTCATTGCCTTTCTTTGGGATTGGAATGAAAACTGACTTTTCCAGTCCTGTGGCCACTGCTGAGTTTTCCTTGCGGCATACTGAGTGCAGCACTTTCACAGCATTATCTTCTAGGATTTGAAGAGCTCAGCTGGAATTCCATCACCTCCACTAGCTTTGTTCGTAGTGATGCTTCCTAACGCCCACTTGACTTCACATGGCCAGGATGTCTGGCTCTAGGTGAGTGTTCACACCATCATGGTTATCTGGGTCATGAAGATCTCTCTTGTGTAGTCCTTCTGTGTATTCTTGCCACCTCTTCTTAATATCTTCTGCTTCTGTCAGGTCCCTACCATTTCTGTCCTTTATTGAGCCCATCTTTGCATGCAATGTTCCCTTGGTATCTCTAATTTTCTTGAAGAGATTTCCTGTCTTTCCCACAGGCTGTAGTCAGTGGGCTCAGTACTTGCAGCATGTGGGCTCTAGGCCATGCAGATTCAGGAGTTGCTGCTCGTGGGCTCTAGAGTACAGTCTCAGGAGCATGGGCTTAAGTTGCTCCACAGATCCTGGATCAGGGATCAGACCTGCATCCCTGCATTGACAAGCAGATTCTTATCCACTGTGCCACCAAGGAAGTCTCTTTTTAGATTTCTTATATCATTTTTCTGACATTCTCCACATCTTCCGTATTTTTTGAGCATTGTGAATTAGATTTTGTCTTGTAGGTCTGCAATTAGGTCTTTCTCAGGGATAATTTTTATTGACTTAGTTTATTTCTTTCAATGGGCTATACTCTCTTGTTTCCTTGCGTGCTTTGTGTTTTTTGGCATCGTTGTTGAAAATTAGATATTTGAATCTAATAATGTTATCCCTGGAAATCAGATTCTCCTTCTTACCTGAAGTTTTTTGTTGTTACTATTTAATTGTTATGGGTCTTCTCTGTTCCAAGGATCAGCTGCAGGTTTAAATTTAAGGTCTTCTCAGTTCTTTTTTGAGCCTGTACACTTTCTAATTTTTCCCATATATATATTTGGTTTTGAATGTCCTAGTCTTTTGATGTCTGGCTGCCAAAATGGGAGAAAGAGAAAAATGAAAGGGAGGGAGAAAAGGGCACTGACACTTTAAATCCCTTCCAAGGTCCCTTCAGCCATAGGAGAGGAGGCTTACAACAATAGGTGGAAGTGCAACAACAATGGCCCGCCTAGCAGCTATCACCAGTTAGAATATGACTTCCCAGTATCTGGAGGACAGTCCTTTTTACCCATCCTGGATGTACGCAGACTGCATCAGGAACATATGCACAGCTGCCTGCCTTGGAGATGGATTGTCCTGTGCTAAGAGCTGAGACTGACCAAAAATAACCATAGTTTACCTTCCAAGCCTTCCTCCGGAAGTTGTAAACCTTCAGTCAATTTCAGAATTTTAAGATAGATATGTCAGAGGAATTCTGCCAGTTGTAGTCTTAAGTGGGGAGAGATTCCTAGTGTTTCCTGCTCTGCCATCCTCCCAGAATCCTCTCTTATTTTTTAAAGGCAGTATGATTGTTTTTCAAAGACAGTAAAAGGGCAGTATTTTGTGAGTTTGTTCCTGAGCTGAAATTCTTGACATATCGCTTCCTGTTGTGAAATCTTTTTATGAGAACTTCACCAATGTTTTTATTTTGAGTGTGTATGGAGATAGAGAGGGTACATGCATAAATACAATGGGGAATTATATGATATGTAGCTCTTCATAAAGTTCTGAGACCTGTGCTGGCCAGTACAGTAGCTGTTGAGCACTTGAAATGTGGCTACTAAGTCCCTGGTGGCTCAGACTGAAGAATCTGCCTGCAGTGCTAGAGACCGGGGTTCGATCCCTGGGTGGGGAAGGTCGCCTAGAGAAGGGAGTGGCTACTCGCTCCAGTATTCTTCCCTGGAGAATTCCATTGACCTAAGAGCCTGAGGGGTACAGTCCAT
The DNA here is from genome assembly GCF_027580195.1 of Bos mutus. NCBI lineage: Eukaryota > Metazoa > Chordata > Mammalia > Artiodactyla > Bovidae > Bos > Bos mutus. The sequence goes on from NC_091632.1 coordinate 1,076,870, forward strand.
GGAGACACAAAGAGTTGGACATGGTTGAGTGACTTTAAAAAACCAGATTTTTAATTTAGAAAACTTTCATGTGTAAGTGGAACAACCTTGCTATGGAAATCCACTTTTTCAGCTAAACATTTAATGAAACTCAAAACATATCAAGTATTACTGATAAGAATAAATTCTGTTTTCTACGTACATATTGAATGTACTATGAGTGTATTATACCCATCAGATTTTGATAATTACCCCCAAAATGAAGAAAAATATTAGTAAGTTTTTATATTTATTACATGTTAATGTTTTGGATATAATGGATTAAATAAAGTACATTATTATAATTAATTTCACTTTTTAATTTTTTCACTACTTAGGAAACTTTAAATTACATATATGGCTTGTATTGTATTTCTTTTAGACAGCTCTAGCCTAGATTGTAAGTAACATGAGTTTACAACACCATTCCTGTGGCTCTCCAGTGTTGTAAATACAGGAAAAGTGGTAGCTCTGTAGAGTTATTGACACTAGAGGGCTCGGTGTTGGAAAAATAGGAAAGGAAGCCTGGAAAGCTAATGCAGACCCAGCTGGTTAGAAGAAGAACGTGGGCACTGGGAAGGTTTATTGCGTGAAAGCAACTGTTACCCATTTAAAGTATGAACTGAGTACACGGTTATCTCTACATTGCTATGTTTTCTGCTTTCAGTTTAAAATCCAAGAAAGTAATTTATTTTTAAAAAATAAACATGAAAGTTGGAAAATAAGGCTAAAATTAATACGACAAAATGATTAAATATTAAAATGAAGAGGACAGAATTAACAGATAATTTAAAATTCAAAAGGAAAACATACTATTCTAAATCAGGAATTTAAACATTATATCCATGAACCCTCCCTTCACCAATTTTAGCTACAGAAGCTAGTGAACCTCGCTACAGTTATAAGTAGGGGGAAACATTCATTTTTGGGGGGAATATAGTTAATATATTGGAGTTACAGAGGAATTTATGTACTCTCACAATACTTGCATAATTATCACTGCAAAAAGAAAAAAATCACTAGGTTTCTTAATCAGGTTGGAATAAGAAGGACCGCATTTGTCTTCTCACCAGAAACAACAAAAAATCTGGACAAAATTTATATGAAGCAGGTTTCAGACACTGGACATCTGGCGTTTCAGGATAGTGATCTGTGAGGAAGGGAAAACCAAATGAGAAGAGCCATATAATTGGCCATAATCTCTGGATAGATTTCAGGTATAATGGGCAGGTATCCAGGTGGAGACCAGGAGTCTCTTAAGTTGAGAAGATGGAGACAAGAATCTGAATCAGTTCAGTTCAGTTCAGTTCAGTCACTCAGTCGTGTCTGACTCTTTGTGACCCCATGGACTGTAGCCCACCAGGCTCCTCTGTCCATGCGATTCTCCAGGCAAGAATACTGGAGTGGGTTGCCATTTCCTTCTCCAGGGGATCTTCCCAACCCAGGGATTGAATCCAGGTCTCCCACATTGCCAGCAGACGCTTTAACCTCTGAGCCACCATAGTTAGGTTAATCATGTTCCTGTTATGGTTTGCAATTGTAATTATCTTTTATTTTTTGTCTGGCTATTGATTGTGAAAACTGATAAATATCTTTCCTGTTGTGATTATGTAACTATTATTCACTTAATACCACTGTATCATGATTGGTCAATAGAGAAATAATAGAATTCTGTATCACCAAAACTATCATTTAATAGAAAACCTGAAATCACTTTTTAAAATTCATATGTATATCAGAATTATCTTGGAATTTTTTTGAAAAATACAAATGCCCAGATGTTGCTTTTTTTCCTCCAAAGCTCTAGATATGTTTCTAATGAGCAGCCATGTTTAGAAACAACTGGACTATATGATGATCTTTTACTTTTATCCAGTTTGTTTCACTTTTTCTATTTCATATTCAGTGCTCCCATTTCAAGTGGTTTATGTTTTCCAATTTCTCCATCTCTTCTTTTTTTCTTAATGTTCTTTCTCAAGCCTTTATCAAGCATAGTAGAAAAGCTTTTGTACACATAAATATAAATAGTATGTATAATATATATATTTTAGAAAACTTAGGAATTTTTGCCTAACTAAAAAAATTATGACATTTTCATTCCACTTGTTTGACTTAGTATGAATAGAATGCTAGATTTCTAATTTAAAGATATACATATGCAACAAGCAACAAAGTTTTACTGTATAGCACATACAGTAACTATGTGAACAATCAGTTTCAGTTCAATTCAGTTCAGTTGCTCAGTCGTGTCCAACTCTTTGTGCCCCATGGACTGCAGCACTCCAGGCTTGCCTGTCCATCACCAACTCCCGGAGTTTACTCAGACTCACGTCTGTTGAGTTGGTAATGTCATCCAACCATCTCATCCTCTGTTGTCCCCTTCTCCTCTTGCCTTCAATCTTTCCCAGCATCAGGGTCTTTTCAAATGAGTCAGTTCTTCACATCAGGTGGCCAAAGTATTGGAGCTTCAGGTTCAGCATCAGTCCTTCCAATGAATATTCAGGACTGATTTCCTTTAGGATTGACTGGTTGGATCTCCTTGCAGTCCAAGGGAGTCTCAAGAGTCTTCTCCAACACCACACTGTAGTCAATAACTTGTAATAACCTATAATGGAAAATAATCTGAAAAATGATATATATGTGTATATGTATAACTGAATCACCTTCCTGTGTACCTGAAACATTGTAAGTCAATTCTACTTTGATAAAATATATAAATTAAGAAAAAAAAAGTGTATGACATTAGGACAAAGACCAGGAAGAAGGAAAGGGAATTTTCAGGGTGTAAGATTCTTACCCTGTATATAAAGTGATGTATTAGTGGAATGTAGTGTATAATAATTTAAAGATTGGTATATAAGATAAATCCTGAAGCATTCACAAAAATTGTAAGAGTGATAAGCTAATAGAAGACATATAATAGAATCATCTGGAATCATCTGGGGACATGCCCAATCTGGGGACTTCCCTGGTGGTTCAGTGGTTAAGACTCCAGTTTCTAATGCAGGGAATGCAGGTTAGATCCCTGGTTGGGGAACTAATATCCCACATGTTGGGAGGCAACTAAACTTAGCACCACAAGGAAGAGCCCATGGCCACAGTGAGAGACCCTGCATGCTGCAGCTAAGACCCGACAAAACCAAAACAATTCCAATCTAAAAAAGGGATAAAGGGAACAAGGAGAACTGAGACAAACTGAAAACCAATAGCAGGATGAAAACACTTACTACCAGTCAATAATTGTACTTCATAAAAATGGTCTAAACATCCCAATTAACATCAAAACGGATTAAAAGAGTAAGACACAATTACATGCTGCTTATCAGTGGTTTCACTTTAATAAATGGTTCAAATAAGTTAAATGTATTAATAAATTAGTGGGGAAAATGCCCTCCTACTTCTAATACAATATAAAGAAAGTTGGAAAGCCTATGTAAAGAGCAAAGTAGAGTTCAGAACAAAGCTTATTACCGGTGAAAAGTTAATCTTGTTATAAAGATCAGAGGGTCAACTCTGTGGAGTTGACAATTCTACATGTTTATGTTCCTACATATTTATGGTACAGCTTCAAAATACATGCAAAAGCTGACAAAATGGTGATGGGAAGCAATATTCATAATTATAGGCAGATTTCAACACTTCTCAATAACAAAACATACAGAAAACACATGAAACTAATATAATTTTATATGTCAATTATATCAATAAAAACAGAAAATAAGGGTATATAAAATTTGAACCATGCTATCAACCAATTTAATGTAATTGACATTTACATAGTACTCAGTAGCAGCAGAAAACAGTTTTTTCAAGTGCACAAAGGACTTTTTATCAAGCTTGGTCATATTCTGGGCAATAAGTATCAGTATATTTAAAAGGATTAAAATCATGCAAAGTATTTTTGGCAATAAAATTAAAATTTGGCAGCAGAACAGTTTCTGAGAAATTTCCAAATATTTGGAAACTAAACACACTACATCCCCCAAGAAACAACAAGGAAACAAAAAGGGAAATTAGGATTTTGAACTGAATGAAAAGTGAAAATACATCATACGAGAATTTGAAAGGTACAACCAAGGCAGAACTCAAACAAAAATTTATAGTATAAATGCCTGTACTTGAAAAAGAAACATCTCAAATCAATAATCTAAACTTCCACCTTAAAATAGAAAATTAGTGTGTGTGTGTGTTCAGTCATGTCTGACTCTTTGCGACCCCCCGCCAGTAGCTGGCCAGGCTCCTCTGTCCGTGGAATTTCCCAGGCCAGAATGCTGGAGGGGGTTGCCATTTCCTTCTCCAGGGCATCTTCCCAAACCAGGGATCAAACCTGTGTCTCCTGCATTTCCTACACTGGCAGGCAGATTCTTTACCACTGAGCCACCTGGGCTAGAAAACAAGAGTAAGTAAAAATACTCAAAGTAAGGAGAAGAAAGAAAATAATAAAGATAAGAATAGAAATCAATGAAATTGCTAAACCTCTAGCTAGACTGATCAGGAAAAAAGATGACACATTTTACCAATATACCAGTAGCATTTGAGTTTTTTGTTTTTGTTTTGATTACCTGGTTTTTAGGATCTTAGTTCCCTGACTAAGGATTGAACCTGTAGCTTGGCAGTAAAAGCACGGATTCCTAACCACTGTACCAGCAAGGAATTCCTTCAAAAGCAGAACTCTCTAATCCAACCTCTAATCCTTCCAAAGGATGGCTTTACTAGTGAATTACACTATACGTTTAAGGAAGGGAAAAAAAAAAAAAACCAATTCCTTACAAAGTCTCCCAGAAAATTGAAGGGAATAGAATGTTCCCTTACTCCAGGAAACCAATTAGTATAATTTTTCACACTACAAACTTTAAAATAAAAAATGTTATCTCCTCAACACTTGCACAGAAAAACACTGATAAAATACAGCATCCATTTCTGACAATTATTCAGTTGTTACATCGTGTCTGACTTTGCAACTCCATGGACCGCAGCATGCCAGGCCCCTCTATCCTCACTATCTCCCAGAGTTTGCACAAATTCATGTCCATTGAGTTGGTGATACTGTCTAACCATCTCATCCTCTCCTGCCCCCTTCTCCTTTTGTGTTCAGTCTTTGCCAGCATCAGGGTCTTTTCTAATGAGCTGGCTCTTTGCATCAGATGGCCAAAGTATTGGAGCTTCAGCTTCAGCATCAGCTTCAGCTTCCAATGAATATTCAGACTTGATTTCCTTTAGGATTTACTGGCTTGATTTCCTTGCAGTCCAAGGGACTCTCAAGAGTCTTCTTCAAAAGCACAGTGCAAAAGTATCAATTCTTTAGCACTCAGCTAGGCTGAAGCCTACCTTGAAGGATTTTGAGCTGTACCTTCACTTCAGTTCAGTCGCTCAGTCATGTCCGACTCTTCGCGACCCCATGAATCACAGCAAGCCAGGCCTCCCTGTCCATCACCAACTCCTGGAGTTCACTCAAACTCATGTCTATCAAGTCGGTGATGCCATGCAGCCATCTCATCCTCTGTCGTCCCCTTCTCCTCCTGCCCCCGATTCCTCCCAGCATCAGGGTCTTTTCCAATGAGTCACCTCTTTGCATGAGGTGGCCAAAGTACTGGAGTTTCAGCTTCAGCATCAGTCCTTCCAAAGAACACCCAAGGCTGATCTCCTTTAGGATGGACTCGTTGGATCTCCTTGCAGTCCAAGGGACTGTCAAGAGTCTTCTCCAACACCACAGTTCAAAAGCATCAATTCTTCGGCGCTCAGTTTTCTTCACAGTCCAACTCTCACATCCATACATGACTACTGGAAAAACCATAGCCTTGACTAGACAGACCTTTGTTGGCAAAGTAATGTCTCTGCTTTTCAATATACTATCTATGTTGGTCATAACTTTCCTTCCAAGGAGTAAGTGTCTTTTAATTTCATGGCTGCAGTCACCATCTGTAGTGATTTTGGAGCCCAGAGAAATAAAGTCTGACACTGTTTCCACTGTTTCCCCATCTATTTCCCATGAAGTGATGGGACCAGGTGCCATGATCTTCATTTTCTGAATGTTGAGCTTTAAGCCAACTTTTTCACTCTTCTCTTTCACTTTCATCAAGAGGCTTTTTAGTTCCTCTTCACTTTCTGCCATAAGGGTGGTGTCATCTGCATATCTGAGGTTATTGATATTTCTCCCGGCAATCTTGATTCCAGCTTGTGCTTCTTCCAGCCCAGCGTTTCTCATGATGTACTCTGCATATAAGTTAAATAAGCAGGGTGACAATATACAGCCTTGGCGTACTCATTTTCCTATTTGGAACCAGTCTGTTGTTCCATGTCCAGTTCTAACTGTTGCTTCCTGACCTGCATATAGGTTTCTCAAGAGGCAGATCAAGTGGTCTGGTATTCCCATCTCTTTCAGAATTTTCCACAGTTTCTTGTGATCCACACAGTCAAAGGCTTTGGCATAGTCAATAAAGCAGAAATAGATGTTTTTCTGGAACTCTCTGGCTTTTTCAATGACCCATCGAATGTTGGTAATTTGATCTCTGGTTCCTCTGCCTTTTCTAAAACCAGCTTGAACATCTGGAAGTTCACGGTTCACGTATTGCTGAAGCCTGGCTTGGAGAATTTTGAGCATTACTTTACTAGCGTGTGAGATGAGTGCAATTGTGCAGTAGTTTGAGCATTCTTTGGCATTGCCTTTCTTTGGGATTGGAATGAAAACTGACCTTTTCCAGTCCTGTGGCCACTGCTGAGTTTTCCAAATTTGCTGGCATATTGAGTGCAGCACTTTCACAGCATCATCTTTCAGGATTTGAAATAGCTCAACTGAAATGCCATCACCTCCACTAGCTTTGTTCGTAGTGATGCTTTCTAAGGCCCACTTGACTTCACATTCCAGGATGTCTGGCTCTAGGTGAGTGATCACACCATCGTGATTATCTGGGTCTTGAAGCTCTTACCTGACTACCATGCAAAATGGGTGTAATTGTATGGTAGTTTGAACATTCTCTGGCATTGTCTTTCTTTGGGATTGGAACGAAAACTGACCTATTTCAGCGCTGTGGCCACTGGTGAGTTTTCCAAATTTTCTGGTATACTGAGTGCAGCACTTTAACACATCATCTTTCAGGATTTGAAATAGCTCACCTGGAATTCATCACCTCCACTAGCTTTGTTTGTAGTAATGCTTCCTAAGGCCCACTTGACCTCACACTCCAGGATGTCTGGCTTTATATTAGTGACCACACCATCAAGTTATCCATTAAGACTGTTTTGTATAATTCTTCTGTGTGCTTTTGCCACCTCTTCTTAATCTTTTCTGCTTCTGTTAGACCCATACCGTTTCTGTCCTTTATTGCACCCATCTTTGCATGAAGTGTTCGCTTGTGCCCATCTTTGCATGAAATGTTCCCTTAATTTTCTTGAAGAGATCTTGTCTTTCCCATTCGTTTTGTATTTCTTTGCATTGTTCACTTAAGAAGGCTTTCTTATCTCTCCTTGCTAGTCTCTGAAACACTGAATTCAGATGGGTATATCTTTCCTTTTCTCCTTTGCCTTTCACTTCTCTTCTTTCCTCAGTTCTTTGTAAAGCCTCCTCAGACAACCACTTTGCCTTCCTCCATCTCTTTTTCTTGGAGATGGTTTTGGTCACTGCCTCCTGTATAATGTTATGCACCTCTGTCCACAGTTCTTCAGACACTACCATATAATAATGAAGGATTTGATTTAGGTCATACCTGAATTGCCTAGTGGTTTTCCCTACTTTCTTCAGCTTAAGATTCACTTTTGCAATAAAGACCTCATGATCTGAGCAAAAGTCAGCTCCAGGTCTTTTTTTTGCTGACTATACAGAGTCTGTCCATCTTCGACTGCAAAGAATATAATCAATCTGATTTCGTATTGACCATCTGATGCTGTCCAAGTGTAAAGTCATCTCTTGTGTTGTTGGAAGAGGGTGTTTGCTATGACCAGTCCGTTCTCTTGGAAAAACTCAGTTGGCCTTTGCCGTGCTTTATTTTGTACTCCAAGGCCAAACTTGCCTGTTACTCTAGGTAACACTTGACTTCTTACTTTTGCATTCCAGACCCCTGTAATGAAAACGACACCTTTTTTTGGTATGAGTTCTAGAAGTTTTGGAGGTCTCTATAGAACTGATCAACTTCAGCTTCTTTGGCATAGTGATTGGGGCAGAGACTTGGATTACTGTGATGTTCAGTAGTTTATCTTGGAAATGAACCAAGATCATTCTGTTGGTTTTGATATTGCATCCAAGTACTGCATTTTGGATTCTTTTGTTGACTATGAGGGCTGCTCCATTTCTTCTAAGGGATTCTTGCCCACAGTAGTAGATATAATGGTCATCTGGATTAAATTTGCCCATTCCTGTCCAGTTTAGTTCACTGATTTGTGAAGATGTCGATGTTCATTCTTGCCATCTCCTATTTGACCATGTCCAATTTACCTTGATTCATGTACTTAACATTTCAGGTTCCTATGCAGTATTGTTCTTTATAGCATCAGATTTGACTTTCACCACCAGACACATCCACAACCAAGCGTCTTTTTTGCTTTAGCCCAGTTCATTCGCACTGTAGCTGTGAGTAACTGCCTCTACTCTTTCCGCAGTAGCACATAGGACACACCTTGACCTGGGGACTCATCTTCTGGTGTCATATCTTTTTGCTTTTCCATTCTGTTCATGGGGTTCTTGGGGGAAGAATACTGAAGTTGTTTGCCATTCCCTCCTCCAGAACTCTTTACTATGACCCCTCCATCTTGGCTGGCCCTGCATGGCATGGTTCATTGCTTTATTGAGTTATGCAAGTCTCTTTGCCATGACAAGGCTGTGATTCATGAAGGGGATAAAATCAATTATACTTACATAATCAATTACACTTACATATTAAGCACACCAAGTTTATTGAAATCAGATTTAATTGACAGTCAAATAAATTGTAATTTGACTATATTTGGTTAAACTGCAGATGATTTTAGACAGAAAAATATTATGTTTCAATGGATATCAAATTCTGATTCTGTTAATTGAGGTCTGTAATTACTGTCTAAGTTTCATCTCCCAGATATTTCCTTGTTGTCATGCTACATATTTGTAAAGGTTAATTGAATTATTAAGAAACTACTGTAAGCTTGTTTCTAAAGTTATTGCTGCAATCTATCTTTAAATGAAGATTAAATGCCTCATGCCCTGTGACCAGGTTCTATCAAAAATTGAGTTATTGTGTTAACTGAACAATGACCCAATACTTAGGAATAAATTCTGTAGTAAAATTGTCATAAAATATGACTACTCATGACATGCAATACTGCTTGCGGCTAAAGCACAATGTACAGTGTTTGTATAACGGTTCAGTATCATTGATAAAATGCCTTTAAGATGTTTCCCCAATCAATATATCTCTGCGCTTGCTCATGATATCTGATTAGTTTTCTCCCAATATGGATAACTAGGCAAATGTATAAATAAAATGTAGGCCTACCACTGAGAAACAAATATTTAGACCTTCTAAAGGATTTAAAAACAAAAAGGGAAAATGATTTTTAAAGATTTTCACATATCGAGGTATGTGAAACTTTGGCCATGGAACCCTATCATCAATAAAATTTTCAGCAACTGGTTGGGTCCCTCACTCTCAATTGTGACCTTTGTGATCTTAATGTTTGTATTGGTCTCTGTCTGTTTAACCTTTTGGTCAGGTTTGTGTCTTCTAGGCTTCAACAGTTTCAAATAAGACTCAAGGTGGCTCAAGGACTTCAACCCCTTCTATCAGAGGGTAACCCAGATCCCTACAGGTCCCCGGAACAATCAGCAGGGGACTTCTACACCTTTAGAGTAAGCCAAGTTCCGTGGGTCTGTGGCCCCTGTCCATCAGGAAGAAGTTTCAAAATAAGAGACCTTCAACCCCTTAACCCTTAAGAATAAGGGGTGTAAAATCCCTCAGAGAAGGATGAGGCAGGCTGGGACCTGACCCTGGGTCCCTTTGCTGCAGTGCTTGCCCCTGGACAAATGTCTCCTCCAGCAACAGAATGAGGATGTATAAGGGACTGAAAATACCTGCATACATGAGCAGTTGGGGCAAATTATGAGCAACAAGATACAAAGAGACCAAAAATCCAACAGTCCCTTCTGAGGTGTCAGGAGTAAAAGTAGTTTATTGCACATAATCCCTGAACACAGCACCATTAATGGATGACACAGACCACCCATACATCTCCCAAGCCACCCATACAGTCTGATCCCTAGACTCGTACCCACCCTCACCTCACTTAAGGGACCAGCTAGAGGCCCAGTGGTTGGGATTCCATGCTTCCCCTGCAAGGGCACAGGTTCAGTTCCTGGTTGGGGAGCTAACATCCCACATGCCATGTGGCTCGGACCAAACAAAAGAAAGACCAGCTTGCCCCACCCCATTATGGAATAAGCAAGGGAAGCTATTACTTAGTTCTCTCATAAGTCCCAATAAAGCCTTGCCTGACTTTCTCTTTCGGCCTGTTATCAATTTTGATTGATTCAAGTCCTAGAACCTAAGTAGATAACACTGAGAGGAAATATAATTCTGTTTACTCTTTTAAAAAAATTGAGGTATACACTCTGCAGGGAACATTGATAATAGAGGATGCTATGCATGTATATGGCAGGGATTATATGGGAAGTTTCTGTATTGTTGTTATTGTTTTAGTCATCAAGTTGTGTCCGACTCTGTGACCCCACAGGCTCCGCTGTCCATGGGATTTTCCAGGCAGGAACACTTGAGTGGGTTGCCATTTCCTTTTCCAGGGGATCTTCCCAACCCCTGTCTCTTGCACTGGCAGGTAAATTCTTTACCTCTGAGGCACCAAGGAGGCCACAAATTTCTGTATATTCCCCTCAAATTTGTTGTGAGCCCCAAACTACAAGAGTAGTTAAGTTAAAAATATTGAGGTACAGTTGATGGAGAAGACTCTTGAGAGTCCCTTGGACAGCCAAGAGATCAAACCAGTAAATCTTAAGGGACATCAACCCTGAATATTCGTTGGAAGGACTGATTCTGAAGCTGAAAATCCAGTATTTTGGTCATCTGATGCGAACAGCTGACTCATTGGAAAAGTCCCTGATGCTGGGAAAGATTGAGGGCAGAAGGAAAAGAGGGCATCAGAGGATGAGATGGCTGGATGGCATCACCAATGCAATGGACATGAACTTGGGCAAACTTCTGGAGATAATAAGGGACAGAGAGGCCTGGCATGCTGCAGTCCATGGGGTTGCAAAGAGTTGGACACAACTGGCTGACTGAACAACAACAAAACAACATAGTTGACGTACAATATTATGTGAGTTTCCAGGTATACAACATAGTAATTCACAGTTTTTAAAGTAACACTCCATCTGTAGTTTTTATAAAATGTTGGCTATATTCCTTGTGTTGTACAATACATTCTTAAAGCTTTAACTTTATTTACTCTTGATCTCTCTGTCTTTATTCCTGACCCTGTGTTCTTATTTTTGTTTCTGGTTCTTGGGTAAACTTGGTTCTAGTTCTGATTTGCACATATTTGATAAGCTATTCTCAACAGCAACAATTGCGGGTCTGATTTTCTAGCCTGAATTTTTGGTTATATTAGCATGATAGGAGATTATACCCTGTTAGTTAATGATCACAGAATGTGGTTTGTTACACTTTTCTGTTTTGAATGCTTTCCTATTAGAAGGCAATGGCAACCCACTCCAGTGTTCCTGCCTGGAAAATCCCATGGACGGAGGAGCCTGGTAGGCTGCCGTCCATGGGATTGCACAGAGTCGAACACGACTGATGCAACTTAGCAGCAGCAGCATTAGTGACTTACACCGGAAAGGTGAATATTCATTTGAGATCAGGGCTGTTGAGATTTTGTGTGTTGTGTTCACTTTGACCCATAGCTGCCATTGGTCTTCCCTGGTGGTTCAGACAGTAAAGAATATGCCTGCTTTGCTGGAGACCTAGGTTCAACCCCTGTGTTGGGAAGATTCCCCTGGAGAAGGGAATGGCTATCCACTCCAGTATTCTTGCCTAGAAAATTTATGGACAGAGGGGCCTGATGGGCCACAGTCCGTGGGGTCACAAAGAGTCAGACACGACTGAGTGACTAACAATAGCTGTCTTTATAGAACTAAAGCTGTAAGCTTTCTATGGGTCTCTGTGTCTATATGAGAAAATTCTTTGCCTCTCATATGATTTTGTAACATTTTCTTATCTCTGAGTCTATTAATAAATGACATTCTTCCTTGACACAGCACAAAGCCACCACACTAGTTGTTCCTTTTTATCTTGTCACCTCTTTAATGTTTTTAAAAAGGTTATGTATGCTGATGTGCACTTGAATATGTTTGTGTATATGTCTCCAGTATTTTGAATTGTTTACAGTGGAAGAGGATGAAATTGCCTAGTAAAATACAGGATACCAGTTTAATTTGGAATTCATAAAAACAATTTTTTGTATGAATATGTCTAAAATTCAAATTTAATTGGCATCTTGTTCTGTCATTTGTTAAGTCTGGCCTCCCTGGTGGGAGGTACAGTCAATCCAAATAACCTAGATTATCATTAGTAGAAACAAATATATATATATATACACACACATATATTTTTCAAATTCTCAATCTTTGGGTAGAAATTTTAGACATTTAAATTTATAATTTTTAAAGAGATCATTCTTGTTTTTCTATTTTTAAAAAATATTTATATATATTTGTTTATTTGACTGTGGGAGTCTTAGCAGAATGCAGGATCTTCAGTTTTCATTGCTGCATATAGAATCTTTTAGCTTTGGCATGTGGAATCTAGTTCCATGACCAGGGATTGAACCACGGTCCCCTGCATTGGGAGCACAGAGTCTTAGCCACGGGACCACCGAGGAAGTCCCAGTTTTTAAAGACAGTATCTCTAGCTTTTATCCATTAAGTAGAATATTGGCTCGTGATTTGAAATACACTTTTTAAAATTAAGAACTGTGTAAAAAAGGATTATCCTTATCGAACAGATGTCTGGCCTTTGCACTTCAATACTGGGAAGGTGATCTCTAGCTCCTAACTGATAAGACTATCCTGACTTATAGAAGTGTTTTTGTTTGTTGGGGGCTTTGACCACCAAATAGTTTAACAATGTTATTTATGGGCTTTGGGCCACGCAATTAGTTCCAACTTCTAGGAGAACTAATGTTAGCATAATCTTGGAAGGGACGGACAATAAAGCCATGTGGGCAGTAAGTGATTGAGCCCTAATAAAAATTCTAGACACCAAGGTCTCAGGTGAGCCTTTCTAGTTGGCAGTACTCCATACATGTCACACATTGTGACTAGAAGAAGGGGATACCATACATGACTCCAAGGGGAAAGGATGGCTGGAAACTGCATTTGGACCCTCCTTGGGCTCTGCCCATCTCTTCCCATATCTGATTTTGGTTTGTATTCTTTCTTTGTAATAAACTGTAGCCATGAGTATAAAAGCTTTAGGTCGGTTCTGGGTCCTTCTAGAAAATTATCAAACTGGAGGATGGCTTTTGGACCCCCCAAATTAATTAGTGAGTTAGTGAGACTAGTCTTGTGAGCTCTTGTCCCTGAAACTTTACAGTTTTGTTAACTCTGGGTTGATGCATCTGTACTGTTAATGAGAATGTTGTTGATTTTATTTTGCCTTCTTTTCAAACTTCTATTGAAACGATCAGTAAGTTTACCTTATCTGATATAGCTTTTAAAATATTAATCTGTCATCAGAGGTGGGTCCAAGGCTTTGTGAAAGCTGAAATATTTACCCCTCATTTTATCTTTCAAGCACTTTCTTGCTTTTGGCACTAAAAGATGCCTCAGCACTATCTTGTGTTTTCCCTACCCCAGCCCTGAAATCCCATTTCTTCAAGGAACACTGGTTCTTTTCACGGGAGAATGGTATTCAGAAACCAAGATCTGGGCTCAGGTGTGCTCTTTGCTACTGGGATGTCAGTGCTTCTTGACTATTTCAACAAACATAGCCCCACAAAATTGCTTTCTATAAATTTATATTTATATAGAGTTATATAAATATAAATTTAAGTTAAAATATAAATATATTTATACAAATGTAAATTTATATAAAGTTGTATTTATATATAAATATAAATGGGCTTCCACGGTGGCTCAGCAATAAAGAATCTGCCTGCAATGCAGGAGCTGCAGGAGACAAAGATTTAATCCCTGGGTCAGGAAGATCCCCTGGAGAAGGGCATAGCAACCCACTCCTATATTCTTGCCTGGAGAATCCCACAGGCAGAGGAGCTTGGTGGGCTACAGTCCATGGGGTTGCAAAGAGTTGGACATGACTGAAGTGACTTAGCATGCACATACACATATATATAGTTGTTTATTTGATTATTTTTAATAAACTTTTAATTTTGAAATAAGCTTAGATTTAAAGAAAAGTTGCAAAGATAGTACTGAGAATTCCTACATGGCTTTTGCCCAATTTTCTCTAGTGCTTACATATTAGGTATATTTGCAAAACTAAGGAATTAACATTGTTACATTATTATTAATTAAACTTTTAATTTTATTTGAATTTCACCAGTTTTCCCACCAATACCCCATTTTTTGTTGTCATGGGATCTAATCCAGGATATCACATTACATTTAGTTGTCCTGTCTTCTTATTCTTTTCTGGTATAATTATTTTTTTAACTCATAAATAATTCCTTCATTTAATACTCAAATAAATTGCCTCATTGTTTCATTTTAGAGGCTCAAAAGCATTCAGTGACTTTTCCTGGTTCATATTGCTATTGAGTTGCTCAGTAGGGACTTACTTGGCTTTATCTGATTGCAAAGACTATGTATACTCTAACCACTCTACATGCTACCTCAGGAGCTGTATATGAAAACCCCAAACAAGTACAAAATGAAGGAACTAAGGAACTACCCTGAGTTTAAGTTAGAACAAGTGCCATCTAGGAGTCAGTGACTTCCAAGCTCACCTCTCTAGCCCACATGTCCACTGTGCTCCAGAGCATAGGTGGGATTGGCCCCGCTGGCCAAATTTAACTATTTGGCGATCTCTTGGATGGCCTGTGGGATCTTGACTCAACACGTCTGAAACAGGATTCATGGCCTTCCTTCTCAAAGCTTGCCTTCTGGTTCCTTCTTTCCCAAACCTGGCTTCTGATGATATAAATGTGGAGTGGGGGCCATAAGGAGTCATGGGAACATGAAGGCACGGGAAAACATTCACATGAATAGGAGTAATTCTAGAACTGATGCTACTGCTAAATCGCTTCAGTCGTGTCCGACTCTGTGCGACCCCATAGACGGAAGCCCACCAGGCTCCCCCATCCCTGGGACTCTCCAGGCAAGAACACTGGAGTGGGTTGCCATTTCCTTCTCCAATGCATGAAAGTGAAAAGTGAAAGGAAGTCACTCAGTCGTGTCCGACTCTTAGCGACCCCATGGACTACAGCCTACCAGGCTTCTCCATCCATGGGGTTTTCCAGGCAAAAATACTGGAGTAGGGGGCCATCGCCTTCTCCAAATTCTAGGACAGAGAGAAGATATAGACTTCTTCTATATCTATCCGAAGGAAAGAATCAGGGATCTCTAAGCAAGAGTGAAATGGGTTAGACAGTTGATGAGTGGCTGAAGTATGCTCAAAGGGTGAGAGTGAGGTACCAGAGGGTCTATTCTCAAATTCCTTAACTGCCCCAAATTCCTTCTTGCCTTTGGTTTCTGTGAGATCACATGACTTTACTAAGTCCCTGCTATTTCTGAGCACAAGTAACCATGGCTCACTTGCTATAAATCCCCACTACTTTGAGATTAATGGAGTGTGCTAACCCTCTCAATTCTGACCACCCAAATAACACAATCGGAACCTTACGAAGTTGTAAAACTGTGGCACATTGTTACCTTCTCAAGAGGCACACAAGGAGGGTCTTAATTCAGGGTATCACTAATTTTCATAGGATTTTACAGTTTCTCCTACTTCCCTTACTCCTGCTCTGGGTGGTGAAGTGGAAATAGTCAGGTGCACTTGAATTCCAGCACTCTTTTTGTTGTTTACATCAGTTTTTTTTTTTAATGATATAGTAAAACAACTAAATTATTTCTTCTTTGAGAAAATAATAGAAAGTTATTTAGAGGAAGTGTTATTTTTTACGTATGGCTATGTGATTAAGAACACAGATTCTACAGTCAAATCCTAGCTCTACTAAATCAGGGAATGACCAAGATAGTGGAGTAGAAAGACCTTGAGCTCACCTCCCTTGGGCAACTATTTATACCAAAATTATAACGATTTACACAACACCTATTGATGAGAAAGACCAGAATACTAGCAGAAAATATTGTACAACTAAAGATGTAAAGAAGGAACCACAATGAGACAGACAGGAGGGCTGGCAGTGCGGTATAGTAAATACCCCTACCCCATGCCAATGACTCACAAATGGGAGGATAATTACAGTTATAGAGATTCTCCCCAAAGAGTGAGGAGTCTGAGCTCCACATCAGGCCTCACCCAACAGTGAGCAGGCATCAGCTCTAGGACCCTTTGGGCCCCAGCCCTGTTGGCTAGTCAGCAGACATCAGCCCTAGGACCATCACAGTCCAGCAGCCTGCCATGTCAGGACCCAGCCAATCCACCAGCAGTCCAGCACCAACTTTGGAACATGTTAGACCCTTCAACCAGCCACCTCAGAATCCATCCCCAATAGCCAACAGCTGACACCAGCTTTGGGACAAACTGGACCCTGTAACCAATCAGGAAGCAGCATTGCCCGCAGTCAGGTCAGCGTTAGATCCAGGACACCCAGTCCCACAACTACTCACCACAGAACCTGGCTCTGCACACCAGTGGGTCAACACTAGCCCTGGAAACCAGTCCCGCCACCCAAGGCTCTTCAGCCAGCCTCCTCATGACCTGGTCCTGCCCACATAAGGTAGGGACTGGTAATTATTGGGCCAGGGGCCAGTCACACATGCCAGACTTCCCACAGTAGTCAGCCTGTTACAACAGAAGGACTCACGCAGCCCACATCGGGGGCACCCATATAACTTGATGACCAGAAGGGAGAACACTACTGGAACCTATAGGATGTCTCCTAAAAACACCACTTCTTCAAGGTCAGGAAGCATAACAAATACACAGAAATAAAAACAGCAAATTAGGCAAAATGAGGCAACAGAAGAGTATGTTCCAAACCAAGGAACAAGGTAAAACCCAGGAAGAACTAAGTAAAGTGGAGGTAGGCAATCTACCCAATAAAGAGTTCAAGGTAATGATTGTAATGATGCTCAAATAATTTGGGAGAGATTGGAGGAACTGAGTGAGAAGTTAGAAGTTTTAAACAGAGTTAGATAATATAAAGAAGAACCAAACAGAAATAAGGAATGTAATAACTAAAATAAAAATACACTAGAAGGAATCAACAGAGGAACAGTTCAACTAGCTGGGAAACAGAGTAGTGGAAATCACTGAAGTGCAAACAGAAAAAAAAAAAAAAGTGAGGACTGTAGGGGATATATATATATATATATAGCCTCCCAGGTGGCACTAGTGGTAAAGAATCTGCCTGCCAATGCAGGAGATGTAAGAAATGTGGCTTTGATCCTTGGGTTGGGAAGATCCCCTGGAGGAGGATATGGCAGCCCACCTCAGTATTCTTGCCTGGAGAATCCCATGGACAGAGGAGCCAGACAGGCTGCAGTCCACAGGTTCCACAGGGTCACAAAGAGTCACACACGACTGAAGAGACTTAGCAGGCATATACATACACACACATATACATACACACACACACATATATAGTTATGACTGATTTATAATGTTGTATGGCAGAAACCAACACAACATTATAAAGCAATTATCTTCCAATTAAAAAAAATTTTTTTTAAGAAATGACAATTTGAGACTTCCCAAAAGAAGAGAGAGAGAAAGAAGAGAACATATTTGAGGATATAATAGCTGAAAGTTTTCCTAATCTGGAAAAAGAGACATCCAGATCCAGGAAGCACAGACAGTTACAAACAGATTCAACCCAAAGATAGCCACATCAAAATACATAGTAATTAAAATGGCAATAATTAAAGATAAAGAAAATATTAAAAGCAGCAAGGGAAAATCAACAAGTTACATACGAAGGAACTCCATTAAGGCTATCAGCTGACTTGCAGAAATTCTGCAGGCCAGAAGAGAGTGGCATGATATATTTAAAGTGATAAATGGGGAAAACCTGCAATCCAAGAATACTCTACCTGGCAAGACTTTCATTCAGATTTGATGGGAATATCAAAAGTTTTACAGAGAAGCAAAAACTAGGAGAGCAGCACCAACAAACCAACTTTACAAGAAGTGTTAAACTTCTCTAACCAAGAAAGAAAAGATCACAAATAGAAATATAAAATTATGAATTAAAAAATCTCATTGGTGAAGTCAAATAGGTAGTAAATGTAGTAAGTCAGCTATGCATAAAGGTAGAGGAATGTTAACAGACAAGTAATAAAATCACCTATATCCATGACAAATAGCTAAGGAATACACACACACACACACACACACACACACAAGATGTAAAATATGATATCAAAAATAGCAAACATGGGGAGGGGGAGTAAAAGTGTAGGACTGGCAAATGTGTTTGAACATAAGAGATGAACAGCTGAAAATAATCATGTATGTATATGTAGATTTCTATATATAAACTTCATGCTAACACAAACCAAAAATCTGTAATAGATACCTACACACACAAAAAAAAGAGAAAGGAATCCAAACATAACACTGGCTACTCATCAAATCACAAGAGAAGAGAGTAAAAAAAAAAAAAAGAAAGGAGTAAAAAATAACTACAAAAACAACCCCAACAATTAATATAATGGCAATAAGTAAATAACAATAATTTATCTTTTTAATTTTTTATTGGAGTATAGGTGCTTTACAATGTTGTGCTAGTCTCTACTGTACAACAAAGTGAATCAGCTATGTGTATACATATATCCCTTCTTTTTTTAATTTCCTTCCCATTTAGGTTAGCACAGAGAATTGAGTAAAGTTCCTTTTGTAATACAGTAGGTTCTCATTAGTTATCTATTTTCTGCTGCTGCTAAGTCACTTCAGTCGTGTCTGACTCTGTGCGACCCCATAGACAGCAGCCCACCAGGCTCCCCCGTCCCTGGGATTCTCCAGGCAACTGGAGTGGGGTGCCATCGCCTTCTCCTATCTATTTTCTACATAGTATCAATAGTGTATATATGTCAATCTCAGTCTCTCAATTTATCCCTCCCCTCTTTGCCCCCTTTGGAGTCCATACATCTGTTCTCTACATCTGTGTCTCTGTTTCAGCTTTGTAAATAAGATCATCTATACCAAGAGCACCAAAATCACAACTAGCTGTTGAAAACCATTGACAGGAGGATGCTCCCAACACAGGAGTATCTAAATATATAAAGCAAATGTTAACACATTATTAACTAGAGATGTATTATAGCCACAAGCATTAGTTTCTGCAAAAATCCCCTGGTCAATAATGTGTTAACAAACATTAAGAGAGAAATTGAGAGTAACACAGTAATATTGGAGGACATTAACATCTCACATACATCAATGGACAGATTATCTAGATAGAAACTGATAAAGAAACATTGCCTTTAAATGGTACATAAACATTATACATATAAAACATTAAACATATATAATACATTATATATAAAAACATTCTTTCCAAAAGCAGCAGAATATACATTATTTTCAAGTGCACACAGACCAGTCTCCAGAATGTATCACATGGTAGGCCACAAAGCAAGTTTTGGTAAATTTTAAAAAACTAAAACCATGTCAAGCATCTTACCAACCACAATCTTACGAGAGTAGAAATCAACTACAAGAGGAAAACTGCAGAAATCACAAACATGTGGAATCTAAACAATATACTACTAAACAAAAAAATCACTGAAAAAAAAACAAAGAAGAAATTTTTAAAATACCTGGAGATGAATGAAAAGGGGAGCACAATGATCTAAAATCTATGGAATGAAGCAGAAGCAGTTCTAATTGGAAAGTTTATAGTGATACACACTTACCTCAGGAAATAAGAAAAATCTCAAACAACCTAACTTTACACTTAAAGGAACTAAAAAGAAGAGAACAAACAAAAATCCAAACTTGGTAAAAGGAAAGAAATCTTTATGCTTTATTTATTTACTTCAGAGCAGAAATAAATGAAACAGAGGCCAAAAAGCCATGGAAGCAATCAGTGACACTGAAGAGCTGATTCTTTGGGAAAAAAATATACAAAATTGATAAGCATTTTTGCAAGATTCATCAAGAAAAAGAGAGAGGGGCCCAAATTAATAAAATCAGAAATGTAAAAGAAGCTATAATCAACACCAAAGAAATAAAAAGGATCATAAGAGACTAAAAACAATTATTTGTCAATAAAATGGACAACCTAGAAGAAATGGACAAATTCCTAGAAGTGTACAGTTTCCCAAGACTGAAACAGAAAAAAAATATGAACAGATCAATTTCATGTAATGAAACTGAATCAGCAATAAAATTTAAAAGTCCCAACAAAAAAAGTTTAGGACCAGATGACTTCACTGGTAAATTCTACCAAACATTGAGTTGGAGTTAAGACCCATCTTTATCAAACTTTTCCAAAAAACTGCAGAGAAACTGCAAATGTGTTCTATGAGGCCAGCATCACCCTGACACCAAAACCAGACAAAGATATGCAAAAGAAAATTAAAGGCCAATATCACTGATGAACACGTATGCAAAAATCCTTAGCAAAATATTTGCAAGCTGAATTCAACAATACATTAAAAGGATCAAACACATGATCAAGTGGGATTCATCCCAGGGTGCAAAGATAGTTCAATATCCACAAATCAATGTAACACACCATGTTAACAAACTGAAATATAAAAATCATTTGATCCTCTAAATAGATACAGAAGGAGCTTTTGACAAAATTTGGCATCTGTTTATAATAAAAACTCTCCAGAAAGTGGGTATAGAGGGAACATACCTCAACAAAATAAAGGCCATATATGACCAATATCATACTCAACAGCAAAAAGCTAAGGATCTTGTTCCTCTAAGATCAACATTCAAAAAACGTAGATCCTGGAATCCAGTCTCATCACTTCATGGCAAATAGATGGTGAAACATTGGAAGCAGTGACAGACTTTATTTTCTTGGGCTCCAAAATCACTGCAGATGGTGACTGCAGCCATGAAATTAAAAAAGATGCTTGCTCCTTGAAAGAAAAGATATGACAAACCTAGACAGCATATTAAAAAGCAGAGACATTAGTTTTCTGACAAAGGTCCATATAGTCAAAGCTATGATTTTTCCGGTAGTCATGTACAGATGTGAGAGACCGTAAAGAAGACTGAATGCCAAAGAATTGCTGGTTTTGTACTGCAGTGCTGAAGAAGACTCTTGAGAATCCCTTGGACTGCAAGGAGATCAAATCAGTCGATCCTAAAGGAAATCAACCCTGAATATTCACGGGAAGGACTGATGCTGAAGCGGAAGGAAGCTTCAATATTTTGGCCACCTGATGCAAGGAGCCAACTGATTGGAAAAGACCCTGATGCTGGGAAAGATTGAAGGCAGGAGGAAAAGGGGATGACAGAGGGTGAAATGGTTGGGTGGCATCATCAACTCAATGGACATGAGTTTGAGCAAACTCTGGGTGATGGTGAAGGACAGGAAAGCCTGGTGTGCTGCAGTCCATGAGGTTGCAAAGTCAGACACAACTGAACAATTGAACAACAACAAGATCAAGAACAAGACACGTACACCCATTCTCACCACTTTTATTCTATCAATATTGAAAGTCCTAACCACAGCAATCAGACATGAAAAAGAAAAAAAGTGGAAAGGAAGAAACGAAGCTGTCCCTGTTTCTAGATGATGTATTATACATAGAAAATCCTAAACATGCCGCCAGAAAGTATTAGAGTTCATCAACATTGCAGGATACAAAATTAATTACAGAAATCTATTGCATTTCTATATATCAACAGTGAACTATCAGAAATTAAGAAAACAATCCCACTTAAAGCTTCATCAAAAAGAATAAAAGACCTGTACTCAGAGAACTATAAAACACTGAGGAAAAAAATTAAAGATGAAGCAAGCAGATGACTGGTAAAACTAACATTCTTAAAATGACCATAATACACAGGCAATCCACAAATACAATGCAATCCCTGTCAAAATACCAATGTCATTTTCACAGCACTAGAACAAACATGGAAACACAAAAGATCCTAAATAGCCAATGCAGTCTTGGGAAAAGAAGAACAAAGCTGGAGGTATCATCATGCTCCTTGATGTAAAACCATACTACAAAGCTATACTCATATATACTCATGTATATGAGTATACATATGTAAACTCAAAGCTATACTGACACAAAACCAGATATATAGATCAATGGAACAGAATAAAGAGCCCAGAAATAAAACTACACTTCTATGTGCAATTAATCTATGACAAATGAGGCAAGAATATACAATAGGAAAAAGACAACCTATTCAATAAATGATGTTTGGAAAACAGGAAAACTACATGCAAAAGAATCAGATTGAACTGCACTCTCATACCA
Source organism: Bos mutus (assembly GCF_027580195.1). Taxonomy (NCBI): domain Eukaryota; kingdom Metazoa; phylum Chordata; class Mammalia; order Artiodactyla; family Bovidae; genus Bos; species Bos mutus. Next base: position 1,099,467 of record NC_091632.1, read on the forward strand.
TGAACAAAAATAAGTTCAAAGTGGATTGAAGATTTAAATGTAAGACCTGAAACGACACTTCTAGAAGAAAACACAGGCAGTAAGCTATTTGACATTGGTCTTAGTAATATTTTTTGGATATAACTCCTCACATGAGAGAAACAAAATCAAACAAGTGGGACTATATCAAAATAAAAAGCTTTTGCACAGTAAAAGAAAAAGACCACCTATTGAAGGGGAGAGGGTATTTGCAAACAATATATCCAATAAGGGGTTAATATTCAAAATATACAAAGAATTCATACAACTCAGCATCAATAAAGCAAACCACCAGATTTTTTAAAAGTGTATAGAATTTGAATAGACATTTTATGAAGACGTACAAAAGGCCAACAGGCACGTCAAAAGACACTTTACATCAGCAAGTCAAACTCACCATGAGATATCACTTTACACCTGTTAGAATGGCTATCATCAACAAATAACAAGTGTTGAGGAGGATGTGGAGAAAAGGAATCCCTTCTGTTGTTGGTGGGAAGGTAAATTGTTGTGGTTATTATAGAAAACATATGAAGACTCCTTTTAAAATTAAAAATAGAACTCCATATAATGCAGCAGTTATTGGAAGAAAATGAAGATACTGTTATAATTAGAAAAGATACGTGTACACCTATGTTCATTGCAACAGAGATATGTTGCAACATACAACAACAAAGAGATGAAAGCAACCTAATGCCCTTCAATAGGTGACTAGCTAAAGAATATGTGGCTAATACATCAAATGGAATATTACTCCTTGATATTCATTCTTTGAATGAATGAAATCTTGCTATTTGCAACAACAATGGTTGGACCCAGAGGTGTTATGCTATGTGAAACAAGTCAAAAAGAGAAAGGCAAATACTGTATGACTTCACATAAATGTGGACTCTAAAAAACAAATTAAAAAGCAAAGCAGAAACAGAGTTATAGATACAGAGAACAAATGGGTGGTTGTCATAAGGAAAAGGAATGAAAGAAGAGAAGTAGGTGACAGAGATAAAGAGGCACAAATCTTGCAGTTGAAAAACAATTGATTCATGGGTGTAAAATATATAGTGTGGGGAATACAGTCAATAACTGTCTAATATCTTTGTATAGTGACATATGATAAGTAGACTTATTATGGGGATTGTTTTGAAATGCATAGACATATTGAATCACTAACAACTAACATAGTGTTATATGTCAATCATACTTCAAAAACAAACAAGCAACTCATAGAAAAAGAGATCAGATTCGGGGATACCAGCATTGGCAGATGAGGGGAGGAGGGAATTGAAAAAAGGCAGTCAAAAGGTCGGACTTCTCTGGCGGCTCAGTGGTAAAGAATCCACCTGCCAATGCAGGAGACGCTGGTTCAATCTCTGGGTAAGGAAGATCCACTGGCAACTTGAGCACCCTTGCCTCGGAAATCCCATGGACAGAGGAGTCGGGCAGGCTACAGTCCATGGGACTGCAGAGTCAGACACGAGTTAGTGACTAAACAACAACAGCAAGTCAAAGGTACAAACTTCCAGATATAGATAGGTAAGTACTTGTGATGTGATGAACATGATAAATGTAACTAATACTGTTGTTGTTCAGTCGCTTAGTTGTGTCCAACTCTTTGTGACCCTGTGGACTGCAGCATGCCAGGCTTCCCTGTTCTTCACTATCTCCCGGAGTTTGCTGAAACTCATGTCCATTGAGACGATGATGCATTCAACCATCTTATCCTCTGTTGCCCTCTTCTCTTTTTGCCCTCAATCTTTCCCAGCATCAGGGTCTTTTCTGATGAGATTTCTCCTTGCATCAGGTGACCAGAGTATTGGAGCTTCAGCTCCAGCATCAGTTCTTCCAGTGAATATTCAGGATTGATTTTCTTCAGGTTTGACTGGTTTGACCTCCTTGGAGTCCAAGGGGCTCTCAAAAGTCTTTTCCAACACCACAGTTCAAAAACATCAATTCTTCGGTGCTCAGCTTTCTTTATAGTCCAACTCTCACATCCATACATGCCTACTGGAAAAACCATAGCTTTGACTAGACCGTCCTTTGTTGGCAAAGTAATGTCTCTGCTTTTTAATATGCTGTCTAGGTTTGTCATAGCTTTTCTTCCAAGGAGCAAGTGTCTTTTAATTTCATGGCAAAAGTTACCATCTGCAGCGGTTTTGAAGCCCAAGAAAATAAAGTCTCTCACTGTTTCCATTGTTTCCCCATCTATTTGCCATAAAGTGATGGAACTGAATGCCATGATCTTAGTGCTTTGAATGTTGAGTTTTAAGCCAGCTTTTCCATTCTTCTTTTTCACCTTCATCAACAGACTCTTTAGTTTCTCTTTGCTTTCTGCCATTAGGGTGGTGTCATCACATATCCGAAGTTATTGATATTTCTCCTGGCAATCTTGTTTCCAGCTTGAGCTTCACACATTTTGGCATTTCACATGATGTACTGTGCACATAAGTTAAATAAGCATGGTGACAATATACATCCTTGACATGCTCCTTTCCCAGTCTGGAACTAGTTTGTTGTTCCATGTCCAGTTCTAACTGTTGCTTCTTGAGCTGCATACAGATTTCTCAGGAGGCAGGTCAGGTGGTCTGGGATTCCCAGCTCTTCAAGAATTTTCCGTAGTTTATTGTAATCCACACAGTCAAAGACTTTAGCAATGAAGCAGAAATAGATGTTTTTCTGTAATTCTCTTGCTTTTTCTATGATCCAGTGGAGGTTGACAACTTGATCTCTGGTTCCTCTGTCTTTTCTAAATCTGGCTATACATCTGGAAGTTCTAGATTCACGTACTGCTAAAGCCTAGCTTGAGCCTTACCTTGATAGCATGCAAAATGAATACAATTGTGTGGTAGTTTGAACACTTTGGCATTGCCTTTCTTTGGGATTGGAGTGAAAATTGACCTTTTCTAGACCTGTGGCTACTGCTGAGTTTTCCAAATTTGCTGACATGTTGAGTGCAGCACTTTAACATCCCTTAGGATTTGAAATGTTCAACTGGAGGAATTCCATCACCTCTACTAGCTTTGTTTGTAGTGATGCTTCCTAAGGCCCATTTGACTTCACACTCGAGGATGTCTGGCTCTAGGTGACTGATCACACCATCATGGTTATCTGGGTCATTAAGACCTTTTGAATATAGTTCTTCTGTGTATTCTTGCCACCTCTTCTTAATATCTTCTGCTTCTGTTAGGTCCATACCATTTCTGTCTTTTATTGAGTCCATCTTTGCATGAAATGTTCCCTTGGTATCTCTAATTTTCTTGAAGAGATCTCAAGTCTTCACTGTATTGTTTTCCTCTCTTTCTTTGCATTGTTCACTTAAGAAGATTTTTTTAATCTCTCTTGCTATTCTTTGGAACTCTGCATTCCAGTGGGTATATCTTTCCTTTTCTCCTTTGTCTTTAGCTTCTCTTCTTTTCTCAGCTATTTGTAATGCCTCCTCAGACAACCAATTGCCTTGTTACATTTCTTTTTCTTGGGGATGGTTTTGATCACCATCTCCTATACAAAGTTACTAACCTCTGTCCATAGTTCTTCAGGCACTCTATCAGATCTAATCCCTTGGAGCTGTTTGTCACTTTCACAGTATAATTATAAGGGATTTGATTTTGGTAATACCTGAATGGCCTAGTGGTTTTCTCTACTTTCTTCAATTTAAGTCTGAATTTTTCAATAAGGAGTTCATATGTTATATGAGAAAATTGTTAAGAGAATAAATCTTGAGTTGTTATTGCAAGGAAAAATATGTTTTTTCTATTCTTTAATGTTATATTTATTTGAGATGATGGCTGCTCACCAGGGCTTCCCCGGTGCTCAGATGGTAAAGAATCCACCTGTTGCGCAGGAGACCTGGATAATCCAGGAAAATCCTCTGAAGAAGAGAATGGCTACTCATTCTAGTATTCTTGCCTGGAGAATTCCATGGTCAGAGGAGCCTGGTGGGCTACAGTCCATGAGCTCGCCAACAATCAGACACAACTGAGTGACTAACAATGCTAACTAAACTTATTGCGACAATTATTCATGATTTATGTCAGATCATTATGTTGTACATCTTAAAATTATGCAGTGTTATATGTCAATTTTATCTCAATAAAATTGGAAGGAAAAAATTCAAACTCTGTTAGTCGTGTCTTTTGGGCATGTTACTTAAGAGGAGTGCCCTGGTCTAGGTGGATCTCTGAATCTGTGGCCGTTTGGCACATTGGTTGGCCGCTGGATGATCTAAGGCGACCTCACTCATATATCTAGTAGTTTGCAGACTGCTAGCCAGATCAATAGAAGTGACTATGGACAGGATCACCTGTCTCTTGTCACCCATCAGTCTTATTTGGTCGTCTTTCAGTGGCAGCTTGAAGTTCAAAGAGCACAAAATAAGTTCCGCTACACAAAAACTTCATTATTCCACTTATTTCTTGTTTGCTAAAGTCCAAATCAAATAACAAAGAAATAGAGGAAAACAATAGAATGGGAAAGACTAGAGATCTCTTCAAGAAAATTAGAGATACCAAGGGAACATTTCATGCACAGATGGGCTCAATAAAGGACAGAAATGGTATGGACCTAACAGAAGCAGAAGACATTGAGAAGAGGTGGCAAGAATACACAGAAGAACTGTACAAAAAAGATCTTCATGACCCAGATAACCATGAGATGTGGGGTTTTTTTTAATTGAATACCAATCTGTGAATGCAGAGAACAAAACTCTTTTTAGTCTGGGCAACGAACTAATGAGAGGCAATAACATGATCAGTTCCAGAGAATACTTGGAATTGGGAGGCATTTGAATTTCAACCAGCCAGAGAGAGCAGAACTTTTTAAATACCTGAGGCATTTAGCAGAGACTCCAGAGTAATGAATACTATGAAGTGAAGTGAAGTTGCTCAGTCGTGTCCGACTCTTTGTGACCCCATGGACTGTAGCCTACCAGGCTCTTCTGTCCATGGGATTTTCCAGGCAATAGTACTGGAGTGGATTGCCATTTCCTTCTCCAGGGGATCTTCCCAACCCAGGGATCGAACCCGGGTCTCCCGCACTGTAGACAGACGCTTTACCATCTGAGCCACCAGGGAAGTCCTATAGACCCCCTCTAATGATGCTTCAAAACAAATCTTGAAAGGATCCAGAAATTTGACTGTCAGCTAAAAAGAAATTAACATTTTTTTAAAAAAGGAATAAAATCCATTGCTCCACATTGAAACATCCACTGTGTCCAGCATTCAATTAAAAAACATTAGTTTGCAGAGAAGAAAAGGTGACCCACACTAGGAGAAGGTGGTCAATAGAAGCAGAACCAGAAATGACAGGAATGATGGAATTAGTAGCAAGGAATTTTAAATTTATTTTAAGTATACTCAAGAATTTAAAAGAAGTTAATATGAAGAGATAAATGGAAAATTTAAGGTGAATCCGAATCTTTAAACTCCTCTTCAATACTTACAAAAAACTACAGAACATTTCAACTCCAACCATTTCCTTCTGAACTTATGTGCTAATACTGCCATGTATTTTAATTTTAATCTCATTTTTTTTTAAATTTCTGGAAGCATTGTTATTTTTATTTTATGTGGCTGATGTTTAAATTGTCCTATGTATTCACCATTTTATTCTTATTATGTTCTTTCATCTTACACCACCCATCTGTTCTCACTTTCTTTCTACCTAAAGCAAACATTCTAGAATTTCCTTTAATGAAGAGCTATGGTGACTAACTTCCTGCTTTTGTTTGAAAAATATCTTTATTTACCTTCATTCTTAAAAGATGTTTTCACTGATCATAGAATTTCAGGTTGACAGTTATTCCTTTCAGCACACTGAACACTTTAAAAACATTGCTTCAATATCTTCTAGCTTCAGTAACTTCCACTGTGGCAGTTGATAAATCCTATGTATATTATTCTAATTATTGACACATGTGAGAGTAATCTCTCTTTTTTAATAACTGCCCCAAATATCCTTTTTTGTTTTTCATTCTGTAGTTTCCCTGTTGTAGGTCTGGGCATAACTTTCTTTTTACTTGTTTCACTTGGTTTTCACTGGATTTCTTGGATCTATGAATTCTTTTCTTTCTTTAGTTGTAAATGCTGTTGGCCACTATTTCTTCAGTTATTGCCTCTGCCCCATTTTTCTCTTTCCTCCTTCTGGAGATTTGAAGTCATTATAGTATATCCTGAGATATATTGTTAGATTCTTTTTTTTTTTTTTAATTGTTAGATTCTTACAATACAGCCTCCATTATCTTTTTTGTATTTATCATCTTTATCCTTTTTTCTATATTATTTTTTCAGATCTATCTTCTAGTCTACTATTTTTGACTGTGTCTAAGGTACCTCATATTCAAAAGCAGAGACATTACTTTGCCAACAAAGGTTCGTCTAGTCAAGGCTATGGTTTTTCCAGTAGTCATGTATGGATGTGAGAGTTGGACTGTGAAGAAGGCTGAGTGCCGAAGAATCGATGCTTTTGAACTGTGGTGTTGGAGAAGACACTTGAGAGTCCCTTGGACTGCAAGGAGATCCAACCAGTCCATTCTGAAGGAGATCAGCCCTGGGATTTCTTTGGAAGGAATGATGCTAAAGCTGAAACTCCAGTACTTTGGCCACCTCATGCGAAGAGTTGACTCATTGGAAAAGACTCTGATGCTGGGAGGGATTGAGGGCAGGAGGAGAAGGGGATGACAGAGGACGAGATGGCTGGATGGCATCACTGACTTGATGGACGTGAGTCTGGGTGAACTCCGGGAGTTGGTGATGGACAGGGAGGTCTGGCGTGCTGTGATTCATGGGGTCGCAAAGAGTCGGACACAACTGAGCGATTGAACTGAACTGAAGGTAACTCAGCTGATAAAGAATCCACCTGCAATGCAGAAGACCCCAGTTTGATTCCTGGGTCAGGAAGATCCTCCGGAGAAGGGATAGGCTACCCACTCCAGTATTCTTGGGCTTCCCTGGTGGCTCAGCTGGTAAAGAATCCACCTGCAATGTGGGACACCTGGGTTCAATCCCAGGGTTGGGAAGATCCCCCAGAGAAGGGAAAGGCTACACACTCCAGTATTCTGGCCTGGAGAATTCCACGGAGTGTATAGTCCATGAGGTCACAAGGAGTCAGACATGACTGAGTGACTTTCACGTTCAGAGATACATCCAGAAAATTTAAACCCATTCAGAAATTTTAAAATTTATTTATTACTTTTTTTAAAGTTCTTTTTTGTTTCTTTTCATATATGTTGGCTTTAAACCATATTTTCGATTTTCGTTTTTATTTCTAGAAATTTATTAAGTATACTTTAAAAATTTTCCTATTTGGTGTCTGGTAATTCCAACATCTGATGTCTTTTCTGTCATTTCTGCTGACTCTTGCTCATGGTACTTTGTTTCCTGATAGTTTTGTGATTCAATTTTTGTTTTGTTTTGTTATTGCTGTTTTACTTTGAACTGATTTTTTTAAAAACACCTGTTTAGGAAGTTTGAATGCCTGAGATAAAGATGAGTTCCTTCAAAGGGATTTGCTTTTGCTTCTTTTGGGCACCTGAGGGCATCGTTGTACTAGGACGACTTTAAATCTAATACCTGGCTTTAGATTTTTTAAGTACCCAGGGTGTAAGTGTTTGGGCTGCAAACTTGCATTCAAGTTCTCTGTGGTTATTGACTCTTAGAGGATAAAATCTCTTCTTCTTCTCAACTTGCACAGGATATTGAGATGAGTAATTTTTGTTGTAGTCTCCTGGTGATGATAGTTGTGGTAGGGAAATGCATAATTCCTGATTTGTCTCACACTGAGAGTGTAACACTTTGAGGACTCATTTGTACTGGGTGGAGAGGGTGGTTGAAGAAGAATCTCCTAAATCGAGATTGCCTATTTTAGATGCTCCTGGGCTTTGAGTTCTAACTTGCATGCCATGCAACACAATAAATATTGAACCTTAAGCTCTTCCAGTTTTTCTAGACATCTTATTTCTCTCCATTCTCACTTTATATTTGAATATTTCATTATTCAAAATATACCCTCTTTCACATTTTAAAATCTCTGATATTAGTGTGCAGCTTAAATTGGTGGCACCCTACAGTCATGGTCAGCCAGGGTCAGCCATAACATAGATAAATACATTTTTTTATGTGTGTGTGAATATCAAAAGTGAAGCATCAAAACTTGCAGGATAAACATCAGTGGCTTAGAAGAAAATCTTGAGGCTGATAGTGAAACATATTTTAACCCCTAGGGATCAGTGTCTACAGAGAAAAGCTGTCCTCTTAGTGAACTAGACATATTCAGCAACATTCCTGAAACATAAGTCAAAAGTCAAGTCGCCTGCGTGTTCAGTCATGTCTGACTCGTTGTGACCCTGTGGACTGTAGCCCGCCAGGCCGCTGTCCATGGGATTCTCCCAGCAAGAATACTGGAGTGGGTTGCCATTTCCTCCTTCAGGGGATCTTCCCAACCCAGGGATCGAACCTGCATCACCTGAGTCTCCTGTGTCTCCTGCTTTGGCAGATGGATGTTTTTACCACTGAGCCAACTGGGAATCTTCAAAAATAAGTTATTACTGCATAATTACAAAGTCAAGCTTAAGAGTCCAGGATCAGTGGTTTTTCATTCTTTTAGGGATTATTTTCTGAGATAATACATTACCAAGGTTCTTGATGTCACAGAGCATTGATTGTGTGGAAAAGTAACACTAATTGGCAGGTTTTAGACATAACTTCAGTGATTATAATATTAACATATAATATTAACATTTTACTTTTTATGTATGCCCGTACAAAAGAAGAGAGAAACAAGTGTAGTAAAAGAAAGGGTCTCTTCTTTAGGACACGGAAAAATTTGGCTTGTTCGTGCATTACCTCGTTTCTAGTGCTTTATGTATTTTCTTTCTCCTTGATTAGATTTGCCAGAGGCTTGTTTATTTCATAGCGTTTATATAATGACATTATTTTTATTTTCTAATAATTTTTGTTTTGGTCTTAATTATTCCCATTCTTCCATTTACTTTTGAGGAGTTTGTTGTTGCTTTTTTAAAATCTTTTTTCTCTGTCAAGGTAGAATAATATATTAGAACTACATTTTCCTTCAAATACTGCTTTGATTTATTACAAAGATTTAGACAGTTGGCATTTCTTTAGTTTTTTAAAGAATAGTAGCTAATAAAAATTGCTAATATTTGCCACACACTTTTATAACCTACAGTGCACTCTCTTTTTATGTTTTCTCTTTCTATTTGTCCACGTTCTTATTTGTGGCTATTTTCCAGGTGGTTAGGGGCTATTTATAAGAAAATACATATGCTGCTACTGTTCAGTTGTAGACGCACAATACAGCCCATAATATATTTGACTTTATTGCCTTTAATGACAACTTTCTCCATGACCGAGGATGCTCAGTTTCTACACATGAACATGTGTAGGTATTATTGTAGAAAATAAAATCTGAAATAATGTTCTACATTATGAATATTTTAGATAGTCCGTGCAAAGGCATATATTATCTGCTTAACTTGTCCATGATATTTAAGTATTAAAATCTCTCATTATAATTGTGTTTTTATTATTTTCTCATTACAAACCTATCAATCTACATAATATATTTAGATGCCAAGTTGATCCATATCAATTATTTATTATTATATTTTCATTATTGACTACCTTTTCTGATATGCAGTAACTCCACCTGTCTTAGTGCTTTTTTTGCTCTAAGTTCTACTCTATCTGACATGGATATTGCTATCATTGCTTTCCTATTTTATCAGTTTAGTTTATCTTTGGCCATTCGCTGATGTTTAGCCTTCCTAGACCTTTTGACTTTTAAATACCCTGGTTGCTCAGTGGTGAGGAATCCACTTGCCAATGCAAGAGATGCAAGAGACACAGGTTCAGTCCCTGGGTTGGGAAGATCCTCTGAAGAAGGAAATGACAACCCACTCCAGTACTCTTGCCTGGAGAATCCCATGGACAGAGGAGCCTGGCAGGCTACAGTCCGTGGGGTCACAAGAAGAGCTGGATATGACTTAGCAACTAAGCAGCAGCAATTAATAATATATTCTTTAGTTTTTAAATAATTTATGCTGTTTTGCCTTCTAATGCAGGATGTTAACTGTTTACAGTAATTTTAATTGCTATGCTTGGTCTATCTTTCTTTCTTTTTTTTTTTCCTTCTATTTTATGCTTCCTAACTTTTATTATTGTTTCTTCAGTTTTGCCTTTTAGTTTGATTTGTGTATGTTTGTCTTTTAAATCATTTTGCAAGATAAATTTAGCAGCTTGAATAGCAAACAGCTATCGTATCACCTGGTTTCGTGTCGGGAATCCGGATGTGGTCCAGCGGGGCATTTCTTACACAGGCTGTGTCAGGAGGCTGCAGCCCACTACCGCCTGGTAGCTTCAGCCTTTCGACAGCCTGACACAGAGGGGCAGGCGCTGCAGGTTGGCTTCAAGTTCATTCAGCGGCTGTTGTCAAAGGCCTTGGTGGCTTGGTTGTTGGAGGCCTTGCTCCTTACCTCATACACCTCTTAGCAGGACTGTTGATGACATGGCAGCTGGCTCTCCACAGAGCAAATGCTCCAAGAGAGACTGAGGATTCAAGATGGAAACCACAATATCTTTATAACCTAACTTCCCAAATGACTTACTATCACTTTTGCTATATATCCTATTAATCACGCAGACCAAGCCTAGGGTAAGCGGGAGAGAACAGCACAACAGTGTAAGTACAGGAGGCAGAGGCGCTGGGAGCTCTCTTGGAGGCTGCCTACCTCAAGCACCCTCTTTTTAGTTCTGCTGGTGAATATCTTAAGCCAAGAAACATACTTAATGCGATATTTACCTACTTTTAACTTTAATAAAAAAAGAATTTGCCTCCCAAATTATAGGATGAACAGTTTAGGACATTTGGCTTCTTTACCTTATAACTCTCTCATGCTTTCTCATTGTTTATTAATTTACTATGAGGCTTTGTCTGTCCTGAAGCACTTTTTCAGGACTTCCCTGTAGCTCAAAAGGTAAGGAATCTCCCTGCGATGCAGGAGACCAGGATTCGATCCCTGGGTTGGGAAGATCTTTCGGAGAAGGGATGGCAACCCACTCCAGTATTCTTGCCTGGAGAATCCCATGGACAAAGAAGCCTGGTGGGCTACAGTCCATGGGGTCGCAAAGAGTCAGACATGACTGAGTGACTCACACACACACACGAGGCTTTACAGCTTCTAAAATCAATCTCTCTTTGATATCGCTTCCTGATATCAATGAAGATGACTTGTCACTGTAGTTAATAGCACTGTTAGTCAAGTTTCCACTAGAGAAAGAGAACCAGTAGGAAAGAGGTATTAGTAAACTCATCGCAAGAGATGAACTTTTGTAATTGTAGGGACAGGCGTGAAAAGTCTAAAATCCATAGGGTCGGCCCTCGGGAATGCCAGGCTGAAATCCCTTGGTGAGCTGAATGTTCAGTCCTGGAGTGGAAGTTTGTCTCAATTCTCCTCTTATGAGCTTTTCGCTGATGAATTAGACCGACTCAGATTATTTAGAATAATCTCCTTTACCTTTACCTGTAGATATCTAGTCAATTTCTACAAAATACCTTCAGAACAATACCTAATTTAGTGTTTGATTGAATAATGGGGTTAAGCCTAGCCAAGTTGACACATAATATAGCACTTATCCTCAAAATCACTTTTCTTCAAATAGTAGCTCTCAAAGCTTTTGGTGCCTTCAAAGACATCAAATACACAAGGCCTCATAAACACTTTGCCAAACTAATATTGCTTTCCTGGTCCATTTATTTACAAATGAAACTCATATTTGAAATAAATGTGTTTATTTCCTCTCACTTTCCTTAAGTTTTGTTTTAATGGCAAAATAGAAAGCTGCTCTAATTTACAGAGAGCTTGCTTTTCTTCTCAGGTTGGAAGGTTTAGAATATTTCATTTTTATCAGTAATTTAATTTATTTATCCAAAGCCATGGTCTTGGTCTCTGCTAGTTAACTTTGATTTCTTCTGAACTTTTTTGTGTCTGATATCAGTTCTTTTAGGGGGTGAAAAAATATTCTTTTATACCTCGATTGATCACATCTGTGACTGTTTTTCTGTATTCTTTGAGACTTCTTTTATTCAAAGTTTGGTTCTGCCTTCCTCTTTCATTTTCTTTTAAAATCTACTTATATTTTTATTTTTTAATGCATTTCTCTAAATTATTTTTTGCTTCACTGATTCTACTTTTTCCTGTTGGATCCATTTTGCTTTTCACTGTTTTGCACAATTATCTGGCTTGCTAATGTGATAATCCAATCAGGTGTTGAATTGGTAAATGTGTGTGTGTTGCTCACTCAGTCCTGTCAGAGCCTTTGTGACCCCATGGACTGTAGTCCGGCTGTCCATGAAATTCTCCAGGCAAGAATACTGGAGTGGGTAGACATTTCCTTCTCCAGGGGATCTTCCTGACCCAGGCATCAAACCGGGTCTCCTACATTGCAGGCAGATTCTTTGCTGTCTGAGACACGAGGGAAGCCCAAATCGAGTCTCTGGGGTGATAAGTCACGGTCTTGTGCAGATAAGGCTAAGCAAAGGTGGGTCCAGATGCCTTTCCCTGTGTAGATGCAGAGAGTGTGTTAGTTGCTCGGTCGTGTCTGACTCTTTGTGGCCCCACCGCCTATAGGCCAGGCTCCTCTGTCCATGGAATTCTCCAGGCAAGAAGACTGGATTGGGTAGCCATTCCCTTCTCCAGGGTATCTTCTCAACCCAGGGACTGACCTGGGTCTCCTGCATTGCAGACAGATTCTTTACCATCTGAGCCACCAGGGAAGCCCCAGAGACAGCCTGTGATTTGGAGAAAGTGTTAGTCGCTCAGTTGTGTCCAACTCTTTTGCAAACCCATGCAAGAATTCTCTAGACTGGATATTCCCTTGCATCTTCTTCGGGAATTAATTTTCAGCTCGTCTCTAACATAATTTTGTGTTTCTGATGGCTCAGCTATTTCAATGGTTGAGTTAACCATGAGATAACAGGCTATTATTATTTTTATAGGGCCTCTGTTAGTTTTGTGTGTACTTCTGCCTTTAATTTCTTGAGTGTTATTGTTGATACTGAAATTTCACTGTTTCAATGATTTGTTTCTGAAACGTAGTTTATTGGAAGCCTGGGGTCTGGGCACAGTTACTCTTTGTCATTTTTCAGGAAGCCCTAAGTTTTTCATTTTACTTTGTTTACTTTTGTTAATATTATAGCAGAATGTTTGGAATAGTAGGCCAAGAGTCAGGAGAATTCTACTTCATTGCCAGCTACCCTTCTAAATACCATATATTACTTAGTCTAGTTCCTTCATTTTTATTGGCTTTAATCTCATCATCTACAAAATGTGAAAAAGAAATTGTCCATTGCCTTTTAAGAGTGTCAGGAAAAATGTGAAGGTTTATGAGAAAGTAAAGATATTCATTCCTTTTAACAACATCAGGCTGAGGACAGGGCACTGAGAGTGGGAAAAGAGGGCAGGAATTTTGAAATATGTAAAGGAAATCACTCATTCACTCTGCATTTGCTTATCATATGTCTATAAGACAGGTACTTTTGGAGTTATTTTATATAAGCTGTTTCAGATAATTCTCACAACCACTTTGAAAACTGGGTTTACTTTTTTTCACTTTACAGTAAAGAAACCAACGCTATAGTAATTCAAATAATCCCAATTCTGTACCTTTTGAATTGTGGGACTTGAATAAATTCACACAACTCAAAAGGGACCAGAACTCAAATTTTTGAAAAATAGAATTTTTTCCTCTTCACTCTAAAGTGTTGATCTACTGTGAAGAAGGCACAGCAGCAAAACTGTGGCATTGGTAGGAGATGGGGTGCCCATACTGAAATTACTCCATTCATACTTGTCTTTTTTCCTTCCACTTAAATTACAAACTATTTCAGGCAAACAGAAAATGCAGTGACAATTTAAAAGCAAGGTATTCATCACCCAGCTTGTCAAATCTTAACATTTGGCCATGTTTGCTTCAGATTTTTTTTTTTAAGAAATTAAACATTGGTATATATATATGTATTTATATAGATTTGAAAGTGTTAGTTACTCGGTTGTGTCCGATGTTTTGAGACCCCATGAACTGGGGCCTATCAGGTTCCTCTGTCCATGGAATTCTCCAGGCGAGAATACTGGAGTGGGTAGCCATTCTCTTCTCCAAGGGATCTTCCCAACTCAGGGATCAAATCCAGGTCTCCCAAAGTGCAGGCAAATTTTTTACTGCCTGAGAATATAACTATATATATATCGTTGAACCCACTTTGCACTCACTATGGTAAAATTCCTTCCTCTGTCTCCTCAGTGGTGTCCATTATGTTAGTATATATCATCTTCCTCCATGTCTTTATACATCTACTATATACTATAATATATGCTAGTGTTTTGCCTATTTCTAAATTTTATTTAAATGGTGTCACACAAAAGACAAATTGCTTTTCTATTCAAGATTATTTTTTATATATTAATATTTATTCATGCTGGCATATGTAACTAGTACATTCATTCTATTGAATTTCTTATGGAATTTATACCTCAATTTTTATTTATTTAAGGACCTATTGATGGACATTTATATTGTTAGCAATTTTCCATGTTACATCAATGCTGCAGTGAATATTCTTATACACTTCTCATTGTACACACACAAAGAGTTTTCTAGAGTAGATTTATTTATACCTAGGAATAGATGTTAATGGTGTGCAAGATCCTAGTTCTTCACAGCCTCACCACTACTTGTTTTTGTAGACTTAAAAAAAATTATTTTTTTGATATGATGAGTATGAATGATCTGTTGTTTTCATGGGTATTTCTCATAGTAGAGATTGAATTTCTTTTCTGTGTTTTCCCTTTCGCAGATTCCTTGTTCATATCTTTTGCTCATTTTTCTGTTAGGCTGTTTTTCATTTTCTTACTGTGTTATGGAGTTGTTTACATATTCTAAATACCAACCCCATGTCAATTATGTTTATTGCAAGTATATTCCCTTAGCATCTTGGCTTATTTTTCACTTTATTTATGGTGGCTTGTTTTACAGAATTTTTACATTATAGTACTTTAAAAATTGCTGTTTTTTTCCTTAAGGCTTCCACTCAATAAAAAAATTCTAGAATTTTCTCTTCTAAAAATATTAAAATTTTTCTGTTTGCATTTAGGTCTTGATCTGCCTGGATTTTTCTTTCTGTACATGATGTATTACAGATGTAATACAGATGTATTATAATTTTTTCAGTTATGGATTATTGATTTTTCTAACATTAATTTTCCAATAATTAATTTTTTGCTATACAATTTGTGGTGTCCCTTTGATCATATTTTACGTATCTACACCTATCTCTCTCTTCCGATTCACTGGCAGCCTTGACAATTCCTATACTATTATCATGGTGTTCAGTATTATGTTTTTATTATAGGTCTTTTTTTTTAAACATCACCATGACCTAAGTGGAAGTGTACACACTTTGATCCCACTCACCGATTTTGCCCACCCCCTTTCCCCCACCTCTGGCAACCACCTAAAGGTTTTGATATTTGGTGCATAAGTCCTTCTACTTTGTTCTTGTTTATAATTCTCCTGGCTATTTTTCACCTTTGAATCTTTCATGTGAAGGATTGCTGTTGTTCAGTCACAAAGTCGTGTCCAGCTCTTTGTGACCCTGTGGACTAAAGGATGCCAGGGTTTCCTGTTTCCTGGAGTTTGTTCAAACTCATGAGCATTGAGTTAATGATGCCATCCAACCATTTCATTCTCTGTTGCCTCCTTCTCTTCCTGCCCTCAATCTTTCCCAGCATCAGGGTCTTTTCCAATCAGTTGGCTCCTTGCATCATGTGGCCAAAATATTGAAGCTTCAGCTTCAGCATCAATCCTTCCAGTGAATATTCAGGATTGATTTCCTTTAGGATTGACTGGTTGGATCTCCTTGCAGTCCAAGGGACTCTCAAGGGTCTTCTCCAACACAATTTGAAAGCATCAGTTCTTTGGCTCTTAGCCTTCTTTATGGTCCAACTCTCACACCCATACATGACTACTGGAAAAACCATAGTTTGGACTATCTGGACCTTTGTTGGCAAAGTGATTCTCTACTTTTTAATATGCTGTCTAGATTTGTCATAGCTTTTCTTCCAAGGAGCAAGTGTCTTTGAATTTCATGGCTGCAGTCACAGTCTGCAGAGATTTTGGAACCCAAGAAAATAAAATCTGTCACTGTTTCCATTGTTTCCCCATCTATTTGCCATGAAATGATGGGACTGGGTGCCGTGATCTTCGTGTTTTGAATGTTGAGTTTTAAGCCAGCTTTTTCACTCTCCTCTTTCATCCTCATCAACAGGCTCTTTAGTTTCACTTCACATTCTGACATAAGGGTGGTAATCATTTGCATATCTGAGATTATTGATATTTCTCCTGCTATCTTGATTCCAGCTTGTGATTTATCCAGCCAGGCATTTTGCTGGATGTACTCCGTATGAAAGTTAAGTAAGCAGGGTGACAATACACAGTTTTGTCATACTTCTTTCCCAAATTTGAACCAGTCTATTGTTTCATGTCCAGTTCTCACTTTTGCTTCTTGACCTGCATACAGGTTTCTTAGGAGGTAAGTAAGGTGGTCTGGTATTCCCATCTCTTTAAGAATTTTCCAGACTTCATTGTGATCCACACAGTCAAAGGCTTAGCATAGTCAATGAAGTATAAGTAGGTGTTTTTCTGAAACACTCTTGCTTTTTCTATGATCCAATGGATGTTGGCAATTTGATCTCTGGTTTTGCTGTCTTTTCTAAATCCAGCTTGTACGTCTGGAAGTTCTTGGTTCATGTACTGTTGAAGACTAGCTTGAAATATTTTGAGCCTTACTTTGCTAGCTTGCGAAGTGAGTGCAATTGTACAGTAGTTTAAACATTCTTTGGCATTGTCCTTTTTTGGAATTGGAATGACAACTAACCTTTTCCACTCCTGTGGCCACTGCTGAGTTTTCCAAATTTGCTGGCATATTGAGTGTAGCACTTAGCATCATCTTTTAGGAACTGAAATAGCTGAGCTGGAATTCTATCACATCCACTAGCTTTGTTTGTAGTATAAGTTCTACAAAATAAGTCTTCTGGGATTTTGTCTGGAATCTTTTAAAATTTTTGGATTAATTCAGTGCCATCTTACTTTCTTATTAACTTTAACATTGAAGTTTTCTATGAACATAGTATGTTTTTTATTTGATTTTATGTTTTAGAATTTCTTCCATAAGATTTTTTGAAGACTTTTTCCTGTAGGTACCTTTCCCCACCCCTACTGAGGTAATAAGTACAGAAATAAGTACAGTAGCATGGATCTTGGGAATGAATAATTCAAAATATTCTGAAGAATAAGGAGAAAAAGTTTGTAAGACCTGTCCAGTTGTTGATTCTTATGATGGCTTTGTACTGTGTCAACAGTAGCTAAGCTAGAGCTACATTTCCCATAATTTCCTTCCCTGCAAAGCTTCTTGGGTAGTACTGCCCACAAAAGAAGTTTGCATGACATTTTGAAGGTAGAAATGAAGGTCACTGTAGGGCCAAGCAGTTACGTAGTTCACACATCATATATCAGTTACTGACTCATTTTGTTGGTTTGAGGCTGGTACCAACCATCTCCCACTGGATATCCTTCATTCTCTCTGAACCCTGGGCCATGTGCATGTACAGGAAGTTTTCATATATGCTAAGGAAAGCCAGCCTTTAGAGTAGGAGTACGGAGGACACACACAGTTCCATTCTGTCCTCACCGGTTGTTCTTGGTCTTTTACATCTCCCACATCACATCTACTCCTCTTGCCAACTGCTGCCCTCGCTGATCAGGCCTAGCACTCAGTGCAAAAGCAACAGACTTACACAGACGGCTTAACGGTCCCCAGGATTGTAAAGACCCAACCCCCGTAATAAATCCTTTATTCCGTCTCACTCCTAATAGTATTCACCTCTAATCAAATCCTAACTGATATAATTTCCATTTCCCTAAATGAATGTCCCAGAAGGAATACTGGAAAATAGAATGAAGAAAATGATTAATCGCATACCATCTCTGAGGGATTGAGAGAACATCTTAAAGAATTCAGGGACAGATACAGTTCTTGTAATGAAATGAGTAAAGACTGTGGAAACTACAGTGGCTAGTGTCAATGGAAAAGAGTTTGAGACATACCTCCATAGCTCAGCACAGATCCAAAATCAATGAGCAGAAGTCAATTTGGGAATGCAGGATTTATTTGGTAGTTAACTTCGTTTTTTACTGTTGGTAATTTATTTTAGAAGCCCCTTAGTATAATGCCTGGAACAGTATGCATGCTCTCAACAAAGTGTTTTGAAATGAATTGAAATTAGACTGTCTATTCTTGGCAATATTGTGAGACTCGATTTTGCCAAAATACCATTAACTAGGCCAATGAGAAATATTATTGCCCTGTGTTTGAGAGAGAAAATGAATACTTAAAGAGATAGTACAATATGGTCTCTTTTCATCTGAAAATACAGACTGGATAATAAAATCTCTGAATTTTGGAATAGGAAATAAATTTAACATAACCTTTGGTTCACATGGACTTCCCCAGTGGCTCAGATGGTAAAGCATCTGTCTACAATGTGGGAGACCTGGGTTCGATCCCTGGATCGGGAAGATCCCCTGGAGAAGGAAATGGCAATCTACTCCAGTACTATTGCCTGGAAAATCCCGTGGACAGAAGAGCCTGGTAGGCTACAGTCCATGGGGTTGCAAAGAGTCAGACATGACTGAGTGACTTCACTTTCACTTTGGTTTACAAACCGTTGAAGCCTAGCTTGAAGGATTTTGAGCATTACCTGTTTGAATTTTTTCCAAATGAGTCAAAAGGAGTTATTTAACTTGACAAAGTCAGTGGCAGTTTGTATCAGAATCATGTTCATAGAAATCTCAGTCCATTATTTACTTACTAAACAAACCTCTGTCTCTTCCCTGCAAAAATAGTTGGGTGAATTTATTTATTGTTGATTGAAAAGTTAAACTCAAGTACAGATAAGATCAGTTTCAAATTGATAAGAGATCTTTAAGGGTCCAGGCCTTACTTCATACAACAGTTTCTTCAGAAACCTGGATAAAGACCTATGAGAAAGATTTGTATGAAATCATCAGGTGACATAAACTGTACTGTATTGACCAACACAGTTAGGATTCCAAATGCTAAGTAACAAGCTGTAAATTTACAGTAGTAATTGGAAAGTCTGGCATATACATTAAATATATATAATAAGCATAGGAAGGGAAAAACTTAGTTTGGTAACAGTTCAAAAGAAAAGGGCCTAACATTTTGTAAGCCCAATGAATGATGCAAAGGAACTTAAAAAAAAAAATGTTTATACAATCTTTGGTTGTAAGAAGATGGAGGAGACTTCCCTGGTCGTGCAGTAGATGGGAATCCTCCTGGCAAAGCAGGGGACACAGGCTTGATCCCTGGTCCAGAAAGATTCCACACGCCTCGAAGCAACTAAGCCTGTGCATCACAGCTGCTGTGCCCGTGTCCCTGAGCCACAACCACTGAGCCCGCTCGCTGCCATTACTGAAGCCTCCGCCCCTAGAGCCTGTGCTCTGCAGTGAGAAGCCACCTGCATGGGAGGTCTGCCCGCTGCAGCGAGAGTCGCCCCCACTCGCCCCAAAGGGAGAAAGCCCTGGAACAGCAGCAAAGACCCAGTGCAACCAAAAATAGATAAATAAGATGGAAGAAGAAACATTTGTTTTGTGGGTGTAGATACTGTACAATTTAAAGACCTGAGACACAGCTTTAAGCGATGAGATTTCTAAATCTTTTCCAAGAAATCAAGAGAAGCAAATGCATAGCTTGTGGGAACCCCTACTACACTAGACCTTGCTTGCTTCAGATTGTTCCACCTCCTCATCGTGTACCTGCAGTGCTGTCTTCATATGTATAAAGTGTCCCCTCTGATCACCTCTTTTTACAAAAATATTATTATGTGTTTGACTGTGCCCAGTGTTAGTTGAGGCACAAGGGATCTTCTGTCTTTGTTATGGCACGTGGGATCTTTAGTCGTGACTTGAGATCTAGTTACCTGACCAGGAATCGAACCTGGGTCCCCTGCACTGGGAGCACAGAGTCCTGGCCACTGGACCACCGGGGAGGTCCCTGATCGCCTTAATTCTGTCTTTCATTCAAGCCCACCTTCAGTCCCACCCGTCTCTCAACTCTGTTCACGATAAACTTTCTCTTACTCTGAACTTCTTAGCATTTAATTTTGTTATTTAATCACTAAGTCATGTCACACTCTTTTGTGACCCTATGGACTGTAGCCCACCAGGTTCTTCTGTCCATGGGATTTCCCGGGCAAGAATATTGGAGTAGGTTACCATTTTCTTCTCCAGGGGATATTTCTGATCCAGGGATCAAACCTGCATCTCCTACATTGTCAGGCAGATTCTTTACCATTGAGCCACCAGGGAAGCCCCTCCTTAACACTTACTTATTCTAGATCTTGGCTTCCCGGGTGGCCCTAGTGGTAAAGAACCTGCCCGCCAATGCAGGAGATGTAAGAGACACAGGATTGATTCCTGGGTCAGGAAGACCCCTGAAGAAGGACACGGCACCCCACTCCAGCATTCTTGCCTGGAGAATCCCACGGACAGAGGAGCCTGGCAGGCTACAGTCCATGGGGTTGCACAGAGTTGGACACGACCGAAACGACTTAGCACGCATCCCAAATCTTATACCTTTTAGACTGTTGCTTTTGGTTAATGATAATTGTGACGATGATACGAGTGGCAGTAGTGACAAGTGGCAGTGGCAATATATAAGAATTAGTTGAGAATGAGAAAATCTTGAGGAGAGGTGACTCATTTCTAAAAAATACAGTGCTAATTGTAAAAGCTAAAGAACGAAGTAATTTGGAAAAATCGCTATTCTATTGTTGCTTTGAAATTTGGCTTTTTAAAAAATCTGTAAAATTATCTTATAAAGGGGCAACATATAAAGAAACTGAGTCCCAGTATGTTAAGTGACTTTGCCCAAGACCACTAAACAAAAGATCAATTTGATTCTGCGGTGTGCTAGGCCCTACACTATGTCTATCAGATAAGGCTCTTAGGAGTTTATGTTGTAAGAACTAGAAGCCAGCTTTAGCTGGTCTAAGCAGAAATGGAACTTATTTGGTCAACACATCTACTTATTATATATTTCTTGAGTGCTCACTATGTGCTAAGAACTTTTTTAGGCCCAGGGGATATAATAAAAAACAAAGGTCCTATTCTCAAGGAATTTACATTGTTGTAGGGAAGATAAACAATAAACCAGTGCATAAATGTACCAAAGAAATAAAATAAAGAGGAATGATTCAGATTCAGAAAAGAAAATGATTTAGAAAAGAAAAATGGAGGGCTCCAGCAGAGGAAAGGATCTGGCAGAGAAAAAGATTGCTATCTTAAATAAGGTGGTCAAGGTGGCCTGTCTTCAGTTCAGTTCAGTTCAGTTCAGTCTCTCAGTCGTGTCTGACTCTTTGCGACCCCATGAATTGCAGCACGCCAGGCCTCTCTGTCCATCACCAACCCCCAGAGTTCACTCAGACTCAAGTCCATCGAGTCAGTGATGCCATCCAGCCATCTCATCCCCTGTCATCCCCTTCTCTTCCTGCCCCCAATCCCTCCCAGCATCAGAGTCTTTTCCAATGAGTCAACTCTTTGCTTTAGCATCATTCCTTCCAAAGAAACCCCAGGGCTGATCTCCTTCAGAATGGACTGATTGGATCTCCTTTCAGTCCAAGGGACTCTCAAGAGTCTTCTCCAACACCACAGTTCAAAAGCAGCAATTCTTCAGCGCTCAGCCTTCTTCACAGTCCAACTCTCACATCCATACATGACCACTGGAAAAACCATAGGCTTAACTAGATGGACCTTTGTTGGCAAAGTAATGTCTCTGCTTTTCAATATGCTGTCTAGGCCTGTCTTATAAATGAGATTTAGGTAGAGACCTAACTGAGTGTGGAAGCAAGCCACGGTGGCCTCTTGGAGAAGAGTGCTCCATGCAGAAGGGACAGCAAGGCTGCAGGCTTAGTACAAGGAGTGTGCTCGGCACTGTGATGTGCAGCAGGGAGGCTTGTGTGGTCAAAGCAGAGCAAGTGAGGGAGAGAAGGGAAGTAAGATTAGAAAGGTAGCAAGCAACAGGCCAATCATCTAAGACTCGATATGTACTTTGAAATTTATTTTGAGTAAAATCAGAAATATGGGTTGGTTTTAATCAAAGGAGTAACAGGATCTGACTTAAGATTTTATTTTTAAAATATATCTATTTATTTATTTGGCTGTGCCAGGTCTTAGCTGGCAGCACACAAGATCTTCAGTCTTTGTTAAGACATGTGGGATCTAGTTCCCTGCCCAGGGATGGAACCCCAGCCCCCTGTATTGGGAACTGAGAGTCTTAGCCACTGGACAACCAGGGAAGTTCCCTGACTTAAGATTTTAAAAGACCACTGACTATTATGTGGAGACAGGACTGTACGGGAACAAAGATGAAAGCAGGAAGGCCAGTTAGAGGCTGTAATCCACTGAGGGATAATGGTGGCCCAGGCCTGGGGGTACCAGTAGAGGAGATGGGCCACTTTCAGAATTTCCTGATGAATTAGATACAGGGCTACAGAGAAGACTCACACACATCTCCAAAGTTTGAGCCTGGAAAACCCAAACCCTGAGAAGAAGAGTTGGATAGTTCATAGAATTTCCTGGAGACTCAAGCTCTGAAAATGGACATATAATTAAAGAGGGGGGAGGGAGTCACAACCGCTGCAAAATCATACCATGGAGCTAGTCTGATGAAGCCTTTCTTGCTGCAAGCTCTGGACATTGTATGCCATCCTGGCATGGAAACTAGATATTCTAGAATAAATTCTGTTTCCCTGCTTCTTTCTCTGCATTATTGTTTCCTGAGTCAAAACCCCAGGCTCAGATGGTAGGCAGCCACAAACACAAGGAACATCTGAGCAGCTATGTCTGAGCAGTCACTGAGGAAGGAAGCTACTGTAGCTCATTTAAGAGCTAGGTGTTTAAAGGAATTTTAAAAAACCAATCTGAGAGAATTTCATTCATAACTAAGAGCACTTCAAACTCTTCAACAGGAAGAGGAACGGTTGTGTTATCACTTGATGGCATGAAGTATCAGTAACAGACTTCCTTCTCCTTTGACCACTTGCTTCACCACAGCCCTGTGAGCCTGGGATTCTTACAGAAGCGAGGTTTGCTTTCAAGGCACCCAGGGCCCTATCTATGTATTATTTATCCTTCTTAATCATTGCAGCATCAGGGGAAAATGAAGCCTAACAACACTGTGATAATTGCTGAGAGAATCAAATGTACTTGAAAGCAAAGGGCTGTACCAGAGTCAGGCATTACTGAGCAGTAGTTTTTAAGAAGTTTTTTTTTTAATTTATTTTTAATTGGAGGATAATTGATTTACAGTATTGAGTTGGTTGCTGCCATACAACAATGCGGATCAGCCATAAGTACACACGGGTCCCCTTCCTCCTGAACTTCTACCCACCCCACCCCATCCCACCATCCAGGTGTCACAGAGCACCAGGTTGAGCTCCCTGTGTCTCACAGGAGCTTCCCACTGGCTATCGATTTTACACGTGGCAGTGTATATATGTCAATGCTACTTGCTTTAAGAACCTCCACAAGAGCTTACAAACTCTTCCATGGAATTGTTGAAGGCCTTGAAAAACAAAGTTTGAAACCACTGGATAATTCAAAGAACACCAGATGGAATATCGAAAGACCAGAGTTGTCACTGTGCTGTTGGGGTTAATTTATTACATCCCCATAAAGTTTAATCTCTGTAAGCCCTAGTTTTTCTTCTATAAAATTGAAAATTAAAAAAATCACCATTTCACAGTGCTATCATAAGGATTAAATGAGAGAATGCACGTAAAACCTATCTGAAGGATGAATAAAGTTTCCTATGAAGTTAAAATGTACTCTTGCCTGGGAAATCCCATGGATGGAGGAGCCTGGTAGGCTGCAGTCCGTGGGGTCACTAAGAGTCAGACACAACTGGGCGACTTCAGTTTCACTCTTCTCTTTTCATGCACTGGAGAAGGAAATGGCAACCCACTCCAGTGTTCTTGCCTGGAGAATCCCAGGGACGACGGACCCTGGTGGGCTGCCGTCTATGGGGTCGCACAGAGTCAGACAGGACTGAAGTGACTTAGCATAGCGTAGCATAGCATGAAGTTAAAATAACTTACTTTCCACAGGCACAGGAAACCAAAAATTTTAAACCTAAAGCACTTAGGTACTATACCTGCGTTGCCTGGGACACTTCTGTCGTCCTGGAAGATATGGAGGCCCTCATGGCACCTTGCCTCAAGAATGTTACAACAGCACTGATGACAGGACCCAACTTGCAACTTTCCTGTCCCCATCATTTTAAACAGGCCATGAGTTGTCTGTGCTCTGGCCTGCGTTAATGCCTCGACGTGTTAAGTTGGTGTGAATTGAGAACTCCCAAGTGGAGGTGTTAACTTATGCACACCATTGTCATGAGGAGCCCTGCCTAGCTCTACTCAGAGATGGCTTGCTTGTTCTTCCTGTGCCTGGCAGATCCAGGTGCTGCTTTTCAATTTCCCCTGCTGCTGCTGCTAAGTCGCTTCAGCTGTGTCCAACTCTGTGTGACCCCATAGACGGCAGCCTACCAGGCTCCCCCATCCCTGGGATTCTCTAGGCAAGAACACTGGAGTGGGTTGCCATATCCTTCTCCAATGCATGAAAGTGAAAAGTGAAAGTGAAGTCGCACAGTCGTGAAAGTGAAGTCGCTCCGACTCTTAGCGACCCCATGGACTGCAGCCCACCAGGCTCCTCCATCCGTGGGATTTTCCAGGCAAGAGTACTGGAGTGGAGTACCATTGCCTTCTCCGTCAATTCCCCCACTGGGTCCTAAAGCCTCCCTCTCAGAGACGTGTCCCCAGCACTGGGTAAAAGCTGATTAGCTAGAAAATTCCCACCAGTCTTCTCTGGCAGCATAGGAGCCATTCTGTGGTTTGTGACTGAGTCACTTGGGGAGACCTCCTTTGGGTGGTCGCCTTTGTTTAGGACTCACTTAAGGCCCACAAATTGCTCTGTGGGCTCCTCCAAACTTCTCTTCTGTGAGTTAGGCACGGACATTTCCCCAGGTTTCCATGGTACTTCCTGCCTTGGGGAAATGCTCTCTCAGGTCTGACCACAAGAAGGATGAAACTTACAGGGCATCTGAGCCCTGTTGAAGACCTGGAGCGAAGTAAGAGTTAATGGAGGCAGGCCTTGGACACCGCCTGCTCAAAATGAGAAAAAGAGAGGAGAGTGTTGTCTGTGTGTGTGAGGCAGCAAGTAAGGTTACCGTGTCTATATTTTGGCATTGAATGTGAAAAATATTTTACAATTAAAATATATAATATATGTGAAATGACTTATGTATGAATTGTTTGTCTGGGACTCTTATAGTTCTGAACATGTGAAACAGGGAAAAGAGATGAAAGCAAGCCTTCTGACTTCCTGCATTTTAAAAATGAGTACCCAGAAAATCTTGTGGAAGAGAATAGGTGGCTTTCAGTCTCTAAGCTTCATGGTGACTCATGGAATCCTCTTCTTTTGTCTTGTATACAGGAAGGGATTTGCTAGAAGGAAAGTTGTGAATATTTTTCACTAGACTTTGTTTTCCCATCTATGTTCCATGCGTATTACTTTAAAAATCATGTGTAGCTAGGTTCTGCTATATAAGGTCAGAGACAGTGCCTGTCTTCTAAGGCATTAAGTACATCTATAAAATAGGTGTACTTATGAAGTTCCAACCTGCAATAACAGAGAACCCAAACCAAAATAATGGTGAAGTAGGAGTAAGATCACTTTATGGCAAATAGATGGGGAAACAGTGGAAACAGTGACAGACTTTATTTTTGGGGG
Organism: Bos mutus; assembly: GCF_027580195.1. NCBI lineage: Eukaryota > Metazoa > Chordata > Mammalia > Artiodactyla > Bovidae > Bos > Bos mutus. The sequence continues at coordinate 1,125,410 of NC_091632.1, forward strand.
GCTCCAAAATCACTGCAGATGGTGATTGCAGCCATGAAATTAAAAGACGCTTGCTCCTTGGAGGAAAAGCTATGACCAACCTAGACAGCATATTAAAAAGCAGGGACATTACTTTGCCAACAAAGGTCCATCTAGTCAAAGCTATGGTTTTTCCAGTAGTCATGTATGGATGTGAGAGTTGGACTATAAAGAAAGCTGAGTGCTGAACAATTGATGCTTTTGAACTGTGGTGTTGGAGAAGACTCTTGAGAGTCCCTTGGACTGCAAGGAGATCCAACCAGTCCATCCTAAAGGAAATCAATCCTGGATATTCATTGGAAGGACTGGTGTTGAAGCTGAAACTCCAATACTTTGGCCACCTGATGCTAAGAACTGACTCACTGGAAAAGACCCTGATGCTGTGAAAGATTGAAGGCGGGAGGAGAAGGGGATGACAGACGATGAGATGGTTGGATGGCATCACTGACTCGATGGACTTGAGTTTGAGTAAACTCCGGGAGTTGGTGATGGACAGGGAGGCCTGGCGTGCTGTGATTCATGGGGTCACAAAGAGTCGGACATGACTGAGTGACTGAACTGAATTGAACTGAACTGAGGAGTATGATGTTTTCATGAAAAAGATTTTAGAGTTGAGAATGAAGAAAAACTTGACAAAAAATGTTAAGTGTTCAGTGTCCAGGGGAAGTGTCAGCTGAGAGGTGTCCTGGTGTTAGTCGCTCTGCTGCTGCTGCTGCTAAGTCGCTTCAGTCGTGTCCGACTCTGCTACCCCACGAACTGTAGCCCACCAGGCTCCTCTGTCCATGGAGTTCTCCAGGCAAGAGTACTGGAGGGGGTAGCCATTTCCTGTCCTAAAGGAGAGGGAATTACAAGATCTATTTGAATAAAATTAATTCTTTTTACTGTCTAGCCTCTAGTTTGGGAAAAAGACCGTTTTGATAGAGAGATGTCAAGGGCTTTTAGGGCCCTGGTGGGGTGAGTAAAGACGGTTAATTAAACAGTTCTCTTTCACTCTGACAAATCACAGCAGCACCGGATTTGTGGGGTACTAGTGGGCTCACAAGATGCTGACTTTCTGGAGGTGGTTTCTGCTATGTGCCTCAGACCTGGAATTAGGTCACTTTGAAGGTTAATTGTCACATCACCAATCTGCAGCTGGAAGGGCCCTTGCAGATCTGGGAAACAAGATACCATCAAGGCTGGTTTGTGCAGAACATTGAGCCTTGCCATCAAGCAGGAGAAAGGAAGGCGAGCAGGGGGCTGCACAGGAAGGATGCCACCCAGGCAGGGGGGCGCTTACGTTCTTACACCCATCAGAACCTACATCTTTGTGTGGAGCAGAGACCACAAGTTTATACCCGTCACTCAAACTGAAGGTGATGCAGGGCCTCAGTTATCCCGAATAAAGACATCACAAGGTGGTCAACTCTAAACTTTAAGAAAAGAGCACTTGGAATTGGAGCCAGCTCTGGAGCTGATACATAGGAACTTTTTCTGGACACTTCCCTTTGACTTTATACTGCTTTGAACAATCCATTTGATTTATGACTCATGTGAAAATAAGACTAAACAAAAATTATTTACCAGACACCAGCAATATGTACAACATTATTCTAGACCGTGTAAGGACTGTTAAAAAAAATTATGAAATCTGCATTTTTATACATATGCATACTTTCCAAAGTGTTTTCAGATCCTTGCAAGATTTTATCCTTATAACTTCTGCTTATCCTGTCCAGGGAGTGTTCTCATACTAGCTTTACCTTGTTATATTTATTTCAATATTTATATGTATGAATTTTTGAAGTTGCATGCGTTTGTACTTGTCTCTCTATCTTTGATATATGTTTAGGTATGTGCATCTTATGTTAGACTGATTCTTAGAGCAGGTACCTTTATTAACCAGTTGCCCTAAAAGTTTCCTGAGGATTGGAACTGTTTTATCCAATAGATTGAGAGGCACAGTGGAGACAGGGGCTCCCCGGGAGCTCGGCAGTAAGGAATCCTCCTACAGCACAGCAGATGCAGGAGACACAGTCTCGATCCCTAGGTCGAGAAGATCCCCTGGAGGAGGGCATGGCAAGACGCTCCAGTATTCTTCCTGGGAAAATTCCGTAGACAGAGGAGCCTGGCAGGCTACAGTCAATGGGGTGGCAAAGAGTCAGACAGTACTGAAGCGGCTGAGCATACACACACAGAGGCAGAACCTAAGAAAACTTACTCACTTAAAAAACTTTACATATAATAAAAGTCACTATTTTTGTGAGTACAGTTCTATGAGCTTTGACAAATGTATGCAGTTATGTTAATACCACCTCAATCAAGACATAGAACAGTTTCTCCCCCTGACAAATCCTTTCATGCCACCCTTTTATAGTCAATCTCTCCCAGCCCACCTCCACCCTCAACCCCTGATCTGTCTTCTGTCCCTATAATTTTGTTTATTTCAGATGTCATATAAGTGGAATCACACATATGTAGCCTTTTGATTCTTTCAGTTATCATGCCTTTTAGATCCTTCCATGCTATTGCATGTGTCAGGAGTCTGTTCCTTTTTTTGCTGAGTAGTGTTCCATTTCAGGAGAAGGCAATGGCACCCCACTCCAGTACTCTTGCCTGGAAAATCCCATGGATGGAGGAGCCTGGTGGGCTACAGTCCATGGGGTCGCTGAGAGTTGGACACGACTGAGCGACTTCACTTTCAGTTTTCACTCTTATGCATTGGAGAAGGAAATGGCAACCGACTCCAGTGTTCTTGCCTGGAGAATCCCAGGGACAGGGGAGCCTGGTGGGCTGCCATCTATGGGGTTGCACAGAGTCGGACACGACTGAAGCGACTTAGCAGCAGCAGCAGCAGCAGCAGTTCCATTTCATGTATATGTCATAGTTTGATCATTCTTTCAACAACTAAAGGACATTTGGGTTGTTTCCAGTTTTTTGTGACAATGAATAAAGCCATCGTGAACATTTATGTACAAGTTTTGTATGCACATAAATTTTCAATTCTCTTGGTTATATACATAGGCATGGGATTGATGAGTCATATAGGAACTGTATGTTTAACTGGAAAAGTAACTGTCTATGAACCTGAAGTTGTTCTAAAAATATAAAGCCTTTAATAAGAAAAAAAGATAAAGAAGGTGTCAAATTTTCCCATAGTAGCTGTTCCACTTTCTGTTCCCACCAGCGTGTGTGAGAGCTCTGCTTGCTATGTATCTTTGTCAGCACTTGTTACTGTCTGATTTTTAATTGTATCCATTCTGATAGGTGTGTGGTAGTTCCTCATTGTGGTTTAATTTGCTCCTGATAACTAATGTTGATCATCTTTTCTTGTGTTTATTTGCCGTCTACATATCTTCTCTGGTGAAGTATCTCTTCAAATGTTTTGGCATTTTCTTAATCAGCTTGTTTTATTATTGAGCTTTGAAAGTTGTTTATATATTACGGATATAAGTCCTTTGTCAGATGTGTGTTTTTTAAGAAAAGTAAAACTTCAAGCTGGCTTAAATGACAAATCAGCTCACACAATTAGTTGTAAGATTCAGAGGTATAATGTGCAGACTTCAGGATCAGTGAAATCCAGTTTCTCATTATTTTCCTTTATTTCCACTCTGCATCCTGCTGTGCTAGCTTATCTTAGGCATAGCTTTTCTGATGGTGACAAAATTGCTGCAGTAATCCCAGATCTCACATCCCTAAACCACACTGTCCAGAAAGAGGGAGGGCTAGCTTAAGAATGAGAGATCTTCTTTAACAATAACCCCACTAAACTCTGCGTGTCTCCTTGGCCTGAAATGGGTCAGGTGCTTATCATGAAGTAATCTCCATGGCCAAAGGAATGTCGTGAGCTGACTGGGTTAAGCAGTGTGGAGGCAAACTTATGCCTTGAGGTCTCCTAGCATCTTTTGATCACCTTTTTCCTTGTAGGGGATTTTCTGCCACTATGAGTACTATCTCCTCAAAAGAGAAGCCAGTGTCTTACTGTTTCAGTGGCCCTTGTAGTTATGGCACAGGCATGAAAGTGGGCTCACTAATCAGATGCTTCTGTGAGATATTTTGATTGTAAAGAGAGCAGGATGAGAAAACAAGGACCATGAGGGGTCAATTTTCTTACTAGGGACTTCCCTGCTGGTCCAGTGGTTGTGAATCCACTTGCCAGTACAGGGGACACAGGTTTGATCCCTGGTCTGGGAAGATCCCACACGCCATAGAGCAATTAACCCCGTGTGCCGCAACTACTAAACCCTTGCTCTGCAACAGAAGAAGCCACCACAGTGAGAAGCCCATGCATTGCAACAAAGGGTAGAGCCCACTCACTGCAACTAGAGAAAAGCGTGCGCAGCAGTGAAGACCCAGCACAGCCCAAAATAAATAGATTAATTAATTTAAAAAAAATTTCTTAATAAGGCGGCAGCAGAGGTCCAATCATTAATTTGTTAAGTGGGATTGGGCCCTAACTAAGTTAATCCATGCAAAACTAAGTCAGTAAGACCCTTGACTCATAGAACTATAAAGCTATGACCTCTGTGGATTTTCCTGTTTCTACTTCACTTGTTTCAGACTCCTAGACGTGTGAGGATTAGGATGCTTCTATCTCTGAGAGATCTAGGGAAGGTGGAGGGAACCTGTGGGGTTAGGGACTTCCCTGGCTCTCCATTTTAAGTATTACTTTGCATCAGAGGTAAGGTTTTGCATAGGAAAGTTCCATGCAAAATGGGGATGGTGGAGGAATACTGGGAGAAAAGGAGATGTTACCTCGTTAATTGGAGAAGGAAATGGCAACCCACTCCAGTATTCTTGTCTGGGAAATGCCACGGACAGAAAAGCTTGGTGGGCTACAGTCCATGGGGTCACCAGATTCAAATATGGCTTAGTGACTAAACCATCACCACCACCAACCACCTCATTAATTTTAGATAAACCAGTGTGGCTGGAAGTTAGGAAATAGAGGCAGGAACAGCATATGTTTGAACTAGAGAGGGAAGCAAAGCCCAGGGCATGTTAGGTTTTATAAGGCATGTACCTCATTCAACCCTGTGACCTGAGTGTGAGTAGTGATGCCACTTACTCTGACAGGAAACCCTGGAGGCAGAGGTTGAGAGGAGAGAGCTGATAGTGAATGTGAGGCGACTGCCATATCCTGTCGGTTAGGCAATTGGATCTATGGATATAGAAGCTCAGAAGACATAGTCATAGGCAAATTGTTAACATGAAAAGGCACAGGGTGGGAATTTCCTGGCTTGCTTTATATATGCCGTATGAGAGTGTATAATGAGTTTGACAGGTAGGCTTCTTGGTAGCAAGAGACAGAAATCCTATTTAACTACCTTGGAGAAAACCAAGAATTTTTAGAAGGATATTGGTATAATTGTGTGGTCAAGGAAGATTTGATGAACCAAACTACAAGAAGAACAGAAATGCATCTAGGCTAACGTAACAACTGAAATGGCAGACTTTGATAGCTTTTATAATTTCTTCTCTTTTCCTCATGTTCTCTTAAAGCTTACTGGCTTCCTCCATATGGAAGTCTTAAGACACAGTTATAAAGCGACACACGTCAGGTGGTCCCAGGCAACACAGTTTTCGTTGCTGTTCAGTTGCTCAGTCATGTCCAACTCTTTGCATCCCATGGACTGCAGCATGCCAGGCTTCCCTGTACTTCACTATCTCCCAGAGTTGGCTGTAACTCATGTTCATCAAGTCGGTGATGCCATCCAACCATCTCATCCTCTGTCATCCCCTTCTCCCCCTGCCCTCAATCTTTCCCAGCATCAGGGTCTTTTCCAATAAGTCAGCTCGTTGTATCAGGTGGCCAAAGTATTGGAACTTTAGCTTCAGCATCAGTCCTTCCAATGAATTTTCAAGGCTGATTTCCTTTAGGATTGACTGGTTTGATCTCTTTGCAGTCCAAGAGACTGTCAAGAGTCTTCTCCAACACCACAGTTCAAAAGCATCAGTTCTTTGACGCTCAGCCTTCTTTATGGTCCAATTCTCCCATCTGTACATGACTACTGGAAAAACCATGGCTTTGACTATATGGACCTTTGTTGGCAAAGTGATGTCTCTGCTTTTTAATACGCTGCCTAGGTTTATCATAGCTTTTCACCCAAGGAGCAAGTCTTTGAATGCCATGGCTGCAGTCACCCTCCACAGTAAGCCCAAGAAAAGAGTCCAAGGAAACAAAGCCTGTCACTGCTTCCATTTTTTCCTCATCTATTTGCCCTGAAGTGATGGGACTGTATGTTTTTTGACATGGCTTTAAATGCAGGTAAACAAAGAGACTGACTCTCTTAACAGACACAGCTTGAAAATCATGGACAAAAAATTACTAGCCTGGCTTGGGTCACACCTCTCCCTGGACCAGCTGACTGTGGAGTGTGGTGGGGTGGTGTTTTGCTGAAAGTTTTCACTTTGGTCTTAGGTTCAAAGGATTTGTTAACAAAAATAAGCCACTTGTTATATACAAATAAATAATACAAATATTTATTAGAGAATTATAGAGCTCAATTTCAATATACTAACATTAAAAGAAAAGAGAAATAGAAACAGCAGAGGATACACCACCAAACTGGGTTTTGACCAACATCCAGATTTAGTCAGCTCTAGGAAGTCCCATGTCACAGCTCATCTGGAGTCCCAGCTGGGAAAAGGTCCCAGGCAGCACATCTGCCCAGTTTAGGCTTCCCGCTTATAATCCCAGGATGGTCACAAACTGATATCATTATCAATCTGTGACCAAATTGCTGCTCTAGTTTCATGTTAATGCTATTTGTTTTGTTGTGTAAAACTTGGAATGTAGCTAAGCCTGGGGCTTGGTGGACTAGGCCCCCTCCAGGGGCTCAACAATCTCAGGATTTCTGTCCCATCTTACCTGTGGTTCTGTAAGTCTTGCACTCACAGCAAGCAGTCACTCACAGTCACTCCAAGTCAGGGCAGTGTCCAGGGAGGTTAGAAGCAAGGTCTGAGGGCTGCTTTGCTTTGTCTCTGAAGCCTAAACAAGACTATTCATTTAATTTCCCTAACAGGTGTTGGTGGTGTATCACATGGCAGAATAAAAACTAAACATTCTGTATCATGATTTTGGTCTAGCTATTCTGATAAAGATCCAAAATAACAATGGGTTAATTGAAATAGAAATTAAGTTTTCGCATGTAAATACCAGACTTCCTGGTGGCTCAAACGGTAAAAAATCTGCCTGCAATGTTTGAACCCTGGGTTGGAGGAGGAAATGGCAACCCACTCCAATATCCTTGCCTGGAAAATTCCACGAACAGAGGAGCCTGGCAGGGCACAGTATAGAGTGACGCAAAGAATTGGGCACGACTGATAAATTTTACGGTACAAAATTTTACTGTACAAAAGCAAATATTTGTTAAGTATGAGAAAAAAAAAATCACAACAAATTACTGGACCTTTGGAGTTTTTACACATGGACATCATCAGATGGTCAATACCAAAATCTTTGCAGACAAAGATGGAAAAGCTCTATACAGTCAGCAAAAACAAGACCAGGAGCTGCTATGACTCAGATCATGAACTCCTTATTGCAAAATTCAGACTTCAATGGAAGAAAGTAGGGAAAACCACTACACCATTCAGATAGGACCTAAATCAAATCTCTTATGATGATACAGTGGAAGTGACAAATAGATTCAAGGGATTAGATCTAATAGACAGAGTCCCTGGACAGAGGTTGGTGACACTGTACAGGAACTGCAAAAAGGCAAAATGGTTGTCTGAGGAGGCCTTACAAATAGCTGAGAAAAGAGAAGCTAAAGGCAAAGGAGAAAAGGAAAGATATACCTATTTGAATGCAGAGTTCCAAAGAATAGCAAGGAGAGATAAAAAAGACTTCTTCAGTGATCAATGCAAAGAAATAGAGGAAAACAATAGAATGGGAAAGACTAGACATCTCTTCAAGAAAATTAGAGATACCAAGTGAACATTTCATGCAAAAATGGTCTCAATAAAGGACAGAAATGGTGTGGACCTAACAGAAGCAGAAGATATTAAGAAGAGGTGGCAAGAATACACAGAAGAACTACACAAAAAAGATCTTCATGATCTAGATAATCACGATGGTGTGATCACTCACCTAGAGCCAGATATCCTGGAATTCGAAGTCAAGTGGGCCTTAGGGAGCATCACTATGAACAAAGCTAGTGGATGTGATGGAATTCCAGTTGAGCTATTTCAAATCCTAAGGGATGATCCTGTTAAAGTGCTGCACTCAATATGTCATCAAATTTGGAAAACTCAGCAGTAGCCATAGGACTGGAAAAGGACATTTTTCATTCCAATCCCAAAGAAAGGCAATACCAAAGAATGTTAAAACATAATTGCACTCCTTTCACACGCTAGGAAAGTAATGCTCAAAATTCTCCAAGCCAGGCTTCAGCAGTATATGAACCATGAACTTTCAGATGTTCAAGCTGGATTTAGAAAAGGCAGAGGAACCAGACATCAAATTGCCAACATCCACTGGATCATTGAAAAAGCATGAGAGTTCCAAAAAAAATCTCCTTCTGCTTTATTGACTACACCAAAGCCTTTGACTGTGTGGATCACCACAAACTGTGGAAAATTCTTCAGGAGATGGGAATACCAGACCACCTGACCTGCCTCCTGAGAAATCTGTATGCAAGTCAGGAAGCAACAGTTAGAACTGGATATGGAACAGCATACTGGTTCCAAATCGGGAAAGGAGTATGTCAAGGCTGTATATTGTCACCCTGCTTATTTAACTTATATGCAGAGTACATCATGAGAAACACTGGGCTGGAGGAAGCACAAGCTGGAATCAAGATTACCAGGAGAAATATCAATAACCTCAGATATGCAGGTGACATAACTCTTATGGCAGAAAATGAAGAAGAACTAAAGACCCTCTTGATAAAAGTGAAAGAAGAAAGTGAAAAAGTTGGCTTAAAGCTCAACATTCAGAAAACTAAGATCATGGCATCTGGTCTCATCACTTCATGGCAAATAGATGGGGAAACAATGGAAACAGTGACAGACTTAATTTTGGGGGGCGCCAAAATCACTGCAGATGGTGACTGAAATTAAAAAGATGCCATGAAATTAAAAGATGCTTGTTCCTTGGATGAAAAGTTATGACAAGCCTTGACAGTACATTAAAAAGCAGGGCACTACTTTGCCAACAAAGGTCTGTCTAGTCCAAGCTGTGGCTTTTCCAGTAGTCATGTATGAATGTTAGAGTTGGACTATAAAGCAAGCTGAGCGCCAAAGAATTAATGCTTTTAAACTGTGGTGTTGGAGAAGACTCTTGAGAGTCCCTTGAACTGTAAGGAGATCCAACCAGTCCATCTAAAGGAGATCAACCCTGAATATTCATTGGAAGAACTGATGCTGAAGCTGAAGCTCCAATACTTTGGCCCCCTGAAGTGAAAAACTGACTCATTGGAAAAGACCCTGATGCTGGGAAAGATTGAGGGCAGGGGGAGAAGGGGACAACAGAGGATGAGATGGTTGGATGGTACTGACTCAATGGACATGAGTTTGGGTAAACTCCAGGAGTTGGTGATGGACAGGGAGGCCTGGTGTGCTGCAGTACATGGGGTTGCAAAGAGTAGGACATGACTGAGTAGAACTGGACTGAACTGAACTTGGAATTTCAGGTCTCTTTCCTCTGAGATCTCTAGCCAATTTGCCAGGCTTGCTTCGTAATTGCAATGTTCTTTTTAGAGCACTTCACAACTCCCAGCAGCTGCCAGAACTCACCAAGCTTCAGGCAGGTGAAGCTTCAATCTGTGGCTTCACTGGCCTCATGGTATATCTGCCTCTGTGCTGAGGTAAAGTTCTACTCCCTTTCAAGAAGAAAAGAATAGATATCCCACTAACAATCTCTCCCACCAGCTTATTATGCATAACCCTATAGGGCATTATTTGGATTTATGGGTAAGGGTTTCAGAAAAGTTACATCAGCCTAATACTGAGAGAAACTTTAATGCAGTCAATAGATATGATGGACAGTATTTAAATGTGTGGAATTATTTGTGCCTGGAGGTAATTGAACCGATACCATTCACGAGTATGTCTTAAGGAGAATTTAAGCAACAGTTCAGTAGGGTTTATTTAGGTTAAATGAACTTTAAGTATAGTGAAACACAGAGGACATAGACTTCAGAGTAAAATAGATCTGGGATTGAGTCCCCATTATTCTTCTAGCTAGTAAAATGACAACGGGCAAATCGTTAAACTCTGAACTTCTATTTCCTTTTCTATAAAATGAGGACAACAAGACTTATTCTTCTAGTTTTGTATAAGGGTTAACTGTGAATGGATTTAAAATATGCAAATAGGTGCATAATAATACATCTCAATATAAATTATTTTCCTCTCCTCCTGTTCCTTTCCAGTACCAAGATACTATGATCCTATATGGGATCTGACCTTTGTTTCGAAAGATAAAGAGGATTAAGATGAGCACGGGCTTCACTTGTGGCTCAGCTGATAAAGAATCCGCCGGCAATGCAGGAGACCTGGGTTCTATCCATGGATTGGGAAGATCCCCTGGAGAAAGGAAAGGTTACCCACTCCAGTATTCTGGTCTGGAGAATTCCCTGGGCAGTATAGTCCATGGGGTCGCAAAGAGTTGGACACGACTGAGTGACTTTCACTCAAGATGAGCACAGAGGGAGAGAACATTCTGAACAGAAAGACTGACAAAGTGATGTGTTAATTTCTCATTTTTGTCCAACTTTCCTTCTCCTTTTTAAGGTACTGTTCCTTTTCCAACCATAGTACAAGTAATTTGGAGGCAATTTATAAGTCACAAAACAATCCTTTTATCACCCAATTTCTCCATTCTTATAGTCATAATTATTCATACCTTGAATGGCAGAAGTAAATCTTCAAGCAATTTCTTTGATGAAGGCAAGTAAGTATTCTATTTATGGAGCCCTCGCATATCCGAGAATACTTTTTTGTTGTCTTTACCCAGGAACATTCTTTGGGTATAAAATACTGTTTTGCAAATCTGTTTAATGTCTAGCTTAATAGAAGATAACTCATTCATTTCTGCATTCAATCTGTTGTGATATGTTGTAGTGGTTAGTATACATAAAGAAAATCTGGCCTCACACAATTATGAAAATATCGAAAGTGGAGAAGTATTTTTATATTTTAAGATAATTCAAAATATTCTTCTTTGATATTATACCAAAATTCAATGAATGGTACCTAAAGGTTTCCTAAAGGTTAATTGCATCATGAAACTGAAAACCACTTCAATAATTTCAATTCATACTCTGTTAAAGAAGGATCTGTTGACCTATCTTTCACTTTGAATGAATTTTTATCTGTCATAATTTTGTAACATCATCATGCATTTGGTCATTTGGAAATTATTGGCTCGCTGAGTTATGTGTATCTTCCAACTGTTAACATATTTCAATTAAACAATATAGGGAAAAAATCACTTTAATTTGCATTAGCACTGATATCAGAAAAGCCTTTAAGTATTAAGGATCTGAGCTCAAAGTGACATTCACAACCTTTCTAACATTTTCATTTTCACTTGAAATCTCAAAGTTTTTACTAGCAACAAATACTGTCAATTGGCTCATTTTGTTCATTTTCAAGAAAATGTCTGCCAATACCCCAGTCTCTGTAACAACGGTTTGTCAGTCATGTTTTCCAGTAAAAGGTAATACATGAAAAAAGTGGTTAGTTCAGCTTGTGACTCAGTCCCATAAGTGCTTTTCTGTTGAGACAATTATCACACCCTAAGAGGGGAGAACAAACCCGACGCCATACTGGGTCCATCCCCCCAGCACTTCGAGCTCTGCTGCTGTGCTTAGTCATTCTGGCTCTGCACCTTTGTAAAAGAATGTTGCCTAGCCTCCATTCACGAGCCTCTCCCTCCCAAGCTTGATCTTTAAAGCCACAATATTTTTCATTCATATAGAGATTAAAAGTTGCAGAGCAGAAAATAATTTATCTTGTTGGAGGTTTACAGGACCATCGTGACCAGACACACGGGAATAACTCCAAGTGCAAAGGCTTATCACAGGCCCTCTGGGGGCTGGCCAGCACCAAGAAGGCTGCAACAACCAGCCAAACACCCTCCCCTTTTAGTATAGGAAAATACCCAATCATAATTCAGGTAAGGTAGTTATGTGGAACACTAGCCCACTGTCTTCTCATTCTGCCTGCTTTGTTGACAGTCACTCTTCTTGCTTTTCGGTTTATTCTCCTGTCATTTGGCGAGCAGCGTGAGATTGGACTTGATAACAGTACTTCACCAGCAAAGTGCATTGTGTTTATTTCCTATTTGCCACGTAGAATATTTTTTAAATGTGCACTTAAGATTCAGGTACCCCACTCGTGGGGGCTACTTCAGTGATGAGTTTGAAAAAATGGGCATGAGTAGTTTCATCTCTTCATCTAGGAAGGGGGCTGGCTTTTAGAGAGAAGAACCTGCTGGTTATCTCTTCGATGCCGTAAGATGCAGGGCCAGGCCTTGCCTCTGTAGTAATCTGCCGTGTCCTCAGTTGTGCGGTCATGTCAGACTCTTTTCAACACCAAGAACTGTAGTCAGCCGGCTCCTTTGTCCATGGAATTTTCCAGGCAAGAATTCTGGAGTGGGCTGCTACTCCAAGGGGTCTTCCTGACCCAGGGGTCAAACCCACGTCTCTTGTGTCTCCTGCATTGTAAGGAGGCCCACATTTAAGAGGTGTAACATCAAAGACCCCAACATCTGAAATGTCCATGGGGTTGCAGAGACTCAGACATGACTGAGCGACTGAGCCACAACTATCGGTAAATAAATAGGGAGTTAAATTCTGGATGACAAAATATATACACAAAGAGGCTTTTGGTGAAGTAAAGTGTGTATCTTTGAACTTTAGAGTATACTGAACATGTTTTAACCTTAGCTATTTAAGAGGTTGTATTATGCCAGGAGGGTTTTCACAGCTTTTAACTTCTGCAAGAGGCTTTAAGTCTTCTTCTATTTTGTCTCATATTTTGACTTTGGCAGGCAACTAAAGCTTATGTCAGGACATTGCAGCTTATTCTTCTACAAAGCAAAGCTGCACACTTGCACCCTTTGGGCCTTAAGCAGAGATACGCACTCTGTCGAGACACATTCCTCAGCTATGCCACTTCACAGGCCTCAGGTGGCCTCCGGGCATACACTGTTGCTGCATCCTGAACATTTAACTATGGCACTGATTGAAGTCCACATATGTGGAACCCTTGGAGACATCAGCAGAACTGGTAGATCTAGAGGATTTAGTGAGCAGGTGTAACTGGGGTAAGAATTTAAATTCTAGAAGAAAATGAATATTTCATTATGTAGTTCTTTAAGGAACTGATTGGTGGGCAGAAAAATGTTTGTGCTTTTAAAATACAAGCCAGTCAAATCTGTGTGAACTACAAAACACTTGTGATGATTTGTTGCTGTTCAGTGGCTCAGTCACGTCCGACTCTGCGACCCCATGGACTACAGCATGCCAGGCTTCCCTGTCCTTCACAGTCTCCCAGAGCTTGCTCAAATTCGTGTCCACTGAGTCAGCGATGCCATCCAAACATCTCATCCTCTGTCATCCCCTTACCCTCTTGCCTTCGATCTTGCCAGCATCAGGTTCTTTTCTAATGAGTCATGTCTTCATATCAGGTGACCAGAGTATTGGAGCTTCAGCTTCAGCATCTGTCCTGCCATTGAATTTTCAGGGCTGATTTCCTTTAGGATTGACTGGTTTCATCTCCATGTAGTCCAAGGGACTCTCCAGAGTCTTCTCCAACACCAGTTCGAAGGCGTTGATTCTTTGGTGCTCTGCCTTCTTTACAGTCCAGCTCTCAACAATAGTACGTGACCACTGGGAAGACCATTGCCTTGACTATACAGACCTATGTCAGCAGAGTGATGTCTCTCTTTTCAACACACTGTCTAGGTTTATCATAGCTTTCCTGCTGAGCAGCAATCATCTTCTGATGTCATGGCTGCAGTCACCATCCACAGAGATTTTAGAGCCAAGAAGAGGAAATCTGTCACTACAACCACCTTTTCCCTTCTTATTTGCCATGAAGCAATGGGACCAGATACCATGATCTTTGTTTTGTAATATTTAGTTTTAAATATTATTTAACTATTTAATATTATTTTAAATATTTATTTAATATTTAGATTCTTCTAGGTCAAAGCAAATGGCATCTGGTGATCATTGCAAACTGATATAAATTTTTCAAAAACTCCCTTGCAAAATCAATAGGTGCATAAAAGCTATTTTGATTTGGCCCAAGCAATATACTTCAACAGTACATGAACCGTGAACTTCCAGATGTTCAAGCTGGATTTAGAAAAGGCAGAGGAACCAGACATCAAATTGCCAACATCCACTGGATCATTGAAAAAGCGTGAGAGTTCCAGAAAAACATCTCCTTCTGCTTTATTGACTACACCAAAGCCTTTGACTGTGTGGATCACCACAAACTGTGGAAAATTCTTCAACAGATGGGAATACCAGACCACCTGACCTGTCTCCTGAGAAATCTGTATGCAAGTCAGGAAGCAACAGTTAGAACTGGATATGGAACAACACACTGGTTCCAAATTGGGAAAGGAGAACATCAAGGCTGTATATTGTAACCCTGCTTATTTAACTTATATGCAGAGTACATCATGAGAAATGCTGGGCTGGAGGAAACACAAGCTGGAATCAAGATTGCCAGGAGAAATATCAATAACCTCAAATATGCAGATGATCCCACCCTTATGGCAGAAAATGAAGAAGAATTAAAGAGCCTCTTGATGAAAGTGAAAGAGGAGAGTGAAAAAGTTGGCTGAAAGCTCAACATTCAGAAAACAAAGGTCATGGCATCTGGTCCCATCAATTCATGGGAAATAGATGGGGAAACAGTGGAAATAGTGACAGACTTTATTTTTGGGGGCTCCAAAATCACTGCAGATGGTGACTGCAGCCATAAAATTAAAAGGTCCTTGCTCCTTGGGCAAAAAGTTATGACCAACCTAGACAGCATATTAAAAAGCAGAGACATTACTTTGCCAACAAAGGTCCATCTAGTCAAAGCTATGGTTTTTCCAGTAGTCATGTATGGATGTGAAAGTTGGACTATAAAGAAAGCTGAGCACCGAAAAATTGATGCTTTTGAACTATGGTGTTGGAGAAAACTCTTGAGAGTCTCTTGGACTGCAAGGACATCCAACCAGTCCATCCTAAATGAAATCAGTCCTGAATATTCATTGGAAGGACCGATGCTGAAGCTGAAAATCCAATATTTGGCCACTTGATTTGAAGAACTGACTCATTGGAAAAGATCCTAATGCTGGGAAAGATTGAAGACGGGAGCAGAAGGGGATGACAGAGAATGAGATGGTTGGATGGCATCACTGACCCAATGGACATGAGTTTGAGTAAGCTCTGGGAGTTGGCGATGAACAGGGAAGCCTGGCATGCTGCAGTCCATGGGGTCACAAAGAGTCGGACACGACTGAGCGACTGAACTGAACTGAAGCAGTATACCTTGTCTACAATGATATCTATAATTGGAATACACTATCTGATAAATTTTATGACCCACAATCATCCTCCAGGATCACAAGCTAAACAGATGTGTTGCATGGGGATATTTTACATAGCAACATCCCTGCACATACAAAGCTAGGAATCAAGGAGAAAAAATATTCTTGTGTGGGCTACATTTTCTGGTCATAATGAGATAGAATTAGAAATTAATAATAAAAAGATAATTTTAAAAGCACATGTTTGAAAATTTTAAAACACACCTCTCTCTATAGACTTAAATGGAAAGATCAAGATATATAGTTGAAGTAAATAAACCAAGATAGTATTTGAGGTGGCAAGAATACACAGAAGAACTGTGCAAAAAACATCTTCATGACCAAGATAATCACGATGGTGTGATCACTCACCTAGAGCCAGACATCCTGGAATGTGAAGTCAAGTGGGCCTTAGAAAGCATCACTACGAACAAAGCTAGTGGAGGTGATGGAATTCCAGTTGAGCTATTTCAAATCCTGAAATCCTGTGAAAGTGCTGCACTCAATATGCCAGCAAATTTGGAAAACTCAGCAGTGGCCACAGGACTGGAAAAGGTCAGTTTTCATTCCAATCCCAAAGAAAGGCAATGCCAAAAATGCTCAAACTACCGCACAATTGCACTCATCTCACACACTAGTAAAGTAATGCTCAAAATTCTCCAAGGCAGGCTTCAGCAATATGTGAACTGTGAACTTCCAGATGTTCAAGCTGGTTTTAGAAAAGGCAGAGGAACCAGAGATCAAGTTGCCAACATCCTCTGGATCATGGAAAAAGCAAGAGAGTTCCAGAAAAACATCTATTTCTGCTTTATTGACTATGCCAAAGCCTTTGACTGTGTGGATCACAATAAACTGGAAAATTCTGAAAGAGATGGGAATACCAGACCACCTGACCTGCCCCTTGAGAAACTTGTATGCAGGTCAGGAAGCAACAGTTAGAACTGGATATGGAACAACAGGCTGGTTCCAAATAGGAAAAGGAGTACATCAAGGCTGTATATTGTCACCCTGCTTATTTAACTTATATGAAGAGTACATCATGAGAAACACTGGGCTGGAAGAAGCACAAGCTGGAATCAAGATTGTCGGGGGAATATCAATAACCTCAGATATGCAGATAACACCACCCTTATGGTAGAAAGTGAAGAGGAACTCAAAAGCCTCTTGATGAAAGTGAAAATGGAGAGTGAAAAAGTTGGCTTAAAGCTCAACATTCAGAAAACGAAGGTCATGGCATCTGGTCCCATCACTTCATGGGAAATAGATGGGGAAACCGTGGAAACAGTGTCAGACTTTATTTTTCTGGGCTCCAAAATCACTGCAGATGGTGATTGTGGCCATGAAATTAAAAGACGCTTACTCCTGGGAAGGAAAGTTATGATCAACCTAGATAGCATATTCAAAAGCAGAGACATTACTTCACCAATCAAGGCCCATCTAGTGAAGGCTATGGTTTTTCCAGTAGTCGTGTATGGATGTGAGAGTTGGGCTGTGAAGAAAGCTGAGCGCTGAAGAATTGATGCTTTTGAACCATGGTGTTGGAGAAGACTCTTGAGAGTCCCTTGGACTGCAAGGAGATCCAACCAGTCCATTCTAGAGGAAATCAGTCCTGGGTGTTCTTTGGAAAAAAATGATACTAAAGCTGAAACTCCAATACTTTGGCCGCCTGATGCGAAGAGTTGACTCATTGGAAAAAACTCTGTTGCTGGGAGGGATTGGGGGCAGGAGGAGAAGGGGACGACAGAGGATGAGATGGCTGGATGGCATCACTGACTCAATGGACGTGAGTTTGAGTGAACTCCGGGAGTTGATGATGGACAGGGAGGCCTGGCGTGCTGTAATTCATGGGGTTGCAAAGAGACGGACATGACTGAGTGACTGAACTGAACTGAATACTATTTGTGTAAAAGAAGAAAATATATATTTGTATGTATATATAAAAATTATTTGGAAATACATCTTCCCAAATCTAATAGTGAATACTTGTATTAAGGGAATATATGAAACCATGTGGATAGGATCAGTAGTAGGATGGAAACTTTGAATAGAATGCCATTTGGCATTTTTCATTTTTTATTTCTGTGACTATATTAAACTGACCAAAAATTAAGTGCTTAAAATTATTTACAAAACATATTTTAACAATTCCTGAGCCAAAAAAGAAAATATAATAAGTTAAAATACATTTAGAACTGAATGAAAATAAAAAATTTGTACATTTTGAAATTTGTAAGAAGTAGCTGAAACCAAAAAGAACTTTGATAGTCTTAAATACATATACTAGAACACAAGATAGATTGAGATTAAAGAGGAAAAAAAAATCCCCTTTAAAAAATTAGCAAATAATAATGCAAATTCAAGGAAACACTTTAATTATATTCTATTTCTGACTATATAATGAAGTTAATCTGAACAAATCTACTGTTTCAATTAAAATTCTGAGTGAAATATTATCTTTAAAAACCTTTTCAATGTGTTATCAGACTGGCATAAAAGAAATCACCAAATTCCCATAATGAGTTGCAAAAGAAATTCTAGAAGTTCAATGTTCTAGCATCCACTGAGGTTTTCTGACCAGGGATTAAACTTGAGATATGGCTACGAAAGCCCAGAATCTTAGCCACTCGGCCACCAGGGAGCTCCCCCTGACTTCCGTTTTGATAGCTCTGTGGAACAAAGGGCCTCTCAATAGTAAATTAAAGATAATTTACTAGGGATGAGTGAGTGAGAGTCGCTAACTTGTGCCCAACTCTTTGTGACCCCGTGGACTGTAGCCCACCAGGCTACTCCATCTATGGGATTCTCCAGGCAAGAATAATGAAGTGGGAAGTCATTCTTTCTCCAGGGGATCTTCTTGACACCAGGATCAAACCTGGGTGTCCTGCATTGCAGGCAGACTGTTTACCATTTGAGCCGCAGGGAAGGCCCAGGTTAATAGAAGATGCTTTCTTATAGTTAGGACTCAAAGGAGAGAACCCTCAGTGGTAAACAGAAATCAAATTATGTTCTTAAAAAAAACACAGGTGACAAGAAGCATACCCAGTTTGAGCTAAATGCTGGAAAGAAAGAGAAGAAAATCTCCCTGGATAATTTATATGAAAAAGCCACCTACAGTTGTAGCTCAGTCACTAAGTCATGTCCAACTCTTCCCGACCCATGGACTGCAGCACACAAGGTTTCCCTGTCCTTCACTGTTACTCAGAGTTGGCCCAAACTCATGTCCATTGAGTTGATGATGCCATCCAACCATCTCATCCTCTGTCACCCCTTCCACTTCCTGCTCTCAATCTTTCCCAGGATCAGGATCTTTTCCAATGAGTCAGCCCTTTGCATCAGATAGCCAGAGTACTGGAGTTTCAGCTTCAGCATCAGTCCTTTCTATGGATATTCAGGATTGATTTTCTTTAGGATTGACTGGTTTTGTCTCCTTGCTGTCCAAGGGACTCTTAAGAGTCCTCTCCATAATCACACTTTGAAAGAATCAACTCCTTGGTTCTCAACCTTCTTTATGGTCCAACTCTAACATCCATACATGACTACTGGAAAAGCCATAGCTTGGACTATTCAGACTTTGTTGGCAAATGATTTTTTTGCATTTTAATATGCTGTCTAGGTTTGTCATAGTTTTTCTTCCAAGGAGCAAGCACCTCTTAATTTCATAGCTGCAGTCACCATCTGCAGTGATTTTGGAGCCCAAGAAAATAAAGTCTGTCACTGTTTCCACTGTTTCCCCATCTATTTGCCATGAAGTGATGGGACCAGATGCCATAATCTTAGTTTTCTGAATATTGAGTTTTAAGCCAGCTTTTGCACTCTCTCTTTCACTTTCATCAGGAGGTTCTTTAGTTCCTCTTTGCTTTCCGCATTTAGAATGGTATCATCTGCATATCTGAGATTATTGATATTTCTCTCTACTATCTTGACTCCAGCTGTGCTTCATCCAGATAAGCATTTCACGCGATATGCTCTACATAGAAGTTAAATAAGCAGGGTGATGATATACAGCCTTGATGTACTCCTTTCCCAATTTGGAACCAGTGTGTTGTTTCATGTCTAGTTCTAACTTGCTTCTTGACCTGCTTACTGGTTTCATAAGAGGCAGGTCAGGTGGTCTGGTATTCCCATCTCTTTAAGAATTTTCCACAGTTTGTTGTGATCCACACAGTCAGAGGCTTTAGTATAGTCAGTGAAGCAGAAGTAGAAGTTCTTCTGGAATTCTCTTGCATTTCTGTGATCCATCGGATGTTGGCAATTTGACCTCTGATTCCTCTGCCTTTTCTAAATCTGGCTTGTACATCTGGAAGTTCTTGGTTCAGGTAGTACTAAAGCCTAGCTTGAAGTATTTTGAGGATTACCTTGCTCAAATGAGAGCAATTGTATGGTAGTTTGAACATTCTTTGGCATTGCCTTTCCTTGGGATTGGAATGAAAACTGACCTTTTCCAGTCCTGTGGCCACTGCTGAGTTTTCCAAATTTGCTGACATATTGAGTGCAGCCCATTAACAGCATCATCTTTTAAGATTTGAAATAGCTCAGCTGGAATTCTATCACCTCCACTAGTTTTGTTTGTAGTGATGCTTCTTAAGGCCCACTTGACTCACATTCCAGGACATCTTGTTCTAGGTGAGTGACTACACCGTCATGGTTATTCAGGTCATTAAGATCTTTTTTGTATAGTTCTTCTGTGTATTCTCGCCATCTCTTCTTAGTATCTTCTGCTTCTGTTAGGTCTTTACCATTTCTGTCCTTTATTGAGCCCATCTTTGCATGAAATGTTCTCTTGGTATCTATAATTTTCTAGGAGAGATCTCTAGCCCTTCCCATTCTATTGTTTTCCTCTATTTCTTTGCATTGATCACTGAAGAAGGCTTTCTTATCTCTCCTTACTACTCTTTGGAACTCTGCATTCAAATGGGTATATCTTTCCTTTTCTCCTTTGCCTTTCACTTCTCTTCCTTTCTCAGCTATTTGTAAGGCCTCCTCAGACAGCCATTTTGCTTTCCTGCATCTCTTTTTCTTGGGCATGGTTTTGGTCACCAGCTCCGATACAATCTTACGAACCTCCATTCATAGTTCTTCAGTCACTCTATCAGATCTAATCTCCTGAATCTATTTGTCACTTCCACTGTACAATCATAAAGATTTGATTCCATTCATACTTGAATGGCCTAGTGGTTTCCCTACTTTATTCATTTTAAGTCTGAATTTTGCTATAAGGAGCTCACAATCTAAGCCACAGTCAGCTCCAGGTCTTTTTTTGTTGTTGTTGACTGTATAGTGCCTCCCCAACTGTGTATAGTGCCTACAAAGGGTATAACCAATCTGATTTTGGTATTGGCCTTCTGGTGATGTGCCTGTGTAGAGTCATCTCTTGTGTTGTTGGAAGAGGGTTTTTGCTATGACCAGTGCATTCTCTTGCAAAACTCTATTAGCCTTTGCCCTGCTTCATTCTGTATTCCAAGGCCAAACTTGCCTGTTACTCTAGGTACCTCTTGACTTCCTACTTTTGCATCCCAAACCCCTATGATGAAAAGAACATCTTCTTTTGGTGTTAGTTCTAGAAGGTCTTTTAAGTCTTCATAGAACTGTTCAACTTCAGCTTCTTTGGCATTAGTGGTTGAGGCACAGACTTGTATTACTGTGATATTGAATGGTTTGCCTGAGAAAGGAACCAAGATGATTCTGTCATTTTTGAGACTGCACCCAATTACAATGTTTTGGACTCTTTTGTTGACTATGAGGGCTACTTATTTCTTCTAAGGGATTCCTGCCCACAGTAATAGATATAATGGTCATCTGAATTAAATTCACCCATTCCCATCCACTTTAGTTCACTGATTCCTAAAATGTCAATGTTTATTCTTCCTATCTCCTGTTTGACCACATCCAGTTTACCTTGGTTCATGGATCTAATATTGCAGGTTCCTAGTCTTCTTTATAGCATTGGACTTTACTTTCACTGCCAGACACATCCACAACTGGGTGTCGTTTCTGCTTGGCTCATCGTATTCATTCTTTCTGGAGCTATGTCTTTGCTCTTCCTCAGTAGCATACTGGACACCTATTGACTTAGGGGACTCATCTTTCGGTGTTATATCTTTTTGCCTTTTCATGGCATCTAAGATTTTCCCAGTGATCTCTGCCTTCTGACATTTACACTCTTGTATATAGTCACCTCCTACATTGAATAGACTTACTTTAGTAATAGAAGGTTACAGAAATGACTGTGTATGATCTCTGAGTCTAGATCACATAAAATATTGTGGTTCCTACTTTGTTTTTTTCTTGGAAAACTCATGCTGGGAGAAATTAGCTCCATGTAATGAAGACTCTCAACCAATCTTACAGAGAGGCAAAAAACTGAGGCCTCCTCCTGGAAGCTAGCACTAGTTTGCCAGGCCTGTGAGTCAGCCACCTTGGAAGTATTAATATATCCTCCAGCCCCAGTTACTTAACTTTTAGGTGACTGGAGTCCTTGCTGACATCTTGAATGCAACCTCAGGTGAGACAGTGAGATAGAGCTACTCTCAGATTTACAAAGACCTTGGAGAAATAATAAATGCTTATTGTTTTAAGCTGCTAAGTTATATAATTTGTTACACAATAGATAACCAAAACACAGTCCTCAAAAGATTTTTGGTCTGAATTTCTGTTGCTGATGTAGTTAGAAAAAATTCAAGTAGAAATGTGACAACTGACAGAAACAAATACAAGCTATCTTGCTGCTGCTGCTGCTGCTAAGGCACTTCATTCGTGTTCAACTCTGTGTGACCCCATAGACGGCAGCCCACCAGGCTCCTCCGTCCCTGGGACTCTCCAGGCAAGAACACTGGAGTGGGTTGCCATTTCCTTCTCCAATGCATGAAAGTGAAAAGTGAAAGTGAAGACGCTCAGTCGTATCCGGCTCTTAGCGACCCCATGGACTGCAGCCCACCAGGCTCCTCTGTCCATGGAATTTTCCAGGCAAGAGTACTGGAGTGGGTTGCCATTGCCTTCTCTGCAAGCTATCTTAGGAACAGCATATTTTCAACCAAAGCCTCCAGGGTTACTGAGGATAAATTTCAAGGAAAATGATCAAGAATTTTCAGGATTGTTGAGAGATATCAATCCTCAGATCCAGAAAGTCCAACAAAATTCAGGGAGGATAAATAAAAAGAAATTCAATGGAAACATATCACAACTTAAATGCAAATCAGAAAAGAATAAGAGATGATCTTAAAAAGCAGAGTAAAATCAAAGTATAACAAAGGAAAAAATTTTAAAACATAAATTAGTGAAATAGAGGGAAAAAATGACACCACTGAGGGATCTATATAAACAAAGCAGACATTAAAATAGACAAACATAAAAATAATAAAACTTAATAAATAAGTTTACATATGAATAATATCAGAAATGAAAAGGGGGACAATTTATTTTACATTAAAGTCTAAATATTATAGGAGATTATTATGAGAAACTATGTCAATAAATTAGTAAATGAAATGGACTGCATATTAGGATATATTTAATTATAATTTAGAATAGATTGGGGGCAGATAAGAATGCCTTCTACATAGGCTTGGAATAAATCACTTTTTAAATAAACTTGTTTGAGATAAAACATTCATACAGAAAAGTGCATAATTCAAAGTGCACAGTGGCTAAATCAAGTGCACAACTCAATGTATTTTTCACAAAGTGAACACATTCAAGTAATCAACACCCAGATCAAGATACAGAAACTTCATTTTGGCAGGAATAATTTAAAGCTTAATCATCAAAGTAGGAAGTCAAGAGATATCTGGATAACAGGCAAGTTTGGCCTTGGAGTACAAAATGAAGCAAAGCAAAGGCTAACGGTGTTTTGCCAAGAGAACACACTGGTCATGGCAAAACCCTCTTCCAACAATACAAGAGATGACTCCACACATGGACATCACCAGATGGTCAATACTGAAAACAGACTGATTATATTCTTTGCAGCTGAAGATGGAGAAGCTCTATACAGTCAGCAAAAACAAGACCAGGAGCTGACTGGGGCTCAGATCACGAACTCCTTATTGTGCAATTCAGACTTAAGTTGAAGAAAGTAGGGAAAACCATTAGGCCATTCAGGTATGAACCGAATCAAATCCCTTACGATTACACATTGGAAGTGGCAAATAGATTCAAGGGATTAGATCTGACAGACAGAGTGCCTGAAGAACTATGAATGGAGGTTTGTAACAGAGACTGCAGTTCACAGGGTCACAAATAGTCAGACATGACTGAGCGACTGACCACACATACTTTCTAGACCTCACTGAAGTGAAGAGCCCAGGGTCTCCTTGAGTTGAAGAGCTATAGGTGAGAATTTGAAAAAGTCAAGGCATCTTTAATTCATAGGGTAAATTATTGGAGAGGAGAGAACTGCAGCAATGTACAGAGGAGTTCTCTTTAGTCTTCAGTTGAATGCTGATCAACGTATGGGTGTGGAAAAGTCATAAACCAGTGAAAAAACAACTGGGCAGAAGCAGCAGAATAATTAAATACACAGGATTAAAAACAGTTCATATTCCCAACAAATCAGAGTGGAACAAACTTGTGATACACAAGCCTTAGATAGAATACTGCTGCTGCTGCCGCCAAGTCGCTTCAGTCGTGTCCGACTCTGTGCGACCCCACAGCCGGCAGCCCACCAGGCTCCCCCGTCCCTGGGACTCTCCAGGCAAGAACACTGGAGTGGGTTGCCATGTCCTTCTCCAATGCATGAAAGTGAAAAGTGAAAGTGAAGTCGCTTCAGTCGTGTCCGACTCTGTGCGACCCCACAGCCGGCAGCCCACCAGGCTCCCCCATCCCTGGGGTTCTCCAGGCAAGAAGACTGGAGTGGGTTGCCATTGCCTTCTCTGAGATAGAATACTAGTAAGTATTAACTCAGTAGAGGGACCAATTTAGAATCAAACAGTTCTGATTTTACCTAACAAAGCTAAAAGCAATCCTTGAAAGAACCAAACTGTTTCCTAGTAACTTAACAGCATATCAGAATAAACTCAACAATATTTAAAGACTGCCCCCCAAAATCAGCATCCAATAATGTAAAATTTGTAATGCTGCTGCTGCTGCTAAGTTGCTTCAGTCACATCCGACTCTTAGCGACCCCATGGACTGCAGCCTACCAGGCTCCTCCGTCCATGGGATTTTCCAGGCAAGAGTACTGGAGTGGGTTGCCATGTAATATCTATCATTAAATAAAAAATGACCAGATATGCAAATAAGCAGCAAAATAAAAACCATAATGAGGAGAAAAGTCAGTCAATGGAAACATACTCAGAAATGACACAAACGATAGGCATATACTTCATAATTTCTAAAAGCATGTTGAAAGACATGGAAGCCTTTTTTAAAAGTTCACATAGAAGTTTTAGGGATGAAAATAGACTGGATGGGATTTGTATTTGTTGGCTAGGGCTGCCATACTAGAATGCCACAGACTAGATCACTTAAACAACAGAAGTTTATTCTCTCACTGTCCTGGAGGCTGAAGTTAAGATGAAGTGCTCAGCAGAGTTGGCTTCTGGTAAGGACTCTCCTACCAGCTGCACGTGGCCACCTTATTGCTGTGTCCTCACATGGCCTTTTCTCTGAATTCATGTACTCCTGGTATATCTAACTACTCTTTTTGTTGTTTTATTTTATTTTTGGCTGCACTGGGATTTCATTGCTGCACACAGTCCTTCTCTAGTTGTGGCACAGGGGGACACCCTTAACTGTGGTGGGCTTCTCACTGCAGTGGCTTCTCTTGTTTCGGAGTGCAGGCTTTAGGCATGCAGGCTTCAGCAGCTGCAGCATGAGGGCTCAGGAGTTGCTGCTCATGGGCTCAAGAGTGTGGGATCAGTAGTTACTGTGTCCACTGTAGTTGCTCCATGGCACGTGGAACCTTCCCAGACTGGGGATTGAACCCAAGTCCCCTGCATTGGCAGATGGATTCTTAACCACTGAACCACCAGGGCAGTCCTTCTAACTCTTCCTATAAGGACACCAGTCCTCTTAGATTAAGGCCCCACTGTTATAGTCTCCTTTAACCTTAATTACTTCCTTAAAAGGCCCTATCTCCAAATAAAGTAACATTGGAGATTAGGGCTTTGCAATATTAACTTTGAGGGGGACACAATTCAGTCCACAGCAGGATTAATAGCAGATTAGACACAACAGAAAAATAATTAGAAAATTTGAAGATACAGCCATGAAAACTATACAGAAGGAAACATACAGAAAGAAAAAGAATACTGAAAAAAACAAAACATCAGTGAGGTGTGGCCAACTTCAAGTGACCCAATATGCATAATTAGAGTCCCTAAAGAAATGAAGGGCAGGCAGAAGAAACATTTGAAAGACTAATGAGGGACTTCCCTCGCAATTCAGTGGTTAGGACTCAATGCTTTCACTGCTAAGGCCTGGGTTCAATCCCTGATTGGGAAACTAAGATCCTGCAAGCTATGTAGCATGCCCAGGAAGAAAGAAAGCCTAATGAATAAAAAATTCTCTAAATTGGTGAAAACAATAAATTCAAGAGTCTCAGCAAATCCTAAATCCAAGAAACAGGGGCAAAAATACATCATAGTCAAATTGCTTAGAACTATTGATAAGATTTAAGAGAAGACCTTAAAGAATTTGCCTGCAATGCAAATTCAGGAGACCTGAATTCAATCCCTGGGTTGGGAAGATCCCCCGGAGAAAGGAATGGCAACTCCAGTATTTTTTTCCTGGAGAATTCCATGCACAGAGGAGCCTCGTGGGCCACTGTCCATGAGATCACAAAGAGTCAGAGACGACTGAGTGATTAGCACCTTCACTTTTCAAGACAAAACCTTAAATCTTAAAAATCAATCAGATTAAAAAAGACAACTTGTATATAGAATATAAAGATGATAGTGGGAGCAGATTTATTATCTGAAACAATACAAATCAGAAGAGGGTGAAGCAATAGCTTTACAGTACTGCAAGAAAAAACTATCAATCTAGAATTCTACACCTAGAGAAGAAATTTCAAAACAATTTTTTCAGTATACAAAAGCTGAAAACAAATTATACCAGCACATTTGAACTACAAGAATTTAAAGGAAGGAAGTCTCCAGGAAGAAGGAACCTATAATCAAATGGAAATCTGAATCTACACCAAAAATTGAAAAGCGTGGGAAATAATAACTATTTGGGTGAATATAAAAAAGCTTTAATTTTTTTTCTTGAAATTTCTTTAAAAGATAATTGACTTTTAAAGCAAGCATAACAAATGTAATATAGAATTTATAACATATGTAGAAATAAATTATATGATAGCAATAGAACAAAGACCAGAAGTGGAGAAATGAGAGAAGTATACAATTGTGGTTCTTATGCTATTTGTGAAATAATGTTGTTTCAGAGTAGACTTTGATAAGTTAAATGTGTATACTGTAGGCCACAAGTAGGCCTGCTGAAAACAAAACAAAGCAGAAACTCAAAGCGCTAGAGCCAAAAAGGCAGTAAAGAGATAAAATAAAATAATAAAAAATGCTCAATCCAAAAGAAGGTAAAAAAAGAGAACAATGAATAGATGAAACAAATAGAAAAGAGCAAATAAGTAGCTTTTAATCTAAAAAAATCAATAAACAGTTTACAATTAAATTTTTTAACGTCCCAATTGAAAACAAAGATTGTCTAATTGGATAAGCCAGCAATTTGACAATCTTTGAATATCTATCTACATACAGTCTTCAAGAACTGACTTTAACAAAGACACAAATAGGATAAAACCAAAAAAAATTAAAATGATGTATCATGCTAATACAAAAGCAAAGAAAGCTGAAAAGCTTCCAAACTTTCAGAATGACATTAAGGACTTGCAAAAATCTGTTTCTCAATAAAGGCAATGAGAAGTCTGGAAAAAACTGTGTTTTTGTTTGTTTGTTTTGTTTAATCTCCTTGCAGTCCAAGGGACTCTCAAGAGACTTTTCCAACACCACAGTTCAAAAGCATCAATTCTTTGGTGCTCAGCTTCCTTTATGGTTTAACTCTCATATCTGTATGTGATGTGAGAAAAACCATAGCTTTGACTAGACAGGCCTTTGTCAGTAAAGTAATGTCTCTGCTTTTTAATATGCTGTCTAGGTTGGTCATAGCTTTTCTTCCAAGCAGCAAGTATCTTTTAATTTCATGGCTGTAGTCACCATCTGCAGTGATTTTGGAGCCCAAGAAAATAAAGTCTGTCACCAGAGAACCTTGTTAAAACGCAGTTTCTTTTTTTTTTTGCAGTTACAGGAGCAAAGGGTTAGCATGTATAATACAACCCAACCTCTGCCATTATTCTCTCATTCTGGGGAACCACATTATAAGAACTACAGCATTGTTATATTAATTATTTGGATAAGAACAATAATAGCACTGCCATCAACTTTTATTAAGCACCAGGTTGTGTGCCAGTTGTTTTTAGTGTAATATTTTCATTTTTGTCTAAGTCTCAAATTAAGCAAAACATGAGAGCATTTTACTGCCATACAACAGATGAAGATAATTCATTGGGTTTGGTTAATTTGTTCAAAGTCGTGTCATTAATGATTAGTGGAGAAGGAATCTGAATGAAGGATGCATGGGTTTCCTTGGGTTTCTTCTCATGCTTCTATTTACATTTGATTATATTCAGTATTATCCATAATAAATATTTTATTTTTTTTTTTTTTTTTATTTGATAAATTTAACACCTTTTATTGCCATACCTCATTTTACTGTGCTTTGCTTTAGTGAACTTTATAGATACATGGTTTTTTTTTTTTTTTCCTTGTTAATTTTCTGTTTAGTTGATCTATCCATAAGTGTGAGTGGGGTATTAAAGTCTCCCACTATTATTGTGTTATTGTTAATTTCTCCTTTCATACTTGTTAGGATTTGTCTTACATACTGCGGTGCTCCCATGTTGGGTGGATATATATTTATAATTGTTATATCTTCTTCTTGGATTGATCCTTTGATCATTATGTAGTGACCTTCTTTGTCTCTTTTCACAGCCTTGGAAAAAACTGTTAAAATCAATGTTTTCAGACTATCGAAATTAAACATAGGATTTCAATAATCTGAGCAATTTTTGTCAGAAAACAATGACTGAATCTCAGTAAGAACAATAAGGTTAAGGGCATTTTAACTTTCCTTAATCCAATACCTCCCTTTCCAGCTTCAAAGTGTTATTAAAAGCCAATATAGTAGTAGCTACTATAGTGTAGTAGCTATAGTAGCTGTGAAAACCAGCAGACTAGTAGCTATTGAAGCAGAGAGAAATGGGTTTGGAAATTCCCCAAGGCCCCAGTACCAGATAATTTTCACTACCTTATTTGTCTGGCAGCCCAATGAAAATTACTGTCTCTCTTTTTTTTTTTTTTTTAATTTGACCTGAATCTGAACTCAACCTCTGCAAATAGCCTTATCCACAGGGCATTTCTCAAAAACAATCAGTGGCAGTTGTTTAACATCAAAGCTTCCTGAGGTGTTAACAGCTGGGGTTAACAATAAATTGACTTTAAAATCTTAAAATAGAAAATTGGAGAATAAGATGTCCATAGAGAGACATGAAAAAATAGTCCTGGCAATCCATGAGGCCATGTGCATGCTATATGCATGCCCAGTGAAGACCTGAGAAGGCCCTCATGTCTCACTGCTGGCAGACCTTTAGACTTTGCCCAGTTAAGAAGTGAAGGCAATGAGTGGTGTAAACTGCCTGACATCATTGAAACTGTATTCCAATACACACATAGAGTCATTAAACAAAAGCTGGTTCAAGATGTTTGGGGAAATCTCTGTTCAATCACTATCTGGATGCCAAACTGAGTAGAAATTTCATATGATAAAGATACAGACTTTGTAAAATTAGTCCAAGAAAGTCACTAAACAATTCCTGAGGGAGTGTGGATATAATTCACAGAGTTACCACATTCAGTTCAGTTCAGTTCAGTCGCTCAGTCATGTCCAGCTCTTTGCAACCCCAGGGACTGCAGCACACCAGGCTTCCCTGTCCATCACCAACTCTCAGAGCTTGCTCAAACTCATGTCCATCGAGTCAGTGATGCCATCAAGCCATCTCATCTTCTGTCATCCCCTTCTCCTCCTGCCTTCAATCTTTCCCAGCATCAGGGTCTTTTCCAATGAATCAGTTCTTCCCATAAGGTGGCCAAAGTGTTGGAGTTTCAGCTTCAGCATCAGTCCTTCCAATGAATATTCAGGATTGATTTCCTTTAGGATTGACTGGTTTAATCTCCTTATAGTCCAAGGGACTCTCGAGAGTCTTCTCCAACACCACATTTCCAAAGCATCAATTCTTCGGCATTCAGTTTTCTTTATGGTCCAAAATGTTGCCACATTATATCATTTTAACTGTCCAGTTCAACAACAAAAAAATTATGAGATATGAAAAGAAACTGAAAATATGTCCCCTATGTAGGAAAAAAGAGTCAATAGAAATGTTATCTGAGGAAGTCCACATGTTGGGCTTGCAAGACAAATACCTCAAACTTACTATTATAAATATGCTCAAAGAAGTAAAGGAATTGTGTGCCTAAAGAATTAAAGGAATATGAAATCTTGTCTTACTAAAGAGAGAAAGTAAATAAAGAAATTATACAAAATAAACAGAAATTCTATAGTTGAAAAGTACAATTACTGAAATGAAAAGTTCACTAGATGGATTCAACAGCACATTTTAACATGTAGAAGAATCAGAGAACTTGAAGAAACGTCAATTAAGATTATCCATCCAAAGGAATTTAAATTAAAAAAAAAAAATGAAGAAAATGAACTGAGTCTCAGACCTGTGGAACACCATTAGGTGAAACAACATAAGCATAACTAAAGTCTCAGAAGGAGAGGCGAGGGAAATGAGCAGAAAGAATAGTCAAAGAAATAGCCACTAAATTGACTCAGTGGCTGCACATCCAAGAATCTCAATGAGTGTTCAAAACAGACTTAGTGGGTTCCACATCTTGACATGTCATAGAAAAACTGTCAAAAGGCAAGTGAGCATTTTGAAAGCAGAAAAGAAAAATGAACTCATCACATATAATAGATCGTCAATAAAATTAACAGTAAAATGGAATATTCAAAGTCCTAATAGAAACAGACTGTCAATCGAGAATTCTATATCCAGCAAAACTGTCCCTCAAAAAAGGGAGAAATTAAAATATTCCCAGATAAACAGAAATTGAGATAATTCATCACTAGCATACCTGATCTACAAAAAATACCAAAGGGAGTCCATTGTGCAAAATGGAAAACATAAATTCTATTTCATTAATTGCTACAGTAAATATTATCAGACAAAACAATTTTTTTAATTTAGTTATTATTTTATATTGGGGTACACTTGATTTACAATGCTTTCAAATTGTGGTACTGGTGAAGACTCTTGAGAGCCCCTTGGACAATAAGGAGATCAAGCCAGTCAATCCTAAACAAAATCAACCCTGAATATTCATTGGAAGGACTGATGCTGAAGCTGAAGCTCCAACTTTGGCCACCTGATGTAAAGCGCCAACTCACTGGGAAAGACCCTGATGCTGTGAAAGATTGAGGGCAGGATGAAAAGGGGACGACAGAGGATGAGATGGTTGGATGGTATCACCAACTCAATGGGCATGAGTTTGAGCAAACTCTGGGAGAGAGTGAAGGACAGGGAAGCTTGGCATGCTGCAGTCCATAGAGTCACAAAGAATTGGATATGACTTTGTGACTGAACAACAACAAAAAAAGATTCCAATGAAAGGCAGATGTTAGCAGGAGGGATAAAAAAGACATGATCCAACTGTCTACAAGAGATAGACTCTAGATTCCAAGATACAAAAAGTTGAAATTGAAAAGACGGAAATATATATTCTATGCAAATAGTAACTGAGGACAGCTGAGGTGGCTATACTATTATCAGACAGAACAGTTTTTTTTTTTAATTTTTTTTTAATTTTATTTTGAGGCATACTTGATTTACAATGTTGTGCTAGCTTCAGGTGTACAGCAAAGAGGTTCAGTTATAAATAATCATATATCCATTCTTTCTGGGATTCTTTTCCAATATAGGCTATTGTAGAACATTGAGTAGAGTTCTCTGTGCTATACAGTGGGTCCTTGTTGATTATCTATTTTACATATAGTACTTTTATATGTGGATCCCAAACTCCTAATTTATACCTCCTCCCTGCAACTTTTCCCCTTTGGTAACCATAAGTTTGACTTTGAAGCCTGTGAGTCTGTTTCTGTTTTGTAAATAAGTTCATTTGTATCATTTTTTAAAGATTCTGCATATAAATGGAATTATATGGTAATTATCTTTTTCTGTCTGACTTACTTCATTCAATATGGCAATCTCTAGGTTCATCCATGTTGCTGCTAATGGCTTTATTTCATTCTTTTTTGTGGTTGAGTAATAGTCCATTGTTTAGGTGACCACATCTTCTTTGTACATTCCTGTTGATGGACATTTAAATTACTGCTATGACTTGGCTATTGAAAATGGTGCTGCAGTAAACACTGGAGTGCATGTATCTTTTTAAAGTATGGTTTTCTTTGGATATCTGTCCAGGAATGGGATTGTTGGATCATATGATAGTAATTTATTTAATTTTTAAAGGAACCTTTAAACTGTTTTTCATAGTAGTTGTATCAATTTACATTCCCACAGTGTTGGAAGGTTCCCTTTTATCTACATCCTCTCTGGCATTTATTGTTTGTAAATTTTTTGATGATGGCCATTCTGACCAGCATGTGGTGATAACTCATTGTAGTTTTGATTTGCATTTATCTAAGAATTAGTGATGTTGAGTACCTTTTAATGTCTTTTTTGGCCATATATATGTCTTCTTTGGAGAAATGTCTATTTAGATCTTCTACCAGTTTTTAGATTGGGTTGTTGTTCTTCTGTTTTGTTTTGTTTTTTTGTTTTTTGGAGTTGCACGAACTGTTCGTATATTTTGGAAATAATCCTGTCTCAATTGCTTTGTTTGCAAATATTTTCTCCCATTATATAGATTGTCTTTTGTTTTATTTATGGTTTCCTTTGCCATGGAAAAGCTTTTAAATTTAGTTAGGTTTCATTTGTTTATTTTTGTTTTTATTTTCATTACTCTAGGAGGTGGATCCAAAAAGATATTGCTGCAATTTAAGACAAAATAGACTTTCAAAACTTTTTATTTTGTATCAGGGTATAGTCTATTAACAATGTTGTAATAGTTTCAGGTGAATAGCAAAGGGATTTGGCCATACATATACATGTATCCATTCTTCCCCAAACTTCCCTCCCATCCAGCCAGCAACATAACACTGAGGAGAGTTCCAGGTGCTATACAGTAATCCTTGCTGGTTGCATGTGTGTATGCCAAGTCATTTCAGCTGTGTTGTATCCATGGGATTCTCCAGGCAAAAATACTCAAGTGAGTTGCCATGCCCTCCTCCAGGGATCAAACTGCAACACTTACGTCTCCTGCATTGACAGGTGGATTTTTTACCCCTATTGCCACCTGGGAAGCCCCCTTGTTGGTTGCTGCTGCTGCTGCTAAGTCTCTCCAGTGGTGTCCCACTCTGTGTAATCCCATAGATGGCAGCCCACCAGGCCCCTCCATCCCTGGGATTCTCCAGGCAAGAATACTGGAGTGGGTTGCCATTTCCTTCTCCCCTTGTTGTTTAGCTATTTTAAATATGTCAGTATGTACATGCCCATCCCAAACTCCCTGATTATCCCTTTCCCCCTTCCTTCTCCCCAGCAACCATAAGTTTGTTCTTTAAGTATGTGAGTCTAAGACAAAGTATTAATAGATTTTTAAGGGAAAATTTTCTCACTTCCACTGTATAATCGTTAAGGATTTGATTTTATTTGAATGGTCTAGTGGTTTTCCCTACTTTTTTCAACTTCAGTCTGAATTTGGCAATAAGGAGTTCATGGTCTGAGCCACAGTCAGCTCCTGGTCTTGTATTTGCTGACCGTACAGAGCTTCTCCATCTTCAGCTGCAAAGAATATAATCAATCTGATTTCGGTGTTGACCATCTGGTGATGTCCATGTGTAGAGTCTTCTCTTGTGTTGTTGGAAGAGAGTGTTTGCTATGACCAGTGCATTCTCGTGGCAAAATTCTATTAGTCTTTGCCCTGCTTCATTCTGTATTCCAAGGCCAAATTTGCCTGTTACTCCAGGTGTTTCTTGACTTCCTACTTTTGCATTCCAGTCCCCTATAATGAAAAAAACACCTTTTTTGGGTGTTGTCCTAGAAGGTCTTGTAGGTCTTCATAGAACCATTCAACTTCAGCTTCTTCAGCATTACTGGTCAGGGCATAGTCTTAGATATTGAATGGTTTGCCTTTTAAATGAACAGAGATCATTCTGTCATTTTTGAGATTGCATCCAAGTACTGCATTTCAGACTCTTTTGTTGACTATGATGGCTACTCCATTTCTTCTAAGGGATTCTTGCCCACAGTAGTAGACATAATGATCATCTGAGTTAAATTCACCCATTCCAGTCCATTTTAATTCATTGATTCCTAAAATGTTGACATTCACTCTTGCCATCTCCTGTTTGACCACTTCCAATTTGCCTTGATTCACGGACCTAACATTCCAGGTTCCTAGGCAATATTGCTCTTTACAGCATCGGACCTTACTTTCATCACCAGTCACATCCACAACTGGGTGTTGTTTTTGCTTTGGCTCTATCCCTTCATTCTTTCTGGAGTTATTTCACCACTGATCTCCAGTAGCATATTGGGCACCTACTGACCCGGAGAGTTCATCTTTCAGTGTCCTATCTTTTTACCTTTTCATACTGTTCATGGGGTTCTCAAGGCAAGAATACTGAAGTGGTTTGCCATTCCCTTCTCCAGTGTACCACCTTTTGTCAGAACTCTCCACCATGATCCGTTCTTCTTGGGTGGCCCTACACAGCATGGCTCATAGTTTCATTGAGTTAGACAAAGCTGTGGTCCTTGTGATTAGATTGGTTAGTTTTCCGTGACTTATATCTGTGAAATAGATTTAAGGGACTAGATCTGATAGACAGAGTACCTGATGAACTATGGACGGAGGTTCATGACATTGAACAGGAGACAGGGAGCAAGACCATCCCCAAGAAAAAGAAATGCAAAAAAGCAAAATGGCTGTCTGAGGAGGCCTTACAAATAGCTGAGAAAAGAAGAGAAGCAAAAAGCAAAGGAGAAAAGGAAAGATACACCTATTGGAACCCAGAGTTCCAAAGAATAGCAAGGAGAGATAACAAAGCCTTCCTCAGTGATCAGTGGAAAGAAACAGAGGAAAACAATAGAATGGGAAATACTAGAGATCTCTTCAAGAAAATTAGAGATACCAACGGAATATTTCATGCAAATATGGACTCGATAAAGGACAGAAATGGTATGGACCTAACAGAAGAAGAAGATATTAAGAAGAGGTGGCAAGAATACGTAGAACTGTACAGAAAAGATCTTCATGACCCAGATAATCTCGATGGTGTGATCACTTACCTAGAGCCCGATACCCTAGAATGTGAAGTCAAGTGGGCCTTAGGAAGCATCACTACAAACAAAGCTAGTGGAGATGATGGAATTCCAGTTGAACTATTTCAAATCCTGAAAGATGATGCTGTGAAAGTGCTGCACTCAATATGCCAGCAAATTTGGAAAACTCAGCAGTGGCCACAGGACTGGAAAAAGTCAGTTTTCATTCCAATCCCTAAGAAAGGCGATGCCAAAGAATGCTCAAACTATCACACAATTGCACTCATCTTAATGCTAGTAAGTAATGCTCAAAATTCTCCAAGCTAGGCTTCAGCAATACATGAACCACAAACTTCCAGATGTTCAAGCTGGATTTAGAAAAGGCAGAGGAACCAGAGATCAAATTGCCAACATCTGCTGGATCATCAAAAAAGCAAGGGAGTTCCAGAAAAGCATCTACTTCTGCTTTATTGACTATGCCAAAGCCTTTGACTGTGTGGATCACAACAAACTGTGGAAAATTCTGAAAGAGATAGGAATACCAGACCACCTTACCTGCCTCTTGAGAAACCTCTATGCAGGTCAGGAAGCAACAGTTAGAACTGGACATGGAACAACAGACTGGTTCCAAATAGGAAAAGGAGTACGTCAAGGCTGTAGATTGTCACCCTGCTTATTTAACTTCTATGCAGAGTACATCATGAGAAACACTGGGCTGGATGAAGCACAAGCTGGAATCAAGATTGCCAGGAGAAATATCAATAACCTCACATATGCAGATGACACCACCCTTATGGCAGAAAGTGAAGAAAAACTAAAGAGCCTCTTGATGAAAGTGAAAGAGGAGAGTGAAAAAGTTGACTAAAAGCTCAACATTCAGAAAACAAAGATTAAGGCATCCGCTCCCATCACTTCATGGCAAATAGATAGAGAAACAGTGAGAAGAGTGGCAGACTTTATTTTGGGGGCTCCAAAATCACTGCAGATGGTGCTTGCAGCCATGAAATTAAAAGACGCTTACTCCTTGAGAGAAAAGTTATGACCAACCTAGACAGCATATTAAAAAGCAGAGACATTACTTTGCCAACAAAGTCTGTCTAGTCAAGGCTACAGTTTTTCTAGTAGTCATGTATGGATGTGAGAGTTGGACTATAAAGAAAGCTGAGCACCGAAGAATTGATGCTTTTGAACTATGGTGTTGGAGAAGACTCTTGAGAGTCCCTTGTACTGCTTATCAGTCCATCCTAAAGGAAATCAGTCCTGAATATTCACTGGAAGGACTGATGTTGAAGCTGAAACTCCAACGCTTTGTCCACCTGATGCGAAGAGCTGACTCATTTGAAAAGACCCTGATACTGGGAAAGACTGAAGGTGGGAAGAGAAGGAGATGACAGAGGATGAGATGGTTGGATGGCATCACCGACTCAATGGACATGAGCTGGTGATGGACAGGGAGACCTGGCGTGCTGCAGTCCACAGGGTCACAAAGAGTTGGACACGACTTAGTGACTGAACTGAACTGAACTGAAGAGAAAAATTGTTACTAGAGATTCAGAAGGACTTGTTATAATGATAAGATAGTCTGTCAGTAATACATAATAATTATAAACTTATCTGTACATAACAATCAAGTCTTAAAATACATAAAGTAAAAATTGACAAAATTGAATTAAAACTATTGATAATTCAACAATAACAGGTCGAAATTTTAATACCCTTCTTTTAATAATGAATAGAAGAACCAAGCAGAAGCTCGACAAGGAAACAGAAGACTTAAACAACACTTTAAAGCAAGTAGACATGATAGATATATATAGAACACATCATTCAACAACAGTAGCAAGCATTCTTCTCAAGAGCAGCATCTGGAATATTCCTTAGGATCAACCATATGTAAAAGTATAAGCCTAGCCTCAATAAATTTAAAGGAAAGAAATTTGGGGAACTCATAAATATGTAAAAATTAAGCAACATACTAATAAATAACCAGTTTGAGACATAAGATATCTTCTCTTACCCTCTCACCATCACTGTTAAACATTATATATATCAGAGGAATTAGACAAAATGAATAAATAAGTAAAAGGCAGCCATATTAGAAAGTAAGTAAAAGTAATCAGAGATGATAAGGTCTTACATAGAAAATACTAAAAATTTCACATACACCCACACAAACTCATTTAAACCAATAAAGAAGCTAATTGAGAGTGTGTATTGATACAAGGTCAATATGCAAAAATCAGCAGTACTTACAGACTCTACCAATGAACAATCTAAAAATGAAATTATGAAACACTTCTATTTACAATAGCATCAAAATAAACAAATAAATAAAACACTTAGAAATAAATCAAACAAAAGAAAGGCAAGACTTACACATTGGAAACTACCAAACATCAATAAAAGAAATTAAAGAAGACTTAAATAAGTGGAAAGATATCCATATCAATGGAACGCTTAATATTGTTAAATGGTGTGTGTGTGTGTGTGTGTGTGTACTTAGTCGCTCAGTTGTGTCTGACTCTTTGCAATGGATTGCAGCCTGCCAGGTTCCTCTGTCCATGGAATTTTCCAGGCAAAAGTACTGGAGTGGTTAGCCATTCCCTTCTCCAGGGAATCTTCCCTACCCAGGAATCAAACCCAGGTCTCCTGCATTGCATGTGGATTCTTTACTATCTGAGCCACAAGGGAAACCCTGTTAAGACAATAATTCTACCCAAATTGATCTACATATTGAAGGCAATTCCTATCAAAATCCCCTCTGGCTTTTGTGTAGACATTCGCAAGGTGATCCTAAAATACATATGGACATGC
Organism: Bos mutus; assembly: GCF_027580195.1. NCBI lineage: Eukaryota > Metazoa > Chordata > Mammalia > Artiodactyla > Bovidae > Bos > Bos mutus. The sequence goes on from NC_091632.1 coordinate 1,163,218, forward strand.
AAAGGACTCAGAAGAGTCAAAACAATCTTGAAAAAGAACAAAGTCGGAAAACTCACACTTCACAATTTTAAGACTTGTTTTCAAAGCTAAATTAAGATAGTGTGATACTGGCATAATGATAGACATGTTGATCAAAGGAATAGAATTGAGAATCCTGAAATAAACCCATACATCTATGACATGACTGATTTTTAATAATGGTGCTAAGACCATTCAATGGGAAAAGAATAATCTCTTCAACAAATGGCTTTGTGTCAGTCCCAGCCAATTCATAGTGATGCTAGGAATGCCTGAGGCACCTATCTGGGTCCATATTACTCGTAACAAACCACCATAGACATTTTCCTCCCTGGACCAATGTTGTGGCTGAAACAGCCATTTTGGTTTTTATTATGTCTGTAGGATGCACTTTAGCAAAAACCATCAGGGAACTTTTTGAGGAAGATGATTTATTATTTCCAGACTTCTCTGGTGGTCAGACAGTAAAGAATATGCCTGCAATGCAGGAGACCTGGGTTTCATCCCTGGGTCAAGAAGATCCTCAGGAGAAGGGAATGGCTACCCACTCCAGTATTCCTGCCTGGAGAATCCCATGGTCAGAGGAGCCTGGCGGGCTACAGTCCATGGGGTCACAAAGAGTATGGCAGGACTGAGCAGCTAATACTTTCACTCATAGAAAGTGTACAAGAAAACCTGAAGGGCCCACAGAAAGGTACAGGAACAGAGAGAAAGTGCAGACTTGGGGCTCTGAGATTATTGGAGTCCAAGAATGGAGTGTTTAGGGTTTTGTGGGTTCACTTTCTATTGACTAATTTAAAGCACAAGAGTGGAAATTATGTTCTGGGAAGGAATAAGTGAGATCACCCGAATAGCCAATTATCTAGGTTTCCCAGTGCTTTTTTTTCACATTCACAATTAAGAATAGTAACAGCTTCATATTATTCAGATGGAATACATTAAATTATTTTACTTGCAGGACTCTGCTTATCTTTTCTCCTTGATTTGTTTAGAAGAGAATTAAGGTTGGTTTGCATTTCCTGGATACATGAGAACTCTTCTTAGGCAAAAAGCAAAAACAAACTAAAAACTCAGAACCATGCTAAATGACAGGGAAACATTAAAAGTTGAGTTAAAAATCACCTGGGCATAATCAAGCATCTTACTTGGGAGACTCAGTGACAGAATTTTTGTGCACCTCACTAAGACTCAATGCTTTCTGAAAGAGGTGACTGCCCAGGTGGAGGCAGCCTTATTCTTATCTGGTTGTTTTGCTAGTAGCTGTGTCATATAGTTGGCATCATGTTTATTCGAGATGATATCTTTAGAAATAGATGACTCAGCAATCCAAAGGTTAACATTAGGCACTTATCTTACAACAAAAAACTTAATATCAGGCACTTACACCGTAAGGTGCTGGAGCAACTCGATAAAATTGAATTGGGGTTGGGGATTACAGGGAAGCAAGGAGACACGATCACACTAATGGTTCTTAGATCTTGTACAAAGTGGCTACTACACCTATCGGCATTTTTGATGGGCAGAACGAGGTTAATGCAAGAGCTAGTGTAATAATGAGTCTTTTCTGGTGGTGTGCAAAATAGGATTGAGCTAAAGGTCTTCAATATTCTCCATTTTTGTAGTAGGTTTTACACCAATTTTGGAAGGGTATAGCCAGAATGATAGACTTTTAAGGATAGGACTTTTCTTTATGTGTCCCCCACATCTGTACTGTGTTTGGTCTAGTGGGTCGGGGCTCTTTTTGAAAAACATGCTGACTAGAAGACCCTAAGAGACAGGAGGTGACTGAGACAAAAGCAGAATCTAAGGTATGTCTGATTTTCCTACCACTGAAGACATTTCTTCACTCCAAGGAAGAGAGTTACAGAAATGTGGTGGAGTTTATGAAAGAAAATAAATTTGTTTTTGCAACACAACTCTCTTTTGTGTTAAGGGCAGTTGTGGGCAAGCTTGTGCAGCAATATCTGAGAAGGGGTGTCATTTTGATGGCCAGATTTTGTCCTTTGTCTTAAATCCTCTCTTCCAAGCTGAAACTGAGCAATTGTTCTTCTAGTGTTCCTTTTGCTTATAATAGGGACAGGTTCTTTATCTAGACATAATGATGTCCTTGTTTTAGTTTTATCTAGTTACTTCATCTCAAGAGCTATGAATTTGGTCTATGTATTTTTCTCAAACTATCTTCTCAGTGCTCTGAAAGATCATGTAATTTATTTTCTTAAGTATTTTTTAAATTGGAGGATAATTGCTTTACAATGTTGTGGTGGTCTCTACCATGCATCAATGTATAATTATATACATATCCATAATTATAAATATGTATTATATTTATATATAATTATATACATATCCCCTCCCTCTGAAGCCTCCCTCCCTCTACCATTCCACCCCTCTAGGTCATCAGAGAGCACCAGCCTGGGCTCCCTGTGTTATATAGCAGCTTCCAGCTATTTATTTTATACATGGTATATGTACATCAATGTTACTTTCTCAAGGTCTCCTAGCTTCTCTTTTTCCTGCTGTGTCCACAAGTCCATTCTTCATGTCTGCGTCTCCATTTCTTCTCTGTAAAAATGTTCCATCACTACTATTTTTCTAGATTCCATGTTCTTTGAGACCCCATGGACTGTAGCCTGCCAGGTTTCTCAGGGATTCTCCAGGCAAGAGTACTGGAGTGGGTAGCCATTCCCTTCTCCAGAGGATCTTCTCGACCCAAGGATCTAACCTGGGTCTCTTGCATTGCAGGTGGATTCCTTATCATCTGAGCCATCAGGGGAGCCCATATATATCTTAATATATGGTATTTGTTTTTCTCTTTCTGACATACTTCATTCTGTATAATTGGCTCTAGGTTCATCCAGCTCAATAGAACTGACTCAAATGTGTTACTCTTTATGACTGATATTCCATTGTATATATGTACCGTATCTTCTTTATCTGTTCATCTGCAGATGGACATCCAGATTGTTTCCATGTCCTAGCTACTGTGAATAGTACTTCAATGAACATTGGGCTACATGTGCCTTTTTGAATTTTGGCTTTCTCAGTGTATATGCCCAATAGTGGGATTGCTGGGTCATATGATAGTTTTATTCCTAATTTGAAAAAGAATCTTCATACTGTTCTCTGTAGTGTCTGTACCAATTTACATTCCCATCAACAGTGTGGTAGGGTTCCCTTTTCTCCACATTCCACATCCTCGTCAGGATTTGCTGTTGGTAGTTTTTTTGATGATGGCCTTTCTGATTGGTGTAAGGTGATATCTAATTGTAGTTCGATTTTCATTTCTCCAATAATGAGTTATGTTGAGCATCTCTTCATGTGTTTGTTGGCCATCTGTATGACTTCTTTGAAGAAATGTCTGTTTAGGTCTTCTGCTCATTTTTTAGTTTTGGCTATTTGTTTTCTGATATTGAGCTGTATGACCTGCTTATATATTTTGGAAATTAATACATTGTCAGTTGCATTGTTTGCAATTATTTTCTCCCATTCAAAGGGTTGTCTTTTCACCTTGTTTATAATTTCCTTCCCTGTCCCAAAGCTTTTAAGTTTAATTTGGTCTCATTTGTTTATTTTTGTTTTTATTTCCATTGCTCTAGGAGATGGGTCAAAGAGGATCTTGCTGTGATTTTTGTCAAAGAGTGTTTTGCCTATGTTTTCCTCTAGGTGCTCTCTAGTTTCTGGCCTTATATTTAAGTCTTTAATCCACTGTGAATTTATTTTTGTGTATAATATTAGGAGGTGTTTTAAACTGATTCTTTTACAGGTAGCTGTCCAGTTTTCCCAGCACCACTTATTGAAGAGTCTGTCTTTTCTCCGTTTATTCTTGCCTCTTTGATCAAGGATAAGTGCCTATAGGCGCGTGGGTTTACTTTGGGCTTTCTGTCTGCTCCATTGGTCTATGTTTCTGTCTTTGTGCCAGTACCATACCGTCTTGATTACTCTAGCTTTGTAGTATAGTCTGAAGTCAGAAAGGTTGATTACTCCAGCTTTCTCAAGATCCCTTGGCTATTTGGGATCTTTTGTGTTTCCATACAAATTGTGAAATTTTTTGTTCTAGTTCTTTGAAGAATAACATTGGTAATTTGATAAAGATTACATTGAATCTGTAGATTGTTATGAGTTGTATATTTTCACAATATTGATTTTTCCAATCCAAGAACACGACTTATCTCTCCAACTGTTTGTGTCATCTGGTTTCTTTAATTTTGTTATTGTTTAGGTGCTCAGTTGTGTCTGACTCTTTGTGACCCCACAGACAGCAGCATGCCAGAGTTCCCTGTCCATCATCATCTCCCAGAGTTGGCTTAAACTCATTTGCATTGAGATGGTGATACCATCCAACCATCTCATCCTCTTTCATCCCTTTTTCCTCCTGCCTTCAATCGTTCCCAGCATCAGGGTCTTTTCAAATGAGTCAGCTCTTCGCATCAGGTGCCAAAGTGTTGGAGCTTCAGCTTCAGTATCAGTCCTTCCAATGAATATTCAGGACTGATTTCCTTTAGGATTGACTGGTTTGATCTCTATGCAGTCCAAGGGACTCTCAAGAGTCTTCTCCAACACCACAGTTCAAAAGCATCAGTTCTTCAGCGTTCAGCCTTCTTTATGGTCAACTCTCACATCCTTACCTGACTACTGGAAAAACAATAGTGTTGACAATACAGGCCTTTGTCAGCAAAGTAATGTCTCTTCTTTCTAATACTCTCTCTAGGTTTGTCAAGGAGAAGGCAATGGCAACCTACTCCAGTACTCTTGCCTGGAAAATCCCAGGCACGGGGGAGCCTGGTGGGCTGCCGTCTATGGAGTTGCAGAGAGTCGGACACTACTGAGGCTACTTAGCAGCAGCAGCACCAGCTAGGTTTGTCATAGCTTTTCTTCCAAAGAGCAAGCATCTTTGAATTTCATGGCTGCAGTCAATGTCCACGGTGATCTTGGAGCCCCCAAAAATAAAGTCTGCCATTGTTTTCACTGTTTCCCCATCTATCTGCCATGAAGTGATGGGACCAGATGCCATGATCTTCATTTTCTAAATGCTGAGCTTTAAGCCAACTTTTTCACTCCCTTCTTTCACTTTCATCAAGAGGCTCTTCAGTTCCTCTTCACTTTCTGCCGTAAGGGTGGTGTCACCTGCATATCTGAGGTTATTGATATTTCTCCTGGCAATCTTGATTCCAGCTTGTGCTTCCTCCAGCCCAGCGTTTCTCATGATGTACTCTGCATGTTAAGTTAAATAAGCAGGGTGACAATATACAGCCTTGACGTACTCCTTTTCCTATTTGAAATCAGTGTGTTGTTCCATGTCCAGTTCTAACTGTTGCTTCCTCACCTGCATACGGATTTCTCAAGAGGCAGGTCTGGTGGTCTGGTATTCCCACAGAATTTTCCACAGTTTGTTGTGATCCACACAGTTAAAGGCTTTGGCATAGGCAATAAAGCAGAAGTAGATGTTTTTCTGGAACTCTCTTGCTTTTTCGATGATCCAATGGATGTTGGCAATTTGATCTCTGGTTCCTCTGCCTTTTCTAAAGCCTGTCCATTGCTCCCTGTTTGGTTGTAAATATTGCTTCTTGACCTGCATACAAGCTTTGTAGGAGGCAGGTAAGGTGGTCTGGTGTTCCCATCTCTTTAAGAATTTTCCAGAGTTTGCTGTGATCCACACAAAGGCTTTAGCATAGTCAATGAAGCAGAAGTAGAAGTTCTTCTGGAATTCCCTTGCTTTTCTATGATCTAATGGATGTTGGCAATTTTAATCTGGTGTCTCTGCCTTTTCTAAATCCAGCTTGTACATCTGAAAATTTTTGGTTCATGTACTGTTGAAGACTAGTGTGAGTATTTTGAGCATTACCTTGCTAGCTTGTGAAATGGTGCAATTGTACGGTAGTTTCAACATTCTTTGACATTGTCCTTCTTTGGGACTGGAATGAAAATTTACCTCTTCCAGTCCTGTGACCACTGTTGAATTTCCCAAATGTGCTGGTATATTGAGTGAAGCACTTTAACAGCATCATCTTTTAGGTTTTGAAATAGCTCAGCTGGAATTCCATCACCTCCAGTAGCTTTGTTTGTCATGAAACTAACTAAGGCCCACTTGACTTGGTACTCCAGGATGACTGACTCCAGGTGAGTGATCATACCATCATGGTTATCCAATAATACTTTTTTTATACAGTTGTTCTGTGTATTCTTGCCAGCTCTTCTTATATCTTCTGCTTCTTTTAGGTCCATACCGTTTCTGTCCTTTATTGTACCCATCTTTCAATGAAATATTCCCTTGGTATCCCTTATTAGAGCAACCTCTAATCTTTCCCACTCTATTGTTTTCCTCTATTTCTTTTCATTGTTCACTTAGGAAGCATTTCTTATCTCTCCTTGCTATTCTTTGAAACTCTGCATTCAGGTGAGTGTATCTTTCCTTTTCTCCTTTTCTTTTTGCTTCTCTTCTTTGCTCAGCTGTTTGTAAGGCCTCCTCTGACAACCTTTTAACATTTCTTTTTCTTGGGGGTGGTTTTGATCACCTTCTCCTGTACAATGTTACAAGCCTCTTTCCATAGTTCTTCAGGATCTCTAGTAGATCTAATCCCTTGAATCTATTTGTTACTTCCACTGTACAGGCATAAGGGATTTGATTTCATTCATACCTGAATGGCCTAGTGATTTTCTCTACTCTTTTTAATTTCTGTAATAAGGACCTCATGATCTGAGCCATATTCAGCTTCAGGTCTTGTTTTTGCTGACTGTACAGAGCTTTGCCAACTTTGGCTGCAAATCAATCTGATTTCGGTATTGACCATCTGGTGATGTCCTTGTGTAGAGTCATCTCTAGTGTTGTTTGAAGAGGATACTTGCTATGACCAGTGTGTTGTCTTGACAAAACTCTGTTAGCCTTTGCCCTGTTTCATTTTGTACTCCAAAGCCAAACTTGCCTGTTACTCTAGGTATCACTTGACTTCTTACTTTTGCATTCCAGGCCCCTATGATGTAAAGGACATCTTTATTGTGTGTTAGTTCTAAAAGGTCTTGTAGGTCTTCATAGAATCATACAACTTTAGCTTCTTCAGCATTAGTGGTTGGGACATAGATTTTGCATTCCTGTGATATTGAATGGTTTGCCTTGGAAATGAACTGAGAACATTCTATTGTTTTTGAGATTACACCCAAATACTGCATTTCAGACTCTTTTGTTGACTATGAGGGCCACTCCATTTCTTCTAAGAGATTCTTGCTCACAGTAGTAGATGTAATAGTTATCTGGATTAAATTACTTCATCTGATTTCTTTCATAGATATCTTGCAGTTTTCTACATACAGATCTTTTATCTTTTAGGTAGATTCATTCCTAGATATTTTATTCTTTTCATTGCAATGGTGAATGGGATTGTTTCCTTAATTTCTCTTTCTGATTTTTCTTTGTTAGTATATAGGAATGCAAGGCATTTCTGTGTATTAATTTTATATCCTGTGACTTTACTATATTCTTTGCTTAGCTCTAGTAATTTTCTGGTGGCATCCTTAGGGTTTTCTATGTATAATATCATGTCATCTGCAATCAGTGAATTTTACATCTTCTTTTCCAATTTAGATTCCTTTTATTTCTTTTTCTTCTCTGACTGTTATGGCTAGGACTTCCAAAACTATGTGAAATAATATTGGAGAGAGTGGGCTTCCTTATCTTGTTTCTGATTTTAGAGGAAATGCTTTCAGTTTTTCACCTTTGGGAATAATGTTTTCTGTGGGTTTGTCATATATGGCCTTTATTATGTTGAGTTATGGTCCTTCTATGCCTATTTTCTGGAGACTTTTTAAGAATTACTATAAACTGGTGTTGAATTTTGTCAAACGCTTTCTCTGCATCTATTGAGGTATCATATAGTTTTCATCTTTCAATTTAGTGTATCACATTGATTCACTTGCATATATTGAAGAATCCTTGCATCCCTGGGATAAAACTGACTTGATCGTGATGTATGATCTTTTTCATGTGTTGTTGGATTGTTTGCTAGAGTTTTGTTGAAGATTTTTGTGTTTATCTCCATCAGTGATATTGGCCTGCAATTTTCTTTTTTTGTGGCATCTTTTTCTGGTTTTGGCATCAGGGTTGGTGGCCTTGTAGAAAGTGTTTGGCAGTCTCCCCTCTCTGCAATTTTCTGGATGAGTTTGCACAGAATAGGTGTTAGCTCTTCTCTCAACTTTTGGTAGCATTCACCTGTGAAGTTATCTGGCCCTGAACTTTTGTTTGTTGGAAGACTTTTGATTATACTTTGTTTTTGTGCTTGTGATTGGTCTGTTCATATTTTCTATTTCTTCCTGATTCAGTCTTGGAAGGTTATACTTTTCTAAGAATTTGTCCATTTCTTCTAAGTTGTCCATTGTATTGGCATATAGTCACTCATAGTCTCTTATGATCCTTTGTATTTCTGTGTTGTCTGTTTAATGTCTTTTTTTATTTCTAATTTTATTGATTTGAGTCTTCTCCCTTTTTTTCTTGGTGAGTCTGGTTAATGGTTTGTCAATTTTGTTCATTTTCTCAAAGAAGCAAGTTTTAGTTTTATCGATCTTTGCTATTGTCTCCTTCATTTCTTTTTCATTTACTTCTGCTCTTTGTGATTTCTTTCCTTCTACTAGCTGTGGGGTTCTTTGCTCTTTTTTTTCTAGTTTCTTTAGGTGTAAGGTTAGGTTGCTTCTCTTGCTTCTTTAGGTAGGTTTGTATTGCTGTAAACTTCCCTTTTATCACTGCTCTTACTGCATCCCACAGTCCCACAGGTTTTGAGTTGTCATGTTTTCTTTGTCATTTGTTTCTGGGTGTATTTTGATTTCCTTTTCTGATTTCTTCAGTGATCTGTTGGTGATTCAGAATCGTTTCCCCTGTAATTTATACCTAATCATATAGCATTGTGGTCAGAAAAAAATGCTTGAAATGATTTCAATTTCTTAAAGCTTGATTTGTAACTCAAGATACGATCTATCCTGAAGAACTTGAGAGAAAGCTGAAATCTTCTTTTTTGAATGAAATGCCCTGTAGATATCATTTTGGTACAACTGGTCCAATGTATCATTTAAAGCTTGTGTTTCCTTATTAATTTTCTGTCTGGTTGACCTGTCCACTGGTGTGAGTGAGATATTAAAAGTTCTCCACTTTTACCATGGTACTATCGATTTCCCCTTTCATGTCTTTTGGTATTTGCCTTATGTATGGAGGTGCATATACATTTATAATTGCTATATTTGTTATATTGTTGTATTTGTTATACAATTGTTATATTTTATATCTATATATAAATTGTTATATTGTTATGTCTTCTTCTTGGATTCATCCCTTGATCATTATGTGTTGTCCTTCACTGTCTCTCTTTATTTTAAAGTCTATCTGATATAAGTATTTTTGTTTCCACTTTCTTTTGATTTCCATTCACATGGAATATCTTTTCCAGCCCCTCATTTTCCGTCTGTACGTGTTCCTCAACCTGAGGTGGGTCTCTTGTAAACAGCATATATAGGGGTCTTGATTTTGTATCCATTCAGCCAATCTGTGTCTTTTGGTTGGAGCATTTAGTCCATTTACATCCAAGGTACTTTTTGATATGTATGATCCTATTGCCATTTACTTTATTGCTTTGGGTTTCTTTTTGTAGGCCTGTTTTTTCTATAATGTTCCTTGTCTAGAGAAGTTATTTCAGTATTTGTTGTAATGCTGGTGCTGAATTGTCTTAATTTTCACTTGTCTGTAAAGCTTTTGATTTCTCCTTCAAATCTGAATGCAATTCTTGATGGATAGAGTAATCTCGGTTTTAGTTTTTTTTCCTTTCATCACTTTAAGTGTATCCTGTTACTCCCTTCTGGCCTGCAGAGTATCTGCTGAAAGATCAGCTGTTAGCCTTAGGCAGATAGCCTTGTACGTTATATTTTGTTTTTTTCCTTGCTGATTTGAATGCCTGTTCTTTGTGTTTAATTTTGTTAGTTTGATTAATACGTGTCTTGGTGTGCTTCTCCTTGGGTTTACCTGTATGGGACTCCCTGGGCTTCCTAGACTCCATTTTAGGGAAGTTTTCCACTATAGTGTCCTCAAACATCTTCCCATAGCCTTTGCTTTTGTCTTCTTCTGGGAGCCCCGTGATTCGAGTGTCAGGGCACTTGTGTTGTTCCAACGTCTCCGAGACTGTCCTCACTTCTTTTCATTCCTTTTCCTTTGTTCTGCTCTGCGTCAGTTACTTCCGCCATTCTATCTTCCAGCTCACTTATCTGTTCTTCGGCTTCAGTTATTCTGCTTTTGGTCCCCTCTAATATATTTTAATCTGTTATTTTGTTGTTCATTACTGATTGTCTATTTTTAAATTTTTCTTCTGCTGCTGCTAAATCGCTTCAGTCGTGTCCAACTCTTTGCGACCCCATAGACGGCAGCCCACCAGGCTCCCCCGTCCCTGGGATTCTCCAGGCAAGAACACTGGAGTGGGCTGCCATTTCATTCTCCAATGCGTGAAAGTGAAAAGTGAAAGTGAAGTTGCTCAGTTGTGTCTGACTCTTAGCCACCCCATGGACTGCAGCCTACCAGGCTCCTCTGTCCATGGGACTTTCCAGGCAAGAGTACTGGAGTCGGGTGCCATTGCCTTCTCCTTAAATTCTTCTAGTTCCTTGTTAAACATTTCTTGTATCTTCTTGATCCATGCCTCCAGTCTATTTATCTGTGCCTCCATTTTATTTCCAAGATTTTGGATCATCTTTGATATTACTACTCTGAATCCCTTCTCATGTAGACTGCTTATTTTCTCCTCATTTGTTTGGTCTTGTGGATTTTTACCATGTTCCTTCATCTGCTGCTAGTTTCTCTGTCTTTGCATTTTGTTTAATTTATTGTGTTTGGGATCTCTTGTCTGCAGGCTGGAAGGCCATATTTCCTCTTAATTGTGGTGTCTGCCCACCAAGGGTGGGGTTGGACCAGTGCCTTGTGAAGGTTTCCTGATTGGTGGGTCTTGTGCCTGTGTTCTGGTGGTTGGAGCTGGATTTTTGTCTCTCTGAAAGGCAGTGCCATGTCCAGTAGTGTGTTTGGGGGTGTCTATAGGCTCACTATGGCTTTGGGCAAACTTTCAGCCTTTCTGGGCATGGTTGTGTTACTATTTTGCTAAAGGTTTGGTATGAGGCATCTGGAGTTTGGTGGCCTTTGGGTAGGACTCGGTGTCAGTGTTGATATGGAGGCCCCTGGGAAGGCTCTTGCCTTGCTAGTGTTCCATGTAGTTGGGAGTTCTCTGGTGGGCCAAAGTCGTAGACTTGGGTCTCTCACCTCGGGAGTTCAGGCCCAACCCCTTATTGTAGCACCAAGACTTCACAGGCCACACAGCCCAGAAAACAAAACTCTAAGACTAATGGTGAAACAGCACAAAATCAAAAACATGGAAAAGATTGCAGTATAACTAATAAGTGATGTAAAAATAGGAAAATAAAAGGAAATGAATTTATTTTTAAATAGGATGTTTTTTAAAAAGGAAAAAGTAGGTTATAAAAAATAAAAATTAAAGGAACAATTTAGAACAATATGAAAAAGAAACAGAACATTAGAACAAAAGAAAAACAAAAAGAACATTAGAACAATATGAAAAAGAAAAAAGAGAAATATTAATATATTTAATGTACAGAGAGCAGTAATGAGAAGAATATCCTTGTGATTCCTCTGTTTTCCTGCTCCAGTCCATTTGCCTGTGGAGAAAATCCTCCAATATTCCTAGAAAGATCTCTGGACCTGTTGTGGGCAGTGTGGGCTCAGCTCACACTCAGATCTTGCCTCACTCCAGCTTGTACTTGCTCTCAAAGTCTACAGTTGCCCCTAAAGTCCATGGTCTCGGTCTGATTATGGGGATTTAATCTGCTGCATCTGCTGCTGCAGGGGCAATTTCCCCTTCTCTCCTTTACTCATGCAGCCCCTGGTGTTCTGCTTTGGTTTGGGGTCCGCCTCTGCTTTCGGTCACTGTCCAGCATCTGCTGTGCTCCCAGACACAAGGGGCTGGAAGTAGTCGCTTTCTAGGTCTCTCTTAGTTGGGTTGGGGAGAGGGAGAGGCACATCAGACGCAGTTGAGTGTGTGGGGAGCGCCTGCCACGGTGGGGACCTGCAGGGGGTCACCACAGTCTGAGGCTTGTCATCCGCCTCCCTAGGGGTGTTGGCCCAGGCTTGTGGGATGCCTGGCAGAGCCAAGCTGCTAAGGGTTCCAGGAACACACGGGTAGCAACCCACGGCTGCTCACAGCTTGGCGGTAGCTGCAATCCCTGGGCAAGACTGTAGCAGCCCCTCGCTTTCAGTCTCTGGCACGTGCTCCACCTCTCTACCTCTGCAGCTGGGGACTGCAGCTGTTTTGCCCCTCTTCGATATCCACTGACGCAGGACCCAGTGTTCTGTGAGTGCAGGGTCAGAATGTTTCTTTGGGAGTGATATTTTGTCTCTCTGGAGGTTGCAGGCTATTCCCTGGACTCCCTCAGCTGTGTCATACAAGCCGTCTCAGAGTATCTTCATGGCTGCCAAACCTGGTCCTCTCCCTGAGGTCTGACCCCCAAAGCCTGAGCCTGAGAACCCAGCCCCCACTTGCTGTGGACACATGAGCTGCTTCTCGGCTGGAAAGTGCCGTTCGGCAATGATCTCTGTGGTGAATTTTCTCTATTTGCCTTTCCCAGCCCCCACTTGCTGTGGGCACATGAGCTGCTTCTCGGCTGGAAAGTGCCATTCGGCAATGATCTCTGTGGTGAGTTTTCTCTATTTGCCTTTCCCAGCCCCCACTTGCTGTGGGCACATGAGCTGCTTCTCAGCTGGAAAGTGCCGTTCGGCAATGATCTCTGTGGTGCATTTTCTCTATTTGCCTTTGAGGCACCTGTAGCTTCACTCGTCACTGTGCTCCCCCTCAGGTTTCAAAGCTGCCTCCTGATCCTGCTTGCGAGGGGGTTTCCTGGTGTGCAGGTACTTCCTCCTTCACTACGTCCGTCCTCCCTGAGGTGCAGATCCCTTCCTCACAGTCTTTTGTCTTCTTTTTTATCTTTTGCCCTACCTCATTCTGAAGAGATTGACTTGCCTTTTTGGAGGTCTGGGTCCCTCTGCCAGCATTCAGAAGGTGTTCTGTAGTTGTTCTGCGTGCAGTTTTTGATATATTTGTCAGGGGAGAAGGTGATCTCCCTGTCTTATTCCTCCACTGTCTTGGTCCAGAAGTCTGATTTTAAACATAGGCCTTCAAGGGGAAACTTACACTTCTCTGTGTCTTTGAGAGGTAAATGTTCTACCTGATCTTCCTAGGGCATTCTGTGTGTGTGTGTATGTGTGTTTTGAAAACCTGACTTCTGCCATACTGCTGTTTGAAGTAAACTCTCTGGATTTTACTTTGGTGACATCCTTTCCCACTCTTTTATGGGGAAACCTCTTGTGTCTTATTGGTTGGAATCACTACTAATATATATTTTATTAAGGGGCAAATGATGGATACTTTTAAATTGAAAAAGCGTCTAAGTTGGTGGATTCTAGAGCACTCTCATTATAAACAGCTGTTTTTTTGGTACCTATAAAAATAAAATTAAAGGTGGAAAAAAAGAAATATATCTAATGGCTAACCTAAGAATTTCTTTAGTTTAAAACAAAGAAAAAAAAAAAAACAGCTTAGGAAGCTTTATTTGTGGTGTTCATTTTCTCTCAGTGGGTCTTATAGTTTCATTTATCTAATGCTAATAGAAAATCAGCATATATTTTTAAAATTTTTTTGGTTATGCTGCGTCTTTGTTGTAGCACACAGACTCCTTGTTGCAGTGTGCGGGCTTCTCTAGTTGAGGCGCATGCGCTCTCTAGTTGCGGTGTGCGGGCTTAGTTGCTCCACAGCATGTGGGACCTTAGTTCCGTGACCAGAGGTCAAACCCACATTCCCTATATTGGAAGGTGAATTCTTGACCACTGGACCACCAGAGACGTCCCAAAACATTAGAATAATTAATGATAACAGGGAAAAAAATGTTGTAAGGAAAGTCTAGATACTTTTTCCAACAAGGTAGAAATTGTACAAAGTACTTATTTCAAATGAATAAGGAAATATTTAGATGGTTATTTAAAATAGGATAAATAAAATGGACATTTATGTGATTAGAACACAAAGCTTTGATATTACGTAAAGTGAAAGTGGAGAGTGAAATAGTTGGCTTAAAGCTCAACATTCAGAAAACAAAGATCATGGCATCCGGTCCCATTACTTCATGGGAAATAGATGGGGAAACCGTGGAAACAGTGTCAGACTTTATTTTTCTGGGCTCCAAAATCACTGCAGATGGTGAGTGCAGCCATGAAATTAAAAGACGCTTACTCCTTGGAAGGAAAGTTATGACCAACCTAGATAGGATATTCAAAAGCAGAGATATTACTTTGCCAACAAAGGTCCGTCTACTCAAGGCTATGGTTTTTCCTGTGGTCATGTATGGATGTGAGAGTTGGACTGTTAAGAAGGCTGAGAGCCGAAGAATTGATGCTTTTGAACTGTGGTGTTGGAGAAGACTCTTGAGAGTCCCTTGGACTGCAAGGAGATCCAACCAGTCCATTCTGAAGGAGATCAGCCCTGGGATTTCTTTGGAGGGAATGATGCTGAAGCTGAAACTCCAGTACTTTGGCCACCTCATGCAAAGAGTTGACCATTGGAAAAGACTCTGATGCTGGGAGGGATTGGGGGAGGAGAAGGGGACGACAGAGGATGAGATGGCTGGATGGCATCACTGACTTGATGGACGTGAGTCTGAGTGAACTCCGGGAGTTGGTGATGGACAGGGAGGCCTGGCGTGCTGCGATTCATGGGGTCGCGAAGAGTCGGACACTATTGGAAGACTGAGCTGAACTGAAGGTTAAATGGGCCAAAAGTGACCCTCCTACTGGTCCTCAACGTTAAAAATCCAAACAAGTCTTCTCTATTTACCTTACATATATGTGTGTGTGTGTGTGTATGTGTGTGTACGACTTAAAAAAAAATTACACTGAGGTGCCTGACCAGCAATTATTTGGGGCAACAGTTAGGCCAAAGGGCCTGAGTTCCTTGGCTGAAACCCCACTCTTTGGATGCCAGAGCCTTTTCCATAAAAAAAAAGACAAAATGAAATAAAAGAATAAAAAGAATAAAATAAGAGAATAAAAAGAAAGAAAACCTTCTAGAATTCCTCCTGTAAGATCAAAAATTGCTGATTGTATCGTAATGAAGGCTAAAGTTAAAGGTATAAAATATTAACAGAATTGAGAATAAAATTTACATATATTTAAATGGACTTTATATAAGATGGTTACAACTCTTTTGTTTAATTATATTATAAAGTAGACATGTTTCATTGGGGAAAGTTTCCCTGTGAAGAAATATACATCTGCCCCTCAGAAAATATTAATTGAACATACTGAAGGAAGTCAGTTGAGCCATACAAATAAGTAAAAACTGGAAACTAATACTCAAGGGCTAATAAAAATTAAATTAGTGGTTTTGCTCTGGGTTTAACTTATAAACTCAGAAGGAAGATCTGTGTTGAGACTTCCCTGGTTGTCCGATGGTTAAGACGGCACGCTTCCCCTGCGGGAGGCTCAGGTTCAGTTCCCGGTTGGGGAACTAAGGCCCTGCAGGCTTCATAGAACAACTAAATAAGTAAAAAATCTTTTAAAAATAAAAGTCCTTGCCAAATGCCTTATACAAGCTTCTGAAGGCATGATAAATTCAACTCTAAAGTTGCAAAACATAGAACTCCTAAACTTCAGTTTAGAACATAGAACTCCTACACTTCTGATCAATATAATATATAGGAGGACAAATCAATTGTTTAGTGTCATTTAGGTGACAAACTCATTCTTTGGGGGAACTAAAAGCAGCTGTCATTTTCTTCTAAATCTCTTCAAATCAGAAAATGTAAACCCAGGCCACAATGACCTGAAACTAAGCCCAATCAGGCAAGATTTGAAACCAAGGGGGAAAAAATGACAGAGTGGCAGTTTTAAAATTCAAGCTTCTTGGGATGCTCCCTCAGCCAAACTTTACAAATCGCAAAGCCTTAATCATTTGAGCAAGCAACTTTAATGTATTTCAATTGTTCTGTGTAAACTAATAACTTTATAATACCTGATGATTCATTTACCAGCAAGTGAAGAATCTGCCTGCAATGCAGGAAATTCAAGTTCGAACCCTGGGTCAGGAAGATCCCCTGGAGGAGGGCATGGCAACCCACTCGAGTATTCTTGTCTGGAGAATCCCATGGACAGAGGAGCCTGGCAGGCTACAGTCCATAGGGTCACATCAGACATGACTGAAGTGACTGAGCACACAGCACACATACATAATTATATATTAATATATAATGTGTAAGAGGGTTGCCAAGCTCTCCTCCAGGGTATCTTCCCAACCCAGGGATCAAACTCATGTTTCCTGTACCTCCTACATTTCAAGCAGATTCTTTACCAACTGAGCCACCTGGGAAGCTTCCATAATTATATATAGTATATAATATATGTATAATTATATATATATAATCTCTACTTCTAGAAAGTATTATCAAAATTGAATTTACAGAGCTCAATTTAAATGTAAGTGCTTGTAAATTA
Organism: Bos mutus; assembly: GCF_027580195.1. Taxonomy (NCBI): domain Eukaryota; kingdom Metazoa; phylum Chordata; class Mammalia; order Artiodactyla; family Bovidae; genus Bos; species Bos mutus. The sequence goes on from NC_091632.1 coordinate 1,179,797, forward strand.
AATATAAAAGAAACTGGCCAAAATTTGACTTTCAGATTCATGTGAACTGGGGAATATTTAATATTAAGTTGCTATGTAGTGTTAAAGTTTATTGATATAATTAATATAGACATGTCTTTAGAGCCATCAATATTAAGTATAATACTTTATTGTACCTAGGTCTGCTAAGTCACTTCAGTTGTGTCCAATTCTGTGCAAACCCATAGACGGCAGCCCACCAGGCTCCCCCGTCCCTGGGATTCTCCAGGCAATGACACTGGAGTGGGTTGCCATTTCCTTCTCCAATGCATGAAAGTGAAAAGTGAAAGTGAAGTTGCTCAGTCGTGTCCAACCCTCAGCGACCCCATGGATTGCAGCCCACCAGGCTCCTCCATCCATGGGATTTTCCAGGCAAGAGTCCTGGAGTGGGGTGCCATTGCCTTCTAATAAAAGTCAAATAAGACCTTTTATATGTTGCAAGGAAAATAATTTGATATGAAGAAACTTTAAATGTAAATAAGATAAGAGTTTTGGGGTTAACTATTTAAAATTAATTGTTTTAGAAATGTCCACTTAAAATGATCTCACCAGATAATTTTGTAACTTAAAGTTCTAGAGTTGTACTAGTTTAAGTGGCAGAAGTTATTGAATAGCTAGGTCATTCACACACACACACACAAATAAGATACTGAGACATGAATTACTAAACAGAGAAGCTAAAGGTATTTAAGACTACTTATGAATATGTTTCATGCCACCCTGAGATGTTCTCTATTAGAAAACAAATGTTTTTAGAAATGATCACTGGTATTTATTTATTATTTTTGGCTGTGCTGGGTCTTTGCTGTTGCCTGTGGGCTGTATTTAGTTGTGGTCGGTGGATCTCAGAGATGAATGCTAAACTAAGTTTATTTGGTATGTTAAATTACTTAAAAACATTGTCAAGTGATTGGAGATGGACCTTAGGTTGAAAAAAGTGAAAAGTAAAGTCACTCAGTCATGTCCAGCTCTTTGCGACCCCATGAACTGTAGTCTACCAGGCTCCTCTATCCATGGGATTTTCCAGGCAAGAGTACTGGAGTGGGTTACCATTTCCCTCTCCAGGGGATCTTCCCAACCCAGGGATTGAACTCGGGTCACCTACATTGCAGGCACATGCTTTACCATCTGAGCCACCAGGAAAACCCTTAGGTTAGGTTATAGTGTATGAATAAACATCATTAATATAGCTATTCCAAAATTTATATGAAATCCTTAGCCTCTAGTATGTTCTGATATGATATCAGTCATAATTCTAGCTAGTACCCTAAAATGTTATATGTCAAAGAAATATCCAAGTTTCTTGCTAATTGCATTGTACTCAAATCTTCAACCATGCTTTTCTAGGTTTTGTCCTATATAAATAATCATTATTTTACACTAATGCTTTTACAATATGAAGATTTTCAAGAAGACTCTTAAAAAGGACTTTTAAAACAAATATGTTTCAGCAAGGAGATTAAACAAGCAAGTCAATTTTAAAGGAAATCAACCCTGAATACTCAGTGGAAGGATTGATGTTGAAATTGAAGCTCCAATACTTTGGCCACCTGATGCAACAGCTGACTCACTGGAAAAGATCCTGATGCCGGGAAAGATTGAAGGCAGAAAGAGAAGAGGGCGACATAGGATGAGATGGTTGGATGTCATCACTAATGCAATGGACAAGAATTTTGGCAAATTTGGGGAGACAGTGATGGATAGGGAGGCCTAGTGTGCTGCAGACTATGGGGTCACGAAGAGTCGGACACGATTTGGCAACTGAACAAGTTTCTGATAGCTTTTATTAGTAGATAATACCACGGAACTGGGTAACAAATGACAAAACCCTAGTGAACAACCTGATGACTTCCTCCAGATTAGCAGGAATTAATTAAGGGACTGAATGAACCGATATGATTATAATTCTATGACTTTTTGGAAAATATACTAACTTTAATTTTTGTTTTCCAGAAAAGTTTTTCCTATTATGCTACCTACAACAGGTTGATAAAGAATATTTTTGCAAACAAAGATGACATATGTATCTCTTTCTCTCTACCTGATCCTTCCAGAATTTGGCTTCTCCAGCTGGCTCTTGCATGGACTTGATGGTTTAGTACAACTGGATTGCAACTACTTATACTAATCATTGTTTTAATGTGTTCTTTATTTTCAAATTGTTTATGATTCATGTTGCCCTGCTGCACTATGACTTTGTCAATATTATTAACTGAATTACTTATATCTTATCTATTTTATAAGATTGCTGTCTCTTATAAAAGAGTGATCTCAGAAAGGCAGCAGTAGCAGTGGCTTGAAGCAAAATCTTAGTTCCCTGCCCAGGAATTGAACCTGGGTGGCATGCATGTGAGAGTTGGACTGTGAAGAAGGCTGAGCCCCGAAGAATTGATGCTTCCGAACTGTGGTGTTGGAGAAGACTCTTGAGAGTCCCTTGGACTGCAAGGAGATCCAACCAGTCCATCCTAAAGGAGACCAGTCCTGGGTGTTCATTGGAAGGACTGATGTTGAAGCTGAAACTCCAGTACTTTGGGCACCTGATGCGAAGAGCTGACTCCTTGGAAAAGACCCTGCTGCTGGGAAAGATTGAGGGCAGGAGGAGAAGGGGATGACAGAGGATGAGATGGTTGGATGGCATCACTGACTCAATGGACATGAGTTTAGGTAAACTCCGGGAGTTGGTGATGGACAGGGAGGCCTGGCGTGCTGCAGTCCATGGGGTCACAAAGAGTTGGACATGACTGAGTGACTGAACTGAACTGAACGAAACCTGGATAAAAATCAGGGATCTTAGCCACTAATCCATCAGGGGCTAGAGGCTAGAAGCAAAATTCCTTGGGCCCTTGCCCCTACTGAAAAAATGCATTTCTCAAATATGCAAAATGTAAAAAATAGGTATGAAGTTTATTATTAGAGATACAACACAACAAGTGGGCGAGCACATGGAGAAACAGCTTGTTTAGTGAAGACAGAAGCAACAAGCAGAGATACACACCTGGAGAGAAAGGGTGTGGGTGTTGCCCCTCAGAAGGAGGAGTACAGTAAAAAGGCCATTGACCCATTTACATAGTGCAGTTCTTAGGGGTCTTTGTTTACTTTTGGCCAGTTATCTGCTGTCTTTTTCCTCACCTGACTTGTCCTGGGACTCTCCCCAGCATGTGTGTGCAACTTTTTTCCAAGATGGATTCCAGCCCAGAGGCCTGTGGAGAGGGTCTTGGCATCACATAATATGGGGCAGTCCCCCTTCTTTTGACCCCCAAGGAGCCTTTCTGTATATGTGTAGTGTCTCCTTTTCTGCTAGGATGGGAAATATGTGGTCTCTTGATTTTTTACTCAAGCAAGGTTTAGCCCCTCTCAGTCCCTGCCGTAGCTGTTATATGAAAGTGTCCTTAAGAGACAAAGCCTGGCTATTTACCCTGATTCCTGTTGTAATTTCTATTTTGAAGTGCAAATAGGAGGCTGTTGTAATTACCTAGCCTCAAGCCCACTTGTCTCCTTCCTCAGGAAATATAAATAAGAGGTTAGTTGTAAATGCCTAGTTTGGAACCCATCTATCTCCTATCTCAACAGTACCCATCTTGAAGAAATATATACCATGTATAACCCCACATAGCACAGTTGTAATATTGTGATTCTAGGTATGAGAAGAAGCAACAAGGGAAATTATCTCCTGGGTTATAAGAGCCTGGTAAGTCAGAAAGACTGGAGATTCTTTAAGTATCTACAGAGCCTAATTGGGAAATATCACCTAGAGTGGCATGTTCACGAGAATTTTTGCCATATCAGGACAAACCTCCCAGCACCATGGGACAGAAATTGGTCATTCAATGTCTCCCAAATATTGGTCAAATTTCAGACCGAGAGGAGGAACTGAGAAATGGAATATTGCCTGCTGTATCAGTAAACAAATGATGCCATAGTCATCAGTGATTACAGCCACTGCCAGCAGTGGTGAGCTGGTGAACCCTGAGTGGACTCAGGATGGGAAAACACAATACTGGCCCCAGAGAGCTGAGGTGCATATCAAAGGAATGGTTTCAGTGAGCTGAGGCTCCTGCATCTTACCATATATAGAAGAGCACTAAATTACTTAACTTGAGATATCTGGTTTTCTTTAATTAATACCTATCTTTTGACTTCTTACTACTTGCCCTTTATTGCAAAACTGTATATCTTGGCTCTCTCCCTAGAATTCTCAAAGTAGTTCTCTCAGGATCACTTGAGATGCTGCCTCCCAGGCTTAAAGTTCTAAAAATTTCCACTGAATAAAACTTAAGTCTCAACTTTTAGGTTGTGAATTTTTTTAAAAGTCAACATCAGACACAACATAAGCTTCATGAAGGCAGCTACCTTATATTAATTAAATGGTGACCTGTTTCCTCAAGACCAAGGATGTGTCTGGCACGTAATTGTTTTTAGTTGCTAAGTCACGTCCAATTCTTTTGTGACCTCATGGACTGTAGCCCACCAGGCTCCTCTGTTCATGGGATTTCCCAGGCAAGAATACTGGAGTGATCGAAGCCATATCTCTTGCATTGGCAGGCAGATTTACTGAGCCACCAGGGAAGCCCACCTGGAACACAATAGGAACTCAATAAATATTTGTTTATGAATGAAAGAATGTTAGTGACATTGTTGGGTCTCCTCACATGTACTTGCATTCCTACTGAACTGAAAAACCAAGTGTGGACTTTCCATTTCTTAGGATCCCCAGTTGTTTTCTGCTTAATGGCCTTAGCCTTCAGGCTTAGACCCAGAACAAAGAGGTACAAAGGAGGCTGCACTGAACCTATCTTCTCTAATCTCCACAGGAATGTTGCCCTTGCCCCACAAGTGCATTCCATTCCTTGCCTTGGAATGGGATCCCTCTTTCAGCAAAGGTATGCAAGAAAAGAGGATGTTTAGGGGACCAGGGTCAGGGTTCCAGCAATTATTGATGTTTTCTCCACATTCCCAGTGAGATCTGAAAATCACTGAGATCCTGAAAGTTCCCATCTGCACCCCCCCCCGCCCCCCCTTCATTGTGTCAACCAATCTAAGGGAAAAAAACAAAAAGCAATTCAGACCATTTGGTTGGCTGCATTTGGACCAGGCAAGTAATTGTTTTATTGGTCTGGATTTCAGAATCTGATTTCTGGTTTTGCTTTCCTTTTCTACTTTGGGCTTGGCCACACTGAACTGGACTTTGTCTTATTCCATCTTGTAAGAATAATCAGCCTCCTCTGATTAGCCTAATGTTCATTTAACAGATGCATGTTGATATGTCTTCCATGTATCAGACACTGCTGTAACCACTTGGAATGCAACAGAAAACAAAAGAGATATAAGTTCTTTGTCCTACAGCAGCTTCTACTCTCAAGGCAAGGATGGTGTGCGGGATAACAATAAAAAATAAACATAATAAATAAGTTAGTTTATAGAATATTGGAGGCTGAGTACTTTTGTTAGGGGAAGCTCACTGATTGAAACCGCCCACCGTGGCCAGGCACCATAGTAACCATTTCCATGAGTTGTTTTATGACAGGAGGTCCTGGTAAGGAACAGGGAAGTAATAGGCCTCCACCAACCAGAAGAGTTCGAGAAAGGTCAAAAGAAGACACCACCTGTCCGACCACCTCCCAGAATCCTTCTCTCTGGCATCCATCTTGGCTGAACAAGGCGTGCACCACCAAGGACTCTGAGTCAGAATGATTGGCTAAGGGCAACCCGGAAACTAACCCCATCACCATAAAACCCGAGACTGCCAGCCACGCGGCAGAGCAGTTCTCCTGGGTTCCCTTACCCTCCTGCTCTCCACCCGGGTGCCCTTTCCCAATAAAATCTCTTGCTTTGTCAGCGCATGTGTCTCCTCAGACAATTCATTTCCGAGTTAGACAAGAGCCCAGTTTCAAGCCCTGGAAGGGGTCCCCCTTCCTGCAACATTTTGAAAAAAAGTAGGTGGGAATAAAGAGACTGGGGTGAGGGGAGGTAGATTACAATTTTAAACAGAGAAATCTCCTTTAGAATGGGACATCTCAACAAAAAGCTGAAGGGGTTGAATTAGATATTCAGCCATGTGACTATCTAAGATGTTCAACCATGTAAATATCTTAGAGCAGAGCATTTCAGGCAGAGAGAGCAACAAATACTAAGGCCTTAAGGCAGGATCATGCATGGCCTGTTAAGGAATAGCTGTGTGATTGGAAAGGGTGAATGGGAGTTGTTAGGGGAAAAGGCCAGGGATGTGATAGGGACCATATCATCCAGGGCAATTAGCTGCTGTAAGGATTGGTCTTTACTCTTGTTATAGCCACGCATTCTGGGAAACAAGCTCACTCAGAAGGACAATGCAGATAGTGGAGTGCAGTGTATTACACTGGCGGGCCCAAGACAGAGTCTCCTCTTAGCCAAGGACCCCGACCAGTTTTTGTGAAAACCTTATATACTGTAAATGTACATGCCCAAACCCACATCCCCAAATTCCATGAAACTAGTCCGAACAAAGGAAAAGAAAGATACAATCAAAGTTAACCCGTGATTCATATGCCTTAAGCCTAGGTAGTTAACAGTGGACAATTATCAATAGGCCTGTGGTCATACCCCAATAAGCATAATAGAATTCATGATTCTATTCGGATACACAGATAATTAGGGTATTCTTTTAGGCGTTGGAGAGTCTAGGTACGAGCCCTTGGGCTCTTCCATCCGGGGGTCTGGTTTTCCAGTTGGTATGTCGTTTCCATAGATACTGGGCATATAGCTCAAAATCCACAGTTCCACCCAAGATGGAGTCCTGCTTTCAAGATGCAGCCTGTTCTGTCTGTTTCCTCCTGCATTCTGACAGGATTTTTAACAGAGGAGTTAAAGAATCCCTCAGGTATTGCATTAAGAACAGACTGTAAAGACACAACAGAAACAAGATCTATTTCTTACTATCCCAGTATTCTAGGCAAAAAAAAAGATGGTGGAAGCTGGGCGGGGAAGTAGTTGTAGGGGAGGAAAAAGTTTTCCTTGACTCTTTTAGGGTCCCTTGGTTGAGTCTGAAAGTTAAACTGATAAAGATTAACAGGAGAAAATCATACATATTTATTTTACATAATATAAGAATCTTCATAAGGAAATAAAGACTGAAAGAACAAAACAAAAAAAAAAAGATTAAACCTGAGTGCTTTTAAAGCTAGGTTTGATGAGCAGTTCAAAGTCATGGAACAATACGCTAGGACAAAGAGACTGAGATATGCATAATAACCTGGAGAAAACTCAGCAAGCCTCATTCATTCAGATTCTTCTTCATGTCCAAGTGCCTTTTCTTGGATATAAGGATACTCCTTTCTTTATCATTTCCTATTTCATGTAAGATCATTTCCTTACATGACGGCCTTGGCACCTGCTTCAGGGGGAAAGGGCTGAAGAGGTCAGAGGGACCTTCCTGCTTCTGCTGTTTTCTCAAACTCCTTCAGCTTAAAATATTCAATATGCCCAGATACCATAATTTGGAATATGGTTAGATTCTGGATACACTCTGAATATAAGCCCACTGAAAGAAATAAATATGGCATTTGAGAGAAAGAAAGAAGTCAAAGATGACTCCTAGGTTTTCTCTTCAACAACTCAACAGAGTTGCCGTCAGCAGAGATAGGAGTCAGGTTTGAGATGTATATTAGATTTTCCAGGTGGAGAAGCTGAGCAAGCAGTCGGATACACAGCCAGGAGCCCAGGAGAGAGATCGGGCAGCTCTTGGCATAAAAATAAAGTATTCAAAGCCCTGAAACTGAATGAGAGGGTGAGAGCAGAGAAAGACGAGGGGGCCAAAGACTAAGGCTTAGGCACTCCGACATTTAGAGCAGCACTGACGACAGAAATACAACATGGGTAACATCACTTTGAAGTTTTCTAGTAGCCCACGCTTAGAAAAAGAAACAGAAACAGGTGGAAGTATTACAACTTTAAGATATCCATAATGTTATCATTTCAATACTATAAATGTGGTCACTATAAAAATTATTAATGAAATATTTTATATCACCTTTTATCCTGATAAGTCTTTGAAATCTCACGTGTGCATGCTTACAGCAGTCTCCATTCAGGCTGGCCACGCTTCTAGTGCTCAAAAGAGCCCCTCGAGGCTAGAGGCTATGGTGTCGGACAATGTAGATTTAGAAGTTTGGGAGAAGAGAGACTAGCAAAAGAAACTGAGAAGGAGGAATCCGTGAGATAAAAGGAAGCTAATACACCATGGCTTCCTGGAAGCCAGGCGAGTAGAAGTGGTGATAATCTGTAGAATTCCTTTCGTGATAGTTTCCGTTTTCTTGATGAGGAAGCAAGCTAGGTTCACTGCCCAGAGAGCAAAGGCGAGAGGATGTATGGGGAGCATGAGGATATAAGAGGAGAGTGTGAGAGAGGAAACAGGCTAAGAGAGTAAAGGATGACTGCTGGACAGCTAAAGACTCACTGAGATTGGTAATCATGAATTTAAAGTGAGAATAAGTCTGTGAAGTTGGGTGTTTTTCTCTAGCCACAAAGATTCAGGCAATATAGGCAGAGACTTGGATTTAACCAGGGTAATGATTTTATGCCCTCCTTCTGGATGCTACTTTGCTTCGAGTAAAGCTATTCAGATTGCATATAACATAAATCATCTCACAGTAGGTAGATCAAAACAGAAAATTTGTTGGAAGGATTCTGGGTAATTTTCAGAAATCAAAGGCTGCCAGGAGAGTCAAGAAGAAGGCGGCAGTCAGGAATCATGCTCTGGGCACGGCTAATCCATGCCTAATCCATGCCTCCGCTGTTGCTGATCCCACAGAGTGATCCCACAGAGATGCTGGCCCCACCAGTATCAAGAGGATACCACTTCACCACCAGCCTCAGAACTCAGAGATATCTTTTAATTTGCATCACTAAGAGAGAGAATCTGATGGAACAAGCTTAGACCAAATGAGGTGTAAGTCAAGAAAAATTATGGGGGATATGCAACAGTTAAATTCAAAATATTATCTTATACTATACATTTGCAAAAACATACAGCATCAGAGACTGACTCCTAGTAAATATTCATAACAAAGAAATTTTGGTGGAATATTCACTGTTACAAGATAGATTTTTTTAAAGATAAAATCATGGTGCTCTTACAAATATAAAATGAACATATATCAAAGATTTTATTTGACTCAAGTGATGATGCAGGGTTTCAACCAGTCCGAAGGAGAATTCAAAGACCAGACATACATAGGCCCTAAAATCAATCTACAAAAAAATACAAAATTAGATTTTGTTTGTGGGAAGGAGGGAGACAAGTTGTCCCTTCACTAGACAAGATTCATTTGCCTGTGTTTAAACAGAATTATTTGCATTGCTATGTTATATTCAACTTGTCATAAAAGAGCTCAAAGACAATGAAAAGTGCAAACTCTTTTCAAAGAATCAGATAACCTAGAAGGATGTGCTCTAGATAAGGCTTCATTTTCTTTCTTATTTATCTATTTAGTTATTTATGGCTGTGCCAGGTCTTGGTTTTGGCATGTAGGATCTAATTCCCTGACCAGGGACTGAACCCAGGCTCCCTGAATTGGAAGTGCAGAGTCTTAGCCACTGGACCAAGGGAAGTCCCTAAAACATCATTTTCAATTGAATACATACAGTAATTCTTTATCCATTTTAAAATTTTTCACAATTTTTTCTGCAACTGAAAATACCCAAATTGTTGGTAAACACATTTTTTCATGATTCTCTCACTGTCCAATATTTTTATGTGCTTAATATTATTTTGGTGCCTTCTCATTTTTAAAAATAAAGTTTTACATTTCATTATGTAAAGTTATATAGCATTTAGAATCACAATTACACATAATAAAATATCAAATATCCAGATTCCTTGGAAAATGTGCATAAATCGTATCCCTGTAAGTCCCCAAGTTCTATCATCTCATTTATTTTGGTTTTTCTAAGCCATAGTGGATCTCTGCATCTAAAAATCTATTAATATAAAGGGGGAAGACTGTTAGTGATATGAGCAAATACTCACAGGAGATCAGAAAATGCCACCCCAAGGTATGGCTCTTTGGCATAGGATTATTTTGAACTGGAGGCAAGTGACAATCAGAGAAAAAGCCTTCTTAGAAGTTGCCCTACTGACTAAAAGCAGATACTTCTGAGAAATGAGGACTGCTGTAAATCTCTTCTGGGAGAGTTTTAAAGCGTAAAGAAGATGAAAAGTCAGCACTGAGACAGATCTGCAAACAAGGCTTATTGAAATAACCCTTGTCTTCCATTTCCTTTCCATGTGTACTTACCTTCCCGTAGTTTGCCACCCTAAAAGCCTAAACCAATTTTCCTCTGTCTTGTCCCTTGTCTACAAATTTATTATTCTTTGTTAAAATGCTATGCAAGCCCCAAGTTCTAACCACTCCTGCGAGTTACTCACCACTGAGTTTCCCCCATGTGTATGCACTCTGCACATGTTAATAAACTGTTTTTCTATTGTTAATCTGTCTTTTGTCAGTTTAATTCCCAGGGCTCTAGCAGGAGAAAGGTTTTTCTTTTCCCCTCTACCCACAAAATGAACATTAAACGTTAAAGAGCAAGATACAAGTGTTTATTCTAGTGGAGCCAAACTTTTTCCTTTGTCTTCTTTCTTCATTTTGAGAACCTAGAATGTGCAGAATACAATTACCTATATTCCTCTCTGCAGAATTCATAGTTATTAACAATCATATTTTTCTAATCTTTTTGCCTGTTGTGGTAGGTTATATTCCTGTTACCCCCTTTCCTGAGAGAATTATGTGTACCCCCTCCCATTGCCACATGAGTTTCAGAACACATCCCAGGTATGTCAGGCTTGGCCGCTTGACTTCTTTTGTGGGTTAAAGCCTATGTGCTAATTCCTAGCTGATGCTTAAATAACCATGATACTCCACTTTTCTTCTCCCTCTGCTGAGAAATTAGTTTCTTCTTGTTAGGCAGTTAGAATAGGGATGGAGGTCAGAGGAAGCCACAGCTAGAGGGGGAAAAAAAAAAGCTCGCAAAAAGTAGAAGTCACAGATGAGTGGGAACCTCTGGTGGGAAAATATGTCCCCTTCCTTGACTTGTTTTGGGCTTATGAAGGTACAGTCTCCTATTTGCATAGTGCATAACCAACCAGGCCCCAGGAACCTACTCAGGGGAGGGAACAAGGGATATAAAAGAGGGAAGCCAAAATAAGAAAGGGCCATTCCTGTGGGGGTGGGTCCACTCTTACACCTTAAGTGTGTGCTGATAACTGCTTACCTGATATATTTGCCTGCTTGAGCTGTAGCTGGTCTGTTATTTCAATTCTTTGCTATGACAAGATAAGAACTGAGGAAGAAGAACCAGCCCGACATCTTAAAGAAGAACTGATCTGACATTTTGTTGCCGTGACTTGGGTCGCCTACTTCTCATCAGCAAAGGTAAGGGTCTTTGCCGCTATGGCCGGAAAGACCTTAACCTCCTTTCCTGCTGCTCCCCTTTATGCTACTCTATACAATGTACTGGGAAGGCTGCTGCCTCTAAGGCCTTCTCCAAAGTTTCTTGTCTCCTTGAATCCTTTGTGAACAGGCAAGTGGCAATGGAAACAGTTAAGGAACCCCAGCCAGGGTTATGCTCCTGTGTGTTCCAAAGGCCCCACTGCCTTCTGTGCTCCAGTAGCTGCTGCTCAAGGGAGCAAGGGCTCTCCTTTCCTCTTTCTCCTTTAAACTGAGGATTAGGGCTATTGAAATTGTGTGGGCCTAGGTCAGGCATTTAAAAGCCCTGGCAATGGCACCCGACTCCAGTACTCTTGCCTGGAAAATCTCATGGGCGGAGGAGCCTGGTGGGCTGCAGTCCATGGGGTCGCTAAAGAGTCAGACACGACTGAGCGACTTCACTTTCACTTTTCACTTTCATGCTTTGGAGAAGGAAATGACAACCCACTCCGGTGTTCTTGCCTGGAGAATCCCAGGGACAGGGGAGCCTGGTGGGCTGCCGTCTATGGGGTCGCACAGAGTCGGACACGACTGAAGCGACTTAGCAGCAGCAGCAGCAGGGCACCTGCCACTCGAAGACTCCCATGACAGGATAAGGGGGTCATGGAAAGGGCCCATTTAATGTCTGCCCCCAGTAAAACAACTTCCATGCAACTCAGGCACATATTCATACAAGCAAAACACTGAGCCCACTTCTCCTTGGCTGCCACACTATGAGGGGGAGTCTTCGTTTTCTTTTGCCTACCTAGTCCTACCTAATGGACTTCCTATAACATGTCTCAGCCCCCTGCGTCTCTTGTTCCTTCTTCCCTCTATGCTATGTTGCAAATGACTTTGGGGAAGATTGACACTTACACTGTTCCTAAAGACTTGTACACTCTGGGAGGGCTGTGGGAATGCATGTTGCTTTCATGATTTCCTTGGAAGCTGGTTGGACAGGTGGCCTTGGGGAGCCTCATCTGAGAAAATTCCTCCAGGCAGCATGGTCTCTACCACCCTCCAAGGGCTGAGAAACTCCCTCCTCCACCTCTCATGTCTCAAGACACCTGAGAGCACGACATAAGCCACTGCGTAAGTCCAAACAGTCCACAGGCCACAAGCCAGCCTAGGAATTCCTCCAAGACAGCCTCTCTCAGGCCAACTCTGATCATCTGAGTGCCCCCAATCACTTTGGGGGTTGTGCCTACTTACCATCTGGGTCCAAGTTTTGCAGGCATATCTCATACCTGAGGAAATTCACCCCAAACAGGAATGGTGCCCCTATACTTCAAGCCTCCAGAGCACTCCCCATATTCCTTTTCAGTAAATTCCTTTCTCCTTGGTCTCTAAGGGTCCTACTGCCACTGCTTTTGTGGCCCTGGACATTCACCCTTTGCACATGGGTACCCTTTAACCAACCAAGGGTGGAAGCAATTCTCATATCTTTAGGTGGATCAACAGATCCACTTATTTATCACTATTTCTGTTATCAAGTAGCATGGATCCAGAACTGGAAAAGGTCAGTTTCATTCCAAACCCAAAGAAAGGCAATGCCAAAGAATGTTCAAACTACTGCACAAGTACACTCATTCACATGCTAGCAAATTAATGCTCAAAATTCTCCAAGCTAGGCTTCAATAGTATGTGAACCATGAACGTCCAGATGTTTAAGCTGGATTTAGAAAAAGCAGAGAGACCAGAAATCAAATTGCCAACATCCGTTGGATCATCGAAAAAGCAAGAGAGTTCCAGAAATACATCTACTTCTACTTTATTGACTACACCAAAGCCTTTGACTGTTTGGATCACAACAAATTGTGGAAAATTCTTAAAAGAGATGGGAATACCAGGCCTGACCTGCCTCCTGAGAAATCTGTATGCAGGTGAGGAAGCAACAGTTAGAACTGGACATGGAACAACAGACTGGTTCCAAATTGGGGAAAGGAGTACGTCAAGGCTGTATATTGTCACCCTGCTTATTTAACTTCAATGCAGAGTACATCATGAGAAACGCTGGGCTGGATGAAGCACAAGCTGGAATCAAGATTGCTGGGAGAAATATCAATAACCTCAGATATGCAGATGACACCATCCTTATGGCAGAAAGTGAAGAAGAACTAAAGACCCTCTTGATGAAAGTGAAAGAGGAGAGTGAAAAAGTTGGCTTAAACCTCAACATTCATAAAACTAAGATCATCGGATCTGGTCCCATCACTTCATGGCTAATAGATGGGGAAGCAATGGAAACAGTGACAGACTTTACTTTTATGGGCTCCAAAATTACAGCAGATGGTGACTGCAGCCATGAAATTAAAAGATGCTTGCTTCTTGGAAGAAAAACTATGACCAATCTAGATAGCATATTAAAAAGCAGAGATGTTACTTTGCCAACAAAGGTCAGTCTAGTCAAAGCTATGATTTTTCCAGTAGTCATGTATGGATGTGACAGTTGGACTATAAAGAAAGCTGAGTGCCAAAGAATTGATACTTTTGAACTGTGGTGTTGGAGAAGGCTTTTGAGAGTCCCTTCGACTGCATGGAGATCCAACCAGTCCATCCTAAAGGAAATCAGTCCTGAACATTCATTGGAAGGACAGATTCTGAAGCTGAAACTCCAATATTTGGCCACCTGATGCGAAGAACTGACTCATCTGAAATGACTCTGATGCTGGGAAAGATTGAGGGCAGGAGGAGAAGGGGACAGAGGATGAGATGATTGGATGGCATCACCAACTCAATGGACATGAGTTTGAGTAAACACCAGGAGTTGGTGTTGGACGGGGAGGCCTGGCATGCTGGGGTTGCAAAGAGTCAGACACAACTGAGCGACTGAATGGAACTGAACTGAAAAATGGGATAACCCCACTATAAGAAATACTTTCCTCTGCCACTATGGTGCGTTTTAGAATTCCCATGATAAGCCTCTTAACCTTATCCATCAGAGGGCAGATAGAAAGGGAACCACAATCACAGAAAATTAACCAAACTGATCACGTGGACCACCGCCTTGTCTAACTCAATGAAACTATGAGCCATGCCCCAGGTACAGCCACCCAAGGCCGACAGCTTATGGTGGAGAGTTCTGACAAAAAGTGGTCCACTGGAGAAAGGAATGGCAAACCACTTTCGCATTCTTGCCTTGAGAACTCCATGAATAGTATGAAAAGGCAAAAAAATATGATACTGAAAGATGAACTTCCAGGTTGGTAGGTGCCCAATATGCTATAGAAGAAAAGCAGAGAAAAAGCTCCAGAAGGAATGAAGAGGCTGAGTCAAAGTGAAAACAACACCCAGCTGTGGATGTGTCTGGTGAAAGTAAAGTCCAATGCTGTAAAGAGCAACATTGCATGGGAACCTGGAATGCTAGGTCCGTGAATAAAGGTAAATCAGAAGTGGTCAAACAGGAGATGGCAAGAGTGAACATCGAAATTTTAGGAATCAGGGAACTAAAATGGACTGGAATGGGTGACTTTAATTCAAATGACCATTATATTTACTACTGTGGGCAAGAATCCCTTAGAAGAAAAGGAGCATCCCTCATAGTCAACAAAAGAGTCCAAAACACAGTACTTGGATGCAATCTCAAAAACGACAGAATGATCTCTGTTCGTTTAAAAGGCAAACCATTCAATATCACAGTAATCCAAGTCTATGCACCAACCACTAATGCCAAAGAAGCTGAAGTTGGATGATTCTATGAAGACCTACAAAACCTTCTAGAGTTAACACCAAAAAAAAAAAAGATGTCCTTTTCATCACAGGGGACTGGAATGCAAAAGTAGGAAGTCAAGAGAAACCTGGAATAACAGGCAAGTTTAGCCTTGGAGCACAAGATAAAGCAAGGCAAAGGCTAACAGAGTTTTGCCAAGAGAACACACTGGTCATAGCAAACACCCTCTTCCAACAACACAAGAGAAGACTCTACTCATGGACATCACCAGATGGTCAACACTGAAATCAGATTGATTATATTCTTTGCAGGTGAAGATGGAGAAGCTCTATACAGTCAGCAAAAACAAGACTGGGAGATGACTGTGGCTCAGATCAAGAACTCCTTACTGCCAAATTCAAACTTAAATTGAAGAAAATATGGAAAATCACTAGGCCCTTCAAGTATGACCTAAATCAAATCCCTTATGATTGTACAGTGGAAATGACAAATATATTCAAGGGATCAGATCTGATAGACAGAGTGCCTGAAAAACTATGGATGGAGATTCATAACACTGTACAGGAAGTGAGGATCAAAATCATCCCCAGGAAGAAATACAAAAAGGCAAAATGGTTGTCTGAGGAGGCCTTACACATAGCCAAAAAAAAGAAGAGAAGCAAAAGGCAAAGGAAAAAAGGAAAGATATACCCATCTCAGTGCAGAGTTCCAAAGAACAGGCAAGAGATAAGAAAGCCCTCTTCAGTGATCAGTGAAAAGAAATAGAGGAAAACAATAGAATGGAAAAGACTAGAGATCTCTTCAAGAAAATTAGAGATACCAAGGGAACATTTCATGCAAAGATGGGCTCGATAAAGGACAGAAATGGTATGGACCTGACAGAAGCAGAAGATATTAAGAAGAGGTGGCAAGAATACACAGAAGGACTATACAAAAGAGATCTTAATGACCCAGATAACCATGAGGGTATGATTACTCACCTAGAGCCAAACATCCTGGAGTGTGAAGTCAAGTGGGCCTTAAGAAACATCACTATGAACAAAACTAGTGGAGGTGATGGAATTCTAGCTGAGCTATTTCAAATCCTGGAAGATGATGCTGTGAAAGTGCTGCACTCAATATGTCAGCAAGTTTGGAAAACTCAGCAGTGGCCACAGGATGGGAAAAGGTCATTTTTCATTCCAATCCCAAAGAAAGGCAATGCCAAAGAATGTTCAAACTACCACACAGTTGGCACTCATCTCACACACATTAATTTTGAGCAAATTAATGCTCAAAATTCTCCAAGTTAGGCTTTAACAGTACAAGAACCAAGAACTCCCAGATGTTCAAGCTGGAATTTAAAAAGGTAGAGGAACCAGAGATCAAATTGCCAGCATCTGTTGGATCATAGAAAAAGCAAGAGAGTTCCAGAAAAACATCTACTTCTGCTTCATTGACTACACTAAAGCCTTTGACTGTGTGGATCACAACAAATTGTAGAAAATTCTTAAAGTGATGGGAAGACCAGACCACCTGAACTGCCTCCTGAGAAATCTGTATGCATGTCAAGAAGCAACAGTTGGAACTGAACATGAAACAGCAGACCAGTTCCAAATTGAGAAAGGAGTACATCAAGGAGGTATATTGTCATCCTGCTTATTTAACTTATATGCAGAGTACATCATGTAAAATGCTGGGCTGGATGAAGCACAAGCTGGAATCAAGATGCTGGGAGAAATATCAGTAACCTCAGATAAGCAGATGACACCACCCTTATGGCAGAAAGTGAAGAGGAACTAAAGATTCTCTTGACGAAAGTGAAAGAGGAGAGTGAAAAAGCTGGCTTAAAACTAAACATTCCAAAAACAAATATCATGGCATCTGGTCCCATTACTTCATTGTAAAGAGATGGGGAAACTATGGAAACAGTGACAGACTGTTTTCTTGGGCTCCAAAATCACTGCAGATGGCGACTGCAGCCATGAAATTAAAAGATGTTTGCTCCTTGGAAGAAAGGCTATGATCAACCTAGAAAGCATATTAAAAAGCAGAGACGTTACTTTGTCAACAAAGTCTGCATAGTCCATGCTATGGTTTTTCCAGTGGTCATGTATGGATGTGAGAGTTGGAGTATAAAGAAAGCTGAGTGCAGAAGAATTGATACTTTTGAACTGTGGAGTTGGAGAAGACTCTTGAGAGTCCCTTGGACTGCAAGGAGATCCAACCAGTTCATCCTAAAGGAAATCATTCCTGAATATTCATTGGAAGGACTGATGTTGAATGTGAAACTCCAATTTGGCCACCTTGTGCAAAGAGCTGACTCATTAGAAAAGACCCTGATGCTGGGAAAGATTGAAGGCAGGAGGAGAAGGGAATGACAGATGAGATGGTTGAATGGTATCACTGACTCAATAGACATGAGTCTGAGCTAGCTCCAGAAGGTGGGAATGACAGGGAAGCCTGGCGTGCTGCAGTCCATGGAGTCACAAAGAGTCAGACACGACTGAGAGACTGAAAAACAGCAACACAATGCAGTGACGAGGGCCCTCCAGGCCCGCCTGCCAGGTTATGCCTGCTATCTTGCTTGGCTCCACACCACGCCATTTATAATACCACGGCTGGAAGTTCCCACTTCTTACCCAACCCAGAGCTCATCACCACCAGGGATGGTGGCATGCTCTGCTCCAGTAAAGGAGGCCTCAAGGAGCCCAGTCTGCCTTGAGACCCACATTCTGACTCGGGACACCGGCTGTCAGTCTGCAACCAAAATGGTACACTTGCTGACCTGAGAGTCAGGGGATGCCTCTCAGTCGGTGCATGTGACTGGGAAGGCCTCCCAAGCCTCCCATTCAGACTTACCAACATTGGCCACGCTAGAGATCCCAGCTATGCCTGGCTCTAGTTGGGGTTCCAGGAGTCTCAGAGCTACCTTGGGCTCTGCACCTAGACCCAGGGATGCGTGGCTCTCAGCCCGTACACCTTAACGTGTGTCAGGGGAGGCTCACCCTGGGGTCCATACCAGGGCTAAGAGGTTTTTCTCTGTCCTGGCTGTCTTTCTAGATGGGAAACAACCACCAACTCATCTGAAGATGCCCTTACGATGTATCCTTAGTAACTGGGAGCTATTGACCCTCAGACTCTGAGGCCAAGATCCTTAAAATTCTTTTGTAATTCTGTATGGCTGTAATATAGCCTGGGGGATGGGGAACGCTGGCCCAAAATTGGGAGCTTAAATTACAATACCATTCTACAATTGGATCTGTTCTTTAAGAGACAAGGGAAATGGGTAGAGATCCCCTATGATCAAATTTTCTTCCAGTTAAGAGACATGAAGGAACTCTGCCTTGAGTGTAAGATTAATGTATGCTCTGAGTGCAGACCTGCTAAACAGATGGTGTTAGAGAGACCACCAAGAAAAAGAGGCCCCCCTTGAAAGTCTGCCTCCCGCCACTCCACCCTCAATATATCCAGAATTAGCCCCATAACCCAGAGTGCCCTTTCCACTGGCTCAAGTATGACCTTTAGCTGAAACTGGAGGGGAATTTGGACCAAACTGAATGCGTAAGCCCTTCTCTCCCCTAGAACTAAGGCAAATAAACAGGATTTGGGAAGCTACATGAATGACCCAGGTAAATATATAGATGCAGTTCAGCATATCACCTTGGCCTTTGACCTAACATGGAAAGATGTCATGGTCATATTTAATCGAACCTTATCTGACCCTGAGAATGATAGGGTCATAAGGGAGGCCTGAAAAGATGCTTTGGGGCTTCATATGTCAAGCAGTAAATATTCAGTGGGGGAAGAGCAGTTCCCTCCTCAGTTCTCAGTTGGAATTATAATAGCCCTGGTCAGATTTGGAAAAGAGACCATCCTTTATTCTGTATAAAGTCATGATTAAAAGCAGCTCAACAGAAAGTGATCAGCTATGCCCAAGTCTCAGCAGTAACTCAGGAGCTCAATGAAAACCCCATCATCTTTTTAGAAAGACTAAAAGAGGCCCTCCAAAATTTCATCAGTCTGGACTTAGACTCTTATGAGGTAAAGGTGATATTAAGGACAAATTCCTGTCCCAATGTGCCTCAGATATAAGAATAAAGTTACAAAAGTTATAACAACAAGACACTATGGCCTTCCTGGATGAGGTAGTCCAGATGGCAACCAATACCTTTTATAATAGAGAACAGAAGAGGGAGGCCAAGGCCCAGGAAAGGGAAAGAAGGAAGGAGACAAGGCATGCCAAAATGCTAGCCACCCAGCAGCCAACTCAGAGTCCTGAAGGACAAGGCACGAGACAAATGCCAAATCTGTAGACAGGCTGGACATTGGGCTAAGCAATGTCTGAATCGTTGCACGCCTCCTATAACAGCCTGTCACAAATGCCACCAACTGGGGCATTGGACAGCGCCCCGCCCTTGGGGCCTGAGAGTCCTGGGGTCAAACTCCAAGCCGTCCCCTGTAATGGTCCATCAGGACTGAAGCAGCCCACTCCAGCCAGCCCACTCCAGCCAGCCCCATATCTCAGATAACCATCACAGAGCTGCAGCCAAGAGTGCAACTGGTTGTGGCAAGTAGGTCTGAAAATTTTTTCATCAACACCGGGCTGCCTACTCTATACTGACCTCCTACTTGAGAGCCATCTCCCCCCAAGACCTGTGCCATTTTGGGTGCCATAGGAAAAACATTTACAAAAGAATTCACCCAGGCACTTCTTTGTTGCTGGTGTGGTCAGATATTTTCCCACCAGCCCATGGTGGTTCCTGAGTGTCCCACTCCTCTGTTAGGAAGGGACATACTTACCAAACTGGGAACCACCTTTATGATGGGGAACTTTTCAGCCCCCAGGGCTCTACAAGTCCTAATTATAGTTGAGGAGCCCACAACAGCCCCGCCTCCCCTACCCCATGAGAAGGGACCAGAGACCTTGGGAGGACAGAATTAACCCTGAGGTGTGTAATTCAGTTCCTAAACTTTTTGACAGTCTCTCACGCCAAAGCACAGATGGTCCAGACACAGGTCACTTATCTCAGAGTTCAAATTATGCATGGGAGATCAAATTATGACTGTCTTCCGACTGAGTGCAAGGGATTCTTCAGCTGCCTGCCCCTCTGACTTGAGAGCAATTTGCGGGCCTTCTTGGGGTTAACCAAGTATTGCAGAATCTGGATACCCAGCTATGGCCGAATCACTCAGCCCTTACATAAAAGCTTGAAAAGACAGGATGATTCAATTCCAATGGCCTGATGATGTCCTCAAAAGAAGGCTGAAGCTGCTCTAAAGCAGGCCTTAATCCAGGCACCTGCTTTAAGGTTGCTGGGCCCAGAGAAACCATTCCAACTGTATGGTCATGAGAGGGAAGGGATAGCCTTGGGATTGCAAACTCAAAGGCTGGGACCTGAACCCCAGGCAGTGGCTTACATATCTAAGAGGCTCGACCCAACTATCTGAGGCTAGCCTCCCTGCTTTCAAAACCTAGAGGCCATAGTAGTCCTAATAAAAGATGCCCTAAAGTTCTCATTAGAAGGTGAGCTAACTATTTTTACCAGCTACCAAGTGAAACAACTTTTAAGTGGAAAAGGCCACTTATGGATGTCAGAACAAAGGATCCTCAGATATCAGTGATCAGTTCAGTGATTATTTCAGTCACTCAGTCGTGTCCGACTCTCTGCGACTCCATGGACTGCAGCACACCAGGCCTCCCTGTACATCACCAACTCCCAGAGCTTGTTCAAACTCATGTCCATTGAGTCAGTGATGCCATCCAACCATCTCATCCTCTGTTGTCCCCTTCTCCTCCTGCCTTCAATCTTCCCCAGCATCAGGGTCTTTTCCAGTGAGTCAGTTCTTTGCATGAGGTGGCCAAAGTATTAGAGTTTCAGCTTCAACGTCAGCCCTTCCAATGAATATTCAGGACTGATTTCCTTTAGGATGGACTGGTTGGATCTCCTTGCAGTCCAAGGGACTCACAAGAGTCTTCTCCAACACCACAGTTCAAAAGCATCAATTTTTCGGTGCTCAGCTTTCTTTATAGTCCAACTCTCACATCCATACATGACCACTGGAAAAACCATAGCCTTTGACTAGACAGATATCAAGTAATACTAATGGAAAGCCTGGGCTTGACCATAGTCTGCTGTGGGACACTCAATCCTGCTACTCTCCTTCCCCTGACAGAAGAGTCTCTCCCTTTTCACTCTTGTGTAGAAATTTTAGACCATTGGACAAAACCCCGAGAGGGATTATTGGAAGAACCTCTGACCAATCCTGAGAAAATTTGGTACACTGATGGGAGCAGCTTTGTCTTAGATGGGGAAAGGAGAGCAGGGTATGATGTAGTCTCCAATCATGAGACCATAGGGGTGAAACCTCTACCACTAGGAACTTCAGCCCAGTTCACTGAGTCCATAGCTCTGACTTGGGCTTTAGACCTGGGGAAAAGGAAGAGAGTAACTATTTACACGGACTCCAAGTATGCCTTTCTGATGCCACACACATGCTGCCACTTGGAAAGTGAGGGGCCACCTGACCACTCAAGGGTCCCCAATCAAGCACGGTGACTGAATTCTTAGGCTCTTGGAGGTAGTCCACCTGCCCACTGAGGTTTTGTTCTCTCACCATGAAAGTGAAAGCGTTAGTCACTCAGTCATGTCTGACTCTTTGCAACCTCATGGACTGTAGCCTGCCACGTTCCTCTGTCTATGGAATTCTCCAGGCAAGAATTCTGCAGTGGGACTGTAGAGGACACCAAAAGGGGAATACAGAAGTGGCATGAGGGAACCAAGCTGCTGAACAGCACTGCAGAGCAGCACTGCAGGGCAATGACCCAATAGGGGTTGCCACCCTAGTTCCACAGGCTAGCTCGCCAGAAACTCTTTCATATACTGAAGGTGCAACCCTCAAGGCTTCAAGTGTGGGCTTCCAACAAGACCATATGGTTTCGAAAGGAGGGTCAGCTCTTTCTGCCTGGATACCACCACTGGAAGTTGGTTAACCCCCTACATGCCACCACTTATCTAGGGGACAAAAGCCTCCAAAGATTACTGGAAAGGTCCTTCAAGGGAATAGGCCTCCAAATGACCATAAGGCAGGTGGTCCCTCGTGTCCCACTTGCCAACTAAATAACCCCTAAAGAGCTCAAAAACTACAGTTGGCCCAACCCATCCAGCATCGGGGAACATACTCAAGCAGGGGAGGACTGGCAGATAGACTTCACCCAGATGCTGGCCTCTCAAGAATATAAGTACCTACCGGTCATGGTAGATCCCTTTACAGGGTGGATTGAAGGCTTTCCCACCCAGACTGAAAGGGCTGAAGAGGTAGTGAAAAAGCCGCTGCACAAAATTATTCCAAGATGTGGTCTACACAGGGTACTACAAAGCAACAATGCGACATCATTTGCTTCTAAAGTCACGCAAGGGGTTTCCAGAGCACTGGGCATTACCTACCACCTTCACTGTGCATGGAGGCCTCAGTCTTTAGGAAAAGTGGAAAGAGTCAATCAATTTTAAAATCAACAATTAAAAAAATAACCCAGGAAATCTACCTCAGATGGAAAGAGGCTCTGCCAATAGCCTTCCTCCTCACTCATATTACAGGTTTCCCTGATAGCTCTGTTGGTGAAGAATGTACCTGCAATGTGGGAGACTGGGTTCAATCCCTGCGTTAGGAAGATCCCCTAGAGATGGGAATGGCTACCACTCCAGTATTTTCGGCCTGGAGAATTCCATGGAGAGAGTCCATCCGGTTGCAAAGAGCTGGACACAACTGAGCGACTTTCACTTTCACTCACATAACTCCTAAAAAACAGATCTGTCCCAGATCCTATGAGATGCTATATGGGAGATCTTTTGTTTACGTCATGGCCTCTTTTTAGATCAAGAGTCTCAGGCCCTCCAATCTTACACTATGGCCATTGAACAATTCCAACAAGAAATGCGCTTGTGGGGTGTCAACCAGGACACAAAGAACTCTGAGGGACTGCCACTATATGCCCTGGACACCGAAGGTATGGAAAGATGGGTCTTGAGGGCTCAATTCCAGCCCAAACAGACAGGCCCATACCCTGTAATACTTTCTACCCCTACAGCAGTCAAGGTTCAGTTCAGTTCAGTTCAGTTGCTCAGTCGCATCCGACTCTTTGCGACCCCATGAATCACAGCACGCCAGGCCTCCCTGTCCATCACCAACTCCCGGAGTTCACCCAAACTCAAGTCCATCAAGTCAATGATGCCATCCAGCCATCTCATCCTCTGTCGTCCCCTTCTCCTCCTGCACCCAATCCCTCCCAGCATCAGGGTCTTTTCCAATGAGTCAACTCTTTGCATGAGGTGGCCAAAGTATTGGAGTCTCAGCCTCAGCATCAGTCCTTCCAATGAACACCCAGGACTGATCTTCTTTAGGATGGACTGGTTGGATCTCCTTGCAGTCCAAGGGACTCTCAAGAGTCTTCTCCAACACCATAGTTCAAAAGCATCAATTCTTTGGCGCTCAGCCTTCTTCACAGTCCAACTCTCACATCCATACATGACCACTGGAAACACCATAGCCTTGACTAGACAGACCTTTGTTAGCAAAGTAATATCTCTGATTTTTAACATGCTATCTAGGTTGGTCGTAACTTTCTTTGACAGCAATCAAGGTACCAGGACACAACTCTGGGATACACTAGTCTCAAATCAAGCTGTGGAAGGAGATAGGAGAGGATGCCCAGTATACCTGTGAGCCCCTGGGAGACCTTTGATACCTATTCAAAACTATGGATCAGCACCATTCTGATGAACATCCAGGGACCTGAATCTCAGGTTAAGCCTCATGTTCTGCCTATACTTCATTACTATCACCTTTTTAGGTTGCTTATTCCAAGGAAACTCTTTCTATGTTTGTTATATCCAAATTCCATAAGCCCTATACCCTAGATGGCATGACGTGGTACCTCTTTCTGGTCTGCCTTGCTGGTTTAGACTACTCAAACAAAGACTACACCCTTTGAGCCTGGCCATCTCAGAGGTTGCCAAGTCCCTCAACAAGTCTGGCTGTTCGGTGTGCCCTGATCCAGCCATCCAAAACGTGATGATATAACATGGTGACTTACTTGAGTATCCTTTAGTGGCCATCCTATACCCTTTGCTGACCTGGCACAGGTCAATAGGAGCTGGCTAAATTCTACTCGCTCATAAGGAGATAATATCCTAGAGGTCAGAAAAGTTGAAACCATGTCTGGTGTTGCCCCAGTATGCTTTATGAGTCACCCCTGGCAAAATGGAAAACCATGCATGAAGGTGCTTGTGATCTCTTCACTGGGGCACTTAGCTTCTCCACCCACTGTAACTGGACTATGGAGATACGGAACTCCTCCCAGCTCTGGGACTCGAGGTTCAGAAACACCAAAACAAGGACCCAAATCCTCAATTGTTCACCTCAGATGGATGGATAGACATCAAAGGAAGCAGTTGGTATCAAAACCAGACCACCAACCCCTGGGGCTGGGAATGGGCACCCCTTGTTGGTGGAGGTGTAAAAAATTGAACATATACATATGATTTTGTGACCCATAACAACTCTAATAGCTTCCCTAACAATAATGATGGAACCTGGTTCGCAGATGTTGAGCAATACGTGAACTGTGAACTTCCAGATGTTCAAGCTGGTTTTAGAAAAGGCAGAGGAACCAGAGATCAAATTGCCAACATCTGCTGGATCGTGGAAAAAGGAAGAGAGTTCCAGAAAAACATCTACTTCTGCTTTATTGACTATGCCAAAGCCTTTGACTGTGTGGATCACAATAAACTGTGGAAAATTCTTCAAGAGATGGGAATACCAGACCACCTGACCTGCCTTTTGAGAAACCTATATGCAGGTCAGGAAGCAACAGTTAGAACTGGACATGGAACAACAGACTGGTTCCAAATAGGAAAAGGAGTTCGTCAAGGCTGTATATTGTCAGCCTGCTTATTTAACTTCTATGCAGAGTACATCATGAGAAACGCTGGACTGGAAGAAGCACAAGCTGGAATCAAGATTGCCGGGAGAAATATCAATAACCTCAGATATGCAGATGACACCACCCTTATGGCAGAAAGTGAAGAGGAACTCAAAAGCCTCTTGATGAAGGTGAAAGAGGAGAGTGAAAAAGTTGGCTTAAAGCTCAACATTCAGAAAACGAAGATCATGGCATCGGGTCCCATCACTTCATGGGAAATAGATGGGGAAACAGTGGAAACAGTGTCAGACTTTATTTTGGGGGGCTCTAAAACCACTGCAGATGGTGCTTGCAGCTATGAAATTAAAAGACGCTTACTCCTTGGAAGGAAAGTTATGACCAACTTAGATAGCATATTAAAAAGCAGAGATATTACTTTGCCAACAAAGGTCCATCTAGTCAAGGCTATGGTTTTTCCAGTGGTTATGTATGGATGTGAAAGTTGGACTGTGTAGAAAGCTGAGCGCTGAAGAATTGATGCTTTTGAACTGTGGTGTTGGAGAAGACTCTTGAGAGTCCCTTGGACTGCAAGGAGATCCAACCAGTCCATTCTGAAGGAGATCAGTCCTGGGTGTTCTTTGGAAGGACTGATGCTGATGCTGAAACTCCAATACTTTGGCCACCTCATGTGAAGAGCTGACGCATTGGAAAAGACTCTGATGCTGGGAGGGATTGGGGGCAGGAGGAGAAGGAGACGACAGAGAATGAGATGGCTGGACGGCATCACCAACTAATGGACGTTAGTTTGAATGAACTCAGGGAGTTGGTGATAGACAGGGAGGCCTGGCGTGCTGCAATTCATGGAGTCACAGAGTCGGACACGACTGAGCAACTGAACTGAACTGAACTGAACAATAATGATGGAACGTGGTTTGCAGATGTCCACATACAGCTATGCAGGTTTGTTCGAGTTGAGACTCGGGAAGGATGTGGGGATGTGTGAGAGCTAATCCCTGCAACCCTGACCAAGATCGTGGAGCTGGGCACACAGCAAAACACTGAGACTCTAACCAGTCCATACACCACTCCAGAAATATTATTTCACTTGTCTTCCAAAACACCATTTGTCCAAAGACAACAATGCATTCTGCATGCAAAAAACCATTCCCAATATACCAAATAGGGGCCCCCATCCAATGTACAGGGTGAAGTTTCATCCAACCAGGGCTAAATCTGACATCTGAGGTCAGCCCACATCAAGGGGAAATCTCCTTGGTGGAAATGGGATATCATTTCCTTTATGCGAAGATTATATGCCTCATCCTACCAGCCTAATGGTATGGGGTCTGTGCAATAGAACTGACTGTTCAAGAGTCTAGTTCCTCAAAGCTAAACAACTTGGAGCAACCTCAGAGGTGATCTGCAGTTTGGTTTCATTTCTAGACAGGCAGTGGAAAAAGTCACATATCGGCACAGGCACTCCTTCCCCTCTTACCAATTACCATCGGATAAAGGAGGACATGCCCATGATAATTCCATCCTGGAAAGTTGGGAGATAGGACATTCTATAGCTTGCAGGCTCTTTTGGTTTGTGGGAATGGCCCTCCTACAGAGGTCAGTACTAAATATCTTGCTGATGATTCAACAAGGATGGAAAGTGACAGTATCAGCTCTAGAGGAACAAGAAAACCCACGACAGTTTGGCAAGGTTGGATAACTGCTGATGAACTCTACTGCTTGGCCTTAGACAGGCACGCCTTAAGGACCCTGAGGTCTAAAGATCACAAGAGAGCCCAGTACCCCTCTCAGTCCCAGCTCAGCAGGAAGCAGCCAGAGAGGCTTTGACACACTTATTCCCAAAGAACTGGGCCTCCTATCTCTTGAGAAGGGAAAAGTTAGGTAGTTAGAATAGGGAAACAGGGCCCAAGATGGCGGTCAGAGGAAGCCATGACTAGGAAAAAAAAAAAAGCCCACAAAAAGCCACGGACTGGAGTGGGAACCTCTGGTGGGAAAACACGCCCCCTTCCCTGGCTGGTCTTGGGTGTAACCAGGTACAGTCCTCTGTTGGTAGAGGCTGTAACCAATCAGGCCCCAGGAATCTGCTCGGGGAGGGAACAAGGGATATAAAAGAGGAAAGCCAAAACGGGACAGGGCCATTCCCACCGGGACTTGTGCACTCTCATATCTCCAAGAGTGTACTGCTTGCTATTTACCCCATAAATCTGGCCTGCTTGAGTTATATCTGGTCTGTCATTTCAATTTTTTGCTACGATGAGACAAGAACTGAGGAAGAAGACCCAACCTGACATTTTGAAGAACCGGCCTGACATTCCCAATAGAAATTTTTGCTACCATTTAAATCTCAGAATAAAGAAGCCATATGGAGCAGAGCCCTAGCTAACCTGCAGTTGAACTGACCTGAACAAGAAATACACGTTTGGAATTTGGGAATTTGGGATTTGGGAATACTGTTCATTGCTGTAGCATCACCTACCTATGCATTTCCTTTTTAAAAAATTACACATGTTCTCCCAGATATGCAACCATTCTTCAGTATACACAAATAAATCAATATACCACATCAACAAACTGAAAAATGGGGTTTCCCTGGTGGCTCAGTGGTGAAGAAGCCCGCTGGAGACATGGGTTAAATCCGTGGACCAGGAGGATCCCACGTGCAGAGGAGCAACAAAGCCCATGCACCATGACCATTGAGTCTGTCCTCTAGAACCAGGAGCCACAGCTACTGAGCCCTTGCGTCACAACAGCTGAAGCCTGCATACCCCAGAGCCTGTCCTTGGCAACAAGAGACACCAGCACAGTGAGACACCCGCACGCTGACAGCACCAGGATGTGGCCGCAACCAGAGAAGAGTCCACACAGCAGTGAAGATCCAGCGCAGCCACAAATAATCAATAAATAGATAAAGCTATTTTTTTTAAAACCTTGAAAAATAAAAATCATATGATCATCTCAAAAGTCGCTAAAAAAAGCTTTGACAAAATTCAACACTCACTTATGGTAAAAACTCTCCAGAAAGTGAGCCTAGAGGGAACCTATCTCAACAAAATAAAGGCCGTTTATGACAAACCCATAGCTAACATAATTCTCAACATGAAAAACTGAAAGCGCTTCCTCTAAGATCAGAGGACAAGGATGTTCACTCTCACCACTTTTATTCAACATGGTTTTAGAAGTTCTAGACATGGCAATCAAAGAAGAAAAAGAAATTTAAAAATTTCAAACTGGAAAAGAAGAAATAAAACTGTCACTGCTTGCAAACAACATGATGCTATACACAGAAAATCATATGCTGCCACCAGAAAACTACTAGCATTAATCAATGAACTTGGTAAAGTTTCAGAATACAAAATTAATACCCAGAAATCTCTTGCATTCCTATACACTAACAACGAAATATCAGAAAGAGATGTTAAGGAAGCAATCCCATTTACCATTGCAACAAAAAGAATGAAATACCTGGGAATGAACCTACCTAAAGGCTTTCCAGGTGGCCCAGTGGTAAAGAATCTGCCTGTCAATGCAGGAGATCCAGGAGATGAGGCTTCTTTCTGTCTCAGGGTCAGGAATCTTCCCTGGAGTAGGAAATGGCAACCCACTCCAGTATTCTTGCCTGGAAAATTCCATGGACAGAAGAGCCTGGCAGGCTACAGTCCATGAGTTGCACAGAGTTGGACACAACTGAGTGACTGCACACACATACACCCAAACCTACCTAAGGAGGCAAAAGACTTGTATTCAGACAAGATACTGATGAAAGAAATAAAAGATGACACAAACAGATGGAGAGATATACCATGCTCTTAGATTGAAAGAATCAATATTGTCAAAATGAGTATACAATCCAAAGCAATCTACAGATTCAATGTAATACCCATCAAACTACCAATGGCATTTTTCAAAGAATTAGAACAAAAAATTTACAGTATGCTGCAGTTGTTCAGCCGCTAAGTTGTGTCTGATTCTTTGTGATCCCATGGACTGTAGCCCACAAGGCCCCTCTGTCCCAGGCAGAATACTGGAGCAGGTTACCATTCTCCAGGGTTACCATCCCCTCGGTTACCTTCTCCAGGGGATCTTCCTGGACTAGGGATTGATCCTGCATCTCCTGCACTGACAGGCAAATTCTCTACCACTGAGCCACCAGGGACGCTCACACAAGAAGTCAGATCAGATCAGATCAGATCAGTCGCTCAGTCATGTCTGACTCTTTGTGACCCCATGAATCGCAGCACACCAGGCCTCCCTGTCCATCACCAGCTCCCGGAGTTCACTCAGACTCACGTCCATAGAGTCAGTGATGCCATCCAGCCATCTCATCCTCTGTCATCCCCTTCTCCTCCTGCCCCCAATCCCTCCCAGCATCAGAGTCCTTTCCAATGAGTCAACTCTTTGCATGAGGTGGCCAAAGTACTGGAGTTTCAGCTTTAGCATCATTCCTTCCAAAGAAATCCCAGGGCTGATCTCCTTCAGAATGGACTAGTTGGATCTCCTTGCAGTCAAGGGACTCTCAAGAGTCTTCTCCAGCACCACAGTTCAAAAGCATCAATTCTTGGTGCTCAGCCTTCTTCACAGTCCAACTCTCACATCCATACATGACTACTGGAAAAACCATAGCCTTGACTAGACAGACCTTTGTTGGCAAAGTAATGTCTCTGCTTTTGAATATGCTATCTAGGTTGGTCATAACTTTTCTTCCAAGGAGTTAAGTGTCTTTTAATTTCATGGCTGCAGTCACCATCTGTAGTGATTTTGGAGCCCAGAAAAATACAGTCTGACACTGTTTCCACTGTTTCCCCATCTATTTCCCAGGAAGTGGTGGGACTGGATGCCATGATCTTCGTTTTCTGAATGTTGAGCTTTAAGCCAACTTTTCCACTCTCTTCTTTCACCTTCATCAAGAGGCTTTTGAGTTCCTCTTCACTTTGTGCCATAAGGGTGGTGTCATCTACATATCTGAGGTTATTGATATTTCTCCCGGCAATCTTGATTCCAACTTGTGTTTCTCCCAGTCCAGCGTGAAGTAGGGAGGTGCTAAAACCAGGAAAGGATGGGAAGAAGTGTGAGCGTTTTTTCCTTCTCAGAAATGGACAATTATTATAATTGATTAAATGAGCACAATCACAAAATGCTCTCTGGGCTATGTACAAAGTCAGGTCAATAATAACAGCAATAATAAGTCACATTTCTCCAGCACTTACTATGTGCCAGGTACTATTGTATGAGCTTTACTTTTGTAAGACTTAATCCTCAAGACAACCCCATGAAGTAGGTAATGTCCATTTTAAACCTATTTTACAGATGAGCAAACAGATACAGGTAAACTTCTCAAGATCTTATCTCCATTGGCAGTATCTGGGATTCAACTCCAGAGTCCTGTCTCTTAACCACTAAACTAGGCTTTCAGTGGTCCAACGACCCTTCTGGAGTTTATACCTTTCAAACAGTATCCCTAAACTGATCATTAGACACCAGTTTCAAAGACATGTGCATAACTCTGCTCATTTTGCATGGGGGAAAGTCTAGAAAGGTTAAGGGACTTGACCAAGCTCACGCTGTCCATAGATGGGGAATTAGGACTGCAGAAAACCCTGTGGCCTTTCCCAGTGGAGCACAGTAGAAAGCAGGGTCTCTGGAAACCACTCTGAGCCACAGCATCTTCTCTGACTGTCTTTTGCCAGGCCCCTTCACCAGTGCAAGTGCCAAAGCTCCTGGGGAGGATATTTCCACAGAGCATGAACACATAAAAGACCTGGAGTAGACAAAGCAATCTTTTTTTTTTTTTAATTAAATTAATTTATTTATTTTTAAATGAAACAAAGATGAATATTTTTAATGGTAAAAGCTACCATTCACAAAGAAGATAGACATCATAAATCATTAGACACCCAACAACAAACAGACAAAGATACATAAAGCAAAAATCAGAAGAAATATAAAAGGAAAGAAAAATAGATATCATCTTAGTGAGACATATTAACCTTTCTCTGAGAATATTTTATCAAGCACAGAAAAAATAAGAACAGGAACATCTTGAATGATGTCATTAATAATTTAAATATAATAGATTTCTATTATATTACTCTAATATCCTACACAAATATATTTAAAATTTTGTTTCTCATACATTGTTATTAGATTCCCATAGGACATTTAGAAAAACTGCCAAAAGATAAACATTACTAGATTTCAAAAAGTAGAATTATTTTTTGTGTGATTCAGTTATATGTATACACATATATTATTTTTGAAATTATTTTGCATTATAGGGTATTACAAAATATTGACTATATTTACATGTGCTATATAGCAAACCTTTGTTGTTTGTTATATATCTATTTTTTTATTAGAAATCTAGCATTCTATTCATACTAAGTCAAACAAGTGGAATCAAAATGTCGTAATTATTTTTAGTTAGGCAAAAATTCATGTTTTCTAAAAATATATATTATACATATTATTTATATATATTTGCAAGAGCTTTTCTACTATGCTTGATAAAGACTTGAGAAAGGACATAAAAAATAAAAAAAAGAAGAGATGGAGAAATTGGAAAACATAAACTAAATGAAATGAGAGCACTGAACATGAAATAGAAAACATGAAACAAGCTAGATAAAAGTAAAAGACCTCATATAGTCCAGTTATTTCTAAACACAGCTGCTCATTAGAAACATATCTGGAGCCCCGGCAAAAAAAAAAAAAAAAAGCAATACCTGGGCATTTGTATTTTTCAAAAACTTCCAAGATAATTCTGATATACATCTGGATTTTAAAAAGTGATTACAGGTTTTCTATTAATGTCATTTTGGTGATATAGAATTCTATTATGTTTCTGTTGACTAATCATGATAGAATGGTATTAAGTGAGTAATAGTTACATAATCACAATAGTGAAAGATGTTTATCAGTTTTCACAATCAATAGCCAAACAAAAAATAAAAGATAATTACAACTGCAAGCCATAATGGGAACATGGTTAACCTAACAGTATAAAATAATTACATACAATTTGGAGGAGTGGTCAAGCAGAGTTTTGTGGTAAGTGGAAATGCATACATGCAGATGTTTTCATCTGCTTGGCCAGTCTGTGTCTTTTGGTTGGTGCATTTAATCTATTTACATTTAAGGTAATTATTGATATGTATGATCATATTATCATTTTCTTAATTGTTTTAGGTTTATTTTTTGTAGGTAGGTCTTTATCTTCTCTTGTTTCCTGCCCAGAGAAGTTCCTTTAGCATTTGCTGTAAAGCTGGTCTGGTGGTGCTGAATTCTCTTAACTTTTGCTTGTCTGGAAATCTTTTGATTTCTCCATCAAATCTGAATGAGAGTGTTGCTGGGTAGAGTATTCTTGGTTGTAGGTTCTTCCCATTCATCACTTTACATGTATCATGCCATTCCCTTCTGGCTTATAGAGTTTCTGTTGAGAATTCAGCTGATAGCCTGATGGGAGTTCCCTTGTATGTTGTCTTTTATCCCTTGTTGCTTTTAATATTTATCTCTCTTTAATTTTTGTCAGTTTGATTACTATGAGTCTTGGTGTGTTCCTCCTCAGGTTTATCCTGCCTGGGACTCTCTGTGGTTCTGTGACTTGGTTGACTCTTTCCTTTCTCATGTTAAAGAAGTTTTCAGCTATTATGTCTTCAAATATTTTCTAAGGTCCTTTCTTTCTTCTCCTTCTGAGATCCCTATAATGTGCATGTTGGTGCACTTAACGTTGTCCCAGAGGTCTCTTAGGCTGTTTTCATCTGTTCTGCAGCAGTGATTTCCACCTTCTGTCTCCAGGTCATTTATCTGTTCTTCTGCCTCAGTTATTCTGGTGTTGATTCCTTTTTGTATATTATTCATCTCTGCTTGATCTTTAGTTCTTCTAGGTCTTTGGTAAACTTTTCTTGCATCTTCCCAATCTTTGCCTCCATTCTTTTTCCAAGATCCTGAATCATCTTCACTATCATTATTCTCAATTCTTTAAGATTGCCTATCACGATATCCTTTGGTTGTTTTTCTGGCATTTTATTTTGTCCCTTCATCTGGGACATAACTTTTTGCTTTTTCATGCTGTTAACTTTCTGTAATGTGGTTTTTGTTTTAGTCACTGTGACACTGTGGTTCTTCTTGCTTCTGGCCTCTGATGGAGGAGGCTAAGAGACTTGTGTAAGCTTCCTGATGGGAGGGACTGGTAGTGGAAAAACTGGGTCTTGCTCTGGTGGGTAGGGCCTTGCTCAGTAAAGCTTTAATCCAGTTATCTGCTGATGGGTGGGATGGCACTCCCTCCTTGGTAGTTTTTGGCCTGAGGTAACCCAGCCCACAGTCCATGGGGTTGCAAAGAGTCAGATATGACTGAGTGAATGAACTGAACTGAACTGAACTGAATTGACTAGCCCTTGGTTGGGTGAGTGGTGATCTTCAAGAGTGTTGGTGGCTCAGACAGTAAAGAATCTGCCTGCAAAGCAGGAGACCCAGGTTTGATCCCTGGGTTGGGAAGATCCCCTGGAGAAGGGCATGGCAACACACTCCAGTATTCTTGCCTGGAGAATTCCATGGACAAAGGAGCCTGGCAGGCCCCAGTCCATGGGGTCACAAAGAGTCAGACACAACTGAGCGACTAACACACACACACACCAAGAGCACGTATACCAAGGGGGACCTTCCCAGTCTAGACCCCCGCCCCTATAGTGAGCCCCTGCTGACTCACGCCTCCACAGGAGGCCTTCCAACAGTAGCAGGTAGTTTTGGTTCAGTCTCCTGTGGAGCCACTGCTCCTTTCCTCTGAGTCTTGGTGCATGCAGGGTTTTGTAGTGCCCTCCAAGACTGGAGTTTCTGTTTCCCCCAGTCCTGTGGAAGTTTTGTAATCAAATCTCACTGGGCTTCAAGGTCAGATTCCTTGGGAATTCCCAGTCCCTTTGTCCCAGGCTGTGAAGCCTGCTGTGGGGTTCAGAACCTTCACAACAGTGGGAGAACTCCTTTGGAACTGTGCTCTCCAGTTTGTGGGTCACCCACCTGGCGGGTATGGGATTTGATTTTATTGTGATTGTGCCCCTTCTACCACCTTGCTGAGGCTCCTTCTTTGTCTTTGGACATGGGTTTTTTTGTTTTTTGGGGTTTTTTTGGTAGGTTCCAGCATCCTCCTGTTGATGGGTGTTCAACAGCTAGATGTGATTTTGGTGCTCTCACAGGAGAAGATGAGCACATGTCCTTCTGCTCTGCCATCTTGAACCAGAAGCCCAACGCAATCTTAAGAAATAAAAATAGAGCTGGAGGAATCAGTCTCCCTGACTTCAGATTATACAGCAAAGCTACAGTAATCAAAAGAGTGTGGTACCGGCACAAAAACAGAAATACAGATGAATGGAACAGGATTTTTAAAAGTCCAGAGATAAACCCATGAACCTATGCTCAACTAATCTATGACAAAGGAGGCACAAATATACAATATAATCTTTTCAATAAGTGGTTCTAGGAAAACTAGATAGCTACTTGTAAAAGAAAGAAATTAGAACACTCTCTACACTGTACACAAAAATAAACTCAAAATGCATTAAAGACCTAAATATAAAACTGGATACTTTAAAACTCTTAGAGCATAACATAAGCCAAACACTTTCAGACATATACCACAGCGATATCTTTTTTGGATCCACCTCCTAGAGTAATGAAAATAAAAGCAAAAATAAACAAATGGGGTCTAATTAAACTTAAAAGCTTTTGCAAAGCAAAGGAAACCATCAACAAAATGATAAACAGCCCACAGAATGGGAGAAGATATTTGCAAATGAAGTGACCGATAAGAGATTAATCCCCCAAATATAAAAACAGCTCATGCAGCTCAATATCAAAACAACAAACAACTCAAAATACAGGCACAAGAGACTTTCCAGGGTGGTCCAGTGGCTAAGAATCCATCTGCCAATGCAGGGAACACTGGTTCAGTCCTTGATCTGGGAAGATTCTACATGCTGTGGGCAACTAAGCCTGTGTGCCACTGCTTAAAAGCATGCACACTCTAGAGCCTGAGGTCTGAAACAAGAGAAGCCACTGCAACGAGAGGCACACATATCACAACTAGAGAGCACTCCCACCTGCTGCGACTAGAAACATGCAGCAATGAAGACCAGTGTAGCCAAAAATAAAAATTTTAAATGGGCAGAAGATCTAAATAGAATTTTCCCAAAGAAGACACACAGATGGCCAAAAAGCACATTAAACGGTGCTCGACATCACTAATTCTTAAAGAAATGCAAGTCAAAACCACATTGAGATATCACCTCACACTGGTCAGAATACCCATCAAACACTCCACAGGCAATAAATGCTGCAGAGAATGAGGAGAAAAAAGAACCTGCCTACACTGTTGGAGGGAACATAAATTGGTACAACCATTATGGAGAACAATATGGAGGTTCCATAAAAAAACTAAATATAGAACTCCCACATGATTTAGCAATCCCACTCTTGGGCATATACTGGAGAAAACAATTTAAAAAGACACATGCACTTGCACTCCAGTGTTCACTGGAGCACTATTTACAACAGCCAAGACATGGCAGCAGCCTAACCGTTCATCGAAAGAGGAATGGGTGAAGTTGTGGAACATCTACACAATAGAATATTGTTGTTGCTGTTGTTCAGCCACCCAGTCGTGTCCAACTCTTTGAGACCCCATGAACTGCAGCACACCGGTCCTCCCTGTCCTTTACCACCTCCCGAAGTTTGCCCAAGTTCATGTCCATTGCATTGGTGAAGCCATCCAGCCGTCTCATCCTCTGATGCCCTCTTCTTCTTCTGCCCTTAATCTTTCCCAACATCAGGAACTTTACCAATGAATCAGCTGTTCTCATCAGATGACAAAAACAATGGAGATTCAGCTTCGTCATCCATTTGGTAATGGAATATTACTCAGCCATAAAAAAGAACAAAATAATTACATTTGCAGCAATATGAATGTACCTAAAAATGGGCATACTGAGTGAAGTAAGTCAGAGGAAGAAAAGCATCATATTATTTGTGGAATCCAAAAAAAAGAAAAGTACAAAAAATTACACATGCCATATGAAAATCTGTTAAACTTTACATCCCACGTTTTCTTTTTTAGGATTCATTTTTCTTCTTGTTGAAGTAGTTCTTTCAGTGGGAGTCTGTGATTACTAAGGTTTCTAAGATATTTCATGCCTTTACTCTGGAATAATAGTCTCATTGGGCATAGAATTTTATATTTAACATTGTTTTATTTCACTATTTTGATGATTTTATTCCATTGTTTTTTGGCATCTGCTGTTAAATATGAGAAAGTCTGGTATCAATCTGATTCTTATTTCTTGCTGTTTTACCTCTTTGGTAGCTTTTAATATTTCCTTTTCTAGTTCTCAAGTTTGGCTTTTAAATCTATTTTCTCCCTCATTTTCTGTGTTTAGAGAAGAAAGAGGAGGTTTCAGCAATTGTTTCCCCTGCTCTCTTGACCCAGAACTTGGCTCTTGCACTATTAAATGGAGTGAATCAATTTTGATGACACATACTCATCATTTTGAATTGTCTATTTTTATATGATGTTGCAGAAGCCTGATTAATATTAATAAATGGTGTCTTTTTAGTTCTTGTGTCTTCTTTTAGTGATTTCACCCTTCTCTTCTTTCCAGCTAACAGCTGCCACTTCACTCTAATGTCCATATAACTGGCCATAGCAATCTTCTACATGTTGCTTGGCCTCTTCACTTCTCCCAGTCAGTTCAGAATGATTTCTTCTACCTTATTGTATAGAACAATTGTGTTCTCTCTAGCCCCTGCCTCCAAACTCAGCTTGTGACTTCACTTTGAAAACTTACAGTATTATTCACATGCTCTAGTACACGATGGGATATCTCTTTTGACTTTTCTTTTTTCTAGCAGTTCAACAAACAGAAAGAAATGGTATAGAAATTTCTTCCCTTGTTGATGTAAATCATGCCACTGTATTAGTGGGATTTGTGTCTGAGTCCTAATAATAAAGGCCCAAATTAGAGGGCTTAATCAAATAAATGCTTTTCTACTCCCACATAAATAAGCCTCATAGTAGGAAGTTTGAAGCTAAAATTGTAGTTCTCCAGTCATCAGGGATCCAAGCACTTTCTGTTTTTTCTGTTTGGCTTTCCTTAACAGAAAACTTTCAAACTCCCTTCATTGTCTCTTTGTGGTCTCAAGATGGTTGCTAGGTCTCCAGCCATCTCAACTGTATTCCAGCCAGGTCAAAGAAGGAAGTGAGGGGCTTCCCTGGTGGCACAGTGCAGGAGACATAGGCTTGATTTCTGGTCCAGGAGGATCTGTGTGCCACAGCTACTGAACCTGTGCTCTCGAGTCTACATGCCACAACTACGGAAGCCCTTGCACCCAGGGTGCTCCACAGCAGAGAAGCCACTGCTATGAGAAGTCTGCATACTACTAGAAAGTGGTCCCTGACCACTGCAACTAGAAAAAGCCTGCAGCAGTGAAGACCCAGCACAGCCAAAAATAAATAAATACATAATTACTTTAAAATTAAAAAGACGTGTACGATTCAAAAAAAAAAAAAAAAGGAAAGTGGGAAAGGGCAAAAAGTTATGCCCCTTTAGGTGAAGTTCCCATATACCTCACTGTTGCGATGAAAAAAAATCAAGGAATGAGTTTTTCTTTTCTTTCCTGAGAGCAAAGAAGATAGAGAACAGTAAACAGGACTGGTCACTCCTAGTTTATATTTTAACTGTTCCTAATCTGAAGTCTGTAACTAAGTTTGCTTTTCTGACATTTTGCACCTATTATCCTTTGACTATGCAAATTACATCCTGTATCTGGTGCTCACCTTTATAGCAAACCGCCCCTTGTAGTAGTTCTTCTCTTTTTGAAACAGAAAAAATGCCACACAAAAGACAGTGGACCCAACTACTGGGCTACCAGACTGCCAGGCCCAATTGCTGGATGCCAGCCTATGACTGTTTTTGAAACAAAGCAAAGAAAGAATAAGATCCTCTTACCTTTGTTCCTCATCTCTTACCCCTGACTGCAAGCCCTCTTCTTATATAATCCCCCAGATTCCTCATGGAGAGGGGGGCATAGTTTTGAGGCATGAACCTATTATGGTTTCCCCCTCTGCTGGATGAGGATTGAAACCACCTTTCTATTTCCCCCGAACTCTGTATTTTTTTTTTTTTTTTTAATTTGTCTTCAGTGGCAGAGAAAGCTAAGATTTCGGCGGTAGCATCACCTATTCCATTTATGTTTCATTGATCATCCCTAGCTACAAGGGAAATATTTTAGTCTCAAATAAATTGAAAATATTGCCTGGTACACAATCACCTTTGATGGCTCTACAGTGTACCTTAGCTTACAATGGTGGAACAAACTCAACTCTTTCTCTTAAGGCAGGGAAAATTATTTTTGCATCTCTTTATGCTTAAGAGTATTAAGACTTTGGAGTTAATTTTGGCTGGAAAAGAGGAATGGGGAGAAAGGCAGGGCAAAATCAGAACAGAAAGGAGCAGGGTTGAATTGAGAGGAATGAAATCAGGAGGGCAAGTTTGTCCTGAGGGCCCGTAGCGAGTTAATTTTGGCTGGAAAAGAGGAATGGGGAGAAAGGCAGGGCAAAATCAGAACAGAAAGGAGCAGGGTTGAATTGAGAGGAATGAAATCAGGAGGGCAAGTTCGTCCTGAGGGCCCGTAGCAGCTTCCCCTAACCCCAGACTGCACCCTCCCGTTCCTTTTCCCCTTCCTCCTCCTCTTCCTCCTCCTCCCGTCTCCTCCCAGCCAAGCCTGGCTTCCATTCAAAGTTTCCGGAAATCCCCTACCCAATCTCCAGCTTTTGAAACAATGACCCTCTGGAGACTATTCCCATTGTCCTTGGAACTAGAACACTGAGAGAGTAGAGGCTCCTCTCTGGCTTCAGGCTAAGTCCCTACTCTTAGCCTCCCCTCAAAGTAAAAACTTCCTCAACTCTCCACTGTCCTCTTCTGTACAGAGGCCGGAAGTTGGGGGAGGTAGACAAAAAGCACTTTCTATCAAGGGCTTCTGAGGCTTAAAGTCAATGCCAGCCCCTTAAGGGGCCTGTCCTCTCTTAGCTGGAACTAAGAAGGAGTCTGTCTGCAGGGCAGGGTGTCCACTGGACACCTGAGCATACTGGGGGGTGGCAGGCAAACCCAAGGCCTTAGTCCTATATTTTCTAAGTCTCTTGTGATGACTTAATGTCCCCTGTCATTGAAATGACAGAACCACAGGCCATTCTAAAGGAATTGGCAGTTTTATGTTACTGCCAGCCTCTCTTCCAGCCTCTCTTCTCCTGACCCTAGAAGACCCCTGTCCCCTGCCTTACCCAGTTCTGCCAAAAGAGCCCTTAGATAGGGGGAGGGGTGCGGGCGGGGCTTTTCTTGCACCATCCTGGCGCCTGACAGGATCGGATTACTGGAGGCAGTCTGGATTTGAATGTGCAAATAAACAGAAGTCGCTTTGATCCAGGAGGCTGAAAGGGAGGGGGAAGAAAAATGAGTGCCCTGGTCAGAGACGTGCTTGCTGGGCACTTGAGAGAGGCTTTGGGGGAGGCGGAGTGTGAGCATGTCCTATCCCTTTGACTGGACCCTAAACCTACTTTTTTAAAAAAAGAGAAAGAGATCCAGAAAGAGACGGACCCACTTTAGGCATTTCAGACTTCCCCCTGGAACCAAATACCCCATTGGCCTTCCTCGCTGTTACCAGGAGGGGAATGGGTAGTTTGCACCTCACCCCCCCTCCAGGCTCTCCTGCCTTTGGGACATTTTGGGTGCCACTTAGGAGAGCGAGAACTATGGAGTGTGTGTGGCTCAGGGTGGGGCCACAGGTTGGGAGTGGGTAGGGCCTATTGTCTCCCTGGGCACCAGTCCACAGCCACAGGCAGGCTTAGAGAAGGAGAGACAAAGGAGAAAATGGAAGAGCACAAAGGCAGCAAGGAATGAAAGGGTAAGTAAAGGCAAACAAGAGTGAGCCGGGGGAGACAAAGCTGGGAACAATATTCCCCAGGCAATAGGCTTGGGAACAATAGGGACACTGACAGCGCCACAAAGACACCAGTGTCTCCAAGTAGACGTTATCTCAGGCAGTGGTTGGCAGCCCCGCTCTGGCTGCAGCTATTTTCAGGGCCGCTTTTGTGCCATGCTGAACAATATTCCTTGCATGGCTGCTGATAGAAAGATGAGAAGGTTTCTGTTTGATTCTCCTCTTCCTTCCCTCCCCCTTCCCCCTCTTCCAACCCCCACCAGCTCAGGCATTCTGAGCTCAATCAACTGGCCTGGTAAGGGAGTGTGTGTGAGTGTGTGTGTGTGCATGTGTGAGGACCAAGGGGCCTGGGGGAGGCCCTCTATCAGGCTCTCCAGTCGCCCTCCGCCTTAGCAGGGCCACCGCGGAGGGTAGAGAGTGGGGATTAGGGCTGGGCAAGCAGGGACTGGAGAACTGGATTGTGGCGGGAGGACTGTTCAGGGAAGTGGTTTCTGCCCAACAATCATGAGTCTAGCCTGAGCTATTCACTGTGAAAAGGCCTACGCAGCAAGCATTTTGCTTGTTGCGGCCAGCTATTCATTTCATAGCTAACGCCATAGGGGAATCACCTGGTCCTTCCGCCACCTTCCTCTGGGCCAGCGAGGTTCCCCACTCCATCCCTCGTAACATCGCTCTCCCATTTTTGTTTATAGTTTTACCGGTTTTTTGACTTCCTCTCAGCTCCTCCCTCCCTAACCTTTGCCACTCTGAGTTGCACCTAAGGGATCAAGGTCCTTAGCTTGAAAGACTGCTTGATAATACTGGCGCTTCTGAAGGCCCCATGACCATTCCCATCTGAGCACACGATCCCTATCCACAGTGTTAGCCATTTCCTGCTGAGTATCTCCTGCATTCCTTCTTGGGGGGACTCAGAGACGTCCTTTCTCAAAGCTACCTTGTGCATAAGGCTGTGTACCCCTAGTTTTCTCGGGGATGCAGCCCAATACATTTGACATTGTGTGACTGGAAAGAACACTACACTCTCTCATTGAACTGATTTTCTTCTTGTTCTTATTCATCTGTTTGGGTTAGTTTTCTAGGTGGTTAAAGTACCACATTTCAGATTCCTGGCTTCCCCCGCACAAATGAGGCCAAACTTCTTGGGAAGGCAAGGCATTGCTACAAAAGCTTCCAAAAGAATGCCTTCCTGAGAGTCCAGACACTCAGAGGTGGGCGGGCCAAGAAATTCGAGCCATCACTTAATTTGTAGCTATTTGTTCAGATTTCTCAATGTAAGTTAGCACTTTGAAGGCAGGTATTTTTACATCTCTATTGGCTACTTCATACTATCATGGCACCGAATAAATTCATCGAGAATTGCTGAATTGCACCAAATTTTGAGAATCAGAAGGGACTTTAAAACTCATCTAGTACCTTACTCTTCAAAATGTGACCCCTAGACCAGCAGGATTAGCATCACCTGGGAGTGTATTAGAAATGAAGAATCTCAAACTGTACCTCAGAACTGCTGAATCAGAATCTGCTTTTTGATGAGCTACCCAAGTACTTCATATACTCCTTGAGAAGCACTGATCTAGCAGAGCTTCTCCTGCCTTGCCTCCTCGCAATTGCTGCCCATTTCATGGCAGTACTGCCATTCAGAGCCTGCAGTCACTGAAACTGCGAGCTGTACCACACCATCCAGTAGAGAAGGGCTTAGTATCTGTGGTAACAACCTAATCTGCTTGGAATCAAGTCTTAAGAAATGGGACCTTTTACCTAGCATATACCCCATCAAAGGCTGTTTGTGTGTGTGTGTTTAAGATATTCACTTATTATTTATTTTTGGCTGCATCAGGTCTTACTTGCAGCACAAGGGAACTTTGTTGCAGCATGCAGGCCCTCTGGTTGTGGTGCAAGGGCTCCAGATGCATGGGCTCAGTAGCTGCAACCACTGGACCACGAGGGAAGTCCCTCGGTGAAAGCTTATTAAGGGAAAGGCTTTAAAATTCTATTATGACCTCCTTGGATGATCTCTGTGGTAGGGATTTTCTGGACCAACTTGACTGGGACATGGGTACCCAGACATTTGGTAAAACATTATTCTGATTGTGTCTGTGAGGGTGTTTCTGGATGAGGTAAACATTTGAATTGATAGACTAAGTAAAGCAGATTGTCCTGCCTAATGTGAACGGGCCTCATCCAATCAGTTGAAGACCTGAATAGAACAAAATGCTAAAGAGGAAACTCCTCAGGCCTGTCAGCCTTCAGCTGGGACGTTGGTCTTCTCCTGTCTTTGAACTTGAACTGAAACATCAGCTCTTCTTCGGTCTCAAGCCTGCCAACTTTTCAACTGAAAGTTACGTCATCAATTCTCTGGGTTCTCAGGCCTTTGGACTTGAATTAGAACTTAAAGGTGATTCTGGTGAGATTTCAGATGGAAATAAGGAACATATTGTTGGAAATTAGAGGAAAGGTTATCCTTGTTACGAAGTGGCAAAAAGCATGGCCACACTTCAGAGAAGGCGATGGCACCCACTCCAGTGCTCTTGCCTGGAAAATCCATGGATGGAGGAGCTTGGGAGGCTGCAGTCCATGGGGTCACTGAAGGTCGGACACGACTGAGTGACTTCACTTTCACTTTTTACTTTCATGCATTGGAGAAGGAAATAGCAACCCACTCCAGTGTTCTTGCCTGGAGAATCCCAGGGACAGGGAAGCCTGGTGGGCTGCCGTCTATGGGGTGGCACAGAGTCGGACATGACTGAAGCGACTTAGCAGTAGCAGCAGAATTTATGAACTATAAAGTTGGATATTTAACTGAGGAGATTTTCAAGCAAAGTATTGAAGGAGTGGCTTGATTCCTCCTAACTCATAGTAAAATGTGAAAGGAGAGAGATGAACTGAAGAACCCCAGTATCAGAGCTGTGGAGGTGGGACCACTGCTCGACCTCTTAGGCAAAAAAGGAACCAGAACGTCAAGATTTGGAAAATTATCCTATTCATGTTGTACAAAGAGAGAAAGAGAAACTTTGTTGCCAAGAGAATCCTAAGGGTACATGAACAACCATTTGATAAACTAATCATGGATGTAATTCCTGGACTTACTCAGTTCATCTCAGCAGAAGCCAGGAATATAGATGTGATTGTACCTGATTAAACCTGACTTCCTTGGTGGCTCAGATGGTAAAGAGTCCAGCTGCAATGCAGGAGACCCGGGTTCAATCCCTGGGTCGGGAAGATCCCCTGGAGAAGGAAATGGCAACCCACTCCAGTGTTCTTGCCTGGAGAATTCCATGAACAGAGGAGACTGACGGGCTGCAGTCCAAAAAGTCATGAAGAGTTGGACATGACTGAGCGAGTTTCACTTATTTTCACTTATACCTGGAAAGACACTGTCAATGTGAACTAAAGGAGACAGAGAAAATGAAATAAAATGAAGGAAGGCTATCGGACTTTTTAGGTTTTAAGAAGAGGACCATAGGGCTGTTAGGCTGTAAATGTCTCCTAGTCTTCAAAAAAAGGGAAGAATAACTGCTCAGGTAATTCAAAGGTCTTTAGGGCTGCCTCCTTGGTTTCAAAGGGTGAGGCCATCGTCTTGGTTTCAACAGAACAGACAGCCTCCAGGGTGGAGCTGCCCAGAGCCTTGGGGGCAGGAGCCCCAGTACCAGAGCTGTGAAGGTACTGCTGCCGTGGGTCCTGAAGGCAGGACAGCCACCCCAGTGGGTCTAGCAGACAGGGCACCGAGCAAAAGTGGATCATTGCAAACCTTAAGAGCCAATGAACTTTACCTTGCTTGGGACCCACCAACCATTTCTTCCTTTGGATTCCTCCCATTTGGAATGGGAATGTCTCTCCTATGCCTGCCCACCATTGTAGTTTGGAAGCGCATAAATTGTCTGGTTTGGTGGCATTAACCGTAAAGAACCCGCCTGCCAATGCAGGAGACATAAGAGATGCAGGTTTGATCTGTGGGTCAGGAAGTTCCCCTGGAGAAAGGAACGGCAATGCATTCCAGTATTCTTCCCTGGGGAATCCCCATGGACAGAGGCGCCTGGTGGGCTACAGTCCACAGGGTCACACAGAGTCAGATAGGACTGAAGCTACATAGCACGCACGCACCAGGATCACAGCTGAAGAATTTTGCCTTAGGATGATTTTACCCCTCAGGCATCATGCATACCTGCTTTGGATGACATTTATCTGAGACTTTAAACTTCAGAGTTGATACTGGAATAAGCTGACTTTGGGGGCTGTTGGGATGGAG
Organism: Bos mutus; assembly: GCF_027580195.1. Classification (NCBI taxonomy): domain Eukaryota; kingdom Metazoa; phylum Chordata; class Mammalia; order Artiodactyla; family Bovidae; genus Bos; species Bos mutus. Next base: position 1,224,061 of record NC_091632.1, read on the forward strand.
TTCGGAGAAGGCAATGGCACCCCACTCCAGTGCTCTTGCCTGGAAAATCCTATGGAGGGAGGAGCCTGGTAGGCTGCAGTCCATGGGGTCGCTAAGAGTCGGACACAACTGAGCGACTTCATTTTCACTTTTCGTTTTCATGCATTGGAGAAGGAAATGGCAACCCACTCTAGTTAATGTATTTTGCAGGCAATAAGACATGAATCTGGGGGGCTAAGAGTGGAATGCTATGAGTCAAATTGTGCCCCTCTAAATTCATATGTTGAAGCCCTACCTCCCAGTGTGACTGCATTTGGAGTAATAAAGTAATTAAGGTTAAATGAAGTCATAAGGGTGGGACCCTGATAAGTTTGTGTAACAGGAGACACCAGAGAGCTTATTCTCTCTCCCCACCCTGTGAGGACACAGGGAGAAGGCAGCCAGGAAGAGAGTCTTTATCAGAAACCGACCCTGCTGGACCTTGATCTGGGACTTCTCAGTCTTCAGAACTGTGAGAAAATACATTTGTCTAAGCCACCCGTTCATTAGTATTTCGTGATGGCAGCTTGAGCTGGTTAATGCAGTCCCTACTGGCGGGAGAAAGGAGAGGTCTCGAGGCCTGCACAGGGCGGAACGAAGGACGCAGCAGAGGACACGCTGAGTCTCTTCACTCCTCCAGGGCGACATGGCAACATCTCCTCCTCTCCTCTGCTGTCTTCAGTGCAAACAAAACCACGGCAAAGTGAGCCACTTGGGGCTGCTGCCTGTCCTATAGCTCAAAGCAGTTCCTACACTGGGATGAGCATTCAAAACCCTTATGATTATCTCAATTCAAAACTCTGTTCTTAGATTGAAAAATTTTGTTGCTGTTGTTCAGGCAACGCCCTATCTTCTCAATCTGTGGAAAGTTACAAAGGAATAAAGGTTAAATTTTTACAATTATAATTTTTTTTCTCTCATAGGCTGGGGAAAAAAACACCTTTGTTGGTGTCTGCTTATAAACAGCTTTATTCATGTGGTTGTTTTAATCCTAGTATATAATTTCATCACCTTCTATAAAGATCATCCTGACTCCTATGTAGTCAAGCAATCTAAACGAATTTATAAACAATTGCTGAGCGTTTATTTGACAGTCTTCCTCCACCAAACCAGTCAATTCCCTCCAATGAAATGAGTAACAGTGTAATTTCTGATCTATGGGCAGTCAAGTTTTGGGAAGAGGGGAAAGTAGCTGGGGTTGGCAATCTACTGGCCAGCCAAACTGGAAAATCAGCTTTTCAGCAGTTTCCTCTTGACTTCTCGCAGCCCATTTATCTCAGATATACTCTACTCACTCCCCAGATGAGGGTAGGGCAGAGAAGAGAACAAATATTAAGGTTTGGGATAAACGATCATTGAGCATATTTATAATTAGTTCTGAATTCTCAGCAACAGAGGACCGGAATAGAGGCATGATCGTTATTTTCAACACTTGGCAAAGGGCAGCCACTGCAACAGCAGCTGTGTCCTAGCGCCCCTAATCCACACACACGGCCATCAGGAGGACTGAGGTGAGCCTCGGGGGTTCTCTCCTTCCTCCTGCCTGTTCACATGTCTTTTGACACTATCTGATCATCCCAGACTGACTACCTCCGGTATACACGAGTTTGGGCACAGAGGGTGACATCACCTCCCAGAGTCTGAGAATCCTGTGTGATCAAGGCAGCTGGCACGAGGTGATGGCTCACAGTCCCCAGAGAAGTTCAGTGAAGTGGAAATTAAGGTACTGCAGTGGTGACCGAGGGTGGGGAGCCGGGAGCCTACTCATAGAGCTATGAGGGTAGCAGCATGCACTGCCCCCAAATATGCCACTTTGGCATAAGAATGATTTTGAGCTGAAGGCAACTGAGGAGAAGCAGACACAAAAAAGCTCTCTTCCTTCCTCTCCCTACTTGCCCAGAAGCAGGACATAAATTCGTAAAGGTGTCCCCATTCCCTGTTCAAGAAGAACAGAGGTAAATCACAACTCTGGACCGTTATTAGCCCAGAAATGTCACCAGAGGGAATCTGCATCACAGACTTTACTGAAACAACTCTATCCCCCATTAGTTCACCCATATATTAATATTCACCTTCCTCCAACTGCTGCCTTAGAAGCTCAAAGTCCTTTTCCTTTGTCTTGTCACTTCTCCAAAAATTTACTTTGAAGATACTATATAAGCCCAAGTTCTAACCACCAATTTGAGTTCCTCATCATTGAGGGCTCTTCTGTATATGTACCATTCACACCTTAATAAAGTTGATTAATAAACTTGCGTTTGTTTTCTCTTGTTAATCTGTCCTTTATCAATCTAATTTACAGGGCCCCAGGCAGTGAACCTAAAATGGAGAGGAAACCAGTTTTTCCTCTCCTGTATCAGGGGAATGCCAGGGCCTCTGGGGCCCTTAGAGACACGATGGGAGGCTTGTTGTTGCTGCTGTGGTTCTTGTTCAGTCCCTAAGTCAGGAATGACTCTTTGCAGAGTCCCCTGTCCTTCACTATCTCCTGGTGAAAGTGAAAGTGTCACTCAGTGTTACCCAGCTCTGTGCAACCGCATGGACCTCAGAGGCCCACCAGGCTCCTCTGTCATGGGATTCTCCAGGCAAGAACACTGGAGTGGGGTGCCATTTCCTTCTCCGGGAGTTTGCTCAAATTCTTGTCCATTGAATGGGTAATGCTATCCAACCATCTCATCCTCTGCCTCTCCTCCTTCTGCCCTCAGTCTTTCCCAGCATCAGGGTCTTTTTCAGTGAGTCAGGTCTTTGCATCAGGTGATTAAAATATTGGGGTTTGAGCTTCAGCATCGGCCCTTCCAATGAATATTCAGGTTTGATTTCCTTTAGGATTAACTGGTTTGATCTCCTTGCAGTCCAAGGAACTCTAGAGAGTCTTCTCCAGAACCACAGTTCAAAGTATCAGTTCTTCAGCGCTCAGCCTTCTTTATGGTCCAACTCTCACATCCATACATGACTACTGGAAAAACCATAGCTTTGACTCTATGGACCTTTGTAAGCAAAGTGATGTGTCTGCTTTTTAATATGTTGTCTAGATTTGTCATAGCTATTCTTCCAAGCATCTTTTAATTTCATGGCAGCAGTTACTGTGATTTGGGAGCCCAAGAAAATAAAATCTGCCACTGTTCCCATTGTTTCCCCATCTATTTGCCATGAAGTAATGGGACCAGATGCCATGATCTTCATTTTTTGAATGTTGAGTTTCAAGCCAGCTTTTCCACTCTCCTCTTTCACTTTCATCAAGAGGCTCTTTAGTTTCTCTTCACTTTCTACTAAGAGTTACATCATCTGTGTATCTGAGGTTGTTGATGTTTCTCCTGGCAATCTTGATTCCAGCTTGTAATTTATCCAGCCTGGCATTTCACATGATGTATTCTGCATATAAGTTAAATAAACAGTGTGACAATATACAGCCTTGTCATACTCCTTTCCCAATTTTGAATTAGTCTGTTGTTCCATGTCTGGTTCTAACTGTTGCTTCTTGACCTGCATACAGGTTTCACAGGAGGCAGGTTAGGTGATCTGGTACTCCCATCTCTTTAAGAATTTTCCACAGTTTGTTGTGATCCACCAAAGTCTTTCGTGTGGTCAGTGAAGCAGAAGTAGATAGTTTTCTGGAATTCCCTTGCTTTTGCTGGGATCCAACAAATGTTGGCAATTTGATCTCTTGTTCCTCTGCCTTTCTTAAACCTAGGTTGTATATCTGGAAGTTCTTGGTTCACATACTGTTGAAACCTAGCTTGAAGGCTTTTGAGCATTATCTTGCTAGCATGTGAAAGAACTACAATCGTACAATAGTCTGAACATTCTTTGGCATTGCCCTTCCTTGGGATTGGAATGAAAACTGACCTTTTCCAGTCCTGTGGCCACTGCTGAGTTTTCCAAATTTGCTGACATATTGAGTGCAGCACTTTAACAGCATTATCTTTTAGGATTTGCAACAGTTCAGCTGGAATTCCATCACTTCCACTAGCTTTGTTCATAGTAATGCTTCCTAAGGATGACTTCACACTCCAGGATGTCTGGCTCTAGGTGAGTGACCACACCATCACAGTTATCTGGGTCATTAAGTATAGTTCATTTTTGTATAAAAGGTCGTTTTTGTATAGTCCCTCTATGTATTCTTGCCACCTCTTCTTAAGCTCTTTTTATTGTTGTTGTTGATGGGAGGGTGAATCTCCAAAAATAAATAATCTTTTGAGTTGTAGAAAATGAAGAAGGGATTTTAGCTTCTGCTGGTGGATATGTTAAGGCACATGTAAAATAACTGTAACTTGAGCTCTTATTTTTGAGTTAATAATGCAGGGTTTTGTTTGTTGTTTGTTTTGTCATAAACCCTAATTAGACCCATAAAGCGAGTTCCAGCATTATGTACTAGCTACAACACCCGTGGCCCCCATGAGCTCCACATACCTGAAATACATCTGGAAGCAAGTGGGTTGTCAGTCAGTCTCCCCTTCAAAGACTCATTTGAAGTTGGCACACAGGAGGTTCACAGAGACTGCCATCTGAATGATGCCTCCTGGAATGAGCAATGATGTGGCCTGACCCATTTTTACTTCACAAATTGATGCCCCATCAGTAAAGCCCCAAAGTCATCCCATTCCCTTTCCCAAACCATAGCCTTTGGTGCCGAGATTGCTCTATCACCCAGATAGATAGAGTTTTTGTGGCTTTCCCTGTTATCTTTGGAGAGAGGTGTAATGTCAGCCCACCCTTGACTTTTCAGGAACTATTCATTTAGGCTGTGATGGTGAACTATGCTATGCTACGCTAAGTCACTTCAGTCGTGTCCGACTCTGTGCGACCCCATAGACGGCAGCCCACCAGGCTCCCCCGTCCCTGGGACTCTCCAGGCAAGAACACTGGAGTGGGCTGCCATCTCCTTCTCCAATGCATGAAAGTGAAAAGTGAAAGTGAAGTCGCTCAGTTGTGTCCGACTCTTAGCGACCCCATGGACTGGAGCCTACCAGGCTCCTCTGTCCATGGGATTTTCCAAGCAAGAGTACTGGAGTGGGGTGCCATTGCCTTCTCCGGATGGTGAACTAGTTCTAATACTAAGAACTACTTTCCTTCCAGGCAAGGAATTTTAAATTCTGAATCAAAATTATCCTTCTTTTCTTCCAACTTCTTTCATTCTAGGGTCAAATCCTGATTAAACCAGCCAGACTGCGGTCAATGAACACAGCCCCTTTCGGGGCCCATCACCTCCTCAGCACTGCATTCATCTTGACTCTGAGGTTTTGGTTTCTGGTCCTCGTTCCTGGTCTGAGTTTCCCCCTGACTGACCCTGCTGTTAACATTAGGGGTTAAGCTGAGATGAAAGGCCTCATCTAATCCCACCTCAGGATCAAAATTAAAGCTGCAAATGATTTTCAATAGCTATCAAATGTAAGGCACAGTCCTAGGATGAGTACTGGAAGTACAATGAGTTGGGGCTTCTCCAGCCTTTAAGTAGTTTATAGCTAGTCAGAGAGAGAGACCTAATCACAAGTGGATTGAACTGATATGAGGTTTCAAGAAGATGATAAAATAAGAGTGAGAGGGAAGCGGAAGAATGCTCAAAAAAGATAAAGTCTATGTAGGTAATAAGATGGGCAATGAAAAATAAACCTTGAAGTAAAGATGGAATTGGCCAGGCAAAAAGGAGAAAGCAGACCATTATGGCCTTAGGACATTATATAAACAAAGATACAGTCAGTTTTGCTCTAAGGCTCATTTTGAAAACATGCATTTGTTCTGACCTGGTTCGTATATTAAAGGGAAATTTGAGCACAATGCAAATCTTGGACTTGCTTACGCTTGATCTTATCCTGAGAAACACTAGGCGAATGGACAAAAATGCTCTTAACTGCACTAAGCAAGGTAGGAACACACAGAATGTATACAAGCACACCCCTCAACTTTCTACCACCTGGCTAGGCTCCCAAACTGTGTTATATCTTTCTTCCCAATTTTGGATAACCCCCTTCCACCCCTGACAACTCATAAACTGCTCCCCTTCTGACACCCACTTCCATGTGCAAAATTCAAGTCTGTTTCAAGGTATGTGCCTTATTTATTGTAATATTCACGCATTTCTTAACCATTTAGTAGCATAAATTGTGCTGCCCGTTTTTTAGGTTCTTGTGCTTTTTGTTGCTGTGGCTGACAAAGTTAAAGTGCATTTAAGTTTTGTGACCTCTAACCCCACTTTCCCCATGTGGTTTTTATTGTATGGCGTTTGCACAATGAGGTGATTTTTAGGAGCACATACATTGTGTTATAGCAGAAGTGACCCCACAGGCTTTGGAATAAAAGGGATTCTTGGAGAACTGTGAGAAAGATTAGAATTATAAGTAAATTTATGTAGGAGAATTTTCACACGGAAGGCTGGAATCAGATTCATTCATTTACTTATGCACTTACTTAACAAATACTGGTTGAGTGCAAGCTATCTGTCAGACTGTTCTAAGTGCCAGGGACATGACAGTGAGCAAAACAGACAAAAATACCTGCCCTTCAGAAGTTTACATCCTAGTTAGGGAGGAAGACCAAAACAAGACAAACAAATAGCATAATTAATGCTAAGAAGAAAACACAAAGCAAAAAGTCAACGTGATGTCAGGGGATGAGTTTGGATACAGCGTGTCTGGATTATTTATTGCTGTATGACAAACTACTCCAAAACTTAACAGCTGAAATCCTAAACATTTACCATTTCACACACGTCTAAGGTTGGGAAGTCAAGAATGACTTAACAGGAATGGTTCTGGCTCAGGATCTCTGATGAACTTGCAAATAAGATATTGACTATGAGCTTCCATGCTCAACTCACATGGCTGTTGCAAGAGGCCTTGGTTCCTTGCCTCTCCAGAGGACTGCTCGTGACATAGTGGCTTGCTCTCTCAAATGCAGAGAGAATGATTCAAGGAGGAGATCACATGCTCAAGAAGCTGCAGGCCTGGATCACCTAATCTCAAGCGGCTCATCAGTACTTCTGCCATCACACAAACCAACCCTGGTATAGTGTGGGAGGGGACACGAGGGTATGAATATCAGGATGCGGAAATCACTGGGGCCATGCTGGAGGCTGGCCACCACAGTGACCAAGGAAGGTCATCTAACATGATGACCTTTGGATTACTTTATTTATTTTTATGTTGGCTCCACTGGGTCTTCATTGCAGAGCAATGAACTCTTTAGCTGTGGCATGCAGGCTTATTTGCCCCACAGCGTGAGGGATCTTAGTTCCCCAACCAGGAATCAAAACCCATTCCCTGCATCAGAAGTGTGGAGTCTTAACCACTGGACCACAGGGAAGTCGCTGGATTCCTTTTGAGGGAAGTGGAGGAGATGTCCATTAAGATGTCCGTGGGGGATGTCTGTCTCCTACGGAGATGGAACAGATGAACAAATATACATGCCTAGTTTGTTTGAAGGACAGCCATGTGCAGTGAGCTAGGGCAGAGTGAATGAGAGGGAGAGAAAGAGAAGACGTCAAAGAGAGGATGGGGAGAGGAATGCTTTCATCTTTACTCTCAGTGAGATACACGTTTTAAGTCAAGAAGTGACATAATCTGACTTAGGAATTAACAAATCAAGTCTGGTTGCAGTGTTAAGAATAGACCAACAAAAAGCAAAGACAGGAACAGGAAGACAAGTTAGGAGCTTGAGAAATAATGACAGTCTAATTCTGGAAACATGCTGAAGGTAGAACAGACAGAATTTGTTGATGGTTTGGCTATGAAGAAAAGTCAAAGATGACACCGCTTTTTTGTCAAAAAATGGAGTTGCCATTTATCTGCTTGGCAAGGTTAAGGAAGGAAGAGTGTTAAGGTAAACAGCAAGTGTTCACCTTTGAACACACTAAGTTTGACATGCCTGTTAGGCTTTCGAGTGGAGACACAGAGTACACAACCGGATCATCAAGACCGGAGCTCTGGAAAGAGGTTCAGGTTAGGGGTGCAAGTTGGGGAACCGTCAGGTGTAGAGAGAGTTTAAAACCCTGAGGTTGGATAAAATCCCCTAAGCAGTGAGTGCAGCCAAAAAGCTGTCAGACCCAAGGATTAAACTTGGGGCATTGGAACCTTTAGCATGGAAGGTGGGGATTGTGTGGACCAGCAACGAGGATTCCAAAACGGTGGCCAGAGAGGTAGGAATCAAGTCAGGTGAGTGTAGTGATACAGAAGTCACATGAAGAGGTTTTTTAGAGAAGACTTAGAGAGACCCCCTTTGTCAAATGCTGCTGAAAGGATGAGACATGACCACTGGATGTAGCATGTAGAGGGCATTAGCTACCAGAGCAGTTCTGATGGACTGGTGGAGGCAAAATCCTTTTTGAAGTGGGTTGAAAATAGAATAAAAGAAGAGAAATTAGAGACGGAATATTCTTTCGAATAATTTTGTGTGAAAAGAAGAAGGGAATTAGGGTCATAACTGATGGGGGAAATGGAGTCAAGAGAGGCTCTTTTAAAGATGGGAGATATAACAGCATGTTCGTGGGCTGAGAAAATGATAGGGAAACACTAATCAAACCAGGGATTCAAAGGGGAGAATTACAGAGGCAAAATCTTGAGTGGGTAAGAGAGAGTCGATAGAAACTGGCATATGTTTGCAGGGGTTGTCCTCGTCAAGAAGGATAGATAGTGAATATAGAACAGCAGAGGAAGAGGTGGAGCAGGTCCACAGGGATAGGCACAGAGTGGGAAGAGAGTTGGCTTCAAATGAACCTGAGGTTTGGCTGAGCACAATGAATAAGAGACGTCATGCCTCTCCTTCGAAAGGTTCCACAGCTGTGAGGGCCACATGTGCTGCTTTCCCAGAATCCTCCTAAATGTATGCCTGGTGTTTCAAGGCAGCTAGTAATAGTGGCCCCTTTCCCTTTCAACACTACTGATTTGGGTAATAAATGAAATGATCATTCTACCTAGAGCCACGTGGAGTCACTGAAGTTTCCTGAACAGAGTGTTCATCACTGACATTTTAAAAACACTAAATAGATTGTAAATTCCTTGAAATCAATGTCACATTTCATACGTCTTGTCCCATTTCTAGCATATCTTTTATATGTGGTCTTCTCATCTCTGTTAACCCAGCAAAGACACAATTGATTCAGAGCTAGAAGAGCCATTGAGGATAATGCCAACATTAGCCAAACTCTCCTAAATCTCAAAACAAAGGAAGAGGATCGAGTCAACTTATTTACACACCAAGAGGACTGTTCATAATCCTGCTGAAGAAGATTATGAGGGCAAAGTCTTGAGTAGGTAAGAGTAGAAGGGAGGCCATTGAGGACTTAGAACCATGCAGGGAACAGGCTGGCTAAAGGAAGGATTTCAAATTCAAATGTTCTGCTTATCTGTTGCTATGTGACAAATCATCCTAAAACTTAAAGAGTTAAAACCACAGCAATTGCTCTATTATCTCTCATGATCTCTGTTGGGTCAGGAATTTGAGTAAAGTTTGGCTGGGCAATGGTGGCTTAGGATAAAGTCTTAGCCAATTGCAGTCAACTGGTTAGAGCTGATACACTGGAGATCTGAACAGTTTGGAACTGGCAAGGCATCTCACTCTCTTCATGGAGTCACAGGGCCTTTCCATGTGGCCTCCTTACTTGGGTTGATTTTAGGTTGCTCCCAGCTCGGTGGTTGTAAATCAGACTATTTACATGGTGGGTGAAAACTTCTAGAATGAATATGCTGGTGATTTTGCCTTGGAAGTCAGAGTGTTATTTCTGTCACAAGTCTGCCTACTGCAGATGAAGAAGGCATAGAAACTACTCTTCAATGAGAGAAGTATCAAAGTCACTTTCTAAGCTGATCATATGAGATAAACCATATTGTTTGAACATTTGGGAAAAGTATAATTGTGATATCAAGTTTGGGTATGTATACCTTACTTCCTTTCAAAGAGTCTTATTGGAAGACTCAAGATCCCATTCTTTTAATTTGTAACTTTAACCACTTTGTTAATCACACCAGATAACCACGATGGTGTGATCACTCACCTAGAGCCAAACATCCTGGAATGGGAAGTCAAGTGGGCCTTAAGAAGCACCACTATGAACAAAGCTAATGGAACCGATGGAATTCCAGTTGAGCTATTTCAAATTCTAAAAGATGATGCTGTTAAAGTGCTGCACTCAATATGCCAGCAAATTTGGAAAACTCAGCAGTGGCCACAGGACTGGAAAGGTCAGTTTTCACTTCAATCCCAAAGAAAGGCAATGCCAAAGAATGCTCAAACTACCACACTCATCTCACACGCTAGTAAAGTAATGCTCAAAATTCTCCAAGTCAGGCTTCAACAGTACATGAATCATGAACTTCCAGATATTCAAGCTGGATTTAGAAAAGGCAGAGGAACCAGAGATCAAATTGTCAACATCCATTGGATCATTGAAAAAGCAAAAGAGTTCCAGAAATACATCTCCTTCTGCTTTATTGACAAAAAGCCTTTGTCTGTGTGGATCACAACAAACTGTGGAAAGTACTTAAAGCAATGGGAATACCAATCCACCTGACCTGCCTCCTGAGAAATCTGTATGCATGTCAACAAGCAACAATTAGAACTGGACATGGAACAACAAACCAGTTCCAAATTGGGAAAGGAGTGTGTCAAGGCTGTATATTGTCACCCCGCTTATTTAACTTATATGCAGAGTACATCGTGTGAAACGCTGGGCTAGATGAAGCCCAAGATGAAATCAAGATTGCCAGGAGAAAATATCAATAACCTCCAATATGCAGATGACACCACCCTTAAGGCAGAAAGCGAAGAACTAAAGAGCCTCTTAATGAAAGTGAAAGAGGAGAGTGAAGAGCTGGCTTAAAACTCAACATTCAAAAAACAAAGATCATGGCATCCGGTCCCATCACTTCATGGCAAATAGATGGAGAAACAATGGAAACAGTGATAGACTTTATTTTGGGGGCTCCAAAATTACTGAGATGGTGACTCTAACCATGGAATTAAAAGACGCTTGCTCCTTAGAAAGTCACTCAGTAGTGACTTTCTGAGTTCCCAACCCAGAGATCAAACCCAGATCTCCTGCATTGCAGGTGGCTTCTTAAACAGCTGAACCACCAGGGTTGGGAAGATCCCATGGAGAACGAAATGACTACCCACTCCAGTACTCTGGCCTGGAGAATTCCATGGACTAATCCACGGGGTTGCAATGAGTCGGACATGACTGAACAACCTTCACTTTGCTCCTTAGAAGAAAAACTATGACAAACCTAGACAGCATGTTAAAAAGCAGACACATCACTTTGCTGACAAAGGACCATAGAGTCAAAGCTATGGTTTTTCTAGTAGTCATGTACAGATGTGAGACTTGGACCATAAATAAGGCTGAGCACTGAAGAACTGATGCTTTCAAACTCGAACTGTGGTACTAGAGAAGACTGTTTAGAGTCCCTTGAACAGCAAGTAGATCAAACTAGTCAGTCCTGAAGGAAGTCAGCCCTGAATATAAATTGGAAGGACTGATGCTGAAGCTCCAATTCTTTGGCCACCTGAAGCAAAGAGCCCACTCATTGGGAAAGACCCTGGTGCTGGAAAAGACTGAGGGCAGGAGGAGAAGGGGAAACAGAGGATGAGATGGTTGGATGGCATCACTCCAGGATACAGTGAAGGACAGGGAAGTCTGGCATGCTGCAGTCCATGGGGTCGAAAAGAGTCAGACACGACTAAGCAACAACAGCAATTGTCTAGGCTGCTTCCCCTAATGAAACTTCTCACCTAGCTCCCCCTCTTGATATGTGGTAATGTGTGTAAATGGTTTGCGTAATACCAGAACAGAGGGTGGAGGTTGTAAGCTGTACCTCCTTAGAGAGAAACTTGACAGCATAATATGAACAAACTGCTCCATTAAGCAGTTAAAAAAATTATCATTATGACATCACACAATATATTAGTTTTTATTGATATGAATCAAATGACCACACATTTAGTGGCTTAAAACAACACTCAGTTGTCATCTCATAGTTTCTGTGGGTGAGAAGTCTGGCATGTTTTAGCTGCGTCCTCTGCTCACAGTGTCACAGACTTAAATCAAAATGTCATCTAGCCTGTCCTTATCTGGTGGCTCAACTATGGGAAGGTCCAGTCTCAAGCTCCCTCAGGTTGTTGGCAAAGTTTATTTCCTTGCAGTTGTATAACTGAGATATCCACATTTTGGCTAGCAGTTGGCTGGGCACTGCATTTAGCAACTAGAGATTACACACAAGTCCTTTGCAATTTGGACCATAGGCTGTTTAAACATGGCAGCCTACCTCTTCCAGGCCAGCAGCAGAATCTCTTTCATACTTCACATTTCTGAGTTTTAAGATGGGCCCTGTCCCTTTTAAGAGCTTACATGATTAGGTCATGCCCATCCCATCTGGGATAATCTCCCTTCTGATTAATTCAAAGACTAGAACCTTAACTGTATCTGCAGAATCCCTTCATCTTTGTAATATGACATAATCTAATCTTGAAAATGAAATCCATCCTCCTCCAAAGTCCCATACACTCACGGCTGGGGATTATACAGGACCTAATTCTGGGGGCTGGGAACCTTAGGGACCATCTTAGAATTCTACCTGATCATGGGGAAACTTCTGGCTGGTGGGCATCCTATATCAATCAGGGTATATATTCAGGATGAATATATAGGATATATTCATCCTATATATTCATTGTTCTGAATGTGCCTGAATATATATATATTCATCCTATATATTCATCAGGAAGGGAATGTTGGGCCCATTGAAGGAAGCTAGAAGGATAAACTAGAGAGGGATAATACTTCAGCCTCCTTAGTTTATGGAGTGGGTCATATATAACACAGCTCATTTTAGAACTGTGTTTGTAACTCCCATTTGGCAGTCTAGTGGTTAAGACTCCATGCTCCCTAGGCAGTATGCACGAGTTTAAACCTTAGCTGGGGAGCTAAGATCCCTCAGGCTGCATGGTGCAGCAAAAGCAAAATAACAAATAAAAATATTTTTAAATAGAGTAATTAATGAAGAGATAAAATAAAGAAAAAGATATAAACAAATGAAAAAAATTATATCTTTTAAAAAAAGAAAAAAGTACCAGCTTTCCTGATCACTCAGTTGGTAAAGAATCCACCTGCAATGCAGGAGACCCTGATTGGATTCCTGGGTTGGGAAGATCTGCTGGAGAAGGGATAGGCTACCCACTCCAGTATTCTGGCCTGGAGAATTCCATGGACTGCATAGTCCACGGGGTTGCAAAGAGTCGGACGTGACTGAGTGACTTTTACTTTCACTTTTCAAATGAAAATTGCAATAAAAGATAAGGTAAAGAGAGGATAACCATAAAGGTAATAGAGACAAAGAGAAACAAAAACTGTAATTGAGAATAAAAAGTTTAAGAAAAGACAAGGCACATTCAGAACAATTAAACTGTGGCAAATCAGTTCAAGTTAAAGACTGAAAGATTAAAAGGACTAAATAACTTTTAAAAGAAAAAATGATGAAAATAAACAAAATGTAAAAAGGAAAGAAGGACCCCATAGTAAATGTGTCTAAACACGAAGTATTCACAACTTAGTTAGCAATCTCAAGCTTACTAAGTCAACCAGAATTCTTTAAGCTAAAGCAACCGTAAAATTCAGCATACCTATATGAATATCCTTCTCAACTAGGTACCCATCTGAACTCCAGAACACAGAAAATTGAGTAATGATTTTTCTCAATTCTCCTAGTACACAACTAGTACAATTTAAATGCAAAGGAGAGAAGTTAATTCATTACACACAGTGGGTGCCTCGAGCACTGGGGCTTAATTCTTTCACCAAACTGGCTCATCTGTGTCCAAAAGTACGCAACTGAGAAAAGATCAGTCTATTAGGCATAGAGTCCTGTGATGGTTTGAGGAACAAGTTTTACTTGAGAACTAGAAGCTGAAGTCAGATTCCTGGGACATCTTCTCCTCAAGAGCTGTTCAGTCACGTGATGACTGACTAAGTGATCATTTTGGATCACTTACTGAAAATAATAAAGCCATCAACAGATGTCTTGACTTCACCCAGAAGAATTCAGAGAAGTAACAGAGAACATTTATTTGATTTTACTCTATAAGCTTCCTGTCCAAAGCTTAAAAGTCCTTGGTACCATTTAAAAAAAAATAAGGCTCTTTGAAATTCACATTGTGATGGACCAAAACCAGCTTATAAGTGGGACTGATGCTAGGTCAGCTTCCAGATGCTCCTTTCTTTTCTTTCTTTCCAGCAATACATCAGTGAAAAAAACAAATGACTGTTAGTTTCACATAGTTGAACTCATTCTGTTGTTGTGCGGTCACTAAGTCCCATCTGACTGTGATCCCATGAACTGCAGCCCACCAGGCTTCCCTGTCCTTCACTATCTCTTGGAGTTTGACCAAACTCATATCCATTGACTCAGTGATGCCATCCAACCATCTCATGGTCTGTTGCCACCTTCTCCTGCCCTCAATCTTTACCAGCATCAGAGTCTTTTCCAATGAGTCAGTTCTTTGCATCAGGTGGTCAGAGTATTAGAGTTTTAGCTTCAGCATCAGTCCTTCCAATTTATATTCAGGGCTGATATCCTTTAGGATTCACTAGTCTGATCTACTTGCTGTCCAAGGGACTCTCAAGAGTCTTCTCCAGCACCACAGCTTGAAAGCATCAATTCTTTGGCACTCAGACTTCTTTATGGTCCAACTCTCACATCCATACATGACTACTGGAAAAACCATAACTTTGACTCTATAGTCCTTTGTCAGCAAAGTGATATGTCTGCTTTTTAGACACTGTCTAGGTTTATCACAGCTTTTCTTCCAAGGAGCAAGAGTCTTTTAATGTCATGGCTGCAGTCACCATCTGCAGAGATTTTGGACCCCAAGAAAATAAAGTCTGTCACTGTTTCCATTTTCCCCCATCTTTTTGCCATGAAATGATGGGACCAGATCTTTGTTTTTCGAATGATGAGTTTTAAGCCAGCTTTTTCATTCTCTTCTTTCACTCTCAACAAGAGGCTCTTTAGTTCCTCTTCGCTTTCTGCCATTAGAGTGGTATCATCTGCATATCTGAGGTTGTTGGTATTTCTCCCAGCAATCTTGATTCCAGCTTGTGATTCATCCAGCCCAGCCTTTTGCATGATATATTCTGCGTATAAGTTAAATAACCAGGGTGAACTCATTCTGGCCAAGGTAAAACTGAGCAGAACTCTGTGAGGCTGTCCCAGGTATAAATCCTTTCTGCATCTCTTGTTTTGCATTTGTAGGAAAAAGGCTTCATTCAGCCTCCTTGACTCTCCCTGAGTTCCAAAGGGCAGATTCAAACAGTTGCTAATCAGGAAAGGGAGGGATTATAAAAACAAAAGGGAAGCAATCAAGAAACAATAGAGCAGCATAAAGCAGGGTCCTGGTTTTTCCTTAAAGTATACACATAAAAATACCTCTGAGTTCTTCTGCAGGAACTAGAGCCCCGACCCAGGAAGGGGATGGTAACTTCAGGCTGAGTCCAAGTTTCCTGGAACACCACCCTGTTACCTTACCACCGACCAATCAAAAGAGTCTGTCTGCAGTGGAAAATAATGAAGACTCTGACCCTCTCCTCAAATGATTTACTGTGGTTAACTTCCCCTTTATCCCTTTAAAAACTTTCATAGTCCAGCAGAATCTTCAGAGTTGGTTCTTGGACACAAGGCCTTCTTCTCCCCATGTTGCCAGCCTCCTGAATAAAGCAACATTTCCTTCCAACCAACACTCGTCTCTCAGGTATAAGCTTTAGCTTTAGAGTAGCTAAACTTGAGTTTGGGAACAAAGGAACTCCTACAAAATTTATTTAGCTTTCCTCAACTCTGGATTTTAGTACCCACCAGAAAATTACTATGGGTACTGTTGTAGGAAAGGGTCCTTTCAGGACCCAAAAGGGGGTTCTTGTCTAACATTCAGAAATGAATTATCTATACAGTCCATGGAATTCTCCAGGCCAGAATACTAGAGTGGGTAGCCTTTCCCTTCTCCAGGGGATCTTCCCAACCCAGGAGTCAAACCCAGATCTCCTGCATTGCAGGCAGATTCTTTACCAGCTGAGCCACAAGGGAACCCCAAGAATACTAGAGTGGGTAGCCTATCCCTTCTCCAGTGGATCTTCCCGACCCAGGAATTGAACTGAGGTCTCCTGCATCACAGATGGATTCTTTACCAACTGAGCTGTGAGGCAAGCCCCAAGGAGACACACATGCTGGCAAAGCAAGAAACTTTATTGTGAAGGGGATGCCTGAGCAGACAGCAGTGGGGAAAGGGAACCCAGGAGGACTGCTCTGCCACATGGATCTCAGTCTCATGATGATGGGATTAGTTTCCAGGTTGTCTCTGGCCAATCACTCTGACTCAGAGTGGTGTGTACACATTGCTCAGCCAAGATGGGTGCCAGTGAGAAGGATTCTGGAAGGTGGTAGGACAAGTGACCTTTTGGCCTTTCCTGAATTCTTCTGGTTGGTGGTGGCTTGTTAGTTCTGTGTTCCTTACGAGGACCTCCTATCATAAAATAACTCACACAAATGGTTACCATGGTGCCGGGCCAGAGTGGGCAGTTTCAGGCAGTGTGTTTCCCCTAACAGTACAACCTACTAATTTCTACTTCACTTCTTAGTTGCATGGCCATGCTTGATCACTCTTCCCTTGAAATACTTTTTCTTTGTTGTATTAGTTATCTGTTGTCATGTAACAAATTACTCCAAAACTTTAGTCACCTAAAACATCATATATTTATTATTTCATGCTTTCTGTAAGTCAGAAATTGCAGAGTATATTCTGGGTGCTTTTGTTCAAAGTCTCTCGTATAATTATGATTAGGATGTTGGCCAAGGCTGCAGGCATCTGAAGGCTAGACTAGGGCTGGGGGTACACAAAGGTGGCTCATTCCTCTGGTTTTTGGCAGAGGACCCAGTTCCTCTCTGGTTCTCAGCTAGAAGGTTTAGTCCTTTATCATGAGAATGCCTTCGTAAGCGGTTTGTGTGACCTTACAACATGGCATAATTTCCCCCGGAAAGAAAGAGCAGGACTTTGCCGTCATTTGATGACCTCACCTCTGAGTTCACACATTGTCCCTTTTGCTTTATTCTATTTCTTAGAAGTGAGTCAATAAGTGTAGCCCACATTCAAAGGGGTCAGAATTAAACTCCACCTTTTACTTTTTAAATTTTTTAATTTTTTGGCCACACTGGACATCATTCAAGATGCAGCATGTGGGTTGCAGGATCTTAGTTTCCCAATCAGGAATCAAACCCTTGCCCCCTGAAGTGGAAGTATGGAGTTCCACTCACTAGACAGCCAGGGGAGTTCCTAAAGTCCATTTTTTTTTTTTTTTTTAAAGTCCATCTTTTAAAGGAAGGAGTATGATAAAGGAGGAAATAAAACTTTCTTTCTCTACACTTTTAGGTTGATTGCTGAAGCCCTGAAAATTAGACTGACAAAAGACTTTAACAAGAGACAGAATTCATTATTACTTGCAGAGCTCATATATTCAGGAAAAGGATGATGAGTAACTCAAAGGGGTGGTTAGAACTTGGGCTTATAGCATCTCAACAAAAATAAATAAATTTGTAGAGAAGCAATAAGACAAAGAATAAGGGTTTCAAGCTTCCAGGAATGGCAAATTGTGCAAAGTAAATATATCCAGAAAATTAAAGGAAGAAAGAGTTATTTCAGTAAGGTTTGTTATGCAGTCCTTTTGGTGCTGTCTCTAGGCAATGAAGAGATAACAGTAAGTCTCTGGTAATTAATAATAAGAGTCTCTTGTGATTAAGAATTCAAGCCTCCTTTGAGACAAACAGTCGGGGAGGACAGAATGTGCTCCACTGGAGAAGGGAATGGCAAACCACTTCAGTATTCTTGCCTTGAGAACCCCATGAACAGTAAGGCAAAATGATAGGATACTGAAAGAGGAAGCCTCCAGGTCGGTAGGTGCCCAAATTGCTACTGGAGGTCAGTGGAGAAATAACTCCAGAAAGAATGAAGGGATGGAGCCAAAGCAAAAACAATACCCAGCTGTGGATGTGACTGGTGATAGAAGCAAGGTCCGATGCTGTAAAGAGCAATATTGCATAGGAACCTGGAATGTCAGGTCCATGAATCAAGGCAAATTGGAAGTGGTCAAACAAGAGATGGCAAGAGTGAACGTCAACATTCTAGGAATCTGCAAACTAAAATGGACTGGAATGGGTGAATTTAACTCAGATGACCATTATATCTACTACTCTGGGCAAGAATCCCTTAGAAGAAATGGAGTAGCCATCACAGTCAACAAAAGAGTCCGAAATGCAGTACTTGGATGCAATCTCAAAAATGACAGAATGATCTCTGTTCATTTCCAAGGCAAACCATTCAATATCACAGTAATCCAAGTCTATGCCCCAACCAGTAATGCTGAAGAAGCTGAAGTTGAATGGTTCTATGAAGACCTACAAGACCTTTTAGAACTAACACCCAAAAAAGATGTCCTTTTCTTTATAGGGGACTGGAATGCAAAAGTAGGAAGTCAAGAAACACCTGGAGTAACAGGCAAATTTGGCCTTGGAATATGGAATGAAGCAGGGCAAAGGCTAATAGAGTTTTGCCAAGAAAATGCACTGGTCATAGCAAACACCCTCTTCCAGCAACACAAGAGAAGACTCTACACATGGACATCACCAGATGGTCAACACCAAAATCAGATTGATTATATTCTTTGCAGCCAAAGATGGAGAAGCTCTATACAGTCAGCAAAAACAAGACCGGGAGCTGACTGTGGCTCAGATCATGAACTCCTTATTGCCAAATTCAGATGTAAATTGAAGAAAGTAGGGAAAACCACTAGACCCTTTAGGTATGACCTAAATCAAATCCCTTATGATTACACAGTGGAAGTGAGAAATAGATTTAAGGGACTAGATCTGATAGATAGAGTGCCTGATGAACTATGGATAGAGGTTCATGACATTGTACAGGAGATGGGGATCAAGACCATCCCCATGGAAAAGAAATGCAAAAAAGCAAAAT
This sequence comes from Bos mutus, assembly GCF_027580195.1. Lineage (NCBI taxonomy): Eukaryota > Metazoa > Chordata > Mammalia > Artiodactyla > Bovidae > Bos > Bos mutus. The sequence continues at coordinate 1,243,075 of NC_091632.1, forward strand.
GGCTGTCTGGGGAGGCCTTACAAATAGCTGTGAAAAAAAGAGAAGCAAAAAGCAAAGGAGAAAAGGAAAGATATAAGCAGCTGAATGCAGAGTTCCAAAGAAGAGCAAGGAGAGATAAGAAAGCCTTCCTCAGCAATCAATGCAAAGAAAGAGGAAAACAACAGAATGGGAAAGACTAGAGATCTCTTCAAGAAAATTAGAGATACCAAGGGAACATTTCATGCAAAGATGGGGTCGATAAAGGGCAGGAATGGTATGGACCTAACAGAAGCAGAAGATATTAGGAAGAGGTGGCAGGAATACACAGAAGAACTGTACAAAAAAGATCTTCATGACCAAGATAATCACTCACCTAGAGCCAGACATCCTGGAATGTAAAGTCAAGTGGGCCCTAGAAAGCATCACTACGAACAAAGCTAGTGGAGGTGATGGAATTCCAGTTGAGCTCTTTCAAGTCCTGAAAGATGATGCTGTGAAAGTGCTGCACTCAATATGCCAGCAAATTTGGAAAACTCAGCAGTGGCCACAGGACTGGAAAAGGTCCGTTTTCATTCCAATCCCAAAGAAAGGCAATGCCAAGGAATGCTCAAACTACCACACAATTGCACTCATCTCACACGCTAGTAAAGTAATGCTCAAAATTCTCCAAGCCAGGCTTCAGCAATATGTGAACCGTGAACTTCCGGATGTCCAAGCTGGTTTTAGAAAAGGCAGAGGAACCAGAGATCAAATTGCCAACATCCGCTGGGTCAAGGAAAAAGCAAGAGAGTTCCAGAAAAACATCTACTTCTGCTTTATTGACTATGCCAAAGCCTTTGACTGTGTGGATCACAATAAACTGGAAAATTCTTAAAGTAATGGGAATACCAGACCTGACCTGCCTCTTGAGAAACGTATATGCAGGTCAGGAAGCAACAGTTAGAACTGGACATGGAACAACAGACTGGTTCCAAATAGGGAAAGGAGTACATCAAGGCTGTATATTGTCACCCTGCTTATTTAACTTATATGCAGAATACTTCATGAGAAACGCTGGGCTGGAAGAAGCACAAGCTGGAATCAAGATTGCCAGGAGAAATATCAATAATCTCAGATGAAAGTGAAAGAGGAGAGTGAAAAAGTTGGCTTAAAGCTCAACATTCAGAAAATTAAGATCATGGCATCTGGTCCCATCACTTCATGGCAAATAGATGGGGAAACAGTGTCAGACTTTATTTAGGGGGGCTCCAAAATCACTGCAGATGGTGACTGCAGCCATGAAATTAAAAGACGCTTACTCCTTGGAAGTAAAGTTATGACCAACCTAGATAGCATATTGAAAAGCAGAGACATTACTTTGCCATCAAAAGTCTGTCTAGTCAAGGCTATGGTTTTTCCAGTAGTCATGTATGGATGTGAGAGTTGGACTGTGAAGAAGGCTGAGAGCCGAAGAATTGATGCTTTTGAACTGTGGTGTTGGAGAAGACTCTTGAGAGTCCCTTGGACTGCAAGGAGATCCAATCAGTCCATTCTGAAGGAGATCAGCCCTGGGATTTCTTTGGAAGGAATGATGCTAAAGCTGAAACTCCAGTACTTTGGCCACCTGATGCGAAGAGTTGACTCATTGGAAAAGACTCTGATGCTGGGAGGGATTGGGGGCAGGAGGAGAAGGGGACAACAGAGGATGAGATGGCTGGATGGCATCACCGACTCAATGGACATGAGTCTGGGTAAACTCCAGGAGTTGGTGATGGACAGGGAGGCCTAGCATGCTGCAATTCATGGGGTCGCAAAGAGTCGGACACGACTGAGCGACTGAACTGAACTGAACTGGGGAGGACAGAGAATTTTTTTTTCCCTGGTGTTTGCTGTTTATCAGTTGTCTTTAGTTCAACATAATCTTTATGCCTGGTGCTGGAGAAGACTCTTGTGAGTCCCTTGGACAGCAAGAATATTCATTAAATGGACTGATGATAAAGCTGAAGCTCTAATACTTTGGCCACCTGAAGCAAAGAGCCACCTTACTGGAAAAGACCCTGATGCTGGGAAAGACTGAGGGCAGGAGAAGTGGGCAACAGAGCATTAGACAGTTAGATGGCATCACTGACTCAATAGACATGAGTTTGAACAAACTCAAAGAGATAGTGAAGGACAGGGAAGCCTGATGTGCTGCATTTCATGTGGTCACAAAGAATCAGACATGACTTAGTGACTGAACAACAACATTCTTTATGCCTAAATGGCATATTTTGGGGTGACATAGTCTGACCTCCTATTGTATCAATGAATTAGTGGACATGTTTTAAAACTGTCATACTTGTCTTCTGCAACAAGACAACTCTCCTGGTTGTCTCCTTATGTCTCTGGCTATTTACTCTGAATGTCCTCCTATGGTTCCTTGTATTATTCCCGTGCCTTGAATGCTGGGTTTTTCAGGTCTACTCTACTAAAGTAGAGTCACCTCAGTCTAACTTATATCACCCTCTTCAGACCCTTCTTCTGGCCTTCAAATACATGCCCACCTGCCCTCTGGCTCTTCCTTCTTAGATGTCTCAGCGGTAGCGGACACTCATCTCACGCTGTTTTTTCCATCCCCCACATCTGGGATTTCTCTTCTTTTCTCTATCTTGTATATCCCAGATATCCCTATCTGGTCAGTTCCTGGAATCCAAAAGTGAGAAGTGATCCCTGCTCATCCTCCTTCATCTCCCACATCAAATTAGTCAACAATTAGTATACCTCCTAAAGTTATCTCAAATCAGTCTTCTTGGCTCCATCTCCATTGCTGCTACTCAATTTAAGCTATCATTATGTCCTGCCTGAAATTCCACCATAGCCTCCTATGATGGGCAGAAGAAGGGCCCCAAAAGACATCCATGTCCTAATCCTCAGAACCCGAAAAAATGCCACCTTACATGACAAAAGGGACTTTGCAAATGTGAATAAATTAGGATCTTGAGATGGGATTATCTGAGTGGCCCCAAAGTATTCACAAGGGTCCTTATAAGAGAAAGGCGTGAAGGTCGGGCATGGAGAGGGGACCTGACAATGGAGGCAGAGACTGGCATGAAACTCCTTGAATATGGAAGAAGGGACCAGAACCCAAAGGATGCACCCTCTGGAAGCTGAAAAAGAAAAGAAAATGGACTGCTCTTAAACCTCCAGAAGGAAACATCCTACCCAACATCTTAGCTTTAGCCCAGTGAGTCTGACTTTAGACTTCTGACCGCCAGAACTGTAAGATAATACAGTTGCGTTTTAAGCCACCAGATTTGTGGCAACTTACTGAAGTGGTAGGAAGTGAATATACATCCTAATCCTTCTTCCAGTCTCACTGTATTCTATTCTGCATACACCCCAAACACAGATATCATCTGTCCAACATCCTCATTCAAAACACTTCCATGACTTCCCTGCATCCTTAGGATAAACTGCAGGCTGCTTACAAGACTCTATCTCCAGCCCCTCAGCAGTTTATGCTCTATAAATTCATATAATAAATTTAAATCAGCATGCTTTCTCCCCATTGGACTGAATGCTGCCTCTATTTAGGACCTGTTTTCCTCCCCTCTCTCACCGAACTCCTCCAAGTCAGTTCCCAGCTTAGCATTGCTTCATCAGTGATGATCACTACCCCCATTCTGAGCTCAGGTCCTCTGTTGGAGACATTACTGTAATTCCCTTATCATATCCTCGACCCACTTAACGGCTGTGACTTGTGAAAACAGAAAGTATACATCCGTCTGGTTCACCACTCTGTGCCCGGCACTTTCCATGATGGCTGGCACACGCCAGAGTGCAGTGACACATAAATGAGAGAGTGGTGGGTCCAGGGGGTCTTAGTGGAGGTGGTGCTGAGGGGCTCCAGGACTGTTTCATTTCCACTTAGAAAACTGCGGAAGAAAAGCCCACGTGGGAGAGAGATCTGGAGCTGACCGGGGAGCAGGTGAGAGTCTGAATTGCCCTCATTTCCCTTCCTGCTCAGCCTGGTGGGGAAGACGCTGGGAAGGGGAACACGGCGTCCCTGCCCTCCTGCTACAATTAGCCGAGCCTTTCATTCTCCCTCTACAAAGAGGAGAGAGCAAATCAAAAGAAGATAAAAGTGCACGTCCCACAAAAGACATCAAGATGAGGGGGAAGGAAGGGAGGGTGGTGGGAAAGAGAGGCAGAGGCAGAGAGAAAGCCCTGCGGCCCAAACAAAAGCCTAAACCCAGCCGATCCCAAGGATCAGACAGTGGAGACACAAGGACAGGAAGAGAGCAGGCTGCGTGGGGATCAGCAGCCCTGTCAAGCCAAGGAGGAGAGGAAATGAAGGAAGATAAAATACCTATGTGAATTATGTGAATGGCCAGGGAAGAGGGTGGGGAGGGACCCCAGATGGAGTCAGGACAAAAGCATGAAAAGACAAGATTGCCACCATCCTTGAGCTACTCCACCCCAGGGAAAGCAAAGAGGCACTGGAGATACAGGCTGAGAGAGAAAGGTAGAAAGGGAGGGAGCTCAGCGCTGGTGGCAGGACTGAAAGCGTGGGGGGACAATGGTGTGCATTACCCATGGAGGTCAACCGAGGTGAAGAGGTAGTCAGGGTCCTGGCCTGTATTTGCTGCAAGAAATCCTACCTGGTTGTATGTCTTGCATTTGAATCATAACGGCAACCCACTCCAGTATTCATGCCTGGAAAATCTCATGGACCGAGGAGCCTGGTGGGCTACAATCCATGGGGTCGCAAAGAGTCGGACAGGACTGAGCGACTTCTGTGTGTGTGTGTGTGTGTGTGTGTGTGTGTATGCGCGCGTGCTCCGGCATGTCTGACTCTTTCCAACCCCCATGGACTGTAACCTACGAGGCTCCTCTGTCCATGGGATTTCCCAGGCAAGAATACTGGAGTAGGTTGCCATTTCCTCCACCAGAGGATCTTCCTGACCCAAAGATCAAACCCAAGGATTGCAGGCGAATTCCTTACCTGAAGTGAATAAAGAAAAGCAACATGGTCTTGAGCCTTTCAACAGATATGTTTTTGTGTCCGGCTTCATTCTATCAACCAGCACGTAGTGTAGGTAAGTCATTGTCATTGCTGTGTAATATTCCACTGTGTAAACACACCACTGTTTATGCATCCATTCTTCTATCTTCTGGTGGAGGATTTCGATTCTGGTCCACAATCTCTTACCTGAAACCTTGGGGCCAGATGTGTTTCAGAATTTCAGAAAAACAATAAGGTACATACAATCTATATTATACAACCCTCCATGCAAGCACCAGCATTCCCTAGTAATCAAACATATCAATGTTTCTGCAAGGCAATACATGAATATTCCTCATAGAGATAGCTTCACTTCCATTCAGTTGGGTTTTGCCACTGAGTGAATTCTGGCCAGATCAGGTTATGTCTCCAGATAAGAGAAGGCAAATTCTTGGTTTTTAGGGCTTTTTGAATTTTAGAATGGAGACTTGGGCATTGTGAACCTATACTTTACTAGTTTCAAATAAAATTTGCTTTGGGAAACCCTGGCAGAAAAATAAAGAGGATACTACCCTACAGATATCAGCAAAAATCAGGGCAAAGTTCCAGTGGTATCGATAGATGTAATTTAGAAGGGTTGTCAGTGGCTAAATGTGGTTCAAACCCTGACTCTGTGTGAGAGACAAGGAAGACTCCTGCTGACTGTACATCCCTGATTGCCTTGATCTGTTGAACACCATAAACCTTCTTTGTTTTTATAACAGCTCCTAATCTTATAAATTGCTGATTATATTTTGTATGTAATTTTGAAGCTCATTTCTTTTTTATTCTTTTAATCTGTTAGTCCTCTATCTCTGTTTTACTTACCTTGATCATTCCTCATCTCTATTTTGTCCTTTATAATTTTACATCACATTCTTTGATCTCATCTTATCTTCTCATTTTTATTCTTATTGTGCTATTTTTTTAGTGATAGGGAAAAGACCCCTGGGGTTTGGAAGAGCAAGCAGAGATAATTTATCCCTTCCCTTCCCTGAAGCCAGATTGCTCTGTACCAAAGAAAATTTCTTTCCTTCAGATTTCTAGGTGGTGAGGAGCCCTCAAAATTCAAACACAAGACTTAACAAAGAATTGGTCATAGGACTTTTGAAGCCTTGGAAAACCCCTGGTCTCAAAGCAGGAAACCATTCTAAGTGGTGGAGATCTTTTTCTGGGCCGATATTTCTTTGCTCTGGGAAACCAAACCCTGGAATTCAATAAGCCAGCATAAATCTCTTTCACCGTCTCCACATACAGGTACTTGTCATCCTTTCATGAGCTGAGGATGCAGCAATATGTGTTTAATCTTTTCCCAAGGTGCCTATATTTCTTTTCTATAGGGTTGTGGAAGGCATTGTTCCTGTAACTCAGGGATGAGTGAAGATGTGGCCCTTTTCAGCTATGGCTACAGGGGGGCCCAGAGAGAAGCTACCAGAAGGAGAGCTGGGCACTATATTCTCCCCACCTGGCAGAGATGCCCTTGAACAGCCAGGCTGATAAATTTAGGCCCCCCAGGGAGAATGCTGAAGTCTTCTCAAGGGGTTAGGCCACACTGAAGAATCCAACTCTGGGAAATGTAGGAAATGGGGAGAGGCTGGTTAAACCCTTTACTCAGAGCCGGTCCAAGTCCTAGACTAGCTCTTTTATCTTGAAGGGGTGCACATTCTGTTAGCTACCCCAAGAGGGAGACCTGGGAAAAGCGGGCCTGAGAGTGCTTTGGGGTTCCAACGATAAGGTATCCTCCCACTGCAGGAAGGTGAAGGCAGCCCTGGGGAGCAGAGGAGGGCCGAGAATGAGGCTGGGAACGCTCAGAGAATGTGCCTGCTCATAACTGGTTTATGTCATGCATTTCTCCACATCCCAGTGTCTTTCTGAGGGGCCCAGTCCTTCACGCAGGTTTTATCTGGATGGTCCCACCAGCCTCCAGCTCAGCTGTGAGCAGTCCTAGGGTGCCACCCATGTCCTCACGGAAGACAGAGCAGCGGAGGGCAGACCTGCAACCTCAGCCCACCCTCTGGGTCAGTGCCTTTGGGAACCTCCGGGGTTCCCATTGTCCATTCAGCAGCCTCAGGCCTGACACTTACTGGAGATCTGCGGGCCAAGTTGGGAGTTATTTTTAGTTCCTTTCATCATTTAGCTGCACACTTCTTTCTACACCATTTTAATAACCTTTTTATTTCTTTTAAGAATGTACTTTATTTTTTCATGAACTGCTGTTAATATATTTTATTTTCTATTTCTTCAATTTAATAAACTGGGTGCTGGGGCCCCAGGTCCCAGCTGAGAGCTTGAGGCAGCCCAAGCAAAGAAGACTGGGTGCTCTGCCCTCTCCGATTGGACCCCCAAGTCTCCTTACCAGATGCATCTTGTCCCCAGTGACCCGTCCTGACTCAAAAATTTCTACCTGTGGAATTCAGAAGCCCTCAGGCCAGAATTCCTTCCAGGGTGATAATAATAGCTATACTGATAACACCTCTGAACCAAGGAGATGATAGTAGCACTTACTATGTTTATAATTATTAATAGAAAGGTAGTAGTTGCTCATTATCAAGAAATGCAAATATAAAAGGGTATGAATTTGAAAAATGTATGTCCGCCAACTCCCCCAAATTCTGCTCCAGACTCAGAGTAACTTTGTTAACAAATGTGTGGAAATATATCTGTGGCACATGGGCATACCCATTTAAAATTTGGTAGATAACGTCAAACTGTCCCCTCCAAACCTCTAGGCCAGTTTGTATTCCTACCAACAGCTTCATCCACACCCTTACCAGCACAGCAGGGAGTCTAAGCCAGACCTTTTGAAATTCTGTCTGTATCAGCCTGCCCCTGCCCTGCACCCCTCATCACCCCTTCTCAGGTTGTTTGCATTCAGGAAATAGGGTTGAGGTGAGTGCTTGTCCATTAAGCACAGGAACTGCACTTCCTCGCTAGGTGAAGCTCCTGCTCTGGGTGCACCCCCAGGCAGGCTGCGGGCTGTCACCTAGCAGGTCCAGGTTCGGCAGCTTCCGCAGCATGTGCCCTTTAGCTCAGCACAAGCAGTAACTTACCCACTCAAGCAGGAGACCCCCAGGCATGCTTGAGAATGGGCGAGTGCCTTCTTGTTCACATGGGCAAGCACCCACTGAGCACCAAGTCCAAGTCACATATGAAGGTCCATCTGGGTTTTTCCCGAATCCTCTTTCCCAGCGGGAGCAGGCAGAGCCGTCTCCTCCACACTCTCCCGCCACATCTGATAACACTGCACTAATCTGGGGACTATTCCCAGCAGTGTGTGTGCACCCAGCCTGGGACTGTGGTTAGGATCTGGCTCTCCCTGCCAGCCTGCCACAGTGGAGCAGACAGTAGGTGGGTGATCAGGCTGTCGACATTGTCCGTTTCAGAGATACTGCATCTGCAAACGAGAGAGAGAAATGAGAAGGTAGCTCAAACTAAGGTGTAGCTGTCAGGTGGGATGAGGTGGCAGCAGAGCCAGAGATGAGGAGAGGAGGAGAGGGCAGAGCCGCCTGGCACGAGGCCCTCAGGTACCCTCAGACCTGGACACCAGCTACCTCATCAGGGCCCAGCGGCTGGTTGAAAGATGAGAACTAGTGGCCATCCCAGACAACTGGTTTGACTACTTCCTCTCTGAGTTAACTGACTATGTATCTGTGACCAAAAACAATAGTCCTGGGACTTCCCTGGTGGTCCTGTGGTTAAGAGTCCTGCTTCTTACCGCAGGGGGCACAGGTTGAATCCCTGGTCAGGGAACTAAAATCCTGCATGCAATGCGGCGTGGTCAAAAACAATAACAAACAAAAGCTGTGCTAAGTTTCATTACTTGAAAGTTAAGACAGACTTCACCCTCTTCTTCAGATGGTGTGGCTCTGTGAGACAGGAACCCCCACAGAGGGAGATGTTAGTGGGCCATGGTGCCAGGTGCCTTGATAAATCATCCAGAGTCTGCCTGTTGTGGTGGGTGAGGGGGTCCTTGACAGGGCAAGAGGCCCATTATACCCCAGCTGCCCTCAAAAGGATCAAAAGACCTCCTCTAGAAAGAGGCAATTTGAGGACTTCCCTGGGGGTCCAGTGGTTGAGAATCCACCTGCCGATACAAGGGACACAGGTTCCATCCCTGCTCTGGAAAGACTCCACATGCCGCAGGGCAGACAAGCCCATGCGCCACAGCTACTGAAGCCCTCACACCCTAGAGCCGGAGCTCCCCGGCAAGAGGAGCCACCACAATGCCCGCACACCTCAACTAGAGCGTAGCCCACGCTCGCTGCAACTGGAGGAAGCCCACGCACAGCAAGGAAGACCCAGAGCGGCCAAAAATTTACTTTAAATTAATTAATTAATTAATTTAAAAAAGAGGCAATTTGAGTAGCTTATCCCATACCCACTCCAAATCTCATTCCCAGGCCAGTCTTCACTCTGCTGCTGCTGCTGCTGCTGCTAAGTCACTTCAGTCGTGTCCGACTCTGTGCAACCCTATAGACGGCAGCCTACCAGGCTCCTCTGTTCCTGGGATTCTCCAGGCAAGAATACTGGAGTGGGTTGCCATTTCCTTCTCCAATGCATGCAAGTGAAAAGTGAAGTCGCTCAGTCATGTCCGACTCTTCACTACCCCATGGGCTGCAGCCTACCAGCTCCTCTGTCCATGGGAGTTTCCAGACAAGAGTACTGGAGTGGGTTGCCATTGCCTTCTCCGAGTCTTCACTCTAGAGGCTGGAAAAACTAAAACCACCTTTTTATCGTCGGTAGCTGTAGGTGACTTTTGACAATGTCCTGGCCCATTAGAGATAGCAAAACCCTGTTTGGGTTTTGGGAAACCTTTGTTTTTAATAAATAGGATAGTTATAACTCTTCCCCTCTGTTGTCCACCCTGAACAGGGATGTAATACTTGGAGCTATGGCAAAACTATTGCGACTCTGAGGAAAAGGTCAAGAAAAATACAAGATTGTTATCCCTAATATTATAGTGCCCTAAACCAATGCCTGGAGAAGGCAATGGCACCCCACTCCAGTACTCTTGCCTGGCAAATCCCATGGACAGAGGAGCCTGGTAGGCTGCAGTCCATGGGGTCGCTAAGAGTCGGACACGACTGAGCGACTTCACTTTCACTTTTTACTTTCATGCACTGGAGAAGGAAATGGCAACCCACTCCAGTGTTCTTGCCTGGAGAATCCAAGGGACAGGAGAGCCTGGTGGGCTGCCGTCTATGGGGTCGCACAGAGTCGGACACGACTGAAGCGACTTAGTAGCAGCAGCAGCAAACCAATGCCAGCTACTGACAACCTCCAGTAAGGAAAATAAATCCCAATTTGTTTAAGCCCTTGTAAGTTAGCTTTTCTGTTTCTTGTTATTGAAGAGCATTCCTAAGTGATACATTTATTTATGAATGTTTTCAAAGGAAGGACGCTTAAAGGAGCCCCTCGGCCTTTACCGCTGAGCCGAGGAGATGAGTCAGCTCGGTCCTGCATCTTCCCAGCATGACCTGGACCTTGCAGCTCTGCTTAGGGGCCCACACTTGCCTCATCAACCCCCAGGTGAACGGCCCGATACTGTTTACTCAGCACAGGATAAGTCTAGGCCCCCGGGCTGAATGCCAAAGAAGTGAAAAAGACAGCTCTGACCTGCCGTCCTGCTGCCCTCTGTCCCCTGAGGACCCCACACGTTCTCCTGAGACAGGGGCCAGGTCGCTGCTCCGCTCCCGGCTGATGGCGCAGCTGCTCTGGAGGCACGCTCCCGTCTGTGCTCCCTCAGCGCTCCTCTCGGGGCTCCTGGGAGTGATGAGACCCCACCTCCCGAGGCTGCCCAGACAAACTGGGGATTCAGGCAAGGCAGAAAATAGAGAGCAAACCCCAGGGAGTAAGCAGTGAAACAGAGTCTTCCTATGTTATTCCTTTCCCACCTTTGTGAGGGGACGTCAATCCCTTGGTTAATCCTTGCCAATCACTCCTTCTCTCTCCTTCAAGAGTGCCTCTGCTTTTCTTTCTTGGCCTGCCTTCCAAGAATCCTCCATCTTCTATTCTTCTCACTCTCATCCTTCATTCAATTTTATGGCTTCCAAATCTCCTGAAACCCCAGGTCTCTTTCCCCAGCCCAGATGTCCCTCCTAAGCTGCAGCCTCAAATACCCAGCTATTTATTTTACATCTGCACTTGGGCTCTATAAACTTTACATATTCAAAACATAAATTTTTCTTGTCCCCAAATCTTCTCCTACCCCTTCATATCTTAATGGTGCCAATACCCACTAAATTAATTTCTTGTTGCTACTGTAACAGATTATATCAATAACCTCAGATATGCAGATGACACCACCCTTATGGCAGAAAGTGAAGAAGAACTAAAGAGACTCTTGATGAAAGTGAAAAAGGAGAGTGAAAAAGTTGGCTTAAACCTCAACATTCAGAAAACTAAGATCATGGCATCCGGTCCCATCACTTCATGGCAAATAGATGGGGAAACAGTTGAAACAGTGGCTGACTTCATTTTGGGGGCTCCAAAATCACTGCAGATGGGACTGCAGCCATGAAATTAAAAGACACTTGGTCCTTGGAAGAAAAGCTATGACCAACCTAGAGAGCATAATAAAAAGCAGAGACATTATTTTGCCAACAAAGGTCCATCTAGTCAAAGCTATGGTTTTTCCAGTAGTCATGTATGGATGTGAGAGTTGGACTATAAAGAAAGCTGAGCACCAAAGAATTGATGCTTTTGAACTGTGGTGTTGGAGAAGACTCTTGAGAGTCCCTTGGACTGCAAGGAGATCCAACCAGTCTATCCTAAAGGAAATCAGTCCTGAATATTCATTGGAAGGACTGATGTTGAAGCTGAAACTCCAATACTTTGGCCACCTGATGTGATGAGCTGACTCGTTTGAAAAGCCCCTAATGCTGGGAAAGATTGAGGGCGGGAGGAGAAGGGGATGACAGAGGATGAGATGGTTGGATGGTATCACTGACTCAATGGACATGAGTTTGGGTGAACTCTGGGAGTTGGTGATGGACGGGAGGCCTGGTGTGCTGAAGTTCATGGGGTCGCAAAGAGTCGGACACAACTGAGTGACTGAACTGAAATGAACTGTAACAGATTACTGAAAACCTAGTGGCTTCTAACATCATACATCTATTATCTTATAGTTCTGGAGATCAAAAATTCAAAACAGCTCTCCCTAGGCTAAAATCAAGGTGCTAGAAAGAGTTGCTCTTTCTGGAGGCTCTAGAGGAAAACCCATTTCCTTGCCTTTTCCAGCTTTCAGAGGCCATCTGCATTCTTTGGCTTGTGGCCTCTTTGATGCCAGGGATTGTATCACCTTAACCTCTGAACTGGGCATCCCTGGTGGCTCAGATGGTAAAGAGTCCACCTGCAATGTGGGAGACCTGGGTTCAGTCCCTGGGCTGGGAAGATCCCCTGGAGGAGGGAAAGGGCAACCCAGCCCAATATTCTTGCCTAGAGAATCCCATGGACAGAGGAGCCTAGTGGGCTGCAGTCTATGGAGTCTCAAAGAGTTGGACACAACTAAAGCAACTTAGCAAGCATACACTCAACCTCTATCATCACATCTCCTTCAAAAATCTTGCTTCAAACTTCCCTAGCAGTGCAGGGGCTAAGACTCCACACTTCCAATGCAGGGGGACCTGATCTGACCCCTGGTCAGGGAATTAGATCCCATATGCTGCAACCAAGAGTTCACAGGCTGCAACTGAAGATTCTGCACGCTACAACTAGGACCTGATGCAGCCAAATAAATAAACTGTTTACACAATCTTGTTTCACTCTTTCACTTAGAAGAATGTTTTAGATTACTTTGGACCTACCTGAATAATCCAAGATTATCTTCCCATTTTAGTATTTTTAATTTAATTACATCTACAAAGTCCCTTTTGCCACTTAAGCAACATATTCAGAGTTTCCAGGGATTAGAATGTGAACATCTTTAGGGGGTCATTATTCTGCATATCACACTCAGCTAGATTCTTTCCTTTAATAATAATCACTGCCATTTACTGAACATTTTTGTAGTTTAGGCTCTGGCTCTCTTTTCTTCCCCTAGGTATTTTCATATACTATAGAGACAATTTTCTTGGGTTCCAAAATCACTGCAGATGGTGACTCCAGCCATGAAATTAAAAGACGCTTGCTCCTCGGAAGAAAAGCTGTGACCAAACTAGACAGCATATTAAAAAGCAGAGACATTACTTGGCCAACAAAGGTCCGTCTAGTCAAAACTATGGTTTTTCCAGTAGTCGTGTATGGATGTGAGAGTTGGACTATAAAGAAAGCTGAGCACCAAAGAATTGATGATTTTTAACTGTGGTGTTGGAGAAGACTCTTGAGAGTCCCTTGGACTGCAAGGATATCCAACCAGTCCATCCTAAAGGAAATCAGTCCTGAACATTTGTTGGAAGGACTGATGCTGAAGCTGAAACTCCAATACTTTGGGCACCTGATGCGAAGAACTGACTCATTTGAAAAGACCCTGATACTGGGAAAGATTGAGGGCAGGAGGAGAAGGGGATGACAGAGGATGAGATGGTTGGATGGCATCACTGACTCAATGGACATGAGTTTGAGTGAACTCTGGGAGTTGATGATGGACAGGGAGACCTGGTGTGCTGTGGTTCATGAGGTCGCAAAGAGTCGGACACGACTGAGCGACTGAACTGAACTGAACCGAACTGATAGAGACAAGATGAAATGAAAAGAGGTCTTTGAACTCCTAAAATTCTACTGGTAGGAAGCAGGCTGAGAAAACTATTCAGCTGCAAATACATGCTGCTGCTGCTAAGTCTCTTCAGTCGTGTCCGACTGTGTGACCCCATAGACGGCAGCCCACCAGGCTCCCCCATCCCTGGGATTCTCCAGGCAAGAACACTGGAGTGGGTTGCCATTTCCTTCTCCAGTGCATGAAAGGGAAAAGGGAAAGTGAAGTCGCTTAGTTGTGTCTGACCCTCAGTGACCCCATGGACTGCAGCCTACCAGGCTCCTCCATCCATGGGATTTTCCAGGCAAGAGTACTGGGGTAGGGTGCCATTGCCTTCTCCGGCAAATACATGCTAGCTTTCATGAAAAAGGAAGGATGACACAGAAGTCAGAAACAAGTGCTCAGAGGGGAAAGCCATGAGCCATGAAGAATTAGTCTTGCTGGATTTCAGAATTGCTGTGGACTACTTTCTCCCTTTTTGAATAACTATTTTATGCCTTTCCCCCATTTTTACTGGGTGTAACGTGGGGGGAAGGGTGGTGGTCATCTCTTTGTTTAACTGGTCAAGAGGAACATTTCATGGGAGCTGTACTGAAGGAACCGCACCTGAGGCGCCTTATCAGCACTGTGACTTGATTTAGATGATGGAGTACAACCGATGCTGTAATGGGGTGGGTCTAGGGTCTTGAGGGGTGAAATGAAGTGTCAACACTCAGTCATGTCCGACTCTTTGCGACCCCATGGACTGTAGCCCACAAGGTTCCTCTGTCCATGGGATTCTCCAGGCAAGAACATTGGAGTGGGTTGTCATTCCCTTCTCCAGGGGATCCTCCCCACCCAGGGAGTGAACCTGAGTCTCCTGCATTGCACACAGATTCTTTACCGTCTAGCCACCAGGGACACCCTTGAGGGGTGGGGTGGGTGCCTTTTGTGTGTGGGAGGGATGTGAACACTAGTGGCCAGAGGGCAGAGGTAGCCAGCCTCCACGATGGCCCCCAGTGATCCTGGTTTCCTGATGGTCACACCTTTGTGTAGTTTCTTGCACACTGCACCACTAGCATAAAAGTGATGGCATGCCACTTCCGAGATAGCTTATCAAAGACTATGGCCTTTGTTTTGGGTGTGCTATCTTTCTCTCTGTCTCTATCTCTGTCTCGGATTACTCATCTGTGCAAAGCAAGCTGCTGTGAGCAGCCCTAGGAGGAGGCCCACGGGTGAGGAAGAGACCTGAGCCAGAAGCACCCAGCTAAGTTGCTTCCAGAATCCTGGTCCTAAGACAGTATGTAAGATAATGTGCTCATTGTTTTACATCCCTAAGATTGGGGGTAATCTGTTATGAGCAATAACTATTTCAAGCAGCTAGAGAGGTAGGAGTGAAGGGATCATTTAATGCGATTCCCCTGCTCTCATGTCTGCAGACAGCTCTGCTGACCGCAGCCTCCTTTGGAAGCTGTTTCTGCTGCCCTGGATGCCTTCTTTTCACAAGGCCAACTTTCTTATTCAGCTCTGGTTAGAAAGGCTCTTCTGGCTGCCCAAGCCAGAGTCGTGCCTCTGTCGCTCATTCCCACGCCTTCCTGCAGTGACTCTCTGCTTGCCATTTATCGCTCAGTTAGGTTTGTTTGCTTGATTTTTACTGTCTGTCTCCCCCACTAGAATAGAAGCCCCATGAGAGCAGGGAGCCAGTCACAAATAGTGCTTGGCATAAAAGAATGAACCCTGAAAGAAAATGAAAGTGAAAGTCGCTCAGTCGTTTCCAACTCTGTGACCCCATGGAATTCTCCAGGCCAGAGTACTGGAGTGGGTAGCCTTTCCCTGCTCCAGGGGATCTTCCCAACCCAGGGATCGAATCCAGGTCTCCAGCATTGCAGGTGGATTCTTTAGCAGCTGAGCCACCAGGGAAGGCCAAATGACCCCTACCTGCTTTCATTTCCTGCCAGCACTTCCCTCAGCCATCCCTCCTGTCTGACTGAACTCAAGTTTCTTTTCAGTCATTCTGTTTCACACATTCTTCTTTCTCCTAGAATGCTTTTTCCCTTCCTCTTCAATTGATGAAAATCTATAAATCTTTTAAGAAAGTCCAGCCACCTGAATCAGGTGTCCCTTCTGAGTGCCCCCTTAGCATTCAGAGATTTCCCTATCTGAACATTTATCATCCATCAGGTGTGACCAAACGTCTCAGTGTCTGTGCCCTGCCAGATGCTGAACTTTGAAGGGCCTGCCCTGTGTCTCCTTCACCATCGCATCCCCAGGGGCCAGCAAAGTGCTGAGCCTGTGGCCCTACTCAGCGCGCACTTGACAAGAGGAAAGATGAATCAAAAGAGGGGAAAAGCTCTGCCAGAGGTGGCTGGCATTGCTGTTTACCCACATTGCGTCCTTGCCCGAGGGCCTCACTCCGCCTGAGTGAGGCTCACTGGGTGAAATGATTCTTGAGAGAGCCAGGTGAATTGTGGGTATTGGAAATATCCCTGGGGATGGGCAAAGGAGCGACCTCAGTGGCCAGGCACGCAAACCCCAAGGGGGGATGTTGCTGAGCCCCCAAGCCCCGCTCTGGATCAGGTGGGTTCTGGGAGCTTCCAGCGGTCCTGGGACCTCAGCGGACTAACACTGCATCACCGTCTTCCCTGCTGTACAACCACATAAAGACTGGAAAGCCAAGTGGTTGATGGCATTGGTGATAGGAGGGAAGGGATGATTTAGGCAGAAACAAAGCGGGAGAGAACAAGGACCACTGCTGACTTGGATGATTTAAGACTCTCCCACTTTGAAACTTCTAATAGCCCCGCGCATGCACAACACTCCTCTCAACCCCAACATAAAAAGCCCTTTCTCAGAACAAAAGCCCTGTCACCGAAAGCACTTATTTAAGAACAATAACAGCAAAACACACAAGGTACAAACACATTTTTCTCAAAAAATTTTTCCACTTCAATTCAACAAATATTTATTTTCCTGAAAAAGCAGAGATATATAAAGAAATAGAAAAATGTGGATTTTTTTTTCTTATTTTTGATTGAAAAGTACAACCAGGAGAACAACATTGCCCCAGTGAGCCAAAGCACAATGGGAAAGCATTTTTAAAATAGGAAAGAACTCTAATATATAAATATACCAAGAAAATTTTAAAACACAGTGGAGCCTCAACTCTTGAGTAGGGAGTGGGTCTCACGTGCAAAGGCAACTTGTGTCCCGACTGCCCACTGGGCTACTTGGGGATACAGTTTAATCCAGGATGAGATGCCATCATCACATTAATAAACCATATGACATAGGGGCATACGTAAAGCTATCACAGTATCCCTAACTCACAAAAGCCACTGTGAAAAGTCCTTTAGAAAGCAAGTGAGAGTCCAGACAGCTTTGGGTTAGGAAAGAACAGCTTCCTTATCTGTAAAATGGATTTGGAGACTTCTACTGTTCCTTCAGGTGCTAATGGACTGTGATTCTAAAGGGGTTTCTCAGAAATCTAGGGGCAAACATGGTGGAGGAGATATAAAAATCCCATTATGGCCCTTATAGTTACCTCTATTAGAAACCAAGACCCAGGCCAAGTGAATTGCAATCCCAGAACTCCTCTAAGGAAAACCAGTGGGCCCAGCCCAAATCCCAGCAGGAGCGTGAACTTGTGTGCGGTGATTCCGTCATAGCTTTCAGTTCTGTGTGAAATTGATCTCTGCCACCGCTGGGCTATACATGTATGTCATACAGTGACCTATGTCATATAGAATGTGGATCTGGGCAAGTTGTGTGAGATGGTACCAGGCCAATCGCCAGGAAGAGGCGAGAGGCTTTGTCGAACATGTGAGAACTTGGCCAGGATGGTGTCAGAGAGACAGAGACTACCCCGATGGTGACCAATTGGGGTGAGAAGGAGACAACTGCAGATGCTCCTCACAACATGGCCTGAAGTAGTGAGGCAGTAATCAGGCTGGCTAGTTTAGTGCTGTCTGAGTTCTTTCAGTCCTTTCAAGGACCCTGCCAACAACCGAAGTGTTTGAAAAGGAGCCATGAACTGCCTGGGTACGAGGGCTCCACAGACAGCAGCTATCCCCAAGTACCTGCCTTACCAGGCAGAGAAGTAAGACTCCACTCTCATTTTCTTCCTGGCCCTGGGGCTCTTGTTGGCCTCAACCGCCTCGCTTCCCCTTCTCCAGCCTCTGTCCCCACCCCACACCCGACCCACACAGATGCACCAAGCGGGAGCATCTTCCCTCCTGCACTGTCCTCTTCCTACCCTGCCCCCAACCCCATACCCACAGACACCTCTTTTGTGAAGCCTATTCCTCGGCTTAATTATTTGCAGACCTTCTTTCTCTTCTGAGTCTCTCAAAGTCCAAAGCCTTTTCAGATCATTAAACCTGGAAGGACAAGAGGAAGAGACCCACCCCCGCGCTCTTGGAATGGACTGGGCGATTAGGTCATAACTGGTCTTTATTGTTGCAGCTGAAGAGTATTTATCCCACTTCCAGAGGAGCTTGCGCTGTTACCTGCCTGCCCCACCTGCAGCTCTGCAAAGCTGAAGCTGACCTGCCTTGGGCTTGGAGTCCTGCCCTGGGCATGCACTGAGAAACCAGGGCCAGCGGCTGGCCTGTTTCCTCATTTTCTCTCCTTGGGGGACTCAGCTGTGCCCCTGCCCCAGACTTGACTGCATTTCTCACTCTCCTTGTCACTGCCACCCCTTTTGTCTTTCTGGCCATCTCAGCCCTGGGCCTCCTACCCTGCTCAGTCCTCCTAGGGACCACAGCCCAGGGTCAGAGAGAAGAACTGTTCAAGCGCATCCCAGCAGCGGCCTCCAAGCCCAAGTTCAGAAAGCCTTGCCAGGCATGCCCTGGAAAGAAAACCAGGGCAGGAGGTATGAGTTTCCCTAAAACCATATTTAGATTCCCCAGTGGAGAGACAAGTGAGAGGGTGGAAGACAGGACCATGAACTACTTCAGATCCACTCTGAACCCGAGGGGCAGAGGTTCCTACTGAGAAGAAGAAAAAAAAAAATCCTCCCTGGAAAACAATGGAAAAAGAAAAAATTCTTCTACCCACAAATAAATTTCCTAGGGATGTTCTTGGTCATGGAGATTAAGTATATTATTATTTGTGACAATAATACACTTCATAGAGCACTCTAAAATATTTTCGCTGATTTCATTCTGCTCATCAGCATGACCTCATTTGTCTGGAGTGATGAGACCGGCAGAGAGGAGCTCCATGTTCTAAAGGAGAGAACTGGGAACAAGAACAGCTAAGTGACTTGCTCAAGTCAACACCAGAATTCGAGTTCCCTCTCTGCCTCAGATTAGTTATGCAATTTCCTTGTAGCAATATGGGGATCCCCCCTGGAAGGTTGTGACTTTCACTTGCTAGGTTGAAATCTCCTGGTAGGAGACACAGAGCTTTACCAGACAGGGGGTTCAGGGTCTCCTGCTTCTTTTAAGTGTCAAGTCTTTCCTGGGCCTCCACCCCTGCCCCATGTCATCTTTAGAGACTGGTAACCCCTCAAAGTGGCTCTAAAGGTAAAGAACCCACCTGTCGATGCCGGAGACATAAGAGACTCGGGTTGGATCCCTGGCTTGGGAAGATCCTCTGATGAAGGTTATAGCAGCCCACCCCAGTATTCTTGCCTGGAGAATCCTGTGGACAGAGGAGCCTGGCGGGCTGCCATCCATAGGGTAGCAAACAGTCAAACACGACTGACGTGACAGGGCACAAGCACACAGCCCCTCAGGATGAAGGACTGACCACAGCTATTGTTCATTCCTGCATTCCCACCGTGTCACAGGGTCTATCCATGAGGTCACACAAATCATGCCACTTAATTCTTCCAGTAACTCTGGGTAACTCTCATGGGATCAGAGATGTCAATCTTCCCTGGGTCACACAGCTAGTAAGAGGCCAGAGCCGAGATTTAAGCCCAGAACCTCATGGACTCTGAATACGTGCCTTTACCTGTGAAAGATGTACTGCAGAAGACAGATGTGAAAGTGGAGGCCCAAAGGGAGACGTGTGCCGGAAGGAGACCTGGGTGTCCTGGCTTCCAGGCCCAGAGTGTGCCCTTGACTCATCCAGGTCACTGGCCGCTTCTTCCTTCAGCGTCATAACTTTATCTGCCACTGCCTGCCGTGTCAGATGACCTATGATCATCACCCATTTTCAGTTTATAAAGAAACCTCTTGCATTAAAAACAAATCCCCAGGAGGAGCCAGGATGCGGAGAGGGAAGACATGGAGTCCACATATCCCCATGCTAAAACACTCACCAGGTGCTAGTGGGGGACCGCAGCAGACAGGCTGGGGGGAGGAGCCCGGGGAGCCTCCAGATACCCGGGAGGGGAGGCTGGGGGAAGGGACCTGTGCAGACCCCCGGTCTGGGGGAGTGGGAGCACTTTGGGGACCCAGAGCAGCAGGTTGCTCAGTGGGGTGGGAGGAACTCTTGGAGGTTGGAGGATCCATTAGAGGATCAGAGGATCCATCAGAGAAAGCCTCTGAGGCTCCACTTACACTTGGCCCCAGGAAGTCTGCTGGGGCCCCCGCTGCCCTCTGGGGCTCTCTCTACCCTCCTGGCTGAGCCCTCTGCCCTCCAAGGCGCCCTCCACTCTTCAGGGACCCCTCCCCCACCACGGGCCCTGCGAGCGTGAGAGGGAGGGGGTAGGAAAAAACGCCAGGCCGGCAAGGGAGCATCCTTTGGGGTGTGAGGGTGTGCCTGGTGTTCCCCCGCCCGCTAGGCCCTGAGGAGCTCCCCGAGGCCCTGGGCCAAGCCCTCTGCCCGTTAGGACCTCCTCCGCTTTCAGGGCCCCCTCGTCCTCGGCGCCCACTCAGCCTGGGAGGGGGAGCTCCTGAGGCGGTGGAAAAAGGCGGGCTGGTTGTGGGAGGGTCCTGTGGGGTTCCGGGAGCAGGGACAGGCCTGGTGTTCACTGGCCCACTTGGCCCTGGGGAGTCTCCTGAGGCCCCAGGCCAAGCCTCCTGCCCCTCGGGACCCCCTCTGCCCCCAGGGCCTCCTCAACCCTTCAGGCCAAGCCCTCCGCCATCTGGAGGCCCCCTCCACACTCTGGGGTCTCCTTCCACTCTCTGCTTTGCTCCTCTCTCCAGAATCCTGTTCTTTGGGGCCACCTTCACTCCTCCCAGGGGCCCTTCTGCCCGCTGGACTGGACCCTCCAACCTCCAGGACGCTCCTCTGCCCTCCAGTTTCCTCCTCTTTCCAGGGGCCACCTCTGCCCTCTAGGGGAAGCCCTCCACCCTTCAGGGACCCATCTCTGCCCTCTGGGACCCCCTCTGTCCTCCAGGGCCCCCTCCCAGGGCACCCTCTGCCCAGTTGTGTCCTGTGGGTGAGGATGGGGGTGAGACCGAGCAGGGCTGACAGGGGAGGGTCACTCTGGGTGTGGAGGAGCAGGGAAACTTTCTGGTCCCAGGGAGCCTCCTGGGGACCCTGGCATGATCCTTTGCACCCTGAAGCAAGAGACACTGCAGAGGCACCCTTGGTTGGGTGGAGCCTGGGCCACTCCCTACCCCCACCTAAGGCCTTTTCTGGAGACATGTGTCTTGAATCAATACCCCACCCCTGCCTAAATCGAAACCTTCCCTATACACAGACACCACCTAAACCCTGTCCTTCACAGTCAATGTTTTTTTCTGCCTTTTTTGATGTTGGTTGTTTTGGGCTTTTGGAGGGGGTGGGAGGGTGTAATTTGTTTTGTTTTGTTTACTGTTTGCCAGTGAAGTTTGGTTTTGCCCTCCAGTGGTTGTTTCATACCTATTGTTTTTTCTACCATTTCTGTTAGTTTTCTAAATTCATTTTATTTTTTACTTTTGTTATTATTCTGCTCCCTCTTGCTTTTATTTTTTTATTTCTGCTGCTGCTGCTGCTGCTGCTAAGTCGCTTCAGTCGTGTCCAACTCTGTGCGACCCCATAGACGGCAGCCCACCAGGCTCCCCCGTCCCTGGGATTCTCCAGGCAAGAACACTGGAGTGGGTTGCCATTTCCTTCTCCAGTGCATGAAAGTGAAAAGTGAAAGTGAAGTCGCTCAGTCATGTCCAACTCTTAGTGACCTCATGGACTGCAGCCTACCAGGCTCCTCCGTCCATGGGATTTTCCAGGCAAGAGTACTGGAGTGGGGTGCCACTGCCTTCTCCCTTTTTTTTTTTTAATTTCTACCTATCTACATAAATATACATTTTTTTCTTCTCTCTCTTTGCATTTGGAGTCCATTTTTATTCTCCAGCAGTTGTGTCAAATATACTCTTATTTTTTCTAATATATCTGTTACTATTCTAAATTTATTATCTTTTTTATTCTTTGTTATTATTCTGTATTTTTTTTCTTTTCTCTCCTTTTTTCCTTAAAAAATTTTTTTTTCTGTCACCTCATAGCTTGAATCCCAGTTCACAGACCAGAGATCAGGCCTGAGTCCCTGTGGCCAGATCACTGGGTCCAAAATGCTGAAATAACAAAAAACATCAGGCCCCAGGGAATATTAATCAGAGTGAAGTATCACAGATGTCCACATCTCAACGCCAAGACTCAGCTCTACCCAACTGCCTGCACACTCCACGGCTGGAAACCTCAGGCCAAACAACTAGTAAGACAGGAACACAGTCTCAACCATCCAAAAATAAAAAATGAAACAACAGAAAAATATGTTACAGATTAAGGAGCAAATAAAAAGCTACAAGACTAAATAAATGAAGAGTAAAAGGCAACCCATCTGGAAAAAAAATTTAGAGTAATGATAGTAAAGTTTCAAAATATTGAAAATAGAGCAATTTCAGACCTTAGAACATATACACACTGAGCATCAGGGGATGGAAAAAGATATTCCATCAAACAGGAATCAAAAGAAAGTGGGAATAGCAATCCTCATATCAGATAAAATAGACTTTAAGATAAAAACTGTTACAAGGGATAAAAAAAGACACTACTTAATGATCAGGGCTCAATCCAAGAAGAAGATATAACAATTCTAAACATTTATGCACCCAACGTGCTTGTGTGCATGCTAGTTGCTTCATTCTTGTCTGACTCTGTGACCCTGTGGACTTCAGCCCTCCAGGTTCCTCTATCTGTGGGATTCTCCAGCCAAGAATACTGGAGTGGGTTGCCGTGCCCTCCTTCAGGATATCTGCCTAACCCAGGAATCAAACCTGCATCTCTCATGCCTCCTACATTGGCAGCAGGGTTCTTTACCACTAGTGCTACCTAAGAAGCCGACCTCAGTGCATAAGGCAAATGCTAACAACCATAGAAGGGAAATTCACAGCCACACAACAGTAGTAGGGACTTTAACATCCCATTTACACCAATGGACAGATCATCCACACAGAAAATTAATAAGGAAACACAAGCCTTAAATCACATATCAGACCAGGTGGACCTAATTGATATCTTCAGGACATTCCACCTCAAAACAGCAGAATAAACTTTCTCAACTCCATATGGAACAGTCTCCAGGATAGATCACATCTTGGGTCACAAATCAAGCCTCAGTAAATTTAAGAAAATTGAAATCATATCTTTCCTGACCACAATGCTCTGAGACTAGACATGAACTACAGGGAAAAAAATGTAAAAAGCACAAACACAGAGACTAAACAATAAGCCTCTAAATAAACAAGATGTCACTGAAGACATCAAAATGAAAATTAAAAAATACCTAGAAACAAATGACAACAAAAACACAATGACCCAAAACCTATGGGATGCTACAAAAGCAGTTCTAAGATGGAAGTTTATAGCAATACAAGCCTACTGCAAGAAACAAGGAAAACATTATATAAAAAAACTAACCTTACACCTAAAGCAAATTGAAAAAAAAATAATAAAAAATCCTCAAATTTAGTAGAAGGAAAGAAATCATCAAGGTCAGAATGAAAAAGAAATGAAGGAAACAATAGCAAAGACCAATAAAATGAAAAGCTGAATATTTGAGAAAATAAACAAAATTAACAAACCACTAGCCAGACTCATCAAGAAAAAAAAAAGGAGAAGACTCAAATTAATAAAATTAGAAATGAAAAAGGAGAAGTTACAAGAGACAACACAGAGATACAAAGGCTCACAGGAGACTACCACGAGGAACTAGAGCCAATAAAATGGAACCTGGAATAATGGACAAGTTCTTAGAAAAGTACAACCTTCCAAAACTGAACCAGGAAGAAACAGAAATCGTGACCAATCATAACCACCCAAATCAAAAACGCAATCAAATATTTTCCAACAAACAAAAGCCCAGGGCCAGATAACTTCCCAGGTGAATTCTGTCAAAGGTTTAGCAATGAACTAACACCTATCCTTCTCAAACTCTTTCAGAAATTGCAGCAGTAGGACTACTCCCAAACTCATTCTACAAAGCCACCATCACCCTGAGACCCAAACCAAACAAAGATGCCACAAAAAATAAAATTATGGGCCAGTATCACTGATGAACATAGATGTAAAAATTCTGAACAAAATACTAGCAAACAGAACTCAAAAACACATTAAAAGGATCATACACCACGATCAAGTGGGGTTTATCCCAGGGATGCAAGGATTCTTCAATATATGCAAATCAATCAATGTGATACACCATATAAACAAATTGAAAGATAAAAACAATATGATAATCTCAATAGCTGCAGAAAAAGCTTTTGACAAAATTCAACACTGAATTACGATAGGAACTCTCCAGAAAATGGACATAGAAGGAACCTATCTCAACATAATAAAGGCCATATATGACAAACCCACAGCAAACATTATTCTCAGTGATGAAAACCTGAAAGCATTTCCTCTCAGACCAGGATCGAGACGAGGGTGATCTCTTTCACCACTATTATTCAATGCAGTTTTGGAAGTCCTAGCCACAGCAGTCAGAGAAGAAAAAGAAAGGAATTCAGACTGGAAAAGAGGTGTCTCTCACTGTTTGATACAATACATAAAAAACCCTAAGATACCACCAGAAAATTATCAGAGCTAATCAATGAATTTAGTAAAGCTTCAGGACATAAAATTAATACACCGAAATCCCTGGCATTCCTATACACTAACAATGAAAAATAAGACAGAGAAATTAGGGAAACAGTCCCATTCACCATTGCAATAAAAAGAATAAAATACCTAGGAATCAACCTCCCTAAGGAGAAAAAGGACCTGTGTACAGAAAACTGTCAGACACAAACGAGAGAAAGAAAGCTGGCACAGATGGAGAGATATGTCATGTTTTTTGACTGGAAGAATCAATATTATGAAAATGACCATACTACCCAAAACAATCTACAGATTCAGTGCAATCCCTATCAAATTACTAGTGGCATTTTTCACAGAACTAGAACAAAAAATTTCACAATTTGTATGGAAACAAAAAAGATCCCAAGTAGCCAAGGCAATCTTGAGGAAGAAAAACGGAACTGGAGGAATCAACCTTCCTGACTTCAGACTCTCCTACAAAGCTACAGTAATCAAGACAGTATAACAGTGGCACAAAAATAGAAATATAGATCGATGGAACAAGATAGAAAGATAGAAAACCCAGAGATAAACCCACGCACTTACAGGGACCTTATCTTTGACAAAGGACGCAAGAATATACAATGGAGAAAAGACAGACGCTTCAATAAGTGGTGTGGGGAAAACTGGACAGCTACGTGTAAAAGAATCAACTAACACCACACACAAAAATAAGCTCAAAATAAATTAAAGATCTAAATGTAAGGCCAGAAATTATAAAACTCTTAGAGGAAAACAGAAGCAAAACACTCTTTGACATAAACCACAGTGATATCCTCTTTGATCCACCTCCTAGAGTAATGGAAATAAAAACAAAATCAACAAGTGAGACTTAATCAAACTTAAAGGTTTTTGCTCAGCAAAGGAAACTATAAACAAGATGAAAAGACAACCCTCAGAACGGGAAAAAATAATTGGAAATGAAGCAACTGACAAAGGATTAATGTCCAAAATATACGAGCAGGTCATTCAGCTCAGTACCAGAAAAACAACAAACTCAATCAAAAAGTGGGAGGAAGATCTAAACAGACATTTCTCCAAAAAAGACATACAGATGGCCAACAAACACATGAAAAGACGCTCAACATCACTCCTTATTAGAGAAATGCAAATCAAAACTACAATCAGGTGTCACCGCTCACCAGTCAGAATGGCCATCATCAAAAGCCTACAAACAGTAAATGCTGGAGAGGGTGTGGAGAAAAGAGAACCCACTGCATGGGGGTGAGAATGTAAATTGATACGGCTACTCTGGAGGCGTATGGAGATTCCATAAAAAACTAGGAATAAAGCTACCATATCACCCATCAATCCCACCACCAGGCATACAGCCTGAGAAAGCCACAATTGAAAAAGACAGATGCAACCCACGGTTCATGACAGCACTGTTCACAATAGACAGAATATGGAAGAAACCTAGATTCCATCAACAGATGAGTGGATAAAGAAGGTATGGTACATATACACAAAGGAATATTACTCAGCCATAAAAAGAAACGAATCTGAGTCCGTTCTAGTGAGGTGGATGAACCTAGAGCCTGTTATACATGGTGAAGTAAGTCAGAAAGAGAAAACAAATTTCATATATTAATGTCTATATATGGAATATGGAAAAATGTTATTGATGAACCTATTTGCAGGGCAGGAATAGAGACACAGACATAGAGAACAGACTTTGGACACAGTTGGGGAAGAAGAGGGTGGGACCAACTGAGAAAGGAGCGTTGAAACATATACGTCACCATATGTAAAACAGAGCGCTTACGGAAAGCTGCTGTGTAACACAGGAAGTTCAGCTCAGTACCCTGTGATAGCCTGAGGGCTGGGATGGGTCAAGGGGGGTTGGGAAGGCTTCAAGTGGGAGGGGACATTTGTATACTTATGGCTGATTCACGTGGTTGCATAGCAGAAACCAACACAGTATTGCAAAGCAATTATACTCTGATTAAAAGTAAATTTTTAAAAAAATCCCAAAGTCAAGCAAACAAACAATTCCTCCAATAATTTTTTTGGATAGGTCTTCCTGGTTCCAAATAGGAAAAGGAGTTCATCAAGGCTGTATACTGTCACCCTGTTTATTTAACTTATATGCAGAGTACATCATGAGAAACGCTGGACTGGAGGAAGCACAAGCTGGAATCAAGATTGCCAGGAGAAATATCAATAACCTCAGATGTGCAGATGACACCACCCTTATGGCAGAAAGGGAAGAGGAACTAAAAAGCCTCTTGATGAAGGTGAAAGTGGAGAGTGAAAAAGTTGGCTTAAAGCTCAACATTCAGAAAACGAAGATCATGGCCTCCGGTCCCATCACTTGATGGGAAATAGATGGGGAAACAGTGGAAACAGTGTCAGACTTTATTTTTTTGGGCTCCAAAATCACTACACATGGTGACTGCAGCCATGAAATTAAAAGACGCTTACTCCTTGGAAGGAAAGTTATGACCAACCTAGATAGCATATTGAAAAGCAGAGATATTACTTTGCCAACAAAGGTTCGTCTAGTCAAGGCTATGGTTTTTCCTGTGGTCATGTATGGATGTGAGAGTTGGACTGTGAAGAAGGCTGAGCGCTGAAGAATTGATGCTTTTGAACTGTGGTGCTGGAGAAGACTCTTGAGAGTCCCTTGGACTGCAAGGAGATCCAGCCAGTCCATTCTGAAGGAGATCAGCCCTGGGATTTCTTTGGAAGAAATGATGCTAAAGCTGAAACTCCAGTACTTTGGCCACCTCATGCGAAGAGTTGCCTCATTGGAAAAGACTCTGATGCTGGGAGGGATTGGGGGCAAGAGGAGAAGGGGACGACAGAGGATGAGATGGCTGGATGGCATCACTGACTCGATGGATGTGAGTCTGAGTGAACTCCGGGAGTTGATGATGGACAGGGAGGCCTGGCGTGCTGGAATTCATGGGGTCACAAAGAGTCGGACACGACTGAGCGACTGATCTGATCTGATCTGATCGTTTCGATGTGCAGGGTTTCTCTAACTGCAGTGCACGGGCTTCTCATCATGGTGGCTCCTCCTGCCGTGGAGCATGGTCCCGAGGCACACAGGGTCCGTGGTGCAGACCGCAGCAGGGCGCAGCACCAGTTCAGCAGCCGTGGCTCACAGTGGCGTTAGAGCTCCAGCTCAGCAACTATGCCACACGGGCTTGGTTACGCTGCAGCACATGTAATCTTCCTGCACCCAGGATCAAACTCTTGTCCCCTACGTTACCAGCTGGATTTTTATCCACTGTACCACCAGGGAAGTCTTCCTCAAATAATTAATGAGATCTCTGAGTTATCCTCATATAAGTCTTCTCGTAGATGCCTAATATGTTCAACTCGTGTGGTCTCCCAACCTCATCCCTAATCCTTATGTGTTTGAATAGGCCAAAGAAACACCTGGAGCAGAAGTTGTCCTTAGCACCCAGCTGGAGTTTTGGTTTGGCTCCCAGACCCTCAGAGCTCAGTATGGTACAGAACAGACAACTCTTCTCCTAGCTCCAGCAGTGAGTCCAATAACCTACACCTCAGTGGCCACTCCTGCCCCATCACTGCCTGGAAGGGGCACATTAACTGCTCAGGGTTCCAGTCTCCAGGGGCCTCTGTCCAGAAGGCAAACAGGCCATATCTGCTTGGTGAGACCTGGATGGGGAGTGCAGTGGGGTCAGAATAGCACTGACTGAGCCTTCCATAGACCCTGTCTTGAGAAACCAGTTCTAAAAAAAAAAAAAAAAAAAAAAAAAAAACCCTGATCTGTAGAGATTTCTGCAGTACGAAAACCACTACAGCAGCTAATTGCAAGCTACCAATGGATTTACTCTCCTGAGAAATCCGTATGCAGGTCAAGAAGCAACAGAACTGGACATGGAACAAAGGACTGGTTCCAAACTGGGAAAGGAATATCTCAAGGCTGTATATTGTCACCCTGTTCATTTAACTTATATCCAGAGTACACCATGAGAAATGCTGGGCTGGATGAAGCACAAACTGAAATCAAGACTGCCTGGAGAAATATCAACAAACTCAGATATGCAGATGACACCACCCTTATGGCAGAAAGTGAAGAACTAAAGAACCTCTGGATGAAAGTGAAAAAGGAGAGTGAAAAAGTTGGCTTAAAACATATTCAGAAACTAAGATCATGGCATCCGGTCCCATCACTTCATGGGCAAATAGATGGGGAAACAATGGAAACAGTGACAGACTTTATTTAAAATCACAGCAGATCGTGACTGCAGCCATGAAATTAAAAGGCGCTTGCTCCTTGGAAGAAAAGCTATGACCAACCTAGACAGCATATTAAAAAGCAGAGACATTACTCAGCCAACAAAGGTCCCTCTAGTCAAAGCTATGGTTTTTCCAGTAGTCATATATGGATATGAGAGTTGGACTATAAAGAAAGCTGAGAGCAAAGAATTGATGCTTTTGAACTGCAGTGTTGGAGAAGACTCTTGAGAGTCCCTTGGACTGCAAGGAGATCCAACCAGTCCATCCTAAAGGAAATCAGTCCAGAATATTCATTGGAAGGACTAAAGCTAAAGCTCTAATACTTTGGTCACCTGATGTGAAGAACTGACTCCTCTGAAAAGACCCTGATGCTGGGAAAGATTGAAGGCAGGAGGAGAAGGGGATGACAGAGGATGAGATGGTGGGATGGCATCACCAACTCGATGAACATGAGTTTGAATAAACTCTGGGGGTTGGTGATGGACAGGGAAGGCTGGCATGCTGCAGTCCATGGGGTATCAAAGAGTCAGACACGACTGAGCTATTGAACTGCACTGAATGGATTTAATACTCCTGAACTTTGAACACTTGGCCGTCTTGGTGAGCTGCCACGGGCTGTCTCCAGCACACCACTACCCCTTCTTACGCTGCTCACCCATGGCTCCCAGATGTCCTTGATGCAGGGACAGTTTAATTTTGTCTCAGTCTCTGGCAGGTGTCTGACAAACAACCTAGGAAAACTGGGTCCCAGACCACAGGGGAAAGAAGCAAACAGTATAAAGCCTTGATGTCTAAAAGGGTTTTTTCTTCCAAGGAGTTCAAAGCAGTTGCTGTGTTGGATCTGACATTATCCTCCCAAAAACTCTGGGAAAGTAGAGACACAGCAGGAAGGATTCTGGTATCCCTTCCTGAAAGATGGGACACTGAGGTCCAGAGAGCTTAGCTTGGTCAAGGCCACCAGCATTTTGGATCAGAGGTTAGAGTGGGAAGCCCAATTAGGCCTCCCAGGCTCAACGCCGCAGCCCTCCCCCCACCCTGCCTTCTCATGACCCCACAGCAGGAGGGAGATGGGGAGGAAAAGCATGAGCTCTCCCTGTGGTTTTCCCAGACAGAACCCAGGTCTCTACTTCCCAGCTCTCCCAGTCTCAGACCACACACCTTCCGTGCCTCCAGGGGAGCTGGCCCGACAGGCTTCCCTTGGGGCTGTGCCAGCTCTGTCTCCGCTCATTAGCAGATCTGTTTCCAGGTGGATCCACTGTGGGGTCATTAAAGCAATAAACAAGTTCCCGATTGTTGGTGGGCTGAACCTGGCACCCACTGATCCCTGCATTGTGCAGAGTTCCAGCGGGCCCACACAGCCCCCGAAACAATGGCTCACTTCCTCCCAGGAAGCCGCAGACCCGAGCCAGTCTCCTGGGCTCGCCCACGTGCTCTGGCCAAGTCATTGTCTTCAAGTCGGACGGGTCCAGCCATTCCCATGACCAGGGTAATTGTATGCTCTTGGCCGTCCAAAAGTAGGGGGAAATACGGGGCTGGGGGCAGAGAGCCATAACTCCCTTAAGAATGCTATTGCCCAAATCGCTACAGTCTCTGGCCAGGAGGTCTGTGGTCCCCACTGCCTACCTGAATTCCATGCTTTAGCCTTTCCCTGAAACAGGGGTGTAAAGAAGACTCTAGAAACAAATGCAGGGCAGGAGCCCTAGTCAAGCTTCCCAACCCTCCTGGCACCTTTTTACACGTTTAGCTAGGATTGTTTCCTATGTCCGCAAATGGTTTGTATATATATCTCCCCAGGGGAGGGCAGGGTCCATGAATATTGTGAGCAGCAAGGTTATCCAGTCTTCCAGAGAGTCATTCGCCTGGTGGGGAGGAACAGCTCAGGCTGTTCTTTCGCAAGTGATTCCAACAGATCACCAGTGGTGCCCTAAGACACAATCACTGTCAACCTGGATTGTTTTAAACACTTCTATTTGGGATTTCCTAGGTAGAATGATGTCTCAGGAACAGGAGAGGACCTGGGACAGAGAGAGCTAGGATCTGAAAGGAGGATGAGACTCAGGTGGGGAAGAGACCGAGAAGCCTAGGCCAGGAACTTCATACACAGGCCAGAGAGCCTGGCCCTTACGGTCCACAGGATAAGAAGTGTTGAGGTCTGGAGGCAGAGGTGCCAGAGACTTTGTGTGCAATGTCTTACCCTTGCCAAGACCCGGAAGAGCTGGTGAGGCTGACGTGTTTAGTCAAGGGCCAACTCTGCCTCAGCTGAACATAATTTGCTAAGACTGCTCAGCTTTGGCCTCAAGCCCTTACCTGGGAAGAAACACACCACTTATCCTTAAAGCCAGCTGGTCGGGGGTACAGGAGGTTCTGGACTGTGGAGGTGGATGAGCAAAGGCCTGGCTGGAGGTGACAGGTGGGGAGGACCTGCTGGGAAAGAGATCTTTCCCAAAGAAAGGAGTCACCGTTGTGGGATGGCTTTGGGTAAAGATGTTGGCAATACGCTGAAGGGAATGGGAAGATGGAGACTGAGATCAGCCTCAAACTCCGCTCCTTCAACGTAGGATTTGGCCAACATTTCTTTTTTTCTTTTTAAATTAATTTTATTGAGGTATAATTTACTGAAAGTAAAACATACCATTTTTAAGTGCTTTGACAAATTTTCAAACCTATGCGACCACCGCCACAATTAAGATATAGAACACTTCAGTTGTCCCCAAAAGGTTCCCTCCAACCACTGGCCCCAGGGAACAACTGACTTGTTTTCTGTCACCATAGACTAGCTTTGCAAATTCAAGATTTTCATATAAACAGAACTATGGAGCATGTCTCTTGTGCCTGGCATCTCCCAGTTGTTGCACGAACCTGTACTTTCTCTTTTCATTGCTGAGTAGTATTTCATTGTGTGACTTCACCACGGTTTATTTATTTATGCTTGTTCATGGACATCTGGGTTATTTCCACTTTGGGGCTGTTATAAATAAAATTTCCTTCAACATTAGTATAAAAGTCTTTGTGGGTATATATTTTCATTTCTCTTGGGTATTTATCTAGTAGTGAATTGGGTATATATCCGGTAGGGTCATATGGTGAGTGTATGTTAATTTTATGAGAAACTGTCAAAATCTTTTCCAAAGTCATGATAGCATTTTCTGTGCCCATCAACAATATGAATGTTCCAGTTGCTCTGCATCCTTGCTCACACTGCATTGTTCATCTTTTTTCTCTTAGTCATTCCAATAGGAGTATAATAAAATCTCATTGCATTTTTTATTTTCATTTCCTTGATGACTAATGATGTTGAATATGCCTTATTGGCCATTCATAGATTTTCCTCAGTGAAGTGATTGTTCAAATATTTTGTTCATTTTTTAAAAATTGGGTTGTTTGCCTTATTGAAACATATGAGTTCTTTACATATTCTGAATACAAGACCTTTGTCAGATATATGTATTGTAAATACTTTTTTCAATAGCATTTACTTCCTTTTTTGGCCTGTGACTTCCTTGTTTGTTTTCCAAAAGTGTCCTTGGAAAAGCAGAGGTTTCTAATTTCAGTGGAGTCAAATTTACTTTTTTTTTTTTTATGTTCTTAGAAATCTTTAATAACTCTAAGGTCACAAAGATTTTCTTTTATGTTTTATTTTAGAATTTTTATTATTATCCCTTTTATGTTTAGGTCTAGGATCTATTCTAATTTATTTTGTATGTGGTATCAGGTTGTGGTCAAGGTATATTTTTTTCCAAGAGACTATACAGTTGTTCTGGGCGTCCCTGGTGACTCAGACAGTAAACCATTTGTCCGTGATGCAGGAGACCAGAGTTTGATTCCTGGTTCGGGAAGTTCCCCCAGAGCAGGAAATGGCACCTGGGGAATTCAATGGACAGAGGAGCCTGGTGGGCCACAGTCCATACGTGGGGTTGTAAAGAGTTGGATGTGACTGAGCGACTAACACAGCAACAGAAAGTTGGTCTAGCTTCATTTGTTGAAAAGATACCCTTTCCTCTTTAAATTACTGTGGCCCTTTTGTCAAAATCAATGGAGGAAATATGTGCAGATGTATTTATGAACTATCTATATGTCCGTCTTTACACCAATACCACATCGACTTCATTACTATGGCTTTAGAGTATGTCTTGAAGTCAAGTAATATATCCTACTTTGCTCTTTGTTTCAAGATAGTTTTGAATATTCCAGGTCCTTTGAATTTCCGTGTAAATTTTAAAGTCAGGTTCTCATTTCATTGTTTTGTAAAATTTTTGTTTCCTTGTTTCTGGCTCTGATGGGTCTCTGTTGCTGCACTCAGGCTTCCCCTGGTTGTGGCAAGCAGGGGCTACTCTTCACTGCAGTGCGGGCATCTCATTTGCTGGCTTCTCCTGTGGACTCCAGGGCACCCGGTCTTCAGTAGTTGAGATGCATGGTCTTAGTCGTGCCACAACATGTGGAATCTTCCCAGAGTAGGGATTGAACTTGTGTCCGCCGCATTGGCAGGCGATTCCTAACCCCCGGACCACCAGGGCAGTCCCTCCATGTAAATTTTAGGACAAGCTTGTCAATTTCTGCAAAAATTACTGCATGGTTATCTTAGTCCCTTGGCCTGCTCTAACAGATTACCACAGGCTTAAACAACAGGAATTTATTTCTCAGTCCAAGATCAGCAGACTAGCAGATTCAGCGTCTGGTGAGAGCCTGCTTCCTGGTTCATAGGTGCCATCTTCTCATTGTGTCCTGACATAGCAGAAGGGACAAGGGTTCTCTCTGGGAATTTCTCATAAGGGCACTAAACCCTTTTGTGAAGGCTCTGCCCTCATGACCTAATCACCTCCCAAAGGCCTCACCTCCTAATGCAAACACACTGGGTTTAGGGTTTCAACACATGAATTTGGAGGGGGGGGGGACACATTCAGTCCATAGCAGTGATTTTGATTGGGATTGTGTAGAATCTATAGGTTGATCTGGGGAGCATTAATGTTTTTACAATATTGAGTCTCCCCACATATGACAATTGTGTATCTCTTCATTTAGATCTTTAACTTCTCTCAGCAATGTTTGCAGTTTTCCATGTAAATGTCTTAGACAACTTTCATTAAACTGATCTCTAGGTATTACGTTTTTGTTGATGCTACTGTAAGTGGTATCTTTTCATTTTATATTCCAATAGTTTGTTACAAGTATATAGAAATATGACTTATTTTTATATTCTGATATTGTATTCTGCAACTCTGATCAATTGGCTTATTAGTTCTAACAATTTTTGGTAAATCCGTTAGTTTTCTATACACACATCATTTTAATTGTGAATAAAGTCAGTTTTATTTCTTCTTTTACACTATTTATGCCCTGTACACCTGGACTATCCCACTTGGTCCTGCGTGGTATCCTTTTTTATATTGCTGGGTTCTATTTGCAAAAACTTTGTTAAGGCTTTGTGTCTATGTGCAAGGGATAGTACTCTGCAGTTTTCTTTACTTGTAATATCTTTTATTGTGGCATCAGGGTAATTCTGGACTCATAAAATGACTTGGGAAATGTTTCTTTTCCCTCTGTTTTCTGAAACAATTAATGTAGTATTCGTATTATTTCACCCTTAAGTAACTGATAGAATTTTGTCAGTTTCTTAAAAAATTATGAACTCAAGTCTTTAATAGATAGAGGGCTACTCAGATTTTCTATATCTTCTTGGGCCAGTTTTCCTAATGTGTATTTCAAGTAATTTGTTCATTTTATGTAACTTGCCAAATTTATTCTAAAAAGTTGTTAATAATACTCACTTTTATCCTTTTAATATCTATAGAACTTGAAGTGATGAGCCCTCCCTTTCATCCTGATGTTGATATTTTTGTGTGTCTTCCCTTTTTTTTAAGTGTATGTCTTTCCTCTTTTTTTTTTTAATCAATCTAGCTAGGAGTTTATCAATTATATTGATCTTTTCAAAGAATCAGGCTTTGCTTTCATTGATTTTCTTTATTGTTGGTCTGTTTCTTATTTCACTAATTTCAACTCTTATCTTTATTATTTTCTTTCCAACATTGCTTTTTGAAGGTCATAGAAGGGCATAAGTTCCCACTCCCATCTTCAGTCATAATATGTCTGAATGGAAAGGGATTTTAGTCATACACTTGTCCAGCCCCTTCAATTTTATTGGTGAACAGAAATCTGAGGGGGCAGTAATTTTCCTCAGGCCACTTAGTTTTCTTCCAAGGCCAACTCATTTATTCATTTGCTTATTCATTCCTTCATTAACATATTCTTTTTAAAATTTTTTAAGCCTTTATTGAATTTATTATAATATTGCTTTAGTTTTTGGCTGCAAGGCATGTGGGATCCTAGTTCTTCAACCAGGAATTGAACCTGTGCCTCCTGCACTGGAAGATGCAGTCGTAACCGCTGGACCACCAGGGAAATCCCCATTAATATATTCTTATTCAGGACTTCCTGGTGGTCCAGTGGTTAAGCATCTGCCTCCCACAGCAAAGGACACAGGTTTGATCTCTGGTCCTGGAAGATTCCACATGCTGAGGGGCAACTAAGCCCACACACCACAACTACTGAGCCAGTGTGCCTAGAGCCCGTGCTCTGCAACAACAGACGCCACTGTAATGAGACGCCTCTGCACTGCGCCTAGAGAAAGCCCGCACGCAGCACCAAAGGCCCAGTGCAGCCATAAATACAGAAATAAGTTTAAAAAATGAGCATATCACTCCTTGTAAGTAAAAATCAAATATCTTATTCATGTCAAATATATTTGTTGATCTTGTACTATGAGTCAGAGACTGTTCTGTTCTAAGAACAAAGTTGAATAAGTCCGTCTCTAGGTTCAAAAATCTCCCAGCCTAATGATGGAGATAACAAGTAATCAGACAATTACAAAACAGTCCCAAATGCTGTAACAGAGGTGTTCTCAGGGTGCCATGGATGGCTTATATGAAGATAAGGGTGGAGGTTGGTCAGTAAAGACTTCAGACAAGACACGAAGGCAGGAGGAAAAGGGGATAATTGAAGATGAGATGGTTGGACGGCATCACCAACTCAATGGACATGAGTTTGATCAAGCTCCTGGAGATGGTAATGAACAGGGAAGCCTGGTGTGCTACAGTCCATGGGGTCACAAAGAGGTGGACATGGCTGAGCAACTATATATAACTGAACAAATATATGTAATTGAGTTTATTTTAAGAAAGGTATAAAAGGGGGGTAGAGAAAGAAAAGAGGTGGAGTCAAATGAATAAAGGTTTCCATCCTGGGCCTCCTATCCAAAGGCCTCAGGCACTCTGCCATGGATCTGTCCAATTCTTTCACATCAATAAGTTGTTCTTGTGAGCCATTCCCATGTTGTAGATTCACTGTCAAGTTTCATAGCTCTCTCTCTATCTCTTATAGCAAGGCTTCTCCTAATACCACCATTGATTTATATCCTCAATGAGCCCCTCCATGGTACAGATTCTGTTTAGGGTCCTGTATGCATCTTCCACATTCCCTTCCTGTGCCATCATAGTCCTGGTAATGAACTTCAGATGTTTTGCTATGACCCTTGGAGTTAAGTCTCTAGTCTACAGGACCCCTTAGTGCCCAGCCAACTGGAAGCCCAGACAAGACTAAATGGATTCACCAGGCAAAATAACTCTTCTTTGCTTCAGAAGAAGTTTTGTGAATCTACTAAATATTTGTTTTAAATAAGGCAAATAGAAAGCAATGCAAATCTCAATAAGCAGCCATCAATTAATTAGCTAATTTTCTGTCTAGTCATGACAGGAGGTTTGGGAGAATAAAAATTACGTATTCAATCATGATTGAATCAGATGATTCAATTATGCTTTCCAGAGGATAAATATTCTCTCAGATTCTCGTTTACATTCTGACTTCCTTTTTTGCAGGTGGCTGATCCCCTCCAGAGAAGCTAAATATACGTAGAAGCTGTGGCATTATCTTACTAGTATTGACATCTTATCTATTATCTCCTTACCTATTGCTGCATAAAAAAATCACCCCCGAACTTTGCATCTCAAAATAACGAACAGTGTTACCTCACACAGTTTCTGAATTTTAGGAATCCAGGTGGCTTAGCTGAGTGATTCTGGCTCAGATTCTCTTAGGAGATCTCTTCAGAAGTTATCAGCCGGAGCTGTAGTCTCTGAAGACTTGACTGGGCTGAAGGGTTGGCTTCTAAGTCCCTTCACATGCCTGCTGGCAAGAGGCATGGTTCCTCACCACATGGGCCTTTCCAAAATGCTGCTTGACGTGGCAAGTGACTTCTCCCAGAGTGAATGACCCAAATGCCAATCTGTTATGACATGATCTCCAAATTATATGTTGTCACTTCTTCCTTAATCTGTCCATCAGAAATGAGTCACTAAGTCCAGCTCAGCTCACACTCGGTGGAAAGGGATTACAGTAGGACAAGGGCACGCAGGCCTAGAGATGGGGATCATTAGGAATCCATCTTGGAGACTTACTCCCACAGATACCCTCACAGACTGACTACAATTTTAAGGGTTTGGAAGCTTAGTGACATTGAGGGTGAAATGGCCAATTCACTTTTGTCTTATTTTCCACACAGAACCTAATTCTTAGAAATGAAATTATTTTATAAATCTCCTCTTCATAGATATTATACTATTACATCCTAAAATAAAACATAATAGGAGTTTAGGGCCAAGATGGTGGCATAGAAAGGCCTTGAGCTCACCTCCTGCCACGAGGCACACCAAAATTACCACCATTTTCAGAGAAACTATTGTTGAGAAGAACTGGAAGACTAGCAGAAAACAGTTTCTGCAACTAAAGAGATAAAGAAAAACTATAACATGATGGGTAGGAGAGCAGAGATGTGGTATCATCAAGACCCACACCCCAGGGTCACATACAGGAGGATGATCACAACTGCAGAGGTTCTTCCTGAGGAATGAGTGATCTGAGCCCCACATCAGGCTCCCCAGTCTTGGGGTTTCCTGCACCAGGAGGATGAGCCCCCAGACTGTTTGGCATTGAAAGCGAATGGGACTCATTTTGGGGGATAGCCAGGGGACTGTGGAAAATGAAAACTTCACTCTTAAAAGGCACACACAAAATCTCACCTGCTCTGGGACCCAGGGCAGAAGCAGTGATTGAAAGTAACTGATCAGAACCACCTGCTGATCTTGCAAAGCCTCCTGGAGACGCAGGAGGAAACTGTGTGGGTGTGGGTCTTGATGATACCACATCTCTGCTCTCCTACCCATCATGTTGTAGTTTTTCTTTATCTCTTTAGTTGCAGAAACTGTTTTCTGCTAGTCTTCCAGTTCTTCTCAACAATAGTTTCTCTGAAAATGGTGGTAATTTTGGTGTGCCTCGTGGCAGGAGGTGAGCTCAAGGCCTTTCTATGCCACCATCTTGGCCCTAAACTCCTATTATGTTTTATTTTAGGATGTAATAGTATAATATCTATGAAGAGGAGCTCAACCTGAGGACAAAGACACTGGCAATAGCCATTTGGGGAGTTCATTCCACCATGAGGACACTGGCTCTTATAAAGCGCCACTTTGGAATCCTCCCTCTAGCCTACTAGGGCTGGGACTCAGCCCTGCCCACCACCCTATGGGCCCCAGTACTGGGATGTTTTAGGCCATGCAAATACCTGGGCAGACTCACAGCCCCACCTACCAACAGACCTAATGCCTTAAGACCCCCTGAGCCTGTAGCAGCACTGAGAGGGCCCCAGAGGGCCCAGGGCCCAGCCCCAAATACCAGTTCACTGGCACTAGTTCTGGGATCACTACAGTCCTATAGTCAGAGACCCCAGGACCCAGCCTCACTCTTCAGTGGAAAGCCACCAGCCCTGGGATCCCATGGACCCTGGCTCTCCTCACCAGCAGCAGAAACCAGCCGTAGGACTATGACAGCTCTGCAGCTTCCCAAACCAGGATGTAGCCCACCCATAAGCAGGCCAGCACCAACTCCAGGACCCTCTAGACTCCAGCCCCACTCACCAGCAGGCCAGACACCTTGGACCCTCAGCCAGCTGCCCCAGGGTCCGGCCCCACTCACCGTCACCAGCAGGCCAACACCCCAGACCCTGCAGTCAGCCAGGTCAGCAACTGGCCCTGCCTACCAGCAGATTGACACTAGATCCGGGACCCTCAGCACTCGCAACCTTCCACCGCAGAGCCCAGCTCTATGCGCCCGTGGTCCAGCACCAGCCCCGGGTCCTCAAGGCCTGCAGCTAACAGCCCCGTGACCTGGCCCTGCCAAACATGGCCTGCAGGCTCTGCACTAAAAGGGCCTGGCAACCAACAAGACCAGGGTCCAGCCATGCTTATCAAACGGCCAATAGCAGTCAGCCAGACACCACAGGAAGACCTATGCAGCACGAACACGGGGTACCCGTAGGACATACAGCTCTGGTGACCATAAGGGAAAGAAGCACTGCTGGGACATGTGGATCTTCAAAAGGCCATTCCTCCAAGGCTGAGAAATGTAACCAAGCTACCAGATACACAGAAATAAAAATAGCAAATTAGAGGTGACAGAGGAATATTTTCCAAATGAAAGAACAAGATAAAACCCCAGAAGAACTAAGTGTTGTGGAAATAGCAATCTACTCAATGGAGAGTTCGAGG
The DNA here is from genome assembly GCF_027580195.1 of Bos mutus. Classification (NCBI taxonomy): domain Eukaryota; kingdom Metazoa; phylum Chordata; class Mammalia; order Artiodactyla; family Bovidae; genus Bos; species Bos mutus. The sequence continues at coordinate 1,282,520 of NC_091632.1, forward strand.
TAATGATATCACAAAGATGTTCAAAGAACTTGGGAGAGAATGGATGAAGATGAACAGAGTGAGAAGTTAGAAGTTTTTAACAGAAAATATAAAAAGAACCAAACAGAGATGAAGAATACAACAACTGAAATTAAAAACACAAGAGTTCCCTGGTGGTCCCATGGTTAAGAGTCTGCCTTCTAATGCAAGGGACATAGGTTCCATCCCTGGTCTGGGAACTAAAATCCCACATACCAGAGGGCATCTAAGCCAGCACCTCAGCTACTGAGCTCATCCTGCATGCCACAGCTAAGACCCGATGCAACCAAGTAAGTAAACAAACAAATATTTTTTAAAAATACACTAGAAGGAATCAACAGTAGATTAAATGATACAGAGGAACAGATCAACAAGCTGGAAGACACAGTAGTGGAAATCATTGAAGCTGAAGACAAAAAAGAAAAAAGAATAAAAAGAAATGAGGAGAGTTTAAGACACCTCTGGAACAACATCATGCAAACTAACATTCACATTACAGGGTTCCCAGAAAGAGAAGAGAGAGAGAAAGTCTCAGAGAGCATATTTGAAGACATAATAGCTGAAAACTTTCCTAATTTGGGAAAAGAAACAGATATCCAGGTCCAGGAAGACACACAGTGTCTCAAATAGGATCAGAGGACCACACCAAGACACACCATAATTAAAATGAAAAAAAAAGATAAAAGAGAATATTAAATGTGGCAAGAGAAAAGCAACAAGTTACATACAAGGGTGACTACCAGCTGACTTTTTAGCAGAAATTCTGCAGGCCAGAAGGGAGTGGTCAAGAAACATGAAAATTACAAATGGAACATCTCATTGGTAGAGGCTAATACACAGTAAATGGAGTAAATCAGCCATGTATAAAGCTAGTAGAAAGGTTAAAAGACAAAAGCAGTCAAATCAGCAATAAGTAGTTAAGGGATACACAAAACAAAAAGATATAAAAAATGATGTCAAAAACATTCAATGTGATGAGTGTGGGAGGAGTAAAAATGCAGATTTGTTGAATGCATTTGAATTTAAGAGATTAGCGACTTAACAACACACACACATGCACATATATATAGATTGCTATGTACGGTGTGGGGAATATGTTGCATAACTATACCCTATCTTTATATAGTGACGTATCATAACTAGACTTATTGTGGTGATCATTTTGAAATGTATAGAAATGCTAACTCACTATGTTATGTCACAGAACTAACACCGTACTGAAGGTCAATTAAACTTAAAAAAAGAAAAGCAGGGGCAGAGGATAAACTGGGAGGTTGACATATGTACATTACTGGGCTTCCCAGGTGGCACTAGTGGTAAAGAACACACCTGCCAATCAGGAGACGTGGGAGACATAGGTTTGATCCCTGGGTAGGGAAAATCCCCTGGAGGAGGGCATGGCAACCCACTCCAGTATTCTTGCCTGGAGAATCTCATGGACAGAGGAGCCGGATGGGCTATAGTCCATAGGGTCGCAAAGAGTTGGATACGACTGAAGTGACTTAGCATGCACGCACATATGCACACTGCTGCTGCTGCTGAGTCGCTTCAGTCGTGTCCGGCTCTGTGTGACCCCATAGACGGCAGCCCACCAGGCTCCGCCGTCCCTGGGATCCTCCAGGCAAGAACACTGGAGTGGGTTCCCATTTCCTTCGCCAATACATTAAAGTGAAAAGTGAAAGTGAAGTCGCTCAATCGTGTCCGACTCTTCGCATCCCCATGGATTGCGGCCTACCAGGCTCCTCCATCCATGGGAGTTTCCAGGCAAGAGCACTGGAGTGGGGTGCCATTGCCTTCTCCACGTATGCACACTACTATATATAAAATAGGAAACTAATAAGAACCCACTGTACAGGAACTTCCTCGATGGCTCAGTAGTAAAGGATCTGCCTGCAGTGCAGGGGATCCAGAATCTACATGTTCCATCCCTGGGTCAAAAAGATCCCCTGGAGGAGAAAATGGCAACCCACTCCAGTATTCTTGCCTGAAAAAATCCCATGGACGGAGGTATCATAGCACAGGGAACTTGACCAAATATCCTTTAACAGCCTATATGAGAAAAGAATCTAAAAATACAGTGAATATATGTATATGAGTACTTTGCTGTACATCTGAAACCAAGACAACATTGTAAATCAACTATATTCCAATAAAAAAAAATGTTAAGTAAGCAAATTCATAAGAAAAGAGGTCAGATTTGTGGCTACCAAGGCTTCCCTTGTAGCTTGTTGGTAGAGTCTGCCTGCAATGCAGGAGACCTGGGTTCGATCCCTGGGTCGGGAAGATCCCCTGGAGAAGGAAATGGCAGTCCACTCCAGAGTTCTTGCCTGGAGACTCCCGTGGGCAGAGGAGCCTGGCGGGCTACAGTCTACAGGGGGTCTCAAGAGTCAGATGCAACCAAGCGACTAGGCACACATACACACACAAAGGCAGGGGTGGCTGGAGGGAGAATTGAATGAAAGTAGTCAAAAGGTATGAACTTTCACTTGTAAGATCCATAAATATGACGGATGTAATGTACAGCATGATAAATGCATCCAGCATTGCTGTATGTTACATATGAAATTATTAAGAGTAAATCCTAAAACTTCTCATCACAAGAAAAAATATATATATTTTTTCTGTTTCTTTAATTTTGTACCTAAACGAGATGTTGGATGTTCACTGAACTTTGTGGCAATCATTTCATGACATATGTAAGCCAAATCATCATGCTGTACATCTTAAACTTACAAGGGCTGTAAGTCAATTGTATCTCAAAAATACTGGAAGGCGAAAAAAAAGTAGTAGGAGTTTTTACTGAGAACCCTGTCCAGCTCTGTGTTGGGAGAGCTACCTTAGATACTTATCTATAGAGAACAACCTATCAGGAGGCAACTTCAAGGAATGTTTTGGAAGGATGTAACTATTATCCTTTGTTGGTTTAGAATTATGCAGGATTATGACTCAATTTGTTTATTGTAAGGGCTGAAGATAGACGGGAATGGGCATGAGGGGTATTATGGACTGAATGTTTGTGTCTTCCTCCAATCCAAGGTGAAGCCCTAACTGCTCAGTGTGATGGCATCCTGATAGGAGACCTTTGGAAGGTAATTAGGTCTAGAATGATGAGATCATGAGGGTAGGGCCCCCATGATGGGAATTAGTGTTCTTATAAGAGGAGATGAGGGTGCTCTCTCTTCACCAAGTTCAGATAGAGGAAGAATTCAACAGCTTTCAAGCCAGGGAGAGAGTTTTCATCAGGAATTCAATCATCTGGCACCTAGATCTTGGACTTCCAGTTTCCAAAACTGTGAGAAGTGAATTTCTGTTGTTTAGGCCACCCAGTCTATGGCATCTTGTTACAGTAGCCCAAGCAAACAATTATAAGGGGTTACTGTCATCTGATTGAGTAGAAGCAAGACTAAATTCACAGTGTTAGGATTCTACTGAACTTTCAGTGCTGGGAGAATCTGTAGGCTTTCACAGCAGCCTCTGTCCGCAGAGGGGCTGGGCTGATGGCAGGGAGTTTCAACAGCTGAGGAAGTAACTGAAAATGTGACTAGGGAGCACAAAAGTAAACATTTTAAGGGCCAACTTGGACTTCTATGCCAACAGTAGAAAATCTGGAGAGAAATCACATTGCTGGTAGGAGGGGTGGGATCAGTACAGTCATTGGTGTAGATTCTTCTGATCAAAGATTGTTTTTAACAGAATAGGTTCTTCTGTTTGCATAAATCGTTTTGTCATGAAAAAGATTTTTAAAGTGGGAACAAGCGCTAAGACCTGGCTTACTTTTCCAGATTCAAGAGAAGAAGATGCAGCCAGGAGGCTTGTATAGTCATGAAATGCAGCAGCTCATCCACCTTCATGCACCTGGTGACAAGGAAGGGTTCTCTTTCTTACCTACAGGAGCAACCCAGCAGGGATATATCTAACTCTTCTCTGAAACTGCTCAGAAGAACATCATTCTGGGCTCACCTCAAAAGAAGGGAAAGTCTGGGGGGAGATGTACATACTAAAGAGAACTGATTCAGCTGCTGTAACAAAGCCAATGTCACCGTGGCTTACCTGACATATCAGTTTATTAGTGTCTCCTGTAATTGTTCAAACCTACGTTGCATAGAGCTTCCTGGGGGCTCTGTAGTATCAGAGTATCCTTTTTTAATGCCCCAAGTCATGGCCTGAAATACTTAATACAGTTCCTACCACCATATGCACATTCTAGCCAGGAAAAGGGAGAAAGAATGGACAGAATACATCCTTTCTTGTTAAAAACATGACCAGGGAGTTGCATGTATTATTAACACTTTGTGTAAGTCTTATAGGGCCGAACCAGGAAGTTGTATTATCACTTCTGCTTACGTCCTATAGGGTAGAACCTAGGCACGTGGCCGTGTTTAGCTGCAAGAGAGGCTAGGAAATGCAGTTGTTTGATTGGTGGTCAGTTTTTCAGCTAAAACTTGTATTACTCTTGAAGAGAAAAACAGATGTTGTGGGACAACTAGCAGTCCCTGTCACAAAAACCTTCTGTAATCCTGCATGGAAGGAGGGCAAATCAGATTAGTCATAGATAAAGATCCTTTTATTAGATTATAAACTTATGACAACAAGGAGCCTAGCTCTTTTTGCTCTTCACTTTGTCATCATTGCCTAGCACAGTTCATGCACACAGTAGGTTCTCAATATTTATCAAATACATGAATGCATGAGAGGCAGCTAGGAGGTAAGTATTCAGAAGACCTTCCACTGTGCCTCCTCCCAAGGACTGTTGTTGCAAGGATCCAGAATATTTGATTTCTTATCAAATTTAAACATGAGAAAGTATGCTGGAATTCCTTCACAAAGCAAAATTTCCTACCCAGCATAGCCATCTTTATAAATAATGTGGTTTTTTATAACTCTGGTCTAACATCTAGCGATGTCAAGTGTTGGCTGACACGGTGCACATGGAGCAGGCTGACGGCATGATAGGAGAACATTAGGCTCTTCCAGCAGTTTTAATGTGCTGTTACTACAAGCAAACTTGATGTGTTCCTGGGAGGATTTTATCCCAAGTTCTTCTATATTACACAGATTAATTCTTGTAGATGGGAGGGGCCAGCCTTGGAGCAAATGGGACATCTTCTGGGAGTTGCTGGGAGGGATCAGCTCAAGGAGGTAGAGCCTCCAGCCTCAGCTTGGGGGCTGGGTCAGCCTCCCAGCTCTCCCCTGGGGCCTTATGTTTTCAGATCCAGCATTTAATAAGCTGAGAGAATCAAAAACAGTAAAATATGGAAGATAATACAACAGTCAATAGAAAGATAAAGTAAACTAAGAAGAAATAAAAAGATAGTAAGAGTCGTTTAAAAAAAAAAAGCAGCAGGCAGGCAAAATGACAATATGAACTAAAAAAAAAAAAAAAAAAAGAGCTAAAAAGAAATTAAAAGATGGAACAAAGCCACGATAAGTCAAAGGGTTAGAAATAACAGATGGAAAATAAAAATATAATAACAAAAAATCTAGAAGATAAGATGAGATAAAAGACATAGTATAAAACAGCTAGAATAAAGAAAAAACGGGATTAAAAAATGACTGAGATAAGTAAAATCATTAAACTCACCAAAATAAAAGACTAAAGGGATTAAAACAATAAAACGTGTTAAACCAATACCAAAAGAAATAAAAAATTTAAAAGACTAGGCTCTGAGGGAAGAGAGTAATAGATCAATTTTGTTTCAAGTTAAAATAAGGCTGTACTGCAAGGGCAAAACCCTTCCCCTCGTGCAGACTCATTCTTCTGAGTCCAGGCATCTCAAGGCTGTGCAGACCTCCCAACACAGTAATTAGCATTCATAGCACTACATAGCATCTGGAGTAATTTGCTAGAGCTGCCTAACAAAGTGCCACAAACTAGGTGGCTTAAGCAGCAGAGCCCAGAGGTCCACGATCACAGTGTTGGCAGGGTGGGCTCCTCGTGAGGGCGCAAAGGGAGAATCCGCCTCGGCCCGCTCTCCCTGGCTGGGGACGCCTGTCTTCTCCCGGCGTCTTTCCTCCATGTGCGTCTGCAGGCAAATGTTCCCTTCTGATCAAGACTACAGTTCTGTTGGATTCGAGCTCACCCTAATTACTTCATTTTAATTTAATTGCCTCTGTAAAGACCATGTCTCCAAATATAGTCACATTCTGAAGTATTAGGGGTTAGGATATATGAATTTGGGGGAAGGGCCCAAAACAGCATCCCTACAAGTTGTTCCTGGGAGGATACCCTCTAGGCAGAGAGATACAAGCAGAGAGCAGATTCTTCAACCTTTTGCCTAGTTTGGGGCCCTTGATGGAGCTAATTTTTTTTTTTTTTTTTTGGATTTCTGATTAATATTCTTCATTTCTCTTGGATCCACAGGGCAGCAAAGCTGAGTCCCAGAAGGATAAGCCTCTGCAGTCTGACCCATTTTCTCTCATGACTTTAGGGCAGCTGGGAGCAAGAAACGACCTGGCAGCGACTGTCTGGTGGCCAACAGAGAGGCCCACCCACGAGGCTGGGCTGGTGCGCCTGGCTTCTCCTGCCAAGACACTTCTGCTCTGGCTACAAACACCTTGTGAGATCGACGGTGCCTTCTAATTCCCTGCAAACCCACAGCATGATCGCCAGCCAGGTTTTGGCGCTTGTAAGTCATTTTCTTCTGCCTTTTCCAAGCAGGAAAGCCAGGGAGAGCTGGGCACTGGAGCACCTCACTCTTAGGAATGAGTGTTCTGTTCTTGGTTACTCTCTGAGGTGGAGCTCAGGACTGCGTGCAGCGAGAAAAGACTAAAACATCCTCCTCCTGGAGAGGAGGAAGCCCTGACCCACAGATCACCTAATGCAATTTCCTTGTTAATAGTTGAGGAAATAGAAATTCAGGAAGGAAAGACTTGCTCCCAAGTGCTCTCTCCGTCTCCCACACGCAGGCACACACAGGCACTGAGCAGGCCGGCGCCCAGGCCCCAGGCAGCCTTCTGACAGGGACAGCTTCCTGGGCCTTCGGCTTGTGTGGCTGTGCAGGGCCTTGTGCTCAGAAGGGCCCTGGGCTTGATTGAACGCTCTGCTGTCACCATCTTGAATTCTTAATCATTTGAAACAAAGGCACCACGTGTCATTTTGCAGTGGGCCCTGCAAGTTGTGGCAGCGGGTCCTGCCCCTCACCCCCACTTCCCACTGCGTTCTGATGAAGAAGGAAGCACAGGCCATCCAAGCTCTTCTTGGCCACGAGCTGGGGCAGAGACTTTGGTTACTGTTCTTAGCACAAGATAAGCCCTTCAGAGAAGGCGGAGGAAGGGAGGATGCCTTTGCTTCAGGCCCAAGGCTGTGGCTCTGGCCTCGGCTCCTCAGCGAGTCCTCAGCTGGGGCATGAGCCTCAGTCACTCCCATCAGATCTCTGGCCTGCCAAGATGGCCCGTCCCAGCCCTGTTCCTTTCCAAAGCCCCTCAGTCTCCCTGGCAGAAACCCAAGGGGGCGGGAGAGGGGAGGGATGAAAGGAAAGTGAAAGTCTCAGCCTCTCTGGATGGCCCTTCTCCTCCTCCCCCCTCCCCCTGCCCCCCTGCCGTTGCCATGGAGACCAGAACAAAGCCTCTCTTTCCCCTCTTTTCTGGATTGTTAATTGTCTTTACTCCATGGTGCCTTTGTTAATTGTTGCCAGTCCCTCCCAGGATGAGGATCTAGGTCTCCTCAAGACAGGAAAGAGCGGAAAAAAGTTAGGTGGTGGGGGTGGGGCAGGGCAAGCCAGGTGGTGGGGGTGGGGATGCAGGGAGGAGGCTGCCGCGGGCTTTTCTGAATCATCCCGGCTTCTAGGAAACAAACACCCTCTTCACCTCTGTCCCTCAATCAAGTGCCTTTTGAGGTGGGACCCAGTGACCCCCCTCTATGGGAAGGGATAAGAAAGAACAGAAAGAGAAAAGGAAAAAAGCGGCCGTTGTGCATATGCCCCGCGTGTGCGTGTGCGTGTGTCTGTGTGTCTGGCAGGTGCCCTCTCAGAGGGAGGTGGCTGTCTTGGCAGTGCACCCATTCCAGTCGTCCAGTGAGACGTGCGACTTGGTTTTATCCCCAACTTTTAGCATGACTAGTGATTAGACTTACAGAGAGAATGCGTGCTAGCTCGGGAGGTGAGAATGACTACGCCAGCTCTCTCCCCCCTGCGTGAGTCCCCATAGTAGCTACACTACTATGACGAATGGAGCAAAGAAGTTTTAGAAGCACACACGAGTGTAAGTGTGCGTGTGTTTGTGTATAAAAAGGACCCAAGTCAGCATTAGCACACTCAAGAGCACATGCACTGAGTGGGCTCCCTGTCTTTGCATGCATATGCTCGTGTGCCAAGTGACAGTGGCGGGTTGAGAGCGATATGGGTCTATCCTTACACGGGAGAAAGTCCTCCTGTTGGGTGACAGGAGGTTGACTTTCACATAAGAAGCAGAGTTGTTTCTACTTCTGGGGTCTAAGCTAGAATCTAGGCTGTTAAATAACACTCAAGTGTTAGTTTATATGGTTTGGAGTCTAAGGACCCCATGAGAAGTGGAGCAGGGTGGTTACAGAAGAAAAAGCATGGATTTGAGGGCCAGAAACCTGGATTCAAATGTCACCTCTTGCCCCTTCACTATGTGGTCTCGGAAACTTCCCTTCCCATCTCTGAGTATCATTTTCCTCATCTGTAAAATGCAACTGTTCCCATCTTCACAGAGCTGTTGAGAGATTAAAGGAGATTATGCGTATAAGGTACCAGAGTTGGGCTAGATACCTCTCCTTTCTTTGCACAAAGAGAGGAGCTGGAGGAGATGGTTCTAGAAGGCTGATTCCTTCCAGACCTTATATTCTCAGATTCTGATAGGCAAATGAAACATTCTATGAATCCATTTGTTATCTTCTTGATTAGCTTCCATAGTAATTAAGCCTGAGGATGACTCTCTGGAAGAACTCAGAACTAAGTAGAGGCCCACCAGCGTCAGCCCGAAGGGAGTGCCTCTATGAAAGCTGAGGCCCACCCACGCACCACCGGGGCACTCCTGACTTACTCCTGACTCCAGTGTCTGACTATAGGGATCGAGACAAGCACTTCCTTGGTCAGCGGGAGGAAGAGCTGGTGCCCAAACTAGCTCTGCTAGCCTGGGCCTACCTGACCTGGCCCAAGACACAAGCTCCCTCCTCAAGGCTTCACAGAGAAAGTGGCACTGGGGAGGTCGCGGTGGTCTGCCGGAAGCAGGAGGGGCTTCAGGCAAAGCAGTGAGCCAGGGCTTTTCGTGCTCTCAGCTCACTTCCTCTCCTGGAGCTTCTCTCCAGGCCCTGCTCCTACAACAGTGAGGAGAGTAATTCACACCAATCTGTGAATCTAATCCCTTTATGACTTCTCCATAAATAGGGAATATTTATACTCCTTCAGCAAATATTTTTTAAGCATCTCCTATAGGCTCTGGAAATTAAATGGAAAGTACAGCAGACAAGTTTCTTTTCTCACAGAGCCTACAGTCTAAGGGTAGACAGAAGAACGCAAGAAAACAGAAAACTAATAAAATAAGCATCACTTGTTGTGATATGAAGGAGGCAAATGGGGTCTAAAGGAATAAAGGTGGGAGATGATTGTAGGTGGGGGAGGAGGAAAGATGGAGGAAGGGACATTTGTGTTGAGACCAGAGAATGAAAAGGAGCCACTCTGGGAAGGACACAGTTTGGGGAGGCACTTTCAAGGTAAAGAGATATTTATAGGGTTTGAGGTCTGGTTTAAGACTGATCCTTTAATAAGGAGATCTGACTGGAATTGGGCAAATTTTGCAAGATAACAATTCAGGATTGGAGCACACAGCAAGGGGAGAGTCTTTAAAAATAAACAATTGTTTGATAAGCTAGTGGTTTGCCAGGTTAAACAAACTATTGTCCTGAGAAGGGGGCTGTCTGAGCAGTCTATTGTTCAGATAAATTGATTTTTAGCAAGCTCCTGAAGCAAATAATGAAGTTATTTACTGGTTTGCAGTCTTATCTTCCCAGGCAAGAAATTTCTGGAACAAATATTAAAGTCATGTCATTGTAAGCAGCCTTATTTAAGTTCTGTGGCCTATAAGAATTCTCAGTTTCTCAGTTCTCAGAAGCAGTGAGTTTGTGGTAGTCTAGCTGAGAGACTACCACAGTGGCCTGGGCTAGGGTGGGGACAGTGGAGATAGAGAAGTAGATGGATTGGGATATACTTTTGGAGACAGATCAACAGTACCCAGTAATCAGATTAGATCAGACAGAGGGAATCAAAGATGACTCCTAAGTTGTAGGCTCAAGCCACTGAGTAAGTGCTGGGTACCATTTACTGAGATAGGAAAGATGGTACAGGGTATAAACAGTCTTAGGGGAGTGGTTAAAGGCTCAATTTTGAACATGTTAAGTTTAGTATGTCTGTGAGTTCTTGGGTAGAAATGACAAGCATGTGGTTGAATACATGAATCCAGAGTACATTAGGCAGTCCTAGAGATTTAAATAAAAAATTGGGAGAATCATCAGTGCCTCATTGGTACTTAAAGTCATGGAAACAGTTAAAATTTCATCTAGGGAGAGAAAGTAGAGAGAAAGAAAATCGGGATGCAGGATGCAGGCGAGCCCTTAGACACTCCCACCTGGAGACAACAGTGGCGGGAGAAATGTAAACAGAGGAGGCTGAGAAAGGGCGACCAGCGAGCTCAGAAGAGTGTGGGATCTTGGAGTGAGTGTTTTAAGGAGGGAGTGGTCACATGGGGTTAAATGTGTAAGTCTGGTATTGTCAGGAAATAGTGCAGTAGGCATAGAAAGTCCTAGAATCTTCAAAGTCAGATTACTTCCTCCCATCACTTTCTGGCTATGACCTTGAGCTTCATTTTTTCTTACCTAAATGGGGATAGTGATACCACCCTCACGGAACTGGCATGAGGTACAAACAGATAGCCTACGTGAAAATAGTACCATGCCTAAGACACAGTAGGCAGATACGATGAAGATTCCAATTCAAGTGTCGGTGATTGGGAAGAGTGGACACCAGTGATGTGAGGTATCGTGGGTGGGGGTACTGGAGAGAGGAAAGCCCACTTCCTAAGCTCTCCTTTCTTCCCATCTCATTTGCCAAAACTAAGGATCCCTACAAGGAGGGATCCATAATGAGGTTACCCACTGAAGCTGATCAGCGGCCAGAGAAGACAGCCTGCTACGTGGGAAACCCTGGCACGTTGGCTGGGAGGAGGAAAAGCTTGGTGGCACCTGAGAGGCTTCCATAGTCTCTGAAATGGCTTCACCCGCAGTTGGCTTCATCCAAACGCCAGTCCCTGAAGAATGAATTTTGACTTTTCTCACCTCCTCAGCCCCACCCATTTCTTCCTTTCCACTCTCCTCACCCATACCTAGCTCAGGCCCACATTATTTTTACCTGGTTACCGCCACTGGTCACTGGCCTCCCTGCCTTCAGTTGGACTGATCTCAGTAGAGGCCTGCTTAGAATTCCTCACTGACCTCCTATTTCCTTTCAATCAACCAACTGATCAATGAATATTTATCACAGGGCTGCTCTTTGCCAGGACCGGGCTAAACACAGGAGTCTAACAGTGAGCCCGAGAGACACATTCCTGCCCCTGCGGCACTTACAGGGGAGTCAGACAAATGAACAGTCACCATACTATCTGTGACTGGGGTCAGGGGGCGCTTTCTGAGCCAGATTGGCCACCAAGAGAGGCTCTGGGAAAGTAGATATCTGGGCTGAGACATAAAAGATGAATAAGAGAAGTTAGCCAAGGAAGGTGGTGAGGAATGATGAAATCCAAAACCTCAGAAAGTCTTAGAGCCCGGCTGACCATCAGCTGAGATCCCGGCCACCTGCACTGTGAGTGTTATTTGCAGATCCAAGATGGCCACACCTTTAATCTGCTGTTTTCCAAGATCCAGTTCAGATGGCACCTCCCCCAGGAAGCCTGGTCTGTCCCAGGCCCTAGCACTCTTGGTGGCCCCGTGCTCCACGTGCCTGGCTGAGCACCTTTCCACAGCACTGTAACCATATGCTCACTCCTCTGTCTCCTCCAGAAAGGACAGGGCACTTTCTCATTCATCCTGGTGTCCCTTGCACTCAGTTGGGTCAGGCATAGGCATTTAATAAGTACACTGATTCAAATGAATCCATCCTCCCCTCCCCCACAATATCAAACAGGTCAGGGAAAAAATAAAAGGACTTGAGAGAGTGCAAAATGACAGGGCTGGGGAGTGGTCTGCCACATTAGGAAGCCGTCCAGCTGCAGGTGGGATCATATTCCTAAGGGGGGTTCTGAAACAGGGTTTTGAAGTCCAGATTATCTGTCTGGAGGGGTTGGAAGGCTGGGAGTTGGATCGACAACTTCTTGGGTCTTGCTCTAAGGAGCGAAGATCCCCTGGAATGACCTCATACCTGGGCAGTGAGAGTGAGAGGAATCCACCTCTTTCTTCCATTCTCTCCATCCCTTCACCCACCTCCACCCGCGTGCGCCGCCCAGGAACCCTCGCTCTTCCCTGGGCAGCAGAGGTTTCCAGCTGTTGCTGCCTGGAGGGACCTGGCCGCAGGGAGGAGGAGGGAACTCTCTGTCCCTCCCTCCTCCTCCATCTCCCCACCCTTCCTCCTCCTCCAACCCCAGCCCGCTCTCGGTCTCCCTCCCTCTTTCTCCTCTGAGGCTGTGGAGTCGGCTCGCAGCAGCAAGCAACCGGCAGCGAGCGCCCCGCTCCCAGTCCCGGCTTGGAACTGAACTGTGTTAAGTGCGGGTCTTGGAAGCCCGGCCCGGGAGCGGTGAGCCCGGGTCTGAGCCTGGGGCGCCGCGACCAGCCTCCGAGGCCGTGACTGGGGACCGAGCCGAGGCGAGGATCGCGGAGCGGGAGAGCCGGGCGGGCCGGCGCCGAAGCCCGCGAGTCCAAGCGCAGGACCGCGGAAGGCCGGGAGCCGGCCGCGCGCCGGGGCCAGAGGGCAGAGTGCAGGGAGCGGCCTGGCCCGGCCGAGGGCGCCGCCCGGCCGGAACCGAGCTCTCCGCCCGCAACGGCGGCGCGCGGCAGGGCGCGGACCCGGGGTGGCCGCGAGTCCCGGCCGACTGCCCGGCCGACGGCGGGGGGCGTGCCTCCTCCCAGCGCGGCCGCCCCGGCCCGGCGCTCCCGGCCGCCGCGCCGCGGGGGCATGTGAACTGGAAGCCCGGGCTGCCGGCCTCGAGGACCCGGACGGAGGAGGAGCGGGAGCGCCGAGCCGCGAGCCCGGCGCCCGGCTGAGTCGTAAGTGCGCCCCTCCGTGCCCGGAGCGCGCCGTCGCGTCTCTCTCGCCCGCCCTCCGAAGTTTTGACACTCGCGACCCGACGTTTCTGAGCACACGCTGGGTCTTTTCTCTGCGAGTTTCCATCCTCGGCAAAGTTTTTCACAAAGGAACGGGTCCCCACCTACCTCGCACTGGCGGGCACTGGCGGGCACTGGCGGATACCCGCGGGCAGACTTGGGCTGGTGTGGAGAGGGCTGGAAGCCTGGAAAGGCCGTGGGTGGCTGTGTGTCTGTCTGTGCGCACCACACGAGCCGGGCTTGGGGTGCACCCCGGCTTCTCACTCACTGCTCAGGGGCACTGGGTTTTTCTCACTTGTACGTCCAGTTCGAGGATTTCCTAGCGAGAAGCCGGGGCTACCAGTGAGCGCCCGGCTTGGGGCTCCGGTGCCCACCCCGCAGCGCAGATCTGCCCCTGTCCTGCTTATGTTGGGTGCGGGGGGCCGGCCACGCAGCCTCTCTCACCCGTCCAGGTTTGTTTCCCAGCGGACCAGCTGGGCTCTGCATCCTGTTTGTTTTCTGCTCCGGCTGCTCCAGTTTCACCCCCCTTTCCCCTCCCACCCTAGCCTTCTTACCACCCCCAACCTCCCGCCTCTGCATGTGGAAGGAGAATCTTTTCATCCCCATTTCTCTGCAAAAGCAAATCGTGCCTGGGGGCGGCGGGTGGGAAGGGGGTCTAGACGCTCTGTTCCCAGCGGCTCGCCATTGTTTTCCCACCCCGCGCGTTCTGTACGTAAACACACACACACACACACACGTGTGCGCGCCGGCTGCTTCGAGTCACACACATGCACACACACTCACACACGCACGTGTGCGCGCCGGCTGCTCGAGTCCCCAGACGCGCGGGGATCGCCCGCGGGACTCTCCCATCTGCCCGCCTGGTCTTCGGGCTGGAGGTGCCCCATTACTTAACCGGAGCTGGGGAGGGCAAGACACGTGGGGTTGCCGGAGAGTCCAGGTCGGAGCCGAGAGCGGGCCCAGGGCGGGAAGTGAATTTTGAACTTCAGCCCTAGACCTTTCTGGGAGGACCCCGAGCGCACAAGCCGCGGCTTCCCGCCCTGGAGGGCCGACGGCAGCTGCAAGGACTCCAACGGCGCTCTTGGCAGCCTCCTCCGTGACAGGGGCTAGGAGGAAGCCCAAGAGTTTTCCTGGGAAGTTTGCTTTGACTCTGTGGGAATTTCCGGGCAGGGAGCCTTGGCGCTGGTGAAAGGATCTGGCGAAAGACAGCCAGAGAAGATGCTGGTGCTCTGGGTGGAGTTTCCAGAGACCCTGCTTTCTACTGTGCTCCCTTGGGAAGTGGGGCTGGAGATGCTGGGGTATAATTCCCCACCTATGGACAGCGTGTGCTTGGTCAAGTCCCTTAACGTTTCCAGATTTCCCCCCATGCAAAATGGGCAGAGTTATGCACACATCTTTGAAACTGGGGTCTAATGATCAGGTAAAAGGATACAGGTTTGGAAGGTATGAACTCCAAGAGGGTAGTTGGAGCATTGAAAGCCTAGCTTAGTGATTAAGAGACAGGGCTATAGACTTGGATCCCAGATACTGCTACTGGAGACATGATCTTGAGAAGTTTAACCTGTATCTGTTTGCTCATCTGTAAAATAGGTTTAATATGGACAGTACCTACTTCTTGGGGCTGTCTTAGTGAAGCTCATACAATAGTACCTGGCACATGGTAAGTGCTGAAGAAATGTGACTTATTATTATTGCCATTATTACTCAACTGACTTTGTACATGGAGAAGGCAATGTCACCCCACTCCAGTACTCCTGCCTGGAAAATCCCATGGATGGAGGAGCCTGGTAGGCTGCAGTCCATGGGGTCGCTGAGGGTTGGACATGACCGAGAGACTTCACTTTCACTTTTCACTTTCATGCATTGGAGAAGGAAATGGCAACCCACTCCAGTGTTCTTGCCTGGAGAATCCCAGGGACGAGGGAGCCTGGTGGACTGCCGTCTATGGGGTCACACAGAGTCAGACTGAAGTGACTTAGCGGCGGCAGCAGCGGCAGACTGATTGTGCTCATTTAATCAATTATAATTATTGTCCATTTCTGGGAAGGAAAAAACCTCACACTTCTTCCCACCCTTTTCTGATTTTAGCACCTCCCTACTCCTTGTGTGAGCTTCCCTAGCGGCTGGTTGATATAGAAGTTGCCTGCCAGTGCAGGAGATGCAGGATCAGTCCCTGGAAAGATCCCCTGGAGAAGGAAATGGCAACCCACTCTAGTATTCTTGCCTGGGAAATCCCATGACAGAGGAGCCTGAAGGGCCACAGTCCATGGAGTCACAAAGAGTCAGACACAACATAGTGATTGAACAACAGCACTCCTTGTATCTTGTGAAGTCTTTTTGCTTTTTTCTTTCTTTTTCTCCTTCCTCTCTTCTTCCCCTCCTCCATCCCTTCACAATTTTTCTGAAAGGCATTTTATTCCCTCCTTTTCCTCATTCTTAAAAATCAATCTTGGCTCGAGGCAGTGTTCTCTCAGTGGAAATCAGGCCCCAGGAAGGGAGCATCCCCAAGAGTGCTCTGGCCTGGGCTCCTGGCTCAGGATTGGATGCCCATATCTGTCTCTGGGGCCGGGTGAATTTCTGGAGAGCGGAGCCCAGGTGTCTGAGGCCCCAGGGAAGAGTCAAGTGGGATGGGCTGAGGCTGTTCCTGGGGGAGCTCTGCTCCCAAGGTGCCATCTGTGTTGCCTGCTGCTGGGGCTCACTTGGGAACTTGGAATATCCCAGCTGCCTGGGCAGACTGGATGTAGGATTTGGGATAAATAAGGGGCAAAGATTCCACCTTCAATTTTCCACTTGCAGTTGGAGTGGTTACTAGGAATCTGGGTTTGTCATAAGCTCCTTGTCTGATTCTGGACCCTGCAAATGCACCGCACAAGTAAGGGGGAGCTGGGCAACAGGAAGAGGAAGGCAGCTGCTGCCCACCCACCCTACCTTGGACAATAGGTTCCTCTCTCTTCTTTCTCTGACCCCCTAACCCCCTCCCCAGTCCTGGGAGAAGATGGCCAGGAAGTTGGTCCTTGGAGATCCTGCAAGTGGGCTCTCAATGATGAGAACCAGCATTTTAGTCTCCTCATTCATCCCTTTAAAAGAAATGTGTTGAGTTCCTATTGTATGCCAGGCCTGTGCTAGGCATCAGGGCTTCAGGGTTGAACAAGACAGGTAGTGTGCCTGCCTTCTGAGAGCCTTCTTTCTGGAGGGAGGCAATAAATCTCTTGAAATAAGTAGCCAAAGCAGTATTAGATCCTGTGTGATGTTCAGAAATACAACACGGTGGTGTGATAGACAGTGTATGTGTGGGGACTGTCAGCAGAGGTCCTGGGTGGGGAGGCCAGTAAAAGCTGACCTGGGGAAAGACTCGCTCCGTCCAGGCCTAAAGGATGAGAAGGAGCTCGCTGCACAAAGACCTGAAGGAAGGGGACTCAGGCAGAGGGAGCAGCAACAGAAAGACCCCTGCAGCCAGAACAGGGTTTGCAGCAGCAGTGCAGCTGGAGAGGGAGCCCAGAGAAGCCAGGAGGGCCGGGGCTGGTCACCCGGGGCCCAGAGAAGCCAGGAGGGCCGGGGCTGGTCACCCGAGGCCCAGAGAAGCCAGGAGGGCCGGGGCTGGTCACCCGGGGCCTGGTGCGGAGCCTGCATTTCAGGGCCAGGTCTGAAATGGTCTCATCATTGAAGCCATTGAAGAGTTTTCAGGAGAGGAGTGACATTCTGATTTATGATTTTAAAAGATTATTTGGAACATAAAAAAAGGTTACTTGGTAGTCAGAGTTGCCCCAGGAGAGGGAAATGGTGGCTGAGGGGTGGGATGAAGGAAAGATGGTGTTTTCTCTGTAGACTCTTTTGTCCTTTCTGAGTGTATCAATAGTACCATCTGTATGTGTCCACTATGCCAAAAAAATACTCAAAACCAGAGAGCATAGTTAAAAAAGTATAGCGTAAGCCTGGAAGAGGTATATAATAAAAAAAAAAAATCTAAAACTGTATATTTTAGTACAAATTTTTAAAGATAATGGTATGTACATCACACACATATGTAGAAGACTAGATGACTACCTTAATGTTTGCAGAGGTTAATTCTGGACACCAGACATATGGGTGAATTGTATTTTCTCCTTTATCTTCTGTTAATTTTTCCGGCCTTCTACAATGGTCACAAATTACTTTTACAAGTGGGGGGAAATGTGGAAAAAAGGTATCACTTCGGTTACTAAGTAAAGAGTAGTTTGAAGAGGAGCAGGAACTGAAGAAGAGAGGCTGGCTAGCAGACTGTTTCTGAGTCGAGGTGACTTGGATAAGGCGGCCTGGTGGGGGTCATTCTGGAGGTAGAGCCAGTGAGTCTCATTAGCACACCATTGCCTAACACAATGCTCTGCTCTTGCTTTGAGAGGGCATTCCACCTCCAGCTCAGATTTGGTAATCAGGAATGCTGGGATCCGTAATGCTGACAATTTCCAGTGCTGCCTTGGCTTTGGAAATATCTTGGGTTTCATCTACATCCTTATTCTCATCTTTCCTCCTAGTAGGGAGGGCCCCATCCTGAACATTTGAACATTTTGCTACTGTGATACTTAGCAGCCTCAGGGCAACATGATATATACAGTAAGAAGAATTTAGAGCCAGGAGAGCTGTTGATCACATAACGTCTCTGAACCTCCATTTCCCCATCTATGAAATGGGATGACAGCAATACTTCCCTGTTAAGAGTTTGGGAGGCTCACGTCTGTTTGAGTCTGTAGGTGGTCCATGAATGGTGAGGATCTGGGTTTGCTGTTGTCAGACAAGTATTCGTTTGAGCAAGGCCTGCTCCTCCAGAGCATCTAGGTGTCCCGTCCTTGAGGGTTAACACCTGATTCTGTGCGGGTTTTCTGCTCTCTGGGGCTGCTTTGAGTCTGGCCCTTATTGGGCAGCTCCCTCACTAGGAAGCTGAGGCAACTGGAAAAAGGGGAATTCAAATGTAACTGTGCCCACACGCCCCCTTCCCCAGCCTTACTCAGGGGTGAAGCTGAGTGTTTGAAAAGGGCTCTGTGCTGGGAAGGCCTGGCCAGGCCCACAGTAAATTGTGCTTTGAATGGGAATTATTTTTGTGTTCTGTGTTTGCTTAAGAGGGCTCACTCCTGCCTGAACTCGCTGCGATCCTCACCCTCTGCTAGTCCTCTCTTCCTGGAACTCAGGTATGTGAGCCAGGAAGGCTGTCACGGTGCTTGTCACCACTCAGGGGGCCAGGACACACGGAAGATCGCTTTCACATACCCTGTCATCGGCCCGCCTCCCCACTCCCCAGCAGGAAAGCATGCCCTGGGCTACCCCTGTTTTGACTGCCCTTTCCTTGGCCTGCCTTCCAGCTCCTTGGGATGAGATTTGTTACAGGAGATTTGTTACAAACCAGCTGAGTAGCACCACGTTTACCTCTGCCAGCTTCTCTGATCAGGAGTGACTCTTCCTTCTAAAAATTCAAATACTTCCTCTAAGCAGCAGTGATATGGTAGTTCCCTCCTAAGAGGGGTAGAATGGGGTGGATGGGACATTCGGTTCAGCTCTAGGACCTGTTGCATCCACGGGCCTAGCCAGAGAGCCCTGAGACTGACCCTGCTCAGGCCTCGTGATGGTGAAGGCCCTTGTGGTTCCCCTAGGAACACATCTCTGTCCAGAGTGAAGTGGCCAGAGTATCCCCTGCCTGCTCCCAGGGTCATCAGGGGGTGAATCCAAGGCCTGGGCACAGCCCAGGATATGCCGTGTGGGGCCCAGCATCTCAGGTGCGCACAGGAGGACCAGCTAGAGGAGCAGCAGGGGCTGGGATCTCATCCAAAGGCTGACGATACCAGCCAGGAGTGTTTTTATGGGGAGGGATGTTGGGGCCATAGAGGAGAGGAAGAAGTGAAGACAGTATCTCTAGCTGCCAGGTTTTTTTCTTAAATAGCATCACTGCCTAGGCCCACTTGGTCCCTCTGGGAAGCCTGACACATGCCATCAAATCTTAATTCAGTTCTCTTGACACACGCAGCAGACTCCTGTCCCATCATCAGTGGCCTTAGCATTTAAATGGCCTTGGCATGAAGCCCCATACATGAGCAGCCCAGGCGATCGCGGCCTGGTTGAGGGGGGATGGTTTAGCGTTACTCCCCGTCTTGTCCCTCTGTGTCTTCTGGGGACATGTCAGAGGTAGAGTGTCAGTGCTTTGGCTTGAAGAGAGGGGAACGCAAAGGAGCCACAGATAGGGCACGCCCACTCAGGCTCCCTTCTCTGGTGGCTTGGATCTGTAATCCCTGCCAGACCTGGAGCTCTCTGGGGGCCCCACCCCAGAGGAGGCCAGACTGATCTCCCCGGCCTCACCTCTGCTAGGCCCGCCCCTCGCTTGACTCGGAATGGAATGTGCCGTCTGTGCAACAGGAAGGGGTGGGAGCCAGAGGGCCTGGTCCCGTCCTCTCCCACGGAGGGGCAGGGACCTCAGGGTTCGGTCCTGCTTGCTCTTTGGCAGGGCTGAAGGTGCCCCACTCCAGCCTCAGGGCCTGCGCTGAGTGGGCATGAGGTGGGTGCCCTGGGGATCCAGGTGCAGCCTTTTGAAGGAGCAGCCAGGGTTGGGGGATTTCCTTGTAAGGCCAAGACGAGGGTCAGTGACCAGTCAGAGTTAAAGCGCACAGCGAGCCAAGCGCCAGTAGCTGGGAGTAGCCCACCCCAGACCTCCATCCTTTCTTGACTTCTGTTTTGTTTTTGTTTTTTTTTTACTAATGTTTTAATTGTGGCTTATATTTTCTTATTCCTATATTTCTGTAGTTTCCAAAGGTAGTACAACAATAGGTGTTATAATCAGAACGGAAAGAATTTAAAATATATGTAGAATTGCCAGACGGTGAAACAGAAAAAGTGGTCCGTGTTTCTTCTCTGGAAGACTGGAAATCAAGGCTTGACCAATAGTAGAATATTCTGCTGAAAGAGAATGGTAGGAGAAGCAATAGTTGGAAGTATAAGAGGCCTGTAACACTGGGCTGATACCCTTTCGGGATGACCGCTGAGCAGGCCCCGCCCCGCGCGCCCCACCCCCCCCCTCCCCTCCCCTCCCCGGTGGGCTGTGGGCTCTGGTGGGCTGTCCAGTGGCTGGCCCATAGGCCTCCTACTTCTGGCACCTGGGAGGAGGCAGGAAAGGGAGTGAGCTCTGGCTAAAGCTGTCCTCCTGCTGACTCAAAAGAATCAAGTCCTACCTGGCCACAGAGGCTGGCCCGTGCACCCCGGGTGTGCCGCTCTGACCCAGCCTTGCTTCAGCACCCTCACCCCAGCCCAAGGAAGGAGCCTGAAGTCATTCACCCATTCCTGCGAGGCTCTGGTTCCAGGCCCATCCCTTGAAAGGTAGGGTGGGGTGGGGTGGGGAAGGAAGCACGAATAAAAGGCTAGTGGGGAGGGGCTGGAAGGACGCTTGTTTCCAGGTACAACCAGGCGGTCTGGGGCCAGTGGGGAGTGAGTGGGGAGCCGCTGAAAGCAAAAGGGAGGGGCCCTCCAGCACCTGCCATTTCTCTGACTTGCTTGGCTCCCCTGTCCGTAGCTGGTGGAGAGGGAGGGTATGTGAAAGAGCGTGTAAGCGCGTGTAAGCCCATGTCTGCTAGCCCTGTGGAACCAGCAGTACCTCTCACAGCCCCTGGAAGGCAGTGGGGACATTAGACCGGTGTCAGGGAGGCAAGGGGAGAGAGAGTCCGGCAGGGCCAGTGCTCAGGAGCCAGAGCGAGGCCTCCCCTCCCCCCACCCCAACACTGGGGGCTCAGTTCTAGCCTACCAGGGAGGCGATCACCCACCATTCTCCTCTCTGCAGGGACGCAGTCTCCTCCTGTGTCATTTTTGGAGGGGGGGCGGGGAGTGTAGCCCCACCTCTCCACCAGAAGACTAGGGTTGGGGAGTTCAGTGGGGTCCCCTCGTTTGGGCTGGTGAGGCCAGGAGATCAAGGCTTCTCCCCTTAGTGGGGGTGAAGGGCTCAGCTGTCCCAGGTCCCCAAGCCAAGAAACAGGGCAGAGAACAGAAAAAGGGCATCTTGCTTGGGGTAGAGGTAGGTGGCAGGGGAGATTTTTCTCTTTGGTGTCTGAGGAAGTCAGGGATGAGCCTGACTCTCGCGTCTGGGTGAGCGGGGCTCTTGGAGTTATGCAGCGCACACCCTGCACAGCTATGCATGCTGGCTCTTTTGGAACTGATGCATGTAGAGCATCAGCCACCTGTGGTTTTCACAAGGTAAGCTCCTTTCTCTGCTACCAGATCTCCCTGCCCTGAGATCCATACTCCTCAACTTGAGACTGGCAATTTGGAGATGATATTTAGATATTTGTTTCCTCTCTCTGGGTGTTGATTGACTTGGAGTTTGGGGAACCAGAATTGAGGAAAGTGCTGTACGTGAGCATGGGTGTGTGTGTACCCGGCAGTTTTAGGGGTCTGGAGAGTCTGACTCCGGCCGCCCTCCTGTGGGGTCAGCATCCTGTTCAGACAGTTCACCAAAGGGTGAAGCGAATTTCCCGAGTCCTGAGTCGAGGCTCTCAGATAGGGCAGGGAAGTGGTCAGAGGGAAAGTCCCTGCCCCCCCAACAGTAACCTCTCCCCCAGGTGCCTTCCCTGGCCTTTGGCCCGCTGAGTCTTTCTGTCCCTGCCTTCCCCATTCCCTCTCCCATCATCAGACTCATTCATCCCTTGTCCTTCAAGACCCTGCTCTTTGATCTCTTAGGAGATGACTGGCTAATCAGATTTACCCATCTAAATTCATGTGCTGGTGGCAAGTTAACAGGTAGTTCCTGAAGCTCTTTCAACTGGCCACCAGGCCCTATCAACCCAAGAGGTGACTGTCCAAGTGGGAACCTGGGGTGGAGGTGGGGTTGACCCAAGGGCGCTGCTCCATCATGCATCCGTCCAGCAGGCAGGAGGGCAGTGGCCTCAAAGCTGTGCCCTGCACACGGGCTGAGAGACCAGTGAGGCCCTCACAGTTTTGATGAAGGTAAAGGTTAGGTACTGACTGATGAAGTGAAGGTTGGGAGGTGCCGGGGGAGGGTTGCAGAGTGTCCAAGCATCCAGGAGGGCACCACAGCCAGATCTGGGCAGTCAGGGAAGGCTCCCTGGTGGCTCAGAGGGTAAAGCATCTGCCTGCAATGAGGGAGACCCGGGTTCGATCTCTGGGTCGGGAAGATCCCCTGAAGAAGGAAATGGCAACCCACTCCAGTATTCTTGCCTGGATAATCCCATGGACGGAGGAGCCTGGTGGGCTACAGTCCATGGCGTTGCAAAGAGTTGGACACGACTGAGTGTCTTCACTTTCTTTCTTTCTTTCAAGGGGAGGGTAAAGCGTCTGCCTGCAATAAGGGAGACCCGGGTTCAATCTCTGGGTCGGGAAGATCCCCTGGAGAAGGAAATGGCAACCCACTCCAGTATTCTTGCCTGGATAATCCCATGGACGGAGAAGCCTGGTGGGCTACAGTCCATGGCGTCGCAAAGAGTTGGACATGACCGAGGGTCTTCACTTTCTTTCTTTCTTTCTTTTAAGGGGAAGCATAGTGACCTGGAAGGTGAGGAGACAGCTTGTCGAGAGCAAGTCAGGGAGAAGGTTGTAAGGGCAGGTCTCCCCACATCTCCCAGGGCCCCACTGGGGTCTCCAAGGGCATTTCAGATATCCTGTCCCTCACCAAGGACCTGGAGCATCGTGACTTTGCAGGGGAGGGCAATTAGTGAGCGCTCAAAGACAGGGTAGCTGGGGGCTCCTGGCAGCCTTGTTTGGCTATGGATTGTGTGTGGCAGCATGGGCAGGGTGGGTTTTGGGGTGCACTGATATGCATGAGATGTGCGGGGCTGCCTGTGGTGGGAAACCCAAGTGACCCAGGGACGGGAAGCCCAAATCTCTCCTAGGCAGCCGGGGGGCAAGGAGTTGGGGGAGCTGGACGAGGGATGGGGTATAGGATTGCTCGGGCCAACTGCAAATTAGCAGGCGGACGCTAAATGCCTTTGCTGCTTCTGCCCTCCCGTCCCTCCCGAAAATCAGCAACTGTGTCAACAGCGGGGTGATTGTGCTTGGCCGGCGGCAGGGCCGGGCAGGTGCTGGCAGGGCCGCCCAGCCCCATGCTGGGAGCAGGCCACTCTGGCTGCCAGGGCCGCGGGGTAAACAAGGCTGCACACTGGCCGGCCCTGAGGGAGGGCGGCCGCAGGCGGGCAGGAGGGGGAACAGGTGTCTCAGGAGGCTGCAGACACAAAGGCCGCTTGTCTCCTCCGCCCTGGCCCGGGGAGCAGCCGCTCCCCGCAGGCCCGCCCCAGACCAGTGGCCAGGTCAGCCAGAGGGTGCTGGGCTGAGGGGAGGGCCGCTGCTGACCTCCAGACTCCCCTATCCTGGGGCTTGCTTTTTTAAAATTTTTCGCTTGAGGCAGAGGTAAAACCAGTCCCTATCAGGCGCTACCCTGGGGGCAAGACACGTGACTCTGAATAGATCCACTGTCCGTGAGGCCTCTGTGAGTCTCAGTTTCCCGTTGGAAAGACAGAAAGACCCTTGCAGCGGCTGGGGCACTGCAGGAAGAAGTGGACAGGAGCGAGGCAAAGGCCCTGGAGCTTTTCAGGAGAAGGGCAGCCAAGGTCAGGAGTGGTGGAAGGTGGAGTGACAAGTAGGGCATCCTGGGGGCTTCCCCAGGGCTGCAGGTGGGCTTCGGAGTGGAGGTGGCTGGGAGCAGCAACACCCCGTCCCTCCATATCTTTAATGAACCAAACCTTTACTGGACAATGCCAGGGGCCAGGCACTGCACTAAGGATGGGGGAGGCAAGGAAGAATAGCAGCGCCCTCGCGGACAGGAGCATTCTGGAGCCAGACGGCCTGTGTGGCCTTGGGCAAGTAACAAAAGCTCTCAGAGTCTCAGTTTCCTCATCTGTAACATAGGGTGACAGGAACCACTGCAGACAGGTAAGAGAATAATTGCAGTCCAGTCAAGTACTAGAGGCCAGGGGTGTCCAAGGGTTCTGGAATGCCCTGGAGGAGCAATCGGCTCTTCTAGGATCTTTAGGGAGTGATTCATAAAGGAGGAGCAGCCTCATTTAACTCATTAATTTCTTCCGTTTTGACTGCGCTGGGGCTTCGTTGCTCTGCGCAGGCTTTCTCTAGCTGCAGCGAGCAAGGCTGCTCTTTTTTCTGTGGTGCGCGGGCTTCTTGCTGAGGGTGCTTCTCTTGCTGCAGAGCAGAGCACAGGCGCTGTAGCTCCAGCTTGGTGGCTGCACTGCACCGGCCCAGTGGCCTCGCGGCATGTGGAATCTTCGCAAGCAGGGATCGAACCTGTGTTCCCTGCACTGGCAGGTGGATTCTTAGCCACTGTGCCACCAGGGAAGTCCAAGGAGGGGCAACATTTGAACTGGGCTTGGAGTGAGGTCTGGGTGTTTTCTGCTCAAGAATGTAAGCCTTTCAGGCATGGGCACCCTGTGAACTGCAGCCCTGAGGTGTGAAGGCGCCTGTTCGCACCTGCATTAGGGTCTGTGAGCCTCAACACTGGAGGCCAGGCCAGGCTCCAGAGGGCCCTGGCCGTGGGTGAAGGGGTTTGAGCTCATCCATAGCCTGCTCCAGGGTCCGGTATCTTTCTTTCTCCTCCCACGCCAATACCTTATGAACCACTCAGTGTCACTCTGGAATGCTCTTCAACTTATAGAGAAGCAGGATGGTTCGGTAAAAACACCGTGGAGTCTTAGAGTCAGAAAGTTCTGGACTGGAAGCTTTTGGTTTTTGAATCTTGAGGTTGGGCCGTTTACCTAAATTCTCTGAGCTGCATTTTCCTTACCCATAAACTGAGGCAGTGGGTTGTCCTTTTTGGCAGTCATTGTAGCCATTGGAAGGAAGTGCTGAGACACAGCAGTTGCCCAGGATTTGCCTCATGGGAGCTGTTGGGGCTGCTCTCTGCTTGGTCTTGCCAGTGCCATCACCCTTCCTGTGCCTAGGTTTCTATATCTGTAGGGGGGAAACGGTGCTCTGTTTACTTCCTTCCTTGATTTTCCAGCTGGTAACGGGTCAGGCTGCCCACTTTCTGGGTCAGGCCTGACACCCAGGGCCAGAAGGATCAGCGGCAGCCTTCCCAGGGCGCTAGCTGGGCCTGCTGGACCGAGTGCAGTGCTGACCTCCCATAGTCCGGCCCAGGTGCTGCCCCCTAGGCAGCAGTGGGTTCCTCGTCCTGCCTTTCCCGCAGCTCCCACAGGCTCTCCAGGTTCCTCTAGCCGTTGCTCTATGAGTGCTTGTGGGGCCAGTGGGCGCTGAAGGCCCGTGGACCCCAGAGGAGACCAAGGCCTGCTCTAGACTGTGTCCTCGGGCCTGTCACGCCACCGCTAGGAACCTCGCTTTTCCCATCAGCAACTCGGGAAGGACCACTTGTACCCTTCCTGGGAAAAACTGTGTTGCTGTAGCAGTAGAGTCAGATGAGGATGAAGACAGCTACCCTGGTGATTTTTGTTGCAGTTTCAAAATCCGGTTGTGGAGTTAGTCACAGTTCTGCATCTGTTCTTGGTGGTGCCTTCCACGCACAGGTCCTGCCATGTGGCTCATCTCAGGGATGCCTCGTGAAACCTTGTCAGTTAGGAAGGGCGGAGGGTGCCTCATCCCTCGCTTTGTGCATTGGGAGACTGGGACTCACAGGCAGGGTGGTGGGGCCTCTTAGTTCGACACTGACTGTGGGTCTGAAGAGATGAGGCTGGTCCACGGGGCCAGTGTGCCACGTAGCAACGCACGTGGGAACCATGGTGGGGTGTTTGCAGGAGCCCCTGGCCTGCTGCCCCTGGTTTGGGGGAACTGGTGATGGGAAAGGGCTAAGGGCATCAGGGAATGCCTGGGGTCTGAGGGCCTCTTGACAGCTGCAGGGAGCCCGTCCTGGGCCCAGATCTGGAAGGATAGTTGCCTTGGCAGAGGCCACCATCCTCCTCCCCTCCTTTCATTTGCTACCTTGGCCATGCTCCATTTTGTCTCTCTCCTCTGTACTCAACATTTCTCAGGTAGCCTTCCTGGAGAGGTGAGATCAAGGAGAGACGTTGATACGAAGGGGAAGGCGGGAAGATGGACTGGGAAAGTACTCTGCAGTACCCTGGCCAGGTGGTCAGATAGTAGCTTCCTAGGTAACCCTGGAAACAGCTTGAGTAAGAGACAGGCAGAAAAAGTAGAGGCGACACTTGGATTCTTCTGAGGGCTGTGTACATATTTACATATAATTTGCATATAACCAGTACACTGAACACGATTTCTATAATGTATACCTAGCCACATTCACATTTGCCTCTTACTGTTGCTCTTTTCAAAGATGTCCGCCCCTGGCTCTTTGCTCTTGTCCAGCCTCACTCCTGCTCTGTTCTCCCAGCCCCTTCGCAGAGGGCAGGGAACGCTTGCAGGGAGGGACAGACAGCCAGCTTCACGGCAGCCTGCTGTCGATCGCCCTCCCCGGGGTGAGCACAGGAGGTGGTCCCCAGTGACCCCCACCTGTGAGTGGGACTCTGCGCCTTCGTGTTAGGTGCACAGAGTTCGGCACTTAGCAAGTGCTCAATGAATCTGAGGATAAATTGAGCTTAGCGATGAGGAGGGACCTTGGAAAATGGACGTTTCCTGTTCAGACTCCTCGGCCCCAGCTTTTGTGCCTGAAGACAGGTGAAAGTGAGCCTCTGGGGAGCAGCTTTCTCCCCTGTGGCCAGAGGAGGCATCTCTTTCTCTTCTTGGTCTTGCGGAAATAGTGGTGTGGATGCTGCTGCTGCTGCTGCTAAGTTGCTTCAGTCATGTCCGATTCGGTGCAACCCCATAGATGGCAGCCCACCAGGCTCCCCCGTCCCTGGGATTCTCCAGGCAAGAACACTGGAGTGGGTTGCCATTTCCTTCTCCAATGTATGAAAGGGAAAAGTGAAAGTGAAGTCCCTCAGTCGTGTCCGACCCTCAGCGACCCCATGGACTGCAGTCTACCAGGCTCCTCTGTCCATGGGATTTTCCAGGCAAGAGTACTGGAGTGGGGTGCCATTGCCTCCTCTGTGGTGCGGATGAGAGGAGCAGAAAAGAAGGGCCAGGCCTTCTATGATGTTGTTTTTCAGATTGAGAGTCTGTTATTAGCAATTTATGATGGCCAGGTTTGCAGCCAAGCACGTTCTGTTCTCCAGTGTTGAGGGGAGACTTGCAGGGCCTTAGCAAGAGGCTCAACAGGAAAAACACCCGGGTCGATAATTTCAGGACCGACCATGCAGGGCCTCAGCCTGTGCTGGCGGTAGCTTTAGCTCAGGGCCAGTTTGAGCCCAGCCCCATGTGGGGAGATGCCCTTCTGAGTGGCACGGCCTCCCCACGGGACCGCAAATGGCTCCTGTAAGTGGAAGGAGCCCCCTCCCACCTCGGCCCACTGGGTCTTGGGTTGCTGATTGCTTTCTGTGAAATGAGGTCAGGACAGTGATGAGAGCAGAGTCACTGTAGTTTCTTGAGACGGCAGGGCCTGGGAACACTCCTACAGAGAAAGAAGAGCGGCTGTGTGAGAGAAGACCCCGGAAGAGGGGCAGCGGGCAAGATGACCACCCTTGTGGAAAGAATGGTGCACAAGCAAAGCAACCCCCTTTCTGCAAAAGAGCTGAGCTGGTGGAATTTAGCTCAGCGGCCGCGAGATCGGGGCAGTAGATAGCGCTCTGCGGGCGCAGGGCCCGTGTGTGTGCAGGTTGTTGTGTGGCGTCCCGGAAGACCATGGAGAGGCCAGGAGCAGCACCTGCGGCGCCCCCTCCTCCAGGCTGGCCTCCGCGCTTCCCTGGATTCCTCACCAGTCCCTGTTCCTGGAAGCAAGCCCCCTTTCTCCATCCGTTCCTCATGTAAGTCGGTTTCATTCTTTCTGTGATTTCCCTTCATTCTGTTCCCAACTGTTTGGCTTTGACTAGAAGCAGCCACATTAGCCATTCTTCAAGGGGTCCGCATCCCCCAGGTGGCCGAAGTGCCAAAGGGCAGAGAGCTTTGGTTGGCGGGGGCTTCTCGGGGTCAGGTACAGTGCTGCCTGATCCCCGGCCTCTGCTTCATGCCTGGGAGGAGCCTCGTCTGCTTCCGGAAGAGCGAATCTCTCAAGTAGCCATTTCTTGCATCCCAAGCATGTCTCCAAGCTTGCTGCCATCAGATGGTTGTTGAAAGGCAGACTCATTGGAAGGATAAGAAGCTTTTGTGGGACTCCGGAAAGAGCCAAGGGTGAGAACGTAATGCGTTGGGTAGTGGGGGAGAGAGATGCTGGGCAGTGAGAGAACTGGCCTGGTTTCCAGCTGTGAGGATTCACTGTTATCTTATTATCCTCACACAGCTGACGGCCACTCGGTCCTGAAGCAGATTCCCTGTCCTCTCTTCTGTGGGTTGACATCCTTTTCTCCTGCTAGCTCAAGGCTCTTGCCAGGGGTCCGTGAAAGCGTGAACTCAGGTCTGATCCAGCATGGATAGGTTTATTAGCTGTGGAACACACGCTCTGGGCCGAGCACGAGACTTGGGGCTCCACTAGCAACCCCCATCCCCTGCTAAGACAGATGTTAGTAAGGCGCCTCCGTGCCAGGTGCCGTGGAACAACGGCGACTAAGCTACCAGCCAAGAGGTTGAGGAACCCTGCTGGGGTAGAAACAGGGTTGGGGGGTGAGCTTAGAGAGCAGTTTGGAAGAGATCTTCAAGGTCAGAGGGAATCTTGAACGCAGGCCAAGGAGCCGAGACTTGGTTGACAGTGAGGAAGCAGAGAACGTCAGAATGGGTGGCTCATTCATTGAAGCCGAAACCTCTCTCTGTTCTGCAACAAAATTCCAGCAGAACCCTGTGCTTTTTCTTTCCATTCAAAGACATTTTTGCTGCTTTCAAATTGTGCTGAACCACCTGGTAACAGAGACAACTCTCCTTCCCCCGCAGGGCTCTGGGCTCCCAGGATTGGGACCGAGCCTGGCAGCCTGCGGAGGGGATGTTCCTTCTCCTGGTCTCATGACCACACTCACCCGGGCTTCAGTCCCACGGGTGAGTGAGTGCAGCCAACTTTCTGAGATGTGCCATTTCTCCATAAATGAGCAAACTCATTTTGTTCAGGCTTGATGAACGTTAATCTCTAGATGTCTTTTTTAAAGGCAATGGTTTGATATATTTTTTAACAACTAAGATATTCAGAGTATGGATAAGTTTTCAATTCAGTTCAGTCACTCAGTCTTGTGGCTTCCCTGTCCATCACCAACTCCCAGAGTTTGCTCAAACTCATGTCCATCGAGTCACTGATGCCATCCAACCATCTCATCCTCTGTCGTCCCCTTCTCCTCTCACCTTCAACCTTTCCCACCATCAGGGTCTTTTCAAATGAGTCAGTTCTTCACATCAGGTCGCCAAAGTATTGGAGCTTCCACTTCAGCATCAGTGCTTCCAATGAATATTCAGAACTGATTTCCTTTAGGATGGACTGGTTTGATCTCCTTGCAGTCCAAAGGACTCTCAAGAGTCTTCTCCAACACCACAATTCAAAAGCATCAATTCTTCGGCTCTTGGCTTTTTTATGGTCCAACTCACATCCATACATGACTACTGGAAAAACCATAGCTTTGACTAGACCTTTGTTGGCAAAGTAATGTCTCTGCTTTTTAATATGTTCCCTAGGTTGCCCATAGCTTTCCTTCTAAGAAGCAAGCATCTTTTAATTTCATGGCTGCAGTCACCATCTGCAGTGATTTTGGAGCCCAAGAAAATAAAGTCTGTCACTGTTTCCATTGTTTCCCCATCTATTTGCCATGAAGTGATGGGACCGGATGCCATGATCTTAGTTTTCTGAATGTTGAGTTTTAAGCCAGCTTTTTCACTCTCCTCTTTCACTTTCATCAAGAGGCTGTTTAGTTCTTCTTCACTTTCTGCCATAAGGGTGGTGTTATCTGCATATCAGAGGTTATTGATATTCCTCCTGGCAATCTTGATTCCAGTTTGTGCTTCATCAGTCTGGCATTTCGCATGATGTACTCTGCATATAAGTTAATAAAGCAGGATGACAATATACAGCCTTGACATACTCCTTTCCCAATTTGGAACCAGTATGTTGTTCCTTGTCCGGTTCTAACTGTTGCTTCTTGACCTGCATAAGCTTTACTCCATACCTCATCATGTGAAGGCACTGGGTGGGGGTGGGGAGGAGACCAAACCCTACCCACCAGGAAGCAGTAATCTGTCTCAGGAGGTAAGACAGGAGCATTGGAACCAGCTGCATTGTGAGAACAGAGCTTTTAGCTGAGTGGGCCAGGGCCCCAGAACTCTTTTTCTTTTCTTTTTTAATATTTGTTTTAAATTTTTATTTATTTATGTGGCTACTCTGGGTCTTAGTTGTGGCATGTGGGATCTAGCTTCCTGACCAGATATCGAACTTGGGCCCCCTGCATTGGGAGCTCGGAGTCTTAGCCACCGGGCAACCGGAGAAGTTCCATATCAGGACTCTTGAAGACATTTTTGTCTCTGTGGGCTTGGTTTCAGAGGCTGGGTGCAAGGTGGAGTTAGACAGATCCCTCTTTGCATCCTATCTCTGCTTCTTCTGAGCTGGAAGATTTCTGGCAAATACTAGAACTTTCTTTGAGCTTAGTTTTTTCACCTACAAAGTGGGAAAAGAATAATACCTACCTCCCAAGTTTAAAAGGATTCAATGAAGTGATGTTATATATTACAGTGTCTGGAGTATACTAGATTCCAGTTAGTGGGAGCTGATGTTAGTATCATGGCCATCATGGTGGTGGTGTTGGGATGATGGTGCAACTCTCCTGCAGACTGTCTGGATGTGGGGGCAGCTCCTCCCTTGGGTCATGAGCATGGCTTACATGCGATTTGGGAAAGGGAGAGTGTGGTGAACAGACTCCGTCAGCTGTGACACCTCTCTCAGCCCCCCATCAAATTCTTCCTTCAGATGTGTACAGATGTGCCACGTGACCCTGGCCAAGTTACTTAGCCAATCTGTGCTTTAGCTTCAGGAATTATAAATTGCTGCTGACAATCATACCTGGTACTTAGAAGATTGAATAAAAAGGGTTACCTGGAAAATTCAGACACTGTCTGCTATGGGGGGCGGTGGGGGTGGAGTTCTTATCCAGGCATTTGCTGCTGTTACTATTGCTGTGATTATTCTGCTACAGGAGTGACCCATACACTCCTGTAGCCCAAAGAAACAAGGGCAAGAGCTGCTAACCCAGGTGATCCCGGACCTTGGAGCAGGGGTAGGGTGTGGGGTGGAGGTGGGCTCGGGTGTGGACCCCAGCGTGTGGACCTCACTGTGCCGGCGCTGGAGGGCAGCCCAGAAAAGACAGTGAACTTTCTCACCCACCACCTGCAGGCAGGGTGTCGCCAGGTGGAGCATAAATGATAGTTTGGCTCAGCGTGTGCGGCCTCTTGTCCTTTACCCGGTGTTGTCCCTTGATCGGGTCACTAAGGGTGACAGTTCCACACCAAGTAGAATGGACTTTTGCAAAACTGGTGAAATTCGCTTGTAAGTCTGAATCGCTTGAAAGCATGAAACCACTGCATTCACCAGACCCAACCAACTGCTGGTGAATCTTTATAATTCATAGTAACAGACCGCCTTTAACTAACCTTTGGACTCTGGGCACTCCAGAGCTCCTGCAGGAACCCAGCAGGAAGTGGAGGCTGTCCCCCAGCACCCTGCAGCAGACAGGGCTGATTGGTTTGGGTGCACCTGCGGGGAAGCTGCCTTTTCTCCAGAGTCCTTGTGCTGTGGTTTTGGATTGGAGGCAGGTGGACCTTCTGTGGGATTTGGCTTCCACCCTTTAGCTTCAGGTGCCTCAATTATAAAACGGGTTTTGTTGCTACCAAAAATGCCTGTGAGGTGCTTAGCTGGTGCTCACTCAGAAACGTGGCAGGGGCTGCCACTGTCTTTCTGCTGATGCGGGCTGCGGCCCGAAGGTGGGAACCAGGGCCTTAGCCGCACCTGTATTTCTGCAGCATCAAAGACCTTGGAGCCCTCCCCGACTTAAAGTTTTATCTCTGAGAGAAGAAATAATCATTTATCCCATGAGCAAATGGAAAAACTGAGACCTTGCAAGTTTGGGTGGTGTGTCCCAGGCCCCACAGTGAGTTCCAGGTGTCCAAACCCCTAACAGTTGTAGGGGGGTTTCTAAACCATCAAGTGTGTGAAGCATTTTGACATTTAGAAAATCACTATGCTGAGGCTCCAAGCCACACAATGTGTATGTTGACTGCCAATTCATAGATAGGAAAACTGAGGCTCAGAAAATTAGGACTTACCTAGGATTGTACCTTGATTTTTGTGGCAGAGCTGGGGCTCCAGCTCAGACCTCCGGCCTCCAAATCCAGTGTTCACTTCCACCGTGCACTCAGAGTTATCACGTGGGTCTGTGTGATCCTCTCTGCAGTGACTTTTCCCCTCCGAGCAGGTAGATCTGTTAGGGTGACTAGTCATGAGCCAGCAGGGAGAGGGTTAAATTCCTTCCTAAGCGAGGGCAGGTTTTGAGCTGGGCACCTCTAGTGACCCCGTCACTGACCCTCACCCCGGGTCAGGGCGCGGGCTGTGGGGGAAGGGAAGGAAAGCAGCTCTAAGGGCTGGGTGGGGACGCTCATCTCCCTTCTTCGCTGGACAAAGACGGACAGGTGCCAGTGGCTCTTCCCAGTCTCCATAGACAGTCCCTAAGGTTCCCCTGTGGTGGACGGCCATCAGCAGGGCTTACCCTCTCACTCAGGCCCTGGGGCCCCGGCAGCGCTTAGAGACATTGGAAGCCCTGTGATGTGTTCTTGGGTAAGTGGGAGCTGGGCTAGTTTTTTTACCTGTAAAGGCACCAGTAATAGAGAATGAAACTATCAAATGACCCTTCTGGCTGGATGGGACTTTGGTCCCCGCCTGTGATTCACTAAAGAGGAGAAGGAAGATCAGGGTGGCCCACAGAAGCCAGCGTCTCTGACGTAAGTGGTGACTCTGAACACTGGGAAGGCTTCTCCATTCCCTCCTCTCCCCAGGCGGCCCCCACCCCAGTCACCCCCTCTGTTAGCTCAGACCTATTTGAAAGCATGTGTTTGAGTTATTGTCCCTGTGTCCTCCCTAGATGGACCTCAAGGAGGTCGAGAGCTGTAGAGTAGACTGCCCAGGGCTGCTCAGCAAGTCGGGGATGGGGAGAGCTGTTCTGGAAGCCAGGCGTCACCCAGCACTTTCCTTGAGACTGCCACCCCAAGAAGGACAATTGAGGAAAGGATTTCCAGGAAAGCAAGGAGCTGACTTAAAGGAAGTGAGCAAAATCTCTTCCTCCATCCCCGCCTTCCTGCCCCGAGACCCTTCCCCTCCCCACTGCTGCTGCTAAGTCACTTGAGTCGTGTCCGACTCTGTGTGATCCCATAGACGGCAGCCCACTGAGGAATTCTTAATACACCTGTCTCTGAGTGGCAGGGAAAAGCCTTTAATTGTACCTAGAGGCGAGGGAGGCACTGAAGGGAAAGCCTGCTAACTGGTGGGGCAGGTCCCAATCTGTCTGGCTCTGGCCCTTTTGGACACTTCAATTAATGATGTTAATGATGGCTTTGCGCGCAAGGGGCTCTCCGAGGCAGCTGGTCTCCAGGCTGCACAGCCCCGATACCTGGCCAGACCTGAGTCCCCAGTCCGTGAGTCTGTTTTATGCCTGTCTGCAAGATTAAAGGTGCCATGAAACTGTAAATTATTAGCAGTTTGATGTTCTCCATCTTTTTTTGTGTGTGTGGTAACTTACATATTAATGAAATTGACCGTTTTAATAGTTTTTAATTGCATAGTTTGGAAGCATTAAGTACATTTGCATTGTGCAACTGCCCCTGCTGTCTATCTCCAGAAGTTTGCCTCCCCCAAACTAAAACTCTGTACTTGTTAAATAATAACTCCCCCTTAGCCCCTCTCCCCAGCCCCTAATAACCTCTATTTTACTTTCTGTCTCTGTAAATTTACTATTGTAAGTACCTCATACAAGCAGAATCAAGAAATATTAGTCGTTTTGTGTTTCACTTAGGCTTATTACATTTAACATTTTCAAGTTTCCTCCGCATTGTAGCATGTGTCAGATCTCCTTTTTAAGGATGATGATATTCTGTTCTTATCTATACCACGTTTTATTGTATCCATTCACTCTTCCACAGACACTTGGGTTGTTTCCACCTTTTGGCTGTTGTGAATAGTGTTGTAAAAGCACGGGTGAGCAGCGTCCCTTCGCGGCCGTGTCTCACATCCTTTGGTTATACACCCAGAAGGAGAATTGCTGGATCGTATGGTTATTCTATGCTTCAGCTCTTAAGAAACCACCGTACTGTTTTCCATAGCAGCTGTAAAATTTTACATTCCCACCAGAAATTGTCTGCATCCTTGCCAACATTTTTTTTTTCTTTTTTTTTAAAATAGTAGCCATCATAATGGGTGTGACATGGCATCTCACTGTGATTCTCCATCTTTTGAGGGGGAAGTCAGGCCCCAGGAAACACTAAGACACGTCCTCCGCATTGCAGAGCAGCTAGGCCCGGGCCCATGTTTCTGGGTCTGTGTCACAGCCTCCATCCTGTACTTCTGCTCCTCGAGAGGAGGCAGACGAGGGGAGGGTTTATAGATTAGGAGGTTGGGATTAACAGATACACTCAACTGTATATAAATAAAGCCAGTAAGAACCTACTGTGTACCACAGAGAACTCTTCTCAGTATTTTGTAATAACCTATAAGGGAAAAGAATCTGAAAAAGAATGTATATGTGTAACTGAATCACGTTGCTGAACACCGGGAGCTAACACAACATTGCAAGTCAACTAGACTTCAGGAAAAAAAGAAAAGTAAAGAAAAAGAGGAAGAAGGTGAGGCCCTTCTCCTACCTTGCTCTTCCTGGCGATTGTCAGGGCCCTTTCCCTGCCTTCTGTCACAGGAGCAGAACAGCCTTGGCCCATCAAAAGTGTCTGGAGGGTGAATGACCTTCAGGGGGAAAAGGGGCTTTCAGTGATATTGAGATTTAAAGAGTTGGATTGTTTTAACCCTGGGCATTGGGTAAATTACGGTACAGCCACTGCAGAGATGTGCAACAATTACAAGTGACTTCATAACGATTTTTCTTTCTGTTTTGCTACACTGCATGGCTTGTGGGATTTTAGTTCCCCAACCAGGGATCCAAAGCAGGCCCTCACAGTGAAAGCGCAGAGTCCTAACCACTGGACTACCATGGAATTCCCTGAAGAATTTTAAATAATTTCCAGTTTTTAGTAACAGGAAAGCTTCCTCTGATATTACGTGTATATGGAGGGGAATAGTGTAAAACTTCTTTATGAGCTTAATGATGAAAAAGAAAACTAGACACAGGAAAAAGATTTAATGGAAATATGCCCAAGCGTTATCAGCTGCTGCCACCTCTGGATTAATGTGAAGTGGGTGACTTTAATTTTTTTGTCTTTATGTTATTCTAAATTTTTCAGATTATCTATTGTACATTGAGTACATATTCCTTTTATAGTCAGAAAAAAGATTGATAATAAGATGATGGCCGCTCTTCATTTGGCACATGTGTTGAGTGATCTGTGAAGTATACAGCTCTGCTCAGGCTGATGGTGGGACGCTAAGGTGTGGAGGTGTGGGGACAGAGGGCAAGGAAGGAAGGTCAGGACCCCGGCGAGGTGATCGCTGGGGGAGGTCAGGGACGGGGGCATCTCTGCGCCCTCCGATGCTGCCCTGAACTCATGACATTAGGACCCTGGTTTTGAATCATTTGATGTCTGCATGTGGCATTTGCCTTTGACTTTTCTCACTTCAGCTGAGCTGGGACCTACCTGGACCCCTTGACCCCCGTCATGAGAGCAGCAGTGGCCCTGCAGAGGTTAGGGTCGAGGGGCGGGCGACTCAGCCTCCAGTGGGTGATTTCCCATGGCTCTTAGGACCTCGAACACGTGGGAGAGAAACCAGCATAATCCAGCGCTTTAAAGAAAGTGCTCGACAGCCAGTCTCTGGGCCAGTGTTTTGCTCACCACTCATTGGCCATGAGCTTTGGCAGCCTCCTTAAGGCTTTGTGTCCTCAGTAGTTAAAACAGAGATGATAATAGTAACTATTTCACAGGGCTCAGGAAAGTATTAAAAGAGCTAGTTAATGCCTACTGATGGCCCCTGGCTTACTGTGTGCCTGATTCCTGTTGTCTGGTTGAGAGGAAGATTCTGATGCTAGACCTCCTGGACCCAAACCACCTCTGTGCCTCAGTTTCTCCATCTGTAAAATGGAGATCATAATACCAACTATCTCAGATGGTTATTGTGAAAATGAAATAAATTGCTATAAATAAAAGTGACTAAAATAATACTCAGCACATAGTAAATACTTAGGAAATGTTAACTATGATCAGAGGGGTGCACATTGGAGTGGCAACCAGTTATGTGTGGGGGGCACCCGCCAACTCATCTGACTGTCCCAGGAGTCCCATCTCACAGGTTAGTGCCCATCATTCAGTTGTTAAATACTTTGAATGTGAATGTCCCCACTATTGTTATTACCACCTCGGGCTCCAGATGTCAAGATTCCTATCTCATCCCACTGCTTTGCCAGATTTCTCTCTTTTCTTAGTTGAAATGGTCCTGCTCAGTTTCCAAAGGGTGCTGGTGCTCGAAGTTGGGGTCCCAGACAGACTGGGGTGCAGGCTGGCTGCTTTGGAGATTGCTTGATGAGCATTTTAGATGAAATCGGACACTTGAAGCTGTTCTCCTCCCCTTGCTCCCCTGCCCTTTTAAGAAGGAGCCAAAGCCAAGAAAAGGCAACAATTCACAAATACAAAGGGGACCATGAACATGACAGACAGGAGAAATCTTCCGCAGCAGTGTTGGCTGCCGGTGGGCCGATGGGGTAGATAATGGGAGAGGAAACATGGCCTTTGCAGAGAAATAGAACGGAACACTTTGTTCACTGGAAGAATGAACGCTGGCTGCTCAGTCGGGGTTTCCGATGATGAGCTTGTCTTTGGGGAGATGATGGCGATTAGGTTTTCTCAAGGCGCAGGTGGGGTCCCACCCAGAAACCCTGGGGTGGGGAAAGCCACAGACCTGAGCAGGGCGCCCAAAGGTGAGACCAGTGCATCCCAGTGCAGCTCACGGGCCCCGGCCGCCGACTGCAGTGCCGCCAGCCACTCTGTCCCTCCATTGTCTGCCCAAGCCGAGAAGCGGGGTGTGCAAATCCCTCTGGAAGCCCCCGAACCTTTTCTCAAATTATATCTTTTTATGGAGCCTTAGGGAGGTAGAGGGGCTTCCCTGGTGGCTCAAATGGTAAAGAATCAGCCTGCAATGCAGGAGACTCTGGTTCGATCCCTGGGTCGGGAAGATCCCCTGGAGAAGGAAATGGCAACCCGCTTCAGTACTCTTGCCTGGAGAATCCCATGGACAGAGGAGCCTGTTGGGTTATATTGTCCACAGGGTCGCAAGGAGACTGAGCAACTTTCAGTTTTTTACAAGGAGGTACATCCCAGGGAGGAGAGGATGAGGCCACGTGTATTTTCTGATTATTTGTATGCCAACTTTCTGGGTCAAGACGGTATCCTGTCAACACTTCCCTGGACATATATTCTGTACCAGATTCTCTAAGCTTATGATTACCTTCTAATTACAAAGTAGGTATTGGAATCTCTGTTTTACGTGTGAAGAAACTAAAGTTTTGAGAGACTGAATCTTCCCCCCAAGTTTCCAAAGTGACTTTGGGTTTTTTTGGTTAATTCTTCCTTGGCCATGACTCAAGAAACAACTGGAATCTTGTAAGTGGCAAAGACAGTGGTGGCTTGATCTTTGCTGGACCGGATCCTGTTACCTGGGTTAGAGGGAGCCAGGGCACAGCCAGCAGATGAGAAGACATGGATCTGGGCATTAGTGCTGGCTGAGTTCAGATGCCTCCACTGGGCCTTGCGTGGGTCAGGAGAAGGAGAGGTGAGGGCTTGCCCAGTGCCCTCAGCCGGGTGGTGTTCTGGCACGGCTTGCTCTTTTTCCTCCTCTCCCCGTGGTTAACACTTGGGGCTACCCCACAAGACAGGTCTCTGCTGAGGCTGGTCGGCCCGGACTGCACACGGGCCCTGGACGGGACCCTGCTTGTGCGAAGGAGCAGACGCGCGCGCCCTCATCCAGGCGGGGGGCCTGGATCTGGTGCTGGGAGCGGAGGTCAGCACTGCAGCTGCCCCAGCCCTGTGGCCCAGCTGCTGATGGGGCTCGGGAGGGGCTGGAGACAGCCTCAGGTCCCGAAGCAGGAGGGCCCCAGATGAGGGCCTCCAGGAAACACTGTCTACTTCCTTGGCTTTACCCAGGTCGGTGGGGCAGCCCCTTCCTCCTGGGAATCTCAGCGGCCCTTTCACGCTGCCTCTTCTGTCTCTGAAGAGGAGACTCAGGACTCAGACGAGGCTCTGGGTGGGAACGGCACCACCCATTTCTCCCAGCCTTTTAAGTCCTTTGGGGGTCAGCTGAATCTTGGCAGATGCCAAAGCTCCGTCTGGAGCTGGATTTCTGTGCCGGTGATGTAGGGGGCTGACTCCTCTTACAGGCTAGGACGGGCTCCCAGGGGCTCGGCGCGCCTCAGTCTAGCTAGTCTTGGCTGCTCTGCTAGGTGATGTATTACCTTGGTCAGCTCAGAAGCAGCCCAGGGATGGGGGGTATAGGCCATTGTCTCCACCTGGTCTGGGCTAGACAGGGCCACACCATGGACCTGTTGACCCCCAGGGCCCACAGAGGCCGAAGAGAGGGAGAGCCTCGCAGGAAAGCTTTGTTTCAAGCCTGTGGCCAGCCCAGCCCCCAGCTCTGAGTAAACAGCAGAGATAGGATCGGGCGTAGCCAGGAAGGGTGGCAGGGTGCGGCCTGGGAGAAGAATGGCAGGATGTGGCACTGGGCACCGTGCTGGGCACCCACGCCTCGGGCCATTGTTCAGGGCTGCCCAGGGCTCTCAACTCTCAGGGGCCCTGAAAGGAAGTGATGTTCCTCTGGGACCTGTTCCCCTGGCCCTGCCACTCCCGGCCACATGCTTCCTCCCTGGCAGTGCCCTCTGCACCACCCACGCAGGGGCGGGGGTCTCAGTAGAGGGTCAGGTGTGTGCCCAGCGGGGAAGTGTCGTCACTGACCCTCCTAGGAGGGTCTGCCTTCCTGTAGCCCTGGGTCTGAGTCACCCGTCATGCTCCGATGACTGGAATTTATCTCTATCTTTATCTGTATCTAGATGTGGGGAGGGGAGGGCTGTTGTTATGGAGGGAGGAAGGTCTGAGAGTAAAAAGTCCTTTGATTCCAATCTGGCTGGGCTGGTTGTTGTCTGATTGGGAGAGGAAGTGGCTGGTGATTTGTTTGGGGGTAGAAAGGGGCTTAGTTTTTGTGTGCCTAGGGTGGGAGGGGGTCAGAGGGGCTGGGAGAGGGTTGACTGTAGGCAGGAGAAAGAGGAGCTTAGCCCCTGGAGTGTGCCTGGTTGCAGACTCCAGAACTGGGCTCTGCGCCCTCATCCCTCTGTGGGGGGCAGGCATCCGCTGCCTTGTCCTGGGCGCGGGATTTGGAGTCAGCTCAGAGACTCAAGACTCTGCTGCATCCAGGGTGGGGCTGGCCGGAGCCCTCTCCCCCTAGGGGCCTTCACTTCTCAAGATGCTCAGGTGAGGTTAAACCCAGGAGAAGGTGGCGGAGGGCCTGTGGGGTAGGTTCCCCGGAAGGGAAGGGAAGGCAGAGCAGGAATGCTGCTCCGTGCCCCAGCTGGTTGAAGGTCCTCTGACTGTATTCCTAAATCAGTATGCCCAAACAAGCCAGGTGAACCTGACCTTTCTGGGCCTCAGTTTCTCCATTTATAAAATATGAGTAAGACTGAGCGAGAAGGAGGAGATTGGGAACACAGAAGCGCTTCTACCCTAGTGAGAGCCCTACCAGGGTGGCCTCTGACCAGAACCTGGGTGGGAACTGGGGGAGGCCAGTAATCCACATCTCCTGAGCACCAGAAGAGTCTGACTTCTGGGCATCTGGGGAGAGGGGAGGCTGTGACGGCTGACCTTAAAAGCTCCTGAAAAATCATGTATATATGATTGAAGCATGGAGCATGCTTTGTAGGGAAGGGGTAATAAGGGAATTTTTTTTTTTTTTTAAGTCTCTGGAAAAGACTTAAGGGAAGACTCCACGGGGTCTTTAAATTCATAATGTTTGGAAAATGTTTCTTACTGTCCCAAGGTAAGAACAAAAGGAAGTGGACTTGCCTTGCTACTAGGGGATTGGGGTCATTCACAGGAAGAGCTTAGCAGCAAGAAAGATGCAGCTGAGGATAACTGGCTGTGGGAGGTGGGGGTGTGGGAAATTAGCCCCAGACAGCAGCATCCATCTGATGATGATGAGTATAGTAGTTGTCACTTAGGCATTCAGATCTGCCTTGTCCTATGCTGCTGAGCTGTATTATACTCTGAGTGTTGTACAAATGTTTATTGAGCACCTATATGTACCAGGCACTGTGCTAGACTGCGGCTATACTGATGAGCAAAACTAAGCTTATTTTCACAGTGTGGGGTTGGATGGGTTCTCAGGCTAGTGGGCCAGTCAGAAATAAAACAGGTGAAGGTATCATTCCCAACTGTGAAAAGTACTTTGAAGTCACAAGTTCAGGGTGCCAAGAGAATGTAAAACAGGCACATCTTATAGGGTCTGGAGTGTTAATGGAAGGCTAATCTCTTCAGCTTTGGTCTTCTCTTGCGGCTCAGCTGGTGAAGGATCTGCCTGCAATGCAGGAGACCTAGGTTCGATCTGTGGGTTGGGAAGATCCCCTGAAGAAGGGAAGGGCTACCCACTCCAGAGTCCTGGCCTGGACAATTCCACGGACTACAGTCCATGGGGTTTCAACACAGAACAGCACTGCTGCTCTGCCTTCCCTTGCAGGGTTGCAAGGTCGGACACAACTGAGCGGCTTTCACTTCAGTCTCTTCATGTTGGGAGTTTTGTTCCCATTTCACTGAGGAGGAAATTGAGATTTAGAGAGGTTATGTCAAGTGCCCGTGGTTACACAGCAATCAATTAAGCAAATTTAGGATTCAAATGGACTCAGGTGTGTCTGCCCCAGAGCCTTCTCTCTCAACCACCTGGCTCTAGGAGCATCCTGGGCTATATGGCACCTAATGGATGCTCACCCTGTATTATTTAATGTCCATGGACACCTGTGAGAGATGGATTATTAACCCATTATATGGATTAGGAGGCGGAGGCTCAGAGTTCGTTAGATTCCCACGGTAACACAAGTCAGTTGGTGGCAGGGCCGAGATTTGAATCCAGATTGTTAAACCCCAAAGGCTGCACTCTGAATCAGCCCTGGACTGTTGCTTCTCCATAAACCAATGAATCCATGGAGGGGACCAATGGAGAGCCAGGGCCAGT
This sequence comes from Bos mutus, assembly GCF_027580195.1. Taxonomy (NCBI): domain Eukaryota; kingdom Metazoa; phylum Chordata; class Mammalia; order Artiodactyla; family Bovidae; genus Bos; species Bos mutus. Next base: position 1,324,084 of record NC_091632.1, read on the forward strand.
GCCTGCAGTGGAGACAGACGCCTGTGGAAATGAAGGGCCCTTTTCTGGGCTGCTAGCAGGACCTGGCAGGTAATGGGGGGTTGGGGAGGGGGAGTACCATGCCCTGGTGAACAGACTGACACCTCCAAGCTAGCTTGACTGGTCGCCAAGAGCCATTTTCTTTGTTACCAGGCTCTGTGTCAGAAGCTGGGACGGACTGTTGGGAGCACCCCCCCCCAAAACAAAAATAATCCCAGTACCCAGTTGGGTGTACTCTTGGGAGTTAAGAGTGGGTAGAAAAGGCCATCAAGGTCAAAGGGAAGAGCTGTTAGTGCAGCAGGGTCCAACAGAAACAATGTGAGCTACACTTACACACGTTTTCCCTAGCTACAATAAGAAGTGCAAAAAGAAACAGGTGAAACGAATTTTAACGATGTGTTTTATTTAACCCCAAAGTGTCCAAACTTATATTTGAACGAGTAATCAATAACCAATGAGCTATTTTACATTATGTTTTCGTCCTAGCCCTTCCAAAACGAGGGTGTAGTTTGTACTCTGCATGTTTCCACCGGGACCCGCCGCGGTTCAGGTGCTCAGCAGGGGGTGGCGGGGGACCCGGCCCGCCCGGCTCTGGGGTTCCTTAGGACCGAGCATCACCTCCTCTGCCTCGGCCTTCCGCGGCGGGGGCGGGGGGAGGGTGGTCCACAGCGGGACCGAGCTCTGGGGGGCGGCGGGCGCTGGGGCCCCCCCGGTGCCGCCGGGAAGCTGGGCCGCGTGGGCAGCACCCTGAGGGTGCCCGGAGGAGAACCCCCCAAGACCCCGGCCCGGGCGGGGCGCGGGGGGGCGCGGAGCCGGCCGGGGATCAGAAGCCCGCGGCCCCGCATTGTTCGCCTGTCACACTTCCTTTGGCTTTATTGCCTTTGTCCAACACCCTATTGTCTGATTTCCTTTTGTCCCCCTTTCAGCGCTGCTGTCTTTTATTTTCCAGCCAGCCTGGTTGTTTTCATTTCTTTTGTCTGAAGTTCCTGAGAGGAAGGTTTTATTTTCAGCGGTTTGATTAATTCACAGCTTGAGCCCCGGGTTGTTTGTTATGTAATTGCGGCCCTCGGCTTCGGGATCGCGCCCCTCCCCCGCGCCCCTCCCCGCCCGGGTGGGCCGAGCGCCGGCTTCCTGGCTGCTGGCCGGGCCGCGCGGGGCGGGACCCAGACGCACCCCAGGGCCCTGCTGGGCCGCGCGGGGGTCTCTTCTCCTTTCTCCTCACCCTGCCCTTCCTGGACCCCACACCAAGCCCCCAGGGCACCTTGCCCTTTGAAAGTGGCAAGAGAGTCTGGTCTGGTCTGGTCTGCAGGATGGCATCAGATCGAGCAGATACATCTTATTCGACTGGAATGCTTTCAGTTATTTGAAGTGAAATACTGTGCATGTGTACATCTGTCGTATGTAGCACATCGCATCATTCCTTATAAGAAGCATTTTATACAGAGGTGATGTAATATACAAATATACTGCACCTGCAATTTAATTTGAGGGATGTTTTACTATATATAATTTTTGCCTTACGTTCCCCTCCTAAAAATGTAATGCCCGGGTAAACAAATTTTTTAAAAAGTAACACAGGTTTTCAAACTACTATGTATCAGAATCACCAGGAGGGCTTGTTAAAACAGATTCATGGCCTCACCCACAGAAATCCTGATTTGTGCCTGACCCATGACTTCACCTTTCAAACTAGCCCTCAGGCTATGCCGGCTGCCTCCCTGTGCTGCATTCCAACCGGCTGTGCTCTAACAAAGGCACCAAGCACTCTTCTGAACACCTTGTAAATATCAATTCATCACTTCACACTGTCCATTTTACAGATGAGAAAACACGTACGGAAAGGTTAAGTAACTTGCCCAAGATTACTCAGCAGCTCCTGGAGTAGCTGAGGCAAGACCCATGCCTTCTTGGAACCTGCTGTATGTCCCAGCTGGTCTTGTCTCTGTGACTTTGGAGGGGGAGCAGGTGAGCTCTGGGCATTTGCTGCTCTGGCCTTGAGCCTGGCGTGACCACCGAAAACGACTCCCAGGATCCTGCTCAGCTAGTTGGTGATCCCACACGGCATGGTGTCAGCAACAGAAGTAGGAAATTCAGTCTCTGCTTTCATTACACCGGGGATTGCAGAGGCCCAGAGGGGGCCAGACTCTAATTGAGACTCTAACCAGATCTCTTAAGTATAATACTGTTCTACAATTAGACCAGTTCTGTAAGGAACAAGGGAAATGGGTAGAAGCAATGGCAACCCACTCCAGTACTCTCGCCTGGAAAATCCCATGGACGGAGGAGCCTGGTGGGCTGCAGTCCATGGGGTCGCTAAGAGTCGGGCTCGACTGAGCGACTTCACTTTCACTTTTCACTTTCATGCGATGGAGAGGGAAAATGGCAACCCACTCCAGTGTTCTTGCCTGGAGAATCCCAGGGACAGAGGAGCCTACTGGGCTGCCGTCTATGGGGTCGCACAGAGTCAGACACGACTGAAGCGACTTAGCAGCAGCAGCAGCAGCAGCAACCAGATACAAGAAAATATTTCTCGGAAAGCTACTCATCTCTTAGGTCACTTCAACTCACCTCACTTTTGGTAAATAGACAGATGGATTCAAGGAATAGTTGCAAATACTTCACTTTTATCTTGCCTCTTCTATAAGGAAAACAAAGAACAAGTGTATAGGGTAGTCAATACTTGGTTTCACGTTAGGGGAGTAGGAGGGAGTGTGAAAGTGAAAGTCGCTCAGTCGTGTCCAACTCTTTACAACTCCATGGACCGTAGCCCTCTAGGCTCCTCTGTCCATGGGATTCTCCAGGCAAGAATACTGGAGTGGGTTGCCATTCCCTTCTCCAGGGGAACTTCCCAACCCAGGGATTGAATCCATGTCTCCCGCATTGCAGATGGATTCTTTACTGTGTGAGCCACCAGGGAAGCCCCTGGTGAGTGGTGGAGAGGGAAACAATCTGGCCTCTTCATAAAGAGTAACTGCTACTCAATCCCAGTTATTGCCCCAGGCTAAATTCAAGAGAGTCCAAGCCCAGATTTTTATGTGCTATCTCTTGATTTTTAAATTTTGATAACTAATTACAAATACGTACTTAAACATACACAGACACATACTGTATATATGATCTTGGTTTTACTGGGCTTGGAAACAGCCAGTTAAGTTTCTAGCCTTCTTGGTGGAACCCATCAGCCCGCTAGTCCCAACGCTGCAACAAGCAGGGTACAACAGAAGGCGGCCCAGTCTCCTCTAGGCCTTTCTATTAAAAAAAAAAGGCAGGGGTGGGGGCAGACCAGAATCTTTTCCAGTCACAGTGAGTTCCAAGTGGAGCTGGTCTTTTGTATGAGTGTACCTGTTTGGGGCTGGAGCAGCAGTCACTGCCTGGGGGCTCAGGTCCTCGTCCCGACTCTGCCCCTCCTCCCTCAGGATGTCTATGAGGAGCCCTGGCTCTGCCCAGCTGGTCCTGGATGAAGTTGGCACCATGGTGAACTGTACTGTCAAGGCAGAGGGGAAGAAGGAGCCCTGTTACGAGGACCCCCAAGGCTCGGCCACTGCAGCTGAATCGCAGCCTGGAGACCCAGCCCGCACCCCCCAGAATGGTGCTGACCCGCAAGCTCCAGCCCAGGTGCCCAGCACTCTCTTGGGTCTCCTGGGTCAGGGTCCCCAGCCTGCCTCTGCAGCTCCTGTGCGTGTGCCCATCCCCCCGGCGGATGGGCCAGGCACCACCAGCCTAGCAAGGGGCAGGCAGACGGGTGGGTGGGTGGGTCAGGCTACCTGTCTGAGCAGGACATGGACTCTCGTCTGTCCTCACTCACCTGATACTAACTGCTCGCCTCTGTGTGACTGGTCCTTACCCTTGAGGACTAGTTGAGAAGTAAGATACACGCATTTACAGTCTGGCTTAAAGCTAATCTACCAGCTTTGTCTAATAGTAGACATCTACTACTTTCAAATCTACTGCTGATTCGAGAAAATCAGTCTTATTACCCAAACCAGAGTTTAAATCACTATTAAAGACAATATGATTCCTCATCCTTAAAATGAAGGAGCTGAACTATATGAGTGGTGATGATTCTTTCAGCTCTTAAAAATTCCATGATTCCATTTAAGAGATGTAAAAGGAAATATGTAATCAGAGGCAAATGAGAAAATAAATAAATTTAAATTAAAAAAAAAAAAAAGGCAAATGAGTGAAAATGAGGAGAGTTTTAGGGCTCTGAGGAGGGATCCAGCCAGGAGGAGTAGGCGAAAGGGGGCTGGAAGTAGGGGTAGTGAATCAAGGAGGACTTCCTGGAGGAATAAGACTTTAAGCTGAGCCTTAAAGAATGGAGAAGACTCAGATGAGAAGAGGAGAAAGTGGGCAATGTCTGAAAGAGAATGGGAGTGGGGACCCTGAAAGTAACCAGCCAGGCTGGAGTGTAGTGCATGCAAGGGAGGAATAATTAATAGCTGACTTTTGGCCTTTGCCTCTGCAATGGCAAACCTCATTCACATTCCCTAACTCCTTTGATCCCAGCTACAATCCTATGTCAAAAGGAGGTATAAGTATTTCCATTTTCAGAAGAGGGAGGTCAGGTTCATAGAAGTTCAGGAACTCATATGGGATTAAGCACATTGTGAGTCAGTGAGCCCAGATCTCTTGTCTTAAAACCTTTTGTTCTTTTCACGAAATCGATTAAGCCGAGTCAGAGCAAAGGTCGGGAGGTGGGGAGAGAGGGCCCTACTGAAGGCTGGGAGCTGGGTAGATTCTGGGGTTCCCCAGGGCATACATCCCTGGAGTGCTCAGCGCCACCCCCCTCCTGTCCCTCTTGTCTTAGGGTGACAGGGACATTCAGTGTGTCTCGCAGGACAGCAGCTCCCTGGAGAACAGTGAGTCCCCAGAACCCAGGAGACCAGGAGGTTCCGAGGCTGCTTCTGGAAGCCAGGAGAAGCTGGACTTCAACAGAAACTTAAAAGAAGGTGAGACGTCTGCCCAAGTTAGAGATGGGGGCCTGGTGGGGCGGTCTTAGGATGGTGCTTCTCAGCCTTCTGCCCAAGTTAGAGATGGGGCCTGGTGGGGTGGTCTTAGGACGGTGCTTCTCAGCCTTCTGGTGTTTTCCAGTTGTGCCGGCCATCGAGAAGTTGCTGTCCAGTGGCTGGAAGGAGAAGTTCCTGGGAAGGAGCTCTGTGGAAACCAAAGATGTCAAAGGTGAAGGCCCATGTGGGTGGGCAAGGGGGAGACATCTGAACCCCCTTCCCTTCTCTAGGCCTGCAGGGCAATTTCTGGGGTTCTTGGCTCCCTCACACATGACCTGTGCCCCTCTGGCTGCTGCCTGGCCCTAGGGGTCAGCACCATTCTCCACCCAAGCGCTGGACCTATTTCCGTGCAGCAGAGGCCTGGTGGGAATCAAGTCCCCTGGGACCCTTGTGACCTTGGGCATGTCATTGCCACTTCCCATATCTCACTATGAAATGGAATGTTCCCTCTCACTGCTGGAAATTCTAGGCCATCAGGACCTCACTCAGTACAATAAAGTGTGTTTGCTTAGGTTCACTCCCAGTGTGGTGGTTTAATTTTCCGAGAGGAAACTTTAAAATAATGCAGATCCCCAGATTCGAGACTCACAAAGGATAGGGACCTAGGCATCTGTATATTTCAAAGGTTCCCTGAGTAATTCTGATGCAAATGGTCTGTATCCTGGCACTTAGGAGTAACTGCTATATCTGATATGAGCCGCACTGGAGACAAGTTAGACATCGCTAGCTCAGGGCCGTGTACCAGATCCACGACTGAGCTTTACATTCAGTTCCCATTACCCTCACAGCAGCCCTGTGAGGTGATGATCACGGTGCTTATTTATAGATTCAAAAAACCATAAAGTGCAGAGAAGTTGGTCGCTTGCCCAACAGCTCCTGGGGGGGAATGGGTTAATAGCAGAATTTGAACCCAGATCTGTCTTGCTCCAAAGCCTGCCCGTGTCCCTCTGGACTCTCCTGCGGGACAGTTATCCACCTGGCCCTATGGCGCTGGGCTCTTGAGGACACCCCAGGGGTGGGCCAGGCCTGAGACGTCCCACCATCAGCATTTCCAGGGCCTGGAAGAGCAGCTGATGGTGGGGAACTTCCCAGAGCGACCAGTGGTCAGCTGACTAGATGAGGAGCCTGCTCCAGGGCAAGGATCATGTTCTGGTCTTCTCTGTGGTCCAGTCCCTGGCACGGCCCTGGGGGATAGCAATTGCTCAGTGTCCTACAGATGAACTGGTGGACAGATGAACAGACAAAAATTGTCAACAATGGCTCTTTCCCTGTGGAGCAGGGACCAAGGAGAGCCTGGCGGAGAAGGAGCTGCAGCTTCTGGTCATGATCCACCAGCTGTCCGCCCTGCGGGACCAGCTCCTGACAGCGCACTCAGAGCAGAAGAACATGGCCGCGATGCTCCTGGAGAAGCAGCAGCAGCAGATGGAGCTGGCCCGGCAGCAGCAGGAGCAGGTGGGCCCTGCTCCCCGGGGCGGGCACCCTCAGAGCATAGCAGGGAGCATGGTGGGCCCTGCTCCCCGGGGTGGGCACCCTCAGGGCACAGCGAGGAGCGTGGGGCGGGCACCCTCAGAGCACAGTAGGGAGCATGGTGGGCCCTGCTCCCCAGGGTGGGCACCTTCAGGGCACAGCGGAGAGCATGGGGGACCCTGCTTCCCAGGGCAGGCACCTTCAGGACACAGCAGGGAGCGTGGGGCAGGCCTGGCTGGTGCAGGCTGAGGCTGTGGGCGGGTGGGGAGGGGGCCACAGGAAGGGGCTGGGATTCCCGCCTCTGGGGTTCATCAGTCCTTGCAAGAGGACCAGGGTGGAGGTTGCTGGGGGAGCTCTGAGCGAAAGCAACCAGCTGCTTCCTGCCCACCCTCCCTGTCTGGTCTCTAAGGGCGAGCTCTGCAAAGGGAGAGTAAATCCTGAGGGCTGGCCGGCTGGCTTCTTATCCTGTCCAGCTATCCTGCCTGTCTGTCCACTGGTGTGGAAGGCAGGCTATGGATGGGGCTGCAAAGGCTTATGGGAAGTGGGATCCTGGAGCCTAATGTCCACACTCCCATTGCCTCCTCTTTCCTTCTGCTAGATCGCTAAGCAGCAGCAACAGCTGATTCAGCAGCAGCACAAAATCAACCTCCTTCAGCAGCAGATCCAGGTAAAGGGGGGAGGGCTGGGCTCTGGGAGGGCTGGAGGCTGAGGGGCTGACACCAGTGTGCACAGGTTTTGTGAACAGGGAAAGACAGTGGCTGTGGATTGAGCAGAACCACTGAAGCATGACCCTAAGCATGGGGGCTCATGTTTGCTCTAGCCCCTTCCCTTGTTTTTGTCCCCCGTTTCAAGGGCAGGGCCCAGAATATCTTCCTCCCAGCGGGGATCTGAGGGAGCAGACAGGGGCCCACAGAGTGGATGTGGGGTCAGATGGATCCTTTTGAAAACTGCCCTCAGCCCATGTCTCTCTTCCCCTGGTCCACCCTCTGTTTCCAGGCCTGACCACACCTGGGTAACTGGTTGGGACCCCCAGGGACTTACCCAGTGTTTCTTTGCCCTCAGCAGGTCAACATGCCTTACGTCATGATTCCAGCCTTCCCCCCAAGCCACCAACCTCTGCCCGTTACCCCCGACTCCCAGCTGGCTCTGCCTATTCAGCCCATCCCCTGCAAGCCAGGTGAGTGCGGGCGGGGAGGGCCGGCCTGAGGTCAGGGAAGGAGCCCAGGGATCGCAGTCGTCCATCGGTTTGCAGTGTCACCTTTCTGGGTCTAAGTTTGGGATCTGTCTAGTCAAAAAATAATCCCTTCTTTCTGAATTTCACTGGGAGAATGAAAAGAAATAGCACATAACCATGAAGTGCTTTCCAGACTAAGGATGTTGCCAATCTAGGTCTAGTCTCCCAGTTCTGGGACACTTCCTGTACCAGAATATTAATACTTGAATGTTAACTCACTTATACATCTCCCGAATTCACACTCCTGCTTTGCTCTGCCCCGTCACGGGACTTGGTGACTGCAGAACAGAGCACCAACCATGCGTCCGGTGCTGACGAGTTGCTGGGCAGCCATGAGGTGATAAAATGTGGACTCTGAGCTCAAGGAATTTATGGTCCCAGGAGGGAGACAGCAGAGTACCTGGGAGGGCTTCTTGTGGTGCTCACTTGGGTCCTGGGGGTGCAGACTTATGAGCATGAAGCTGGGAACGGAGGGTGGAGGGCCAGGGCCTGGATCCTGGGGCCGGAAGCCCAGTGGGGTGTCGGAGTGAGACGGCAGCAAGTGGGACACGCCTGGGGAGGGCAGCAGGGCTGAGCACAGACTCTGGAATTTATCTGTAGGATGTGGGATGCGCCTGGACGTTTCAGTAGAGGCCGCGTTGTCACTGGCTATGGGTGGTGGGGAACAGGGTGGGTACCAGGTGGAGTTGAGACCAGGTCGGGGGCTGTTGGGGGGATTCTTGAGATGGGGGTGACAGCCCGAATGAAGGCAGCGTGGGATGGAGGCGGCGAGGGAGCTGTGAGCACAGAGTCCTTATGAGCGGCCCTGGGGGCAGGCGGAGGTGCTGCCCGTCACTGGTCCAGGAGGGGAGCAGGTTTTAAGTCAGCTCCCTTTGGGTGATGTTCCCGTTCCGCCTGAGAGACGGCAGAGGAAATCCAGTGTGGGTCCAGCACCAAGACCTTTGGGCTGCAGGCACAATTCCTGGGTCAGCCCCCCGATTCAGGGTGGAGGCAGGGAAAACATAAAGGCCTGGAAAGTCAGGCCCTGCTTTGAGGGCAGCTTTCTGGGGTGAAGGCATGGGAACTGGAGGGTGGAGCGGGGTGAAGGGGAGGGCGGGTTGCACAAAACCACAGCACCTCCAGGTGTTCACGGGCTGAGCTGCAGGGCTGGGGAGGGCAGAGCCTGTGCCAGGATGGGACCACAGCCTCGTGGAAAAGGGAGACAGGAAATACATTTTGGGAGACCTGCACTGGCCAGGCTACCACCTGCTTCATCTGCTCCCAGATCCTAGTGGGCAGGGAGCCCTGTGGCCACCAGCTGCGCTGCCAGCTTGCGAGCGTTAGTTCTACGGCCCGTAGAACAGGGTCCAAATTCCCAGGCTCGGCCTTCACAGGCCACAAGCCCCGCTGATCCACGCATGGCACCCTCACTTGCCACCTTCTGCTTTGGCACCCGCCCGCCGCCGCTGCACCTGCCCACCCACTGACACCTCCCCTCCCCCTGGGAGGCCTGCTCCAGTCTCCCCAGCTGAACAGAGTTGTCTGGCATGCCACACACACAGCCCGTATCACCACCGATCATGTCGGCAGAGGCTTATCTCCATGGCTCATCTCTCCATCTCGATTGTCAAGTCAGTGAGGCTGGGCCTCCTTGAGGGAGAATGAGCCCAGCTAGGCAGAAGAGAGCTAGTGCCTGTAGAGGGTAAGACCTGGGTTCAGATCTCAGTGCTCCACTCATTAGCTGTATGAGCACCTGTGTCATTTCTCCTGGTCTCAGTTTCATTATCTGTAAAATGGGATGATGTAAACTGAGTACCTATTAATTTGCCACACACTAGGGATTCTCTTGCTAATGCACATAAGACAGACTACAAACCAGGTAGCTGCTTTTGTAGCCTGCACGTGCATGCACGTGTGCTAAGTCACTTCAGTCATGTCCAGCTCTTTCGACCCTATAGACCGTAGCCCGCCAGGTTCCTCTCTCCATGGAATTCCAGGCAAGAACACTGGAGTGGGTTGCTATGCCCTCCTCCAGGGGATCTTCCCAATCCAGAGATCAAACCTGCGTCTCTTAAGTCTCCTGCAGTGGCAGGCAGGCTCTTTACCACTAGCACCACCTGGGAAAGCCCCCCAGCCTGTAGTAGGTACAAAATCCGTAGAAGGAGTAGAGCTCATCTTGCTGTTGGGTGGGAACTCCATAGTCAGTGAGTTGGGAAGGGCAGGAACAGGGTGAAGAAACGGGGTTGGGGGTGGGCACAGGAGGCCTCGGCAGCACTCTGGGGCTGGGAGGCAGTGGTTGGAAGCAAGCTGGGCCTTCTCCGAGCCTCCGCCCGCTTTGAGCTGCTGGGACCTCGTCAAGCAGGGTGTCTGCTGTTCTGTGCTCACACAGGACTTTTCTCCTTGCCGCCTTTTCCATAGTGGAGTATCCGCTGCAGCTACTGCACAGCCCCCCCGCCCCAGTGGTGAAGAGGCCTGGGGCCTTGCCAGCCCACCACCCCCTGCAGGTACCGCCCCCCACCGGCCCGGCTCCCTCGGGGATGGGGGCTCCTTTGTGTTCCCCTACTTCTACCCTCGTTTCCCTCCTCCTTGTCTCCTCCGCTCCGCTCTGGCCCACGTGCCCCTGGCCCCTCTTGAGTTGCTGACCCTTGGCGCCTCCCTCAGGAACCCTCCCAACCGCTGAACCTCACGGCCAAGCCCAAGGCTTCAGAGCTGCCTAATTCCTCCAGCTCCCCCAACCTGAAGCTGAGCAACTGCGGACCACGTCCCCCAAGCCACGGGGCCCCCACGCTGGACCTGCAGGCCAATCCCCCTAGCCTGCCTTTGGGTAAGCCCCCCACGCCTTTCAGTGCTAAGGGAGAGTGAAGAGGGTGGGATCTGAACAGGTCCGTGACAGTTTCTATGACCAGGGGTTAGACTCGCTCCTTTCAGCCCCCTTGAGTTTCAGCACTCGGCGTCCCAGAGACCCTCCCTGCTCTCCCCCCTGGATCTGACTGGGCAGCAACCCCACCATCAGGGATCTAGGCCTTTCTCCCGTCTGTCTGTGGGCACCAGGACTCCACGTCAATGGCGCCCTTGGGGGTGTGCAGGGCAGCAGAGGGGAGGACGGTGCATCACCCCAGGGGTCGTAAGACATGACCTCGCTCAGTCACCCCTCTGCTCCTCTCCCCGCCCTCTCCCCAGGCTTCCTCGGTGAAGGGGACGCTGTCACCAAAGCCATCCAGGATGCCCGACAGCTGCTGCACGGCCACAGCGGAGCCTTAGACACTTCCCCCAGTGCCCCCTTCCGTAAGGTAGGGCCCCCTCCCCTGCACCCGGGGAGCCAGGGGGACACAGAGGCCGAGGCTACTGAAGGGAAAGCAGGGCAGGGAGTGGGGTGTACAGAGGGGGCTGATGTATGAGTTCCCTGTCTCCCCAGGACCTCATTAGCGTGGACACATCTCCAGCCAAGGAGCGGCTGGAGGACAGCTGTGTGCACCCACTGGAAGAAGCCATGCTGGGCTGTGACATGGACGGTGAGGATCTGTGGCCGTTCCTGCTCCCCACCAGGGCCAGGGCAGACCTGGGGTGTCTGTCTGCAACCCCTTCTCCCCTAGGCGGTCTGTGGAGTCCCCTTACGGGTCCCTCCCTTGTCTGTCTCTTGTCCCTAGGCCCCTGCCGGTCTTCCCTGGCTGCTGCAGGAGGCTTCAGTGACCCCTGGTGGTGACAGAAGGGAAGTCCTTCTGCCAGCCCTGCAGGACTCTCCTTACCCCACACTGGCTGCCCTGGGGGACTCTCCTTACCCCACGCTGGCTGCCCTGGGGGACTCTCCTTACCCCACATTAACTGCCCTGGAGGACACTCCTTACCCACACTAGCTGCCCTGGAGGACTCTCCTTACCCGACTCTGGCTGCCCTGGAGGACACTCCTTACCCCACGCTGGCTGCCCTGGAGGACTCTCCTTACCCCACTCTGGCTGCCCTGGGGGACTCTCCTTACCCCACATTACCCCACACTGTCTACCCTGGAGGACTCTCCTTACCCCACGCTGGCTGCCCTAGGGGACTCTCCTTATCCAACACTGTCTGCCCTGGAGGACTCTCCTTACCCCACGCTGGCTGCCCTGGGGGACTCTCCTTACCTTACACTAACTGCCCTGGGGGACTCTCCTTACCCCACGCTGGCTGCCCTGGTGGACTCTCCTTACCCTACACTAACTGCCCTGGAGGACTCTCCTTACCCCACGCTGGCTGCCCTGGAGGACTCTCCTTACCTTACACTAACTGCCCTGGGGGACTCTCCTTACCCCACGCTGGCTGCCCTGGTGGACTCTCCTTACCCTACACTAACTGCCCTGGAGGACTCTCCTTACCCTACACTAACTGCCCTGGAGGACTCTCCTTACCCTACACTAACTGCCCTGGAGGACTCTCCTTACCCTACACTGGCTGCCCTGGAGGACTCTCCTTACCCCACGCTGTCTGCCCTGGAGGACTCTCCTTACCCCATACTGGCTGCCCTGGAAGACTCTCCTTACCCCACACTGGCTGCCCTGGGGGACTCTCCTTACGCTACACTAACTGCCCTGGAGGACACTCCTTACCCCACACTGGCTGCCCTGGAGGACTCTCCTTACCCCACGCTGTCTGCCCTGGAGGACTCTCCTTACCCCATACTGGCTGCCCTGGAAGACTCTCCTTACCCCACACTGGCTGCCCTGGGGGACTCTCCTTACGCTACACTAACTGCCCTGGAGGACACTCCTTACCCCACACTGGCTGCCCTGGAGGACTCTCCTTACCCCACGCTGGCTGCCCTGGAGGACTCTCCTTACCCCACGCTGGCTGCCCTGGGGGACTCTCCTTACCCCACGCTGGCTGCCCTGGGGGACTCTCCTTACCCCACGCTGGCTGCCCTGGGGGACTCTCCTTACCCCACGCTGGCTGCCCTGGGGGACTCTCCTTACTCCACGCTGGCTGCCCTGGGGGATTCTCCTTGCCACAGGCGGGCTCCCCATCCAGGCTGATTCCTCCCCTGCTCCCCAGGCTCCCGCCACTTCCCTGAGTCCCGGAACAGCAGTCACATCAAGCGGCCCATGAACGCCTTCATGGTGTGGGCCAAGGACGAGAGAAGGAAGATCCTCCAAGCCTTCCCAGACATGCACAACTCCAGCATCAGCAAGATTCTCGGTGAGGGCCAGTGGGGTCTCAGGGCTGGGGGTTGGGGAACAGGGTATGGGCCCTCTCGGAGCCATAGTCCAGCAGGATGGCTGCAGGAGTCAGCTGGGTCTAACTGGGCCTCACTGGGTGAGGGCCCAAGCCATGGTGAACTCCACCAGAGTCTGCCGGTGTTTGGGAACCAGACAGGAAGCAGGGCCGGGGGTCCTAGAGTCTTGTACCATGGTGGGGCTCTTCTGCACCCGTGAACTTGGGGGAGAGAGTGTACGTGTGCACATTCTCTAGCTCCCCCTCTCCTATCTCTCCCTAACATTGTCCTCCTCTTTGCCCAGACCCTTGGAGCTGGCTCTGGCAGGAAGCAAGAGAGACGTATTCTTGGGTTGTCAGTAGAAAGGATTTTGAAAGTATACATCCTCTTTGGGGGCCAAGGAGAAATGGAGGGCAGGGCAGGTGGGGTTCAAAAAAGCAGCTGTTTTCAAGCCTCAGCTCCTCCAGTTTAGGCCTCTGGTTATTGTTGAGGGCCTGGGGGGCTACTCTTTTACTTATGCAAATCATGCAGACCAGAGGCTTCCCAGAGTGCCAGGTAGTTTGATATGTGGGTGGGGGCTGTGTCTTAAGCTAGCAATTGGGTATCCTTCCACCTGCCAACCTCATTCATTTGCTCAGTATCCGTGGAGCTCCCATACTGGGCCAGGCCCTTGCTGTGTATATATGATTGCACATGTATCTGGGACCCAAAACCTTCGTGGGGCTTCCAGTGCCCGCAGGGGGCGGGCTGTGTCAGCAGAGCCCAGCGCTGACCGCCTGCCCTGGGTCTGGGCCAGGCTCCCGCTGGAAGTCCATGAGCAACCAGGAGAAACAGCCTTACTACGAGGAGCAGGCCAGACTGAGCAGGCAGCACCTGGAGAAGTACCCAGACTACAAGTACAAGCCGCGGCCCAAGCGCACCTGCATCGTGGAGGGCAAGCGGCTGCGGGTGGGCGAGTACAAGGCTCTGATGAGGACGCGGCGCCAGGATGCCCGCCAGAGCTACGCGACCCCGTGAGCGGCCTGTCCGCGGCTGCGCGCGCGTGCGTGTGTGTGTGAGAGAGAGAGAGAGTGAGTGTGACAGGGGTTAGTGTGGGCTTCCTACACGACCCCGTGAGCGGCCCGCCCGTGGCTGCGGCTGCGCGCGCACATGTGTGTGTGAGAGTGAGCGACTGGGGTTAGTGTGGGCTTCCAGGGGATCTGTGTGCATTTGTGTGTGTGTGTGTGTGTGTGTGTGTGTGTGAGCGACAGGGGTTAGTGTGGGCTTCCAGGGGAGCTGTGCGTGTGTGTATGTGTGTGAGAGTGAGCAACAGGGATTAGTGTGGGCTTTCAGGGGAGCTGTGCATGTGTGTGTGTGAGAGTGAGCGACAGGGGTTAGTGTGGGCTTCCAGGAGAGCTGTGTGTGTGTGTGTGTGTGTGTGTGTGTGAGCGACGGGTTAGTGTGGGCTGTCTTTTGGCTGTGTGTGTGCGTGTGGCTGCAGGGATGACTGTGACTGGTGAGTCCCTGGTGGCTCAGGATACAGATTTGTGACTGGGGACTAGCAGGTGTCTAGAGAAATGTGCCTGTGGATCCCATTTTTGACAAACTCGAAAAATTCAGGGGTACTAAAGATCATACAGAGGATTCGTGACTTGACCAAAGCAGGCATCCCAGTGGATTCCTTTAAATAGGAAACTCACTGGGGCATACGAAATATACTGCTTTCCCAAACTGAATTCACACACAATCCTCTAGGAATATCTGAACGTGTGGCCCTGGGGCTGCATGGGCTGGGGGTGGGTGGGGGCAGGTCTGTAAATTTGCCATCAGAAAAGCGCCAGGGAGCAGGTGTGTGTGTCTTGGAGCCAGAAGGGTGGGAGTAGGAGGACGTGCCCTGAGGAGGCCCAGAGGAGAGTGGGCCTGGGGTCGAAGTCAGAACACCTGTAACCGCGCCTGTCCTCCGCCCGCAGCCAGCAGACCAGCCAGGTGCAGATGAGCCCCTCAGAAGTCCTGTACCCGCGGGTGGCAGGCGTGCCCCTGGCACAGCCCCTGGTGGAGCACTGTGTGCCCCGCGGCCTGGACCCGAACATGCCGGTCATCGTCAACACCTGCAGCCTCAGGGAGGAGGGCGAGGGCACAGAGGACAGGCACTCAGCGGCTGACGGTGAGGTGTACCGGTACAGCGAGGACGAGGACTCGGAGGGCGAGGAGAAGAGCGACGGGGAGCTGGTGGTGCTCACGGACTGATCCCGGCGGCCCGGGCCTGGCCCTCCTCCCTGCGGAGACCTGGGCACAGCCACCCCACCCACTGGTACTTGGACTCGGGCCTGCCGGAAGATGGGCACAGCTGTGCGTGCGCAGATGCCTGCGCCATGGGAGATGACCCCTCCGCACACCCACTGTGGGCACACTGAGGTGCTGGTGGCCTCGGTGGTGATGGGCTGGGCTCGCCGAGCTCCACTGGGGCGCTTGGGGCTCGTGGCCAGGGGGCACTGTGTGACTGCCCCTTCTGCAGGTCTGCCCGTCCTGGGGGTATGGCAGCTACAGACCTGTTCCTCTAGGGCCGCAGTCTTTCATTTCCATTCTTGTTCTGGCTGGACCAGCAACCGTGGGACCAATCTGCACCCCAGCATCACCACCACAGTACCCCAGATGGCTCCTGGGACCACCAGGATCACTTTGTGCACAAAGGTCTGGCTGTCCTTGCCGTCTTTACCTTCTGCCAAGCCTTTCGTGTCTCTGGCTGCTGCGTGTGCACGTGTGTGTGCGCATGTGTGCGTGTGTGCGTGTGTTTTCGTCTGTTCTCGCATCGCATGAGGTATTTATTGAGTGCCGGGGCCGCCGCTGAGCTCCCGCGGGTGTCTCCTGGTGCCACTCTTGCTTCTCTGGGGGGCTCTGTGCCTCTCTTTGTCCCCGAATTGCTACCTCTCCACGTCAGTCTAGGCGTCTCAGGCTCTGTGCGTCCTTACTGCGTTTCTGTCCTTGCCTCTTTGCAGGGCCTGTTTGGGTCTCTCCCTTCCCCAGTGCCCGCCCTTGCCCCTCTGGCACCCACTGGGTCTCTGCAGGCCCCAGTCTGCCCCGGGTCCCCGGGCACCCCCCTGCTCCTGCCCACTCCGTCACTGCCTCCCTGACCCCTGGAGCCACTTCCAGCTCCCGCGGCTGGGGACGTACTAGCCTCCAGAGGGCCCTGTCCTGCTGCCTCAGCCCCGTCCCAACCTGAGTGCCAGGAGCGGGGCAGAGCCCTGGCGGTGCCCCTTCTGTAAGCGCCAGGAAACTGGGAGGGCTCTTGAGGCCACGGGGCTCCACGCCCCTCTGGAGCCGGAGGTGGGCGGGCTCCGTGTTCTAGGGGGCTTCGTCCTCTTCCCCTGCCCCCCGCCTGCTGCCCCCTCCCCTGCCCCACGCCACACCAAGAGCTTGCCCGGGTCCTGGTCCCTTTCACAGAGGCTTTCCCCAAGAAAATCAAATCCTGATGGCACCTGACTCCAAAGGTCCGGAAGAGCCCTGGGCAGGGTGGGGAGGGAACCCACACCCCACAGGGACAGATGTGGAGCTTCTGTCTGTTCCCCCGTCTTCCCCCTGCTCCTGCCCCACGCCCAGCTTTTCTCCAGCTGTTTCTTTTTTTTATGACTGTAAACATAGATAGTGCTTTATTTTGTTAATAATAAGATAATGATTAGTAACTTAACCAGCACATTTCTCCTGTTTACACTTGGGGGGATTTTTTGTGTTTTGTTGATATAATAAAGACAGACCGTCTCAGAATCTGGCCCTTGCCTGGATGGGTTAGGGTTAGGGTTAGCCCCAGCCCGGCACCACTGCCCCTGGTGGCAGCCCCGTGGAGCCGAGGAGGAGACATCCCAGGCCAAGGAGGCCAGGCTAGACGCCCCCCAGAGCCGACACGCGATGGGCCACCTCTGCTTCAAGGAGGGGAGCCCAGCCTTACCACAGCGCCCCCTCACGTCCGAAGAAGAGAACGCAGTGTTAGGAGCACCGTGGTAAGAGGCAGGAACTCAGGAAGCTCTCCCCAGAACTGGCCGTGTGGTCCTGTGTGTGTGCTGGGGGGACGTCGTCTCCCCTGCATGCCTCATTACCCTCATCTGAGAAACAAGGATGCTGTGCCTTAGCCAGGGCTCTTTTCCTCTCTTGGAGAAGGAGCCCTTTGAAAACCTAATAAAAGTACGGACTCTCATTCCACAAAAGGGCTCACGTAGACACCATGCGCCCCAGGATACTGATTAACGAAGCAGGGTCTCTATTTATGTACTTCAGGGCTCTGTGACCTTACACTCTGAAATGAGGATTCCAAATATCTATGTATCACAGTAAGGGAAGTAACAGTCCCTAAAAGAGCTGGATACTGAAACGCTCCAAGTGCAAGAAGAGCTGATGAAAAGACCAACTCCTGTAGCTGAAATATTAATCCCATTAATATGAAATTGGGGCAGCAAAGCAGAACAGTGCTGTGTCAGTTAGACTTGGGTTGGATTAACAGAAGTGTGTGCTGACCAGGGAGGTGAGGAGCCAGTGTGCACCACATTCCCCATCTCAGGTGCGTCGTGGCAGCCCGAGGCCCTTCAACAGAAAAGGCCATTCTCGCACTGGAGGGGCCCAGAGGCAGGCATCCTATTCAGAGGGTTGGAGGGAGCCTGGTGGATGGACGTGACTTTCAAGGAATGGTTGGGAGGGCCAGGGATGTTTGGTCCAGAAAAGAGGAGGTTAGGGTAGGGTGGAAAGAACAAGATTGCTCTCTTTAATGCTGTCAGCTGGGCAACACAGGTATTTGACACAGCTCCCAAGGTAGCACTAGCCTGGCCTTTTGATGAAAGTCTCAAGGGCCTGCGTTTTTGGCTTAACATAAAAAACTTGTTGACAAAGATGGCCAAAAGTGGTAGTGAGCTTCCCCAAACAGGAGAGTTCTTGAATGCTGGAAAACGGATTTCTAAGTTAGAGATGGCTAGTGGTGAGAGAAGGTAGGTGTGGTTGATTCCAGGGCCACAAAGCCAAGAATTAGGGCCCCGGTCTTTTGATCTAGGGAGCATCCTGGCTGCCAGCCTTCGCTGGTTTTGCCCAGCCCAGACTCCCAGAGCTTGGAGCCTCCTCTCTCCTGCCCTCCCGCCCCAGGTCACCAGCAGGGCAGTGACAGGCAGACCTTGGGAAGGCTGACTGTGGCGCCCGCCCCCTAGTAGCCACACGGGAGAGTCGCTCATTTCCACCTCACTGTCCGTCCCCCACCAACTGCCCCTCACTGTTCCAACCCAAACTGGACAGTCGTCAGCACATGCCCAGCAAGGCTCACCCTTACCCGCAGCCAATCCTGAGCTCCCCTCACTTCCCTACTCCCAGGGCCCCCGTGGTCTCTGGAGCCTGAGGCCAATACTACCCAGCTCCCACTCCAGCAACCCTTGTCCTGTCCTGCTCCCAACTACGGACAGAGTCGCACGCCCACATCCTCTAAGGGCAGGAAAACCATGCCCGGGAACCTATGGTTGGGGCCCTGAAGCCCCGCCTGCTGGCCCCAGGAGAGGCAGCACAGGGTCAGATGGCTGGGAAGTGCCTGGACACTCCTAGGAAGCTGGGGCACACCTTGTTCTCTGCCCCCTGGGTGCCTCTCTGGAGGGTAAGGGGCAGAGCAGAGATGAACGTGTGCCCGGGAGTGCTTTGCCCGGAACACCTGCTCGGTGTCAGGAAGGGGCCTGAGGGAGCATCCCAGGCCACCCCAGAGTCTGGAAGGCCTGGTGCTAAGCCCTGTGGACAGGGGAGCTGGTCAGTGCCAGGGGCAGCGCAAGGAGACACGGTGAGACTCCAGGTTTTGTTTGGGAGCGGTGTGCCCAAACCTCCCATCACCCAGCCCACCCCCTAGGGAACTGGAGGGATGAGAATCATTTCTCAAGGAGAAAGTGGAATAGAGACTCAGATGAACTCTGGTACAGATGGTGGCCAGGCCAGGGGGATACAGGATACTGGGGGCTCTGTGCCAGCCACTGCCTGCTCACCACTGTACCACACCATTCCAGTCCATCAGGGTGCACTGTGCTCAGTCACTCAATTGTACCCAACTCTTTGTGACCCTGTGGACTGCAGGCTCCTCTGTCCAAGGGATTTCCCAGGCAAGAACACTGGAGTGGGTTGCCATTTCCTGCTGAGGATCTTCCCCACCCAGGGATCAAACCCACATTTCCTGCATCTCCTGCACTGGCAGGCGGATTCTTTACCACTGAGCCACCTGGGAAGTGGACACCAAGGCCCCAGGAGTCTGAGAACAAAGCTGCCTTCATAGTGGCTCCCTCAGCTCCAGAGGTGGATGATCTGAGGGGAACAGGGAGGGTTGGCACTGCCATTCAGTCCCCAGGAAGGCAGTGCCCATGACCCCTGGCCCCAGAGATGATCCCCAGAGGTCCGAGGTGCCCAGCCCTGGCACCCGCCCTCTGCTGGGGCAGGGCTTCGCCACGTCCTCCACTAACATCCCTCCTAGGTGTGACACTGCTGCCCGCCAGGGGCCTGGCCACCTGGACCAAGATCCTGGGTCAGGACCTTGAACAAGGCCCCAGCTTCCAGTGCCAGCTCGACTCCAGAGGTTGCCACAGCTCACGGGTACTTCTGCAAGCACAAGCCAGAGTCCCCCTGGCAGGCAGCCGCTGCTGCTGCAGGTGCTACTCCTAAGGGCACCAGGCACTTCTGGGGGCCTCAAGGCTGGCCCTCGGAGTGCAGCCTGGGCTGCTCGGAGGTGCCCACCCAGCTCTGAGCTTCTGTTCTCTCTCCCTCTGGCCTACTGAGGCGACAGTGTGGATCCAGAAGTCACCCTGGCCTGCTCTCAGCAACTCCCCGCTCAACTCTTAACAGCTAGCGGCAAGCGAGCACCAAGGAAGTCCTGAGCACTTGCGTGTGGGGTCTTCTGGCCCATCACTTGGGCAGGCATCCACGCCTACTTCCCTCTAGGCTCCGCCCCCTCAGGGTCAACTTCAAAAGCAGCGGAGCTGTGAGACCACCAATTCTGAACCAGGCACGTGGTGCCAGAAGTGCACCCCGAAGGACCCCAGAGAGGAGGGGCCACACCCCCTCCACGCCACCACAGAGCACATCACGGGATCCAGGTCAAATCCTCACTAGTGGCTCTCAGGTTGGCCCATACGTGACCATTTTAATGCAGGAAATGATGATCATTTACAAATGAATCATTTTATCAGCCAGAGCCAGGAGGACCCGAAAGGCAGTGAAGGAGGAGGGGGAGGCCACTGGGAGCTGGGGAAGCAGCTCCCAAGCACCTTCACAGCCGATCCCACCCAGGCCCCTGCACACCGGGCGAGCCCTGGCCATCCGTGGCCCCCGCCCTCCGACTCCCACTAGGCACTCCCCAGGGGGAAGACCGTGGGTCAACCTCAGGACAGAAGACTGTTCCCGGGAAGTGAGGGTCTGGAGGGCAAGGAGGGAGGGGACAGGATGCTGGCCACCGTGCAGCCGCCCACTCTGGGCTGCGGCCCCTCCAGCTGAGGCAGCATGAACCCTAGCCAGCCTTCGGCTCATCCCCTCCCTTTCCTCCCGGCAGGTGGCAGAGGGACCGAGCACAGGCCTGGGGCAGAAGGGGCACTGGGGGAAAAGCACGTGTCCTCAGGATGGGAAGGGTTTATCTGGCTGGATCTGCTTTGGAGAAAGGGAGGGATCTCAGAGGAGGCGGCTGCTGGGGGAGCCATCAAACCTGACTCTAGACGCCTCCCCCAGCATCCATACATCCATCGGTCAGAGTTGGCAGGATACTCGTCTGGACCCAGCACCTCCCACATGGGGCATGCAGGGGTAGACAGGCTGGAGGCTCGGGGCCCTGGAGGTAGAAAGGAGCCCTTCCACCCTCCCCTTTCCCCAGGCCAGGAAGGTCAAACACACGAAGGCAGCCCAGACTCGGGATGGCCGGGGTGGGAAGGCTGGGCCTCCCAGGGTGGTTGAGGTCTGAGCCCAGACTCAGGATGGCCTGGGATGGGAAGGCTGGGCTTCCCAAGGTGGTTGATCCCAGCCCAGACTCAGGATAGCTGGGATGGGAAGGCTGGGCTTCCCAGGGCAGCCCTGACTCCAGGATGGCTGGGATGGGAAGGCTGGGCTTCCCAGGGTGGTTGAGTTCCAGCCCAGACTCAGGATGGCTGGGATGGGAAAGCTGGGCCTCCCAGGGTGGTTGAGTCCCAGCCCAGACTCAGGATGGCCAGGATGGGAAGGCTGGGCCTCCCAGGATGGTTGAGGTCTGAGCCCAGACTCAGGATGGCCGGGATGGGAAGGCTGGGCCTCCCAGGGTGGTTGAGGTCTGAGCCCAGACTCAGGATGGCCGGGATGGGAAGGCTGGGCCTCCCAGGGTGGTTGAGGTCTGAGCCCAGACTCAGGATGGCCGGGATGGGAAGACTGGGCCTCCCAGGGTGGCTGCAGTCCCAGCCCTGCCTGGCTTCAGGCACTCCCCATTACCAAGTCTGGCGAGGTGGAGAGGACCCTCAGGGCTGGGTTCTACCAGCCCATCCAAACAAAATCGGTCACCAGAAGCATCTCTCAGGGCTGGGGACAGGGGCAGAGCGCTCTTCAGGGACACCCCCCGGCCCCTTGCCCACCTTGTCCAAGGTGCAGACCCCAGAGCAGAGCCGGGCCCTGGAGAGCAGGTCTGGCCAGGCAGACGGGGGAGGACTGGGAAGGGTGGTCACTTTGGCATCTCCAGGGCCGCCACTTGAGGCTTCACCTTGAAATACTGGTTGAATCGGATCACTGCATACCTGCCAGAACACAGGAAAGGGAACTTGCGTGAGAAGGGAGGCCAGGTGAGCCCTGTTGGGGGCACTCACACCATGGGGACAATTTCTCACCAGCTCAGCCCATCTAGGTCTGGATAAATGGACCCCAGCCCAGGTTGGGGTTTTTGTTCATTTTGTTTTGACTTCAACTATAATTTTTTTTTTCTTAGATCAGACTGGAGCAGCTTCTCCCCAGACATGTTTGTTTGTTGATTCTTTACAGCTCAGTGTGGTTAGTATGTTCGCCTTGTTGAGCAACAGAGCTCCAGGACTTGCCATTCTGTAAACCTGGACTCTCCCCGACACAGCAAGTGCCCGGCCCCCAGCACCCACCATTCTACTTCCGTCCCTACGGATGTGACTATTTAGTTAGCTCATCTAAGTGGGATCACACAGCATTCGTCTTCTTGTGACTGGCTTATTTCACTTAGCACAATGCTCCTAAGGTTCATCTGTGCTGTATTATGTGGCATAATTTCCTTCCTCTTCAGAGGCTGAATACCATTCCCTGTGTGTACAGACCGTGTTTTGCTTATCCCCTCACCCATCAATGGACCCTTGGGGTTGCTTTCACCTGTTGGTTACCGTGAATAATGCTACTGTGAACACGGTTCTGCAAATATCTGTTTGATGTACCTAGAACTCAACAAATCCTTTTTGCTCAAGAAAAAAAAAAAAAAAATATCTGTTTGAGACCCTGCTGTCACTTCTTTTGAGTACACAGACCCAGCAGTTAAGGCTGCTGGATCATACAGTAATTCTACGTTCACTCTTGGAGGAAGGACCGTATTCTTCTGCACAGAAGTTACACCATTTCACGTTCCCAACAGCAGAGCCCAGGGTTCCCATGCCTCCACGTCCTCACCAACACGTGTTATTTTCTGTGTATTTTAAAAGCAGCCATCCTAGTGGGTGTGAGGCGGGGGTGACTGGGGGTTCGACTTGCATTTTTCTAATTTGGGGGAACACTTTGAAGCCAGCATTGTGATTCCTTTTCAGCTGAGGGTGGGTAGGGACGATAAAGACAGAGACTGGACCAGAATGGAAGGCAAAATGATTCCTGGTCCTTCGGGGCCATGTCTCACACATCAGGGCCACCTGAGTGGTCAGTACTCACTACACTCTCAGGACAGCCCCTGATGGGTCACTAGGGGCCCTTAAAGGAGCACTTGGGTCCAGGACCCCATGCACGGAGCACCAGCCACTGAACGACCTTGCCGGACATCCACCCTCTGGACCTCTGTCCCTTCTGCTATCAAATGAGGGTTGCACTCATGATCTTAGACTAGTTTCCAGCAATTTCCATCAGCGCCAGGCTGTGTGGGGAAGAGCCAGCCAGTGGAGCAGACAGCAGGCTACAACAGAGGAGGAGGAAGCAGCTCAGCAGGAGGCGGGGTGAGAGGCTTCTGACCCCTTAGAGAGGGGTCCTGGGCACATGTACTCTGCAGGCGTCCGGGCAGCAGCGGCCCTCCTCGGCAGGGCTGGCAGGAATGGGGGCGGTGAACGGAGCAGAAGCATGCATCTTGGGCGGTCTGTTCGGGGTGTCCTTCACCCCCACACCCTGGGCTCAAGGCTCTTCCTCCCCCCACCCCCCACCCCTGCTCCCCCAATAACTCCCAGCTTGCTCCCCGCACTCACCTGAGGAAATCAAAGTCGATGGTGGAGAACTGGTTCTGGATGAGGGCCCAGAGTGCCCAGAGGAAGTGAGATGCCTGAAAACAGGTCAGAGAAGATCAGTGTGGTGAGCCCCCCAAATCTGTCATGGACCCTGACAGCTGGAAGGACACGGTCGCCGTGGAAGACACACAGAGCCAACACGCTAGCAGAAACACACGGGTGGGGGGAGTCCGGGGTCACTGCATGGCGCTCGGGGACTCCACTCGTGCTAGCAGAAGGCAAGCAGGGTAGGTTCTCCCTGCCCTCAGGCTTACACAGACCTTCAGCTTGTTCCCCAGCTTCAGCTGGACCTGAACTCCAGCCCTGGCCTCCCCGCTACCCAGGAAAACCCCTAGGAAGAGAAATCCCAAAGGCAGAGCTCAGGCCTGCTTGCTAGTGGGGGGCTGGCATCCCGTCCACAGCGCCCTGGCCACAAGGGCATCAGAGATCGAGTCACAGGAAGGCCTCTACACTGCCCTCTCTCCTATCATGAGGTGGGTGGGCTAGGAAATAAACACAGACAGGAGCCAGGCCACCGAGCAGGGGTCCATCTGCTGCCCAGGCCACCCCAGGCTCCAGAAGCCAGAGCGCTGGGGTCCCTGCTGCCGGGTGGCCCAGGCCAGGGCCCGCTCCCATGATCTCCCTCTCCACCCCGAGTCCTGCCCACTCTGCGGTCGGCTCTGCAGTACCTCTCTTGTCGCGACTTAGATCAATTAGCAAGTAGGAATGGTTACTAAAAATTTAGCCAAAGGAAGGCATGGGCGAAGAACCTTAAAAAGAGTCACTTGGTTGTACAGCAGAAATTAACATAACGTTGTAAATCAACTATGCTTCAATAAAATAAATATTTTTAAAGAGGAGGGAGAACCTGACAAGAATCGCTTTTATACCAATAAGGAAAATAGAATAGGCAATTCAAAATTACATGAGATTAAAGATTTTATTTGAGCTCTATAATGCATTGTGAAGTTCAGGGCAGCTGATGCATCTTCTTGCTCACACATGACTGACATTAGAAAGGCTAGCTAGCAATCCCCTTGGCACTGTCAGTGGAGACCGGATGAAGCATGTACCTCGGGTAAGCAGTGCTCAAAACAGAACTGACAGCACAGTAATTTCAGAAGAAAGAGCCTGATGGGAAAGGCTGACAGAGTTCTGAGTAAGTCAGCGGGGACAGTCAACAAGGAGGATTTTTTAGAACTGACACTCTCTACTTTTTCCAAAGGCTAAAAAAAAAAAAAAAAAAATGGGATGCATTTAATTGTAGCATGAAAGGCTAAGGTTAGACACTAGAAAGAACTTGTCCAAATGAGGAGAACTGCTAAAACAGGAAGCAGGGATCTTCCTTGGAAATAGTTCTCCAGGAAGGAGAGAGAACCTGGACTTGATGGAATGAATGGGTGGACAGCAGAGAACAGGGCATCTTAGTATTAAGTCCAAGATGGCTCTTCCCAGACTCCGCCTCAAGGCTGGAATGCTCTGGACCTCAGCCCTGACCCTGGGCTCTGCTTCCTCCGATCACAGGGCTGTGAGGGCAAGGAGCTGAGGGTGAGTCCTCCTCCCGGCTCCTCCCTCCCTGCCCCCAGCACTCACCAGAGCAAACTTGTTGACTTGCACGTAGAGCCTCTCCACCTCTCTGGGGGTCACAGCTGTCCCTTTCTGGGCCTGCAGGTAGTAGCGCAGCCACAGCAGCTGGGTCTCGCGCGCCGGGTACCGAGAGTAATCGACCTCGTTCACACCTGAGGGCAACGCGGCCGCTCAGAAGCTGCTGGGAGACGGGCCCACTGGGGGTCTCCTCCAGCTCAGCAGTGTTCCCCGCTGCCCTCAAAACCTCCATCTCCTTTGCCCTGGGGGGCTGTGCCAAAGAAACCTGCTTCTTTGACCACCAAAAAACTCTAATGTATGGAGAGCCGACCCCCATCCCAGCTGAGGGCACTGCTTTCAGCTGAGCCGGAGGAAAGGACAGAGGGAGGCAGATTTGTTGAGGGGCAAGGCACTGTCCTGCAAGTGACGGGGGTTCCCCTAAGACAGCACCACTGCATCCCTGAACCCTACACAAAACCACAGCACATAGGAGGTGCTAGGCCAAAGCCCCGAATCAGGAGTCTAGTTGTCTTAGATCTGACGCTGCTGCTGCTGCTGCTGCTAAGTCGCTTCAGTCGTGTCCGACTCTGAGACCCCATAGATGGCAGCCCACCAGGCTCCCCCGTCCCTGGGATTCTCCAGGCAAGAACACTGGAGTGGGTTGCCATTTCCTTCTCCAATGCATGAAAGAGAAAAGGGAAAGTGAAGTCGTTCAGTCCTGTCCGACTCTTCGTGACTCCATGGACTGCAGCCTACCAGGCTCCTCTGTCCATGGGATTTTCCAGGCAAGAGTCCTGGAGTGGGGTGCCATTGCCTTCTCCCAGATCTGACGCTAACCTCCAGTTAACTTTGAACAAGCCCTTCCTTTTCAGCGGCCTGAATCTTATTTATAAAGCAGAGGAACTGGATGCAATGTATCAATATCTGAAGCCCCGCCTCCTTTTTAGGCAACCAGTGTTGAACCAGTTGCCTAAAAACATCACCTGGAGTGCTTGGCAAAGATACAGACTGCCAGGGACCCACCCTGTCCCGCTCTCCAGATGATATGGACACACAGCCATGCTTGGGAGCCCTGAGCTAAGCAGCCTCAATGCCTTCTAGTTCTGCCCTTTCTTGAGTCCTCAAGCTGCCAGCCCAATACACACCAGCCACATCCCGGGCACGGTGGCAGAGAGGCTGACTGCAGAGCCGGCACAGGAAGAAGCGGTTTGTTAAAGACGGGACCAGGACTGGGCTACTTTCCCTTGTCTCCTCCTCCCTCTCTTTTCTCCCTATCTTTCTCAAGCTTCCTTGTGTTCCTGGAGAAACACACAGTCTTCTGGGCCCCCAAGAGTACGGCTGGAAAAGAAGCTGCTGGCACGGACCTACACTCGAAGGCCCAGAGAGAAGACAGTTGTTCAAGGTCACAAAGCCAGTTAGAGTCTGGTTCTTAGCTCCCCTTCCTAGCAGGGTCTCCCTGTACACTCCCTGCTCCTAAGAACCCAGGAGGTGCCTCTCCTCCACTGCTCTCCCCATCCCCCCATCCTAGGTTCCTGGCCTTCATTCTCAACTTGGAAGCAGGATACGATCTTGGCCCCTTGGAGGAAGTCCAGCTGGACTCTGCTCTGTGTGGTGGGTGAGAAGGCCTTAAGATGCTTGACAGTTACCCACTTTGGAAAGGCTGGTGGGTTTGGCAACCGAGCAATCACAGGCCCAGTGCTCAGTGGTGCCAGCCTCTGCTCCAGGCCACATCCCACAGTTCAGCTGCTCTGTCCAGCTGAGGCCCCACCACCCCGTGGGTTTCTGGGTGCTGCTGGTGGCACCCCGGGGAGTCACACCCTCAGGTACAGAGCTTGACAGCCCTGGTCACCTGGGATTCCAGAAGGGGAAGAATTGGCCCGGTTGGCTGGAGCGGGTGCCTTCCCTCTCCAAAGCCACGGGACTGGTCACATCACCCCAGCACCCCACACTGTCAGCCTGGGGATGTCCCTCCCACCCCAGTGCCCACCTTCAACCACCAGTCACCTCTTTAGCCCCATCAAATTGTTTAACAATTAAGCCCCCAAGCTGGAAAAACCTGCCCTGCTTCTTCTACACAAACGATTCCATTGTACACACCTGCCTTTATGGAAGGACAGCCTACACCGGGACATACCCCTCATCTAACCTCTTCCAAGCTGCTCCAGCCTCCCTTGAGCGCTCCCCTGACTGATGCCAGCAGGCTTGGGGCTTAGTGTGTGCCACGCTGGTGTGTGTGTCACGCATCAAAACCATGAAGCAGGCGCTATCTTCTCCATCTTACAGAGGCACAGAGAATGTAAGGAACTTGCCTTAAGGGTCATACAGCTAGTCAGCAACAAAGCCAAAAAGTGAACTGGGGGAGTCATGTTGGGGTACACGCTTTGAACCAGTTCCACCACAGTTAATCTCATCGGGCCACCAGGCCAATAGCTACTTGCTGCTTCTGCCTTCTCTGCCTGCAGGGCCCCCATTTACATGGGCTGCACTGGGCCCAAAGCAGCCCAGACGGGGGTGAGTGGCAGCTGACATCAAGCTTCGCTGGAGCAGCGGGTGGGCTATGTCTGCCCAGAGGAAGGGATCTCTTTCTATCTTACCCGTCAAGCTGAGCGTCCTCAGGGATCCCACAGAGGGCATGTTTTCCGAATGTGTACCAAAGTGCCACACGGGCTAGCAGGGGCTCACCGTGTATACGGACCCGCCCACTCCCCACCCTACCTTGAGACCTGGGGCCTCCTCAAGCAGGCTGTGCCCGCCCCTCCGCTGAGTTGTGATATCTTGAGGACAGGCGTGTCCAGCCTCCTTTCCTCATAAACTGAACCCCCTCCCGCAGTTACCCCAGACCTGGCCCCCCATCTCAAGGACGTCTTGGACATAGGCTAAAGAGCAACACCCTTCTCACCTGCAAACTCATTGAAATGGTTGCCAATGTCAAAAGCTTGGTAGTTGTAGCCAGCATATTCATAGTCAATGAACCGTACATGACCTGTGAGGTAGAGGAAAGGCAGGAAGGGTTGGCCCCAGAGCTGGACACAGGGTTTAGTCAGGCTGTGCCAGACTCAGGAGTGCCCCCGCTGACGCTCACGGGCTCTGCTGCAACCCAGCCTAACCCAGCGTCTCAGTGGCCACCTTCTAAGCTGCTTCCTTCCGTCTGTCCATTTGCCCAGCTCCAGCTCCCCCTCTCACCCAGCTGGGCCCTCAGCTGAGGACCAGAAAACAAGGCTAAGGCCTCTGTGGGGGCGAAGCTGTGGTCAGGAACTCAGGGAGGTTGCTCTCCGTGAAGGCTCAGGGCAGCCGGGGTGTCCTCACTGTCAGGGAGGATGGCTCCACAAACCGTAATTTTGAGTTCTTTTGCGGTAAAGTTTTCTAACCAGGAATTTGTTTCTTTTTCACTTCTCTCCTACTAATCAACTTGAGACCTACAGCAGACGGTCTCCCTCTGCTTGCCCAGTGCCAGCCTGAGGAGGGTCGCCCTGCAGCTGCTGACGGGGCCGCGGCAGCCCGCCGCCCGGCCCGGGACACAGTACCTTTGCTGCTGTCGTAGATGATGTTTTTGCAGAGCAGGTCGTTGTGACAGAACACCACCGGGAGTCCAGCTGAGGCAGGTGCTCCTTCAGCCAGACCAGCTCCCGCTCCAGCACGCCGGCCTCAGGGACGTCCGCGGACAGGCTGCACGGCGGCAAGAAAGGCGGCCGGTGAGGGGCTGAGGGCAGGCGGGCGCGGCCTTAGACACCCCGGGCCCGGCCCCCACCCCGCCTCTCACTGCACAGGGACCCTGGACAGGCGGTCGGCCTTTCGAGCCCTCACTTCAGTCGCGTGTAAAAGGGCACTAAGGCTTTCCTGTCCTTCTGACTTTCTGTGGTTACTCTGAGAAGCTGTTTAACACATGGGCACAGAAGCACTTTGCGAAGCATACAAGTCCCTGAGTGAACAGTGTCCTGCTTCTTCAAAGGCAGCAGGAGATAGGAGAGGCTCAGGAGGCGTCAGGGAGGAGAGAACAAACATCCAAACTCAGTTATCCCAGAAAGGAGAAGGGCGGCAGGGGAGAGATGCAACAGACCTCCTCAGAACAGTTCTGAGGGCGAGATGTAGCTCTCTTAAAGAAGAGCCCAGAACTCCTCCCGTGGGCGAGGGACGGAGCCCTGGAAGTGGCTGGAGCACTGAGGCCCTCTTGAGCAGGCAGAGGGACGTCTGGGTGTGTCTCCCTCCTGCCCTGGCAGCTGCTGACATGGTCAGAAAGGACCCGAGACCATTTTGACTAGCTTCCCACTGCACAGAGAGACCACTCGGGTCCACATAAGAAAGCCAAAAAAAATGCTTCTTAGCCCCACGTCTACAAGGCCAAGGGAAAACGAGGGCCTCTCGGTAGAAAGACACTTCTCTTGCGCCTCAGTAACTCACCTCTTCCTGCCTGAACTGTGGGTGTGTGACCCTGCCCCGGCCCCCTGCGTGTGTGAGGGCAAGTCCAGAGTAGGAGTGAAGATGTATACCTGTGGATGCGCGACCCACCTGTCCCTCAGCCCACCCCACCCTGCGGCCCACAGGAAGCACTTCTGCTAAAGACACACGTTGATGAATGAATGAACGGGTCAGTCAACGAGGCTCTCAGAGGCCATGGGGAGGCTGATGCGGGTGCTCTGGCACCAGTGTCCTGAACTTTGGTCCTGCAAAGCACTCAGGTCTGTGTACACTGCAAAACTAAATAGTTAGCAGAGCCCTTAAACACCTAGCCTCCTCCCCTCCACCCACTGGTGGTTCTGGGGTTTTATCTCCATTCATGTGACTCCTATTTGCTTTCTTGTCCAGGACAGCTGGGATACATGCAGGAGGCTGAGAATAAGACGTGTCCTTGTTGACTCTCCCATAGGATGCCCCACTGGCCCTCACCCAGCCCAGAAGCCAGAATGTAGAGTATTCAAGCGGCTGAGGCACCTTCACACAGCCCTGTAAAAGGACGAGCAGGAGGCTTCCCCCAGGCTTTAAGAGGGTCAGAGCTAAAGAGCATCTGAGGCCTCCAGTCCAGCTCCAGGGGGAAACAGAGGCTCAGGGCAGAGGCTTCCTCCCACCTCCAGAGTCTTACACACCTGGACACTCTACTCCCTCACCTAAGGAGAGCAGTCCTTGGCGTGTGCAAGAATCCAAACCCAAGCCGAGCCTCTGCCCTGAGAGGGTGTCAGCGCCCTCAGGCTCTGCACTGCCCACTCTGAGTCTGCGGGTCCGTTAGGGGCCGGGCTGGGGAGGCCGCCCCTCACTCTCGCAGCAATGTCTCTGTGTCGACAGGCCTGCACAAAGTGCATTTCAATCTTGGCTTTCCTTAGAGGCTCCCTTTTCTTCCCAGATTCCTTCCCGCCTCCCGCCTTGAACTGACCATCCCAAGATAAGCATTAGGAGCTTCCTTTGGCTTGCCCAGGTCTTAGCCTGAGAAGCCTGTCTCTGCCATCCACGATGCCGGCTGCCCAGGCCCTGACCCCTGTCTGACCCTCCACTGGCCACCCCAAGGCCACGCTGCTCGTTATACTGCAGGAGCAGCCCAGACCTGCCTCCTCCGTGCGCTGCCCTGCTTCCCTCTGCTGAGCTCCGGAAAGAGCGCCAGCTTTGCTGCCTTCAGCCCTGACGTCTCTCAAGGCTGAGCGGATGGCAGAGCAGTAACCACTGCCGCGTCACAGAAACTCCCACCCCCCGAGCAGACAGCTCCTCCGACTCCTCTGTCCCTCAGAGGCAGTGGGAGCGGGTGACAGGGCTGGGGGCCCCCTCAGGGAAACCTGGGGGTGTCCACCGAGCTCTCAGATCCAGGTGCGCTGGTGTAGGGGGGTGGGGTACTGTCTCCCTGGAGAAAGGGCTTTCTAAGTGTTCACACGTATGTACCAATCAAGCCATGCACACCGCCTCCTGATGCCCCCTGAGCAGTGATCAGCCCCTGTCCCCACCACGCTGGGCCCCTCCAGGCCCCCACCTAGCACCAGACCACCATGCCCATCCCGCCGGGCCTGCCTCGTCCCCCTGTCCTCCGTCTCCCCGGGAAGCTGCCATGGCAATGTTCCTCGGAAGGCAGCTCCCTGATCCCCCGCCCAGAACACCCAGGGAGCCTGTCAATATGCAGATTCCCAGGGTCTCATGTAAGACCTCCCAATCAACCTCCAGGGTTAGGCTCAGAATCTACACATGCAAGAACCCAGGGGGACCTCATGCTCCAGCTTAGGGACCCGAGGCTTAGATGTTGCCCATCAGATTACAACACTCCCCCCACTGGCCTCCCTGCCTCAAAGCCCCCAACTCCCACCCAAGTCTGCCCTTTACAATGAGCTCCTTACAAGGTGAAGGTATCTAACACTTTCACAGTGACTCTCCACTGCCTGCTAAATTAATCTGGGCTCCTTTACCCACCATGAAGGCCCCTCACAATCTAGCTCCAACTCCCCTCTGCGGTCCCATCTCCCACAACTTGCCCCCAGTCCCTCCTAAGACTGGCTCCAGCCACCTCATCCACTCATCATCCATAAACAAGCCTCTCCTCCAGCCGGAGGCCTCCCTTCTCATCGCTGCCATCTACCTCTGCCAAGAAGACGGTCCCTGATGCTCCCTCTCATGCTCACATACCCTGCACAGGCGGGTCCTATTTACATGGATGACTTCTAAGCTCCTTGAGGGCAGGGCCACTTCTCCCTCAGGTATTTTTATTGTTTTAAAGTCCAATCAGTGTTTGTGAGATGAACCCTAAGTCAGGGTTATTAGGCAACGACGGGAACTCAAGTGCTTCCAAGTCTCATCCAAGTGATTGTTCGTCGCTGTCCTGCTTGTGGCAGGTTAGACAGCTTAGGGCAGGGTCCATCCCCTAAAGAGGCTCAACTTAAGCAGCTTGATTTGCCCAAGGTCAAAGGTGTGATGAGAGAAAAGGAATTCGGCCAGCTCTTCTTCAAAGAGCACGCCCCTCTCAACAAGGTCACCCTCTTAAGATTACACAGTGACAGTACAGTCAAAAGAAGCGGCAGGAACAAGAGTCATGCCTGAACATCGAGCCTGGGCTCCAGTCCTTGAACGGCCATTGATCAGGTGGGCAAGCCCATCTCTCCTCTGGGCTTCAGTTTTTCCATCTGCCAAGTGAAAGTGGGAGGCTGGCTGATCAGAGGGTCTTGCTCTCTGTGTGCTGCTCAAGTCCTAGAACAAGTTCTAGTCCCTTCCTAGAGGGAAGGCGGTTCTTGTCCCAGAGACACTGATGTGGAAGGTGTGAACACGGGCCATCCGAGACAAACAGTCCCCAAGTGGTGCTTAATAATCAGTGAGAGGGAAGACCCCGATACGGTCATGAGTGCGTGCGTGTGACAGAGATGCATCCTCGGGATGGATAATTATTGTCTTATCTCAGAGGGGACATGACACCCTTCCATCAGACCTCTTCTGTACCCTGCCCCTATGAACATTTGGAAAAGAGTGATGCTCAACCTCAGTGGGGAACATGGAGAGATCAGAGACGCACTATGGCCTTTTGAGGGGGCAGGGATGCTGCTGCTGCTGCTAAGTAGCTTCAGTTGTGTCCAACCCTGTGCAACCCCATAGACGGCAGCCCACCAGGCTCCCCTGTCACTGGGAATCTCCAGGCAAGAACACTGGAGTGGGTTGCCATTTCCTTCTCCAATGCACAAAGTGAAAAGTGAAAGTGAAGTCGCTCAGTCGTGTCTGACTCCTAGTGACCCCATGGACTGCAGCCCACCAGGCTTCTCCGTCCATGGGATTTTCCAGGCAAGAGTACTGGAGTGGGGTGCCATTGCCTTTTCCAGGGGCAGGGATGACTTCAGTCTACCTATTCAAGGGTAGGCTGGGGAATCAAGGATCTGAAGGCTAGAAGGATCTCAGGTTGCTGGCCAGAGAGCATAAGGAAAGGTCCAGGGAACTCCATCTCACCCGGGAAAAGGCAGTGTCAGGAGGGGCAGAGCACGCCCTCCCTGGGAAGAGCAGTGAGGTAGCAGCAGCTGTCAGTTTGAACAAGGTTGGGGAGTGGGGTCCTGGAGCCGTGTGGGGGCAAGAGGTGTCCGGGCAAGTAGCAGGAATCTTGATGTCTCAAGGGCTTGTCAGCTGGTGAGCTGAGCCCCATACTGTTCTCTCAAGAGGGCCAGGCCATCCCTTCCCAGGGCTCGGAGCCAGCTCAGGGAGAAAGGGTCCTGCAGAAACAAGAGCCCTGCCTCAGACTAGCCCTGGGACCCCAGGAAAAGCCTCGTCTCTGAGCTCAGTATCCTTCAAGTGAAATGGGGAAACGTTGTCCTCAACCCTAGTACCTGCCATAACCAAAAACTGAAGGAGAAATAAGCTCATAAGGACAAAACTGTGGGAACAAGTTCCTGAGATTTCACGGACTGGCCGCACTCTGCGTGGAGAGAGAGGCCCAGGAATCGGGACTGAAGCTAAACCTTCTGTCGAGCAGGCTGGGCCGGGGGCCATGCTAAGGCTGCAGCGACAGCGGAAGCCTCGGGCTCTCTGAGATACTCGTACCTGGGGTTGATCTCGTTCTTCACGAGGGCGAAGTAATTGTGTATCTTGTGCCAGAGGGTGGGCTTAGGCAGGCTGCCGTTGGCATGGATGGTGTGGATCTTGGCCATTTCTAAGGCGATTAGCCTGCAGCAGAAAAGAGGGAGGGCAGAGTCTGAGAGTGGGGCCAGTGTGGGACTATCACAAGTCAGGAGCTCTGGGTCCTGCAGAAGGAAAGTCTCAGGACCTTCAGGACGTGAAAAAGATAAGGCCTTCAGCCCAGCAGCTGGGACAGCATCAGGGAGCGAAAGGGCAAAGCAGTGAGCTGTGGCCACAGGTCAAGGACCTTGCCCCACCACAAGGCTGAGTAACCACGGCAAACCCCGAGGACAGAGGGGTCACCTGGGCGTGGGGGCGGAACCCCTCCCACCGCCCCACCCCCGCCCATCTAGACTCAGACCCATGCCATCAGAATGAGGTAGATGCCCGGCCCCAAGGAATCAGGGTGGTGATGCCAAGCAGAGGAGCAATGCACATCTCTTATCAGCCTGGCCAAGGTGGGGAGGGAGGCAGGCCGGCCCTGGGCAGCCCCTTCCTCTGCAGCAAGGAGGCGATGCTGGCGGCTGGGTGCCAAGGACGCAAAACAAACCAGCGTTCTATTTTCAAGTTCTCCCGTGGACATTATCCAAGGTCCCAGGAGGGAAGCAGGGGGTGGTGGGAGGGGAGAAAGCAGAGCTGGGGAGGTTGCTGAGAGGGTGGGAGTGGACAGAGGACGGGTTGCTCAGAGAGGGAAGGCCCTGATAAGGGGCCCAGCGTCTGAGGCCCTCGCCCCCGCGGGCTCCCCCGCCCCCTGCCAGCTCCCCCTCCTGCAGCCCCACCCCCACCCAGCTGCGAGCCTCCAACATTCAAGCTTCCTTCGCCCCTGCCTGCTGCTCAAATAATAATCGCTGGGAAAGACAACAAGAGCATTGGCTGTTTGAAACCTTGTTACTAAGTTGTTCTAGGGACAACCCCTCCACTTGCCAGGTCCTGGCAAGGAGCAGCCATCACCCACCAGGAGAGCTGGACAGACCAGGGGCTCCCCGAGAAGCCCCCCCTTTAAAGGGTGGAGGGGCAGGAGGCGTGGTAGCAGCCAAGTGGGTGAGAGAGGAAGCCTGTCCTCTCAGGGGCGAGAGAGAGGCCCTAGGGCAGGAGTGAGCCCACCAGAGCTTGGGCAAGGTGGGGATGCAGACCTGAAACCCGGGGCTCCCCTACTCCAGGGAAGATTCCAAAGCAAAGAGCCTAAACAGAGCGTTTTCTTGAATATCAACAGGGTTGTTGTCTGGAATAGCAAAGAAAGTAACCTTAACACAGCATTTTTATGCTGCAGAGCATGAAAGCATCATGCGGAGGTTGGGAGTGAGGTTCAGGGACACCCGGGGAAGTAGCTCCTGCGCCTCCCCCCTGCCTTTCCCCCAGAGATCCACCTTCACCAAAAGGACAATGGTCCATCCTGAGAATCATGGAGGAAGCGTCTGCTTCCTGCCTCTATCCCAAGTTCTGACTCTCCCCTAAGTGTAAAGTTCTTCTTCTTATCAAACCTAAATCCATCTGCAATATTCCTGACAGTGGTAACCGTTTCCACGGGAGGATGCCGGGCAGTATCCGTGGGAGAACGGGGGTGGGGAGGATCTGTGAACTTCTTGGCACAAGGCTGAGGGGGAGCTGGGGGGGACTATGGGAGGAGTCAGGATGGGGTCCGCCCCGCTGCAGCCCACTCTGACCTCATGTCTCCAGCTGGGTGCGTATGGACCTGCAGCCTGAGAAAACCCTCTCACGGGGGTGCACATTCCATCCTTACCCACCCCACACACGCAACTGCACGTGAATATCCTGGGGCCCAACCAGCCCGAAAGGCAGTGCTCTCAGAGTCCCTTCTTCCACGTCCCCAGAGGGCCTGCTAGGGCTTCGCTGCAAATGGGGCAGGGGCACTAACTAACTTGGGGTTAGCTGGGTAACCTCAAGATGACGGAGCAAAGATGCTTCTTGGTCTACTCCCTAAGTGGGCTTTCCTGTTTCCCCTCGAGAGCTGAAAAGCTTCTTCCCCTTAGGGGAGACAGGACAGATCCCACGGATCTCAAGCAGACCCCTGTGCTGCTATCGGGGGTGTCTGGGGTAAATTTCAGCCTGCCTCAAGCCTCCCTGTGGTCTGAACGCCCTGCCCGTGGGCGTGGCAAGAAGGAGAATCCTGCCCAACCTCCCTGCCCAGCATGGTAAGAGGAGAGCATCAGAGGGCTCTTCTTTTGTTCTCCCCCTTCCAGACCCCCAACAGAAGCATCCACAGGTTAAGTCTAGTTCCTGGGTCCTACACATCCAGGCATTGAATAGGAGGTGATCCCTAAGGGGTATAGGTGCTTAGGAATCTCTGGAAGGAAGCCTCAGCAGTCTCCGAACCTGGGCTCCCACCCTGTCAGGAAGAACAGAAAGAGCTCGTATGGGGAGAGGGCTGGCACCTTCTGGGAGGGGACAGCCACACTCAGCCCGGGTAAGGCCTGTTCTCCAGGAGTCCCTGGGCTCTTGGCAGGAGGAGGGAAGCAGGAAACCTTGAGCGCTCTGGGGATTTGGCTCAGGTTTCACTTCCAAGGCTACGCGATGTTTCCCGGTCAGATGTGGGGTGGGCAGAGGACTGAGGCATGGGCCAGGAAGCAGATCCCCTTTGGTTTCACGTTCAGCAAAATTCTCACTTGCCTCCCCAAGAACACATCTTTTTAGCAGACCTCACTGAATATCGAGACAAAACGACAGCTGCTCTCCACAGAGCAAGGCACACACACACGTTTCATGCAATTTCAAGGAGTTCATAGATCTTAAGACTCTTTCACGGACTCGGCTCCACCAGGGAAGCTGGCCAACGACTTCAAAGCCCAGGGCCTGTGGAATCCTGGAGATGAACAGTACCCCGGGTGCCCTCCTTACCTGAAGAGTCGGGGCTCACGGATGTGCTCTGGCCCCAGGGCCACGCCCCTCATGTACTCATAGCACAGACCATTCTGGAAGGTGCAGTAGAGTTTCGGTGCACAGCCGTGAGCCCGCAGCAGCTGGAAGTTCCGGACCTCGCTCTCACGGTCCACCAACAGCTCCGTCCGCTCCCCATAGACTCGGACCAGCACACAGTCCCGCATGTCCTCCTCCACGTAGCAGGCCACCAGCTTGTTGGTGATGCCGTCAGTGAAGCGCTGGCACAGGGGAGAGGGCAGTGCAGGGGCGTGTGGGGCAGGCAAGGCACCCCGTGCTGCCCCAGCTCCAGCAGGTGCTGCTGGTTTGAATGCTGAGCGCAATCACACAGAACCCACATCCTTTAGCCCTCTCATTTAGTGAAGAGCTCAGCATTGCTCTTAACCCTCCACCCTTTCCCAACGCTTGAGACAGACCAGAGAGTTCAAGAAAGAAACAGGAGCTTGGGCTCACCCCAGACACACTTCTCCTGGGTCTGCCTCTGGTGAATGGGATTTGGCTGCTGAAGAATTTTCACACCACTTAGTGGGCAGAAGCCTGCCCCACCACTCCCTACCCCCAGGTCCCATCAGGCTCTAAAAGAAACCTCCATGGGCCAGAGTGCCACAGAGGGGGCAAGGAGTTGCCCAGGATGGGGGCAGCCTGACCTGACTCACCTCTTATCTCTCTGCCTGCCAGACCGAGGGCCCCTTGCCATCCCTCTTGCCCCACCCAGCGGCAGCAGTACAGGAGGGTACTGAGATTGGCACCCGCTCCAGGGCCAGGTGGTCACAGCTCCTTATGGCCAGGAGAGACAGACAGAAGATCCTTGGCTGGGAGAGCAGGTTCTCTGAGCAGGGTGACAAGGGGGAGTGAACCACGGAGTTTATGGGGTACAGAGTGAGAGGGGTGGAAGGGGCCTTAGGGGACATCTGAAGCAAGAAAAGGTGGGGAAGCTGAGGCGCAGAGAATGGAGGGACTGGAAGGCAACATGTTAGGCCAGTGCTAGAATTAACCTCAGGCCTGCTTGATGGCCTGACAATTTTACACCAAGGTGGTCTTTTACTGTGAAAAGGTTACCCCTCCCCCTCTCCCGAAAGGGTCTGTAAGCCTTCCCAGGTCCTGAACCTCCCTCTCCCCACCGGCAGCCCCAGCAGCGCGGAGCCCCTGCTGCTCTAGTACAAGCCGCAGGTGCCCACTCAAGGCAGCAGCCCCCACATGCAGCTCCCGGACAGGCTGGGGCAGCTGAGGACCCTCTCCCGAGGTCTGCTGGGGAGTCAGCCTGGGGCTGCTCAGGGAGAGACTGCCCGCGTTTGTGTCCCTACGCCTGTGCCCAGCGGAACAGGGAGGTGCCCTGTGTAGGGGGTGCTGAGCCAGAGCTCAAGGCAGTAGAGAGGCTTTCCACCGGGCGCGGGGCTGGGGGCTAGCTCGAGTTCCACAGGGTGGCTCCTGGGACCAGCAGGAGCAGCTCAGAGCCCGCAGACTTCGCTCCCACTCTGGGCTGCAGCGGGGGCACTGATGTGAGACGTGAGAGTGTGGGGGGCGCCCTTAAAAGTTCCTGCCTCCGCAGCTTTCAGAGCCGGGTGGGCACCGGCTTCTGGGCAGGGGGGACACGCGCGCACAGCGCCCGGGGGTGGGGCCCGCACGCGCGGCGCGCTGACAGTGGGCAGGTGGCCCTCTGGCGCGCCCGGGCCCCGAGAGGAGGGGTGCGTGTGCAGGGCCGAGAGAGCGGGGAGCCTGGCTGTGCTCAGGGACCGAGACAGAGAAAGAAGGACCCAGGCACGCCGCCGGCGCACCCCCTCGCATGCAGCAGCGGCGCGCACCCCTGAGACCCACACCCGAAGGGATGCCTGGCCAGACGCGCGGGCAGCCCAGCTGCAGCCCCGCGGGGCCGCGTCCCCGGCGGCCCGCCTGCTCGGCTTACCTTGGTCCGGACTCGTTCGGGCTTCCAGCGCGGCCGCAGCTCCCGGATGAGGCGCAGGGCGCCCGGGAGGATGTCGTCCTGGTCCACCGAAATGCCGAAACATGGGACGGCGGCGGCTCTCGGGGGTCCCGGGGGCGCCCCGCGGCCGGCGCCGGCCGCCGCCTCCATGCCCCATGCGCGCCGCGGGGGTGGCCCCGGCCCTCAGGTAGGAGGGCGGGCCGGGCAGCCGGGCCACGGCCGGCCCCTGCAGCCCCGCCCCCGGAGCGCCGCGCGGACGGGGCGCGGCGGGGCGGGGCCGGGGTGCGGCGGGGCGGGGCCGGGCGCGGCGCGGGCCGGGGCGCGGGCGCGGCGGGGCGGGGCCGGGGTGCGGCGGGGGCGGGGTGCGGGCGCGGCGGGGGCGGGGCCGGGCGCCTGCGGCCGCGACGTCACGTGCCGCCGGCCGGGGCGGCACCGCCTCCTGCACCCTTGGCTGCCCGCGCGCGGGGCTGCCCGCGGGAGCCGGGATGCGGGGCCGGGGCGCGGCGGGTACCGGGCCGCGGATGGGGCAGCCCCGGTTCGCTCCCCGACTTCCGAGGCCGCGAGAGGCCTCCTCCCTCCAGCCCCGCCGGAGGCCGCGCCCCCGGATAACCGGGACGGGGCCCGGGAAAAGCGGCCGCCGCGCCCCGAGTCCGCCCGGAGGTGTGGAGGTTCCGCCGCCCCCAGGTGGTCAGCTTGGGCGGCACCACCTGAGCCCCCAGTTCCTGGACTCCTGCAAGAGGCTCCGCTGGAGTAGGCCTTTTGGGATGGCGAGGGGACTGGGGAGATGGCATTTTGTGGGCGGCCGTGCCCGTGGGGACCTCAGTCACCAGCCGGCTTGGGAGAGCGCTCGCGGCGCCACCCAGGAAAGTGCCTGTTTCCCCACGTGGCCCCTTTCACCTCTTCGGGAACCTCCCAACCGCAAGGCCCCTGTCCTCATCGCTGCCCAGAATCCCGCTCTGCCCCGCAGAACTTCTGGGCTGATGAGTGTTCTGTTTCTGTCTTGTCCAGGGCTGTGGCTACCAGCCACATGTAATTGTCCAGCGACTGAAATGGGGCTAGTGTGACATTTAGTTTAATTTTATGTCTAATGTAAACAGCCGTATATGGCT
Organism: Bos mutus; assembly: GCF_027580195.1. Taxonomy (NCBI): domain Eukaryota; kingdom Metazoa; phylum Chordata; class Mammalia; order Artiodactyla; family Bovidae; genus Bos; species Bos mutus. Next base: position 1,363,429 of record NC_091632.1, read on the forward strand.
GTCTTGTAGAATAGGATTAGAAGATGTTGGGGATGGGGGGGGTGTGCTACTTAAGGTCACGGAATCCAGGATGTTGGGAAAGGACCGTGACTCCAAGCCTTCCTGCAGCGAGGAAATACAGCTAAGCAGGCAAGAAGACTCAGAGAGTCATGCTCCTGGCTCTGCACAGGGATGTCACAGATGTGGGAATGCTGCCAGAGAGAGGTCCTGGGGTTTCAATACAATCCCAACAGGTGGTAATTCTCGAGGTATGAGGTTTGCTGGGGCCTGGGTGAGCCCCTCCGTGCCTCACTCCTTTCAGTCAAAAGAGGGGTGAGCAGCTGTCACGAAGAGGGACAGTGTCAGTGGCTTCATTCGGGCGGATACGGTGTCTTATTCCCCGAGCTACAGGTCTCCCACAGACAGCCCAAGGCGTCGGAGTGGGAGCAGACCTCGACCTGAGCCCCAGGTCTTGTGATGCGGAAGATCTGTGTGCTTGTGCACCTGGGCCCGTACCGGGGTGGCGGAAGCTCTGAACCTGTGGAGGTCACCTGTATGTGGGAAGGTGGGAAGCGCCCAAGGTCTGAGTCCGATGGGCAGCCTTCTAGTTGTGGTTTTTCACATGTCACTGAGCAACCCTGGCCAAATGCTGTCACTCTCTGAGGCTCAGTTTATCCTCATGTACAAAGGGAATATTAGGCAGACCTCTGTGGTTCTATGTTTTAGGTGTCAGTGCCTTCGATGGCATGTTACATGGCTGTGTGAGGAGGCACGGAGCCTGAGTTGGCGGCTAAGCTCCATGAGCCTGGGGTGTCTTTCTGTCTATGGTCTGCTACGGCGTTAGCTTTGGTTCCCCAGGGGCTGGCTCTCTGCAAACTTCCCGCCCAGGGCAGTGTGAGCAACTCCATCCGAACCCTGCCGACATTGCACGGGTGGCATCAGCCCTGCGTGCAGGAACCTGTGCTTGTGTGCTTGTGAGCTTCTCATTGTGTCACGTTCTGTCTGCACGAGATCACACACTGTTCTTCCCTGTTTCAAATCCTTGAGAACCCAGGTGCAGTGGGGTTGGGAACATGAAGTCTTTATTCTGTGGTCCTCAAAGAAGGGAAGAGCCAGTGCTGGGGCAGGGCACACGTCCGGGGGGAGTTCCACCCCGCTGAGTGAGGGCGCAGGCAGGGGTTGGGGGGTGGTCCCAGAGAGTGCTCTAGTTCCGGGCCAGGGCAGGGCAGCAGAGGGCCTCAGCGGGCCAGGGCAAAGCCGATGCGATTGTTACGCCGATCAAACTCCGTGTAGAACTTGCGGATGAAGGTGGCACCCAGGACCCAGACTGGTCCAGTGGGTGGTGGGATGTCCATACCATGGAGGGCCAGTGTGCACAGATCATCATTATTGTAGGGATCCTGGCAGGAAGTAGAAGGGTTCCTCCACTGCCTGGCACATAACCATCTTGCCAGACTCCTCAGCAGCATCTGCCCACCTGTGCCCCATCTGCACTGGGCCTCCATCACATCTTGGCCCTTTCAGCCATCATGGGTCACACCCCTCCCAGAGGCAGGCACTAAGCCAGATGCTGCTAACAACGCATCGGGCACAGCGCTGCCTTCAGGAGCTCACAGTCTGGCAGAGCTTCTGGTCCTAGACAAACTATTAACACCTCTAAACATACTGAGTATAAAAAGCAGATAGCATTACTGGGGACATTTGATCAGAATGGAGATCAGGAGATGAGCACAGTGATTTCCAAATCTGGCTGCACGCTGCAATTACCTGGGGAGTTTGGTAAACATGGTTGCCCAGTTACCCCCAGAGGTATCAGTTGGTATGGGAATGTGGCTTGTTACTGGGATTTCTAAAAGCTCCCAGGTAACCCTAACGTGCAGCCAAGTTTGAGAACCGCTGGTCTAGCAGGTAATCTGTGCATAATGACATGTCTGTTTTTGAGGGCCCCTGCCCCCTCTTCCTCCCTGCCACCAAGGAGCAGACTGGAGCCTCACCTGTAACACATAGTCCGCACTGGTGAGTGTGTAGGCTTTGCCTCCAAGGTGGAAGGAGATGTCGGGGAGTGTGGGCATCTGGTTACAGTTCACGACATACTGGCAGCGGGTAGGGTCACAGGAGCCCCTTTGAGTGTGGGAGGTACCCCAGGAGACGCAACCCTGTGCTTGTGGCCTGGCCCCTCTGCCGGAGAGGGGTGGGCACAGCCCCCAGCTTCCCAAGCCCCCCCTCCCAGGGCCCGGGTCACATGTGGAAGACTGTGAGAGGCAGGAGAGGAAGGCCAGAAACGGTCCCCTTCAGAACCAAAGCATCCTGGGGTGATCTGGGGGCCTGGGCCGGTTGGTGCGCCCTCCTCCCTGGTGCCCGTCCCCCAGCTCCTTACTTTATCTATGCTCAGCTCCTTGGCCCCCAAGGCCTCCATGAGCAGTCTCAGGGAGCTGGTGGGGCCCGAGATGTAAGATGCACCAGTATCCACTATGACCATGCAGCCCTCCTCACAGAGCAAGGTAGTCGACCTCACAGACACCCTGGGGAGGCCACAGCGTCAGACAGACAGCTGGACAGAAGGCTGAGGGGCACCACCAAGCTGCACAGCTTTCCTGAGTGCGGGCAGGTGATAAGAGGCCATGCTGGAGGTCCGGTGACGCGGAGAGGGATGCGTGACACGTGAGCTGGAAGAGGAGAATGCTGCCCACCCCAGCACATGGCTTAGTGACCCTCCGCTTCTTCTTGTTGCCCCCTCCCCCTGACCCATCATCTCCATGTCCCTTCCCCAGACCAAGCAAGCAGAGAGCAAGGGCTGCACTCGGAGAGAGGGCGGGACGGCAGCCCGGCCCCCTTGCAGGCCCACCCACAGCAGCAGCAGCACTTTCAGAGGGAAGAGGGTTGAAGGTCCTGACCCTTTCATTCTGATCTGCCAGGAGCCAGGCTTGCTGATGCTCACGTAGTGGAAATTCTCTTGGTAATACTGGGGGTCACTGCCTCCCAGCACGATCTCGCCCCCTAGCAAGTGGGAATTCCTAAAGGGAAGATTAGAGTAGCGTGGACACCCACGGCCTCCAGGACTCAGTAACCCCGGCCACCAGGGAGGCTGGGCCCAGGCTCAGGGTCGGCGGCAAGGCTGGGGCGCGACGTGGAGGCCGCTTCTCCACCTCTGCCCGTCCCCAAAGCTCAGTCTGGGGGTTCCAGGGTGGCCCAGCAGCAGCACCCAGTAAAGCCTCCCCAGAGAGGTCACAGAGGAGCAGACACAGGACAGGGCAGAATGCGTCCAAGACGCAGATCGCTCCCACCTCACTGGGGCCTGAGCAGTGGGGGACCTGGGATGGACCCCGGGTTGCTGCTGGGGTGGTGGGCAGGGGCGTGAGGAAGGCGGGGGTGGGTGGGGAGCTTGGGCATCAGTGGCGCCTGGCCCGCTGCATTGAGTTTGGGGCAGATGGCATGTGTGATTCTGGGCCAGGCGTTCTGGAGGGTCAGGGCCAAGTGAGGGCTTTCCATCTCCTTACTTGGAATCTCTGCAGAGAAAGAGACAGCAGAAAGGAAGCTTATGTTTCAGATGAGCCCCACCAGCCCGTTGTTTGGCAAGGTGGTATTACACACTCTTTTTACCCTACAGGCAGTGGAATCACCAGGAGGTAAGTCACTGAAGCCACCCTGGCAGTGAGTGGGGGACTGGAGCCAGGACCTCTGGTGCCCCATCCGAAGCTGGTGCCCCTTGCTTTCCTCTCCTCCAGATGGCATGATGCCTCCCACAAGTGAGGGTCTACCTTAGGGATGGTTTCCTATGTGTGTGTGTGGATGTGTGTGTGTGTGTGTGTGTGTGTGTGTATTTAAGAGAGAGAGATGGGGTTTTCCAGCACTCTTAGTAGGAGGCATGTGTGTGTGCACGTTGAAGCACGTAGGTCACACATGTTATTGGTGCGAGTGCATTAATTGCATCATTATAAATCCAGCACATGTGCACCTGGGCTAGACAAGTTCCCCTTACATCTCTCCCAACACTTCATGATCTCTCTGGACGTTTCCTCCTTCTCATCCCAGAGTAAAGGAAGAGGCAGGTCTCTCCTCAACAAGGCCTCTTCGCTGGGATTCCCCTCCATCCCGTGGCCTCTCGGCTCCTGCCCTCAATTGTCTCCTCTTTTCCCGCCTTCTCCGTTGCTCACCTTCTGCTGGCTGCTTTTCCCACCTGCCCGTCCTCGGGCACCCTCCAGCATTTACAAACACCTGCATGTCTCTCCCTGCTTCTCTGCGCAGCTGTGTCTGCGTCCGTCCCCAGGCAGACTTCTCAGGGTGGGCCTTTCCCTTCCTGACACCCGCACCTGCCTCTGCACTGCCTACGGAAGCCCTTGCCCGACTTCTGCAGCAGCTCCTCCCAAGACTGCCCTGCCCGCCAGTTGGTGGCCTTTTCTCAGCCACTCTCTTTCTCTCGCCAAACCAGACACTCCTTTCCGTTTATCTGTGCGATGTTTCTGGGCGCTGACCTTCCCCTCTGTCCTCATTGCTTCTGGCCTGCAGTTCTCACGCCTGACCCCCTGTCTCCAGCTCGTGCCCAGCAGCTCAGGGCAGATCACAGCTCTGCTCCACAGCTGGTGGCCGCTTCTCCAAGCCTGGCTGTGCTGCACTCAAGTTTGGCCTGGAGTTGAAAGCACAGGGTTTCAACCTCGTGTCCCCTGTTTTGCTCATCATATTGTAATGTTTCTTGTCTTCCCTGCTGGACTGTAAGCTCTGTGAGGGCTGGAACTCTGTCTTGTACACTGCGTTCATGGTTGTACCCCTAGAGCCTTGCACAGCGCTTGTCATGTCCGTGTCCAGTGTTTGGAGTTAGGGACTGAGCAGATAAGTGAAGGGACTAATGAATGAAGTCAGCAGTCCACATGAGAAGAGCCAGGCCCTCACAGGAGGTCCAGCGGTCATGGCAATGCCTCACTTCCCATCACCCCCACTCTGCTTTCTTCTCTTGCTCTAGAGCACTGCTGAACTAAACTGTAAGTAAAAGACTCGTCTGCCAAGATGGAAATGTGCTGTACTTGTACAGTCCAGTGTGGGAGCCGGTAGTCACTGTGGCCACTGAGTACTTGAAAGGTACAGTACGACTGAGGATTTGAGTGCCTGACTTTATTTCCTTTTCATTTAAGCGCTGGCTTCCATGTTGGATCGTATCCCTCTGGATATGGACTGAACACCGCCTGATCCTGAACACAGCACAGTCCTGCTCGGACCGCCTCCTCTTGCCCCGGCCCCGCCCCGGCCCCGCCCCGGCCGGCCCACCTGCTGTAGTAGACGGAGAAGACGTCGTCCGTCAGCACCCGCTGGGCGAGGATGTGGTCAAAGACCGGCGTGACGCCGCCGACGGCCTGGGCGGGGAAGCCCATGCCCAGGACGCCGTCAAATTTGGCCAGCATGAAGGGCAGCAGGGGCAGCTCCGTGACCTCGCCAAAGGTCTGTGTGACTGTGATCCCACCCACCTGTGGAAGGACGAAGCACCAGGGGAGACCAAGCCCGTGGCCCATCCCCTGGCCAGAGTCCAGTCCCGGCCTCTGCACGAAGGGCCCCAGGGACACACCGCGCCAGGGTGTGACCACTTCATCAACCCCACGTGCACAGCAGCCCTCCTAACACACGTCTGGGCTGGGGGTCTAGAGCGACAAGGAGGGGCAGAGGCAGAAGGCAGCACCACAGTCAGGCCTGCCCTTCATGCCCCCTTTCCCCTATTTCATGGGCTCACACTGATTTCCTCCCAGTTCCATGGGTACCCCTACCCTAACTCTGCCAGAGCAGGGAATGGAGAAGCCTAGAGATGGAGGCAGGTCAGACACAGACCAAGTGACAGTGTGAACCAGGACTGACCCTAATTCCAAACTCTGAATTCAGCTGTGAGCTTAGAACCTGTGCCTAACTCCAAAATGATCCTGACCATAAGGCTGATGGTACCCTTGACCCTGACCCTGACTCGGGATTTCGGTCTAGGGTCTGGTTAAGAGCTCAGTCAGAGCCGGATGACCCCAAGCAGGTTCCTCGATTGGAGACTGGGCTCAGGACAAACTCCACGAATGCCGTAGCTGCAGAGGCCCTCACAGATCACTCGGGTAGTGCCCAGAATTCAGCTCTGCTCTGCCCCAGGTGCTTGCAGCTCCAGGGAGCAGTCGCAGAGGAGGGTGCTCCTCCAAGGTGGGCTGGGCTGCACCATCCCCAACCGCGGGAGCTAGGGTGGCAGAGGAGGTCTGGGGACTAGGAGGGCAGATGACCTGAGACAGCCTCACTTACAGTCACCAGGTCCTGGCTCAGGAAACCTTTGACCTTCCCGGATCCATAGTGGATGGTGAACTCCGTCCCATTCTCCACATAGCTGGAGGATTCCAGGGAGTCGTAGAGGCTGTGAATCTCTGGCGGGAAGACAAAGGCTCAAGGCCAAGAAACACAGGGAAGGGGTTGGAGGCAGGTGCTGGGTGGGGCCCGTGTGTTGAGGCCTGAGTGCAAAGACGGGGCGGCCCTGAGTTGGGAGGCTTGAAAAATATGGTTAATCAATCAAGGTCTGTATTTCTTGGGCCCCTGTAATGTGCTCATGTCTCTGAGAATTTTGTCTCAGATGAAGTGTCTTAAAGTAATTGCTGATCCTAGGATGGCGAGAGGACTCTGGTCCCCAGAAGCACTCAGTGGTTCCCTGAGGTTAAGGAGGACAGAGCCCATGCTCTGAATGGGTCTGAGAATTCAGTCCTTCTGGAGCATGCTTTTTACTTGGTGGTCATGTCAGAACAATGGGAGACATTCTCTCCTCTCCTCTCAGGGGCAGGGGGCACAGAGGCAGACAGGAGGAAGCTCAGGGGGCATCAGGAGGTACTGAGCTGGGGCTGAGGCCTGACAGGGGAGCGGCGTGGGGAGGCACCCAGGCCCCTGGTCTCACCACAGGCCGTGTAGAGGGGGCTGCACTTGGTGGACGGCACCCAGAGGTTGGCGGAGCCTGTGTCAAAGACGACTTTGAAGGTCTGCGGTGGGGTGCCGATGCCGATCTCACCGTAGTATTGGGTCTGCAGGGCGAAGGAGAGAGGTGGCCTGAAGGGCTTGGGGAGCCTTGGGGTCTTGCCTGATATGCTCTTTGGAACTTGGGGTGAGATGAGGCAGACCACGTAGCCTCTCTGGGCTTCATTTTCAGCAGGGATGGAGTCAGAGGCTTAGCAGTGTTTCATGACAGGAAGTGGGAGGCTCGGTAAAACCAAAGGGCAAATTAAACGTACTGCCAGTGAAGCAGGGAGGGGCCCCATGCCCCACAGAAACCCTGATGCTTCGCTGAGCCCCTGCCCCCGCAACACCCTTACTTGGGGGCCCAGGGCCTGGACCCTGCCTCTGGGCTCCTTCCGGTCCTCTGTGCCTCAGTCTTTCCAGCTGTGAAATGGGAATTTCATGAGGTGCTCAGAAAGGGCAAAAATGCCTTAGGCCCAAGAGAAGAAGGAGAGAGTGAAGCGGGCAAGGGACCGAGCAGGGCACTCACGTCCAGGTAGTTGGTGAGGACCACAGGGGAGGTGCGGTTGCCAAAGGAGAGAGTCTTGGTGAGCTGGCTCCACTCAGCACCCAGCCGGGCCATGTCCACACCTCGCTCCTTCAGGCTTTCCCGGACTGAGGGCATCTTCTTGAGGAAGATCCTAGCCCATGATGGAGTAAGAAAAAGTAGAAGAGCTCTGTCCCCTCCCACAGTAATGGTAGCGTTCTAGAAGCTTCTAATAAAACTACCCCAACCTTAGCCCAGGCACCTAGGGATCACTCTAGAGCTCTTAAGTCTCTGAAGGAGACTCCATGGTTACCTGTGCTGGTATTAAATGATCCTCAACTAACTTGCTCCTGTTGTTTGATTTTGCTCATCATTTTAAGATCATTCACTCCACAATCACAGGTTGGACACCTACTCTGTGCCTGCACCATGCTGGATGCTAGAGATGCAGAGATCATCACTGCCTTTCAGGGGCTCCAGCGGTGGGAAGATGCAGGAGGAAACAGCACTGACTTCCCCCTGAGGAGGTGAAGGCTGGACGCGCCGGCTCACAGCTGGGTGGGTGAGGCAGTGCCACGCGGGGCCTGCAGGGGGCAGCACACGCCCACGCGGCCCGGGCGGGGCCGCAGGAAGCCCCAGGCAGCACCCAGCCCGGGCCCTGGGGCTGACTGGGTGGGGTGGGGGGAGGCAGGCGTCTCCAGAGTGCCTGTGCAGCCCGCCCTTGGGAAGAAGCGCCTTCCTGAGCCTAGGTCCCAGGCCCTCCGCTTCTTGTCCTGACGCTTTCCTGTCACCTTCGGGAGGCAGAGTTAAAGAGATCTGGGAAACTCAGGTCACCCTGAGCTGCCACCGTGCGGGCGCCCAGCGCTGTGCAGGCCACCCCCACCACGTGACCTCATTCCCATCCTGCAGGCTGGCTGTCCTCACTCTGGGGTGAGGGATGAGGCGACTCAGGAGTAGATGCAGCAGGGATTCGAGGTGCCCTGACTGGCCCATCTCCCACACGGGTCCCCGGACTCCGATGTGAAGGCTGTGTGCCACAGCCTGAGCCATTGTTGGGGGTCCCAGGCTTGCAGCCCAAAGTCTGGAGGGTCCCTGTTTCTTCTTATGTACTTGCACTAGCCTTTCCTTGTCAGGCCCCATGCATTTTGCCCACAAACGTGGATGCAACTTTCATGCTTGTTGGTGTTAGTATTTTAACAGAAATGACCTGCTGTATTCATAACGTGGTCTATTCTTGCACAAAGTATTTTCACGACTATGATCTATTGGATTCGCAGCCATCACCTGAGGTGAGTAACTTTACTATTCTCATTTTACAGATGGGAAAATGGAGGAACAGAGAAGGCTAGACCCGAGAGAGGGCTCCGTTCCCACTGTTTACTCTGGACCTCTCCTTTTACCCTCTCCTTTTAGAGAATCCCTTCCTTCTCCCCTTCCCCCGCCCCCCAACACCAGCACTTCCCAGCCCTCGAAGGCCAGCGTGCACCCCGCCTCCTGGAAGCCCTGTGCCCCCGTGCTGGCCTCCCCTTTGCCTGGGCGCCTGCCCTGTTTTCCCCGGGTGTCTGTACCCAGCACGGCACAGCCTCATGCCGTCTGTGATGAGGGTGTAGTGGTCGTGGGATGTGCTCGAATCCCCTCCTACCTGCCTGATTCTGAGCAACTTACCTGACCTCCTCTGGGTCTCTGTAACCAGGGACTTAATGTAGTACCTACCACCGAGAGTAAGCACTTTGCAGATTGAGTTGCCCAGTGCTCAGTACATGTTGTAAAAGGCGTCTGTGTGTAAAAGCACCTTGAGAATGGGATCTGCCGTTCAGGCGCCAAAGAGCCTTGCATAGGGACACTGAGGCTCATGTCAGTTAGCAAAACTCCTCTAAGTACATTTGGAAAGCCTGACTCCCTCTTCACCCTGGTCCAATTCATTCTTCTTCTCATGCTGAAGAGACGAAGGAGAATGTTTTTCCTTTCCCTCCCCTTATCCTGGGGGTGGGGGCCAACCTCAGGCACACGCTGCCACTGGGAAGCGCCTCTCCCTGGCTGGGGGCACACCATGCCCCCAGCCAAGCAGCTGCTCTCCCTGGAGCAGAGGAAAGAGGCTTGGAAACACATGTCGCAGCGTGTGCCCAGGCTGACCTCCCTGAACCTCAGTGTCCCGAGCTTTAAAATGGGACTGTTGGGAGGATGATTTGAGCTGAGACACAGGAAACAATCCTATGAAGTCCTCAGCATTTTACAGGCCTAGCAACTCCCACTGTTATGAAAGCCTGCCCCTTAACTTCAGGTCTTCTGGTCCCATCTGCTTCCCCAGCGTGAAACCCTTTCTCTAGGAGGCCCTCTCCCACCTGCCTCCCCACTCCTGCAGCTTTGAAGAACTGCTTGTTCCCTCAGGGAAGAAAGTGAAACTGAAAGCCACTCAGTCGTGTCCGACTCTCTGCGAGCGCACGGACTATACAGTCCATGGTATTCTCCAGGCCTTTCCCTTCTCCAGGGGATCTTCCCAACCCAGGGATCGAACCCAGGTCTCTCACATTGCAGGCGGATTCTTTACCAGCTGAGCCGTCAGGGTTCCCTCAGGGCCTGTCGCCAAACATGGATGTAGGGTCTTTATCCTCCTCCTTTGGGCTGCCTTAAACCTTTCTTTTAATGTTCGTGATAATCCCCCTGGAGATGGTAACAGCTGGGTTTTTACAGCATGCCTGCACCAGGCTGAGGCATTTACAGGCAATATCTCATTCACTCTTCAAAGCAGCTCTGTAAAATAGGTTCGTCTCTGTAAAATATTATCCCTGTTTTAAAAATGGTAAACCGGAACGTCCCTGGTGGTCCGGTGGCCAAGACGCCATGCTCCCGGCGCCGGGGGCCTGTGTTCAATCCCCGGTCAGGGAACCAGATCCCACGAGCTGCAACTGAGTGTTCTCACGCCACAACTAAAAGACCCTGCCTGCTGCCGTGAAGATCCAAGCGGGCTGTGTAGCCAAATAAATGAATACTGAAAAATAACAGTGGCAAACTTGGACGTGGCCAGGTTCAGGGTCTTGCCCACGGTTCCGGAGTTAGTTGGCACTGCTGGTGCAACAGAATTTAAACCAGAACTATTCAGCTCTGGAAGCTTTGCATTTAACCACTACGTTGTCCTGCTTCCCTGGTAGAGTTAACAATACCACACCCTTCTTAGTAATTAGTCTGTGAGCTCCCGAGGGGCAGAGAACATGTCTCAGTCATCTCCGAGTCCCCCCAAAGTGCCTAGCCTGGTGATCTGTGCAGGAACTGAAAACTCTGGGCTAGGATCAAAAAGGCCCAGCTAGTGCCTCTGCTGGCTGTGTGACATCGGGCAAGTCACCTGACCTCTCTGATTGGGGCAAAACTCTCCCTGCCCGGTTGCTTGTGAGGACGGGGTGACATCACTTGTTTGAACCACCCCCCCCAACCTATGTCAGGCAAGTGAGGATCCCTCCTCCCCCCACCCTTTCTCCCAGTTACCGTCTGAAGGCGGCAGTGTCTGCAGGGAGACTGAAGGTGCAGGAGCCCCAGAGCACCAGCAGGAGTCCCCAGAGAGGCATCTTGCTGCACTGGTCCACACTTCGCCTGGGTGCCCAGCTCGCTCTGGGGTCCCCTGAAGCACCCTCTCCTTTTATACACGCACACTCGGGATGGCTGCGATTCTGCTCTGCCCTGATTTATTACCGCGGGGCAGATGGCGGGGCAGCCGGTAATAAATCCCTCAATGGGGCTGAGCTAAGTGGGTGAAGGGTGACCAGGTTTCTGACGTGGAGCAGGGGGGCTGGAAGAAGGATGGCTGTGGGAAAGCAAGGCTGCGCCCAGTGACGCCAGTAGCCCTGTCTCGGCCTGGCCCTGTGACCCCTCAGGGAAGACCGAAGCCGATGAGAAACAGCACCACTAGGGAACCAGGACAGGGCTGGAACAAGCGCAGGACCCCGGTTTCCAGCCCCCAAGCCCGTCTCTTGCCTCTGTGTTAACCTTGGCTGTGCCCCTGACTGGCGACTCCCAGGCTGCGTCTCAGTGTTACCATCTGGAACATGGGTGATCCCTCCAGCTCATTCCCTGACAGAGCCAGATCCAGGGAGTCCCGACGCGGCCTCCCCTCAGGTCTCTGTTAGCAGCGGCTGTTTATGGGAAAGTGCAGCACAGACCTCCTCTGGAAGTAAGGAGCTGGGGGCAGGGACGTGGTTCCATCTTAGATGACCTGTGCTGGTGGAAGGGAAGGGAAGCCCCAGGACTGGGGGAGGCTGCTCTCTGCCAAAGAATGAGGTGGAGCAGCTGGTCTTTCCACCCCTCTCCCTCTCTCTGCTTCTCCCTGAGTCCTCTCTGGGGCATGTCTGCCTCCTTCCCTTTTTATGGCTTACCAGCAGTCTGGAGCCGCTCACCACACATCCACCTGGCCCCTGAATCCCAGGGTGGATGCTGTTTACGCAGCCTAGGACCTCCTCTCCTGGCTCTTCCCTGCTCACTCTTTGGGGCCCACTTCCAGGATCTCTGTCGCCTCCAGGAAGCAGGCGTGGATTCAGCCTGGAACTGACGGTCTCTGCTGGGGCTCCCACGGTGCAGACGCGCGCCTTCTGTGAAAGCACAGGCCTCGGCTGTCCACTCTCGGAATCGTTTCGATGTGCATGCCTCTGCCTCTCTCCCAGAGTGGCGCTCACCGCTCATCAAATGAGCGCCCAGTGAACCGTGATGGGCAGGGCCAGGGGCCTGGCTTAACTTGCTGCGTGACGTGGGGGCGTGCGCCCCTCTCTGGGCCGTAGTGCCCAAGCGGTGTGAGGAAGCCGACGCTGGGCGGCCCCAGGCTGCCCGCCCGTGTGGACGCTCTAGCAGCCAGGTCCCGTGTCTTCAGCGTGCTGCTCTCTGCACCTGTGGGCGGAAAGAACTTAACCAGCGGAGTGAAACTGTGCTGCCGCTGTGCGGACTACTTAATGCGTCGGGATCTCTGCAACTATAACAGCCTTGCCGAGGGATGAGAGAAGCCGGTGCTTCTTGGTACAAACTCTCACTGGAGAATTTTCAAGCGTTGTGGTTGGCACTGGGGGAAGCATTTGAGGGCCCGGGAGAACCTTTCAGTGGGAACTTCTGTCTTATCAGACTGACTAAATATTCACTAAACGTCCCTGTGGGTCTCCGCGCTCTTCCATTCATTAGCAAGTATCACTGAGCGTTTCTTACGTGTCAGGCCCTTGTCCAGATGCGAGAGTTAGAAAGATGACAGAACCACGCTTCTTTCTCCGCAGCCCTATGAGGGGCGACCGTCAGACCCCCTGCTCAGACAGGAGGCTGAGGCTTCAGAGGACTCAGGGAAGGGCAAGCCGAGCGGTGTGCCCGGGACTCCTGGCTCCTCTTTGGGGCTTCGTGCCCGCCCGAGCCCACGGGATGCAAAGGAGAGGGTGCCGGGCTGGGGCTGAGTGTGCCAGCCCGCAGAGCTCTCTGAGAGCTCTTCAGAGCCGCGGCCTTGCTGCAGTGTGGACGCTGGGCACAGTGGGGCCCTCGGCTGTGTCCTAGCTCCGACTCCAGACTCTTCCATGGCAAAGGTAGGGCCGGGGGTCCCCCCAGCCGGTCCAGCCCTCTGGGGCCCCAGACACTGTCCAGCCAGAAACACCCTTCCCGCCCACCTCCCTGTGTCCTGCCAGTGTGTGCAGCTTGCATGAGTGCTGGCCCTGTGCACCAGTGTAAATAGAAGAGGGAGTGACCTCCAGGAGAGACATACATTTGTCAGATTGCAGACCAGAGTCGCAGGCACCAGAGGGGAGGCAGGGAGCCAGCTTCTGAGGGGTGACGCGGCCCGGACACCATTGGCTCTAGCTTCTCCCAGGACCCCGGCAGAGCTGGGAGCGGCAGCTGTTTCTTGCTCTTTCTCACCAGCTCCTCTCAGCCTACCCACCCCGCCCTTGTGGGACCCGGATCCTGAGGCCAGACAGCAGGTAGCACATCCCAGCGAGACTGTGGCCCGGAGTCAGAACCAGCAGGAATCCAGGAAGCGAGACCTGGAGGTCCATGGAGGGCTCTGCAGAAGCTTGACTGGGAGCGAGGGGCCTCAGGGGTCACAGAGCCCTTGAAGGTTCTTCCACAGAAGCTGGAACCAGAGCTGTTTGTGCAGCCTCATCGTACAGAGCTGAGGTCTGTGATGGCAGGAGAAAGAATCCGGTTTCAGCTCCACTCTAAGGAGGAGCAGTCAGCATCGTCCAGTGACCACAAATGCCCTGCCTGGAGTCACCTCGGACCCTGGGACAGTCGGTCCGGGGTTTTAGGATTCTGTGGTCCTGCCTGCCTGCCTGGTGGCCAGCCTGTTCCTCTCCCGTCTCTGGGGTCGTGTGAGGATGGTCTGGACGGTGGGTGGGTCTCCCTCTGAGCTGTGGCCCACCAGTGCCCCGTGCTGTGGGAGGGAAGGAGCGTGGGTATGTAGGGACCTTTCTCAGGTTATCGAGCGGCCCCATCAGCCTGGGTCCAGGATTTCTCACAGAAGCCCCCGTGGAGTCCCAGGCGAGGCCCCAGGCTGCGTCACCTGGAGGTCGGGAAGCAGCCGGGGCAGAGGCAGGGGCTGGGCGGCACCTGCCCTCTCCCCTGGGGCAGGCCCGTGACGCCAGCGCCCTCCGGAAAAGCGTAAATCCCTCCAGCCTCTCTGCTCTCTCTTCAGATCCGCTGGGCGTGCAGGGTGGGGGAAGGGACTTTCGCAGGGGGCTGGGGAACTGCAAATCTCTCAGGAGACAGTGGGACTCAGGGTTTCTCTACAAGTGGTCCCAAACCCCCTTTGCTCTAGGACAGTGATTCCAAGGAGATTCAGGATTGTGACCAAGGATGGAGGGGCCAGCAGGGGTGAAGGGTAGACGGGGAGAAGGCTGAGTGGCACAGAGAGCCTGGTTTTTGCTGCTTTGAAAGGTTCATGGATTTATTCCCACCAGCATTAGTTTAGTGGAAAGCTCTTGCCAAGGCTACATACAGTCCTGGGGAAGGTGGAAAGAGGTCGAATTCACGAGGCTTGGAATTGGGGAGCTAAATATCTCTGGACTGGTCCTGCTTCTGTGCATAAAAAGCAAACGGGGAAGCAGGAACAGAGATAAAAATGGACACATCTTTTCTTTACCTGTCTTCCTCCCCACGTCACACTTAACCCTCTGTCCCCAGAGGGCCCAGCTGCCTCCTCGGAGGAATTTTTCAATCAGATGGGAGCACTGAGCTTGCAGAGATGAGCAGCTGGGGCCTTGAGAGGAGGGCCTTGAGACCCAGAGTGGAGTTAATAGCCAGCCAGGGCTGGCTTTGTGTGGGTGGACCCTCCGGAGGGGATGACTACTTGGAAGGCATCGGGGCTGGGACCAGGAGCACCTTGAAGCTGGGGGGTGGGGATGCAGAGAACCAAGTGTCCTTAGCTGGTTGTTCTGGGGACCTTGGAGGAACAGAAAACCAGCCACAGGGTTGGGGTGATCCCAACTCGAGGCCTGCTCAAGCGAAGGCCCAGGAAATTGAAGGCAGGTCACCCAGGCCTTAGGAGGTGCTGGGGCCCGAGGGAGATGATAGGCCTGGCAGGGAGGCTGAGGGCTTGGTGAAAGAGCCTGATCAAAGGAGAATTTCTGAAACGAGACCCACCAATGTAGTGGAACCAGACCCCATACCCTGAGGCATGGAAGCTGGAAGCATAATAAACTGCTTCCCCAGATCGGGGTCTGCTCCATTATCAGAGAAAGCTTAAACTAGAAGAAGGTTCCTTTTCCAGAAGAGGGGTACCAGTGGAGCAGCTTGGTGGAGGGTGTGTGTGTGTGCGTGTGCATGTGTGTGCACACATGTGTGCGCGCGCATGCGTGTGTGTGCATGTGCGTGTGCTAGGCAGGGGTGATGACCCAGGGCAGTGGTTCTGACGGGAAGGTGCTCGGCTGTGTGTGCCCGTCTCACCAGGGAAGTGGAGGGAAGTGGTTGTACTCCAAGAACATTTCCTAGAAAATGGACCCCTTCCTCTCTTTCTTCTCTCTTTCCTTTCTTTATCAGAGAAATAAAGGCTCTAGTTTTAAAACCCAACGGAACCCAAAGGCTTTTAAGGGTAACCAGCACCTCCAGCCCTGCGTCCAGTCCCCATGACAAGTCCTGCTCTACCGAGGCAAAACCCTTCATCTCTCTTGGCTATTTTGCTATTGTTGGTTGTACATATCCCTAAAGGTTATGCTTAAACTGCCATTTCTAGATTTTTCAATTTTATTCATTATTACTTCTTTTGTGGCAATTAAAGATTTCTCTTATATTCTGTCCCTCTTGATTTGGCAAAATCAAAAGTCAGTACTTAAATTATTATAATTAAACTAACATTCACGTGTATTAAAATTACATTTCTTCGTGTAATTTTCTGCTTTCCATTAAGTTCGTCATCACCCCCCTCCTTTCCCACTCCTTGTTTTTCTGTGCCCAGCTGCTCCAGACCACCCTGCGCCTGGTGGGATGCCCAGCTAATGCACCAGTGGGATTTTCTCCTGGGGGCTCGGTGCTCCTGAGTTTGCAGCACATCATTGTCTGGGGGATCTCTTTGCTGCTCCCCTCTGCGGCTTCCTGTGTCCAGGCTCTGGGGCTTCTTCTTTCTCAGTTGACACGTGTTTAAGTGGAAGATGTATTCCAAAGTTTGCAGAGAAAAAGTACAGGATAAGTAAACACTTCCAGTACTGGCATGTCTAAAAATGTTTCCATTACTCCTTACTCTTCAAAGTGTGAGTAGAATTCTAGGCTGAAGCTTATTTCCCCTCTGAAGTTGGAAGTTGTTTTCCAGTATCTTTTGATTTTAACAAGTATGGTACTCTGACTCCAGACTCTTCTATGGTTTGATCTTTAGGGTGTCTCACCACCTTCCCTACTCCTGGCATGGATATTTTCCCATTTGTGTGCTGAGCACTCAGTGGATGCCCTCAACCTGGAAATTCATGTCCTTCCCTTCTGGAAAATCATCCTGCATTAATTCTTTGGTCATTTTTTCCTTTCCATTTCCTCCTTTCTGACTTCTGGAACTCACATTATTAGGGTATTACAGCTTCTGTTTGATTCCTAAATTTCTTACATTTTTATCTCCTGATTTCTTTTTGTTCTACCTTCTATGAGATTTTTTTAACTTGATGTTCCAACTTTTATGTCTTAAAAAATTATCTCCTTTAATTTTAACTTCGAAGGACCTTTCTGATTCTTTTATTATTCCATTTTATTGTATTCACTATTTGTTTTGTAGGTGCAAAATTTTCTCTTATGCCCTCTGAGGATATTAATTACAGACTAATTTTTCCAAAATCATTGCAGATGGTGATTGCAGCTATGAAATTAAAAGACGGTTACTCCTTGGAAGGAAAGTTATGACCAACCTAGATAGCATATTACAAAGCAGAAACATTACATTGTTAACAAAGGTCTATCTAGTCAAGGCTATGGCTTTTCCAGTAGTCATGTATGGATGTGAGAGTTGGACTATAAAGAAAGCTGAGCACCAAAGAATTGATGCTTTTGAACTGTGGTGTTGGAGAAGACTCTTGAGAGTCCCTTGGACTGCAAGGAAATCCAACCAGTCAATCCTAAAGGAAATCAGTCCTGAATATTCATTGGAAGGACTTATGTTGAAGCTGAAACTCCAATACTTTGGCCACCTGATGAGAAGAGCTGACTCATTTGAAAAGACCCTGATGCTGGGAAAGATTGAGGGCAGGAGGAGAAGGGGATGACAGAGGATGAGATGGTTGGATGGCATCACTGACTCAATGGACATGGGTTTGGGTGGACTCCAGGAGTTGGTGATGGACAGGGAGGCCTGGCGTGCTGCGGTTCATGGGGTCGCAAAGAGTTGGACACGACTGAGCAACTGAACTGAACTGAATATTTTCGCTATGTCTCTGGTTTCTCTGTGTTTGTTTGTTTTGGTCTTCTCTTCCAAATAAAGGTTTTATTCAAGCTCCTGGGACAACTTGGTTCTCCATTCATTAACACAGACAGGTAGAAGGGCCTAGAAACTTGGTGTGCAGGGACAAGGTTCACAGCTGGTGTACCCCACTCTGCTGCTGCTGCTGCTGCTAAGTTGCTTCAGTCGTGTCCGACTCTGTGCGACCCCATAGACGGCAGCCCACCAGGCTCCCCCGTCCCTGGGATTCTCCAGGCAAGAACACTGGAGTGGGTTGCCATTTCATTTTCCAATGCATGAAAGTGAAAAGTGAAAGTGAAGTCGCTCAGTCGCCAACCCTTAACAACCCCATGGACTGCAGCCCACCTGGCTCCTCTGTCCATGGGATTTTCCAGGCAAGAGTACTGGAGTGGGGTGCCATTGCCTTCTCTGGTACCCCACTCTAGATGAGGGCTTTCAGCAGACTTTTCCCTGGAGCACTGCTACAGATGAATGTTTGTGTCCCTCCCAAATCATATGTTGAAATCTTAACTCTCAGTGTGATGATATTAGGAGGTGGGACCTTCATGGGTGATTAGGTCATAAGGGTGGGGCCCCCATGAAAGGGATTAGTGCCCTTATATAAAAGACCTCAGAGAGCTCCCTGCTCCTTTCTGCCATGTGAGGACACAACAGAAGCACAGTCATCTGTGAACGGGAAAGTGGGCCCTCACCAGGTAAAATCAGGGTCCCTTGATTGTGGACTTCCCAGCCTCCAGAACTGTGAAAAATCAATTTCTGTGGTTTATTAGCCACTGAATTTGTGGTAGGTAGTTAAAACAGCCCAAGTGAACTAAGGCATGTACCCTTCAATGTCAGAATCTTTTGGTGTTTCCTTTGGGGCGTTCTCTATCCCGTTGCTGACTACATTCTAAGAAGAGGTTGCAAAAGGTCTGGGGACTTACCCAGCAAGACTTTCACACAGTCCACTCTCTTTTTCCCTCTTTTCAGGCACTCTCTTTATCCCCATCCTCACTGTGCTTGTGACCCCCTGACTAGAGTCTCTACTGAATCCTTGAGAGAAAGCCTCTAGCTTCTTCCCGATGGGGAAGCAGGAAGCATGGCTGTGTTGGCTGGATAGAGGGGACTCAGGAAGTCTGGCTACTCACATAGAGATTTCCAGCCAGTCCCCCATTTTCAGTCTAGAATTTGTCCCAAGTACCTCCAGGTACCAAGAGTTGGCTCTGGGAGTCAATCAGTTATGGCCCTTCGGTAGTCCCCTTTTGCTGGCTTTGAGGTTGTAACTTCCTTCATTCTGCCAAGTCCTCCATCTAATTTCCATCTCCAATATTTGGCTGTCATTTCTCACCTGCTGTGGTTTCCTAACCCTTCTCTCTGTCCTTGGGAGTTTATTCCTTTCTTGTTCCTTTGCTATCTTTTAAGGGGTTTAAGGAGTGAACAGGCATGAATGAGTCAAAAGTGGTACCGTGAAACATTTTGTGAAGGTAATATGTCGACAAGATAGTTGTTAGACTATATTGTGACCAGCAATCTCACTCCTGGGCATACAGCCTGAGAAAACCACAATTCTAAAAGACACGTGTACCCCAGTGTTCATCACAGCACTATTTTTGATAGCCAGGACTTGGAAGCAACCTAGATGTCCATCAACAGATGAATGGATAAAGAAGTTGTACTACCTGTATACTCTGGAATATTACTCAGCCCTAAAAAGGAAAGAATTTGAGCCAGTTCTAGTGAGGTGGATGAACCTAGAGCCTCTAATACAGAGTGAAGAAGTCAGAAAGAGAAAAACAAATGTCATGTATTAATGCATATGTATGGAATCTAGAAAAATTGTACTGATGAAGCTATTTGGGGGGCAGGAATAGAGACACAGACATAGAGAACAGACCTTGGACCTGGGGTGGGGAAGGAGAGGGTGAGACGAATGAAAGAGTAGCATTAACACATATGCATACCACATGTAAGAGAGATAGCCAGCAGGAATTTGCTGTCGGATGCAGGCAGCTCAACACAGTGCTCTGTGACAACGTAGAGGGGTGGGATGGTGTGGGAGGTGGGACGGAGGGTCAAGAGGGAGGGGACATATGTATGTATACCTGTGGCAGAAACCAACACAACATTGTAAAGCAATTATCCTTCCATTGAAAATAAATAAAAAATTTTAAAAGGCTATATTGGACAGATAATAAATAAAATATAGGCAAGCAAAGTCCAAAAATAGGATGAAATTGGCTGCTCTTTGCTGTAATCTGGCTCTCTCCTGATGACCAAAATCGGCCCTCCTGGCCTCCAGGCCCCCTGCTCTGAGCCTGTTGGGCTCTGATGTCTAAAATGGAAGGAGGCACCCAAGGTGAGCAAGGGCACACTAGCTCCCCTGGGACTTGACACCTTCGCCTCCCTATGACCAAGTCTGGACCTGGGGAAGCTGCTTCCAGAGAAAGAAGGAGACAGACAGGGACCAAATCAGTTGCCTGATCCCTAATAGGAGGTTTGAGGGGAGGAGGCTTGCTCTGGGGATTGGTGAGCTCACCTGTGTTGTTATTAAAGAAGTCAGAGAGGGATCAGGATACAGTTACATTGACTGCCAGAGACCTGCTACCCAAGACAAATAATTCAGGAAGATGGCTGGCTCTGCCACACAGCAGAGCAGAGAAAGGAAAGGTTGTAGTGTGTAGGAAGATGATGATACTTGGAATTGGAAGGTCAGAGTCTCACTCTGGCTCTCGAACTCGCCAGCTATGTGACCTTGGGCGCATCACTTAACCTTTCTGAGAATACTGCCCACTTCATACAGTTGTTGTGAGGTTAAAATGGAGTAGCCCTGCACTTGGCACAGTGTAGTTTCTTAAAAAACTTGCTCGTTAATATATTAAGAGTGATACTAGAGGCAGAAACCCCCCTGGATCCCTCCCACTCCCACCCCTCATAGGCTTCAGGCCATGAGACCAACGCCCTCCTAGTGCAACAGACTTACCAAAAGGGGAGGAACGTGGAAAGAGGTCCTCCCACTTCCCCTTCCCCAGGGAAAGATGCCCAGGCCTCCTGGGTTCTAGCCCCTTGGGGGCTGTCCAGAGTTTTCAGGAAGGAGTGCATTTGAGAGCCCCTAGGAGCCCTACCTCCAAGTCTTCAGGCCCTGTTGCCCTAGCTCTCTGAGCCAGAGGTCTCGGGAGTCCCTGGAGCACCTCACTGCCTGCAATGTGCTCTGGACATTCCCTTCAATCTGTTCAGAGTCAGGCTGGGACCCTCATGAAACCAAAGACCCCCTTCGTCCCGTGGAGACCCCCATCCCTACACAGTACATGGGGCCAAGAACTGCAGGGCCTGGGGTCCTTGGAGAGAAGACAGGATTGGCAGACCCAGTTCTCCTCCTGCTGCCCACTGAAGCAGCTAGAGCAGAGATCCTGGAGAGCATCTGGGCTGCAGAGGGAGCTAACAAGGCCTGAAATGCAGTTAGAGGGGCCACACCACAGATAGTCACACAAACACACATGTGCTTCTCACATTTACCCCTCTCTTACACATACCTTCTCACACACAGGCCTGCTTCTTATACCAGAGAACACGTTTCACACTTTCAGCCCTCAAGTCACACACACACACACACACACACACACACACACAAGCACACACACCTGTCTCCTATCTGCTTAAACTTAAGGTCATGAGGAGAGTTAGAGGGGATCACAGGAGATTTTGTAAAAGTAGGCTGGCTAAGGGCAAATTTTGGAGACTCGTTAACTTCTTCCTACCCACAGACTTCATCAGAGAAAGGACTAGTCCAGGAATAGGAGAAAAACTCACCTAACAGAGTAGGTGTTGAGTTTATGATTCCTCTCCTAGAAGTACAGAGACACACTCGAGGCTGTTTGGAGGAGGATATATCAGCAGCATCACCCTGTCACACCACGCTAGGACCCGAGCTCACAGCAGTTTCAAAAACATGAGAGATCCTTGAGGACGGTTTCGGGGTAGAGATGAGGTGGGGCAGGTTGCCCTGTTTCCATGGCAGCCTATCTCACTGCCATAGCAACAAGATTCTGCCTCTAATCCGCGGAGCTCGGGTTTCTGCCTCTAATCCACGGAGCTCGGGTTTCTGTAACGGGTGTTTCATGGAATGGTGGTGAACCTCACAGTCCTTCTCGGAAAGAGCGTTTCCATTCTAGACCAAGCAGGGTAGTGGTAGCCTGAGGCTGTCAAATAGGGCTGGGTTTTTCTGTGCGCAGAAGCCTCGATTTCCTGGAGTTTCCTAACTACTCTCTCCTTCCTACAGCAATTTAAACTCCCCAGCCATTGGGGACCCCCAGGAATGTCTGCACAAGGCAGATTGACCCTTTCTGATGTCCACCACAGCTTACTCTAATGTCATGCCATGTCAGAGAAGTGTGACAGTGCGATGGGGAAGCCAGGCTCTGCAGTCAGGAGCCTGAAATGGCTTGCTACTCATTGGCTGTGTGCCTCGAGTGTTATTCTTCTTTTCAAACCTTAGGGTATTCACTGTGGAAAATGGGGTCAATACATGCTAAGCCCCCTGGGTGCCTCCAAGGATGTAGAGAAATGATGCACGTAAAATCCACCCAGGGTTTCCAGGGGGTGTGGTGGATCCACCCAGGGTTTCCAGGGGTTGCAGTGGTGGATGCATGGCTCAGTCCCTGCTGACACTCCTTGCAAATGGAGTGGGGCTTTAGGGTCTTGTGGCCAAGCACCCCAGTGGAGGTCTGACTGTGGAACTAGGGTGATATTTATACCTCAGTGAATGGGGCGGTGATCAGTATAGTCTCTCAAATCAGGCTGTTCGACTGGCTGAAAACTTCCCTGGCAAAAGGGGCGGTGCTTAAGCCAGCTGCCTTCCCCCTCCTCAAAGTGTGGGCGCGGGGCTCAGGGCCCTCTGTAAAATGCTTGCTACCCAGCTGCAGTGACATAAGTCTAGGAACTGAGAGAACGTCTTCAGAAAATTTTATAGTAATTTGATGTTGCTGTAATACCACCCAAGCAGCATCCAACTGGGGTTTCTTTTTGGTTGTTTTTTAAAGTCTTAGATTCTGTGTGTGTGTGCGTGTGTATGTGTGTGTAATAGTACTGATCTGCCCCATTGGGGGAAAAACAAGCTGGTCCTTCACCACCTCTAGTTTGAAAAGCACCGACCTCGATAAGATGATAAAGCCACCTTAAAACCAGCTAAAGATGCAGTTGAGAGACAGGGTAACAATCTCACCCGCGCCACCTGCAAAAATGAGCCCCAGGTCACACGCAGGTGAGTCGGCAGCATTCCCTTTATTGCTTCGGGACACAAATTGCAGCTCGACAGCCCTGCCCTGCCCGCCCCACTCCGGCCCGGGTGGGGCTGGAGGCGAAGGCCCTACCTCGGCGCTCAGCCCCGCGCGGCGCTGCGGCTCCCGGGCAGCGCCGCCTGCCGCCTGCCGTAGCGCAGGCCGAAGGAGTTCCAGTTGTAGGCGGACACGTCCTTCTCCCGCTGCACCAGCACCGCGCCCCTCGGAGACGGGATCAGGCGGTTTCGCGGGGCGCACGGGCCCAGCCGCTGGGGGCCCGCGGAGCTCTCAGGGGGGCACAGCGCGGCCCCCCGAGGCCGAGGCCCGGCCACCTCGGGCTTCCCCGCCGCGCACTGCGGGCTCTGCTCCCAGGGCGCCCGGAGCGTCGCGGGTCCAAGCTGCGAGCCTAGGACAGAGCCACAGGGAGATGCTGAGTGAGGCGGGGGCCCGGAGAAAGGCTTTGGACCACCTCCTCACATCCCCATCTTCGGCTTCCCTTTTGTCGCTTGACCCCTAGGAAGCTCAGCGCTCCACGCTGGGCACCAGCAGCATCTTAGCTTGGGTGACTAGTCCGTTTGCTCCTCTCTCCTTCAACATAGCTATGATTTCAGATATTTCACAGGATTTTCTTGAGTGTCTTTTACATTGAATTCTTCTTCTTCTTCTTTTTTTTTTTTTAAGGAAGCAAGCAGGATAGAGCTTGGAAATAATCAGCTTCACTTCTCTTCACGGCTGGCTGGCCCTGTACCCCTGCTTTTCATCAGGCTCCTACTAGACCGAGCTCCTCGGGGTGGTTGGGGCCATGTCCACTCATCTGAGTCTTTCAGAGTGCCTTGCTCATAGCAGGGCCTCAAAAAGCCTTGTTAAATATATAAAAACTAATGAAAGGCTTGCAGTCATACAAATGAAGAAAGCGAAGCAAAGACCACTGTGCTCCCACACCCTCAGCAAATGTGACCCCTAATAAGCTATATCAGGGCTTCAGCAAAGAAGGGGAACTGGGTCACCTCAACCAGCTCACCTCCCCTACTCCACGTGTAATCTCTCCCCTTCACACTGAGGGCTAATGAGGCTAACTTGGAAGGCACTTCACATGCAAGGCTCATTAAGTTCATTAAATTGTTAGCAGTAAGATAGTGCAGCTAGCTCTCAGGAGACAATGGCCCCAGCCAGTTGTGGCCAGGGATAGGTGGAAATGCGGTCTGGGGTGTGAGTGGGTGTGTGTTGGGTGGAGGAGGATAGTTGACTCTGAGCCCTGCTCTTCAGTGCCCCGGCACTCTCTGGAGGAGAGGAGCGTGGGTGAGTCTGGCCCAGGGTGAGTGATACTCTTCCAAGGAGGGCCCTGGGCCTGGCTGAGATGGGAGGGACGAGGACCTCTTGTCCAGCTACAGCCATCATCCCAGCAGGTGGATCATTACTTAGGCATCACTGTTTTTAGCATCACCTAAAAGGTTTTGCCAAAAAGAGCCAAGAGCTCAGTGTCCCCAGGGCGGTGATGACATTATTCTCCGGGGGATCCAGCCTTACCCAGAAAGAGCACCTGGTCCCAGGAGAGAAGATGTTCTTGGCAAGGGACGCCCGCATCCACGATCTCTTTGCATTGGAACATCTTTTTTTTTAATTTATTTATTTTAGTTTTGGCAGCACAGGGTCTTCTGCACATGGGCTTTCTCTAGTTACAGCGAGCAGGGGCTACTCTCTAGTCGTGGCAGGTGGGCTACTCTTGGCAGTGGCTTCTCTTGTGGAGTCTCAAGTGTGCACACATCTCACGTGTGCGGGCTTCGCTAGCTGTGGTTCTTGGGCACTAAAGCACAGGCTCAGTAGTTGTGGTGCTTGGGCTTGGTTTTCCTTCCCAAACCAGGAATCAAACCCGTGTCTCCTGCATTGGCAGGCAGATTCTTGACCACTGAGCCACCAGGGAAGCCCCCTTTGGGATATCTATGGGCACAAGGACATCTTGTGTAGAAAGAATGGTGCACGTTCCATCGCTGGAGAGGAACACAGGTCCCAAGAGGCCAGGCTGACCACCAAGCAGCATTAAACCTTGATTCCTGACTTGGGGGTGACCACTAGCTCACGCCCTGTAGAGGGCCCTCTTGGGGAGAGCTCAGCACCTGCTGGGTTTCTGCAGCCTTGGATTGAGTGACTTTGGGAAGGTTTCTTTACCTCTTTGGGCCTCAGTTTCTCCAGCTCTTCAATCCCACAATGAACTCATAAGATTGAGAGGTATTAAGGATCTATCCTTTTGTGTAGGTTTTTTTTGTTTTTTTTTTTTCAGATTCCCCATAAAGGAACTGAGGTCACTGATAAGATTGACTTGCATAGTAAATGCCTGCCCAGCAGATCTGCACAGAGGAGCGGTTGGCATCGAGCAGAGAAGCCCGTGAAGGAGCTCGGGGGTTACCAAGCACCTGCACTTGGGTGAGCCTCCTGACGTCTGTAACGGCAGAAATCCGTCTCTTGCTCGCAAGGCTAGTGGAGCCCCGTGTGTGTTGCATGTGTCACCTTAGGTTTCCACTGTGCAGCTTTACATTCATAGCAGCAGACTAGCCATCTCTGAAAAATGTGGCAACTCTCATTTTGCATCAATTCACTGCTCCCTCCCAACCTTCTTCCCAGACAACTCATACCTGTGGTTCTAGGATTCTCCATGGGCGCCACCTTTTCCAATGTCTCCCTGAAGGCGGTGGCACAAAGGAGAAGCATCAGCTGCCAGGAAAGCAGCACGTTCATCCTGGTGAGAAGATGCAGGTCTTGGAAGTGCCCTGAGTCCAAGACAGAGAGAGGGAGGAGGAACGGGGTTAGGCTCGCTGCCTGGGCTAGGCCCTGGGGCAGAGCCCCGCGTGCAGCAGGCACCTGGAAGGGAGGAGACAACCCTGCCCGTGGAGGGACAAGCCTGAACCAACACAGCATGGAAATAGGACTGAGAGCCCTCGCGCCATATAGTTCAAGCTAAACTCATGCTAAGGTGAAGATCATCAGGGAGGGCCTCCTGCCAGGCAAGGCCAGTAAAGTTAGGAAGGAAAGAAGGGAGGGAGGAGCCATACTTGTGGAAGGGGCAGGACTGCTCAGGTTGGAAAATGGCCAGGGTTCTGAACTTCGGGTTTGCTTGAGAGGAATGTTGGAAAAACGAGGAGTGAGATGCAGTGTAACGATGAGCAGGGAGGGGTTAAGTGAGGTGGGCAAAGAGCTGCACTGAGTGCAGGATGCTGAGGCCCCGGCCATTTCCCTGGCCTGGGAGCAGGGGCCTCTTGCCTGCACGCTAGGCTTTGCCGGAATCACAGCTCTCCATGCTCCACTCTCCCAGCTGGAGCGTGCCTTTCTAAATCTGGCCCAGCCCCTCTTGCTGTAACAGGAACTTCTTTTTTTTCCTTTTTCAAGAAAAAAGGAAGAGGTAATCATCTTGCTTGCTCTCATAACCCTTCATAGCCTTGAAAACCATCATTAAATTGTCTTATTGCCTATAATTCAGGAAAGAGAAAAAGGCTTTCCCTGATGGATCAGGTCGATTGTCTCCACATTCTGTTCTCTGCGGGCCCTGAGAGGGTATGGATTTAATTGACTGTGTGATCTTGGCAGTTGAGGGGGGAGCTGTAGCCTCTGACCCCCTTTTCACCCTCTTCCCTTCTCATCCTCCACTGCCCCCCTCTGGCTCTTCCAGCTCCCAAGGCTGATTTCTCTTTGGAAAAGTCATCAGGCACTTTGAGACTGCCCAGCAAACACAATGAAAGACAGATGGGTGGAGAACAGGCAGCACTGCAGGCTGAGCGGAACGGGTGTGGGTGCCGGATCTAAGGCCGGACCTCCCTGTGCGGTCCGGGGGAAGTGGGTGGGGGAGCTGTTTGTACCCATCGGCTGCCAGTGGCAGCTCAGCCCATCCATCCCTCTGTTCTTGCTCCTGCGCCCCAGTCCCCTCCTGCTCCCTCCGAGATGCAAGTATGGGGTAGGATAAGAATGGTATCAGAAGGACTCAAATGTGGCTGCAGCTCCTCCCTCCCTCCTGTGAGATTAGAACAGGTCCACCCCCAATCTCTGGATCTTATTGTTACCTGTGAAAAATAAGAGCATTGGATCAGACTGGCCACTAACTGTCCCCTCAGATGGTCACTTTCCTTGTAGACTTTGACTCTGTGGTACCCTGAAACCCAGATCATGGCTTTCTGCACCAGCCTTAAGGCCTGGGGCAGGGTGTGGAGTGGAGACAGGTTCAATCCACTAGAGAGAAGAGTGTAAAACTGTTTCTATTGTGGCTTTAGACCATGGATGCACAGGGTCCAGGTCAGTTCAGAAATCATTCCTGGTAACAACAACAGGTATTGCACACCTTCCCCGGGCCTTCTCCTGAGATCTAGCGCAAGAAATTGAGTCATAAGCAGACCGTCTCAAGGTAACATGGCCAGTGATTGACCGGAGGCTTGTGAGCACGTGGGTGGGGTCGGGGAGACCCTGAGCCCCTTTTCACCCCCTTGCCTTCTTATCCTCCACTGCCCTCCTCCGGCTCTTCTAGCTCCCAAGTCTGATGTCTCTTTGGAAAAGTCATCAGGCACTTTGAGATTGTCCATCAAACAATGAAAGATAGACTGGTGGGGAGCAGGCAGCACTGCAGGCCGCCCGGGGTGCTTCAGAGCCCACCGGAGCCTGACCTGGAGGGTCCAGGCAGGTTTTCTGCGGGGGTGGCGCCTGAGCTGAGTTTCTGAGCACAAGTCAGCCAGGTGAATAAAGGTTCATTGACGGCAGTCCCAGCAAGGAAGCCGACGCCAGGAGAAGAGGGAAGTGCCGCCCTCCAGCCTGCCGGGGGGGGGTGGGTGTTGGCTGGGGAG
Source organism: Bos mutus (assembly GCF_027580195.1). Taxonomy (NCBI): domain Eukaryota; kingdom Metazoa; phylum Chordata; class Mammalia; order Artiodactyla; family Bovidae; genus Bos; species Bos mutus. Next base: position 1,390,834 of record NC_091632.1, read on the forward strand.
AGAGTGAGCGATGAGGCTGGGAAAGGGGCCACCAGAGGCTTCATCTCGGAGCAGTGTGAGTCAGACTGGAGTGTGTGTAGATGAGCTTTCGGATGGAGAATTCAGGCTGCTCTTCAGAAGCAGGGTGGTACATGAGGGAGGGGCAGTGGCCAAGCTGTGTGGTTAGAAGGTGGTGTTCCTCCTTCACGCTCCTCTCACTTGTATTGCGTCCTCCCCATCCCAGCAGAGGTAGTGCTTGCATGGGCGCCGTGTGAGGACTTTGCTTTTTCCCTCCTACCTGTCCTGCGCACAGGGGCTTTTAACATGTGGTGGAACTGAACTGTTTGGAAAAGAACCATCAGCTTCCAAGGGCCACAGTGGCGATTTTGTGGTCCCGCTGTCCCAGGGGTTTTGAACCTAGAGAGTAACGGAAACTCCAGGCTTGCTTGGAAAGCTTTTGGGGTGGGGTGGCTCCCTTCTGGGGTGACCCCATCTCCTAGTGCCGGGGCTGGCAGGGCACTCACGAGCTCTTTGTTTATGTCTGTGTTTGCCATCTGCGCAACGGGGAACTGCCCAGAGGAGCCCCCCGTGTTCCCCAGGCCCCTCCAGACGCCTCTGTGACCCCTTATCCCAGCCACGGGGAGCTCATTCACTGCAGTCACTCCCCAGAAAGTAACCCCCAAGGTCCTGGTTTCAAAAAGTGCAAGTCAGTGTATTTACCCTGACATCCCAGTCATCAGGGAAGATCAGCACCCCTTTGGCCTGCCTGGACACATGCCTGCTCCCACCTCGTGAGCCTCCCTGGGTCCGGCCAGACCCCTCCCCTGGTGTGGAGGCTGCGGCCACCTACCTTGCCTTGGCTGTGTCCTGAGGGGTCTCCAAAGGATGACACCACTTGGGCGGGGGGGCACCTGGAGGCAGGCGAGCTGGGCTCCTGGGCTCACTCTCACCGATGCCCTGATCCTGTCCCTTATAAAGCCCGGGGTGACGTCTGCAGGCACAGACCCACCTCTGCCCGCCCCCAGCCCCTCGGAGAGTGCAGCCCTCCTGCTCCCTGCTGCTGGCTCCTGCCTCCTGCCTCCTGGTGCCCGTGGCTAAAATCAGCCTTTTGCTCCCTCTCCAGGAGTCTTCCAGGGCTGGCTTTCTGATTCCTAATAGTTCTTTGCAGCCTCCTCACCCCAGGCCCACTCACAGATCCACTCTGCCCGCAAACAACGTGGAAAGGGACTGTTTGAGGATGGGGGAGGCTCGGCACGCTTGTCCCCCGTGACCCCCCAGCCCTGGCAGCTCAGCTGGGGTCTCTGACCAGACAGCAGCTTCTGGGTTGGGGGCTGGGGTCTAGGACTTGGTAGGGGGATTGTCTCTTTTTTCTTCTCTGCTCCCTTCTTTCCCCAAGCAATTCCTGAGCTCAGCTCAGGGTTTGGAGAGGAACGTGCGGTGGTCAGATGGGCAAGACAGGCATGAGAGCAGCCAGCTAGGAAGGCAGCGCAAAAAGGCAGAAGGCGGGTGTCCCGGGGAGTGCTGAGGGAACGGAGGAGAGCTCTCCAGGTGAGGGTGTGTGACCTGCGGCTCCTGCAGCACCTCGGCCACATCCTGTGGAGCCACAGCCTCGCCATTCTGAAATCGCCGTGAACCTCTCTTCAAAGTGGGGAGGTCTGCTTTCCTTGCATCTTCAGCACCCGCTCCCTGGTTCTGCACAGACGCAGGGGCCCTCACAGAAACGTATTAAATGTGCTCATTGCAGGGGATTCCTGACTCTTTCCTGGGCCTGCGAGAGTGTGCTTTACCCTTAGATGAGGGGCTTCCCAAGACAGACTGGGGCTCTTAGAAGGTAGGGGCACAGCCCTCTACCCCAGCACAGAAGCTGCCTGGAGAGTGTGCTGTGCAGACATCCACCTAATCAGTAGCTGGGAAGCACTTCCCACCATCCTGGGGATTAATACTCATCCCTTGTTTAACAGCTGCAAACATCTTATCTCCCTCATTAGGGCTGGTAAACACCAGGGTTTAATGATGGGCCGTGAGGGCTGGCCTGCCCCTCCTTGGGCGGAGTGATGTCTGTGCGCCCACCCTGAGTCAGAGAGTGGGCTTAGTGGGCTAGAGACACTGAGTCTCGGGCACGTTCACAGCTTAGGGGTTTAATCTCTGCTTTTCCTCTCGTGGGCCCTGGGTCTCTGTTCCCAGCAGTCCTGATGGCTTCCTGCATTGGCTTGGGGATCGAGGTCAGTCCCTCGGCTCCGTCCGTCCTTCTGGACCTGGAGAGGTCCGGATGCGTCAGGGGAATGAGTCAGTGCGGGGTGGGCGCCTGCGAGATGTCTCCCATTTCCTTTCCAGCCCCCTCGCCCAGTGATCCAAGTTCAAGGAGTGCATCTCTGCTGTTCAGACCATTGAACTGGTGCCTTGAAGCCTCTGGAACAGCTGTGGGAGGCAAGAATCATTACTCCAGACAAAGAGCGGGGAGCAGACTCAATATCCAGGTCATTGTGAAGCCAGCCTTGAGAGCTGGAGTGCCAGGTGCAGGTATGGAGGGGGCTGCGGGGTGTGCCGGGGGCGGGCGTGTCGAGGGGCGGCCGAGGGCCTCCCTGGGCTTCTAGAGGGCTGTGTTCTCTTCACTCCAGGTGCTTCAGAGAGGGGAGGGGCGGGGCCGGGGACCACCCCCTGCCCCAAGAAAAGGATAGAGGCCCAGTTCTCCAGGAATCTGGCACTTTCTGCTGGGTCACTGAGACCCCTTAAGGCTCCGTTTCTTTGGCTCTAACAGGGAGCTGTTGACCGACACCATTCCCAACACCCACACCTTTGGCACAACTGCTCACAGAACCCTCATCCGCTCTTGTCGGAGAAAAGGGGCTGAGACGGGCCAGCTGGGGAGGGGTTTTGAGGGGAGATGGGAAAGGATCCTCTGCAGCTTCACCAAGTCCGTGTGCTTCCCCCTCCCCAAGGACCACCACCAAGCCATTCACATGATTCACTTACCGAACTCAGGAAGGGGATGTTGGAGGCGCTGCCCAGGAAGCCAAAGGCAACAGGGAAAAAGCCCCTAGGAGCAGAGAGGCGGAGGGGGGATCAGGGATGAGCCGGAGGGGAGGCTGAGGTCCTGCTACAGGCTCCAGCTTTGGCTCCTGGGAGAGCAGGCCCTTGGACCCTGGGTAGGCATGGCTCTGCACCCCTGCTTTTCAAGAGGCAGTACGGTGGGGTAGTTATGAATGAAGGCCTTGGGATCAGACTCCTGGGGTCCCATCTGGACTCCACCTCTCACTGGCCCTTGGGCAAATTCCTTAACACCTCTGAATCTGTTTTCAGTTGTAAAATGGGGTTAATAGTAATAGCATCCACATCTCCACAAAGAACTGCTTGGGAAATGTTTATTTTTGTTAGTCGTCTCTCCCTAGACTGGCTGTGAACCAGCAGCCACAGGTTTCCAAGCCCCGGCACGGATCACCACTGGGGGCTGTGCTCAGACTGTTCTCCCCACACCCCTCCCCTGGCAAGAATGGTGACCCTCCAAAGGGCTTGGGGGCACAGAGGCTGGTGTGGGGAGGGAATAGAGATCTGAATTCTGGCTGAACTACTTCCTTTCCTTGGACCTCGGTTCCCTGAGGTCCACTTGCATTTCTGAGGTCTCTGGTAGCTGTGATTTTCTTCTCCCTTCAATGCTGCTGCAAGCTGTCTTTGTCAAGGTTTACTTTTGGCTAGAACTACTGAGTCTGCAGAGGCCCCACTCGCACTTTTGATCCACACTTGGATCAAGTTCAGATCCTCTGCATGCTCCTTGTGAGAGTTCAGGCAGCGGCAGCCTCTCTGGGCCTTGGTTTCCTTATCTACAAGAGGACAGCCCTACGGTGGGTTGTGGAGATGACAGAATGAGAGGAAAATTGTGAGCCTGCTCCGTGCCTGTGAGGGGCTTCGCAGATGTGAGTTCACTGTCCCTGTCTGACTGCTAGGCTTGCGGGCAGGTCGTGGGCCTACTCCCAGGTGCTGGGCACAGTGATGGGCACACAGCAGGCACTCCATGTTTGCTGGTGGGTGTGCCTGTTCCTCCAGCTCGCAGTGTCCACCAGGGGCCCACCCCTGTTCCCAGCCCTTCTGAGTCTCCGCCTCTTTCGGGATAAAGTCCGGCTTCTGCACGCACTGCCAGTCACGCTGCCCACACCCGCTGGAGCCTGAGCTCAGCTGCTCAGAGGCCCTGGGGTGCCCATCGCGAGGCCCGGGACCTGTTCTCACCTGAAGAGGCTAAAGAAGCCATAGGTTTCTAGGCACATGCCCAAGAGAGGCCAGCGCAGCAGGACGATGACCACGCCCCCCAGGAAGAAGCTGGTGCCCTTGAATTTGTGCCTCTGGAAGAAGAAGGAGAACGTCCTCCTCAGGCCGATGATGAGAGAGAGGCCAGTCAGGAACAGCAGCTGTGAGGAGGGAGAGCAGTCAGGCGGGTGAGAGTGGGCACGCTGGCTCCGAGCCCCCGAGTCCGTGGCCAGGCGCGGAGCCGCACCGGATGGGGGGCAGAGGGGTCGGGAGGGTGAGAGCAGGCACGCTGGCTGCGGGACCCCCGCCCCCCGCAGAGTCCATGGCCAGGCCCAGAGCCGCACCAGATTGGGGGGCGGGACCTGCTCCTTCTTCAGAGGCCGATGTATCAGTGAGGGCGAGCCAGCGGGAGCCCCGAGTTACTGGGGCTGGTGATGGGCAGAAGGACCCAGAGGCAGGGAACCCGAGGCTTTTGGAGGCCTCTCGCTTGTCACCCAGCTCAGCCTGGTTTCTTGGATCCCAAGCACTTCCTCACGTATGATATTTCTCGTCACACCTCCCAAGTAACGCGGAAAAGACTCCATTTCACAGAGGCTGAAGCCAGGCCTGAGTAGGTTGGGCAGCCACACCCGAGTCCCAGGGAGCTGGTGGAGCCCCGGCCCTCCACCCCGCGGCCTGTCGCCACCTCAGCCAGGCTCCTCCCGAGCCCTGCGAGCGCCTCGGGCTCCTGTCAGACTGAGCTCTCGGCCCTCTTCCAGCATGTTCCGTGCTTTCCCGTCTTCTCCATACCTCTGCTCTAGCAGATCCACCCACCTGGAAGTGCTTTATCCTCCCCACACTCTTTCTTTAAATTCTTTCTCGTCCTTCTCTCACTGTGCGTACTCTTTCCCCCAAGCACCTCTTTCTATATTAGGTGTATTTATCTTACAGTGACTTTACCACTGCCCCTGCCTTCCTCCCCAGCCATGAGGTTGATGTCACATTCCCCTCCCTGGGTGGTGGGATTCTGAAGGGAGGGCCAGTGTCGGATTCATCTGAATTCCCGCCCCCCACCCCCAGCCCAGGGCCTCACCCGGAGCTTAGCATGAGAATCCAGGTCCTCAGGTCCTCTGTGCCCGGGAGGCCTTATTGTCCATCCCCAGCCACCAGCCCCTGCCTGCCCAACGCAGGTGGCACACGATGCCTGGCTGGACCCAATCTGAGTAAACTCGGGGCCGACCCTCCCGGCAGTGGAGACCTCACGCAGGTTCACAGGGCTGGAAGACTCACATTTCCGAAGGCCAGCAGCACCGAATCAAAGTACAGGAGCATTCCAAAGAGGATGAAGAAGATGCCGAAGCCAGTGGTGCCCACACCAATCTCTGCAATGGGCAAGGAAGTTGTGGTGGGATGGGTTTGGGGAGCAAGCTGGGATGCTGCAGCTGCCCCCGTCGTCCCTGGACAGGTGCCCTCCGGGGGTGGGAGGCAGGGTGGCTCTGCTGTCACCCGGAACCTTGGCTTCCATGCTCTCAGAGGAGGATGGGAAGGAAGGGGCAGGTGGGCACAAGCCTCCGTTTAGCGCCTGGAAACTGCTGCTGGGCCCTGCCCACACCCTGCCCTCACCACAGGAAGCCGGTGCTGCCCTCGCTGCTTCTATTTGCAGTTCCCTCTTGTCTTCAAGATCTTCTGACTTCTTCTCTGCCAGATCATTATCAGGGTTGTGACTCCGGCTGAACACAACCCGTTGCCTGCTCTGTCCCTGTTTTCCTGTAGTTGGGAGCCACTTGATGCCAGCTCACACCCGGGTGAAAGAGTAGCACCAAAGACTCATCGCCACAGCCCCAGAGGACCTCAGACCTGCTCAGCTGGCCTGGCCTATTGCTCAGGAGGCTTGTCCTCCTGATGATTCTCACAGCCTCTCCTTTCTTTTCTAAACTGCTCTGGTCACCGACTTTCCAGTGATGACCCTTCACACTTGATAGGGAAACAGAAGTCATCGACCAGATCATCACCTGGAAGTCTGTACCGCAGCCAGCAAAGTGACTGCCCCATACTATTTCCCACAGAAGTTACACCATTCTACGTTCCTAGTAGTGATGTGCAAGGGATTCCAACTTCTCCACATCCTCACCAACACTTGTTACTTTCTGGTTTTTGCTCTGTTTTGTTTCTGATAGCATTCATCCTAAAGGGTGTGAAGTGGTATCTCACTGAGGCTGTGGTTTGCATTTCCTTGATGATTACTAATGTTGAGAATCTTTCATGCACTTGTTGGTCATTTGTGTATCTGTTTTGGAGAAGTGTCTATTTAAGGCCTTTGCTCATTTTTAAAACAGGTTGTTTGGATTTTTTATTGTTCAGTTATAGGAGTACTTTGTATATTTTGGATAGTAACCCCTTATCGGATATATGATAAATATTTTTCCTATTCCTATATTTCCTATCCTATTCAAATATTTTCTCCTATTCTGTAGGTTGCCTTTTCACTCTCTCGTGTCTTTTGATGCACAGGAGTCTTAAATTTTTATATAGTCCAATGTTTTTATTTTCTCTGTAGTTGCCTGAGCTTTTGGTATCACACCCAAGAAATAATTGCCAAATCGAGCATTGTGAAGCCTTTCTCTTCTGTTTTCTTCTAAGAACTGTTTTAGATCTTACTTAGAGCTAAAATGAACTTTAATTTTTATATGTGGTGTAAGGTAAGGCTCCAGCTTCATTCTTTTGCCTGTGAATATCCAGTTTCCCCAACATCATTTGTTGAAAAGACTGTCCCTTCTCCACTGAGTGGTCTTGGTGCCCTTGTTGAAAACCATGTGCCCAGGTATGCCAGGGCTTGTTTCTGGGCTCTCTTTTACATTCCATCCTTCTCTCTGTTTGTCTTCTTGCCAGTCTCACTGCTTTGATTACTGTAGCTTTGTAATAAGTTTCGAAATCAAGAAGTTTGAAACCTCCAACTTCGTTCTTCTTTTTCAAGATTGCTTTGGCTATTCAAGATTCCTTGAGATTCATGTGTATTTAAGAATGAATTTTTCTATTTCTGCAAAAAATGTCATTGGGATTTTGATCGATTATTGCAATAAATCTGTAGACTGCTCTGGATAGTATTGACAGCTTAACAACAACATTGTCTGCCAATCCACAAATATGGGTCTTTCTACATATTCAGTTCAGTTCAGTTCAGTTCAGTCGCTCAGTCGTGTCCGACTCTTTGCGACCCCATGAACTGCAGCACGCCAGTCCCCCTGTCCATCACCAACTCCCGGAGTTTACTCAGACTCACGTCCATCAAGTCAGTGATGCCATCCAGCCATCTTATCCTCTGTTGTCCTTCTCCCCCTGCCCCCGATCCCTCCCAGCATCAGAGTCTTTTCCAATGAGTCAACTCTTCGCATGAGGTGGCCAAAGTACTGGAGTTTCAGCTTTAGCATCATTCCTTCCAAAGAAATCCCAGGGCTGATCTCCTTCAGAATGGACTGGTTGGATCTCCTTGCAGTCCAAGGGACTCTCAAGAGTCTTCTCCAACACCACAGTTCAAAAGCATCAATTCTTTGGCGCTCAACCTTCTTCACAGTCCAACTCTCACATCCATACATGACCACAGGAAAAACCAGAGCCTTGACTAGACGGACCTTTGTTGGCAAAGTAATGTCTCTGCTTTTGAATATGCTATCTAGGTTGGTCATAACTTTCCTTCCAAGGAGTAAGCATCTTTTAATTTCATGGCTGCAGTCACCATCTGCAGTGATTTTGGAGCCCCCAAAAATAAAGTCTGACACTGTTTCCACTGTTTCCCCATCTATTTTCCATGAAGTGATGGGACTAGATGCCATGATCTTCATTTTCTGAATGTTGAGCTTTAAGCCAACTTTTTCACTCTCCTCTTTCATATTCATCAAGAGGCTTTTTAGTTCCTCTTCACTTTCTGCCATAAGGGTGGTGTCATCTGCATATCTGAGGTGATTGATATTTCTCCCAGCAATCTTGATTCCAGCTTGTGTTTCTTCCAGCCCAGAGTTTCTCATGATGTACTTTGCATATAAGTTAAATAAGCAGGGTGACAATATACAGCCTTGACGTACTCCTTTTCCTATTTGGAACCAGTCTGTTGTTTGATGTCCAGTTCTAACTGTTGCTTCCTGACCTGCATACACATTTCTCAAGAGGCAGGTCAGGTGGTCTGGTATTCCCATCTCTTTCAGAATTTTCCACAGTTTCCTGTGATCCACACAGTCAAAGGCTTTGGCATAGTCAATAAAGCAGAAATAGATGTTTTTCTGGAACTCTCTTGCTTTTTCCATGATCCAGCGGATGTTGGCAATTTGATCTCTGGTTCCTCTGCCTTTTCTAAAACCAGCTTGAACATCAGGAAGTTCACGGTTCACATATTGCTGAAGCCTGGCTTGGAGAATTTTGAGCATTACTTTACTAGCGTGTGAGATGAGTGCAATTGTGCGGTAGTTTGAGCATTCTTTGGCATTGCCTTTCTTTGGGATTGGAATGAAAACTGACCTTTTCCAGTCCTGTGGCTACTGCTGAGTTTTCCAAATTTGCTGGAATATTCTACATATTAGCATCTTTTAAAATTTCTTTTAGCAACATTTTTTAGTTTTCAGGGTACAAGACTTTTGCCTCTTTAGTTAAGTTTATTCCTAAGGATTTTATTCTTTTTGATGCTATGGTAAAGGGAATATGTTGCTTCCTTTTAAAAAAATTACTGATGAGGTACAACTTAAAGTTTACATTTTATTGTTTATATTGTTTTGCAACTCACTTTATTTACTTAATATAGCTAAAATGCCTTATTTTCTTTTTGTTGAATATGAAAATCATTTGTTACGATGAATAGAGAAAGAGCTAGAGTGTCTTTTTCAACTACAACATGTATAGCTTTATTAAAAATAGCTTAATTTTTAAAAAGAAAACACATAGGTAAATTTTAAAAATAAAATTTTTACTGGACTTGTTAACTAACATCTCAGAACTGATCCTCGGCATCTCTGTGAAATTGGTATTATTGCCATGTTTCTATGTGTGTGTGCTCAGTCAGTCAGTCATGTCCAACTCTTTGTGACCCCATGGACTGTAGCTCACCAGACTCCTCTGTACATGGGGTTTTCCAGGCAAGAACACCGTAGTGGGTTGCCATTTCTACTCCAGGGGATCTTCCCAACCCAGGGATTGAAACTGCTATGTCTCCATAGAGCGTTGTAAAAAGTTGCTAAAAGTTTGGTTGTTAAGAGCAGAACTAAGAAAACAAAATAAAAACAGAATTATGAGGACAAGGCTTACTGGCTTCATTATATTTACAACTGAAAGAGAATGAAACACAATTGTCTTTCAGGTAATTAATCTTTCCTAATCTGTGCCCATGGCTCAGTGGGTAAAGAATCTGCTTGAAATGCAGGAGACACAGGTTCGATCTCTGGGTTGGGAAGATCCCCTGGAGAAGGAAGTAACAACCCACTCCAGTATTCTTGCCTGGAAATCCCATGGACAGAGGAGCCTGGCGGGCTACAGTCCATGGGGTCGCAAAAGAGTTGGACACGACTTAGTGACTAAACAAAAACAACAACTTGTTATCATACAGATCTTAGGAGGAAATTAACACCGGTTCCAGTGTAGAAATAAGGCTAAAGGCTTTCCTTAAAAGAATCATTAAAAATACAGAAATGAGATTTGTACTGAAACCTCATTCAACTCATATTCAAAAAAAAAAAAAAAGCCAGCCTAATTAGTTCTCCCTTTTGGCAGAGTTGGATTTGTTAGGAACCAGCACAACATCATTTCTCTCAACATATTGCCCCACCACCAGAATCCATCTGCAACAAAGAGCAATTCCTCCTGTTTCTGACAAACCTCTGTAATCTATTCAAGCTTCCTATTTCTACCTTCTAGAATGCCTGCCCATATTAAATCTCTTAGAGCCCAAGACACTGGGCAAAATACAACCTCCTTGGTCGTTATGAAGTTTGTGTTCTTTCCATTGCATGATTTTTCTACCCTCAGGGACAATAAGGGCTTCCCCAGTGGCTCAGCAGTAAAGAATCAGCCTGCAATGCAGGAGACACAGGAGAGTGGGTTTGAGCTCTGGATCAGAAAGATCCCCTGGAGGAGGGCATGGCAACCCACTCCAATTTTCTTGCCAGGAAAATCCCATGGAGAGAGGGGCCTGGCAGGCTACGGTCCATGGGTTTGCAAAGAGTTGGACATGACTGAAGCAACTGAGCGTCCATGCATGAAGAGACAATAAACTGAGGATCAAGAAGTATTTCTACCTTGTTGTGATTATTTAACATGGGCCAGGATATTGTGGAGGAAGACCACAATCTGAATGACAAAAATATCTTAAGTTTTTATGACCACTATAAAAACCTCTTATTAGAGGTCAGGAGATTAACACTGATACATGACTACCATCCAGCGCTCAGCCCCATTCATGTTTCATCAGTTGTCCCTATAATACCATTCCCAGCAAAAAGGTCCAGTTCAGGGTCACAAGTGGCATGTGCTTGCCTTGTCTCTTCAGACTGTTATGTCTAGAACAGTTCTGCAGTCTCTCCTTGACAGGACCTTGACACTTGGAAGATCTGAGCCGGTCATCCAGTAGCACTCCCTCTATTTGGGTTTGTCTGATGTCTCCACATGTCTGTATTCGGGTTATGCAGAAATATCAGCAAGAGGTGATGCCGTGTTCTCCTCCTGCCACTGTCAGTGACGCACGATTCCCATTTGACCGCTACTGAGGATGTTTCTTGAAGTCGGAGTCTGCAGGACCCTCCACATAAAGTGACTCTCCAGCTTCCACCACGACCCTGCCAGACGCCCCCTCCTCCTGGCCAGCTGAACCCCACCCAGCGTGAACCCTCCAACCTGGGGAGCGCTCTGACGCCCGCCCTGGGCACTGCCCCGCTTCCGGAATTGTTGAAGAAGGAGGGAAAGGGGAAGAGAAAGAGCCTGTTTCTCTTTACAGAATTAACAGCGCTGACGAATGGTAGTCATTGTTAACACTGGTGAGCGCATGGTGCCAGGCAGTCTAAGCGCTTCGTGCGTATTAACTCATCTCGTCTTCATAACTGCCTATGCGGTAGGTATGCATGCCCCCCATTTCACAGACAGAACTGAAACGTGAATGGTGTTAACCTGGGCCCCGGGGTGCACAGCCAGCAGCAGCAGAACCAGGGTGTGAACCCAGCAGACCGACTCTAGAGAAGTGACTTGAACGCCCTGTCCAGCCCACTCCTGCCCCCACCCCCTCTGCAGGAACTGCTCTGGCCAGGGTCTCCGGACATCCAAAGTGCAAAGGATAGGGGTCGGGCCTCCTCTGTCAGCAGCTGGCTACCCCCTTCTTGCAGCATCCTCTAGTGGGCTCCGAGACACCATATTCTCGATTTCTTCCTGCTATTCTGGCCGCTCCTCCCAGGCTTCTTTGCCAGCTCCCCTTTCTCTCTCTCCCTCCCGGGGTCTGAACTACTCAGGGCTTCAGCTCCAGCTCATTTCTCTTCTCAGTCTAGTTGCACATGGACTCCCACTTCTTTAAGTATCTCCTGTGTGCTGACAATGTCGATATTTCTCTCTCTAGCTCTTGGCTTCTTTGAGCTTCCAAACTCCTATCCAGCTGCCTACTTGGCATATCTGCATGTTTTTCTCTCTTCAGGACATCTTGAACTCAACAGGTCCCAACTGAGCTATTGGTTTCCTTCCTTAAAGCTGCACTTGGCTCAGTTTTCCCCAAATGAACAAAATGTCATCACCATCCACCCCGCAGCTCAAGGCAGAAGCCCAGTGGCCTCACAGCTCCGCCACCCGCTCCCCATTCGATCCACAGGTAAGTGTTATTGCTCCTTCCTCCCAAGTGTATCTTGAAAGCTGTCCGTTCCTCTCCACGCTTACGACTTAATTCTAAACCACCATTTCCTCTTTCCTGCACTCTGCGACATTCCCCAGTTAGTCTCCTGCTGCGTTCCTGCCCCCGTTATCCCTTCTCCATACAGTCGTCAGGGGTCTTGGGAAACATGCAGTCTACTCGTATTAGTGCAGCGGGCAATCCGTCATGGCTTCCCGTGGGCTTAGAAGGAAAGAGTCCTCCCAGCCGTGCCTCGGCTCCCGGGCCCATCACGGGGCCTCGGCTTGCTTTTCCGACTGCATCTCCTGGAGCAGGGCAGGCAAGAGTATGATCCTCGCCCGCCACACTCCGAGCACATCCTTGTTTCCAGGACGGGCCTTCCTACCTCAGGGCCTCTGTACACAGGGCTGCTTCCCACTTGTTATCTGGCTGACACACACTCCGCCTTCGGGTCTCAACGTAAATGTCAGTTTCTCAGGGAAGTTTGGTCTTCTCTCCATTCCTGACTTAATTTGGTTGCCTCATTTTTCTCTCTCGCAGGACTGACTTAGCACATTCTTCTTAGAACTTAGCACATTTTGGTTTAATAAAATGTAGGCTTGTCCCCCGGCTCAGGCCTCAGCCCTCTTTATTTTTCCTCCAGGTCAGTGTTTCTCAACTTGGTGGGTGGGGGGAGGGCTGATAGATGGTGGTTGGCAATTCTGTTCCCAAGAAGGAAATGGCAACCCACTCCAGTGTTCTTGCCTGGAGAATCCCAGGGACGGGGGAGCCTGGTGGGCTGCCGTCTATGGGGTCACACAGAGTCCGACACTACTGAAGTGCCTTAGCAGCAGCAGCAGCAGACAGGCTGATGGTCACAGTCGGTGGTGAGAGTGTGCTACTGCCATCTAGTGGGGAGAGGCCAGGGATGCTGCTAAAAGCCTATAATAGGAACTTCAGTTCAGTTCAGTCCTCAGTCCGACTCTTTGCGACCCCATGAATCGCAGCATGCCAGGCCTCCCTGTCCATCACCAACTCCCGGAGTTCACTCAAACTCACGTCCATCGAGTCAGTGATGCCATCCAGCCATCTCATCCTCTGTCATCCCCTTCTCCTCCTGCCCCCAATCCCTCCCAGCATCAGAGTTTTTTCCAATGAGTCAACTCTTCGCATGAGGTGGCCAAAGCGCTGGAGTTTCAGCTCTAGCATCATTCCTTCCAAAGAACACCCAGGACTGATCTCCTTTAGGACGGAGTGGTTGGATGTCCTTGCAGTCCAAGGGACTCTCAAGAGTCTTCTCCAACACCACAGTTCAAAAGCATCAATTCTTCGGTGTTCAGCTTTCTTCACAGTCTAACTCTCACATCCATACATGACCACAGGAAAAACCATAGCCTTGACTAGATGGACTTGATTTGACTTGTTGGGCTTGACTAGATTTGTTGGCAAAGTAATGTCTCTGCTTTTTAATATGCTATCTAGGTTGGTCATAACTTTCCTTCCAAGGAGTAAGTGTCTTTCAATTTCGTGGCTGCAGTCACCATCTGCAATGATTTTGGACCCCCCTAAAACAAAGAACTGAAAGTCATATCCGACTCTTTGTGACCCCACGGACTAATCCATGGAGTTCTCCAGGCCAGAATGCTTGAGTGGGTAGCCTTTCCCTTTTCCAGGGTATCTTCCTAACCCAGGAATTGAACCCAGGTCTCCCGCATTGCAGGCGGGTTCTTAACCAGCTGAACCACAAGGGGAGCCCACAAGGGAAGAATACTCAAGTGGGTAGCCTATCTCTTCTCCAGTGGAACTTCCCCCCCCAGGAATCGAACTGGGGTCTCCTGCCTTGCAAAGAACTACCCTGCCCGCAAATGTCAGTAGTGGGGAGGCTGAGAAACTGCACGCCAGACAATCTCATGGTTTAAATACTATCTGTATGCTGGCAATTCCCAGATTTCTCTGCCTTCCAGACTCATATACCTGACTACCTACTTGACCACAAACTCAGCATGTCTAAAACCCAACTCCTGCTTTCCTTCTCAACCCTTCTAATTGCTCAGGCTGTAAATATTGAGGCACTCCTGAGTTCTTTCTCTCACACCCCACATCCAATCCACAGCAAGCCCTTTGGGCAGTTTGCTCAGCGCACGCCTAGCACTATTTCCCACCACTTTGATGCTACCACCCTGGTCTCCCCACCATCTGTCAGCTCAGAGCGTCTCCCGTCACCGTCTCCTGCCTCTTACCCGGCCTCTCTGTTGCTGTCTACTCTCAGGCCAGTACTCAGAGGGATCTTTTAAAAACGTAAGCAGATCTACCATGCCTCTGCACAAACTCTTCTAACGGCTTCCTGTCTTCTGCAGATGAAGCTGGAATCCTCACGCAGCCTGGCTGCTGGGTGGCCTCCTGACCAGCCTCCTGCCGCTCTCCCGTCCTCGCTGAGCTTCACCCACTCTAGCCGCCTTGTGTTCCTACCCAATGCCTCCGGGCTTTGGCCCTGGTGTTCCCCTCTCCCAAGAAGATCTCTCCCTCCATACAGCTACGTGGCTTTGCCCCCTCAATTCCCATGCACTTTCCCTGGGGAGTTTAGTGACCACTCTATACAAAGCAGTAACCCCTCCTACTCGTCACTCGCACGCCTCTTTACCCTGTTTTATTTTTGTCCAGAGGGTGTATCACCACCTGACATACTACATACTGACCTCTTCATCGGCTAGTTACCTGTTTCCTCATCCTGGAGTATAAGCAGAGAATATATGTTTCATGCATTGGTGCATACGCTGTGCCCAACACAGTGCTTGGCACATAGAGGAGACAGTGAATGAATGGATACTGTCTCCAGTTCACGGATGAGACACTGGCTTTAAGTAACTCACCCAAGCGAAACTCACAGAGCCACAGTTCTCATCACTTTTCCCGGCCCTGGGGACTACCTCCCTGTCCTCTCTCGGCAAGAAATGGGAAAGACACTTAGGAGTGAAGACAGGGTGATTTAGGGAGAGGATTTGAGTTTAGTTTCTGATAAGAAGGTGCCAGGGCTACAGGAGACTTTAACAGTTTGTGGGGGAAAAAGTCTGAATAAGAGGCCTTCTAGGTTCACCCTTGCAGTACCCCCAGTTTCAGAATCCTGAATGGGGATGGGATCAAAGTGGTGAGCCTGCCAGTTCCTCTGGGCAGCAGCCTCTGGCCTCCTGGGAGCCCTGAGCAGCCCCCACCCCGGACGGCAGGGATCCCAGCTGGCCTCAGCCCTGCGGCCTGGAGGAGGCCAACGTGGCAGCTCCCAGCCACTGGCTCCAGAGGTCACCTTGCAGGTTCCCCAGGGCCGGCCAGGCTGGGAGGGGCCGCACCTCCCCGCGCCCCAGCCCAGCCCCCTCAGAAGCATGGGCCCAGCCCCCAGCACTCACTCTGCCATTCGGTAATGGAGATCATGTCGAGGGCTGCCTGGGGGACGCTCCAGGAGGAAGCTGGCCAGGGGCAAGGAGCCCTGGGGACCGAACCTGGACATGCTCAAGGGAAGCTGACCCTTGGTAAGTTGTGAAATGAGCCTCTGGCAAATCATTAACACAGACACACACCTACATGCACACAGACACACACACTCACCCACATACACTCACATACAGGGCTGCTTAAAGTCACAGTTTCTCCCGGAGGGCACTGCTCCCTCCCTCTGGGAAGTCCACACCCATCTGACTCCTGTAATTCCTCCCAACCCATCCACTGAGGCTGAGTTCTGCAGTTTCCATCTCTCTGGCAAATCTTGGACTGTTTAGGGAAGAACTGTTTAGGGAAGTACCTGGCTTCCTTACATGGTTTGGTAGATGGTGTGGGAAGAGTTGGGATCTGTTTCTCTTTGGGAAAGTACTATTAATAAATTCATTTGTTGATTAAATTCATTAATAAATGCAGTATGAACTCAGAAGTGAAGTCAAAAGCAGTATTACCGTAATACCTCCAGCCAGTGTTAAGGGATGCATAATGCAAATTCAAGTTGGAACCGACCAAAAAAGATAGCCCACAACCAAAGGCAAAGGAGAAGCCGCAACACGATAGTAGGAGGGGTGCAATCGCGTTTAAGATCAAACCTCATGCCCCCCAGAGATGCTTGGAGGGCACAAACAAAACCATGCATGCACCAGGACCGAGGAGAGGAGCAGTGACCCCCACAAGAGATGGGCCAGACCTGCCGTGGTGTCTGAAGGTCTCCTGCAGGGGCCTGCTGCAGGGACAGGGGCTCCGGCAGCAGCAGTCCTGGGAGGTGCGGCCTGTGGCCCAGGTCCTCTTGGAGGAGTCACCATGAGCCCCACTGTCGGGCCGCCAGGTGGGCAACTCACAAACTGGAGGACAATCATACCAAAGAAGTTCTCACTGCTCTGAAGGTTCCAGGCCCCACCAGACTACCCAAGTAAAGGGACTCAGTATCCCCGGGGAATCTGCCTTTGAAGAGCAGCGAGATTTGATTGCAGAACTTCCATAGGGCTGGTGAAACAGAGACTCTTGGCGGGCACGAACAAAATCTTGTGCACACCAGGACCCAGGAGAAGGGAGCAATGACCCCACAAGAGACTGAGCCAGACTTGCCTGTGTGTGTGGGAGTCTCTGGTGGGGTGTGGGTCGACAGCACGGGGTCAGGGCACTGGCCACAGCAGTCCTGGGAGGCTCAGGGTGCTGGTGTAAGTCCTTTTGAAGGAGGTTGCCATTACAGCCATTACCCCTACCAGTTTGGCCTCAGGCCAAACTACATGGAGGGAACACAGCCCCACCCATCAGCAGAAAATCAGATTAAAGATTTACTGGGCATGGCCCTGCCCACCAGAGCAAGACCCAGTTTTCCCCACAGCCAGTCCCTCCCATCAGGAAGGGTCCACAAGCCTCTTATACTCATCCATCAGAGGGCAGACAGAAAGAAAACCAGAATTACAGGAAACTAACCAAACTGATCGCATGGACCACAGCCTCGCCTAACTCAATGAAACTATGAGCCATGCTGTGTAGGGCCACCCAAGACAGGCGGGTCATGGTGGAGAGTTCTGACAAAACGTGGTCCACGGGAGAAGGGGATGGCGAGCCACTTCAGCTTTCTTGCCTTGAGAACCCCATGAACAGGATGAGATGGCTGGAGGGCATCAGTGACTCAGTGGACATGAGTTTGAGCAGACTCCAGGAAACGGTGAGGGACGTGGAAGCCTGGCGCGCCGCAGTCCATGGGGTCGCCAAGAGTCGGACACAACTGAGCGACTGAACAACAATGTTAATAGATTCATCTTGTAAGCAGTTGGATCGCTTTGTGCTGATGCCCACGCTAGACGCCGGGGGCGACAAGCAGCTAATTGAGACCTGTTGCTGACCGTCTGAGAGCGCCAGATTCAGTTGACTCTAGGGCAGAATGTCCCAAGGGTGTTAGACACACAGCTTCGCCCCTTTCCCCCAGCGTTGTCCGGCTCTGGACTGTGAGGCTGAGCTGTGGAAAGATGAATCTAGGCTTGGGGTGGGGCTGGACAACGAGTCAGGACGCTCGGTTCTAGCCCGCCCACCTGCTGTGCAGATGCGGCTGTGTCCCTCCGCCTTCTCTGAGCCTGAAAAAGGAGAAGCTGACCGGTTCCTAACCTCCTCTCTCTCGGTGGAGAGCAGTGGCTCTCAATCCCATTAGAGCTGGCATCCCCTTTGCAACATGCCCTCTATCCTGCAGTGCAGTTTCATAGATGATATGACTAGTCTACAGCCTTCATTTAAACACCTCAAAGGTAATTATAATAAAGAAGAAAATATTACAATAAGACACAATGTCTCCGTATGTAACTGTTCAGTTCAGTTCAGTTCAGTTGCTCAGTTATGTCCAGCTCTTTGCGATCCCATGAATCACAGCACGCCAGGACTCCCTGTCCATCACCAACTCCCGGAGTTCACTCAAACTCACATCCATCGAGTCGGTGATGCCATCCAGCCATCTCATCCTCTGTCATCCCCTTCTCCCCCTGCCCTCAATCCCTCCCAGCATCAGAGTCTTTTCCAATGAGTCAACTCTTTGCATGAGGTGGCCAAAGTACTGGAGTTTCAGCTTTAGCATCATTCCTTCCAAAGAACACCCAGGACTGATCTCCTTTAGGATGGACTGGTTGGATCTCCTTGCAGTCCAAGGGACTCTCAAGAGTCTTCTCCAACACCACAGTTCAAAAGCATCAATTCTTCGGCGTTCAGTTTTCTTCACAGTCTAACTCTCACATCCATACATGACCACTGGAAAAACCATAGCCTTGACTAGATGGACCTTTGTTGGCAAAGTAATGTCTCTGCTTTTGAATATGCTACCTAGGTTGGTCATAACTTTTCTTCCAAGGACTAAGCGTCTTTTAATTTCATGGCTGCAGTCACCATCTGTTAGACAAGACTTAACAGAAGACATAAAGTAGGCAGATTGCTTGCACCTAATTGTAATAAGTTTGAATTTAAGAGAAATAGAAGACTTGGGCCACCCTTCCAAAAAAAAAAAAAAAACAGAACACCAAATAACCCCTCTCTATATACAAAAAAATCAAAAGAGCAGTAGGGAGTGAACACTAGAATAAAAACTGTTAGGTAGGTAAAAACAGACCAGAGGTCTTTGCACGTATACATATAAAAGAGGGAAATAACCTTCACTGAAGTACAGCTAACATAGCAAAGCAAGTTAAAGGTGACAACGTGAGAAAATGGAGGGAATACAATGTGAGTGCAGACAGACAGTCTGACGGACCTCCCTGGAGGTCTGGTGGTTAGGGTTTGGCTCTCTCACTGCTGGGGCCCATGTTCCCTGGTCAGGCAACTGAAATCCCCCAAGCCACCCAAAACCACAAACCAAAAACCGGATTTGATGTGTGCTGTTAAAAATAGCTCCCCGTGTTACCACATGGGATGGGGCAGTGGAAACATGTCACAGACACATAGATCTGTGCTTTACTTTTCTTAAGATTTTTTTTAATATGGACTATTTTTAGTCTTTATTGAATTTGTTACAATATTGCTTCTTCTTCTTTTTTTTTTTTTTAATGTTTTTTTGGCATTTTGGTGTGCAGGGGATGTGGGATCTCAGCTCCCCAACCAGGGGTTAAACTCACACCCCCTGCATTGGAAGGCGAAGCTGTAACCACCGGGCCACCAGGGAAGTCCCCACAGATCTGTGTTTTGAAACACCATCGTGTGTTCAGGCTAACTTCAATCTGGGGGATCTTAAAAGGCCTTGGAGATCATATATTTCCAAAGGGCAATATAGGAAGGATTGGAAAGAGAAGTGGTGATATAAGCTGTTTAAAGCAATTGAATGTGCACCCTGAGAAAAACAGCAGGCAATTCCCCCAAACATTTCCATATGCAATTGTTACAACATAGATGTTCATTTTTGGGCTGTAAAAACTTAAAAAATATGAAGGAGGCAATACTGTAATATGAAATAATGTCTAAAAACAGGTATTAAGGAGAGCCAAGGAGACCTTGCATCTCAAGAATCTTTGCTTTAATGATATTTGGTTCTCTCAGAGCTCCTCTGTTAACTGTTTGCAATCAGCCTCTGCTTTTTCAGTAAGACCACTGCATTGGAACCAAATATACAGTAGTTGCAGTGTTAGAATCTGTTGTATAGACAATGATTGGAGTAGATTATTCAATAATTTTGAGACAATGTCTTTATTCCATTTAAGTGTCTTCTCCATAATAAGCATCTCTTAACTTACTGACGGAGAATGCAATGGCACCCCACTCCAGTACTCTTGCCTGGAAAATCCCATGGAGGAACCTGGTAGGCTGCAGTCCATGGGGTCGAGAAGAGTCGGACACGACTGAATGACTTCACTTTCACTTTTCACTTTCATGCATTGGAGAAGGAAATGGCAACCCACTCCAGTGTTCTTGCCTGGAGAATCCCAGGGACGGGGAAGCCTGGTGGGCTGCCGTCTATGGGGTCTCACAAAGTCGGATACAACTGAGGTGACTTAGCAGCAGCAGCAACTTCCTGAGTTATTCAGAAAACTAATTTTTTAAAAAATTAGAAGCATGCAAAAACTTTTTAGAACTATTATGAATAGTAATATGACTGACTTACACTGGTTTAGTCTATTTGTTTTAGATTTGTTTAAAGTTATACAGCAACAGTTAGAACTGGACATGGAACAACAGACTGGTTCCAAATAGGAAAAGGAGTACGTCAAGGCTGTATATTGTCACCCTGCTTATTTAACTTATATGCAGAGTACATCATGAGAAACGCTGGGCTGGAAGAAGCACAAGCTGGAATCAAGATTGCCGGGAGAAATATCAATAACCTCAGATATGCAGATGACACCACCCTTAGGGCAGAAAGTGAAGAGGAACTAAAAAGCCTCTTGCTGAAAGTGAAAGTGGAGAGTGAAAAAGTTGGCTTAAAGCTCAACATTCAGAAAACGAAGATCATGGCATCGGGTCCCATCACTTCATGGGAAATAGATGGGGAAACAGTGGAAACAGTGTCAACTTTATTTTTTTGGGCTCCAAAATCACTGCAGATGGTGATTGCAGCCATGAAATTAAAAGACGCTTACTCCTTGGAAGGAAAGTTATGACCAACCTAGATAGCATATTCAAAAGCAGAGACATTACTTTGCCAACAAAAGTCCGTCTAGTCAAGGCTATGGTTTTTCCAGTGGTCATGTATGGATGTGAGAGTTGGACTGTGAAGAAAGCTGAGCGCCGAAGAATTGATGCTTTTGAACTGTGGTGTTGGAGAAGACTCTTGAGAGTCCCTTGGACTGCAAGGAGGTCCAACGAGTCCATCCTAAAGGAGATCAGTCCTGGGTGTTCATTGGAAGGACTGATGTTGGAGCTGAAACTCCAGTACTTTGGCCACCTCATGCTAAGAGCTAACCCATTGGAAAAGATCCTGATGCTGGGAGGGATTGGGGACAGGAGGAGAAGGGGATGACAGAGGATGAGATGGCTGGATGGTATCACGGACTCGATGGACATGAGTTTGGATAAACTCCGGGAGTTGGTGATCGACAGGGAGGCCTGGTGTGCTGCGATTCATGGGGTCGCAAAAAGTCGGACACGACTGAGCGACTGAACTGAACTGAAAGTTATACAGGACAGAAGGCAATTAATTATTTTGGAAAACTCTCCTGTGCATTGGAGCTACTAAATGCCAGTAAAAGTTTTGCCTCCTTAACACTAAGACAACTTAAGACCTGAAAATTTTCAAAATCACCCTTAGGGGGCCGTATAATTCCCATTGAAACTGGTAGGTAGGGAGCTCAGGCTATGACATCAGAGTGCCCTGGGCTTCACTCTAGCTTCATAAGACCTTTAGATATTCTATTCACTCTTTTTGTGCCTCAGTTTCTTGGATAATAATCACATAAATGTGAGAATTAGTGAGTAAATGCATGTGAAGTACATAGAACTGGGTACCTGGCTCATAATAAATACTTAATGAGCCACTGTTATTACTATTTTCATACAGCTGTAATAATTATACTGTTATTAACATTACTATTATTACTCTATTGTCTAGTGCTGCTGTATGAAAGACTTGGATTTCAGTTATGGTTTCAAACTGCTCCCACAGGAGTGAAAGTGAAAGTCGCTCAGTTGTGTCCGAATCTTTGTGACCCCATGGACTACACAGTCCATGGAATTCTCCAGGCCAGAATGGAGTGGGTAGCCGTTCCTTCTCCAGGGGATCTTCCCAACCCAGGGATCGAACCCAGGTCTCTCACATTGCAGGCGGATTCTCTACCATCTGAGCTACTAGGAGTAGCAGCTAGGAATACATTCCTCTCAGCCATGGAGCCCACCTGTAAGCTAGGAACTGAACTGTCCTGAAATTGGACCATTTTCATCTGATCCTCAGATGACAGCACTGTGTACCAGAGTTGGGCCCACGGGCTTGTCTACAGCCCACCATCCTGAAGAGGGGCCCCTTCGTGGGGGCAACCTCAGAGAGGAGGACGCAGGCCCTGGGATGCCTGTTCTGGTCCGTGGGGAAGGGCTGGGAGAGCGCAGCTGCTCCCGGGGCTGCAGGGATGGAAGCGGCAGGGGAGGACCCCCAATGGCTGAAGGGTAGGGGCCCTACCGAAGTCCTCCAGCGAAGACCGTGGGGTCAGCCAAGGATCTCCAAGGAGACATTCTCCCTCTCCCTTCATCGTGACCCTAAAGACAGCCAAGGGGCCAACACAGGGTCACTACCGTCTCCTCACATTTGTAAATGAATTTGCATTTTGAAAGTGCTTTCCATCCCTTTTTTTTATTTGACTTTCTCGAGAGCTCCTTATGGATGGTAGTTAATATCCCCATTTCACAGATAAGTATTTGAGATTCAAGAATTTTAGTGACTTGTCCAAATCTTTATGCAGCTAGCAAGGAGCGGGACCAGGAATTGAGCACAGCGTCTCCTCTGCTGCACCAGTCTCGCAGTGGGGTGAGCCGGTTCTGCACTGGAGGCTTGGGGCTGAGTGGGTGTGTGGCATGGGCCCGTTCCCTGCAGCAGCAGGGTCTGAAGTCTGGCTGCTTGCCTGGCCCCCAGCACACCCGTCATCACGAATAAGGACATGGCCATGCAGTTACAGAGTCCGCTCCTTAAAGGGCCTTCTCCGAGCTGCTTGTTCATGTTTGGTTGCTGACTACCAACCTCTTTTGCACCCCTAGCCTGACTTGATGGAAGGACTGATGTGGGCCAGAGAGTGGAGCAGTCAGGGCCTGTGAGCATCCTGCCTAGAGGGAAGCCGGGCCATCACGCTCCATGTCCTCTCCAAGCCCCTGGCTCTGGCCTAGACAGAAAAACAGGTCCGGTGTGTGGGCAACTTCTCCAGTATGCCTCCTCCAGCTCTACAGGCTTCTGCGCGAGCCTGCATCTGGTCCCAGTTCTTGATTCACAAAGGACATTAAGGTTAATAACTCTCTTGGGATGTTACAAAATCCAAAATCCAGTCATTAATACAGGTGCTACTAGCCCTTTAGGGATGAGAAAAGGTGCCCAGAATTCAAAACCAGCCATTAGAACCAAGCTAATCAAGCTTGCCTTCCTGTATATCCTCTTTCTCGAACCAGGAATGCCACCTTCTCTCCCCAGAGATCCTGCGGAAGCCCAGCAAAGCCTGCTGCTGTCCTGGGCTCATGTTCACTCTCCACCCGCTTCCCCACAGAATTCACAGGGTTTCTTAATTCTCACTCCTCGCAAACATTTCAAATTGAGCAGCTCTGCTAAAGTCCTTCACACTGAGTGTCAATAAAGGATAAGCACTGAGTACCTGCCAGGAGATGTGGCCCCAAATCTCTGAAGCTGGATGAAAAGAATTCAGGCAGCCTTTCTGATACCAACCCCCACCCTGACTTCAGCGGAAGGTTCCGGGGCCTGAAGCACGTGATACTTCCACTGCTCAGACTTGGGACAAGTCTTGATCTGGGATCACGTGGATCAAAAAGATGACAGTCGTGTTGACAGCAAACCATCATCCCCAGTCTGTGGGGAGGTCCCATCCTTCCGAGAATTCTGGGATTCCTGCCCAGGAGGCAGGCCAAGGAGGGCAGCCCCCGGCTTAGGGGGAGCGGGTGGTCCCTTAGGGAAGGCCTGGCCCAGGCCTCCTCGCCCTTTCTGCCAGGCATGTAAACTGCCATGGCCCCCAAGGCCAGGCATGGCAGACATGGACACGGAGTGCCAGAGACACGCCACTTGCACAAACCATTTATTTCCTGTATTGGGTTTATACAAACTTGCAAGATACAAATGCAGAGTTCACTGAGTGCTTCAGTACCTGTATCTATAAAAAGAATGTTGCTGAGAAGGAAGCAAGCTCTCACCTGTCAGTTGGGATGGCCCCTCCCTGGGGAGGGGCTTGTTGGCTAGAAAGAAGCTAAGGGGCTGCTATGGAGCCCTGACAGATACTCACTGTTCATCTAACCTTAACTCTTCTTCTAAGGTCATTTTTATACTAAAAAAAGACACCAAGACCATAAATTTCCTTGTAGAGTTTATTGTCTAATACTAGCAAATCAAATTGGCCCCGATATGTGCATAAATAGATATATGTATATATACGTATATTTCATATTTTCCTTAGTTTTAAGAGCTGCCAGGTGAGGGGCTGCCTAAAGGGAAGGGAATTACTTCTGTCTTGCTACAGTCGGCCCTGCTCCAAGAGCATCCCTCTCACCAACACAGGTGAGCAAGTATGCACAGCCTTCAACCTCAGAAAATCTCTAAAGTGACAACATTAGTACTTGATTACAGCCTCCTGGTTATTGTTGAGGGAGGTAATGTGTTAATTGGGAAGGCCCTAGATTAGTAACCAGGGCTTTCCCCGGGTGGGTTACTTAGCTCTGGGCCCCCAGCCAGGCCCCCTTCATTCCTAGCAAGATGTTTTAAGCTCGGAATAGGGTGCCAGCAAAGGTCAAAGTGGGAGGCCAGGCTTCAGATGCTGGCCAGGAACTCTGTGCTAGGCTCCAAAACCTTTGATTCCAGATCTGGACAAAAGACTTCCATTCTGCCCAAATCCTTGCAAAGCAAGAGCCCCTTGCCCACTTCAGTAGTCACTAAGCAGTTTGGAAGGCTGAGCTGGCTTAGTTCAGGGCCCCAGCAGCAGGAAAGTCCTGGGCAAGGCTGAGATGCACCTCATCCTTCGGACCCTCAGGGCTGACTTCACAGTCTGGATGCCAGACTGGGGTACCATCCCCTTAACAACGGGCCCCAGAAGAAAGGTCACAGAGGGAGGCAGGTGCCGTAGATGTCACTCAGACCAGAGCGGGACCAAGTGAAGAGGAATGTGAGAAGTCCAAGGAACTTGAATGTGTCTGCCCCGAAGGACCAGAGATGTCAAACTGTTTGCACTGGCCGTTGCACCATATCCTGGGTCCATCAAACAATAGACCGACATTCTCAGTGCTGTTTGGCATATTCCAGCAGGGTGATAAAGGTGGTGATCCAGGAGCACATCTGGGGGTGTATGCCTGCAAGGGTCTGCTTTTGTGCACACAGCTGTAAACATTTCCTTCAAGAAGGTTCACATTCAATAACCCTAGAGAGTCATCAAAAGTTGACAGTGTAATCAAATCCTTAGACCAGGACTGCAAGAGAATGTCCTGCCCTGGCAAGATCCTCTCCGGCTGAGTTCTGGGGACCAGCCCTTGGCAGACTGGGAATGGGAAGGAGGAGGCTGCTGAGGAGGAGGGAAGGGTGGAGGGCGGGACCTAGAGGCAGCCCCCCAGTCCCTCACATCGTCTGCCAATTCCATTCAGACATTGCACATGTGGAAAATAGATTTGCTTTTATAACAAAAATGTAAAATAGATCTGTCTTAAAATAACTCCTCTCCCCCTCTTTGGATCAAAAGGCATGGGGTATGGCCACAGTATGCTTGGAATGATGTGGAAAGGAAAGGAGAGAAAACGGGCCTGGGCAGGAGTTTCAGGAAAGGATCAGATGTCCAAACAAATATATATATATATATTACATATACATCTGCAATATGATAATCTTCACAAAACATATATTAAGGCATGTAAAGCAACATAAAGAGCCAGCTTTATGAAAAAGAGGTGAAAGAGAGGTCGCAGAGGGGCAGACATTAATCCTTGGTATTTCACATGTATTTCTAAAAGTATCACTTAAAAAACAGACACAAAGAAAGGGAGAAGGCGTGGAAGGACCCCAAACTCTGCTTTTTATGGATGGACAAGGTGTGGGAGAAGATGGACAAGGGAGAGAAGGTTACCTGGGAGCTGATCCCACCTGTCAGTCTATGGGGGAGAAAGGACACGTTTGGGGTGCTTGAGCTGTGCTGAAGATGGGAGATGCAGCCAAGGGTCACGTTTACAAAAACCTGCTAGATGTGAGGGTGAGCGAATCCTCCTGTCTGTAAACCCTCAGAAACATGGGAATGTCTTAAGCACCTACAACAGCGCCTGATACATAAAAGGTGCTCAGGGAATATTTGTTAAGTGAATTGTCAGCTTTACTCGCATATGAACCATAACTGTCCCAGCCACGAAGGAGTGGAGAGCAATTGCTAGAAGATGAAGGAATCGTTCTCAGGGTCTCTGAAGGTCAGGTTGAAGTCTCGGGGAAGCAACCCTGGCAAAGAGAAGGTCTAGGGGCCAAGGGTTTTCACTCTAGCTCCTCCGTCCTCTCTGGCTACATTCATCCGAAGGTGGTGGAGCGGAGGGACAACAGGCTTTGCTCCTATCGCTCCGCCACTGGTCCCCTGGCTACGCAGGGTGTGAATGAGCCACGCGAGAAGTGAGACGCTCCAACAGCTTCAACCTGTCCCTGTGTGGGACGCCTGGGATTGAGAGGAGGACTCCAGAATCTGGCCTACCAGGCTCAGGCCACATCTGCTCTCCTGGGGCACACGCTCAGCTGGCCCACAGCACATTCCAGGGGGAAGGCGATGAGATGGTGTCACAGAAACGTTTAGGGAAGGCCCCGTGGCTGATCACACGCTCCACACCCCGACCACCCCACACCTTCTGGTCTTCCAGCAGGACCAAGACAGGTCCTTGTCTCTGCTCCTGACCCCAGGACGGGGAGGCCGACATCAGGCCCAGATCCAGAAGAAGCTGTCCCCAGCCCACGCTCCCCGGGCCCTCAGCGCACACCTCCGCCCCACAGCAGCGTGCTCCGTGGGGGTCCTGGAGCTGGCAGCCCCCGATCCCGGCACAAGGTGGGGAGAGCTGAGCTGACACCTGGCACTGTGCCTGGCACTAACCTGAGGCTCCACCCCGGGGAAACCGACCCCATTCCCTTCTCATCTCTGTCCTCCCCCTCCTCCCCGCACACGAGCCCTGCCGCTCCCTTTCCTCCTGCCCTCCCGAGACCTCTCCCCTTCTCTCCGCTACCCCTTCTCAACCTGCCCTCAGACGCTGCACATACTTGCCGCTTCCCACCCACGGCCAGCGCTCCCCTCTGGGAGCCGAGGAGCCTCTCCCATCTCTTGTCAGCTTGTCTTTGGCTCAGGCAGGTGGTCAGTCTCCACTGGACCCCAAAGGAGCACCCAATAAACCGGGATGTGCCAAGACCCTGGGCACCGCTGGACAGCAGGGCGGGGCTGATGGAAGGGGATGACGGCAGGCCCCGCTCTTGGCATCGAGCGACAAGTCCTAACCTAAGAGGGCCCAGGGTGCATTCCCCACCGCATCTTCTCCACCAAGGAATGTTCCAGCAGGGCTGTCACCACCCCAGCCAGGGCCAGAGCGAGGCTCCCTGTGCCGAGGGCAGCGGACAGGATGGCGCTCCTCACCCCGCCACCTAACGCCCAGCCTAGGGTGGCTGTCTGAGTAGCGAGGATCTCGGGCCGGAGTCCCGGGGGTGTGGACACCGCAGTGTCTGTGCTGCTGTTGGGCGACCCCAGCCCCTGGCCTGGCTCCTGCAGCATTCCCGTGGGAGCGCAGGGGTTGGGGGGCCAGGGTGGGCCGCGGGGCAGAGGCGGCTTCAGAACGTGGCTCTCTGGAGCTTCGCGGCGTTGGCTTCAGCCAGGGCTTGCACTGGAGGAGAGAGACGCGGGTGAGAAGGCGCTGCACGGGGAGGGCCCTCCAGCCCACCCACCCAGAAAGTCTCTTCTGCAAAAACCACCCCTCAACCGTGTGAGAGGGGGACAAAGGAACAGAAGTCAGTTCTTGTTCAGCTGCCTGATACTGAGGGGCTGTGTGCTAGGGGGAAGGGACACAGCCTTTGCCTAGAGCTGTCCGGGGCCACTTTACAGAAGACCTGGGTACCATCTGGGAGAGATAAGATCTGGGAGAAGCAGCTTCTAGGGGCTTCTGAGGCAGGGAACAGATGGCAGGCTTGCAGGCCGACAGGAGGTGCAGGGGTGGGGAGCTGGGGTAGCCCTCTGACAGCGGACAGGAGCGGCCTCTGTCCCGTCTGCTCCTGGAGACGCAAAGCCACTGGCACCGCAGCTTCCGGAAGCAGCCCTGCCAGCCGGCTCCAGCCCAGCACCGCGCAGGATGGACGACGGAGGGGAAGAGCGGCGAGGCGCGCCGGCGCGGGGAGAAGCGATGGCGGGCGGGATGGAGGGTGCAGGCGGCTGGCGGGGGGAGGGCAGGGGTCCCACTCCCGGGGCTGGATGAAATACGGTAGAAAAGTGCTTACGTCAGAGCTCAGACCCGCATGACATGGCTGCTGTCGGCGCCCCGCGGGGGTTCAGACGGTAGGGGGTTGGCTGGTGGAGCCGGGGAGGCAGGGGAGGTGGGAGGGCTTGGGGTGGCACATTGCACTGGAAACAGAAATGAACAGGGCAGTGAATAGGGGCTGCGGGGGTGGGGGGTGGGGAAGGCGGAGGCATGAGGCCGGTGCCCAGAGCAAGCGAGGCCCTCCTCCACGCAGGGAGCAAGGCAGGAGGCAAGCAGAGAGGAGCGCTGAGCTTGGGCATCTGTTCAAGCTGAGCGGAGCTGGTTCCAGGGTCGCCATGGAGGAGAGCACGGGGCCCCAGGGGAGACCTGGCCGCATCCAAGCTCTGCTGAGAACCAGGGTGACTGGGGGTGATGCTGGCCCCTCTGAGCCTAGAGCTCCCCTTCCATCTGTGCAGCGGGGAGATGCTCACACCTCCCGACTGTGGACAGGGTGAGGGGTGGCACCTTCAGAGGCAGTGATATCACTGATGACCATGATTAATAGTGCAGTAAAATCACACTAATCCAAATCACCAGGCCCTCATTCAATGACTCAAAGTGGAGTGATCCCAGTGTTCATCAGCTCCACGAGGACAGAGGCTCCTGATGGGCTTCAAACCAGTCTAACTTTGACTGGAGGGTTCAAAAGCGATTCCCGCTGTCACTTGAGATCTCTTTTCATCCATCCAGGAAAGGCCAACTTCAATCCACCTCTAAACAGATCATTTAAGCCCGAAAGTGGTGACATTTGAATTCATGAGATTTTACTCTATTATCATTCTTTTCCATGCTGAGAACAGCAAAGTGAAGGACAAGGAGTTGTAGTGTTAGGAACAAGCCCTGCAAGTCTCTAGACCCCCGTGCTCCCTTGGTGTGGCTGTGGGAGCCTCACTCAGGCTCAGAGCAGAACCAGGCCTGGGCCAGGGTCACACTGTCTCCCTCCGGAGAGGGACCCGGCACCGGCCTTCCCAGACCCCTGCTCCCACCCTGCCTGGGTCCTCATCACCTTCCCTGGCCTCTGCACAGGAGAAAGGGCCCACACAGCCCCGTGGCACATCTGTGCATGCCCACAAACATACAGAAGGAAGTGATCCAGTCTGCATGGGTCCAGCAACACCACACTTTTCTACTCAGCGCACACAACTCATGTGTGTGTGTGGGCACGACTGAGCCTGCGCCTCGTACACAACCCAACACACTTGTCACTTTTCATACAAATACATCCACAAACACCTCTGAAGCACACATCCATGTGCACACCCGTATCACAGATCCAATGGGTAGTTGTCTGGTAACTTCGATTCCTAAGAGTCAAAAAACCAAAACCTAAGCAAGGAAGATCTTAAGGAAGCCAAATAGATGCTACAATGTGCATGCAATAAAGCTCTTACAATTTATTCACTGAAGAGTTCCTTGGAGTCCAGATACTTATTTAAACACAATTATGATAGGTGTTGACTTGCTGGGTTTCTAGCCCATGAGAGATTAGAAATAGGAAAATTAGGAGAGGGAGAGAGAAAGAGGAGTTGAGAGGCCCACTGAGGCACAACTGAAGGCGAGCGCACCTTCTGTGAAAAGGAGACATATTAACTTTAAAGCCTTCACAGTCTGGGAGCATTTAGCAGGGCCACAAATAGATCTGTACGGATTAGAGACCCCAAGGGCATCTCTTCCACAGAGGTCAGCAAAATAAGGACATTTATAATGATACTCTAGTGGTAAAGAACCCGCCTGCCAATACAGGAGATGCTGGTTCGATCCCTGGGTTGGGAAGATCCTCTGGAAGAGGGCACGGCAACCCACTCCAGTATTCTTGCCTGGAGAATCCCCATGGACAGAGGAGCCTGGTGGGCTGTAATCCACGGGGGCGCAAAGAGTCAGACACAACTGAAGTGACTTAGCACACGTACATGCATAATGATACTAAATGAGCGAGAACAAGAAAGATTAATTATGTTAAATACAACCTCTAAGAAATCAGAAAAATACTAAACACAGATTATGAACATGTCCATCAAAATAAGTTCACATATGCAGCACATAGGCATTGTACAATGTGCTACTTCAGTTGTGTGTTCACAAGTACTACCACACCTGCACGTATAAATAATCAGTCACACGTATTCACGTTCATGAGGCTGTGCTCTCTCCATCCTGCACACGTCGGTGTGTTTTCACAAAAGTTCCACACACACACTGTGCACAACATATACACAAATAGCCTCGATCATCCATCACACTGCAAAGAAAGCCCATCACGTGTAAACGTCTGCATTTTTAAGCACCACCTCCACCTACATATTGTACACTCACAGCAACAGTTTCCCAAACACCACCTGTACTGATAAATAATGGGTCTCTGCACAACACCCATAGGCATCTTGCACACACAGACACACTCCTATATTTGCAAACATTCCCTCCACGCATACATCACATACGTGAATATACACACATACATGTGTACCTACAGCCATTACCCAGTACAGACACTGCGATGACATCACGCCACATGGACAAACCCACTATTGCCCCATCTTCCGTGTACTGCACGCCAGGACACCGACAACGGCTACAAGCTCGCCGCCCGCCTCCGCACCCAGGCCACACACTGCACTCAGGCCCTAACTGCACCCCCTCCCGCTGCACCAGCCCACGGGCACCCTCTCCCACACAGCGTCTGCCGTGCCTGGCAGAGCTCTGGGAACGTGAGCCACAGGTCGGGGCTGTGGGGACAGGGTAAGTCTGAGGTCTGGCCGGGCCACAGCCATGTTTTAAATAGTTGGGGTTTTGGCAAAAGCAGGGTGACCATTTGCTTTCTGCACACAGACTCTGGAATGTAAGCCCATGTCTATCAAGGGAGAATCTGAAAAGCCAGGGTGAGCTTTGTTTTCACAGCGCCTTCGGTAGGGGAGCTGTAGCAGGGAAAGCCAGGGGCTGGGGAGGGGCAGAGAAGTTTTAATAGCGCCGTCTGTTCTAACTCTTGAAACAGGAAGTTGCCTTTTGCCCAGAGCATGTGGAATTTGATCTTTGGAAGGTTCGGGTTCATTTTGTAGCTAAACTACACGGCGGTTGACAGAAGCTTCCTTGTAGCCAAACTGGTTCTGCTGCCTTTTGGCTGCAGGATGGGGCTCTCTGAAGCCTATCACTTCTCTTGCTCTCCTCTCCTGCCAACTGAGAGCTTGTTTCTGAAAGATCTCCAAGGACTTTCCCTGGCCACCCATTCTAAAGTCCATTTACACCCCAACTGCTAGTAGCTTCTCTCTTAAAGCTTACTTAGATCCCTTTTGCTGTATCTCAAAACGCTTTGGTTTCTGAAAATATCCATATTTAAAATAGCTAGAAAAACCACAAAAGGCTCCTGCTTCTACTTTAGCTGCTGCTATTTCAACTAATATGACCCCCAGCACTGGGACTACCGCTCCCACAGCAGGGGAGCATTTACTGAGCAGTTACTGAGCGCCAGGCACGGTGCTAGCTGCTTAGCACCCCTTGTTTCCATCCTCACACCACTAGACAGGTATCTTGATTTAAACTTTACAGATGCAGAAAAGAGCCAGGACTGAAACCCTGTGCCACTAACATGAAAAGCCTTTCCTTCCTCTGTGCGTCTAGCCACGATCCTAATCTGACACTCACCCAGGGCATTAGAACTGTGGCCAGCACGACTAAAGTTACCACAAGCCTGGCATCCATCTAGGGCATTTGTCTTGGCTGGCCTTTGGAGCCTTCCCCCTCTCCATCCGAAGCACCTTTCATGTTGAGGAAGAGGGAATATTCTGTCTCCCAGGCTTCGTGACTTGACCACTTCCTCCACCACAAAGCCTCCCATTCACAGAGTCTCTTCCGTTCTTCCCAATTACATTCTCCTCTTTTCCAGGATGCTTCCCTTCAGACGGAAGAGAAGTTAATTCTACTGGCTACACCCTGTAGTGTCCACTAAGACCCCCTAGCCTTTGTATCAGTGTGAAGTCAGCTCCTTACACTCATCTTTTCTTAGCAGGAAAGTGGGTTTGGGTCAATAGCCAAGGTGGTGACTCTATTGGCTACTTGTACCATCTTCCCTTTTCATTTCTGCTATTTGCCTGCAGCACGAATGGGAAGTTGGAGAATGCCCTGGAACACTGGCCCTCACTCCGCCACACTCTGGCACACACTTGTATATCTCCCCATCAGGCTCAGTCATCACCCCTTCTCTGGGCCTTTCCTGGACCTGCGCAGGTACAACGGCTCCCTGCGCTCCCCACATGGCCTCTGGCCATTCCGCCAACCAGCAGCGAGGCGGGTCATGGTGACTCGGAGCTCCCAGATGTCAGCGACTCTGGTCCCTTCGCACCCCGTGAGCCTAGCACAGTCCCTGGTGCTCAACAAGCGCTCATCCTGACCTCAAGGAACACTGCCCTGCTCTATGCTCGCCCCTGCCACACTGCCTCCCCTACTCCTGGGCAGCCGGTCTCCCTGGCAGAGCGAGGCCCAGCCCCTCTCACCAGACAGCATGCGGCCTCTGCGGGAGGCCTCGGTCGCCAGGGCACAGGAGATTTCAATCCGCTTCTCCTGCTCCTGCAGCTGGCTCTCTGAGTCCTGGGGCACGTCCACAAAGTCCCCCTCGCCGACGGGCACCACGTTCTGCATACTGAAGAGGCACAGACACACAGACATGGAGGGGGCAGGATGGTCCAGCTGGCTTGGGGGACCTGCGGGCTGAGGGTGGTGGGGGTCCGGGGGCCTGTGAGTGTGCAAGCCTGTCCCCTGGGGTGAGTAGGACCCTGGCAAAATGCATGTCAGGACCCCTGCCTGCAACATTTCAGAACGAACTAGAAGGTTTAAGAGAACACTCAGGGCAGCCTTGATGGGGAAAAGAAGTCAGCAGAGGGCAACTCATCCGTTTGTCTTGATGAGAGCACATGCATGCGCCCAGGAGGTCTTTACGGCACCGAGGGCTGCGTCACCGACCCGGCCACGTGTCTCAGCCCAGTCTGCCGCCTCAAACCACTTCTTCCACGGTGGGAGGCTTGGGAGAACCAACCACATGTCCGGGCACTGGATTCAGTAGCGCTAGTGCCCTTGATGTCCTGGGTGCCAGGGTGGGTGGATTAGGTAGAGGTCACCCGAGGCCTGTTACCTGGACTTGGCAATGAGCGTCTTGATCCTCTCCACCTTCTTCTGCTTCTCCTTCAGCTCCTCTGGGCTCAGGGGCATGTCGGGCTCCAGGTCAATGTACCGCTCGGGGATGAGGACTTTGTCTGGGGTGGAGAGCTGTGGAGAGACGCGGTCACCACCTCCACGCCCTTCTACGGTCCCCCCACCCCCGCCCTGTGCTGCTCTTGCAGGACGCTGCTCACCTCCTTGTTGATATCCACGTCATAATGCTGGGGCTCCAGCTCCATCTTGCGGAGCCGGGCGATCTCCTCCCGCGGAGTCTCGTAGGCCTGCCCGCCGGGCTCCTCGGCTCGCAGCGCTGCCTCCAGGTTGGAGATGTCTACCTCGTGGATGCTGCGGTGGCGGCGCACCTGGGGGGCAGCAGAGTCAGGACCACGCGGGGCCTGTGTCCCGCTGCCTCCAGGCAGCCCCAACCACGCCGGGGTCCTCACCGGCCCTGCCCAGCACGCCTGACCTGGCAACCACCCCACTGTACCCACCACACCCACTGCAAAGCTACCCTCCTTCCGTGGTGCTCGTCCAAAGCCTGCTCGCCTACAAGGGTGCAGAGGAAACACCTCATCACTGTCTCCCGTCAGTGCTTGTCTCTCTCCGCCCGCCTCCCCTGTGTTCACATCCTGTGCCATATATTTTGAGTAACGGAATCAGTGTGTCTTACATGGATCTCTAGCCTTATCACGTGAAAAAAGGGCAGGATTTATGGGTCATAATTTTTCTGTATTTCTGAAATTTAGTGGAAAGAGAAGTTAGCCCCATAGTTTGGGCTATTCTTAGCTCTGCACTTAGGAGCTGTGTGGCCCAGAGCTCCTTAATTTCTCATGACTTTTTCCCCGGTCTCTAAAATGGGGACAAAAGCCCATCTAGTCAAAGCTATGGTTTCTCCAGTGGTCATGTATGGATGTGAGAGTGGGACCATAAAGAAGGCTGAGAGCAAAGAATTGATGCTTTCTAATTGTGGTGCTGAAAACTCTTGAGAATCCCTTGGACTGCAAGGAGATCCAATCAGTCAATCCTAAAGGAAATCAACCCTGAATATTCATTGGAAGGACTGATGCTGAAGCTCCAATACTTTGGCCACATCATTTGAAGAGCCAACTCAGTGGAAAGGATCTTGATGCTGGGAAAGATTATAGGCAAAAGAAGGGGGTGACAGAGGATGAGACAGTTAATTAGCATCAGCATCTCGATGGACATACATTTGAGCAAGCTCCAGGAGATAGTGAAGGATGGGGAAGGCTGGTGTGCTGCAGTCCATGGGGTCGTAAAGAGTCTGAAACGACTTAGTGACTGAACCACAACAACAGTGGGGGTAACACTTCCTAGTCCAGTATCCTTGAAACGACTAAACGAGACAAAAGGGCTTGGGACCTGTACTGCAGCATGTGCTGGTGCGCTGTGATGATGACCTTCTGCCACCCCCAGCCCAATGTTAAGGGCACAGGAAATGCTCTAGAAACATTAGAAACATCTAGCATGTGCTGGTGCGCTGTGATGATGACCTTCTAAGCGCACAGGAAATGCTCTAGAAACATTAGAAACATCTAGGCTGTGGATTCTGTACTATTCTCTATTCAATGAATTTTGTATAATTCACTTCAACTAAAACAATCAAGGCATTTCTTTTTGTGAGTTATTTTTCTTAAAACACTAAAGAGGCAAACGCTTGCTGCAGTATGTCTTCTGCCCAGCGTGGGAGAAGCTTCCCCAGGTCTCCCAGTTGCCTGGCTTGGGTCCGTCCTGGCCCCTCCCTGCTGAAACCTCCTCCTCCTCCAGGCCCCTCCGGCTGAGGTTGACCATGCCTGGTAGTGGGCAGTGCTGGCAGACGCCAGGCCATGTCTGTGGGGCCGGGAGGACGTTACCACTTTATAGGCAGGCCGGGCGCCGGGGTCGGGGGCCGGGCTGGGTGGGAGCTGCAGACTCCTCCGCTTGTCCCTCGCAGAGCCGCTCTGGCGCCGCCGCATGCGGTCCATCTGCTCCTCCACGCTCATTTTGGCCTTGCCCTCGCAGGGAAACACAGCACTCTTGGGGCGCTCCTGCTGCGGGGGGAGGACAGGGCTCGGACTGGTGCCCTCCCCTGCCCTCCGACTTTTTACCTGCCAGTATCCCTTAAAATTTCCCTTCTCTGGGAAGCCTGCCGGTAATGAGTTACATTGTGAACCCCGAAGAATACATCTAAGTCCTAACCGCAGTATCTGTGCATGTGACCTTATTTGGAAATGGAGTTTTTGCAGGTGTAATTACGCTACGGAGCCCAAGATGAGATCATTTTCAAATGTGGTGTGTTCTAAATTTAATAATGGGTGCCTTTATAAGCAACAGGAAAAAGAAGACATATAGAGTAGAAGGTGATTGAAGGTGGGGCAGAGATTGGGGTGGCGTGTCTACAAGCCAAAGAATGTGTCTACAAGCCAAATGTTGCCAGCAACAACCAGAAGGCAGGAGGGCAGCACGGAATGGGTGTTTCCTCAGCCTGCACACACAGCCCACCTCAGACACCTTGATTCTGGATGCTGGCCTCTCTAATGGTGAGGGAATAATTTGTTTTCAGTCACCATATTCGTGGCATTTTGCTAACTTCCTAGGAAACTAACACAGTGCCTCTGGCCAGCACATGTATCTTTGACCATTGACTTTAGCGTTTGTTTCATCAGTGGCACATTATAACAATTTTGTTCAATATGATATCTTGATTATGCACAGCTTCCTCGTCTCATGGCATGTTTCCTTGAAGCACTCCCCTGCTTCCCTTCTGTCTTGTTCTACTTTCCTCCTCTAGCTCCGGGCTTCCTGAACTGTGACAGGCGGCCACACAGAGGCTGACTCCCAGCCCAGCTCGGGCCGCCAAGCTCGGGGCCTGCGGGCGTGCACTCACCCGGGAGGAGAGGCCATTGGTGAGCCCGTTGGCACTCCTCCTCACCACCCTCGACGGGGTCACTTCTTCATCGGTGGGTGACTTGGTCCGTGGGGGTACGATGCCCACTGCAGGGAGACACAGTGGCCAGTGGGTCCCACAAAGAGGGACACAGGGCTGCCCGCTCCCTCATAAGGGCTCGGCCCCGCCCCTTCTCAAGGAGACTCGGCCCCGCCCCTTCTCAGGGATGCTCGGCCCCGCCCCTTCTCAGAGATGCTCGGCCCCGCCCATTCCTCAGAAGGGCTCGGCCCCGCCCCTTCTTAGGGAGGCTCGGCCCCGCCCCTTCTCAGAGAGGGCTCCGTCCGCCCCGCTGCAGAGGTGGAGGCCCAGGTGGGGAAGCGCTTTCTTGGGTGTGAGCGAGCACCTCTCTGGGCTCCCCCCTGGTGCGAAGCCTTGCTTCTAGGGGACAGCGGGGCAGGGGGTACCTTTGTTGAGAGCCGCCTGCTTCTCTGCCTCAACTTCTTGCCTGGTGGACACAAGGCTGATGTCTCTAGAGGTGTCCAGGGGGGATGTCTGTTGGGGGTCTCTCTTGCTTTGCTCGTAGCTTGCCTTGGGCTAGGAGAAAGGATGAGAAGATGGATGGACGGACTGTGCTACAGTAACCTCGGAGAACTTGGCCCTGGGTGGTGATGCTTTGTTTTGCAGTGGTTGGAGTGCCAACCTTTGAAAGAGACATGGAGCAGGGAGACTGTGCACTCACTGGCAAGTGGGCAAGGATGCACTTGAGCCTCCCACCCATGCCAATGTGGGGCCCTCTTGTGGAATGAGGGCTCAGGGTCTCCAAGAGGCCCCCAGTTGAGGCTCATCAGAGAAATTCCCTCATGGCAAACATGAAATGTACAGACTTGCTATGAGCCAGAGGAGGAACGACTGGAAGAGGGGGCCACAAAACCAAAGATCTCTGAGGATTCTATCGGGTTTTCCCACAAGAAAACCAGATGAGTTTTGTGGGAAGGAAAAGGGCATTGGGGTTGTGGACTCCCAGAACCGTGTAACTAGACCAGAGGTCAGAAACTAGCTCTGGCCCAACTGGAGAGCTTGGGTGAGTCCTACCACCTGTTTTTGTCTGTAAAACTGAGGTAATGATGCCTGTCCTGCCCACCTTACCAGGCAGACCCTCAGGGTTGTGCATATTACCAGTAAATGGCTGAGCCTGTTTTACGACTCTTTCTACTCAGCATGCAACCTCTTCCAAGCCTAACTGCACATTTCTCCTGAACCTTGGCTAGCGATTCAGGTGAGAGAAGGAGCCAGAACAGGGGAGAAAGTGTGTGTATCCTTACATTCCGGGGGCTGGTGAAGCCCAGAGACACAGGCAAGGGGAGAAGGAGAGCGTGGGGGGATGGGGGCTGAGGTGGACCAAGGCAGGAAGAGACCAGAACGGCACTGGTGGGGATGGGGCATCGCGGGGTCTCCGCTGTTGGTCACGCTGGCAGGGAGAGGGCCCCAACCCACCACCTACAGCCATGGGCTGCCATGGGGCAGGGCAGCAACGCAGTTTTCCATTGTCCACAGGAAGCAAAAGGGGAAAGAGGGCCGGTACGAGGGCCTCAGCCATCCCTTTGCTCATCCCAGAGTCTGACTAGACAGAGGCCAGGAACACTGAGCTGTGGGAAAGTCAACCCTGGCATAGGGTCAGTGACTTGGTCTCCTGCAGGCCGTTCCCTCCATCCCTGCCCTCGGGGCCCGAGGGCGCTGGGTACCTGACCCCTGGCTGTCTCACCACCGCGGTGCCAGGAAGGGGAGTTGGGGTGCGGCCAGAAGCGGCTCTCGCTAGGGAGTGGAGGCACAGTGGGAGGAGACTCCAGGGGGACGTAGGCTTTGGGGAGGGGGGGCCGCGGCGGGCCGGGCTCCTGAGGCAGAGAGAAGCCAGAGCGTTAGGAGGAACAAGAGCAGCCGCTGTGAGAGCAGAAGAAGAGAACGTTAGCAGAGGCAGACGCGACACTGCAGGAGCCTGGGCGGGCCGGACCGCCATACTCCCACCTGAGCTGGGGCGGGCGGGACCCCCTCACTCCCACCCAAGCCTGGGTGGGGCAGGACCACCACACTCCGACCCAAGCCGGGGCGGGCCCAAGACCACCTCACTCCCACCCGAGCCAGGGTGGACTCCATCTGCAGCGCAAGCCCTGCCTGCCCGTGACGCCCTCCTGTACTGAGGCCCCAGCATGTTCTTCAGAGCTCTCTCCTCATCACCACCCCCATCACTCTGGGCACATCCTCCCTTCTACCTCTGTTCTGCTATCTCTCCTGACTAATGCCTTCCGCCTGTCCTTCTACCTGCCCCAATGCTTCATGGCCCAGCTTAGATTCCACCTTCTCTTTGGAACACTGGCGCTTCTGCAGTCTGAACCGTGTGGCTCAATACTGAGACACACGCCACCACGTTCCAGAGGAGGGCTGTTCACTGTGAATGGGGTAAAGCCCCGCAGGCATCTTTCTTGAGAGGGCCTCACACCATCCCTTGCCCAGTCTCAGAAAAGACTTGGCTGATTTACTGACTCAGAAAATGCTTCCCACACTGACTCTCAGCTCTCCTGTCCCTGAAACAATCCCAGATTTAAATTTCTATTAAGTGTTTGGTATCTTTGCTAACCATCATGGAGCTCAGGAAGACTGCCCTAAACGGCAACTAAAAATGACAGCTAGAGATAAGAACAGGCAAAGGAGAAATCTGGAGTGAAGTTCACAAACTGGGTGTGAGAATGACCATCTTAGTGAGAGAGACAGAGCACTAGGGGCCTCTGGGGAGGAGATGAGCACAGAATTTGTACAGTTTCAAGCAAATGAGGACTGGGTCCTCCCTCCCCGGCCCACCTTACCCACGACCTCAGCTTACCTCACTGAAGCCAGGCTTGGTGGGGGACCCCTGAGAGCCAGACACCAGGGAGAAGGGGCTCAGTGGGCTGGTGAGGCTGGCAGAGCTCAGAGGGCTGGCGGGGCTGTTGGAGCTGTAGGTGCCCGAGGGGCCAAGTCCTCCTTGGGGAAGCAGAAGAGGAGAGAGGTGAGGACAGGGGCAGGGGTGTGGCCTGGAGTGTAGCCGGGCTCTGTGGTGGGAAGGCAGGGGGTGGTTTAGGGTGTCAGGGCCACCTGGCCTGCTGAAGGGACTGGGGCTGGGTCACAGGCTGGCTGTCGAGAGGCAAGCTGGGCAGGAAAAGATAATGGATGGAAATAACACCACTGCCTCCAAGGGTCACAGAGAGCCAGACCAAAGTCCCTGGGCTGAAGGAAGGAAGACACTAAGCTAGTGGTCTCAGATCACCAGTTAGCCCATGGCTCCAAAATCACTGCAGATGGTGACTGCAGCCATAAAATTAAAAGGCACTTAACTCCTTGGAAGGAAAGTTATGACCAACCTAGATAGCATATTCAAAAGCAGAGACATTACTTTGTCGAAGGTCTGTCTAGTCAAGGCTATGGTTTTTCCAGTGGTCATGTATGGATGTGAGAGTTGGACTATAAAGAAAGCTGAGCTCAGAAGAATTGATGCTTTTGAACTGTGGTGTTGGAGAAGACTCTTGGGAGTCCCTTGGACTGCAAGGAGATCCAACCAGTCCATCCTAAAGGAGATCAATCCTGGGTGTTCATTAGAAAGACTGATGTTGAAGCTGAAGCTCCAGTACTTTGGCCATCTGATGTGAAGAGCTGACTCATTTGAAAAGACCCTGATGCTGGGAAAGACTGAAGGCAGGAAGAGAAGGGGACAACAGAGGATGAGATGGTTGGATGGCATCACCAACTCAGTAGACATGAGTTTGGGTAAACTCCGGGAGTTGGTGATAGACAGGGAGGCCTGGCATGTTGCAGTTCGTGGGGTTGCAAAGAGTCAGACACAACTGAGTGACTGAACTGAACTGAGGGCCAGGAAAGCGCTGTGCTCTTTGACCTATTCCAGGGAGGAATCATGAGGATCAAGGCAACAGCCTCTTTGGTGTATCTGGTCTGTTCTGGGTGGGGGATGTTTCTGGAGCCCTGAGAAGGCCCAGGCTGGCTCTGAGCATGGTGTGAGGGCCTGCAGAGGTACAAGTTGGCAGCTGCGGGATGGAGACCAGAGACACGCTTTTTCTGCTGAGGCCAGGAGCCCAGGAGGCTGCTGGAGAGAGCACCTACCTCTGTGCTTGGCTGTGTCTGTGCCCCGGGACGGGTTATTCTTCCTCAGCCCCTCCATTACATCCTGGATCCTCCAGATCTCCTTCTGGATTTGCCGGTTGAGCACCTCATTCTGAAACGGCCAGAAAGCAGGTCAAAGGAAGTTGCTACCAAGGAGCGTCCTGGCGGGAGCATTCCCGCGCTCACGCTCGCACACACATCCCTCCAGCACACGCCTTCTTCACGGGTAGCCTCTGTCTCTTCAGCGTCCAGAACTGCGGGAGAAGAGGGCTCTGTTATCACAGCAAAGAGCCCTCTTCAGTAAACCAAGAGCGAGGACCTGTCCCTCTGATCCCGCCCCACCCAGGGGCACTCAGGATGGTCTTGGAGTGACCGCCCCTTAGGTGGACACTTGGTGGTGGCCTGTTTTCCTGGGGCGAGAGCTTCAGCTTTACTGTCTTGTTTCACAGCCAAATAGCCCTTCTGTAATGCCCGCATCCAACTTCTGCCTAATTGCCATGAATTCTCCTCAGTTACAGTGTCCACTCCTTGAAAAACAATAGCTCCCTTGATTTAGCATTCCCTGTGCCCCCCAACCCCTACCAGGGGCTGCGCTGAGTGCTTTGCACACACGGACTCACTGCGGCTGCACAGCACCTCTCTGAGGCAAGGACAGCAGTTGTCCGCACTTCAGAGGTGGAGAGGCTCACGCCCAAGACCGTCTGTCAGTAAGCAGCGTGGCCACCATCTGAATCTGGGTCTACTTGTCTCAAGAGCCGGCACCTTGACCATGATGCTCTCCCATCTCCCAAAATGTGCATGTCGAACTGAGGCCTTGCCCACAGAACATGGTGGTGCGTGGGGCCTCTGGCCCTCACCTCACCCACCTAGACAGCTGCAAGGTTGGGTGGTAAGCTTAGTTACCAGGAAGAAGAAAGGAGAAAGCAGGGTGTTAACTGCCTCAGAGAGACAGGGCTTACAAAGCGAGCCAAAGGAGTGGAGCCTGGGGAGAGAGAAGACAGAGGGCGGAAAAGAAAATGCCCCCAGTGTCCATCCTCCTGCCTCCAAGCAGGCATTCCTGACCCATGCCAGAAAGGAAGGCCTCTTTCCCGTCTAAAAACTCGCCATTGTTTATATCTGCATGTCTGTTAAAGTCTCCCACGCTTCAACTTCTCTTTGTCCCCCAAGATTTGACAGAACTAAAGAATGTTCCCACATTATCTTCACCCTGAAACTGAGAGTCTGTTTTAACACGCCCTGAACTCCAATACTTTGGCCACCTGATGCACAGAACTGACTCATTTGAAAAGACCCCGATGCTGGGAAAGATTGAGGGCAGGAGGAGAAGGAGACAACAGAGGATGAGATGGTTGGACGGCATCACCGACTCGATGGACATAAGTCTGAGTAAACTCCAAGAGTTGGAGATGGACTGGGAGGCCTAGTGTGCTGTAGTCCATGGGGTCGCAAAGAGTCGGACATTCCTGAGTGACTGAACTGAACTGAACCTTGTCTTTCATTCCAGGACAACCTCCCGGTTTTAAGTCTCTGAACTTTCCAAAGCATGAAAGGAAGATACTGTGGACCAAAGGACAGGGGCCCTGCCTGCCTGGAAGCCCCTTCACCTGGAGGTCCAAGCTGAGCTGCTCCCAGAGCTCGTCGTGCAGGGCAGAGACTTCTGCCTCCAGGCTCTCATACTCCATGGTGCTGTTCGCCAGGGCCTGCAAGGGGAGGGCTCACTGAGAAACCGCAAGTGCCAAACCGCCCCTCCTCGTCCTGCCTCGGGCCGGGGCACCTGGGGTCTGGCAGGTTGGGGAGGAGGACACGGAGGGATGGGAGAAGGCACAGGGCTGAGATAGTCTGATGACAGCCAAACCCTGGCCTTAGAGGAGGTACAAACTGCTTAGCCTATCGTACGTCCAAATAGGAAGAAAACAGGATCTTCTCCAGACAGGCTGAAAGGGGCTGATCTCACTCCTATGCCCCTGTGCTGTCCCCAGGGTGGGTGACAGAGACTAAAGGAGAGCCAGAGGAGTCCACCCTCCGGAGGCTAGACACCTTCCTCCCTTTGGGCTTCAGTTTTCCAGGGCTTTTGCTGCTGCTGTCTGCATTGGAGGGC
This sequence comes from Bos mutus, assembly GCF_027580195.1. NCBI lineage: Eukaryota > Metazoa > Chordata > Mammalia > Artiodactyla > Bovidae > Bos > Bos mutus. The sequence continues at coordinate 1,433,230 of NC_091632.1, forward strand.
CCGCCCGGTGCCTACTAGGAAGTAGCCAGGGTGGCATGTTGCCAATGTCTTGGTTCTCCAGAGAGGGGAGAGAAGGGGTGTGCAGCAAAGCTGTTAAAGCAGCCGAGGAAGTAAGTGGCCCTCAACTTCACTTTGTCGTGAACAAATCCTGGCGCAGATGTGGCTCGTGGGAAAGAAGCCAAGCTCCCTGGTGGAGACTCGATGGGATGAGGCGGCTTGCTGCCGTTTTGCAAGGCAGCATTAAGGGCTTTGTTTACATCCCTCCCAGACAGCTTGCTCTTGCCCTCGGGGAGAGAGGGGACTAGGGGAGCCCAGGCTGGGAGGGGTGGCTCTCTGAGCAGGGAGGAGCACAGGATCACCGTGGTTGCCTGAGACAGCTCCACCCGGATGTTGATGAGCTGGTTCTGCAGCGACTCCTTTTTGTGCAGCAGTTTCTCTGGGTAGGCGGGCTGGCTTCCAAACATCTCCAGTTCCTGGTGGGTCCCCATCAAGGCACTTTCCAGACTTTCCTGAAGAAAGGCAGGGGAATGCTATGAGGAGCCCTGTTAACTCCTTGCTGGGGCTTTTGGCAGCAAGGGCTGGAGCCACAGGGGTTCAGCCAGGCAGCTTAGCGGAGGTTCCTCACACTGGCCAAGATCCCCAGAGGAGCTTCAGCAGGGCTGAGTAAGGGCAGGACAGAGGTTTGGGGAGGGACAAAGCTTCAGCAGCTGAGTTAGGATGGAGGAGCCACCTACCCCTTCTCTGGGCCAGCCCCCGTGTGCCCGCTAAGGACAACCCCACGGCTCTCACCTTCTCAGCTCGCAGCTGCTGCACCAGCCGCTCCTGCTCCCGCACCGCCTTGTTCTGCTCACACAACTTGCCCAGCAGCTTCTAGGGTCCCCAAGGGGGAAGGGAGGGAGAGAGAAGGAAGTCAAGGGCATGGCCTGACAGGGACCTGGGAACTGGATAAGCAGGACTGGGCCTCTGGATACCACCTCCTTTCCCCTGCCCAGGAAGCCTGGACCTTCACCCTAACCTTGGAGGCTCCTGCGAACAGGAAGTTGTCTTCACCTTGGGGCACTCCCCAAAGACCTGTTGGGGGAGGAGATGGACTTATTCTGAAGAAGCGAGTCAGCTTGAGCAGGGAGAGGGCTGAGAGCTAAATGTTGAGTTCCTGCTCGCCCCTCCTCTTGGGGGTGCCAGTTCACAAGGGGCTGAGGCGATAACACGGCCTCGCCTCTCAGGCCTCCAGGTATGTATGGATCGGAGGGGTACGCCGGTTTCCGAACAAGTCTTAGTAAAACCAGTGAACAATGTACACTGGTCCTGAGGCCCACGGGACCCTGACCTCCCCTCCTCCTTCCAGAGTCTCAGGACGGCTGACGCTGGGGTCCCTCTGAGGTCTGGTCCTGGCCTGCACGGAGCCTGTGCCCTGCCTGCTGGGCAGATCCACCACTCACACAAGGCCAGTGGGAAGAGGCAGGTGAGGCCCAACTTGTTTCCTGGGGAGACATGTGCTTTCCTGTGTCCACACCTGTATTCACGCCACTCCTCAAACACCCCCTTGGCTCCCTTCTATGGACCAAGAATCTTGTCCCCTGGGTCCTTTACTTCAAGATTGGCTCATATACCACCTGCTCGTGTCCCAGGCCCACAAGCTAGCATGGCGCCCAGCCCTGCCCTCCTGCAGGCCCTGGGACAGGTCTGCTGAGACCCGAGCCTCCTGTTGCGCAGAAGCTCCCTGAGGAGGGACCGGGCCACAGTCTTCCTTCCAGGCACCTGGGGCTACTTCCTACTAAAGTCTGCGTGCCTGAAATAAGCATGGGCCACTGCTATAGACAAGAGGGCCTCGCACTCAGTGGAGAAACACACAGCCACGATGCCAGGTAGGGTGAGCAGTGAGGATGAGAACGGGCTGAGGGGGCTCGGGCAGAGAGCACTGTCTGCAGGGAGATGGGACAGGGACCAGATTTGTGAGGGGCCACAGGGGACGAGAGGGGGCACAGGAAAAGCCCCCAAGGGGAGAGCTAGAATGAGGGGGCAGCGGTGGGGCCAGAGGGGCAGAAGGAGCAGTGAGCTGCTCTTACGTCTGTGTCTTGCTCATTCAGCTTGTAGGTATGGAGGCTGTCCTGGAACACTTCTGGGTACGGAGGGACCTGCAGGAACAGGAGACTGGTTACCGCGGCAGAGGGCAGGGCGTGCGGGCACGGGAGAGCTGACGGCCCCGCCTTGTTCCTGCCACCGACCACAGCCTTCCAGCTCAGACAGCACCCACTCCAGAACCCGAGCTGAGCCGGCGCTCTGCCTGCTGGAGAGCAGGGGACGGCCCAGCCGAAGCCCGTCCCAGCAGTTCTGGAGGGGCTCCAGCGCCGGGTAGCTCCCAAACGGGTCACGCGTAACAACCGTGGGAACAACAGTTAAGTCTCGGCTGGTTTTGAGGATAAGACCTGGGAGAAGGAAGGAGCATCGGAAGCGTCTGAAAACGACTGCCCTAGTAGACGACGTGCCAGTCCCAGGGACTGGGCCTAAGCCGGAGGCGCCTCTCAGTCCGGCAAGCGCGCCTTCCACTGGTGACACATGCAGCGAACACAGCCACCCTGCACAAGTGTCCCTGGACGGCTGCACACCACGCCCCACGCTCCCCACCCCAGCCACTGGTAAGCAGGCACCAAACGCGAGGAAGAAGTCCTGGACACTCTGTGATCACTGGCATGGCATGAGATGTCAGGGCTGGCTATGCTGATGGTTTGGGGAATGAGCCCGGTTTACCCACGAACATGAAGAATGGAGGCGACCCCAGGAATGAAAGGAGGAAGGCCGGGCTGAGCCCAGGGGTAAGGCCTGGCAGAGGAGCGGCTCGACCATGCACGGGAGGCGGGAATGATGCTGACGGGAGCGTGCTGCCAGGCAGAGGCCTTACTTGCATGAAGAGCTGGGCGCTGGGGGAGGAGCTCTCCACCATGCGGTTCACCACACTGATCAGAGCCTCGCTCTCACTCATCTGTGGCAGAGGGAGGAACGGACAGCTCAGATGCAGTCCACACGGGGGTCTTCCCCATGCCTGCCTGGGCTCCAGGAGACAGCGGAGGGCGGATCCTCCTCCTGGGGCCTCCAGCACCCTCTCTGCTCTCGCCCGTCACTCACCCGCTGTGAATTCTGATTCAGGACCCGCACCAAAGCTGCCCATGAGGAAAGGCCATGGCAGGGAGGCGGGAGGTCACGTGGCCTGGCCCGGGCCCAGGGATACCTGCTCAGGTGCCTGAGCGTTGCGGGCCTCGCCCCCCGGCCCAGCCCTCGTTTCTCACTCTGGTTTGGTCAAGGACCACACAGGCAGTGGGAACGGCCAATCTCCCCAGACGGGAACTAAGTGAAACAACTTTAAAGAAAATGCGACCTGCTCTTTGGATGGGCCTTCACGTCGGTTAGGCACAGGCCTCTCTCCCCGAGTCCTGCCCACCTCTGCTCTAGAGTAGAGAGGACTGTAAAATTCTGTTTCCAGAGCTGGGCTGATAGCATCCATGCTGACCTGGGATGATGCCAGGGAGCAAATAAGGAAGTCAAAGCAAGCAAGCCATGTTAGAGAGACACCAGACTGGGACACCGCACTCCCAACATGCACTCTTTATGCTTCAGAGATCTTCAGGAACATGGAGGGGGAAGACTGCTTGCCAAATGAAAGAGAAAGAGCGGGAGGAAGGCTGAGGGAGAATGAGAGGGTGGAGGGAGCACTGGCCAAGCAAACCAACCGGGAAGGCCGGCATCTCCCCCAGCTCCAGGGTGGCAGCGTCGAGTGTAGACACATGGAGGGTGTCCCTGGCTATGTCCCTGTAACTCGGCTGATCTGCAGGGGAAGGTGGCGGAACACAGCGGGCGTGTGCAGAAAACACTTCCAGGGGAGGGAAGTGAGTAAGGGGAGGGGCAGAGCCACCTTAGGGCAGATCTTCTGGGGTTAGAAGATTTTTTACCACATTTTTTACCCTTGTCTTCCCAGTCTGTGTTGGACCCACACACATTTCCCTCCTGCCTGCTTTGGGTGGCTGCCCAAATGCAGCCTTTCTTCTATACTCTGCAGGCAGGGCAAGGGGCACCCTTCCTACTCCATTCACAGGCTCTAGCGCACGTTAAAGGGCTTTCCTAGGATCTGATTTTTCTACTTTTTTAGCCTGCTTCGGAGTTTTTTTCCTATAACATAAAGTGTGATTTAAAAGGCTTCTAAAAGAACAACTCTAATATGAGGTTGAGTATTTGTTAAATGGTTAAAAGTCAACAGGACATCAGCCACATTTTCTGTAGGGTCTAAGCTCAATTCCTATCGTCTCAGAGCCTGTGCACGTGTGTGAGCGTGTGTGTGCTGTGTACAGGGTGTGCCTGCGTGGTATGCGTGTGACTGCATGTGGTGTGTGTGTGCTATGTACAGGGTGTGCCCGCGTGGTATGCGTGTGACTGCATGTGGTGTGTGTGTGCTGTGTACAGGGTGTGCCCGCGTGGCATGCGTGTGACTGCATGTGGTGTGTGTGTGCTGTGTACAGGGTGTGCCCGCGTGGTATGCGTGTGACTGCATGTGGTGTGTGTGTGCTGTGTACAGGCTGTGCCCGCGTGGTATGCGTGTGACTGCATGTGGCATGTGTGTGTTTACGTTTGCTGCCTGTGCGTCGGGCCCATGTCCCACGTGTGGGGGACACGCGGATGCGTACAGGACAAAGCATGTCCACCAGCACCTCAGGCTCTGAGAGGGCAAGAGAAGCCCAGGCTCTTGCTGGTCCCGCACAGGTCTCACTCCTGCCCCAACCAGGGATCTAAAACAATAAAGGAAGCGGCAGCAGTCTCGCCCTGACCACCCCCGCCGTGCTGTGCCTCCCAGGACGGTTTAGCCCGTGTGGACCTTGCCTCTAGGGGAGTTCCTGTGTGCCACCTTCTGTCCCTCCAAAACGTTAGAGAAATCTGGTGAGAAAGCGCCTAACCCAGGACCTTATACTAATACGTAGCACTGGGGTCAAGGGTGGTCAAGTTAATATTTTTGAGTTTTGGAAGAAAACGAAAAAGTGATCATATTAGCAATCACTACCCACATCAGTGTCTGCCAGAGGGCTCTCATACGCCTTCTGACCTGGCTCTCCCAAAAACTCTGAGGTACAAAGGGCAGGTCCTACAAAGTCCATCTCATGACTGAGAAAACAAAGACCCAGAGAGACCAAGTGACATTTCCAAGGTTTAAGGAAAGTCCTTGTAAACAGCACAGTTGGAACTCGAGTGTAGTGTCTGACTATATTTCGGACTCTTCTCGTCATACAAAACTGTCTTTTAAGAATATTATCCTCTATCTAGGAAGAGCTCCTCTGAAGCGTTATTCCTGAAGCCCCCAGCCCTCCTGTGAGGGCAGAAGCCCCCAGGAAGGGGTTCTGACACCTGACACCTGAATGGGACAGCCAGCCACGTGGATGGGCTGCAGGGAGGAAGGCCCGACTGGGAGCCCTGCCACTCACCAGCCCACAGCCCTGCAGACCCCGCTTCCTGCCAGTGCTTCCCAGCCCTGAGCTCTGGCGGACATCCTGAGACTCACCCGCACACAGCCTAGAATGTGCACAGTGCCTTCTGGGACTAAAATGCCACGTTCTTGGGGACTGGGAGCCATCGCTGATTAAAGTGTGTGTATTGTGTTTCCCAGTGCCCAGGGTCTCCCACGAGGCTGAGCTCACTGAGACACCACGACCCTAGGAGATGAAAGTCACATGGCTTGTGACTAGAACCACCAGCAGTTACAGCCCCGTCCTCTGATACCATGTTTGTGATCCTCTCCACAACGTTAAGAGCACAAAATTAATCTGATGAGGTTTGACCCCAACTTCTTCACGTTAGATGTTTCCTCAGCTGTAAACTGAGTCAAAAGCTCAGAGTCATAGCCAACCTCTGTTGTTCATTGGCTGCGTGTCCTTGGCATGTTATTTGATCTCTTTGGGCTTTTCCCCATTATTGTTTCACCATTATTTTTCACCATTATTGTTTTTAGTTGCCAAGCTGTGTCCGACTCTTTTGTGATCCCATGGACTGTAGCCCACCAGGCTCCTCTGTCTATAGGACTTCCCAGGCAAGAATACTGGAGTGGGTTGCCACATCCTTTTCCAGGAGATCCTCCTGACTCAGGGATCAAACCTGCATCTCCTGCATTGGCAGGTGGATTCTTTACTGCTGAGCCACCAGGGAAGTCCTTAGTTTCATCGTATCCTGTACAAAATGGGGATAATAACAACACCCACCTTGCAGGGTTGTTATAAAGATTAAATGAGTTAGGATCTATAAAGTGCTTAAAACAGTATGGGGCACAGAGGAAGCATCCAATTATGGTAAGTCTGCCATTGTTATTATTGCTGTCATTATTCTTTCCACCACCCTAGGCTACCTCCACCTGGGCCTGGCGCACATTCAGATCCCCCACGATTTAGGGGTACAGATCTGAACATGAGTACGTCCTCATATAAATGCCCAGCATATTGACCCCTGACCTATCTAAACCCAGTATCACAGCCTCATTAGCCTCAAAGGCACGGCAGCCAAAGGCGAGAGCCCAGGTAGTGGATTCCTTCCATCACACAGGGACACGCACTGCCTCTTCAGGATGCTCATCTGTAACACTGGGTTGGTTAATACTCCCTCTGTCTACGGCACTGAATTCTCAGGAAAACATAAGCTGTGTATACAAAAGAACTTTGCAGAGGAACTAACAAATATACTGAATTAACATAAACTAAAAAATCATGAGGGCAGGTCTATGGTCCTTCATTTACAAATTATGGAATTTAACCACAACCTGGAATTGTGGAATAGGATAGGCTAATTTCCCAGATTCAAGCTGAACTATATCCTTAGCTTTAGGATTTAGTTTAGCTTTAGCCAAAACTCCCATTTTAGAGCTCCTCCCTATCTCTGCAACTCTCTCCAGCAAAAATGCAAATTGTTGCCTGCTCCCTGGGGGCATTTCCATCTGGGCCGAACAAATAGATGGCTACATTAATTATTCATGTGGTGATTTACTGTTCTCCCTTCCCCAGGAAACTCCCAGCTGTCCTAAAGGGCTTTGCAGAGAAGGGGTGTGAAGCTGTGAACCAAAATATAAGCCGCTTTGTTGTGCCCTGGTTGTGCCAACAAAGGCTGTTGAATGGATGGAAGATGAGGAGGCGAGGAGGAACAGGCGGACGTGATGGAAGGGCAGGGGGTGGCGAGGGGCACCAGCTCTGCCTACCTGCTGATCCAAATACTCTAGGTTTCTTTGCAACTGAAGGTCTAAAAGTTCATCCTACCCGGAGCCCGAGGCCCAACAGCAACACAAACAACAGGAACACAACAAAAGAAGACAATAAAAAAAGGAAGCAAAGCAGTTAAGAGTTAGCTGGGCAGTGACAAAGAGGGGCCGCCCTGGCCCTGAGGGGTCTAGGGCAGGGAGGGGGCAGAGGAGGGGCACACGCTGTGGCTCCCGGTGCCATGGCTCCCGGTAGGCCTGGCCCTCGCCTGGGAGATGGAGGAACCAGGAAGCCACTCAGGCAGCACTGTCAGCCCTGCGTTTTCTGGGGAAATCCACTGTTTCTGGGTGGGTGCATTTGCTCTGTGTCAAGACTACAGAGTTTGGACACACGCAGAGGAGACTCGTTGAGGGAGGTCAATCACAGGCCCTTGGGGACAAGGACTCTGCCTGTTGCTTCCAGAGGCTCTCCCAGCTCTCCAAGTGGAATATCTGTATCAAGTTCTCCAGGGGAGACAGAATTCTCTGGAGAACAAATTCCAGGAAGAGACACGAGTGGAAAGGTGAGAGAAGATACGAGAAGACACAATATGGACTCTTCCTCAATCCCACCTCTCGTCTCTTTCCCCCTAAGTAACATTCCAGGAGAGGGCAAGCTCGAGGAAAGTATACTTAGGGGGAAGAAACCTAGACAGCCACGCCTGTTTGGGGAGCGCAAGCCTAAGTTTTCTTCTCAGCCCGCAGCCTAAGCCAGTCCCCTCTGCATACCGGACAGGGGCTGTCCTGAGATGCAGAGGACGGGGACATCTCACGTTTCCAGGGTTTGTCCCTGCTCCTCTGCCCTGTGTCACTGCAGAGAAGGGGTAATTAGCACCGCACTCAGTATTGACGTTAGAGTCCAGGCTGCAGGGAGGAGGTATCCAGAGGCTGCCAAAGACCAGACGGTCCAGGCACCGGGCACAGAGCATCCGTCCTCCCCTGGGAGGAGGGGGCCTGAGGGGAAGCGGAGTCGGGGGAGAGGACATACCATCTTATCGTGGACCGTGGGGGATGGTGGGTAGTTGTAGGGGAACAGTCCTGCAGGGACTGGCCGCCTGTCTCCCAGGTAATCATACTGGAAGAGAAAGGGGATTGGAGAGGTGAGGCTTCAGCTGGGACATAAGCTTCCCCACCAACTGCAGCTCAAGGTCAGGGATGCTGTATCCTGTCCTGGAGCAGATTTCAAACTAACATGGACAGCATTTACCCACTGCAATATGATTGCAATGATCTGTCCAGGTCCTCGAGGTCTGAAGCAAACAGAGCCTCTCTGCCCTCTTATACAGCATCAGGGCTCCTGGCACAGCCTGGGGAGGGGCACAGAGAGCAAAGTTCCTGCGCAGAGGCAAAGCGACTCCTCCATGGACAGGACCGCGGGGCTAGCGGCCCCGCCCCAGGAGGCACCTTTGGTCTTGTGGAGCCAGCCGAGGGACCCAAAGGCCCCACACGCCCCCGCCTCTCCATGTCTTCTCGACCGACGGCCTCAGGCTTCCGGGGGACCTCAGGGGCTGAGGAAGGCGGGGAAGGCGGGGGGGCTCACCTTGGGGGAGCTGATGGATCGCCTCATCACGTAGGCGGCAGGGTCAGCGTAGATGTCCTCACTGCGAGGCGGCAGCCGCTCAAAATGGGCCCTGGGTGAGCGGGCGGGGGAGTACACGCGGCTGCGGCTGTAGGAACCCTGGCCAGGCGAGCGGGGCACGGAGTGGGAGCGGGGCTGCAGGGACAGGCGGCGCAGGGAGCCGGAGGCGGCATCCAGCTCGTCGTAGTAGACGGGCTGCCGGGAGGGGCTGGGGATCCAGACGGTGCCATCCGGCCGCCCAAGGCCAGCAGGCTCCTTCCACTCGCGCAGCTGGAAGGCAGGGCCGCCTCCGTTCCGGAAGGAGTGCCGCTTATCCTCCAGGGCCCAGGGCGGGCTGACCCGGTCGTAGGCCGGCATCGAGCAGATGCTGTCCGGCCGCACCCCTGGGGGGTAGTACTGGTAATCATCAGGGAACTGGGAGGAGTAGGGGCTGTAATACTCAGGGACCCTACGGGACACAGGGTAGAACCTAGAAGGACTGAGAGAGAGAGAGGACTCTGTAAGGAAGCCAGACAAGACGGGCATATTCCCAGCCACCTGCCCGTGCCCCAGCCGCCCCTCCCTGTCCTCCAGCCTAGGCGGGTTCTGACTATGTGGATGTGCCCTAGGCTGACCTTGCGTGCACTGCCCACGCACAGAGGCTTGTTTCCAGAGGTTCAAGAAAGACCAGTCCTCAAACTCCCTCCCTCAACCAGCTCCCTGAGGCCAGAAATTTCACTATTCAGAGCTTCCATCCTTGTCTCTTTAAAATGAAATGCTAGGGAGAAACTTTAAGCCCTTCAGCCATCTCCATCTCAGCAGGAACCAATTTCTCAGATCCTTTCCAGAGAGGCTGCAAGCAGAAAGAAGTGGAGTGCACCAGGCCCCTGGAGATGGGCAAAAGAGGACACACAGGGGCGCCTTCCCTGATTTCAGGTCCCGTCAAAGACTCAGCCAGTCGGGTCCTGGGACTCAACCCAAGCGAGGAGCTCTCCCCAGGGCAGGGCAGATCACCACAGTGAACTGTTACCTGCAGCCCTGGAGCTGCCCAGAGCCCCAGGGAAGGAGTGGTAACCCCACCTGCCTGATGAACATACTCAGGTCCAATAAAGGTCTTCAAATATCCAAATATCTAATATCCAATAAATGTCTTCTATCCAAAAGACATGTAAAGACATCCAAAAGAAAAATAAATGTCTTCTATCCAAAATGTCAAATATCCAAAAAATTCAAATATCAGATATCCAATAAATGTCCTCAAATGAAAGCCAGTCACTATTATCTAGTAATAGATAGTAATAGAAGTAATTGATGCTTTTGAACTGTGGTGCTGGAGAAGACTCTTGCAAGTCCCTTGGACTGCAAGGAGATCCAACCAGTCCATCCTAAAGGAGATCAGTCCTGGGTGTTCATTGGAAGGACTGATGCTGAGGCTGAAACTCCAATACTTTGGCCACCTCATGTGAAGAGGTGACTCATTGGAAAAGACCCTGATGCTGGGAGGGATTGGGGGCAGGAAGAGAAGGGGACGACAGAGGATGAGATGGCTGGATGGCATCACTGACTCGATGCACGTGAGTCTGGGGGAACTCCGGGAGTTGGTGATGGACAGGGAGGCCTGGCGTGCTGTGATTCACGGGGTCGCAAAGAGTCGGACACGACTGAGCAACTGAACTGAACTGAACTGAAGTAAACTTGTCTAGAGGGTAGAACTAGGGCCAATGAGTGGCAACATCTTTCTTTTTCAAAAAGTGTTTATAAATAATGGCTTTCAAACAGTTAGAGCCATTCAAACACAAAGCGAGTTGCCTTGGCGGTTAGTGGGTCTCGCACTGGTGGAAACCCTGGATGTTATACAGGGTGGGAAGCAGGGATGGATGTCTAGCTGGAACAGCTTTAAAGGTCCCTCGTTGTGACTGCCTCCACATTTCAGTCCACCCAGTGCCCTGTGGGGCTTCCCTGGTGGCTCAGATGGTAAAGAGTCTGCCTGCAATGCAGGAGATCTGGGTTCAATCCCTGGGTCAGGAAGATCCCCTGGAGAAGGGAGTGGCAACCCACTCCTGTACTCTTGCCTGGAAATCCCCATGGACAGACGAGCCTGGTGGGCTACAGTCCATGGGTTTGCAAAGAGTCGGACACGGCTGAGCCAGTTCACTTGCCTTTCCTCTGTTTACTATCCTGGGCGAGGCATTGGGCGCTCTGCCCGCTTCCTCTGAAGGAAGCATCAGGGGTAGGGGGCAACCATGGGGCAGGAAGGACTTGGGCAGGCAGGGAATGGGGCTGGTTTCCCCATCCAGCCTGGCTTCTGGAAGGTATCCAACGCAGGCTGCCTGCATGTCACACCCCAGCCCCAGGGGGAACAGCACCCCACCCTACCCGCCCCAGGCCGCACCTCCGAAGGTCTTCAGGAGGGGGTATCCCTCGGCGCAGGTTCACCCACTGCTGAAGCTGGTTCATGGAGCTCTTGCGCTGGGCGATTTTGTCAGGGTTGGTGCGTGGCGGGAAGCTCCGCCGGTGACCCCCGCTCTCGGAGTCCTGAGGCGGGAAGGCCGTGCTCCCCGGCCGGCTAGGGGAGCTATACTGCCAGCCATTGGGCTGGGCGGGCCGCTCCCCACCTCCCGGGACCCTCAGGCCCTCAGGGAAAGGGCTGCCTGGCTCTGAGGCGGGTTCCGGTCCGGCGTGGACACCGTTGGATTTCACCAGCGGCTCGCTCTTGGCGTCGGGCCTCTCGGGCCTCCGCTCCGCCTTCTCGCAGCCCCGGCCGTCACCCTCACCGCGAGTCTTGGCCTCTGGTTCAGGCTTGGGAACGCTGTTGTGGGGGAGCTGATGATGGTGTTTGCCGGGTGGGATGTTCTCGGAGTCTGGCTTCTCATGGCTGTGGGACGCCAAGGGCGGTGTTGTAAGTGACCCCAGCCCGGCGTGGAGTTCAGGTGGAGGAAAGTGAGAAGGAGAAAAGGGATGAAAAGGATGGGCAAGAAAGCAGCGATGGAAACAGTAGTCAATGTATTCCATTCTGCTTCCTAAATCCCACCTTCCGCTCTCTCTCCCTGCTCCAGTCGGGGCAACTGTAAAGCACAATCCAGGGTTACCTGTGTGTGTTTGCTTGTCGTCCCCAAGGGCCACCCTCCACTCCCTTCTGCTGACCCACCTGGAGTCGAGCCTTCAAGCTATGGCCGAGACCAACCCCACCCAGACTGGGTCTCCTCTGCAGTCTGTCCAGGACCCAGCTGCCTCACTTGGTGGCAACTGTACACGACACAGAATAGAAACTGCTGATGTCCCAGCTACAGAGGCTTGTGACAGGCAAGCCTTCTCTCCTAGAGAAAGTTATTTAATGTCCACAAGTCTTGGGCTCCTCAGTGGCAGAGTGGGTAAGGACTGTGTGAGGTCAAATGCGGCAGGCACACCAGGGGCCAGAGTGGCTGCCTCAGACTTCACAGGCACAGAAACCCCTTTCCTGAACAAGCTTCTCACAGGACTTTCTCTGAGAATCTAAGCTTCATGAGGTTTGCGCTTGTCAGACTTTTCCTACCTTGTTTTCCTAGCAGCCTATACACGTTAGTATTTACAGTAAATATTTGTGAAAAGAATAAGTGAACCCCTGGAAGTTCACTCCTTGGTAGAGGCAAGGACGGAGTCTCCTGACAGCGATCTCTTTATACCTTCTCTAATTCAACAGTCAAGCATCCTTGCTGAGACACTGCTTGGTGAACAATTCTAAGACATGCATAAAGTCTTGGAGTCTACACTGTAAAACCTCTTTCTGCTGGGTCCCTATTAAAATCTAACTTCAGATGCAAAGCTGAAGCAGAGCCAGGGGCTGAGGCTCCGGGTAATGATGGGATAAAGTGACTCACACACTGAGCGCTTGCTGCACGTCAAGCATTTTATATACACCATATTGTCCTCTCAACCCAGAGGTAGGATTATAAAGGCTGTCTCTGAGGGTCAGAGGCTAAGTAACTTACACTCAGGTCACACAGTGGGCAAGTGGCTGAGCTGGGCTTCGAACCTGAGTCCCACAAAGGTGGTGTGCTGAACAAAATGAGCCAATGACCCTATATGGTTCCTGGCCAGGCACTGCTGGAACTGGCTTTTCTGTTGGCCTCCAGTGGCTCAGAAAGAAGAGGAGGAGATGCCCAAGGGAAAAGAGACTACAGCTCTGAAGTCACTTAGTCAGGCAAGCTCCTGGGAGGCAAGGAGCTTGTTCACCTTTTCTTGGGGTTCAAGCCCATGTGCTGGGCTCAGCAATGGCGTGGGATGGGGGCCTCTTCACCCCACTCCCTCTATGATGGCACTGCCCATGCCCTGCTCCAGCCCCACACTCACTTGTGACGCGAAGCCTGGGGCGGCACCGACTTCTGGGCTGGGGGAATCTGTACTCGGGCGGCCTCCCCCATGGCCTGGATCCAGGCCTCCTGCTCCTCGGGGCTCTCGGCGCTGAAGAAGTAGGTGCGGACCCCGGCGTGCTCAGCCTGTGGGGAGAGGCAGTGCGTGGAACTGGCCCCAGCCTCGTCCACCCAGCACACAGTCACCTGTGGGGAGAAGACACCCAGCCCGCAGGAGGGGTGGTCAGGCCAATCACTCCCCCGACCGGCAGCTCTTGGCTCCATCTGGAGCTCAGGGCAAGCTGAAGAGGCAGGCCACAGCGGTCCCAAGGGCTCCAGCTGGCCTCCGCCTGCCTGCCTGTGACTAGCCCTCGGGACACCACCAGGCAGCCCAGTAATAGCCAGGCAGGCTTACCTGCCCTACCTGAGGCGGTTACAAGCAGAAGGGACAATTAATTACCTCACCCGCTTCGCCCACCAAATTTGGTCTCTGATGTGAAGGTCAGTCACCCCCATGCCTGGGAGAGATGCCTCCCACCCTCAAGCATGGCCCATCCCGGCCCCAGCTCAGCCTCCAGGAGGCCCCCTCCTAGGCAGAGGGACAGCACGGGCACACAGGGGCATGCAGAGACAGTCAGAGCACGCTACCTAGTTGGCGGCCGCAAGCAGGCATGGCAGGCGGGCACCCCGAAGAGAGCTCCTGTCCAGAGGAGGGGTCCTCACGTGGCCAGAAGGAGGAGAAGCAGAGAACAGGTCAATCAAACACCAGAGGCAGAGACAGGAGACGGCGTGGCAGGAATGTTGAGGAGCAGGGGGACGTGGGGAGCTCCTCGGGCTACCCCTCCTACTCAGCGTCACCACCAGGACCACAGCACCCAGCAAGGCCCAGTCCACCACCAGGAGCCGTGGTGGAGAGCTCAGACCCGGAGAACCTCGACCGGCAGAGGTGAGAGGGCAGGGCAGCCCAGTGCTAATCCTAGCTCTGTTCCTGACCAGCTCGGCAACTGCAAACACATTGCCATGTGGCTCTGGCCTTAACGGAGGCACCTGTTCCATGGGTATGTCCATGAGGAAAAGACGCTCCCGAGCTTGATTCTGAGAGCTGAGAACACTCCCCAGGTGAGAGCCACCATCTCACAGAAAAAGCAGCTGGCTCTGTGCATCCCACTCATCAAGAGAGATCCCAGAGTGCACATTGGCCTCTGACCCCTTGGGTGCAAATCCTGGGTCTCCGGGGTTTGGGAGCAGAGAAGGCAGGGCTGTTCTGACGAGCCCCAGGGCTCTCCTAAACAGCAACACTGAGCCCACACCCTCCGGGAGTTCCCCCAGCCAGGCTCCGCACACCCTCAGCAGCTTCCCTGGGACAGGGTTTCCTTCCTAGGAGCCGCTGCCCAGTGGAGGAGCATACTGCTTCTCTCAGCACAGAGAGGGGGCTCCTTCCTCCGGATCCTGCCAGTCCCCACTGTCCCGCCGGGCTGCCCAGCAGGCAGGCAGAGGAAGGGGGCTGCTAACTGTAGAGCCACTGTAGACTGTAAAGCCACCGAGGCTGTAAGGAGGTCTCCAGGGGTTGAAACTATAGCAGGGCCCAGAGTAAGGCCCCTGGGGTGGAGGACACAGGGATCCTGCAGAGGAGAACCGCACCGGGGGACGAGGATGTGTGCCCTGGGCTGGTGGGAGCGGCAGCAGACAATTCACCCGCTGCGCTTCCAGTGAGCGCCCTGTGTGTGCAGAGCTCTGCCCTGAGCACCAGTCACAGGGAGGGCAAAGACACGCTCCCTGCACCTGAAGAGCTGGCAGTCAAGCTGGAGGACAAAACACGCCCATGGGGAAACAAGCAGAGAGCCAAGGCACAGGAACAACTGCCTGTGACGGTGAAGCAGAGGGCCTGGGAAAAGACAGGGCGACTGACGCGGAGCCGCACCAGCCTGGAAACACAAGAGGGGCCAGAGCACGGGGGTGGCGCCCGTGGGGAGCCCACCGAGCCCCCACGGGCGGCTCAGGGCACGGCAAGGCATTCAGCCACAGGATGGGCAGGACGGCCCCTCACTACTGGCCATCTGAGGGTGTCGCGGCGGGACAAGCCTCCCATCTGTCTCCTCGCCCCTCCCTTCCCTGGGGAGGCCACTGAGTGACCACAATCAGGACCTTTTGTGGGCCACTGAGCACAGCCCTCAAGTCGGGTTTAAAGAGGCAGTGCGCTCCTCAAGGAAAGGAGGAGAGGGCTGATGGGCGCGGAGGCCCGGGTTTGCGGAGCAGGTGTGGCAGTCACTAGGGACGTTTCTCTAAGGCGACTGCCAGCAGGGCTCCGGGCTGGAGCGTGTCTGTGTGCACAGGTCTGCAGGGGAGGGTGAGATAGGCTGTCTGACTGTGTGGGTGTGTGTACGTATCTGTGTGTAGCACGACCGTTTGTTGTTGGTTAAACAGCCTGTTCCTATTTCCCCAGCTAAAATCTGGTGCCCTGGAGCCAGGCTCCTATTGATTATCCATTCTGCAGACAGGACCCGTGGAGACTGGAAGCCAATTATGTGCCTGAGTAGCCCGTCCTTATTCCCCGGAGCAGCACCTGTGTATCTGCCCACCTCTCTGGAGCCAGGTGACCAGAGTCTCTGGGGCCCCAGGAACTTTGACGCTGCCCTCGAGCAACCTGTGGGTTTTCAGGGTCTTAGACAGTATTTCTCAACTGGGGGAGAGAGGGCTTTGTACGAAGAAAATGCATGGTCGATATCATAATTTTATATTTGGAAAATGAAAAAGAACCTATGATCTTTGCATCATTAAGTCCAAAAAAGGCAAGGAATTTTTTTTATCACTTCAAACAGGCCATGAATTTTTAAATGTGGAAAAACACTGGCCCAGGAAGAGACAGCTGCAGACGCGTCTTTGATAGGTAGATCCCCCATGGGTTCTGAGCAGCAATGCTCGCTGCTCAGAGCAGGCAGGTGGGGCCCGTCTCCCTGGGCCCTTACTCCTCAAATTGTGTCTCCATGAGGTTAGTGGCTTTTAATTACTGTGCCCTTTATACTCTTGCACCCAGTTAGTCGCTCAGTCATATCTGACTCCTTGAGACTCCATGGACTATAGCCTGCCAGGCTCCTGTCCATGGGATTGTCCGGGCAAGAATACTGGAGTGGGTTGCCATTCTCTTCTCCAGGGCATCTTCGTGACCCAGAGACTGAACCTAGATCTTCATTGCAGGCAGATTCTTTACCATCTGAGCCACCATGAAACTCACTTCCTAAATTTTCTCCAAAGATTTTTTTTTTCAGGTAGAGCACATTGTTTATGGAATCTAAAACACACAGGCCTACAAAAGCCATTTTGCAAGGTTACAAATATAGCAGGGCGCTGGGCCATGACAAGGGCTGTGAAGGGGACAGGGAGCAGGCAGCAGGGTTGAAGGGCAAAGCAAAAAAGGGAAGTGAGGACCAATGACAAATTGAGGGCCCTTACACGGCCGTGGGAGCATGCTGGGCACTGAATAGGAACGAAGAGCTGACATCTGAGCCCCTTTAATTAAGGTAGCCTGGGGGTCTAGTTCCCGTAAAGGTGTGGAGGAAGACTTTCCAGAGCGGATCTTAAAAACCCATGGGCCCACAGCTTCTGCCTCTGCGGCGAAGGATTTCCTCAGTGCCAGGACGCTGCGCAGAGGGTCCGCGGACGCAGCACAGAATGAATTCTCCCCCAGGAGACTGTGGTGTCACGGAAGCTCATCTCTACAGGCCGGCTCTGGGAGCGAAGACCAGGGGCCAGCCTTGGGTGAGCCTTGCAGCAGCCTGGACTGAGTCTTGGGGCCACTGCCTACTCCCCCAGTACCACTGCCCGGAACTGCTCAAGGCGGCGGCTCCTGACCCCGCTGCGTTCCGTGCGCTCGAGGAGAAGTGCCTCCAGCCCCCACCCAGCCTGGGAGAGGAAGGCCCACTGACCTTAAAGGTGTGCTTCCGGCTGATGTTGTCCGAGGGCTGCACCGCGGCCACCCGGAAGCTCAGGAGGGGCACGCTGCCCAGGACGCTCTCCTCCTTCTCATCTGTCGAGGAAACAGCGACGGTGAGACGCGTGCGTGCCCGTGGGGCGGGGCGGGGGAGCGCAGCGCCTCAGCCTTACGGTGATAAACACCCGCGAACCCCGGCTCCCCACCGCCTGTCCGTCAGCTACTCGGGGCCATCGCACAGCCACGCGAGAGCTGGGGAGCATGGCGGCCCTGCAGACACTGTGCTAGACTCGGGGAGCTCACGTTCCTAGGAACCGCAAACAAGCACGTAAGAGCCAACATTTTGGAGTACTTGCAGCAGGTCAGGCAGTGTTCTAAGTTAAAGCCTTAGATTTAACTCGCCCAACAATCCTGTGAAGGGTACTGCATGACCTCCATTTTTATGTAGGCAAGGAGGCTGAGGCACAGGAAGGTTACATAATTTGTCCAAGGCTACTTAAGTAGAAAGTGGTAGACTGATCTTTGGCCCAAGACGTCTGACTGTCAAGCTAGCATTTGTAACCTACCTCCTGCCCCCAGTGCCCCTCCAGACAAGGCAGTCCCAGCAGTGACGCCCGGAACAGGTCTTAATGGGGGGTAGAGCGGACACTCGCATCTTGGCCTCCTCTGGGTGGCTGTCTCTAAGGTTTTCCCAGGCTCCTGGCAGCTTGCTCTGTCCTCCCCCGACTAGACTCCCCACTAAGGTCTGAGTCTGCCCAGAAGACACACCCCTGCGTGGCCTCTGGCCCTGGGGAAGAAGCAGGTGAAGGAACAGGCTGCAGCATGACTCATCCCGGATCTCCGCAGGAGCCTGATGGATCAGTTAGCTGGTTCCCAGGTGTCAGGTGTCCCACACACCCACACACTCACAGGGGCAGAGGTGCTCTGTGGGGACCACGAGGTGGGGACTCCCTGAGGCCATGCAAGAGCCTCCCCACTTCCCCGGGAGAGCACTTTATTCCTGGGCTGGAGACTCTGTGAAGCCCTCAGGAGGGGTCAGAGGAGCTGTCAGAAGGGTTACAGAATCCACGAACTCCGCCTCCCCCTTACTCATCCCTACAAAGACCCTCGGGCCAAGGTTCCTGCGCTGACCCTGCGCAGTGCCAATCAAGGGCTGGGCAGACGCACAGGAGGGCTGGGGACCTGGAGCTTCTTCAGGAGGCGGAGGCTGTCTCCCCGGAGTGGGTGGGCCCCGCTGGGCTGAGTGCAGACCAGTGTTTAGGGATCTCCTGAGAGCATGCCTCATGGAGAGCACCCCCCATCTCTGCTCGCCTGGAGCTCAGGGCTTTTCAAGGTTCCCTCTCACACCCACAGAGACCCCAGCCTCCCTCCCACCTGGAGTTGCTGTCACTCTCTGGCTCCAGGGGGGCCCTGCGTCCCGGGGCCGGCCCAAGCAGATTCCTTGCTCTCAGTCTCAGGGTTTCCTCTGTGATTGGACCTACACGTGCAGCCCCTTCCTGCTGTCTCTCCTAGGGACTCAGGAGCCTCGGGGCACAGCGACAGTAAGGAGGGGTCCCTGGGTACAACCTTTGTGTTCCAAAGTTAATGGTCCCCTGAACTGCCCCCAGGAGACCGGGAGAAGTCGGATCCCCACCTTTCCGGGCACGTGGGAGAAGGAGACAGCCACACCTGCTACATCCCTTCCCCTTCTCTCTCCTCAGCGCCCAGGCGTCAGAAGACAGGACTGTCACTGCCATCAGCCCCTACCAGTTCCCTCCACGCCCTCCATGACAAAGTAATGCTGTGCATGCTTTGAAAATAACCTCCTAGGGGCCGCTGCACCCAAGTTACAAGAGCTTTACCCTCTTTTGAGGGGAGGGAAGGGAGTGAGTATTGGGGCAGGCAGAGAGGGCAGAAGCTGGGGGATGATCGTTTATCCCACATCGACAGAGCGCCTAGCGCATGCCATGGGCTGTTTTTGGTGCTGTGGATACAACAGTGAACAAAACTGACCAAAAAACCCCGCCCGCACAGGCCGGACCATGCGTTCCAGTGGGGCAGGAGGGAGCTCAGCAGACAAGGTCCAGTTAGCAGGTGGCCTGCTTTGTGGCCAGGCACTCTCCTCTTCTCCCTCCTTCTCCTCTCCTGCCCTCCTCACCCAGACTTCACCCTCTGCCACCTGACAGTCTTGTTCATGTACCGCACTACCCATCAGAACTGCCTGAAGCCCAGGAGGCACTCAGTAAATACTGTCGAGCAGGAAACGAGTGAGAGAGTGTAAGCAAGAAAGCTGTGTCTTATCTCACGGTCATGCCCCACCGGTGCCAGAGACCACAGAGGGGATGTGTGCACCCCTATGCACCGACATGCATCAGGTTAAGAGCCCCGTGACAGGGCAGAATGATAAAGAGGGGGCACTGGCTCTCGGCATCCCCTGCCAGCACCAGGGACAAGCTCACCTTTGTAGTAGAAGAGGCAGCGATCCACCAGGACGAACCAGCGCTTATTCCATTGCTTAACTCCAGAGCTGGCCTGCAGGACACACAGGGGAACAGACAGGAGGGTCTGTGAGCTGGGTGCGGCGAGGAGGGGGCCGCGGTGGAAAGAGGGCTGCACTCAGTATAAGGACACCCGGCTTCTGGTTGTGGCTCTGTCACTAAGAAGGGCCCCCAAGAGCCCTCAGAGGTGGGCTGGGGGTCCCAGTACTGCCTGGGACCTTCCACTTCCGTGGTTCTGCGCCTCAGCGTCTCCCCCAGGGAAGCTAAATGCGGCAGCAAAGAGTCGGAAGGACTGAGCAGAAGGGCAGGCAGCGGTAGTGGCAGGGTCAGCAAGGAGAACTGGACCCTGCGACTCAGAGGAGACATCCCTCCCTTCGTAACAAGCGGGCCTGCCGACAGAGCCATTGGCTGCTCTCACAGGGTGAGGGGCCTAGTATATTTCAAAGTCATTGCCTCTGCCCATCAGGAGACCTGGCTGGACTCCCAAATATGATGCTAATTTCTCTTTGTGACTTTAGGAAGATACTCGACCTCCCGGAGCCTTTATAAAATCAGGAGATCTGTTCACAGAAATATACCAAAATAGAACCTGGGAAAGACATAGCAAAGTTTTATACGTGGGCTCTTCTGAGTACAGAGAAATGACGGTATAAGGAGAAGCAGCGTTGTGAGGGGCAGGATGGCGGAGGAGGCCTCACCTGCTTGAAGAGCCAGCCTGCCTTGGTGACGGGAGCACTGGGGTTCCGCTTCATGGAGTGGGAGCGCTTGCCGAAAGCGATGGCCTTTCGGGATGGCCGGGCGGCCTAGGGAGACAGACGGCAGCCGGCTTCACTCTCTCCCTCTCCTTCCCGCCCCACCTGCACGGAGGGGCTGCCCTTGGCAGGAGAGGTCCCTCTCCAGAGCCACCCCGGGGGCCCTCAGGTTAAGCAGCTCAGGTGAGAACCTTGGATCTGTTACTAACTCAAGGGCACAGGCTTTCAATTTTTTGACTCTTTTTTAAATCTCTAATGTGGGGCTCAAAAGAATAGTCCTACCTGTCTCACTGTGATGTGGTTTTTGTTAAGGAGAAAATAAGACTTTTTTTTTCCCATTTCACTTCTGGCCTATCCTCCTCCTATCGGCCTCACTCCTTACCTCTTTCATAATGCTGTCTTGGACCCACTCAGTTGGAAGTAGATTCCCTACATCTCCATCCTCTCCGAGTCCTATTCACTCCTGAACATCAGCATGCCACAGACCAGGAAGGATGTAAGGGTGTTCTCCTGGCTCCTTACTGCCACACGGACACTGCCATTCTTCCCACATTCTGGCAACAGTCTCTCTTGAAGTACTACTGGTCTTTCACTGTCTAGCCTTTCTTACCACGATCAGCTCCTAGACCATTCCTTCAGAGACGAAGGATTTTGATATCAGTCATCTGCTTTGTTCTAAAGTCTTGCATCACAGTGACAATTTCATGGCTCCAATGGCCCATCCAGTGGCCTGAGTTTAAACTACCCTGATTCCTCAAGTCCAGAATCGTCCACTTGCACCCCAGCAACTCACCCCCACGGCAACACCTTAGACCTGGCCTGCTCCCAGGACTCTGTCACCAGCATCACCAGTTCTCATACTCCCGTCTTTCCACCTCAGCGTCCCGTCCTCTGGGCTTTCTCACTCCATCACTCACCTACACCAGCTTTTCTTTTCCGCTGTGACCCCCAGCTCCTGAATGTCTCCCCTTTTCTTGTGATTCATTAGCTACCTCCTGGTATCAGTTGTCTTCCTATAAAGCCTAGGTTCCCTAGCAGGGTAGATCAACCGCACTCTCCAGCACCCCATCCAGCGCTTTTCCTTGATCTTCTCTGCAACTCTAAACCACAGAGTAATCAGATCAAATCGTCCGCCCTCCCTGCACTCTTAGCGCAGACAGGTCCCTCAGGCCGGCACACCCTCACCGCTCCCCTGCCCTCTGCCCACCCTGCCCTCCACGGGCCCTGATCCTCACTGAGAAAATGAAGGCTGTCAGATACGCACTTCCTCAATTTCACACCCTTTTACCCAGAAAATGACGCCCTCGCCACTCTCCTTGTCTCCTTCCCTACAAGGTCGAAAGAAGAGGCATTTTCCTTCTTTCCAGGGCCGTTGAGTCCAGCCAGCTGTCTCCTCTGAGACTTGCTTCACCTGTAATCTCTCAACTCTGTCTTCTTCTCTTCCTCCTCCACTGGCGGCTTCTCCTCGGCAAAGGTGCTCAGGCCTGTCCATCTCAAATCATCCATCCGTCTGTCTGTCTCTCAAACACGCACACACCCTGACTGCCCCTCCACCCACCGTCCACTGTCCGGGAACACCTGCCCTCCCTTCCGTCTCTTTCCTCCCCCCTTTCCTTGTCAGCCTCCCACGCCTCTTCTGAAATGGTCCCTGCGACGTCACTGAACTCAGGCCACGTGGTCCCTGACATTCTAGAACGCCGGCACTGAGCCTTTCTGCCCCCCGCAACTCTCCTCTGGTCTCTGGGACGCCGTTCCTCACTCTTCAGTACTTCTGTCTGCGCCAGCCCTTCCCACGCTCTGCCTCCTCTGTAAGTGCTGGTGGGCTTCAAACTCACTCCTTTCCTCTCACCAAACACTGTCCGCGTCACCTCGTCCACATCCATCGCCTCAGCTGCCAGCAAAGTGCTAAAAGCTCCCTAACCCTATCTAAGGCCAGTCCATTTGCTCACTAGTCGTCCAGCTAGGGTTGAATAAGCGCAAAACCAAAGCCATCCCCTTTGTAACCAACCTTGCTCTTCTCTACTTCTGCGTTTCTCCTCCGGGGACTGGCCCACACTCCGCTCGGGCCTAAAGCCGCTCTCTGCGCCGGCTGTCAGCGTCCCCTCCTCTCCGCACTCCTCACAACTCTACATATGGGGCTGGCGACTTTATCTTCTGAATGAGTTTCAAGCCCACCCTTTCCCCTCAAATGCCGCTGCTGCTGTTGCCTCGTGGCTTGTCATCTCTTCTTGCTAGCTACCCTCTGTAATGAACTACACTTTTATTAATTACCCTACTCTTTTGCTTAAAACTTCTCACTTGTTCCATCATTTAGAAGAGAATTCCAGTCCTCAGCACAGCATGCAGGGACAGGTCTGCAAGACCTGGCTGGGCCGTCGCCCACTCTCAGCAACTCCACCACACAGTCACTGCCACTGGTCACGCCAAACTCCGAGTGGGTCTCTCCCACCCCGTGAGGCCTTTCCTGGAAGGCCCCGCTGCCGTTACCCGTCCTTGAGAGCCTAGCTCAGCACCCCGAGCCCACAGAACCTCCCTGCTCTCCCAGGGTGGCGCTGCTGCCTCTTCTTGGGCATTCTCACAGTCTAGACCCTGTCACACTGCAACAGGACCGTGGGCTCCCCATCTCCCTCACTAGACTGTGAGCTCTCTGTACAGAGAGATTTCTGTTCGTCATCATCACCAGAGCCTAGCAAGGTGTCCAGCTATCACAAGCACTTAGCAAACACTTGTAGGAGGAAGGAAAGAAGAAACTGGGGTTTATCATAAAGTCCCTCCCAAACTGGGAAGTGAAATTATTTTCTCTACTTTACTTGTAAAGACTCACACACAGTGGCAGAGATTAGCTATCTGAAGAAGTTATCCATCACCCTCAAAATATGCAAATCCTTACGTCTCTCCCTTTTCTCTCAGTCCGACATCTGGCATAGTTTCACGGGCTCTCTGCAGCCTAAAAGCTGCTCCCAGAAGCAGCCACTTCAGCCATTCCCCTGCCAACCCCTCAGGAATAACCCAGCCTTCTTATCGCTCTGCCACTGCTTCCCAGCAACCCTCAACCTCCAGTCAACACAACTGTCTGCCAGGCCATAGTACTGCTGGAGGAGAAGCACACCCACCCGTGAGTCAGAGCCACAGACTCCCTCTACGACCTCAGGTGACCCTTCAATATTATCAGGCATTATTCCAAATGTCCCTTGCTGGCCGCTGACCCTTGGATTTATCCTGAAGCCCTGCCCCCGATGCCCCTCTACCTATCCCACTCTTAGCAGAAAACTGTACCTCCTACTTTCCCGCAAAAACTGAAAACATCTGGGGGGACGTCTTTAACCTCCTAGCCCCGCCCCCACGCTTGACACACCTTTCTACGCAGCCTCAGGAAGAGGGCCCCTCCTCTAACCTGGCTAACACCACCTCTGCACCTGGCTCCTGGCTCTACAGAAACACGACACGTCGGCTATGCCCTTTCTCCTGAAACTGCCTCCTGGGCCATTTGCCTCCTGCCCTTAACATCGTGAAACAAAACAAAAAAAGAAAACCTCCCTCCATCTTGCATATCTCATAGCTGCCGCCCTCTGTCCCCTCATTTCCCTTCATAGTTAAGTTACTTTAGAAATTTTTTTTTGAAATATTTCAACCATTTCAGCAAAGTGGGGCCTAAATCACCACTACATGCTGTCTTCTTTCCTAATAAAATCTGACAAATAAGCTGAAACTCCCTGTGAGCCCCCTCCCTGACCTCACCACCTTTTCTTCCTCCATGGATATATGTTTGTACTGCAAGCTTATCTATAAAAATGCTGAATTATTTTCATGCTTTTGCAGTTTACATAAATGACACTATAGTTTTCATACTTTCCAACTTGACATTGTTTTTAAGATTTATCCTTGTCATACACCCAGCTCCAGTCCCTGGACCAGAGGGCTGTGACACCACTGACGGTCTCGCTTCTAGCAAGAGCAGCCTCTACTCCTCAGCGCCCCGCGCCTGCCCTCCCATCTCCTCATAAGCCCTCTCCGCTTGTGTCTGTCTTCTGCTCTCCTCACACCACTGCGACTACTCTTGTCAGAGCCCCCAGCTACCACAGTGTTTAAACCCCACGGACACTCCCAGCCCTCCTCTAACCAGACCTCTCTGCGACATTCTTCTCTGGTTGCTCCTTTCTCCTGACACTCCCTTCCTCCCCGTTTCTGAGCACCCAGTTGCCAGGCCCTTCATTAGCTATTCTCCTGCTGCCCCCCTAGGTCGGTGGTTCTCAGTGAGGGTGGGACAGTTTTGTCCCCCAGGGGACATCTAACAATGTTGAGAGACATTTGGTTGTCGTGGGATGGGTGATGGGCATCTTGGGCGGAGGCCAGGGACACTGCTCAGCACCCTATCATGAAAGGGTGGCCGCACACGGCAAAGAGGGACCCAGACCCAGTGCTGGCGGTGCTGAGGCTGAGACCCCCGGGCTAGAGGTGGGCCTTCCGTATGGTTCTGGTCTGAGCCCTCTTCCCTTCCGGCTCCCCACTCCCTGCATCCCATCACCTGCTCTTTGCAACCTGCAGGAGCAAGCAAGCAGCCTGATACATTTCCAAGGATCGGCTAGGCTTACCCGGACGCCGGGCCGCTCTGGAGGGACCTCAGACACCATGCTGTGGTTGGTTAGGTCACGGTCGGTGGCGGCTGAGCGTTTCCCACCTGCTTTATTGGACATGTCCAAAGCTGATCTGATTGCAAGTTGACCAGAAAAGAAGAAAGAGGCCAGTGAGAACCAGGAAACAACGGTGCTGCCCGCCCCTTCCCCACCGTGCCGTTCACCGTTCCAGTGTTCAGCACAAGTGAGGGCCCCCAGCACCCCCAAGGGGGCCTCAGCTGCCCCCACTGCGCTTCCGAGACCATCCACCAGGGGCTCTGCACATTCTCCTCTTCCTTTCCTGAAAAGTTACCTTAAAAACCTAGGCCCTGGGACTCTGGGACTTCTTCTCCTTCTAATTTAAAAGACATGGTGGACATGAGAGACATTTAATTATCTTTTTTAAATGAGAGACATTTAAAATGAGATGGTGGATTTAAAAGACATGGTGGAAATGAGAGACATTTAATTATCTTTTTTTTCTTTCATTGACAGAGCCAAGGTTCTCGTGGTCACAGCAGACGCTCACTAGCCCCTCAGAGGCCCAGATGAACGACATGCCAGCCTCAGACCTGTTTCACTCCTTGAGCTCAGCCCATGGGATGCATCAGCCTAGGCCCAACAAGATTCCAGGAAAGAGGGTAAGGGTGTCAAGCCAGATGGGCCTCAGAAGTTTCCAGCCCTCAGAACTGAGGTGAGTGACCCTAAAGTCCTCTGCTCCGCTTTCTGCCCCCCATTCCCTCTGCTTCCCAGCTGCACAGATCATGGTGGTCAAGGATGCAAAGGCCAAATAGTGGGCAGGGAGTAAACATACATTTTCAAGTCAAACTTTTTGTTTTCCTCTGGAACCTGGCCAGTCAGTGGGTGTAGAAATGTGTTCCGTCTTTCATTATGGCTGTAGAGGCAAGAGAGAGAAAAAAGCCGTGGTCAAGGTGAAGAAGGCAGACACACGGGCCCGAGGGTGGACGGGCCCGGGCAGAGACGGGCATGGGGACCTCCAGGAGCTTGTCACTCTGCCCTCCAGCACGACTGAAAGCAACAAGCGAGGGCCGGGCTGCAGAAGCGGCAGCAGGTCCGTCAGGAGGGGAAGCGGTCTTTCCAACAGTGTTAACGACTCACTAGAGATAGGCAATGGCACCCCACTCCAGTACTTTTGCCTGGAAAATCCCATGGACAGAGGAGCCTGGTGGGCTGCAGTCCATGGGGTTGCTAGAGTTGGACACGACTGAGCGACTTCACTTTCACTTTTCACTTTCATGCATTGGAGAAGGAAATGGCAACCCACTCCAGTGTTCTTGCCTGGAGAATCCCAGGGACGGGGGAGCCTGGTGGGCTGCTGTCTATGGGGTCGCACAGAGTCGGACACGACTGAAGCGACTTAGCAGCAGCAGCAGCAGAGATCCCTAGGCTGGAAAGAAGCCCACTTAACCCTTTCGGTGGCCATTCTGGGCATGTCTGTTGTGGGTGGGGAGGGGTCCAATGGTCAAGACTTGGCGTTTGGCGGGCACCCTCAGCAAGACAACTCCGGCCAGGGCTCTGCATAAAACTGCTCACTCGTCATTTGCTGAAGGAATTCTCTTGTGACCTTGGACCTCTTCCTCCCCTGTTCTACCTCTTTCTTCAAATGAAACAAGAGATCCAGGGCTTCCTTCTTGAGCTCGGGCTGGGCCCCACTCACTCCAAGTCCAGGACCTCCCTGGCAAGGGAGTAGCTGACGCAGCCGAGCCCTTGGGCCAGTCCAGCATTGGAGGTGACCGCTGGCTCAGCAGTCACGTCTGACTAATGGATACCGTGGCAGGGGAGTGGCTGCTGTGAAGACGGCCCTCGGGAAGCAGAGGGAAACCTGGACCAGGGGTGGGGTCTGTGCAGAGGCAGGTGGGGCTGTATCGTGGAGGCCCTGCTGGGGCTCTTCTGGCTGACTGTCAGGAAAGTTCCCTGGGGGCTCCGCAGAGAGACAGGGGAGGAAGGGCAGCAGATAGAACTTAGGGAGGGGCTGGTGCAGAGGGTCTAAGCCATGAGTAGCGGTCATTTGAGGTGGACTCTGCAAGCCAAGGACCACCTGGCAAGAAAACGGTAGGAGATTCAAGCCTGCAGCCAGTGGGGGTGCTGGGAGAATTTTAAGGTCTTCTTTTCCCACCCCTCTTGAGAGAGACTGTGAGAGCCCAGACATGCCCAGTCCACCCCCAGAAGCTAGTGTCTGCACAGAGCCCGCGGAGGCTGCACTGGGGCTTGGCACGTGGCAGGTCAGCTAGCAGGGGGAAGAGACCTCAGGACATCACTTTAGTTGCATGAGAGAAGTAAAGTAACCTTTCGGAGAGCTGCTTTCCATAGTCTGGGACACTTCCCAGCCGAACTTTTTGCTGAAGTTAGACGTAATATCAGCGGGTGTTTTTTTCAGCTTCCAAACCAGTCATGTTCAGATCAAATCCAAAGACACGTGGTAGATAGAAGCCCAGTGGGCAGTGGCTACAGCCTATGTGGAAATCTGGGTTTTGCAGCCTGGGCTTACCAGACGGGACCCTAAGTCTGGCCAGTGTCTAGTTAGCCTGGGTTCTAACTCTATCACATTGATAACTCACTTTCTGTTTCTCAAACTGTATTCCTCCCTTTGTCCCAGGTTTATAAGGATACTCTCCTCAACAGGGGGTCTCGGCAAGGGAGAGCAGTTGTTTCCGGTCACCCACATGCCTGGCTCTGCTCTGTGGAGGGGGTGGGGGGCAGGCAGGCTGCAATAGCTAAGATCCTTGAGGCACCAAGGTCTCTGCTGTTTTCCAGCTCAGATCACCTACCCCCCGACACTCTCCCCCAAATCATCGCCTTTGGCCCAGTCTGCTGTACACATTCCCTGTGATAACTCTGCTGGAATCTTTCCTGCAGGCACTGGTACAGATGAACAGACGGAAAGACACACACACACCCCCCGAAGCCACACAGAGTTTGCTGTCAGCCGGCACAAGTCTTTCAAAGGACACTGAATTCTTCCTGCCCTAGAGTCTCCTACCCAGCAACCCCGACAGATGACGTCCTCACCCCACCCAGGCGCTACCAATTTCAAAACAGCGTCCCCTTCACAAGCACTGCAATGCAGCAACCACTGACCTAACTACTCTGATCTCCAGGTCACACGGGGCGGGCCCCTCACTGTGACGCCCCCAGAGCCAGTGACCCGCCAACTCAGCTCTCACTTCACCTGGCTCACAGTCCGCTGCAGAAACCCTACCTGACCCGTCGATCGGCTCGAAACTTCAGCATCTTGTTGGCAGCTCTGGCCCCTGTGCGGCAGCCTCAGAGGACCCGGCAGCCAGCCTGCTCGTAGCATCCCTCTGAGAAGTGAGTCCTCCGGTCCTGCTCGCAGTGCCGGCCGGGCTCCAGCGCGTGGTGGCAGCGGGCACTGCTGGTTCCCTCCTCCGGCTCCGGCACCGGGGAGGGGGAGGGCCTCTCTCTGGGTGGCAGGGGTGCCCGGGTGCCCTAGGGGGGCCTGTGGCTTCCCAGCATTCAGTCGGAATGTTGCTGGGCAGAGCGCCGGGGGCAGGATGAGTGAGTGGGGGATGATAGGCTCAGTTCAGGTCCCCAAGGAGAAACAGCGAACGCGGAGAGATGGAGCAGGCACACAGCGCAGGTGTACCACTCCTAGGCAGTCTGACCTCGTGGCGCTAAGGATACGGAGTCGCTGGGAGGGTGGAGGAGTCCGGGGCTGCATCCCCATCTGCATGGCAGAAACCCACGCCAGCCCTCCCTGCCGCCCCACCTCCTGGCCCACAACACAGGCCCCCGGGTGAAATCCACTCGCTTCAGAGAGACCCTTCTGAGCCCGTGGGCACAAGGTTAAATGAAGCTCTGGATTCACGTGTGGCTGTTGTGCCATACTGATGCTGGAAGCGGAGACTGACGGGGTCTCCTCTCTCTGCTCTCAGCCTGCCCAGCCTTCTTCTGTGCAGACAGGAGCGCGGTGGACGAGGCTTCGCGGCGTCCCCCTACACGACCCCTCCAGACACCGCCCCAGGCTGTCGCCCAGGTCACTCACCCTCCACATGGGGTGGCCCAGCAGATGAGCAAGTGAAGCGCGTGGGTGTGGGTGTCGTGGAGCCAGAGCCAGTGGTGGGGATTTACTTCTTTGCTCGGGTGAACTAGGAGAACAGCTTCTTCCCAAATCTTAGGAGGAAGAGGGTAGCAAATGGGGCTCAGAGTGGGGGTCATCATGTGTTAATTTTTGTAAATCTGCCCAGATGCAATGTGATAAATGCCAGCTGGAGACTGTCAGATCTGCTTGGGGCAAGGAGGTTTGCATCGTCGTTAGCTACTCCAAACTCTCCAGAGATTGAAGATAGTCACATCTCTTCTTTTCCTGATGTCCTCCATGTCTTAAAGTGCAAGGGCCCTCCATGCAAGGGGCTTCTGATGGTCATCTCTTCCAAGCCCCTGCCACCAGGCAAGCCTGCTCTGCAATCAGTCTCGGTGAGTGTCTTGGCTGTTTGTGAAGGGTTTCAGTAAAGGATGCTCCAGACCTACCATTATCTTACACTGCCGAGATGTTTTTGGTTTTTTTGGAGATGTTCTTTTTTGATATCAAATTTTAGTTTCTCTAGCTTTGGATATTGTTCCATTTTTATCTTCAGATGACAGAATCCTTTCTGACCTATGTGGTTCCTTTCAGCAGCACCAGGCATTCTGTTGACATCATAGTCTGTTGTTACAGCAATTTTGTGACGCCAACAGACACAGAAAGGGAGGAGCTAATCTAATTGTTTGGTTTGAAGACAGAACCCAGTCAGAGAACAATGCAATCAGTAAGTAGAAAAGACATTATTTAACCCATGATGAGACAAGCTGGTCGGGTATAGCTGGGGCTGATATTTAAGCAACTAATCCTAAATCCAAAAGGTCAATATATTCAGCCATTTAGTGGTACTTCTGCAAATGCTTTATCCTGATGACAAATGGCTTCACTTTGCAAATCCACCTCTCCCTATCCCTAATCCAGTTCCTGGAGCCCTGCTGTGGTCATGGCGAGCTGGGCCCTCTCCCAGTTCCTGCTTGGGATCTCTGCCTGTGCACAGTAGGTCCCAATAAATATTTGTTGAATGAATAAGTGAATGAATGAATGAACAAAAGAAACTCCCTATGCTCTGATTTAATTTTTAGCCAGCTGCATTTGGAGTTTGACATTGTATTACCAAGGGCTTCCTTATCTTTGCTCTCTCAAAATTAATTACTTCCTCTCTATGAGAACAGCTCCATTTCTGCCCCCTCACCCCCTTCACTCAGCTTCCCTGCCTGGCTCCCCCTTGACTATACAGCTTGGCTTTGATCCATCTTCATTAGGAGGGGAAGAAAATTAAGCTCCTGTGCACAGGAGGAGGTGTTGAGGTGCACTGAGAAATGAGATTTCTCCCACTAGAAGGCAAAAATGTCCCTTTTCCCTTCAAGTTGAGCTCAGGGGCCTCCCACAGCCTTTGCTTAACTTTGCAAGTTAAATGACTTCTCCTGCCTGGTGGAGATAGCGCAGGCAGAGGGACAGAGGCCCAAGGGTTTCCCCTGTCTGTTGAGAGCTCTGCAATCCTCAGGATTACATGAGCACACAGAATACCTGACTGGAGTTTTTCTTTTTCCTTTGCTACTAAACTACACAGATGACAGGTTTCCATTAGGTTAGACACCAGGAGGAACTTACCAAGTACTGGACATTATTAAAAAAGGGAAAGAGAGACAGGTGATCAGGTTTTTTTTTTTTTCTCTCCTCTTCCCTTTCTTTTAGGACATCAAAGGCCTCCATTTCTCAAGGACAAATGGTTATGAATCTACCTCCAAATGTACTGCTCAAATTCCTCTCAAGGGAAGGGGGGACTCAAGCAGTAAAGGGGGCAGGAGCATCCCTAAACTCCTGAGTTGCCCACTAGGTGGTCCCCTCACCCACTGTACCTACAAAGGTGGCCCCAGTGGCCATCAGTGAAGAGAGAACTGGAATGACTGACCTTTCAGTCCAAGGCCCTACACGAGAGGGCCTTCTCTGGCAAATGAGGTCCTTTCTAGTTCTGTGAAATAATACCTAGAAACTTTCAAGATGTGAAACATTTTATATATAAAACACAATGGCTATATTTTCTGCTTAAAAACAAATCAAGATATATGCTAAGTACTGGAGCTAGAAAATGAAAACCAGTCTCGGGCTTAAGACGGCTGTGAACGTAGCAGGGGCTGGCATTCCAGAAGTGCCCAAACCAATAAACTACAAAGAAACGAGATAGAGCCTGTCCCTTTTCTAAGCACTGTCCCCTCATCTAGTTTGGGCTTTTCTACAGTTTAAGAGACACCCGCAGCCTCTAAGTGCTGGCGCTGGTACAGCATCGCTACGGAGGTAACCGTGCGCTGACCAACCTCCAAACTACTCCCTAAGAATCCGCGTCGACCTGGAACGATACCCGGCACCGTGCAGTCAGAAGCAGCAAAAGCAACCCGGATGCTCAGGACCCTTTGCAGACAGGCATGTTCACACACGTGTACACACACCTGCACACACACACACACACACACACTCAGAATGGACAGCTCCCATCGTGATAAATACTGAACAACGAGAGAGATACATTCAACTCCTTCCACCTTGGGCTCCTCTTGGTTATTTGCAAAACACCAAGCTGCTGCAACCCCAGAGCTCCCGAGAATGCGTGCCAGCCAGGTTTTTCCATCCCAACAAAGCTCTGGCTTTTGGCCTTGCAGCTCATTAGATGGAGAGAGGACTGCGAGGTGAGCGGAGAGGAGGGCTGCCACAGCCCACCCCTCCCACTTCCTTCTTCCCCCAGCTCGCAAATTCCAAGCTGAGGCTGTCCACACACAGGAAAATTTCTGCAGCCTGCAAAGGAAGCGAAGGTCGGGCTCCCGCTCTCCACCTCCCCTCTGGATGTCATCATCATTTCAAGGAGCTTTATGTGCTCCACTTTTCTGTCCCAATTAAAAACCAACTTGGTTCACGTTCCCAACAATCCTGATGTGCCTGATTCCTGAGGCTCCCCCCTCCCACCCACCCCCATCATTCCTAGGAAAAAATACACTTCCCTAGCCAAGTTCTCCCCACCCAAGCCCCACTGCTCTCCCGCCTACTGCAGCCATACAAAGAGGAGGCCGAAGGGGGTCAGGCCTGGCGGCACCTGTAGGTATGCAAGGGGGAAAGGCACCTTCAAGAGACACTGGGTCTTTTCGAAATGCTGCCAACAGATCAAAACACCAGCCGTGCGGTCTCGGGGGACACAGCTGTCAGCCCTGTGCTTGCGCTTGCTCTCTGTCCTCCCCGCCTTTGCTCCAGCCTTCCTGCTGTGCACGGTCATTTCCAAAATGCCAAGATGACAGTGTCTTCCCCAAGTAAGCTCGAAACATAAAAAAAGCTGGCTACGGGGCTGCAGGAAGTAGTGAGGACGGAAGACCCAGGCTTGGTCTCTCCCACTTAACTCTGCCTATCCTCACAGCCCCATCACTGCCCCAGAGTCAGAACACCTTTCCTCCCCTGTCGTAATCAGACATGGAGCACTGGGGCAGTTTTAGCCTCAGCTTGGCCCCGAGCTCAGGTAGCAAGCAGAAAAGCTGGCTCAGTAGCCAAGGGATGGAAGTCACAAATCAGGGCTCCAGATCCAGGCTTCCTCCCTGCCATCCTATGTGGATGTCCTTCCCTAGTCTCTCCTGGGCCTGGACATTCCTTTTATTTTAAGAATAGGAGGTAGGAAAGCCTACAACTGCAGGTCAGGGTAGGAGAGCCTTGTGTGCTCTCGAGTCAGGGTAATGCTTCACTGTGTGTATGTGAGCACACGCAGGCCTGTCTCCCTTGAAGGAGGAAATGCCAGCCCGCTCCAGTATTCTGGCTGAGATAATGCCCCGGTCAGAGGAGCCTGGTGGGCTACAGTCCACGGGGTCACAAAGAATCAGACCCGACTGAGCACACAGCACTTTACTGTGTGTACGTGAGTGCGTGCGTGTGTGTCTCAGTGGGTGTGTGTGTGTCTGGCAGAGGGGGGTACTCAGGGTAAATTCATGGGGAATCTTCATGCTGATCTTCTGTCTCAACTTGCATTATCTTATCTTCAAACTGATTATCTTACTTTACGGACCTCCATTTGTCTTCTGAAAAATAAACGGGGTGGATATTCAGCATAACCATGCCATTTATTAAAATACTGAGACGCTTCCATACTAGTTGGTAAAGGGCTACTCTTCCAATAAGGAAGAATCTCAGTACTTTCATATCTGGCCCTCCCCTCCTCTGTGTGATCCAGAAATATCTTAGGGCCCTCCAGGATGCCAGGCCTGTGTCCTTTCTGGTTGATAAATTATTAAATGTCATTCCTGGGATGACTGTTCCTTCACTGTCTGAACACTGACAGCCCTTTCAGGTGTTAAAATGATTCTGGTCTCAGAAGTTGTCTCAGCACAACACTGTAAAGCAGTTATCCTTCAATTAAAAAAATCCTATGATAAACCATAATAGAAAACAATATTTTAAAAAAAAGAATGTGTGCATAACCAAATCATGCTGCTGCATAACAGGAATGAACAGCATTACAAATCAACTATCCTTCAATAAAAATAAATTTAAAAAATAACAAAACAGAAGACTAAAATAAAAAAGAAGCTGTCTCAAGCAGGTTGGGAGGCGTTCTGCCTCCGCACACCGTGACCCAACTTGGAGAGCCGGGGCAGCCCGGCCTCTGCACACCGTGACCCAACTTGGAGAGCCGGGGCAGCCTGGCTCCCGGCTCCTCATACTCCTTGTCCCTGAGCTTCTGGCCGTCCCGCTAAGGGGAGAAGAAGAGAAGGCGAACAAGGGGGGCACGCTTTCCCTCTCTCAACCTCCTCTGGGGGCCCCGCCAAGCCAGACAGAACAGAGGAGAAGGGCTCCAGTCCCCTCCCCTCAGCCTCTAAGCTGCTTCCCCGACGGTCAGCAACGGGGAAGAGGCCCCAGAGGAACAAGCAGGGCAGGAACTAATTACCTCCCCTCACCCAACAAAGCTGAGCCCTGCTCTCCAGACACTGAGGCAGCCCAGCTGTCCGCTTCCAGGCCTCCCCCTTCCTAGCTCGGCAGCTTCGGTCCTGGCGTCCCGCAGACAGCAGTCACCCCACCCACCCCGAGGGAAGGAACAGTACCAAGTGAGTGTTTGGAGAGTAACACAGCTGGGCTGGCCCCCTCCTTCCACACCCTGAAAAGCTACACATGCCTTCTTGGTTCCCAACCCAGCAATCTGCAAGGGTCAAGCTGTTTCGTGCCTCAGTTTCCTCATTTTAAGAATGAAACAGTAGTAATGAGTAGTGGCCTGTTTAGTGCTCCACTGTGCTGTGCTTAAATATCCTACTAGACTAGACAGCAGAGGAATAAAGCTGATGATGCTCTGAAGGGGTGAACACAGGAAAACATTAAACTCACATGGTCTCTGGTCCTTGGCCTGGGAGCAGGGCAAGGCCCACGCAAGTCAGGGGAGCTGAGATTCATTGCCTCGGCTATAGTAACAAGGGGCTTCCCTTGTGGCTCAGCTGCTAAAGAATCCACCTGCAGTGCGGGAGACCTGGGTTCGATCCCTGGGTTGGGAAGATCCCCTGGAGCAGGGAAAGGCTACCCACTCCAGTATTCTGGCCTGCAGAATTCCATGGACTGTATAGAGTCAGACACGACTGAGCGACTTTCTTTCACTCACTCACTCACTCACAGTAACAAGAGATACAAGACAAAGTTCACATCTCCTTGGTTGCCCCCAGTCCCCACCGCGTCTCCAGCCTGAGCTCCTCACTCTAGAAGAGAAGAGGGAGAGAGGCTTGTGAATCAGGAGGACTCCGGCTCCACAAGGCCTGCTGCAAGAAGGCAGCGATGAAGGTCACACCACCCCCCGCCCCGTGTGAACCCCTGAAGGCCACAGGTGACATGTGTGACGTGGGGTGGGACGTGCCCAAAAACGTGAGTCCCACAACACCTGCCTAGTGCAGAGGAGTGCAGGGGCAGCCACACACAAACCGCTCACAGCCTGGGCCTTCTTTGTCCCTGTGCCCTGGCCGGCACCTCACACCCGGGAAGTGGACGGCTGTTTGGTGGGGTGGCTGAGATTTGTCTGATGTGGTGGCTGCGATCTGTCTGGCCAGATCTGTGGCCAGCGGTCTGCCCATGGCAGGTGGATGGGGCGTGCTGCTCTGCTCCCGGAGGCTGAACTGGGAGTGAGGCAGGGGAGCTCAGCCATGAAGCCTCTCCCCAGGGGATCTGACGGACGGGCTCTATCTGCTCTGGGGCCTCTCCCTTCTCCCTTCCGACTGGCCAGCCAGGCTCTGCTAAGAGTCTACTGAGCAGAGCTTCGTCTGGTGGAGAAGAGAGCAGTGAATCAATGGGCGCAGGAGGGCAGGGCCGAGGCATCTGCTCTGGGAGGAAGGAGGTCCCCACCTCACAGGGCTGCACGTGGTGCAGATGCAAAGGCAGGTGGGCCGGGAGCAAAGCCCCAGTGTGAGCACCGCCCCTCACTCGCCGGCCGCGAGGGCTCGGCTGCTTGGTTCTCCTGACCTGGAACAGCAGGGACACAGATGGATTGTGGGAAACTCTGAACACCTCCTCCTGATGGGAGCGAGGAGTCTGGAACTTCCCATGGACGCAGGGAGCTGGCTCAGGGCTTGGAAGACAGAGGGCTCTCCCAGATTGCTGTCTGCTGCAGAAGATACAAGAGGAGCTTGGGGACAAGGGCCACCAGAGGAAGCAGTCGGCACGCAATGGCTGTGCCTGGAGAGAGTCACTGCTGTCTCCATCTCTGTGTGCTGAGAAAAATCACCGTGAGCTCCCCTGACAGCCCAGAAAGAGAAAGTGAGACCTGGAAGGGAAAGAACTTAGAGAACTTTTGGAGACACTTGTCACTTAAAGAATGGTGGGCGCGTGACTGTAGCTGACCAGTACTGACATCTCAACTTTTCTGGGCCTCAGTTTCCTCGTCTGGAACATGGAGTGATACCGAATTGTTCAGAGAATTAAAGTGAAAGTGCTAGTCGTTCAGTCGTGTCCGACTCTTTGCGACCCCATGGACTATAGTCCACCAGGCTCTTCTGTCCATGGGATTCTCTAGGCAAGAATACTGGAGTGGGTAGCCATTCCCCTCTCCAGGGATCAAACCCAGGTCTCCTGCATTGCCAGCAGATTCTTTACCACCTGAACCACTTGGGAAGCCCTCGGAAGATTAAACAAGAACACATATTTAAAGCACCCAGGAGAACGCTTGGCACGTAACAGTTGCTCAGTCAGTGACTGATGTTATAAACATTAATAAAATAAAAGAATAAAATAAAACAAAGAGCACTATCCCATCCATTTTAGTAGCCACTAGTCAACATGCAGCTATTTACATTCTCACTAATTAAAATTAAATAAAATTAAAATTTCAGTTCCTCAGTCATGCTAGCCACAATCTGCTGGGGCTTGAGAGCCACCACAGCTAGAGGCCACCAAATTGGACAGGAAGGTTATAGCATGTTCTACCCCAGTGGATATTCTGTTGGACAGCACTGGGCTAGATGTTCTTTAAGCCATCTTCCAGTTCTAATAATTTTGGATTCTATAAAACATATAACTCCAAACCAGTCTGTCCTTCCACCAGCTGACATGGGTTTAGTGTCCTCAGGGAAATGCAAGTTCTCTTATAGCCCTAAGCTAAGGAAAAAAGAAAAGGGAAAAGGAAATCTGTTGCCAACAACAATAACAAAAATGTTAAACATCTAAAATCAAAGGATACATCTGAAAGTCCAAAGTTAATGTAGGTATCTATCATTTTAAAATAGATGCACGAAGACTCCTCCAGGGTTTGAAAATATTGTTGTTAACAGCCCTAATGGGCACAGGCCCTGGGAGAGGCAATTGAGAAAAGTTACAGAGAGGATCATGGAGGCTGGCAAAGGGAAAAGGGCAAGGAACGGGCCCTCCTTCCTACCTCCTTCTCCTTCTTGGGTCGGCCAGCTGCTGGTGAGGCTGGAGGGGGAAGAAGGGACAGCTGGCCTGCAGGGTCTGCCTGGTCCTGCCTCCACGGGGTGGGAGGCAGGGAAAGGAACTGCAGGGAAGACAGCAGGCTCAGGGTCTTCCTTCCCTTGCACCTCCCTGTCCCCACCCAGCCTGGAACCTGTGCTAATCCCAGGGGTACAGTCTGTTCTTAAACACACAGCACCCAAAGCAGGTGCCAGAGTGTGCCCATTGATAACTGGCTTGGAGCCGGGAGGGGAGAAGACCTCAGAGGAATGGGAGAGGTGTTCCCAGGCCTAGACCCTGCCTGGAGCCCAGACAAGGGACAGAGGAGCTTGGGAAGAAAAGGAAAGTGGATGGGAGAACCTGGGGAGGGACACTGCGGGCCCCTGCCCTGTCCCCCTGCCATGCAGTAGCCTTGAAGGAGGCCTCGGTGGGGATGCTGAGACAAGAAGACACATGTGCTTTGGAGAGGACAAAAGGGACGCTGGGCTTGGTCCTGGTCAGGACGGAAGCCAGTCTTGGTAAGGGACACCTGAGTGACGGGTGAGTGTGCCTGTGCCTTTTGGAGCACGTGAACACCATCCCGATGCTGCCCCTTGTGGCTGGCCTGGGAATAGTGCAGCTACGTAATTCGCAGGCCCCAGAGCCAAATAAAAGGCAGAGCTCCTTGCTCAAACATTATGAAGTTCAGGACGGTGACAGGAGGGCATTACACCAAGCCCTTCTGAGGATGCAGGGCCACGGCACAAGCTGTGTGCCCACGAAGACCGCCCTGCCTGGGAACACCAATTGCTCTGTGGTGCTTCTCCTGGAAGTTTGAGGATGGAGGGCAGCTAGTCATCCTTGCGGCTAACTCTTAGCACAAGGCAGAACACCAGAAGGGGCAGCTCCTCTCCCAGTTCCTACTTTCCCCTCTTTCTTGGCTTACATGCCCGGAAACACGGCTGCTTTCGCTGCTGCCGCTGGGTCTGGTAGCTGGCACCACCCCTTCTCGTGCCTGGTTTCTGTTTGCCTGTGGGCAGCTTAGCTGGAGGAAGCACCACAGCTGAAAGCCAGAGGGTTGGACTTGCCTTATCTTTCAAACCTGCCTTCAAGACCGGCACAGGGAACCCTCTGTTCCTACCCGACAGACCCCTCCAGGGCCGCCTACTATTACCATTATGTCATCGAACATTTTTCCTCCCAAGAAAGAGGCAGGGGACAAAAGGGCTTCTGGCTACGATGGGGGTAAAGTCAACATTTCTGCTTTGGAGACAAATCAGGCTTTCATTTTTTGTGCATGCATGAGTACACACACACACACACACACACACACACAACATCAGCTGAGACAAGTCCGTCTTAGCACTCCACCAACAAAGCAAAGAAACTTGTCCACATTCCCTGCACAAGTCTGACCAACGTGAGAAGGTGCCTCGGTCAAAGAGCCCCAATATTTAGAAGGAATGAGGGTCCTGAGTTGGCAGTTTGGGGAAAGGGGACAACAGATACCTAAATCCAGAAGAATGGCTCTCTCTCTTCCTGGATTTCTGTTGCTCCCAAATGACAAACTTTGTCTTCTAATGAGTTGAGTCTCGCGCCAACTCTCTATTCCACGCCCCCTCCTTGCATCCTGCCTCCCACCTCTCCACACTTGACGTGAAGTAAAGGGAATAAAAGGCAGGGCACAGCTATGCCAGTCTCCTCTGGTTTAGCCCTCGCTGCTTTCCTTCAGTGCTGGGCCCAGGAAATGGCTGTGAGGAGGCCGATGGCACTTCTGCCCAGAGCTCCCGAGTCCCCTGCTCTGGAGACAATGGCTCAGGGAGCGGGGGGAGCCGGGCTCCAGCTCTGCATGCAGAGGGGTACACAAAACCATTGTCTCTGCAGCAGGGCAGACAATGACTTGTATTTCTGGCATCTGTGCCAAGGGGTTCACCCCCTTGGACTAAGAGAACCCTGAAGATTTCCTTCTAATAAATAGGAGTGATACTGAAATCTGGCCCAACGCTGAGAATGTGCATCCAGTTGTAACAAAGCCCACTCCAGCTGATGGTATGGGAATACTGGAGCTCCCTTACTTGCTCCAGAGCCTCCCAGACAGACAGACAGCGAGACAGAGGACCACTCACTTACCAGCTCTTCTCTGCGATGCCCTCTGCTCTCTCTGACTCCTTTCACACTCAGGAATAGGGAAAAGGCTCTCCTTTAACACTCATCAGGCCCCTGGTGGGTAGCAATCATTAACAGCCACACATGCTGACTGGCTTTAACCCCTTCGGTGCTGGCTGCCTCCAGCTGGCTGATGGACAGCCCCGTCCCCTCTTCCCAGCTCCGAGAAAGCAGGAACTCCTGCCTTGATGCCATCCACCTGAGTAATGCCGCTGCCTCCCATGTGGAGAGCAGGAGCCCTCTAGTCCCACCCAGGCTGCCCTGCCTGATTGGAGCACACTGGCAACCTGAGGCGCTTGGTCTTGGCACAATGCCCAATTGGATGAGCCCACATTATGAAATATTTGCCTAGCAGGCCAATAGAGGAGCCAGGATCAGGGGGGAGGGGTGATATTTTTATTTATTCCTGGAGGAGAGAGAACAGACAAAGGTAGTCATAGCATGCCTAGCCGTGGGCCAGGAAACAGTGGGAAGGGGGCTTCAGGTCAGTGAAAGCGCCTCTAGCCTCCCTATGCAGGTACAGGGCGGAATCCCGGAAGGCTTCTAGGCAATTTCAGCTCCTGGCTGTTTAGCTAGAGGGTTTCTTTGCCTTAATGATTCCCTGACTCACCCAGGAGTTTGGAGCTAGGAACTGTAACAGAAATGAAAAAGGAAAATAACTTGACAGGCAAAGGATTGCTTGTATCTACACAAACTGTGGGGCACAGGTAATCTATATTTCAGAGTTGCAGAAATCATTTTTGCATCTTTAGTGGATGCGAAAGAAAGGTGACCAGGAACGAGCAGAGAGAAATTACCTCTTTTTCCCTTTAAAAATAGGCAACTGATTTGGGAAAATCTAAATCCAGCATAAAAGTATCTACATGTAGGACGTATGCAAATCTATGCAGATATGTGCAAATGAGCAGCTCCAGGCTTTTCAGAGTAAGTCCTTGCCAGGATTTTTCTAGTTTGAGCAAGAAATCCGGTAGTCTCCAAACCCTATAACAGAGGATCTCACTGTATGCTGTAGCATAAGTGAGATATCAGTAGAGGGAGCATAGCATATAGGGCTCAATAAACATATTTATTGAACATTTACTACATATAAAGCCTTGAAGTAGTCTCGTAGGGTTTTTAAACCATAATCATAAACATGGTAGGCTATGCTGGAGAACGTCAGCACCCTCTCTCTGCACGCCCACAGTTAATACCCCCTTTTCCTCTCTGGCCCCAGTGGGTGGTGCTGCTCCAGCTCGTACCAGCCTGGGTCTAGTGGCTGCATCTCCTCTCACCACCCCTTGTTCTTGTCTGTCAGTAGTCCAGTCACTGTGGCTCAAGACCCTGGCTTAAATCTACCAGGGGGCCCTTTCTTATCTCCTGGGCTGCCTTCCCAGCTGCCTGATGGCGGGTTGGCCCTGGTCTCTTAAAGGGGCTGCGAGCATTCCCAGCCTGCCGCGTCCACCCTCAGAAATACTCCCAGAAACCTGGTGCCGCACTGCCTGCAGAGTCAGGTTCACCATACCGCTCCCCGCTCACGTCCCTTAGAGCCACAGCTGGCTGCAGGACTGCCAGAGTGTGATCAGCTTAAACCGGGAAAGGACGCTGATGTTTGTGCCTTTGTTGTAAATGCTTATCATTTCATGTAAAAGCCCTGCATCTCAGTATTTAAAGGTTCCCACTCTGTGAAACTGAGTTTTAAAGGGGGACAGGGGCTCAGGATATAAAGTCAACATAGAAAAATCAGTTCTATTTCTAGATACTAGTAGCAAACGGTGAAAAATTGAAATTTTAAAAATACTACATACAACAGGGTAAAAAATATGAAATATTTAGGAATAAATTTGACAACAGATGTGCAAGACCTATATACCAAAAACTCTAAACTACTACTGAGAAAAATTAAATCAAATCTAAATAAAAGGCAGATATACTGTTTGTATGAAAAAGGAAATTAAATATTGTTAGAATATCAATTCTCCACTAATTTTCCTATAGAGTCAATACAATCCCAATAGGTTATTTGTAAAAATTGATACAGGTACTCTGAAATTCATATAGAAATTAAAAGGACCTATAATAACCCCCAAAAGTTACAAAAAGAAGAATAAAGTTAGAAGTCTTAGATGATCTGACTTTAAGATTAGAATCTACAGTAGTCAAGACAATGTGGTATCTGCATAAAGATACACCTACAGATAAACTGAACAGAATAGAGTCTAGGGATAAACCCATTCATTTACGGTCAGTTGGTTTTCCATAGAAGTATAAGGATAATTCCAGAGAAGGCGATGGCACCCCACTCCAGTACTCTTGCCTGGAAAATCCCGTGGACGGAGGGGCTTGGTGGGCTGCAGTCCATGGGGTCGCTAAGAGTCGGACACGACTGAGCGACTTCACCTTTCACTTTAATGCATTGGAGAAGGAAATGGCAACCCACTCCAGTGTTCTTGCCTGGAGAATCCCAGGGACGGGGGAGCCTGGTGGGCTGCCGTCTCTGGGGTCGCACAGAGTCGGACACGACTAAAGCGACTTAGCAGCAGTAGCAGCAGCAGCATAAGGACATTTCAATGGGGGAATGACAGTCTTTTCGGTACATGGTGCTAGAAAAACTAGAGGTCCATATACCAAAAGCAAAAACAAAATGCCTCGACTTTACCATTAAAAATTAACTTAAAATGGACCAAGGCCTAAAATGAAAAGCTTCAACTATAAGATTTCTACAAGAAAACAGAGGAAAAAATCTTAAGTGGCTTTTGGCTTGGCAAATCTCTTAAATACGACATAAGATGCACCAGTTTTAAACAAAATATCAAGAAATCAAACTTCATTGAAACAAAAAGCTTTACTTTTCAAAACATGTTACAAAAATAAAAAGGTAAGCCATAAACTAGAGAAAATATTAGCAAAGCATGTGACATAAGACTTTCATCTAGAATATATAAAGAACTCTTACACCTAAATATCAGGACAGCAAAGTGAAAGTGAAAGTCACTCAGTCTTGTCCCACTCTTCACGACCCCATGGGAATTCTCCAGGCCAGAATACTGGAGTGGGTAGCCTATCCCTTCTCCAAGGGATTTTCCTGACCCGGAAATCGAACGGGTCTCCTGCATTGCAGGTGGATTCCTTACCAGCTGAGCTACCAGGGAAGTCCATTAATGTGCAAAAGATTTAAACAGATCCTACACCAAAGAGGAAACGCTATGTCAAATAAAGTACAGGAAAACATGCTCAACAGCATTAGTCATTAGGGAAAAGCAAATTGAATCCACAACGAGCTAACACTAATACACCCACCAGAACTGCTAAAATTAAGGCTAATCATACCAAATGTTGACCAAAATGTAAATGAACTGAAAGTCATACCCTGCTGATAAGGCTGCAAATGGTACTTCCACTTTGTTTACCTTTTTAAGAAACTGCCAAACTTTT
Organism: Bos mutus; assembly: GCF_027580195.1. NCBI lineage: Eukaryota > Metazoa > Chordata > Mammalia > Artiodactyla > Bovidae > Bos > Bos mutus. Next base: position 1,475,659 of record NC_091632.1, read on the forward strand.
CCATGCAGTTTAACATACATGGATTCCTAGGTATTTGTCCAAAAGAAATGAAAATATATGTTCACACAAAGACTTGAACACAAATGTTCACAGAAGTTTGTTTGTAAGAGCCCCAAACTGCAAGAAACTCAAATGTCCATGAATAGGAGAATACATTATGTGTACCATCCATACAATGGAACATGACTCAACAATAAAAAGAAATGAATTATTGACATACATAACAACACAGATGCATCTGAAAATAATCGTGTTGAGAGAGAGAAGCTGAACTCCCTTCCCCCAAATAAATAATGTATACTTTATGATTCCATTATACAAAACCCTCACAAAGGTAAACTAATTTATAGTGGCAGAAAGCAAATCAGCAGTTATTATGGCGATGGGGTAGACAGAGGGATTTCAAAAAGGCAGGAAGAAACTTTGGGGAGTGATAGATACATTGTCTGAGAAGGCAATGGCACCCCACTCCAGGACTCTTGCCTGGAAAATACCATGGACGGAGGAGCCTGGTAGGCTGCAGTCCATGGGGTTGCTAAGAGTGGGACATGACTGAAGCGACTTAGCAACAGCAGCAGCAGATACAGGTGTACTATCTTAATTGTAGCTACAGTTTAAAAAAAATGCATCAAATTTAACCCCTTCAATAGTTATCATAAATCAATTGTACCTCTCTAAAGCTATAAAAAAGAAAAGTCTTCAGATGAGACATTAAAAAAAAAACCACCTACCCCTGGGCCTCTGCTGTGATGGATCTGGGCAGGTAGGGGTGTGGCGGGGCAGGGTGGGGATTCCAGCTTCCCTAGTGACCTGCTTTGACGGCTGGTTAAAGACGGGCACCGATGTGGCCTTGAATCAGCCTGGACCTCTCTCCTGGATTTAGGTCAAATAATTTGGCAGACCTGAAGATCGTCTTTATAAAAATAATTGTTTTATGACAGAAGGGAAAATATCAAATAAAACCTGGTTCACAAAGTCCTCTCCTCATCATCTCACATGATTCTTTTATGGTTCTATATGGTAGGCAGAAAAATATTAACACTCTCATTTTACAAAAAAACATACAAACAGAAAGCCTGAGGCTCACAGAGGTAAGATCACCCACCTCCTACAAGAGTCCCTTACCCTCAGCGTGGAGCTCTTCCTGCTAACTACGGTCTGCCCGCAGCCTGGGGGCACCCCGCCCGTCCCTCAGCCCTGGCTCGGCTCCCAGGACCACGGAACGCAGACCAGCATCGGGATGCTCGCCCCACGCTGAGCAGACGTTCTCGTAGCACACAAGTGCTGCTATGAGACTGGAAGGGACCCTAGGATGGAGGAAAACGGGGCAGGTCTCGGGTCATAATGAGCTCAGCTAAGGGGAACCATGCCATACTAAGACAGGCTCGCCTGGGAGAGAAGAGGGGATCTGAGGGTCTAATCAGACCGCGTATCTGATGAGAGAGGAGGGAAACCAACCCAACACCACTCCCAAGGCAGAAGTCTGGTGGATGCGGAAGCAGCTGGAAGCTGTTAGAGGGCTCCAGGCCCTGCGCCTCCTTCCCCTCTTCATCTGCCCCCCTGCTCTGTGGGGGCTGGGAGCCCCCCTCCTCTCTCCCTTGTTCTGAGGACAGGGTGACGGGAGGGCGGAAACCCACGCTGCAAGGTGCAAAACGTAAGAGGCATCGAAAAGCTCAATGATCAAGTTTGATCAAAGTTTTATGCAGTATCTTGGAATAAAAATTAGTACAAAATATCCATAATGCGTGAAATATTTTAAATAAAGACCAGATTGCTGCTGCTTCTGCTAAGTCGCTTCAGTCATGTCCAACTCTGTACGACCCCATAGATGGCAGCCCACAAGGCTCCTCTGTCCCTGGGATTCTCCAGGCAAGAACACTGGAGTGGCTTGCCATTTCCTTCTCCAATGCATGAAAGTGAAAAGTGAAAGTGAAGTCGCTCAGTCATGTCCAACTCTTAGCGACCCCATGGACTACAGCCTACCAGGCCCCTCCATCCATAGGATTTTCCAGACAAGAGTACTGGAGTGGGGTGCCATTCCCTTAGTAGTACACAATTTCCAATTCGCCTGAGGCTCCAACATGGCTTAGGGTGGCACTGTTACTGATTCTGTTGTTACTGAAAATGTTGATATTTTGTCCTTGGTGAAATTTTCACACTGATTTTTATTTCTTTTAATATTGCAATAAATGCTATTTATCTTGATTACTGAGTCTTCTGGCAGCCTCTTAAATGCTGTGCCTAAGGAGACTGCCTCAACCACCTTACCTTACTCAGCCCTGCTCAGGGATGAGACTGGAGAGACTGGGAGAGAGATAGGGAGACGAGACAGGGCCCCGAAAGGGCCAGGGAGAGGTCTGCACTCTTCAAAAAACCTCAGTGCATGAAAAACAAAGAAAGGCTGAGGAATTATTCCAGATTAAAGAGGAGCAGAGACATGCTCCTGGATTAGATTCCAATGACATTATTAGGGCAACTGGTGAAACTGAATATGGCCTGTCTACTAGATAATAGTAACGTATCAGTGTTGTTTCCTGAATTTGTACACTGTACTGGGTTTATGTAAGAGAATGTCCTTATTTTTAAAAGGAAAAAATAAAGTGATAAGGGTCAGAGGGTGACGGCGGTCTGAGAGCTACATTAAGCCAAACACTCCTCTCTGTCCAGCCTGTCTTTCCTCCAATTCCAGGCAGTCCCAGCAGGGACCAGTAGGAAATGGTAATGGTAGGAAGTCTTGTCCGGAAGATCAGGTCTTGGAGGGCTGGTTAGACATTTGCTTCTCAAAAAAAGAATTAACCTTGAATTCTCAAATCACTCCTCACTCGCTCCAGGAAGACTTGACAACTGGCACCGAAAAGAGAGGAAATTAACACTGACCCAGGCCATGAAACTAGCACATTCTCTGCTCAACCTCCTGAGGCAGGCACCACGGCCCTGCACTTGCAGAGGAGGAAGCTGAGCCATCAGGGAAGCAGCTCTAGGCAGCTTGGAAACGGGAAAGCCGGGGTGAGAGCCCAGGACACAGCCCAAAGCCAACTCTTTTCCCACTTCCAGTTTGTTGTGCAACTTGAAATTCCCTTCTCATGCATCATCCTACAAACTAACCCTTTAGTTTATTTTTGTGGAGTTGAATCTGCATTGGCCTTGGGATTTTTGGCTCCGAAGTCAGACCGCCCCAATTCCAATCTGACGGCACCGGTTATTACCTAAGGGGCTCTGAGTGAGTGATAACTTTTCTGTGCTTTCATCTCCCCATCTGCAAACAGAGATAATATAAACTGCTACCTCAAGGGTTTGTCATAGGATTAAATGAGATTATACAAGCAGAGAATTTGAGAGACCCGGACCTTGCAATGTTCAATAAATGCCAGAAATCATTACTATCTGCCCCTGCCTCAGATCATTCGCTCATAGGAAGTGATGGCCTAATTTCTGACTATAAAACCCCTCAGCACTTTGACACATGAAGACAAATGCTTAACAACTGCTCCTAAAGAAGTTATCCATCAAGATAGTATTTTGGATATTCTCAACCTAGTTAAGAATGCCTTGAAGCCCCCACCCACCTCAGACCACTCGCAATCATCTGAGGCAGACCCCTTACCCTCAGGAGCCAGCATAATCGACACCTAAGAATCTTAGAGAGGACGGAGGTCTGTCCTCCCGTGCTCTGAACGAGGAGGGGATCTTGTTTTTCTATGTCATGTCACACTTAGAAGTTAAACAGCAAGTCCATCTAGGGGCCACATCCCTGGGCTGGAGGAGTTGTCTGGGAAGGTTCAGGCCCTAGTGCTGGTAGTCGCCCATGCAGCTGTATAATGCAGGCAAGTGCTTGCCCCTGGGGCCCACCGGGCCTGAGCGGGGAGCCACCTTGTCCGCAGAGTTGATGAGAGCGTACAAGAGGCCACTAAGTCCTGGGCACTTCAGCAAAGAGCCGGGCAAAGGAGGTGGGGAAGGTTACCCGTCCAGGAAAGCCTAAGCCCCTCTGGAGCACGCTCCCGTCTTGGGGTCCTCCGGCTGAGGAGCCCTACAGCAGGAGAAGGCAGACAAGCCAGCAGACACGCAGCAGGGGGCTGAACAGGGGCGGACCAAGGGCAGGGCGCCCAAGGGTCAGGCGGCGGTCAGATTCAGCCAGGAAGATGGTTCTCCTGCGACAAAGGCAGAGCGGGAGCAGGGCGATTTTCTAACTATAAACAGAAACCCCAGAAGCCCCAAACCACACACAAGCACGTGTGAGGATGCGGGCACAGCGTGAAGGACAGCGGGCACCGTACGCAGGAGGAAGGGCTAGTGCAGCGGCAGGCGGGGTCGAGGGGCGGTGCGCGTGCCGGCGCCCAGGACGCAGGGGCGGAGCCAGGTGAGTGGGCCTGAAGCGCATCAACGTGGGCAGCGCTTACGAAGGAAAGGACTGCAAACCCAAGTGAAGAGGGGCCTTGGACGGAGCCGGTGTGGGTGGGAGGCTCACGCTAAGCGGACAGAGGCTGACCCTGCTTCTCGTAAACTGACCCCGCATCTGTCCGTCCGGATCTCTGAACACAGGCGCAACTCACACACCTGTGCTTGTCCGAGCCTCCTGGGCCCAGCCTCAGCGCTGTTTCTCTTGCCCTTCACACAGGGCTTTGCCTGACCTGATTTTTCCATGGCAGAGAGCATGAAATAGAGTCCCACACCCTGGAATTAAATTCCTCCCCATCCCAGTGCAATGGGTATTTGGATTTTGTGCTCTCCCCAAACCCCTCCAAAGCACTGCACCAGCATCTCTGCCACCGTCCCTCCCCACGCCACGCACTTTGCTCTGGGTAACACACCTTCCCCAGGGAGCAATGCAGGGGCCGGCTGAGCTGCCAGGAGGGGTGCGACCGCAGCTCCCTCCGCTGCCTGGCCCCTGCATTCCAGCCCTGTGCCCAGAGTTTGACCTTCTCTGTGGCTGTGGCATGTGTGTTCTGGGTTACAGAAATAGCCCAGCCCCTGGGACCCTGCAGGCCCTCCCTCTCCTCCACCCAAAGACTCCCAGGCTCCAGGGGCATCAGGCTGGAGCAGGGGAGGGCTCAGTTCCCCACTGCCCTCCCGCACGCCCCTCCCAGAGCAGAGCCAGGCTGGGCCGCCTCCCCACACGCCCACCCCTTCCAGCCCCCGCACTTCTGGGGTGTCTGCCATCACTGTGGATGGAGCTGAGGCTTTTGGCAGGGGAAGGCATGAAGGAGACACAGCGCCACGAAAAGCTTAGACAAACCTGACCCCTCGTTGTGTTTTCTTTGGAGTTCATTTGGATTAAGGGCAACAGCCAGCCAGAAATGGTTCCCAATCCCACACACCCTGGCCTAGCCACCCTGTCGTCTCACACAAGGCGATGATGTCATGGTCCCTGTTTCAATACTAACCCAAACAAGATGGCATCGGTCCTCCAACAAGCCCAAGATGGAATGGGGGACCTTGGACTCAACGACAATATCAAAGACTGAATGTAGAAACAGTGATGAGCTTTTGATGTGCGGCTTTTAGATCCTGACTCCCTAGTGTCTGATGAAACAATAAATCTTTCATGAAGGACTTTACTAAAGGGATAGAATGTTACCTCTGGGGAGGGTGGGGCCCTGAATGGCCTTCAAGATTCAGGTTCCACACTTTGTCCACCCGTGGGGGATGGCAAGGACAGCCACGCCTTGGCCTCTTCAGCCACACTGCCGTCACTACCTCCTAGGCCTCGGCAGCCTCGTAGACAGGTGGGGAGAGAGCTGGACAAAGGATATGGGGGTGTATAAACTCTGCAAATCAAACACCTCTGGGCTTGGAGGTCCAGGAAAGGCTATCGGTGATAGAAAGTACCCATCCCCCCCCCAAAAAAAGAAAGTACCCATCCCTTTCTAGACACTGCCCCTCCACCCCGATACCACAGAGTTACAGCGGTAATAGCCATGTTCCTGCAACCTCATGCCACTCTCTTGGTTCCAGGTAGCCACCCAACCCTAGCTCAGCCAAAACACCTTTCCAGGGATGGGAATTGGAATTCAGAGAAAAAAAAAGACCAGTCCTTCTTCAGGTGACATGTACACAAGGGAGCTGCGAGAAGCCATCTCTTTAGACTGACACAGAGCCAGGACAGCCCTGCAGGGAGAAGAGCCTGAAGCCAGCCCATGAAGAGGACCAATGGGCAAGGCCACACTTGCACCAGCCAGCTTCTTGATTCTAGCTTGTTCCTGCAGCCCAGCCATCCCTCTGAACTTCACAATGCAATCCCCTTGGGGCTTCAAGTCCTTTGAGCAGTTCCAGTAACATACTCGAAAGTTATAACTAACATCAGAAAGAGAGACAAGATGAATTCTGGAGGATCCAGCGTCTAAACTCCGTAGATGTGGCTGACATGAGGAAGAAAAGGAAGGAAGAGGAAGGAAAAGGGCCAAGGAGTTTGCCCAAGGGTTGCAGAACACAGTGCCGTTAAGACCTGAGCTGGCCTAGAAGGCCATGCAGGAGGACAGGGTGGATGTAGGTAGGGGTCAGAGAAAGCAGGTGGATTTGCTGCCTCCCAGGTCAGGGAAAGCTCCTCGGGTGTTTAGAGAGCTGGCAACAGGAGAAGTGCGGGCCACGTGTGTGAGCTAAGTCCCTAGTGAAGGTGGTAGGCCACCTCTGCTGACGGATGGGCCAGGGGTCTGGGAGCACGTTCCCAGAGGACATTCGTTATTCAGGAGAGGAGGAAATTTATATCCTTTCTCCTGCCCTTTCCAAAGCAAAAGAGGGTCCTTTGCCACCTTAGAGACTCACAGCTCTCTCAGACTAAGGGATCTGCTCTGTCCTTCAGGCCTTTAGAAACACTTCAGTTCAGTTCAGTCACTCAGTCGTGTTTGACTCTTTGCGACCCCATGAATCGCAGCACGCCAGGCCTCCCCGTCCATCACCAACTCCCGGAGTTCACTCGGACTCACGTCCATCGAGTCAGTGATGCCATCCAGCCATCTCATCCTCTGTCGTCCCCTTCTCCTCCTGCTCCCAATCCCTCCCAGCATCAGAGTCTTTTCCAATGAGTCAACTCTTCGCATGAGGTGGCCAAAGTACTGGAGTTTCAGCTTTAGCATCATTCCTTCCAAAGAAATCCCAGGGTTGATCTCCTTCAGAATGGACTGGTTGGATCTCCTTGCAGTCCAGGCGACTCTCAAGAGTCTTCTCCAACACCACAGTTCAAAAGCATCAATTCTTCCCTGCCACCAAATCCATGAGCTAATGGTCCCTTTAAGAATATCTTCCTCCTCTGTTCTCTAGTTGGCCAGAGCAGATGTTCCTTGTCACTATGGCAACGAACCTACCACTCCTCCTAACGGTAGCTTCCTAGGGAAGGACACACACAGCACAGGCCACTCCCCAGACAGAGCGGCTGACCTGCAAGCTGCTTGGAATTCACGGATGGAAGGCTCCTGACAGCACAGGACGCTGCGGGCTCCTGTGCGCCTGCATAAGAGCTCAAATCCTTCCTGTCGGAGAGGTGACACAGGAATAGCAGGCACTGTCTGACAGCAGTTAGCAGGTCGGGGAGGGAGGTTACGTATGTCACTGCCCAGACAACAGACCAACGATCATCTGTCCAATGAAGTGTTAAAAAGCATGTGGTCTATCTTCAATAAATTGAATTAGCTCTTCCTTTGACCTTTTTTTCACATCACTAATGAAGACCAGTGAAACCCTCCTAATTGAGTTCTCCTTACTTCAAGCTGCATACCATTCTCACCCTCATCTGGAGTTTGTTATCCTTCCAGACAGTCTTCTCAAATGGGTCCCTGCTCAAGGCAAGCCTTCTGCAGCAGGTGGTGGGTGGGGAAGCAGAAAGCACTGTATCCCACTGGTTCTGCAGAGTTGTTTCCACTGAAGTGATGCTTCTCTCACTAAACCCAACTTGACCCCATCTGTTCTTGGCTCTCACAGCCCCGATGAAGCCAGCTGGATTCTTCTTGTAAGCCACAAAATTGACTGAACTTTAGCTTCTTCTCTTCTGAGACCTTAGCTTACTGGGATCCCAGAAGTCAAAGTATAAATAAGAACAAGTCAGTAAATGATCCCTATCAGATGTGCAGGAAAAGCATTCCTAATGAGGGAAGATGCCAAAGTCAGCGCTCCGCCCCCACCCACACACCCCCGAGTCTCCTTCAGTCACTGCTAAAGGTAAAGTGCGCCCTACCTCGGAGGAAACGGCTTGTCTCTGGAGATGAACAGGGGTGGCATGGAATCACAGGTCAGCTCTGATTGAATCCACTTACCCGCCAAATGGCATTAGACAAGCTACTGATGCTCTCTGAGCCTTAGTTTCCTCATCTGTAAAATGGGAATGCTAATTCCACGTGATAGGGTTATATGAGGCAGTATAGAACTGCAATGCCTTAATTACATTCCCAAATCCACAAATATCTGAAAATGTAAAGTTTTTTCTTAACTGGATTGATGGCAGAACCCAACCTGACTCAAACCTAGTTGGTAGCATCACTTGAACTGGCATGAGACTCATTTTAGCCTTTTTAAAAAATCCCACTTCTGTGATTCTTTAGACACATCTTGCTGCGGAAATATTAATATGTGTGATTTTGGAGCTGTTCCAGACTCTGCCGGAGGTTTTTATGTAATACATAGTGTGTGCATCATGTTACCATTCTGAAATCCACAGGCCCCAGGCATTTCAGATGATGAGTTTTGGAGCTATCTGAGCTCCTCCTCCAGCCCCTGAAGTCAGGTGGCTCAGGAAGGCCATCAGGGTTATTTAAGCTAAAGATGTTGACAAATACTGAAAGCTTTTGCCTTGCCACAATCTGAATCTCTTCTGGGTCCCTGGGTTCCTGCAGCCTGGAGCCAGCTTCCTGGAACACAAGTTGGCATGGGGAGGGGAGGGGATCCAAAGACCAGCCCATCAGCCCATAAGAATCTGCTGCTTTTCCACCCCAACAGAGCTGGCAGAGGCAGCGTGCTGGTATTTGATTGGCTTCAGGTATAGACATGCCTGAATATTCCAAATATGCTTCCAACTCCCCACCTCATTGGGCTTCTAGCACCTTCTCCACTACCACTGCCCCACAGTTTCACCTCTGCTCCCTCCTCCCTAGAGGCATTCTCAGGGGAAGGGGTGACAGAGACTTGGGGAATGCTAAGGGGTGGAGAGAGCCAAAGAGTGTGGGGAATTGGGCTAAAGGAAGAAAAGATGCTGAGTGTGAGAGAAATGATGAAGATGGACACTCTGGATGAGAAACAAACATCGGACACGCAGTGGAACAGGTTTGGCGTGTTTCCCTAATGCTGTTTCATGACCCCAGGAGGCTTTTAAAATAGTAGAAAACCCGGGCCCATAACTGTGACCAATACTGGGCAACTGTTATTCACAGGTCCCTTGGCTCTAGCCGTACATTTCAGGGACTTACTAATGACTGTGAAGGACTTAACCTGTCCTGATGCACGATTGTCCAAGTGGGTATCTCAGTTCTGACCCTGGGTCTGTTGTCTCGAAAATAACTCATCTTATCCTGCCACCTCAAGCTACTTTTCCAACAGACCTGCAACTGCTGGACAGCAGACCTGCATCTCAGAGGAAAACAGAAGACTCTCGGAGTGATAAGGTCTGTTGGTCAAATGGAGAATTGGTACATGCAGAGCTGAGTAGGATAGTGGCAATCAAATTCAACCCTCTTGCTTCACAGATGAGAAATCTGAGACCTAGAGAGGGACTGAATTGCCCAAAATCATGCAGTCAATGGAAAGGAAAGGTGGCCCTGGAGCCTGGATAGTGCTTTCTGTCACTTCACTGGGACAAGGATGGGAACGTCTGTGAAGCTCCAGTCACATCTTGTTGACCTTTGCAGTCAGAAAAAGGATAGTGCTTTCTATTACCTCACTGTGACGAGGATGGGGATGTCTGTGAAGCTCCAGTCACATCTTGCTGACCTTTGCTGTCAGAAAAAGGCATGCTGAATGGCGTTCACCTTTGGCTTGAAAATTTCAGAAGAGATTTTCTCCAAGAATTTCACTGTGCTCCTTGACTCTGTGTCCCGATCTACCCAAAGGTAGGACAAAATCCTCATGAAAGCTCTCTTGGGGAAAGCCAAAATTGCTGGTGATCAGGGATGAGCTAAGAAAACCACGGCCCCAAACCTCGGCGGAGCCATCAGAGGGGCCGTTGAGGGGTCTCCTGGGCAGGAGCTCCGCGGGCGGCAGAGATCTCCCATCTGAACTTCTTGGATCCTTCTCACTTTGTCCGTCCCTCTCCGTTGGTTTGAGTAAGGCTGTGGTGTCCATCATCCACAGGCTCAGGCTTTTCCGTAGCGCTGTTCCCAGGTGGCTGTACTCGTGCCCCACCACCATCCAGAAACCTCTGAGAGGATTTTGCCCCTGGGCTTGGTCTTCCGGCTCAGAGCCTGCGGCTCTCCTGTTGCCTTTAGCAGTCTGTCCCACGTCTCCCTCCTCCCCACGGAAGCTTGGGGTGAGTCTACTACCAAACTCCCAAACTCAACTAAGTCCAAACGCTGCTTTCCTAGGTTAGGAGGGTTCTTGTTTCAGAACATAAAATTAGGGTGGAAAATCAGAAAATTCTATCCTACAAAAAGATTCCCGGGCTTTCAGGAAAAAAAGGTCCTAGAACAAGTCTCAAAAAGAGCATCTAGTTCAATTTCTAGGGTGATTTCAAACTGATTCTCCTCTAAACGTCTTCTCTCCTACAAGTCTGCACACATGTGCACACCCAACCACGAGTCTCAGTCTGGTAGCTGGGGCTGCCCGGGAATTCCCACATATTTGTTGCTATTTCAGGCCTGACTACAGAAGGTAAAAGACTCAAAACACTCTAAGGCCTCAGGAGCCTCCAGATTTAGAAAAGCTCCAGTTGATATCCACCATTTCAAAAATTGATGGCAAGACCTTTCTAATACCCTTGCCTCTTGGCCACCTAGTTAAAAAGGTGCTTCCAAATGATTAACACTGGACACCAAGACTTCAAACGTAAAATGTACCTCATGCTGCTGCCTATTTCAAACTACAAACCCTCTCCATCTTTTCCAAGCAAAGGAGATGACTATAGGAATAGGAACCAGCAAGGTCTGATTCCAGAACCCCTTTGAGAGTCTCAGACTCAGGCGAGGAGGAAGTGAGAACACATTCCTCTGCTGGTGACCTTGTCCTGGAGGCAGAAACCGCCCACAATGGAAAAATGAAGAAACCGAGACTCTATGTGAGTTTATCATGGCCCAAGAACCCAGAGGGAAAGAACAGTGATGACAAGATCAGAATCCAAGTTTTCAGAAATCTGCCCCAAAGAACCCCTATCAGGGAAGTAGAGTCTCATCTGTCTGAAGAAAATCGTGCCTGGAGGCAAGATTTTTTGATTTCATGAACTAGTTAAATTTCAAAAAATGAAATTTAAGGAACCACTATAAAGTTGCCAACTTTTCAATTTGCCAAATAAGGATATTTAAAAAGCCTACCTACCATCTACTCTCATCACCAATTCTTGAAAAGAATAAGCAAGCCATAGCCTCAGAATAAATATTTGAGTGCATCTCCTGCCCCCAAAAGAAATCCTTTAAACTGAATACATTTTTGCTTCCCTGCCAAAAAGTTCAATATGCTTTCCCTTTCTTTTCTCATTTCATTTCAGACTGGTGAAAACTCTTGTCACAGACCAAAATTTGATAATCACTGGGATAGATGACCTCTCTATGTCCTTTTCAGCTTAAGCCTAAAAATGAAGAGAACAATCCTAAGCTTTGGTGATTCAGACCTTTCCAGGAAATCAGAGCTGGCAGACTTGAAAGGGAGGGGGAATCGACAAGCATCTTTGCTCATGTGAACACACTCTGTCAACTACAAAGAACTAAGCAATGTTGATTATTTTATAAATCCAGTGTTCAGTGAGCATCTACCTCCTCGTGGAGTCTCCCAGGTTTCCATGAGCTCCTGGATTTTACTGTCCCCTTGTCTGTTCAGATAATCCAGGAAAAAAGGGGGAGGAAGATAATCTGCCCAAAGTCAAGAACGATCTGAGAGAGAACTTCCCCGGTGGAACAGCGGGTAGGAGTCTGCCTGCCAGGGCAGGGGACACGAGTCGATGCCTGGTCCTGGAAGACTCCCCATGCCGAGGAGAGACTCAGCCTGTCAGCCACGACTCCTGAAGCCTGGGCGCCTCCAGCCTGCGCTCACAACAAGAGAAGCCGCTGCTCAGAGAAGCTCGTGCCCCACAATGAAGAGCAGCCCCTGTGCACCACAGCCAGAGAAAGCCCACAGCAACGAAGACCCGGCACACCCGCAAGAAAAAGAAAAGAATAAAGAGCTAAAGGAGGCTACTGGGGAGTGGTAGAGAGGATCAGGTCAGCAGCTCACATGTATGCAGACCCACTGATGCCATTTCAGTTGCACAAGTAGGACCCAAGAGAGGACCGACTCCATTGCAGGAAGCACTTTTTCCATGCTGCCTTCCACATGCTTGCTCGTGACTCTGGTGGAGACAAGGTGGGGGATGAAGTGGAGGGAAGTTGACACTACTTCGGGGCAGAGGAAACACAAAAGAGCACTGGATTAGGAGCTGCATCTTATCCTAATCCTTCTGCTGACTAACCGTGAGTCCCTTAGCACTTTTTAGCTCCCGTCTCCTCATCTATGTTATAGGAATGATATTCTGTCTTCCTGATAGGGTTACAGTGACTGTGAGATCCTTGAGGGCGGAACCAGGTCTTATCTGTAGATAAGTCTTAGAGACTGTATACCCAGTCTCTAACACAGCACCTAGGAGAGAACAAGGCTTGGTAAACAGCTGCTTGAACTGGGCCAGAGAGTGTCTCCAAGCTGGAAAACCATACACAAGTGAATGAAATGAAAGGTTATTATTATCTGTTGGCCAAACTGATGCATTGCACCATCTACCAAATAAAAAAAAACACTAAAATTCTATTTGGAAGCAGCTAGTGATGTAAATAAAAAATAGTTTTTTTAAATGCCCATAGTTTCAAAAATAACCAGGCTACACTACATATTAATTATCCTGCCTAATAAATAACTGTGTGATTGCCTCCCAGACTCAACTGCAGTATATAATTTCTCAAGCTGAAAATGTGTTTTGCCTAGCCCTCATCACCTCTCATCCATCCATCTCATTATATTCAGAAGTCAGCAGGCAAACTGTGGTCCTCTCACCCACAGGTTACATCCGTGTTGAGAGTTGAGGTCTCTGTTTGGCTACAGCCTTGAACTGTATCAGAACCTAAGATTCCCTAGTCCCCTCTCCTGGATCCTTTCCAGAACTCCATGTTCTGCCTCTAGCAGACTCCACCACACTCCTCTTCCAATGCTTATCTCAGCACCCCAAATCTGCTTTTCAAAAGCCACATCTGGCCCAGCCCGGCCAGCACCCACCACTCCTGCGGACCCTGCTGCACAGCACGTGCTGCCCAGGGGACATCACTGCACAGACAGGTCCTGGCACCTTGGCCCGGCTGCCCACCCACCAGCCCCAGTATGAGGTAGGCCTCTGATCTCTGCTCCTGGCCATTGAGAAACACCATGCAAACCCTGGGAAGACAGAGCCGCATTCAGCCAGTCTGACTCACCAATCACCACCCCATCCAAACTTGGGTTTCAGGAAGAGTGCCAAGCCCCTACCCCACCTCCACCCCAGGCACTGGCCTCCATCCTGCCCAGTTCTGAGGCTCTGAGAAGAAAGTGCTCCTGGCACTTGTCTCTAATAGCTTTGATCTCACTCAGCTGGATCACCCTAATACTATGTGGAGGCCATGCTAGAATTTATACTGGTTAAACCGTCCCACTCTACAGACTTACAAGTTAGCTCTACCGGGAGTGTTTCCAAGTGCCTGCAACACCCAGGGCTGACTCCAGGGACAAGAGTCTTCTGGACACACACCTCCATGTCCCTAAGTTCCCTTTGCATCCCACAAGTGAAAAAATACTCACATTCTAGGAAGTCAGAAATTTTCTCTAACTTTTTGATTGGAGACCCTCAAGGAAGATAGATATTCATGGGACACTCTTATTTGTTAGGAGATAAAGAGATGATAATAAAGAGAAAGTGTAAAGATGATTTGCTTTCCAAAAACAATAGAAGTGCTTCACACACACACAGACACACTGCCTCCCTCCCTGCCCTTCCTCTCCCTCAGCAGACACTCCTCTCTCTCTCTCTTATCTCTCTTATTGTGAACCACTCCTCTTTGCCCAACATGTGTATCCTCCTCCCCCCAGGGTCCTCTCCCCTGAAGGCTTGGACAGCCCCATTTCTTCCCAGCCCAGGTGCCCGGGACCCCAGATATTACCTTCCATGCTGGCAGCCAGGACCCAGCTGGAAGACGCAGGCTGTTGATTGGGAAAGAATCCTAACAACACTCCTGATCCGAGAGTGGCTCCTCCCTTGAGAAGGAAGGAGACAAGGAGAGGGCCCGGCAATCCAGAATTTCCCCAGCCTTCCAGGAAGGCTCTGGTGTCAGCTTTCTCTCTGTTACAGCATTGACTGAAAACCAGGGAAAATTCTCCAATAAAGCAGAGTCTGAAATCTGAAACTGCAGGTTGGCTCAGTCCTATATAAATACACTCACACCCCCGGCTCCGCGGGTCTGATGGCTTACCCGCCCTCGCGCTCCCCTCCTCCCCACCCAGCCTGCAGCTCGGGAGCATCAGACAGCCCTCTAGCTGCAGCTCCTCCAGGCGCCCGAGTACAGCGGAGCCATGCGGGCCCAGACACTGCCAGGCGCTGTCCACAGGCTCTCCCAGCCCGCCCCCTCCAGCTGTTCAAGTCCACGTGCTTAAGTGACGCTCAGGGTCACGGCAGCGAGGAGGGTGGGAAGTTTCCAGTTGAGGAGCAAAGATTTCTGGAGACTTCCTCCATGTCAAGGAATAATACTCTCCTAAGGATCAGCTTCCAGATAACTGGTCTCAGTTCAGTTCAGTTCAGTTCAGTCGCTCAGTCGTGTCCGACTCTTTGCGACCCCATGAATCGCAGCACACCAGGCCTCCCTGTCCATCACCAACTCCCAGAGTTCACTCAGACTCACGTCCATCGAGTCAGTGATGCCATCTAGCCATCTCATCCTCTGTCATCCCCTTCTCCTCCTGCCCCCAATCCCTCCCAGCATCAGAGTCTTTTCCAGTGAGTCAACTCTTTGCATGAGGTGGCCAAAAGTACTGGAGTTTCAGCTTTAGCATCATTCCTTCCAAAGAAATCCCAGGGCTGATCTCCTTCAGAATGGACTGGTTGGATCTCCTTGCAGTCCAAGGGACTCTCAAGAGTCTTCTCCAACACCACAGTTCAAAAGCATCAATTCTTCAGCACTCAGCTTTCTTCAGCGCTCAGCTTTCTTCACAGTCTAGCATATATTAATTGCTAACCACACCTTCCTCTCCTCCAAGTTTCTGCATCTGGCTCTTACAGAGTCACCCCTTTCCCTTATGTTTTAGCTGTAACAGAATCAGGCCAGGTGAGAGTGGGAAGGAAAATCTGGTGACAACTGGCTCATTTTGCAGATGAGAGAGCTGAGGCCAGGAAGATGAAATGGCTTGTCAAAGCTAGGCAATGACTTCTAGCCAGATTTGGCATCTTGGGTAGCAGAATAAAAAGAGGCTTTAAAAGTCAGATGCTTTAACACAACTAGATGATCCCTTGAACCACTAATTGTTCACTTAACCTCTCTGAGCCTTATCCTCATTTGTAAAATGAGGCAAAAAAAAATCCTACCTGAGAGAGTAGCGACTACATATATAACATGTATAAAGCAGTTGGCATACAACAGGCATTCAGTAAGGATCCACTGAGCACCCTTCCGTCTGTGACTGCACGCTAGATTTTACTGGCTGGCTTGAATGGCCTTTAGTACTTGCTGTTCTTCCAGGGGTTGGCTTACTGTTTCCAGTTCATTGTCTTTATGTCAACCTATTAGCATTCAGTTTACTTTTAACCTTGCTCAGCATGTGATGCTTCATTTCTGTAAAAGAAAATCTTTGATCTACAGGCCAAGGTCATAGATTTGCGTTGAAGTCCTCCCAGCAGACGTCACTCACATCTTCACCTCCAGGCTACAAGCTTCAGCCCAGCTGGACAAGGAGCATTTCCCCAAGGGGCTTGGCCTTAAACTCACATACCTAAAATCAAATTAAGATTCACCACCCACTGACTATATTATTGTATTGATATGATCAGTCTACAAGATACAGTAAACAAAGATAGTAAGGGGCAGAACATTTAGCTTCATATGCTACCATTTGGGTTAAGAAATGACTTGTAACTACCTATATATGTTTGCCTAGAGCAGAGGTCAACAAATTTTTTATGTAAAGGCTTAGATGGCACATATTTTCAGCTTAATGGGCCTTATCGTCTCTGTCGCAAATACTCAATTCCGCCTTTGTAGCACAAAAGCAGCCAGAGACAATGTGTAAATAAATGAGCATAAACAAGTGAGCGTGGCTGTGTTACAATAAAACTGTACTTGTGGACACAAACACTTAAATTTCATACAACTTTCATGCATCACAAACCACTATTCTTATTTTCTTAGCCATTTAAGGGTAACCATCATTGCTGGGTCTTTCTCAGACAAAATTAGGTGGGGGGCTAGATTTGGCCCATGGGTCATAGCCTAGACTGGCTTAGAGCATTTCAGAAAGGGCATAGCAGACACTGGTAACAGTGATCACCTCCAAGGAGGGAGCTGAGGCTAAATCTGAGACGAGGTAGGAGAAACTCTTCATGGAATACTATTCTGTACTTTTGAAAAGTATAACCTATGCATGGTTAAAAAAAAATTTTTTTTTAAATAAAAACAGTTAATTATTAATGGGCTCCCCATATAAGCTGTCTTACTTCTGTAAATGTCAACATAAACTGTCCCAGGCAACCAGGCTTATAACCACAGCTTTGAGTCTCTCCCACCCCATCTCTCCACAGTGATCAGTGTCCAAAATCCACTGGCCTGGTTCACCGGTGCCTCAGCCCAGCACTAGCTAATCGACTGCTCTCCCACCCACCCCTACCACTGTCGCTACCACTCGGCTCTCGTTTCATAGAGCCTTGTACCCTTAACTGACTTTTTACTTGTGTAAAGCTCATTTCCCAAAGAGAGACTGGAGCTTTTTAAGGACTGGGACAATACCTTGCCTTCCTGGGTCTCCTACACCACTGCCTTGCGCCCAGTAGGAATGCCATAAATGGTTGCTTGATTGTTAATCTCCCATCCTGCTAGAGAAGGTTTGGAATACAGAGCACAGATCCACCCAGAACAGAAGCTGGTTCTGAGACACGCAGCAAGGCAAGAGTGTACACAAGCTCAAGGTCTTTGACGGTGATAAACATTTAGGGACAGGAAAGAGTCAAGGTTTGATCCAAATGAAAGGGGCTGTGCTTTGGAGAAGGCAGTCAGGAAGCCCCAGGGGAACCCTCTAATTCCAATCTCTCGTGCATTTGCCTAGTAGTGAAGGGAAACCTCCCTATCCTCTCCTGGGGAATTGTGGTGATCCCAGAATCAGACCTTCCATGTTTAGGAGCGATCTCAGCACAAAGCAGTCTTCTCTCCCACCCAAAGGAGGAAAAGCTGCCTCCAGCAGTCGGAAAAGACAAACGAGCCACATGGACTCCCGCAAGGACAAGGCACTACCTTTGAAGGTGGTCTATCCTGCTACTGAAGCATGCCATCAGCCCGCTTTCTGCCTCCACCCATTATTTCCAGTTCTGAGCTAAACAAAGGTTTCCTGAGTGGGTTGAAAAATAAATAAAACTGATGATAATTGCCAAATACAATAGAATTTTTGAATATTGCTTCCTTCCAAGATACTTTTTTCAAAAAACATAAAATCATTGACTCTTTGGAACTGGAAATATCTTTGCTAAAATATGTCTACGGAGAGACTTGCGCGGTCCAGAGGTTAAGAATCTGCCATGCAATGCAGGGGGCGCAGGTTTGATCCCTGGTCGGGGAACTAAGATCCCACATGCCGAGGAGCAACTAATCCCGAGCGCTGCAGCTACTGAGCCCCCGAGACACAGCTAGAGAGCCTGTGCACCACAATGGAAATGCCAAGTGCCACAAGTAAAACACGATGCAGCCAAAGACGCAGACGAAGATTTTGTAAATGTTTATGAAATGAAATTGAATATAGTCCCTGTTTCCCAACAGGAAAGCATTCAGGGTTATGCTGTAGAATAGACTGCTTTATTTCCCCATGGGAGGAATCATCACCAACACCCATGGCCATGTGGGTTCTGAAATCCCGTGTTAGGCCACAGGGAACACAGCTAGTAAGTAGTAAAGCCAAAATTCAAAGCTTGGTCTGCCCAGCTTCGAAATTCAGCCTTTCCTACAGTCCAAAGTTTCCGTGACACTAGATCACCCTGTCTTTGAAATGGGCAGAAATGAGAAGTTCCATCAGGACCATCAGAAGCATACAGCCGTCCTGCAGCCCATCAGATTGCATCCTCCTGAAGTATTCAGGCCTCCCCGGGATGGAGGAAAGGAGACCAAAGACAAGCCAAAGCCAGGATGCCAGTGCCCCAGATACCCAGAGGCAGAATGGGAGGGCGTCTCTCTGGCTCACACATGGACTGACACAGGTGGGAAGGGTGTGACTGAGCCATTCACGCTGCCCACCTGCACTCTGCCATCTTACTACCCAACTGCTCATAGGCCCCTTGCTTCACCTGGCCTCTAAAGCCACCCTCTCCTTTATCTGTCATCCCTCTGGGACTTCCCCACAACCAGCCTTCACAGGGGCCTGGCTCAGGCCTCCCAGCAGGGCTAAAGCACTTGGGAGCCCATGAAGTATGGCATTATTTGGGCACCACAAACACAGCATTTACCTGGATCCTGGCACCTTTCCTCTGCAGCCCTGCTTTTGGTAAATATTTGGCTGGCTCATGCAGGACAGGGCTGGGGCCTCTTTGCCCTATATCCGCAAAACCACAGTTTTAGGAAGATGTGCTACAGAAGGTGGGGTTAGGCAAGAAGAGTCACAAACACTTGTATCCAGCCAGTCCCCCAGTTCCACAGGGAATAAGCTAGTAAGTAGGGAAGCCAAAATTCAAAGCTCGGTCTGCCCAGCCTCAAACTTCAGCCTTCCCTACAATCCAAAGTTTCCATGACACTAGGCCATCTCTGCCAACCCCAGCAGAAAATTACCAGCGTCACTTTGCCTCTAGCACACCCTCTGAGCAGCTCTGAAACATTTGTGGCTAGGCTCTTAGCCCATTATCGAAACTGAGCTTCAGATCCCACAAAAGTTCTTGATTGTCCAGTTGGAGTTCACAATGCTGAGCAATGCCCTCCTCCAGGCAATTGTCAGAGCCGCCCACCCAGCTCTCTTTCCAACCTAACGTGCAGGTGCCTGGAAAAAACCCTAGTTGCTCTGCACGGCAGAGCACTTACCTCCAGAAGCACGCACATGACTGGCGTCATCTGGCCTCAGTGACTGCCTGGACACAGGGGATGACCCTCCCCATTTCTGAAGAGGCAAACCACAGCCAGGAGTTTGGAGCCCACACAGGATGTTAAGACTGGAGGCAGGATGGGCCCCAAGCCCTGCTTCCCTCCTCAGGCCCTGGAGAGAGAGCACCACTCTCTCTGATGGTCTAGAGTCTGTATCGGCCCAAGGAAGTGCCAAGAGGTCCTACCTCCCTCGCCCCCATTCTCAGGTGGCTGTCCTTGAGAACTTCAGCTGGCCTCTGAAGCCACCCAGCCCTTTATGTGTCATCTCCCCGGGAGATACAGTCATTAGCAGAGAGCACCATGTAGGTGTCTAATTAAGCAACCAGCGGCAAATGCAAAACCCTGTTTAAGCACCTCACAGAGCGTCCACTTGGGGATCTTCTTACAGGCAACTCCCTCTCCCGAGCGTCCTGGAAGTTCCCTATTGTTTGCCTGGAATACAGAAAAGTGTCTAATTCTGCCCTCCTCCTTATCTGCTGGCACTGCCTTCCCATCCCCAGCACACCCCGGGGGTGCCAGTCACATGGAGCACGGTGTGAATGTGCCCCTAGAGCGCCGGGTGGGTGGGAAAGTGCCTGTGCCCAGGCGCGAGGGGCAGGGTCTCCTGAGAGGGCGTCTGCCTACCTGGCCTCTGTAGGTGTCCCAGGGCCACATCCTAGTTTGGGGTCTGGGCTCAGGAAGCAAGGGGCCCTCCAGCCGCTGGGGAGGAAGGGCTGGCGGGGAGGTGGGCAGCATGGGGGCTCAGCCACACTCCTCCCACTTGTGGCTCTGAGTCCTCTCTCCTGTCTGCACTGTAGCTCACCTGGTCCCGGCTCACCCTTTAAATGGAACGTTCCACTCGCCCTGGGAGCCCAGGGGGAGTGGGGCGGGAGTCCCTCTTCAAGAACAGCTTTCTTTTCTAGAGACTAGTGTGTCTGGGATTCCATCAGACACTGCTGCGGGTGGCAGGTGGAGGGAGGGAGCGAGAGCCACAGCAGAGGACAGAGGAGGACCAGACAGACTTAAACTCGAGCTCCGCGCCCCCGAGCCCAGGGCTGGTACAAGCTGGAGACTGGCAGGGAACAGACACCACAGTCTGCTCCCTCCTGGCACAGCCGCCTTCGGGCATCAGATGGGCACCCTGACAAGCAGGGGTGAGAGCCCCCACCGCTCACCTCTGCTCCTTTGCCCCTCCCTTGTTCTTCTTCCATGCCCTCCTCTCCCGGCTTAGAGACCTTTATCAGCCTTCTCTCTCTTACCCTCACTAGGGAGGAGGGTCGAGGGCCTGTCTCTATGCCTGCAAGCTTTTCCAAGGGGCAGTGCGTTTGCCTGTACCGGGAGTGGGGGAGGGAACAGCACCCAAGAGACAAGTCCAGGGCCTCTAACCCACCGGGGGCTCTGAGGACCCCAGCCTCTACCCCGAGAGGTGGGCCCCGTATCGATGTCAGCTACAGTACCCTCCCGTGCCCCAGGGCTCTGCCAATTTGGCCCAGAACCCTGGCACACATACCGGTTCCGCTGAGATATGTGGGTTCTCGCTGACAGAAATGGGAGGATGACTGTTCTGTCCAGGTGTTTTCCAATTCCTAGGAGACAAACTGTACTTTGGTTGCAGCCAGAGAGATTTAGGTTAGACACCCAGAAGCACTTGGAATGAGTAATAAGAGGAAGTTTAGGACTCTGTGCTTTAAAAATATAGCCCATGTCCCCTCTGCAGGGTATGGTTTAGTGCCTGTTTTCATCATGTTACTTTCTCACTCAGAAATTTCCCCTGGCCGGCCACATGAAGGCCTCGCGCCTCGATTAGCATCCCAGGTCCACCACAGTGAATCCCCAGTCATCTTTCAAACGTCCTGTCCCAGTGCTCCATGTGAAAGAAATTCTAGTCCAGCCACAGCGTCCCAATATTTGCCCCCAGAGCCTTAAGGATCTCTGCTTTGGGCCATGCCCACCCCCCAACAAGACGCCCCACTCCTCTCAGCCACCAGAGCAAGCCACCTGCAGATCTTAACCAAACTGATTGTCTGATAGCCTGAGGGACTTCTCTAAGAACCTGATTTCTAGATTCCATTCTAGATGCCTGTTGAACCCAGGCATCCAAAAGCAAGCAGACACTGCTTTAAGGGGGAGCGCCAATGCCACCGTTCCCAGAAAGCCTGCAACAAACACCCCCGGCCCACAGAAAGCCTCCTCCCGTGTGCAGATATGGGCACATATCCACCACTCATTCCAGGGACATCCTGTGCATCCACAGGGCTGAAGACTTCTCAGTCTTTAGACTTTAAGAGGGGTCCCTGCACTCGAGAAACTCCAATCTAGTCCTGGACACAGACAAACCAAACCTACCAAACTGTCCTCGTCTCAAAGGCAGCGCATGATGAGGGCAGAATAAGGCAGAGGCAGGAGCAGGTCAGGGAGGCAGCCGCATGGAGACAGCAGCTTCTGGGAGACCCAGGGCGGGCCCCCCAGAAAAAGCCACAGAAAAGGGGTGGCAGAAAACCGACCCCTGGCCTGGGTCAGGAGTCACGCCGAGAGGTGAGAGTAACACAGGGGCGAACGCGTGTCCACTCCCGTGTTTACCACTCCATACTTGCCACCCCATGGTCCCTCAGAAGGAACTGGAGCTGGGGGAGCGTCGGGGGACTGGCTGCGGGGCCCACCAGGCACAAAGCGGCCGGTGCTCAGTAAATATGTTCTCACTGATCAACGGACAAAATGACCTTTGAAGCCTCACTGCCAGCAGCAGGAAGCACTCAGGAGCAGCCACAGCTCTGAACAATATTTTCCTAACTTTTTAAACTACTAAAAGCAACCCCGGGACAGATAAGGGGAGGTGAGGCGCTGGCTGGGAGACAGCCTGGCTTTCCTGACACAGGATGTGGGAGTGGGTGTGAGAGCCGATCCCCCTGAAAGCTGGGCAAGGCCTGTGGGGACAGCTGCCCTGAAAGACAGCTGCAGGGCGCTCAGGACAGGGGCCCACGCGGGAAGAGGGTTCCCCGCAGGCTGCCTAGCGGGCCCAGCCTCCCCCAGCCCCTCTCCCTAATACAGCGCTGGACTTGAGGGGCAGGGCTCCCCAGAGCTGGCGGGGTCTCATGAGCTGAGCTTGTCCCTCCTGCTGCAGGGGCAGTGGCTCCGCTGACCCACCCCAGAGAGACAGAGGTCCTTCTGAAAGGTCACAGCTTCCCCCGGCTTCCACCTTCTCCGGCCTTCCAGTCTTTGGGTTGACCTTTATCTGGCTGGCTGGAATTTAAGCCATCCCACACTAGGGAAGTCAACCCAGATATCAGACTCACCCCGATAAGAGTGCCAGCACAGGCTGACAGAAGCCATGCACAGCCTGTTCCCGCTGCCTGTGGCTCCTGTGCTAGGACCCCCTGGGGTGGGGTGCTCCCTGCATTTCACCAGGAGGCCATGCGGCTGAACAGCAGGTAACGGCCCAGGTCGGCGAGGCGGCCTCTGTGTATCCGCTTCCTTCATCATCATCACATGCAGTCACACCACCGCCTGTATAACCTGCAGCTAAAATCACCGGAGCCAGAAGCCCAGAGCCTGCATTCTAGCTTTCCCTGAGCCCTGGCCGGACCACTGAATGTCTCTGTGCCTCTCTTCCTTCACCCGTGGAATGGAATGGAACCTACATTCACTTAATTTAGCTCTCGTGAGTATAAAGTAAGTTAATAAATACAGGAGTGTTTCAAAGTTCAGTTCAGTCGCTCAGTCATGTCTGACTCTTTGCGACCCCATGAACTGCAGCACACCAGGCCTCTGTGTCCATCACCAACTGCCAGAGTCCACCCAAACCCATGTCCATTGAGTCAGTGATGCCATCCAACCATCTCACCCTCTGTCATCCCCTTCTCTTCCTGCCCTCAATCTTTCCCAGCATCAGGGGCTTTTCAAATGAATCAGCTCTCCGCATCAGATGGCCAAAGTATTGGAGTTTCAGCTTCAACATTAGTCCTTCCAATGAACACCCAGGACTGATTTCCTTTAGGATGGACTGGTTGGATCTCCTTGCAGTCCAAGGGACTCTCAAGAGTCTTCTTCAACTCCACAGTCCAAAAGCATCAATTCTTTGGCACTCAGCTTTCTCCACAGTCAAACTCTCACACCCATACATGACCACTGGAAAAACCATAGCTATGACTACATGGACCTTAGTCAGCAAAGTAACGTCTATGCTTTTTAATATGCTGTCTAGGTTGGTCATAGCTTTTCTTCCAAGGAGCAAGTACCTCTTAATTTCATGGCTGCAGTCACCATCTGCAGTGATTTTGGAGCCCAAGAAAATAAAGTCTGTCGCTGTTTCCCCATCCATTTGCCATGAAGTGATGGGAAGGGATGCCATGATCTTAGTTTTCTTAATATTGAGCTTTAAGCCAGCTTTTTCACTCTATCAAGAGGATCTTTAGTTCTTCTTCACTTCTTTAGTGTTTCAAAAGCTAACCCTAAAAGCAAAACCCAGGGTGCTACTGACAGAACACTAGCAGCTCGAGAGAAGCCCAGCTGCCTCACGCGTTCAACAATCGGGCCCTCGTCCCGGGCTCCAGGCAGGAGCTCCAGGCTGGGGAGCCCTTCTCTGATCCACCTGGGAAGGGATAGAAAACAAGAGTGACATCCCGAGCCCCACCCAGCCCCCTCCCAGGGTCTGATGCTCTTGAGAGTCCCCATCTGGGAGCAGTGAGGTCCCTTCGCAGTCTCAGAACCCCAGTGCTCCCAGCAAGAGCGCCATCATTTCTCAAAAAAGGCCACGTGAAGCCACCATGCCCTTGTCCTTCTTCCACTCAGACGTTTCCCCTGATTACCCTCCCGGCTTTCTGAGGAGACTCTGTAGGGCTTTTACCATGTAATTTTTGACTCATCGGCAGGTTGTGAAATCAATTTAGCAAGTCAAGATTAGCACTTTTAAAATTCAATGGAATAGAATAGAAAATCTCCGTGCGCGCTTGGTAAGAGTAAGCATTACTCTGCGATACCTCTCAAACCCGTGACACACACACGCAGGCACACGCAAGAGTTACGGTCTTGGCTCAGTTGCTTGTCTTTCTGTGTTTCTGTGTCTTCATCTTTAAAATGAGTATTCTGATAGCGTCCGCCTTTTAAGGCTGTTGCGAGAATTACATTAGTTAGCTACAGAAAGTGGTTGGAAAGCTGTTGGCTTAAGTGCTATATTATACATACATGTGTACATGTGTGTGCTTATTTATATCTTTCTGTAGTATGGACAGAAAGGCTGAAATCTTTGCTGTGGGAGAAGCAAAGAAGTGTCTCTCCAAAGACAAGATTCCCAAGTGTCAGAGGTTTCATGAGTGTTCATACACATAGCTTTAGGGAAAGAGGCTTAGGTGATTTGAAGTTGGGCTTTCCTGGAGGCTCAGTGGTAAAGTATCTGCCTGTCACTGAGAAGACACGGATTCAATCCCTGGTCCAGGAAGATCCCCTGGAGAAGGAAACGGCAACCCACTCCAGCATTCTTGCTGGAAAACGCCATGGACAGAGGAGCCTGGGAGACTACAGTCCATGGGGGTGCAAAAGAGTCGGACACAGCTTAGTGACTAAACAACAACAGTTTGAGGAACACAAGCCGGAGCAGGGTGAGCGCCAGCATGAGAGCACTATGCTAAGCGCTTTCCCGATTAGCTCTTTTAATTCAACACACCCCTATGTGGTAGGTATTACCAGGCCCATCTTCCAAGTAAGGAAGCAGCACCGAGAGGTGAACTTGCCACACGGCGTATCAGTGGTGGAGCCTGAATGTGAGCTCTGACTGCCCCGTCTGGGCTGTTACCCATTGCATACACCACATTGTCTGCTTCCTTTGATGCCACCTTCTCACACGTGAAAGAAGCTTGTGCCACGGAGGAGACGGCTCTGTTTGTGAGAGGGGGGCTTCTCCTGCACTCACCTCAAAGCCAGGCGATTTAATTTTCTAATGCTCGAGTTCAGCAAAAGCACCCCCAGGGTCCCATAACAGAGTCCACAGAGTTCTACTACAACAGCCGGAGGTAATGAAGTTGGTTAACAGGGCTTATGACCACATGTGTTAAGCACTCGATCTGCGCAGTGTAAACCTGGCCGGAAGATATTAAACGCTCTCACCCCTTATTCCAGAGGACTCAGGTTCTTTCTCATCATGTATCACTTTATCTTCACTATGGTCCAGAGATGCCAGGATCCTTCCGTCTCCCAACCTTGCCCGAGCTCACTTGCGTGAACGTTCAGCAGAGAGTGGGAAGGTTTCCGGGAGACAAGAAAAGAGGGAGTCAGGTCCCCCGTCACAAAGCGTCTGGGAGAACCTGGCTCTCAGTCTGCCCTTGTTTGCTCCCCACCTGGACATCGATGCCAACTCCCCTAACACAGGACACTCAGTTTGTCTCTGAAACCAACCGCGGGCTTCATCAAACCCAGCTGATACTTCTGGTGGGAAGAAAGAGGACAGACAAAAAGGACAACACAGCCGTAACTGTGAACGAAGCCTCTCCTTTCCCTGGGCCGCCCACAGTCGCGCACCTGCCACGGAAAAAGCACAGAGCAAGGGGAGGGGCAGCCACTCCTGTCCCACCAGCTGGGCGGCCACTGCCTCTGGAGTCCCCAGCATCCTTGTTCACTGTCCCTCCAGTGAGAGCTGGCTAACATCGCCTCCTACAAGGCAAAACCCATGCTTTTGTTTGTATATTTTCATTCTGTAGTAAGCCTCAAACAACTCTTTTTAAAAAATAAATAGGAAAACTTGAGATCCAGGGAGGTTAAGGACTTGCTCCTGGTCACAGACTTTGTGAATATAAGTGAGGGCAGGTCCCAGCAAGGCCAGGCTCCTACTGGAGGTGGCAGGAACGTCTCTTCCCCATCACCTGCACCCCCCTCCCCACTCCAGTGAAAAGGACCACTCCCTCTCCTGCACAGGTATTTCTGAGCCATGCTATCATCCCTGTGTGATGATCTGTTTATGGATCTGTCTCCCACACAGTACTCTGAGTTCCTCGAGAGCAGTGACCATGTCTTACTAATCTTTGCATTCCTGGTATCTAGCAGCTAGTGATTTCCTAATAAATGTCTGGCCAAGAGAGGGTGGGAAGGCAGGGAAGGTGGGATGGACAAAGAGGGCGGGGAGAGAAGAGAGAGATGGAAAGGGGGGAGGACTAAGGAGGGAAGGAGGAGAGAAGGGGGAGTAAGCAGGAAGGCAGGCAGGAGCCAGGGGGGAAAGAGGGCTGAGCAGGCGCCAGGAGAGAACGTCACCTCAAGGCACAGGGCCGGACCGCACACATGACCCTCCGCTGATCTAGGTCACACTGGGACGCACAGACGCGGGCTGCAGCCCCCAGAGCCCGTCCAGGACAGACTTAGGGAGCACTCGAAAGGGGGTGGCCGTCAGCTACCAGGCAGGCCTGGCAGGGTCCCAGGACGCCACTGCCCTCTTGGCTTTCTCACCTCGAAAAGTGAGAGGATGGGTGTTGCTGCTTCTCGGGCGCGCCTGCGCCACCCCGCACGCCTTGCCATGCCCACCTGTCAATGGAGGCTCCTTTCTGTCCTGGATGATGGGCATGGATTCAGGGGAGGGGGACCGGCAATCCAGGCTGGGGCAGCCCCTCCCCTGGATGCTCAGCCCCGGAGGTGGGGTGAGCTTTGGGGGTGCTTCCCGGGTGAGGAGCTGGCACCACAGGAACCTGAAGAAGAAACCACATCCCTCCGCCTGGACCCCCCACAAAAGGCCACCCCACCTCCCTGAGGCGGGACGGAGGGGCAGCCCCTGTGGGAAGGAGCTCCTGCAGCACTGGGAAACCACTGGAAACTGTAACTCAGCAAGCTGGCCTCTCTCGGGAATTTCCCCAGGACGAGGAGATAAGGAGGCTTCTTGCTCAGCCTGAGCCCCTGTGAGGCCCCCCTGCTCCTCCCGCTTTTCTAGAAAGTACCAGGTCCCCAAGCCCTTCCTACACGGGCCACTGCTCACTCCGCACATGCTTGTGGAGACCCCCGGTCTGCAAGGCACACTGGCCCTGAGGGCGGCAGGTGGGGCGGGAGAGGGCAGAGGGGCTTCTTGGCTTTCTCCGAAAAGTCCAGAATGATGCCATCACACTCGGCAAATCCTGCCCAACCTCTTTGGAAATACAAGCCCTCAAGCCAAATCTGGCACGTGCCAGGCAGCCAGGCACCTAGCAATGAAGCAGGAACTTATTCCAGCAGGTCTTGTGGCTTCTCCTTTGCACCAAAGAGCTGGGTTGGGGAGCCGCGTCCAGGGTCAGTCACACTGGGCTCTCTGAACAGACGGGGCAGTTGTTGCAGGGCAGAACGTGGGATCATGTCAGCTGGAGGCCACGGAGACACCCACAAGGACAACCTACTACTGAAACATCGGTCGGGGAAAGCCAAGGGCGCTGGCTGAGTTCTCATTCGGACCCTACGGCTCACACGCGGTGTTCTCTCAGGCAGGCCACGGGCCTCTCCGATCCTCAAGGAGGATCTCATCTGTGCAGGGCCCTAAGGACAAGCGAGGGCAAGGAGAAAGAGGTAGCAAACGGTGCCCCAGTGGGCTCAGACCCTGAAAGGATTAAACCCACCCTCCTGGTAGAGCCGCCGAGGGTCTTCACAAGCCACGCCCACCCCAGCCTCCTACTCCAGGATCCCGGAAGTGTTCTCTGCGTTTCAGCGTGCTGACATATTTCCAGTTCCCCTCCAAG
This sequence comes from Bos mutus, assembly GCF_027580195.1. NCBI lineage: Eukaryota > Metazoa > Chordata > Mammalia > Artiodactyla > Bovidae > Bos > Bos mutus. Next base: position 1,503,746 of record NC_091632.1, read on the forward strand.
CACACTGTTCCTCTGCCTGAGCTGCACCCCTTCCACTCCCTCAGCCACGCTTTGAGGATGAGCCCAAGCCTGCCCCCTGCAGCTGCTCTTGACTTCCACTCAGGTGATTTTGTCTTCCTTCCTCTGTGTTTGCAAAGCACTCAGTGCATCTAATCTTACTTTTCTCAATTCTTTGTTTACAAGTCTGTCTCCTCTGCTAGACTATGAACTTTAAAGGGCCATGTTAAATTCATCTTCCATTACACAGACATTCAGTAAATGTTTGCTCTGTGCCAGGCCCTGTGAGGTACCAGGATACAGAGAGGGAAAGGCAGTCTCATGTCTGGGGTCGCCAGTGTCCAGGGCAGCACGGGCACAGAGCCCAGCCTACCGCCCAGTCAGGAAAAGCAGAGGCCAGGACCGGCCCCGTGGGCTGCACATGGCCTGCTCTGCCCGCTTTGTCTTAGCAGGAGAAGCTGAGAGCGTAGACGATGACCACTTCTGAGAACTTCACACGTACCTTGTAGGCACTGCTGTCCGTACTATTTTTTTTAATCCTCAAATTAACTCTCTGACAAAGGCCTCTGTAGATGAGTCAGGTGATGCTCAGAGAGGATGAGAAACCTGCTCAAGGTCACATAGCAGGTAGCAGAGCTTAGCTAGGACCTCAAATCGGTCTGACCACCCCTTGCCCTTAGTCTCATGCTGCCCAGTTTAAATATGCAAATAAATGAGCACCTGTGTGTGCCCAGACTTCTTTTTTTAAAGGAGGAAATAATGATGTATTAACTCAAGGCTCTAAACTGTATGACTTTAGTCCTAGCTACCCAGGTGGCCCACTAGAAATTCTCAATTCCTTTCCTTTCCACTGCAACAGAAGTTTCCAAAACAAATAAGCCAGGCCAGCTCCCCACCCTGACTGGGGAAGCCAGTGGGACTGCAGGGCAGAGTGCTGCCATCCAGCTTTTACCACCTTCAAAGTGTCATTAACCGCTGCTGGGCAGGTGGCCCGGGTCCCTGCAGCCTCAACCACTGTCCCTGTTATCCAGAGCTATCAACCACTGAGATTCTTCTCCTAACAGGGAAACAGCAGAGACCGGGCCGCCTGTGGTCTGCTCCCCGACCAGCCACGATCGGCTTCGCAAATGTGCCCCTCCACATTCCCCTAACCAGTATTTCTCTCTCAAAATCCAGCTGGAGCTACTGCCCAAGCGGACTCCTCTGCCTGGGCTTCAAGGGCTACTCTCAAACACTCCTTTCACTTCTCCTGTGACCACCCCACCCCCCACCAACTCAAACTAAGCTAACCGGCCCTGGGGACTTTGCAAATGCCTTTCCTGTCTCATGGAGTATCATTTTACTGATGCAAGTTCTCCTCCTTCTTCCCATGCTAAATCTATATCATCTCTTTCAGGATGGTCCTGACAGATGGAGAAAACTGCTCAAGGCTACACGCGGGGTGCAGGAGAAGGCAATGGCACCCCACTCCAGTACTCTTGCCTGGAAAATCCCATGGATGGAGGAGCCTGGTGGGCTGCAGTCCACTTTCACTTTTCACTTTCATGCACTGGAGAAGGAAATGGCAACCCAAGCCAGTGTTCTTGCCTGGAGTATCCCAGGGACAGGGGAGCCTGGTGGGCTGCTGTCTATGGGGTCGCACAGAGTCAGACATGACTGAAGAGACTTAGCAGCAGCAGCACACACGGGCTGCAGAGCTTAGACAGGACCTCAGGGTAGTCTGACCATGCCTTGATCCTAGTCTCACACTGCCCAGCTCAAATATTTGAACAAATGAGCACTTATGTGCACCCAGACTTCTTTTCTTTAAAGGAAATAACGATGTATTATTAACAATATGGCTCTGAACTGTGTGACTTTAGCTCTGTCATGGTCCTAACAGACCGTGCCCAGCACCGGTCTTGCCTTTGCTTTGTATTTCCCCAGAACTTAGTATCCTCCCTGCAGCTATGTTGGAGGGAACCATTTGTTACACTCATTCATTTGACAAACATTTACTGAGGCCCCTCAACTATGTGCCAGGCATTTATTGTGTGTCTACTATGTGCCAAGCGCTCTGCTAAGCACTGGACATTCAGTGCCCTCGAGGAGCTTCTTGCACTGCTGCTAATCCCCTTCAGGCCCTTCCCTGGGGGAGGCACTTAGATCCGGAGCTCTCTGAAAACTGTCTCCTCTTTGTCATCCTCTAGTCTGTCGTTAACAAAGAACTTTTACTTTTGCAAGGTGCTTTGGCAACCATTATCTCATTTTATCCGCGGAGCACCCATACAAGGTAAGGTTGAAAGAGATTATTATTCCATTTGAGAGAGGGGGGCACCGAGGCCCAGGAAGATTAAGTGATCTGTTTAAGGTCACCTGGTTGCTATGACCTGGTTAGCAGCCAGGTCATCAACAGTATTCAGGTCCTTTGACACCAGGCGAGTGACCTATGCATGAAACCCTGCCCCATAACAGGCAGACGAGGGTCATCAAGATGGGACCTGAGTGATGACCCACTTCTCAAACTCTGTTGCTGCCAAGAGGCTAAAGCAAAAATAGAGAGCCTTAGAAAATGCTTGTGTAACTGGAAACTTTGAAGAAGTTTATCTGTTTTCCTGGTACATAATAGGCACTCAGTACATATCTGTCAAATGAACGAACAACTTGCTAGACAGGCAAATGGCAGAGGGTATGAGCCAGCTAATAATAACGGCTGTTTGAGTGCAGACTTTGTGTCAGGCATAATCCTAAATCAACTCACTTCATCTTCACAACAATCTTCTGAGATGGCTCTTACCATCTCCCTTGCATAGATGAGACAAAATGAGGTAAATACCCAGAATGGCAGGCTCTGGACGGAACCCAGTCAGACCGATGCCAGAGCTGTGCTCTTGACCACGTCAGCCAAGTGCAGGTCATACGCTCCTGCCATCCATGATAACCACTCAGTTCCCACTACAAGCACACTGAATGAGTGTTCTGATGAGTGCTGAGTGAAGGCTGAAGTCACACTTCTGCCCTGGGCCCCAAGTTTCTGCATGAGTCACCCCCGGCTGGAGTGAAGTGTAATAAAAATCCAGCCCAGGGTGGCGGCAGAGGGTGTGTGTCAGCTGCACAAGGACTTCACAAGTCCTTTCCAGCGTCTGCACCCCAGAGTCCAGCCGTGACCCGTGGGCCTATCCCCCAAAGAGCAGCTCTCCACTCTGACTTGATTGCAAAACAGGCCTGGTAAGCATTGGGGCTATGAACGGTGAAGACCAGAGTATCCAGGAAGGAAATTTCTAGCATCTCAACCAAGGCTGAAGTAGAAGGCAGCATTAAGGAGGGTAGAGTAGTGTTCGTCACTGGGACAAAGACATGCTGGAAAGATTTATAAATAGGCTAAAGAGAGGGGCCTCCGTGAATAACTCCTTTATGGGAGGGGACGGGAAGGACGGGACGAGGCAACTTCAGCTCTTGCTATTTTCAGCCCCCATCAGAAAAGGAGGCGGGCCACTTAGGAAAAGTCTCATCACCAACAAGACGGGGACAGGGGCCAAAGAAAGAGCAGGCGGAAATAATCTTCTCTGAGGCGCCTTTCTCTGACAAAATCTTAAGTGGGAGGGACAAGATTCAGAAGTGATTTGAAGCGGGAGAGGCTATTCCAGAAATCACAAATGCTGAAGATTTGTGCCTAAAGGTTGCTGAATTATAAGTTGATTCTGATCTTAGTGCTTCTGTGTGCTCTTGGGCCTAAAGCTTACTGAACCATCCCTAGACTTCAGCTCCTCTAGTTATTAAGAGGCATGTGTCACCTGTACATGTCTGTGTCCTCTGGCACAGGAACCATGCTAGGGTCCAGGAGGCCAGAGAGCGGAGGATGCTTGGAGTTACTCAGAGGAGAAGAGATGCAGAAACGTGAGATCTGGTCGGAGCTCTTGGCGACGGACAGGCAGGAGCCATCTCCAGGCAGCGCTTCAGGTGCTCCAGTTGCAGAGAGGAGCAACTATTCTGATTGTATTAGAGCTCCTGAGAGACGGGGAAGAAGTGCCTCCTGCACCTTGGGTAGGTGACATCTCTGTCCAGTTATCTGTGACTTTAGATCTCTAGGGTCAGCCCACAGAAGCTGAAAATGTTCCCTGTGATTTAAGCAACATGGAGAAAAGCAGACCAGGGTTAGAGAGCTAACAGAGCGAGAATCCCCAGGGATGGGTGGCCAACTGTTTCAGTTTGCCCAGCAATGAAGGGTTCCCAGAATGCTGGACTCTCAGTGCTAAAGCAGAGACAAATCAGAACAAATGGGCCACCCTAATGAAGGGCTCACATGTTAAAGAAGTCTCTGGTTTGGCAGAGAACCCACGGGCACCATGGGGAAACCTGATGCTCAGAAATACTGAGAGGTCAGGTCCCAGGGTTGGGAGGTCAAGTGCCCTGATGCCTTCCAGTGAGCCTTTGGGCACAAACTGGCCTTGCTGGGCCTTACTTCCTCCAGAAGACCCAGATAAGTTTGCCTTCTGAGCTTGAAAATCTGCTAGAAAATGACTGAAGTTGCTCAGGACCCTGCGCCCTAAAAAAGCTCCTCCTTGGAAATTTCTTAGAATAGCTTGCAAGCAAACCCAGGAGGAGGCCATAAGGCAGGATTCTGCTCCCTGACTTTCCCCAGAGGTCACTCATCCTACCAAGATCTCAGGGGTCAGAGCAGGCAAGGGACTGAAAGATGGACATGGGGAGAGGTAATAACAGCCATTTCCAGGCGGCCAGTGCCAAGTTCAGCCAAGCAAGCAGCTAGGAACTTCTAGACTGGACAGAGCACAAAAAGGGGCAGTGCCCCCTCATTCTTCACCCTGCCCAGCGTCCTCCCTACAGAGTCCAGTGCCACGAACCGAGCTTCCCCTGGCTTGAATCCATTTAATTTTCCCTAAGCTGGTTTGTAGGGCAGGCTGCTGAGCACTCAATGTGTCCAGTCCTGCTGTAGCCGCCTTTCTCTACGGCCGAGGGCAGGCTCTGGTTCCATGCCCCTTCTGCCAGCTGAAACAGAGCCCAGCTCAAACTGGGCCCCTGAGTTCAAGGAGACCAGAGGGCATGACTGGATACTCAGCTCCTCTGTCCCTTAAAGGAGTCTGCCCCATTCTAAGGCCCAGAAGAAGGAAAAGGGGCGAAGAAGTTAGGATGGAGAAAGCTTCTCCGTCCTGCCTCTGCCGACTCAGTCATTTCTTAACTCAGCAAATGTCCTATAGCACCCACTCCGTGCGAAGCACAGGGCAAGAAACGGCACTGACACCCAGACTCAGAACCCGGGGGCACAGGACTCACGGAGCTGAAGGCTACAGACTTCCCCAGCTCTCACTCTAAGGTTCTAAGTACGACCGCCCGCCTCTGGTTCCCGCACACCCACCCAAGTGAGCCTGCAGAGACAGGGAGATAAAAGGCAAAGAAGAGAAGCCCCAAATCCTGGTTAATTCATGAAGCAGAGCTCTGTGGGATAGAGTCAAGCTTTGCCTCAATTTACAACACATTCCTAACAGACAACCATTTTGAGACTGAAGTCCAAACCCTAAGGATCAAGTTAGAGAATTCTTAAAGAATCTAAGGATAAATGTAGTTAAACCCCTTTTCTTTCTCCTTGACTGGTTCATCCATCCATCCATCCATCCATCCACTCAGTTTGTATTTCACAAGTGCCTTTGGCGTGCCAGCACGGAGCTAGGCATTAGCAGTCTGGGAGGAAGTTTAATCCAGCCTCACTCCGGCTATATCATCCAAATGTTCATGGCTCTGTGCCCTTGAACTCTGCTCACTGCCCAAACCCTGGGGTCCTCTGCTTAGAATAGGCCCAGGCAGAAGCCAGCTCCAGACAGTAGCCTCTGTAGTCTGGAGTTACGGACAAAGCGGTTACTTGGGTTTCTGCCTCGCCCCAGTCTCTCCCTTACCACTTTCTCCTCTGCCTGGGATGGAAACTTTGCCTCTGTCTGCTCACATGTTTCAGTCACAAGGCTGAGCTCCCAGCAAAAGAAGTAGCTCAAGGATACAACAGGCTGGCGCCAGCAAACAGAAATGCAAGCATTTATTTTGTTCATTCAGTACCAGTCTTCCTTTTTTGATGCCTAGGAAGGCAGTGCGAGCTCACTGCTTGCCCGGCCTTCCCACCTGTCCTTCCCATCGAGGGCTTACTCCCTGCTCCTCTCAGCCCTTTCTCTCTCTCATCAGACCCACAAACGGCGTCCTGTTGTCTACACAGCTCAGCGCTTGCGAGTTCGAGGAACCAGCCAGCAATCAGAGCTCATACGAGCACACAAGGTTGGGGCCTGCTAGTCTCCTCTCTTTCTGTGAGCCCCTTGCAGAGCCCTGCTCCGCCTGGCGTCTCTGGCCCACTGAGGCCGAGGAGTGCACCAAGTCCCGTGCCCGACCAGCCAGCACCTTATAAGTAAGCTTCCGCCTCTGCCCAGGCGGGCTGCTGTGTCTGCCTGTCTAGCTGCAGATTTCTATCTCTGATCTGCATGGGCAGATGGGCAAGCAGCTGTGCCAGGCCCCAGGGGACTGCAAGCTCCCGGGGAGGAGGCGTGTCCACCTGGCTCACTAGGCCCAAGGCCTCAGGGGGCCTCCTCAAGGATAAGAAACAGTCAGACCTCCAAAAGGGAAAAATACAAGAGCGAGTCTCAGCCAGCCCCTGTGGCCTCCTACTCCCTCCTGCCTGCTCCCATTCCTAAGGCAGGGACAAAGCAGGCATCAGGGAGCCAGGGAGGCCAGACTGTTTCTCCCATTTTATGCACATCTTCTGACTTGCTGTGTTTCTGAGAGCAACTTCTCTGGATACAACCTCATTATCCTTAAAATTTGGGCTGAAGCCCTAGGCTGCTTTCTGACGACTCTGGCTAAGCTGAAAAGAAATGAAATTGCTACCAAATGCTGCTTGACCTGCTTATTGGTGGCTCCTGGAACAGCTAGCATACAACCCTATACCTGTGACATACAGTTAGCTCTCAATTCTCTGCCGCTGCTCTGTCCTTGTAGGGTCTGCAGATCTCACAGCTAGATACCTGATTGCTCATTCCAGCAGCCAACATTTACTGAGCACCTACTATGCGTCAGGCACGTGCTTTGTTTACATTATTTAATATCCCTGTGAGGCAGGTGGAGACACCGATTCACAGAGAAGTTAGCTCACTTGCTCGCGGCTAGAAAGTTGGATCAAAATCCACACTCAAGCAAGCTGATCTCAACGCTTCACTCTTAACCTCTCATGCATGAGTGTGTGTGTGCATCCGTGCATGTAAGTGCATGCACTTTGTAAACTACAAACTGCTGTACAAATATAGAGGAGTTATTATCAGGTCGAGCATAGTAGTATGAGCCAGGCTGGTGGGTACAGGAGATAGCGAAGGTTTGTGTCTGAGCATTAATCTAATTAAAGATGAACTGTATTTCAGAGGTAACTGGAAAAGTTATTTGGAGTATCCTGGGCTTCGACGCCCTCCATCAACACAAAGACTTGAAATTTGACTGAACGCTGTAGAGGTGTAAAAGACTCTTCCTGAGACTCCCAGCCTGGCATTTGTAAGACATCTGTCTTACCAATCCACAGAGACACCAGAATGGATGGGAGGGGGCCACCCTGTTGCCATGTGGGCTCAGCCTCCACAGCAACACCTCCCAGAGAAGGAGGCTTCTTTCCAAAGCAAGAGATCACTTACTGTGGGATGAAAGAAGCAACGTCTAATTACAAAGAGTCATTTATAGGCCATTAGCCTATAATGAATGGATGGATCCTGGCAATGATCATCAAGGAGGCTAATAACACAAAAGGGAAGACAACCAGACATTGTGTGTCTCCTGATAGATGTACACACCATAACCAAGAGAGTCTTGCCCCTCTAATGAATAGACTAAAGGAACCTGAGTGTGACCAAGCCCTAAATCTAAGTGTATGTACAGGAAACACAGGGACAGTGCGTGCACGTGTTCTAAGTCGCTTCAGTCGTGTCTGCCTCTTTGCGAACCTATGGACTGTGGCCCACCAGGCTCCAGGGACAGTGGAACATGGCAAATGACATGATGAGGATGCAGTCAGCCAAATTCAGAATATGCAGAACTCTATAAGACAAATGACCCAGTTTCTTCAGCAAAACATCATAAGAGAAAGACAAACATTACTTACAGTTGAGAGTGACTCTTGGCTATAGCAACCAACCACAGTGCATGGACTTATTTGGAGCCAAATTAAAAAAAAAAAAACTAGGAAATAAATTTCTGATAAGCAGGGAAATAAGAATACCAACTGGATATTTGATTATATTAAGGAAGTATTCATTTGTTTAGGTGTGATGATGATTTTTTCAGAGTTTCTATCTTTACAGATGAAGTGATAAGCTGTGTAGAATTCACTTCAAAATAATCAGAGGGTAGAAAGGACTGGGAGTGTACATAAAACAACATGGGCTGTGAGATGACTTAAAAACTCTGAGTGTATGAGGGCTACTACACTATTCTCTCTACTTTTGTGTATGTCTACAGCTTTCTACAAGAAAAAAGTTTTTTTAAGTGAAAATCAGACTCTCCATGGTCATCACTGTGGTAGTGCAATAATGTGTGTGTGTGTTAGTTGCTCAGTTGTGTCCGATTCTTTGCAACCCCAGGGACTGTAGGCCACCAGGCTCCTCTGTCCATGGAATTCTCCAGGCAAGAGTACTGGAGTGAGTAGCCCTTTCCCTTCTCCAGGGGATCTTCATGACCCCGGGACCAAACCCAGGTCTCCTGCGTTACAGGTGAATCCTTTACCATCTGAGCCGCCAGGGAAGCCCAGTGCAGTAATAAACTCCTCCAAACGGGCCAGGGCACTGGCTCTGGCCTCTGTTCCCCCACCCTTGAGAATGATGCAGAGAACCCCCAGACTGCTTTTCCCTTTCCAGTACTACCACTGCAGCACTTAGCACTTGCTACAGCAGATCCCCTCGGGCCTCTGACAGTGGTAGAGCCAACACTCTGTAGAGAAAGCAACTCTCCCAAGATCGTGCCCCAAGACAGCAATGGAGCCATACTCCAGCTCTGGAGGTAGAACGCCACACTCCAGCTTTCCCTCAGACCATCCTAGCTCAGAGCCGAAGACTAATAGCTCTCCCAGCCCCATCCTGAATTTAGCCTCTCACTACCCCGCAAAAGAGCCAGCATTCCCGCAAAGCAGCACCCACAGCCGCTGGATCAAACCCACGCTGCCTTTCCGCCTCCACTGGGAGGAAGCAGAGGAGGAAGGTGGAGGGAGGAGCGGGCAGCACAGGCCGCCGCGGAGCCCGGAGACCCAGTGTCCCCCAGCCCAGCCCGGGGACCCAGGCTGAGGCCAACCTCACCCTGGGCAAACAGCTGGCACCACCCAGGCGGGTCCTCCCCTGGCACTTCCTGGAGCTATGGCTCACAGAGCTCCTGGGAGGGGAGACAAGGCTGGGGAGAGGGCACGGAGAAGTTGTGGGGGGAGGGTGGGACAGTCTGGGGTATCTGCAGACGCCTCCAGAAGGGAGGACGAGGAGCAGTGAGCATCAGACCTGGGACATTCCAGAGCTCAGAGCTGCTGGGGAAGTAACTGAATCAAAGGGAGAGAAGAGAAAAGAGAGCAAAGGAGAGAGGAAACAGCAGTAGGAGGGAGGCCAGAGAGATGGGGTGGGGCCAGGCCGGACCAGGGGCCCACAGCCAGAACCAGGGCTCGGCCACCAGCCCAGCCACCCCGCAGCCCCAGCCTCGGCCCGAGCAGCCGTGCCCAGCCATGTGCTCAGAGGGGGCCCTTGCCTCGCTGGCTGCGCACAGGCGTGCAGGCGCCAGCTCCACGAACCTGGCCCCTCTGCCCTCGCCTACCTCCCGGCAGCTGCTCCGGAGAGACTGACGATCCACCTGCCTCCTGAGTGGGGAGGGCCAGGGCAGGCTCCACCCCGGGCCAAGGGGCAGATCCAGGCAGCCTGCCGGAGCCCGCCCTTTCGGGGCACATCGCTCAAGGGGACACGGGCTTAACCGAGCGCTCCTCCAAGGCGCCTGCTCCATATTCATGCCCACGCTGGGCGGTCACGGGATGACCGCCGCCCACCTCTCATGCTCACTGACCTTCAGGGGCCACAAGACCCAAAGTTACCTTGGAGCCACCCCTCAGGCCCTGAGGAAGTGGACCACGAGTCTCCCACTGAGCTTCAAGGGCCCTCACAAGTAACCCCAGAGGGAGTGCCGACTCTGAAGCTCAAATCCTGGCTCTGCCACTTGCTGGCTGAGACCTCAGGCAAGTCCCTGAACAGCGCCGAGTCTTCATTACAAAGTTATATGACCCTGGGGCTCAGCCTGCACCTGCAGAGAGATGGGAGCGTGCACGGAAGGATAAGGGCTGAGGATCCAAAGAGGAAGTGACGCTCTATAAATGCTAGGTATCACTACCATAAACAATGTTCTGGCCACACCTAGGAAGGAGGAGGCAGGTTTCTGTCAGGCTCTGCAATGCTGTCCCAAGAAAGCCTAAGGCAAACAACGCACCAAGCCAGAGAGTACCGAGGCTGGGTCTCAGCACCCTGTGCAGAAGAGCAGAGCCCCCAACCCCCACCCCACAAGCCCCATCAGAGGGAAAACGCAGACACAGCACAGTCAAGAGGGAAGGCCCAGGCGTGATCTGGGGTTTCTCTAGCCATCAGGCTTCAGCACTGAAAGCAGTGTGGCTCCGGAAGAGCAGGCAGTTCATACCCCAAGGGTTGCTTCTCCTTTACTTCTCCAGGGAGGAAGTTGTGGGCTGCAGGAATTTCCACGAGCAACTGGGGCTCCAAAGTTTTGTGCCTCTCCTAAGAATAATACTGTAAGTAATAATCTTTGACATTGACACATTGCATTTTATACACGTGGCCTGCTCCCCAGTCGCAGCTTCACAGAACCCAAAGGAGGAAGCCTTACATTGTCAGCCCTAGACCGCCACTGATTAAACAGCTAGGGCTCAGAGGGGAGAGAGAGTGATCCAAAGTTGCACATCTTAGGGGACTGCCCAGGAAACCCAGCTCTGCCTGTCAGCGTCCATTTCTGCCCCTCGGTCAGCCCAGGGCCTGGCCCTCAGGGGAAGGGCAGACACTAAACATGGAGGCCAGGTCCTGCTCGCTGGACAGGCCCCCAGTCCTAGTCTACAGCCGCTCTGGGGAGGGCTCCCGTGACGGGCTACCTCAACCAACCATTAGCAACCTAGAAGTCCAGATCAGGCAAGTTCAGGGGCCTCAGGGGATAAAGGCAGTTCAGGCAAGTTCAGGGTTTCACTGGCAATAAATTCCCTTAAAAATTTAAGAAATGTCCATTCATCATGCTCCTGGTCGACAACAAATTCTTACTCAGCTTATTCAAAATGACAAAGTCCCTCCGAGGTTGTGAGTTCTGAGAGGTCCAGCTTTGGACCATTTCTCCCCAGGTTTTGAATACAAATGGGCAAGAGTAATACAATGCTGACTGTGGCCATCGCAGAGGAAAATGAGAATCCCCCGTCTCCAGAACCTTCCCTGGGAGCAGGCTTCAGACAGGGTGGAGCAGGCAGTATGGACCAGACATGCTTCAGCCCAGGTGCCAGAAAAAGGTCCCATGAGGCAATCACGCATGTAAGTGGGGGAGTCAGACAGAGCATAGCTCCCCCATCTCAGAGAGAAGCCAAGTAGGGGAGGCAGTAAGGTGAGTTGGAAGGAAAGTTCCCTGTGCCTCCTGTTCAACAAAATCTTAAATCTTTGAGCTAAAATAAAGAGTCCATAAAAGACCCCGAGCCTCCAAACTTTTCTAATTATTCATAAAATATATTTGCACGTCCTGTAAACTCACCGTTGGATGAAGGCTCTGGGCCTCCTAGTCTAGATGAGACCACCTTGGAAAAGACAGAGATGCTTTCCTCCCAAGAGATTCTTTCATCTCCTTGGCCTCCCAAGGGTTAACCAACAGACCCGCCCCCCCCGCCCCTGGCCCCTCTTCCCAGCCAGGCTGGAACTGCAGGATGGCTGGGGCAGCTGGCAAGTGTTGGGGGGCTGTGGGGGGGATGTTTAGCTTGGCTTCAGCCCAACTCTGCAGACAACTTTACTCAACATATAGACACCCGGGCTGGGCCCCTTGGACCAAGCTCCTCCCTGCCTTCCCCACCGGAGACAGGCTCCAGAGAAGGCCCCTCTTAGGGGAGGAAGTAGGGAGGGGGCGGCTGTGTTTCAGGATTCTGGATCCCAAATGCATCTCTGAGGCGGCAGTGGCAGGGCAACTAGACTAAGGCAAGAAGACACTCAGAAAACGCTGGGCAGCCTCAGCTCTAGGGGTGGCAGTTCCAGAAAGATGGTGCCAGTGTTGACAAAGGCGACCTCAGAAGAAAGCTGGCAGATGAGGAGGCGGGTCACTCCCCGGCTTCCCCTTCCCTGCGTGGGCGGGCAGGTGCACGGAGGGGCCAGCCGCTCTCAGGCAGGCGCGGGGCCTGATGGCACCTGTGTGACGTGGACACAGCTGCGCCTCCTCCTCAGTCTCGCACAGCCCCGCCGCTGCTTGACACGGCCCTGTCACCTCACCTCAGTTACTCTCAGGGCCAGGAAACAACCCTGCTGGGTCCCTTTAAGAGGTGCCTCTAAGGTGCTCCAGGAGACGCTTCAGCCCTCCCCCGAGAGTTCACCCTTCCTGAGTCCTGCTGTTCTAACAAATGACAAGAACCAGAGCACAGGGCAAAATCTCCTACATGTGACGGTGTCCAGTGAAAACTTCTCAAGTTTCAGAGGAGCCTTCCAAGGGCTCCTGAACCTCATCTCCCAATCGGGTCCCACACGCCCTAACTCTCACCATAACCCTGACCTTCCTGCCTCCACTCACCAATTAAGACTTGGATTTCCAACCTCACCCTCTAAGCCCCTGAAATAACTCTCAGTTTGTCATTAGAAACTCCCATCACCAATCAATCTCCCCCATCCATGATGCGGTCTTTAAACTACAGACTATCCGTGACCCAGGAACCCACCTGAACTATGGACTCCCCGGTTCCATCATTCCATCGTTTCCATGCCCTGAAGGTGAAATACCTCTGAATCTGGTCTCCTCTACTTCTACTCCCACTACCGGCACTCTCCTCCCCTCTTCGAATGATAATTTAGTCATGCTCATAAACCTACAACGTATCTCCACTGACTGTAGGATAAAAGCTAAACGTCTTACCTCGAAACCCAGGGCCTTCTATAACCCAGCCCCAATTTGTCCAATATGATCTACTTCTACCCTACAACCAGAAGCATAGATTTCCTGTAAGTGTTACAAGTCATTGTGCCAGAGGAATTCTAGTGGAAGGAGAGACCACTTCTGTCTAAGGCCATCAGGTATGTGTGTGTGTGTGTGTGTGTGTGTGAAGCATTATTTAAAATTATGCACTGGACCAGCTTGTAACTGGTCTGCCCTCCTCCTCCTCACTCTCCCGCTCCACCCCAAGCACCACGGGTTTGTAAGCATGAAGGACACCCGTGTGGATGCAGGAAATGCCGTTTTGCACTGAACCATCTGTCAGACTCCAAGCATCCAGGAACAGAATTGGACTGTTTAGGAAGCCTTTGTGGATGGCGGAGTAGTTGATGGCACCACACAGAATCACACAAGCTAGCAACTGCCGATGATGAGCCTCCTGCGGGTGCTGGACCGAGTGATAAAGAGAGCAGGGTTGATCTGGAGAGGTCTCCTCTGCAGTTCCTGTGGGCGGTGTGCTAGCAGGGCTTCCATTTCCCCGCCGCCCCCCTTAGCCCTTAGCCCCACCAAATACCTAACATTGGGAGGGAAGAAGGACCTGAGGCAGGGAGGAAAGTTAAGTAATTCCCTTCTGTCTGGACTTCCAGCCTTTTCAGTTTGAACCTCTGGAGGGAAGGGGATGAAAAGAGTTAAGAAAAAATAATCCAACTTCTTCTGCCATCTGTGATTCTGGCAACTCAATGGTATATATGAGTGGCCAGGCAGGGGAGTGGGAGACCAAACTGAGCTGGGAATGAAGCGACAGAAGAGCGGGCCAGACCAGTGGACGCCTGGACGAGCCAGCTCCTCCCTTCCCAGGCAGAATCTCCAGCCAGAGAAGGCTGAGACCAGAGCCAAAGCAGTAAGAGGGAAGGGCATCAGGGAAGGAAAGACATAAATTATCGCGGTCCCCGGCTCTACCAAGGACCCCCCTTCACTGTGCTGCAGTCTCCTTTCAAGTTCATATAATTCACCCAGTGAAACACCACCACTGTGCGATTATCTTGAATGGCGTACTCGTATGTGGCGAGACAGAGAGAGAGCAAAAACTGGAACCGGGGCAGAGAGGCGAAGAGAACATGTGAGCAGGAGGATGAAGGGAAAGAAAGAAAACGAATGAGCTCTTGTCGGAATTAATTTTCAAAGACCAAACAAAAAACGATTACGGTGGGGAATCTGCAGGCTCGGTGCTCCAGGGGAAGCTGTGTTTACAAAGAAGGTGGGACGGTGCACAGCGGGAGAAAGTCCAGGGGAATGGCTCCCAAGTGCTTCAGGGCGAGGCGAGTAGTCACTGGGAAGCCTGTTCCAGAGCAGTTCTGTATGTGCTGGTGAACAGTGCAGGCACCCAAAGACGTTAGCAGGGCCGTGCCATCAGCTGCTCCGCTAGCCACAGAAGCATCCCCAGCATGCAGAGTGCCTGTCAAGCCCTTGCAAACATGAAGTCAGGTCCCAGTAGGCAATATGGAGTGAACGCCTACTCTATAACAAACACCGGATGTGTGGCATGTCTAGTTCATCCAAAACCACCCTATGAGGTAAGAGCTATCCTCCCCCTTTTATAGATAAATAAGGTTCTAAGAGGTTAAGTGTACGGGAGAGAAGATTTGCCCCACGTTCCCAAAGACCTAGGCTCTACAATTTTCTAACTCCACGACCCTAAGGCTGTCACCTGCACATATTATTTAACATTTCTGAACCTCAGCTTTACCATCTGTACAACTGAGATATCACTACATACTTTCCAGGTTTTTTAAAAATTAAATGACATAATTTATATAAAGCTCCATATAGCAAGTGTTCAATAGATCTTTCTCCTCTTCCCCCACCACCCTCCCATTAAGAGAACTTATTCATTTTTCCTGTGGTCATGTATGGATGTGAGAGTTGGACTATGAAGAAGGCTGAGCGCCGAAGAATTGATGCTTTTGAACTGTGGTGTTGGAGAAGACTCTTGAGAGTCCCTTGGACTGCAAGGAGATCCAACCAGTCCCTTCTGAAGGAGATCAGCCCTGGGATTTCTTTGGAGGGAATGATGCTAAAGCTGAAACTCCAGTACTTTTGGCCACCTCATGCGAAGAGTTGACTCATTGGAAAAGACTGATGCTGGGAGGGACTGGGGGCAAGAGGAGAAGGGGACGACAGAGGATGAGATGGCTGGATGGCATCACTGACTCGATGGACGTGAGTCTGAGTGAACTCCGGGAGTTGGTGATGGACAGGGAGGCCTGGCATGCTGTGATTCATGGGGTCGCAAACAGTCGGACACGACTGAGTGACTAATCTGATCTGATATGATCTGATTCATTCAACAGACAGTGGAGGGGTCATTGTCTGAAGTTGGGGATGGGATGGAATTTTGGAAGCTCTTTTTTCGTTCCAGGCACTTGGAGTAGGGTGTGGAGGTTAACAAGAAGAGAGGGACACAGTCCCTGCCTTTGAGTAGGAGTTTACAACCTAACAAGCCAAGCCCATAAATAACCAAGTGCTATGATGTGTGATAAGAACAGTGTGAGACAAGGCAGACAAAGATACAGAGCCTCGGGAGTTAAGAAAGGGAAGAGAAGAGGGACCAGGAAGAGAGATTTGATGGTTTTAGGGCCCGAGAGAGGCTCTGAGGGGAGATCACAGGACTCCTAAGACTGAAAAGAGGCAGGATTCAGAGCGGAAGCCAAGGGGCTCCATCTCTCACGTGGCCTCTCTGAAGGCAGAATGTAGCAGGAATCCATACACACTTTCCATCTCTAAGAACAGAGATCAGAGATGGCTGCAAATTGGGGGACAGAGTCTGCTCCTCTCCCCGTGCATTGGGTGGACCCACGATTTGGTTGGACCCACGGAATGTAACAGAAGTGATGTTGTATGACATCTGAGGTTACAGCATAAGAAGCCCTAAAGTTTCTGCTTGGGTCTCTTGAAATGCTCTGTCTGGAGTCACTCCCTCTGGGAACCAACTGCCACACCGAGGGGAGTCCAGGCCACGTGGAGAGGCCACGCACAGGTGCTCAAGTGGCCAGCTCCAGCCGAGCTCCCAGAGGACACTCATGCATGGCGCCACCTCGGCTGTCTGGCCCAGTGCAGCCTTCAGATGACCATAAGAAAGCCCAAGTAAGCACCTAGCTGAGCCCAGGAAACCCAGGGAAGCTGATGCGCTGAGCCACTGTGTTTTGGAGATGATCTAGCCTGCAGCAATTCTTGCCAGAGTACCAAGTCTCGTCTTCACTAGCCTGGGCTGTGACTAGGGGATTTGGAGCAAGAATCTTACTAGAAATGGATTAGAAAAGAGGTGAGAAGACGGAGCATCAGTATTGGGAGAGGGAGGTGAGGGAACAGGTTAAACTCTTCAGGAGCGTCCAGCTCGCCTCTCCCCTCAACTTTTCCCAACATGAAGCCAGATCAATATAACTCATAATTCAATTTACCCACTGGGAGAAAAAAATCAGTAACATACAAATGAATAACAGAGCTATTCATAACAGCAACAAACTGGAAACAACCCAGATTTCCAGTAATAAGAGAAAAGCAATACAATCATGGAGTAACATGACAGAATTATTGATGGCTATCTAAAATGAAAAATTTATGGACCATCATCATACCTGGAAGTGTTTAGATAAAATAATATTAAGCAAAAAAAAAAAATGCAGGGCATAGGACAAGAGCTGTACGCTAATTATAACTATGTAAAAATATTAACAAAGATCAGAAGGGCCCATGGAATAAAGCACATAGTTCGGTATTTACTCACCCTTGTTTTAGGAAGAGTTAATTAACTACTACTTTCTAAAAGGCACCAGTTCAACCTTACAAATCCTAAAAATAGGGTCATGACTGCATGGGAATTAGCAGATGATGTTTTGGAAGATGTCACCCAGGGGATGTGGGTAAAACCCGGAGGGGTCGGGGGATGGATGACAGGAACGGGGGGAGTGGGATGGGGCTTCGGCATCTCCTCAGCAGGGGAGCCAAATGTTAGGAAACAAACCCTCCATGTTTGCTGACACAGTGCAAGGAGAAGGCCTCCCACAAAAACCACCCATTATCCCATAATTATTGTCTCTCTTGTGCCTGCAATTAACGGCTGTCTGAGAGGCGGCTGCCGGGGTAAATAAATGTTCGCCTGCATTACAGTCAATCAGCCAGCTGAAGCGCCAATTACCAAGCCCACTGCAGAGACACTTCCCGTAGCCAGCAGTGGTACCCAGCGGTGACCACGGGGAGGAAGGGGATGGGACAAGATGACACAGATCTTGAGCACACTCATACCCCAGAAGCAGGGAAGGGACATTCAAAGGGACATCCTGAGCCGCAGGGCCGAGGCCAGTCTAGTCCCAAATGAGCCAGGCTAGGCAAGGAGGTTCTCTGACACCCCACCCCAGTGCCAAGTCAGAGGAGTATGCATGCATCCACGTGTTGCCAGCAAAGTCCCTGGGGGCTGCCCCAGGGGTAGCTTTTGGCCTATGGGAGCCCATGGAGGGGAAGGTTTGTAAGAGGAGGCCTCAGAGGGGCTGTCACCTTCTGAGTCACAGGGGCACAGAACCAGAGAACAAAGAGAGGAACCAGACAGGGAGCCATCTTGTCTGGCTGATGCTAAAACTGACCTCCACTGGCCTTTGACTATTTTTCTTAAGCAGCAAGCTCTGAAACACAGAAGCTAACGTCAGAGAAGTCAAAGATGATTCTACTGTCCAGAGAAGGGCAGAAGGGCAGATGGCTGATAGGGGGCACCCCAAGTCCTCTCCCAGAGGGTTGGGGAAGACAAGGGTACCCTGCAGTTCTGCATGACCTGCCCAGCACCAGCACCCTCTCTCCTACCACAGACCCGGCCGGTACTGCTCAGGCTGCGGGGGCAGAGGCCCCAGAAGATGACTGTCAAGCTGCCAGGGAGCCTCTGAGCTCAGAGCAGCAGATTGTGCAAGGACAGACATCTGGCCCAGGGGTTCTCAATCCGGCTTCACGTGAGAATTACCTAGAGAGCTTCTAAAAGTACTAATACCTGGGTACCACCACAGACTAACTGGATCAGGTCTCCGAGTGGGAGGGGAGGAGGCCTTCTTTAGTGCACCGGGGGATCCCGCTGACTCCCCCAGCTTCCTCCACGGCAGATGAAGAAGCAGGAGTCTGCCGTGGTAATACTTTGCGAAAGGTGACGAAAGCAGCAGGCAGCAGAAGCAGAGCTCAAGCCAGCTCATCTGACTGCAGAGGCGCAGCTCTTGTGCTCAGCAAGGCTGGCGGAACGAATGAATGAGCTCCACCGGGGTCTGGCCAGGATCCTGCTGTGTTCCACGGGTTCATCTACAATTTGCATAAAGACCCAGAAGGGGAGGCTACCAGATTTGCTCCTGACAAGGCCGAGAGGGAGGGCTAACACACGTAGGGCAGAATCAAGATTCCACACACTGAAACAGTGGCCTACCACTGACAAAAGGAAATCTATCAAACGTAAAACCCTACACTTATCATTTAAAAGATTCCCATTGTGCATATAATTCAAAGCTTTGAAAGATGCTCAAGAGCTTATCACTAATAAAATGGGAAAACTCAAATCCAATCTAGTTTTTTTTTTTTTTCAGGCATGAGAGTTTTATAAAAAACCCTATTATTGGCAGTCCAAGAAACAACAGGGCATGTGGACAGTTAGTGATCAAATATCCTAGAAATAGTTTTATGTTTGTCCCTAGGAGCCTTGTCAGTAAGACTGATTTTAGTAAGTCAGTGAGATCTTGGAAGATAGAATTCTCCCCGCCTCACCCTCATTCCTACTCCAAGTTGAATAATGCAGAGCAGTACCTCTCAAATTTTAATGTGACATTGTAGGGGCCGTTGTTAAATTTGGATTCTGATTCTGTAGATCAGGAGTGAAGCCTGAGACTCTATCTCTAACACATTCCCAAATGATGTAGAGGCTGCTTATAAAGAACAAAGGTTTAGAGGGTCTCAAAGCCTACCCGTGAAACCAGGCGCTCTGAATACGTCTGGGGCATTGGTGTCCCTTTCCCTATGGCTTGGGGACTCTGGGAAGTGCAGGAGCTGAATCCGGAGGTCAGGAAAGTCCAAAAGTGCCCGCTCAGCCCACCCGACAAGCAAGTGTGCACCAGATGAGCAGAGAAGAGTGAAAGAGACCCCTGAGAGAGGAGAGACGCATGGGGGTGAGGGCTTTTATTTCAGACCCGCGTGGGTCAAGGTATTTTCCAAGTAGAACACCAGATGTAGAGTAGTCTTACAAAGACGACCAGACGGCGCCACCGAGGGCTCATGCGCATTTGGAACCAACCGGAAGGGATGCTCGGGGCGCCCCTTGACGCCGACCTGCCCTCTAAAGCAGAGCACGTCTTTGATGTAGAAGATGGGAGAGCTCTAAACCTAGCAACTGTCCACGGGAAAATAACCTGAGGATTTCCGCACAATGAGCACAACTTAAACACCAGTGATTTTCAAACTGAGTCTGACCTAACAGAAAGAGACGGTCAAGCAGAGGGCATCGGAGTCCCACTGAACAGACCACAGCTGCAATGCTGTGTTCAATTCTAGACAATTTAAGAGAAGATAAAAAGCTTGCACTTGCACAGAGTAGCTTGCAGTTGCCAGGCCCTGTTCTAAGCCTTCTACATATGTTAATGCAGTTAGGTCTCTC
Source organism: Bos mutus (assembly GCF_027580195.1). Classification (NCBI taxonomy): domain Eukaryota; kingdom Metazoa; phylum Chordata; class Mammalia; order Artiodactyla; family Bovidae; genus Bos; species Bos mutus. The sequence continues at coordinate 1,523,550 of NC_091632.1, forward strand.
AACCACCCCATGAGATAAGTACCATCATTATCCACACTTTACAGATGGATGAACACATTTACAGAGGTTTGAAGAGGCTGGGATTATAACCAGGTCACACAGCTGATGAGTAGTAGGAAGGTGCAAGCTCAGGCAGGTGAACCCTGCAGCCTATGTTTTCCCACCATGCCACACTCTCTTAACACTGGACTCTTGAAAACAAACGAGTGTTCTCAGCAAAGATGGTCAGGATGGCCAGGATGCTGAACTAGAACCAAAGAATGGATGGTAGAAGAAGGAAAGTTTGAGTTCAGTATCAAGGAAGGATGTGAGTTGAAGCTGTCCAACGACAGATGAAGCTGCTTCACAGAGCAGTGCTCCCAGTCACTGGGGGCTCAAGAGTGCTGGCTGGTCACACATCTAGGTGCTGCTATTTGGGAGGAAGGTTGGACCAAATGAAAGGCTGCTTCCAATGCTGAGATTCTAGGTCCCTCTCCTGTCTTGGTCTCTCCATCTGGAAAAATAGGCTCTGACATCCGAGCACAGTGTTTATAATGAGCTACATGTAGCCCAGACTTGCCCACAGATTCTGGTAGATGTGATGGAGAGAAAGTGACAGCTATGCCCACACTACAACTTGCCTAGGACGTCTGCAAACTGAGCCAAAGGAAAGATTGTGGGAAACATGCAAATGAGCTTCTGCTGACACATCCTTCCTCTGACCTGTTAACTCATAAGGTTCTTGTGGGAGTGATAAACTCTTCTAAACTGGCTGAAAATAGTTCACTGCTTCTCAAGGAGATATTAAGAATATAGACAGTCATCATTAAAAGTATAAAGGGGGTTCTGTGTTTCCTACCTAAGTTATGCTGTGGGCCAGCACTTTATCTACATTATCCGAGTACCCAAGAAGTGAGTGACAAAGCCGCACCTCCAAGAAGAAAGACAGAGAAAGACGGACAAAACACAGTCAAACGGCCCCCTGCAAATCCTTCAGCCAATGACTGGCTCTAAACCAGGAGGAGGAAAAATCATCTGAAATCTCAGCCCACAAAAGGACTTGGGTGGAGAGCAGCTGCATGTCTTACTCTCTTGCACACTGCCCCAACCCAAGCGCAGAGCACCCAGGGGAAGTGGGGGAAGCTATGCATCCTGTACCAACTATTTCAAGACAATGTGATTACTGCGAGGAGTCACAAATTCATCAAAAAGACATATGTGAAAGAAAATGTTTCAGAGCAACTTCTATTTCCAACTGGCTGCTTCAGCCAATGAAAGGACACTTTTAAAAATATAACTTAATAAGTACAAGTGTTGATGGCTTTGCCTTGGACAACACCAGATTTGAAGATGCTGGGCCTGATCAGGATGTTTTCCGTTTAAATTCAGGAAAGTCCTTTCTAGGGTCTAGACGCTAAGTTGCCATGCTCTGCCACTCTGCCTCCAGAACAGCTGACCAGAGGTAGCCCGTCAGAAGGCATCTGAGCCTGGTCCTGTCCATGCCAATCCAGGCTTCCTTCTCAGACCTCGGCCCCACGCCCTTCAAGGCTTCCCTCCACTGACAACCCTCTCTTCACTTCCCATCGCCACTGTGCCGAGGCCTCAGTTTCTCCCTCCTCTTCCTCTTTCTTCACGTGTTGGGACCTCCATCTCAGTCCCCAAGAACCCACGTGCACACTGCCCTGATACAACCTCACCCACAGCACAAGTCCTAGCGGGCGGATGGACGTGGCTGGCTTGACAAGCACAACCCTGAACTAGACGGCAGATCAACCAAGACCCCTCCTCCTCCCAGCTCTGCTCCCTGCGCCTGCAGTAGGGCCCCCGCACAGACCCTCCTTTCTACGCTGAGTCATTTGACCTTAAGAGCGGGATCAGAGGCACTGGGGAAAGTCAATGTGTGTTCTGCCTGAGCCCAGTTTGCTCTGTACCACCTTCCCTTCAGCTTGTCCAGGCAAAGTGATGACCCCTCTTTACTAATGAAGAATCTAGCATTTCTGAGATGATGCGCCGCTCATCCAGGACCGCGTTGACAAGTGGGCGAGATTGATGGTTTTCTGCCCCTTATGTGACCCAAGTTTGAATGCGTGCTTATTAGCCACAGAAGAGGAGATGATGGAGGCGGGGGTGAGGAGGGGAGACATCTCTTGCATCTCTCTCCACACTCACGTCTACACACACACACAGTAACTTCAATGACGGGGGTGCTGGGGAAGGGCAGAAACACATGGGAGCGGAGTACAGGGGAAACAAGGGAATGAGTTAAGCCCGCCCTGCCGGCTGCCACCAGAGGGCTAAGTTGGTTTAATGAGGACACTGGCTTCTGGATTCAGAGAAGGCCTGTACTGCTGAAGGAGGCTGTCTCCCCTGAAGGAGCCGCTGCCTGGTTAGACAATGCCTTCCTTCAGCACTGCATGGGCCAAGGGAGCTGTAAGGACCAACACTGCCCATGGTCCCTGATCCCCGCTGCAGCTCGGCTGTGCCGCCAAGGTTTCGCCTCAGCCTCTCTGACTCTCCCTCTACAGGATCTGAAGGGCTCCTGCGGCTGCACTTACACATGACCATGTGAGCAGCACATGCACACACCTTCGCTCCTCCAGAGAAGGCAGCATTTGCCAGCTGCCTTTCCCAAGGACGTAGGGTCTGGACACCCAGGGAGAGGCCAGTGGGGCAGCCCTGCGAGGCTGACCTGAGCCGTGACTATCGGGGGTGTCATAGCAAAGGGGAAGCAGACAGTTATGTCTCCCCTCCTCACTCCCACCTCCATCATCTCTTCTGTGGCTAATAAGCACGCATTCAAACTTGGGTCACATGAGGGGCAGAAAACCATCAATCTCGCCCACTTGTCAACGCGGTCCAGGATGAGTGTCCCATCATCTCAGAAATGCTAGATACTTCATAAGTAAAGTGAAAGAAGTCTGACTCTTTGTGACCCCATGAATGGTAGCCTACCAGGCTCCGCAGTCCACGGGATTTTCCAGGCAAGAATACTGGAGTGGGCTGACATTTCCTTCTCCAGGGGATCTTCCCAACCCAGGGATTGAACCCGGGTGTCCTGCATTGCAGACAGACGCTTTACCGTCTGAGCCACTAGAGGGGTGATCACGTCACCTGGACAAGATGAAGGGAAGACAGTACAGAGCAAATTGGGCACAGGCAGAACACACAGATGCAGAGAGAAAGGGTACCTACAAGACAGACATCCATCCAGCTCCCGTGTGAATCGGTTCCTCTGCGAGCACTGAACAGTCTCCTCATTTGACCCCAAAGCACTGATTCTCCTTACCGGAACCCCACCCTCTCTCAGCCTCGGACACACACCCAACCCGAGCCCCAGCAGAATTCCTAGGCACCGCCCACTGCGCTGGCCCCAAGCCCTGAGCCCAAGGTCCTGGCTGCGAGCAGCTGGGACAGGACACTCCTCACATTGGCTGCGGAGTCGCAGGCCAGACGCCTGAGGACCAGGGCAGGGGCCCGAGGCTGGTGCGCCCTCTCACAGCTGCAGCCCCCCGGCCTCCCCTCCACACTGAGGAGGGAATGCACCCAAAGGCCTGGCGGGCAGCGCCTCGCTCCGCTGTTTGCAAAGGGCAAGGTCCACTGGAGGACGGCCTGCGCCCCGGTGAGCCCCGGGCGGAAACGCAGGCCCTGAGAGGAGACAGGGTGCAAACGGACGCTCCTCCACGGCTCGGGTTCCTACTCTGCTCCTGACCTTGGACCTGTCACAGGCACTCCCAGGGGTCCGTCCTCTGGGGGCCATCGCTCCTCAGCCCCGGGGGCCCAGCAGGGCCTACTCTGCGGTTACTCTGCACCTGGCCGCCCTGGGCTGACTTTCATGTCCTTCATCACGCTGGAAATGGATGGTTAAAAACTGGCTTTCCCAGGCCTGGATTAAGGCTTTCCTGTCAGAAAATCTCCCAGGAGCCTGTGCTGGGAGGGAGCCCCAGGACCCTGACAGGCTCAGACCCAGGAGAGCTCGCTGCGGGGCAGCTTCAGTGCAGCCGGGCCCAGCCCTCATCTCTCCTTCCCCTTCTCCTCACAGACGCAAGGGAGCACCAGACGGCTTCAGACTCAACTTCACAGAGCAAGGGAGCACCCAGACCACTGCAGGCTCAGCCTCACAGACACAGAGGGAGCACCCAGACCGCTGCAGGCTCAGCCTCACAGATGCAGAGGGAGCACCCAGACCGCTACAGGCTCAGCCTCATAGACACAGAGGGAGCACCCAGACCGCTGCAGGCTCAGCCTCACAGACACAGAGGGAGCACCCAGACCGCTACAGGCTCAGCCTCATAGACATAGAGGGAGCACCCAGACCACTTCAGGCTCAGCCTCACAGACGCAGAGGGAGCACCCAGACTGCTTCAGCCTCAGCCTCACACAGAGGGAGCACCCAGACCGCTGCAGGCTCAGCCTCACAGACGCAGAGGGAGCACCCAGACTGCTTCAGGCTCAGCCTCAGCTTTCATAGCCCCCTCGGCCCCCAGCAGACGTCAGGGACTGAGGCCTGGGTTCAGCCCCAGGCCCTCATTTGGGATCTTTGGAGCCTCACCTCTGTTTAGAAGAGGAATCCTCTTGTAGCAAGAATGAAAATAGGCAACAAATTCAGCACACACAGGGGTACTATAAACCTGAGCCACACAGACCCCCTTTTAAGCCTTGGCTCTGTGACCCTGCGCCAACCATATGCCTTTTAATCTGTGACCCTGGGCAAGTCATGTGACCTCAGAGCCTCTGTTACCTCACACACTTCAATCATGAAGAGCCAACCAGACAACCCCACACATGGAAGGTGGAAGGAGCTTTAGCTCAGGGTCTCTCTCAATGTTTCTCAAACCACAGGTGGGTGTGAAATCAATCTGAAGGGTCAAAATATCTTTTTTTTTTTAAATAAAATAGACCAGACTAGACTCAAAAGCGACATGAAGTATGCATGACACAGGGTATCACACACCTTTGCTGGGTTGTGATGGAAAATGTATTTCTGCTGGCGGCAAAAATTTCAGTTAGATTCTACTTTGAAAACTTTCTTGCAGATGTTCCCGACTGTATACCTTTGCTTCCTGCCCTCAGGAGACTGGGACGGTAAACTCCCTGAGGCTGAGAGACAGGTCTTAAGTTCCCAAGAATTCCAAACCTCCCATCTCCTTCCCCCATTATGCTGGGCCCAGAGCAGGGTGGGCCTCCAATACAGGCTGCTCACGGGCTGGAAAGCGTCCACCAAACAGAAAATCAGCGAGAAAGATGAGGGAACCATCACCGGCAGACTGGGCACCATTCCAGTGGCCCTGAAGGTCTGCGCTAACATTTCATGGATGAGGAAACTGGGGTTCAGAGAGGATAGCACCGTTGGGGTGGTGCGACCGGGATGGGGACATGGACCCCTCTCTGGACCTCCCTGCTTTGTCATGGCCTGAGAGAGCTCCTGCGCTGCCCAATCAAACCTTCGAGGATCCTGCGTTGCTCAAGATGACTCGCGCCAGAACACACACACACAGGGCAGGAGACAACACAGCATCCTTTCCTACCTGCCTTTCTCTGGATTTCCCCATCCCACGAGGGAGAGACGTGGGCTATGCTGGGGGCATCTGGGATGTGTCTTCCTCTTGGTCCCACCCTTGTCCTTCTCTGCCTCTTTTGAGGCTGATTTCCCCCAGCTCACCATCCCCCTCCCCCAATACCAGCTAACTGGTTACCAGGGCAACCCAGCTGGGAGGCCGCCAGTTACCACGGCAACCCAGCATGGCCGCCAGGCTGCTTTGCTTAGGAAGGTCAGGGGACCAGCCGGGAGACAGAGCCACTGGGATGTTGCCTGCAGGAACGGCCCCTACGTGCCTGAGGGAATTAAGTTCCTGCTGTCAGAGGGTTGCCTCTCGGTTTCCCATGAAGCAGGCTCTCCCAGCTTGGGACAGGAGCTGTAGCAAACCTCAGCAATTCACTCAAGCCTGGTAGCCTCCACACTTTTCAACAGAATTCTGATCACCGCACCTTGAGGAACGTTTCTCAGAATGTGCTGGCTATTGCCCAGTCTTGCCCTGGACCCCCTCATCCCCCCTTCCTTTCTGAGCAAATCTGGGAGTCAGCATGCATGCAGTGGTGTCAGCATGCAGATGTAGTCTCTCCATGAAATATGTTGCTAATAATAACAAGGAAGAGCTACTATTTTCCCCGACTTACTTTGGACCAAGCATGTTCTAGGTACCTTGCCTGAAGTCTCTCTGTTGATCCAGATAACAAATTAGTTATCCGTACTTTGTAGACACAGCAACTGAGATTTGGAGAAGGAACCTGTTCAAGGTCACACAGGTATTAACTAGCAGAGCTAAAATGAAGCTGTAAAATCAGTTTCTGAAATTCCTTGAGACCCTGGCTAGTGCCTCTCCTCCACCAACTAAGTATGTGGCCTGGCTTTAAGAAAACATTTTTAACATTTATTAAAAGATTATTTGGAGCCAGACGTTTTACTCATGTTATTTTACTTCATTTCATCCTCACCTCCATGAAGGATGTTTTAGTCTCCCCCACACAATAGCTTGGGAAACCGAGCCCCAAGGACGTTAAGCGACTTCCCCAAACTGAGGAGACCAGGTTCAGGCCCCTCCTCAGGAGTCCTTTCCTGACCCCCCAGGGAGAGAGTCTTTCTTGGCCACAAACAAACACAATACATGTCTCTCTCATACACAGGTGTCATATCATACACATGTATCTCTAACGCATATGTCTCATATCATATATCATTGCACACGTCTGCTCCCTTCCTAGACCACGAATTTTAAAATTCATTTTCACAACCTAGTATCTGGCCCATAATAAGCACACAATAAATATTTGCTGAAAGAAAGCAGGGGGGCCAAGATTCCAATCATGTTCATTGACCCAATTCCACGCTCCCTCTACCACATTACCCTGTCTCACTCATCCGGTCATGAAGCAGGTGTCAAACAACTGCTATGTGCCTGACTCTGTGCAGAACTTCACAAAAACAAGCAAGACCAGCTCCAGCCGTGAAGCAGCCCAGTGGAGTGGAGTAGGCGGCATGGCTGAGGAGGACAGGAAGTAAATGCCCCCTGCCAACTGCCATTGAAGGCTTTCTCATAACTGTTTCCCTATGCTATCCCTTGGGCCACACTTCTTCCCATCCAAATCTTTATATATCCAACCAAGAGTTGGACCATAAGGAAGGCTGAGCACCAACGAATTGATGCTTTTGAACTGTGGTGTTGGAGAAGACTCTGAGAGCCCCTGGGACTGCAAGGAGATCCAACCAGTCCATCCTAAAGGAAATCAGTCCTGAATATTCACTGGAAGGACTGGTGCTGAAGCTGAAGTTACAATGCTCTGGCCACCTGATGCGAAGAGCCAACTCATTAGAAAAGACCCTGATGCTGGGAAAGATTGAAGGCAGGAGGAGAAGGGGATGACAGAGGACCAGAGGGTTGAATGGCATCACCGACTCAATGGACAGAGTTTGAGCAAGCTCTGGAAGATGGTGAAGGACAGGGAAGCCTGGCGTGCTGCAGTCTATGGGGTCGCAAAGAGTCAGACACGACTGAGCAACAAAAATATGTATGGAGCATTTGTTATATGTCAATGCCTTCAAATCACCCGTGGTTTGGGGGGAGTGAACAAGATACAAAGACAATGGAATCAAGAATCAAGAAAACAGCAAGAGAAGAGACAGATGGGTCCAGGAACTAGTGTCCAGGGACGCTGGGATCATTTGTTTAATTCTAAAGAACTTTCACATTTGACGTGATAAAGTAATTTCATATTGCTTCACATTCACACCCACCTCCTATGTTAACTCATTTGAACCTCAGTGATGCAAGCAGGGCAAATAATTATTATTCCCATTTTAGAGATGGGGAAACTGAGGTTCAGAAGGGGAAGAACATTGAATTAGAAGGAAGGAACCTGGATTCTAGACCCCACTTGTGAGTCCAACAAATCTATGTTTCCATCAGAACACTCCCAACCCACCATCCCACCTCACCTAAAGCAGATTTTCCTTCCCTGCTGTGATCCCTTCAATTCCCCAGCTAGCAGCTGCAGTTTTAGGAGAGACAAGCAGACTGGCCTGCAATCTGTGGAGAGACCATTGATACTAATGAGGATCTAGGAACCAAGTAAAATCAGGAAAAATGACCTCACCACTAGAGGTTAGGTTGAATTTAACAAGCTAATTGCAAGCATTAGGCTAATTAAAAGCGAATTGGCACCTGCAATTATAGACTCAAGTTCTCAGGTAATGATGAGCCAGACTGAGCGGACATGGTGATGTCAGTTAGGGAGGGGCCTTGCCTTCCCTGTGGAAGAGGGGGTGGTCCCAGGCCCTACAGGAGGGACGTCTCAGCATCCATCCATATTTGTCAGATCAGTGTTGACTTGCCCATCCCTGAATCCTGTGTTCATACAATAAGGACCAAGCCTTTACAGAGATTAAGTGACCTGGAAGGATCTGATGTCACCCTGGATACCATCTGCCTTGCAGCGTGTGAGGGGCTGGGCAGCTGCAGCAGGGACTCCAGCGGAATGTCCTGCTAGCAGAAGACACTAGCGGAGCCGATTTCTCTTGTCCAAGCGCCTGCCAGAAGGAGTCACAGAAGCGTGACACTCCCGGGGTGGCCCTGGGAGTGGGGGGCGGCTGCCTCCCCGAGCTCTGTGCTGGGGAGACCAAGCCTGGGGGGAGGCAGCAGAGCCTGAGGGGGTGGGCGGTGTCACCGGAGGCGTCTGCTCCCAAGTGCCTGGGGGACTTGGGGGACTCGGGGCGGGGAGGGAAAGCATGACACTGGCTTCTGTGTTTCTCGTGCAAATCGACACTTGTAAGATAATAAAAACATACTGTCACTTACTCTGCTTAGCATGATTCTATGCACTTTACATATGTGACCTCATTTATCTTCACAAAACGTCTGTGAGATAAGGTACATTATTATCTTCAGTTTACAGATGGAGAAACTGGGGTACAGAGAGACTAAGTTGCGGTCAAGCTCACGTCCCTGCTAAGTGGCAGGACCCAGAGTCGGCCTTCGTTTGGCCCCGTAACTGCAATCTTGACAACTGCACTAAATTATCTTTTAAGAAAAGCCAAAGACTTGAACAAACAAATGATAACAGACGACCCTTCACACTTTAAATTTTTAGAATTTTAAATTTTAAAACTAATAGACAAACGTTCATCCACCTCAAGAAACAATGAATTGAAACTGAAAAAAGTCAGAATAGTCAATGCTGATGCTCATGCCACAAAATACATTCTTATACACAGCTGCTGGGAATGTAAATTAGTAGTTTCTAACAATGAATTGGCAAAATATGTCAACCTATTTTAAAACATAGGAATTCCACTTCTAGAAATGTAACCTAAGGAAAAAAGCTATTGATATGTACAAAGATTCAGATATTTATATGTTCACTGTAGCATTATTTATAAAAGTGAAAAGCTGGAAACACATAGTTTAACATCGGGGCCAGTTAAACAAATAAATGGAGTAGGTCTATAAGGAAATACCAGTCACTAAAATTGATATTGTAAAAGAATACTTAATGACATGGAGAAATGCTTTTTATTTAAGTGACAAAAATATATACTTGGTCAATTTTTAACAGTATATATGTGTATTTTGGTAATAAATATAGTCATATGTCTGTTCACAAAATATATATATGCCAAAATATTCAAATTATATATTAAATCTCTGAGAGAATTACACTTAATTTTAATGTTTTCTTTATGGGTTACCCTACATTCTTAATGACTATGTATTAGTTTTATACTCACAGAATAGTAATTTTTTCTTAACGTATAGCCTCTATCACATTAATTCTATGTCTTAGCATTCATCCTAAGAAAATAATCCAAAATACAGAAAAATCCCTACGCAAAAAAATGATCATGCTGTGTTAGTTGTAAAAAGAAAATAAGGGTAACCACCTAAGTGTCCAACACAAATACGATTACATAAACTACATCATGTGCAAAGGCTATTATGCACTATTTTAATATGAAGAAAACCATCTTTATCACTCTTGGAAAGAGAGCTGATTTGTTCTGTGCTGCTTCGAAGAATCAAAACCAAAGGGTGGAACTGAGAAGTGGGCACGTTTTGATTCAGGACAGAAGAATGTTCTGACCGTGGAGCAGGCTGCCTGGAGAGTCAATGAGCCCCGGTCACTGGGACTATCCAGGCGAGGGTAGGACCCAGATGCGCCCCTCAAGGAGGCTGCAGAGGGTTCGTCTGCGTTTGGAAGGCGTCTGGAGCCGTGGGTGCTGAGCAGGAGCCCACCTGGACTGTGACTGCCAAGAAGAGGGTCCCACTCAGCCTGCCCTCAACGTGCTTCCTCTCTGCTCACCATTTATTCTGAATGTTTCCCAAATGTGCTCTTTCCTCTCTAAACACGTGGGTTTTTTTTTTAAACTGTTGGAGACTGGCCTCCCAGTCATCTCACTGACGGGCTGATGTCCATGCCGCCTCCTCCCCAAGCAGGACTCTCTGCCGCAGCTGAGGTGCCTCTCAGCGACCTCTCCCCCCACTGCAAGCCTCCCCCTCCTGAGGCCCCCCTGGGGGTCCAGGCTCAGTGTGGCAGCCTCAGGGGACCCACGGCAGGCCCGGAAGGAAGAGGCAGGACCCGGGCTCAGGCCATCAGGCGAGGTGTCAGCCCGTTCTCGGGGCTGCCTGCTCACTGACTTCCTCGGTAATTAAGTCATTTACACCATGCAGGAAGAACCCAACTGAATAATCCAGGCAGACACGTTAAAAGTAATTATCTGTGTAATGTGTCCTGCACCATCACCTTCCTGTGAAGAAGGAAAAGAAGATGAACCAGGGGCAAAAAAGGCCCCCATTGTCTCGAGCCTGTGCAGCGCCCCCAGGATTAATTACACAGCCGCTAACACGTTTAGCACCTCGCCTCTGATTGGAAACCCAAGGACTCTTAATAATTCATATCTGCAGCCCAGTACTCTGCGCCCTGCTGAGGACACAGGGAGCCCTTGTTTTCTGCCAGGCAAGCCCCGGGGCAGTGCCAGGCTCGCCCCCCAGCCGCCCCACCTGGCGATGGCTCCAGTCCCCCACCACAGTCTGCTCTGCCAGGGAGGCAGAGCCAGTGGGTAGAGGGGCGGGCCTTCCTGGTGGGAGCCCACGGGAGCCCCCAGCTCCCGGGCCCCCCAGGGGGGGTCTGGAATCCAGATCTGGGAGAGTCCTAGACAGGTGCCTGCCATGCACCCAAGGCTGTCTGGACAGCAGGCTCAGGCAGAGCTGTTCCACCAGGGCTCGCGGCCCTACCTGCAGGAAACCCTCAGGGGAGCCAGACCGAGGGCAAAGGCCCTACAGGGACCCAGGAGGAACAGCCAGGCTCTGAAGGCAGGGACCCTCTCTGACTCTGTGCCCGTCCTGCTCCCACCACCTTCCCCCAGCTCAGCACTGACCCGGCCCTGCGCCCCGGGGCTGGCTCCCTCCTGGCTGTCCCGCCTCTGGCCTTCCAAGGGTCCAGGCTGCAGCCCCCACTCCTTCCCCTGTGCCTGCGTTAAAGAAGGAGAATCTCCCAGAGCCTCTCCTCCTTTCCCGTCCAACTCTCCCCTGGCCCCCCGCTCATCACCCTACTCTGCCATTTCGCCAACCTGTGCTCAGAACCCCACACAATATACCCAAGACTCTGGGGGCTGCAGCCTGGCCCTCTCCATGATAAACCCATCCCCCGATGCCCACGCAGCAGGCTCCAGCTCTCTCAGGGGCTCCCCACTGAATCTGAGAACCCAGAGGTCAGATGCCCCCAAGGAATTAAAGAGCTCAGCGGCTGTAAGCCCCAACCTCTAACCCATAAAATATATACCCGACCCCCCCACGCTGAGGGAGGTGGGTCCCTGGGGCTGACCTGAGCCTGAGCCCCCAAACCCCACCTCTCCTTCCTGCTGGTCTTCAACCCACTCCTCTGGCAAGATTAGAGGCAGGGTGGGGCTGGCCTCTCTGCTCGAGCCAGACTGGGGCCCCGGCTGGACCCCAGGAAGCTGGCAGCCCCAAGGCTGGCCTCACACAGGCGATCTGGTTCAAATGTAATAAATTCAGACAACATGAGCCTTCACCGGGGGTTTTGGAGGTGGCGGTGGGGGCACAGACAGGGATAAAATTAGCATTCTCAGCATCCACGATCCTGAAGCATCGCTGCCAAGAATGAGGGACAGGGAAGGCAGTGGCACCGCATTGCCAGCAGCCCAGACTCACACGGTGGGCAGGCGGCTGCCAGCCCCGACCAGAGCCCAAGCTCCCCGCTCCCCGCCAGCCCACATGATGCGTCAAAAGACTCACCGGCTGCTGAGGTGCAAGCCCCACGCCGAAAAGCTATACCTCTCCGAGCCCCCAGGCAGCCCTCCCCCCAGCTCAGGCCAGCTGGGGTCCTCCTCCCCGCCCCCGGGGCCCCCTTCCGAGGTGCAGGGCTCGGGTCTGGTCTGGTCTAATCAGTCATCTCTCCGGCTGACAGGTCCCTGGCGTGGGGAGAGGATGCTGCTGCGGGGACTGCAGGATCCAGCATCTTTCCCAGGCAGAAGCAGCTGGGCATGCTCCATCGGCTCCCAGGGGATTTCAGGGCCACGTGATGCTCCCTCCCCAAGCTGTCACTTAGGATCAGGAGTAAATAGTCCCTGGAAAGGTTTAACTCCATCCACCCCAGTGACGAGCTGTTAAGCACCCGTGCTGCTAGTCTGGGTGAGAACAGAGCTCCTCAGCACAGGCTTCCTGGCCATCCACCGCAGGGCCGAGGCTGCCCCCCAAAGGGCAACTGGGCCGCCATCCATGTAAGCTGCATTCTGCAGTCCTCCCACCAGAGTGCAGGGAGCCAGAGCTGGCCAGGGTCTGGCATCTAGGGCCTCCCCGGGCCTGCCTGTGGTTGCCTGCGTCTCCATGGCTGTCCACCCGAGAGCCCGGCATGCCTCTGGGTGTAGAGAGGCTGTGGTCAGAGCCCTAGTGCCTTCCCTTCCCCGGAGTCCACCCAGTGAATTTAAAGAAATCATGTTCGGAGCAGACTGGAGTTCATTACAAGATGCCAGGACCTTCTAGGTCCCCCAGTCCAACTGGTCTCCAGTGACCTTGGGCAAGGATGCTAGCTGAGCTGGGGGTACCTGTGTTTTGCATTATTGAGGGTCAGAGGCAGAAAGGAAGGCTTCAGTCAATAGGATTTCAGCCCTGTTTCTTCTGTAGAAAAGCCGATACCATTCAGAGTTCTCTCTCTCTCCCTACCCCCTCAGTTTCCTTCTCTTCGCCTTTCTGTGGATGCTAGGAAAAGATTCTCTGTGACAATAACCGAGTGCAGGATAGACACTGAGTTTCCTAGCCATGATCAGGAAGATGGAAAGAAAATGGAGTATTCCCACCTGAACTTCCAGGTAGGCTTACCAGATCCTAGTCCCATCTGCCTCTGAGACCCAGAAGTCGGAGACCCCAGATGAGTTCCTGGGGTCACTTCTGAGTAAAGAAATATTGCAATAAGCAAGGGCTAGAAAAGGGCACTTCCCAGGGGACACTAGGGGTAAAGAGCCCACCTGCCAGTGCAAGAGATGTAAGAGACACAGGTTCAACCCCTGGGTCAGGAAGATCCCCTGGAGGAGGAAATGGCAGCCCACCCCAGTATTCGTGCCTGGAGAATCCCATGGACAGAGGAGCCTGGCGGCCCATAGTCCACAGGGTTGCAAAGAGTCAGGTGCGACTGAAGCGACTGAGCGTGGCACAGACAGAGGGCAGCTGCAAGCATCCACCCACACGATTATTACATCTCCTCCAAATGTTTATTTGAATCACCTTAATTTTTAAAATTTAAGCCTCTCTTCACTTAAATACAACGATTTCCCTTCTCCATGGGTCTCTTTTAATGTAATATGAGTATAAGCATCACTTTTGCAACTGAAGCCTTTATCGTTAAAAAGAACCTACTATGAAAAGTGCAAACGCACAGACTTCCTCCCAGAGTCCAGGAGGAGCAGCAGCAGGGGAGTGTTAAGGGGGCCTGATCCACAGCCCACTCCCACATCCCAGAGGAGGCAACTGATCCACAGCCCACTCCCACACCCCAGAGGAGGCCACTGGAAAGGCCATCCTTCCCACCCCAGAGCAGACCAGGCTGGAGCCAGGGACCCCGGGTTTGAATAGCATGTACCTGCCTGCAGCTGTGGTGGAGAAGGGGGTCCTGAGGTCACCCTTCACCCCCCCAAAGGCTGAAACGCTGAGTTCACTGGCCGTCGGGGAGCCACTCGGCGGAGGGACAGAGAAATGCTGGACACAGGCCCCGTGCAGGCAGCACCGGCTCGGTCCAGCCCACCTGTCCCTGCTCTGCAGGACTTGGCGAGACTGCCCAGGACAGGCTTGGGGAGACTGCCCAGGACAGGCTTGGGGAGAACCCGGCCCAGGCAGCCCGAGATGCGGGGCTCTGGGGGGTCTCAGGCCTCGAGGAGCCAGTGGAGCAAAGTAAGGCCGGAACCAGAGACTACAGCATCTGGAAGGGACAGACAGAGTGGGAAAGGGGACAAGGACCCCAGCCTCCATTCCACGAACTCCTCAGACACCTGGAACGGGCAGGAGGCAGACGGGCCTGCTGAGAGTTTTCTCTCTGGCAGACGGAGGGCGAGGGCAGCAGCCAAGTCCTCTGAGCGGCCTGAGCTAGAGCCTCGGTGCTCCCGGGGATCTGTGGGGCTGCGGGCTGGAGAGGCATGCGAGGGCGGCTGCGGGAACACCGCCTGCGCTTCGGGGCACAAGGGGCGAGGCGTCTCCAAGGTCCAACAAGGACCGGTGAGGCAGAGCCGGGGAAATAGTCCACCTGCGCCGAATCCGAATTCCCTCTCTGTTAACGCAGCAGAGGGGGAACAAGACCCATCTGAAAGGCCTAGGTTGGGAGGGAGTGGGAGGGTGTCCCAAAGAGCGCGCCTCTGTGACTCCATCTGTGCCCCGCTTTGGAATCCACGGCCCCCAGCGCTTAAAAACAAACGTCCAAAACTCAGTCACGGATTCACAGTCTGAACACTCGCACCCTCCTGGCCTTTGGAGGGTCAGTACCGCCCCCACCACAGTACCGGGGACCACTAAACTGAGGGCGATCCACTGGCCCTCAAATGTGTCTGCCCCTTCCTTACCCAGCCACGCCTGGATGGGTGTCTCCTGCCAGAAGGTAATAAGCGGGGAGTGGATAACGGAGCCTGGGTGATAAACTCTCTTTCAGGACCTGAGATTGAGCCCCGGCTCTGTTCCCTACCAGCTAAGGGACTCTGAAGGAGTGACCTGGCTGCTGAGCCTGTTTCCCTCATCTGCAAATGGGGCTTGTCTGTTCCGGGCCCCACACCACGCCTCGCTTCTCCTCATCTGTCTCATGCTTTACTGTTCCAGGGTGTTACTTGCCTTTTGGAGGGCAGAGCTAGTCAGGTGATGAACTTGCAGATTCACTGCCCTGGGACTTCTCTCCTTTGCCCTGTGAGGCTCCATTGTACTTCCTGGGACACCACCTCCTCTGGGGTCCCCCAGGTTGGGCTCTCTACTGATGATTCCTGTGAGCCAGCCCTGGGCTCCTGTGTGCCTGCCCCCCCACCCCCTACAGCCCCTGGCACAGCGCTGAGCCCACCCTGACAGAACCAGAGGCACAGGTGCAGAGAGCCCATCCTGGCCCCGTCTTGGAGGAAGTATCCAGGCCAGAACAAGGAGGTGACAGCAGCTGGGTGGGGCTCCCTGAGGGGTGGAGGTGCCCGTGCAGGCTGGCACGGCCACAGGGCAGCGTCCCAGTGGGGGAGGGGCAGCAGGGCCCAGGCTGGGAGCAAGGGTAACGGGGGCGTGTCTCCGCAGAAAGGACCCCTGGTCCTACTGCCCTCTTTGCCAACCGAAGAGAGACACACTCTTGGAGACTGAACTAACAAGCTCCACAGATGAGTGCCTTAGCAGGAAGGAGTCAGGGGACAGAGAAAATCAGGGATGAGTGTTACCCGGCCAGATCTCCAAGCATCAGAGGAGTCCACCAGGCCCACAGTGGTTGAGGGGTGGCAGAGGAGGGTCAGGACGCCCCTGTCAGCTCCGAGAGGACCCACCCTCTGCAGGGAGCCAGCCCTTTCAAGGCCTCAGTGGGCCGGTCACGTGTGCTTTGGCGCCCTCCAGTGGATTTATGTGTACATGCGTACAGGCTGGCAATGGGTTTTACCCACATTTTAACCCTGTGCTTTTTCTCTTCTCCCTGCACACCCTTTCTGTTCAATGACACTTTAAAACTGCACACACACTTCAGCAATGCCATCAGTTGTGTAATACAAAAGAATGATCTCCCAAGCACCATGTAGGAAAGGATCTATTGGACACAATTATCAGATTTATCTGATGCTGGCCAAATATCAGTATTTGCTCATTGAAATTTGACTCAACCACACTAAAAGAAGAAGAAAAAATGAAGCCCAGATTCCAAAGTTATGTGTATATCTGACTTTTATTATTACCTCTTGGAAAGGCAGAGGAACCAGAGATCAAATTGCCAACATCCGCTGAATCATTGAAAAAGCAAGAGTGTTCCAGAAAAACATCTATTTCTGCTTTATTGACTATGCCAAAGCCTTTGACTGTGTGGATCACAATAAACTGTGGAAAATTCTGAAAGAGATGGGAATACCAGACCACCTGACCTGCCTCTTGAGAAACCTACATGCAGGTCAGGAAGCAACAGTTAGAACTGGACATGGAACAACAGACTGGTTCCAAATAGGAAAAGGAGTACGTCAAGGCTGTATATTGTCACCCTGCTTATTTAACTTATATGCAGAGTACATCATGAGAAACGCTGGGTTGGAAGAAGCACAAGCTGGAATCAAGATTGCCAGGAGAAATATCAATAACCTCAGATATGCAGATGACACCACCCTTATGGCCAAAAGTGAAGAGGAACTAAAGAGCCTCTTGATGAAAGTAAAAGAGGAGAGTGAAAAAGTTGGCTTAAAGCTCAACATTCAGAAAACGAAGATCATGCCATCTGGTCTCATCACTTCATGGGAAATAGATGGGGAAACAGTGGAAACAGTGTCAGACTTTATTTTTGGGGCTGCAAAATCACTGCAGATGGTGACTGCAGCCATGAAATTAAAAGACGCTTACTCCTTGGAAGGAAAGTTATGACCAACCTAGATAACATATTAAAAAGCAGAGACATTACTTTGCCAACAAAGGTCTATCTGGTCAAGGCTATGGTTTTTCCAGTGGTCATGTATGGATGTGAGAGTTGGACTGTGAAGAAAGCTGAGCGCCGAAGAACTGAACTGTGGTGTTCAGTGTCTGTGTTCACAGACTTGGGTGGTGGCCACAGCGATGATGAGAAGTGGTGGTGCTGAGGGATATTTAAAAGGAAAACTGACAGGACCTCTGGAGGAGGGGCCCAAGGGTTCTGCGCTGCTGGCACTTCCGACAAAGATGAAACAGGCTGGTGGTGGGAAGGCAACGAGCTCAGGACAGAACACGCTGAAGGAGGCGCTCAGGAGAGGCTCTGCGCTGGCAGCCAAAGCAGGAGTTAGTTATGCCTCTATCTCCTGACATTTTTCATTCATCCGTTCATTCCTTTCACCAAATATTGGGTTCCTATCAAGTGCCAGAAAGGATCCAGGACAGAGTGGAACACAAAACAGCCAGAATCTGCTCTCAGGGCTGACACGGCAGTGGGGGACACCAACAAGAAAACAGGAAAACAAACATGTAAACAAAACCCTTCCGGTCGTGTGGGTAAAGAAAGTGCGGCGGGGCTAAGCAGGAGCAGGAGGGAGCTTCAGACAAGGTCGTCAGGAAAGCCCTGCTAAGAAATGTTGAGTAGAAGCCAGATGTGCAAAAATAGGAGGAAAGCGTGCCCAGCCAGAGTGAACAGCAAGTGCCAGGGTCCTGAGGCAGAAATCAGTTTGGCCTGATGGAGGGAAAACGAGAATCAGTGCAGCTGCCCAGCTGCGGAAGCTGAGGGCGGGGAGGGGCCGGCCGGGACCACAGGAAGGGGGAGCGCTTTCAAAGGCCGACAAGGTAATACATGCAAAAGTGCCAGGCTTCCCTGGCCGTCCAGGGGTTACCACTTTGCACATTCACTGCAGGGGGCATGAGTTCCATTCCTGGTCAGGGAACTAATAGCCCGCATGACATGCAGTCAAAAACATTTTTTTAATACATGTGACAGTGTTTCGTAAATGACCTCAAGAACCAGGTATGCATAAGGGAATGCTAAGGTGCTGCCATTAAGGAGAAAAAAAAGGAGCAAGTCTTAACTGAAGCAAGGAGTTCAATTTCAGGAAAAGCTCAGGCTATGAGAGCCATGTCATATCAGAACAATTTCCAAAACAGATCAGTTGTCCATTTTTTTCCTACTGCTTTTGTTTGAGAATGGCTACCCACTCCGATATTCTTGCCCGTCGTCTCATGGACAGACGAGCCTGGAGGGCCACAGTCTAGGGGACCACAAGGAGTCAGACATGACCGATCAATTAGGTAAGAATACGGTTAACAGGCAAACCGATGCAAGTGCTGGCTGGTCTGGAAGCAGGAGATGGAAAGAGGACCTCTCACAGCACAGACAAGGAAGGTGAGAAAGTAGGGAGAGAGGAAAGGAGATGAGAAAAACGCTCTCCTTGCAGGCTGGGCAGCGGCTCCCTCTGCTGGTGCCTGAGCCCCAGCTGTTTGCAGCCACCGCCCAGCCCCGCCGGCTGGAGCCCACCCGCTTCACCCTGAGAGCAAAACCGGAGACAGGCCAGCGGGGAAGCGGAGGGACCCAGGTCAGGGCAGAGGGGGAGGCGTCCAGCGGGGCAGACGCGGGCACCCCGGCCCCCAGGGCTGCCTGCTGCGCCCAAGAACACGAGCCACCCATCCGACAGAGGGCCCTGACCACCCCTGAGGGGACACAGAGTACCAGACACATGCCTGCCACCCCCAGGATGACAGAGGCCCCCCCAGGAGGGCGGGCGTGAAGCAGGCTGTGCACGCACCCAGCTCACCCCTTCCCTCCCACTCACCTCTGCTTCCCGCCTCTCCTGACAACCATGCTCCTTCCTCTAACCCTTTGATCCAAGTGTCTAGAAGAGCTTCTCTCCTCTGCGCTGTTGGGCCGTGTCCCTCCCACCCACACAGCCCAGCCCAGCGTTCCATTCATCACCCAGCCCCACCCCGCCACCCCAGAGAACTTCCTGTGATTGACACGAGCTCTCCTGGGCACACACACACACACACATGCACATGCACACACCCTGGGCTTTATCTGCAAAGCTTCACACACACACGCCCTGGGCTTTATCTTTAACTTGGAACCCGTGACACCTCCTGGCCATTCACAGACCCCAGCAAGGCCTCCAGGAAGACCCTTTAACTGTCTCTCCGCCCAAGGAGGTATCAGGCACAAGGACAAAAGTAGAACCCCAAGACTGGAAAGAAACTCCATCTTACTCACTTGATGAAATACACAGCTCCTTCCTGGGTAGAATCCATCTCCCAGCCCTTGGGCAAACCTGTGAGGAAGCAAAATCACAAAATCACCCTCTCTTCCGCAAGCCCAATCTGCACTCAGGAGGGATGGAGACTCGGAGAAGCAGGGCAATTCACAGATACGCCAGCAGTGGTCAAACCAACAATCTCACCCTTTTCTGTCCTTATCAGTCTGTGCTCCAGCAAACAGTAAGAGAGGTAGCAGTGGAGGAGATGCCCCCCCATCAGAGAGCAGTGAAGCAACAAAACAGATCACTCCTTTGCAGCCTTCGCTCATTCATTCAACAAACAGTTACTGAGCATCTGTTCTGGCCAGGCCCTGTGCCAGCCCCCAGGGATGTAGCAGTGAATGCACAGATGACCGCCCTAGAAGGTCCTCAGGATCATCCCTGCTTATATCACAGGAGCAGAAGCTGGAGCCACGGCGAGTCACTGGCCCTAGATCTCATGGATAATTAGCACTTAAGATAAGACCACGACTCAAGTCTCCAAGGGCTTTCCCAGATGGTGCTAGTGGTAAAGAACCCGCCTGCTGATGCAAGAGATGCAGGTTCAATCCCTGGGTCGGGAAGATCCCCTGGAGGAGAAATGGCAACCCACTCCAGTATTCTTGCCTGGGAAGTCCCATGGACAGAGGAGCCTGGCGGGTGGCAGGCTACAGTCTATGTGGTGGCAAGGAGCTGGACACAACAGAAGCGACTTAGTACGCACGCACAAGTCTTCAGATCCCAGGCCACTGTCATTAGCTCTGCTTCTGAATAAGACATCACAGACCTGGGAAATCAGTCCCAGAAAAAAATGAGGCTTTTTTTTTTTTTAATTTTAACAGCACCTCTGAAAACAATTTATCCATGAAAATGCTTAGAATGGAGAATCACTGACTTGCAAAATGAAAGAGGACTGAGTAGCCAAGGAAGCTGATCTTGGCTCTGAGGCATCTAGGCAGTCCTCCAGGCAGGCGCAGCCCCTGCTGCACAGCTCCAGAGACTCCGCGTCTCCTTCTCCACAGGGCGCTCCGGGAGCCTCTGGCTCTGCCGCCCCCCCCAAAACAGTCACCCTGGCCGAGTCCTGCCTCTCAAACAGGCCGCCTCCAACTGCGGCAGAGGAGGACAAGCTTTCCGGGAGTCCGAGGGAATCCAGCATGAGGTGGAGGCAGGCAGGGCACCGCTGCAAGAGCCCTGTGGCTGACACATTAGGAAACGGGCACAGATTTTCTCAACCTGCCTGTGTAAGAGGTTTTATAAACTATGGCTACTCAGTGCTGGTCTGCACCTCTCCTGCCCTGTTCCCAGCTGCCCTCAGACACAAGCTGCTGGACAGTGGGGCCTGGGCTGGACAGAGTGCTGGCCTCAGCTACTCACTGTTCTCTTCACTCACTGCCGGGTATCAAGGCTCTGCATTTCCATAGCTGCTGCTGATGGAGATGCCGATGCTTCAGTGCAGCGGGGCAGCCCACCTCCCTCTCAGGACATGGTCCACAGAAATCACACCACCGGCCACTGCTTAGTGAGAGCCTCTCTCCTCTAAGGCACACGGTTTACCCCTGCGAGCATATTCAGTCTGCACAGCAACATTACACAACAGGCATCAGCCCAAGCATTTGTACAGATGAGGAAACTGAGGCCCAGAGAGCTCAATCGACTTGCCAGAGGTCACACAGGAAGTGTCTGGGCCAGGACAGGAGTCTGGTCGCCTACGTGCAAAGCTCACATTCTTTCCTCTGTGTTGCCCCATAAATGCTACTTGTTCCCCTCTGTCCCTGTGCGAGGATGCTCCCATTCAGAAGGGCGTGGGTTGGCAGCCTCCCCGTGTAGAAGGATCCCCATTGGGTCAGAATCATAAATAATCCTGCCACTGTGATGTGCCCGGGAAAGAGGCCAGCGTGGATTATGTCCCCTGCCTTTTCCAGCAACTTCCCTGCACACTGCCCTCTCTGCCCAGGCAACACCAAGAGTGCTTATATTCCTGTCCAGGCGGAGTGCCCACTAAGGCAGCTGCCCTTCCAGCAAGCTTCAGGGGCATCTTAACCCTTTCCCAACCTTGGACAACCAGTTGGCTGCAGCCAAAAACGACAGGATTGGCTCACAGGCTTGTATTCATCCTCTGGCCTTACCTAGGGCCACGGTAAGATGGACAGACTCCAGCTGAAAACAGTCAAAACGTGGAAGGTGGCACCACCAACCCAGAGGAAGACAGCCGCAGCCTTGGGGTCATGAGGCTTTGCTTCAAGTTGAAAGTACAATGACGACAAAAACCATAAAAGTCACCTCTGTTGATGGTGACTCTCTTGCATAATCGGTGCTACAACGTTTTGAGGTTCATAATCCTATCCCCATGTTACAAAGAAGCTAAGTCCCAGAAGAACTAACCACTTGCTCAAAGCCACACTAGTAAAAACTCAAGCCAAGATTTGAGCTCAGGTCTCTCTGTCTCTAGAACTTGCGCATTTGACTCCGATGCTTCTTTGCTTATTAGCTAAGTGGCCTTGAGCCAGGCCCTTTCTCTCTGCTTTAAAATGAAGGAGTCAGACTCCATGATCCCTGAAGTCCTTTTTGGCTCTAGGACCAAAATAAGTCCAGTTCCGAAATGAAAAGAAAGCAGGCTCTGGGCAAGTCAGCACCTGACCCGCACATCTGGCAGTGCTCCTGTGCCCCAAGAATGACCAGGACTCTGTGTGGCTGGGTGAAGGGCTGGGAGGCCATCTGTGTGGCTGGGTGAAGGGCTGGGAGGCCAGCGAGGGGCGGGGATGGGGTGAGGGGGTCCAACATTGTCGATCCCGCCCCTCCCCTATGGTCCACGGCAGCATCCTGAAGAAGGTGGTGGGCTGTTCACTTGAAACACCCCAGGCCTTATGATTCTTGGTGTCTCCACCTCTTCAATTTAGAATGAAACCATTTTGGCTCGGATGGGGCCCATCTTTCCTGCTAGCCTGGGAGGGCGCTCTCAGGGTGGAGGGGGTTTTCCAACTGGGCAGAGGGATAAGAGGGATAAGCAAACTCTTCATCCTCAGAGGTCAGTCCCAGTCACTGAGCACAGGACTGGAAGCTCGAAAAGACCTCAAGGTGAGCATCAAGCCTCCTGCCCTCATCTGCCCAGTGGTGGGTCAATGCTTAGCTGAGTCCATACGAAGACAAAGGAAAATTCCAGAAGCAAAGTCAGGGTAGCGGGTTCCCACAGCCACCACAGGGCATCCCCGCCTCACGGCTTGCAAAGGCAGGGAGGGACGAGCTCCTTACCTGGACAGGAGGAGTGTCCGCTCTGGATGGGCAATGCTGTTCCAGGATGCACCCAGCAGGTTGACTTCTCCTCATCACTAGAAGACCAAAGCGAACATGTCAGAGGTCACAGAGGCTTCCCTGCGCAGGACACCCATCACCACCGTCACATCAGTACTGACTGTCCAACCCCAGACACCAGGCTGCCTTTGCTCACGCACACACGCAGAACATTTACTGAGCAGACTCAGGGTGCAGAGATGAAGAATCCCAGATCCCTGACCTCAGAGGATGCACTGCTTTTGTATAACCCACCTGGGAGACAGACGTGTAAAAAGATATCTGGAATATGAGGTGATAGGAGCCACACAGAGAGAGCACTACAAGTCAGAGGGGGGAGCACTCCCTGCACGGGGTTAGGGAAGGGCAGCAGCATGGTGGCATCATGAAGGAGGTGACATTCGAGGTGACCAGTGAAGCCGCACGAGACGCACACAGAAGGCTCTTCACTGCAGCTTCGCAACGGACAAGAGAAGAGGAGGCTGCGAGGGTCGGCAGTCCTCAAGTGTCTGCCGGGCTGCGCACCACCATCCACAACGCTCCCTCACAGCAGGAGCTCTGCAGATTACACACCTGCGGTTCCGCGAGGCTAAGTAAGTCCCCCAAAGTCAGAATCAGTAGGTGATGAAGCCAGGACCCAGGCCCAGACGTGCCCCCTTGTTACCCAAGCTCTTTCGAGCACCTCACTCCCAGCAAGGTAGCTCCCCGTGTAGATCCTCTGGTCTCCAGATGCCACGGCAGGGGGGTCCACCCACCTTTCTCAGCTCCCTGCCAACCAAGGACACTGATACTTCCTGAGCCCGAGGTATGCGCAGGGCAGGACCCCCGGACCACCCTATCTCCCAGGCTTTAGACTAGGGGTCTCAGAGCCCAGAACAGGATCCACTCAGTAATTAATACCTTAATATATAATATAATTATATAGTATAATGGAATGCACTAAGGAAGTGCCACTAAATTTCTACTAGAGTAAGATACAATAAACTGCACATAAAGTGTACAGTGTAATGTTTTGACAGATGTGTACACACTTGTGAAACTACCCCGAAATCAAGATGTGAGCCCCCATATCCTCTCTGTGCCCCTTTGTAATTCCCATCTTCTACCCACTGGTTCTCACTGTCCCCCCCGTCCCCAGCAGCCACTGGTACATTTCCTGTTACCATAGATTCACTGGCGCTTTCTAGAGTTCCCAGGGTGTCACACATGTGGAATCACACAGACAAGCCCTCTCTGTCTGCCTTCTCTCCTTCTTGTCTCTCTCCCACGTGCTGGTTCGGGTCAGTAGCTCCTCCCACTGCAGGACACGCAGGTGTGTCCCCCCTCCCCGCTGATGAACACCGAGGGTGTTTCCAGGTCGGGCCATTACAAATAAAGCTACTTGGAACACTCGTGTCCAGGTCTTCGCGTGGACTCCTGCTTCCTCTCCCTCAACTCCACTGCATTTCCTCTGAGTTTCTTTAACACCAGCTGCAGGAAGAGCATTCCCAGGTGCCTAGGAAACCAAGTCACGGGACCTGGAGCCATGCGCATCATGGCAGAGGGCCTGTGGCCTGGGCTGTGGTCCTGCGACAGGGGGCGAGGGAGCAGAGCCAGGGACACTCAGCCCTTCCCCTCCCCTGCGGCCTGCGAGACCTCCGGCCCTCGCTCCCCGGACCACATGTGTCTCTACCCCTCAGACAGTCGCAGGGTCACGGAGGGGGCACACCCAGCACTCCCCACATCCTCTCCCACATCCTCCCCCACCCTGTCAGCTCCCTGAACAGTGCAGCCACAGGTTGTTCCCACCCTGCCCCTGGGCTAGTGGGGAAACTGTGGAACCAGAAGGACCGCGCTCATTGCAAACCCACCAGCTAGAATCTTCTTCAGGGACCCCAATCCGCTGACCCTTGCTGAGTGTTTCCAAGGCTTTCCCACCAACCTCAGGTCCCAGGATGCTGGCAAGTCCCAGGCCCGCCTTCCTCCCATCCCTCTCCCTCACTCTCAGTGGATAATCTCATCCCTCAACTCAACAGAAATAGAAACCACAAAGCAGAAGCAACCTCCCCCCAACACTTATACGTATCTCCTCTTGTCTTATAAGGAGCACATCAAGGCTGTATATCGTCACCCTGCTTATGTAACTTACATGCAGAGTACATCATGAGAAACGCTGGGCTGGAGGAAGCACAAGCTGGAATCAAGATTGCCGGGAGAAATATCAATAACCTTAGATATGCAGATGATACCACCCTTATGGCAGAAAGTGAAGAGGAACTAAAGAGCCTCTTGATGAAAGTGAAAGAGGAAAGTGAAAAAGTTGGCTTAAAGCTCAACATTCAGAAAACTAAGATCATGGCATCTGGTCCCATCACTTCATGGCAAATAGATGGGGATACAGTGGAAACAGTGACAGACTTTATTTTTCTGGGCTTCAAAATCACTGCAGATGGTGATTGCAGCCATGAAATGAAAAGATGCTTACTCCTTGGAAGGAAGGTTATGACCAACCTAGACAGCATAATAAAAAGCAGAGAGATTACTTTGTCAACAAAGGTCCATCTGGTCAAGGCTATGGTTTTTCCAGTGGTCATGTATGGATGTGAGAGTTGGACTATAAAGAAAGCTGAGCACCGAAGAATTGATGCTTTTGAACTGTGGTGTTGGAGAAGACTCTTGAGAGTCCCTTGGACAGCAAAGACATCCAACCAGTCCATCCTAAAGGAAATCAGTCCTGAATATTCATTGAAAGGACTGATGTTGAAGCTGAAACTCCAATACTTTGGCCACCTGATGCAAAGAGCTGACTCATTTGAAAAGACCCTGATGCTGGGAAAGATTGAGGGCAGGAGGAGGAGGGGATGACAGAGGATGGCATCACCGACTTGATGGACATGGGTTTGGGTGGACTCCGGGAGTTGGTGATGGACAGGGAGGCCTGGCGTGCTGCGGTTCATGGGGTCACAAGGAGTCAGACACAACTGAGTGACTGAACTGAACTATAGTACTTGTCTCTACATTGGACAAAAGGTGGCCCTCTCCCATTGAAGAAGGGTCCACGTGGGTCACAATCCACATCATCTCCCATCTTTTCTAGACCCTTACTCTATTGAGCATGGCAGGCTTTACATTCAACTTCACCCTCCCTCTCACATCCGTCACTTTAGCCCCATTCCTGTCTGTGTCTTCCACTGAACCCTCCGTCTCTCTCTCTCAAAGCTGCTTTCCCTTCCAGCTCCCTTCCCAAGCTCCTCTTCTTCCTGATCAGACAACCCTGTTAGAAACGAGTTCCTTCTAACAGTCCCCATTTTCTGGCCTGCCATTCACCAACCTCTGCAGTCTGGTTCCTGTCCCCAGCCCTCCCCTGAAGCCACTTTCCTAGAGGTCATTACAGATGCCCCAGTTCCTCAATCCAGTAAACGCTCTCCAGTCTTAACCTCATGTGGCTTTTGCACAGCTGATCATCCCTCTTCCTCGCCATCTGGGGCCATGCCACTCTGACCCTGGGGCTACCCACCTCCACGCCAGGTCTCCTCCATCTGGCCTCTCCTCTTCTGGCCTCTCCTCAAATGTGGTTTTGCCCAGAGACCCTCCCATCTTCCCCCTGACACACTCCTGGGTGGTCCCAGCTGTGCGTGATGACTCCCCAGTCCAGGGCCTCTCTCTTCAACCTCTAGCCTGTACACCTAGCTGCCTCTAGGACAGCACTTCCTGACTGTCCCATGGGAACCTCAAATTCGGGATTTCCTAGCTCAACTTGTACCTTCCCTAAAATCTGTTCCTCTTCCCATACTCCTGATTTCTATCAAATTCAAGTTAAAAATTCTAAGATTTAGCATTTCCCTGGTGGTTCAGTGGTTAAGAATCAGCCTGCCACTGTAAGGGACACAAGCCTGACCCCTCATCCAGGAAGATCCCACACGCCGAGGGGCAGCTAAGCCCAAGCCCCACAGTTACTGAAGTCTGAGCTCTAGAACTGTGCTCCCCAACAAGAGAAGCCACCAGTGAGAAGCCCGTGCAATGCAGCAGAGAGTAGCCCCCTCACCGCAACTGGGGAAAGCCAGCACACAGCAGTGAACACCCACTGCAGCCAAAAAGAAATAAATACATTCTTTTTTAGCTCAGAATTATCTGGGGCTCTTCCCCCTCTCTCCCCTCATTCCTCAACATTCAAGAAGTAAATGAAAACTCTCAATTCTACGCCTAAAGATTCTCCCCACCCTTTAGGGAGAAAAATCTTTAATTCAAGTCTCTTGGACTCTCCTGGACTTTGATGGGGCTTCCCAGGTGGCTCAGTGGTAAAGAGCCCGCCTGCCAATGCAGGAGACAGAGAGACGTGGGCTCGATCCCAGGTCAGGCAGATCCCCTGGAGGAGGAAATGGCAACCGTCTCCAGTACTCTTGCTTAGAAAATCCCATGGACAGAGGAGCCTGGCGGGCTCCAGTCCATGGGGTCGCACAGAGTCTGACACGACTGAGCAGAGCACAGACTTTGGTGACTGCCTCCTACCTGCCCTCCACACCTCCAGTGTCTCCCATGCCACCCCACTCAGCCCCCAAATCATCATTTCTGCAACTGCCAGAGAGATCCTTCTACAGCACACGTCTAACTACGTCACTTCTCTGTTCGAAATCGCGTTTGGTTTCCTATCACCTACAGGATCATGTTCAAACCCCTTAGCCTAACACACAAGCCCCTCTGGAGCGGCCCTCTCCTGCCTGTTTTGCCTCAGCTTCTGCGGCACCCCAGCTGGCCCATCCCATCTCTCCTGAGCCCCTCAGAGTGTTTACGACAACCTGGGCTCCAACAGCCATAGGTGCCCTCCAACCCGCAGGCCTCTGCCTAGGGCCCCTTTCACTCTGGTCTCTCTCCTCCAGAATGACATGAAATGTCTCCTCCTCCAGGAAGCCCTCCCTCAACTCTTCAGACCATTAGCTCTTTCTTCCTTGTGTTCCTATAACATCATGCAATTACCTCTGGAATGTATCTTATTATTTCATAAGTATTTGTTTGCATTTTATACCACCTTTAAAGAAAAACCTGTGTGTCTTATTGTTTTTTCTATCTCAATCCCTAACACTGCAGCAGACAAATAGTGGATATTCAACAAATGTCTATGGAATGAACAACAAAAAGAAGTTGGAAGGCAAGTAAGAAACTGAGAAGAAAGATAGGAAAAGCCAAATTAACCACTTTATCAGAATCCCTGAGGAACTGTGGAAATGCAGATTCCGAGGCCACCCCAGATCCTCTGACTCAGACAGAATCCTTGGAGGCAGGGCTTGGGAACTGGCCTTTTAAACTAATTTCCTTGGGTGATTCTTACGGATTCTAAAGTCTCAAACCACTGACCAAAGAGACTCTTGTTCTAATACTGGAGAAGTTCTGTTATTTCAGAATCTGACCCAGGGTCAAGAATTTTAGTGGAGTTAATGTCTAAGATAGTATAATTATAACATCAACTTTGATCGCAGTAATAACTACAGAAGAAAAGCCTATAGCAAACGTGGAAACAGTAACACCAACAAGAAAACCACTGGCTGCCTGCACTCCTGCAAAGGCACTTTGTAACACAAGGAAGGCACTGCACTCTGGGCTCGGTGGGAGCCCTGATTAACAAGTGGTCTCATCTCAGCCAAGTACTCTCCATCTCTGCAGAGCTTGCCTCCCATCTGAAACAG
This sequence comes from Bos mutus, assembly GCF_027580195.1. Classification (NCBI taxonomy): domain Eukaryota; kingdom Metazoa; phylum Chordata; class Mammalia; order Artiodactyla; family Bovidae; genus Bos; species Bos mutus. The sequence continues at coordinate 1,551,912 of NC_091632.1, forward strand.
GAGCGGGTTGCATCCAAGCTTCCTTTCAGCTCTAATGTTCTGTGAGCGGCTATCTTGAGAAAGGGAAAACCCATCATGGGTGGGTAACAGTTCACATGCTGTGCTTCTAGGCTTGCTATATTATCAGGAGATTTCTATCCTGGCAAAAGATACCTGTCGTAGAAGCAGGCCAAAACAGCGTCAGCAGAGTCACTCTGTTATAATGAGATTAAGCCAGAGCCATTTTGGTTGATGAAATTAATATAACAGTGCTAATATATTACTGAAAGCAGCAGAGCCTCCCTCTCTAAAGAATGCCAGGTGTATTGTGGGCACCTTCTTCCCCTTGACCACAGCCCTGTAAAAGTGCCGGAGAGGGGCTGCCATCTGAGGAGCCCTGAGTGCCGGTCAGGGGACTGCAGGGACGGTAGGAGAGGGTCTCCTGGGTGGTTGGCACCTAGCCCACGTCTTCCTGTAGGAAAGGTGGGGGTGGGCACAAGGAAGAAGGGACCCTCCGCGGGCTCTGTCAGTCACCAGAGCTGGAAGGGAAGACCTGCGCGCTGGGCACCAGGTCCAGCCGTTCTCCTCGGGGACCCCGTTCTGCCGGCGGCCAGGGGAGAGGGCAAAGCCAGCACCTGGCCCGCCTCTCCAGGGCGGGGAGTGCGGAGCCTCTGCTGGACCTTGACCCACTGGGGAAAGGCGGGAGCCACATTCAAACAGGCACAGTGATAAACTTATTAGTCATGCGGGTTGTTCCAGCCACCCCTCCCACCACCCGGCCTCTCCGGCTGGTCCCCAGCCCTGCTGCCTTTCAAGTTGGACAACTTGGAAAGGAAAGAGAGAGGGGGAGACAAAATGACAGAGGCTCACATACTTGATGAAGAAGACTCTCCCACCGCGGTCAACTCCGTAGGTCCACCGGCCGGGCAAGTCCAGCCAGTCAATCTCATCGGCCATCTCGGAGTCCCGCAGCCCCTCCGGCTCTCTGAGCACCGGGGCGTCGGGGTGGGAGGCGGGCGGGGGGCCTACGGCGAGCCCCCCACTCCTGCTCCTCCTCGAGGCGGCGACGGGGGCGGGGGTCCAGGCGGTCCTCCGGGTTCCCTGGCCCGGGGCTCCGGCCTCTCGCTGGAGGCAGCTGGCCGCCAGCCGGCGGCAGGGAGCGGAAGACTTAACCCCGGCGGGGCCGGGCGAGCCCGGCCGCAGACGCGCGCCGCCCCCGGAGTCTGCGCTCCGCTCCCGCCGTCTCCTTAACTTAATGACGGGCAATTAGCGCGGAGGGGCTCCGCCGCCCCGCTCGCGCGGGCGGCCCGCGGGCAGCGCCTAGTGCTCGGGCCCGTCTGCTTGCCGCGGCCGGGCAGCCGGCGGGGCCGAGCGGGCGAGCGCGCGAGCCGGAGGACGCTCCCCGGAGGGCGCGGGGCGCCGAGCGCGAGCGAGGGCGCTGCCGCCCGGCTCCCGGCCCGCACGCGGCCGCCCGCCCGGCGAGCGGAGGGCGGGGCCCCGCGCCGCCCCGAGGGCCGCTCCCGGCCGGCGGGGTCCGCCGCGGCCCGCGGGCCCCCGAGTCCTGACTCCCGGCGCGGGGGGCACCCGTTTGGCAGACAGAGATGGGAATCCCGAACCGCAGGGACACGTCCAGCCTCTGACCCGAAAGGGGGAAGTGATCTGGTTCTGCTCGGCGGGAGGTTAGCAGAGGAACAAAGGTCAGATGCAGGGAAGGCTGGCACGGCTGTGAGTAGCAAGGCGCCCCTTCTCGCTTGAATGTCAACCTCATGAGTCAAGCTAGTCCTTACTTACCTGTCTTTCTGAGTACTTCCTCTAAGAAGCCTGCCATGACTAAGGAAGAATCAGAGTGAGACCTTCAGATGCACTCAGAAAGCAACAGCTTTTGTATACCTAATTTGTGCAGAAAAGGGAAGGAAAGAAAAAAAAAAAAAAGAAAGAAAGAAAGAAAGGAGGGAATGTGTTCCATGTACGGAACATAGATTGCAAGCATTCAGTACTAGTATATCAAAATGGTATTGCTGGAGCCCACAGTTCTGTGGTCCAAGGGGTTGCAAAGAGCCCTATGGTGACTGAGCGACTGAACTGACAGTTCTGCTGTCTCTGGTTTGCATCAAAGTTGGACTCCAGTCAGCTTTCCCAGCTTACTCAGGACCTGCCCTTGAGGCTTCCACTAGGTAAACACTGTCCTAATCCATGTGTCAGACCAAAGGGAATAGATACCTGTCTTTAGAGGAAGCAATGTGTCGCTTGGCAGTTGGCAAGTATCTGTTGAATGAGCAAGTTTATTGTAAGCATTCTAAGGGACATGATGCCTGTTCTACCCAGGTGATTCCTACTCATCCCTTTGGTATCAACCCGTGTGTTGCCTACTCCAGAAAGCCATTCTTGATTCCACTCTAGGCAGATTTATATGTGTATCCTCCATGTGTCATGTAACTTTATTAATAACCCTGTAGTGGAGCTTATCTGGAGAAGGAAATGGCAACCCACTACAGTCCATTGGGTCACAAAGAGTCGGACATGACTGAGCATACATACAGTGGAGCTTAGCACACTATAATGCAATCCTTGGTTTACTTATCTGTCTCCTTCAGAGCAGGGGCTCCATTTGGTTCATCTTTATAGCCCCAGCACCTACCTGGGACACACAATTTATATTTGATGAATGACTGATACTATCCTAACTAGAAATGGCTCTTAACTCTAACCACAATCCTGTACTTTTGGACCCTATTTAGGGGCCAGATAAATATAACCACCAGCAACATCCGGGTGTATGTGGGGAGAGCTTTCTGGAAAAAAGAACAACCAGTGAGCCTTCTCAGGAATCCTAAAGGCTCAACCTAGGTGTAATGTGTGTACATAGATACTGAAGCCACTGCTGCTGCTGCTGTGTCTGACTCTGTGTGACCCCGTAGATGGCAGCCCACCAGGCTCCCCCGTCCCTGAGATTCTCCAGGCAAGAACACTGGAGTGGGTTGCCATTTCCTTCTCCAATGCATGAAAGTGAAAAGTGAAAGTGAAGTCGCTCGGTCGTGTCCGACCCTCAGCCACCCCATGGACTGCAGCCTACCAGGCTCCTCCGTCCATGGGATTTTCCAGGCAGGAGTACTGGAGTGGGGTGCCATTGCCTTCTCCACTGAAGCCACAATATGCCTCAAAGAATATCTCATCCTAGCCTCTTGACTTAAATATAGGAAGCAGAAGAGCAAAGAAGTGAAGAGAAAGTTCATGTCACTGAGCAAGGCTCTGCCCAATGTCCAGGCCAGAACTCTTTCCATTGCATGATTCTACCTCCAACACTGGAAATTCACTCTGCCAACAAACAGGCTGATTCTTGGTGCCAGTTTGGGTCCATTCTCCAGAAGCAAAAAGGAGCAAAAACCTATAATACCCAACTCTTTTCTGCCTTTTCAGATCCTACATGTTTTTAGTAAAGAAAGCTGCATTTGACAGTAAAGGAGAGCTGCATCTGAGAATCACAGGTGAGGAGGCATGCCCCTCTGTAGCTCCTGAATTGACATGTCTGGGAGTGTCAAGGGGTCAGACTTCACCGGTCCCCCATCCCCAACCTGTGAAACACCTGTTAAGGCCCATCCCGCTGGTAAAGCCCAGAGCCACCTGCCCACCCCTATGATATCAGATGATCCGAACCACCAGGACTGCTGCCAAGATGCCTCCAGGGAAAATACCAGCAACCAGAGCACTCCCTGTCCAACCTGAGCAACCGGTTAAGTGCGGCTTCTTGGGCTGAAGGTGGGTGGAAATAGGGAACAGTATGACATGCTTTTGAAAACATGTATCACACCACTGTCTTCTCGGAGGAGCAGGGGCTCCTGAGGGTTTCTTCAAAAGATTTTTGTCTTATTTATCTCTAATCTAGCCTGGGGTTCCTTGGGACATTTACCTAGACCAAAAACAAAAAAGAGCAAGTGGTTGAGATTTTGAATGTTTTTTACTCTTTTGGAATAAGAAATCAGGTTTGAAAATACTTTCTCACTGTGGTGTATTCTTGCCAGTGACTCTTTACATTCTAGTTCTTGTTTATTAATTATGATCAGGATTGATACTGCTAAGCAAAGAAACTTTCTTTAGCAAAGAAACTAAAGACAATTCAGAAACAGTAGAAAACTCAAATAAAAATAGGTATTGGTTCAACAATTACCTGGAAGAAGGCAGGAGAGGGATATGCTGAAATGAAAACCTTACCTGCTTTGCAATTAAGTCAGAAATTTAGCTGTTTGTTTTTTCCTTACAGCAAATTTTATCTCTTTAAAAGCAACAAATCATGTGGATAAAATATATCAGTGATATTTAGAAATGATTCTGATTCTCTCATGTATTTTGAGAGCTTAAGTCAGTCACTTGAATGTTATCATGCTTCTGGCGTGGTTCCAGCGGTAGGCTGAAAAACAGCTGCCCAGAAACTGTCTGTGTCAAATCCCTGGAGCCCATGAATGTGACCTTACTTGGATGGAATTAGGATAAGGATCTGGAGATGAGATTATCCCGGATTATTCAGGGTGGGCCCTAAATTCAATGACACATGTCCTTATAGGAGAAAAGCAGGAGGAGACTTGAGACAGACGGAGAGCAGGAAGCAATGTGACCACAGAGGCAGAGGCTGGAGTGAAGCCACCACAAAGCAAGGGATGGTGACAGTCACCAGAACCTCGAAGAGACGAAGAAGGAATTCTTCCCCCGAGCCTGCAGAGGGAGTGTGGCCCTAACACTTCAAATTTCAGTCTTCTGGAATCCAGAACTGTGAGAAAATAAATTTTTTTTTGTTTTAAGCCAGCCAATTTGAGGTAATTTGCTATAGCATCTTGGTAAATTCACACAGTACCTATAAGAAAATAATACGTTATTGAGGACCGACATAAATGTCTGTTATTTTAACTTGTCCAATATCCAACCTCCTGTCTCCTGTTAATAGCCCCTGGAGCTTCCCTTTGACGTCTAGCTTTTTGCCGCTGTCAGTCCATGTGGGTTGAGTGGGCTGCCCCCACACTCACCCCAGCTCCATCGGTTCAGGAAGGACACATGGCTCAGACCAGACCAGTGAGACTCAGTTTTAAGAAGATCCTAGAGCTCCTGGGCAGAGAAGGCAATGGCACCCCACTCCAGTACTCTTGCCTGGAAAATCCCATGGATGGAGTCGCTAGAGTCGGACACGACTGAGCGACTTCACTTTAACTTCTCAGTTTCATGCATTGGAGAAGGAAATGGCAACCTACTCCAGTGTTCTTGCCTGGAGAATCCCAGAGACGGGGGAGCCTGGTGGGCTGCCATCTATGGGGTCGCACAGAGTCTTGACTTAGCAGCAGCAGCAGCAGAGCTCTTGGGAAGAAGCCCTTTCTCTCTTGGATTCCAAGCGGGCAGATGTCACTCTGGTGCTGCTGGGGTCTTTCTGAGGGGAAGCTGGCTGAGAGCGAGTCCAGTCCAGGAGAAAGTGGAGTCAGAAGATACAGACACGCTGCGTCCTTGTATCCCAGAGCCCCAGGACCAGCCTGCCAGGAGAGGCCCTATCACTGGGATTTCTACTTGTAGGTGCCCAGAAACACCCTTATTTGCTCCAGCCAGTTTCTGCCCCTGACAACTGAAAAAGTCCTAGCCAGGACAAAGGTCAAAGTGTCCTGTGGCCCTTCTGCTTTGTTGTAACCAATGTTTCTTTGAGAAAGTCAATGAGATAACCACCTGCACTTCTAGTGACTTGAGAATGTGAACTCTTCCAATAAAACTGCAATTTTAGATCAAGGAAAGGTCTTTTGTGACCATCTGGTCAAAGTCTGTAATTTCCCTCTTAAGGGTACTAGAGAACTCAGGAGAAGTACCCAGAGTTGTGGCAATTCCTCGGGAGAGTTGGGACCACAACTCAGGTCTCCTGAGAACCCGATCAGTAGAAAGCTATATTTAAAGGCATTTGCTTTATCATTTAAACGTATCTGGCCAAGAGACTCACAGTTATAATTATAACTGATTCCTCTGCTCTGCTAAAGAAGACCCACAACAGTAGTTTTTGTTGAGTGCTGGTGTTTAATAGCTCTGCAGCAGGCTAGGTCACTAGCCACTGTTAATTATTTTACAGGAACTAGGAAGCAAAGGAAAAGAAATCAAGGCCCTCTCTGCTGGGATGATTAATAGATATACGATTATGTAAACATGCAAGAGCCCAAACCAGTTGCTTGATAGAAGTGGTGATTCGATAAAGGTTTCAGAGAGGTGGGGTTTTTAGTGTTTATATTGTCCGTTCCTTTGCCTGATCTCGGATCGTGTGGCTCTCAGCGGCTGTGGTGTGCAGGCCAGTAGCTGCAGCATGTAGGCCTGTGGGCCCCGCCGCTCCTGGCATGTGGAATCCGTGTTCGCCACCCAGGGATTATACCCTTGTCCTCGGCATTGTGAAGCAGATCCTTAACTTCTGGACCACCAGGGAAATCTTGAGAGTGGCACGTTTTGTTATAAAAAAACTGTTGAACTGATGCTGGTAACCAGAGGATTGTGGAATCCTGAAATTTCTCTAAAGCCAGTTGACCTGAATTACATTTGTTCCACAGATATTTGCCGAGTACCTTCTGTGACCCCAATATTCTTCTAGGTACAGAGGATCCAAGAGTGAATAAAACAGAAAAGTCCTTGCGCACATAGAATTTACATTTAATAAATACACAGTCTTGGAGGACAATGAGTCTATGGAGAAAAGTGGAAAGAGTAAAGGAGAGGAGGGTAGTGGATGCTGCTATCTTATATTCCATAGATTTCATATAGGGTTGGCAGCAAAGGCCTCATTAAGCAGAAGGACATTTGGACAAAGACTTGAAGGAAGAGAGAGCAAACCATGTGACCCTGGGGAAACATTTTCCAAGTAGAGGAAACAACAAGTGCAAAGGCCCTGAGGCACGAATATCCTTGGAATGTTTGTGAAATAATGAGGCCAGCATGGCTGAAGCGGAATAAACGAGGCAAAGGAGATGAGGACCAGTGGGCTGGGGGCCAGTGGGAGAAGCTAGATCATTCCAGGATACGGGAAGAAGATCAGCTGTTATTCTAAATGAGATGGGGAACTACTGGAGGTTTGAGTGTAGGAGACATCATCATTATGATTTACTGACTCTCTTAGAGGATCATTCTAGCGAGTATTCGAAATAGAGCAGAAACAGATTCCAGTTATGAGGCTACTGCAATAATCCAAGCAAGACACCATGCTGGTTTGGTTCGTTGTGTTGGTGGATAGAAGCAGTGAGAAACCGTCAGATTCCGAGTATCTTTTAAAGGTAGAATTGCTAGAAATTGCTTACAGATTGTAACTGGACTGTGAGAGAAAGACAATGCACGCACGATCTGCCCTCTCCTTTTCTTTGTGAATGATGAGAATGCTCTCAAGGCTCACTTCCAAGGTTTCCTCCTACCTGACTACGAGGGATTTGGCCTGAGCACCAGAAAGGACAGAGTTGCCACTGACTGAGATGGGAGTCGGCTGCAGAAAGAGCAGGCATGGCAGGGAGAGGGGGAAACCACTTCAGCTCTGAGCACGCCATGCTGGAGATGCCTGAGATACCCCGGCAGAGATGCCAAGGAGATGTCGGCACGTATGAGATTAGCGTCTGGGCCAGGAGTAGGGAGATTTGGTATTTTTCAGTGGTTAGATGGTATTAATACCATGAAGCAAGTTGAGATCACAAAGAAAATGTGTGTGAGTAGGGAGGAGGCAGAGATCAAGGGCTGAGAACCAGGACACACTACTTTTTAGAGGTCGTGTTAATGAGAGGGAACCTGAACAAAAGACTCAGTCACAAGTGGCTAATGAAGCGGGAGGCAAACAAGAGAGAACCGTCCTGAAAGTGAGCCTTGAGTGCGTTCACGTCACTCTTGAGGAGGAGGAGTGTGCAAATGTTGCGTGTGTTCCAGAAGGGCTGAGGTTAGGCTGGGTTCTGTCTGAGCAGGAAGAGACTTGTACTCCTGGGTGAGAGCGTGGAGAGACCGCTCAGGTTATTTTGTGGTTGGTCTGAGAAGAGCCCTGGAAGATGATCGTTTTCGCTAATGAGCCCTTGCTCAGCACGGAGAGGAGCGCCTGAAACGTGCTTCCGTCAGGCCGCGTCTCTGTCCCTGTGCTGGCTTCTCCTGGGAAGGAGGCCAGCCCGAGATGGCTGTCTGACTTCTCCTCCAGGACTGTGTCCTGGCGCAGAGACCAGGCGCTGGCAGCTCCCCAGAGCCACGGCGTGGAGGGCGGGTGGGGCAGGGCTGAGAGAACAGTCTATCATCACAGGCAGATACGGGCAGGCGGGGCCTGGAGCCACTGCTTGCATTTCCTCTCTGGGTTTCTTCTTGAATCTTTAAGCACTGACTTTAAAGTCTGACCTGGGGTTTTTCTAGAAAATGGCAGCTAGTGCTGACTTTGGCGTTTCCTGGAACTATCACAGCACTTTGGTTCAGTTTAGTTCAATAAACTTACAAGGCACCATTATGCCTGTATCTCTGAAACCATTCCAGCCTTTAACCAACCAGTTCCTTCTCCTGTCTCTGTCACTCACCAACCTGCTGGTCAGGCTTCTACGCCAGCTTCTGGCTCACCATCATCCTCCCCATTCCTGTCTCCCTTTCACTTTGGGGAATTTCAGTGCTGATGTGAAGAAACTACTCAATGTCCTAACCTCGCAACACCTTAATCTCTGCAGTTCCAGGGACATTCACCTCCACTCCAGTAAGTTACTCACACCCAAGGCCATTCCTTGGACTTTCTCACAACTCAGATTTACTCCTATCTGGAAGGCAAAATGTCTAATATCCCACGTTCTGACCACAGTTTCGGTTCTTTTAATGTCCTCTTTACTTTCTTCCCTTTACACATGTTCCTTGCCTTCCTACAGTACCTGTGTGCTCAGTCGCTTCAGTCGTGTCCGACTCTTTGCAACCCCATGGTCAGTACCTTTAGCCTCTTGACTTTCCTCCTAATCTATCGCTTATTTCACTTACTGCAGCGCTCTACTCAAACGCTTGGCCTGTGACTTTATCCCCTCACTAACCAAGATTCTAGTCCATGTGTTCTCAGCTGTTACCCTACTGAAAACTCCACTTGGAATTTATCTGCCCACCTTTTCTGCTCCAATGCCTAGAAAAATATCCTACCAAGCCATTGTAGGGATTAAATAAATCGATACCCCTATCATTCACACTCTCCAGTCTCCCACAGGCCTCCTTCTGTGTCTGTAGTCACTCTCAGCAGCAGACCATCATCATTCCAAGAGAAAATAAAGGCCGTAAGGAAAGCACCACTTTAACCTAGAACACCTTCACTGCAGCCTCCCCATGCCTATTATTACATTGTCTATACACCTTCACTGCAGCCTCCCCATGCCTATTGTTACATTGTCTATACACCTTCACTGCAGCCTCCCCATGCCTATTGTTACAACACTGTCTATACACCTTCACTGCAGCCTCCCCATGCCTATTGTTACAACATTGTCTATACACCTTCACTGCAGCCTCCCCATGCCTATTGTTACATTGTCTATACACCTTCACTGCAGCCTCCCCATGCCTATTGTTACATTGTCTATACACCTTCACTGCAGCCTCCCCATGCCTATTGTTACAACATTGTCTATACACCTTCACTGCAGCCTCCCCATGCCTATTGTTACAACATTGTCTATACACCTTCACTACAGCCTCCCCATGCCTATTGTTACAACATTGTCTATACACCTTCACTGCAGCCTCCCATGCCTATTGTTATTGTTACAACATTGTCTATACACCTTCACTGCAGCCTCCCCATGCCTATTGTTACATTGTCTATACACCTTCACTGCAGCCTCCCCATGCCTATTGTTACATTGTCTATACACCTTCACTGCAGCCTCCCCATGCCTATTGTTACATTGTCTATACACCTTCACTGCAGCCTCCCCATGCCTATTGTTACATTGTCTATACACCTTCACTACAGCCTCCCCATGCCTATTGTTACAACATTGTCTATACACCTTCACTGCAGCCTCCCCATGCCTATTGTTACAACATTGTCTATACACCTTCACTGCAGCCTCCCCATGCCTATTGTTACAACATTGTCTATACACCTTCACTGCAGCCTCCCCATGCCTATTGTTACAACATTGTCTATACACCTTCACTGCAGCCTCCCCATGCCTATTGTTACAACATTGTCTATACACCTTCACTGCAGCCTCCCATGCCTATTGCCATTATTGTTACAGCATCCCCATGCCTATTGTTACAACATTGTCTCACTGCAGCCTCCCCATGCCTATTGTTACATTGTCTATACACCTTCACTGCAGCCTCCCCATGCCTATTGTTACATTGTCTATACACCTTCACTGCAGCCTCCCCATGCCTATTGTTACAACATTGTCTATACACCTTCACTGCAGCCTCCCCATGCCCATTGTTACATTGTCTATACACCTTCACTGCAGCCTCCCCATGCCTATTGTTACATTGTCTATACACCTTCACTGCAGCCTCCCCATGCCTATTGTTACATTGTCTATACACCTTCACTGCAGCCTCCCCATGCCTATTGTTACAACATTGTCTATACACCTTCACTGCAGCCTCCCCATGCCCATTGTTACATTGTCTATACACCTTCACTACAGCCTCCCCATGCCTATTGTTACATTGTCTATACACCTTCACTGCAGTCTCCCCATGCCTATTGTTACAACAGTCTATATTTCTACCCATCTGTGTCTCTTGCTTCCTATCCGCAGCTACATTTTCATGTTCTCATTCTTCCCGGTTCCTCACCAGACTCCTCTGTCCCCGGGATTCTCCAGCCAAGAGTACTGGAGCAAGTTGCCATTTTCTCCTCCCGGGGGATCTTCCTGACCCAGCAACTGAACCCTTGTCCCTTATGTCTCCTGCATTACCAGGCGGGTTCTTTACCACTAGTGCCCCCGGGGAAGCCCTTCAGAAATCTTACTCAAATCAACTATCTCTTCTTCCCTACAGTTTCAAGCTTTTCCCTGAAGTTCAAGAATTCTGCCTTAAAAAAAAAAAAAAAAAAAGCCCCATGCCAACCCCCCACCCCAATTACCTTATCACCACTTTCTCCTTTCTTTGACTTCAAGTTTCTTAAAGGAATGCCCTATGTCCTTGGCGTGTCTAATCTCTTATTTCCGGTTACTCACAATCTGGTTTCTGTTCCCTTGTCTCCTTGAAAATGGTTAGAATTCTTCTGACAAAAATAAGCATTCATTTCCAGGTTGCCAAATCCAGCAGATCATCTTCTGTCTCACCTTAGGTGACCCTCCTGATGACAGTTCTTCCTTCTCTCCTTCCTGCAATGGGTGCCACATCTGTTTCACCCTCTACAGCCCAGCCATCCTGAAACCCCTACAGCTGATTATCCTTCGTGCCTGTGGCCCCCTTGGCCTGAGGAATCCTTCTCTGTTTTCTTCTTCAATTCTCCTTGAAATCACAGCCCAGGAAGACGCCCTCTGCACTGGCCATGTGCCCCACGTTTGCCGCTGTTACAGTACTCATCGTGTGTGAGAGCTCACTTTCCTATTTCCCTGGACTGAAACTCCTTGGGAACAGGAACTCTCTTTTAAACCTACTTGTTTGTCCAGGATTTGACACAGTTGGCCACCACAACCTGCCTGGAGCTTTTTTTCCCCCAGGCCTTCATGACACCACATTTCCCTGGTTTATCTCCCACTTCACTGGCTATTGCTTCTTAAACTCTTGGATTACAACTTCTCTGTTTAACCTCAAAATGTTGGAGTATTCCAACTCCACCAAACTCCACCCTGGCCTGTTTCTGCAGTCTGCATACTCTCTACCTACTCTCTCTAGGCAATCTCTACCATTTTTTTGTTTTAATGTTTAGTTACTTACTGGCACCGCAACTGGGTTTAGTTGCCGCACGTGGGGTCTTTCGTTGTGGTGTGTAGGCTTAGCTGCCTGCAGCGTGTATGATCTTAGTTCCCCAACCTCCCAACTAGGTATCACACCCGTGTCCCCTGCATTCCCAGGCAGATTCTTAACCCCTGGAGCACCAGGCAAGTCCGTCCTCCATTGTTTTAAATCTCATCCACATGCTGCTGGTTCCCAAGTTTCTGTTTGAGTCTGACCTCTCCCCTGGGCTTCAGATGCACAGATCCAACTGCCTACTCCTTGTGGGTAGGACACAGTGGAGGCATGGACCAGGCGGCAGTGTAGGTGGAAAGGGGGTATATCTGGAGGCAGGGAGATCCAATTGATTGTGAGAAATGGAAATCTAGGGTGACTTTTGGGTTAGGATGACCAACAATCTCTGTTTTGCCTGAGGCGGAGGGGTTTCCTGGGGCGTGGAGTTATCAGAGCTAAAACCAGGACAAAAGTGAAAGTGTCAGTCGCTCAGTCGTGTCCGACTCTTTATGACCCCAGGGACTGTGGCCCGCCAGGCTCCTCTGTCCATGGGATTCTCCAGGCAAGAGTACTGGAGTGGGTAGCCGTTCCCTTCACCAAGAGATCTTTCCCAACCCAGGGTCCCAGGCAAATCAGGACAGTTGGTCATACTACTCCTAGGTTTGAGGGGCCAAGAAATGGGGTGATTGTTAATTGGACCATATTCTGAGATAATGAGGACTCAGGGAAAACTAATTGAAAGATGTATTAAGTTTGCGATGCTTATTAAACATCATCTTCATCCTTGTCGCCAAGCATAGTAGAGCTGGCCCATTGTAATTTCTCCTCCTCCTTCATCTGATCAGTCACTGAGTCCTGTCAACCATAATACCTTCATTGCTCCCCAGCTCCCCTCTCCAGTCTAGCCATCTCTCTGGTTGAGCTCACTGCTTCATACCTATACTTGTACAAGAACATCCTACTTGATCTCTCTTCTGGCTTCTGCTCAGTTCAGTCCAACCACCAAATGATCCAAGAGCCATTCCAAAAGAATCAGTCTGACCATGTCACTGCCTGGCTGGCTTGATACTTTATGTAGAAGGAAACAGACCAAACTGCTTAGCATGGCTTTCAAAGTACTCTATCATTCAGACCCTACGTAACAAACCTGTCCTCCATCCCATAGAACCTAACCCAGTTTGACCAGCTTATTCGAAATTTCTCCAACATGCTCTCTATATTCTTCCATTTCTACCTTTTCTCTAAACCCATTTTTTTCTACTTGAAGTGTCTTTTACCTCCCTATCCTTTAACTTCCCTCTTCCTCCAACATTCCCCTGATCACTTATTTTTCAAACTCCAACCCATTTACTGAGAGAATGAGTGAAGCATCATAGTTAAAAGTGTGGATGCTAGAACCAATCAGGGCTTAACTCTCAGTTCTCTGCCATTCCCTAGCTGTGTAACCTTGGGTAGGTTACTATGTGTCAGGTCCCTCATCCGTAAAGCAGGAGATATATACACATATCACATAATATACACTAGTTGGTATTATTATGTGTCAAATATGGTACTAAGAACTTTTCATACATTATCTAATTTAGTCCTCCCAACTTCTCTGAGAGGGATTATTATTATTCAGATTTTAGGTATGACCCCTTAATATTCAAGGGCACACAGCTGGTGGAAATGGAAAACTGGAATTCAAGCCCAAGTCTGTCTGGATCAATGCCTAGGTTTCCTTCACAGCACTAGAAAGACCCAGGGAAGGAAAGCAGAGAGGTCTGATCCTTTAAACTGCCGCTTAGATGGAACAGGCAGCGAAGACTGTGTGCTCTGGAAGGAGGACAGAGAAACACAGAATCAGGAGGAAGTAACATCAGGATCAGAGTCAAAGGGAGGTGATGAGCCAGTATATAACCCCTCAGGTGAAAAGAAAGAACTGTACGTTACACAGTTATGTGTAATGATCTTAATAGCAATATCAGGTTATGATCTTAATAGCAACATCAGGCTACATTCCCAAAAGCAATGTCAGGATTGTTGCTGGGAAAAGGCAAACTGTTAACTTGAGGAGACAAGTGCTGTGTGTAACATTTTAACCCCAAGGAACCTAGCACAAAATCAGAGACTCAGAGTTTAGGAGCTGGACAAGACAATGGAGTGACATCTTCAAAGTACTGAAAGAAAAAAAAATTAACCTAGAATTCTTTGGCTAGTGAAAATATCATTCAAAAATAAAGGGTTAGCCCGCACTCTGGAGCCCGCGAGCCAGAACTACTGAGGCTGCCAGCCACAGCTACTGGAGCCTGAGCGCTCTCTAGAGCCTGCGCTCTGCAACAAGAGAAGCAACCACAATGAGAAGCCTGAGCCCTGCAGCGAGAGCAAGCCCACACACAGCGATGCGGACCTTGCTGTTGTTGTTGTCCAGTCGCTCAGTCGTGTCCGACTCTTTGCGACCCCATGAACTGCAGCACGCCAGGCTTCCCTGTGCTTCACCAACTCCCAGAGCTTGCTCAAACTCATGTCCATTGAGTCCGTGATGCCATCCAACCATCTCATCCTCTGTCATCCCCTGCTCCTCCTGTCTTCAGTCTTTCCCAGCATTAGAGTCTTTTCCAAGGAGTCAGCTTGTCACATCTGGTGGCCAAAGTATTGGAGCTTCAGTATCAGTCTTTCCAATGAATATTCAGACTGATTTCCTTTAGGATGGACTGGTTGGATCTCCTTGCAATCCAAGGGACTCACAAGAATCTTCTAAAACACCACAGTTCAAAAGCATCAATTCTTTGACACTCAGACTTCTTTATAGTCAGTCCAACTCTCACATCCATACATGACCACTGGAAAAACCATAGCCTTGACTAGACGGACCTTTGTTGGCAAAGTAATGTCTCTGTTTTTAATACACTGTCTAGGTTTGTCATAGTTTTTCTTCCAAGGAGCAAGCATCTTTTAATTTCGTGGCTGCAGTCACCATCCACAGTGATTTTGGAGCCCAAGAAAACAAAGTCTGTTACTGTTTCCATTGTTTCCCCATCTATGTGCCAGGAAGTGATGGGACTGGATGCCATGATCTTCGTTTTCTGAATGTTGAGCTTTAAGGCAACTCTTTCACTCTCCTCTTTCACTTCATCAAGAGCTCTTTAGTTCCTCTTCGCTTTCTGCCATAAGGATGGTGTCATCTGCATATGTGAGGTTATTGATATTTCTCCCAGCAGTCTTGATTTCAGTTTGTGCTTCATCCAGCCCAGCATTTCACATAAGGCACTCTGCATATAGGTTAAATAAGCAGGGTGACAATATACAGCCTTGACATACTCCTTTCCCAATTTGGAACCAGTCTGCTGTTTCATGTCCAGTTCTAACTGTTGCTTCTTGACCTGCATACAGATTTCTCAGGAGGCAGGTATGGCAGTTTGGTATGCCTATCTCTTTTAAGAATTTTCCAGTTTCTTGTGATCCACACAAAGGCTTTAGCGTAGTCAATAAAGTCTCTGTGTGTACACACATGAAATGGTATAATATTATTTAAAGATCTACTGTGATGAGTTAACCTATATATTTAAACATTACAATAGCCACAAAAATGAAATCAGATAAAGAGGTATAGCTGATAGGTCAATAGTGTAGATAAAATCACACACAAAAAAATACTCAATCCAAAAGAAGGTAAGAAAAGAGAGAAAAAAATGAAATCAGATGGAACATAAAGAAAACAAAGAGCAAGACAGTAAATTTAAATTTAACTCTATTGACAATTACATTAAATATAAGTGGTCTAAATACTCCCAATTAAAAGGCAGACATCATCATATTGGTTTTAAAAATACAACTGTACGGACTTTCCTGGTGGTGCAGTGGATAGGAATCCACCTGTTAATGCAGGGCACATGTGTTCAGTTCCTGGTGTAGGAAGATTCCACATTCCGTGGAACAACTAAGCCCAGGCACCACAACTACTGAAGCTGTGTGCTGCAACGATGAAGCCCACACCCCTAGAGCCTGCGCTCCACGGCAAGAGAAGCCACTGCAGCGAGAGGCCTGAGCTCCAAAATGAAGAGTAGCCCCTCACTCACCATAGCTAGAGAAAACCTCCACACAGCAACAAGTACCCCCAAATTTTTTTTTTTTTTTTTTAAAGAAAGCAACTATAACAGGCTTCCCCAGTGGCTCAGCAGTAAAAAATCCATCTGACATGCAGGAGAAGTGGTTTCAATTCCTGGGTTGGGAAGATCCCCTGGAGAAGGAAATGGCAACCCACTCCTGTATTCTTGCCTAGGAAATCCCGTGCGCAATGGAGCCTGGCGGGCTGCAGTCCATAGAGGTCACAAAGAGTTGGACACAACTGAGCAACTAAACAACAAAAAGCCGCTGTATGTTGTCTACAGGAAACCTGCTTTAAATATGAGGACTACACAGTCCATGGAATTCTCCAGGCCAGAACACTGGAATGCTGAGAAGCTGTTGCCTTCTCCAGGAAATCTTCCCAACCCATGGGTCAAACCCAGGTCTCCCGCAGCTCATGTGGGTTCTTTACCAGCTGAGCCACTAGGGAAGCCCAAATACAAGGACAGGTGCGGTTAGAAATAAAAGTATGGTCAAACTTACAGCTATGGCAGTGTGACAAGACTGTCAATCCTCTCCACCAAAAGCAAACACAAAACTGGACAAACCATCAAAAAGAAATATCTCAGGGCTCTGGAAATGAACCAAAGGTGCCTCCCCCAATATAAGGAGTATTTATTCTTGAATAACTGCTAGAGCTTTGGGTATAAAGTAATAAAGAAAGTGGGTTTCTCAACCTCAGAACATGACATTTGGGACTGGATAAATCCTTGTTGTGAGGGAGGATTCATTTTGATATTTGGCGAAACTAATACAATTTGTAAAGTTTAAAAATAAAATAAAATTTTTTAAAAATTGAAATAATAATGAGTAATAAGTACCCTGATTGTTTATTCAAATTAGTTTTCACATGTTATATTTTTATTAA
Organism: Bos mutus; assembly: GCF_027580195.1. Lineage (NCBI taxonomy): Eukaryota > Metazoa > Chordata > Mammalia > Artiodactyla > Bovidae > Bos > Bos mutus. Next base: position 1,568,746 of record NC_091632.1, read on the forward strand.
AAACATGATCATTAAGAGTCTTGAGTATTCACAAAAGGGAGGGGGTATTTGTATACCTATGGCTGATTCATGTTGAGGTTTGATAGAAAACAAAAAGTCTGTAAAGCAATTATCCTTCAATAAAAAGTTAATTAAAAAAAAAGAAAATATCTAGAACTGTATGAAAATGAAATTACAACATGTGAGCACATTTGAGAAGCTGCTAGAGCAGTGCTTATAGGGAAATTTATAGCATTGGGTAGTTACATTAGAAGAAAAGAAAGGTTTTGAAACAGTGCTTCAAGTTCCACCTTAAGAAATTTGAAAAAGACAATTAAACCCAAAGAATGTGAAAGAAGGAAGTAGATTACAAATCAGAAATCAGTGGACTAGAACACAAAACAGAGCAAAGTACAATGGAAAAAATCAACGAAACCAAATGCTGCTTCTTTTGAAAGATTGATAAAATTGACAAACCTCTTGACAGATTAAAAAGAAAGAGAAGAGGAAAGATATAAATCACCAACACTGGGAATGACAGAGAGGACATCACCTAGCCTACTAACCATGAAACATATGAAACGTTGGTGATAGAAAAACTTTAAAGCCCCAATAAATGGAGAAATGTACTCTGTTTTTGGATCAGAAGACAATATTGCTAAGGTGTCAATGTTCTAAAGTCAATCTATAAGGTCAATGCAATCCCATTTAATACCTTAGTTAAGTTTTTTTTTTTGGTAAGAATAAGCTGCTTATAAGATAAAAGAGAAATGCAAAGGACCTACAAGAGCCAAAACTATGTTGAAAAAGAACAAAGTGATTTCAAGACTTATTATAAAGTTAACAGTAATCAAGACAGTATAGCATTTATGTAAGGACAGAGATACAAACCACTGAAACAGAAATTGAAATAGTATATAATCAGTTGATTTTTTTTTTTTTGCCCATACATACAGCATATGGGGAGCTGGGGAGGAATCTTAGTTCCCTGACCAGGGATGGAACCCTTGCCCCCTGCATTGGAAGCATGGCATCTTAACCACTGGACTGCAAGGGAAATCCTAATATAGTCAATTGATTTTTAACAAAGATGCCAATGTTACTTTTCAACAATTTATTATCTGTGTGTAAAAATATCAATCTCACGACCTTACTTCATATCATATACAAAAATTAACTCAGGGACTTCCCGAAGTGGTCCAGTCCCTGAGACTCTGAGCTCCCAATGCCGGGGGCCTGGGTTCAATCCCTGGTCATGGAACTAAGATCCCACATGCCGCAGGGCAACTAACCCCTGTGCCGCAGCTAGAGAAGCACGCAGTGAAGAGCCTGTGCCACAGTGCAAACCCGGAACAGCCAAATAACAAATTAATTAAGCCCATTTGAAAACAAACAAACACACAAAAAGTTAACTATAAATGGATCACTGACTTAAATGTCAAAATTAAAACCATAAAATGTCCAGAAAAAGAAATAGGAAAAAATATTTATGACTTTGCATTAGAGAAAGAGTTATGAGGTAGGGCAATAAAAAAAGCACAGACCATAGAATAAAAATCGATAAATTGGACTTCAGCAACATTAAAAATTTTGCTCTTCAAATAACATTAAGAAAATGAAAAAGCAAGCTACTGACTAGGAGAAAATATTTTCTATATACACACACACAACTTGGTTTAAAAAATGGACAAAAGATTTGAACATATGCTTTGCCATATCATTAAACATCAAGGAAAAAAAATTTACACTAAAATAAGATGTCACTACAAACCCACTAGAGTAGCTAAACTTAAAAAGATTTATAATGTAAAGTGTTGGCAAGGGTGTGAAACAACTGGATCTCTCATACTGGCTGCCAAGTGGAACAGCTACTTTGGAAAACTGGGAGTTTTCTTATAAAATTTTATATATATATATATATATATAGTTATCATTTTATCCAGCATATCATTCTTAAATCTATCCAAAAGGAATGAAAATGTACATCTACAGAAACACTTATATGAAAATGTTCATAGCAACTTTAATCACAATAGCCATAAACTAAACAAACCAACCATCTGTCAACTAGTGAATGAATAAGTAAATGGTGATATACTCATACAAGGGAATACTGCTCAGCAACAAAAAAGAACGGACTGCTGACATACTAAACAGCACAGATGAATCTCAAAGCATCGCACTGGTAAAAGAAGCCAAACACAAAAGGGTACATACTGTATATATGACACCATTCTTAAAAATTCTAGAAAAGGTGAAACAATGATAAAAAGCACAGCAATGACTGCCGAAAGCTGGAGGTTGGAGAGGCGGCTGAACAGAAAAGAGTATAAGGCAACTTTTTGGAGTGATGGAAATGCTCTATATTTTTATTGTGGTAGTGTTTACATGACTGTACACAAATCTTAAAACTCATTGAATTTTATACTGAAAATTGGACATTTTTATTTATATGTAAAGTATACCTCAATAAGCTGATTGAAAAAAAGTCCTTAACTAGGAAAATTGGATATGAATTATACCCTGCCTAATGAAGAAGTGCCTTTCATAATACTGATCAAATTTCAATAAACCTCATGGTATCACTTGAAAGATCAGTAATGAAGACAGAATATCAACTGATCTAAAACCTTAGGTGTAAAGTCATCACTAGTAATACTGCTGCTGCTGCTGCTAAGTTGCTTCAGTCGTGTCTGACTCTGTGCAACCCCATAGACGGCAGCCCACCAGGCTCCCCGTCCCTGGGATTCTCCAGGCAAGAACACTGGAGTGGGTTGCCATTTCCTTCTCCAATGCATGAAGGTGAAAAGTGAAAGTGAAGTCGCTCTGTCGTGTTGGACTCTTCGCGACCCCATGGACTGCAGCCCACCAGGCTCCTCCATCCATGGGATTTTCCAGGCAAGAGTACTGGAGTGGGGTGCCATCGCCTAGCTTCTCAAAATATCTCAACTACTAGAAATAAAAATTACATTTATACTGAAGACAGACTTTTTCACATATTTAATTGCTTCTTTGAAATACGTGAATTAGTAAATTACTCAATTGTTGTGTGGGGTAGGGAGCCTATCCTTTGGGAGAAGGAGACTGGAAACTGTAACTTGAGTTAAAAGTATATTGTGCACCCAAGACGTTCTGGTCCCTGTGCTGAGGGACCCCTCCACCAAAGAGGTGACAATCTACAGGAAGAAATGGAATTTCAAACATAATTACAATTCAATGTGATGAACAGTGATCAGAAGGTGTCCAGGGCACTGTAAAAGTGAAAACATGACAATGAGCTCTGAGGATATAGAGATGGAGTCATCGGGGAAGCCTGTAGAGGGCAGATGAAACCTGATCACAAGAGGCAAACATTCCCAAGGGACCCTTGAGGGCTCTGTGCTAAATGATAAGAAGAGACCCTGGAGAGAATGAAATCTTGCCATTTGAGACAACCTGGGACCTAGGGGGCATTGAGCTAAATGAAATAAGTAAAGACAAATATCGCATGCTGTCTCTTATATGTGAAATCTTAACAACAACAAAAGCTGAACAAATAAAAACAAGTTCAAAGATACAGATAACAGATTGGTGATTGCCAGAGAAGAGCATGAGAGTGGAAGAAATGGGTGAACTGATTTTTTTTTTAAGCTTAATTAAATTTAATTTTTTTAACAACTGCATGAGAAAAAAGGAAAAATAATGAACAGTGGCTAATGTAACTGTCATCCTATCTGAAAGAACCTGGGAAATTAATTGCAAGAAAATGCAGCTGTTTCACCCTATTGGGGCTTCCCTGGTGGCTCAGATGGTAAAGAATCTGTCTGCAATGCAGGAGATCAGGGGTTGATCCCTGGGTCAGGAAGATTCCCTGGAGAAGAAAATGGCAACCCACTCCAGTATTCTTGCCTGGAGAATTCCATGGACAGAGGAGCCCAGCAGGCTACAGTCCATGGGGTCACAAAGAGTCGGACATCACTGAGTGACTAACACTTTCACTTTCATCCCAATGAAGGACTTTTCTTCTGTAATTCAATATTATTCTAAAAGTATTGCCATCTCTCAGGTAGTACTGGGTTATATCCCCCAGGCCAATCAGGCTGTGACTTTCAGCAGATTGTCCTGGGGAAGGGAGATCTGTTCAGAGGTGGATATCTAGAAAATGTGGCAATCAGAAGTAAAGAAAACAAAGAACTCCCATGTAAATTCCTGAAGGTACAAAAACATGCCTCGCCTCCCTACACAGTCAAACCAAGCAGAACCAAAAGAAAGGAAACCACCGCAAGCTCAAAGTGCCTCCGTCACTGCAGGCGTAGGAGAAAGTCAAAGTGAAGTTGCTCAGTCGTGTCCGACTCTTTGTGACCCCATGGACTGTAGCCTACAACGCTCTTCCGTCCACGGGATTTTCCAGGCAAGAGTACCGGAGTGGGTTGCCATTTCCTTCTCCAGAGGATCTTCCCAACCCAGGGATCGAACCTGGGTCTCCCGCATTGTAGGCAGATGCTTTACCAGTTGTAGGCAAACGTGTAATGGCCTCCATTCCGTACACCTAGAAGCAGATAGGAGCAGCCCCTTGGAGCCAATGTCAAACCCACCAAAGAGCAGTCCTGGATACCCACCTGGCCTTGGCTACTGAGCGGGAAACAGGTAACGCCAGCACAAAGCCTCAGACCAACAGTTCTCGAGGCTCTTTTCCTCCTTCCACGCCAGTTGCATATACAGCTCTGTAATCAGGCACAGGGAGTTCCCATGCCCCAAGCACCGTGGCTGTCTCCTCTCATTGACAGTGACTGCCCCGATGCACAGGAATGCAACAGAAAACTGAATGTTGAACAAACAGTTAAGTGAGATAAAACCCTAAAGAGAAAAACTCTAACACAAAAACCCAGCAAATATCTGTACATCAGCCTCTTATATCTCACTTACAATCACCTAAATTGCCATATTCATTTTATTATTCCTCCATGGAGACCATGAAGAATCATTTGTGTTCAAATATAAATTTTGGTTCTCCTGTAAGGAACAGCCCCCAGTGATAAGTGAAAGTCATGTCCAACTTTTTGTGACCCCACAGACTTTACAGTCCATGGAATTCTCCAGGCCAGAATACCGGAGTGGGTAGCCTTTCCCTTCTCCAGGGGATCTTCCCAACCCAGGGATCAAACTCAGGTCTCCTGCATTGCAGGTGGATTCTTTACCAGCTGAGCCACCAGGGAAGCTATCAGGGAGCTATCAGTGATGAGTACTTACCACAAAAAGGTGAAGTCACCATTGGCCAGGCAGATCTAGCATGGGCAGGGCAGTGCGGTTTGCCAGCTTGTTTATATACTAAGGAAATGACCTCCAAGCAACAGCCATCAGATTAGCAGTGATAGGAATCTGTCAGGCGCTCTAAGATGGCAAGTCACGCCATCTGGTGGAATCAACTGAGCATCTCTAGAAACTCAAAGCCAACTGTTTTCTAAAAAAGAGGAGTAGAAATGAAACCTCTGGTGTGGTGGGGAAAATACTTTTAATACTTCAGTACAGGTGGTGCTAATGGTAAAGAACCTGCCTATCAATGAGGGAGACTTAAGACATGCAGATTCAATCCGTGGTGGGTGGGGAAGATCCCCTGGAGCAGGGCGCAGCAACCCACTCCAGTATTCTTTCCTGGAGAATCCTATGGACAGAGGAGCCTGGTGGGCTATAGACCACAGCGTTACAGTCAGATACAACTGAAGTGACTTAGCACACACGCCCAATACTTTAGTACTCTTTAATCCTGGAAAAGAAAGGTCTCAGCTGATTTGCTCACATATTAACTTCGTAAATTAAATTAACATGTACCTTGTTAATGACACTCAAATTAATTGATGAGGTATCTCTAGCACAAATTTCAATTACAATTGAAATTTGTAATTACATTCAAAAAATTTAGAGCTGTGCTACAGCTTCTCCCTAAGGACCTTTCAGTTCTGTGATTCTGTATCATCTATGGCTGAGGCACACTGGAGTCTAATCAGACATGGCTGTGACGAAGTCTCAATAAAGACTGTATGGGAACTGACTTAAAGTTATCGACTCATTCAAGCATCTGTTGACTATGACGCAGGTGCAGTCCTAGGCGATGTGCTCATAGAGTGAACAAGACACAGAGCAAGACTCTTACAGAGTTTATAGGGTGTGACCGTAGACAAGAAATAAGTAACAATGTTAAGATTAGGGCAGTGAATACAATTTTAAAAGGTTAAAGATAGTGGGAAGGGAGGGATTGGAGGATAGGGTTGTCAGAGGTCTCTTGGAGATGATATGTGAGATCCAAAGAGGAAACAAGTCTTCGCATGATGAAATTTGTTTTTAAAAACCATTCCACAACATATATCCAGATCAACTTTTTAAAAAACTCTTTTGGGACTCCTCTCTGGTTTCTGCCTTCAAAGCCAATGCATGAACCCCATTAAGAAAAAAAGCTTGCCTCAGAGCAGTATAATCCAGTTTTATTACCACCTCTGTCTTTAACCTTGAACATTTGGGGGATATTTCTAAAAGTTAATGCAGTGTATGTATTAACCTAACATTTTGGTGGGGAAATTTGCAGTGTCATCTTGATAGATAGTATTGCTAATGAACATACCTCTGACAATCGTGCTGTTCTGCTGCTGTGAAGGTCCTCATTCCTCTTCTAGGTAGGATCTAGAAAACAGCAGTGAAAATAAAATGTTCAGCAAACAAGGGCAGAAGGAACCTAGAAGAAAGGAATAATACTGAGACAAAGGGAGGGGTAATGGAATAAAAGAACAAAACATGAAAAAGCATTCCGAAGTGTTTTCTCTTAATAGTTCAGCTTTCTAGACCTGTTTCCATTAGATCTCTAGGGTACCCTCTTCCTGGGTCAAGTAACCTAATTTCCATAAGTCTGATTTCCCCTATCTTTCCCTAATGAGCTTGAGTCTGTCAATGGTAAAACACTGATGTGGCTCAAATTGTTATACGGTAATAACATAACCCCAAACTCCACCATGCGTTCTCTATGTCAAGTAACCTAATTTCCTTAAGTCTGATTTCCCCTATCTTTCCCTAATGAGCTTGAGTCTGTCAACGGTAAAACACTGATGTGGCTCAAATTGTTATACGGTAATAACATAACCCCAAACTCCACCATGCGTTCTCTATGTCAAGTAACCTAATTTCCATAAGTCTGATTTCCCCTATCTTTCCCTAATGAGCTTGAATCTGTCAACAGTAAAACACTGATGTGGCTCAAACTGTTATACGGTAATAACATAATCCCAAACTCCACCATGCGTTCTCAATTCCACGTATAAAATCATTTCTCTTTGACTTCCCTGATCTCAAACCTGTAGCTAACATGTATTAACTGAATGCACTATAGGTCTTTTCTGAACCCTCAAAGCGAGCAGGGTGAGATCCGCTCACCCTACTTACTACACTAGGCTTGCAGAGCTCGGCGTCACGCTGCCTTTGTGTTTTAGTCACGTGCTGCGTGCTGAGCCACGTCCAGCTCTTTGTGACCTGACCCCATGCACTATAGTCCGCCAGGCTCCTCTGTCCGTGGGATTTCCCATGCAAGAATACTGGAGTGGGCTGCCATTTCTCCCTCCAGGGGATCTTCCCAACCCAGAGATCAAACCTGCATCTCCTGTCTCCTGTGTTGCAGGTGGGTTGTTTACCCAGTGAGCCATTTTGACCAGTAAAAACTTAGTCTCGAGTAAATCCAAGGAGAAAAAGACTTGTATTTCATATTGACCAAAGCATTCAACTAAGTCCATAAGAATTATAATTCCCAATATAGGGACATTCCAAATAGCCAATATTTGTGTCATAATCAGTTGAGTATCAAAACCTCTTCATACACATAAAGAAATTAGGTCTCTTAGCTCCAAAAAAATGGTGGGCAACGTACTTTTTTAGAATGTACCAGGATGTCCTTGTACATCTCTCTGTCAGATACCTTTATAACTGAGGAAAAAAATAATTATTTTCATTTTTAAAAGGTACATAAAGGAGGGTCCAAAGGAAGTCTCCAAATAAGACTAACAAACTCCCAAAACTGTGTATAACTCAAAATTTCTGAGATCAGCAATTAAATACTTGCTTTAAACTTTCTGTTAAACAACAAACATCATCACCTCTATAGGGATACCAGGATAGTCATAATAAACCTGGCTTGATGTGAACATGACTATTTTCATACATCTTCCTGGGGGAGAGACAGCCAAAGATGCTTAAATTAACCCTAAGATGGTAATAAAAGTATAACCTAGGCTGTCAATTCAGTTTGTACTAAACACTGATTTATCTGCAACTGTTTCTTTCCTTCCAGTTAAGAAATACACTTTTAATAATTTTTCATTAGCTGCTGCTGCTGCTAAGTCGCTTCAGTCGTGTCTGACTCTGCGCGACCTCCTAGCAAGATTCAAATGCCTAAATTAAGAATGCTATAATTAATAATTAATTCCATTAATAAGCTTGCTATAGTCCAAATGTCTTTTTTTCCTTCAAGATAAGAAGTTTGTTTTTTCAGATGTTACCATCACATTTATTCAATATTATAAATGGGAGAACATGCTGATTGACAATACCAGTTATCATTAATCATAATGCACAAAATAAAGCAGCAGACTTCCATGCTACTTAGGAGAAACACTATGCTAACCCCAGCATATTAATTTACTGCTTCTGTGAATACTATTTTCTTTGCAGCATTAGTACAGAGCTGGGGTGAGTTTTACAATCAAATCCCCAGTCTCTAAGAAGGTCACTTCATACTCTAAGAACCAACTTCTCGTTTATCTAATACTGAAATGTAGTTTGCAATTATATTTACCCCCTTAACGATTTCCTCCTCTTCAGTTAGCTGAAGAGCAATTACCATGTCACATAACCTTTTTAACCACATAAATCTGTACAGCACCTTTTACGTTTATAATGCTTCTACAAAAACACCTGACTTAATTCTGAAACTCCTGCTCAGTAATTCCAAAAACAATGTAAAACACAATATAAAGTTGAACCAAAACATCAAGTAACATTTAATAATTGCAAATATATTTATTATAATTTACAGATTAGTTGTTATATACACAATATAATTTTATAAAGTCCCAACAAAAACTGGTTACATTTAAGTCATTGGATCTGAAGAAGCCAATTTATAAGTCTTTTAGGCCCCTAACTTCACCTTCCTTAAATTATAAAAAAATAAAATCTGATAGTTTTGATTTCAAGTTAAAGATGAGGAGATGGTGTTATCACATTTTAACACTTAAAAAAGGAAATGTTTACTTCTCTGCACAAAGCCTTTCATATGCTACATTGATACATAAAGCACCATTGCAAGACTTTAAGTGTGTAAAATGTTCAATTAAAACTTCCAAGGATTTTCTTAAGACTGAAGTTTTAACTTTGTTCTAACAATTAGGATCTGGACAAAACTGGTAAGAATTGTTTTTCCCTTGTCCAACTTTAAAATGGTCCCTTTTGTCCTTCTCAGCGCTGTCTGATCACTTCTTTTAAAGGAGGGTAGTAAATGGAAGAATTCTTCACCTTTTGTCCTTCTCATTACTGTCTGATCACTTCTTTTAAAGGAGGGTAGTAAATGGAAGAATTCTTCACCAAACTTTTACATATTTAGCAGTGAGGTTGGAATCTCAAGAGAACAATTCTCCAAAATCCAGTAAATGTAAAGTGTCAGTCGTTCAGTCACGTCTGAGTCTTTGTGACCCCAGGGACTGTAGCCTGCCAGGCTCCTCTGTCCATGGAATTCTCCAGGCAAGAACACTGGAGTGGGTTACCATTCCCTTGGCTCCAGGAGATCTTCCTGACCCAGGGATCAAACCCAGGTCTCCTGCAGTGCAGGTGGATTCTTTACCATCTGAGCCACCAGGGAAGCCTAGTAAATGTAAAGATTTCCCATTATTTTCATATATGCAGAGGTGCAAGACTTAAAACCCCAAAACACAACCTAAGTCTCTGAAATAAAATAGTATACTTCAGTCTGGTTTTAAAAGAATGCCTATACATTTTCAGTTTTCTTTTCAAGGCAATACTTTCTTTCCAACTGACACAGCTGATGCTTGAAATTTAGCATTTCCATGGTGTTACACCAGACTCTATAAATGCATTCCCTATGATTACTTAAAATAGAGGGGCACAAAACACACTGAAAAAGAGCTCTGCAAAAGTCTGACCAACTTTTATGCTGTTGTACTCTCAGAGCAAACCAAATGGAAAAAAAATAACGACCAGGTAGATTATAAACTGAGGTAGTAATCCTGCAAGCACTTCTGATGAAAAATTTCAAAACTAAGAGGTCATCTATTCTGCTCGTACTTTCTATTACTTGTAACAGGAGGTGTGTGAAGTAAAAACAGACCAGAAAGTTGTTGGTTAATATTCCCTCAACCTATCATATGCACATCATGTAGTGCTAACTAAACCAAACACAGTCAGTCACTGCAGAAACTTCAATTCAAATGTAAGCTTTGGGATGAAGATATTAAAACTTTCAATCTGTCAAATCTATAGATCTTTCCTGAAATTATAGGCCTTGCCATTACTTCTCTATTAAAAAAGAAGAACACAATAAACTTGGATGTTGACTGAAGTCTATATTTTACATTTCAAACTGGAAAATTCAGAACTGCCCATTTCCAAGTTTACAGTGTCACCCTGACAAGTTATAAAAGTGACGGTGCTGAGGCATGATATTATTAACACTGGTTTTCTTTTGAGAGCATATACAACAAAACCAAATTGCTCTGAGATGTCTCCTGTTCTTCTTCCTGGAAAATTCTAAGCTTTTAAATTTAAAAGCAACTATGACACAATTATTACTTTCTGGAGTCTTTTAACAACAATTTCTACCTGTTGAAGACACAAAGAACCACTCAAGTGGGAACTACAATAACATATACAGAATCCTCTCCAAAAAGAGTTTACAAAGAACTTAAATATATCAGATGTTAAAATTTGGCAGAAATATGCAGCTTTCCCAAAGCAGCAGAAAGTACTGCACATATAGGTTTTGTGGCAGTCCTTGGAAACATTTCCTAGGTAGAGCTTAACCTGGAAATAAAAACCAACCACACATTTTCAACCAGTCATTTTTAGGAAAAGAAAAAAAAAGACACACGATAATGTACTTTAAGTTGGTCGTATATACAAAATTATTTTTCTTAACATTGAAGTAGAAGGGTCAAATTACTGAATATATAGAAAACGTTAACAGCCCAGTAATTTCAGAATGTTGGAGGGAGGGGAGAGCCCAGAGTTTTTAGACAGGTGCACATAATTTAAATTAGAATGGGAAATGGGCTTTGAACCCTATAAATAGTTTCCCAAGAAAACAAGTTTCCAAAGTGCAAAATTACACCTTAAAAGGTCCCCTTTTCACTTCAGCAAGCAAACAACATTCTAGAACAGATCCAACTAAACAAAAAAGGGAGGATTAGAAATCACACCATCTCATCCTTCATTTTCAGGGCCTGGCTTCAAACCTGGACATTTCTGAGTGGGCTATGTTGCAAAAAAATATTAAACTAGGTCACTGGATCCAAGCTGCACATCCTCTAAGACAGGGTTGAAGGACAGCTGCCAATTTTTGTTTTTAAAAGTAACCTCTCAAGTAAGAGGTAGTGTATGCTAGGGCCAGAGGCTGTCGAATCATCTTAACATTGCTCGAAAACATTAAGTCCTTTGAAACATGTTTGCTGGAGTCTATTAAACATCTTTTCTCTGTGCTCAAATGTCAAGCAGTATCCAATAGCTTCTTCTGTTTCTTGAATTCGTTTCTGGAACCTGCATCCATCCCGTGCAAATTCTTCCCATGGTCCTTTTCGATCCTCATCACCGCTTATATAATACTCAGTAACTTCTTCAAGGAAGGTTACCTATAAAGATAAAAGAGTAATTTTAATCTCAAATATAACAGAAGTAAAGAAAGAAACAAACTTGTACACTCCTCCAAAATGACAGATATTTCCTATTTCAGAAATATAATCCTGAATGCTTTCATTACAGCACAAAAGTTCACTTCTACTTCTTTTTCAAAAAAAAAAGTAACTTTTCAGTGTTTTTCAATTCTTAAATCATAAACATGTAGTAGACTGAGCGACTTCACTTTCACTTTTCACTTTCATGCATTGGAGAAGGAAATGGCAACCCACTCCGGTATTCTTGCCTGGATTATCCCAGGGACGGGGGAGCCTGGTGGGCTGCCATCTACGGGGTCGCACAGAGTCAGACACAACTGAAGTGACTTAGCAGCAGCAGCAGCATTCTTATATTAATTACTTTTATAATCAGAACACAGAAGAAAAAGTTACTTAGTAATCAAACTGCAACAAAACATATCTTTAAGGTTATGTTACTATAAGAGACTTTGTAGTTAAGATAAAAACCCTCTTTGTATTCATTATGCTATCACCACACATACATGCAGTTATGACTACTGCAATATATATGATCACATGGAAGAGTGACAGTTCCCTTTAATCCCTACTCAATTTCTTTTTTTTCTTTTTTACTTTACAATATTGTATTGGTTTTGCCATACATCAACATGAATCCGCCATGGGTGTACATGTGTTCCCCATCCTGAACCCCCCTCCCACCTCCCTCCCCATCCAATCCCTCTGGGTCATTCCAGTGCACCAGCCCCAAGCATCCCATATCCTGCATCAAACCTGGACTGGTGATTCATATCATATATGACATTATACATGTTTCAGTGCCATTCTCCCAAATCATCCCACCCTCTCCCTCTCCCACGGAGTCCAAAAGACTGTTCTATACATCTGTGTCTCTTTTGTTGTCTTGCATACATGGTTATCGTTACCATCTTTCAATTTCTAATATAGAAATTTCTTTTTAAGATATCAAACACCAAATGTCAAAACTTGTTTTAAAGTACATTCAATACTTACATCAGCTAATTCCACTGTGGCTGGCTACTTTCATTCCCTTTACATCAGGCCAAGGAATACCCCCGAGGACAATTAGTAGACATGTAACACCTTACTAAATATTGCATTCTAGCATTACTCATTCATTTTATCACCAAGATAAATAACATTTATACAGTGGTTACCATATGCCAGGTTCTTTTCAAAGTGCTTAACAATTTTCATCTCACTAATCTCACTTAATAATACATACCCTATAAGGTATGTATCATCATCATCTTCATTGTATAGATAAGGAAACCAAGGTAAACTGACTCATTTAAATCACACAGCTTCCACGGGTGCAATCAGGATTCCAACTCTGAGCCCGGCTCTACAATCTGCACCATGTTTGCCATTTAAAAAAGCATTCTCAGATCTGAAAGCCTCACTCTAAGAATTGGGCACTATCCATTATTCCCATATACCTAAAGAATGGGATGTAGTCAAAGGTTATAAATAACTTTACCATATTCCAGACATAATCTTTTATAAATGTTGCTTCTAGTGCATAGTAATAGTAACATCTACTTGACTCATCTCACTTTTCACTCAGTGAGCAAGCTAAAAAGAGACATGAGGCTGGGCTGAGATCCCTAAACAAGAGTTATCATTTAAGGCAAAGCAACTATGAGTTTTATCTACTCACCTCATTTAAATCGTGCAATAATTCATACAATAGCCATTATTATTATTACTATAAGTCAGTCAGTCAAAGCCATGAGAGGTCAAGTTACTTCCCAGCTCTGGCTATCTTCCTAAATCTGTTGGCCCTAACCACTTAGGAGTAGGGAACACAAGTCTCCAGATGCCAAGTGCTCATTCCATTGCCTCACTTTGTTTATCTATTCACTAAACATGCCATTTTGTCAGGGACCTTTAAAAAACATAGCGAAAAACATTTAAGACAGCATTAACAAAAGTGTGAACTAAAACCTAATTTTTAATATGCCTTATTTTGCTTCTACAGCTAAGACATAAGAATACCACCATTTAGGGACATTTTCTACCCTAGGGAGAGTTTCAAAGATTAAGCTGGTCATTTGGAGCCAATGGATTATAGTTCTTTCCACTTGAAACTCTGATGCAGCAGAATTTGAGGTCAATAATAATTCACCCATGACTTTATCTTTCCAAATAAAAGTAAAGGTAACTAAAGACACTTTTGCTCCATAATAAAAGATACCCTGTCTGTTTGTGGGGATTTCTCTTCAATTAATGACATCAGCCGAAAAAAAAAAAAAAAAACAATTCAAAAGATTACCCAAATACAGTTACCTTTATAATGTGTTGAAAGAGTAATATAAATGCTCCATGAAGTTTTAAGACTAGCCTGGAAACAGGAAACAACTACTCAAGAAAACCAAATAAGTGACCATCATAATTACAAATGATTAACCTATAGAGGGCCAATGATAACTTGGACTGCTATCTTAAGAAAAGGTAATACTATTTTCAGTATTATTGTCAATCAAAATTCCAAATGTCCAAAGTTTTTAATACTGAAACTAATATTTTCTTTCATGGCAAACAACCAGACAAATATGACTTGCTACTTGGTACCATCATCCCTTTGGGTTCTAACTGAGAGGAATGAAAACAGTTATCCTGAAACTGGAGCAGTAACTGTCTGCAAATGACATGCTACACTTAATACCACAAAACTCTACTGCTACAATAGGACCTTCTCAACCTCTAGAATTAAATCATGTATACACAAATTTTAATTTTTCTGTTCCTTAAAAAAAGTGAAAGTTGAAACTTGAAGGGAAACAGCCCAGAGTTGCCAACCCTGAAGAAAACAGCACCCTCAAGCTAACATCTATACACAGGCACCTTCAATTCAGACAGGAACAACACTCTACATAAGGGAAAAGGAGAGGTGGTCATTTCTCAACCGAAGTGTAAGAGCTTGGAGTCTTTCCTAAAAAATAAGCACTACTATGGCTCCAGGAAACTCGTGCTTTTCCACATCAGAACAGAAAGTACAAGAATGTTAAAAGAAACAAACCTTTTTTCTCCGGATATGTGTGTGTGTTTCTCCAGAAAGAACCACACCCCGTACCAAGTCTGGACATTTACTTTCTGGGCTCCCTAACAGCTGCCCCTTACAGGAAAGTAAGGTGTGACACTCAGAAATGGGCTCAGATGGCCTCTCTGAGTCAAGATAGCTTTTCCAATTTTTCCCTGTTTGAAAAGGAGCCTTAAAATTTAGAAGGTTGTAGGGGTCGTCCGAATTACAAAAAGAATTCCACAGTTTGAGACTCTCTGCTTCATCTGCACTAGATTCCCAGTCATCATCATCTCCAGAATTATGATCAGGAAACTCGGGAAGACTTTCAGTCTGGGGAGAATTCCCTAGGTCAGATTTGTCAGACAAATCCTTCTCTGAATCAGAAGGGTTTCCGGGAAGAATTCTGGCAGCAGTCTGAATTGTTGCTGTGAAGTTTTGCGGATTATAAGGATCCACACTATAGAAAGAGTTCCAAAGGTGGAGCCCTTCTGAGTCTTGCTCAAGGTCTGATTCTGAGAATGAGCTATCACTATCAAAACCGTCATCCTCAACGTCTTCGTCCCAATCCTCATCTTCCGAATCAGAACTTGTTTCCAGATCACTGGCTGCACCTCCCAAAATGTAATCTATCAACTTGTTACTACAGGCTGGTCTGGCAGAAATGGGAAGGTCATCGTCTATGTCTGAAGAGTCAACTACACTTATTTGGTCCTCTCCAAGCTCCTGTCCAGTCTCACAAGATAGAATGCCTCCCGAGGGGCCCTGTCTTTCCAATCCAAAAGGAATTTCTCTAATCAACAATTCTGTTTTCTCTTCAGTGGGTTCCTGGGCGGTTCCGGGAACGGCTCCAGCAGCAGGAACACACTGAGTCGGACTATCTCCGAAGTGCTTCGGCTCCATCCGGAGCAGACTGTGCTCCTCCTCTAGGCTGTGGTAGCCATGATCTTGGTCAGGGGTGGGTAAAGCCTGACCCTTGCTGGCCTGCTGAAGGAATTCCAGCCGCTTCATGCGCAGATGGTGGATTTCGGGCAGGCCTTCTCTAGAGAGAGGAGGACATCCCTGCCACGAGGCGGGAGCCATCTCTGCGTTGAGCGGCTGGGGATAAGACGAGGCCTCATCCAGGCAGCCGCTCTCTGGGCTCAGCGCCTGGAAATCGACCAGTTCGCAGCTTCCAACACTGCTCTGATAGCTCAGCTCAACCCGGGGCAGGCAGTCCAGATAGGAGGGGTTCAGCAAATAGGAGACGACACTGACATTGCTTAAGCGCTGAACGTTGAGCGGTCCAGAGGGCGAAGGGCCAAGCTCCGGGTCGGAAAACAGACGCGCTTGGACGCTCCGGGGCACCAGCTCCACTCCCCACAGCGGCTGCTCCAGAAAAAAAGCATGGGCTGCGGAGTCCAAAGCTCTTCCCTTGGCTTTAAGTTCTAATTCCAGATCTGGGGGCGAGCACTGCCAGTGGAGGCCCCCCTCTAGCCAGTCAAGGGGACTGGCGGCCGCGTCGGCCGAGGGGTCGAGCCGCTGCGAACTCAGAGCTTTGGGCGCCGAGGGGGCTGCGGGCTCCTTCCGAGCCCTCAGGAGGCCGTAGCCTCCAGCAAAGTCTAGCCATCTGGTAGGGATCATCCCACCGAAAAGCTGGCTCCAGACCAGCAGCTTCTGAAGCAAGCCCGGGAGCGGCGCGAGGAGCTGGGAAAGCAGCTGCATCCAGGAGCTGCTTCGGGCCTCGGGCGGGGGGCTGGGAGCCAGCCTGGGGTCGGGTTCCGGGGAGAGCGGTGCGGGGAACCTGGACGTGCCTGATCCCGAGGGCCGAGGGAAGAAGGAGGGCAGCCGGAAGCGGGGGTCCGGTTCCCGCGAGCTGTCCGCCGCCGGCTCCATCTCCCGGTGTCGGCAGTCTCTCACGGAGGTAGGGACGCGGAGCTCGAGGCCCTACACAGTCTCGGCCTTCCCCAGCGGCGGGGTGGGTGCCCCAGGCCGACCCCCGGGCCAGCAGAAGAGCCAACAAGGAGAGCGGCTCCGGCCGCAGGCAGCGGGCCACAGTCCGGAACGGCGGGCACAAGACGCGGCGGCCAAGGCGACGTCCATCCTGGCAGCGAGAATGGGTCCTACTCCGGCCCGCGCCGCTCCACCATAGATAGGAGCCCTTCCGCGGCGGCGGCTTCCTCGGAGGCACGGACCGTGGAGATTCCCCTCAGCAGCGCGACCCCGGAAGGGCTGATCTGGGAGGGCAAGCGGGTGCAAGCGAAGCTCAAAATGGCCGCAGGGCCAGCGCCGCGGCAACACCTCTCCAGACAGGCTGACTAGACGAAGGACGGCGGCCGGCTACGCCACCAGCCCCGCGCCGCCTGACGTCACTCGCCGGGCCGGGGGCGGGCCCTTCCGCGCTCTTTCCTGCGGCCGCCGATTGGCCGCGCCCAGGTCCCTGTCGGCTTCCTTACTCTCGGTAGACCCGGTTGCGCGCGGGAGGTTGCATCAGCCGGATCCAGGCTTTGCGCGTGCGCACTTGCAGCTTAGCGGTCGCCTAGGAAACCGCCCCTCCGCCGCGGCCCGCCCTCCCTCGCCCACTACCTCGGCGCTCTGGGCCCAAGGGAGCGGCGTAGACGGGTGGAGAGGGCCCTGGACCTGTTAATGGCGTGGTACGTACCCAAGTCCAAGTGTACACGTATGTTTTAGACTTGCATGTATTTATGCAACACTGTGGTTCCAGTGTTATTCACTGCTAAGTAGATCATCACCCTAAGATTTAAGTCCAGTAAAAGTTGGGAGATGTGTAAATATATATCTCGTGTTAAAAACACTAATAATGTGGCGTGATTAATAAGTCTTAAGTGAAAAATGAATCATTATGCATTCCTGCCCGCTCGGTTTTACGATTTCTAAATAACGGGTTAGCGTTACCTAGGATCCAGCTTTGAGGTCTTTCAGCATCTAACCCACATAAGTCTTTCATTTAAAAATGTGAACTGTTTCTCAGGTGGTGTCCCTGTTTCTTCAAATGAGGCAAACAGAGGAGGAAAGAAACGGAGCCTCTAGAACTGTTTAGTCTTTGCTTCCCCTTCAAGTCATATTCAAGTCATATTTGTATCCTGAGCCCCTAGAACCATGGGATACAACACCCAAAGAAGAAAGCACAGAGAATTATCCTTTGAAAAAAATTGTGTCTATCAGAGGGTAAGGAGTCTGGAGAAGGAAATGCCAACCCACCCCAGGATTCTTGCCTGGGAAATCCCACAGAGGAGCATGGCGGGCTACAGTCCATGGGGTCGCACAGAGTCGGACACAACTGAGCGACTTCAGTTTATAATCTTAGTTGCTACATTTGATTCTTTCTTGTGAGTTTGATCTTAGTCCATTTCTTTATTTCTAATAAAACTTTTTAATCAACACCTCTGAAGTGAAGTATTTGTTCAGAGGGAGTGTAGCAGGTTTGAGCCCTGGAGACAGCTACAAGATCTTTCAGGAACCCAGAGGGCGCCTCTTGCTTTGTTGAGACTGTTGGAAGAATGGCCACTTCTTTCTAGGAAACTAAGAGGTCCGCAATTTCTATGGTTTATCCTCTTTTATCTTATTATCCATATCTCTAGCAATAGCTCATTTACAATTCATAAAAAATATATTAATAATGGGAGTAAGTTTAATGACAAGAGATCCGGGTATGCAAATTAAATACTCAAAGCTCAGTGGGTTGGTGAGTGAACTAAATTTCTAATATCGTTCCTCTTCTAGATAGATTAGAGGCACTGCTGCTGCTGCTAAGTCGCTTCAGTCGTGTCCAACTCTGTGCGACCCCATAGACGGCGGCCCACCAGGCTCCCCCGTCCCTGGGATTCTCCAGGCAAGAACACTGGAGTGGGTTGACATTTCATTCTCCAATGCATGAAAGGGAAAAGTGAAAGTGAAGTCACTCAGTTGTGTCCGACTCTTCGTGACCCCATGGTCTGCAGCCTACCAGGTTCCTCCATCCATGGGATTTTCCAGGCAAGAGTACTAGAGTGGGGTGCCATTGCCTTCTCCAGATTAGAGGCACAGACATCAGCTAATATTTGTTATGTATCCACTAAAGATTTTTTCCCATCATCTGTAGAATAAAGGCTCTGTACAGTCTGTCCTTTCCCTAGGCTTTTCCAGCCTTCTCTTTAGTAACTTCCCTTCATGCAGGTTATACTCTGAGGAACACTGGATTTGTTCCATGCCACCGTTCACAGTTTCTCAGTCAAGAAGGCCCTCACCTTCTCTGTTGTATATCTACCCATGCTTCAAGGTTCAGCTCCAATGTCAACACCTTCTCGAAGTCTCTGCTGACCTTCACAGTCAGAACTGTACCGCTGTACTCCATTAGAGCATGTAACACACTGCTCTGTATATATCCCTGTAAATGTTCTCTCCTGCTGGTCTCTGCTTGTTGAGGGCTGTATTCCAATACCTTGCACAGTAGTTCCCAAAGTATGATTTGAACACCCCTGAGGATCCCATTTTAAGACCTTTCCAGAGGGTTCTCAAGGCCAAAATTATTTTCACAATGATACTAAGCTGTTTTTTTTTTTTTAACTTTCCTTTTCTCATGAATATATAGTACACATGTATCTTCTAGAGGGTACATGATATGTGATCTGGCAACAGACTGAATGCAAAAGCAGATATGAGATCCCAGATGCCTTCTAGTAAGCCAGATAGGAAAGACATTGGGAAAAAAATGTAGAACGATGCCCCTCTTCTCGCTAGACATTTTTTCAAAAAAAATTTTTTTCTCTTATTTATTTAACATGTAATGGGTTTATATTTTTAAATTAATAAATATTTTTAAAAAATTTCAGGTTTGAGTTCTAAAACAATAATTATAGATATAATTTACATAAACAAAATTCTTTGGGGTCCTCAACAATTCTTAAGGAATTGTCCTTCCCAATTCTTAAGGAAGGGATCGTGAGACCAAAACGTTTAGGAACCACTGACCTAGGATGTTGAGTGGCACGTGATCGGTGACCAATAAATGTTTGTTGAATGAATGGGAAGAGTATTAATACTTTAAAATAATAGCATCTTCCTTATGGCCAAGTCTCTTACATCCCATTCAGCTTTGTCACTACCACCACTTGCCTCCCCCCAAATATTCCTTAAAACATCTTGAATGGGCCTTCCTTCCCCATCTGATCATTGGATATATAATTTTTACTTTCCTTACCTTGGAATTTGCTCTAAAGGGAAACAATGGGATCATAAAGTACTGGAAAACTTTAAGAATATGTGACTTTGCCTTGTCAGTCTTGGCAGGAAAATAAAGTGTGAGCCACCTCCTGAAGCCCGCTATCTAGCAGGCAGCAGAGGGAAGGCAGCTCTGTCCGCAGAGATAGCACTGTCTTGCCAGGGCTGTGTGCCTGCTGGTGAAGACAAGAAGTCTTTAGACAGGCAAGCTGGCAGTTTGGCAGAAGATAATTTAAACCTCAGTTATATTTATTTTAAAAGATTTTTCAGGGTCTAAGGTAAAGGGTGTGTAGCTTTTCCCTTCATTTTTCAGTCAGTACCACCTCCAAAATTATTTTTCAAGTATCTCACACTCTAAAAACCACCTTCTATCTTTCCAGCTCACTGCCTTGAAACCCCTGTTCAGCTGCTATCACTGCCCTCGCCAAACCTCCAAACCATCGCATTTACCACGTTTTTATGATTCATCACCCTCTTTCTTTGCCTCCTTACCCAATCAAGAATCTCATGATCCAGTATGAAAACTACCCCCATGCAAAGACCCTTCATTCTCATGCTCTTCTCCTACTCCAGAATTCTTCTCTGGCAAAATTTCAACCCTAGCGAAACCCAACTATCCACTTATTCTGAGCCTACAGTCTTGCCGACCTTGAGAAAAGCACTCAAACATGCTGACTGACTCACTTCCTCTTTGTGATAACAGATTTCATCCATGCCAGGCATTCTTACATAGTTCGTTTTTATTTTATTTTTTTGGCCAAGGCATGCAGGATTCTAGTTTCCCAACCAGGGATTGCACCCACCCCTGCTGCAGTGGTGCAGAGTCTTAACTACTGCGCAGCCAGAGAAGTCCCCTTAGATAGTCCCTTAGCAGCTTTGCATCGCCTCCGCTCAGCCTGTCTCACAATGTTTATTCAAAGTTCCAGCATTCCCATACACGTTCTTCTCAGCTTATGGACACACCTCCTACTTCACTGAGAAGACAGATACAACTGGACATAAACAACTTCATTTTTTCACCACCGAATCCACCAATCTACCTGCATCAGGACCCACATACTCTGCTTTTGATCCCATTATAAGCGAAGAAGCCTATTGGATCCTATCCCTTCATGTCCATTTGAGGAATCTGGCCTCCTTTATCTCCTCTTTCCTATAACATGTAATTTTTTTTCTTAAACTAGTTGAACACTCACATTAACATGGGCTAATATCACCTATGTTAAACAACAAATAACTTCTCCTTAGATACTTGCATCTCCAAGTTTCTACACCACTGCAGCAAAAATTTCTCAAGAGTTGTCTACTCTCACAGCCTCCACTTTCTCTGCACGTATTCTGTCTTCAGGCTACTCCAATGTGGGTTTCATCCCAAACACTCATTAAAACAGCTCTTATTGGGACATTCCTGGTGATCCAGTGGTTACGAATCTTCCTTCCAGTGCAGGGGACACAGGTTCCATTCCTGGGTGGGGAATTAAGATCCCATATACCGTGGGGCAACTAAGCCCATACACATCTCAACTACGAGCCCATGCACCACAACGAGAGAAGTGCACTGGCCACCACAAAGAGCCAGTGCAGCAAAAAACAACCCAGAGTTTATCAAGATCACCAAGAACATTTTGCCAAATCCAGTTCTCTTACTCGTGGGTTGATGTGTGCACCTCTAAAAGATGCTGAAGTCTTAATCCCCCAGGACCTACGAATGTGACCTTATTTAGAAATATCATCCTTGTACGTTAAGATGAGGTCATGAGGGTGTGGCCAAATCCAACATGACTATGTCCTTGTATAATGGGGAAGTCTGGATACAGACACGCACGCACGCACACAGGGAGAACGCCATGTGAAAATGAAAGCAGAGACTCGGGTGAGGTACCTACAAGCCGAGGAATGCAAAAGATCGCCAGCAAACCACCGGATGCTAGCAAAAGGCGCAGAACAGATTATCTTTCTCAGCTCTCAGGACGAACCAATCCTATACCTTGAGCTTGGACTTCTGCCCTCCAGAACTGAGATCAGTTTCTGCTGTTTAAGCCACCCAGTCTGTGTCCCTCGTTGCAGTAGCCCGTTTCTTCAGACTCACATGACATCAATACCGCAGTGTCCCTACAATTCCAGGGACTCTTCCTCTTCCTCTAAATGTTGGCTGCATCAGAGCTCAGTCACCTGTTGCTTTGTTTGTTTTTAAGCCTCTCTAATCTAAGTGATCTCATCCAGTTCCACAGCACTAAATGCCAACTTCCACTTCTCAACTCCAGACTGACCCTTCCCTGAGACTTCAGATTCCATCATCCTACTTCTCCACTTGGATGTGCGGACATCTCAGACTTACCATGATCAAAATAAAACTCTTGAGATCTGCCAAGCCCATCTTCCCCATCCCATAATCCCCCTACAGTCCTTTTCACCCAGTTGCCAGGCCCCTAAACTTAGGTGCTAAGTCGCTTCAGTCATGTCTGAGTCTTCATGACCCTATGGACTGTAACCTGCCAGGCTCCTCTGTCCATGGGATTCTCCAGACAAGAATACTGGAGTGGGTTGCCAAGCCCTTCTCCAGGGGATCTTCTCGACCCAAACCCACATCTCCTGTATCAGCAGGCAGATTCTTTACTGCTGAGCCACCAGGGAAGCCCCCTATCGGTTCTACCTTCAAAATATATCCAGAATTGAACTACTTTGCCCCATCCCCGTCGTAATGTCACTCCCCTCCTAGACTACTGCTTCCATTCCTGCTTGAAACAGCAAAAGAATGATCTTTGACTACGTACAGTGCTGTACTGTAATCCCTTTCTCAAAACCTTGTAATGGCATCTCCATCACACTGGGAATGAAATCCAGAGCTCTGATGGACTTTAAGAGTCAATTCAAATATCTCCCTGTGACGCCCATTCTGTCTGCCCAACCCCTCCCCTTTTGCACCTTGTCTGGGACACAGCACTCTAACCGCGTTTCGGTCTGCCTCCCTAGCTGGACTCTGAGTTCCTTGAGGACAGGATCCACATCCTTGTTATCTTAGTAGTCATCGTGCTTGTACCCACTTGACCCAGAGAAGGGCCATCAGTGTTGTGAACAGACGTATCAGACAAGTCCCAGACACCAGAATTACCTCCCAACTTAAAAAATGCTGCCTCACTTTTGAACTTTCAAGTCTAATCTAACCTTTACCTCCCAAACCCTAACAAGTCCAGTTACATCATTTTTACCACCTCCGGGGCTTCTGTTTCTCTTTTCCCTGGGCACCCCTCCCCCTACACTCCCCAGTCCTCATTCCCACTCCCTCTGGGTGGTTCAGATTTCTACCCCATTTGGCCAAGAAATTTCCTTAACTAAGACTCTTGCCAGATTCGAGTTCTAACTTTTAAAAAGTCCATTGGGACTTGCCTAGAACTGCAGTGACATCTCAAAGCCACTTAGAAACACAGAAGGTAGGTTATCACTTACTACTGTTACTACTAAAGGTCCCTTGGAAGCCCCACAAAATTTCCCAGCATGAAATATGACTCCACACTGGAGACTTTTGAAAACTTCTGAGTAAACTGCTTGCAACAGGGGTCACATGACCTCCAGCTTTCATGTGGGTTCAATTCTGGGCGACGGCTCGGCTCTAACAACATAATCATTGTGTGGCATCTCAAAGGTTGTTTCCTCTCGTATGAAACAGGCTTGGTTAACTATCACTAGGCAGGAAACTTCTTAAATGCAGAGAACCATCTTCATTTATCTTTGTAATCTTTGCTTCCTGGTAGAGAGGGCCCAGTGCACAGCTCCAAGGACTGTATTCTTCGAGGTGGAGGCACGCCCCCAGGTAGCAGTGACTGGTGAGCACAGTAAATGTTTGCTGACAGTTAACAAATGAGCCATGCCTACTTTCCAGCACAGCTGTAATGAAAAATGACATGTATATTAATACAATCCAAAACTATCAAGTGCTTACCAACTTAAAGGATTGTATTAAACACTGCCTAGAAAAAGTAGCACAGGTTTGGAGTCAAACCTGGGTTCAAATTCTAGAGCCAAGGCCGACTATGTCCTTAGGCAAATTACTTAATTACTCTTGTCTGTAAACTGGGAGATAATACTACTCACCTGATCAAGTTGTTGTAAGGAAAGATTCAGCTGACACATGCATATAAAAGTTATCGTTTATGGAACCATGACTAACATTATCATCTTCATCTCATATGTCAGATGTTTTAATCTAAACATGAACCAATTTTGAAAATGACAGTTTTGTTTTTCTAAACATCATTTATTAGAAAATACAATTCCAGAGAAAGTAGGAGATACAAGGACATCTGGGAAGTGGGTACAGTACACAGATCTCTTAAATCAGGGGCATCGAGGGTCAATGTAACATGAGCTACAGGCAAAAAGCCAGTAACACATCTCTGGTCCATTCACCTGGAGAAGTTCCACCTCTGTTCCCCACTCTCCCAACTCCTGCTCACAACAGCCAGCTATATTCTTGGCATTTTTACTTTAAAAGTTTATAACTTCCTTGCTGCTCTGTGGCTTTAATCAATGGAGCTTCTTTCTCCAGTTATGGAATGAGTTAACAAAAGGGGAAATTTCTGATCCTTGTTGGAGCTGGGGAGGACAATCCAAAGAGTATCCCCATTTAACTCCATTCCCAAATCACTGGACACAGCCACCAATTTAAAAAGTTAATATCAAATTCAAAGTTGCTCTTTCTTTTTTCAAGGAAGACAACCCTTTGGAGTAAAGCGCACGAGTGAATTTCAAATCCATTTGGTAGGGAATGAAGAGTAATAAGAAATCAGAGACCCAGTCCCTCCCTCCCAGCTCAGCTCAATCCAGCCTCCGCGCAACCAAAGAAAATCACAGGAAAAAAACCAGTTTTGATGGGATCCCCCACCCGCACCCCTTTTCTTCAGTTAGGGCATCCCTTTGGCTCCAGAATAATAGGTTTATGGCCCCACAGAATGGAAGAAATTCTTATAAAAAAAAATGACAGAAATGGAGTTTGGGAGAGAAGCAGTGACAAGAAAGGAGTGGCAGGCGATGAGGAAAGCCCCCGAGGCCAGCCAGCAGGCGGCCCCGCCCCAGGGCCACGGCGCCCACGGTCACACCGGGCAACAGTCCATCCCGCCAGAGGGGGCTGCAGGGAAAGGCCCACGGGGGACCACCCCAGCGTATTCACAGGGACAACACGGTCCCCAGAAAGGCTGACGGAGGGGCCGAAGATGGTGTTCAAGGCATGTCCTAGCAGAGTAGGGCAAGACCAGAGGAAAAACTCCCCCCAGACGAGCCCAGGTCCCTGAACACAGGTCCTCTGCAGAACCCCGACCGGAAGGCCCTTCCGCACACACACAGGCATCACATTGCTCTCCTTTGGAGGCAAAATCAGACAGGCCCAGCATGCAGGCCTCAGTCAAGCACACCCAGCCCTCCCTGCCTCCCGACCTCCCTCAGGGAGGGAGGGTGCTCCCCGAGGGCCCACTGGGCCCCTCCCCAAATAATTCCTATAGATAGAAACACAAAACAACAAACAAAAACCTAGGGAAAGTCCAATAAGAACCTTAGTCAAAAAAGTCCAAACAGTCTTCCTCTTTTGCCTTCTGGGGCACATGTAAGTCCCTTCTCACAAGGCTTCCTGTCCAGTTAGGACAACATTACTATTTCATTTTTTAAAAATAAAAATAAAGATACCCACCCACCCTCCCGCTAAACGCTACTTCTACAGCGCACCTCACACACCTCAATCCAGGCATTGCTCCCTTGACACAAGGTAAACTTAAAACTTTGCTGCAACCTCACAGCCTCCACAGGGCTGCTCATCACAACCAACTCAAAAGCAGTCTGCAGAGGAGGGGCCAGCAGAGAGCATCTCTACTCTCCTCACCTCCCACCCTGGAGGCCAGGACGGCAGGGAGCCCACCGAGGGCCATGCCCCTCCCCAAGAAGGGACGAGTCCTCTCCCCAGCTCTGCCGTGAGCCTGGGGTCCCGGGCCGGGGCTCCGCTGTGTTCATAAGGTCTCAGGACTTCGAGATCCCAGTGCAAACCAGCCAGTCTTCTCCTGGGCCAGGTCCAGCTCTCGCAGGCGGATGTGCACTTCCCCGAGGAGCACGTTCTCCCAGAACCCTTGCTCACTCAGCACACTCAGCTGCAGCTCCCGCTGCTGCAGGTCGCCCTTGGGGATTCCATCATACACCAGCTGCAGACGCCAAATTGGGAAGAGAGGGAAGCAGTGAGAGAGGGAACACGGAAGGGGGAGATGCTCGTCTGTGGTGGTTCAGGGACTTGCCTGGTGGACCAGCGGCTAAGATTCCAGGCGCCCAGTGCAGGGGGCCTGGGTTCGGCCCCTGGTCAGGGAACTAGATTCCACTGCCACAGCTAAAGACCTCACATGCCTCAGTGAAGATCGAAAACCCTGTGTGCCACAACTAAGAACTGGCACAGCCAAATAACCAATAAATACTGGGGGGAACAAGTGAACCTAACAAAAGAAAAAATGTTCTGGTTAAAAAAGAATGATAGTTTGTGGTGGTTTGATCTGGCTGAGCGTAAGACCACTTTACCTCCCCAAGCAAAGTCCGAGGGAATACAGAAGGCATACAGTACCCAAGGGGACCTTCGAAGAACCCTGTTCTCAGCTCAGGGTTCCAGCAAAAGAAGGCTCGTCATCGGGGCCACAGTTCATTATCAGCAAAGGACCAGCAGGCTCCTCCTCCCCACAGACCACGCCCAGCTGTGGAATCCCTACCCTAAGTATCAGCAAACTTTTAGCATAAAGGGCCAAATGCGGAATATACTAGGCTCTGTAGGCCATACTGTTTGGTCTGTGTCACACATACTCACCCCACTGGTACACCATGAAAGCACCACAGGCAAGACTTAAATGCACAGGAATGGCCCTGTCCCTGTACGGCTTTATTTACAAAAACAGGCACAGTTGTTTATCAGCCCCAGCCCCACCCATCACCTTCTCCACATACCATCTCATTGTAGGTGGGGTTGCAGGTTTTCCGGGCCACTTTGGTTTTCTTCTTAGTGGTTTTCTGAGGGTCAGGAAGGAGGTAAATCTTGACATAGGGGTCGGGATCATTCCCATCCTGGAGCAGTTGCTGCAAAGGGAATGAGAAACCGTCTATCTGCCTCTGTATCACCATTCCTGTAGCCATTCCCTGACCCAGCCTCTCTACCCCGACACCCAGCTTCTTGCAATGCACAATAATTTATGTTTCCCAGCCAGCCTACTGCATTCTGCCAGAAACACCTACCACGGTAACATTAGATGTCATCCTAAAACATCAATCAGATCACCCATGATATCCAGTTCTATACTCTGTATATGAATGCTCAGGGCACACCATAACTTGGTCTGTTCTGAATGAACCACAATATCCCCAGATATCTTCACCCAATGTCTGTCTACTTTGTCATTTGACCCAGGAAACCCCTAGTGAGAGATAAGCAGAGAAATGAGTCAGAGAGATTAAGTTGCTAGTTCAAGGTCAGCCAATTAGTGACTCACTCCTTTTAAAATGTCAGTTAGATCTTGGCATGCCTCTACTCAAACCCTCCAGTGGCCCCCATCTCACTCAAGGAAAAGCCATGCTCCTGAGCGCAGGACCACGGCTCCGGTCGGCCCTCTCCGACCTCAGCGTCCACTATTGTCCCCCTGCTCCGGTGCTTTCAGTCACACTGGCCCCCGCTGCAGGGCCTGACACACACGGCCCCCTCCCTCACCTCCTCATCAGTGAGGGTTTCCCTGGCTGCTGACGCCCTCTTTCCACCCCGGTATTCCTCGTCTGCTTTCTTTCTTACCAAAGTGCTCACCACTGTCCAACCTGCCATGTATTTTACTTAACCGTTTGCCTCTGCCTACTAGATCGTGAGCTCCCTGAAGGCAGAGACTTTATTTTGTTTGCCCTCCTGTCCAGAGCTAACGTATCAGTGCCTGGCACGCAGTAAGGGACTGATGAAGATTTGTTGACTAAAATGAATGAGTGATGCTGTGAGAGTGAAGCCCCGTCACCTCTGATTCCAGAGCTCATGGACCTCCTGCCACACATCAGTGCCCCAACCTGCAAAAGTCCAGCACTCTGTAGGTATTCTATGAGTTCCCTTCCCCTTCCACTCAGAAGGTTCTCAGAAACATATCAAAAACGTAGGAATTATACGCCCCCTTGATTATGCTTGAAGGATGTCATACGGCTGCCTTACCTCTATAACCAGGAAATAGGCCCCCCAGGTCTCTCTCTTATAATAATCACCATAATAATAATAATACCAGGCACTATGTTAAGTACTCTACATGCATTATCTCATTTAACCCCTGTAACAAGCCTATGAGGCAGACACTAACCTTATCCTCATTTTAATGAGACTAAGAGTAACTGGGCTACTTGCCAAAGGCCACAGGTAGTAAGAAGCTGTGTCCAGCATTGCTTGGTCATACCACAGGCCTAGCATGGGAGCAGGCCCATTGGGGATTCATTTAGTAACTTTTGTGATTACTCTTCATTTAGTAACTTTTGTGATTACTCTCATGAGAGGGGGGTACAAAAAAGGTCTCATCAGTCAGAAAAGTACCAGAAGGAAGATAAAGATGCAAATGCGGGCTGCGCATGCACTTACCAAGCCCCGAATGTGCATCACCATGATGAAGAGTTTATTGTTTTTGTAGGAGATGGACAGTTTCACCTCTCCTCCAACCCTCCCGACTGGCCGGGCCCATGTGCCTTCTGTAGGGACAAAGGACAGAGAGAAAGGTCAGGGGGCCAGCCCTGTCCCCATCGGGTGCCAGGTAGATGTCTCTGTTTTCTTCTGACCCCCTGCCCTATCTCCATGTCAGATTCCTGATATCCCACCAGGGATCAGCCACGTGGCATCTGCGAGCATGACTTAGGTTGGTGTCTGCAAGCATGACTTGGATTGGGGTGAGTCTATCGAATTTCAGTCTGTAAATAGATTCAGTCCCCGAGAAATCTGCTCAAGGAGCTGTGGACCCCACGGATTCTTTAGCCGGTAAGCAAAGGAACAGAGATGAGTCAAGGAGAGAGACCTGGGAAGAAATGGGGGCAGGAAAAATTACCTTTTGGAAGGTTCAGAGAAGTTAAATTGGTTCTTAAATTGAACAAAGGGAAAACCACTAGGCCATTCAGGTATGACCTAAATCAAATAAATCCCTTATGATTATTCAGTAGAAGTAACAAATAGATTCAAATGACTAGATCTGATAGAGTGCCCTAAGAACACTGTATAGGAGGTGGTGATCAAAACAATCCCCAAGAAAAAGAAATCCAAAAAGCAAAATGATTGTCAAAGGAGGTCTTACAAATAGCTGAGAAAAGAAGAGAAGAGAAAGGCAAAGGAGAAAAGAAAAAATATATACAACTGCATGCAAAGTTCCAAAGAATAGCAAGGAGAGATAAGAAAGCCTTCTTAAGTAAACAATGCAGAGAAATAGAAGAAAACAACAGAATCAGAATGGGAAAGACTAGAGATCTCTTCAAGAAAATTAAATACCAAGGGAATATTTCATGTAAAGATGGGCACAATAAAGGACAGAAACAGCATGGACCTAACAGAAGCAGAAGATACTAAGAAGAGGGAGGAAGAATACACAGAAGAACAGTACAAAAAGGTCTCAATGAACCAGATAACCATCCTGGTGTGATCACTCACCTACAGCCAGACATTCTGGAATGAGAAGTCAAGTGGGCCTTAGGAAGCATTACTATGAACAAAGTTGGTGGAGGTGATGGAATTACAGTTGAGCCATTTAAAATCCTAAAAGATGATGCTGTTAAAGTGCTGCACTCAATATGCAAGCAAATTTGGAAAACAGCAGTGGCCACAGGACTGGAAATGGTCGGTTGTCATTCCAATCCCAAAGAAGGACAATGCCAAAGAATATTCAAATTACCACACAACTTCATTTATTTCACTTCCAGATATACAAGCTGGGTTCAAAAAGGCAGAGGAACCAGAGATCAAATTGCCAACATCCAACAGATCATAGAAAAAGCAAGGGAATTCCAGAAAAACATCTGCTTCATTGACTATGTTAAAGCCTTTAACTGTGTGGACCACCACAAACTGTGGAAAATTCTTAAAGAGATGGGAATATCAGACCACCTTACCTGTCTCCTGAGAAATTTATATGCAGGTCAAGATGCAACAGTTAGAACCAGACAGGGAACAATGGACTGGTTCAAAATTGGGAAAGGAGTACGACGTCAAGGCTCTATACTGTCACCCTGCTTATTAACTTATGCAGAGTACATCATGAGAAATGCCGGGCTAGATGAAGCTCAAGCTGGAATCAAGACTGCTGGGAGAAATATCAATAACTTCAGATATGCAGTCAATACCACCCTTATGGCAGACAGCAAAGAGGAACTAAAGAGCCTCTTGATGAAGGTGAAAGAGGAGTGTGAAAAGGCTGGCTTAAAACTCAACATTCAAAAAACTATGAACATGGCATCTGGTCCCATCACTTTCATGGCAAATAGAATGGGAAAACAGTTGGAAATAGTGACAGACTTTATTTTCTTGGGCTCCAAAATCTCTGTGGACAGTGACTGCAGCCATAAAATTAAAAGATGCTTGCTCCTTGGAAGAAAATCTATGATTAATCTAGATAGCGTATTAAAAAGCAGAGATGTTACTCTGCCAACAAAGGTCCATGTAGCCAAAGCTATGGCTTTTCCAGTAGTCATGACTGATGTGAGATTTGGAGCATAAAGAAGACTGAGTTTCAAAGAATTGATGCTTTTGAACTGTGGTGCTGGAGAAGGCTCTCGAGGAGTCCCTTGGACAGCGAGGAGGTCAATCAGTTCATCCTAAAGGAAACCAGCTCTGAATACTCACTGGAGGAGTAACAGGGTGAGCACAGCCCTGAGCAGGCAGCCCCTGCTGGTCCTCATCACTCTGCACCTGTTACTGGGCAACAGGTCCTGCTCAACAGCGACCCAGGTACCTCAGCAGACCCTGCCCACAAGCAGCCACTGTCAACGAGCAACGTCCGTTTCCTGCTCAGCTACTGGCCATGGCTGCAGCGGGCCCCGCCCACTGGTAACTGTCATCGAGGGAGCACTGAGGAAGTGACTGAGTCAAGGGTCGGTGGTATGGTGGTCATCAGGTGGAAGTGAGGTAAGAGGCAGATCCAGGCCTTCTCCTGGAGGCCCTCCAGCTTACCCAGCCTCAGGCCAGTGGTAAGCTGGGGGGCCCAGGGAATAGACTGGGGATGACTCCTGGCAGCCCTCACTCAGGCCCTCCACTAGCCCTGGCCCTGGCCCTGAGGAGTGGTGCCCCTCTCCCCTATCCCTGTCTCTGTGACCCTCTAGCAGTGGCCGTCTGCCTGGTCACAGTCCGGGGGACCTGGTCTCCCCATTTGGGCAACCTGAGGAGACTGAGGACCAGCTGGGTTGGATGCCAGGCTCCCTCAGGATGACAGCTGGGCAAGACATGGGAACCTGGCCCTGAGGAGCTGCCAACTGAGATATGCCTCCCCTTAGCCAGCGCTGGGACCTTGGAGGGTTAAAGTTGTGCCTTGGGACTTTGCCCTTTCTTATCAGGACAGAGAATAACATTCGTCCGGCAGAGATTCACCGGAACGTTGTTACCTGACCACTGGCCTAACTTCAAGAACAAGACTCTGACACTGAGAAGTCTGCAAGAACTAACCACATCCATCCTTCACCTTTTGCTTTTAAAAGGCCTTGCTGAAAGCTCTGAGTAACATTGGGGTTCTTAGGGCATGAGCCACCCATCTCCTTGTATGAATCTGTAATAAACCCTTCTCTGTTCCAAACTCTAACGTTGCGTACCGATGGGCCTCACTGTGCCCCGGGCACACAGGCTTGCGAATCTGGTAACACAAGGACTGGTGCTGCAGCTCCAGTACTTTGACCACCTGATGCCAAGGACCGACTCATTAAAAAGACCCTGGTTCTGAGGAAGACTGAAGGCAGGAGGAGAAGGGGAAGGGCAGCTCCAGTACTTTGACCACCTGATGCAAAGAACCGACTCATTAAAAAGACCCTGGTTCTGAGGAAGACTGCGGGCAGGAGGAGAAGGGGAAGGGCAGCTCCAGTACTTTGACCACCTGATGCAAAGAACTGCCTCATTAAAAAAGACCCTGATTCTGAGGAAGACTGCAGGCAGGAGGAGAAGGGGAAGGGCAGCTCCAGTACTTTGACCACCTGATGCAAAGGACTGCCTCATTAAAAAAGACCCTGATTCTGAGGAAGACTGAAGGCAGGAGGAGAAGGGGAAGGCAGAGGATGATGGTTGGATGGTGTCATCGACTCAACGGACATGAGCTTGAGCAAACTCTGGGAGATGGTGCAGGACAGAGAAGCACGCAGTCCATGGGGTCACAGAGTCAGACACGACTGAGTGACTGAACAACAACAAGAGGGAAGCTGGCAGAAATGTCACAGCGACAGCACCATACCTGAGGACTTGGGAGCCAGGCTGCTGCCTGCCGTCTTCTCATCCCTGGGCAGGGGGTGGAAGAAGGTGTACACCAAATCACACTGGAACAGAATCAGAAAACAGGGTCACTCCTCAGTAAGACAATGGCACAAGGAAGAAAAGGAACTCGTCAACATTAAGAGAGACTTACAAAATGTGATAACCAAACATAATGTGCAGTTCTTATTTGGGTCATGGCTCAAAAACACCAACTGTTTAAAGAATTTCGGAGACGACAGGGAAATTCTAAATGTGGGCTAAGAGTTGGGTGGTGTAACAGCGGTCCAGTTATGTAAAATTATGTTCTCGATTTTTAGAGATGCACAGTATTTAGGGGTAGAATGTCATGATGCCTTTGACTTTAAAATATTTCAGAAAAAACAGATGAAGCAAACATGGCAAAAAAAATAACGCCTGTTTAGGTGATGAATATATAGGTATTCATTATACTGTTTCTCTATTTTTCTGTATGTTTGAAAGTTCCCATATAAAAAAGTTTTGGAAAAAAGGAAGCAAATAAAAGTATTCACATCAACTCAAAAGCAGTCTGTCCTTGGCATTCCCTGGCAGGCAAGTGGTTAGGACTCACAGCGCTCACTGCCTGGTCCCAGGCTCAATCCCTAGCTTAAGCCAGCCTTGGACAAGGACTATAAATTCTACTTTTGAGAATGCTTCCTAAGCAATTAGGGAAACAAAAGCTAAAATGTGTGACAATACCCACTCTAGCATTAATAGTGAAAAGGTGGGGAGGGGCATGATCTAAATATCTTTCAAGAGGTGAATGGTTAAAGAGATGGTATTGCAAGTCAGTGTATTAACTTGGCATAGATATTTAAAGTTACGCTAACTATAAACACTTCAGTAAAAATAAAAAACCACTATAAAACTGTAAAAGTCACATTTATATATGGCCAGATAGGAAGGAAACATGGAAATGGGGTTAGACGGTTTTTTAGGGTCATGGGACTCCTGATGACTCTCTGTCTTTATGACCATTATAAAACCAAATTATAACACCATTTGTTTAAAAGAAAAATTCAGGTGGTGCACATACTCAGCTTGTTCAGAAACCTTCCATTTCCTCAGGCTCCTGCTTAGCACAAGCACTGTGTGATGGCAGCTGACACGGATCTGTGTCTCCGTGTGCCCGGCTGCGTGTCTGGGTGTCACGTTTCTGCGTGCAGCTCAGTGGGGTTGGTGCCACGACCCACTGCCCTCCCCCATCCCCGGACAGGCCCAGAAAACGCAAGCGCGCCTCGGTCCACACTCCCCACCCCTCAGCGGCGCCAGGCCGGGCAGGGACTGAGGGCCACCCACCTCGGCCACCTCCGGGGCCGCGTGGACCAAGTGCCAGATGTATCCGTTTAGCTCCTCCCGGCGCCGCTCGGCCCCTGCCTCTCCTCGCGAGCGGCCAATCACGAAGCGACTGGGGAAGCTGGCGGCCGGTGAAAAGATGGTGAAAAAAGGAAGCAATAGCCTTTAGTCCCATTCCACTTTCATTTTCAGCCACCTGATCCGCATTTCTCCCTGGCCTCCCTCCCCAGGGACCTCTCCCCTACTCCATGCCTCCCCCGGCTCCCCAGGTCTGTGCCGAGGACGCATGCGCAGTATCTCCCACTGGACGATTCCACGGACCACAGAAGAGAAAACCAAAGTGCTGAGCAGAGCACTACAGCTGCCCAGAAGTGCTCAGGCAGCTCTGGAGCCTCCAGTTTTCCTCATCATGGTACAAATTCTATTTGAAAATCTGCTCCTTAAAATTGTTGTAAAACTCATCTAACATAAAATTTACTGTCTTACCCATTTGTAAGTGTACAGTTCAGAGTTACGCACACTCACACTGTGATGTAACCATGATCACCATCCCTCTCCAGTCTTTTCCTCTTGCGAAACTGAAGCTCTGTACCTATTAAGCAGCTCCCCGTTTGCTCCCTCCCCCTGGCAACCCCCATTCTACTTGCTGTTTTTATGAATGTGACTACTCTAGGTACTTCATATAAATGGAATCATGCAGTATAGTAATATTCCATTTTGTATATACACCACATTTTCTTTATATATTTCAAAAACACTTTTACTCTTTAGAAGATTAGACACTTCAAAACATCTTCAGACGCCAACAATCCCCTGCCTTTAGACCCAGTTTGC
This sequence comes from Bos mutus, assembly GCF_027580195.1. Taxonomy (NCBI): domain Eukaryota; kingdom Metazoa; phylum Chordata; class Mammalia; order Artiodactyla; family Bovidae; genus Bos; species Bos mutus. The sequence goes on from NC_091632.1 coordinate 1,603,463, forward strand.
TGTCCTGGCCTGGAGAATCCCAGGGACGGGGGAGCCTGTTGGGCCGCCATCTACGGGGTCGCACAGAGTCGGACACGACTGAAGCAACTTAGCAGCAGCAGCAGCAGCTGCCCTGGCAGGTGCGCCCAGGCTTGTTTTTGAGGCTGGAGGAAGACCACTGGAGAGCCTCAGAAGCGCATGGCCAGCAGGGGGAGCGCTTGTCATCACACATGGCCAGTTAAGAAAACCGAGGACGCAGGTCTTGACCCCCAAGGGCTGTGCTGCCCAGCCCCTGGCTGCCCTCCCCGCTACCCCGCAGTGCAGAGAGCAGGCGGAGCACTTACCTGGGCAAGAGGGAAGAAGGGAAGAGCAGCCGCAGCTTATTGTGGAACTCCTGGAACTCCTCAAATGTCCGCTGGATGTAAGCGGCCTCGTGAGCATTCTCTCGCATCACCTTTACCACGTAAATCTGCAAAGCCCAAATCTTCGTGAACACCCCCGGCCAAACCAATGAAGAGGGCACGTGAGGGGACAGAGGGTGCGTGTGTGTGTGTGTGTGTGTTGGAAGAGTTATGCGTTCCAGAAGGAAGAGGATAAAAATGTCTCTAATGGAGACGAAGATAATATACCTATGCAGGAAAATGAAAGCAAAGATTCACAAGAATCCTTAGTTCACAAGACCCTTGGCTCACAGGGAACAGCCATCCAACTCAGGTCCTTGACTGTAGGCAGGCCACTTGGGCAGGGGAGGGGAAAGGGCCTGCAACTGCCCCCAGCGCAGGGTGCTCAGTCAGCTCCAGCACCCACAGTGTGGAAGGAAAGAAACAGAACCGCAACAAGCTGGGTGGCGGGGCGCAGGAGAGAGTCAAACTGGAGCAGACACTTACATAGCCCTTGTTGGGGTGGAAGACCTTCTCGTGGCGACAGAGAAACACATCGCTTATGCGGCCTGAGCTCTTGAGAGTGTGTGTTCGTGGAGCAAAGGAGAGGGTCAGCCGATCATCTGAGCCTAAAAACTTCATCTGAGCCAGGTTATGAATAAAAAAATTGAGCTTTGTGGCTACACTGCCAAGGCTGGACTCTATCAACCTGCAGAAGGATGGGAAGAAAAGGTTGCAACCACAGACCCAAGTCGCCACTGCCTGGGCAGAGCTGTATCTCAAGGAATATCACCCAACACCTGAGGCTAACACGCAGCTCAGATCAGATCATTTCCCCTGTGTGCTAGCCTTATAAGGACATGACTGCACACAATGATCTGAATACAGTTTACTCCTGTGGATCTTGGGGGTCTCATCTCCCCTCACTGCCCACCTGGGCCAAAGACGGTTAATCCACAGTAGGAAGGAACTGTGGGACGCCACCGTGGGGTCACCACGTGAAAGTCTAAATATTGTTGTCAAACTGAGTTTCAGCTTCAGTACAGCGGATCCCCACCAAACAAAACCCAACACAGAGACTTTAGTTCCGAAGGAAAGGTACTGTATTAGCCCCAGAGAAAATTTAACTCGCTAACTTCCCAAAAGGGTACATAATAAAATGGACAAAACCGTAGACATTAATTAGTACATAGGCACTTTCCTGCTTTCGTGCATAACGTGTCTAAAAACATCCAATATGGGAAAATAGAACCATGAAATTCCATGTTCTGACAAGGGGGAGGGTCCTGATAGAGAGCTAAAAACTATTACAAAACCCCTACTGTACACGGCCCCACAGACAACGTCCTTGCCCGCGACCTGGTGAGAATGCAAGCGGGGGATCGCAATACCTCCGCGTAAAGGTTGGCACCCAAGTACAGGTGGGAGACTGAGCCTGAGGGAAGTAAAACGAGTTACCCAAGTCAGACAACTGACCCGTGCTGTCAACTCTAAGCTCTGCCACCAGAGCAAAGCCTCTCCCGTCTCCCTAGCCCAGCTCCTCCCCATCGAGCAGCCTGGAAATTACCTACCCAGAACGGGCAGCACTGTTTCGTATGCAGCGTCTCACCTGGTGAAGTAGGTAGTGGCGTTGGCCTCCGTGTCCTGAGGCCTCAGGGCATCGTACACGTACTTGAGGTCTTCCAGGTCTGAGAGTTCAGGGATCCCACAGGACAACATCTAGAAGAGCAAAGAGGAGAGGGTGTCTGTAACGACCAGGAATTCAGCATTTTCTACAGCTTCGCTCCCTAACCCTTCCAGAGGGTGGTAGAGAGATGCAGTGGGCAGCGGCTGGCAGGCCACAGGAGCTGGGGGGTCTGGAGCAGGAAGTCAGACACCAGCAGACACCACCAGGTGGCCTGGGCCCTGCCTTTATCTCGGGCTCAGAGAAGCAGATCTCCAGAAGCAAGATGGGGAGTCTTAAAAATGGTGTCAGATGATTAAGAAGGAGGGGTTCAGAAAGGGATGGAGCTCCTCACCAGGCCCAGAAGGTTGAGGAAGAGGTGGGTGTGCTTGCGAATGAGGTTGTAGGCTTGGCAGCAAAGGTCAACAAAATCATGGAAGCGGCTGGAAGGCTTGTCACCCCCGTTGATGACATACGCCATGTCCGAGGTGAAGACAAAGGGGGCACGGTCCCTGAGCCAAGGGGAACACACAGGCAGAAGGTCAGCACGAAGGAGGGGGCTCACCGTGTGGGCTGTCGGGGAAGCGTCCCCTCATCCCTCAAAACCCGCGTGACACTGGATCCACGGGCTCCTCCAACACTGTTTCTTTTCCCACTTTAACCTCAGAAGATCCCCAGACACATCGTTCACTGGTCCCTTGCCTGTGAGCTAGTGATGTCCCCCGGGTATCTGGTTTCTTTTGGCTGTGGTCTGGGCTTGTTTCCTTTGCTCAGCCCTCAGCAGGCAGGCAGAGGGCTGGTCCTTGCCTTCTTCTGCAAGGCCTCAGTGCTCTCTTCCTCAGAGCCGCTCAACCCAGGGGCCACACTCTGCAGTGTGAGGGACTTCTCCCATCGTGGGCTTGTGTTCCAGCTCTGAACCATTTCCGCTGACCTCCCGGGCCTATGCACATGCTGGCTTCAGGGCGCTACTTACCGCTTGATGTTGCCGAACATCTGGGCATGGCCCAGGAAGCGGCCGAAATCTATGTGGAACATGTGGCCAGTCGTCTTCAGCATGATGTTGTCGTTGTGTCGGTCACAGATGCCCAGGACGTAGGTGGCCACACAGCAGCCGGCACAGGAGTAGATGAAGTTCTCTACAGCCTGAGGGGATGGCACGCAGACGGCAGGATGTAAAGCTGGTGTGCAGGGACCCCAGGGGCAAAACCAGGCTGACCCGAGCCCGCCCTGACCCTCTCCCAGGAGCCCAGGGGCTCTCACATCTGCCTATTCAGCCTTCATCACACACTGACATACACACTGAAGCACACGGAAGCTTGTCCTGAATCTTATGGGGCAAAAAGGAGACGGGACATATATACACACATATATCCACTATCCGCAATATATCCGTATCTGCAATACACGGAAACTGGTTGGAAGGACAATGGACTGATTCAGGAGCCCGGGCTTGACCAGCCCAGAATCAGGCAGGCTTGATGTTTACAACTTTCCCGCCTGGTTGTGGTGACCTTAACTCAAGCACAGCACCGAGGCAGCAGACTCAAAGGTCCCCTCCTGATCCTGCTCAGAATTCTTCTGTCCGTCTCCTCATCCCTAATAGAGCTCCCATTTCCGGTGTTCTTGGTAACCAATAAATGCTAATCTACTTAAATGCGCTTCACTCCAAGGAAGAGCTGAGGGAGTTTTAACACTTCTAGAGGGTGTTTTACGCTTGAAAATCAGACATCTTTAGTTGGTAAAATGTGTTAGAGCTATTTCTGAGTTTAAAGCAGGAGGGGGAGGAGTAAGGGGTTGGATCTACCTTATTTTATCTGGTTAATATCTGCCCCCTTATCTGTCTTTGCAGTAAAAATGTATGGAAATCGTGAATGGACACTTTTCATCCTCCAAATCTTCTTTGGGAGGTTCAGAGAATTCCTAAGACCTCAAGAAAGACTCCTGAGCAGAGGCCACAGCTTTCAGAGCCAAGCAGGAAACTGGGCATGAGAGAAAGTTTCCCAGCTATAGGACATGCCCTCGCCACCTCCCTCTGCAAATTTCTACCCAGGCTTCAGGGACCTTCCTGAGTTTCCAGACCCTCCCAGCCCGCACAGACGCTGATCCCCTACAGGCACCAACACTCACTCAGAGTTCAGTACTCTCCCTTTCCCAGGGCCCAGGGATCCTATCTCCCAGCAGCCTCTTGGCTGCTCCACAGGCCTATTTCAAAATACAGAAATCTCCCAGCTACTTGTTAAATTAAACCAGATGACTAATCCCTAGGAAGTTAAGAATAGAAAGTTTGTGAAGAACTCACAGAATGTACGTTCTGGAAAAAAAAAAAAGATGACTTCTATGATAGGGAAATACGTAACTGAAAAGAAACCGCTCAATAACCCATCAACTCTCAGTCTTGACCATCCCTACCTACCTGTCTTCCTGTCACAGGTATTTCTGCTACCTGAAATGTATCTTGTTTTGACTTACGAAGCAGCTATATGCCTATACTATATCACAGAGTAAATGACTAAAGTCTCCTCACCTGATTATACAGGGTGTTAGCTGCTTACTCGGAGAAGGCAATAGCACCCCACTCCAGTACTCTTGCCTGGAAAATCCCATGGGTGGAGGAGCCTGGAAGGCTGCAGTCCATGGGGTCGCTGAGGGTCGGACATGACTGAGCGACTTCACTTTTCACTTTCATGCATTGGAGAAGGAAATGGCAACCCACTCCAGTGTTCTTGCCTGGAGAATCCCAGGGACGGGACATCCTGGTGGGCTGCTGTCTATGAGGTCGCACAGAGTCGGACATGACTGAAGTGACTCAGCAGCAGCAGCTGCTTACTGGCAGGAAGTCTCAAAGTATAAAGAAAGCACTCCTGATTTAAGGGGTTTCATGTGTAAGATGGGGGTACTCTGTTTGCTGAGTAGGTGGCCAAGCGACAAGCATCTCTAGCACTTCCCTCCTGGAAGGCACCATAAGAAACCACCAGCATCATCCTAGTAGGAGGCTAGAGAGCTGGGAGTGACCTTTGAAAGACTGATAATAAACACTGAGATGCTGAGTTAATTTCTCTCTGTGTGTATTCTTGTTGTACAAACTTCTATTAACATTTATTATGACTCTTTATTACATTGGCAAGGAGTAATCACAATTCCAACACCAAGTACAGTGCCTGTCTATGGTGGCTATCTAATACCTGAAAAATACATGTTAGTATAAATAGTATATGGAGTCGAGGGAGGGTGGAAACAATATTACTTCTTTCCAAAGGTAGAGGACCTTAACATTCACAACATAGAGGAGGTGGGTTTGGAGGGATGGGGAAAGGGAGAAAGGGCTTTCCTGGCAAAGGGAACACAACCGTCTAAAGGAATCCAGGAAATGGAAGTGGCTGCCTAAGCTACAAGATAAGTGACCGTAAGACCAGGAGGCGCAGAGGAGGAGACCACAGGGGTCGGCAGGGCTGGGTTACAGAAGGCTTTGCAGCAGTGTCGTGGACGGGGAGGCACAGTGGAGGAGACCACAGGGGTCGGCGAGGCTGGGTTACAGAAGGCTTTGCAGCAGTGTCGTGGACGGGGAGGCACAGTGGAGGAGACCACAGGGGTCGGCGGGGCTGGGTTACAGAGGGCTTTGCAGCAGTGTCATGGATGGGGAGGCGAGGTGGAGGAGACCACAGGGGTCGGCGGGGCTGGGTTACAGAAGGCTTTGCAGCAGTGTCGTGGATGGGGAGGCGAGGTGGAGGAGACCACAGGGGTCGGCGGGGCTGGGTTACAGAAGGCTTTGCAGCAGTGTTGTGGACGATAAGCTCATCTCTTAGGACACAAGGAGTCCTTGAAGAACAGAGAGCAAAGGAGTGATATTAGCAGTTTACACTTTATTTTAAAAGCCTCAGAAATCAAGCAGAGAATGATAATGGGAAGAGGAGAGGCATTCCAGTGGTTCAGGGGGCAGACAGCAACCAGCTGAAAGAAGTGGTGAGAAGTAAGACAGAGTCAAGAGGCCTCTGGGGAACAGAATCAACAGGGCTCGGTAAAGCAGAGTGGAGGCATGAAGACTTCTGGCTCAGACCTCCCTGGCGATCCAATGGTTAAGGTTAAGAATTCACCTGTCAATGCAGGGGACACAGACTCGATGCCTCATCTGGGAAGGCTCCACATGCTGCGGGGCAACTAAGCCCAAGTGCCACAGCTCCTGAGCCTGTGCTCCAGAGCCCGCCCATTGCAGCTGCTGAAGACCACGTGCCCTAGAGCCCGGCTCTGCAGCCAGAGAAGCCCACGCACAGCGATGGAGACCCAGCACAGCGTAAAGCTAGGTGAAGTAAAATAAAAAGCAGAAGTCTCACGGCTCTGTCTTGGGAGACCACACAGAGAGTGTTATCACCCAGGAAACTCACCAAAACCAGGTTTCAAGAAGACAAAGAGAGCCAGAAAGCTCAGTTTTGACTTGAGTTTGACACACAGGTCAACACAAGCAGAGGTCCAGCAATCGGGCGGGGAGAGGGAAGAGGGAATGGCTCTGGAAGTCATCAGCAAGGGGGGATAAAGTAACAGGGGATGATGAACTGGCCCAAGAAGAGTACAAAGAGCTCAGCAGGCCAGGAATTAAACCCTGGGGAACGCAAACACTCACGGCCTTGGAAGACCATCTAATTACATGTTCACTAAACAACATTCTGATTATAATTTGGCTGCCCATGTAGGTTCTCCCTGAGGGATAAAAGGCACTGGTCAAGAAAAGTCAGTATATATAGATCCCCATAAATTAGCATTCTGGTTTAAGGTCATTCTCTTAGGAGCGTGGTGATTATGACTTACTCTCTCTCCCTTAAACATGACTGACCCAGAGGCAAGAGCCATGAAGCTGTGGACCAGCCACAAAACCCAGCAGGTCACCAAGCCCTACCACCCAGGAAAGCCCCTCCCGAGGAAAGTCAACTACCTTTTCCATCATCTCTGTGTCACTATCTACCCTCAACCCTGCATGCCACAAACCAACTCCATAACTGGGAACAACTGAATGAACCTTAATTCACATCTATGAAAAAGAGGAGTTGGATAAAATAGATATCCAATGGTAATTTGCTGTATGACTCGGGGAACTCAAACAGAGGCTCTGTAATGACCTAGAGGGGTGGGATGGGGACATGGGAGGGAGGTTCAAGAGGGAGCGGACATATGTATACCTATGGCTGATTCATGTTGATGTTTGCCAGAAAACAACAAAATTCTGTAAAGCAATTATCCTTCAATTAAAAAAATAAATTAATTAAAAGAGGAGATGGATAAAATGATCTCTTAAGTTCCTTCCAACTCTTGTTCTCCAAAGCATCACTGGACTCCTCAGAAGGCACAGGAGGACCTGAATAGGACCCATGACTGAAACAGCACCCTTTCCTCCAAACTCAGTCTACTAGAGGAATTTAGGGAAGGGTTCCCAGCTGGATACCAGAGGATGTGCTTGGTCAGCTTACATCGGGCATGTGACCCCCCTCTAGACACCGGGAGGCACCAGTCCACCGAGTGTTTCTTCCCTCCCAGCACAGCTGAGCCACCTTCGCTGTGCACATGCAGGCCTTGGGGGAACACGGCAGGGCGCCAGGCCACAAGCATCCCACCCCAGCCTCACCCCCTCTCCAGCCCTACCTTCTCATACTCGTCCTCCCCAGGGTTGTGCTTCTGCAGCCAGTCGGCGAGGGGCCGGTCCTTAAAGGAACCGGTCACCCCATGCTCCACCTGGATCTTGCGCAGGGTCTCAGAGTTGGGGATCATCTCCACCATCCCTGTGAGGGGAGACACCGAGTCACTCTCCAGTGCAGAGAAAAGACATCTGTCAAGAGAGGACTACAAGAGCTTTGCTGGATGTGTCCGTGTAAATTAAGCCCTAGGACATTTGGACAAACTTTGATGATAAGGGGGAAGATCAACCTTATACCTAAAGCAACTAGAGAAAGAACAAACAAAACCCAAAGTTAGTAGAAAGAAGGAAGTCATAAAAATCAGGGCAGAGATAAAATAGAAATGAAGAAAACAATAGCAAAAATCAATGAAGCGAAAGGCTCGTTCTTTGAGAAGACAAGCAAAATTGATAAATCTTTAGCCAGACTCATCAAGGAAAACAGTGAGGGGATTCAAATCAAGAAAATTAGAAATAAAAAAGGAAAAATTACACCACAGAAATACAGCAGGTCATAAGTAACTACTACAAAGAACTGTATGCCAACAAAATGGACAACATGGGAGAAATGAACAAATTCTTAGAAAGGTACAACCTTCCAAGACTGAACGAGGAAGAAATAGAAAATGCAAACAGATCAATCACAAGTAATGAAACTGAAAGTGCAATTTAAAATCTTTTAACAAAAGCCCATGACCAGATGGCTTCACAGGCGAATTCTATCAAACATGTAGAGAAGAGCTAACACCCATCCTTCTCAAACTCTTCCAAATAACTGTAGAGAAAGGAACACTACCAAGCTCATTTTACAAGGCCACCATCACTCTGATAAAAAATCAGACAGAGATGTCACAAAAATGAAAATTACAAGCCAGAATCAATGATGAACACTGATGCAAAAATCCTCAACAAAATACTAGCAAACAGAATCCAACAACATGTTAAAAGGATCACACACCATGATCAAGTGGGATTTTTATCTCAGGGATGCAAGGATTCTTCAATATATGCAAACGAATCAATGTGTTACACTATATTAACAAAGAAGAAAAACCATATGATCATCTTAATAGATGCAGAAACAGCTTTTGACAAAATTCAACACTGATTTATGATAAAAACTCTCCGGAAAGTGGCCATAGAGGGAACCTACCTCAACATAATAAAGGCCAAATATGACAAGCCCATAGCAAACATCATTCTTGTTGGCGAAAACCTGAAAGCATTTCCCCTGAGATCAGGAATAAGACCAGGATGTCCACTGTTGCCACTATTTTTGTCCACACTGGCAACACAGTTTTGGAAGTCCTAGCCATGGCAGTCAGAGAAGGAAAAGAAAAGGAGTCCAGATTGGAAAAGAAGTAAAACTTCTTTTTTACTTCTTAAAAAAGAAGTAAAAATTCGCCTGTGAATTCATCAATGGATCTGGTAAACCTGCAGAATACAAAAGTAATGCACAGAAAGATCCTGCATTAGTGTTTAGATTCCTAAACACTAACAACAAAAGATCAGAAAGAGAAGTTGAGGAAATAATCCCATTTATCACTGCAACAAAAAGAACAGGAATAAACCTACTCAAGGGGGCAACACACCTGTGCTTAGAAAACTGTAAGATACTGATGAAAGAAATGACAGGTGACACAGACAGATGGAGAGATACACCCTGTTCTCGGATTAGAAGAATCAATATTGTGAAAATGACTTTACTACCCGAAAGCAATCTACAGAATCAATGCAATCACTATCAAATTACCGACAACATTTTTCACAGAATCAGAACAAAAAGTTTGACAATTTGTATGGACACACAAAAGACCCCAAATAGTCAAAGCAATCTTGAGAAAGAAAAATGGAGCTGGAGGAATCAGGTTCCCTGACTTCAGGCCCAGAGATTAAACCCACACACCTATGGTCACCTAATCTATGACAAAGAAGGCAAGAATATACAACGGTGAAAAGACAGTTTCTTTCAATAATTGGCACCAGGAAAACTAGACAGTTACATGTTAAAGAATGAAATTAAAACACTGAAGACCATACACAAAAATAAACTTAAAATGAATTAAAGATCTAAATGTAAGACTGGACAAAATGCTTAGAGAAAAACACAGGAAGAACACTCTTTGACATAAATCACAGCAAGATCTTTTTTGACCCACTTCCTAGAGTAATGAAACTAAAAACAGAAAGAAATAAATGGGCTCTAACCAAACTTAAAAGCTTTTGCACCTCAAAGAAAACCATAAATGAGATAAAAAGACAACCCTCAGAATGGGAGAAAGTATTTGCAAACAAAGCAACTGACAAGGGATTTATCTCCAAAATATTCAAAAGGGCTCATACAGCTCAATATCAAAAAGACAAACAACCCAGTCAACAAATGGGCAGAAGACCTACATAGGTATTTCTCCAAAGAAGACATACAGATGGCCTAGAGGTACCTGAAAAGATGCTCAGCGCCACTAGTTATTAGAGAACTGTGGGTCAAAGCCAGAATGAGGTCTCATCTCACACTGGTCAAAGATAAAAAACCTATAATCAATCAAGGCTGGACAGGGCATAAAAAAGGGAATCCTCCTACACTGTGGGTGGCAAGTCAATTGACACAACCACTATGAAAACAGTATGGAGGTTCCATATGACCCAGTAAGCCCACTACTGGGCATATGACCTGAGAAAATCATAATTCAAGAAGACACACGTGTCCCAACGTTCATCGCAGCACTATTTACAATAATCAGGACACGGACACAACCTAAATGTCCATTAACAGATGAACGGGTAAAGAAGATGTGGGACGGATACACAACGGAAAGCTGCTCAACCATAAAAAGGAACGAAACTGGGTCATTCGTAGAGAAGTGGATGGACCTGGAGCCTGTCATACAGAAGGAAGTAGATCAGAAAGAGAAAAACAGATGTATAATAAGGCATATTTGTGGAATCTAGAAAAATGGCACAGATGAGCCTGTTTGCAGGGCAGAAACACACACAGACACAGAATGGAGGCAGCAGGGGACGACCTGGGGACTGGACAGACATGCACACTGCCGTGTGTAAAGCAGAGAGCCAGTGCGAGCTCCTGGACAGCACAAGGAGCTCAGCTCAGGGCTCTGTGCCGACCTAGAAGGCGGAATGAGGGGCCGGGGGAGGGAAGACTGAGAGGGGGTATATGTATACACGTGGCACAGTACTGTGCAGAATTATAGCTCAATCAAAAAATATATATATACTAAGGGGAAAGATGTTCCCCTGCTTTCATATTCCACACTGTGACTCTGTGGTCTCCCCAGCTCACAGCCATAATCTTTTATTGTTTTAATTTTTATTATGGGATTTCCAAATACATGTAAGAGTAAAGAAATCGTATCATGAACTCACACATAACCATCACCCAGTTTCAAAAATTATCAACACTTTGCTAATTTTGTTTCATCTATTTCAATCACCCAGCCCTGCTTCCCTCTTCTCACCTCCAGCCTCCTCCTGCCTCAATCCCATCTGGAGTATTTTTAAGTAAATCCCATACATGTCATTTCACTCATAAGTATTCCAAGTATAACTAACAAGGATATAATTCTGGCATTAAATCTAAAAATTTAACATTCTTTAATCTGATCTGATCTAGCCCAATCTATATGAAAATTTCCCACAACTGTCTGAAAAAATATCTTTCCACAGTTGGGTCTGTTAGAATCAGAATCCAAAGTCTACACAGTATACATGGTTGCTATGTCTCCAAGTCTGCTTTATTTTATGTCTCTCTGCCTTCATTTTTATGCTGTTCCATAGCTTCTAACGGAATAATCCTGCCCTTTTCATTTTCCTGGAGAAGCACAAAGTTCATGTTAAGGAACAGCAGAAGGGCATTAAGCAAGGACGCCCCCCACAGCAGCTGCCCAGCCATCACCCCACCCACCCCTGACTGACCTCTCCCCCGGCCGGTGGAGAAGCAGCGGAAGATGACCATGCGCATGTCCAGGCCCTCCTGGACCCAGATCTTGCTCATGATGCGGATCATCTGCAGGGTCAGCATGTCCTGGCGAAGGTCGTCCCCACACTGGATGAAGGAAGACAGTGACCAGGACCACCTCGCTCACCTCCCCCAGCTCACACCAGGCCCCAGCTCCCCCAGGAGGGCAACCGCGGCCCAGACTACAGAGGCCAGGCACTGCCCGGTTCCCCACCTCAGCCTTGCACCTGCTCACCCAGCTCCCACCAGGCCAGACACCAGAGAGGGGCCAACAGCTACACTTTATCCCTGCGCTACTGTGGTCTTTGCCCGACCCCACACCCCCATCTGAAGCCAAGTCTGGGGCCCTTCCTTCATGCAGCCCTCCTAACCATCCAAGTCAAGTTTACACCTCGGTGGAGCTTACATACAGCACATGGATGTGACTAAGCCGTGCTCATGCCTTTCATTCCCCCCTGGACTGTGTGCTCTGAGGCTATATCTATTCCTCAGAATCAGGGATGGACCAGTTAGAGGGACCTCAAGATTCATCTAAGTCCAGCCTGTACCTGATACATGAATCTCCCCCTCAGCATGCCTGTCACAGTCATTCAGCCTGAAAACCCGGGACAAGCAGGGTAGCACCTTATCCGCTCCCTTGCTGGCCTTCTAGAAAACACTTCTGACACAGGCTGTCAGCTGCCTCCCTGTACATTCCAACACTGTTCCTAGTTCTCTGGGCCCACACACAGTCCATCTGTTTCCTCTTTCAGCCGATAGTCTTTCATGCACTATAGCAGCAGCATGAGCGCGATTAGTAGGACGAGAAGGGCCCTGAGGCTGTTCCTGCCCCACCTTGGACTCCCTCCTCTCCTCTCTACTGCCTACACCCCACCAGGCTCGAGAGGGGGTCCTCACCTTGAAGATGACACGGATGTTCTCGCCCAGTGGGTCCACGTTTTGGAAGGAGAGCTTGAGGGGAACGGCGTTGGAGTTGAAGTAGGAACAGTCCTGCCGCCGTCGAGAGGGTAGTGGTGAGGGTCAGGCCGGCCCAGCCCAGGCGGGAACCGTCCCCAGGCCTTTGCGGGCCCACCCTCCTCTGCCTTCCAGCGGCCGCTCACCGTGTTAGGGCCCAGCAGGCCTGACCTCCGGGCCCCCGTTCCTCCACTGCTCCACTGCATGACTGCTGGCAATCAGGTGTCCCGTCTATACTCTCCTCTAAAACGGGGCTCACAGTACTGACTTCACGAGAGTGGTGAGGGTGAAACCTGACATCAGCTGCTGCGCCTGACCTCCTACCCCTCCCGTTCACTCCACTGCTCCACTGCATGACTGCTGGCAATCAGGTGTCCCGTCCCACCCACCCACACCCCCACCCCGGGGCCCACAGTACCCCCTTCACCACCACACCCCCACCCCCACCCACCTGACATCCCAGGGAAGCACCCCCACCACACCCCCACCCCACAGGGGAGGGCCACCACAGACGACCCCCCACCCCCACCACCCCCACCCACCCACACCCCCACTACCCCCAGAGCCCCCACCCCCCAGGCCACACCCACCCCCCCACCCCACCCACCCCACCCCACCCCACACCACCACCCACCACCCACACCCCCCACCACCACCCACCCACCACCCCACCCCCCCACCACCCCACCCCACCCACCACACCCCACCCACCCACCCACCCACACCCCCCCCCCCCCCCACCCCCACCCCCCACCACCCCCACCCCCCCCACCCCCCCACCCCCCCCCCCCCACCCCCCACCCCCCCCCCCCCCCCACCCCCCACCCCACCCCCACCCCCCCCCCCCCACCCCCCCCCCCCCCCCCCCCCCCCACCCCCCCCCCCCCCCCCCCACCCCCCCCCCCCCCCCCCCCCCCCCCCCCCCCCCCCCCCCCCCCCCCCCCCCCCCCCCCCCCCCCCCCACCCCCCCCCCCCCCACACCCCCCCCCCCCCCCCCCCCCCCCCCCACCCCACCCCCCCCCCCCCACCCCCCCCCCCCCCCCCCCCCCCCCCCCCCCCCCCCCCCCCCCCCCCCCCCCCCCCCCCCCCCCCCCCCCCACCCCCCCCCCCCCCCCCCCCCCCCCCCCCCCCCCCCCCCCCCCCCCCCCCCCCCCCCCCCCCCCCCCCCCCCCCCCCCCCCCCCCCCCCCCCCCCCCACCCCCCCCCCCCCCCCCCCCCACACCCCCCCCCCCCCCCCCCCCCCCCCCCCCCCCCCCCCCCCCCCCCCCCCCCCCCCCCCCCCCCCCCCCCCCCACCCCCCCCCCCCCACCCCCCCCCCCCACCCCCCCCCACCACCCCCCCCCCCCCACCCCCCCCCCCCCCACCCCCACCCCCCCCCACCCCCCCCCCCCCCCCCCCACCCCCACCCCACCCCCCCCCCCCCCCCCCCCCCCCCCCCCACCCACCCCCACCCCCACACCCCCCCCCCCCCCACCCCCCCCCCCCCCACCCCCCCCCCCCACCCACCCCCCCCCCCCACCCCCCCCACCCCCCCCCCCCCCCCCCCCACCCCCCCCCCCCACCACCCCCCCCCACCCCCCCCCCCACCCCCCCCCCCCCCCCCCCCACCCCCCCCCCCCCCCCCCCACCCCCCCCCCCCCCCCCCACCCACCACCCCCCACCCCCCCCCCCCCCCCCACCCCCACCACACCCACACCCACACACACACACCCACCCCCACCCCCCACACCCCCCACCCACACACCACCCACCACCACACACCACACATCTCCCGGCGGGTGCCCAGTAGCAGCTGGTATGGAAATAATCACCAGAGAGGTGTGGACAGCCTCCTGCAGACCACGATGAAGGAAAACCACCCCCACATCCCTGCCCGGGCCAGCGCCAGGCCACACCTGCAGAGACGGAGCGAATGGCAGAACGGCTCACGGGGGCCGCAGGCCAAGGAGGAGCTGTCCCTTGGGCCGTGGCCAGAGGAAGCCAATAATCTAGACTTCATCATCTCCCAATTTTTAAAGGTTAGCAACCAGGATCCCTAATATTGGCCTAATACAGGCCCGTCGTACAAACACAAAGGTGCCCCCTCTGGCGGTCCTGGAACAGGCTCACTGCGCAGTGGACAAAGGATGACTGGGTTTTCGCCCTCCCTCGGCCCCTCTGGCTGGGCGCTCTTGTGTGGTGAAGCACTGATACAACTTGGCTCAGCCTTTAAGGCAAACAGTTAAATAGACATTTTAATACTTAGCAAGCCAAAGAAAACACTCCCATGGTTTGTAGCCTCCTTCCAGCCCCTCACCAGTGATGGTCAAGTGCCATCCTGCTGGTCAGGAGGCCTGAGAAGTTACGATTGGCTGCAGAGGCCCAGAACCAGAATAGGGCAGAGGCAGCCTCGCCCTGCTCACCTGCCGTGCAGACGGGGCAGCCTCCCGGACCTGCTGGGCCAGTTTGGCCAGGGTATTAACAAGCCAGCACTGGCGGTTAAACTCCTCTCTCAGCCCCTTGCCACAGCAACACAACAAGGCGGCCAGCAGGTACTGGTAGCGGATGCTGAACTGAGAGTCTTTGAGGCCGTCCTTCAGCAACCTATCCGGCAAAGGGAAGCGCGGCAATCAGAACACCCAAGGGACCACAGGCAAGGGGGCTGGGGAACGGCCAGGCCCAGCTCCAACTCCCTGGAAAACCCACCCCAAATTTGGGACGGAAAACAGACTCTGGGTGTAAAACTGATACAGAGGTGTTCATCCACTTCTCAGCTTGCCCATGCTGTTTTTAAGTAGAGCTCAAAGGCCTCATGCATCTGGTTTCTCCTGTATATTTCTGCCACATGAGGGTGGAGGGGAGGGCCAGGGATGACCCCACTCTGCTTACCATAGGGGTGGGCTGAGACCCCCCTGAGGAAAAGGTGCTGGCCCAAATACTGCAACCCAGATGGCTCAGCTCCCCACCTGGCAGTGCTAAATCATTTCAGTGGTGTCCGACTCTTTGCAAACCCTCGGACTGCAGCCCGCCAGGCTCCTACGTCCATGGGATTCTCCAGGCAAGAATACTGGAGTGGGTTGCCATTTCCTTCTCCAGGGGATCTTCCCAACCCAGGGATCGAAACTGCGTCTCTTTTGTCTCCTGCACTGGCAGGCGGGTTCTTTACCACTAGCGCCACCCAGGAAGCCCCTACCCTGCAGGTTGAAAGTAAAGTACTCCCAAGTGAGGGAGACAAGTCTACCTCTCCCCTTTCTGCACAGTTTTACCAGAAGAAGTAGTGAGTCACTCTCAAGTCAGAGACCGCTCGCTTCAGGAGGAAGCGCACCAAGGGGCTGTCCAGGTAGCATTCATACTTTAAGGCCTGGGTGGGAGACAGGGGACAGGGGGCTTTGTTGACTGTCCGTACTCTATACCAAGCAATATCCCTGTAGAATACAGTCTGTCTTGGGGTCCCGGGGGCGGGACCATCAGAACTGGAGGGAAGGCCAGCCCACCCACCTGCACGAGCTGGGGCAAGTAGTCCAGCAGCTCGGCATCGGAGAGGGAGCCGATCCACTGTACAGCCATGCGACGCACCTCCTGGTCTGGAAACCTGCAAAACAGAGCCCAGAACGCTGACAATCCAGTCCCAGGGTCTGAGGCACAGGAGTGAGCAAGCACCCTCACACCGGGGCCTCAGAGGCATGGGTGGAGAAAAGGTAATGACTTCCAGAATTTGCCAAAGCCACTAGGAGTCCTAAGCACCTTTTCTGGATTGCAATCCTTGAGAACGTCCCAGCCCACAGTTAGAGTCAGCCTGAGGCCATGGAAGTCACTCTCATTCCCTGTATGAGCTAAAGAAAATGAGACAAAGTCCTCAAACCCACTCCCAAAGATCTCTTCCTTAATTCCCACTCTGCTAGAAATTCCCATCATCAAAGAGTCCTCATGAGAGTCAAAGTGCCATCACTTCTTGGTACCATCCTTTAATGCAAAACTTGTCCGGTGAATAACAGAGATCACTATAAGCCAGTATACCTAGCCAGAATTAGTTTAGCAGAGATTAGCAAATCCATTGCCTCAAAAAGGCCAGAAGGTATAATGCATGGCTTAGATACATTTTAATTACTAAGAGTAGTAGAAAATAAGCCAAGAACAGTGGGTACCATCTAGGGGTTTGAGACTGGAAGCCTGTGTCCCTAGCGGAAAGAAGAAAGCGATGGCTTCAAAAGTAGAACTAAGTAATAAGATTTGGGTTAAACAGGTGTGTGCATACATCAAATCTCAGCAAATGTACACATAAGGCTTGGGCATTTATTTATATGTATATTTTATCTCAAAGGAAAAACTGTAAATAAACATTGAGGTCTAGTTAATGATATGCTTGCTAAAGAATTTAGGAAGGAGTTACGATGTCTCAATTTACTTCAAAATGCATATAAAAATAGGATATATTGATGGAAGTACATATACAATAAATCAAATGTAATAAATGCTACAGGTTAGAATCTAGGTGGTAGGAATATGGATGTTCACTATTTTCAGTTTTGTTGTATGTTTGGAAAATGTTCATAGTATAACATGAGGTGGAGAAACAGAAGAATGAGGAGTATAACATGGGGTGGAGAAACAGTAGGAAAGCCCTGAATTTCCACGCCCACGTGACCACTCCCCCTCAGAACAGCTCACTCCAGCGCCGCAGGCTGGCTTGGGCAGGACTTTGGGTCGGGAAAGGTGGGTGTCGCGACTCACGTGGCGTGCAGGAGCCCCAGGGCGTCCTGGTGGTTCATGGGGGTCCACTGCGCCAGCAGAGCATAGGTGTCGGGGAGGCACGCCCACTCCCAGCTGGGCGCGCTGGCAAGCACCAGCGGCAGCGCGCTCACCTCCGCGTGGCAGTAATACCGCTTCTCCCACAGGCGCTTTTTGTCGGCATCCGTGAGCCTGGGGGTGGGGGTGCAGGGCGGTGAAAGGGCGTGGGGCCAGCTGTCTGCAGGGAGCCGGCCTCTGAGAGAACGCTGCGCGCGCCGACTAGTACCCAAGGGGCGCTGTGAACGCCTCCCTCCAGGCTACACCCAAGAGCCCTTAAGTCAGAATAGGGAAGGCAGACGCTATCCCTGCTGCTGCTGCTAAGTCGCTTTGGTCGTGTCTGACGCTATCCCTAAGGGGTTGCAAAGTGTGAAGCAAATTTTGGGGGCCAGACTCCAAATCTCAGGGACATCCGGGCCAATGGCACAGGATCGGCTGCCCCTCCTGAGGGCGCACTGAGGGCATCACCGAGGGCATCTCCCAAGTAGAGCCACCAGAGGGCAGCAGTCCCCATGCCAGGGTCAAGGCAGCTGAGAGGCCTCTGGGGCCGAGGGGGGGTGGGGTGGGGGCCAGCCCAGCCCGAGTGCCTCCCGAGCCTGAGATCTGGTGTCCAATGGGGGAGGGAGCTGAGGGGCGGATGAGTAAGGGGTCAGCAGGGGGAGGGGAGTGCCCCGATGGGACAGGAGCCAGCAAGAGAAGCTCCAGCTCTCTCATTTCCTCAGCTGCCACAGGCAGGGCCATGCCAGAGCCAGAGAGGTACAGGAGAGGACAAGCCAGGGAGCGCCCAGACCCCATGGCTCCTCCAGCTCCTCTGCACCAGCTGAGAGAAGTGGCCCCCAGGGTGAGATCAGCTTGGGCTCACAGACCCCTGAGAGCTGCCAGCTTGCCTTGGGAGCAGATCTTCTTTGGAAAGTGTCAGGGCCAGAGAAACACCAAGGCTGTGGGTGTGGCAGGGGCAGCAGGTGGGGGCACAGTGGGAGGCCCAGCGGCCCCCATGGACAGCAAACAGCCCTCAGCTCCTCTGCAGTGGGCAGAGCTCTGGTGCTCCTGGCCTGCTGATCCTGGGTCAAGTGCCCATTGTGGGGAGGGGCATTCCCAGATCTAAAACCCTCACTCTGAGCTCTCCACTCTCCTCAGCTTTTGAAAAAGCTCTAGGGGCTGCAGAGCCCTGTCTCCATGACTTCCCGCCCAGGTGGCAATCAATGCCCACACCAGCCCACCTCGCCTCCCAGAGCAGGAGGGCAGGGACCCACTGGGAGGTCAGCTGAAAGCCGAGAAATTCACTGGAGGCCTGAGTCACACGCGGGGCATGCCCTGAGCCTCACCAGTGCAGGGATTCCTTCTGCATGATGTTTTTAAGCACATGTTGGTCTTCCTCCCGGAGGCTGCCAAACTCATAGCGGGGGCTGAACTTGTCTCCAGCAGGGCTGGTGAACTTGATGTCAAAGGCCGAGGTGGGAAAGTCAATCTGCAGGGTGACATCGGGAAAGTGAGGAGAGAGAACCACAACTGGGTGGCTCCAACTCGCTCTCACCTGCCAACATGCCCACCTCCCTCCCTCCCTCCCTCCCTCCCTCCCGCAGATTCTTTGTCTGTAAAATAACCTTGTTGGAGCTGGTGATCACTACAGTCCCTTCCAGCTATAACCTCCAGCAAAAAATGAGAAGGAAACAAAGAGACAGAAAGAAAAATGGTCAAGTGAGGAAGAGACTGGGCTGAGATGCGTCTAGGTGAGGGGACTGGTCCCAGGCCAGAGCTCTGCACAGATGTGTGATTAGGCTGGGAGTCTTCAGTCTTGGCGGGTACCGCCTGATGGAAGTTGGGACCACATGCGAGGCGAGGGCCCTGCCAACTCTGAGGCCGCAATGCTGCGTCCCCTTCCTCTGTGCTGCCATGTTCATCCTCCTATAACGGATGTCAGAGCCCAGGGAGACCGTCCTCAAAGGGAGTTCCACATTCTTTCATTCAGGAAATGCTTATCGAAACCTAATATACGCCAAGCGTTAGGCCCTGGGTACGGAGTAGTAAATATGACAGATAAAAATGCCTGCCTCTTGGAGCTTTCATTCTGTATCCACTTTGATATCCCATATTCCATACCAAAGCATCTTGTGACCACAGTGGAGCCGGAGAGTGGTAACTAGACCTTGGACCTGACTCCTCCCTTGTCCAGACAATGGGTCCCCCCACGGGCACCAAGAGGGGATGGCTCAGCCTACTAATAGAGTTCATCACAAGGGGCCCTGAGGAGCTGAGCCGTGCTTGGCAAGGGCCTCAAATCCCGCCTCGGGCTCCTTGAAATCAGGTGACCTCCAGGAGACAGGACACGGACTCCACAGAGACAGCCCTCCCTCTCTGCTCCAGCCTCCGCCACATCACCCCATGCCCCAGCTCCGCATGCTCTCCTACCGCCCCAGCCCAGACCTCCGGGGGAGCCTTGGAGCCACCTCTGGAGGGGCCTGAGGGTGGGAGTGACAGGCTGGGCTCTCACCTGCAGGATCACACTATCTGGCTGATGGAAATTAGGTGCACTCCAGCGGGCACTGGGACTTTCCTGTGTTGCTGGCCATAAGCCCAGAAGCTTCCGGCCACAGGTCAGGACTCTAAGGGAGATGAAATGGGGGGTGAGCCAACAAACCCAGTGGCTAAGGACATGGTTTTCCTCTTGCTTCCCCATCCAAAAATCTGCCTTTTCTGCTCGAATCCACTGCCCAACTCTTCTCTCTCATTCTCTCCCTAGACCACCACCTGTTCCTTCTTTCAAGCCCTAAAAAAATCCCACTCTCTCCAGGAAGCCTTTCTAAGCTCACCACACCTGGGGTGGATGCCTTCATGAGCTAGAGAGGGGGACTGGAGGACCTCTGAGATCCTTCCAATGATAAGACCAGATGGCATTACATGAGCACGCATTTCCCTGCCCCTTCCCACCAGTCCTGGGCCATGAGTCCTGCCCAGTAGCTTCCTTGGTTACACCTCTGCCTAGGCCCTCCTCCACCCAAGGCCAAGCTGGTGCCCTGGGCCCACATACTGCCTGAAGTTGAAGAGCGGAGCAGTGACCCAGCCCAGGGCTTCGGGCACCCGCCGCTGCTTGTTGGCCTCCGAGGAGCTCCCCGGCGGGGGCACGGGCAGAGCGTAGAGGGTGGCACACAGCAGGGTCTCCCGAGGCAGCCGGTTCAGCTGCACAGGGAAGCAGATCCTAGGGAGGACAGGAAACCAGATCAGCCAGTGCTGCCCCTGTGGCCTCCAGGGCCAGGCGGCAGGACGGCAGGCTGAGGCTGAGGGCTCCGCCTCCCACGTGCTCCCTGGGGAAGCCTTCCTGCAGAACCAGGACAGACCCCAGACTGGAGGCAAAACTTCCCTCAAGGCCCTCGGGATCACAGTCCACAGATCAGTCTCTGCAGCCTCTGGGGAGAGTCAGACAAACGTCTTCGGACTCTGAGGCCCCTCATTGTGACCAGACAGAACTCACTGAGCCAGAGCCACCTGGAGTTCAGGTGACAACATGACCCAAACAGTCTGCCGCACTCCTTCCTGAGTTTCAGGACTTCTGCAGAGGGTCCCCAAGAACCCACTTGCTGAAACGGACCCACAGTCCTTTTCCACTGAACAATCCCCGCCACCAGGAAGCAGCAGCAGGATCTCTTCCTCCCGCTGACTCCCCCACCCACCGCCACACAGCCCTCCCCAGCCCCCTCTTCTCCTAACCCACCAGGCCCAAATAATTTGTTCTCACCCCCAACATTTTGAAAACCAAAAGAATAAAAAGTAGAGGCTCCTCCCTGCCCCCGGGTAGTGAGAAAGCAACCGGCAGGGTCCGAAGAAGTCAGGCACAGAAGCCCCGGGGGACCCAGATGGTCTCCGCCTGCTCCCCTTCTGAGTCACACCACACCCAGCCGCGCCCTCCAAGTTCAGGAGCAGGCCCTGGGGTGGGGTGAGGGGGAAGGGGAGGGGAGCTGTGGGAAGAGGGAGGACCTGCATTACCTTTCGGGGAAGCTGTCCCGGGGCCAAAGTCCATGCTGTCACACCCTTCTGGCCAGCCCCGGGCCCAGCAGCTTCTATGCCCGAGGACACAGAGGCAGGGCGGCCACCCCCGTGGTGAGCAGCTTCATGACCAGCAGCTCCCCCCACTGTGCCCCTCACTCCTGGGGGAACCTCCACCTAAGCGGAGCACTCCCACCTCCCTGCCAGAGACCGGCAGGGCCCTGCCCCGTCCCTACCCCGGGGGCCCACAGCTATAATTAGGACCCCTCCAGGAGCCAGCACACATGCCAGGCCAGGCCAGGGGCAGAGCCAGGCTGCTGGGCCTATTTTGAGAGTTAGCTGATCCCCACACTACAGTGGGGGAGAGGACCGGCTGGCCCCACAGCAGAGAGGAGACGGAGCTAGTCCCGATCCTTTCTTTTCACCCAAGAAGAGGCTTCCAGCTGGGCACCCAGAGGAAAAGTGGAGTGTGGAAACTTTCTGAACTGAAACCAGCAAGTCTGGCCCCAGCCAAGGCCCCCTTCTCCTCGCCCCTTGGGTATATCCGGTGTTCTGAAATCTCCCCATGGACCGTCACCTGGGGTCAGTCAGGACAACCAGTAGGTGAGCTGCAACCCGTCCCTCAACAGCATGGCACAGGGGCCAGCTCCCACCGGCTGGGGTCCTGGGATGTGCCCTTCCAGTCCTGGTTCTGCCTCTCCCAACCTGGGCCAGCTATTCACACCTCTGTGCCTCAGTTTCCTTATCAGTGAAAAGGGGAACAGAGCTTCACGTGTGTGACATGTGTGTAGACTATGTGCTTTTTTCTGTGTGACACTGTGGTTACTGCATTGGAACTGAGTTACACATTTAGTCCTTTCACGCACAAACATCTTCATGTGTCAGTCACTGCGCCAGTCACTTGGAACAGAGAAACTGGAACTGAGAGGGCTCCCCCAGCTCAAAACACAACAAAGATGATAAAGAAGAAAACGTCTATCGTGCACTAGGTATCATGCCAAGCAACTACTGGCAATGTCTCGACTGCTCTCAAACAACCCTATAGGGTAGGCCGTATCACCATCCATTTTGGACTCAATGACCTGCCCAAGGTGGGACCTGCAGGGAGGAGAGGATGGTGGCACCCCAAGCCAGTGCTCTGAACCCTACACTGTAGCACGCCTTCCCACGCACCTTGGTCTTAATCGGGAAGGTGCCCAAGGGCGACCCGGAGGGGCAGCACTGAGACAACCCCTTCCACAAGGCTCTAGGCAGGAGACCAGCCCCCTGGGGTCTGAGGCAGAGACTCAGGAAGCGGGATGAGGCCACAGGGCACGCAGCCCAGGGCAGGACATGCTGGGCTGCTTCCACGCCTCTGACACTCTGCAGGGAACGGCTCACTGTGGGGTCTGCCTGGGCCAGAGCACTGTAACGCACCCCTCCCTTAGCAGCAGTGGTAAGTGAGTCAGAGAGTCCCAAGGGGATGATGGAATTCGGGAGCCTTTTAATGCAGCCATCCTCCACCTCCAAAGAGACTTTCCTGCCCTGGTGGTTGCTTAATCAGAGAACTGTATTTCCCCCTTTATTGCTCTAAGAACCGTAAAAGTGTGACGACAGGAGACAGGGGCTGCCCTCCGTGCTGCTTGTCCCCCTTCAGCCACCCGTAAAATGGCCCACCTCTCCCAGACCTCCAGGCTCTCCATGCACCTATTTCAGCACCCCGTGGCCTCACCAAGGAACCTCCTCAATCTCTTAAATCTTCTGCTTTGTACATAAGGACTCAGAGATAAGTCAATCTGGGAAAGTGAAGCTGGGGGAGCAACAAACTCCCTGAGCGGATGGAGCACAGCACAGAAAACGCACAAGGCACACGAAGCTCTGCCCTGTCGCGTCGAGGCGCCCGCACCTCCATTTCCTTCCTGCTTCGCTTGGCTGATGCCTACCTTCCTGACAGCAAATTACTGTTAACAGCACGGTGCTGCTATCCTGTGCTTGTGGTTTCATGTTTATATCTGTAGCCTATCTCATTTCAGTGCCACAACTGCCTCTAAGTTAAACAAATGTCCCCACTTCACAGGTTGAGAAACTGAGGCCTCGGAGAATCTAGGACTACAGGCAGAGCTAGAGACAGAGCTTCACTCCTAGGGCTCCAAGGCCATTCTTCTTCCCCATAGGCAGCCTTTCCCCCCGATATGTAAGGGAGAAAGCACACAGTCCTGTCTCCCTCTTCTACAGGAAATTTAGGAACAAGGGAGATGAGACTCTATCAGACTAGTTAAACCTTTTAAGGGAGACAAGATTAAAATGATGAATTATTATTAAGACTAATGTTTATATGGTCCTTCATGGTTTACAACACGCTTTTATGGTCACTTCTCATTGGAGACTCATAACCACTTTAAAGGTAGAAATTACACCAGTCCTCATTTAAGAGCTCTGGAAGTGGAGACTCAAGAGTCTAAATGGCTCTCCTGGTTGGTCAGTGAGAGAGCCCGGTTTAACCTGGGTCTTCAGAGGCTGAGAGAGGGTCTGCAGTGGGCCCTGGAGCCTCGGGGGTAGGTTGGCGGGGCCGGGGTGCTTACTGCTGGTCCCAGATGACGAGGTGGAAGAGGTACTTGGAGAAGTGGACCCGTCGGGTCTGCAGGGGGCTGCACAGCTCCTTGCCGCCGTGGCTGAGGGAGCAGGAGAGGTAGAACTCTTCATAGCTACAAGGGAAAGGAGGCAAGTCAGGGCCCTCGGCTCCCAGAGGGCATCTCGGCACCGAACCACGCCAAGCTCCATTTCCCCCGGTTACACTCCTCTCGGTCTGCGGGACTAGAACACGCGGTCAAAGGGCCGGACAGCCAGGTAGGATCTGGGGACGCGACCTCCGGGAAAAGCAGCTCAGCCTGGGTGCCCCTGCCCGCTCTGAGGCTGCGTGTGGAGCCCTGGTCCCTGCCCCTTACTGGATGCAGCCCGCAGCCCCTGCCCAGGGCCAGCGCCATCCCCGGGCCCGCGTGCGCATCTGCGCCGGTGCGCGTGCGCGGGCAGGGGGTGGCGTGGAAGGAGAGCGCGACAGATGCGGACGTGAATGCCGACACAGGGGGGTCCCTGCGCCGACAGGTGCCTGACAGAGGAGGGCAGCGAAGGCCCAGGCTCCCAGAGTCGCCCTTTGTTCTCCGCCAGTCGCCCAGAGGAATACATTA
Organism: Bos mutus; assembly: GCF_027580195.1. Lineage (NCBI taxonomy): Eukaryota > Metazoa > Chordata > Mammalia > Artiodactyla > Bovidae > Bos > Bos mutus. The sequence continues at coordinate 1,627,980 of NC_091632.1, forward strand.
AGCGGGGGAACAAAAAGAGCGGGGAAGGGGGCGGGGGTTCGGGAGGAGGGCTGAGTGGGGGGGCCACAGGCCTGATCCCCTCGGGCCAAGGGGGCCGGCACGGGAGGGCCTGAGGACCACGCTAATGTCCCCCACCCACCCCCGCGGGCCTGGGGGACTCCAGACAAAGGGTCGGCCGCGCCCCCGCCCCGCCCACTGTGTGCGCGCTGTCACGGCAGGAGGGTGCACTCAGCCTGGGAAGCTGGGAAGCGGCCATCTGTCGCTGCCAGCGTGTCACCCCCGCCGGCCTTGGGTGGGAGGGGCAGGGATGCCTCTGCAGCCAGCACCAGGCGGGAACGCCAGCCCCGGCCACCGCTGCCCCTTCCCCCCCTGCACGTCCCTCTTCTGTGTCCCTCTCAGTGGGCGCATGGGGCATCACCGTGCCACAGATCCTGAATTTAGGGCCGTGGCGTCCCATGCAGACAGAAAGGCATCTGAAGTGACACTCGGCTTGCTCCCTAGTCCCGGGCCAGCAGCCCGCGCTCACCTGGTAGCCCAGGTGATCGGGATGCGGTGGGTGGCATAGACCGTGAAGGCCAGCGGCCCCGAGAGATGGCAGGCCTCCTGAACCAGGGTGTGCTTGCGGCTCCCAGGCACCGCGGGCTGGAAGTCTGCGTTGAACGTGTTGCAGTACAGCTCCACCAGGTCCAAGATGGCAGCCGTCAGGGCTTCCACAACCTTCTCTGTTTAAGGAAGGGGTCGGGAGGAAGAGCTCTGAGGGTCAGTGAGCTCCATTCTGTGGGCAAGGCACTGCCTGGGACCGCGGCCCTGAACGCCAGTCACGCGTCTGTGCTGAAATGGGGAAAGCAGGGGCACAGCACATACTGCTCATAAAATGAAAGATGCTCAGTTCTAAACATCGTCCTGATTTATATGTGCTGCTACTTATTTTGTGTTAAATGTCCTTTCTTTTAGGAAATAGTAGGAATAAGAGTTATCAGTTACTAGGAAGTCACTGCTTAGCAAAATAAGACCAACAATTGTATGTCGGTCACCAAAATAATACTTTTTGGTCCACAAAATCTGAAAGATTGGGAATCACTGACCAAGAATCCTGGAGATATGAGCAACATATTTCTAGGATATGGGCAACATTCTGCTGGAAAGACTTAAGAGGGGATCCTAGGGAAAAATTCTTTATCACTGTCTCCCCAGGCCCTGCTGAATTGGAAACACGGGGGTTATGAGCCTACAACCTACTCAAGTGAAAGTTTTCCCATTTGGAAGCCGGGGCACCATGCCCACTCCCACACTTACACAAATGCATCTCCATCTCCCAGGGACACCATAGGAATAAATAGGAAAAATAATGCAAAAACATTTTGTGGAAAGAAATATGCTCTCCAGCTGTGTCCATGCCTCATATAGGAAAACACACACACACAGGCAGACCTGGACCCATAAATCAAGGGAGCTGGGGAGAAAAGGAATCTGGGCAGAACCTGAGGTTTTCACCTGCCCACTCCCGCATGAAGAGCAGTCCCTTACCTCGGTTTTCCCTCATGGCCAAGACGGTGGGATCCTGTTGGGGAGAAAGGAGGGGAAGGGGAGCTTCAGGACCACAGTCCTTTCCATCACAGCTTTTCATAGCCGCCCTCATCTGGACCAGGCTGGACCGAAATTCAAGGAGCAGAGGTTCCCCAGGGAGGATAGAGTGACAGTCTGTACCAGATCCGTGTGAGGGACAGTGAGCCAGAGCAAGGAGATAGTCCTCGCATCCACCCAAACGAGCCACGATACAGTCATTGTGTCCACCCAAACGAGCCATGATACAATCATCACATCCACCCAAACAAGCCAGGATACAGTCCTCCCGTCCACCCAAACGAGCCAGGATACAGTCCTCCCGTCCACCCAAACGAGCCAGGTACAGTCCTCCCGTCCACCCAAACGAGCCAGGATACAGTCCTCCCGTCCACCCAAACGAGCCAGGGTACAGTCCTCCCGTCCACCCAAACGAGCCAGGGTACAGTCCTCCCGTCCACCCAAACGAGCCAGGGTACAGTCCTCCCGTCCACCCAAACGAGCCAGGGTACAGTCCTCCCGTCCACCCAAAACGTCCACCCAAACGAGCCAGTATACAGTCCTCCTGCCCACCCAAACGAGCCAGGTACAGTCCTCCCGTACAGTCCCGCCCACCCAAACCAGCCAGGATACAGTCCTCCCGTCCACCCAAACGAGCCAGGATACAGCCATCACGTCCACCCAAACGAGCCAGGATACAGTCCTCCCGTCCACCCAAATGAGCCAGGATACAGTCCTCCTGTCCACCCAAACGAGCCAGGATACAGTCCTCCCATCCACCCAAATGAGCCAGGATACAGTCCACCTAAACCCAGTCCTCCCACCCACCCAAACCAGCCATGATACAGTCCTCCTGTCCACCCAAATGAGCCAGGATACAGCCATCACATCCACCCAAATGAGCCACGATACAGCCATTATGTCCACCCAAACGAGCCATGGTACAGTCCTCCCGTCCACCCAAACGAGCCAGGGTACAGTCCTCCCGTCCACCCAAATGAACCAGGGTACAGTCCTCCGGTCCACCCAAACAAGCCAGGATACAGTCCTCCAGTCCACCCAAATGAACCAGGATACAGTCCTCCCGTCCACCCAAACGAGCCAGGGTACAGTCCTCCCGTCCACCCAAACGAGCCAGGATACAGCTTTCACGTCCACCCAAACGAGCCAGGATACAGCCACCACGTCCACCCAAACGAGCCAGGATACAGCCATTATGTCCACCCAAACGAGCCAGGGTACAGTCCTCCTGTCCACCCAAACGAGCCAGGATACAGCTTTCACGTCCACCCAAACGAGCCACGATACAGCCATCACGTCCACCCAAACAAGCCAGGATACAGTCCTCCCGTCCACCCAAACGAGCCAGGGTACAGTCCTCCCGTCCACCCAAACGAGCCAGGGTACAGCCACTGTGTCCACCCAAACGAGCCACGATACAGTCATCACGTCCACCCAAACGAGCCAGGATACAGTCCTCCCGTCCACCCAAATGAGCCAGGATACAGCCATCACATCCACCCAAACGAGCCAGGATACAGTCATCACGTCCACCCAAACGAGCCAGGATACAGCCGTCGCGTCCACCCAAACGAGCCACAATACAAACGAGCCAGGATACAGTCCTCCCGTCCACCCAAACAAGCCAGGGTACAGCCATTGTGTCCACCCAAACAAGCCAGGATACAGTCATCATGTCCACCCAAATGAGCCAGGATACAGTCCTCCCATCCACCCAAACGAACCAGGATACAGCCATCACATCCACCCAAACGAGCCAGGATACAGTCATCACATCCACCCAAACGAGCCAGGATACAGTCGTCACGTCCACCCAAACGAGCCAGGGTACAGTCCTCCCGTCCACCCAAACGAGCCAGGGTACAGTCCTCCCGTCCACCCAAACGAGCCACGGTACAGCCCTCCCGTCCACCCAAACGAACCAGGATACAGTCGTCACGTCCACCCAAACAAGCCAGGATACAGCTGTAGCGTCCACCCAAACGAGCCAGGATACAGCCATCGCGTCCACCCAAATGAGCCGGTGCAGCCCTTGGGCCACTCGCGTTTAGATCGCAGCACCTGCCACGCAGCTGGCCCTGTCTGCACAGCATGCAGCCCCTGCGGTGGCGCCTCCAGTCCCTGGCTCGGGGAGATTCTGGTCTTGCACCCCAGTGGGTATGCAAACGGCCAGGCAGCGCCTCAGTGACTGTGAGCAGCCTTTGCCTGCGTTCCTGGCCTCAGTCCTGGTGGCAGGCCCCGGCCGCGCTCAGACTCGGGGAAAGGCAACACACTTGGCCTCCATTTCCCAGGAACTTTGTGACCGAGTGTTCAGACATGAAAGATGCAGGTGGAGGGAAGAGCCCTTCAGTAAGTGAACACCCCGCCACCTGATTCCCGGGGCTACTCCCCTCCTCCTTCCCCATGCTAGCACTCCATTACCTTCTGGATTTTAGGCTTCACTCGGGAAGGGCAGGGGGGCAGCTGGTTGAGAGCGCTGGTGATCTCAGGGGTTTCCACAGCGGCTAGGGCGTTGCAGATGGCCTTGACGGACTGGACCACCCTGTCGGCCTTCAGTGGGAAGTCCCCCTGTGGGAGGCAGCACAGTGAGGCCGGCAGGCACGTGCTGCAGGGGAACGGGTTGGGAGGGTAACCTGTGGGGCCCATGCTTTATTTTCAGACACCCAGCATTAGCGAATATCACACAGCTCCTGATGAATTAAAGGAGCCGTGACCACGTTCCCCAATGCTTTCAGCCATCCTCACTGAACCTCGTCTTATCTCCAGCCTCCCTCTGTCCACTCGTCTGTTTATACTACACAAACACATGCGGGGTCTCACCGGGGTGACGTGCAGTTTTAATAAAATCAATGCACAGAGAATGAAGAGCAAGGGAACCAAATGCATTGAGGGTGCATTTGCACACGCAGCTTTATGTCTCCCGCTAGTGTCAAGCCTGTCCCGGAGGCCTCATCTCAGCCCCACAGCCATGCCATGCCCTGCACCATGGCTCCAGCGGTTTTCTGTTCTGGAATCCCTTCACCTTCCCTGCCCTGACTACCTAAGTAAATGCAGATCACAGACGAGCTAAATACTCACTTCCTTCCCAGAGCCTTCCCTAGCAGTCCCCCTCTACAACACTCTCCAAGAGCTCTTGATTACCCAATACCAACCTGTTCTGTCTACCAATAGCTTTATGTTACCATTTCATTCTTTTGGCAGGAACACAGGTTCCCGGAAGCCTGACACAATTCTTACGCTTCTCCACCCACAGCGGCCACTAACATAGGGCCAGACTAGTACAAAAAAGGCATTCGGAGAACTCATCTCTCATCACAGTAAAGGTCCAAGCAGAGGCTGCTAGAGCAGGGAGTCTGGCAGTCGGTGGAGGGGTGAGCTAGATACAAAGCTATATCCAGCTCCCCCCAAAGGATGACCACCATTTAAACAGCATCAATGAGACACGGATTGTTTTTGAAGACCACTATGTGATTTTGCCGGGAGAAATATCAATAACCTCAGATATGCAGATGATACCACCCTTATGGCAGAAAGTGAAGAGGAACTCAAAAGCCTCTTGATGAAAGTGAAAGTGGAGAGTGAAAAAGTTGGCTTAAAGCTCAACATTCAGAAAATGAAGATCATGGCATCCGGTCCCACCACTTCATGGGAAATAGATGGGGAAACAGTGGAAACAGTGTCAGACTTTATTTTTCTGGGCTCCAAAATCACTGCAGATGGTGACTGCAGCCATGAAATTAAAAGACGCATACTTCTTGGAAGGAAAGTTATGACCAACCTAGATAGCATATTGAAAAGCAGAGACATTACTTTGCCAATAAAGGTTTGTCTAGTCAAGGCTATGGTTTTTCCAGGTCATGTATGGATGTGAGAGTTGGACTGTGAAGAAAGCTGAGGGCCGAAGAATTGATGCTTTTGAACTGTGGTGTTGGAGAAGACTCTTGAGAGTCCCTTGGACTGCAAGGAGATCCAACCAGTCCATTCTGAAGGAGATCAGCCCTGGGATTTCTTTGGAAGGAATGATGCTAAAGCTGAAACTCCAGTACTTTGGCCACCTCATGCGAAGAGTTGACTCATTGGAAAAGACTCTGATGCTGGGAGGGATTGGGGGCAGGAGAAGAAGGGGACGAAAGAGGATGAGATGGCTGGATGGCATCACTGACTTGATGGACGTGAGTCTGAGTGAACTCCGGGAGTTGGTGATGGACAGGGAGGCCTGGCGTGCTGCGATTCATGGGGTCGCAAAGAGTCGGACATGACTGAGCGCCTGATCTGATCTGATCTGATGTGATTTTCTTCAACTTCACAGCACATGGGACACATGTTTATTCCTATGGTTTTGAGGCTTAAAACTCCATGTGAATCCAAGTGGGGAGAGTCTTGGCCCTTCCCTACCTTTGGGATCCTGTGACTCAGCACATAGGAGGTTCCTGGCCTTGTTCACAGGACATTCAAGTTGTGCAGCGGGGCAGCAACTCTATGTCTCTTAGCTTTGGAGATGCTGTGCTCCAGAGAGAGGATCCGGGAATGACTCCTGACCTGCTCCCACAGAGGAGCAGAACCCTTCTGAACACACGTGCCAGCCGCCCAACAGACGGCAGTCTTGGTGTGCCCATGTGCTAGAGGAATGAAAAGTGCTCTGCTAATAGATTTCAGTGTCCGCTCCAGATCCCTTTAGTGCTCACTGATCCTGGGAGGACTAGGGGAGAGGCAGGAAGAAGTTTGGGGCCGCTGGGCCAGCTCCAGAATTTGTACTCACGTCAGCCAACAGGAAGGCATCCACCTCATTGTGGTAAGTGTCGAACAGAAGACTCAGGGCCTGCCTGGGGAGTTGGGGACAGGGAAATGTCATAGGAGAAGTCAGGACAGATCCAGTGTTCTGGAAGACCCATTTTCTCCCTCCTCCTCCTCAGCTCAGGAATCAGGCTCTGGTTTAAAGGGGTTTCTGCTCTTCCCGTCAGTCCCATGCAGACTGAAGGCCAGAAGTCCCTTCTGTGGGCCCCCTCTTACTTAGAGAACGTAGTAAAGTACTAAGGGAAGGTACGTCACACACCCTGGAGTGGGGATCTTCTCCTGTGAGACTCTGGACCCCCATGCCCGACACGTGCAAAAAGTCCGGGCTGTGGCAGAAAGGCAAGCGGGGGTGCCTCTAGGGTCCCCTCATGGTCTCTGCTTGGCCCACACCCAGGACGGCACCCGCTCTCACCTGCTGATGGTCTGCTTGACTGGCCTCTCTTGCAGGTGGACGAGGTAGTTCAAGGTGGAGGGGCTCTGGTCATCATTCACCTGTGTGAGGAGCACCCTGTTCAGAAAAGGCGGTTGCCTCCACCGCAGCCCCGCGCTCCTGCCCCAGGCCCACGCAGCATGTTCCGCGTCACTGTCTGCCCACCCCCGCCCTGGCACACACGAACCGTGCGGGCCAGGTCACCGCGCACGGCCTTCTGCTCCATCAGCTGCAGCCGGATATCGCCGAACTTCCGACAGTACTGAATATACTCGTGGCTGCCCAGGGCGTGCTTGCTGTAGGGACAGAGGGACAAGGCCGTTAGCATCCTAGAGACTCAGTGGAACTTTCGAGGGAAATGCACACCTCAGCCTAGGGGCAAAAGAAACAAGAGGAAGGGGAGGCAGGAGAGGGGCTGTATTCCTGTGCTGTACCCTCTACCTTGGCTGCTGGGAAACGTCACAGTAGAGCTCAGGCAAAGAAACAGAGGTGTGTCTAAAGAAAAGCTGCCTAATACAGTTAACCCTTGGTCTGTACAAACACTAACTGTGCTAGGTATTTATTACCGTTATCCCTGGTTCAACTCCAGGAGTGGGAACTTCTGGAGAGGGGGGGAACGGAGATTTCTCAGGGGTAGTGTTTAAACTCCATCCTCCCTGGCGGCTCATACGGTAAAGCGTCTGCCTACAATGCGGGAGACCTGGGTTCAATCCCTGAGTCGGGAAGATCCCCTGGAGAAGGAAATGGCAACCCACTCCAGTACTCTTGGCTGGAGAATCCCACGGACAGAGGAACCTGGTAGGCTACAGTCCATGGGGTTGCAAAGAATTGGGCACGACTGAGCAACTTCATTTTTCCTCTTGGCTTTGGTATATATGTGTGTTAGTTGCCCAGTCGTGTCCAACTCTGCAACCATGGACTGTAGCCTGCCAGGCTCCTCTGTCCATGGGATTTTCCAGGCGAGAATACTAGAGTGGGTTACCATTCCCTTCTCCAGGGGAATCTTCCCTACCCAGGAATCGAATCTGGGTCTCCTGTACTGCAGGCAGATTCAATACCAACTAAGCCACCAGAGAAGCCTAACTTTGGCATATAGGACAGACCAGAAGCCAGCGTAAGCACAGGTGGTCTTAAGTCCCCCCACACTGTGGTCTTAAGTCACACACTCCTCACTATTACCATCTGGGGTGCCAAGGCCAACCAAGCAAACCCACCAAGATTCCGGGTGGAATTATCCCCAACCAAACTCCTGCTTCTCACCTCCCTCTGTGGGTCGTGTGACTGTGAATAACAATATAATCTCTACAGACGACCTGCATGCCATTACCCCTGCTCAGAGGACAACACACAAGACCTCTGTGCCCCTAACCCAGCCTAGGCTCCAGAGAAGGCGCTCTAGGGGGTCCCCAGCTGCTCCAGCCCCAAGTTGAACCGTGGTCAGAAAGGAAGCCCGGGAGAAGGGCAGACTGAGTCCCCCCTGCAGGCCAGCTCAGCAGGCCTGGGCCAGGTCCCAGCAGCTGGGGAACAGAAGCCGGAAAGGGACTTCCTTCCTCAGCAGAGCCGGGAGTCTAGGCCAGAAACAGCAAGGAGAGCAATGCAGAGGGCTCTGTGCAGAAGCCGACAAAGGGGTCCAGGCCCATGGCCAGGACAGGCCGCTAGGACGTAAGTGGGTTGTCCACATCCAGAGGGGCCAAGCCTCAGAATTGGGCCCCCCCTGCTGAGACTGGGTGGCAGCCGAAACCTGGAGGTGGGAGAGGCTGGGCCATGGGGCAGGGCTGGCGGGAGTGCCTGGGAGGAAGGAAGAGGTGGCGGAGGTGGGGGAGGCGGCAGGAAACCCAGCCTTCCCCTGGGACCATCTCAAGGTTCTTATCAGGGCAGCCTGCATCCTGGACTGCCACTCCCCCTCAGCGTCAGCCCCTCTGCTAGACCAGGGGAGGAAACCCAGGGCCTCCTGGGAGCCAGCAGCTTTCTGGAGCTCCCAAGGGGCCTTCCCACCTCCACTCAAGGCAGATGCTCAGGGGCCTGGGCTTTTCTGTTACACGAGAGGAAAGAGAAGAGCCCTGGTGGAGGAGGGGCTCCTGGACCAAGAGCAATGGACACAAGTCCCCGGGGAGCGTGCCTGACTTTCTCTGTGGAAGGCTTTCTTCTGCGTGCATTCAAGGTAGGGGGAGACAGGCCTGACCCTAGGACCAACCATCCTGTTCCACCTCGCCTGCGACATTCCCCCTGCGTCTTGGCAAGAAGTCAGCACCTGACCGCTTATCCACCACCTCTGGACTCAGGGGCTGAAGGACTAGGGGCCGTAAAGGAAATGGCAGTATCCAGCTGACCTGGATCCTCTCTTTGGACTGGTCCTTCTCTGGGAACATTTAGGGATTGCTCATCGGGGTGTTCTCATCTATAACCCTTGGCGCATTTTACAGAAGCAGCTGAGGGCCAGAGTCTCACAACCCGTAAAAGGCAGCCAGACCCCAACCCGCTGTGCTCAGGTGCCCACAGTGCCCACTGCTCCTTCCGACAGTGGCAGGGGCTCTCTGCCAGGAGCCCCTGAGTCTGGGGCCCCTTTTATTCTTCTGGGGGAAAGTAAGTATACATTGAACTTCCCTGGAGTTGTGCCACACAGGGCCCTGCCCTCTTCTTTTCTCTGTTTTCCTGTTGAGGGCACAGAGACAGGAAGGGCCCACAATACCCCTGAGAAGCCAGCCAAGAATGGCGCTAGTCACAGATCAGGCATCCTTGCCTCTCGACCTACGTGGAAGGGAAGGAGCAAGTGGCGGTGTTCCCCGCGTGCCCCTCAGCCCCTCAGCCCAGAGAGGCAGCCTCTTCTCCCCGTTCCCAGCATCGGCTGCACCAGGCAGCCAGGGACGAGGGCAGCATGCGGCTAAAGCTTGAGGGGGAGGGCAGATCTCTCTGTTTCCTGATCCGCTGACCTCTGGCTGATTCTGCAGCCCGCCACACAGCCGTGCCACCCGAGGGGTGCAGCCCCCTCTCTGCCAGCCCAGCTCCCCAGAGCCCAGCACAGTGGAAAGAAGACTGGTCCCCATCAGACTTTCCAGTGAGGCTGTTCACTGCAGAGGGCGCTGAACGGACAGGCGCTGGAGGCGCGCCTCTGGTGGGGAGGACAGCCAGCCCCACATGCCAGCGGGGCAAGGGCTCGCCGGCAGAGGAAGGGGGAAGAGAGCAACTGTGGTTCTTACCCCTGGTCCCGTGGGGCACTCTGCCCAGTCCTCCTCCTGCCCCCGGCCGTAAAGACACCGCACAAGATCTAGGGCGGGGGCATAGCCCCCCACCCCCCCACACACATCTCTCCACGTGCACAAGTCTGCAGGCAGATATGCTCTTTGCCCAATCCCAGTTCCAAGCTCTTTCCACAGCAGATTTGTCTCAGGAAGCCGGCCAAGCCCTCTGGAAGACCGAGCTCCTGGGGAAAGCGCGACGTGGCTGAGAGTATGCCCAGAAAGCAGGAGTCCTGCCTGTGGCCAGGCCTCGAGCCCAGCGTGCCCCTGCAAAGCCCTCTCATGACCCTGCGTCCCAGAAGACACGTGCCACCTCCTGCCCGCTTGTCCCCACCCGCTCACTCACTTCTGCAGGAACTCCTCCAGCCCACAGGGCTTCAGCACAAAGTCACCCACGTCGACATCCCTCAGTTCATCACGGGTGTAGCACAGGGTCTGGTAGATGAGCAAGTCTACAGTGGAGGAGCCTGAAAGGGGTGAGGCGGGGGGGCAAGGAGGGGGTCACTGCGGCAGGCGGGGCTCAACCTGAGCCCCCTCGCCCTGCAGGCCCAGCACCAGCCAATGAAGCAGTTTGGGGTTTCAAAACAGTCACCCCTGCCCCACCTCTGAGGATGCCCACGCAGCCTCCCCCCAACTTACAGTTGCAGGTAAAAGTGAGCGGCTCCCGCAGGCTGTCGCACAGCACGGTCACCTTCAGGTTCACCTCATCCCCGAGGTGCTCCGGGCTCGGGGTGACAGCGCTCCAGACATACCCAGTGAGGGCGTAGTCCTGGACATCAGAGCCGGATCGGAGGCTGTGCAGGAAGAGAGGGGAAGACCTGTGCCTTCGGGAGACAGTGGCGGACAAGACGCCTGCTGGGACCTCCATCCTGAGGCCCAAGGGCCCCTCCATGCCCATCCCGCCTGCGGCCCTCCAGGTCTTCAGGCCAGGATGGGGACAGTGGGGAAGCATCTCTGCGAAACCATGTTCTTGACACATTTGTTACAGTTGCAAAACGTTTCTCAAGCTGAGTTGAACATTAGGGACAGTTCTAAACAACACAGCTTTCCATAATAAGTTCCGAGGAATATTTTTCTGAATCCATTTCCTTTCTCTTTTAGCTCCAGATAAGATTACACCCTTTATCTCCATCTGGGGTATATTTGCTCCTAAGGGCAACTGCTCCTGAAGTGATTGGAAATACTTTGTTAGAGCCAAGTTTCATGAATTTTGTCCACAATGTGAAAATTCTAAGACTCCAAAACAGCCTACAAACACCGGTTGCAGGAAGCACCCCATAGTTATAATTGAGATCTATTACAGATGGCTCTTCCTCCCTAGAAAGTTCTGAAAGGACTGAGTCTCCTCCCCGCCCCACAGCCCTCCCTAACCCCGTCATTAACTCTTACACATCCAGCATGTGGCAAAATGCAGCAACTTCCTCATCTCTCTCCTCTGAGACCTCAAACAGCTCGTGGCCATTGGCGACGGTGTGGGGCCGGGAGCCCACCTTTAAGAGAAGAGCAGCTGACTCAGAGCCTCATCATCCCCTTCCCATAGGCCGCTCCTCGATCTAAACTCTTAACCTCCAGGTGTAAAGGCTTCCTGGTGAGAGTGGCATATGTGGGACTTTCAGGAATATATTTATCTTCTGTCCTGGGAGACTAAGCGCCAAGTTGAAAAAGCAGTTGAAGCCTTGGCTGAGTTTGGAAGCCTGGATGAGATGGACGTGAATGTGGCCAAACCTCCTTCCGGAGACGCCAGTGTCTAGTAAGCTCAAGCCTGCAGGTCAGGCAGTGCCCTGCTTGCTGGACCCCGGGGCTGACTTTCTGGAGGGTGCTCACAGAGGCGTGGCGGGAAGCTGAGCGGACAGCTGTTTCCCCTATCCCAGAACGGAAGCCCATGGAAGCAGGTTGCCCAAAGAGTCCCCAAGGAAACGGGGCCCTGGGCAACACTTCAACATCCACAGCAAGCCCCAGGGACCCAACACAGAGAGAAACTAAGAGACCATAGATGGAGGCGATGACTCAGACACACGTGCCTTCCCGGTCAATGCTGTTTGAGGAATAAAGTGTCAAAGCAGCTTCCTGGGCAGGAAAGGACCTGCTAAAAGGGTTAGGTCCTTCTACTCTGCTGGTCCCCCACAGCTGCAATGTGAGGGAGCCTGCCTGAGCTCCACTTCCAGTCCAAGAAAACGTGTGTGCCACCTGAGATTCTCAGCAGGACCTCCACCACGGGGCTGTCCAGTCATCCACGGAGAGTTTTAAAGCAGCCCTCCAACAAGACCTGTAGCACAGCCCCAGGGGGACGAAGTGGAGGAGGGGCTGGTGCAAGTCTGTCCTGACAGACCTGCCCAGAGCCCCGGGGGAGGCTGCCCCCAAGGAACGAAGTGATGGCGCAGATGGAGCAGCAGCCGGCATCGGGTAAAAGCGCCATTTCCGAGAAGCCGCGCACCAGTCTGCTCACACCAGCCTTCACCTCTCAGCCTGCCTGCCCCGCCCCGGGGCAGACGGCAGCAAGTGAGTTCCTCGTTTGAATAACCAGATCGCTTCCTCTGAGTGACCCTCGCTCACTGGCCTCGCCCCCTGGGCAGGCGTGGAGGGTGTGCAGAGAGGGGAGGGCAGCGTGGGGGCAGCTGGCATGGGAGGTCCCGGCCCTGCCAAGTTCGTGCTGTGTCCCAGTCAAAACAATAGTACCACTGTCAGCAACTCACCCACAGAAGTGAGAGCAACAGAGCGACAGAGACAGGGAGGGGAGGGCAAGGCAGGGGGCAGAAGACAGAGTGGCCAGTGAGGGCCACTCAGGCCCTTTCAGTGCCACTCATGGGCTCCGTAAGAAAACAAAACAAAGCCACTTACGTTTGCCCGGCCGGCAGGCCCTGGGGGCATCGCCTGATGCTGGCCGGGGGCACCTGCAAGGCAGAGGCTGGCAGCAGGGATACCGCGCCGGCACTTGGAGCCAGCCGTCTCCTCAGCTGGCCCCGCAGGCCTGGGATGAGGAGGGTCGCTCCGGCTGGAGGCCCGGCGAAGGCGAGGAGGTGGTGTGGGCCGGGAGCCGGAAGGGGCCCCGGTCCTGGAGTGAGCCCCCGCACCAGGCTGGGGTGGGGAGGACCAAGGCCGCATGTCCCCCTAAGAACGGGCAGGAGCTCTGCTTGCCCTAGCTTCTTCAAGGAGACACTGGACCAAGTTTCCCCCCAGAATTCTGATAACACACAGGGGATGTGGGAAGGATCAGAGTTGGGGAGGGGGAAAGGGAGCCACAGGGGTTCCCACCTACCAGGGTGGCCTGACTCGGTGCGAGCAGGCCCGGCTGTGTGAGAACAGACTCTCCCTGTCCCTATAAATAGCAGGAACAGCCCCACCTCTCAGAGCAGGGCCTTTAAAGAGCCTGGCGCCCTACAGCTTATCCCAGGAGCTGCCTCTGCTCTGGGGGACTCTCTTAACCAGCACAGGAAGGAAGGACCACGTGGCTCTTCCAGAGTCGTGGAGGATCCCAATTACTGGGACGTAACGTGGGAAAGCCCCAGTGTCCATTAGACAATGGGCTAGGAGAAAACAAGGATGGAATGAAGTGGAACGCCATTAGCACAGAAGGCATCTGCCAAGGGGTGCCTCTTGGCTCCTCCGGGGCCAGGGTTTCCAGGGCCCGAGTGTGAAACACGAAGCAGGCTTCAGGTCCTCCCCTGAAGGGGATGCTGCTGACACTTCTTAAACCAGAAAAAAACCTACCCTGTGCTTCTGCGTAAATGCTTTGCTATTGTATACTATGCACTGATAAAAGTGAAACTATTATTGTCACACTGCATACTTTTTCCAAATATTTTCACTGCAAAATGAGATGGATGATGGTGATGATGGCACAACAACATGAATGTACTTAATGCCACTGAATTGCATACTTACTGACTGGTTCAAAGAGATTTATGGGATGTATATTTTATCCCAATGAGAGAGAGAAGCATGCGTGTGCGCGCACAGAGGACAGGGAGGAGACAGACAGCGGGGCAGAGAGGCAGAGACCTGGAGAGAAGTGGGGGAGAGAGCACAGAGAGAAAGGGAGCGAGCACAGTGGAGCTTTGGGGTGAGAGGCAGCAGGGCTCTGCACCAAGGCTCATCACGAAAGACACTGAGAGGTCTGGCCAGGACGCGATCCCTGAGCGCCGAACATCGGTCAGGCTCGGGACTCAACCCCATCGTCACGCAGCACTTTCGGCCGAGCAGAAAGTCAGAAAGCAGAGGCCATTCGGCCATGGAGTCAACGCTGCATCTCCTCACCCCAGGTCTCCCCTTATATCACTAAGCGGGCATTCAGAAACGCCCACACCCACAAGGGCCGCTTGGCCGGGACACACGAAACTTGGCCCTGAAAAGGAGCTCCCTCTCCTGGCGTCCCTCCTCCCTTCCCCAGCCCGGCCTGGGGCGCAGAGGCAGAGCCAGGAGCGCACTGAAGGGGTGAGGGTGGAGCAGACCTGCATTTGGACAGTGAAGAGGAAAGAGGGACTGTTCTGTTTCTGAAGGACAAGGCAACGGGCACAGAAGAAACACAGAGGTCCTCACCGGGGCTGCAGAAATGCGGCGGTTCTTGCCGGGTGTTGCGTTTTTCCGGTTGGCGCAGCGGGAGGCGTATGTGCGGGGGGGCACCTGTGGGGGCATGGTCTTGCTCCGGGCCACGGGCTTCCCAGGAGTGTCCTTGGCAAAGTCCAGGGGCCCCCGACCCTCCTTCCAGCCCCTGGTGGCATCCTGCAGCATCTCTGCGTCGTAGGTCGACTTCAGGTTCAGCCGTGTGATGGCATCGTTAATGCCGTCGTAGTCCACGGAACCCAGCGGCCGCCCCGGACTCCCACCTCCCAGCTCCTCCTCCTCTTCTAGGATCCCGGGCCCCAGCAACTTGCCTGGAGGTTGTTCAACTGAAGAGAAAGTGTTGATGTCACTGGGCTGGGAAACCTTGGAAGAGGAGGGGGACCCCTTTCTGGGAGGCAGGGGAGGAGTATCCCAGATAGAGACTCGGGGAGGCAGAGGAGGCGGGGACAGTTTCTTAGAAGAGTCTTCTCTGTGCCTTGGTCCTGGGGACAAGGAGAGCCCCCCATCTGAACCATCAAAAATGTAGAGATAGTCTTCGGCCAGGGAGCCTTTGGGCCAGGGATCTGGGCCAGGCTGGGAGCCCCGGGAGGTAGAGTGGTTGGGCAGCCCTTCCTGTGGGGAGACTGAGTTGTAATTGAGGGTAGGATCGGAGCCAGAAAGACCGCGTAAGAGCTTGAGGTCCTTCCGCCTTCCCGCTGGCTTGCTGTAGAAGTCCAGAACAGGCTCATCCCAGCCGATCAGAGAGGGGTCTGCGTTCTGCTTTGCCCTGCTTTCCTCCTTGTCGTGCCGAAGCCGGGACAGCGCGTCGTACTCCATCTGCAAGGCTTCAGCCATGGCCAGTTCTTTGCGGCTGATGCCCACCGACTCCAGGGACTTCCAGTGTTCCCCACTGCCCTGAGTCGAAGACATGGTGAGGACGGGGGACAGCGCAGACGAGGAAGCCGTCTACTTCATGGCAAAGTCCGGTCTGCAGGGTTGTGGCATGGTGTCTGGGCACCTGCAAGGAATGGGTAAAAATATCAGTCATTAGGTCTCAAAAACAGATGGGTCAGCAATCTGACTGGGCGCTAGAATCTGGGCCACTGCCTGTTTCTTGAGTGCCTACAACAGATGGAAAGAAACAGAAAGATGAAGAAAAAAATAGAGAGACACCAGGCCAACTTTATGTATCTATTACACCCATCCACCCTTCCATTCATCCATGCTATGCTATGCTATGCTAAGTCACTTCAGTCGTGTCCGACTCTGTGTGACCCCATAGACGGCAGCCCACCAGGCTCCCCCATCCCTGGGATTCTCCAGGCAAGAACACTGGAGTGGGCTGCCATTTCCTTCTCCAATGCATGAAAGTGAAAAGTGAAAGTGAAGTCACTCAGTCGTGTCCGACTCTTGGCGACCCCATGGACTGCAGCCTACCAGGCTCCTCCATCCATGGGTTTTCCAATCAAGAGTACGAGTGGGGTGCCATCGCCTTCTCCGTCCATTCATCCATACATTTTACTATCTCTGGTCCCTAAATCCCATCCTCATCTCGCTTACAGGTTCCCCAAGGAAAGAAGGAGGCACCTTGCATCAGCAAAGACAAAAAGATAGAGACAAGGGCTCTTCAGTCGATTGAAAGACAGCTCTCCAATATGAATGGACCTAGAGATGACCATACTAAGTGAAGTATGTCAAACAGAAAAAGACAAATTCCATAACGATATCACTTATATGTGGGGTCTAAAATATGACGCAAATGAACATATCTATGAAACAGAAAGAGAGGCACAGACACAGAACACAGGCTTGTGGTTGCCAAGGGGGCGGGGTGGGGAAGGCTTAGGCGTTCGGGACTAACAGACGTATCAAAACCTGGAGACAACCCAGTGTCCATCAGCAGGTGAGTGGATTCAAAAATGTGATGCGTCCACACAGCTGAATGCCACTCAGCAACAAAAAGGAATTCATTACTGCTACATGCAGTAACACGGATGAATCTCAAAATAACTATGCTGAGAAAAACAAGTCAGACCAAGATTATGGGTATGTAGCATTCCATTTGTATAAAGTTCTGGAAAAGGAGGACTAATCCACAGTGAAAGTGCAACTGCCAGTCGCTCACTCAGTTGTGTGGACGCTTTGCGATCCCACGGACAGTGGCCCGCCAGGCTCCTCTGTCCATGGAATTCTCCGGGCAAGAGTACCGGAGTGGGGTGCCATTCCCTTCTCCCAGGGATCTTCCCGACCCAGGAACTGAACCTGCATCTCCTGCTTTGGCAGGCAGATTCTTTACCACTGGCCATATATATGTATGTCAAAATTTATAAAGTTGTGCACTTTAAGTATGTACAATTTACTGTATGTACATACATACTATATGTATATGTACATACTATACGTACAATTATACTTCAATAAATCTATAATGAAAAGTACAATAAAGCCCTATGAAACAACTAGTCAGACTGCACTGAGATCCTCCCAAAATACATCAATACAAGCAATAAAACAAAACTAGCCAACAGGTAAGACCCGGGTGCCTGATGAAGGGAAGGTGTGCCAAAATCTTGATTTCCCTCAGCCCTTAGGAAACCAGACAGGAAGATCACACACACACACGCCTGGCCAGCTGCCTCTGCCATGAGAAGCCCTGTTCATTTACTCCAGCTTTGTCACCCTTCTCCTTCAGGTGCCGTGGGATGACACGGCATGAAGACATGTTCGTGATGACAAGGATAGCCTGGCCCAGTGGTTCTCAACCCTGGCTGCATATTACAAACACTGGGGGAATTCTTAAAAGTACTGAAGCCCAGGTACTTTCAAGAGATTCTGATTTAATTGGTCTGCAGTAGGCAGTGGTATTTTTAAAAACTCCCTAGGAGACTCTAAACTGTAGCCGAAGCTAAGAACCACAGACCTGTGTGTGTATGTGTGTTTCAGATTAGGTTGGGACAGCTGAGTGTGAAGTAAGTCACTTCTGAAGCTTCTCACCAGCAGCTGAGTTCACCATTTCTAAAATTATCAAAAATCCTTCATTTTATTGTACTGCTTTGCCCAGCAAGTTACAGACATATGAAGCATGTCCTTCATGATAAGAAAATTGAAAACATCAATAGAAAATAAGTTCAGATAGGTGCACGGTGGCAAGTTCCATCACACCCCAAATGAGTTAGGGCAAGAGCATCCTTTACATGCAGCCCCCTCCCAGATCCTGGAGCACCCCTTAGGCACAGGCTGGCTCCATGAGTCTTGGAATGTATTTCCCCCAAAATTGAGTAGCACAAGCTCAGTTTCAGGGTATGCAAAAACAGCTCTCTGCTGCTTCCTGTGTCTGTTGCGTTTCTCCACCCTTCAACATCTCCTTATAGACTACGTTTTATCCACAGAGGAAGAGAGTCATGCTACTTAAAATTCCAAGGAATCGGATGAGCAGATGGAGATACCCAGAACTTGGCTGCCCAGAGATGGGACACTAGACCCAGGAAAAGGAGGCCCATGCTTTTGATAGGAGACAAGAGATAAACGCTCAAAGCTGAACTGAGCTTGTGCTGTGCTTAGTCGCTCAGTCATGTCCAACTCTTTGTGACCCCATAGACCGTAGCTCGCCAGGCTCCTCTGTCCATGGGGACTCTCCAGGCAAGAACACTGGAGTGGGTTGCCATGCCCTCCTCCAGGTTTAATCCAGAGAATGGCTGTATTTTTGCCCCACGCTGGAACAAGCATAGTAGTAAAATGGCCTGGCCTGGCGCCGCTGTGAAGAGAGAAACTGAGGCCATTGGAAATAATCTCTCTCAGCGTCCTGCCTCTCTTGCCCACTAACTAACTGATCCACGCCTGCATTCAGCCTCCTTTTCTCCTTTCGGCCTCTGGAGAAGCAGTACCCCTCCCGCTGACTTAGAAGCCTCCTGGGCACTTGCCCCACCACCGGGTCTCCTCCACACACGCTCCACAAACTCCCCCTCTCCCTGACTTTCAGCTCTTCCCCTTAACTGGCTCACTCTCTTCAGCACTTAAACATGTTCAAGCTTCTTCTGGCCTTAGAAAGAAAGAAAGAAGAAACAAAAACCAGAAGCCTACACAGACCCTAATCACCTTGGCTTCCTGTCCTTCAGCTCATGCCCTCTCAGTGCTCCCTTCCCTTCCCAGCCAAGAGCAGAAGACACACGGCGCTTCTCAGGTCTCCATTATTGGCTCCTCAGTTCACTGCCACCTGCCTTCTGCCCCCGGCATTCCACTGGAATGCCCCAGCAATAACGCCCAGGCTCCCCGCTTCCACAGAGGTTTCTATCTGCCCAGACACCGCTGCTGCCCTTGGCTCGTGGAGCATTCCCCTCTTCCCGTGCCCTCGACCCGCTGCCTCCCATGACTCTCTTTCTTCTCGTCTTCCACCGTTGTCCTCCTCTTCCTGTGTCCACCCCTGCAATGCTGGCGTAGGCGTGGGACTCCATCCTCCACTCAGTTGGCTGACACTGGGCAGTCTCGGTCTGTTCCCCACTCACACAAGGTGCGTGCTGGTGGCCCCAGATGAGTCTCTCCCCGCTCAAGTCGCTATGGCCACCCATATCTCAAGCCCAAATGCCCCAAATGAACGACCACATCCGCATTTCCTTCCCACAGCCTTCCCTTTCCTGGTTCCCCACCGCCGTGAACGGCACCACTCAGTCACCCAGGCTAGGCAGCTGATGGTCCTCCTGGATCCTACCTTCCTTTTACCCCCGTCCAGTCACCAAGGCCTGTCCTCTGAGTTCTTCCCAAATCGAGTCCCTCCTGCTATCCTAACTGCTGCCGCCCTAATTAGACCCACACCTTCTCAGCTGGGCTATCGTAAGAGCCTTCTAACAGTCCTTCCTGCTAACCTTTCCCTCTTTACCACTTGCTCCCCAAAGCAGCTTGAGGG
Organism: Bos mutus; assembly: GCF_027580195.1. NCBI lineage: Eukaryota > Metazoa > Chordata > Mammalia > Artiodactyla > Bovidae > Bos > Bos mutus. The sequence goes on from NC_091632.1 coordinate 1,647,463, forward strand.
TTCTTTCTAAAGTGTAAATCTGATCATCTCACTCTCTGTTTAAACCCCTTCAAAGGCTCTCTATTTGATTCCTTAACAAGGCCTTCATCACCAGCCCACATCTCCCTCCCATCTCCAACCATTCATTACTACCTATTTGATACCTCTGTGATTCTATGCAGTATCTTCCTACTCCAAGGTACCCTTCCCAACTGCCAGTGTTCTTCGCTTATTTGGTTCTAAATGCTCAGACTTTGCTCAGACATCAGGTTCTTCAGGAAGCCTTCTCCGGATCCCCAGGTTGAATTAAGGGCCCTATCTTCATGTCCTCAATATGCTAAGTCCCTTCAGTCATGTCTGACTCTTTGCAACCCTATGGGCTGTAGCCCACCAGGCTCCTCTGTCCAAGGGATTCTCCAGGCAAGAATACTGGAGTGGGTTGCCGTGTCCTCTTCCAAGGGATCTTCCTGACCCAGGGATCAAACCAATGTCTCCTGCATTGGCAGGCAGGTTCTTTACCACTAGTACCACTTGGGAAGCAACTTATATATACCTCAAATATCAGCTTAAATTATTTATCCAAAATTAAATGTGTATGATTCTGTTATCCCCCAACTAAGCTCAAGTTCCAATATCACCTCATTTCCACTGAGAAAAAATGCTCCTGAACTGGAACATAAGGGTAGAGCTTTCTGATGGTAAGAATTTTCAGACACGGAGATAGGTGGTCAGGATACAGATGGATCCTTCCTTGAGGATCCTTCAAAGGAAGGACTGGGCTTCAACTAATAGGACCAGGTTTAGCATCTGTAAATGCAGGTGGGCAAATGGACAAGACCACCGCACAAAATGCCCTCCAGCCCTGGGACTCTTTGATTCTGACCTATTGATTCCCTTCAGTCCTATTGATTTCTCTTGATTCCTCAGAGGACTCCAAAGTTAGCCCTAGAAAGAAAGAGAAGAAAGCCCCAAGGGGGAACTTCCTGGCAGCCCAGTGGTTACAGTTTGGCGCTTTCACTGCTGAGGGCCCAGGTTCAATTCCTGCTCCAGGAACTAAGATCCCAGAAGCTACGTGGTGTGGCCAAGGGAAAAAAAAAATGCCCGAGGGAGATCCAGCAGGCCCAGCTCCTACAGCTCTTTCCAAACTGGAATTCAAATGCAGAAAGCTGAGCTACCCCTCTCTAACCACCAGCCCCCTGGCTCCCGGCCAGGACGCCACCAGGCCAAGCAGAGGAGGCCCAGCCCGCTGACAAGTCTCGTGTCCAGGGCCACACCGGCAGCTGCCTTCCAAAAGTGCGGTGCTCTGCTCACTCTACTGCGGACGGGCATGTGGTGCGCAGGCAGGACCGGGAGAGCCATCCCCCAAGGTGGAGTGAAGGTTCAGAGCTGCAGCAGGCACAGGGGAAATCTAGGGAAAGAGGGAAGGCAGGATCCCAACCACCTGGAGCTAGAGGGAACTGGCTTCCACTGAGAACTCGTTTCTGAATTTCATCCTCCAGGAGGGGTGTGGATACACAAAGTATTTTAAGAATCAGAGTCTCATGTTTCTTGCCTCCCCCATTCTCTTTCCAATTCAGTTCCCTCCCTGCCAAACTCTGCTGGGTTGACAAATTCCCTATTCCTTGAGTCCTCAAGGGCTACTAAGGATTCTGTTTTAAAAAAAGAAGAAGAAAGAAAGAAATATACATGATGTAGGTCCCAGGAAAGAGCTGGGATAGAGGAGGACCAGGGGCTTTGCTACTCTGCAGCTCATCCAGGAAGAGAAGTCAAGGGCCAAGACCACTCTGTCACAAACTGCAAGGAGCACCCAGACACTGTACTCTATGAGACTGACATCGTCTACCACATCAAAGAGAGTGGTGCCCCCTGGAGTTGTGCGCCGTGGTGGCCCCAGCTGTTTTCTCTTCCAGTATCCATCTCTCAGAAAGTAGATGAAAACCATCTGAAAGACCATTTTTAGCCAGTTACCCTTCACCTGCATGCACTCATTATTAACATTTCCCCACATTTGGACACACTTTCTCTGCTTAACATTTGAAAGTAAGATGCAAGCACTTCACTTCTAAATACTTTAGCCTGAATCTCTACAGAAGACCTAGGCCATTCTCTGAGGTAAACACAATGTCAGTTAGCATACCCGCAAAATGTTAACGCTGACCCGATAAAATTACCTAATATAGGGCCCACATTTGAATGTTTGTAATTGCCATCTGGTAAGTTTTTCAAACATACAAATTCCTGGCCCTTCTCCTGGAGGGTTTGATTTAGTGGGGTGAGTCCCTGGACTCTGAACATTTCAAAGACCCTCAGGCAATTCAGATGTGCAGATCTGACACCAAAGACTAAGGTTTCAGAACCACCAGGAGTACAGGAGGGAACTGGGGAAAGGGACCTGGAAGAGCACCAGGCAGTCAGCTGGTGAAGGGAAAGGGGTTTATGGCCAAGCGGGTCGGTGCCAGGGTCTAAGCAGCACCAGGCACCAAACTCAGTTCACACAGCTGCCAACAGATGGCTGGAGGTCAGGGGGGAGGAGGCCGGTCCGAGCAGAGCCACACAATGGTTCAGAGTCAAAGGGTGGGGAGAAAGGAGAGGGCACTCCCTGCAGCGAGCTGACTCTGCGCAGGGCCTGTGCCAGAGAGGGCGGGGCCCCGGGGGCCAGCAGTGACTCCAGCTCTGGGTGGAGAGGGCTTCCTGTTGCCTCGATGGGGGGCATTGTATCAGAACTGCCCTGCTTGGGACAGACTAATGAGCCTGGGTACTCTCCCCACATCCTGGGCCACAGAGTGGAATCTAATGGGTGTTGAGTACCAGCTATGTGCCAGGCGCCATACTAGACCCAAATATTCGGTTGACAATGGCACAATTCCAGGAAGCTTACGATCTAGCAAAGGTGACAGATGTATCATAAATAATTCAATCCCTGCCTGAACCTTGCCCATCTTGGCCCATCTTCACCAAGCAGGGGCAATGGAGAGTTATCAAGAAAGGGTGAAAAATGTGCAGTCTCAAGCCCCTGTCTTCCCTAAGATGACTCAGTTCTAGGGCTGCCCTAGGAGACCTGCCACACCACCTCTTGGGACAGAATGGGTCAAAGGGCTGGAGGCCATTAAGGCTTAATCCCTTTGGCTCACAGAGTTTTCTTTTCTGAGAGGACCCTCCCCCTAGCCACGCCCAACAGCCACACTTATCCAGACCCCCATTCCAGTGGTTCTGCAGCCAGGGACCCATCGCCCACCCCTCAACCCACACCCTGCTGTCCTGCTCCACATCTCCCCGCCCACAGCTCCAACAGGGAAGTCAGTGTGCCCTGTGCCAGGAACCTGACTCCTCCAGCAGGGAGGTATAACCAGAAGTCAAGTAGGTCAGCTCTCCGCCTCAAACAGATATGCAGCCGATCCCTGCTCCCGTAATGAAAACCTACAGGTTTTATACAACTCTACAGGCTGCTTTGAAGTCAGGCCCATCACTGAGTAACACACACCAACAAAGTCTTGCTCATTAACCGTGTTCTCTCGGGGTGGTTCTCACTCAGTTCCAAATGTGGAAGAAAGAGACTTGCACTTTCTTCCTACTCACATAGCCCCTCTCCAGCACCCTCTTAGCCAAATTAAAGCAGTCCCGTGTAGCTCAGTCTTTGCTGCTGGACTTACTTTCCATCTCTCTCTCTCCTGGGCCTACCATGAATTCTCCACCAATCTGAAGCCAAAGTGGACCCAAGAGCCCTAATAAAAGGCTCTCTGGTCCTAAGAGAGCAGAGGGTCAGGAGGCCGTGTGACCCAGTTACATCCGTCAGGTTTGCATTCACAGTCCCCAGTCCCTGCTCAGAAACTGTCTGTGCAGCAGGTTCCATTCAAACACACACACATATGTACACGTGCACACACATGGAATCCCTGGGGCTCAAAGCTCCTGGCACACACCCTGTAGACATGGGGTCTTGGTATTAAGAGAGTCAGGGATGGAAGAGGTGAGGTGGCAGCTCATGGCTCATCTCAAAACTTTCCAAGAGCTGCACTGTTACAGACGGCAGGGCCCGGGACCAGGAGCTGGCAGTCAGCTGAATGGAACATTTGGCAAAAAGGAAAGAAAGGTCTTGGCAGCATGTGAGTTTCTAACCCAGGAACCATCCCAGGAGCCAGAGCAGCCACACCTCCCCTCTGGGCCACGTTTCCCACTTTCTCTGCTGCCTGCCCTCCGCTCCAAGGACCAGTCCTTCTAGTTCAGATCAGTTCCCACCAAAGTGCACTCCAACCTACCTACAAGAGAAAAACCACCTAACGTTTCCAAAATCTAGGAAACCTCAGCCTCTCTGAATCTACTGTAGGCCCCTGAAGCATAAAGGAAGCCCCTCAAGGAAGGGGATATAAGAAAGTGGGTGGAGGTGGGCACGGGGACACAGCAGCCTTTCCCAGTGCCATTTGCTGGCTGCAGCTGAGAGCTCCTGCAAGATTAGACTGTTGCCTGACACCTCCAGCTGAACCTCCAGTCTAGCTTCCCCAGCTCATGCCCGCCGGAATCCAGTTCTCCAGGATTCTTGCGTGGGCTGGGAAAACTCCCTAGAGGAGGCCAGCCCATTAAGCAAAATCCAGAAAGCAGGTCACAGCTGTTCCCATCCAGCCAAGGCACCGAAGTGAGGACCCAACACACCAGCAAGGCTCTGCTCTGCTTGGAGGACTCACTGGAAGGGAGAGATGACAGGTGGTGTCACTCTGGCTCACGGCTCCAGTGCAGACTCCTCAAGTCCTCACAAGCTGGGCAGGGCCAACCCATCAGAGTCTGCAGGGAAGAAGAAGGGAGCGCTGAGCAGCATCGCAAATGACGGCCCATGCCCACAGCAAGAGGATGGGGAAGTATCTCGGGGTAACCACCGAGGCATCAGACTAGCCAGAGTCAACTGAATAACGCCAGTGAGACCATCCTCCACAAGAATGGCATCTTTGCTGCGGATCAACTCTCTGATCTGCAGGGAGTGTCTCCAATTCATTCACTTATAACAATTCTTCAGTTGTTTTCTGGTAGCACCTTTCCTGGACATCTGAAAGGCTGTCTCCCGTCTCCGTGACAGGATCCGCCTGTCTAATAGAAATGAGTCGAATGAGACCCACGAACAGTCAGTGCATTTGCCCCGGCTGTCACCGCAGAGTGGGAAGGGCCCGTGACCCAGTGTGGAGAGGCCACACGGTGCTGTTGGTCCTCAGAAACAAGCCTGCCCCAGCCCCGTGCGCCTCCCCATGAGGACACGCTTGGCACTGATGATGGCCAGAGCCCGGGACGAGAAGCACCTGGGGGCTCGGTCCCCAGAACGAGTCCACAAAGTAGAGAAGGGGAGCCAACAGCCCCCACGCCGTGGTGCCGCCTGTGGGGAGGGGCAGGGCAATGGCTGGAAGCCCGAGCTGAGGAACCAGCGGGCAAGCCAGGCTGTGTGGGCAGCCGACAGCCACCTGCTTGGCTCAGAGAAGGGTGAAAGGAAGTCGAGCGGAAAAAGCCTGAGCCAGTCACCCATGGGAACCTCGGAGGAGTGAAGACCGGCCCCCACGCCGTCCCCAGGGAGCTCCTTCCCGCCCTCTCGGCAGGGGGGCTCTGCAGCTCCCTCCGCCAGCTCTGACCGCCGTCTCTCTGCCACCACAGTCCCTAGCCCAGCAATCCTGACAGGCTGTCTGAATATCTTCCATTAGTGCTAGTTCCCAAATCAAGAAAGTCCCCGATAGGCTGCAGTCACTCCCAGGGGCCCAGAGCCACAGTAGCCACACAAACTGCACACGTCCCCCCCGCACGCTCCCACCCACCACACACCCTCCGACTCACCCCCCCCTCAGCAGCTCCCTGGGGGCAGAAGAAGCCAGCCTAGACGGCTGAGGGGACAGTTCTAGTGCCGCTGGCAAAGAAGCCTAAGAAAAGCAGCAGGAAGTTGAACCCGAAGAAAAGGAAAACGGGGCCCCTAGGTTCCAGGGCCCTTCCCTGTCCACATTCCAGGGTGCGGGGCCAGGCTGGGCCAGCCAGGAAAGCTCACAGGAGGGCGACGCCAGGGAAGGAGACCCCAGACACAGAGCCCTGGAGCGCCTTTGCCCAAACAAACCTGGTCAGCCTCAGCGGCGGCTGGTTATCCCCTCAATCAATGGAGAACCCTGGGGTCCTCACAAACCAGGATGGGCAAGGGAAGGGGTGTCAGTTCCCAAGTGGCCCCCTTCTTTCAGACCAGAAACACACACACACCACACACAAAACACCACCAAACATCTGATACTAATTTATTCAGGAGTGTCAGAGGGACGTCTGTAGTTAAAAAGCAGAGTCTGGGGAGAAGGTGCTCAACCTAAGGGAATCTGGAAGTGGAAAAGGAAATTGCAAGTGGCACTGGAAGAAATTATCCGTGAGAAGGTGGAGGATCAGATCTCTGACACAGCCCTTGCCAGTCCTCCCCCGGTCCCAGCTCCCGACCTCTCCAGGGCACAAGTTCCCCTAAGCACTGTCCAGGAGGCGGCCTGACCCTTTAAGTCACTGACCCCCCGATTCTTGGCCTTGGCTGCTGTTAGCCTGGCCTCACCCCGCAGCCATGAAGTCCCTCTCCCCTCTTCCTGGTAGCAGACCGGAAGGATATCCTGCCCGGGTCAGCCAAGGACACAGAACCCAGGAGGAGACCAAGGGTTCTGTCTCACCAAGGTCAAAGGAGAAACCCCACTGCGGATGCAGGGCCCTAAGAGGGAACTGGGAGATGAGATCCATCCCCAGACGGCCTCCCAGTGTTCAGAATCCCCAAACCACAGTGAAGGGGACACCAGGGAGGGGGCTGGGAAGTAGGCAGAGAGCCTGATGGTGCCTGATTGCAGGGGATCCCAGCCGGGCCTCCCCTCCACCTGGTCACCCCCTACCTAGCCCTGTCACAGTGGAGGCAGCTCCAGTGCCCGGGCCCTACTGGTCCCACCTGACCCTTAGGGCCTCAAAAGCCATGAGTGCAGCTGGAGGCGCTTTTACTCCTGCTTTCTCTCTCCTCTTTTCACCCCAACTCAGGATCCTCAGAAACCTTCCCCGGTCAGCTGTTTCAAACTTGCCTTACTTCTTTTACGCTCTCAGTGTTTCCTAAACATTCTGATGCTGTGTACATGACATGACATTAGAATGGGGCACGAGAACAACACCTTTGTCTTAGATGGTGTTACAACAACCATTCTGCATCTCTGCACATGGAGGAGTCAAGATTTCTTTCCTAAGTAGGAAGTAACCCAGGCGGTGGGGGAGTAGAGGAGGAGTCCTGTCAGTTTCGGCATTGCTCTGTACACGCCCTAATGCCTTTTTCCCATCTCCTGTGTCTGCAGGTCAGGAAGCAACAGTTAGAACTGGACATGGAACAACAGACTGGTTCCAAATAGGAAAAGGAGTATGTCAAGGCTGTATATTGTCACCCTGCTTATTTAACTTCTTTGCAGAATACATGAAACAACAGACTGGTTCCAAATAGGGAAAGGAGTACATCAAGGCTGTATGTTGTCACCCTGCTTATTTAACTTATATGCAGAATACATCATGAGAAACGCTGGGCTGGAAGAAACACAAGCTGGAATCAGGATTGCCGGGAGAAATATCAATAATCTCAGATATGCAGATGACACCACCCTTATGGCAGAAAGTGAAGAGGAACTAAAAAGCCTCTTGATGAAAGTGAAAATGGAGAGTGAAAAAGTTGGTTTAAAGCTCAACGTTCAGAAAACGAAGATCATGGCATCTGGTCCCATCACTTCATGGGAAGTAGATGAGGAAACAGTGGAAACAGTGTCAGACTTTATTTTTGGGGCTCCAAAATCACTGCAGATGGTGATTGCAGCCATGAAATTAAAAGACGCTTACTCCTTGGAAGGAAAGTTATGACCAACCTAGATAGCATATTCAAAAGCAGAGACATTACTTTGCCAACTAAGGTCTGTCTAGTCAAGGCTATGGTTTTTCCAGTGGTCATGTATGGATGTGAGAGTTGGACTGTGGAGAAGGCTGAGTGCCAAAGGATTGATGCTTTTGAACTGTGGTGTTGGAGAAGACTCTTGAGAGTCCCTTGGAGTACAAGGAGGTCCAACCAGTCCATTCTGAAGGAGATCAGCCCTGGACTTCTTTGGAAGGAATGATGCTAAAGCTGAAACTCCAGTACTTTGGCCACCTCATGAGAAGAGTTGACTCACTGGAAAAGACTCTGATGCTGGGAGGGATTGGGGGCAGGAGGAGAAGGGGACGACAGAGGATGAGATGGCTGGATGGCATCACCGACTCGATGGACGTGAGTCTGAGTGAACTCCGGGAGTTGGTGATGGACAGGGAGGCCTGGCGTGCTGCGATTCATGGGGTTGCAAAGAGTCAGACACCACTGAGCACATCATGAGATGTGCAGAGTACATCATGAGAAACGCTGGGCTGTAAGAAGCACAAGCTGGAATCAAGATTGCCCGGAGAAATATCAATAACCTCAGATATGCGAATGACACCACCCTTATGGCAAAAAGTGAAGAGGAACTAAAAAGCCTCTTGATGAAAGTGAAAGAGGAGAGTGAAAAAGTTGGCTTAAAAGTCAACGTTCAGAAAACGAAGATCATGGCATCTGGTCCCATCACTTCATGGGAAATAGATGGGGAAACAGTGGAAACAGTGTCAGACTTTATTTTTCTGGGCTCCAAAATCACTGCAGATGGTGATTGCAGCCGTGAAATTAAAAGACGCTTACTCCTTGGAAGGAAAGTTATGACCAACCTGGACAGCATATTGAACAGCAGAGATATTACCTTGCCAACAAATGTCCATCTAGTCAATGCTATGGTTTTTCCAGTGGTCATGTATGGATGTGAGAGTTGGACTGTGAAGAAAGCTGAGCGCCAAAGAATTGATGCTTTTGAACTGTGGTGTTGGAAAAGACTCTTGAGAGTCCCTTAGACTGCAAGGAGATCCAACCAGTCCATCCTAAAGGAGATCAGTCCTGGGTGTTCATTGGAAGGACTGATGCTAAAGGTGAAACTCCAATACTTTGGCCACCTCATGCGAAGAGTTGACTCATGGGAAAAGACTCTGATGCTGGGAGGGATTGGGGGCAGGAGAAGAAGGGGACGACAGAGGATGAGATGGTTGGATGGCATCACCAACTCGATGGACATGAGTTTGAGTAAACTCTGGGAGTGATGCAAAAGGAGGCCTGGCGTGCTGTGATTCATGGGGTCACAAAGAGTCGGACAGGACTGAGAGACGAAACTGAACTCATGTCCCACTTTGCACAGGAAGTTCCAAGGGAGACAGAGGCCAAGGCTATACCCAGCGTAGGGACTCAGTTGCCCACCTGGTTCAGTGAGGCACACTCACATCCCACCAGCCCCACCGTCATGGAGCCCTTGCTCCTGTGACCCTCACCCAGGGTCTACAATAGGGTAGCAATAGTCAGAGGCTGTTCTCAGCAGAGATTAGCTGCATGCCTGCAGCTGGATGAGAGAAGCCAGAACGTGGCCATATGTGCAGGCACAATGGAGCTAACCATCCATAGCTACCTTGCTGAAACACCATTGCAATGTATGTAAACATTATAAATCCGTCAAATTAGTACCCCAAGGATATGTCCACTGTCCTGCCTGGAGTGAGGTTATCATACTTTATTCTGGTGAAAACAAAGCAAAGGTGGGGGGGGGGTTGTACTAGGGGTTGACAGAGAGGAAGGCTAAGTGAATATGTACATGCATGTTTGCATGCTAAGTCGCTTTAGTCGTGTCTGACTCTGTGCAACCCTATGGACTGTAGCCCGTCAGGCTCCTCTGTCCATAGGATTCTCCAGGCAAGAGTACTAGAGTAGGTTAGGACCTGACAGCTTCTACACACTCCTATACCACAGGGCTCCTAAACAAATAGTTATTACCATCTCCCTAAGTTGTGGGCACTAATCGATCTAATAGTTGTGTAACAATCTGATATATGTTACTAACCTGGTGACTGACTATGCCATAAGGGTCACAGTCAGTGAATAAGGTCAGCAGTTACTCTTCAAGGACTCTAGCACACTAAGGCAACAGCTGATACCCAAATGTGACCCTAGCCTCAATAAGTGAATATAAGTATCAAAGAAATGGAAGGAAGGAAACAGATCTTTCCCCCACCCCCACCCTATCTGGCATTCTGTGCCAGGTATTGTCTTGTTTCATCCTTATAACAATCCTTAAATGTTTATATTATTATCCTTACTTTATGAAAACAGGAAATGAATTGAGTAATTTGCCTAAGGTCACACAAGTAGTAAAAGAGACTAAGTCAAATGGTTATAAATCAATTATACGTCAATAAGCAAATAATAAGGAGAAGGCAATGGCACCCCATTCCAGTACTCTTGCCTGGAAAATCCCATGGACGGAGGAGCCTGGTAGGCTGCAGACCATGGGGTCGAGAAGAGTCGGACAGGACTGAGCGACTTCACTTTCACTTTTCCCTTTCATGCACTGGAGAAGGAAATGGCAACCCACTCCAGTGTTCTTGCCTGGAGAATCCCAGGGATGGGGGAGCCTGGTGGGCTGCCGTCTATGGGGTCGCAGAGTCGGACACGACTGAAGCGACTTAGCAGCAGCAGCAGCAAGCAAATAATAAAATAAAATTTAAAATAAATGAGTAAAAGCTAAACTGAATCTTGTTTGAGGCCAAAATTGTTCGAGATCTTTTTCCCATTCTGTTATGGAGACCCAGGAATATCACATTTTACCAAATGTTCAAGCTGATATTGGTGACTATTCTGGTATACTGCAGTGCCAGGGAATCCTGGAGCTCTGGTCATGTCATTCGTCCAGTGAGAAACTCTGTCTCTTCCCTTCCCCACACCAAGTCCCAGCCCAGTCCCCTGCATGCCCCCCAAAGCGCTGATGGTCATTAACCATTCTCCAGGGCCCCACGCTCTCCCACAAACTGTCACTCATGTGAGTGGCCTCTGGAACACTCCTTCACTCCTGTGAGCGGCCTCTGGAACACGCCTTCGCTCATGCACGTGCCCTCTGGAGCACTCCTTCGCTCACGCGAGCGGCCTCTGGAACATTTCTTCGCTCACGCGAGTGCCCTCTGGAACACTCCTTGGCTGATGCGAGTGCCCTCTGGAACACTCTTTCGCTCACGTGAGCGCCCTCTGGAGAACGCCTTCCCTCAAGCGAGTGGCCTCTGTAACACTCCTTTGCTCATGCGAGCACTCTCTGGAGCCCTCCTTCACTCAGGCGAGAGCCCTCTGGAGCACTCCTTCGCTTAGGCGAGTGCCCTCTGGAACATTCCTTTGCTCACGCGAGTGCCCTCTGGAACACTCCTTCGCTCACGCGAGTGCCCTCTGGAACACTCCTTCGCTCACGCGAGTGCCCTCTGGAACACTCCTTCGCTCACGCAAGTGCCCTCTAGAACACTCCTTCGCTGACGTGAGCGCCCTCTAGAGCACGCCCTCTGGAGCGCCCTCTGGAACCAACTACTTCCCTTATGCAAGTGCCCTCTAGAACACTCCTTCGCTGACGTGAGCGCCCTCTAGAGCACGTCTTCGCTCATGCGAGTGCCCTCTGGAACACTCCTTCCCTTACGCAAGTGCCCTTGGAACACTCCTTCGCGCATGCGAGTGGCCTCTGGAACACTCCTTCGCTCAGGCGAGTGCCCTCTGGAGCCCTCCTTCCCTCACGCGAGCGGCCTCTGGAACACGCCTTCACTCACGTGCGTGCCCTCTGGAACACTCCTTCCCTCACCTGAGTGCCCTCTGGAGCACTCCTTCGCTCATGCGAGCGCCCTCTGGAGCACTCCTTTGTTTATGCGTGTGCCCTCTAGAACACTCTGGCTTGCCCGACCTGCTCTTATGTTAGAGCCTTCTTTCATCTCCTATGACTGAAAGTGACTTTGCTCTCTTTCAAATGTCTGTAAAAATTTTAATGCATCCCGTTGTATTTATATTGTTTGGTATTACCCTACTGGTGATTAGAATAAAAATAACTTGTCCATGTAGGTGGGGCTTCCCTGGTGGCGCAATGGTAAAGAATCCGCCTGCTAATACAGGAGACGCGGGTTTGATCCCTCCGTCAGGAACATACCCTGGAGTTGGAAATGGCAACGCATTCCAGTATTCATGCCTGGGAAATCCTATAGTCCATGGGGTTGCAAGAGTCAGACACAACTTAGTGACTAAAAACAACAACAACAAACATCCATGTATGTGGTTTATAACTACAAAACACTTTATAAATATAAGCCCATTAATCTTAAGGAAAAAATTACCTCCTATTTGTCTTTGTCTTCCCCACAATGCTCAATACAACGCTTTACACACAGGCAGAGTTGTTAAACACGGTGTTCTGAGGGTGCTCTGACCAACCTAGAGAAGAATTATCACTTTCCTGTTGTAGCATCAGGGATTCTGAAGCTGGATAAGGAAGGCAAAATTGTAATTGATTTTTCCAGGTTGATACCCAATAGCATGTATTAGGTTCTCAGAATTCAAGTGTCCCCCAAAATGTTAAGTACTCTAGTCTTAGTTTCTATACTTTTTTAAGAAATGCTGCCTTGGGACAACCATAGGACAACTGACTCATATTGAGCTTACAGAATTACCTCCTACATAAAGCTCATCTGTTCACTTGAGTTTTTTGGAGTATAGTGTGGTTACCCCAAAGTCAGGGACCATGTTGAACTCGTTTATATTCTGAGGGTTTAGCACAAACCTGCTACTGGAAGATGATAAAATTAACTGACCACCACCATCTACTGAGTCCTTGCCATGCATCAGATACTACTCCTGGAAATTCATTTGGTCTGTCTTCTTCCCTGCTGTGCACTCAGGTTCACCATGTGCATTCAATGCATAATGGGTGATGGATGAATAAAAGATAAAATGCAAGCTCCTCCAATGCTGCTGCTGCTGCTAAGTCACCTCAGTCGTGTCCGACTCTGTGCGACCCCAGAGACGGCAGCCCACCAGGCTCCCCCGTCCCTGGGATTCTCCAGGCAAGAACACTGGAGTGGGGTGCCATTTCCTTCTCCAATGCATGCAAGTGAAAAGTGAAAGTGAAGTCGCTCAGTCGTGCCCAACTCTTCACGACCCCATAGACTGCAGCCCACCAGGCTCCTCCGTCCATGGGGTTTTCCAGGCAAGAGTACTGGCCAAATTAAACTACACTTCCTTTACCTCTCTCACCACTTGTTTCACTCCCCATTCCACCCCAACACCTACTCATTGTTCAGATCTCAGCTAACATTTCATTTCCACCAGGAATTCTGACCACCCTAAACGCCTCATTTATGAATTCTTTAAGCATCCCATACTATAGTCTACTCACTCGTCTATGTTCTCTACCCAGCAGTAAGTTCTGGAAGGCTGTATGTGCTAGACACTGAAAGCACCTAAAGTCATTAGTATGCACTCAAAAAACATCTGTGAATGAACAGATGAGCTCTTTTTAAACATTAACTGACAAGCTTCCTTGCCTCTGTGATCACGTCTTCTTCCACAGATGACTTTAAGAAGAACACTTGCTGCTGTCACCTGACTCTTGCGGAAGCCCCATCTCATTCAGAACCTGGGCCTCACTGACATTTTTTCCTCACAGGTGCCTCCAGTGCAGCATAGAAACAACCCAGGTTCTAGAGGCATCTTGACCTACATTCAATCTCTGGCTCTTTTCTCATTAGTTGTACAACCTTAATCTTGGTTTGAATCTAAACCTAAGCTGAACCTCAGTTCTCTCATCTGCAAAGGAGAATGAGACAATTTCATCATCTATTTCCTCCAAGGATTGCAGTGGGGGTGGGAATTAAGGTAAGGTTTGAAAAGCTACAGGAAGACAGACACTCAGTGCTGGAGGCTATTCTTTTTCATCATGCTTTGCTTGGTATTTTTATCATGCCTTGCTTGGTATTTGAACTTTTTCTCAAATGGCTCCTTTTTGCCTTCCTTGTTGGGACCACCTACAATAGCGTAACCAAAATTGCACTTCAGAGAATTGACAACCCTCAGGGAGCCACTCTTTCAAAATCGCTTGTCAGGGAACTATATCCATCTTTTCTTTTAATTTAAAAAAAGAAAAAAAATCTGTCTTCCTGAATTCTAAAGTGTAAATCTGACATCCTAGTTATAATATTTTGGGGGGGGAAATACAGTTGCGTTCTCCCAGGTGCCCATAATATCCAATTTGCAAACAATCTCTCCATTTTGGGTCAGAATTAAATGAGTCCTCCAATGCTCCTCGTACTTTAACTTCTTTTACCCTCTGGAAGACACTCGAGCGTGACAAGTCAGGGATGGGGCAGACACTCTGCTTTCAGAAACACGGGGCCCTCAGAGGTGTCTCAACGGTGGCTGGACACCATCAATCACTCCAGTCTGGGTTCTAGGTTTGGACCTGAGATGAGAAGAGCTCATATCTGTTTCTTCACCTGGCAAGGCAAACTGTACTATCTCCTCGGCTCTCTATCCCGTTCCCCTCACTGTGCCTTCTGGTCTGCTGTCAAGGGTACTAAGCAGACTAAGACAGAAAGAGAGAAAACCTTGGCAGGAGAGGATGCCTCCATGCAAGCTTATTCCTGGTGGGCCTGGGGAACCAGAGTGTGTGAGCAGCTCTCAGGACTGGCACCCACCCACAGGGGGGAGGATGCAGAAATAGAACCTAACCTCTAAGACAGGATCCACGGGTTGAGATTTGGAATGAGGCATTAAACATAGTGGAAAAAACGCCAAGGAGAAAAGAAGCCACTGCCCAGGAAACTAGTCTCGCAGTGACTAGGGTTGGCTGAGGTTAGGAGAGAAAGGTCCAGGATGAAGGGTGTCAAACAATGTTTTCAAAAAGAAGAGTGGCAGGTGCAAAAGTTAAGGAGGAAGGAAAAAAGTTTCCAAAGAGGTAAATGATTTTTGGCCTCTTGTTGAAACACTATGGAGCCTCTGCTAGGTGAGACTTCCTACAGGAAGTTCTCAAGAAGAGGAAGGACGAACTGCTAAAGATCCCTTGTCACAGATTCTATATTCTGCCCCAGGACTATTGGGACTGCTCTCCTCTTCCTCCTCCATACCTTGTGGGCTTCTTCCCCAAAGCTCAAAATATGTTCTGTGTCATTAATCCCTTTAACACTATGGAGATTTGAGGACAGTGAATTCCATCACCGATATCCTGAGAGAAGAAAATTTCCCAGCAACGATAGGGTCAACTGATAGGTACATTCCAAAGTGCTAAAAGACAGGTCCTTTCATTGGTAGTAAAATGATCTGTGGAACAAGTTCCAGCATTGTTAAGAATCGCCTGACCTTGGAAGAGTCATTTCTTTGTAGAGAAATGACTTCCAATTCTAAAACTATATGTGATCCTAGGAAATGCAAGAATTAAGGAGGTGCTATGCTGGACTAGGGCTGGGTGGAGGAAACTTGTCCCCCAGGATCTGTGTCCTTGAGAAGTGAGTTATCTAAGGTATGTCCCAGTCCGGTAGCATCTCACTGGCATTCAAATCAAGGAATCCAGTATGAATGAATTCTGTAACTCTGCTGCTCCTTTCCCAGGACCCAACATCTCCCTCAAAGGGGCACCCAACTTATGAGCACAGGGTCTGGAGAGGGAATGCCCGCTTCAAATCTCTCCTCTGTATTGACTAGCTAGCTGACATCAGTGTGAGCTACAATATTATTTGCCAGCTCAGTACTACCCTAACTATAGACAGCAGTCAGCCTTTGGGGGTGTATATATCCCCCTGATTTCCTAGAAATATCATTAAGTGGACTTTCCTTCTCTCCTAGTTCCCATTCTAGCAACCCTATTTAAAGAGAAATACCCAAAGAATAGTTTACCTGGGCATTGTCACATTACTTTCCCTTAGCCAGAAAAGAAAGTTTCCAGAACATTCTCTATTTCATATCCCTTTCCTCCCATCCCTCTCCCCCATCCCCACCAGCTTTCCCTCCCTCATTAGTGAGACTAAACTCAGATGTATAACCTACTTTTGTATAGCACTCTGTACTTTTTAGAGTGCTTTTGCATACATGATTTTACTCAGTTCATGGTAAGCAGTGTTTTTCATCCTTAAAACAATCCTATGACCCAAAGGTATTTTCCCCCCTTTTATAGTTATGCAAACTGAGTCTTAGGCTCACAAGCTGTTCATACTCACACAGCTAGGAAGCCAGGCCTCCTGACACTGAACCCACCCACTGCTTCTCTGCTACTCCGCACTATTGCACCCAAGTTCACGTCCTGGGAGCACGAGGAGTCTGAAGTTTAAGGCCAGTTACAAACCCCCAAAGGGAACAGAGTTCCCTCATTTTTATTCCTGTTGGCCAGCAGGGCTGTCCAGGCTGAATGACCATACACATGAGATACTTCAAAATGTCAGGCCTAGGTGGGGTGGAGAAACCAGAGAGGAGACCTAAGGCTCACAAGAACGTGGGGTATCTGTTAGAGCATCGTTACATCCCGGCCAAGTACGCAGGTATTCCAGGTCACTGGACAATCCAAACGAGCACTCCAGGGAAAGGCCTGAGGACCCAGATAAACGGAGCCTCCCTCACCAATCTTTCCAGGAAGAGGGAAATGGACTAACTCCCTTCTGGCCAGGGCTGAGAGTTTGGTCAGAGTCAGACACACACACCCATGCACACTCAGCAGTAAGTTCAGAGCCATGGAAGTCAAACCCTGGGCTCACCCAAAGGCCAAAGGGGAAGCAGCCACACTTCAGTCCAGGGCTCCGGCTCCGAGCCACCACCTCCTCAGACGCTGGCTGCCAGGCAGGGCTATAAAATGTGCCTCGACTTAATTTTTCCATGGACACAACCCCAGAGGGGACCGCCAGGCTCTGGAGGAGCTGCAGTTCTGAAGCCTCGTAACTTCTGTGTTCTGGGATGCACAGCTGGAGTCCGGGAGGGATCAAGTTTGCCACCCCCTGGACCATTTCTCTTCCAGTATCTTCCTGAGGCCTTGTGTGGCAACAGAATAAGTTTTCATTCAGCGGCTGATACAGGGTTGGAATTCAGTGCAAATTACTTACATCTGCTTGGCCACAACCCATACAGTCAGGTAGTTTAGACAGAGAAGGAGGGGCATGTTGGCCCACTTCTGGAAGCCTGGGTAGTTGTGTGCTAAGGGATCTGGTGCCACGCTCGGACCAGCCACCCAGGGTACAAAATTCTCTAAAAGAACCGAGAAAAAAAAACATCAGGGCAGCAGAGACAATAGAGATTCCATCGCAGCCAGGCTGGAGGGGCTGGGAAGCCATAAAGACCCCACGAGGGTGTGGAGACCAAGAGAATGGAGGTCGGCCTGAAGAGCGCGAGCAATGGCAGGGTCTTCACACGCGCCCCGCGGCCAACCAGGGTGTGTGCGCTAACCTCACACGTTAGTAACCTCTTCTCACAACCCGGGAGCCTGCCGAGCCCCTGGGCTTCCCACCCCACCCTACCCGGGCATGGCAGGCTCCCCGGGGCTTCCTGCTGCTGCGATTGCGCCCCAACATCAAAGCCACCGCTGTCGGGAGCTGAAAACCAGAGACAAGTACAGGCCGGGGAGCTGCGCCTCCCCCCAGGGACCGGGAACTCCGGCATGAAGGCCCCTCTCCCTCTCCCAAGCTTTCCCCTTTTGCTGCAGTATCCTTATAAGGCAGAAGCCAATTTTCCTATCTGTCCGCCTAAAAAATGTATATCTATTATATATTCCCTAGGCTAGATGCTGACTTTTCACCTACCGCAAAAGAAAGCACCACCCCACCACTCTCACTCCAGGGCAGGTTTTGCCTTTTATTTTCTCATCTTCAACAAACCAAAACACCAAAACCATTGGCTGATTCAGGGCGCCTTGCCGCTGGGAGCCAGGAAGTGTGTTCAGAGGGAAAGGGGTGGGGAAGAGGGCGCCCGGGGTCCGAGACACTCGGAGACCCCAGGAGCGGGGAGGCGGCGGGGCCTCCCGCTCGGGCGCGGGGCCCGGAGCTCGGCGCCCACCGCCCCCGCGGCCCGCGCCCCGGGAACCCTCGGGTCCTTCCATTGTTGAACCTCGCAGCTGCCATGCTTCAGGGAGAGCCCCCGACCTCCGTCCGCCCTACTCGGCGGGTGATCCGCAGACGCGGCCCGGGTCGCCCGGCCGGGTGCGCGCCTTACCTGAGCCCGCTGCGGTTTCCTGCGGTCGTGCGCTCGGAGACCCGGGCTGCCGGCTCCCGGCGGCTCCGGCGGCGCACCGCCTCCTCGGGGCCGCTCCCTCCCGGGCAGCACGCGGCGGGCGCCGGGCCCGAGGCAGCGGGGAGGCAGAAGGGGCGCGAGGACCGGCTGGGGAGTCGGCTCAGGGGAGGGCGTGCGCGAGCCCGCGGGGTCCGGCGGGCCCGGGGGAGACAATAGCGGCAGCCGCGGGCGAGCGCGGGGAAGCCATCTCCCGGAGACCCCGCGCACTGCACGGCAGCGGAGGCTCGGCCGGACGCGGGCAGGGCGGGCAGCCGCAGGCCGCGGCCCCAGCCCGCAGCGCCCGAAGCGCGGAGGAGGGCGGGCCCCGAGCCCGGCTGCCTGCCCCTCCCGCTCGGCTCCCCGCCTCCCCGGCCTTTGCGCGCGGGGAGGGAAAATCAAGGCGTCGAGTCGTGCTTCGGAAACCCAGGGGCCGAGATCTCCACTCTCCACTCATGTGAGGGTGTTTGCAGATGATCATTACCTTCCCCTGCTGGGACCCCTTTGCTGTGTGCCGGACGAATGCCAGATCATTCTACTGGAAATGACAGAGTTTTGAGGTCCGGGTATCAGTGGATGGAATTTCCTCCCCCCCGCATCATTAACAGAGCGATGCCCGAGAGAGTCCCTACCTTGAGGTTGGAGGAGACGGCGTGGGGAAGCTGCCTCTGCCTTTTGCACTTTTCTGCTTCATCGGTTTTTCGGTTCGCCCTAGTGGGTCGTGTGACCCGAGCCCCGTTAAATAGCAGTCTACAACCTGAAGGGGAAGGGTAGTGGTTGATCCTCCAGCCCAACCAGCGCAAGGGAAAATCTTTCATACATTACGTTCTATTTAAAATTTTGACTCAGTACCTTTGTTTGAGCAGTGGTCTCTAGAAGAATTTTCCGAAGGGCTCCACCCAAAGAAACCCATAGTTGGCCCGCCCCTCATTTGCGTTTGTTTTGCATAATAACGATGCTATGTTATCTCAAAGTGCGTTTTCCTCAAAACTTGAATCTTGCTCTCCACCAGGGTCCTCCTTGTTTCTTCCTTGCCAGGCTACGCTCAGCACCTGGTTCTCAGAGTCCCTCCCCTGCCGTCCCCTTCAGGTATCTAGGGCTCAGTACTCCCAGCCTGAGGTCAGAGGCCCAGGACTCCCCTGCTAGGGTTCTCAGGGAAACATCTGCAAACCCGTGCCTTCTCTGGTCTCAAAGAAATGTTTGTTAAAATGCTACTCTTACAGTCTGTTTGGGGTTCACTGGAGTTCTGTGGATTTTTTTTTAAGGGTGTCAGAAAGGCCTTTTAAAAAAGATAAGGGCGTTTTAAAATTTCCTGAATGGAAGAGACTTTAGAGCTCAAAGGAGGATAACTATTTTGGGGAAGGAAATTTGAATAGCCAGATGAAGTCCTATGTAGAGGGAGAAAGCAATGTAAAAAGTGAGATCATGATTTGGAGGTACCTCTTGGGATATTGTTTTGTTCTCATATAAGGTGAAATCTGGGCCAGTGCAAAGAACCATTAATTGCAGGCAACCTTGAGTGGGACAATGGGAGGAGAAGCTCATGAAAGGAGAAGGGACAAAGGCTTGTGTTTGTTTTCTACTCGCTGCACTGTGGCCTTGGGTAGCCCACTTCACCCTCTGAGCATCAATAGTTCTATCAGCTTTGCTTCCCACTCAGGCCTGTTGTGAAGATCAAAGGAAAGAATGTAATGGACCATTTTGATGACCACAGCCTGTGTGTTCTGTACATATAACGTATGTATGACACTATTCCTAATGCTCAAGAGCCTCGGGGGATAAAAACATGCACTCATTCACTCATTCACTGCGTGATCACAGCACACATTTATGACCCCTTTCTGTGTGCTCTTAGTCATCAGGCTAAGCTCGGAAGCCTGAGAGAACACAGTAGTGTGGGGCCCTCAGTGGTCCAGGGTTGCTGGAGTGGAGAGTCTTAAGTGAAGAGCTAACAGGAAATAGGCCTGCCCGAGTTGCTGGGCTGAGGATCATATTAAAGGCTTTTTAATGCACCTTGGTAGGGAGAAAATTCTGTATTATTAGAGAAACCAGGGCATGTCAAAAAATTTAGGTTTAGCCCTGTAGGCAACAGAGAACCCAGGGTGCAGACTGGGAGTGGTGTGATCAGTGATGCGGCCTATTACAGAAGGATTTGGAATACATACTGATGTCTTCCCTTTGCCCCTGCAGACCCACTCTGGGCCCTCTGGTTTCCTAGAAGCGGTGGGCCAGTGGGGAGCCTCCTCAGAAGAGCAGGAGGAGGGAGGTCAAGAGGTCTGGACATTTCTTCCTTGGGCTCCTTCTCTTTGGGGTCACTGTGGGCTGGCTGCCACGCTCAACAAAGCTTCCTCCAGGTGTTTCCCCTTCCCTCTCAGCTCCTTTCCCTCCCTCTCCCTTTCCCTCTTCTCTCTTCATTTAGAGAATTGCTCACTCCCTTCTTTCGACTTTCAGGCCAAGAAGTGGGAACTCCCTTTTCTGCTGGCCCGGGAGACTGCACACTGTTGCTTTTGGCTTTCTACACCCTGCTGGCCCTTTGTAAATTGTTCCTTCAAATTGGAGTGTGCCATTTGCACACTTAGGAGTACCGGCTGGGAACTCACGGGGAGGCCATGGCTGCATTCAGGGTACAAGAGCAGAGAATCTCGAAGCAGGGACAGAAGCGTGGGATGGGAGGGAAGGACAGATACAAGAGAGTCAGGCAGTCAAGTCAGTAATACTTGGTACTGTACTGAATATAGGGGTCATCAATGAGGGGGAAGAGTGTAGAATTACTCCCCACCTGATGCCTTAGGAACTGGGGGCAGGTGGTGCCATTTACTAAGTGAGGGACTGTAGTAAGACAGGGCCCGGGTATTGGAGGTACAATCATGACTCTGATTTTGGACATTAAATTTGGACTTGCAGTGTCTCTGGAATGCTCAGGTGGAGATGTCTAGTAGACTTTAGATTTATGAAACTAAATTGAAAGTAGAGGCATGGACACGTGGTTTCAATTTTGGACTTTTCCATTCATAGATGATAAACAAAGTTACATATGCAACATCACCCAAGTGGGCAAATAGAGGCAAGAAGAGGCCTGAAAGGAAGAACTCAGACTCCAGAGTGTCAGAAAGGAGGAGGAGAGAAAGTGTCAGGAAAGAGGGATGCGAACACAAGGGCGGCTGAGGCATCCAGGGGTGCGGGGCTGGAAATGCCTTTTGGATTGACAAGAAGTCAGTGGATTCTGAATGCTAGAGGGGTTCTTGAGTTATTAGCCTTTCTATCATAGAGAGGAGTGTGGTGGGAGAGAGCTTGAAGAGCCTACCAGAAACCCAGGCTGCTCTCAGTTTGGAGTTATTGGGCCAAAAACACAAGAGTTTTTCAGAACAATTCCTCTGTACCATGCATCTCTGCACCTTGTAATGATCTCAACTCAAAGATGATGATGGTGAAGCACTGGGTCTCTGAGTAGGTACATTCAGCATTGGTTTGGGGACCCATTTCTTCATCCACAACTTTCCTAGCTCTGATACAGAGTTGATGGAAAATTTCAATGACCAATGAGTCTGATGAGTAGAAGAGCAAAGAGCATGTGTTTAATAATTAGTGGGGAAATTTCAGTTTGAGAAGGGTTGCGGGGGGTGGGTGAGTTTGGGCCATAAATCTAGAATCTGTGAGTTTAGACTGCCCTCCAGTGGGAGAATTAAGTTCAACAGTCAATGTGAGTGAGAAGCTTGGTAGCACTCCAGGAAGATTTCAAGCTTAAAAAGGAGAAAGCGCTACTGATGGTATTTTGTAACCCAATATAGAAAAAGCAGATTCAGTTCATGCTACTTCAGATGGGACTTTACAATGTTAACAAGCCAAACTTTCAATTTGACTTTCAAACTTTGCTGTTGCCTATATGATAAAATTATTCTCCTCTAGCCTGAAATAAATCCCGTCAGCTGTCTCCAATCCCACACTTTCCCTGTCTACCTCCCTTTATTACAGCCAGATTAATTTATTCACCAACCCCAAAACACAATTTTCATTTCTCATTTTTCTTCCAGACTTAACTGTTTTCCTTCCCACTGTGCCTGTCTCTTTGCTGTGGAAATAGTAGGTGCTCAATAAGCAATTCATGAGTTAGTCTATTTAAACAGCTGGTTTATTTTCCTGGAGCAAAGGCAATATGATGTAACAAATGAAGCCATTGACCAGGAAAAAAAAAAAAAAAAACTTTATTTTTGCTTCTTTAGGGACACTGGAGCCTGGTAGGCTGCAGTCCATGGGGTCTCGAAGAGTCAGACACGACTGAGCAACTTCACTTTCACTTTTCACTTTCATGCATTGGAGAAGGAAATGGCAACCCACTCCAGTGTTCTTGCCTGGAGAATCCCAGGGATGGGGGAGCCTGGTGGGCTGCCGTCTATGGGGTCGCACAGAGTCGGACACGACTGAAGCAACTTCACTTCACTTCACAGGGACACTGGACAGCTACTAGTTCCTTTCCTTAAAAAAAAAAAAAAAAAGAAATTAGGTATAATACATTTTCACATCTCATTCAAACAGAGCAAACAGTTTTTCCTTATTTCACACATGAGTGCTCAAGAAATACCTGAATAGATAAATGTCTGTCTGGCTCACTACAGTTTCCTCTGCATACCTCTGACAGTTAACTTGTTGAAACTTAACTTTGATCCTGTTTTCCTCGCTGAAAACTGAAAGACCCCCTTGCCCTCATTTTGTACACCCTTTCTGTCTGTCCATTCTCATCTCCTGCCTCTTCTTGTACTTGAATTCTTAATACTGCATTTATTACTTTGTTTAAATTAACTGCTTAAATGTCTCCCTTCTTTCCTAGACTGTGAACAGGATCCAGGTCCTATATATCTCTGACTTTCATCACAGAACCTAAGCCATAATATCAATAGATGATCAATAAATGTTTGTACAATTACATTATTTCTTCCTGTTGCGTTTTGAGTCTTCCTTCTAATCTTATCCCCCGCAAAAAAAGTAACAAGAGTGGTAAAAATTTTTAATTTAGAAAGTGTCTTACAGGTCATCTCAGAGAAGGCAATGGCACCCCACTCCAGTACTCTTGCCTGGAGAATCCCATGGACAGAGGAGCCTGGTGGGCTACAAACCATGGGGTCGCTAAGAGTTGGACATGACTGAGCGACTTCACTTTCACTTTTCACTTGCATGCATTGGAGAAGGAAATGGCAACCCACTCTAGCGTTCTTGCCTGGAGAATCCCGGGGAAGGGGGAGTCTGGTGGGCTGCCGTCTCTGGGGTCCCACAGAGTCGGACACGACTGAGGCGACTTAGCAGCAGCCGCAGTACAGGTCATCTAACCAACTTCCCTCGTTTTATTGATGTGGAAACTCAGGCCTGTGTAGGATCACAGAGTTTGTTGGCCTTTGTTTTTAAAGAATCAGGCAATTGTAGGAAGCAAACTCCTGCAACTGAGGCTGGGCAATTTAGTTCATTGTGTCAGAAGCCTCAGGTTCCCAGAAACAAAAATGCACTCCCTTATCAGTCTTGAAATTTCATAATCCTGTTTTCCTTACCCTATGCGTCACAGTTGATGAAGTTGATTTTAGGAAAAGCCAGGCTGATCTGGAGATTTTTATTCTTAATAATTTATGTTGCTTTCACTGGTACACACTAATACTGCTTTAGAAGGACTCACCTTGGGAGTCTGATTTGAAAATTGCAACTTGTCTGGAAGAGGGAGAAAGGGAAAAATTCAATCAAAATCTAAATTAAAGGTCTAAACTCCCTTTCTCTCAATCTATATTCGGATCCACCTTTCCACAGTCACTTATCTTTTCCTATATTAGCTCCTCTATTTATGAGTCAAATGTATCTTTCCTTCTTCTGTGCTAAGGAATGCCTGTTTAACAGCTATATCATCAAGTGAATGGAAATACATTGTTCTTTAAAAATATGGGGAAAATACTGTAACCTGGGTCAGTAGATATAACTGACATTCAGAGGTCCTATTGTTCATTAAAGATATGGGGGAAATCCCTGAAACCTGGTTCCGCAGAGTATAACCGACATTCAGAGGCCCTATCAGGGAAGCAGTATACTGAAGACAGAAGTGTAGTAAAAAGAGGTTGCAGCTTTCTGAATTTTTAATGTTCGTCTCCGTTTCCCATTTTTCTGTAATTTACTACCACGTAATTTTAGAGAGCTTAGTGAATATTAGAAATTCATCAGACATTAAATATGAAGGAACTTGAAGAAAACACGTATTAAGTGAATGGAGAAAAACACAGAAAA
This sequence comes from Bos mutus, assembly GCF_027580195.1. Classification (NCBI taxonomy): domain Eukaryota; kingdom Metazoa; phylum Chordata; class Mammalia; order Artiodactyla; family Bovidae; genus Bos; species Bos mutus. The sequence continues at coordinate 1,671,830 of NC_091632.1, forward strand.
ATGAATGTTTGTGTTTCCTTATCTTACTGGAAAAAATAATACTAACTAAAATTTAGATTTGAGGGCCAATTAGAATATTATCAAGTAAACAGAAGAGAAAAGGGTTTTCGAGAGAGCCCGGATAGCTCAGTCGGTAGAGCATCAGACTTTTAATCTGAGGGTCCAGGGTTCAAGTCCCTGTTCGGGCGCCCTCTGATTTTTCGAAAATTCCAAGGTTTGTTTAGTTGCTAAGTCTACTTCTACCTTAAGTCGTATCAACTTTATTTTTCATTGATTTCGGAGTATGATAGATAAACGTACAGTCAGGGAAGAAAGAAAAGCGGCTACGCAAAATGACTCAATTTCTTGGTGAGTGCGGAGGTTTTGCGCAGTTTTCGGGAGGAATTTTTTTTCCTTCAGATTTCTAAGAACTGGGGAAGAAAACAAAACTGAAGGTGAAAAAACGCAAAGCGCCCGAACAGGGACTTGAACCCTGGACCCTCAGATTAAAAGTCTGATGCTCTACCGACTGAGCTATCCGGGCTCTCACGAACGCACATTGCTCCTGCGGCGTCTTACTTAAGGACGACGAGCGCCGCGGACCCGCCTCCTCCGCCGGCATTTTGTGAAACTGTGGTAAACCCGGTCAAGCACTGGGTTCGTGCGCCAGGGAAAACAGAACGCGCCTCGTGGACCTTTCGCCAGCATTACCGGTTAACTCAGGATTGCGAGATTCTTCTGTGCCCAATAACCATTATTGGGTAATAATAATAATAATCAGGTAATCTCTCTGACAAGTCTAAGATGAACAGAACGGTGACGCAGGCCACTTTTGAAGATCTGTACTGACAAGATTTATTACACTCTTGATAAAAGGGTGGGTATCTAAAACGTTCCCGACCAAAAACACACACACACACACACACACACACACACACACACACACACACACAAAACCTCTCTAAGAGAGAATACAGATATGCTGTTCTGAAGCTGTTGAACTGAACTGTGTAGTGTGGAGCGGGAGAAAGGACCCCGCAGAGGGATGGTGGGATTGTCCTGCAGGTCCCATCATGGGGTCCGAGTCATAGTTTTACGTGACACAAACCCCAATGACCTTCCAGTCAGAAATCCCAGGAAACCAGAGTGGAAAGCTGAACATGCCAGCGGTGAGACATTTTCTCGATCTTGGCATCGGAGGCTCTTCTCTTCCACAGCCGCCAGTACTCTGAGCGCTGCCCTCTGCCACAGGGCTGACGTGGAGAATTAACCCTCCGTGGCGCTTAGAGCGGGACATGGAAGGGTTTTTCTTAGCTGACGTTGCTTTCCCTTAATTCCAACTGCTTTAAGTGATTGCCCTGGTCCAGCAATTCCACTCTGAGGAATTTGTCCTAAAGAAATAATCAGCGATGTGCAAAAAGACTTGATTACAAGAGAGAAAAGAACATCAAGGCATTTTAACTGGAAAAAAAAAAACTGTAAATGACATAAATGGCTATATAAATTATGGTATAGCCTATTAAGAATGAGCAACTTCACTTTTATTTTTCACTTTCATGCACTGGAGAAGGAAATGGCAACCCACTCCAGTGTTCTTGCCTGGAGAATCCCAGGGATAGGGGAGCCTGGTGGGCTACCGTCTATGGGGTCGCACAGAGTCGGACACGACTGAAGTAACTTAGCAGCAGCAGCAGCTATTAAGAATGATATGTAGCCATTAATAATCATGTAAAAGAACACAATTTGGGAATAATTGTAAGATAGTGTTAGGCTATATTTCAAATATAAAAATTAAGCAACAAAGATATATTGTACAGCACAGAAAATTACAGCCATTACTTTGTAATAACTTTCAATAGCAGTATCTCTAAAAATACTGAATCACAATGCTGTTCATCTGAAACTAATATAATATTGTATATCAACTATACTTCAACTTGAAACTTTCTAAACGATGCATGTAAGTACCTTCAAAAATTGAAAGGATCCGTAAAGACTGGGTACTGAAGTTAGGTGCCCCTTTTTGAAACCTTACTACCCTGTGTGATCTAGAGTAAACTATTCCTCTGTCTCAGGACAATAAAATGATTGCAAGAATTAAATAAGATTGTTTATGTAAATTGCTTAGAATAGTGTCTGACATATAATAAGCATTCACAAAGTTAGATAAAAATATAACAAGATCAGACTCCATGATTCTGTTCTTTGGTTCTCTGACACTATCCAACCTTCAACAAGTGCTTAACATATTTTTTAAATTAATTTTTATTGAGGTAAAATTGACATGTTATATCATTTCAGGTGCACAACCTAATGATTTGATATTTGTATATGCTGCAAAATGATCGTCCTAATAAATCTAGTTAACATCTGTCACCACATACAGTTACAAAAAAATTTTTTTGTAATAGAACTTCCAAGATTACTCTCTTAGCAATACAAATATATAGGACACTATTATTAACTATAGTCATGCTATATATAAACTTTAACACATTTATTTTTTTATTGAAGTACACTTGCTTTACAATGTTGTGTTAGTTTTTGGTATATAGCAAAGTGATTCAGATACACACACACATTCTTTTTTCATGTTCTTTTCCATTACAGTTTATTACAGGATACTGAATATATTCCCCTGTGCTATACAGTAGAACCTTGTTGTTTATCTATTTTACATACAGTAGTGTTCACCTGTTAATCCTGAACTCCTAATTTATCCCTCCTCTTCTCCTTCCCCTTTGGTAACCACGTTTTCTATGTCTGTGAGTCTGTTTCTGTTTTGTAAATAAGTTCATTTTTTCTTATTTTAGTTTCTACATATAAATGGTATATGATATTGGTCCTTCTCTTTCTGACTTCCTTCAGTGAGTATGATAATCTCTAGGCCCATCCATGTTGCTGCAAATGGCATTCTTTCTTTCTTTTTACGGTTGAGTGGTGTTGCACTGTATATGTGTACCACACCTTCTTATCCATTCATCTGTCAATGGACATTAAGGTTGCTTCTATGTCTTGGCTATCCTAAATAGTGCTGCTGTGAACATTGAGATGCATATATCTTTTCAAATTATAGTTTTCTCTGGATATATACCCAGGAGTGAGATTGCTGGATCATTGTTGTTCAGTTGTTCAGTCATGTCCAACTCCTTGCGACCCCATGGACTGCGGCATGCCAGGCTTCCGTGTCCTTCACTATCTCCTGGAGTTAGTGGCAACTCTATTTTTAGTTTTTTGAGGAACTTCCCTCCATAGTATCTTCTATAGTGGTCGCACCAATTTACATTCCCACCAACAATGTAGGAGGGTTCTCTTTCTTCCACATCCTCTTCAGTATTTATCGACTCTTTGATGATGGCCATTTTGACTGGTGTGACGCATATACCTCAATGTTATTTTGATTGTATTTCTCTAATAATTAGCAAAGCTGAATGTCTTTTCATGTGCCTATTGCCCATCTATGTATCTTCTTTGGACAAATGTCTACTTGGGTCTTCTGTCCATTTTTAGATTGAGTTGTTTGGGTTTTTTGTTATTGAGTTGTATGAGTTGTTTGTATACAATTTTGGAAATGAACCCCTGGTCTCGTGCTGCAAATATTTTCTCCTAGTCTGTAGGCTATCTTTTTGTTTTCTTCATGATATTCTTTGCTGTGCAAAAGTTTCTAAGTTTGATTAGGTCCCAGTTGTTCATTTTTGCTTTCACTTCTATTGTCTTGGGAGACTGACCTAAGAAAATGACGCTTCAATTTAAGGCTTAACATGTATTTGACTGGAGTAGAGGGAGACATAGAGAATTTAGAAAGTTGACAATATTAAGTTAACTTGAAAGAATAACTGTCCCCTAAGCAATGGGGAACTACTAAATTTTGGCTCATTAATGTTCCAATTTCTCACTCAAGGAATACACATTAGATTTGCAGATCAGGAAGCAACAGTTAGAACTGGACATGGAACAACAGACTGGTTCCAAATAGGAAAAGGAGTACATCAAGGCTGTGTATTATCACCCTGCTTATTTAACTTCTATGCAGAGTACATCATGAGAAACGCTGGGCTGGATGAAGCACAAGCTGGAATCAAGATTGCCAGGAGAAATATCAATAACCTCAGATATGCAGTTGACACCACCTTTATGGCAGAAAGTGAAGAAAAACTAAAGAGGCTCTTGATGAAAGTGAAAGAGGAGAGTGAAAAAGTTGGCTTAAAGTTCAACATTCAGAAAACTAAGATCATGGCATCTGGTCCCATCACTTCATGGCAAATAGATGGGGAAACAGGGGAAATGGTAGCTGACTTTATTTTGGGGGGCTCCAAAATCACTGCAGATGATGATTGCATCCATGAAATTAAAAGACACTTACTACTTGGAAAGAAAGCCATGACCAACCTAGACAGCATATTAAAAAACAGAGACATTAGTTTGTCAACAAAGATCCGTCTAGTCAAGGTTATGGTTTTCCCAGTAGTCATGTATGGATGTGAGAGTTGGACTATAAGGAAAGCTGAGTGCAGAAGAATTGATGCTTTTGAACTGTGGTGTTGGAGAAGACTCTTGAGAGTCCCTTGGACTGCAAGGAGATCCAACCACTCCATCCTAAAGGAAATCAGTCCTGGGTATTCATTGGAAGGACTGATGTTGAAGCTGAAATTCCAATACTTTGGCCACCTGGTGTGAAGAGCTGACTCATTTGAAAAGACCCTGATGCTGGGAAAGATTGAGGGCAGGAGGAGAAGGGGACGACACAGGATGAGATGGTTGGATGGCATCACCGACTCAATGGACATGAGTTTGGGTGGACTCCGGGAGTTGGTGATGGACAGGGAGGCCTGGTGTGCTGCAGTTCATGGGGTCGCAAAGAGTCGGACACGACTGAGCGACTGAACTGATGTCCTCATGAGAAAAGGAGATTAGGATACAAAGTACACAGACAGAAGGGTAAACATGAAGACAAATTTTTTTAAAATTTGAAGTATAAAATATTTGAAAGGAATATATACAGGTATAAATCCTAAAAGACTAAATGGTTGCAGGGGTAAATACCAAACTCAGGATAATGGTTCCCTCTTCAGATGAAGGAGGGAAATGTCATCGGAGAAGAGACTGAAGGGGAACTTTTAAAAATACTTATTTTTATTTATTTATTTGGTTGCACAGGGTCTTAGCTGTGGCATGTGGGAACTAGTTCCCCAACCAGGGATCAAATCCAGGGCCCCAGCACTGAGAGATCAGAGTCAGCCCCTGGATCACCAGGAGAGTCCCACATGCAGGACTTTTTTGTACAGGTAATGTTCTTTATGAAGAATTGTGGGGGAAAGGAGTCATATTCTTCATTACACTTTTTTACATGTCTGAAATAGTTTCTTACAGCTTTTCAGAAAGGCCAATAACATTGGCTTTTAATTCCTTTAAAGCTGCAGTAGGCCTTAGAAAATTTATTCAATTCACTCCTTTTACATTACAGATTGGGGAAACTAAAGACCTGTGGAACTTTCTGGTTTCTAGAATAGTTAGACTAAACCCAGATTTCCTGTTTATCAAATACATGGTTTGTGAGCACAGTTCTTAGAGAAGGAAGCGGCGATCACTGAATCAGTTATGATCTTGTTAACCCAATTTTGTTTTCTTTTTTGGCAAGTTTACTTGACTGGTAGAAGAAATACTATAGATACGATTTGTTTTCATTATAGCAAGTCATTTATTTATTTATTTTTTTATGGACTCCTTGGGAAAGGTCAGAGAAATGTTGCCAAATGTTGACCTCTATTAGGTGGGATAATTGGTTTAAGAACAACTCTGGAAGAGAACTCTGGAATCCTGAACCAGAGTCAACTATGAGGGGTAAGCTCTATTCTTTTTAAAAAATAACTTACTTATTTTTGGCTGTGCTGGGTCTTCACTGCTGTTCAGGCTTTTTCTCTAGTTGTGGAGAACAGGAGCTATCCTCTAGTTGTGGTCTGCGGCCTCACCACACAGGCTTCTCTTAATGTGGGACACTGGCTCTAGCGCAGGTGGGCTTCATTAGCTGCAGCACATGGGCTCAGAATTTGCTGCTCGTGGGCTCTAGAGCACAGGCTCAGTAGTTGTGGTACATGGGCTTAGTTGTTCTGCACCATGTGGGATCTTCCTGGACCAGGGATTGAAGCTGTGTTTTCTGTATTGGCAGGTGCATTCTTTTACCACTGAGCCACCAGGGAAGCCCCAGCTCTATTCTTAATAATTTCCTACTCAACATATTTATCAAGGCTTTAAATGAAAATAATTTGTATAATTATAATAATTTGATTATAATTGTTAATCAACAATATGCAAAAGTGAGAGAGCTAATCCCTCCTGACTCTCCAGGCAAGGCCAGCTGCAGCTCTCATTGCACTTAGCACGTTCTCTTTACCTGGACATTCTGACGGCACCTCCAGACTCCAGGCGTCACTCCACTCCAGTTGAGTGACGCCCCCACAATCCTGGGCTCGGCGGAAAGCGGCTCATGGAAGGTTGGTGCTTGGTACATAGTAGGTGTTCAACAAATACTTGTGGACCTTAAACTGAATTGCGTAACAGGATCATAATCCAAAAAGTCCAGTAGACAGTAGGAAAGGACCTAAAATAACCAGGTACTAGTTAAAAGATATAAGACAAATTTCTGTTTGGGATTTTTAAAAATTAAAATTAATTGCAGAAAAAGAGAGGAGAAATAGTTAACAGTTCACCTAGAAAAGCCTTCTGGGAGCAAGTGTGAAAAAGGAATTAATTCTTCAGCTCATTTACAGAATTCTGATTTCTACCTAAGTCGGAGGTGATGCCAGAAACAGAGCAAGGTGCAATGTGCAAATAGAGGTCATTGCCTCATTTTATTTTGCATAGGTGTGTATCTGGTTCCGGGAGGCACATTTTAAATAGGACAAACAGGTTCTTGAAGCCACAGCAGATAAGTAATTGAAAGCTCTGAGGGGATTTTCAGCAAGCAGAAAAACGAAAGGTTAGAGATGGGACATGGTAGCTGTCTGCAAAAAAAAAAAGAAAAATAGTATTTATGTTAGAAAGAATGAAGCCTTAGTCTTCTCCAAAGTGCAGAACTAAAACCAGTAGAGGTGGTAAAATAACATATTTCAGCTCAAAAATTCCTCGACTATCTAGACTCATCCTACAGTAAACGAAATGAAGTATTGGGAGGGGTCCTGCCATTTGGCACCGGCAAACAGCATGCCTGAGAAGTTTGTTGAAGGCACTTGTGTGTTGTGAGAGTAGGCTAGACGACTTGATTATGTGATCCAAATAAGCTCCACCTCATTGTCCTCTGCACTTCTCTTTTAACATTTACCACATATTTTGTAGTAATCTGTGTCTGTACTAATCTTATCCTCGCCTAATTAGCGTCAACACTAGCTTGCCGCTCCACCATGTCTGGGGAGTAGGAATGAATAATCTAACACCGAAAAGCAGAGGGGCTGGCTTTTCAGCTTTCTGAAGAGCTGAAAAGGTGTCTCTGATGGTGCTTTTAGCTTTCTCCCCTTCCTGTTTTTGTTTTTGTTTTTTTTTAACTCTCCCAGGACACGTTTATAAATAGCATTAAGCCCCTGCGATTTCCTCAAATGGAAACCTCAGAAGTCTTAGTCGTCCAGGCCCTACTACTATCTTTCCCCGGACTGGCATCCCCTCTATGGTAGGGCCGGCTCAGCCTTCTTGCTCTCTAGCCCTCCCACTGGCCCATCTATGATTTCCGGAGGCCTCACCGGAAGCTCCTGTGGGCGATGGGTTGGGGAGGCCGGAAGTTGCGCCTTCACTACTCGCCGTTTCAAAATGCTGCTAAGACCTTAGGGACAGTTGAGTGACGCCCCCACAACCCTGGGCTCGGCGGAAAGCAACTCATGGAACGGCCGTGAGGTGTGGCTTTTGGGTTTTGTTGGCGAGGTGCCGGCAGGCCGGGGGCGGGGGGTGGGGGGTGGGAGAGACGCGGCCAGGTGTGCGGCCCGGGGCAGGGGGTGGCCGGCGGGAGGAGCCAGAGGAGTGGGTGGCGGCGTGCGGAAGGTCGCCTGGCGAGGCCGGGCTGGTGGGGTAAGCGCCACGCGACGCGAATCCGCCGAGGACGATGGTGGGAGTGCAGTGACTAGGCGCAGGTCCGCCGGCGGGTTACCGACCGGAAGTCGGGATAGATGGACGGTGCTCGATAGGACGCAAAGTGTGGGGATGACTGAGGCACTTTGGAGGAAAGGCGGGAAAGGGAGGAGAGAATGACACTGCAGTGTCTTCAAGATTTTATGGTAGTGATTTTCAGGGCCACGGACCATCTGTCTCAGAGGCACTTGAGTACTGGTTTGAAGACTGCTCATTTGGGGGCCACACCCATACTTCCCCTAACAGAATATCAGGAGCTGGAGCTCGGGAAGGTGTATTTTAATCAGCGCGTTCTCCTGTTGGTTCTTGTACACGCCCAAGTTTGAAAACCATTGTTATAAAGCGACACACAGAGAAAATGCTGCTGCTCTTTTCCTTCATCTCGGAAGCTCTTCTAGGAAGCTCCTCCTTGCCGTGGGATGTTGGAATGGGAAACAAGTATCGAAGGTCCTTGGTACTTTTTGGTATTAAGTATCACTACATCTCAGTTTGGATTTGGTCTCCTCCCTCTTACGTGGGCTCCCCGGGTGGTTCAGCGGTAAAGAATACGCCTGCAATGCAGGAGTCGTAGGTTGAATCCCTGGGTCGGGAAGATCCCCTGGAGGAGGGCATGGCAACCCACTCCAGTACTCTTGCCTGGAGAGTCCCGTGGACGGAGGAGCCTGGCGGGCTACTGTCCATGGGGTCGCAAAGAGTCGGACACGACTGAAGCGACTTAACACGCGTGCACGTACTCCTCATTCATTTCTGCCACGAAAAGTTCATTTCGTTTAGAATATTTACTTAAGAATATTTTGTTTCACAGTATAGTCAGGATCACAACTTTTTATTTTATAGTTTTTTTAAAAAATCAAAATACTATTTGCGTGTTGTTGAAGAAAACCACACAGTACAGAAGTGTGTAAAATGAACTGTCCATTAACCTGCCCCCTCCTCAAGCTAGCTACCCTTAACTGCTGGATATTATGTTCTTCCTGACTTTTTCCACATGTATTCTTACTTTTAAACAACAATGGGGTCATTCTGTATCTATTATTCTGCACCTTAAATTTTTCAGTAGCAACATCAGAGAAAGCTTTCCATAAAGTGTACATATAATATTTTCTTTTAAGGACTTGAGTATCGTGCACAAGAATTTCTTCAGGGGATTTTTAGGTTGTTTCCTAAAGCATATTGTTTGTTTTGCAAACTGTGCTGGAGTATATTCTTGCTACACTCTTCACTTTTTTAGGTGTGTAGCAGATCTGGTAAGAACTAAAACAATATCTGAATGGTAGTTGTTTTTTTTTTTCCCCCTAAAGAAAAAAGTTGGTTTTATTCTTTTCAGGTATCTAGCTGAAAGGGAATCAGACAGTAGTGTTTAGTAGAGGCACTCAGGACTTCAAAGAATTGATAACAATGATTAGTTTTGCTAACTTCTGACAAAAACCTTTTATTTTAGTTAGTCTTTAAATTATAGTTGTGTTCAAAGGTAGAGATCAAAGATCAGATATAAGAGTCTCTTGGACTAAGTGTAGGGTAAAAATCACTGTTCCATTATCCTTGAGAGATGTATAAGACTGTTCTTGCACTCTGATTTCAGTCCAGGAGGGGACACACATAAAAACATAAAATTAGTATTGTGGGTATTTTAATAGAGGTGCTTTAGTGTCATCATCTTCTTTGGGGAGTCAGAAAAGCCTTGACTAAGGAGGTGACTAGAAACCAAGATGAGTAGTTTTTTCAAGCTACAATTGGCAAACACATGGGGTTTTTGTGATTTCTTACAGGAAATGGCAACCTACTTCAGTATTCTTGCCTGGAGAATCCCATGGACAGAGGAGCCTGCCAGGCTACAGTCCGTGGGGTGGCACAGAGTCAGACATGATTGAGCACACTCAGCATACATTTATTGTGTACCATTCAATGGGGTAATAAAACCCACTGTTTTAATTCAGTATTGCTTTTTCTTTTTTCCCACCTTTGTGGTGAAATATTTTAAAGTTTCACAGCTGTGTCATTTTATTTACCTTTAAATATGTCATGATGTAGCTCTTACTAAGTTGTTCAGTCACTGAGTCATGTCTGACTTGTTGCCACCACATGAATTACAGAATGACGGGATTCCCTGTCCTTCACTATTTCCCAAATTTCCTCAAACTCATGTCCATTGAGTCGATGATGCCATCCAACCATCTCATCCTCTGTTGCCCTCAGTCTCCTCCTGACCTCAGTCTTTCCCAGCATCAGCGCCTTTCCCAGTGAGTCTGGCTGTTTTGCATCAGAGGCCAAAGTATTGAAGTTTCAGTTTTAGCATCAGTCTTCCAATGAATATTCAGGATTGGTTTCCTTTAAGATTGACTGGTTTGATCTTCTTGCTGTCCAAGGGATTCTCAAAAGTCATCTCCAGCACCACAATTCAGAAGCTTTGGTGCTCAGCTTTCTTTCTTGTCCAGCTCTCACATCCGTATATGATTACTGGAAAAACCATAGCTTTAACTATACAGACCTTTGTCGGCAGAGTAACGTCTCTGCTTTTTAATATACTGTCTAGGTTCGTCATTGGAGAAGGAAATGGCAACCCACTCCAGTATTCTTGCCTGGAGAATCCCAGGGACGGGGGAGCCTGGTGGGCTGCTGTCTATGGGGTCGCACAGAGTTGGACACGACTGAAGCGACTTAGCAGCAGCAGCAGCAGCAGCAGATTCGTCATAGCTGTTCTTCCAAGGAGCAAGCGTCTTTTAATTTCATGGCTGCAGTCACCACCTACAGTGATTTTGGAGCCCAGGAAAATATAATCTGTCGCTGTTTGCTCTTTTTCCCCATCTATTTGCCATGAAGTGATGGGACCAGATGCCGTGATCTTAGTTTTTTAATGTTGAGTTTTAAGCCAACTTTTTCCACTGTCTTTCACTTTCATCAAGAGGCTCTTTAGTTCCTCTTCACTTTCTGCCACTGGGTGATGTTATGTGCATATCTGAGGTTATTGATATTTCTCCCAGCAATCTTGATTCCAGCTTGTGAGTCATTAAGCCAGGCATTTTGCATAATGTACTTGGCCTAGAAGTTAAATAAGCAAGGTGATAGTGTACAGCCTTGACGTACTGCTTCCCCAGTTTTGAACCAGTCCATTGTTCCGTGTAGGATTCTAACTGTTGCTTCTTATCCTGTTTACAGGTTTTTCAGGAGAAAGATAAGGTGGTCTGGTATTTTCATCTCTTGAAGAATTTTTCAGTTTGTTGTGATCCACACAGTCAGAGGCTTTAGCAAAGTCAATAAAGCAGAAGTATATGATTTTTTTGAATTTCCTTGCTTTTTCTGTGATCCAGTAGGTGTTAGCAATTTGATCTCTGGTTCCTCTATCTTTTCTAAATCCAGCTGTACATCTAGAAGTTCACGTACTGTTGAAGCCTAGTTTGAAGGATTTTGAGCATGATCTTGCACGTGTGAAATGAGTGCAATTGTACGGTAATTTGAACATTCTTTGGACTCGCCTTTCTTTGCGATTGGAATGAAAACTGATCATTTCCTGTCGTGTGACCACTGCTGAGTTTTCCAAATCTGGTGGCATATTGAGTGCAACACTTTAACAGCATCATCTTTTAGGATTTAAAATAACTCAGCTGGAATTCCATCACCTCTACTAGCTTTGTTCATAGTGATGCTTCCTAAGGCTGTGAAGACCCTTGTCTTCACAGTCCAGGATGTCTGGCTCTAGATGTGTGACCACACCGTCGTGGTTATCTGGGTCATTAAAACCTTTTTTGTACAGTTCTTCTGTGTATTCTTGCCACCTCTTCTTAATATCTTCTGCTTCTGTTAGGTCCATACCATTTCTGTCCTTTATTGAGCCCATGTTTGCATGAAATGTTCCTTTGGCATTTCTAATTTTCTTGAGCAGATCTCTAGTCTTTCCCATTCTATTGTTTTTCTCTATTTGCATTGATCACTGAGCAAAGCTTTCTTATCTCCCCTTGATATTTTCCTGAACTCTACATTTAGTTGGTTAAATCTTTCCTTTTCTCCTTTGCCTTTCGCTTCTCTTCTTTTCTCAGCTGTTTGTAAGACCTCCTCTGACAACCACTTTACCTTCTTGCATTTCTTTTTCTTAGGGAAGGTTTTGGTCACCACCTCCTGTACAATGTATGAACCACCATCCGTAGTTCTTCAGGCAGTCTGTCTACCAGATCGAATCTCTCAAATCTATTCGACATTTCCACCATATAATCATAAGGGATTTGATTTAGGTGATACCTGAATGGCCTAGTGGTTTACCCTACTTCAATTTGAGTCTGAATTTTGCAATAAGGAGCTGATGATCAGAGCACAGTCGGCTCCAGGTCTTGTTATTGTTGACTACGTAGGGGGTCTCCATCTTCAGCTGCAGTGGATGTAATCAGTCTGATTGCAATATTGACATCTGGTGATGTCCATGTGTAGAATCGTCTCTTGTGTTGTTGGAAGAGGGTTTTGCTATGACCAGTGTGTTCTCTGGGTAAAACTCTTATTAGCCATTCCCTTGCTTCAATTTGTATTCCAAGGCCAGATTTGCCTCTTTAGTCAGTTCAGTCACTCAATCGTGTCCGACTCTTGGCGACCCCATGAATCGCAGCACGCCAGGCCTCCCTGTCCATCACCAACTCCCGGAGTTCACTCAGACTCAAGTCCATCGAGTTGGTGATGCCATCCAGCCATCTCATCCTCTGTCGTCCCCTTCTCCTCCTACCCCCAACCCCTCCCAGCATCAGAGTCTCTTCCAGTGAGTCAACTCTTTGCATGAGGTGGCCAGAGTACTGGAGTTTCAGCTTTAGCATCATTCCTTCCAAAGAAATCCCAGGGCTCATCTCTTTCAGAATGGACTGGTTGGATCTCCTTGCAGTCTAAGGGACTCTCAAGAGTCTTCTCCATCACCACAGTTCAAAAGCATCAATGCTTCAGCACTCAGCCTTCTTCACCGTCCAACTCTCACATCCATACATGACCACTGGAAAAACCATAGCCCTGACTAGACGGACCTTTGTTGGCAAAGTAATGTCTCTGCTTTTGAATATGCTGTCTAGGTTGGTCATAACTTTCCTTCCAAGGAGTAAGCGTCTTTTAATTTCATGGCTGCAGTCACCATCTGCAGTGATTTTGGAGCCCAAAAAAATAAAGTCTGACACTATTTCTACTGTTTCCCCATCTATTTCCCATGAAGTGATGGGACCGGATGCCATGATCTTTGTTTTCTAAATGTTGAGCTTTAAACCAACTTTTTCACTCTCCTCTTTCACTTTCATCAGGGGCTTTTTAGTTCCTCTTCCCTTTCTGCCATAAGGGTGGTGTCATCTGCATATCTGAGGTGATTGATATTTCTCCTGGCAATCTTGATTCCAGCTTGTGTTTCTTCCAGCCCAGCGTTTCTCATGATGTACTCTGCATAGAAGTTAAATAAGCAGGGTGACAATATACAGCCTTGACGTACTCCTTTTCCTATTTGGAACCAGTCTGTTGTTCCATGTCCAGTTCTAACTGTTGCTTCCTGACCTGCATACAGATTTCTCAAGAGGCAGGTCAGGTGGTCTGGTATTCCCATCTCTTTCAGAATTTTCCACAGTTTATTGTGATCCACACAGTCAAAGGCTTTGACATAGTCAATAAAGCAGAAATAGATGTTTTTCTGGAACTCTCTTGCTTTTTCCACGATCCAGCGGATGTTGGCAATTTGATCTCTGGTTCCTCTGCCTTTTCTAAAACCAGCTTGAACATCAGGAAGTTCACGGTTCACGTATTGCTGAAGCCTGGCTTGGAGAATTTTGAGTATTATACTTTACTAGCGTGTGAGATGAGTGCAATTGTGCGGTAGTTTGAGCATTCTTTGGCATTGCCTTTCTTTGGGATTGGAATGAAAACTGACCTTTTCCAGTCCTGTGGCCACTGCTGAGTTTTCCAAATTTGCTGGCATATTGAGTGCAGCACTTTCACAGCATCATCTTTCAGGATTTGAAATAGCTCCACTGGAATTCCATCACCTCCACTAGCTTTGTTCGTAGTGATGCTTTCTAAGGCCCACCTGACTTCACATTCCAGGATGTCTGGCTCTAGGTCAGTGATCACACCATCATGATTATCTGGATCGTGAAGATCTTTTTTGTACAGTTCTGTGTATTCTTGCCACCTCTTCTTAATATCTTCTGCTTCTGTTAGGTCCATACCATTTCTGTCCTTTATCGAGCCCATCTTTGCATGAAATGTTCCCTGGTATCTCTAATCTTTTTGAAGAGATCTTTAGTCTTTACCATTCTGTTGTTTTCCTCTTGCTTTGCATTGATCGCTGAGGAAGGCTTTCTTATCTCTTCTTGCTATTCTTTGGAACTCTGCATTCAGATGCTTATATCTTTCCTGTTCTCCTTTGCTTTTCGCTTCTGTTCTTTTCACAGCTATTTGTAAGCCCTCCCCAGACAGCCATTTTGCTTTTTTGCATTTCTTTTCCATGGGGATGGTCTTGATCCCTGTCTCCTGTACAATGTCACGAACCTCATTCCATAGTTCATCAGGCACTCTATCAGATTTAGGCCCTTAAATCTGTTTCTTCCACTGTATAATCATAAGGGATTTGATTTAGGTCATACCTGAATGTGGTTTTCCCTAATTTCTTCAATTTAAGTCTAAATTTGGCAATAAGCAGCTTTTAGAAAGTTACCACAGTGCCTTTTGACTACCATTAACAGCTTCTTAGTAGTATCTAAAACCTAGTACATAATGCAGAATTTCTTGATTGTGTAGGAAAAAATGACACTTTTGCAGATGGCTTTTTTGAACCAAGACTTGAACAAGGTCCATCTATTGTATTAGGGTAATGTTTTTTAAGTCTCTGTGAACAGCCTTCCATTTAAGCAGTAACCGAAGGTGCTGTAGAATTTCCTACATTCTGGATTTGGCTGATTGCCTGCTTTTAATGTTGTTTCTTCTATCCTCAATTTTTTTCCCACTACAAATAAGTAGTAGTTAGACCTAGAGGCTTGATTAGATTTGGACTTGAGGCCGGGAGGTCAAGGAAGCGTCATAGGAAGTACTGGCTGCTTTCCTTTGCTTCACACAGAAAGCGCGTGATGTGTGAATGCCTCTCCCTTTTAGAGATGAGTTTGGTCAATGGGTCAAGTGCTGTAAGCCTGCTCAGTGTGTTTAAGTTTCCCCTTCCCCCAACCTTTCACGTAAATGATTTTTGAGAAGATGACATTTAACCCAGAGACTGGAAATTTTAGGATGAGTCAGTCTGGTACAGAACTCAGTGTTCAAAATGCAGGGACAATGTGTGCAAAGGCCCTGTTTTAGAAACAGAAAAGATCAGTGTGGACAAGGTGCATGCAGTGTAGGGTAGAGCAGTGCAGGCTGCAAAGAGGAAAGGTGCTGTTTTTAAACAGTACCAAGCAGTGGAGTAGGGGCTGGCAGGGTAGGGTTGTTTGTTTTTTTAATCCTCTGGCTGTAGTGTGGAGTTTGAATTGAAGTGGGGTTAGAGACAGTTACGAATCTACTGCAGTGACACAGGCAAGAAGTAATATTTTTTGATGTGAGGAATTGGTCATGAAAATGAAGAGAAGGGGTGGTTTTAAAAGATTTTTAGGAGTCAAAATCCATAAAGTTTGATGTGATAATGGAGAAAGAGGGCGAGAGCAAGATGATGACTGAACTTTCTGTTTTGAGAAGTGAAAGTGAAAGTCACTCACTTTCTGACTTTTTGCCACCCCATGGACTATACAGTCCATGGAATTCTCCAGGCCTTTCCCGTATCCAGGGGATCTTCCCAACCCAGGGATCAAACCCAGGTCTCCTGCATTGCAGGCGGCTTCTTTATCAGCTGAGCCTCAAGGGAAGCCCCTGTTTTGAGAAACTGAATGTAAAAGGATAAGCTTTAATCTTGGACAAGTTATTTGACTTATTTAAGCCTCAGTTTTCTCTTTTAAGGAGCGAGTAACGTACCTAACTCTGTTGCACTCAAAAGAGATTCCAGGTGGGAAAGGAAGAAGATCCTGATTTAGGTTCAAAGCCCATCAGCTGAATTCATTTCTCATATATGTCCTTGAGTAGTGCCATTGCTCAAGGTATTTTCTGTCCTATTCTTTCCAGTATTCTCCCATTTAAATATCCTTCCACTGCTGTCTATTCCCTCTCATTCCTCCTCTGTGTAGTCAAAAGTAATTTCTCCTGCTCAGAACTACTCTGGCCCTTAAATCAGTATCTTTTTTTTTTTTTTTTACTGAGGCTCTGTTATAATTCATGATTTCAGTTAACTCATGTATGACAAACAATATGTAGTAAAAGCAAAATAATAGGAAGTGATAAATAATGAGATTTCATAATCAACTGTTACATGCTGTTATGGATCTAAGTACTTTGTAAACTCCAGTTTTGTTTTGGTTCTTTTTTTTTGAATAATAATTATTGAAGATATAACTGTGCAATATTGAGACATAGAACAAAATACAATCATTAGAGGACAGTTGCTCTACAAATCTACCATATGTCCTGTCCCTCCTGAACCCTCCTCCGTCTCCCTCTCCAGTATCTTTTTAATGGCACACTTTCTGCCAGATGTTAAACCCTTATTGAGGCTTAGATTCTTCAGGTCCTGTTCCTGCTAAGTTGCTGGACTAGCATGACTGCTGACTCCATTCTCCCAAGTTATCTCTAGAGACACTATAAAAGGAAAAGACTGAGAAACAAGTGGGTGATGTGGGCTTTTTTGAATTGCTGGGCAGGTGGGGGTGGGGGGTGGCTGGGTGTTTGGCCTTAGACAGGAGTCAGCCAGGCGTGGCTGTAGGAGAATAAAATCAGGGGAGAAGAGAGCTACTGGAATGCCCTAGTTTCTTCCCTGCCTCATTACCTTGGAATTACCTTTTTCCACACTTGGTGTGACTCAGCTCTGGTCTAGCTCTCCTCAGAAGTAAATCAGGGCATAACAGAAGTCTATACTTGGGAGGAGGGGTTGAGAAAAAAAAAAAAAGTGATGGCTGACTTTAGACAGTCCATTCTCTGTCCTTTACTTCCTTATTTCTTGTTGTTCAGTTGCCCAGTCCTATCTAACCCTTTGCAACCCCATAGACTGCAATACGCCAAGCCTCCCTGTCCTTCACCATCTCACAAAGTTTGCCCAAGTGCATGTCCATTGCATCAGTGATACCATCCAGCCATCTCATGCTCTGATGCCCTCTTCTCCTCCTGCCCTCAATCTTTCCCAGCATGAGGGACTTTTCCAGTGAGCCAGCTCTTTGCATCAGATCACCAAAATATTGGAGCTTTAGTTTTAGCGTCAGTCCTTCCAATGAATATTTAGGGTTGATTTCCCTTAAGATTGACTGGTTTGATCTTGCTGTCCAGGGGACTCTCAGGAGTCTTCTCCAGCACCACAGTTCAAAGGCATCAATCTTTGGCATTCTGCCTTCTTTACAGTCCAGCTCTCACAACTGTACACGACCACTGGGAAGACCACAGCCTTGACTGTGTGGACGTTTGTCGGCAGAGTAATGTCTCTGCTTTTCGACACACTCTCTAGGTTTGTCATAGCTTTATCGTCTTCGCATTTCATGGCTGCAGTCACCATCTGCAGTGATTTTGGAGCCCAAGAAGAGAAAATCTGTCACTACTTCCACCTTTTCCCTTCTATTTGCCATAAAGTTATGGGGCCAGACGTCATGATCTTAGTTTTTTTAATATTTAGTTTTAAGCTGGCTCTTTCACTCTCCTCCTTCACCCTCATCAAGAGGTTCTTTAGTGTCTCTTCACTTTCTGCCACTAGAGTGGTGTCATCTGCATATCTGAGGTGGTTTTTGTTTCTCCTGCCTATCTTGATCCCAGCTTGTAACTCTTCCAGCCTGGCATTTCTCATGATGTGCTCAGCATATAGGTTAAACAAATAGAGTGACAGCAGACAGCCCTGTTGTGCTCCCTTCTCAATCTTGAACCAATCAGTTGTTCCATAATGGGTTCTGTTACTTCTTGACTCTCATACAGGTTTCTCAGGAGACAGGTAAAATGCTCTGGTATTCCGATCTCTTTAAGAGTTTTCCACAGTTTGTTACAATGCACACAGTCAAAGGCTTTACTATAGTTGATGAAACAGAGGTAGATGTTTTTCTGGAATTCCCTTGCTTTCTCTTATGATCCAGCGAATGTTGGCAATTTGATCTCTTGTTCCTCTTCCTTTTCTAAACCCAGCTTGGACATCTGGAAGTTCTTGGTTCGCATAATGCTGAAGCCTAGCATGCAAGATATTAAGTATGACTTTACTAGCATGGGAGATGAGTGTACTTGTCTGATGGTTAGCCATTCTTTAGTACTACCCTTGGGAATTGGGATGAGGATTGACCATTTCCAGTCCAGTGGCCACTGCTAAGTCTTCCAGATTTGCTGATGTATTGAATGCAGCACCGTGATGGCATTATCCTTTAGGATTTTGAATAGCTGTACTGGAATTCCATTGCATCCACTAGCTTAATTAACAGCAGTGCTTAATCCTTAGGTCTCCCCAAATCCTTATCATAATGCTGTATCTCTCTGGGGAACAAAAGATGAATCCTTAGTTGAGCAGTGATTGTACGGGGTGGAGAGTAATTGTGGTTTTCTGGTGCTTGGGATTTCCTGCTTTAGTGCTTATTTCCTACCTTACTCAGCTTACTGTGACCGATATCGAGTGGAATTTGGTCTTCTCTGTATTGCTTCACCTATTAGAATAGCTTCTGTCCTCTAGGGAAAAAGAACAGAATGTTGAAGAGCACAGGTATTTCAAGAGGAGGACAATGTATAGGCTTCTTGGAACAGAAATAATAGAAGAGATAGATCAAGGGTTTAAAGTTAGATAATCATTCTGAAAGAAAGAGGGATGATATTAGCAACTTGAAACAAGAATAAGCAGAGGCTGAGAGAACCAAGCAGCAATAGCAGGCTTAAAAATACAGTGGTTGAAACATTGAACAGCGCATCAAATGGGTGAAATAATGCAATGGATACAGTTGGACGAATTAGAATTCTAGAGTGAGGAAATATCCCAGAACAAAGGGGAAAAACAAATAAATATATATATATATATATATATATATATAAAAGAAAAGCTAAAAGATAAGGAGAATAGGTATAGAGATACATCTGAATAATAGGCCTCTTAGAGGAAAAAAGAAGGCAATGGCAGTCCACTCCAGTAGTCTTGCCTGGGACGGAGGAGCCTAGTGGGCTGCCATCTGTGAGGTCGCACAGAGTCGGACACGACTGACGTGACTTAGCAGCAGAGAAAAAAAAACGAAATGGAGGAAGTACTGAAGAAATAATGGAAAAATAGCTCTCTTAAAATTACAAAGGGAAAACAAAGTCCCTGGATGGAAAGGTTTCTTGGAGTGGTAAATATGAGAGGTCCAGGTTAAAAAGACTTACAATAGGACTTCGCTGGTGATCCAGTGCTTTAAGAATCTGCTTGCCAATGCAGGGGACCCGGGCTCAACCCCAGGTCCTAGAAGTTTCCACATGCGGCAGGGCAACTAAACATGTGCACCAGAACTGCTGAGCCCACGCTCTAGAGCCCGAGAGCCGCAACTGCTGAAGCCTGCACGCCTAGAGCCTGTGCTCTGCAACAAGAGAAGCCACTGCAATGAGAAGAGAAATGGGCATCGCAACAAAGAAGAGAAAGCCCATGCACAGCACAGAAGACACAGTGTGGCCCAGAAAGTAAAGTAAATAGTTTTTTAAAAGCTCTTCCAGTAGATGAAGTGAAATTGGTAGAACTACCCTGGGATCAGTGGACAAATTCACCATCATGGTGAGAGATTTCATTTTGTCCCTTAATTGTAGGTCAAACCTAGACAGTGTGTTAAAAAGCAGACACATTACCTTGCCAACAAAGGTCCGTATACTCAAGGCTATCTATGGTCTTTCCAGTAGTCATGGACGAATGATTGAGTGCTGAAGAATTGATGCTTCTGAACTGTGGTGCTGGAGAAGACTCTTGAGACTCCCTTGGACAGCAAGGAGATCAAACCAGTCAATCCTAAAGGAAATCAACCCTGAATATTCATTGGTGCTGAAGCTGAAGGTCCATTACTTTGGTCCCGTGATGTGAAGAGCCAACTCATGGGAAAAGACCCTGATGCTGGGAAGGAGGGAGGGGAAGGGGATGACAGAGGATGAGATGGTTGGATGGCATCACTGACTCAATGGACATGAGTTTGAGCAAGCTCCAGGAGACGGTGAAGGACAGGGAAGCCTGTCATGCTGCGGTTTATGAGGTTACAAAGAGTTAGAGACAACTTAGTGACTGAACAACAACACAGTGTCTAATTTATGATATCAGGAAATAACGATAAAATTTTTTAAGTTGGAGAGGTAATAAGATATAGTAAACTATCACAAATGGAAAGAAGGATGCATCTGTACACTGAATAAAGGTTAAAAGAATACTGTCAACTGTATGCCATCAATTTTGAAGATTTAGACAATGGAAGAAGAAAAAAGCTTGAATAATATTTATTAAGCTCAAGCAGCGATTAGAAGTTTTCCCAGAAAGGAAACACTGGGTTTTATAAGTTTTGTAGGTGAGGCTTTCAAAGACTAGAACATCCGAGTTTTGTAGAATTATTTTTCTAGACTGTAGACAAATAGTGACTAAACAATTTATTCTGTTAGGCCAGCTAACCCTGACATTCAAATAAGACAGAAACTTGACAGTGGGAAACAGATTTATTACATAGAGACTTTATAACCTGTCCAAAGTATTAGGGAATCAAAGCCAGTAGTACACAAAAAGAATAATATCCAAAACCAAGTTGGATTTATCTCAAATGAGCAGGAATTTAATATTAGAAAATCCATAAATTCAAAATTTTATCACATTAATAAAAGATGAAAAAAATTATGATCATTTCAATAGGTAAAGAAAAAGCATTTTCTAAATCACTCTTCTGTGATACATTTTTAAAAAAAATTTTAATGAAGTATAGTTGATTTACAATGTCGTGTTTCAGTTATCCAACACAGTGATTCAGTTTTACATATATATATAAATATAGATAGATACACACACACACACACACATATTCTTTTTCAAATTCCTTTCCCTCACGGGTAATTACAAAATACTGAGTATGGTTATATGTAGGTTCTTGTTGATTATCCGTTTTGTATACAGTAGCATGTTTGTCCTTGATATATTCTTCGGTCCAGTTGCTCAGTCGTGTCCGACTCTCTGCAACCCCATGGACTGCAGCATGCCAAGCTTCCCTGTCCATCACTGGAGCTGGCTCAAACTTATATCCATTGAGTTGGTGATGCCATCCAACCATCTCACCCTCTGTCGTCTTTTTCTGCTTTCGATCTTGCCCAGCATCAGACTCTCTTCTAATGATCAGTTCTTTGCATCAAGTGACCAGAGTATTGGAGCTTCAGCTTTAGCATCAGTCCTTCCAATGAATATTCAGGCCTGATTTCCTTTAGAATGGACTGGTTGAATCTCCTTGCAGTCCAGAGGACTCTCAAGAGTCTTCTACAACATCACAGTTCAAAAACATCTTCCACACTTAGCTTTCTTTATGGTCCCACTCTCACATTTGTCCATGAGTACAGGGAAAAAACAGCTTTGACTAGATGGACCTTTGTTGGCAAAGTAATGTCTCTGCTTTTGAATATGCTATCTAGGTTAGTCATAGCTTTTCTTCCAGGGAGCAAGCGTCTTTTAACTTCATGGCTGCAATCACAATCTGCAGTGATTTTGGAGCCCAAGAAAATGAAGTGTGTCACTGTGTCTATTGTTTCCCCATCAGTTTGCCATGAAGTGATGGGACCAGATGCCATGATCTTAGTTTTTTTATTTTTTTATTTTATTTATTTATTTATTTTATCTTAGTTTTTTTAATGTTGTGTTTTAAGCCAGGTTTTTCCCCTCTCCTCTTTAACTTTCATCAAGCAGTTGTTCAATTGCTCTTCACTTTCTGTCATCATCTGCATATCTGAGGTTATTGATATTTCTCCCAGCAATCTTGATTCAATGAGGAAGAAAAGGAACCCTCTGAAGCCAGTAAGGTATAACTATTAGAAAAAAATAGAGAAAACATGCTATATAGGTAAGCATTAGAAACACTCCCTTTAAAATCAGAGACAGAGATGCTTGATCCAATGCGTGTATTCAATATTGTATTGACAGTCCTAAGCAGTAATGTAAGACAAGCAGAAGAAATTAGAGGCACAGAATTGGAAAGGAGGGAATGAAATTTTTATCCGCAGGTGATATGGTCATTTACATAGAAAACAGAAGGATCTATAGACAAAATTATGAGTTTAGCAAGGTGACTGGATATGTTTACTGAAAGTCATTTTTATTTCTGTATATATGCAAAACCCACTAAAAACAGTGAACGAGAAGGCATCACAGTAGTATAAGAATATCAACTTAAGAAATCAGCTTAAAACAAATATGCTAGACCTCTAAAGGGAAAGTTGAAGACTTAATAGATATTAAATAAAACCTTAATAAATATAGGAATATGTCATGTTAATGATTGGAAAACAATTTGAGCAGGGATTTTCATGGAGCTTGATGATACTAAATTTTGTATGGAAGAGTTAAGGGCCAAGAATAGCTTGTCACTTCTAAAAAGGAGTGGCTGGGGACTTGCCCTGTAGGATAACAAGACTCATGATAAGATGTAAGGATTAGATGTGGAGTTGTATAGACAGAAAGATCATCTAGCAGACTAGAATAGAGAACTTGTGAACACCAGTACGTGTTGCTACATAACAAAGGTGGCTGTCAGTCAAGAAAGTATTCAGCAGATAGAACAGGAAAAAAAATGGCCATCCATATGTTGGTGAAAATGAGACCTTGAAGAGGCAGAGACCATTGACTAAAAAAGAGAATATTGATAAATATAAATTTGAGTTCATTAAAATTAAGTTTTTGCCCATAAAAGTTTTTTTCCCACCTAGAAAATGGAAAGGACGTTAAAATCAGGAGAAGATATTTGCAGGACATTATATTGACAAAGGGTTAATATTAAAAATATACAAAGAACTATTGCAAATTGATTGACAAAAAATCAATTAGAAAAGTGTATAAAAGAACATTTCACAAAAGAGGAAATATACATGGCTGATAAATATGTGGAGATAACATCATTAGTGATCAGGTAACTAACTATATACCAAACACATACCTATTTGGGAAAATTCCTGGAATTACATATAATGTACTTCTTTTTTGTAAGTTGAAAGCAACCAAACTAAAAATATGTATTTTTTTAGGATTCCATTTTGATGCAGTGAAGTGCTTAAAAAGAAAGAAGAGAAAATCGAAACAGGATTCAGAATGATTGTTTGGAGGAGGCAGGGGATGGTAGGAGAGAACCTTATGGTTAAATGTAGATTGTTGTCAGTCACAGTTTGTGGATGTTTATTGAATTATTTAAATAATCAGGTAAAAGTGGGTCAGGGCCTTTCTATGTGGTCTCCAGTAGGATAGCCAGTGGGGAGATGTGGTTCATTGGGGGCCATTTTTGGAAACCATCCAAACTATTACTAATATTTATATTCACCATCCTGTTCTACTGTGTATATAATTGACAGTTTAGGCACTGGGGATATATTAGTGAACAAATAAGTATACATTCCTTCCCACTTAGAGCTTATGTCTTACATGATAAAAATTAAACTATATAATAGGTTGATAACAAGGACAGTGAAGAAGAGAGGAATAAATCAGGGAAGGAGATAGGGAATACTGGGAGGTTGGGAGTTGCAGTTTCAAAAATGTATTGTCTTTAGAAGGCCTCAATGATAAACTGACATTTAAGCAGAGACAAAAGGAACAGGTTTAGGAGCCAGAGGGGCAAGGGTGGAGCAAGGAAACCTTTAGGAACTAAGGCAGTTCAGAGATGGGCAGTTTGGTTCAGTTCAGTCCCTCAGTCGTGTCCGACTGTTTGCGACCCCATGAATCGCAGCACGCCAGGCCTCCCTGTCCATCACCATCTCCTGGAGTTCACCCAGACTCGCGTCCATCGAGTCAGTGATGCCATCCAGCCATCTCATCCTCTGTCGTCCCCTTCTCCTGCCCCCAATCCCTCCCAGCATCAGAGTCTTTTCCAATGAGTCAGCTCTTCGCATGAGGTGGCCAAAGTACTGGAGTTTCAGCTTCAGCATCATTCCCTCCAAAGAAGTCCCTGGGCTGATCTCCTTCAGAAAGGACTGGTTGGATCTCCTTGCAGTCCAAGGGACTCTCAAGAGTCTTCTCCAACACCACAGTTCCAAAGCATCAATTCCTCGGTGCTCAGCCTTCGTCACAGTCCAATTCTCACATCCATACGTGACCACAGGAAAAACCATAGCCCTGACTAGACGGACCTTTGTTGGCAAAGTAATGTCTCTGCTTTTGAATATGCTGTCTAGGTTGGTCATAACTTTCCTTCCAAGGAGTAAGCGTCTTTTAATTTCATGACTGTAGTCACCATCTGCAGTGATTTTGGAGCCCAAAAAAATAAAATCTGACACTGTTTCCACTGTTTCCCCATCTATTTCCCATGAAGTGATGGGACCGGATGCCATGATCTTCGTTTTCTGAATGTTGAGCTTTAAACCAACTTTTTCACTCTCCTCTTTCACCTTCATCAGGGGCTTTTTAGTTCCTCTTCCCTTTCTGCCATAAGGGTGGTGTCATCTGCATATCTGAGGTGATTGATATTTCTCCTGGCAATCTTGATTCCAGCTTGTGTTTCTTCCACCCCAGCGTTTCTCATGATGTACTCTGCATAGAAGTTAAATAAGCAGGGTGACAATATACAGCCTTGATGTACTCCTTTTCCTGTTTGGAACCAGTCTGTTGTTCCATGTCCAGTTCTAACTGTTGCTTCCTGACCTGCATACAGATTTCTCAAGAGGCAGGTCAGGTGGTCTGGTATTCCCATCTCTTTCAGAATTTTCCACAGTTTGTTGTGATGCATACAGTCAAAGGCTTTGGCATAGTCAATAAAGCAGAAATAGATGTTTTTCTGGAACTCTCTCGCTTTTTCCACGATCCAGCGGATGTTGGCAATTTGATCTCTGGTTCCTCTGCCTTTTCTAAAACCAGCTTGAACATCAGGAAGTTCACAGTACATGTAATTGCTGAAGCCTGGCTTGGAGAATTTTGAGCGTTACTTTACTAGCAGGTGAGATGAGTGCAATTGTGCGGTAGTTTGAGCATTCTTTGGCATTGCCTTTCTTTGGGATTGGAATGAAAACTGACCTTTTCCAGTCCTGTGGCCACTGCTGAGTTTTCCAAATTTGCTGGCATATTGAGTGCAGCACTTTCACAGCATCATCTTTCAGGATTTGAAATAGCTCCACTGGAATTCCATCACCTCCACTAGCTTTGTTCGTAGTGATGCTTTCTAAGGCCCACTTGACTTCACATTCCAGGATGTCTGGCTCTAGGTCAGTGATCACATCATCATGATTATCTTCGTCATGAGGATCTTTTTTGTAGAGTTCTTCTGTGTATTCTTGCCACCTCTTAATATCTTCTGCTTCCGTTAAGTCCATACCATTTCTGTCCTTTATCGAGCCCATCTTTGCATGAAATGTTCCCTGGTATCTTTAATCTCCTTGAAAAGATCTCTAGTCTTTCCTGTTCTGTTGTTTTCCTCTATTTCTTTGCACTGATCGCTGAGGAAGGCTTTCTTAATATAGTAATAATGGAAGTAGTGGACATGTTTTATTTTGAAGATACACCTTCCGATTTGTGAAGGGTGAGAGAAAAAAGGAATCACGGATAGCTTCCAGGTCCCTGACCTGCGTAAGTGCAGCCATTGGAGACTAGGACTAGTAGGTTCAGGGAGATGAGGGTTTTTTTTTTAATAGCTTTGAAATGCCACTTAAAAACTAGCTGTTTTAGGGCTTCCCTGGTAGTCCATAGGTTACAAGCCTGCCTTACAGTGCAGGAACACTGGCTTGATCCCTGGTCCAGGAAAATCCCACATGTTCGAGGACAGCTAAGACCATGGTGCCACAACTACTGAGCCCACACACCGCAGCTGCTGAGACCTGTGTGCCCTGGAGCCTGTGCCCTGCAACAAGAGAAGCCCTCACACTCCAACTGGAGAGCCCTCGAGCAACAATGGAGAGCCAGCGCAGCCATAAATTCATGAAGAAAAAAAAACTAGCTGCTTTAAAATGACAAGTTATGTACCGTTTGACTTCCATTTTATAACAAGGGAAGCTGATAGAGGGTTGAATTTAATTAATTTAGGATAGCACTAAAAAAATATTTAGTTTTGACTGCATTGGATCTTAGTTGTAGAGTCTTAGAATGTGTCGTGGGCTCTTTGTTGCGATGCGCAGGCTTGTGGTGGCTGGGCTCCAGAGCCCCACACCGTGAGGGATCTTAGTTCCCTGACCTGGGATCAAACCTGTGTCCCCTGTGTTGGAAGGCAGGTTCTTAACCTCTGGACCACCAGGGAAGTCCTGAGGGTTGAATTTATACTTTGTTGTCTTTAATAAGTCTTGTCAGAAGAGTGAGGAGTCTTGTTACCTGCAAGCCGGACTCTGTTGATTTTATTTTATTTATAAATTTCGCTGACTTTTATCAGCTTTTTACTAGAAAAAGTTCTGAGGGTAAACACAAGTTTATTTAAAATTTTTTTCTTTCTCTGGTTTTTTTTTTTAATAGAAATCTATTTAATTTTGACTGTGGTAGGTCTTGGTTGCTGCATGCAGGCTTTCTCCAGTTGGGGCAGGTGGGAGTGGCCCTTTGTTCGGTGTGTGGTGGCTTCTCTCGTCGTCACGGGCTCTAGGCCTGCAGGCTTTAAGTAGTTGCAGCGCGGGCTCGGTCGTTGTTGTGCATGGGCTTGGTTGCTCTGTGGCACGTGGGATCTTCCTTGACCGGAAATTGAACCAGTGTTCCCTGTATTGCAAGCTGGATTCTTAACCACTGGACCATCAGGGAAACCCCTGTAGGGTTTTTGTTTTGTTTTGTTTTAAAGGACAAGAGATAAAAGGTGAAAAATAATTAAACCTTACTTGTATTTCAATTCCTGTATCTCTCCTTTGATGTTGTATGTCCAGCTCGGTGTAACCCATTTTATGGGTATTCAGTTGCTATATACTCTTCGGGCTTGGCACATTTTAAAAGCTGTTTTAACTGATACTGAATATTTTGACTTTCACTTTTCCTGTGGTCTCTTGCCAAGACATGTTTCAACATGTTGCAGAGGTTTTCCTAGGCCTGCTCTTGGAATCTTAACCCTGTTACTTAATCTTGGTAATTCCCTCAGCCCTGCATCTGTCTCCTAGGGGGTGCTCTTGAGCACTGTCCAAAAGAGGAGGCGATACTAGAGAACTATGTGATCTACAGGGGAGGTAATGATTGTAAGTTTCACTTTCAGCTAAAATAGTGTACTCATCATCATCAGTGTAGAGGTTGGAACATGCCTGAACTGATTTCTCTTGCAGACTTCACTCGAGGGAAGTATAGATGGTTTTTACTCTTAATTATGTTCTTCCGTTTTTTGCAGAATCAACTGGAAAGTGATCAGAAGAACCGCAGCAAGGGTATATTGCACTTGCGTAGGGTGCTCTGATATATGTGTCTTTTTTTACTTCTGCTTGCTGCTTTTCTTTTTGGTGTATCCTAAAGAGAATTTTCTACTTTAGAAGATATTTTATAATTTTTTTTCCGTTTAAACTTAACAGCAGACTTCACGTCACTTCACTGCCAAAATGACATCGTTTTCCACCTCTGCCCCATGTTCAGCATCTGACAGTGCTCGCAGGATCTCTCCAGAACAAACCAATCAGGTAAATTATTTTTAGGCATTCCTGTTTTTCTTCAAGTTTTTGAATAGATAGGGGCATGTAGCTGACTTCACTGACTAGGATTTTATGTAGAGCAGAAAAGATTACTTTTTAAATGTCATAAATAGCATCAGTGCTCATAAATTTGAATTGATCATCTGTTAAATAAATATTTAAAGGTTACAGATTGCTCAAAATGGCACATTTTAAACACCACCCTGCTTTAGGATATGACTGGCTAGTGGAGAATTTGGGGCCAAGTTATATATTTGTCTTCTTTCTCACTTCATTGTAGCTAGTTTGTTTTCTTTAAAAATCAGTTTTAAATTGTAATTATAGCAAGTGTATTCTTATAAAAAAATTCAATTTATCACATTTTATCTGTAGAGATTCCTGTGACCATCTCCTCCTTTCTTCCCTCAAAGTTCTCGCCCCCTAAGATAACACTGTTACCAATTTGGTGTGTCGTGTTCCAGATTTTTTCCTTTAACATGGAAATAAAAAATTTTGTTTAGTATTTGATATGTATTGCACCATATATAGTATTATGTACCTTAGTTTATGATAAAGCTGGAATTTGGATTTGATAAGGGAAAATGTGGCTTATGTAATAAAGGGCTTTTTCTTAATTGGCCATCTCTAGACGGAAACAAAGGAAGACCTCAAACCTTAAACAAAAAAGAGATAGATTTAATGTAAAAAGTGAAATGATAAAAAATATTAGAAGGACATTTAGGAGATGTTGTAAAACTTTAGAATAAGAGCAACTTTAAGACAAAACCTAAGAGGCTGTAAGAGGAAGAAAGAAACAAATTTAATCATATAAATTGAAAAAAATTAAATTGTTTGACTAAAGATATACTCCACAATCAGACTCAGGAGATGGCAGAGTCACTATTCCTTATATGTGTATACCACACCCTGTCCATTCATCTGTCAGTGGTATTTAGGTTGTTTCCATATTTTGGCTATTACGAATAATGCTGCTATGAATAGTGGTGTACAGATATTTACTTGAGTCCCTGCTTTCAGTTCTTTTGGATTTATACCTAGAAGTGGAACTGCTGGGTCATACGGTAATTCTATGTTTAACTTCTTGAGTAACTGCCAAACTGTTTTTCACAGTTGCTGCACCATTTTACATTCCCATTAGCAGTGCATAAGGGTTCCAGTTTCTTTATATCCTCTCCAACACTTTGTTATAGCCATCCTAGTGGATATGAACATGCTGTCTTTTGAAAATGTGATTTTTCAGAAAATCAGCAAGTAATAGTCTGATCATCCGTAGTTACTAGATGCTAAATGTCTACCAGGGTTTGTTTGAAAAAAAAAGTTTAAGGTTTGTTTTTCCCTTGGATTTCAGAGACCACTCTGATTGAAATGTAAATAGCAAGTTTATTCTATGTTTATATCAGGTACGACCAAAACTGCCTCTTTTGAAGATTTTGCAAGCAGCAGGTGCACAAGGTGAAATGTTCACTGTTAAAGAGGTAAGCTGGGACTCCCCTAGTGGCCCAGGGGTTAAGACTTTGGCTTCCGGTGCGGAGGGTGTGGGCTCAGTCCCTGGTCACATACTCTTCTGAGGACGTGAGTTATTTAAAATACTTAGCATTTAAATAACTTTTTTAAAAACAAAAACAAATTAAATTCTTTTAAGTGGAAAAAACTCTATTAAAACAGTCTCTTTGAACTGCTTGGATTTAGTAGGGTAAATATCTAACCCTTCTTAAACAGAGGGAAGGAACAAAATTATCAAGCTTCTTTTGACTTTTCATAAAAGCTTATCAGGGCTTTCCAGGTGGTACAGTGGGAAAGAATCTGCCTGCTAGTGCAGGAGACACAAGAGATATGGGTTCGATCCCTGGGCTGGGAAGATCCCCTGGAGGAGGAAATGGCAACCCACTCCAATATTCTTGCCTGGAGAATTCTGTGGACAGAGGAGCCTGGCGGGCTACAGTCGATGGAGTTGCAAAGAGATGGACACAACTGAGCGCACGCACAGCAGCCGACACCTGTTAGCAGTGCTGTATGCCTGAGTCACTCTACCGCTTTAGGAAACAAATCTGGAGGCGTTTCAGATTTTCTAGAATACTCATATTTCCGTTGTCATTTTAAATTAAGTGTATCATTTTGGACTTTATGTTTAAAATTCTGATAAAACTTTTGCAAACTCTTATTAAAATGTGGATTTTTATATCAATTAAGTTGTAATAATGCATTATGCAGTCTCCTTCGGTAGCATGGCAGTTTGCCTGAGTTAAGACAGAATTAAGTATATATTGTTTCGGGAAACTGTTTTATGGGGGAAAAGTTGGACAGTTTACACAATAAGCTCTTTATTATGAATCTTGACACTGTTTGGTACATAGAGAGGAATTTTCTCATTTTTATTTTTAAATATTGGTTATCATATGTGCATTGAGGCAGTATTGTATAATGAGAATGGTAGTATGTACAAATTCAGAGTAGTGTATTTAAAGATCTTATTTTGTATACTTAGAGTGGATTTATTTTTTTCTGGAAGTTGGATAGACATAAATGTAAAACTTCCTTTTCCTTACGGTAGACGTTCTTTCTCATCTTACTTTTCTCTAGATATTCAATTAGATATGAGAGCTCTGTTAATACCGGGACACATTGCCTGGGATGGAGGACAGCCTGAGAGCATCGTAATTCCTGTATAATAGAAACAGTGTAGGGAAAAGTTTTGTGCAAATATCTAATAATTCTTGGGAAGTCAGGGACTAAAGATAAAAATTGCTGCTTTGATCTGTTTTGTGGTCTGTGATAAAATTCTTACTGTCATCAAGTGAACTTAACTATTAAGCAATTGAAAAAAAAGGACTTTTCAGGTGGAGCAGTGGTAAAGAATCTGCCTGCCATTGCAGGAGGTGCAAGAGATTCTGGTTCGATCCCTGGGTCGGGAAGATCCCCTGGAGTAGGAAATTACAACCCACTCCAATATTCTTGCCTGGAGAATTCTATGGACAGAGGGACCTAGTAGGCTCTAGTCCATGGGATCTCAAAGGGTCGGACACAACTGAGCACACGCTCACACACACACTACCCACACACAATTTTTTAAAAAATCTACCACCTGGAGGAAACATTTGGAAAATTAGATAATTAAAAATTTTTGAATCACTAACTTCTGTGTCTTCCCTTCCATTTTGTTAACTCTGTGAAAAGGTCAGATAGACTAAATTTTTATTTGATAAACACTTAAATTGTTTTATGTACTTATAGTGCTGATGGCTTATTAACCATTGTACTTCCATTTGCCAGAAAGACTTAACACACATCAAAGTCTATAGTAGTTGTGTGCCCTAGAGTTGGAAAACATTTTTATGAGCCAGGCAAATTTAAAGTTTATTACTTCTAATAATAGAACAGATTCCTTTATTTGGACTGGTGAGAACATTTTTAAGGGGATACCTGGTAAATTCACCACTTTTCCTCATTATCAGACTGGTATATTTCTGTTCTAAAAAGTAAGGGTCTCTTAGTGTCCAGAATGATAGTAAGTAGATGAACTTAGTAATTGGGGGCAACAATGGCACCCCACTCCAGTACTCTTGCCTGGGAAATCCCATGGACGGAGGAGCCTGGTAGGCTGCAGTCCATGGGGCCGCTAAGAGTCAGACACGACTGAGCGACTTCACTTTCACTTTTCACTTTCATGCATTGGAGAAGGAAACGGCACCCACTCCAGTGTTCTTGCCTGGAGAATCCCAGGGACAGAGGAGCCTGGTGGGCTTCCGTCTATGGGGTGGCACAGAGTCGGACACGACTGAAGTGACTTAGCAGTAGCATCCTGTTGTAGGACCCCTTACACAAGTACTGATAATCATATTCATAATATGTTATCTCTTTCTCTAGCAAACAAACTGACCTTATCTCCTCATTTAATTTGTATTTTGGGCTACAACTAGACAAATCTCTTGGTGGTATTTTATTCCCATGTAGGTCATGCATTATCTAGGCCAGTATATCATGGTGAAGCAGCTTTATGATCAGCAGGAGCAGCATATGGTATATTGTGGTGGAGATCTTTTGGGAGAACTACTAGGTCGTCAGAGCTTCTCTGTGAAAGATCCAAGGTAAAAACAGTGAGGGTTTGCTTATCTTTTGGGGTGCTTATACCTAACCACTTAATCCCCATTGGTTATTAATGTCTATTTAATCCTTTATTCCACAAGTTATTTGTTGGGCCTGCATATATCAGGCGACTGTGAGGTACTGGAAACATGATAGTGAGCCACAGTGTCTAATTTTACTGAGTTTAAAGAGTAGTGAGACAGTAAACACTGTTCCTCATAGTAAAATTATACATGGTGAGTGTTACATAAAAGAGGTGCGTGAGACTGTACTGGGGCATGGGATTCAGGGTCTTAGGGGTTGAGGAAAGGTTCCTTGAGGAAGTGCTATTTGACTTGAGAGCTGGATAATTAAATACTCGGGGGAGCCTATTGAAGGAGAGCTTCTGGCAGATTGAACATTGTGTATAAAGGTGTAGGTAGGAGCTTGATGTGACTAGGTTAGATTTTGTGAAGCAGTGTTATAGAGAGGAAGAATGAGCCAACAAGAGAAATGTAGAATTTCTGGGCAGTTTAAGGTTAATGATGGGCTTCATAAGAATCACACTGGAGCTATTCTGACCTGTTGTGTGGCATTTTCCAGCTGCATGGGGTATATGGTTATTCACTTACACAATCAGGAGCTATTTAGTAGTTGAGAAGTCAGTGTTCTCTTTCTCTCTATAGCTTTGTGATCAGTTTTTCTAAGACTCCCTTCCTATAAAATATAGAAGGAAGGAGTAGTCTTAAAGGAAATTTCCCTACTTGGATTACTATTAGCTTATGAAATAAAATGTAAAATTTTTTTATGAGGGCAGAGTAATACAAGGGGTTGGGTACTAACATGCTGATACTTAATAATTTAAAAAAATGTATTCTGGGGAAAAAAATTTGCCTCTTTATATGTTATAGAGAATGTTGGGACATAGCATATGAAAAATATATTTTACATATTAATGGAAAACCATGTGATTATTAATTTTTTATTTTATCTCTTTTACAGCCCTCTCTATGATATGCTAAGAAAGAATCTTGTCACATTAGCTACTGCTGCTACAGGTATGTCACATCATATTTCTTCAGTCCTTATCACAACTTTAACTTTGAGGGGGCAAATCATGGAAAAACAGGGAGGATTTAGATGGAAATTGAATGCTGTCTTGCCATGACTTGTGGGGGATGGCTGTCACACAAAATGTTGCTACTATTTATTTGACTTTTCATTGTGAAAATTTTCAAGTATACTAAAAATAGAGATTAGTATAAGTAAAGCCCACCTCTTAGACTTAGTAATTGTTAGTGTTCTGCCATATGTGCTTCGTTGACACAGGCTTTAAAAGTCTCTCACAGATAAGGACTTTTCTTCAAACATAATTACAGCGTCACTAGTACACCCAACAGAATTAATAATAATAAACAAATAGTAACTCCATACCGTTACCCAGCAGCCAGCTCATGTATGTTAACTCCGGTTATTTCAGAAACAGCTTTTACATTGGACTTATTCAAATCAGTATCCAAACAAAGTCCACACTTTGCTTTTGGTTGATATGTCTTGCTAAGTATTTTTAATCTATAAAACTTAACCCTCTTTTCATTATATTATTTATTTGTTGAAGAAATGGATCATTTCATTTGTCTTATAAATTTCCCACATTCTGATTTTCAGATTGTGTCCTTGTGACATTGTTTAACATGTTTCTCTGTCTCTTCTATTTTTGGTGAACAAATAGTGCTTGAACAAATAGTGTTTGGATAGGTTCAAGGTTAAATTTTGTGCCAAGATTTCATGGGTAGTGCTTCATACATTTATTGCATCACATCAGAGCCATGTAAGGTCTATGTATCCCTTTTTCAGCGGTGTTAATATTTTGTGGGCTTTATGTGGTGTTACCCTGACCCATCTATTATAAAGGTCCCCTTCCCCTACCCCCAAAGAACCTTTTTTCCTAAAGGTTTTAGTTTTCTGTTATTTGAATGCCAATTCGCCTGACCTTTTGCTTGATTCCACATATTTTAAATACTGCCCTTTGAGTTTAATTTATTAGTATTGTGCAGGAAACAGGCTGCTTTAGGGTCTGAAGTATGGTGTGTTAGAGATAAGTGAATAAACTGTATACAGCTAAAATATAACCCTCTCACTCATTTACAAATAATGAAACTTTTTTCTTTCTCCATTCCTACATGAAGCCCTTTTGTGAGTTTCAGATTAGATTTTAGGTGACATTGTTCTTTGAAGAAAACTCAAGTTGGTAATCTCTTTAGATTGGGTATTTTTCAATAGTTTACTGAAACAAACAGGTTGGAAAAAAAATCCATTCCTAATAAAGATTTACTCTTTACAGTGAGACCAAAGAGACTCTGCTCTCATACTGAAATGTAAGTGTGAACTTACATTGAATTCTGAAGCCTGTTGGTTTCACTGAGCCACTGTACCCATCTGTAAAGCTCTGTTTTAGAGGGAAGGCCTTGCAGATGATATGACACTGTTTTGAAGTTCAGGCACTCGTGAAATAGTATGGTTTTCCTGGGATAGTCACTATTGTCTTGAAATACACAAGTACTTTTATATTTGCTGATCTGTTCTTTCAGTAAAATTTGCTTTCTGGTTGATCTGTTCTCTAAATATCTAGAGTGAGCATAGTTCTCACTTTTTCTCTCATTTTCTTTCTCGTACTTCCTCATCAGAATTTAACATGCTGTATATTAAATGAACTCTCCTCTAACACACATTTCAGTTTATCCTCACAACCCTATGAGGAAGGTCTGGAGA
Organism: Bos mutus; assembly: GCF_027580195.1. Classification (NCBI taxonomy): domain Eukaryota; kingdom Metazoa; phylum Chordata; class Mammalia; order Artiodactyla; family Bovidae; genus Bos; species Bos mutus. The sequence continues at coordinate 1,706,528 of NC_091632.1, forward strand.
TGAAGAAACTGAGGATTTTTGAGTTTTGTTTTTGTTTTTTAAATAGAATGAGTAATTTGCCCAAAATGAGATGCCACTGATAAGAGAGCAGATATTTGTGACTGTCCCGCCCTTGCTCTTTCCTTTATGCCACACAATGATGTCTCTTTAATCCCTGCTTTTAAAAAATTTGCTCCAATTAATTTTTTAACACATTTTAAAAAATCTGAACATTAAATCTTTAAAACATTCTTCGTTCTTTAATTTATCACTTCTAAATAATTTCACTTACAAAAATGTTTCAAAGATACTGAAAAGAGTTCCCAGATTCCCCAATGGTACTAACTTATATAATTGCAGTACAGTGATCAAAACCAGGAAATTGCCCCAAAGTAATTTTGACTGGTTGTTCTGAACTTGAACTTGCATTAGTGCTTATGGTTGGTCATCTCTGTTGCTCTTCATAAATTGGATTGCATGTTTTTTATTTGAAAGGACAAATGAGAAAATTGCTTTCCCTGTCAGTTACTTTATACCTTTGCGAATAAAGTAAACCTTTTATTTTGATGGTTGAAAAAATGAAGGTGGTTCTTTATAAATTATTTCTCCAAATTTCCACATGTATTCGAATAAAATGAAATTTATATGACAAATTTTGTATTGAAATTTCCTCGTACATTGTAGTTTTCACTGGTAATTTCTTTTTGCTTCTAATTGTTTTAACCTAAGTAAGGTAGTATTTAGAACTAGAAATGACAGTAATCAAATTACTTCATTGAAAAAATGCTTCACTGCATTATATGTTAATTGATCTTTAAAAACTGCTGTGCTCAGAAAATGCTGGCTCTTAAAACTTTCAGTATCTTCATTTTATCTATAAAAATGCTTCTATAAATAATCCTCTTTGTAATTACAATTTTGAAAATATTTGCTCTGTGCCAAACAACTGATTTGTCAGACCAGTTGTGGGATCTGTATCCTTTCTCTGGAAGTCTTTATTGGATGAGGAATGACATTTTCTATTAAGTGTCTTATTTCTAGACCTAGTAATAGCTGATGAACCCAATCCATGATAGACTTATTTGAGTGGATATAGTTATGTATAACCTTATGTAATGAGTGGTCCAAGCTTATTAAGTTTTCTGCATCTTTTCTTTTCCTGTGGCTAAATTTGCATCTTCTCTTTGGCTTGAAAAATTTGCAAGGCCTTGAAATACATTTTTCTCTGATTATCTAAGAAGTTCTCTCACGTTGTTCTTTCCTTCACTTCTTTTTGTTGGCCTTGAGAGAAACTTTTATCTTCTTCCTCTTTCTTAGGAAATGTTTACAGGAACTGGGAAAAATAAGACTTACTCATTAAAAAAATGTGTATACCTGGTGATGATAGTTTAAACTGTGAAATATCATTGACACTTAGAATGTAACTTTACATGAGGGAGCTATTGTGTCATAAAGCAAACCTAGGTTTTTAGATTTCATAATTCTCTATAGCTTTAACACTTGAAAATAAAAATTAAAAAGTCAAAATTTTATCGTTTAAAAAAGGCAAACTTGGAACTACGCCTATAGGAGTTGATAAAATACTCTCCACTATTCCGTGCTTGGAATCACTGTCATATTACATTTGAAAGCATGATATGGAAGAAGATTTTTTAATTCATTTTTCATTTTTCTTCAGATTATATTTTGGTAATATATTTTGAATAGAGCCTCTTTTGGTCTATGCCATTTTTATTAGTTTTAATTTTTTTCCTTTCCTTTTGGATGAGAGCCTTGGCCAGTCACAATTAGGGATCGAGCCTGGCTTCAGGGTTGTTTGCTGAGGTCCTTTTGGTGTGGAAAGAATGGCTATTACCAGGGAAGGTTTTCCTTTTGTTTTACTTGCTATCCAGATGCTGCTCAGACTCTCGCTATCGCACAGGAGCACAGTATGGATATTCCAAGTCAAGACCACCTGAAGGTAAAATCACCACACGGTGACTTCTTTTGTTGTACAGAGTGGCCCCTTCTCTGTACCTATGATCTTGGACTCCCAAGACCTTTCCTGAATGTGGTAAGAGTTTAATAAGAAAGGTTCTTGGGAGTTCAAAGACTAGGGACAGAGCGAACCTTCTCTGTTCTGCCCATAACAGAGTTCCAGTCTCTGAATCTTTCTTTGGGATGTAGCACTTCCGATCTTCAGTTCTTCCAGTTGCATTTTCTTGGGGCTTGTGTGTGATGTTGTATGTATATAGGTGTTTGAGGAAATTGCTTTATTAGATTTTAACAGACTTGTTGCAAATAAGTTCATGTCAGGCCATTTCTTAAAGCTTCCCTAAACCTGCAAAACCTTTATGATCATCTTGGTATATGTTTTCTGCATTATGCCTAATTTTGTGTAGGCTAGAGGCTTTATATTGATAGCCTGTTTTTAACAGTAGATTTGGACCTTTTGTGCAGATTTTTTTCCCACAGTGGGTTAAGGAGAGGTTGCCTGTATTTGATGACTGTTGTGAACTCCAGCGTTTTCTTTCCTGGTGCGTAACCCATTGTGTCGCACACTCACTGGTGAGCTGGAATGGAACTGCTACATCCCCTGGTCACAGTCATTTCTGCTGCACTGATGGGTGCCTTTCCCTTCCTTTCAGCAAAGTGTAGAGGAAAGTTCCAATTCCAGGAAAAGAACTGAAGAAGGCAATATTCCCACGCTGCCTACCTCACAGTATAAATGCAAAAATTCTAGAGAAGGTAAGTTTTGGATTAAAACCATGTAGACTTTTCTTTCTCTTTCTTCTGTTTCTGGTGTTGACTTTTAGAAATGGCATCTGTTAAGACCGTTAGTTACATCGAGAACCCCCAAAAATACTAATGCTGTCTCTTAGGTGATGTAGCAGCGGTGTATGTCATACCTATTTTCACTCTTTCTGAAAACCTTTTCTTTATCCTACTTACTACTGTTAACTTTGAAGAAGATGGTAGTTCTCTTTTAGCAACACATGGTGACCAGGACGGAGCAAGACCATCTTCAGCTAGCATGCTAATAGAAGATAGCCCTGCATTCATCCATTTGCCACCTAGTAACTCGGCTGCCTTGGCGTTTTAAATCTTGGCTCCCCTGTATATATTTGATCTGGTTATTTTTATTTGTCTGCTTGAGGCAAAGGCTGATTTTCATATATTTTTGAAGTTTACAAAGATGGTAAAATGGACCTGAAGTCTCAGAGCCAAGAATGAGACATAAGAAGCCTAGTAGTTCCTTTATCCTTGGATGGTAGTCATTAGATGTTTCCCATTCATATTAGGTATAGTACAGTCAGGTTAAGTGAGTTGATCAACGTTTCAGAAGTTTTCCCCAGGCCCTGCTTTATAAAGTACTTCCTAAACTTTTTCCTGCAAAGATAATGTAAAGTCATAAATTTCTCAATTTATGGCCTGATGGTTTCTAGTGTAGGTACCTGACTCATATTTGCACAAGTGGCAGGTTAGACCTTAGCAGCATCCCAGAAAGTTATGATGCTACAGTTGTTGTAAATGATAGATTTTAATCTGTTTATATGCTAGGTTTTCTTCAAATTGCTTTGAATATAAGCTGAATTTTGGGCTATCTAGTTAGCTGGGAGCTTATTTCAGTCTGTATGGTACTAAGTGTATAATTTTGTTTCTTTAAATACAAGCCTTTGCTTATTTTCTACTCAAAGGCTGTTTAATATATAACAACGGCCAAGACAAGAAACTGTAGTTCATGATGTAAATTTTGAGAATTAATAGCTTAGTATTCTCAGGGATGTGTATAGGTAGAAAGTACAGAATTTTTACATGTGGAAAGAATGGCCTTTTTTTCATTCCCTTCAGAAGAAGTTATAGAGCTTGAGTAGTTGAAGATAACTTTAATGTGATACCATTTCAAAATTAGGTTTCTCATAATCAGCAGTGAGTAAGTAAAAGGTAGGTGAAGTTTCCCTGAGCGCAGGTATACCTTTTAATAGTCAGGAACAGCATAATTTGTAAGTAGATAGGGTAACTGTTCTGGCAGGGATCCATTTATTGCAGACATTTTTTCAACTGTATGTACCTTAGCACATTTAAACCCCTTTAGCTGCCATTGGCCTGCCTAGAGTATTAGGAAGAGGTAGAGAAGAGTAAGAAAGTACAACAAAAAAGATTGGACAGTGGGAAAGAATGAAAAGAATTTCATGTGGTAACAACAAACTTATGTTAGTAACTCCCTTGAATATTATTTAGATGTACAACACAAGATCTTTTATTTAGAACGTGTGGGCCCTTACTATGTCCTGGATTTGCAATATTTCTAGCTTTTAAATATCTTAACTCCAAAAGAGCCTGTTGATCCAGAAAGGACATATATGTGTATTTATTTGGACAGCCTAGAGTTCAGTGTTTCATAGTGGTTGTTACCTGCTGAAACGTATGAATTATTGAGAAACATCCAAAAATATGTGGTACCAGTGAGACTGCCTTGACAACCTTGTGATTGCTCAGTATGGTCTGTACACCGAGTTTCTGTCTCAAGGGTTGGGCCACTATGCCGTCACCATTTGCAGTCACGAATCAAGTCATTCCTGAGTTGTTACAGTGGTAGGCATGTTTAAAATGCCACCAGGTGGCCATTTAGAAATCCTTCTAGAACAGTGTCATTGTTTGGATGCTGTCAGGGCTTATGTTTCTTGATGAATGACCTCTAAGTGGCAGTACTTGCTGATGAAATCTAAAAGCAGAGGAAGGAGATTTGGGCTCTGCAACTGATACAGGTATTTGATTTCTGATTCTTTCTTCCTGGGAAGAGGATTTTCTTTTTACTTACCTTGTACAAGAAATTTTAAGCATTATGAAGAGAGTCTTGATTCTTAAGTGTTACATACACAGTTATCATCTTTTCATTTGACTTTTGTAGATGAAGACTTGGTAGCAAATTTAACTCAAGAAGAGACGTCAAGACTGGACCTCGGGTTTGAGGAGTGGGATGTAGCTGGCTTGCCTTGGTGGTTTTTAGGAAACTTGAGAAATAACTATACACCTAGAAGTAATGGCTCAACTGATTTACAGACAAATCAGGTAAATTTCACATTTGAAGAGGAACTTTTTTTCTTTGATAGAGTGACATTCTTGATTACTCTTGAAACATACATTAGCTTGTCTGAGAATTCCCATGCAGTGCTATGACTTTTCAGTGCCATCTATATGCATGTGATGCTCAAATCTATATCTTCAGCCCTGACGTCTCTCCTCAGTGCCCAGCTCCCACATCTAACTGCCTACTCAACACTGGATGGTCTGACATTCTCCATGTTCAAAACAGAACTCTTGGGACTTCCTGGTGGTCTGTGGCTATGATTCTGTGCCCCCAAGGCAGGGGGCCAGGTTTGATCCCTGGTTAGAAAGTTAGATCCCATACACTAGAACTAACAGTTTGCATGCTGTAAGTAATGATCCTGTGTGCTATAATTAAGACCCGGTGCAACCAAATAAATAATTTTTAATCCCAAAAGAGAGCTCTCGATGCTGTCATTAAACATTTATTATTGTCTGTTTGGCTATGCTGAGTCTCAGCTGCAGCATGTGGAAGCTCTTAGTCGCCGCATGTGGGGTCTAGTTCCCTAACCAGGGATCGAACCTGGGCCCCCTGCACTGGGAGTGCTGAGTCCCAGCCTCGGGACCACCAGGGAAGTGTGTCCTTTTACTTATGTCTTCCTTCTACTCAGTTATTCTAGCCATGCATCCAGAGATTTCATTGATTTCTCTCTCTGTCATATACCGAATCAGGTTGTCAACTCTGTTTCTAAAGCATACCTGAGATGTAGCCACTTTTTATTACTTCTACAGTCTAACTTCATCACCGTTCTGCTCTTTATATTCTCCGTTGCTCTTCTTACTTTGTATTATTGTATTTTGTTTATGTATCTATTGTCTGTTTGACCCCATTGAAATATAAGTCCACGGTTTTTAATTGACCACTCTTTTCTATTGCTTTTATTGACCACTCTATTCTATTGCTTAGTAAGTAGTACCTGGTTCGTATCTGACACAGAATAGACACTATTTGTTCAGTAAATGAATGGACATATAGAAATAAAATAATAAGTTGTCTCTTATGAATATTGTAGAAAAACATGTCATAGTTTACATAGTAAACATGGATAGTTTACTATCCATAGATGAATGTGGAAATAAAGTTATATTTAAAGTTGTTTAAGAATTAAGAAAGAAGTATTATATACCAGCTTTACCTCAATAAAATAAAAGAATTCAGAAAGAGGATAGAGGTTTGCATTATCATCAGTATCTTTCATATTTCTTTAATAAACATCATTGACTTACAGGGAAGAACATGTCACAATTAACAGAAAGTTTTCTAGGTCCTCAGATTGCCACCTGTGAAAAGGAATGTAGGAGATGGATTTTATTTAGTTGAGCAACTAAGAGTTTTTAGCTTTTAAGCACTTCATTGCTGTTTCTCTAGTGTTACTAAAATAGAAAATTCCTTGCCAAGTCCTCTCATATCCACCCATTAGTCTATACATAGTCACTGCCAAATAGATATTTGTTGAATGAATAGATATCTGTAGAAGAAAGGCTAGGCATTCTTTTGAGATGTATGAGGATATGGAGTTTTGGGTTCATCTACTTTGGTTCAACTGGCACCCCACTCCAGTACTCCTGCCTGGAAAATCCCATGGACGGAGGAGCCTGATAGGCTGCACTCCATGGGGTCGTGAAGAGTCGGACACAACTGAGCGACTTCACTTCACTTCACAAAAACTCATGTTTGTTTTTTTCTGTTAGGATATAGGTACTGCCATTGTTTCAGACACCACAGATGACTTGTGGTTTTTGAATGAGTCAGTGTCAGAGCAATTTGGTGTTGGAAAAAAAGTTGAAGCTGCTGATCCTGAACAAACAAGTGAAGAAGTAGGGAAATTGATAGACAAAAAGGTACGTTGTGGAAGAGTTTCACACTGACTTTGGTTATGTACGTGTAGTACAGCTCGTTCAGATCGGTTACCCTGACACTGTGCTACTTCGTGCAACGAATGACCCATGTGGTCTCCCCTTTTCATCTTGTAATACTTTAGCCAGTTTTAAGATTTACATTAAGTTAACCACGCCTGCCTTAAAAATAGGGTAGGACTTTGTGGATCACAGAAGTGAGGTTTTAATTTTTAGAATTTTAAAGTTTAGAAGACACTCCCCACATTTTCTCCTGTGATCCCTTTTTATTCTTATCAATGCCTTCCTAGATTCTCAAGATAAAACATTTCTATATTTACTAATTTATACCCTGATACTGTTTAGTTAAATACATAAATTTGGGAATGCTCTCCCTTCTGAATGCTGAAGAGATCTTTGGTAGCCCTTCTTGGTGCTTTTCAGTCATTTATTCTACTGAAATGTCAGCTAGGTATGTACAGAGTCATGTTTTCGATCTCACATATAAGCTGTCTCATTTTTAAGTGCTAGTGATGGGGGAAGAATGGGAGTTTTAAACTGAAGCTCTGTACTTTTTGCTCTTAGGTAACAACCTCATCTAAAATATGTAAACCTGGCTAATGAGATGTTTTTGCTTTCTCAGGTGACTGAAGTGGGAAAAAATGATGACCTTGAGGACCCTAAATCCATAAGTGACGATACTGATATAGAAGTTACCTCTGAGGTATGAATTTCTAATAAGCTGTTTGACACTACTCACGTCTTCAGATTTTAACGTCCCAGCAGTTCACTTGTGTTGAAGAGTGTCCTTTCTCCCCATTTCTGTCTACTTTTTTTCCTAGGTGTTAGGAGATGTTGGTTTCTTTATATCTTGTTAGATTTTTGTTGGAATTTGAATGCTTTCCCTGCCTTGGAAAGAGATGACTTAAATGCCTCTCTGTGTGCCTTTCTTCCTGCTTTCAAAGCTCTTTGGAAATTGTGCAGTGGGTGCATAGATTCAAAGTAGTCCTATACTGCTTTTCCTGCTAAACACCTCTCTCTAGTCCCAAAGAGACCTGTAAGCTACCTGAAAGTTTTTGTTAAGTATTATACTTTTGATGTTTTCTTAACTAGAAACAAATGGAAAATGGCTTAATTTCCATGTAGGTTTATATTAATGAAGGGTTGATAAATGAATTTTATTAAGCTGTTAGGTAATAGGTACGGATTTGTCGTCAGTTGGCAGCTCAGGTGTGGACTCGAACATCTTGCTTGTCTCTTTTCATGCTAGCTCCCCATTTGCTCTTACGATGGTGGAGTAAGGTTAAGGAGGGGATTTTACAATTCGCTGCTTGGGGGTATAAAAACCTTTGGTTGTCTCTAGTGTTTATCCTGTCCCCCAGCTCCCACCCCACCACTGCTGACCATTACGGTAATTCATTGCAAATTATTTGTCTGTGCATGGCTAAGTAATAGCATGGGATATATTGGTCCATTAAGTGTTGTTGACATTATATGAATAGCAAAGATAAGTGTTTCTATCCTAATCAGATTTTTGAGGGTCTTGGGGCCCAGAAAACCTGTTAAGCACATAGACTATATTTCATCAGTTCAGAGCCGCCATGGAGTTGAATAAACCCTATCATTTTATATACTACTGAAAAAGAAAAGTGATGCCAATTAGACTACGACACACCATCAGTTACGAATTCCAGTTCTTCATGAAGTTCCTTGCATATTTGTATAGCATTTCAGATGAGATCTGAGGATCTTAAAACTGGCAAGAATGTTCTGAGGCTCTCTGGAGAAACATCCCAGTTTAACAAATGGTCATATCCCTGCCTCCCAGTGTAGGCAGTTGAGTTGTGACTTCTAAACTTGAAGTGCTTGGCCTTTGTTCTGAAAGTAATCAGGTGAGCATGTATCAAATCATCGATCCTGTCAAAACCAGGCAATTACCCACATTTAAATACACTTGACTTGTTCCAGGTGAATTAAGCAAGGCATTTAAAATTCATTGTGCTCTTGGTATCTCCTAATTTGAATGTGGAGAAGTAGGGAAAAAAATTACCTGGCATTCAAGGACAGGAGCATTCATTTTTCCGAGTGTGATTTAGGCATGCAATTACCTGCCTATTCCTGAGAGCAGTGAGAGAAGGAGTAAATGTAGGAATTGTCAAATATCAATTTTAGCTTCCTTTTTGACAAATTTTATAACATTTTTTAATTAGTAGGAAAGAATGACATCTTGAGTATTACCTTTGCTTCATTCTTTAGCCTCTTGCTGGATAAAAGAGTAAGTTGTACAAAGAATTGCCTTTTTGTAAAAAGAAGGCAGTGGGTAAAAGCAAACAATGCAAATTGCACACAAACTAAATAGAAAGCTAAAACAGTTTAACTTTCTTAAAGATAACTACATCACATTTGGCTTGAAGTGGCAGTTATGTCACTATCATTATAAAACTTCTCAAGATGTTCTTACATGTCGCTGTAGACTTTGTAGAAATGCCTGGATGCTTACTATCTTAGTGTGAGATGATGAAAATTTGGCCTACTCTCCCTTTCTCTCAGTCTCATGTTTTCCACTGAGTGAGTACTAATGGGCTGCATTTGTCTTTGTAGGATGAGTGGCAGTGTACTGAGTGCAAGAAATTTAACTCTCCAAGCAAGAGGTACTGTTTTCGTTGCTGGGCCTTGAGGAAGGATTGGTATTCAGATTGTTCTAAGTTAACCCATTCTCTCTCCACGTCTGATATCACTGCCATACCTGAAAAGCAAGAAAGCGAAGGAGTTGATGTCCCTGACTGCAGAAGAACTGTATCAGCTCCAGTTGTTAGACCTAAAGATACATACGTAAAGGAAGAAAGCTCGAAACATTTTGATCCTTGCAACTCGGTGGAATTCTTGGATTTGGCTCATAGTTCCGAAAGCCAGGAGACCATATCAAGCATGGGAGAACAATCAGATAACCTTTTTGAACAGAGAAAAGATACAGAAAACATGGAGGATTGCCAGAATCTTTTGAAGCCATGTAGTCTGTGTGAGAAAAGACCACGAAACGGGAACATTATTCACGGGAGGACAGGCCATCTTGTCACTTGTTTTCATTGTGCCAGAAGACTAAAGAAGGCTGGGGCTTCTTGTCCTATTTGCAAGAAAGAGATTCAGTTGGTTATTAAGGTTTTTGTAGCATAGCTGAATCAGTGAATTACAGACAGATAGTAACAGAGCTGGTCATGTGTCCAAATATCAGTATTGAGCATCTCTACGCAGGGGTGACCCATTTCATACTTTGATTTATTCATGTGAACTTTTATGTTCTAGGTCATTTTTACCTCTAAACTTATAGAATTTGAGAATAAGTTCTTTAGAACTAGATTATCAATTTGGAGACTATTAACATTAAAAGAGAAGTTACTCATTCTGTCTTCAAAGATGAGGATCTGGGAGGGAGCAGTACACACAGAAATACATTCATTTTTATTTAATTTAATTTCTTACTGTTCTTTTCTGGTGGGGAATGTTCTTGGGCATCAAAATCCAAGGTGGCTATTAGAAAGATACTAAAGCTGTCAATGAAAAAGCATAAGTAAGTAATGTATAAAGTAGACTACTTTATGTTGTGTGGTTCAGAGAAACGATTATTTTTGTAAAGTGCCTAGAACAGTGATATCCAACATTTTTGCTAACATACCTCAAAAAACAATTTTGAAAAAGTACATATGACTTTTTGCACCTTTTAAAAATTGAGGTGTAGTTAGCAAGCAATAAAGTGTTCCCTTCTGCTGAATTGTAGACATCTCAGTAGCCACCTGAAGCAAGCAATAGCACATTTCTGTCTCCTCAGAATGTTCTCTTGTATCCTTTTCTAGGTAGTTCCTCCATCATTTCATGACTCTCACCCTCGATTAGTTTTCCTTTTGCACATGTTGAATTTGACTTCTAAATTTTTTAAATAAATTTAAGTACTTAAAGAGGATGTATCATCCAGTATATTGTAGATGTGCTTTAGATATATTTTTGCCAAAACCTTGGAGCTGTAGATTTGGCTGGTTGAATTTATAGAAAAAGTCCTGTCATATATACTGGCAAAGCCTATTCTCATTATAAAACTAATCAGCCAAGTCAGACTTCATTTTCAGTTGAAATGTTTGACTTTATATCAATTTATTTTTGGCCGCACAGTACAGCATATGGGATCCCCGGCCAGCATTCAGACCCGTGCCCCTGCTCAGGAGCGTGGAGCCTTGCCGTTGAACCGCCAGGGAGGCCCTGTTTGGCCTCATTTGTAATCCAGTTGCATGTGTTGCCTGCGTCTATGGCACAGCCTTCTCAATTGCAGTTCTAAGACAAGGCGCAGAGATTGTGACCAAAGCCCTCTGTGCTGTACTCTGCCCTCTTTGTTTCCTGGGAGCCTGCTAGGGGTTTTTGTCTTTTTATTTGATGCCTCTAGTGGTTTTTTTAATGTCCTAAGGCAGTGCCCCATAAGATTCTAGGTGGGTGAGAAGCAGCCTTTCTTCTGAGAATAGGGATTATGGCCATTGTGAAAAGGAAAGTATTTAAAGATAGCTCTGAAGAGGTTTTATCTGAGCACATAAATATTAGGATAATACATATGGAAATTGAAGATCTTAAAGTTGCTTTCCTTATAGATATTCCTGTCTACTTTCCCTATTGGAAAAAATTTTGGTGTATGCTCAGGGGTATGAATATTTTGAAGATCAAGGCCCTAAAATTATTAAATTTAAGGATCTTAAGAATGAACTTGGGTTGCTTGCTATAAGCCCAACTCAACTCCCTGCCCCAAACACACACATGCATGCATTCACAGGCGCTGGTACACACACAGGTACAGACAAAAATCCTTTATTTAGCATCGTATTTAGAGAAATTTTGTTAAAATCATAGAAATTAACCAGCACGCACTCATATAGTCAACCTCTTATTTTGCACATGAGGCTGAAAGGGTAAATGACTGCTAAAAGTCACAGCTAGTGATAGAGCTTTCTGGGATCCAAGTCTCCTACAGTAAATCTCTAAACCATGCTTTCTTCCTTCTCATTATTTGTTAACTGTTTAAACTGTGGTTTTTGTTGAATTTGGAATAACTGATGGCCTTAAAATACTGAAGAATATGAGCTGCAGCCAAAACAGGACTTCAGAGAGAATACTTAACTGTTTCTCCTCAAAGAGAAAAGGCAGTACATGTCAGCTCCTCGTACATAATCCGATAAGTTACTCCTCCCACTGGAAAGACAAGTAAAGGCAGCAGAGGAACCTGAACTGTCTGTCCAGTGTTTGTCCTCCTTGGGGGATGAAACTTAGGTCTCTAGCTGTCTCCAGGCATTAGGGACAAGGGTTTTTCCCCTCAGTAAATAGAATCAGTCCTTTAAGTTCAGTGTTTCGTTAGACTATGGTAAGTGCTCTAAAAATTTAGGAAGTTAAGTAACTTTATACCCCATTCTCTCCCCACCCCACCCCCATACTACTCTTTTCATGATAGTTTGATAGCTATTGATTTTGTTTTAATTTTGCCAGTTAATTGCTTTTGCAAGTAAAATGAGGAATAGGAGCTGGGATCTGCACTTGTACCCTCTGGTCCCTCTTATATGAAGTTGAGTTTTTGAAGAAAGCTTAATAAAAGTCTAAAATTTTTATTTTTGTATATAGATATTTGCTGCTAATTTGGTGCATCCTTGCCTAGCACAGAATCCTCTTATGCTACTCTACTTACTTTTTTCCCCCCTTGGATCACCTTGGTTTTTACTGTCCCCATTAGCAGTAAATACTTTGCTTAGAAGATTTTAAACTACACATTTGAGCTGAAAATATTTCAATAAATACATTTAGGTTTACTGAACCCCTATCAAGAGTCTTGAACAACTTGAATGTTACAAAGAACTGTATCTGCAGAAGGAGGTAGTATTTCTTTTGTGGCTTACCTGAAACCCAAGATGCTGCTTCTGCAGTTTGTTTTCCATCATCCAGGATCTTTGTTTTATTAATTTTTTTAATTTTTTATTTTATATCGGAGTGTAGCCAATTAACAATGTTATGATAGTTTTAAGTGCACAGCAAAGTGACTCAACCATACATATACATGTATCCATAAGAATTGGCCTGTGATGTGGGAGACCTAGGTTTGATCCCTGGGAAGATCCCCTGGAGAAGGAAATGGCAACCCACACCAGTATGCTTGCTTGGAAAATCCCATGAACAGAGGAGCCTGGCGGGCTATAGTCCCTGGGGTCTCAAAAGAGTCAGACACAACTGAGCAACTGACACTTCACTTCATTCTATCCTAAACTTCCCTTGAATCCAGGCTGCTGTATAACCTTGAACAGAGCTCCTTGTGCTATACAGTGGATCCTTTTTGTTACCCATTTTAAATATAGCAGTGTACATGTCGATCTGAGAGTCTCTATCCCTTCCCCCCACTTTTCCCCACTGGTAACTGTAAGTTCTCTAAGTCTGTGAATTTGCTTCTGATTTGTAATTAAGTTTATTTGTATAATTTCCTTTTTGATTCTGCATGTAAGGGATATCATGATATTTCCATCATATCGTGTCATATGATACCATCTGATCTCTCTGGGTCCATCCATGTTGCTGCATATGGCATTATTTCATTCTTTTAATGGCTGAATAGTATTCCATTGTGTATATGTACCACATCTTCCTTATCCATTCCTCTGTTGATGGGCACTTGGGTTGCTTCCAGTTTTTGGCTGTTGTAAACAACACTGCAATGAACACTGGGGTGCGTGTCCCTTCCAACCTGTTTTTCTCCACATATATTCCCAGGAGTGGGATTGCAGGGTCCTATGGTAGCTCTATTTTTAGTTTTTTTAAGGAAACTCCATACTGCTCTTTGTAGTGGCTGTACCATTTTACATTCTCACCAACAGCATAGGAGGGTTCCCTTCTCTCCACACCCTGTCCAGTATTTACTGTTTATGGATTTTTTGATAATGGCCATTTTGGCTGATGTGAGTTGATAACCTCATTGTAGTTTTGATTTGCATTTCTCTAGTAGCAATGTTGAACACCTTTTCATGTGCCACTAAGCCATCTATGTCTCCTTCTGAGAAATGTCTGTTTAGGTCTTCTGCCCATTTTTGTTGGTCTTTTAATGAAATTTTTTATTTTTAAGGTAATTGTGGATTCACGTGCAGCTGTAGGAAACAGTACAGAGAGATGCCTTGTAATCTGTAATAATTTGCCCCAATAATAACATCTTGAAAAGTTGTAGTGTAACATCACAACCAGGGTGTTGACGTTGAACGGTCAGGATAAAAAGCATTTCCATCACTGCTGGAATCCTTCTACAATCCTTTATAGACCTGTTAGGTTCCTTATAACCCTATCCTCTCTTTAGCCCTAGAAATTACTAATTTGTTTTCCATTTCTGTGATATTGTGACTTCAGAAATGCTCGTGCATGGAACCATATGGTATGCAACCTTTTGGGATTGGACTTTTTTTTTCCAGCATAATTGCCTGGAAATACATCTGAGTTGTATATATGAATAATTTGTTCTTTTAACTGCTGAGCTGTATTTTAGGGTATAGCTATACTACAGTTTGCTTAATCATTCACTCATTGAATGACATCTAGATTCTTTCTAGTTTTTGCCATTATAAAAAAAGCTGCTATAAGCATTTGTGAACATATTTTGGACAAACCGAAGTTTTAATTTCTCTGGGATAAATGCTTAGTAATACAATTGATAAGAAGGTATGGTAAATGAATTTTAGCTTTTAAGAAGTGCCAAATGCTTTTTCCTTAATGGCTATGCCATTTCACTTTCTCACCAGCAATTTAACAGTGATCCACTTCTCTGCATGATCACTAGAATTTGGTGCTTTCACTCTCTATAATATTTTAGTCATTCTGATAGATATGTGATGATATCCCATTGTGGTTTTAATTACAGTTTTCCTAATAACTGAACCTTTTAATTGGACCTGAAACAAGTGAGCCTGAACCGTGTATATGCCGTACGTCCATCCTCTTTGGTGAAGGGTTCATGCCTTTTGCCCATTTTCTAATTGCTTTCTTACTGTTGAGTTTTGGGTTCAGTTCAGTTCAGTTGCTCAGTTGTGTCCGACTCTGCAACCCCATGGACTGCAGCACGCCAGGCCTCCCTGTCCATCACCAACTCCCAGAGTTTACTCAAACCCATGTTCATTGAGTTGGTGATGCCATCCAACCATCTCATCCTGTCGTCCCCTTTTCCTCCTGCCCTCAATCTTTCCCAGCATCAGGGTCTTTTCAAATGAGTCAGCTCTTCACATCAGGTGGCCAAATTATTGGAGTTTCAGCTTCAACGTCAGTCCTTCCAATGAATATTCCGGATTGCTTTCTTTTAGGATGGACTGGGAGTTCTTTCTATGCTCTAGATATTAGTTCTTTGCTGTATATGCTGTATTTGTAAATATTTTCTCCCACTCTGTAGTTGGTCTTTTTATCCCTTTCAGATGATCTTTCTCAGAAATAGTTTGTAGTTTTGATAAAGTTCAATTTATCAGTTTTTTTGTATATATTTTGTGCTTTGCTGTCAAGTCTAAAAATTCTTTGTTTTAGCCCCAAATCTGGAATATTTTGTCCTTGTTTTCTGTTAACAGTTTTGTGATCTGATATTTTACGTTTAAATCTGTGATTCATCTTGCTTTAATTTTGTATAAGTTGTGGTAATTAGATGAAGATTTTTCTTTTCTTTTTTTTTGTCTATGATGCCCTATTGTCCCAGCAGCATTTGTTCAAAGACTATTTTTCACTTATTTATTTATTTTTGAAAACTTTTTATTTTATATTGGAGTGTAGTCAGTTAACAATATTGTGAAGTCAGGGAGTACTTTGGCTATTCAGGGTCTTGTCTCCATACAGATTTTAAGATTTTTTGTTCTAGTTCTGTGAAGAATGCCATTGATGATTTGATAGGGTTTACATTGAATCTGTAGATTGCCTTAGGGAGTATAGTCATTTTGATACTGTTGATTCTTCCAGTCCACAAAGTGTGTTTCATTTTCCCATTTCTTTGTGTCTCTGACTTCTTTCATCAGTATCTTACAGTTTTCAGAGTACACGTCTTTTGTCTCCTTAAGTAGGTTTATTCCTAAGATATTTTATTCATTTTGATGCAATGGTAAGTGAAATTGTTTCTTGAATCTCTGTCTAATCTTTTGTTGTTAGTGTATAGAAGTGCAAAAGATTTGTGTGTATTAATGTGCAGCCTGCAGCTTTACGGGCTTCGTGGATGAGTGCTGGTTTTCTGGCCATGTCTTGAGGATTTTCTGTGTAGAGGATCATGTCATATGCAGGCAGTGACAGTTCAACTTCTTTTCCAATTTGGATTCCTTTTATTTCTTTTTCTTCTCTGAATGCTGTAGCTAGGACTTCCAAAACTGTTGAATAAAAGTGGCGAGAGTGGATACCCTTGTCTTGTTTCTGGCCTTAGAAGAAATGCTTTCAGCTTTTTCCTGTTGAATATAACGTTAGCTATAGGTTTGTCGAGTATAGCATTTATTATGTTGAGGTATGTTCCCTCTATATATACTTTCTGGAGAGTTTTTATCATAAACGAGTACTAAATTTTGTCAGAACCTTTTTCTGCATCTGTTGCTCATTGGGCTTCCCTGGTGGCTCAGATGGTAAAGAATCTGCCTGCAATACAGGAGACCAAGGTTCAGTCTCTGGGTCGGGATGATCCTCTGGAGAAAGGCAACCCACTCCAGTATTCTTGTCTGGAAAATCCCATGGACAGAGGAGCCTAGAGGGCTACAGTCCATGGGGTCTCAAAGAGTCAGACATGACTGAGCAGCTTCCACTTGATTGATCATATGGCTTTTATTCTTCAATTTTTTTAATGTGTAGACACTAATTTATAAATATTAAAAAAATCCTTGCATAACTGCAATAAATCCCACTTGATCATGGTGTGTGTATAACCCTTTTAATGTATTGTTGAATATGGATTTCGAGTATTTTGTTGAAGATTTTTGTGTCTGTGTTCATCAGTGGTATTGGCTTGTAATTTTCTTTTTGTAGTATCTTTGTCTTGTCTTGACGTCAGGGTGATGGTGGCCTCGTAGAATGAGTTTGGGGGTTTCCTTCCCGTCCAGTTTTTTGAAAGGGTTTCCAGAAGGATAGCCATTAACTCGTCTCTAAATGTTTAATATATTAGATTTTGCCTGTGAAGTCATCAGGTCCTGGACTTTTGTTTGTTGGGAATTTTTAATCACAGTTTTCAATTTCAGTGCTTGTGATTGATCTGTTCATATTTTCTGCTTCTTCCTGGTTCAGTCTTGGAATGCTGAACCTTTCTAAGAATATGTCCATTTCTTCCATGTTGTGCATTTTATTGGCATACAGTCGCCTGTAGTGGTCTCTTATGATCCTTTGTATTTCTGTGATGTCAGTTGTAGCTTCTCCTTTTTCATTTCTAATTTTATTGATTTGAGTCCTCTCCCTTTTTTTTCTTGATGAGTCTGGCTAGAGGTTTATCAATTTTGTTTATCTTTTCAAAGAACCAGCTTTTAGTTTCATTGATCTTTGCTGTTGTTTTCTTTGTCTCTATTCCAATTATTTTCTATCTGATCATTGTGATTTCTTTCCTTTCTACTATCTTTGAGGATTTTTTTTGGTTTTGAGTTTTGTTTGTTCTTTCTCTAGTTGCTTTGGGTATCAGGTTAGGTTGCTTAATTGAGGTTTTTTTCTTGTTTCCTGAGGTAAGACTTCCATAAACTTTCCTCCTAGAACTGCTTTTGCTGTATTTCATAGATTTTGGATTGTTGTGCTTTCATTTTCATTTGTCTCTAGATATTTATTTTCTCTTTGGTTTTTTTCAATGATCCATTGGTTGTTTAGTAGCATGTTGTTTAGCCTCCAACTGTTTGTTTTTTTATAGTTTTTTTCTTGTAATTTATTTCCAATCTCATAGCACGATGGTAAAAGAAGCTTGGTATTGTCTCAGTTTTCTTAAACTGACCGAGGCTTGCCTTGTGGCCCAGCACGTGGTCAGTCCTAGAGAATGTGCCGTGTGCACCTGAGAAGAAGGCGTATTCTGCTGCTTTTGGATGCAGTGCTCTATAAATATCAGTTAAGTCCATCTGATCTAATGTGTCACTTAAGGCCTTTGTTTCCTTGTTAACTTTCTGTGGGGTGTTAAAAGTCCACCACTCTTATGTGTTCCTGTCAGTTTCTCCCTTTATGACTCTTGTGCTGTGCCTAGTCACTCAGTCGTGTCTGACTCTTTGTGACCCCGTGAACAGGAGCCCGCCCAGGTCCTCTGTCCATGGGATTCTCCAGGCAAGAATACTGAAGTGGGCTGCCATTTATTTCCTTCTCCGTGGCTCTTAGTATTGGCCTTACATATTGAGGTGCTTCTGCATTGGGTGCATATATATTTACAGTTGTTCTTGCATTTACAGTGTCTTCTTGGATTGATCCGTTGATCATTATGTATTGTCATCCTTTGTCTCTTATGTGCTCTGGGTGCTAAGTCGCTTCATAGTCTTGACTCTGCGACTCCATGGATTGCAGCCCGCCAGACTCCTCTGTCCATGGGATTCTCCAGGCAAGAACGCAGGAGTGGATTGCCATGCCCTCCTCCAAGGAATCTTCCCAACTCAGGGATCAAACCTGTGTCTCCTGTGTCTCTTGCATTGGCAGGCGGGTTCTTTAACACTAGTGCCACCTGGGAACTTATCACAGTGTTTATTTTAAAATCTGTTTGTCTGATACGAGTATTGCTATTCCAGCTGTCTTTTGCATTTCCATTTTCATGGAATACCTTCTTCCATCCCCCAGGATCTTTATTAAATGTTGTTCGGGAGCATAGCACAGCGAGTAGAATTCCTTGTGTTTCTCGGCTTAGAATGGGTTAGGGAGTCTTAAAAGGGCCAAATAAAACTATCAGAGCAGTGCTTTACCTGCAGTAACTTTTTTTTTTTTTTGCAGTAACTTTTAAATCATCTTCTTGATCTATTTTTGATCTTGTTCTTTTTTCAATGTCACTGTGGTACAGATAAGTATGAGATGGTTTGTATGTTAAAACTTCATAGTTTATTGCTATATGATGATGAAACGCTTGACTTCCAAACACTAGCATTTAGTTTGTAATTAGGGTGATGATAATGCTCTGGTTTTCTGGGGACAGGGCCAGTTTACTCCTGTTTTTCAGCATCTTACACAGGTTGTCTCTGTCTCTCCCTTTTCACTTTCAAATGTCTTCTTTTAGGCATTAAATTATTATGGTCCTAGTTATAGATAAGGCATGCTTAGCTTGAAATCTTAATTGTGTGGAAAAGATCTGTTAAAGTAGGTGTCAGTGGAGTTGTTTCCACTGCGTTACACCATAGACTTGTGATTAATGAGATCATCCCACATTAGCATCAGATTTCTTATTTTAGTTATTTAATATTTATGACCATGTTATCCCAGACAAAATGTTCAGACCAGAAATGACAAATCCTTAGAAAAGCAATGAATTTCTAATTTATAGCTAAAAATGTCTCCTGCCTCTTATTAATTCATTCTACTTGCACTGTTACTTATAATACTTGGTATGCTTGGTACTTATAATACTTTGTATGCTTTTGTATTTTATACTTAATCAGACTTTATCTTAGAGCAAGGCTTTAAGTTGATATTAACATTTCTTCAGAGTCCATCTATGGAATATCATAGATTCCCAATCCTAGACTTGAACAATGGATCAGCGTCCAGACAGACCAGCTTCTAAACTGCCACAAACTTGTCTTAAGATTGAATCACTGCCAAGGGTTTGAAATATTCAGTTGTGTTTTAATAATAATTTATGTATTAAAGCTGTATGTAATGCTTTATGTGATGTTATTTTGTTTGTAAGAACTTATTTTTGAAGATTAGGATCTTATTTTTAGGTTGCCTTTTTTTGAAATGTTCTTTCAATGCAATGTTGGCTTCTTTGACAGTTGCTAAGAAGAAATGTGTGAACTGTTGGATCAGTGTATCTACAGAGCTATTGTAGTGTTATGCTTCGTTTTCTTTTAGAAAGTAGGAAACTTGTTAAACAACTATTTGGTTTTTCCCCACAGACAGTTGTTATGATCTTCTGAAAGTGTGATTTCCTCCTTTCTCTCTTTTTGCCGCATTTCATGGCATGTGGACTTTCTCCAACCAGGGACTGAACCCGTGCCTTCTGCGCCGGAAGCATGGAGTCTTACCCGTTGCCAGGGAAGTCTGAAAGTAAAGTATATGGTTTTAGATACTGTGAATCTGTTGTTTTCCGTTTAGCCAAATATCTGCTTAAATTGTTCATGTCCTAAAGAAGAGTTCATCCTGACAGCTCTCTCTTTCATGGGTGTTGATGTATGCACACACGCTATCAAGACTTAATGCTTTGCTAAAACTGGCTGCAGACCAGGTGATTTTAGAATCTGCACTTCAGAGATAAAGAAACCTGCAAGCTCTCCCCTGTGCCAAAAATACCACATACAGTGTTTACAAATGTCTAGAATTTTGCACTGCCATAGGGTACCTGAGGTTACTTTACTGGAATTGTCCGCATCTGTGATTAGCTGAGTTGCAGTTTAGCATATGAGGAGAAATATTGGAGACTCTAAAGCTAAACTGGAAATGGAAATTATCTGCGGTGGTGGTTCAGGTGACCCCCCAGACCTAATCTGGAAACAGTTTTTTCCAGATGGCCTTGAGATACTCTTTTTGTTGATAGAGCTTTCCTTGCTGGCCATTGCTATATTCTTTGTTTAGCAACCAGATCTCTTTTTCTTCTGTGGGAAAATGTCCTATTAGTATTTTGAGATCTTTTAATGCAATGAATGTGCAATCCCAAATAATGCCACTGTTGGTGAATGTGGTATTGTTAAAATATTATAATAAGCTTACACTTGGGGTTTCCTGTACTTCTCTCAAGAGCCTTTTGAATGACTGGAATGTCACAGAGAAAGAAGTGTTCAGAAAGAGGTAGTTAGTATTTCTGGGAAGCTTACCTGAAATCCAGGATGCTGCTTCTGCAGGTTGTTCTTCACTGGGGATCTTTATTAAATGTCATCTTGGAGGATAGCCCAGCAGGTAGAACTGCTTATTTCTTGGGGCAGGATGGGTCAAGAATCCTAAAAGGGGCCAGATGGTGCTGTCAGAGCAATTCCTTTCTCAGTTGCTGTAGTTTGAAAAATACTTGTTGTAGTTGCTGTAGTTTGATAAATACTTTATTGAAAATTAATACTTAAAACATTTTATCAGAATATCTGATTTCTTATCCCAAGGCTTTTTTTTGTTTTTGTTTTTAAACAGTAAAAACTTTGTTGTCAGACATTTCCCATTCCTGTTGTTCTTTTTCCTTGGAATTCAAAGTTATTATCTACTTCTGGATATTGCTTTTATATTGAAGGCCTTTCTGTATTTCCCCTTGGACGGTTGTAACTCCAGTGTCTTTAGATAATATTCCTCTTTTCCAGTCAGTCCTGGGGAATGTTTCTCCTGCAGAATTAGGTGGTGGAGTCTAGCAATAAGAAGCAAAGACATGACATCAGAGCTACTGTCTATTAAAAACAACTGTAGATGAAGATTTGTGTGTATGAAGTGTTTATTTCATCAGTGTGTTGGAGTGTAGGAGATTTGTGTATGTGAGCTGTTTATTTCATTGTGTGTTGCAGTGTAGGTGATTAACAGTGTTGTGTTGGTTTCAGGTGTGCAGCAAAGCGATTCAGTTATACCTATACATATATCTGTTCTTTTTCAAAGTCGTTTCCCACTTAGGTTGTTAGATAATATTGAGCAGAGTTCATTTTATCTTGCTTTAACTTTTTACTTAATATAAAGTATATTGGAGTATAGCCGATTAGCAATGTTGTGACAGTTTCAGGCGCACAGCCATACATATACAGGTGTCCGTCCTTCCCCAGAGTCCCCTCCCATACAGACTGCCACCCAGTACTGAGCAGAGTTCTCTGTGCTGCAGAGTAGGTTGTCCATTTTAAATATAGAACTGTGTACATTGTCCCCCTATTCAGTTCGCCTCATTTTTTTCTTTTTCATAAAGAATCAAAATGCCTCATTTAGTTTTTTCTTTTCCTCTTGAGAAAGTTACAGAAAATGTTTTTTAAAGGAGTGCAGTGTTTCTGGCCTCCTCATCACCTAGCAAGGCAGCCTCTTAAACAGGACTCTCTTCTAGTCTATAGCCAGGCCCTGTTAAGTGCTTCTTGGATAGAGATAAGGAATAAACTTATTCTACCATCATGAGTCCTAATCTTGACCTTCTTAAGCCTCAGTTTTTCTCATCTGTAAAATGAGTTCACATACTACTCTTTCTACCTCATAGTTTGTTGGGGGGATTAAGTGTGGGAGGTAATAGAACCTCTGGTTGCCTTGAATAAGATACTAGACGTTGTTAAGCTTTTGGTAGACCACGCTCTGGGGTATATATTCAGAATGCCTCGTCTCCTAGAAGCTGAGCTCCCCTTTGTGCCTGCCTAGCAGAGCCTACGTTGCTTCCTTTTACCCATGCCTCTAGCTTATGTATCCTTTGCTTCACATGATCTCGTCTAGAAGAGTTCTGGCCCTAGGTTCTGAGAGAACTGTGTATATAAATTTGGGTAGTAGCTACAACTGCCTTGCTATGGTCTTGATATAAAAAATTCTGTCTTACGTGCACTTGAATAGGTGGCATAAAATGCAATCAGTGTATAGAAATCATGCAGATTTCCAAATAACATCTAATTAGGTAGTCATAATTAATAATAGTAGCAAATACGGTGGGAAAAAAAAACCAACTTTGAAACCAGCCCAGAACGTGAGGAAAGGAGATGTGTTCATGAGCTCTTGCCTGATCTTTATAAGCATTACTAAGTTGGTAGCTCTGTATCTTTTTGCACTATGTGTTTGGTTTTGTTGTGCTTTTTTGTGTATTAAATAATTTTCATTTTGTCATTTTGTGGTGTCATTATTGGGGAAATACAGAATTGTTTTTGTATACAGCCAGATCTTGTTTTCTGCCTTTGAATTTGTGTCAGACCACAAATTTGGTCTGATGGGAATGAATGAAGAGAGTAGCTTTTACAATAGAAGATATTGTACTTAAAAACAACTTTTAACCCACCCCCACCCCCAATCATACACACAATTAACTATTAATAGAGTAAGTGTTATATTTCACTTTTAGGTTCCCAGTCTCGAAGGAAACCTCAAAATTTGCGGAGAATTTTTTATTAGCCTTCCCTGGTGACTCAGATGGTAAAGAATCTGCCTGCAATGTGGGAGACCTGGGTTCAGTCCCTGGGTAGGAAGATTCTCTGGAGAAGGAAATGGCAACCCACTCCAGTATTCTTGCCTGGAAAATCCCATGGATGGAGGAGCCTGGCGGCCTATTTCAATTTCAGGTTCCTAATCTTGAAGGAAACCTCAGAATTTGCAGAGTATTTTTTATTAATAACTTGAGCTAAGGCAGTGAGTTGTGGAGGTTCCCCGTAGAGCCCTTGAGAATTAGAGCTCATAGCGCACCTGCATGTCCAGAGTGGTTTAAGGCAAGCCTTCTTCCGGTCCCAAGACTGCCCGACTCTTCGGAACCCATGAGTACGTCAACCTGTCTACCACCCTCTGCTACTGATGTAGAGATTTCAGGATTGCCATTGAGTTTATAAAGGGGCGCCAAGTGCAGGATTCTATTTCATTGTGGTTTTGAATTGAGGCTTGTGTGAGAGGTACTGAGGGCTTGTCACAAAGTATGCACTGATCACTTGTATGCTGAGCATGTGCTGGGGTCTCTAGCAGGGATCCTAAACTTTTGGGGATTTAGCCCTCCTTGAAAAGCTACTAAAACTTATGAAATCTCATGTTAAAAGTACATTTCACATTTACTTCCAGGAGCTTCATTGAAACTAGTCTGTGACCCTCCAGGTTCTGTTCTTTGGAGGGATGTCAGAGAAAAGTGAAACGTGTCCATTAAGAGTTTGGCTAGCTCACATCCAAGGCCGTTAAGGTGGATAAACCTGGTCAGCTGTCCCGAGCTGACAGCTATCACGTAGTTGCCACAGATTGGCACTTGTACGACTTCTGGGAGCACAAATGATATGCCCTAGAGATAGTAGACGCTTGTATGAGGAGCACCTGGGGGGCAGGGTGGGGGTGACGCTGAAAATAGGGATGGCATCTTAAAAAGGAGAGCAGGGTACTTCCCTAGTGGTCTGGTGGCTAAGACTCTGCACTCCCGAGGCTGGGGTCCAAGGGTTCACTTGCTGGTCAGGGAACTAGATCCCACGTGCCTCAACTAAGATTTTTATATGCCACAAATTAACATTTTTTAAAAAATAAAAATGAAAACGTTAGAGATAAGGATGGAGCCAGCTTCTGTGTTCATACAACTATTTCCATGTTTTGTGACCTCTTTAAAAAGTTACTTTTTAATAACAACTGCATACTTTATTTGTTACCTGGATTTTGTATGCTACTCAGCTTGATTCCTGGTACTGCAGATTTGTAATCTTTCCTGAATGTAGTCTTGAGGCTAGAAAGCAAGCTGAAACCAGTAACTGAGTTAAATAGTTGTTAACAGACAAATCCCTAGCCAGTACTTGTTTGCTGGGATTTGCTTAAATCCACCCTCTAAAGGCATAACAAGTATTAGTGCTATTAGAAAATTTTCAGGTTGTTAACATGTTTGGGGATAGAGGGATAATCTTGCTATGTACATGCCCAACCCTAAATTAGTATTTTCTTTTGGCCTTTTTTTTCTCTTCAAAATAAAGGATGTAAGTGTAAATATGAACCAGAGCCTGCTTGGTACTGGGAATACCATGGTGAATAAAGAATCTCCCTCAACTTGCCTAACAGTCCAGCAGTTTAGTTAGGGACATAAGACAGTTTCCACACGGACTAAGGAAGCAGCAACGAAAGAGCTGCAGGTAAGAGAATGGCTTGTTGGAGAAACATAAGCTTGTTCCGCCTTTCTGGACCAAAGGCTGTGATTGGAGACGTGACGAGAGATGGGACTGGAGTGTTGGAGGGGCTGGGTGACAAAGCTGTGATAAGCCAAGCTAGCAAGTTTGAGCCTTACCCTGAAGGCAGTGGAGAGCTGTCAAAGGACTTTAATGAGGAGTGTAACATGATCTTATTTGCATTTTTGAAAGATCATTCTGGCTGCATTGTTGATAAGAGACTGGAGTGCTGGCTAGATCAGAGACAGAGCTAGGCTGTGGTGACAGTCTGGGCTGGAATGATGATACTCCTAAGCTAATGGCCATGAACCTGGAAAGAATAATAATAGGTAACATTTACTGAGCACTTAATATGTGCTGACCTGGCATCTGTTTTCCCATGAGGTATTTAAGACTTTGCAAAATTACTCTGTCCAAGGCAAGTAAGAATTGAAGAGCTGGCAGTTGAAACCATTGTACCTGAGACAAAAAGCCCAAAAGAAATGCATGGATTTGAGAGAAATCAACATGGAGGTGACAGCCTTCTTGAATGAGTGTGGATATGAGGGAGAGGGAGGTGTCAAGGAGGGCTTGGACAGTTGGTGGATGGTGGTGCCATTCATTGAGATAAAGAATATGGGTAAAAGTGTAGGTGCTGATGAGGTAGGAAAAGATGAGTTGGATGTGTTGATTTTGTGCATATAAGGAGATTCAAATGGAAATAGAGCTCAGGAGAGACCTGGGCTGTAAATATTAAGTATCTGTTATGCATCTTATACTTTCTAGGTACTGGGAATACAGTGGTGAAAGTGACGAATGTGGACCCTGCTCTCATGGCTTAGGGAAACTAACTGGTTAAGCACGTACTATTCGTGCACGGAAGAATTGCGTTGGGAGAATACATGCTGCTATGAAAAATATAGAAGAGGGGCCTTATTTAGTCGAGGGTCTAGGAACAACTACCTTGAAGAAATGAGAACCTGAGATCTAAAGGCAGGAGAGGAGTTTGAAGAGGTGGGGAAGCATGCTGCAGGTAAGAGGAGACACGCAAGGGCCAGGAAGGGGCAGCCCACTCCAGCACTCTTGCCTGGACAATCCCGTGGACGGAGGAGCCTGGCGGGCTGCAGTCGATGGGGTCACACAGAGTCAGACACGACTGAGCGACTTAACACGCATGCACGCTCGCAAGGGCCTTTAAGGTGAGGAAGCAGTGACATCTAAGAAGGCTTGCTGAAAGCATGGAAGGAGAGTGGCGTATAATAGAGGAGGTGGCTGGGACAAGAGTTTGAAGAGAATGGAGAAGATCTAAAACTGATACTCGAGAACAGCGGGGAGAACAGAGTAGGAAACTTTTGCAAGGCAGTTGCCTGAGAGTACTCCATCTCTGGGCATCCCAGGTGGCCCTAGTGGTAAAGAACCTGCCTGCCAATGCAGGAGACATGCTGGTTTGAGTCAGGAAGATCCCCTGGAGCAGGGTGTGGCAACCGCTCCAGTATTCTTGCACCACTGACATTTTAGGTTGGAAAATTCTTTGCTGGGCGGGGGGATGTTCTGTGTACTAGAGGATGTTGAACAGCATCTGTGGCCTCTACGCTAGATGCCCGCAGCCAGTAGCACTCCCTCCCCAACCGATTATGACAATCAAACATGTCTCCAGACATTGGCAGGTGTCGCTTAAGGAGAGAATGGCCCCAGTTGAGAACCGGGAGGTCCAGCTGCTGAGTGCTTCTGGAGGAAAGTCACGCAGCTTGCAGACTGCTCTTACTGCACATCCAGGTGCCCGACCTGGACTCGCAGGTCTGCGAGTTTCCCTAACAGTTGCAGTGACGGTTCTAATCTAGAAGTCAGTAAGGGGGAGAAAGGGAAGACAGGTATGTCACTTCTCCAAGGCCGAAATACCTGACAAGATAACAGATGTCAAGTCAGCACTTACTCAGTGTTCAGGTTATCTACTCTCACTGTTGGCAGGAGGGGACAGGTCGTCACGTCCTGAGAGGTTGATGTCTCTTAAGACTTCAAAGACATCCGCCTCTTCTCTCACCAGGCCTTGTGGAGGACTGTACCTCCTGCCCCCTTGAAGCAGGCTTGTCAGTGAAATGTGAGTGGGAAAGAAGCATTCTGAGCAGAAACTCGGGCCATTGCAGCGGCCAGTCTACTCCTTTCTCTCTGCACAGAGGCTAGTGCACCCCAGAATGGGGCTGCTCCATCAGCCTGCACCAGGATTGGCGAGAACAGGGGTAGAGCTGAAGCTGTCCTGAAATGGGCAGAGAAACATTTTATTGGAAGCCAGTGAGATCTGGGAATTTGTTCAGTTCAGTTCAGTTCAGTTGCTCAGTCGTGTCCGACTCTTTGCGACCCCATGAACAGCAACATGCCAGGCCTCCCTGTCCATCACCAACTCCCGCAGTTTACCCAAACTTGTGTCCATTGAGTTCATGATGCCATTTAACCATCTCATCCTCTGTCATCTGTTCTCCTCCTGCCTTCAATCTTTCCCAGCATTAGGGTCTTTTCAAATGAGTCAGCTCTTCGCATCAGGTGCCAAAGTATTAGAGTTTCAGCTTCAACATCAATCCTTCCAATGAATATTCAGGACTGATTTCCTTTAGGATGGAGTGGTTGGATCTCCTTGCAGTCCAAGGGACTCTCAAGAGTCTTCTCCAACACCACAGTTCAAAAGCATCAATTCTTTGGTGCTCAGCTTTCTTTATAGTCCAACTCTCACATCCATACATGACCACTGGAAAAACCAGAGCCTTGACTAGACGGACCTTTGTTGACCAAGTAATGTCTCTGCTTTTTAATATGCTGTCTAGGTTGGTCATAACTTTCCTTCCAATGAGTAAGTGTCTTTTAATTTCATGGCTGCAGTCACCATCTGCAGTGATTTTGGAGCTCCAAAAAATAAAGTCAGCCACTGTTTCCCCATCTATTTGCCATGAAGTGATGGGACTGGATGCCATGATCTTTGTTTTCTGAATGTTGAGCTTTAAGCCAACTTTTTCACTCTCCTCTTTCACTTTCATCAAGAGACTCTTTAGTTCTTCTTCACTCTCTGCCATAAGGGTGACATCATCTGCATATCTCTCTAAGGTTATTGATATTTCTCTCAGCAATCTTGATTCCAGCTTGTGCTTCCTCCATCCCAGCGTTTCTCATGATGTACTCTGCATAGAAGTTAAATAAGCAGGGTGACAATATACAGCCTTGATGTACTCCTTTTCCTATTTGGAACCAGTCTGTTGTTCCATGTCCAGTTCTAACTGTTGCTTCCTGACTTGCATACAGGTCTCTCAAGAGGTAGGTCAGGGGTATTTGTTACCACTCTGTAACTCAGTCTTAGCTGTCTGGTACAATCCCAAGCAAGGACAAGCCCCAGGCATGGCACAGGGTGAGCGGTTGAAGTGCTATGGAGGTGAAATTCGTTGATGTTGAGGTTTCAGTGGCAATCCTGTGAGGCTGGGGTGTTGGATGAGCCATTCATATGACATTGCTGTCACCCAAGATGATGGCAGGACTGTAGGAAGTCAAAGTGAATGACAGCAGCTATCTGGAAGGTCAGCAGATGATACAATAAAGGAGGAGAAAAGGGAATAATAGGTGAAAGCTTCAAAACAGCAGAGATTTTTATGTGCAGAGGGATAATGGTCTGGGTGCAGTGCAGGGGAGGCCCATCCCCCGTACTGAAGGTAGGTGAGTTGTGGGGAAATCACGACTAAGATTCCTTGAAGGAAAGCCAGGTATATTTTAAGGTAAAGAAGTGGGAGAAAGAAGAGTTTGTGGGTGCAAGCAGGGGGATATTTACCAGGAAATGGAATTACAGAGTCCTAAGTAGCTGACTTCGCAGCAGCAAGGAGTTCATAGGGGGCTTCCCAGATGGCTCAGAGGTACAGAATCTGCCTGCAGTGTAGGAGACGTGGGTTCAGTCTGAGTGAGGAAGATGCACTGGAAAAGGAAATGATAACCCACTCTGGTCTTCTTGCCTGAAAAATTCCACAGACAGAAAGGAGCCTGGTTGGCTACAGTCCATGGGGTCACAGAATTGACCACGACTTTGTAACTAAACAACAGCAAAATAGTTCATAATGGGTCAAGAGGTGGCTGCTCTGGAGCCCCTCTCCAGAGAAAGGGTAAATACATACATGAGATTTTACATGAAAACCCAAGGAATTTTTGGACCCCCCTAACACTCTCTGGGGACCCTAGGTTAAGAACCCTGTACTCATGCATGCTGTGTACATGCTATGTCGCTTCAGTTGTGTCCAACTCTTTGCGACCCTATGGACTGTAGCCCATGGGATTCTCCAGGCAAGAATACTGGAGTGGGTTGCCCTGCCCTCCTTCAGGGGATCTTCCTGACTCAGGGACTGAGCCTGCGTCTCCTGCATTGCAGGCAGATTCTTTACCGCTGAGCCGCAGGGGAAGTCCTTGTTCTCCAGCAATAGCTCTCAAAAGTTAGCAAGCATCAAAATCACCTGGAGAGCTTTGCTAGGCCTCATTCCAGAGGTTTTGACCAATGTGTGTAGATGGGCCCAAGTACCTGCGTTTCTATAAGGTTCCCAGGTGATGCTGGGCTAGGAACCCCATTCTGAGAGTCACTGCTGCTGTCTAATTATAGTAGAATGTTTTGGAAAGAAGAGGTACAGTGGGAAATTGTTGGAGGCAAGATCATGAGGAGAAGAATGAATTTTTGCTCTGTCCTACTAGCCTTCTAGATTTCAGTTAGATATTCAAATGTTTCTGCTTCCCCTGCCTCGCCCCACAGAGAACCTTTCAGGGGTGGACAAAAGAAGGGAGAGAGGAGTGAGCAACTCATTTCAGGTTTAGGGCAAGATGTGCAAAGAAAACCCTTTAGGTTAACATGTCCTTAAAGATCATTTTCTTGAACACCCTTATTTTGCAGAGGGGAAGTGATATGAACATTGCTTGGCTAATTAAAACATTTGACCTGTAGCCCCATCTTGCTTCTTCTCCCTCTGTGGCTCTTTTCCCTTCATCATTAACATTTAAAGAAAAAGTGGGAAATAAGCCATATATTCAAATCAATTTAAAGAAACATGAAACTTCTGGTGCCCGACATTGAAAACTTAATTAAACTCTAGCAAAGTACACTGGTTAAAACTGGATAAAGCTGTTACCTAAATATGGGACACAATCTGGGGGTAATTGCATCTGCATTCTTCTTGGTGTGTATGTGCGTGCACGTGTATTCAAAATGTGTAACCAGCAGGATTTCTGGAATCCTTGGCACTGAATTAGGATTGCCAGTTAGCTACTTAGCACGTGACCTTAGGCAACTCACTTAATGTCTCTGAGCTTCAGCCACTGAGCTGGAACACAGAGCGTTGAGGGACAAATGAAGTAATGTGTGTGAGGTCCTTAAGTACCTGGTAGCTCCTCTTCCTCGCTCACCTTAGGGCTGGAGGAGTGACCAGTCAAATCTGTGGCCTCTAACCAGCAGATGTAACCTTTATCTTCCACCAGAGGGCCCCAGTGCTCTATAAAGCCTAAGGGGAAGGTCCTCATTAAAACAGCACACTTGAATCTGCCCGAGGATAGCCCCCTAGGTTCAAGTCTTTAAATATTCTTCCCGGTGCTTGGAGGAATTGTTTGTAACATTCCTCAAATATCCAGGAGGGCAATCTGAAGTAGGAAATTTGGAGAAAATGGTATTCTAACTCCACACCAGGCACAAAGAGGATTATGTTTCTGTTTTTTTTTTTTTTTTTTTTTTTTTTGGTCCATTTCTACCGTTCATTTTCCATCCTCAGGTTATCTGTAACCTAGCTACGGATTATTCTCTCAGTAATAGGCTATGCAGTGCCTTTCTCCCTGGTTTATTCAAATGAGCGGGGCTGCTGGTTTTGTCCCTTTGATGTACAGCTGCCCCACCTTTGTCCCCAGGCGCAGGCCGCCTTCCTTCCAGCGGGTGGGAAGGGAGGGTGGGAATGGATTTCCGAGCTTCTGTCTCACTGCTGAGCCTAGAAAGCTGCTTCCCTGAATCCCTTTGTGGTGACAGTCTAGTGATCGGCGGGTACCATCATGCAAGGATGTGTTCTGGGGAGAAAGCTTTTTCTCTATTTAAGGAAGGCAGACAATTGGGAAACGTTGAGGCCACCAGCCACCACCGCCTTCCACAAACCATCACAGACAATGGGAGAAATGAGAGCCAGTGCATGCCGGTCCTGTGCACACGGCTTCTGCCTTACCTGTCTTCTTTGTCCTTTAATCTGATGGTCAGCTTTCAGCACTGTTCCTGGGGGCACTGGCCGAGACAGTGCCTGGGAGCAATCAAAGGGTGGGTCGTACATCTTAGTAAGGAAATCATAGACTGTTTGGGAAGAACAGGTCTCCAGAAATCTAGTCCAACCCCTCATTGTTCAGAGAGGAGAAATGCCATGGTCAGAATTACACGGTTGGTTAATGGCAGACTAGCTATTCTAACAGAACTAGACTTCAGATCCATGGGTAGACACACCAGTTCTTGTCTCACCATTTAATTTTTTAAATCTGCCATCACCACCAACATGTATTATGTGCTCATGTGTCAAGCATCTGTTTGTTTTATCTTGTGTAATCTTCACAAAAACGCTGTGAAAGAAAGGTAGTGTTCCGTGAATGAAATATGTTATCCCCATTTTAAGGAAGCGTGCTGCTGCTGCTGCTAAGTCACTTCAGTCGTGTCCGACTCTGTGTGACCCCATAGACGGAAGCATAGAGAAAGAAATTAAAGATATAGGGAAAAAAGTAAGTCAGGTCCATTTAAATAAGTGTTTCTCCATGAGGATTTGTTGCTGTTGTTGAATTGCTAAGTAATGTCCAACTCTTTGTGACCCCGTGGACTGCAGCCCTCCAGGCTCCTCCGTCCATGGGATTGCCCAGGTAAGAACACTGGAGTGGGTTGCCATTTCCTCCTCCAGGGATCCAGGGATCCCTGACCCAGGGATCGAACCTGCATTGGGAGATGGATTGTTTAGCACTGAACCACATGGAAAGTACCCATGAGGGTTAGTGGCTTTTTTTTTTTTAAGGGGACTATCCTTTGCACAACAGGATACTTAGCATCTTTGCCCCCCAAGCATTGATTGCCTGGATCCCTATGATAATACGTTCAGTTTTTCCGAATCCCAGAAGGTAAAGTACAGGTGATGCTGTTGCTGATTGGAACCACTGACTTAAATGCACGCACACAGGAAAAGGAGCGGTCAACAAGACTCCGCATTAACAAAGGTCACAGGATGGAGGAAGGCAATCCCTGCGGTGAGGGTGGCTGTGGAAGCCAAGAGGCTAAATTGTAAGGGAAGGGACTGAAGCAAGGAGGCTGTTTGTACACGGTCCCTGCCAAAACTCGACGCGTGAACAAGGTCTGGCCTCACAGCTCATACCTCTGGAGACCACCTGGGTCTCACAGACAAGCGACTGGGTCAGGGGACAACAGGGAG
The DNA here is from genome assembly GCF_027580195.1 of Bos mutus. Taxonomy (NCBI): domain Eukaryota; kingdom Metazoa; phylum Chordata; class Mammalia; order Artiodactyla; family Bovidae; genus Bos; species Bos mutus. The sequence goes on from NC_091632.1 coordinate 1,738,767, forward strand.
TGCTGGGGCTGGAGTAAATATTGGATTTAAAAAGAAGAGTTTAAAGCATTATTTAGGCCAAGAAAAGAGGCCTGCAGGTGAATTGGGTAGGTTATGACCTGTGGGCCAGGTCATCTGTGGGGCCATTCCCGTTTAAGGGCTACGCCCACCATGCTAGTTGGTGGAAAGAACGTGGGTTTCAGCACACACAGGAGGCATTTACTACCTTCCTGAGCTGGCAGACATCAGAGGGGCCTGCAGAGAAGCTGTGAGCATTCCCCGGGGCTGTGCGTTTCACGGAGGCCCGAGGCCGATCTATCCGGGGAGCTGAAGCCGACATTCTTGCGCATGCTCCGGTCTCCTCCGGATCGGTGGCTCTGGAATTCTGGGCCTGTGAGTCCTTAAAGGTAGAGGTGGGACAGGAAAACTCTAGAACCTGGCCACTGCCTGTCATGCCACCAGCCCAGGCCCCTGGCGATGGTTCCTTCACTCAGTGCTGTTGTTCCCCTTGATGTGTAGACATGGGGGAAAGGGGTCACTGATTCCCCGCTCTCTAGAGGCCCTTTGCCTCGGTTCACAGCTCTGGCAGTCTACAAACTCAAACAGCTTTCTTCTCTCTCAGCCAGTGGCCCCTGACATCAACTGCGGAGCTAAACTACCGATTTTCCAGCCCAGCTGTTCAGCGGCACCATAGGCTTAAGTTTAAATACACTTTTTAAGAAAACCTTCGGGAGCCGTCTCCTCCTGTCTGCTTTCTGTCTCTGCCTGAGCCTGGCAGAAAGCACGCACTGAAAGCAGGCTGGGCGCTCTGTCGGACTCAGCCCGCCTTCCTTCGGGGCCATGGCAGGAGTGAAGCCCCAGATGCAGGGCCCTGCTCCCATTCCGGGAGTGGCCCTCAGGGTGTCCTGCTCTCTGAGCTGCACCTTTGCAAGCAGCACCGCTTGTAACATTGCGGGAGGCAGCAGGGCCTTGCCAACCAAACTCCCGATGTGGAGGAGCTGAAAACCAGGCTGCAAATAATACCGAACACGCCAGGAAACCTCTGGTCTGCTCCTCCGGGTCTCATCAGTCACGGGTGTCAGAATGCAAGCCCTCCTTCCTGGCTTTGCTTACATTTCCATGCCCTGGGCCCTCGGGTGGGCTCTCAGGGGGTAGGTAGTCCCCAGCCCTGTTGCCTGTCCTTCCTGGATCATATCCAGCATGGGCCAGGATTTATTGATCCTCAGAAGCTTCTCTGCTACAGACAGGAGGACAGTGTAGGCAGAGGCTGTTGACAGGCCATGCGGCACCATAAACAGAACGAATTCTGAGGCCAGCACCCAGGAAGGGGGCTTTCCGGCTCTCCTCCATCTCAGCTTCCCTCTAGCATCTCCGGGAGTCAGCCCATCGGTCAGCACTTTCTTCTTCCTTCTCCATTCAGCCTCATATCTGGATGCCTTGTCCAAGTCAACTTTCCTTCCTCTACTACAAGGACAACTCTCATGGGCTAGGGGACCTCAGTAGTATTGCTCAGGAATCATCCTTTAAGGAGTTTACCTACAGCACAGAATTTCAGAATTGTGAGCAGGATCAGCATTTCCAGACTGTTGGCTGTTACAGAAGAATGGAATTAAAACTAACAAAACACAACAATAAAAGTTGACATTTTTTTAAGATGGGGACTTACACATGGTTGCCAGCTTCTATTTCATCAAACAGTACATCCAAAAAAGAACAATTACTGCTACCATATATTACTACCATCCTTTCATAAAGGAAAGGACATTTTAATGCTGCCAGTGTGTGAAGGAGATAATCTCTAATAAAGTATAGTCCTTTGAAGGAAATTTTATAGCTTTGTGGAGAGAGTTGTCTCATTCTTTTTTTCCTAATTCCACCCCTGAAGCACCATTTTACGGGCTCCCTCAGCAGTCCGACGGGGCTCACCCTGGACAGCTTTCCCTTCCACTCTCTGTGCCTCTCTCTGTTGTTTCTGCTTTGTCATGTTAGGGAAAGTTCTGAGAGACTTTGAAATGGGCAAAAAAAGGTTATTATTGGGTGTCCTGTTCCCTTTGGATTACCTTTGCCTTTCATAGTCTTTGAGCTATTTTACCAATCTGTAAATTGTAGAAAACTGATCATAATGTAAATGATTTTGCCAATAAAAGCGCAAATTGTTTCCAGTGGTGATGCAGTCGATTATTGCCCTGTGGATACTGACCAGTGTCGCATCTATTACATAAACTAATTACGGCATTTCTGATGGCTTCTGTATACCTGCTCTTTGGATTCTCTTTTGGGGAGTTGTAACAACTTAGAGAAGGAAATGGCAACCCACTCCAGTGTTCTTGCCTGGAGAATCCCAGGGACGGGGGAGCCTGGTGGGCTGCCATCTACGGGGCTGCACAGAGTTGGACATGACTGAAGCAACTTGGCGGCAGCAGCAGCAGCAGCAGCAGCAGCAACAACTTACTAGATCCCTCATTAATTGATGAGTTAAATGATATCATTGACGTGTTAATTTTATATTTGTACAAGGGTCTTGATGTTACCTTTAAAAGCGTTCCATAGCACAATAACCACCTCTGAGAGTCATCGTGAAGTAGAATGAGGTCATGGGTAAGTGAGGGTCTGACCCAGGGCCTGGCCCAGAATGTGCCTTCAAAGCGGGGATAGTCCTTGCTTCCTCTGGATTCTGAGCCCCAGGGCACCTGAGTTTTCACAAAGAAACTAATTTTGATTAACCATCTCATATTATAGTATTAGTGACTTTGACTTCCCAAGGATTTTCGCATTTCCAGAGAGGACCCTAAGGAAAGAGTAATGCTTACCTGGAAGAATGATCATCATGGTGACCAGAGGGATATCGGGTTATAGATATTTGGGGCCGAGCGCCTTTAAAAGACCTGCCCTGCTGACGTTCAGCTGCAGAGGACGGTTTGATTCCCCTCCCTTCACCCCTGTCCAATGCGTAAAGCACGGGCTTACGAGCACTGGGGTGTAGCTCCAACCATGGACCAGCTTCTTAAATGTACACCATCAGCTCCCTCAGGTTCGTGAGATGGATATGTCTATCCCTGTTGCTGGTGAGGAACCAGAAGAGGTCAAATGACTGACCCAAGGTTGTACAGCTAGGAAATTGTTGTGCCAGATTGAAATCTAGGGCCTGACTCCAGAGCTGCGGGTGTGAGCTGTGAAGCAGCCCTTCTGGTCAAGACTGTTTCCTTCCCAAACCGGTCCCCGCTGCGGAGCTCCACGGCCAAGTGCTGCACATGGGCAGACAGTGCCCCCGTTAAAATGGAAATGCCCTTTAAGGCCTAACACACTTGCCGTGAAAATAATGTCTGAAACAAATTGATCTAAACCTGGGAACGGGTGTTGACAGGCCAGAGCACAGGCGGAGAGGGGCAGCGGGGGCCTCTGGGGTCTGGGGATCCTTGGGGCTGCACAGGACTGAGCTAAGGGGGGTGTGGACCTGGCGGAGCCAGGAGGGCGCTGGGGAAGGCCTGCTGAGTGCACTGTGGGGGAGAGCAGTGGGCACCGTGCTGTCTCACTGGCACGTGACAGCCAGGAAGATGCAGGGCGTAGGGAGAGGAGGCTGCACACCTCGGGAACTGGGGAGGGCCAGACCCCAAAAGAGCCTCCTAAAGGGCAGCTGGCCAAGGCCACACACCCCCTGCACTGTGCTGGCCCAGGAGACCTGGTGGCCTGCGCCGGTGTGGCCAAGCATGTGACGCTGGAATGGCCCCGAAGATCAAGGACATGAGCCAGGTCAGTGCGGCATCTCTGCTGAGCCACAGCACAGCAGGCCTGAGCACACAGACGCCAGGTGAGTGGGTGTCTCGGTGATGGATGGGGCAAGCGTGACCCTTCCCTCCACCAAGTCCAGCTGGACAGACCAAGTGACTCCAGGGCCCCTTGTCGTCCACTGATTGCTTTGTGATTAACGACGAATCGCCTCCTGTTCCTGCTCTGTGCGCCCCTAGCTCCCGTGGTAGACCCTTCTGCACTTAGGTAATTTACTCAGAAATTATTGTCCCTAGAATCTCCCAGCATGCTCAGTGTTCAGGTAGCAGCCAGGATCCGTGTGTGACTCCCCCGTGGAACCAAGGGCAGACAGAGCAGCCGCAGCACTAGAGAGAGCCCGAAATACCTGTGATGAGTAAGGCAGGGCCCGGCTGAGGCCAGAACCTGTCCTGCCTGGATTGCTCCTTTTCCTGCACACTTTTGGGCCCAGCAAGAAAGCAATGAGTCCCATATGGTGGTGATTCACTGGAGCTGCTTGTGGGGTCCTAGCATAGGATGGGGAGCCTAACCCTGGTTTTTCTGGAAACAGAACTGCATTTGCAGGAGTGGGAGGCCACCCTCCAGTTCCCAACACCAAGCCAGGTAAACCCTCCCCCTACCAAGCACAGACAGCGAATGAACATTCTCACTTCTTTGCAGCCTTGGCCTTGGGCCCCAAACTATTTTTTTTCACCTTGGCCTGGAGTCCCAAAACAAAACTGCGTACAAACTAGGTTTAATGCTGACTTGGCCACATGGACTTTTTAACTTATCAGAGCAGAGAAAACAGAATCACATGCTGCTAACGGCCATTCATTCAGCAACTATTTACTGAGTATCAGAAGAGAGGGATTGTTTGTGTTAATTCACTGGGAAGAACAGAACGTTAAAAATGCTTTATGCTATTCTTTCATGTTGTAGCAGAATTTATTTAATTATCCCCCACCTCACACCATCCCCCACTTGCCTCCCTACCTTCCCATACAGGGCAAATTAATTTTGCTTAATTTGAGGAGAAAATTTGTAAACAATTTGTAAGGTGAAGAATGGGGTCAAATGCTCTACTTGCAAAATAAGGCCAGGAGTCTGAGCTCTTGTGAGACAGAGTAAAGTCATGAGAAATGGAGGAATGTGAATGGAAGCTTTGAAAATAAATTGACCTTCTGGTGGCAAGGTATATTTGACTGAATACCTCTTAGGAGGAAGCCAGCTGCTGTGGCACGGGAAGCCGTGTTCAGAGGGCCAGAGGCCCCCCTGCAAGGAGCCCAGAGCTCAGCCCTGCCCTCTGCAGACCCGCGGTGCCCTCTTCCTGGCACCATGTGGAGAACAGGGCTTCTGAGATGCTCTGTTTGCATGCTCCCTCATGCCCCAACTCCCCCTCGCCCTCCCTCCACCATCCTCTCCTACTTAACCTCTACCCTGCTGATAGCCCAACCCTCCCACTCTTAGATGTGGCCTTGGAGGGCGTGCTCCCGGCTTACAGAACCAGGCATGGCCAACTGGCTGAACGAGGAACTTGAATTCCTGCTTTGGCAAGGCGCCCTTGCCAGGCAGTCCAGTGGGGTATGGCCACAGCAGTGGTAATGGCCTGTGTCTACACGGCACATACTTCTAATCAGAGAGTCACAGAGACTAACTCACTAACAGCAATTGTGTGAGGTAGGTCCGGTTACAACCCAACTTGACAAACGAGTAAACAGGCACAGAGAAGCTGAAGGCCTTGCCCGGGGTCATAAAGCTAGCAAATTGTGGCACAAGGGTTTGAACCTGGCAATTTCCCTCCAAAGTCCACATACTTACCAACCACCCATTCTGCACACACACACACACCCCCGCCCCCCGCCCCCAGGCTGACCATCCTCTTGTGTCAGACTCTTGATCGCAAGTGACAGAAACCTGACCCAGGGACAATCTGGGCAGAGGACGCAGCAAGGCTGAGAAGCCTGAAAGAGAAGGCGGGTGGCCAGGGAGGGTTGCAAGCTACTGGGGAAAGAGACGGAAGGAAGTCACAGGCAGGATCAGGTGCACAGAGTCGGGGGCTCACTGCAGGGCCCTGGAGCAGAGGACAACTGTCTTTTCACTGAAGCTGGAGAGACCCAAGGGGAAAGTGTGGCCTGGAAGCCTGTGCTGTCCTTGGCCAGCATTCCTAAATACCGTTCCTCTCCCAACTCTCCTCTCTTTCCTCAATTTTTTCGTTTGTTTGTTTTCCAAATCTCTCACTCCCCTGGAGAGTGTGTGCTCCAGGGAGAGAGCTTGATATGTCTCAGCCCTCCAGGAGGGACGGTCTCTGGTGCAGATGAGGTGTGCAGCTGGTGACCCGTCCCCATGCGAGTCTGTTCTTCCAGTTAAAGATTCAGTAGCAGTGGGAGCTGGGCCAGGCACTGGGCGCTGGCAAGGGGCTGGAAGAATGGATCTGTGGGTCAGACGCCTCCTTTCTTTAGGGTCTTTGATTTATCTGGAAGAATGGATCTGTGGGTCAGACGCCTCCTTTCTTTAGGGTCTTTATTTATCTTTCCCCTTTGTCACTCTTCTCTCCCAACCTTTTTTTTTTTAAATTTATGTGGTTTCATCAGGTCTTAGTTGCAGCCCATGGACCTTCATTGCCTCACATGGATCCTTCCCTGTGGCACACGGACTCTAGTTGAGATGTGTGGGCTGAGTTACCCTGATGCATGGAAGATTCTGATTCCTCGACCAGAGATTGAACCCATGTCCCTGACATTGCCAGGCAAATTCTATTTTTTTTTTCAATTGATTGATTTATTAATATGTTTGTTTTTGGCTGTGGGGTCTTTGTTGCTGTGCGCGGGCTTTCTCTAGTTGGCAGGTAGAGGCTACTCCTCGCTGTGGTGTGCGGGCGTCTCCCTGCAGCGGCTGTTCTTGTGGAGCATGGGCTGTAGGCACATGGGCTTCGGTATTTGCAGCACATGGGCTCAGTAGTTGCCGTGTCCCCTGCGTTGCAGGACAGATTCTTAACCACCGGACCACCAGGGAAGTCCCATCCCAGTCTTGGAATTTGAGTTCTCCTTGAATCTGCACAGCACACTGAGTTAGAAGACAGAGTTCCCCTTCCCCATATCTATGGAGGGGGTGGGGTGGGGGCAAGGGAGGCCTGGTGTCCTGGCCAAGCACCTACCACACACTGAGTGAGTGGCTTCCTCCTCCTGCTCCCGCTGGGAACACCAGCCCAGACTTCCGCACCACCCTTAACATATCAGGTAAGGGGACTGGCGACCGTCTTCCCAACCCTGCGCACGGTGACAAAGGCAACAGAGAGGAGACCCAGGAAGCAGAGGCCAAGGCGCCTTCTCCCCGAGATACCCAGGCCGGAGGGCTCCCATCCCCATAGCAAAGGGTCCAGCTGCGAGGAGCTATTGGCTTTGGAAGCTTCTGTGGTTGGGGCATGGGGTGCAGGGAGAGAGGGGTGACTGGAGATGACGCAGTTGCAGAGTGAGTGGGCGGATGGAGGTGAAGCCTATGGGTCAACACGCGTGGTAGATCGTCCACAACAAGTGTGTGGCAGACACGGGCAAGGCTGTGGCAAATCTGGCCTCTCTTTCCCTCCCTGCCAACCACTGACAACCGGGGGAGGGGGGCAGGTCCATCTGGGAAGCAGGAGGTGAGGGGAGCCGGTGGGGCAGGGTTAGCGCTCCCTGAGACCTGTGTCCTGTGAAAGGTAGTGGGGTCCTGGTGGGATATTTAGCCTTATGTCCCCTCTGCTGAATGGCTGGGAGCCCATGAGAGTCAGGGCAAAGGCATCTTGGAGACTTCAAGGAAAATTGCCTCTTTGCACAAGGAGGAGGAGAGGCCCAAGAGAGGGAAAGGCGCATGCGCAGTGTCTCAGAGCTTGAAGTTGCAGAGCTAATTTGCTGAGGGTTTTCGACATTTCCCATCATCTCCCAGGAGTATCTCCCGCAAACCCAGCGAATCATTCCCTGTGTTACGGAGGGTGGTTCTGGGTGCAGGTTCTGATCAGCCCTGGCATCCAGCCTGCTATATAGTCACTCTACGTGGTAGAGGCAGGAGTAGATTTGGTCTGGACTCTGCTGCCAGCTCTCGGTATTACCCTGGGCAAGTCACGTCCCCTCTGCAGACCTGGTTTCCTCATCTGGGGTAATCACACCTGCCCTCTTGTGCCTCACGGCATCAGAGGCTGAAATGGGACCATTCTCTCTTTTCAGATATCGTTAACTTAATCACAGGCTAATTCTTGACCCAGGTGATGGGAGAGATTCTTAAATGTACCTATAAAACTTGGGAGCTCTGGGCTTTACTATTAAAAACATGCATAATTTTCCTGAGATGCCAGGAAAAACCCAAAGACCAGAGGGAGGGGTGGGGCCTATGAGATGTCTTGAGTGACACACCATCAGGCCCAGGGCCCACCCTTGGCTGAGAAGCACTGCATTTTGATGGGTCCTAGAAGTAAAAAGAAGCTACACTTATCAGGTATTTTTTTAGTGCTCTCGGTTCTCCATTCGTTTTATTTCGTTTGTGTCACCGCTTCACCAATTACAACTGTTGACTTCACTTTGTGCACAAGGGGACTGATCCTTGGATCCAGGCAAGATGTCAGGCCACACAGTGCCGAGTGGCAGGGCCGCAGTTCGGCGTCTCCAAAGCCCTGTTCTGTCACTTTCTGCCTCTGCTGTCCTTGATGCCCTGGCCAGAGTGGGTGCTGAAGAGACCTCTGGCGAGGGCTCCCTGTGGTCCCGGGATGACTTCCACCCTCGGGGAGGCAGGGCAGGGCTGGGGGAGGGCTGGGTCCTGCCACAGGCTTTGCAGAGACTCCTTGGGCTTCCCTGGTGGCTCAGATGGTAAAGAATCCACCTGCAATGCAGGAGACCAGGGTTCAATCCCTGGGTCGGAAAGATCCCCAGGAGAACGGAATGACTACCCACTCCAGTATCCTTGCCTGGAGAATTCCATGGACAGAGGAGCCTGGCAGGCTACAGTCCATGGGGTCACCAAGAGTCGGACACGACTGAGTGACTAACCCTTTCTTCTTTCTTGACAGGCAGTGCTCAAACCACCCCCTCCTTTAGAAAGCCTCCCCAAACCCGGCAGAGCTGCTCCTCACTGTACTCCCACGGCGCCTGGGCCTTTCTTAGCACATCCTGATGCTAATGTGTTTATGCTACTGTAGTTTGTAGGGAATAAAGTTACAGTGGGGTTTCTCCTACATTCCCCTGCAAACTCCTTGAGGGCAAGGACTCATATGCTTTGCCTAAGGCACCTAGTAGAGGTCTAGTAAAGAGTAGCAGGTGATGAATGAGTATCTGTGGAATGAACTATTAAAAAGCATCTTTCTTAAGACTGTCAAAAGTGATTTCACATACATTACCTTATTTACCCATTCATTCAAATTGATACACATTTGCTGAGTTTACAGTCATATGATTAGATTTCTGCAGAGCCCAGGTACAAACACACGTTGGATGCCTGTCTGTGCACAAGGAGCTCAGGATGGCAGGGGTGGGGAGTGGGGAGTGGAGAGCAGGGGAACTGGGGAGGGCAAGAGACGAAAAAAAAGACAAAACAACAAAAGCTGGAAACAGACAACTGCAACCTGTGCGGCTAGGAGTCAGCACAGATGCTGGCAAGGCCCCAGAGGAGGAGCCCCTGGCCCAGTCTGGGGGTCAGGGAAGGTGTCCAAGGCAGAGGAAGCAGAGTCGGCTTTTGTGGGCCAGATAAAGGCAAGTCAGCCAAGTGACAGGGGTCAGAGGCAGCCGGGTGAGGGGGTTCGGAGGCAGCCGGGTGAGGGGGTTCGGAGGCAGCCGGGTGAGGGGGTTCGGAGGCAGCCAGGTGGAGCAGGATTCAGTCAAGCAGATGAAGGGGTGGTCAGACCTTGGGGCGGGGAGGGGGAGCTGGAGGCAGGTTTCAGGGAGATTGTACACGTCATTATGGCAGCTGTCTGGTGTGGAGAGGGGCGTTTGGGGGATCTAGGTGGACAGAAGGAAGGATGGAAATAACACCTTTATCTGAACGTGGAGTGCTTTGTGTTTCTCAAACTGCTTCCTCACCCACTATCTCAAAGTAGCCCAAAACAGCAGCTGCAGCAACTTCCCCTGTGCCGGCTTCTTCTCAGGGGGGTGTGCCACTGCCATATCACCTCCCCTCTCTGGACGGGGACACCGAGCCTCTAGAGAACTGACCTCTCCAGGTGGGTCTGGGAGCGTGCTGAGTCTGTTTGCTGGTGAGGACACGGGAGCTCTGGGTGATGTGGATGATCTGGTCCTGGGACAAGGGGTCCACTTGGGAGTCGAACTCAGGCTTCTGGGCTCCTAGCCTTCCTGGACATTTCTTTGCCTCTCAGGACAAAATATCTGAACCAAAGCAGAGAACCAGACTGTGAGTGGACATCAGGTCAATCTGCCTGTATTTCTCCACCAACGAGCTTCTGCCTCTGACACTAAAGAGGCCAGGACGTCCCCGCCGACTGCAGTGACCGGGGCTTCGAGGGGTATGTTTGACCCGGTCAGCCAGCTGTCAGAAGTGCAGACGCCATTCCCTCTGTCCCAGGCACAAACTGCCTGAGTTGCTCCACTCCAGGCGTCCACTCTTGTTTCTTAGTTCAGTTCGCAAAGTTAGTCCGCTGATCCCAAGCCAACAGCGTCCCTGCATGCAGCTCTCGGGGCTCTTTCGTCAGCAGGGGAGCAGGAGGCTTGGGGCGGCTCCCACCCTTCCTGCCCGTGGGACGCTCTGAGCCCCGCTGACAGCCCCGACCCCGCCCTGCCACCTTCCCGGACACCGCAAGCGCCTGACGCTTTAGCCCGACACCCAGGCCAACCCGAACCCCTCGTGGCCCTTCCTGACATCTTTCTTGGTGACACCTGTTTGCCACGTCCCATGGTTCAGGCTCACAAATGCTCAGTCACTGAGGCAGGGAGCAGAGAAGACAGGTAATTGAATCACAGCATAAATGGATCCGATTTGACTCCCAGCCACCGCCAACAGCCTTGTGACCTGAATCAAGACGTGACCATATCTCTCTGGTGTGCTGTGCAGAGATCATGATATCCGAATTGTGAGGCATCTAGTACTTCTACAACAAACTCTCAATAAACAGTGGATACTTAGCTATTAATAATGAAGTCTTTTCAAAGAATTTCTCTGAAACTCAATTTGAAAGTGGTTGGAAACTCCGGAGTGTTTCCCCTTCCCGACTAGAAACCCAGTGAGGCAGGGGCCTTGTCTTTTGTTCATGATGTCTGGTACATGGAAGGTTCTTAATGTATATATTTAATTTTGGATAAATGAATAAATCTGCATTGTCCTCAATTCTAATTTTAGAATTCATTTTTAGTATTAATTTTTCCTAATTATAAAAGTAATACATGTTTCTAGGGACTTCCTTGGTGGTCCAGTGGTTAAGAATCTGCCTGCCAATGCAGGGGGCTTGGGTTCGGTCCCTGATCTGGGAAGATCCCACGTGACGTGGAGCAACTAAGCCCGAGAGCCACAGCATTGAGCCTGAGCTCTAGAGCCTGTATGCAGCAGACACCGAAGCTCTCATGCCATAGCGCCTGTGCTCCGAAAGGAAAGAAGCCGCCGCAACAAGAAACCCTTGCACTGCAAGCGGAGAAAGCCCGCACGAAGCAACGAAGACTCACACAGTCAAATAAATAAATATTTTTTAAAGAAATAATACATGCTTCACTGTAGAAAAATTGGTGTTTCTTAAAACTAAGAAAGCAAACTGTGATCCTACTCTCTAGATATAGCCATGATTAATCTTTTCGTATATTTCCCTGTAGCCTTTTTTTCCTTACTTTTATGTTTCAAAATTTTTGAATTCTTTTTTAAGTTAATATAATAATGTTATTAAATAATCTTTACAGACATAATTTTCAGTGCTACATATATTATTCTGTGATATGAATGTATCACAATTTATGTAACCAATATGCAATAGTTGGATATTTAAGTTGTATCCATCTTTCACCATTCAGTTCAGTTCAGTTCAGTTGCTCAGTCGTGTTGGACTCTTTGCAACCCCATGGACTGCAGCACGCCAGGCCTCCCTGTCCATTACCAACTCCCGCAGTCCACCCAAACCCATGTCCGTTGAGTCAGTGATGCCATCCAACGATCTCATCCCCTGTCATCCCCTTCTCCTACTCCCCTCAATCTTTCCCAGTATCAGGATCTTTTCAAATGAGTCAGCCCTTCACATTAGGTGGCCAAAGAGTTGGAGTTTCAGCTTCAACATCAGTCCTTCCAATGAACACCCAGGACTGATCTCCTTTAGGATGGAGTGGTTGGATCTCCTTGCAGTCCAAGGGACTCTCAAGAGTCTTCTCCAACACCACAGTTCAGAAGCATCAGTTTTATGGCTCTCAGCTTTCTTTACAGTCCAGCTCTCACATCCATACATGACCACTGGAAAAACCAGAGCCTTGACTGGACGGACCTTTGTGGACCAAGTGATGTCTCTGCTTTCTAATATGCTGTCTAGGTTGGTCACAACTTTCCTTCTAAGGAGTAAATGTCTTTTAATTTCATGGCTGCAATTACCATCTGCAGTGATTTTGGAGCCCCCAAAATAAAGTCTGACACTGTTTCCACTGTTTCCCCATCTATCTGCCATGAATGATGGGACCACATGCCATGATCTTAGTTTTCTGAATGTTGAGCTTTAAGCCAAGATTTTCACTCTCCTCTCACTTTCATCAAGAGGCTCTTTAGTTCTTCTTCACTTTCTGCCATAAGGGTGGTGTCATCTGCATATCTGAGGTTATTGATATTTCTCCCAGCAATCTTGATTCCAGCTTGTGCTTCCTCCAGCCCAGCGTTTCTCATGATGTTCTCTGCATACAAGTTAAATAAGCAGGGTGACAATATACAGCCTTGACGTACTCCTTTTCCTATTTGGAACCAGTCTGTTGTTCCAAGTCCAGTTTTAACTATTGCTTCCTGACCTGCATGCAGGTTTCTCAAGAGTCAGGTCAGGTGGTCTGGTATTCCCATCTCTTCCAGAATTTTCCACAGTTTATTGTGATCCACATAGTCAAAGGTTTTGGCATAGTCATGAAGCTGCAATGAATATCCTTCCCACATAAATCTTTGTGTATAACTCTGTATTAAGATTTTCTATGATGAATAAGTTCTACAAAGTCAATTACTGGATCTAAGAGTGAATATTTTAAGGACGTTGATATACATATTGTTAAATGATTCTTCAGTGAGGTTGCACTAACCCACACTCCTCTCACTCTCAAGGCTTGAGAATTCTCACATCAGAAAATTATTATTTAATTTAAAATAATCTTTACTCAAGAGGAACTGAAACACAGAACTTATTTTTATATGATGATGCTCTTGCCTTAGGCATACGTGGTACATTCAGTCACAGTAAGGCTTCTCCACCTTGGTACTATCGACATTTTTGCTGGAAAACTCTTTGTTGAGGGAGTTGTCCTGTGCATTGTAGGATGTGTTGCTGCAGTTATGATAGCCAAAAATGTCTCCAGACATTGCCAGTGTCCCCTGAGGAACAAATTACCCCTGGTTGAGAACAATTGAATGGAATTATATTAATTCTGTACTGGCTGCAAGTAACAGAAACCAACTCTATGCAAAAATGGCAACTTTGTTAGAAGAACCTTACATTATTGCAGAACCCAAAGGTATATGTGCTCCTGGACCTTCTCTTTTTAGGTCTGACTCCTTCTGTTCTCTCGTTGCCGGCTGGCTTCCTCTGTATCCTTGCCTACATGGAGGAAAATGGCCAGCAACCAACATTTCTGAAATTTACAAACCCTCTTGCTCAGACAGTAAACAGTTCACCTGCAGTGCAGGAGACCTGGGTTTGATCCCGGGGTCAGGAAGATCATCTGAAGAAGGGAACGGCAACCCACTCAAGTATCCTTGCCTGGAGAATTCCATGGACAGAGGAGCCTGGCAGGCTGCAGTCCTGATCACAAAGAACGGGACACGATTGAGTGACTAACATTTGTTTATGAGAAAGCCAGACCCTGCCTGGATCTCTGGGTTCTAAATCCAAATTCTCAGGAGAGAACTCTGAGTGGCCCAGCTAAGATGGACTTGCACTGCTGGTCCAGTCACGGGCTGGGAGTCGGGGCTGCGGAGAGGCACCTGACACTTGGCAGTCTCGCTGGAACCAGTTTCTGGAAGAGGAGCTGCTGGGCAGCCAGCCCTCTTGGAGTCCCCTACAGCTGGTGGGTGTTTCCAAGGTGACACCCCAACTGCACACACTCCTGAGGGCTGGGCCTGCCTGTCTCCATCGGTGCCCCCTTGCAGCTCAGCCTGAACTTACAGGCCTGGTGGTAATGCTGCTGTGCCATCCAGGCTCTGGGTTCAGCCACATTCTGGGGGGAAGGGCCAGTTTCTCCATGACTGGCTCTCAGAGTTACTCAGGCAGGTCTAACCCAGCAAGCCCACTTTAGAGTCTGGCGTTTGCAACTCCATAACAGTGTTTTAGGTGGGAAAACACTGCTGGTCCTCTTTCATAAAGCCGGCTTTGCAGTGTGTAGCCACTGAGAGACAGGAGGCCTGTACCATACGGGCACCATCCTGAGGGCTAGCCATCCTAGCTTGGAGGGCTAGCCTCCAAGAAGGAACAGGCTGGTGCATGGGCAGCACTGGGCACGAGACCCAGGCCCTGAGCACAGAGGCGTCACCCTCGGGTGCCTCGAGCCACCGGCAAATAGCCGAAAGGAGGCTTCCTCCCCAGGTAAAGATGAGCTCCATCCTCTTCTGAAAGCCTTTCCAGCTCATAGATGCCATTCCTGCCTCACCATGCTGTGACCTTCAATAAGTCACCTTTCACCTCAACAGGGCCTTCCCTTGTGGCTCAGCTGGTAAAGAATCTGCCTGCAATTCGGGAGACCTGGGTTCAATCCCTGGGTTTGCAAGATCCCCTGGAGAAAGGGAAAGCTACCCACTCCAGTATTCTGGCCTGGAGAATCCCATGGACTGTATAGTCCAAGGGGTTGCAAAGAGTCAGACACGAGTGAGTGACTTTCACTTCACTTCATTTCACTTCACTTCACTATCACTTCACCTCCGGGGGCAGTGTTTCCTCTGAGCCCTCCCTCCAGACCTGGAGCTAGCTCCAGATTTCTCCTCCTATATGATTATTTCAGACAAGTTTCACTAGAAACTCAGGAGCTTGCAAGTGAGTTGAGTCTCTCTTTCCCATATGTCTGTGGGCATGTTAATTAGCCTCTGGGCTTCAGTCTCAGCATCTGTAAAATTGGCACGCTAGTGGCTTGCACTAATATGTGCAAGGCATCTGTGCCTGGCAGAGAGCAGGTGTTCATCTGGTGTTTGCTCTGTGCACTCATGTCATGATGCGTCGGGCACTGAGCTGAGAGCTGAGCAGAGAGATGAGAACATGACCAGCCCTTCGCGTCCATATTGCTTCGCTGCTATGAAGCAATGCAGCACACCCAATGGGGGGGACACAAGTGTCCCTGGGACTGGAGCCCTCCCCAACACCTCCCATGGAGCTGCGGGGAAAGAGGTCAGGTAAGGCAGGACACAGGTCATCCCCACTGTCTCTGGGTCTCAGCAGAGCAGAGAGTTCAAGGACTTACCTGCCCAAGGATCAGAAGAAGTGCACCGTTTCTCATCGTTCAGGCTCCTAGGGAACACTTTCAGGGGGAACAACCCCCCCCCACCTTTTTTTTAAAGTAATTCCCTGTATTTTCAGCCTAAGGCAATGGTTGGGTAGAGGGCCTGCAATGGGTGAAGGAGACCACACAGATCGCGCACAGCACAGAAAAGAGTCCATGTGAGATGCCGCAGAGTCCCTGGGCCTTTGCTTTCCCAGCCGCTGGGAGCAGGAGGGAAGCAGAGATTGCCCAGGGCCTGTCAGCTGTGGGACAGGTGAGCTCAGCTGAGGACCCTAGGGCTGGGAGAGGCACTCCCGTGCTGGGGAGGGGTCCATGGCTGGAGCCCAGGAGGCACAGAGAGGCACTCTGAGCAGGAAGGATGGGAAACTCTGAGCAGAGACAGAACAAACCCAGAGCTGGGCCGGGCTGGGTGAGGTGGGGTGCCGGGGGCGCGGCAGGAGACGGAGGTGACTAGTGGGGACTTTGCCTTCTGGGGTCCAAAGCGTGGCTTCCCTCAGCTGGTAACTGACTCTAACGAGTTAGAGTCAGCGCATTTGGCCCAGGCAGACGACTACAGAGCGGCTTGCTTCTCAGATGTGTGTAGCAGAAGAGAGAATCCCATCTTCATTAATAGGGCAGGGAGGTGAGATCTTACGCACACGTGCATACGGCCAAGGGAAGTACACGAGGAAATGAAACCAGATTTGTGAGGTGGTAGACAGGCAGTTTGCTCATTTGTGGCCCTTCCCCGTTCTTCTTCTCCGTATCAGGATGTGCCCTGCAGCCCTCTGTGCCTCCATCTCCGATGACGTCGGCATCCACGTCCGTTTCTATGACGGCCGCCATCCATATTCATACCTACACCTACACTCACACCTGCACTCGTGCATTTGTCAGGAAGCTCCCTTTCCCACGGTAGGTAAATGCCAGCCTCCAGATCTTTGTTTTCTTTCGAGCTATTGACGCGGGGCCGCTGTGGCCTGTCTCTCCTTCCTCTCACCCTCCGCCTTCCCTTCCTGCTTGGTCGCCTCCCTCCCCTCCCAGCTGGGGCCACAGTTCCCTGTCCCTCAAGCATCTGCCTCCTCCATGCCCTCTCTCAGTCCTCCAAACCCTCTCTACCTAAACTTTGGGCCCTGAAGTCTGATCACGTTTTTTTTTTTTTTTTTCTCAAGAAGGCGGAGCCCCAGCTGCTGCCTGAATGTTGATGGGGAGAAGGCACAGCTTCGGGACTCGGGGTGTGGCTGGGCTGCACAAGACGACCCTGTGTAATCTTTGCTCCTGTTTCTGTCTTTTCATGTGGCCCTGGGCAATCTCTCCACTCTCCTGGCTCAAACCATCTTTTCTATGTGGATGCCTCCCTCTTCTCTGAACTTCAGAGCCATACATTTTTAATTTTTTAAAGTTTTTAATTGAAGTATAGTTATTTACAATGTTGTGTTGATTTCTGCTATACAGCAAAATAATTCAGTTGCACATATGTATATGTACATACACAAAGTATATACATCCTTTTAAAAATATATTCTTTTCCGTCACGGTATTTCATAGGACACTGAATATAGTTCTCAGTAGGACCTCGTTGTTTTCAGAACTACAAACTTAAGTGCCTGCTGAATACCCGACCAGTCCAGTGTCTGGATATACCCCAATTTATCCATTCGCCTATTGAAGGCCATCTTGTTAGCTTCCAAGTTTGGGCAATTGTGGATAAAGCCGCTATAAACATCCGTGTGCAGATCTCTGTGTAACTACAAGTTTTTAACTCCTTTGGGTACAAAGTAATGCAGTTGCTGGATCACACGGTAAGAACTCAGTTTTGTAAGAAACTGCCAAATTGCCTATTTTTGCATTCTTACAGCAATGAACCAGAGTTCCTGTTACTTTGCATCCTTGCCAGCATTTGGTGTTGTCAGTATTTTGGATTTTTTCCATTCTAATGTGTAATGTGTTGGAGAAGGCAACAGCACCCCACTCCAGTACTCTTGCCTGGAAAATCCCATGGATGGAGGAGCCTGGTAGGCTGCAGTCCATGGGGTCGCTAAGAGTCAGACACGACTGAGCGACTTCACTTTCACTTTTCACTTTCATGCATTGGAGAAAGAAATGGCAACTCACTCTAGTATTCTTGCCTGGAGAATCCCAGGGACATGGGAGCCTGGTGGGCTGCTGTCTATGGGGTTGCACAGAGTCGGACACAACTGAAGCAACTTAGCAGCAGCAGCAGCAATGTGTAGTGTGTAGTGGTATTTCCGTGTTTTAATTAACATTTTCCTGATGACATATGACATCGAGTATCTTTTTTAAAAGATTTATTTATTTGGCCATGTGCCATAGCACACAAGATCTTAGTTCCCCAACCAGGGATTGAATCCATGTGCCCTGCACCGGACGCCCTGAGTCTTAACCACTGGGCCACCAGGGAGTTCCCTACAGTATCTTTTAGTGTACTTATTTGCCATCTGAATATCTTCTTTGCTGTCTGTTTAGATATTTTGCCTGTCTTTTAATTGGATTATTTTTTATTGTTGAGTTTTAAGAGTTTTTTGCATTTTTGGGGTAACAGTCCATTATGAGATATATCTTTTGCAAATAATTTCTTCCAGTTTTTAACTTGACTTCTCATTCTCTGGATATGTCTTGCACAGGACAGTTTATATTTTTTCATCAAGTCCAGCTTCCCAATTCTTCTTTCGTGACTCATACTTTCCACATTGTCTAATTTTACGTGGCGCATACCAACGTCTCCTGACTCCTGACCCCAGGTTCTTCACCTGCTCCCTGCCCCTCCCTTTGAAAACTTGCAAACTCAGGCCTTTTGCTTCCTCAGATGCACTCCCCCCTCAGCCTGCCTGCAGCTCCCTCCTCCCTCAGCTGTTCCTCCAGCCAACTCCTACCATCCAGCTGAGTCAGCTCAGTGTGGCTTCCTGGGGGTGGGGGTGGAGCTCAGCTCAGGTGAACCCCGATTACATCTCTCAGTGCGGCTTTCTCAGTGGGGAGCCCAGCTCGGGTGACCCCCGATTACATCTCTCAGTGCAGCTTCCTCAGGGGGGAGCCCAGCTCGGGTGACCCCCATTATATCTCTCAGCCCCTGTGCAGTCAGAGGCAGCTCCCTGCTAAAGTCCATGAAGGCAAGCTGAATTTCTCTGCTTGATCACTGTTTATCTCTAGAGTTAGGGGCATGCTTGGAACACAGTAATGATTATTATTCGAATCACAAACGCATCTATAGTACTATGTGCCAGAAACCCTCCAAAGCAAGTAACGTATTTAATTCATCTGCTGTCTGCAATAACTGTCAATTATTGATTCTGAGGTACAGTTTGTCTGCAATCACAGAACTAGCGAGGGGAATAGTTGGAGTCAAACCCAGAATACTGGCTTCAAAGTCAGTATCCTTTATCATACTGGATTGCCTCTCAAGTTCTCTACATCTTTGCTGAATGAATGAGTATGTCAGAGGGAAAGAGAAGGAGACAA
The DNA here is from genome assembly GCF_027580195.1 of Bos mutus. NCBI lineage: Eukaryota > Metazoa > Chordata > Mammalia > Artiodactyla > Bovidae > Bos > Bos mutus. The sequence continues at coordinate 1,757,567 of NC_091632.1, forward strand.
CTAGGAAATAGTGTGGGAGACCAGGTGGTTAAAGATCAGAGTGAATGAAACAAGCATTTGCCTTGTAGTGCTCCTCAATGGTTGTTGACTGACTGATGAACAGACTCCGGGAGAGAGATGTTACTCTGTCCCAGCCCCCGCTTCCTTCTGGGGTGAGCAGCACCCGCAGATAATTAATTGGCGGGGCAAAGCCTGAGTTCTCTGTGAGGGGCTGTTGGAAGGCTGCCACAGGCGCATTAGTACGGAGCTGCCTTGGGGACAGACAGCCTAAGCTGGAGATAATTACGGCTGAGATGTCTAGGACATCAGTTAAAAAGATCCCATCAGTCATCTGGCTCAGCCACAGCTCTTTTAAGGGAAGACAGTGGAGCGTCCAAGAGGCCCCAAGGTCATTGCCCCATTCCTCACCTGACCCAGTCCTGACCACACCTGGGTCTCTGCAGTTGCAGACACTTGGGGACTCCTTCCTCTCACACCTTCCCCCACCTTCCCCAGTCACCCGGTGTCAGAAAAGCTTGCTATCCAGTTGTCATGTATGAAAGTGATCCCCCAGGTGCTGAAAACATAATGGAGCAGTGTTCAGGAATGCTCTGCCCCTCCCTGGGGAACACATGGATGTCATCCCTGCAATCCACAGCACGGGTTCCCTGAGCTAACTTGTTCTTTCCAGGAGCCAAGCCATTTCTGTGGTCCCTGCTCTTTAAGAGAGGCACTGTTCATATAGCAGACAGGGACTCGGGGTCCTCCATAGAGAGAACGAAGCTTGACAGAGACCAGAGGCACAGAGAAGGTTCCGACCCACAAAGAATCTCTCGTAAAGCCAGAAGCCTCCTGAGAAGACGGTGTCCAGTGTGGAGGCTGCTGGGCACCTAGAAAGCCAGAGCCAAGATGGTGGCCAGAACCCCCAGGAAAGGGCGGGAATCCCGGAAACAACCTGGATTCCTGCTTCCTGGAGGCGCGAGGAAGGCGTGGCCAGGCAGATGGAGGGCGGTCTAAAAGGCACGGGCCAATCTGGAGGCCGGAGGGGAACGGGCCCTCCTCCCCCGGGCCGGTGGCTCTGAGACCCAGGGTAGAAGGCGAGCAGACGGCAGCTCAGCCCGAGCGCCCGCTGCAAGACGGGCCCTTCAAGGCCAGAGGCGCCCCGACCCGGAGCACAGGGGCTGCCTTCCGAGCTTCTGTGGAGTTCCCTGGACCCGCTCCGCAGACGACTGGGCAAGCAGATAGAACTAGAGATCTCGAGTGGCCTGGGCAATGCCAACCCATCTAGCCGCCTTTTTTAGAGTTCAGTCAGAACTTGGTAATATGTCACTTCATTGTGTTGGGTATTTCGGAGGGATTCTCTTTTTCTTTTTTAAAAAAATCCCTTTTTAAAACTTTCTCTTATTATGTTAAGGGAAAGAAGCCATTTATACATTGAAGTCATTTATATGAAGTTCAAGAACTGGCAAAATCAAATTATGGTGATAGAAAATAGAATAATGGTTGCTTCTGGTAGGAACTTTCTGGGGTGTTGGGAATATTTCATATCTTGATTTAGATATTGGTTACATGGTTGTATACATTTGTCTAAGCTTATTGAACTGTACACTTAAGATCTGTGCACTTTACTGAACATAAATTATATCTCGAACAATAAGCAAAATAACCTTGCCTTGCTGTTCTTACCAGGAGAAAATGTTCCCACTCTTCTTCGCTGGAGCTGGGTATTATTGTAGAAAGCACATTGACTTTGGAGTCAGGCAGTCTCTCGTTCTAGTTCTAGTTCTGTATAGGCTATGGCTCTCATTGTGACTTTGGACAAGCTGATCTCTGATTTCCTAATCTTCAAAATGGGCTGAGAAATTGTTTTGATCACTAAAAGAGCCATCCAGTCATACAGCAAAGTGCCTGGTATACAGCTGGTGTCTAACGCCATCTTGCTTCCCTGCTTGCTTCTCTCGACCTTTAGAGGTACCTTCCTCGTTCCCACACACCAGTCTCAGCGCACACGTAATTCAAACGTGTCTCAACTACAGGGCACATCTCTGGTGCTCACAGACCTTTGTGGTTGTCTACTGAGTAGTCAGACTTCAAGTATGGAATCTGCAAATGCCGAGTCTACTGGGTGGCTGTATTTTCACCTTTCTGCTTTCCACCCCACCCCACACCTAGGCTTTCAGAGCTTGAGGGCGAGGCCTGGGTCTTGCTAAGCTCCGTGTCGCCCCAGCTATAACAAGCTCTCAGCCAACGTTTGAGCAGTGAGTGAGTAACTAACAAGTAAACTAGCACACGCGTAACTGAATGAATGTGTGAAAGAATGCATACGCCAGTGAGTGGCTCTCTTAAGGAGATACTGGGGCAATAGGTGAATGGTCAGTCCAAGGCTGGGGAGATGTGACTGAAGGAAAGGATGCAGTTTCCTTTCTTGCTCAGAGTTGTGGGGTGGTGGCAGCCCAAGTGGCCCAGCCCCAGAGCCTCCGGCAGCCGTCCTGCAGGCTTCTCTGTCTGCCCTTCCCGCCGTGCCCTGCGCCCCAAGGACAGTGGCGCTGAGAGAGCACGAGGCAGGGTATGCCTGGGGGGCAGGGAGCTGCGTCCATGCTGCCTCCTCCCCTGACACCCCTGCCACAGCAGGGAGGGCCTCTCCTCCCCCGATGCCATGTCCCCAAGCAGACGTCTCTCCTGTCTTGTCAGCAGCAGAGCGGCTGTCAGGAGTTTGCATTATTTATCTGCTCAGTAACATTTACTGGGATTTAGTGTTTAATAACTGTCACTCCAATATATCTTTTCTTAATCCCTTCAGATCTGCTGCTGTAGCAATTTTAAATATTTATCAACAGTGTTCGTGTGTTCACTGGTTGGGTTGCAAATTTTTTTGTAATTAAAGATTTAGAAGACACTGCTCAAGACTTACCAAGGATCGGTAGAGATCATAGGGCGAGGGGAAGAGAGATCTGGTCTTGGAATCTGTTGCTTGGAATCCGAAGTGAAGGTGGAGGCTCACCCCCGGTCCCCACGGCCCCCTCCTGCCCCCTCTCACACAGTCTGGGCGGTGCTCCAGCCAGAGGGTCTGGTGGTGAGACACGGCCCAGTGTGGCCCTGCCTTCCTCCGCAGCCCTGCCTGCGCCAGCCTCAGTCTTGGACCAGGTCTTGGGACAGCAGGGAGCGAGGCTGAAAAGGCTGCTCCTGACACGGTGGAGACAGACGACAAACATGTCAGCTCATTTAAAAAAAAAAATCATTTTGGATTTTGAAAAATGCTGTAAGAAGAACAAACAGATAATGGCTGAGGGTTAGTGTCAGGATTCTTTATTGTAAGCCAAAGAAACGACTCAGCCAAAAGGAAATTTCTGGACAGATAAGAGGAGGATAAGACAGGATCAAAGGACAGAATGAAAGGGAGAGAGAATAAGGGAAGGCACAGGAAGCAGGGTTATTTTGTGGCCCCAGTAGACTGTCTCTTCAGGGGTAGACGTAGGGAAAAAGTTCCCCGGAGCAGTCACAACACAGGAACAGAAGGTCCACAGCTCTCTCACTAGGGGAGACCAGAGCGCCTTAGCTGACAGCTTCACCAGGACTGGATCTACTAGGGGAGGGGTGGCTGTCCAAAACCAAAGCCCAGTGATGTGTAGAAGGAAGGATTATAGGTAAGGGGCACAGAAGGCCCGTCTGAGGAAATGAACGGAAACCTCAGCAGTGAGAAAGAGCCAGACCCGAGGAGAGCTGCGGGGGAGGGCGCGGGTACCAAGCCCTGCGGTGGGAAGGGTCTCCATGGAGCCGCACGGGTCGGGGGGGCTTGCCCTGTGGTCCCTCTCAGACTGGCCTGGGGAGTGGGCCCATCGCCAGTCCTCAGAGGCTCCCTGGGCCGTGTTATGGGACCAGAATTCTGTTCATTCCAGATGGAATAGAAGGCCCAGGCCCAAGGCGTTCTCTGGCTCCTGTAACAGGGACACCAGTGAGCCTGGAGCTTTGGTCGAGGCATGTATCTGGAGGCCTGTGGTGGGCCAGGCTGTGTGTTAAGGTCGGTATACTAAGGACGCACACGATACAGATGCAGCCCTCAGAGCACTCAGTCTTGTGGGGCAGATACAGGCAGGTCAGGGATAGAAGCAGGATGGTGAGAGAAGTAACCTTGGAGCATGGATTTAAAACCATTCTTCTTTTCTAAGCTGTGTGTTTAGTGCTTTAAATTCCTCATAGTACTGTTTTAGCAGCATCCTGATGATTATTTTTAGTTTCTCTAAGCCTCTGTTTCTTTTATGTACGAAAGAAAGTGAAAATTGCTCAGTCGTGTCCAACTCTTTGTGACCCCATGGACCGTAGTCCATGGAATTCTCTAGGCCAGAATACTGGGGTGGGTAGCCTTTCCCTTCTCCAGGGGATCTTCCCAACCCAGGGATTGAACCCAGGTCTCCTGCATTGCAGGCAGATTCTTTACCAGCTGAGCCACAAGGGAAGCCCAAGAATACTAGAGGGGGTAGCCTATCCCTTCTCCGGTGGATTTTCCTGACCCAGGAACTGGGGTCTCCTGAATTGCAGGTAGATCCTTTACCAACTGAGCTATCAGGGAAGTCCTTTCTTTATGTATAAAATGGGAATAATAATAGTACTCTATTAATATGGAATTTTATAGAGATTAAATGAGATAATATATGTAAAGGTTTTACATATGCCTGTCACATAACAAATAACTGCTCAATGAATTTTGGTTGTTATGATTAATAATAAAAATCATATAAGTCCCACTATACCCAAACCCATGATTTTGATATGTTGTGGTTTTATTTTCATTCAATTCAAAATACTTTCTAGCTTTTTTTTTGTTGGCACATGGATTATTTACAGGTGTGTTATTTAGTTTCCAAATATTTAGGGATTTTCTCCATATCTTCCTGTATTAATTTCTAGTTTATTTCTGTTGCGGTCAGAGAACATACTTGGTATGACCTTTTAAATGTATTGAGTTTTATTCATGGCCCAGAAGACAATCTTATTGAATAATAGTTTATTTGAAATGATGCATATTTGGCTGTGGTTAGGTGGAAGGTTCTGTAATTGTGGATTAGGTCAAGTTGGTTGATAGGGTTGTTCAAATTTCCTGTATCCTTATTCATTTTCTGACTACTTGTTCTATCAGTTGTTAACAGTGGGTATGGAAGTCGCTAATTGTGGATTTGCCCATTTCTCCTTAGAGTTCTATTAGTTTTTGCTTCATGTATTTTGAAGCTCTGTTATAAAGCATATAATGTTTAGAATTATTGTACAATAAAGCATTATCCAGCCCAAAATGTCAGCTGAGAATCTGTTCTCCAGGTCCTAGAGCAAGTCCCTTCCCCTCTCTTCAGTGCTCCTGAGTCGCAGGGTTTGCCAGCCTGGCCTGTGGGAACCAGCGCCATTCCCAGCTTGTGTGAGTGCTGAGCACTGTTCCCCTTAGCCATCTTGGTTCACTCTTCCCCAGCCTCACAGAGGTCCCTCACGCGTACGTGCTGATCAGCACTCAGCTGAGTGCCCGACGGGGATGTGCTTTAGGTCTCCAGAGTTCTTCCTCTGTGCATTCTTTCCTGTCTGTTTTCTGTCCTGTGAATTCAGCCTGCTGCACTCTCAGTATCACTGCGCCTTGACTCAGCCAGCCCATCAGGCTCCATATGGATTCCCTCTCCCTAGGCTGCCTGGAGATTCTCTTAAGGTAGCAAGCTGGGGCAGTCACAGGGATGACCTTGTTTATTTCCCACTTCACAGGGATCGTTGTCCTTCATTGCCTGATGTGCTATGTTTTATAAATAGTTGTTTCGTGTATTTTGTCTGGTGTTTGGATGTTTTAGGTGGGAGGGTGAATCCTGCCCTTGTTGCTTCATTTTGACTCCAAGCTGGTCTCTGGATTTTGGAGACCGACCTTGGGATGCTCTGTGGGTCCCATGGCAAACTCTATCTGTCCTGAAGCTTTGGGAATGAACACGTGCTTTGTCAGCTCACTATTCTTTTGAGAAATAGTTTTGGCTTATTGCTGGCCCTGATAGACTACATCTCTGACCACAGGATAACACATGACCTTGTAACCGCAGTTACTCATCACGACTGACAAGCCGTGAATTCAGGCCTGCCCAGCGGCACTCCATAATCAGCTGTGGGTGCTATCAGCGGGACTGGACTGAGTGACACCCATGGCTCACCTGCGTTCTCGTGGCAAGTCACTCAAGGCCCGAGGGTGTCCACTCCTGCTTCTCTGATGCTTCTTCCTCAGCTGACCCCTGTGGCCTCAGGGGGAGGTGACTGAGGAGGAGAACAGCCCAGACTGCGCTGAGGAACTCTTCCTGATACCCTGGCTCCCACCTGAAGGGACTCCCCTCGCACCGCAGCTCATTCTGGAGTGGCCCTCACATGGGGACAGATGCTGCCTGGGGTGAGTGCTTGGAGTTGGACAACTTGACTTGGAGAGACGGCCTGAGTTAAGGCCTAATTCGTGTGGCTTGGTCATGAACTTGGAAGGGATAAGATTCAAGAACTGGTGACAAGGAAGGAAGTTTAGAAAAAAGGTGTGTGGATGGGCCTCTTAGAATGTGCACAGAATGTGAAAATATTTGTGTTCCGCATGAATTTTACCAAGCTCCCTCTGGTAGTCAGGTAGACAAGATGGTCCCCTTTGTACGTTGAGATTCTCCCTCAGCCTCCCCCAGCGTTTGCTCAGTGGCTTGTGAACAGAGTGGCCACAGTGACCAGGTTGAGAGCCTGGCATAGCTCAGCCACGTCTTCTCACCAATGCTAAGCCGATCACTGCCATCGTTAAATGCCCAGCATTCCAAAAGCATGAACCAACCCTGAGCTCCTGACTTGCACCATAATCTAAAGGGATGTGTCAGCTGCTTTAGGCTAGGTTGGTTAATTCAGATAATTGCTTCAAATTTCCTTCTAATTGAGATGTAATGTGGCTCCTGATCCATGGAGGGGGCTACGGTTTGTTCTCCTGGAACAGACACTTGTTCCTGGAGGAAAGAGGGTCCCTGCTAACCAGGGTCATTTTTGTAATGGTGGAATCTGCAGCCCTTAGCTTGCTTACCCAAGGAATAGGTATCTGGTGAGCCAGGTTGTGGCAGAGAGATCTTACTGCTGGCCTGGGTCATCACCAGTGTCCAGAGACAGCCTGTGAACAGGGCTCAGCGTCTGTCGTGTTGGTGAGGGCAAAGCACTGTGGTGGTGGTGGTGGTGTGTGTGTGTGTGTGTTGCATGCCAACATCTCATCCTTCTGATCAGCTGGGGAGGGCTTTAAGGCAAGAAATGATTAAAGAGCTCTCAGATGGAAGGAGGAGTGTGAGGCAGCCTCTGATCCTTTGTCTATTCAGAGTCTAGCATGGTTTCTGTCACCGAGTGGTTTCATTTGTTGAATGACAAAAAAGAGGGAAAAAATGAATAAGTGGCTCTGTATATCCTTTGAGTTGGAAAGGATCTCAGATTATCTATTCCCATCTCGAATCATTCTGAGACTCTCTTTGTTAGCCTCCCCCAACTGGTAGTCACCTAATTTCTGCTTGTTATTATATGTAAGAATAGTTGTAGCTAAAATTTATCAAGTGCTTATTACTGTGAGGTGGTAGTTGTTATTCAGCCGCCAAGTCATGTCTGACCCTTTGCAACCTCATGGACTGCAGCACGCCAGGCCTCCCTTTCCATCACCATCTCCCAGAGTTTGACCAAGTTCATGTCCATTGAATTGGTGATGCCATCCAACCAACTCATCCTCTGTTCCCTTTTCCTCCTTCTGCTTTCAGTCTTGTTCAGCATCGGCATCAGGGTCTTTTCCAGAGTCGGCTGTTTGCATCAGGTGGGCAAAGTATTGGAGCATCAGCTTCAGTATCAGTCCTTCCAATGAGTATTCATGGTTATGAGGTACTCTACTTTACATGTACTAATCTCATATATGCCTCAAAATTTGAGGAGGCAATTATTATGCTTATGTACCAATGAGCAAACAATTTCAATTAACTTCCTCTGGTCACACAATTAGTAAGTGGCAGTAAGGAATTGAAGCCAGATATATCTGAGTCTCTAGCTTAAGCTCCTAAACACTACGCTGTACTGTTTGAATACATGCTGTGACAGAGGTCTCAGCACCTCACAAGAGGACGGTGCTATCATTAGCAGCTTGGATTGTTAGGTTTTCTTCCCTTGAGTGGAAACCCACCTCCCTGTAACTCATGGGCCCTGTTCTGAGTGTCCATCCTGACCCTGCTGAGAACCATTCTCCTTTGCCTTCTGCCATCTGAAGATGGCTCTCACAGGCTGCAAGTGGGGAAGGATTCCCTCTAGACCCCCACCCTGCTTTCTGGAGGTCTTGCTGAAGGGAGCCCAGGTTTACCAGTGGCCTCTGCATGTGGCTCTTAGGCTGAGCAAGGAGAGGCCTGACCAGGGCAGAGAGTTTCCGGACCATTGCCTCCTGTCTAGACACTATACTGTTATTAATGCCATTTCGCCTCCCATTAGCTTTTTTGGCAAGAGAAATTCTTCCGCTGCTCTGGCCTGTGTGGGTGAATTACTGTGGTGCTTAGCTCAAAGCAGGAACTATTATGAGAGGGTAAGAACTGCAAGCCCCCTGGGTCTGGCCTGAGTCATCCGTGCGTCTGGTCTCTGGGTCTAAGTGCTGGGCAGAGAGGAGGCAGGAGGGTTTGCCTTTGAGCTGGCTGTTCCTGGTTTGTCTGTGATGCTTAGCAACTGTCTCTGTTGGGGTGGAGCTGTGGTGTGTGTGTGGTGTGTGTGTGTGTGTGTGTGTACACACATGTGTTTGTGCGTGATGTGGCAGAGTAATCTTCTAGAACAGCTGTCGAGTGCCTGTCTTCACCTCACCTATCTGGACCTTTCCTTTCTTACCTTGGCTGTAACTGAATCTCATTTTACTGGAAAAACCTTCTTGCAGGCTGAGCTGAGCTCTGCACGTGAGATGACCTCTGGACCACCCCCTGCATCCCCTCCAGTGCCCAGTGCAAAGAGATGACCGAGGAGGCTGCATCTGTGTGCAGCCCAGGAGGTCCCCAAAGCCCGCTTCTGGTAACCTGGCCAAGACCGCAGGCCTCGGCCAATAATAGTGTCACACGAGCCCAGGTGAAGTGCGCTGAGACCCCTGTGTGTGTGGAGCTGGTTGTCACTCTCTGCTAATATGCGCCTTGCAGGAGAGCCCATACTAATCGCCTCAGATTTCCTCCTAATTAAGATGTACTGTGGACTTCTCTGGCCGTCCAAAGGTTAAGAACCACCTGCCAGTGCAGGGAATTCCCTGGCTGGGGAAGATTCCACATGCCGTGGGGCAACTGCACTTGTGCACACAGCCACTGAGCGCGCGCCTGGAGCCTGGCTCCGCAGCAAGAGAAGTCACTGCGGTGAGGAGCCCGCACACCAGAGGAAGTGGCCTCTGCTTGCCGCAACTAGGGGAAGCCCAAGTGCAGCAACAGAGGCCCAGTGCAGCCAAAGAAAACTGCAGTGCGGCTCCCGATGCGCAGAAAAGGAGGCGGGAGGCCTTGGACGTGCTGTCCGACCCTCCCAGGTCCTGAAGCGGGTAACCGTTGGGGAGCCAAGGTGCCCGGGACCGAGTGAAGGGTGCGGTGGGCTCTTTGGGCCCCCACCACGGTGCCCTCGGTTAGCCACATGACAAAGAAAGGAGCGCGTTCCACCTGCCTGCCACAGGAGAGGCTGGGGAGCGCTGGGGAGCAGAAACAGCCTGGGCTCTGTGGCATGGCAGTGCCGTGATGTACACAAACCTGGGCACTGGGACGGACCCCTGTCTGCCCTCCTCTCCCCAAATTGCTGCCCTTCCCTTCTGAATGTTCCCGGTCCAGGGCTTGCTATTTCTCTGCTGTGAGGGAGAGATTCAGGATGCTGCAGGGGAGACTGTTGTCTTGCCAGATCTCTACACGCCATGCAGAATGGCCCGTTAGAGCCCAGCTCTGAGGTGCACCACTTTTGTACCTGGGGCCTTGGGCCTCTTGGCCAGGGGGCCCCCTAGGCAAATGGCCATAGGTCACAGCTGTCTCCTAGCAATGGGGGTAGGGCCAGAGGGGACAGAGCGTGATCACTGTGCACAGTCTGGGAAGCCAGAGGAGGTGGAAGAAGCCATAAACTCTTCATCACTCAGGGTCACAAGACTGGGGACGGCCAGATAAATTCAAATATCCTGATAGTCCAGAGCTTTGGAACAGTTCCCCAAGGAACTCCAGGGTTTATGCTTCATCTGTATGGTCCCTATCCCCTTTTTGGAGTATCCTCATTTCCCCATAACTTTGGGGGACACTAAAAGCCAAATGGATGTGAGAGTTGAACTGTGAAGAAGGCTGAGCGCCAAAGAATTGATGCTTTTGAACTGTGGTGTTGGAGAAGACTCTTGAGAGTCCCTTGGACTGCAAGGAGATCCAACCAGTCCATTCTGAAGGAGATCAGCCCTGGGATTTCATTGGAAGGAATGATGCTAAAGCTAAAACTCTAGTACTTTGGCCAACTTTGGCCAACTTCTCTCTCATGTGAAGAGTTGACTCATTGGAAAAGATTCTGAAGCTGGGAGGGATTGGGGGCAGGAGGAGAAGGGGACGACAGAGGATGAGATGGCTGGATGGCATCACTGACTCGATGGACGTGAGTCTGAGTGAATTCAGGAGTTGGTGATGGACAGGGAGGCCTGGCGTGCTGGGATTCATGGGGTCACAAAGAGTCGGACACGACTGAGCGACTGAACTGAACTGAACTGAAAAGCCAAAAGACAAGGATAAGGTTAAAAGGGGGGTGGAAGGAAGCCAATCCCCTGTACCTCCCAGGTCTCATCAGCCTCCTGACTAAAGCCTCCAGTGCTTTTATTCACACACTAATTCACTCATCAAAAATTTGTTATGAGCACCTACCCTGAGCCAGGCAGTGTTCTAGGAGCTGGGAGAAACACGGACAAGACTCTGCTCACAGGACCTAGTGTCCTAGGGACACGAGGCACCACGGAACATAACCTGCAGCACAGTCCCGAGATGATCCCCATGGTAATACTTAGAATCCTGGAGGCCATGGGAGGCTTCCTGGAGGAAGTGACATCTCAGCTGAGACCCAGAGGATGCCAAGAACTAGTTAGATGAAGAGAGGAGAGAGAGTGTTGTGGGGGAGACTGATCCAAGCTGAGAGAACATTACGTACAAAAGCCCAACAGAGACCAAGTGTGGCACGTTCTAGCAATCGGAACGCATTTGTGTGGCTGGATCTCGGAGTAGGAGGGAGGGACACAGCAGATGCACCGAGAGCCGGGCAGGGCTGGGATGTGAAGGGCTGTGACTGCGTCAAGGAGTTCAGTCCGAGGGCAGTAGGAGCAGTGAACCACTTTCAGTAGGGAAGTGAGAGGACGGGGTTTGCATGTTCAAAGGCGCCCGCTGCCTGCTGCTGAGCCCGCACAAAACAAGGGCGGCAGGGGACCGGTTGCCGGCTGCTGGGGGCTTGGGGAGCTGGCAGCAGCGTGGACTTCCACGCTCGTTGAGAAGGAGGAGCTCCCCACCCAGTCTCTCCCCCATCACCCCTTGCCACGCAGGCAGCTCAGCGTGGGGGCAGCGGCCCACTCCTGTCCTCGCCCGGATCTGTCCCGCTGCTGGGTGCTCCTGTTACTTGAGCACCGTTGCGCTTGGGGATTTGTTTTGCGGGCTACCTGGGAAGACTTTGTTGCTTTTCTTCCTCCCTGGCCTGCTGGAGAGCTGAGGGCTGAGGGATGACGTGAGACCTCTGAGGATAAGGCCAGAAAGGACAGGACAGCAAGCATTGTGAGGTCCAAGCTCCTCATCAAACCCAGAGATGCTGGGAGCCCCTCCTTCTTGGCGACTCCTTAAGAGCAAAGCAGGATGGAGCGACTGGGACCCTAGTTCACCACTGGTGGGAATGTGAAACGGTGCAGCTGTTGTGCTGAAACAGCACAGCGATACCTCAAAAACATCAAAAATAGAATTGCCATATGATCCAGGAAGCTCACTTCTGGGTATATATAGAAAAGAACTGAAAGCAGCATCTCCAAGAGATATTTGCACGCCCATGTTCACAGCAGCATTATTCACAATAACCAAAAGGTGGAAGCAATGCAAGCGTGCACCAACGGATGAATGGATGAACAAAGTGCGGTGTATACACACAATGGCGTGTCAGCCTTCAGAAGGAAAGGCGTTCTGACACGTGAAGTGCATGGATGAACTTTGAAGACATTATGTAAATGAAAGGAGCCAGTCCCAAAAGACTGTGCAGTTGCCATACCTGGAGTAGCCAAATTCACAGAAAGAGAAAGTAGAAATGGTGGTTTCCAGGGCTTGTGCGGAGGGGGAAATGAGGAGTCATTGCTTGTCTTCTTTGAAGATTTCTTTCTTTCTTTCTTTTATTTTTGGCTGCGGTGGGTCTTGGTCGCTGCACGCAGGCTTTCTCTAGTTGCGGTGAGCAGGGCTCCTCTCCGTCGCCATGTGAGGACTTCTCGTGATGGTGGCTTCTCTCGTGGTAGGACACGGGCTCCAGGCACACGGGCTCAGTAGTCGCGGCTCCTGGGCTGCAGAGAGCTGGCTCAGCAGCTGTGGCGCCTGGGCTTAGTTGATCTGCAGCACGTGGCATCGTCTGGGACCAGGGATTCAACCAGTGTCCCTTGCGTTGCAAGGCGATTTTTAACCACTGGACCTCTGGGGAAGACCAAGGAGTCATTGCTTAAAGGGAACTGAGATTCTGTTTTGCAAGATGAGAAAGTTGTGGAGGTGGTTGTACAACAGTGTGAATATCTTGAACACTTCTGAGCTGTATACTTAGAACTGGTTTTGCGTGTGTGCTAAGTCGCTTCAGTGGTGTCTGACTCTTTCTGATCCCGTGGATTTTAGCCCACCAGGCTCCTCCATCTGTGGGATTCTCAAGGCAAGAATACTGGAGTGGGTTGCCATGCCCTCCTCCAGGGGATCTTCCCAACACAGGGATCAAACCCAGGTCTCCTGCATTGACAGGCACATTCTTCACCACAATACTACATTTTATGTTGTGTGTTTTAAACCACAATTTAAAATGAAAATTTTAAAAATCAGATAATTTAAATTAAAAATAGAGCAAAGCAGGGGCCAGGGGGTGGGGGTATAAACAGCTCCCCATTTCTGAGGGCGTAGGAAGGGAGAGGTCGGCCTGTATTCTGACTCTCCTCCCCTGAGCAGCCCTAGGTGAGGACTCTGATTCCCAGGGGTCCCCTTGCCTTCACGGGGTCGGGGAGGACATGAGGTGGCTGTCGGGGCAGCAGGAGAAGTACTTGAATGTTGAGCTGGGACCCAAATGGCCAAGGTCACAGCTGTGGCTTCCCCATTGCACCCCACCCCCCCACACACACACACGCGCACACACACACACACACACACATTGCATCTGCTCTGAGCACATACTTTCAACTGACTTTCCCCTCAACACTAGTCCTAGCTTGTCTCTTCTCGTAAATACAGTGGGGAGGCTGAGAGGTGGAGGCGTGACATTGCCTTGGTCCCACACTCATCTAGAGGTGTGTCTGGCTCCCTGTTTCTCCTCCCTGCTCTGTCTCTCCACGAGATCTTAGCCACAAGGCCGAGAAGCAATCTCTTTGATTCTCCAGAGAACTGAGCTGAGGTCCCGCTGAAGACCCGGGTTGGGTTTCTTGGTGGGTGGGAAGCTCTTTTCACCCACATGGCGGGGAAGCGGCCGTTGGCTCCCCTTTGCCTTCCTCACCCCTCCTCAGGCTGAGGCAGCCAGACCCACTGGCGTCCCAGGATTGTGCTGTTGGCGCGCCCCCAGACGGGCTGGACCAACGTAACCAGGGCCTTGAGTGTTTCCTCGGCCACCTCAGGCGTTCTCCGGCCCTCGGCCTTCCTCTGCCATTTGGTGTGGTCCATTGCTTGCTTAAGTTCCTGGGATCTTGACCAGAAACACGGGGTGTGCTGGATAGGTCAGGTGCGCTTGGCTTTCCTAAATTTGGGGGCCTCTTGACTAGGATGTGATGAGTATCCACAGAGGAGTCAGGAAGGAAGACGGGTGGTGTGTGTACATTCTTCTTGAAAAACAAGCCTTTTCCTGACAAAACCTTCCCTGGCCTCTCCAGACTTCACTGGTTCTCCTCTTCTGAAGCCAGAATCTGTGTTCCCCTTAACCCAACTTTTGATCGTCACTGCTGTGCGCTACTGGCATAATGTAGAAATTCTTTTATTGGGTAAAACTGAACTCCTTAACCAAATGATAGATTCTTAGAGAGAAACAGTCTTTATTTCTTTACTTTTGCAACAGGATCTTAAAGTGAAATTGAAGTTGCTCAGTCGTGTCCGACTCTTTGCGGCCCCATGGATGGTAGCTTACCAGGCTCCTCCATCCATGGGATTTTCCAAGTAAGAATACTGGAGTGGGTTGCCACTTCCTTCTCCAGGAGATCTTCCCAACCCAGGGATCGAACTCGGGTCTCCCACATTACAGGCAGACGCTTCACCATCTGAGCCACCAGGGAAGGAACACGATCTTAAAGAGGGTCTTTGTTTTGTACAGCTATTACAGTGCTTCCTCCATTTCCCATGGGTGTCTCAATTTTGGGTGTCCAAATCATTTACTTTTGAGGTGACTACTGTGTATAATCCTTGTGGATTTTCTCTTCTTCATTGTTAACTGGTGTCCCCACCCCAGTGTTAATTCTTCAGTGGCTTTGTGGGTGATTTAAATATTTCTCTAACACTTTTCAACATTAAATATTTCTCTAACATTTTGTCAACAGCATTAAAATCTGCATTTTGGGGGCAAGATATGCAGTTTTACTTTGCAATGGGCTCGTATCTTATTTGTTTCCTGCTAACCTCCCACAGTCAGCAGAGCCTGAACAAAGACCTTTGCCCCAGGGATGAAGTCAGCCTGAGGCTACAGAACAAAACTGAGTGAGGGTTAAGGTTAGAGTGTGGTCAATTCATTGTGCTTTTGTTTTACGTTGACTTTTGTGTCCTGGCACAACCTGTGAAAGCTGATGAATTAATACTCGGTTACCAAGAACCTCTACATTGCCTTTCCGACACTTCGATGGTAATCAGAAAGCACTCTCAACATGCAGCTGTAATCACCAACCCCCCATCCCACCACGGAAGGCAGCTGTGCACAGCTGAGCCCACGTGGGCAAGGAGGCCTGGTGCGAGTTGAGAGCTAATGAGTGGGAGTCAAAGGGCTCTGCTTCTGTTCAGTCTGAGGGAAAACTTTTTAAAAGGTAGAAATGTTAAACCCCATGGGCCGCCTTGTGAGGTAAGGAGCTCTCTTAGTATTGAAGCTAGGATGAAATGATGGGGTGGTTGTGGAAAGAGCTCCTAAGGCAGAGAGGAGGAGAGGCTGAGAACTTCCAAAGCTGAGAGGCGATTATTCCAGCTCCTCTGTGCTATGGCACGAACTCCTGTGGGCAGGATTGGATTCTATTCATTCTTGTACCCCCTCCAGAGCACCTCACAAATAGAGCAACTTGGTTGTGCTGTGCTCAGTCGTGTCCGACTCTTGTGACCCCACGGCCTGTAGCCCACCAGGCTCCTCTGTCCATGGGATTCTCCAGGCAAGAACACTGGAGTGGGTTGCCATTTCATTTTCCAGGGGATCTTCCCGACCCAGGAACCGAACCGGAGTTTCCTGCATCGCAGGCAGATTCTTTACCAACTGAGCTATGAGGAAAGCCTAGCAACTTGGTTGATGGTTAGTAAATGAATGACTGACGGTGTGCGTTGAATGAATGAACCAGTTCTCATCTTCCAAATGGTCCTCAGCACCTGGCCCTTCCAGCAGTCAATTCAAGGTTACGTTTCCCCACAGTCCTTCCCAGGGGAACCAGAGTGGGTGATGGGGCCCTGAGGAAAGAATAGAGGTCATGAAACAGCGGCAGCTGGGCGGCTTGTACAGGGTGTTTTAAATGTGCTGAGCTCCTGCTACAGTGGCTCTCAACCTTGACTGTACGTTTAAGTCACCCGGGAACTTTTTTGAAAAAGTAGTAATGTCTGTTTCTCACCTCTGGAGACTCTGATTTAATTGGTCTGTGATGCTGGGCACCACTTTTCAAAGCTCCCTAGGTGGTTCCAATGCACAGTCAAGGTGGAGACCACTACCATACTAAGTGCCGGGGGATTTACATCTATTTTCTCATTTAATCCTCACAAGAACTCGCAAGGTAGGTCAGTGCTTCTCAGAGAGTGGTCCTGGACCAGCGGCACCCTCTTGAGAGCTTGTGTTAGAAATGCAAATTCTCAAGCTTCACTCCAGATTTGAGGGTGCGCCCCGCAGTCTGCGCTTCAGTTGCCCTCCAGGTGACTCTGATGTGTGCTCAGGCTGAGAACCATGGAGGTGCTAGCAGCCCTCCGTCACAAATGAGCCAGACAGGTGTAGTCAGTAGCCAAGGTCTCAGGGATGGTAAGGATCACCACGAGGATTTATTTTTGTTTATTTGACTGCACTGGATCTTAGATGACGCACGTGGGCTGTTCCTTTGGTGCACGGGCTTCTCTCTAGTTGTGGCAAACGAGCTCAGTTGCCACGTGGCACGTAGGATCTGAGTTCCTTGACTAGAGATACAACCTGCATCCCCTACATTGGAAGGTGGATTCTTAAGCATTGGGCCACCAGGGAAGTCCTCACGGCAGAGGTTTAAATTCAGGTGTATGGCTGTGTAGACACCACACTGCTGTGGGGAGGTGACTGGGTTCTCTTGCTGGCCTTGGGTTGATGATTCTTTCTCTTTCTCTTTGCTTGATGCCAACACATAGCTCCATCTGGAGCCCAACTGCTCTTGTCCTGGGGAAGCAAAGGGCAGAACATCCCAGGATTCATTCTAAAACAGTTTTATTAGGTGCTTAAAATAGCTTCTGGCAGATGGCGTGTAGAATGGGGACTGGAACAGAGCTGCAAATGACATTTACAAAGTTGTGTGTGTTTGTGCAAACACATGGACATGCACGTGTGCACACAGCTTGTGTGTGTGTGCATAAGGGGTCAGAGAAGTTGAGGAACTGGGGAAGGGGTCTAAAGGAGAAATAGAACAGAATGGATGACTCTAGTCTACTCAGGATTAAAGAGAAGGGCTTCAGCCTGGGTTTCCCAGGGAACTTCGGTGAATCCCGTGCCTTCCCTGGGCACATGCTTGTCAGATGGGTGCTGCTCAGTGGCTGAGTGAGCTCTCCTGGGGCTCTCAGGGCTGGGGGACCCATGGAGCTGAAGTGGGGGGTGCTGTGGAGTTCCAGGGAGCTTATAGGTTTTGATGAGTTGAAAGCTTGACGCTTTGTTTGGTTAGGGGCAGACAATGTTTGCAAATGAAAATGCTGAGAATTCATCTTCCTCATTTTAAAGGAAATGTCTATATGAGGAAATCTGAATCCATTTAGTTTAAAAATCCACCTTCCAGTGCAGGGGATGCAGGTTCGATCTCCAGTCAAGGTACTAAGATCCCACATGCCACACGTCAACTGAGCTCGCTTGTTACAATGGAAGAGAAGCCCACACACCGAAGGATGGGGGATGTTCATCAACCTAATCCTCCCGGACAGACCCACAAGTTGTGGGTGGCCCTGTTTCCTGTGGTAACTCCCAGCAAAAGACCTACAG
The DNA here is from genome assembly GCF_027580195.1 of Bos mutus. Taxonomy (NCBI): domain Eukaryota; kingdom Metazoa; phylum Chordata; class Mammalia; order Artiodactyla; family Bovidae; genus Bos; species Bos mutus. The sequence goes on from NC_091632.1 coordinate 1,775,120, forward strand.
CTGTGAGTGGGACTCTAGGACCCTCTAATGCAGTAATCCTTGGTCTTTCTGGATTTGAGGCCCATTGCAGTCTTACTAAATCCAAGGTGCCCTTTCTCCAGAAAATGTCACATATGCATGTGCACAGAAAAATTTGCCAGGCTTTCAGAGAGGCCCATGGACTCTCCAAGTCCATCTGTGAATGACTGACTCTAACGGAGGGCTCTGAGGAGAGTGCCCATCCGTCTCCCAATGACAAGTCCAGCCCTGAGTGGAGAGAGCCGGTCCCTCTCCTCCTCTCACTGTGAAATGCACAGAGATAATGATATTGAGGCCATTAGAAGGCAGGGGCTTAGGCCAGGGGACTCTGGGAGGCTGGCTTCAGCTGAAGGAGGTGGACTTTGCCATGCCCTGGCCTCCGAGCCCCGTAGCTGGGCACTGCCCCGGCGTGGCCCTCTCTGCTGTGGCTCTGCTGCCTGGGCCAGCCCACCCCATGGTCCTGGAGCCCATCTGTGGGCTGTTGCTCCTGGCACCACTCACCAGCTCCTGTGAGCCAGTCAGTACAAGGGACTCCATCTCCTCTCTCCTCTGCAGTCAGTACCTGGTTATGTCCATCCAGCTTCGCCCCCTGCCCCCATCCTGAGAGGAGCACACATCACTCACTCTGTGTTCGGGATGTAGAGCACGGTGTGGGTAGGTGAGCAGAGCACGGGGATTCAGAATTAGAAGACCGGGCTCAAACTCCCATTCTACCTTTATTGGTTGTGTGACGTTGGGTAAGCTTAAATTTTCCAAGTCCCAGTTTCCTTACCTGTAGAATGGGAATAATAATCGTATCTGTACAGTACAACTCATTATGACTAAGAGCAAGAGAGAAAGCACATAGCAATAAGCTTAGTAACAGGCCACCACATACTGCACCTTGTTCTTATCATGTAGGTGAGCCTGGGTTCTTTCTTCCCTCAGAGGCTGACAGCCTGATGCTTTTTGAGTCCTGAGGGTAGCAATGAAGGAATGAGGGATCGCTCCTTAGTGTTTCCTCAACCAACTGGTGTTTTCTTGTTGCCAAGGGAGCTGCCATTTCCAACCCTGGCTCTTCCGCTCTAAGACATTCACAAGCAAGACAAGCAGGTCTCTTTTTGTGCACAGCAGTGGTGGGGGCTATGGCAGAGGGAACTCTGGGTTCTCTGGCTCGGGACTGTAGGAAGGGAAACCGGAGGGGCACAGAGGCTTGGAGTGTGTGGTGGAGACTGGCGGTGGGGACGCTGGTTGACAGCTGTGGCGGGCAATGCAAGGTCGTAAGGAGCAGAGCCAGCTTTTGGATGAAGCTGAAAGGAGAATGGACACTGTGGTATGAGAATGACGTGGGCCACTGGGTCAGAAGGGGGCCACGGGGACCGTGTTCTCTAAGGGATGCCATAAAACGGGCACAGAGGCCAGAGGAAGCAGTAGGAGGACTTGGTGCATTGCTTGGCTCAAAGTGGAGCCTGTGATGCATTCCCGACTTGGCCAGCTGATGTCTGAGCTCAGACGAAAAGGAAGCTCATGGGCAAAGGCTGCTCTGGATGTGATTCTGATCAACAGAGAACTGACTGATGAGGAGAGACAACGGAACCTCCAGGGGAAGCCACTGTGGAATTTTAGAGTTCACAGTATCTAAGGATGCAGAGGGAGAGGGGGCAAAATCAGACACCCGGGCTTCTAAAAGGCATGTTCCAAAAATTCAGAGAAAAGAATTAGAAGCTGTGGTTGATTCTCAAGAGAATATAGTTCAAGAGATTTTAAAACTGAAGGCCTGACAATAAAGCCACAAATTATCCTGAGTTTAAAAAAAAAGAGGGCAGCATCTAAAAATAGCTGTGGCTGCACAGAGAGTTCTCTAAAATCTGCACACAGATTTTAGAAGTGTCCGTGTTCTGGAAATCTATTGACACACTTTAAAAGTACATACATTTGAATATAGTACAGCAGTAGTTAAGACTGAGTTTTTTGGAATTAGCGTTTGAATCCTGACTTTGCCACCTACTTGCTGTGCGACCTTGGATAAGTCCTTTAGTTTTTCTGAGCTCTGATACCTAAATTTGTAAAATGGGGATAATTGCACCCACTTTATTTATTTACATGTTTATCTGTTTATCTTTGGCTGCTGGGCCTTCGCTGCCGGACGAGGGCCTTCTCTAGCTGTGGAGCGCAGGCTTCTCACTGTGGCGGCGTCTCTCGTTGAGGGGCACGGGCTCTACAGCGTGTAGGCTGTCTTGTTGCAGCTCACAGGCTCTACAGCCTGGACCTCAGGAGCTGTGGTACAGGGTTAGTTGCCCCAAAGCATGTGGAATACTCTTGGACCAGGGATTGAACCCGTGCCCCCTGCATTGGCAGGTGGATTCCTAACTACTGGACTGCCAGGGAAGTCCTGTACCCACTTCATAAGGTAGCTGTGGCTGAAATGAAGTGGTCCGTCGAAGTCCCTACTAGAGTGGCTGCTGCTGCTGCTGCTGCTGCTAAGTCGCTCAGTCGTGTCCGACAGCCTACCAGGCTCCTCCGTCCATGGGATTTTCCAGGCAAGAGTATTGGAGTGGGGTGCCATTGCCTTCTCCACTAGAGTGGCTAGCATATGGTAAATGCTCAACGTTAGCCATTATTACCGTTCTATTAAAAAATACAAAACACTTGCAATCAAAGGGCATCTGTAAAAGGATAGCCCAAATGGGTAACAATTGTACTAGGAGGCGAGGGATGTGTGTGAAACCTATGAGGAGCACACAAGGGTTCTTTTGGCAAAACCATCCAGTAGGAAGGTAGACTTCAGGCCTGGAACAGCCAATGGGCTGTCATCGAGTTGCTTCTGCAGCGTTTTTGCAACACTCCACGGCAATGCGTTGTCAGGGAATGGGCAGGATAAGGACTCCCGCCTCTGCTGTTTCTCCCTTGGAATGACTAACGTGCTTGAATGGCAAACATAATTAAGATGGAATTAAGGCCAGTGAAGATCATCCCTCACTACCTTGCGTAAATTCCAGTCTCTGTTATGAGGCAGGCACTGGCAGAACTAGCAGACTTGATGGTGGAGTCTTGACCTAGTGAGCTGCCGTGAAGAGTCACAGGGAGAATGAGAGGGGTCAGGAGCCTGCAAAAAAGTAAGTGAGGCTTTGATTTTCAAAAATGGGGGAGAGGATAGACTTAGGAAACGGGCACATTAGTGTGCGTCTCTGCCAAAGTTCTAGAAGCGATGGTTAAGCTGAGGCCATTGCTGCTGTGGCCTCCTGAGTGGCCTCTCTGCGCTGCCCTTGGCCTCCCCACACGCCTGTGATCTGAGGAACCACATGAGTCAAATCCGGCCACGTCTGCTCAGCTCCGTCCAGTGTCTCCCCTCTCACTGGAAGGAAAACTTTGAGTCTTCACAGGAGCTTACAAGGCCCGGCCCCACCCCCAGGCTATTCCCTTCCCTCAGGGCTCACAGTTCCTCTCCCTCCGCCCTCCTCCTTGCTCTGCGCTTCCTGCCTGCCTTCTCCCTTGGGACCACTCTTCCTCCAAGATAACTGGTTGGTTCCCTCCCCCAAAGTGTTGCTCAAACGTCAGCTTCTCAGCAAGGCCTTTCCTGAGCCCTCCAATGTAACGTCCCCACCCCAATTCACCCTCCTCCCTGACTCAAGCTTTTCTCCATGGTATTTGCTACTACCCAAAAGGCTACATATCCTTACTTATCTGTCCTGTTCATCAACTTTCTTCACTCACTAAAATGCAAGGTTTATGGACTCTGAGAGTTTATCTGCATCCCCAGTTGCTCGAACTGTGTCAACTGCATAGTCATGTTCATTAAATGTTCGTTGATGGGAAGGCAGAAAGGAGAACAGCAGAAAAGAAGGTGGCTGGTAGGCTGAGAAAGAGGTCACTAGACCAGCATGACCAACCATCCCAGTTTTCCCAGCACAGAGAGTTTCTGAAACAAGGGACTTTCAGTGCTGAGGCCAGGAAAGACCCAGTTGGTCATGCTACGCTAGGTCAGCCCGGCTCACTGACTCCTGAGCATGGGGACTGGTCTGAGGGCTTGCAGCACTGCCTTACACTCACTCTATCCTTGTGTTGGCAGAGCCTCCCATGAAGTCGGTCTCGTGGGAGAATGCAGGGACGTGGGCTGCAAGAGGGTGGGTTTAAGTGGTTTGTAGGTGGCTGAGCATCTCAGATGTGTTGGTGGATGGGTCCATGCAGTGGGAAGGCCGCTGTGGTGAGCCACAGAACCACATCCTGGCCTCTGCATCTTCACCACCTGGGCCGCAGATGAGGACAGAGAGACAAGGTTGGATCCTGCAGAGGCGTGTCCTAGCCAGGGACAAGTCAGCAAGTCTGAGCTGGCTTTGGAAATCATCTCAATAGATGGAAATGATAGGCCCAATGTAACAACCTGAAATTCAAACAGTGACAAATACTGCTTCCTATTTAGCATTTTTTAAAAAGCAATCTTAAATATCCAGAAGAGACCAGGCTAAATAGCTGCTCTGTTTGTCTTAACCCCAGCATGTTTTGTTGCCCACACACCCAGTCTAGTTGGAAAGCTAAGACTTTGAATGGCACTTAGGTTGAATTAATAGAGATACAGGGCGTGAGTCCCACTGTTCTCCCACTTGGTCGCAACACACCTGAGCCACGTGCCCGGCTCTGTACCAGGGTAGAGGCTCTCATTTGATCAGTTTCTAGCTATTCCGGGACACGGCAACCCCAAAGTGTCTATCCCTCCCCTTCACAGCTGGCTTCAGCCTGGCAGCATCAGCTCTCTTTCCAGGAGAAAAGAGGCCGCTCACCACCATCCTTCCCCAGCTCACCTAACTTCTCTGGAGGCAGCCACATGCTCAGGACCAGGGAATTCAGTTGAGACCGGGTTAAATCACCATAATGCCTTTCCCCCCAGAAGAAGGGATCACTTTCAAGGACTCAGTGCAGGGAACTCCCGAGGACATGGAGCCAGAGCAGCACCCCTTTCCCTCAGGGCTCCCTGCCTGTAACTCAGGAGTCTTTGGGAAAGGAAAGTAGCAAAGATGTTTTTCATCTTCCAGCCTTTCACCCTCCAACCCCAGGCACCTTTACAAGCATTTGCACTTGCAGGATCTGAGGTGTGCTGGGGTCACTTTTGGGGTTGTTATGATTGAGCCTGAGCTCTTAGAGGCGTTCTGGGTGGGAGTTCTGAGGTGGCAAAGGAGGTGTTGCTGGGAGATGGCTGCAGGGCTCACAGGGCTCTGGGTGCTTATATAAAGGACCTGCACCTGGATTCTCCTTGCCATGTGGGCCCGTCCAGAAGGTAGCACCTGCCCTTCATCCTAGACAGAGGAGGTGTTGACTTCTGACTTCAGTTTTCCGAGATCAATGCAGGTCCTGCCCTGCCTCTTCCCCACGGAGCTTCTGGATCATAGAGGATGAACCCTCACCAGCAGTGAATAGGCTGCCCCGAACTTGGCTATGATGGTCCTAAAGCTTTCCCAGCTCCCTCCCCTAAAGAGGGCTTCCATTGTGGCTCAGCTGGTAAAGAATCCACCTGCAAAACAGGAGACCTGGGTTCGATCCCTGGGTTGGGAAGATCTGCTGGAGAAGGGAAAGGCTACCCACTCCAGTATTCTGGCCTGGAGAATTCCATGGACTGTATAGTCCATGGGGTCGCAAAGAGTTGGACATGACTGAGCGACTTTTCTTTTCACTTTCCCCTAAGAACATGTAAGTTGCGCATGGGAAAGAGCACATGTGGGTGGAGCCTGCTGACTCAGGGCAAGGGGCTGTCCTTTTGAAACGGGGCTGAGCAGCCCTGCAGTAGAGGGGAGAGGAGCCAATGGACCAGCCTCCAGCCCCCCCTACCCTGCAACCCTCTCACAGGGCCATAACCTATACCACTGTCTAGGAAAAAACAAAACGGACCTAGAGGAAGCAAAACATTGCAGCCACCCCAGGTTGGAGCTCCGTGGTTCTCCAGGTGTGGTCCCCAGACCAGCAGTATCAGTATCACCTGAAAGCTTGTTAAACATGCACACTCTCAGGTCCCACTCAGACCTGGATCAGAAGCTCTGGGGGTGGGACCAGCCTCCGTGCTGACCCGGCCCTCAGGTGACTGATGCAGGCTGGTGTGTGAGAACCCTTCTGTCCAAGAGGAAGAAGTCTTGTAACCTGGCTTTTTGCTGAAGGTCTTCAGAGAACCCTACTGTCTTTGTGTTCACTGGGAGAGGGGCATCACCCTCTGACTTGGGTGAGGGCTCTCTTTCTTGGGTCCGTGGGGTCGGAAGCTCCGGCTACTGGTCTGGCTTCCTTGCATCTACATTTGCAACCTTGAGGGTGACTTAAAGCCCACTTCCTTCATGTCTGCTAACTGTGTCTGTAACATTGGAGTCCTCAGGTTCACATGTGGCTTCTTTTCCATCTCAAGAGACCCGTCTCAGAAACAAGAGCTGTTGTCTGGCAGCCTCTTGCTCTGGAACCCCCACTGGCTGGCCACGGCAGCCCCCTCCCCTCGGCTCTTCTGCTTTTCCAACAGATGTTTCTCTTCACATTTGGTCCTAAGAAGTTGATCCATTAAAAAAAAAACTGCAAAAGCAAACCTGGCTCATTGCAAATTATACTGAAATGGACTGGAAAGATAGATGCTACAGTCTCCCACAGCCCTACCCTCCTCAGACCCTCCATCACCCCCCCCAGACCCCTCCTACTCCAGTGAGCCAAAGTCCTTGCTGTCTTGATTTGAAATTCTCTGTGTGACTCTGCCTCTTGGGTTTGTTTAATTAGAAATAGGCTGGGAAGTGCTTCCTATGTACTGGCATGTTAATTGCTTATCACAGAAAAGGAAGGGGTAACAGTGTGTGGTGATGGAAATTTCCACTGTCGCCATCTCCAGACTCTTCTCCATTTTTCTCTCCCTCTCACTCCATGTCTCCTCTTCTTTCCTCTCCTGTCAGCCTCTCCTGCACACCATCCCCAGATCTCCTGCTCAGTAACAGGGCTCTCTGGGGAGCAGTCTGGAGGTGCCTGCATGTCAGACTCCAAACCTGCAGGGCAAACTGCGCCTCTAGCTCCAAGCTCCCCCAGCTCCCTCATCCCCCCAGCCCTCCTGTCACCCTCAGGCTCCAAAGGGATTCAGAACTGAGAGTTCTGTAGTCACACTCAGTATTTGAATGATCACTCGTCTTTTGTTCCCTTCCTCTCCCCTTATTGTTGTTATTCTTATTTATTTTTATTTTTTACAAAACAGGAGCAAAACTGAGTTGAGGGGAAGTGACATGTTTCTCCACGAAGGTACAAAATTGCCTACAGAAAGTCACTGTCAGTGCGAGCCGGCTGCCGGGCAGAGCCGTTCCTGGGCATCCCTCTTCCACGCGTCCTTCCAATCCAGCGAGGCCGGGGCGGGGCCACGTGGGGAGCAGCTGCCCCCACGGTGGGGAGGAGAGGCCTTCAGCCCTTGCCCAGGGTGGGGGAAACAGCAAGCAACTGAGACTGCACAGAGACAAAGAGGAGGGGGTGCCTCCTGTGGGCCCTGGGGATGCAGGCAGGGGACATCCAGGCAGAGGCCCAGGGCTCTCTGGGCACAAAGCCAACTGGGGAGGCAGGCGGCTCTAGCCAGAGTCCTTCCTGCTCCTTGGAGCTGCTCCTCAGAATGGCAGCAGAGGCGCCCCCAGAAGGTGAGGGCGGCTCCTGGAGGCTGCGGGGCACCCCCTGGGGCTGGAAGCTGGTTGTCTCGGTTCAGCTGCCAGGCCTCAAGCACGTGGGTCCAGGTCAATTTCCTGGCGGGGCGTCTGGCCCAGATTGCTTCCCTCTTGGTGAAAAGTAGTCCGAGTTATTTCTCTACTGCCGAGAACAGGCTGAGCTTCAGGAATTCTGTGACGGTGGCGGGGACCGAGTCTCCCCTTCGGAGGACCTGGGCCACTTCCTCCCTGGATTCCAGTGCAGGACGAGGGGTGCCGAGACCACCCGGGCAGAAGGGGCGCTCCAGCCCCAGAAAGCCCAGACTGGGAGCAGGGGCCGCCCACCCACGCTCTGCCTGGGCTGGCCGGCGCCAAGCTGGGCTGCCAGCCCGGCTGCCAGCAGGAGGACGGCGAGAGCCAGGATGGCTATGAGCCCGGGCCGGTCCCCTAAGCCTCTGCGGCAAGGGGCGGCCTCTGTAGTCCTGGCCCACACACAGGCCAACTGGGTGTGGGCATCCGCGAAGGCCACCTGCAGGCAGGCCCAGTACTCCGTGGCCTGAAGGAGGCGCGTGATGTTGTAGCTGTGGGTGCCCCGTGGCAGGCGGGCCAGCGCGGTGGCCCTGTGGCCCCGGAGGGTGGAGGCGCTGGCCCAGGTGAGGTTGGTGGAGACTGTGTTGGGTGGGGAGACCCAAGACAGCAGGATGTGGTAGGGGTGGGTCTCCTGAACCCGGAGCTCCAGCCCCCACGCCTCGTCTCTGCCGCGTTGCAGCGGGGCCCGGCCGACAACCACACTAACCGTCTTCGTGTCGGCCCCAACCAGGTTCTGGGCCACACAGGTGTACAGCCCTGCTTCTTGCGCTGTCACTCTCCGCAGCTCCAGTGTCCCCTCGGGGTACACCCGGTACTTGCGGCCCGCCCAGGCGGCCGTCAGCCTAACCCCAGCGGGAGTCACCCAGTAGATCTCGGGCTCGGGCTCCGCCAGCGCCCGGCAGTGCAGCAGCAGGCTGTCTCCGCTGGCCACCTGGAGGCGCGGGGGGAAGCTGCGGGGGGAGATGAGGGGCAGGCAGTGGTCCGTCATCTCCCGGAAGGCCACCTCCCGCACTGGGAGGCGCTGAAGGTCCGGGGGCTCGGCACACAGCGTGGACTGGGGCTCGATGAAGCGGACGCGGGTGCTGGTGGCGTTAGCCCAGCGGATGACACAGTCGCAGCGGATGGGGTTGCCATGGAGACCCACCTCCTGCAGGTTGGGCAGGGACTCCACGGTCTGCTGGTGCAAGGCACTGAGAGCATTGTTGTTGAGCATGAGGGTCTCCATCTGGGGCAGGTGGCGGAAGGCTCGGGGGTGGATGAACGAGAGCCGAGGGTTGTTGGTGATGTCCAGCTTGGTCAGCTCGGGGAGGTTGACCAGGGCAAATTTGTCGATGGAGACCAGTTCCTCCATGTTGTTCAGCCCCAGCTCCTTGAGGTGCAACATGTTGGCAAAGTCCCCGGGCCCCACCCGCTGGAGTGGGTTCTTGTTCAGGTCTAGGAACTTGAGCCCCGGCACCTGCTCCAGCGCCCGCCGGGGCACACGGGCCAGCCGGTTGTCGTAGAAGGAGAGGCTCTCGAGGCTTTGCAGCCCCTCCAGGGCATAGTCAGAGATCTCCCGCAGGTTCATGCCCGCGAGCACCAGGCTGCGCAGGTTGGCCAGGGGCCGGAAGTTCATGTCCAGGATGGCATCCACCTTGTTGCCGCCAATCATGAGGATCTCCAGGCTGGGCAGCATCTCGAACCAGCGGTTGTCAACGGCCCGCAGCAGGTTGGAGTTGAGATGTAGCCGTAGGAGGTTGCTGAGCCCCGCGAAAGCCCTGGGGGCGATGCGGTAGAGCTGGTTGTGGTTGAGATAGAGCTCCTGCAGGCTGGCCAGCCCCGCGAAGCTGTGGTCCTCCAGCCGGGTCAGCTGGTTCTCCTCCAGGTGCAGGCTCAGCAGCTGGGGCAGGGCACGGAGATCACAGTCTCGGGGGTCTGAAAAGCTGTTCTGGGACAGGTCCAGCTCCGTGAGATTGGCCAGGTAGCCCAGTTCACTCTGGTCCACGCGGACGATGCTGTTGCTCTGCAGAAGCAGGGTCTGTGTGCCTGCGGGCAGTGCTGGGGGGACCGCCGTCAGGAATAGGTCATTGCAGTCCACGGTGGTGGCCTCGCGGTAGGACGATCGGGGGGTATACCAGGGCCGGATCTGGCAGGCACACCCTGGGGGGCAGGGCACGTGCCAAGGTACCACGGGCACTGTGGCAGTGGCACCAGCCACCCACGCTAGCAAAAGGGGGGCCACGAGGAGCCTCATGGTGGAGCTGCAGGGCAGGGGACCATCCACAAGAAAAGTCTGGAGTCCCAGTGCTCTTGGCGGCTCGAAGGCTGAAGGTCAGCAGCCCGGCCAGGACCCAGGGAACCACCCCCCCAGGGCAGTCATTCTATGCGGGAACGGGAACGGGAAGGCACCATTTCCTGCCCTCCTGGGAACAGCGCTCCATCCTGGTGCCGGGTCTGCTCACTCGTCACCATGCCCCGTCAGGGCAGCCTGGAAGGAGAGGACGCAGAGTTAAGGAGGGTTCAAAGGATCCGAATCTACCCCCTCCTCCCACGTCTCCCGCATTAGACTCAAGAGGCCAAAGGACAAGATGAGCCAGGGCTCCTGCGCTCCATCCTACAGCCCTTCAGCTTTGTTGTCCTTTTCTCCCATCTGCTGGGGGAGGGACTGGGAGTCCTCAGGGAAGCAGCAAGAGATTGAGCCTTGGACGCTCCGGGGATAACTCGGGGAAGGTGTGTGCGTGTGAAGGAGAGGGAGTGGCTGGAATTGCTGTCATCTTCAGAGCCCTTCTGAGCCCAGAGAGACGAGAAATAGACTCTCCGGCCTGCCTCTCTTCTCTCCTCCCTCTCTCCTCGGCTCACTGAGTAAATGGGAAATAAAGTGACAGTTTTCAGACATCTCTCTGCACAGTGTGGGTAGAAGGTCGCAGAACCAAATGTGGCTTCTCAATTCCAGGGTAAGCTCCTAAGACTTTGAAAGTTGAAAGGCAGTGGGCCCCAACCCTGTGCCCAGACCGGCTGGGGCAGTGGGGTGGTCGTCTGGGGTCTGCTTAGGCTCTCCTGGGATGGAGGTCGGCTTTCTTTTTTGCCAACTTTCCTACCTGGAGGTAGGGGCTTTCCCTTCCCCAGCACCCTGGCCAAGCTGCTAGGAGGAGGAGGTGGGTTTAAGCCTGGGTCTGAGCTCTTCAGTCCTGCAGGTAAGACCTTAGGTGATCTGGCCTCTGCCCATTCTCCTAGCTTTGGCCACTGTACTGACTCACTGCAGGCAATATTCTGGGCCAAAGTTACCCTCGACATTCACCTTCTCATGGTGTCCCAGACAACTTCCACTTGTTCTTGAAAACTCAGCCTAAGGCCAGTCACCTCCTACAGAAAGCTGCTTCTCACCCTCTGCACCCTTGGAAGGCTAAGGGCCTGGCTCCTGCTCTCCCACTGCCCTCTGCTTTCTTCTGTCACAGACCTGATCACATCATGTGGAAATGTCTCTCCAGCTGGGAACCTGTGTCATTCATCATCATGCTTACATCCCAGGGCAGGGGCCCAGAGAGGGTTTATCATATAAATCAGTCTCTGTGGTCCCAGGGCTCCTTTCCCCAGGAGGCTGGGTCCTTACTCCTACTCCCATTTAGAATCTCAGCGACTGCTGTCCTTCGCAGGCATGGACAATCCAGTCTAGATTCTCTGGAACCCAGGGCCCGGCTGCATCACCCTTGATGCAAGTCCAGCCTTGGCCTAGAACCAATATGGGGAACTAGAGGACGCCTCCAAGCCTCATCTGACCTCATCTGACTCCCAAGTGAAGGTCTGACTGGGTAGTTTTCCAGCTGCAGGCGTCAGGGGAGCACACGGTTACTAAACACCTGCAGTTTGCCAGGACCCAAGGCTGTGCGTGTCTTATTTCACTTAACCATCATAAAGATTCTATAAGATATGCATTAATACTTCCAGTTTCCAGATGAAGAAACTGAGGTTCAGAGATGGTTGAAGAGTTTGGCTCAAGCCACACAGCTGGCAAGTGGCAAGAGCCAGGAATCCAGAGGGTGTGCCTTTTACACTGTCCTTCTCTGCCCCACATCTGGCCCGACCCAATCCTGGGCACCCTGAGCTGCCCTGGCCGCTGCAGCAGCAGGCTGGGTGCCCATTTGTGTCCCCTGAGGAGATGACTACTTGCCAGGGAGCTATGAGAAGCTGGGAGCTGTGTCTCCCATCACCTTCCAGGCAGGTGCCTCTCAGTCGGCCAGAGGCGCTCTTTGGCTTCCTCCTCCCACTTCCAGGATGCTGGGGCTGGGAGGGGAGCAATTGGAGGCCTCCTCTGAGCAGGGGAGCGGCATGCCTGTTTACATTCGACTACTTCCCACCTTCCTCTGCAGCTATTTCTGAAGGTGGGAAAAACAACATGACTTAAAATGCACAGAGGTTTTGCGTGGGGGGTGTGTGTACACTGACACATAAAACTCAGGGCAAACAAACACACATGTACAAAAGCATGCACACCTCCATCCACGTGCAGAGGGGAGCCGGGGGACCTCAGCCGCCCAGGCCGGTGAGTGGCGGTCGGGACGAGGGGTGAGGACTCTGTCAGCCGCCCAGGCCGGTGAGTGGAGGTCAGGAGGAGGGGTGAGGACTCTGTAGTGTGCTGTGTGGTGCAGAGGAAGCAGGGCTGTCCCTGTCGTGGGGCTAAGACTGTGGTCCTGCCTCACGGGCACACCAGAGGCCTCTGCTTCTTGCCCAGGCCTGACAGCAAACAGATCTTACTGTTACTTACCACTTCCTACCAGAGCACTTAGGGAAAAGCTGTTGACTATTCTGAGCATCTGTTCCTTAGTGTAGAATGAGCTCGTCATTAGGATTGAAGGAGCTGGGTGTGGTGCACACAGAGCTCAGGAAGTCTTAGTTCTCCGCATCCCCCAGGATGGGGAGGCACCCCAGCTCCAGGACTTCTCAGGGGGGAGAGAAGTTGGATCCTAGGACTTAACCAGTCCCTATGAAGCTTGCCCACTGTGGGCCCAGTGTCATCCCCAGGTGGGGTGGGGAGCTGGGGGCAGAACCAAATGCCACACCTTTAAGAGTGCCACTCTGGCAGGACCAAAAATGTAAAATGATTAGGAGAGCCCAAGACAGCTCGTGAGGGAAGAGAAGGCTGCAGTGGGTGGAGAGGGCCCTGAGGCCCTGACCGAGTCCCAGGCTCCTCTCCAGCGCCTCTGTCCCAGAGCCTCTTTCTGCTGATGCACAATGGTGTGAAGGGCATGGAGAAGCCACTTAAAAGCTCATTTAAAATGTTCAGAGACATGCCTTTCCCTCTACCCCAGGCTCACCCACCTCCTTGCCCCTGTGGCTGGGCTGGGGTGAGAGCCGGCATCTAGAGAGGGGGAGTGGCTGGATGCCTCACGTTCACATGCACCTCTGGCCCCGATGCTTGGCAAAGGCCTAGACAAGTCCTCCCCACCGCTGCTGAGCTTCCAGGATAGAACTCAGAGCTGCCCACTCACCTGCCATCACCACTTAAGGCTGTCTTGCACATGGCCCACTCATGCAGGCTTGATTAGCAGTTTCTGCAGGAGCTGCAGAGAAAGCTAATTGTCTTTTATCTATAATCTCCCCGGGTGAGCAAGAGTTCAGATTATCATGTGTATGCTTTCCCCGAGAGCTGGATTTCGGGCTCTTGGTGGCAGGGGCCGTGTCGTGCATGTTTTTGTGTCCCCATGGTGCCAAGTGTAGGACTGGCAGAGGGTACTGGTGAGTGGATACAAAGAGTGAAGTATGTAATGCTCCTATCAATCCTGTGTGCAGGTAGAGAAGGAAGAGATTATTTAGTCTCTGCAGCAGGAGCAACTGAGGCACCTAGAGGTTAAGTGACATGTCGGAGGGTACATGGCTTCTGACGTGGTGGGGTCAGAATTCAAACCCAGGTCTCTGACTCCATAGCCTGCCTCCCCGGCCCACGGCTCACTGCCTGGCAGACCGATGCTGGCCGGCCTGGTGGCCCAGCAAGCCTGCCTCAGTGGCCAGCCCCTCAGGGACGACCTGACCCTCTACCTCTCCTCCCCAACAGCGACCTGAGGGGGCCCTCGGGCACCATGCCTTGATTCCTATCTACAGGGACTCCCCTGGGGACACACAGAGAAGCCCCTGCTCCTCTGTGTGGTGGCACAGACCTCAGTCTGCCTCTGGACTGGGGGCTGGGGGCTGCTGTGTGCAGACCTCTGCAGCCTTGGCCTTCAGTGAGGGGGACATGGGGGGTCTAGCCCAAGAGAAGAGAGGAGCAAAGCTTCTTTTGGAAAAGCTGGCTCTGTGAGCTCTGACGGACCCCCTCTTCCAGGCAGCTGCTCTGGACCTAGCAGAGAGTATGGAATGGACTCCAGACACTTCCCACTGAACCACGATCCTTGGCAAAGCACCGAATGAAGAATTCTGGAGAAGCTGGCGTCAGGGGCAGAGCGGCCCCTCTCCCGTTTCTCTGGCCCAGCACAGCTGGGGGCTCCTGCCAGCAGACAGCGATGCTCCTCCAGACAGCCGTGGGTGCAGAGTGGATCTATCCCCCTCCCCTCCTTGCAGCCCAGCCCCCCTGGGCTGGGAGCCCTCAGGAGGGAGGAGCACCAGGCAATGATCGATGGCCTGGCCTTCACTGCAGCTTCAGTGCCAGGGCCCCCTGAGCTGCAGAGACAGATGGGCAGCATAATTGAGTGTAGCGTTGATAAACTCCGGCCTCCTCACTGGCAGATAAGCTCTGGGTGGGGGGACACGAGGGGCGGGGGGCGGGCAGCGCTCCATCTGTACACCTGGCCCCTGAGAGCTCCTCCTGGGAGGGGAGCATGGCCCTCGCTCCCGCCTCCCATTTAATCACAGACAACCAGGACCTCAGGGCTGCAGGAGACCTCAGCGTTTATCTAGTCTTCCAGAGTCTGAATTCCATAAATAACTTATGCAAAGGAGGAGTGGTGAAGCAGAAGGAAGCCGGCCTCTGCGATCAGTTTTGAGTTTGGCTCTGCCGCTCACTGTGTGACCTTGGGCAAAGTCAGCGCCCCGGGCCGGGAGGTGAGGATGAGACCCTCTCACAGAGCTGCTGTGAGGACCCCGGATCGAGGTCTAGGACGTGCCTGTTCGTGGCCCTCATGGCCCCCTTCCCCATTGCCTCTCCCCCCATCTTAGCTCCTACTTCTCAACTCTTACCTTTTGTAGTTAACTTTTCCTTTCTCTTATTCAGGTATAATAAGAGAGCACATAAATGGCACAAATCCCAAGTGTGCAGCTTGATGAATTTCTACATTAGTAGATACCAATATAACCACCCCTTGAACAAGAAACAAATACTTCCAAGCCCTCCTGAGGTTCCTGTGCGATGTTTCCCAGTCAATGTCCAGCTCCCACCTGGAGTAGCCATTGTCCCCCTGTTTCTGTCACCATCAGTCAACTTCATCTTTTAAGCACAGAATTTCCCTTCCTTCCCCATCACAACTCGAAACCACGGCTCTGGAAATATTGAGTCAGGCTCTAGGGAACTCCAGAACCTCAGACTTGAAATTCACTTAATTCATCCTCCTGCTTCACAGTGACTATAGCTTCTCAGGGTCTCATTCTTAATAAGTGATCTCCAAGAAGGGAGATGCCTGTATTTCTCTTTCTTGATCTACAGTCCTACATCTTAGGGTCCCCCCTCGGGTTGGAACCCTATGACCTGAACCCGTGAGTGCTATGCTGCCTCGAGGCAAAGGCAGGATGACCTCCTGGCCCCACACACCCCTGGCAGCTCTTCCCCAAAGCCCTGCTGGGCCTTGGCCTCCTCCTGGGGCAGCACTGCTGGCTGCTTTCTGCTACCAGATCTATAGATATTCTGATGACAGAGTCTGCGGCAGCAGGCAAGGGGACAAGCAGGGGAGCAGCCAGAGAAGAGAGGCCCAGACCAGACTCCTTCTCACTGCCCCGGGCCCCTGCACCTACCCATTTCAGAGGCTCCTCTCACTCGATGGGCCCCAAGCCCAACATCTCCCAGCAAACCTGCTCAGGCAGCACCAGCACCCACCAGTCTCCAAGACTGGAAATCGCCACCGTGACCCTCTCCCGCCTCACACTGCCCTCCGCAGTGCGCATGCTTACGATCCCTTCTCATCGCTTGTCTTGACTCTTATGATAGCCTCTTTTGGTGTCTCCTTCTCAGCCCTGAGTGACCCTCTTGTTCCCAAACACCTCATGCTCCCCCCAGACTAGACCTGCTATTTCCTTCCCTTCCTCAGGCCTCGCACTCAACCGGCAAAACCTCTCCCCAACTTCAACTGTCAAACTCCTCTCCAGTCATTAAAAACCCATCCCAAATGCCACCTCCTTGTGACATGTTCCCAGAGTCCCTCCGAGAAAGGTGGTCATGCCCACTGCAGCCCCTGGAACCCGGAACAAACCTCCACTGTAACAGCATCTGTCTTACTGCCATTCAGTGAGCCTGTTTCCTCAACCAGGATGCAAGTTCCTGGAGGAAGGAATGGTTTGGTACTGATTTTTATCTTCTCAGAACCTAGGGCAGTGCAGAGGGTGGGAGGTGTTTACAACCATGAACTATGAGCGGCAACCCATTAGTGGGTCATGAAAACAGTTTAAAGTGGATAACAATGTGCATTAAAAAATGAAATAGACAATAGAATGTGTGGTATGTAGCTAGAGGAAGCAATGTTTTAAGAAACGTTTTTCTTTCTGTTTTATACACACACACACTTGTACACAGTCAGATATGATGCAAAATCATGCATTTTTGCCCTTGAGTCGCAGCTATAAAAGCTTGGAAATGATGAGTCTGCAGGGCCTCTCTGACTGAGGTGAGTCCCTTCAACTCTTGTTGACGCCGCAGGAAGGATGATATAAATCAGTGTCAGAGGGAAGATACATTCCTGAGTGCTTTGTATATGCCAGATTTCTATTTGTTGGCCCTTTACATACCTTATCCTATCCTTCCAACATCCCTGTAAATGGGTACTTTTTAGAAGAGAAACTTCAACTCAGTGGAGCCCAGGGATCAGACCTAGGTCCCACAGCTCGGATGTGGATGGGCCTGAGTGGGAACCCGGCTGTGCCTCACACACCAGCCCTTTCTGCTTCCATGATTCTGGTACCAGAAGCTGTTCCAAGAGTAGAAGATACTGGGGAGACTGGAGGAGATCAGGGATAAAAATGGGGGGCATCTCTTGGGGAAAGGATGAGGTCTTCCCATCCACCTTTGCCCTCTCTTCCACTTTGCAGTGAGAGGAGTCACTGTTCCAGTAAAAACCTTTTCCTGGCTTGGGAGGGAAGGGATTTGTTTCCAGAAAGAAATATCTGCATCTCCAGGTCTCTGGACTGGCTTTGGACTCTCGGGGGCCTTAGATTAGGTCAGCCATTCAAAAGAGGGCTTTGGAGTCAGTCTGTACCTGACTCCTGGTGACCTTGAGTATCCCTACTCAGGCTGCTCCTCGGTAGCTGGGGAGAGACCTCCCTCATGGGGGAAATCTGACAGAGGTGATGCCTGCCAAGCGCCCGGCATTCAGTGGAGCCCTCTTCCACTTCCATCTCCCTGGGTTTGTCTGGGGCACAGTCTCCAGCTTCCAGGCCGCCCCCACACCAGGCCCGCCCCGGACGGCTTGCCCGTGGATGTGTGCCTCCCAGTTTGGGCAGCCCTTCCCAGGAGCCCTTCCATCTCAGGCTGACACTCCTTCTTGGTGGAGCTGCCCTCTCCTGGGTCAACTCTAAGCACTCCCTGCGGCTTCCAATCAGGGTTCTGTTTCTAGTCTTCAGGACTCTAGAAGGCTCTGGAACTCAGTCCAGATCACCAATGTCTGACAGTCTCACCCAACAAACAGTTCACTCTCCTTGGCTTAGGTGAGCAGCGCCTCCATTTGCCCAGGTGCTCCTTGGAAGGGTCGAGAGGGCCCTTCCTAGCAGCGCTGCAAGTGTCCCAGTGTGACTGCAGCCCACAGACCGTCTGCACTGGCCGCCAGCCCAAGGGGCAGCCAAGGCCAAGCGCCAACCTTCAGCCTCTCCCGCTCCCTCCCTGTAATTGCCCCTGCCCTTCCTAGAAGCAGCCGGGGGTGCTGGGCAGCATTTCAGCAGCCCTTAAGACGCAGTGGGTCCCTGGGAGCCAGGTGCAGGCGGAAGGAGGGGGAGGCTTCAGAGAACGGCAAGCAATGCGCCTTCCTGCTCCCCTGCTTCTGCACATGCAGGGGCCTTGCCCAGAAGTCCCTGTCGCCGCTCGTGTACCCTGGGAATTCTCCGCGGCCTCTCTCACACTGTCCTTCTCTCAAGTCTTCCATTACCACCCCGCCCCCAGCTAATTAATCCCTTGCTCCTTCTCTCATCGAGGAACCCACATCCAGCATGATGCTCAGCTCCTGTGTCAGACTGTGAGCCCCTCGAGGGCAACTCTGTGACCCCTGTGCCCAGAACTAAGGGGGAGAGAAGCACCAAGGTGAGCACAGCGGGGGTGCGCGGGGAGGGGTGCCTGGGGGGCGGGCTCGGGGCTGAGGAGAAAGACGCGGAGCCAGTGGGGAACAGACCAGTTACACAAGGAGAAGGGCCAAAGCTCTTCTAACGGAAAAAGAAAATGAAATCAGAATGAAAATTGATGAGGCGGAGAGAAAAGGAGACTCGTTTCATCAGCAGGTTTGCCAGATGAAGCTCCGAGATAAATGGCGCGTCGGAAGGAGCCTCGGCCCCGGTGGGGCTCACCGCCTCCCCTCTCTGTCAGCTGTCTCGGGCAGGCCTGCGAGACAGATGGCTGCAGCCGAGCCCTGCGGAGGGCCCCCCGCAACCGACCGCAGTGAGCACGGCCTGTCCGCGTGGCCTCCTCCAGGCCCGCCCTGCCCAGCCTGGGCCTGCCCCTTCCCGGGGCCCTCCCCATCCCCTGCTTCCGCCCTCAGTCAGCACCCCCTCGTCCTGCCCTGACTGGAGCCTTTGTCAGAGGCCCTGTGTGACCTGGGCCCGCATCCAGCTTCTCTGCAGTCAGGGCAGGAGCAGAGGTCAGAGCGCGGGAAGTGGCAGAGGGCGCGGGGCAGGAGAGGACTGGGTTTGCCCCTGGCCTCACTGGCCTGGGGATGTGTCCGGGCCCCTCACCTGTGACCTGGGGGCTGGGCCACAGAGCGCTTCTAAAGCTGAGGTCCCTGGACCGGCACCATCGGCATCACCTGGAAATTTGTTAGCTGTGCAGATTCTCCAGCCCACCGCAGACCTCCAGGATCGGAGGGTGGGGCCTAGTTATCTGTGCTTGAGCAAACCCTCCAGGTGCCTCCGATGGGCTCCATGTTGGAGAACTGCTGGGCTGGATAATCTCTAAAGCGCCCCCCAGCTGAGCCTAGAATTCTGTAAACAAGAACAATGCCAGCTAGGAATGCTTAATTAAAACTCCGCATATGATGAGCTTCATATCATTATGCTGCTAGGTCAGGGTTGAGTATTCCAGACGCCTCGCACCTCTGGCCACAAGGAAACTCTCTACCCGATGGGCATTAATAGAGTCGCGACTGTATGCTGGCACTATGGGTGGCTAGGGGTACAAGGTCACGGGGAGGGCAGGTGTGATCACAGATTTAAAAAATCCCCACTCTACTAAAGCATGATAAGAGCTGTCACAGAAGTACCTACCAAGGGCAACATGGACACGGTCCAGAGGAGAACACACAATTCTGCCTCATGAGGGACACTGGGCAAAAATTCAGAGGAAATTTCCAGAAGTCATTCAATCATGCACAAAAAATGGGTAGATCTGAAGGTATGAAATGTACCAATAAAGTTGTTTTTGTTTCTTAAAAAAACAAACCTCCCAGGGAAGTGTTGTCTAAATCAACAGGTCAACAGATGCACAGATGATGAAAGATGTTCTTTACATACTGGGGACACCAGAAACAAAGGTCCCGGGACAAAAATGATGAAGAGAACTTCAAGAACTGAGTGGTCCCCCTTAGTTTCCAAGAGTGCAGGTGGTGTGAAGAGACGGAACAGCAGGCTGGAGCCAGAAGGCACATGTTTCGCAGACAGAGGGCATGGAAGGCAGTGCCTCCTGTAGCCATCAATAACAATACCCTTATGACTGTTTGCACCTCGCAGTTTAAATTCTTCCACCTCCACGATCCTGTGTGAGTCTCACAATAGGCTGGCAAGGTCATAGATGTCATCACTCCCATTTTAATGGAAAGGATATTAAGTGACTTGCCCAGGATCATATAGCAAGCAAGTGAAAGCCACGGCTTTTAGCTAAAAGACACTGTGTGCTTCCAAATCCAGATTTATTATCCCAGAGGGACAGCAATGTTAATAATGGTAGCCATTGACTGAGGACTCTCTCAGCCAGCCTTGGGCTGGGCTCTGACATGAGTGCTCACACTCAGTGCTCAAAACCACAGGAAGATAAGGGGATTACTAGCCCCATTTCACAGATGTGAGAGGATATGTCCCTCACCCAAGAACATCCAGCTGGTAAAACTAGGAGTCAAACAAGGTCTGGCAGCTGCCAATGCCCTCGCTCTAAACCCTGACCCCACAGCACCCTCCTCCAGCTGCCCCTGCCCAGCTCTTTTCAGGCCTGGAAAGGAATGGGAAGTTTCCAGCTGATCAAATTCCCCCAAGCGTGGGCCAGCCCAAGAGAAAGACACTGGCCCCTGGCCTAAGCTGAATAGCCCTTCTGGGAGAGGAAGGCCCTATCCAACCTGGCAGGGGCTTCTTGCCTCCAAGCCCATCAATGCCTTCTGAGCCCCACAGACCTGCTGGGGGACCACTGGCTTCTAGGGCCCAGGGCCTGGTGGAGGGAAACGCTTCCATCCCATGATCAATATCAGGCATAATTCAGTGACTGCAGCAAGTACAAAGGAGTGTAGGTTAAATCAATATTTAGAAGCTTCGAAATGAAACTAATTAAGAGCAAGCCTTAATGATTTTTACTGTCTGGGAATAAAAAAGACAAAAAAGCCTGCCTCTATTTCACGATTCCACCTTAGTAGCCTGTAATCGTTTGGGAAGAGCGGAAGGTGAAAAGCGATCCGAGCCAGCCCCACTTTCTTCATTGGAGGAGAGGGGAGTGCCTCGTCCTTGGCAGAGGAAGC
This sequence comes from Bos mutus, assembly GCF_027580195.1. Taxonomy (NCBI): domain Eukaryota; kingdom Metazoa; phylum Chordata; class Mammalia; order Artiodactyla; family Bovidae; genus Bos; species Bos mutus. The sequence continues at coordinate 1,795,866 of NC_091632.1, forward strand.
CACGGAGGAGAAAATGGGTGGGATGCAGCACAGGATGCAAACAGCATTGCAGAAGTCCACTGGACCCTTACGGATTGAACTGTGTCCCCCACAAAAGATGCAATGAAGACCTACTCCTAGAGCCTGTGCATATGACCTTAATTTGGAAACAAGGTCTTTGCAGAGGTAATCAAGTAAAGATGAGGTTATATTAGGTTTGCTGCTGCTGCTGCTAAGTCACTTCAGTCGTGTCCGACTCTGTGCCACCCCATAGATGGTAGCCCATCAGGCTCCCCCGTCCCTGGGATTCTCCAAGCAAGAACACTGGAGTGGGTTGCCATTTCTTTCTCCAATGCATGAAAGTGGAAAGTGAAAGTGAAGTTGCTCAGTCATGTCCAGCTCTTAGCGACCCCATGGACTGCAGCCTAGCAGGCTCCTCTGTCCATGGGATTTTCCAGGCAAGAGTACTGGAGTGGGGTGCCATTGCCTTCTCCGATTATTAGTTTAGAGTGGGCCTTAATCCAATACTGGTGTCCTTGTAAGAAGAGGTGAACTTGGACACAGACGCGGAGACACAGGGAGAATGCAATGAGGTGATGAAGAACGCAAATGAAGCGCTGCAGCTCTGAGCGGCCAAAGACAGCACCAGGGGCTGGGGGGGAACCTCCCCTCCAGGCTGCAGAAAGACTACGCCCTGCCGCCCAGCCAACATATCGATTTCAGGTTTCCAGCCTCCAGAACCCGAGGCGATTCAGTTACTCTTGGTTAAGCCATCCAGTCTACTTTGTAGTACTTTGATATGGCAGCCCCAGCAAACTTACGCTGGGATCCTAGGTTCTGGCTGTCACTCTACCACTTACTAACTGTACAAGCTTGGCAAAATGCTTAATCTCCATGAGCCTCAGTTTTCACTTCCGAGAAATGGGGATAAGACTAGTGCCTTCTTTGTCCAGAGATCTGGTTTAGATCTAATGAAAACATAAGTGTGAAATATGCTATGGGCTGTGATATACCATCTAGGCTTAACTGCTAGTGGAAAAAATCTGGGAATAACTCAGGAGCTGTCTGTCAAATGGGCAGGAAGGTCCTTGCCAGCTCACAGGGCTGGTTTAAAAATCAAATCAGATCACAGGTGTGAGGTGTCTTTGCCTCATTAGCAATATTATATACATGAAAGGGATTCTTAGTGTTGTTCTCAACAGGGATTCTATTTGTTGCCCACTTGGCCCTAGTTTTCTTATCTGTAAAATGAAAGGGTTGGACAACATTAAGATATTTTTTCTAAATCAATTCCTTATACATATATATGTTGATATATATTTGATATATACGTATATATTTAAAGTGGGGGCTTCCGTGGTGGCTCAGAGGTTAAAGCATCTGCCCGCAATGCGGAAGACCTGGGTTCGATCTCTGGGTCAGGAAGATCCCCTGGAGAAGGAAATGGCAACCCACTCCAGTATTCTTGCCTGGAGAATCCCATGGACAGAGAAGCCTGGTGGGCTATAGTCCACGGGGTCACAAAGAGTCGGATACGACTGAGCGACTTCACTTTCACTTTCTTTCCAGATATTTTCCTAAATCAATTCCTTATACATATATATGTTGATATATATTTGATATATGTGTATATATTTAAAATAGTACACCTTAGCATCCTAACTTCGTTCTCATCCCAGCAGCCCAGGAGAATGCAGAGGGGGGCCAGCTAAGTGCTGTGGTGAGGGACAGGAGTGCTGGGCTTTGCACACTTTTGCCCCCTATTGCCTCAGGGAGGAAGCCGAGCCCTTTTCCTCTGTCCTCACTCAAGCTTACCAGGCATGAAACGAACAGGAAACCACGCAGGCAGCAAATAAAATCTCTATCGATCATGAGATGGCTGGCATCCCAGGTCCAGCTGCTCAGAGCTGGTCAACTTAAATAAATTTTCCTAATGATCCACTCGCACTTAACGCTAGAGCTGCGTCTTGTTAAAGCACAATGAAACGGGGCGGCTGACCGCGGGGCTGCTGCTCTGTCAGGGCCTCGTCCAGGGCTCCAGGGGTGCGGCTCTCAGGTGACCTCTCAGCATTTTGGAAGGAGCTGCACTTTGCAGCAGTGGGGTTCTCAAATGGGGGACCAACCTTCCTGCCATACGACGACCAATATTCTTCCCAGACGGGCATCAGTGTGGTGAGTGAGCATCTGTTTGCACGCCCTCACAGGAAGGGGAACATTCGCAGCAGCACATGACAGTCGCCACCACGCAGCAGCCACCTGGGGTTGACACCACGCTGGTGGTCACCCCACCTGCAGCACACCGTCTCCATCAGCATCACCCTGTTGTCGCCCTCAGCTGTGACCCCAGGACCCCTCACTCACTGTCTTCACCACGCATCACTGTGAACACCTTTCAGTAGCATCATCATCCCTGCACCCGCTGCCTCGATCCCGGTCATCGTAAGTACCCTGATCATCCTAAGATTTGTTCGGGTTCACCTCTGTGACTTGTACACCATCTGAAAGAGATATGGATTTTGCCATTGGGAAATACAGATGAAGAGACCCTGTAAGGCTAACATGAGCGTGAGTGGATTCACATGTACACCCTAAAAGCAGCATGAATGTGGGCATGTGATGCATACACAGTACCGGGGGAAGGGAAGTGGGGCTGGGAGTGTAAACGGGGACAGGCAACCAGAGCTTCGCATTCTCCTTGGGGGAATAAAAATGATCACTCTTTGCCTCCTGTTATCTCTGTTTTTCAAGTCTGGCTGCACCAGAGATTCATATGAGGATCTTTTAAAATATACTCATATCTGCATCTCACTCCAGACCAATTAAACCAATCTCTGGGGGTGCAATGCAGGCATGGAATGAAAACTCCCCAGAATTTATTTGCATGTAAATTTTACATAAAAAACAAATCTGTAAAATAAAGTTGAACTCCATGGTTGTTGAAGCATTTAGGGAAAATGTACTAATACCAGCAATTTACTTTAAAATGCAGGAAAAATAAGATGGATTGATGGATGGGAGGAGATATGATAAAGCAAGTGTCATCCAAGGTTAATGGTAGAATCTAGGTAGTGGGTATATGACTGCTCACTGTTAAATTCTGTCAACTTTGCTGTGATACAATATTTAAAATTTTTCATAATAAAGTAGAGGGGGAAATACCCAACTGGTTTTGCTGAGAAGCACTGCACCTAATGGAAAATTCCATAAGCAAGTGAGCGTCTCTTTCCTCCACCCTCCATGTGTGAAAAAACATCCTACCCTTTTCTCATCAGACTCACGGACTCTCTACCAGTGTTTCCCAGCCCTCCCTGGGTCTCAGCACACACAGACAAGGGTATTTGGGTGGGCACCAGGGGAGATGGAGTGGCTGCCCACGGGAGCGGGCGGCTGGGGGGCTGCCCAAGTGCCAGGGCGGGGCCCATGACCACTGCCATGCAGGCAGGCCAGCTCTGTTCTGCTCAGTGTCCCCAGGTCTCCCCTTTCTAAAGCCTCGGCTAGCGTTCTTGGCAGGGATTGAAACCTCTCCCAGGAACACCAGGGTATACTGTAGTGTGTGTGAGTGTGGGGGGGGAGACACTGTGGGCAGGGCCAGGCCTGTGGTGTGTGTGTGGGTGACTGTGTGTGTCTGGTGACTGTGTGTGTCTGGTGTGTGTGTGTGTCTGTGGTGTGTGTGTCTGATGTGTGTGTGTGTGCCTGGTGTGTGTGTATGTGGTGTGTGTTTGTGTGTGTGTGTGTCTGCTGTGTGTGTATGTGGTGTGTGTGTGTGCGTCTGGTGTGTGTGTATGTGGTGTGTGTGTCTGTGGTGTATGTGTCTGTGTGTCTGGTGTGTGTTTGTGTGTGTGGTGTGTGTGTGTCTGTGTGTCTGGTGTGTGTGTGCATCTAGTGTGTGTGTTTGGTGTGTGTGTGTGTCTGGTGTGTGTGTATGTGGCGTGTCTGGTGTGTGTGTGTGGTGTGGTGGACACTGCGGGCAGGGCCATGCCCCTGCCTCATCTGTATGCTCCTCCAGGCCGGCTGGCCCTGCCGGGAGAGCGCCATGGCAACACCACGCTCTTTAAACACAGGAGTCTGTGCTGCCATCGCAAAGCAGCATTAGGCAATTTAATTAAGGAGCTGGCGGCAGACAAACTTTGTGAGTTAAAGGCATTTTATTAAATCCCATTGTATTATGCAGCTCGGTTCCCCCAGGAGCTGCAGAGCTGGGGGAGGACAGAGGAGAATTTGCTGGTTTCTTTCCTCTTCTTTGCTTCTTTCTGGCCCCCCTTCTGCTTCATGAATGCATTCACTGAGCGTAGGGGCCCCCGGCCGTGACTGTCCGTTCCCCCGGGCCCGAGCGCCAGGCCCCGGCAGAGAGCCTGCCGGCTGCAGTCTGGGCTGCAGGGCCAGGCCTCCAACCTCAGTCTCGAGATCATACAACTAGGAAGGGGCAAGAACCAGTGGTCTTAACAACCCCATTTTATATATTTATAAACTTATATATATGCATGGGGGCTTCCCCAATGGCTCAGTGGGTAAAGAATCCACCTGCAATGCAGGAGATGTGGGTTCGATTCCTGGAGAAGGGCATGGCAACCCACTCCAGTATTCTTGCCTGGAGAATCCCGTGTACAAAGGAGCCTGGAGGGCTACAGTCCAAAGGGCTGCAGAGTTGGACACGACTGTGTGATTACAGACACACATATACGCAAGCACATGCATATGCATGTGAGTATATATGTATGTGCAGTATATATAATTATTACAGTTATATATAATTATTAGTTATATATAATTATTACAGTTATATATAATTATTAGTTATATATAATTATTACAGTTATATATAAATAATGCTTTTCGGATATAATTCATGTGTCACAATTCACAATCACATTATATTTGAGAGGTAAATTTAGTGGCCAGATTTGCCACCAAGTTCAAGGATGTTTTATTATTACCAAGAGGAAGCTCCTCTTGGAAGGGCATCCAGCTGTCTGAGCAAACAGAGCCGCAGCCTGGCCACGGGCTCCCTGGGAGTCGGTGGGCCCCGCCTTCTCCCAGCCTCCACCTCTTTCCTCACCACTGCCCTCTCTCCTTGCCCCCTCCCACCTTGCAGGTCATCCATCATTCCTCTCTCTGCCCCCACCAGCTCCTGATGCTGCCATCTGGTTGGGGGTCTCCTCTGCCTCCACACCCTTGCCCCCACCTGGCAGAGAATGGGTGCAGCTGCAGCCCAGGTCAGCCCTTGGAGAAGTCCCCAGAGGGGTGGCCATGTGTGTGCAGCCCAGGGGTGATGGAGCTGGCTGTGGTGGGAGGCCCAGGTCCACTCTGCCCCCAAGGAAATCTCCCGAAGAAACAGCAGCTCCACCACTCATCAACTAGGGGACCCCCTCCCTGAACCCCAGATCACTTGTAAAATGGGATAAGAACATCTTCTCTGAGTTTTAGCAGGTACAATTTAATGAACACTTACTCTGTCCTGGGCCTCTCCTAAAGTTTCTCTATTCTCTAACCCATGTGAACAGCCCTCTGAGAGTGGCAGGTATATGCACTGCAGGGGAAACGGGGGCTCAGAGAAGTGAAGCCACCGCCCAGGCCCCACAGCTGGCACGTGCAGAAGCCACGACACACGTCCAGCCCGTGACGCTGGGCCCTGACTCCTCACCACACCACGTGCCAGGCCGCGAGGGAGCCCACTTGTGGATGGTGGAGGTGTTCACAGTGCTCCTCGACCGAAACCTCCAGAACAACAGAAGCAAGCGTCTTCTCCCCAACTCCCACACAGTTCTGCTGTGGCATGGCCAGCTTTCTCCCACTGACACAAGAAGAAGTGCTCCAGGGGCTGTGCCCCCTCCCTTCTGCTGGAGCAGCTCAGGCTGCACACATGTGAGGGTGCGTGTGTGTCTGTGTGTGTGCACATGCGTGAGGGAGAGGCGCAGAGCCGGCCAGGTGAACCAGCTCGGAGGGGAGCAGATACAGAGCCTATTTTATTTCTTTTACCACTTCTTGCTCTCCTGGGCTCAAGGCCTGAGTGGTGCCAGCTCGTTTTCCCAGGGAATTAACAAGGGAACATTCTTCTCTGTAATAATGATAAAAATAATAATAATTAACACAGCTGTGGCTTATATTTCTCCAGCGTCTCTCTCCCCAGATCTCAAAACTCTGGGCAAATAGCAAACCTGCTGGCTTTCCAGTCATAGTCGCGAGCCTGGGAAGCCTCAGGCCCTGCCAGATTTCCTGTCTGCTCCAGCTGGGCAGCAAGGCAGGTGCACAGGAGACTGTTCCAGAAGCTGCCCCCTCAGGTTACTAGCGGAGCTGGGAAATGACCCCTGGTGCCCTGCCTTCTCACTCCTTCCCATTCTGGGCTCACCCTGTGCCCAGGAGGTGAGCAGGTGAGGAAGGAAGTGGGGTGTCAGCCGTCTTTGCCCAACTTTGAAAGGTGACCCCCTCTCCGGGCTCCTAACACAGGGGCGCTGCCTTCGGGAGGACGACCCCCGCTCCTCCAGCCAATGGAGCCACGGCCGGCAGGTCTGGTCCCTGCAGAGAAAGGCTGATGGCTTTTTCTGGTCCCAGCCAGGAGTCATTACACACCAAATGCCTAGTTTAAACAAGTGATTAGGCAGCTCTATTACAAGCACACGTGCTTCCCGCCAGGGAGGGACAGGAACGTCCAGAGGTGGCCGAGGGGGAGGAGCAGGTCCTCAGAGCCTTGTGGCAACGGCTATCTCCTCCAGAGCAGTCTTCAGGGAATTCAGGGCAAGGAGAGTTCCCGAGGTCCTGAGAGCCGGCATCCTGACAGACTTTTAGACACAGAGCCCACTCCCAACTGCCCAGGCAGCCCACCCAGCCCTCACAGACGTGAAGGCCTTGGCAATTTAAATACAGAGAAGCCAAAACTCTCAAGCAGTCTGTGGCTTCGCCTCCCCAAAGACACACTTGAAAAGCAATTACTGGATTTGAGCAACACTTCCTTTGCTTCCTCTAGGAGCCATAGGACGAGGAAAAGGTCAGAAGGGTAAACACAGACAGCAACTCTGTTTATCATAAACACGTCCCCCGCATCTCCGGAGAGAAAGCCTGCTTAATCTCGAGTTCACAGCTGGACTGAAGAGCCTGGCAAATACCTGAAATCGTGTGTGTGCACGTGAGTGTGGGCATATGGGTATGTTTCTCCTTGAGTGGTATCTATGGCCCCAAATGTTAAGGACCACTGCTCTATTCCTGGGTCAGTTCTGAAGAGGATGGACTGGCCCCTTTCCATAAAATTCTCTTCGTCCTTCAGAAACCAGCAGTGGATTTTGAGGCCTGGATCCCACCAGCTTGAAGAAGGGGTCTAGGACAACTCTGGGGACACAGCAGAACAACCGTGACAGGGACACTTTGCCCAGGCAATGCTGTGGCTGCCTCCAATCGAGCGGCGGGGATGAAGTGCCTTCCTTGTCACCTTTTCCCCGCGGTGACAGCTCCATATCTGCTGTTCTCTGTCACCGCAGTGACAGCCTTCTAATGACAAAGGCAGCATCAAAGTCATATAAATCCCTCCAGAACCCCGGGGGCTAGATGAAGAACAGGCTCAGGAAGCTGGGACCAAACGCTTTACACAGCAGCATGGAGAGAACACAGCCTTCAGAATAGGAAAGATTTGAGCTCAAATCCTACTTCTGCTTCTTCCTAACTGTGTGACCTTGAACAAATTACTTATCCTCTCTGAGTGTCAATTCCTACATCTGTAAAATGGGAATAATGTCTCACAGGGTTATTGAGGATTCAGTGAGATTGTTGCTGTTCAGTCGCTTAGTCATGTCTGACTCTTTGTGACCCCGTGGACTGCAGCACAACAGGCTTTCCTGTCCTTCACCATCTCCTAGAACTTGTTCAAACTCATGTCCATTGAGTCAGCTTTGCCATCCAACCATCTAGTCAAAGTTATAGATGTGAGAGTCGGACCATAAGAAGGCTGAGTGCCAAAGAATTGATGCTTTTGAACTGTGGTTTGAGAAGACTCTTGAGAGTCCCTTGGACTGCAAGGAGATCCAACCAGTCCATCCTAAAGGAAATCAAACACATCCTGAATATCCATTGGAAGGACTGATGCTGAAGCTCTAATACTTTGGCCACCTGATGCAAAGAGCTGACTCACTGGAAAAGACCCTGATGCTGGGCAAGATTGAAGGCAGGAGGAGCAGGGGTCAACAGAGGATGAGATGCTGGGCAAGATTGAAGGCAGGAGGAGCAGGGGTCAACAGAGGATGAGATGGTCGGATGGCATCACTGACTCGATGGACATGCGTTTGAGTAAGCTCCAGGAGTTGGTGATAGACAGGGAGGCCTGGCATGCTGCAGTCCATGAGTTCGTAGAGTCGGACACGACTGAGCAATTGAACTGAACTGAGTGAAGTAATACTTACAAAAAATCTGGCACAGTGCTGGCGCACAGCAGGAGTTCAACAAATGAATTCTATATCCCAGCAGACGTGGCTATGACATGCACACCTACACCCTCCTGCTTCACTAGTGCAGTATCAGAGAAAAAGGGCCCCAGGGGAGAACGGCTTTTTGGTAACATGTGAATGGGCCAGAAGCTACTGCTTCCCAAATTGCTGAATCTCCCAATCCTTCATGTGCCCCTGGGGTCCCCTTCTCCTCTGGGTGCTCCATCTGTCACTCAGTCCCTCTGCCTCAGCTCTCTCCTTGTGATGAGGGAAGCCACCAGCTCTCCTTGACCAAATGCAGACCCCGGCTGCTTGAGCAGCAGCCCCAGCCCCATCTTCCCCACCCGCCTCTGCAGGGCCTCCCCTCCTCTCCTCATTTCCTGAGCTGAATAGGAACTAGATGTTCCCTTCTGTGCCTGCAGGCCTTTTAACTCGCTCTGGAATGCTCTTCCATTCGCAGCTGGGGAAACTCTTAATTACCGTCCATCATCAGCTCAACTGTCACCTCCTTTGTGACATCCCTGCCCTCCGTCCTCTCCCTCCCCCAGCACCAACCCCAGCTGAGCAGCAGCCACGGGGTGGCTGCCTCCCGGGCCTGAGTTTCTCCAGGGCAGGGGCTGGGCCTGCTCCACCCTGGCTTCCCCTTCACCTCACACGGGGGTTGGCACATGATTGGTGCTCAATAAATGTGGGTTGCGGAGAAGGCAATGGCACCCACTCCAGTACTCTTGCCTGGAAAATCCCACAGGAGGAGCCTGGTAGGCTGCAGTCCATGGGGTCACCGAGGGTCAGACACAACTGAGCAACTTCACTTTCACTTTTTACTTTCATGCATTGGAGAAGAAAATGGCAACCCACTCCAGTGTTCTTGCCTGGAGAATCCCAGGGAAGGGGGAGCCTAGTGGGCTGCCATCTATGGGGTCGCAGAGTCAGACACGACTGAAGTGACTTAGCAGCAGCAGCAGCAAATGTGGGTTGGAGGTAAAAGAACAAGTAGTGTGACTGCCCATGCCTGGCAGTGGGGCTGCCCTTAACAGGAGGCTTCCTGAAAAGGGACAGCCCCCCATTAAAAGGTGGCCAGCTGGGGCTCTGATGGGGGAGATCTAACCCCGCGTCTAGACTACATGAGCAGTGGGAGACAATTAGAAGGCGGATCTGCACGTGCCTATTTCAAGCCATGGGGCCAGGGCACAGGGTTTCTGCCAATCACTGCAGACCGTTCTCTACCTTGCACCTGCATCAGGAGGAAGCAGATGTGAAGGGAGAGAAGAGGGGAATTAACCATCAGGAACACTGGCAGTGTTAGGGCAAGCTCTGAGAGGCTGGCATCCTCCACTCACTTCACAGGCGAGGACACTGAGGCTCAGAGGCGATTCACTGGCCCAGAGCCAGGCAAGAAGCTGCACAGAGCTGAAACCGGAGCCAAGATGGTCCCACTCTAGAGCCAGAGCTCTTTTCTTCCCAAGATGCTGTCTTCTGCAGAAATCATAACAGCACCCAGAGGGAAGAGGAATGGGGAAAGGCTCACACTGAAAGGCTGTGCGTGCACATGCATGCCTGTGTGATATTTCCCCTTCATCACCAATGAAGAGAGAATGGATTGAGGAAGGTCTGGACAACCTCTCCTCCCACATATCCGGATGCAGGTCAGGGGATTTCACACGGGGTTCGGGGTCACAAGGAGAGCCTCTGAGCAGCTGTCACCATCTCCAAGTACTGGTAGGGAATGGCTCTCTCAGCACAGAGACGAACAACCCAGGGGCTTCAGCCCACGCTTGTTTCTATCCCATGTTTGCTTACTTGACCAAAGTCTCAGCCCCAAAAGGATGGGCAGGAAGTGTGGGGAGAGGGAGGGAGCCCTTCAGGGTGAGAGGAGAGGGGGCTCCAGACACAGGGGTGAAGTGAAGGACGGAGCCAGGGGCCAGCTGCTTGGACGAAACCAGCCCACCTCAGATTTCAGTACCTTTATTTTCTATCAGAAACATGTGATCTGGAAAATCTTGAGACTCCTGTGTGCTTTTTTTTTTTTTTTTTTGCATGTGCACTATCATTTTTTTAAAAATGTTTAATGCTCTTTTTAAAAATCTACTCTTGTTTCTGTTGAAACTGACAGGAAATCAGGACTGTAGGCACCTAGTTAGTGCATGGCTGGGGGCGCAGTCCCACGGGTTCTCTGCAGTTGAGGAAGGGTGGGACACAGAGAGGGGGAGACGGAGGACCACAACCACACCAGAGTGAACAGCGACCGTGGAGCGTGCCAGCTTTCCTTGCACACGGGAACTGCTTCAGGTCCACATCAACTTCATGGGCAGCCCCGGCGCCTGAATTCAGAGCCAGGGCCCTGCAGCAGCTGGGCAGTTTTCACAGCTCCTGTTCGGGTGCCAGGAGGGCGGCTGGCTTGCCTCCCGCTGGAGTGGAGGTGCCATGGAGCCTGTGGTGACCACAAGATCCTGACTCCAGGTGCAAAAGGCGCAAGGAGGCAAAAGCAAGGCTGGCAAGTTAAGGAGAAAAGAAGACCTTGAGGGGCCTGGTGTGGCAGGGTTAATCGCTTCTTTCCTTCAAGAGAGATTTCATGCCACGTTGAATAAATAAAACACTACGCAACTGCAGAAGAGAGGTTCTGCAGCGCATTAGATACCACCACACTCTTTCCCGTCTGTCGGTCGCCATCACGGTGACTGATGACTTATCAGAAACCACACTGACATTTCCAAATGAGATGTTTTGATAGAAGTGCCATTCAACAGGGCCAAAAAAGCCAGATATAACCTGAATGTAAATGAGGGACATGTCACCTTTGTTTCACCTATTTAAAGGTTTCTTGTCTGACAACAAGATCTCCAGGAGAGAGCTCAGGAGAGGGGGGCAAGAGAGAGGTGGATGGGAAGATGGGCAGGTGAGAGGGAAGGAAGACCACAATCCTGTAAGAGCCCAAAGGAAGAGGAGGCCCGCCCACGGGAACAGCAGGAAGTCAGGGCAGCAGAGGCCAGGGGACGGCTCTGACTTTCATGCTGAGTCACTGGGCGATGCAGCACAAACAAGCAGCTGCGAAAACCTCGGCCTGCACTGCCCAACATGGCAGCCCCCATGGCCACTGAACACGTGAACCGTGGCCAGTCCAGACTGAGAAGTGCAGTACGCTGCCGTCCACGCCAGCTTACACAGGTTTAATGTGCAGAAAGAATGAAAGTACTAGCAAATCTGTTACTCCCATTATATGTTGAAATGATAATCTGGGCTGATACACTGGGTTACACGTTATTAGCATCACCTGTTTCTTTTCACATTTTTAATGTGGCTGTTGCTGTTCAGTCACTAAGTCATGTCCAACTCTTTTGCAACCCCGTGGACTGGCCCTCGGGCTCCTCTGTCCATGGGATTTCCCAGGCAAGAATACTGGAGTGGGTTGCCATTTGCTTCTCCAGGGAATCTTCCTGACCCAGGGATCAAACCTGTGTCTCCTGCATTGGCAGGCAGGTTCTTTACCACTGAGTCACCTGGGAAGCCCTTCATGCGGCTACTCCATATATAAAATGCAGTTTGTATTATATTTCTATTGAGGAGCAATAGCATAGACTGCGGTTTAGAAAGATGCAGGTCCAGATCCTACCTCCATCACTCACTCAAGGCTTCCCCTTCCTAGTCCTAGGTAGGAGCCAGGACTGAACACTCCCCAAGTCTCATCACTAACTAGCTGCAGGCTTAACTTTTCCATTGGCCCTCTCTGAGAGTCTGGGAAACTGTTACCCCTTGGCACCTTGGTTTTCTCAGTGTAAAATGAAGGGTGGGCTGATGACTTCTGAGTGTGCCCCAAAGCTCTGTGACCTACCTAACTTCCGGGCGCCTGTTCCCTCACCTGTCTTTGAGAGGGGCAAGTAGCAGTATCGGAGGGAGGTGCAGTGGTGATGTTCCTGACCTCCTAGGGTAGCCTGATGTGCTTGCATCTTGTGGCAGACACCACGGCTCTGGGCTGGGGTCTGGACCGGGGGCATGGTGCTGAAGCCCCCACATCACCAGCGTGTGCAGCCTGGGCTGTGACCAGCCTCGTGAGCCCAAGTGGGGGATTCAAAGTGCGTTTAAAGAAGGTGGGGGAGCATCAGAGCATCGCCTAGTCCCTGGGGAAGCAAATACCCTTCCTAGAGCTGGGCCAGCTCCCAGATGCTGCCCACAGCCAGCCCCTCTGCTCTGCTGAGGCACGCACCTCCCAGGCCAGTGCAGGAACAAGGATGAAGACCAGGATTACCAGGGGCACCAAGGCAGGAAGGGGGTGCTGACAGCAATCTGAAGATCCCGGGTGAGCCAATACTCCAGACCCCTGACCAAGTCTGGCTGGGGGCCAATGCTTTCTCTCTTTGACCCTGAACTCCAAGGCCTTAAAGAGCAGGGGAGAGCTCTTCTCACCACATCTAGATCAAGCAACCTTTCATGGAGGGTGGGCCACGGTCCTCTTACACCAGAATCAGGTTCAGGGTACTTACTAATCCTGCAGATTCCTATGCACACCCAGACTTCTGGAATCACATTCTCTGGAGGTGAGACCCAGGAACCTGTGAGCTGAACCCACTCTGGAGGTGGTCTTTGACAAGCACTGATGGAGATCCCAGTCAGGGTCAGCCTAAGACTTCCGGGCTGGGGAGTGCCCTCCCTGCCCCCAGCCTGGAGCAGGCTGCATTGGCCCCATCAGCGGGTGAGCGGGGGAGGTTCAAGCATAAGTGAAGGACCAGATGTGCATCGCAGGGGGAGGGTCGCTGCACCCTCTTGTCGCAGCCGTGTATGTCAGAGCTGGTTCCCACCTGGGGAGCGGGCCATGCCGCGGCAGCAGGGCCGCAGTGGGGATGTCCCAGGTGAAGAACCAGCCATGCTGATGTATCTGGCCTCCCGTCCTCAGGGACAACAGGCCGATGGCAATGAGCTCTAAGCGCCCTCAGAGCAGCAGGGGTCCTGACCTTCCCATGCCTCTCCCTCAGGCACAGGTAGGGGCGGGAGAGGAGGGACCGGGCCCGTGGCCCAGCCAAGCCAAGAGGGGCAGGAGCAGGAAACGACCCAGGGCTGGGGCTGGCTGGTCCAGGTGTGGGCAGACCATGGGGAGCACGCAAAGAGAAGGCAGCAGAGGGGCAGTCGCCTGTGTCTCCCTCAGGAGGAGGCGACGGAGGGGCCAGGGCAGGGGCCTCCCTCAAGGCTGCCCTCAGCTGCCAACATGCCTGGCACCATGGAAGCCTGGGAGAGGATGCTCTGAGAGATCCCTCTCTCCCGACTCCCAGTTTCCACCTCCCCACGAGTCAGTGCTCCCACCAAACTGAAGGATGGCACTCAGATGTGGGGCTCCCACCAGGGCACACCAGCAATGCCCGCTTCCTCTCCTGTGGCACCAGCGGTCACCTAAGGGGCTGCATGGCTGCCCACTGCAGCGCAGACCTTCACCTGCAGGCCTAATGGGCTCAGGTCATGGGGGTGGCGGCAGCCTGGAGCCAGGCTGCTCCTGAGGAGCCCGGGCCTCCCACCAGCCCCACCGGGTCCCCATGGTGGGGGGCCCCGGCCGAGTCTCCAGAGGGCGCTGTACAGACACCAGAGCCCAGCACCCTGGCTTCAGGAGGGAGGAGAGGGTTTGCAGAGGCCACAGAGAGAGCCTGGAGAAGGCAATGGCACCCACTCCAGAACTCTTGCCTGGAAAATCCCATGGATGGAGGAGCCTGGAAGGCTGCAGTCCATGGGGTCGCTAAGAGTCGGACACGACTGAGCGACTTCACTTTCACTTTTCACTTTCATGCATCGGAGAAGGAAATGGCAACCCACTCCAGTGTTCTTGCTGGAGAATCCCAGGGATGAGGGAGCCTGGCGGGCTGCTGTCTATGGGGTCGCGCAGAGTCAGACACGACTGAAGTGACTTAGCACAGACAGAGCCAGTGGCAAAGCCAGGATGAGGAATCCAAATTCCTGACTCCACACCTAACTCCACAGGCAGCAGTGACGAGAGCTCAGGGTGCTCTGCAGCAGGGGTGGGGCCAGGGACCAGGGCCCGCTCCCTCACCTGCTGCCAGTCAGGGTCAGAGTCGGTTCTCACTGAAGACTGGCCCATCGGAGGCTGGGGACCCAGGGCTGAATGGCTCCACACACGAGAACCATGAGGCTGGGAGGTCCTCGAGGGCAGGGAAGGGTCTTGTTGGTCTTTGTGCTCCAGCATCTGGCGTGGTTCCCAGCACACATTGACACTGACAGGTGAATGAATGTGAGTGAACGAATCAACCCAGCCAAGAGGAGTGAGGGGCTTGGTGCACTCAGGACTTTGCACGCGCCTCATTCCCTGCATCTGTGAGGATGCCAGGCATTGTGCTGGGGGCAAGCCCGGGGGCAAGCCAGGGGCAAGAGAGCAAGGAAGCGCCCGAGGAGACAAGAGGCAGACAGGTAAGCAATAAGCAGCACGGTGGTGTGCGCTCCTTCTGAGGCCAGGCCCCTGAGTGACCTTGAGCAAGTCCTGGTCTGTGCCAGCCCTGGTCTGTGCCAGCAGGAGCAGGGTTGAACTGAATGATGCCAAGTTGCTGACACCAACCCCGTGACTCTCCCGGCTGCAGAGAAGCACAGCTTCAGCACAGGAAGAGTGGAGAGGGTGGGCAGGGGCACCTGGCCTGTGGGAGGGAGGGCTCCCGGATGCTGGGTCCCCAGAGACCGCACGCCAGAGGTAACTGGCTGTGACAGAGGAGCGAGCCAACAGTCAATTCTGTTCAATAAAACTCTGTTCGTTTAGGAGCCGCGTAAACAGGCAGCTTTCCTGCGGGCCCGAGGCACTCTCTTCCTTTCTCCTTCAGCCAGCCTCTGCTCGGCCCAGCCCCGGCCTGGGCCGGCCACCAAATGGCCCTAAGTCTCTGGCGCAAGGCGGACAGCCAAGGGTTAACTGCCTGCCCAGGTGAGGGCCCAGGGCCCGGACAGCGGGAGGCGGAGGGAGCGGGAATCACTTAGCCTCATTAGTCCAAATTAAAGTCAGGAGTGAGATGACAATTACAATTTGCAGTGGGCTAATTGTTTTCCCTCAGAAGCTGATCGTTGTGCAGATGGGGAAAATTAATTGTTGGAAGTCCCAGGTGGATTGGCTTTGAACCCAGCCGCTGCAGCAGTCCCTGCCTCCTCCCAGGCTGGCCTGCAGTCTTCACCACCCCTCGGGCCACCAGCTAGCTTGAGGCTTCTGCCCTCTGGAGTCCTCAGGTAGGGAGACACTGAGCATCTGGGGGCTTCGGGAGGAGGAGGGGGACACTGGCAGAGAGGCTGGGCTGGTCAGAAGTCAGTGCCAAGGGCACTGGAGCTGCGGGCGTCTCCCTGCCGGACCTCCTGCCATCTGCTCCGTGGGGGGCAGGCTCTGAGAAGCCTCGTGCGAGTTGCAGAACTTGCCCTTTCCACCGGGTGTCCAGCAATCACTATAACCATCGAACAAACTGTGCCACGCCTACCGCACGCCAAGCACTGGAAAGGGCCGGAGACACTGCAGGGAACGATACTGATGCCGTCCTGCTCATGTGGCACTTGCATTGGGAGGAGAGGGACACACGGTAAACGGAGAATAAATACCTATGCAAGCAAGACACCTGCTAGTGGCGAGGGCTCTTAAGGAGCGTGGGAATCAGGATGCCCTCTGCTGCTGCTAAGTCTCTTCAGTCATGTCCAACTCTGTGTGACCCCATAGACGGCAGCCCACCAGGCTCCCCCATCCCTGGGATTCTCCAGGCAAGAACACTGGAGTGAGTTGCCATTTCCTTCTCCAGTGAAGTGAAAAGTGAAAGTGAAGTTGCTCAGTCGTGTCCGACCCTCAGCGACCCCATGGACTGCAGCCCTCCAGGCTCCTCTGTCCATGGGATTTTCCAGGCAAGAGTACTGGAGTGGGGTGCCATTGCCTTCTCCAAGGATGCCCTCTAAAAACCCTGAAATCTGCTGAATCCGTTACCTTTTGCACAGCAAAAGGGACAGTGCAGATGTGACTACGGTTGCGGACTCTAAAGGGCAGTGACGGGGATTATTACGTGAGGCTCACCTGGTCACAAGTCCCTATTACGCAGGAGTTTTGTCCAGCTGAAGTGGAGGGGGAGTCCAGGCACGCAGGGACTTGGGGTCCTGTTGCTAGTTCGGAGGCACAGGAGCTACGCCCAGGGCTGAAGAGAGGCCTCTGGACACTGACAGCCAGCACGGAAGAAGGGACATCAGCCTCACGCCCGAAAGGAGCTGGGCTCCACCTGCCACCCGCCTAAGTTCACAGGTGGGTTCTCCTAAGAGCCTCCAGATGCGGCGTCCAGCCTGGCTGACAGCTTGATTTTGGCCTTTTGAAACCTGAAGCAGAGAAACCACGAGAACCAACCCAGGTGGACTGCTGACCTACACGCTGTGAGACAACAAATGCATGTTGCTTTAAGCCACGAAATTCGGCGTGGTTTGTTCCAGGAGCAATAGAAAACCAACCCAGGAACAAAACAGGATTGTGACTTGGTGGTTCTGTATGCTGGGGTCTGGGAAGACCTCTCTGAGGAGGGACTCGTGGACCCAGACCCGAATGAGGAGGGGGCAGCCGAGGACGACGACCAATCTGTCCCCGGTTCCCAGCTTTAAAGTCCAGAATCCCCAAAGCCAAGTTCCAAGCAAACCAAACGATTGGTCACCAGGAGGCAGAAGGGAGAGCAGGCGAAGACTCTGGGGTGGGGCTTTCTGGTGACCTGGCACAGAACGCATCCCAGGGGAGTCAAGGCAAATACCAGAGCAGGTGACCCGGAGCGGCTGGCGGGCTCATCCCGGAACACCGTCCTCCCGGCGACGGCCTGGTCCAGCCCTCTCCCGGGCGGCTGCCCTCGCCCTTGCTCTGCCGCCTTCTTCAGCCGGCCCCCGCCAGGGCCCAGGGGCCCAAGTGTCTGCCGCTGCTTCCCCAGAGGGTGCGGCACGCAGCCAGCGGCTCAGTTATCAGTCACTCAGTCGTGTCCAACTCTAGCAGGGCAATTCTTCGAGGCGTCTTTAATTAGCAAGACAATGAGAAGCTGGGAGAAGGGAAGACAGAGGTAAAGGATGGCTTCAAGCCCTGTCAAAACGTGCCTGGGGGAAGGAAGCCTGAGAAGAGAGGGAAGAGGACTCTAAGAGGCAGCTGCACCCCAAGCCTGCCCCCCGGGCAGCCCCGCCTTCACACGACCCCATCCTCCGGCGGTGCAGCGTGTTCCCGCCAAACACTGGAGGCAGGCGGAGAGCCAGAGCTGCATAGTAGGACAGCAAAAAAGGACCTCAGCTACAATTCCGGCTCTTTGTCGCATTAGCTGTGCGCTGTCTGGCAAGTTAATTGTTCTGGGTCTCGGTTTTCTCCTCTGTACAATTAGAGTAATACCTACTTTGCCGGCTGGTGGTTGTAAAGATGAGAGATGTCAGAAAGTGCCCCACATGGGGTAGGTACGGGATAAATGGGAGCTATTTCAATTATGAGCACTGAACCTCCCAACCCTAATCCCAGCCCCCTGAATCCATTTCTCAAATCAGAGTGCACGCAAGAATCAGTTGGAGTGCTTCTTAACATGCAACTGTAAGTCCCTGATCGTGCAAGCCTGGGGGTGGGGCCCAGAAACCTGCAGATTGAACTCACTTCTAAGCGGGCGATTCTGATGCAGGCGGCTGGGTCCACACCTGCTGTCCCACGTGGTCCGGCACTGCACTTATCTCAGAAGTTGCCTCCACAGAGGGAAGGAGCTGGCTGGGAGGCGGAGGAGGCGTCTGCCTGGGCAGCCTCCACACCTAAGTAAGGTGAGCTGGTCCTCAGCCTCCTGGGATGCGTGTGCTAAGAGCCTCGGGTGGTCAGCGCTCACCTCAGTCACCTCATTTTGCTTCCCGGCTTTTCAGTGGAAGAACCAGAGGCCCAGAGTAGGAAGAGACTGAGCAGGGCCCTCTCACCGGATCCTGGCTTCTGAGTCTGAGCTGTAAGATAAAAGCTACGTAACCACTGGTCCCTCTCAGCGGTGCAGTTCTGTGCTTGGGGAATTATTACTCCAGGAGTTGACTCCACTGGCCCCCGGTGGAGGATGCCCAGGGCTGACTACCTTCCTTGACCTGTAGTCAACTTCTTTCATTTCCAGGCCAGCAGATCTGTAAAACTCTGACGCTGTCCCTACTCCCAGGTCTCATTCACTTTATGGTCTACGTTTGGTAGGAATTCTGTTCTTTCCTGTTTCTGTTTTCCTCCTCCCTTTCTCGTTCCACAGATTCATCCAGGCTCTGATTCTGTGCCTGCTCTCTGTGGGCACTAGGGGTATACACGATAGACAAGAGCCAGCCCTTCCCTGGGGAAGTTCTCAGCCTAGCAGAGCAGACAGACAGACGGACGCAGGTCTGATTCAGCCCCAAAGGCTGCAACATGTCACAGGGGCGCTGCAGTGGGAGTAATGGAGGGGAGAGCCAGCAGAGGGACTCCTCTCTGCCCTCTGCGCCTCGCTCCTGCCTTCCTCTCTCAGCACGAGACGACACGTATGTAGTCACGTAGGTGCGATATAGCATTGTTATTGAAAAGTGAGGAAAACACATGGAGAAGGTTTAAATAATCTCCTTTTCCCCCTCCCAGTTCCAACTAACCGATACTAGTATTTTGGCGCAGGTCCTTCCAGGCTTTTCCTATGGTAGCAAACATTCTCACTGCTTCTTCCTCTGCCTGGGTTTCACGTCGTCTTTCTTGTTTTGGTGGGGCACACCAGCAAGTTACTTGTTTGAACAAGAGGTGAGTTTCTTGACAATTGGCATGCTTGAAAATGTCTTAATCTCCGTAATTAATTGATGGATTGACTGAAAATATAATTTCAGATTTTAAAAACCTTCCCTCCTGTGTTTGGAGGAATCTTTCCATTATCTGCTGGCTGCCAGGGTTCTGTTGAGAAGTCTGCTGTTATCCTAAAGCCTGTAGAATCTTCATTTATCACCAATATTTTGAAATTTTAAAATGTGTCTTTGTGAAGGCCTTTTGTCACTAATTATGCTGGCCACCTAATGGATTCTTGTGATCTGGAAAGTAATCATTTTCCTTTAAGAAACATGAAATATATTTTAAGTTTATAAGAGTTCATTCTTGTTCTTTACATTTTCACTGTCTGCAAATCACCCAAATGTCCATCAACCGATATATGGATAAATAAAATGTGAAATATCCATACATGCAATATTATCCAGCCGCAAAAAGGAGTGACATACGGATAATGCCACAATATGGATGAATCTTGAAAACATTATGCTAAGTGAAAGAAACCAGACCCAGAAGCCGCATGTTGCATGATTCCACTTAGGAAATGTCCAGAATAGGTAAATGGACAGAGACAGAGAGTAGATTAGTGGCTGCCAGGGGCAGGGGGAAGAAAGAATGAGGAGTGATTGCTTTCGGATGCGGGGCTTCCTGGGGATGATGAAACATTCCATAATTACATAGTGGCGATCTGACCTTGTGGATACCACTAAGACCCACGAAACTGTTCATTTTTAAAGGACCAATTTTATGGTATGTGAATTATCTCTCAATTTTTTTTTAAAGGATGCTTGTTCTTTGGGCACAAAAAAATCCTCCCTTATTTCTCTGAGGATTTCAATCGTGATGGTGCTGTTTACATTTTCTTTTGCTCCCTGCATAGTTTACGGTCCTCAATTTGTTTTACGTTTATTTTGGCTCGTGCTTTTTTATTTTGGATGCCTTCCTTAAAAATCTAGTGGTGCTTGGCCGATGGCTCGTATTTACGAGTGAGGCATCTGGAAGCTCTGCGTGCATGTGTGGATTTCACCAAGGGAGGTGTCAGTGGAGCCCCCCAGATGCCACTGTTTGCCCAGTCACTGGCATTCAGGGAGCCAACAGGGAGAACAGGGCAAGGGGGTCTCCCCATTTGGCTTGCGAACATTCAGCACATGCCCATTTTTCAATAACCTGCTTCGTCTCCACCCACGCTTGTAGCCGTGTTCCCACGCCAGCACTTCTTGGGTTCAGGCTCTCTGGAGAATAGTGCTCCCCAGGATGCTACTTGGTGGTGAAAGGGTGAGGAATCACTCTTCTGCTTCTGGCCCTACTCCTTACCCTATCGTCAGATGCCACTGATTTCTGAGCCTGTCTGTGGTTCAATGGCGGGAATCTGTCCATTGCTCATTGGCCTCTCCATCGGGGATCTCTAGGTTCTACCTGCTCCATCAAGCCAAGTCAGTTAGCTTCTCAACTTGCAAAGCTGCACGGACATCACCAGTTCACTTTGGTCTCCTGCCCCTTGCCCTGTGGGCTTGCACCCCTCCTCTGCTCTTGTTTACATGCGGCCGCAGAGAGAAACATGGATGAGTTCAGCCTACCCCGTTCCATCACCGTCCCTCTGTGCTATCTGCTGTTTGAAAAGCAGTAGACACTTGGCATTCTCAAGTTTATCAGAAAGTGGCTTACACTGCAACCAGCAGCCGACATCTGACATGAAACAGTGCGTGGCCTTGACTTGCAGCCTATTGAGTCAGATTCAGGGAAACCTCCCGGTAAGCTAAGAGTTAGGTAACTTTGCCCTCATTAGCTATCCTCGTTACATTTCTCAGCCATATGTTACTGTGCTTTACGGGGAAAATTATAGGGTAGTTTTTAACCCATTGATTCATGACGGGCTATGATGTCTCCCTTGAGAATGTCAAGGGTCTAGTGTATCTTTGTCACTATAGAAACTTGTTCCCTGGTGACAATCAGGCTTAATTAAAGACATTCACAGTGGTAGGATGCACATCGATTCTGGCTCTGGTAACGGGCAGGGAGCAGTCCCTGGAGAACTGGCCATACTCAACCTCACGGCCAGTTTCACCCTTCAGGGTATCTCCTAGATCTCCTCTCTACACGGGCACCTCACCCCACCCTAGCAAGGGGCCTGGCTTGAAGCACTTCAGCTCAGAGAATGCAGAGGCAGAGGGGGAGTCTGTCTGACCCACCAAGATTGGATCATCCAAGGCCTCCTGGAACTGCTCCCAAATCCAGCCTCCCAGCACTTCTGCTTCATGCTAACCCAAGCAAGGGAGAGTTGGCTCAGAGTTCTTTCTGTGGCCACCAGTTCTTAACTTTCAGAGTGAGGAAGAGGAAAGGAAATGGATGGTTTTTAAGTTACATGTGTTTGTTTGGCTTTGAACCCCAGACCACAGCATATTTACTATGAATGAATAGGGTTAAGTGCTTACAACAGCCTGGCTCCTGGTAAGTGCTTTACAAGTGTCTGCTACTGTTATTATTATTACAAAAGCTGTATTTAGCTTACATCCATAAGAAAACAAATTTGCATTCCCCGCCTCTCTGCAACTCCCTCAGCTCGGAAAATGTGTAAGGTCTCTCAACCCCGGGATTGAGAACTCCTGGGTCTTTGACTCCTCTTCACAAAGAGCAAGTAAACGATCCTCCAAACATTTTGCTTGTTGGTGTTCCTCGTTCACTAGATCGGTGCGCGGACTCCCTGTCACCTCGCCTGGAACCAAGTAGCTGCTGTCTGTAAAGCACTGGTGAGCTCTCCCGGCTGCCCCTTGCAGTCCAGGGGACAGGCAGGCCGCCCCTCCCAGGCCTTGGCCTGCTTTGTACCTCAGGCTCCAGGACGTCCTGGGTGGCTGTGGAGCTCGGCCGGCTCCGTCCCCGCGGTGTGAGCTGACCCCCGCTCTCCTGCCCATCCCGCTTCTTCCTCCCAGTGTCCCCTCCCTCTGCCAGGCATGTGCTCTTGCACTTGCTGTCTCTGACCCATCCTCTCGCTTTCTCTCTTCATGTCCCCTGGGCTGGGAGCCCCACAGGGCTCTCTACTTTTACAGTGTGAACACTTAGCGTGGGGCTGGGCGCACAGATTTTCAAAAAGTTTTTTCCTTCCTTTTTTGGAATAATGAGCTCTTCTTTCTGCATGGTGCGATTCGGCATCTGCTTTATGTCCCCTACCTGTACCCCCTGCCCCACCACCATCTCACACTCGGCTCACACCCTGGCTGGCTTCCTCTCGAAACCTCTCTGACCGCCCCTCCGCTGGGTTGGGAGCGGAGGAGCTGGTCTTCTCAGCACGGGGGAACCCTGCAGACCTCGGCGGGAGGGAAGGGCCTGAACAGGCTGCACAGCTCCGTGTGTCAGGACTGATACCTACTGATGAGGACTAGGCTTGTTCTGTGCAATTTCCATCTCATTTGTCTTTTCATTTGTAGCTAAAATTGGCCAATTTCATCTGGAGTGTGCCTGGACTCTGGCAATCTGCACACAGCAAATGCGTGTCCCTAGGAGCTGTGACAGGGAGACGGCAGGGGAACAGGCCTGGGTCCTCTGGAGGCACAGTGCTGGGTCCTGGGCCTCCAGAAACACTAGAGCTTGAAGGATGGTGACCAAACATGACACCTCCAAGGCCTGGGGTGGAGGACAGGGAGGAAAGTGCAATGAGGGGGGGTTAGGGTTAAGCTCAGAAAAAACTTGGGGTTTTTCCCCCCTTTTTTCTTTGTTCCTATCTCGAGGGAGAGAGTAAAGTGCAGGCATTCTCCCTGGTTAACCTGGCCTTTGGGGGTCAACACACAACACGTGTGGAGTGCTGTGTCCCGGGGTGCCCTGCAGGATCTGGACTGCTCTGATGCCGGCGGGGAGGCGGTCTTCACGGACCCTCCATCCTGCTTCTGCATGCACGTGGGGATTATTCACTGGACGGCTTCTCCCCAGCAATGCTTTGATTGTTGCTGCCTCTCCTCTAGGCAATGCAACCAGTGCTCTCCAAATCAGACCTAATTAGACCAGCAAATCAGTGCACTCGAGTCATCACCGCACTCTCCGAGCACAAGTGGAAACGCTGTTTGGATTATCCGACAAGGGGCATGTTGTGTCTGTTGGTGTTTCCTTGGATTATCCACTCTGCTTCCCGCCTTCTGTCTACTCCCTAATGGAGAGGCAGGATGCAGCCCCCACAGGCCGGCATTCATCTTCCCCGCCTGACCCTCTCGCAGGCTATTTAGCCGTTGTTGCAAGACCAAGGAGGGGAGAAAAATGAAAGCAGGGCCCAGAGAGCAGTGAGGGCAAGTGGGACTCTTAGAACCGGATCCACTGGTAAGTCAGGACAAGAAGAAATGACCTCAGCCTTTGAGAGGTGGAAGACTCCTCAGATGGCAAGGCCAGATGGATGGACCACCTGGCTGGGCTGTTGGCAGGAGGCGGCCAGGCTGGGAAAGTCTTTGGAGAAGTCTAGGAGCCCAGGTCCCAGGAAGTGAGGCAAAGATTACTGGTGTCAATGCCACCCCATCTTAATGAAAAGATTAGCAATTTTCCCTACCCTCCCTCGTTCCTTTCCTCCCAAAGCACTGCAGGAAGAAGAGAAGCCAGCAGACCAGCCGTGTAGCAGACAGCCTCCCTGGCCCGCTCCCTGCTGCCCAGGCACATGCTGAGCGCCCTTTCCCAGACCTGCTTCTCCCTGTCCGCTCCCTGTCCTCTGACGGGGCTGATGGGCTGGGCAGGCGCTACCCCCGTGCCCCGCTGCGCTGGGCCTCCGTCCCCACCTCGCCCAGCGGCCCGTCTTCTCTTCCTTCGCTCCGTCTTAAGGAGAGGGGTTTTCTCTCTTTAAACACCAACCTCATCCCTTCCCACCTCCAGGAAACTCAGCCCTCTCTCCATCTTTAAAACCAACAATAAAAATGCCGTTTTGGTCTGCTCTTCCTCCTAAATAGAGGCTTAGAAAAGTGCCCTGTGAGCTGCTTTCCAGTCTCACCATTCTTCTCAACCTGGCAGCATTTTCTTCGCTTTCAGCCTCCAGGAACCCTTGACGGAATCAGCCACTCAGCGAGGAGCCCTTTCTCTGAGGAACCCTCTCCCCGTCTTCCGTGCTCCCAGTTCTCACCCCCGTCTAGGACCGGCCTCCTGCAGGCTCTTCCCCGCCCTCCTTGGCCCTTCCCTGGTCCCCCCCTTGTCACACTGGCAGCACCACCCCGGTGACCACCAAGTGCTGTGATCTTTTCTCTCCACTCAGTCCCTAAGCTACCAAACTCTAACTCGAGTCCTTCAAACACTGGCCCCAAATGAGACACGCCACACCCTCTCCCCGGCGTCGGCGGAGCCCCCAGCAAGCCATCCTCCCAACACCCACGCTGCCTCTCCACCCACCACTCCACGCTCTTGAGGGAGGCAAGCCAACTGCTCCTTCGAAGTGGCCCTGACCGCAGAGAGTGGTCATGCTTTCCTGGGGGTCTGAGGACACCATTCCAAGGGGCCTGCAGAAAGGTCCCAGTGGCTCTGCAGTCTTGGTCTGACTCTGTGAACTTCACGCTGGACCCACACTTGCTTTTCTCTGGCGTTTCCTCCCTGAGCCTCTGAGTCAAGGAGGACCTACCCCCGAGAGGCACACCCACCGGGTTGACCTCCTCCAGGACACTGTCTCCAGTTAACAGCCTCTTTTTTCCACCAACCTTCACTGGTGTGGGGGCCTGCACCATTTAGTTTGGTGTTTAAATCACTGCTTTGAGGCTGGGTCAATACCATAAGCAGTTCCTTGAGGGCAGGGCTCACCTTTTTGTTTGACCCTCCAACACGCACCCTTGGTGAGGACTTGACTGGACTCCTGGAGGAGGGATGGCACAGGGGCTTGAGCAAGCCCGTCCCTTGGGTGCCGTGCCCAGGTGGAGACAAGTCCACCTTGCGGGGCCCTGCCAGTCACTTAATCGAATTTGGCTCCACACCTGAGGCTTCCAACTGCTCCACAAATCCTCCTTAATTAATGCCCCTGCTGAGGGACAATAACTCCAGTCCTCTTCGATGGGCAAAAATGCCCTGGTAGCCTTCTTGGCTTAGGGTGGGTACTTTCAGGACCCAACCATGGTCTGTGCAGCCTGCACCAGCCAGCCTGCCTGGAGCAGCTGAGAGGGCGGGGGTGACAAGCAGGAGCTGGAAGGGCCTCTCTCCATTGTGCTAAAATGAGCCACCTGCAAATTAGATGCAAAATACCACGCAAATATGGCATATATTAATTTGGAACCAACAGCTTTGGGCATTTTAGGCAATAAAATGCCAGCCCTGTATGTGATCATATTTACTGCCCCAATTTTCCTTTTCTGATATTCCAAGTGAAACTGAAAGTGCAGTTATGTAAGCTATCAAATGTCTCTCTTGCAAATGTCTAGGCACAGGGATAAGTTAGACATTACTGCTACCTATGTAAACAGATGCAATTGCAGCCACATCCTCATGGCAAACATCACTGAACACCTACTGTGTGTAAGACACCAGGCTGGGAACTAACAGAAGAGCACGAGGTGCCCTCAGCTGAGCTTAGTACAAGAGACATCTATTTGGTGCCTACTACTAAACCCTTATGAAATGCCAGCTACTAGTTATGTGACCCTAGCAAGTGAGTTTTCTCACCTGAAAATGGAGTAATGCAAATATACTTCAGGGGGTGAGTAGTTAAACTGTAGTGCATCCCTATCAGGGAACACCACTCAGCAACAAAGAAGAGCCAACTACTGATACAGGGAACAACCTGACTGAACCTCAAGGAAACTGTGCTGATGGGAAAGAAGCCAATGGCAGAGGATATAAACTGCATGATCCCATTGATGTAACATCTGTGAAATACCACAACAGAAATGGGGGACATGTTAGAGGTTGCCGGATGTTAGGGATGGGGGTGTGTAGCTATGAAGGTAGCAGCAGGGAGCCCTGTGACCGTCCAGTTAAGGATCCTGACTGTGGTGGTGGTTACACAAAGCTACATGCACGATGACATATGGATAAACTGAATTTCATCAGTGTCGGTCTCCTGGTTTTGATATGGAACTGTAGCTACATAAGATGTTAATGTTGGGGGAGGCTAGATGAAGCACACTCAGGAATTCCTGGTACACTTCTTTGCACTTCCAGTGAATCCTTACTTATTTCAAGACAAAATGTTTTTCTGAAAATAGGGTATATAGCACCTACAGGATAAGGTTATTTTGAAGTTCAATGAATTAATATAGAGCACTTCACAGAGCATCTAGAACATGGCAAGCCTTCATTACCTGTTGTTACTTCTTCCTGCCAGTTGCTGGGAGAACCACATCAATAAGTCACAGAGACCTCTGTTCTCAAGGAGCTTCCAATCCAACAAGATAGGAAGACACGGGAAAGAGATTTTTCATATGGCATGCTGAGTGCGCTAGTACAGGGAAGAGGTCTTCGGGCTTCGGGGAAGCTTTCCTGGGAAAGATGTCACCAGGGCTGAGTGCTGAAGCACAGGGAGAGCCGACCAGGTGAGTGTGCGTGAAAAGCACCCAGGCAGGGGGAAGAGCAGAGCAAAGCTTAAGGTGTGGGGCGGCAGAGAAGGGCATTTAGGGGGCAGAGAGCGGTAGGGAGACACTGCAAAGCAGGCAGGAGCCAAGTAGGGAGCTGCGGATGCCCCGGGAGCCCGGAACCCTCCATCCGGAGATGGGCATGGAGGCCACTGTCCCATGCCCTCCTCAGTCACCTTGTCCTTTCCTCTGGATTCCCCAGACACTCTGCTCCTGGGGTCGCCAGAGCCTGACCGGTCCCGCTGTCTTGCACTGAACGAGGGACCCTAAGAGCTTGGGAAAGGTGAGAGGCCCGTGCAGGCTCCGCAGAGCCCACTGGGATCGCCCTGAGCCGCGCAGCAGGTAAATCTACACAAACCAGATTGCATGTCACTTTCCAACCCACCTCCTCCCTCCCCACCCATGTAGGTCTGTCTGTTTTTTTTGGTACCACTCCTCCCATTCCTATCAATAACCCAGAACTTGTCTCTTTTTAGAATACAAGCATGAATGGAGCAGGGCAGAGAGCACAGAAGTGGGGCCACACTCACTAGGTTTGAGCTTGACTCTTCGCTGACCAGCCCCATGGCTGCAAGTAAGCCACTAAACCTTTCTGAGCAGTCGTTTCCTCTGCTGTGAAACAAGTGATCATAACACATACCCCAGCTTCCTCATAGGGGTGGCTCAAAGGCCTTTAAAAAACACCATGATGACATATGTGAAAGAGCTTTGTAGGCAGAACTATTGGTGAAGAGGAGTCTATCCCTCTGGCTGGAAAATCAGAGTAAATCTTCTTTGAAGCTAGGCAAGGTCTTTAGCTGGGGTAGGAGGGTGAAGGGAAAGGAGACAGGAACATCAACCCTGCTTCCTTTTACAGTAGAACACAGGTAAGGCAGTGGTCATCTGGTCCACCAACACTGCATTTGGGGTTGACTTTTCCCTTCACCTTTTCTCATGAGATCCTTTTTGTATTTAAAGATCTTTCACTAAACTCCCCAAATAATTTTTGTATACCTAATCTGTGTTACAAAAGTGAACTTAATGGCCAGTGTGTCTCACGGGGTCACAGTCTAGTGGCAGAGACAGACATTTGTCCAACAAGCACCCAAGCATACAGGACACTATGAGTGTGTTCAAGAGGCCTGAAGAAATTCTGGAGGCATCCTGGGGAAGCTTTTTTTAAAAAAGATTTATCTGAGTTGCGATCTGAAGGCTAACTAGAATTGAGGGAGAAGTATGGAGTGGGAAGAGTGACGCAAGGCCAGGGCACAGCATGTGTGAAAACCACGAGTCAAAAAACCTAGCAAAGAATGGCAAGAAGCCAGTGTGCAGAGTGCAGAGCATGAGGGTGTAGGGGCACTGGGAATCACTGGGGAGTTTCGAGAGGAGGGAAAGACTGGGGCCAGATCAGATCTGCGTCCATAAAAGAGCATTCTAGCAGCTATTTGGAGACCGGATTGGCGAGGGCAGATGCAGACACTCGAATCAGAAGGGGGTTCCAGTGTCCTAGGCAAGAGGTGAAGGCAGTGTGGAGGGAGTGTGTAGATGGGGAGTGGGGGACATGGGCGCTGTTCCAGAGACTGGACAGGGCCTGTGGGTGGACTTAGCAAGTCCATCCATAAAGGGGTAAACGGAAGAGTTGACAACGACTCCCAGAACAGAACTGGCTTGAGGTGGTGCCATTCAAAAACCAGGCAACGCTGCAAGGGGACCAGGCAGGGGAGCGGAAAGGCAGTGGAGATTTAGGAGGACCGTGACTCTGTCTTTAGATATGCCACGTCTGAGGTTTCTCGAGACATCCCGCTTAGTCAATTAGGCAGATGGACACAGGGATATGGAAGTCAGAGGAAAACACGCAGGCGAGACACCCACCTGCACAGGGCTGATAGTACAAGCCTGTGCGGTCATTAAAAAATACCTTGAGCCAGACTATAAGCAATGCCAACGCTGAGAGTCAGAAAAGGGAAGGATGAGTCAGCAAAGAAGATCTGGAATAACCAGGAAAGCCAGGAATAGGGGGTCAGAGAAGCGGAGGGAAAAGAAGTGTCGGAAAGGAGTGAAAAACAGTTCTGAGAACTAAAAACTGTTGCCTGCGCTTAGTGCCATGGAAAGCTGTTTCATGGAGGCGGCGGCGGCCAGGCAGAGCCGGGAGAGGGAGGGGCGGGAAGGCAGAAACAGAGAGCCAGCGCAACCAGCCAGTCCTCTCAAGCCGCGCGGCCCCTAAGGAGCAAGGGGGCTCGTGTTGCCCCACGGCAATGCTGGGGACGCTTTCTGTTGTGGTTGGAGACGGGAGAGGCATGAGCATGGCTGGGAGGACGTTCTGAGACCAGAGGACAGGGTGTGCCGCAGTCGGAGCAGGAGCTGGGCCGCGGGGGCCACACTGCCTTCCCCTCGGCTCAGACAGGCGGGAGGAGCAGGGCTGGGCCATGGGGGCCACACCGCCTCCCGCCTTGGCTCAGACAGGCAGGAAGAGCAGGGCTAGGCAGAGGCAGGTGGGCTTCCGGGCTTGATGAAAGAGTTGAGGTTGTCCTCCTGACGCTTCTGTGTCTCTGTGAAGTAGGAAGCGAGGTCTTGAGCTGAGAGTGAGGGCGTAGGTAGAGTTTGGGGAAGGAAGGTGTGAACTAGTCATCGTGGAGAGTTGAGAGGGAGATAACCATAGGAATGTGGTAGGAACACCAGGCAGTTCTGCAGGGTAAGTTGGGTTGGCGATGGTGAATTTTTACAGGTCCCAATCTGCCTCATTTTGAGTCTTTTTCTAGCAGATTTGTTGACTGGATGCAGGCAGAAAGCAGCAGATAGCGTGGTTAATCCAGAACTGGGACTTTGCCAGTTCTGGGACAATAAGAAGACAGTCAGGAGAGTTTAGGATATTGGCAGGAGAGTTCTTAAAGTGATGGAACATGGAATCTCTCTGGATTCAAAGAAGAGTAGGCAGATGAAGGTCACGGATGGCAAGAAAGCAGAGGTGCCAGTGGACCGAAGACTCTAGAACATAGGTCCCCACGTCCATGTGAACCAAAGGTCTCAGCGAGGTTAAAAATGGCTGCGTGGGAGTCTGAGATAACAAGCTGGGGGGCTAGGAGGTGGTGGCCAGAAAGCAGGGGACTCCATCAGGTGACCTCCAGGCAAGGGAAAGATCCAGTGTGTGACCTTGGGAGTGGCTGGCTGAGGGGGAGGCCCGTAAAGGGGCTGATGGGCCTGGGGGTAGAACTCATTGCCCATTGAGTCACTGAGCTCACTCCGAACGATGGACAGACTTGTTCCAGGGGAGGATGCCTAGGGGCAGATACCAAAGGCTTCTATGAACAAGAGGGCGCTTGGTGATGACAGGGGGAGGTGGAGATGAAGCCTAATTTTATGAGATTTGGGGAAGAATGGTCCCTTAGGGGAATTACATTCCCTTGCACCTTAAGTACTTTCTCCAGAGTGGAAGGTCAGAAAGGAAAGCGGAAAGAGTCTTGAGAAGAGGCAACAGATCGAGCACAGGGCCAGAAGTCAAATGAACACCAGTCCTGATGACACTTACATGCTGTGTGGCCTTGGGCGGGTCCTTCCCCCTCCCCAAGCCTCAGATTTCACATCAGTAAAAATAGGCTGGGGAACTGGCTAAGCTAGTGCTCCCCAATCCACGTTAGGGAGCCCCAGGTGGGTTACAGGCATGCTCAGACACGGATCCCCCCAGCCCCGAGTCAGAGTTCCTGAGCCGCTGTCATCATGTCTGTGTGCTGTTCCGTGCACAAGAGGGTGGGGAAGCGTGGGCCAGACTCTCCAGGCCCAGCCGTCTCAGTGCTCCATCTCGGAAGGGGCTGTGGGGAGGCCCATGGAAGAACAGACAGACTCCGGCTGCAGGCAGAAGCCCATCTGCTGGCAGAGACGGAAGCCAAGTCCCCAGCTCCCTCCTGCCCCCCGCGCCTCCCTCCCAGCAACAGCTTGAAGGGCTGGGATCTACCCAGCTGCCCAGGTGAGCCGCAGCTGCATCTGCTCCTCTTCCGTCCTGG
This sequence comes from Bos mutus, assembly GCF_027580195.1. Taxonomy (NCBI): domain Eukaryota; kingdom Metazoa; phylum Chordata; class Mammalia; order Artiodactyla; family Bovidae; genus Bos; species Bos mutus. Next base: position 1,826,476 of record NC_091632.1, read on the forward strand.
GCCTGGGGGTCACCGGTGGCCCTCTCAAGCCTCCACAGCAGCTTCTGGAAGTGGAGGTGTGACCTCCTCCTGGCTCCTGCACAGACTTCCCAGTTCTAAAAACAGGCTCCGCACTTCCAAGGAGGCAGGCAGAATGTCTCACGGTACCTGACCCAGAAAGAGCCTTCACAGTGCAGACCGTTCTCCTGGGGCCAGCCACTCCTCGGAGACCCACAGGAGGGCACTACAAGGCTGACCCTGGGCTCCCCTCTCTCTGCATCAGCCCTCCTCAGCACCCCCCACCTCCTGTCCGACGCCAGTGTTTAGGGACTGCACAGGCAACTTAGCTATGCCCTAATCATAATATTAGGAAAGACCGCCATCTGGCCCAGGACTTTGTACACAGTAGGTACTTGGTAAATATTTACTGAATAAATGAAGACTCTTTTCAAATACTTAAAAAAGAAAACTTTACCAAGCCCACCAGAATTGTTTAAATTATTGATCACATTGCTCCTATTTATTGGTATAGATAAAAGATTATATCTTAAATTCTTTGATATTTATTGGTGCCAGGGGCTTCCCTGGTAGCTCAACTGGTAAAGAATCTGCCTGTAATGCAGGAGACCCTGGTTCGATTCCTGGGTCAGGAAGATCCCCCTGGAGAAGGGAGAGGCTACCCACTCCAGTATTCTTGGGCTTCCCTGGTGGCTCAGACAGTAAAGAATCTGCCTGCAATGCGGGAGACCTGGGTTTGATCCCTGGGTTGGGAAGATCTTCTGAGGGAGGGCATGGCACCCCCCTCCAGTATTCTTGCCTGGAGAATTCCAATGGACAGAGGAGCCTGGCAGGCTACAGTCCATGGGGTCACAAAGTTGGACACAACTGAGCGACTAAGCACAGCACACTACTACATGCCAATTGTTGAAGGGTGAGCTGGCTTCATTTCCAGAACCCTGTGAAATGGGTCTGTTAATCCCATTTTACAGATAAGCAAACTGAGTTTCAAAGAGAGGTTATGAGATATGTCCAAAGTCATAGAAGTGGTAGACAGTGGCTCTGGGACACTAACCCAGATACATCCAACTTTAAAGATGGTGTTTTTTTCAACACACCAAGCTACCTCTCACCTAAAGAGACCAGAATGAAGACAGAAGTGAAGACGGTGGCAGAGAAGGGTGAAGACTGTGCAGCACACAGGCAAGGCTCCCCGCTGCCTTGCCCGAGGCAGCGGCTTCGAGGCTGGGTAAGCTTTGCTGAAGAGAGGTGCAGAGAGTCAGGCCCTTGCTCATCCCTCCCACTTTGATTGCTTGGCTGGATCGCCCACTGCCTATGCGAGCTGGCATCCCACTTAGCACGACCTGGCTTGGTTCTCTGAGTGTGTGAGGCCAAGACGCAGCAAAGACCTGTCGCCTCCCCACAAGGTGGAGAGACTCTCTGTCTAAGAGGGACCCTTGTTCTCAGGGCCCAGGGAGCACGCCGGAGACGCCAGAAAACAGAAATGGTCTGACCTGCACGGATGGACATGGCTGTCAGCCCATGCCTGCCCGCCACTGCCTGACAGGTGAGCAGCTGTGCTCCACATCTGTCTGTCCATCTGCATCTCAGGGGCCTGCAGAGAGCTGATGCTCCTCAGAGAGGGGGGCCCTGGACCTGAAGGACCTCCTTTGCTGCAGGTGTTAATTAGTAGAGAACAGGAAGGGTGGGCTGGGAAGAAAAGCATGCCTCGATTGCCATCCCAAACCTGAACCCCCTCCCCACTGCCAAGCCCCCCTCTGCTCCCCCACAAACGCCCCTAGCTCTGCCTGCCAAGCTCTGCAAATTACCACACATGCCAATAAGTCATTAGGAACCAGAACAGCAAATGTGGGGTTGCCATGGAGACCAGCACCGGGAGCTGGCAGCCCCGGGGACCGGCCTGTGGCCCCGGTGTGCTGCACGCAGGGCTGGCAAGACCGAACCGCCCAGCAGAAGGGAGAGGCAGCCCCAGCAGGCGCGGGCTGCGGCGGGGCGGGGTGGGGGGGGAGGGGGGCGCGGGGAGGAGTAGCGGGCCAAGCCCCCCACCCTCCCCCAGGCCCTGCACACTGCCAGAGGGCAGGAGCAGCCGGGCCAGCAGGTAGCCCCTCCCTTCAGAGAGCTGCCGCTCTGCCCGGAGGAGGTGACGAAGCACATTCGGGGACCAGCCCCAGGGAGGAAGGCTGACACCTGAGCAGCTGGCCCGAGTCTGGAGGAAGAAGCCCGAGGGCTGAAGGCAGGACTATGCTCAACCACCCTCTCCCATCTTCCTGAACGAGGTACTCACATGCGCTTCAGCCCAGGGCTTAGCACACACATCCACTGGCCACAAACAAGTGAGTAGATGGGAATGAACGTGGTCAGTACCCGAGATCTCTGACAGGATAGGAGCAGGCCCTGGACCGAACACCAGTCTAGGGGGACTCTGACAAAGCCACTTCTCTCTGGGCCTCGATGTCGTCATTGGGAAAATAATCAGACTGTGTTCCAGACACAGTGTACCTCAAAAAGGCTCTGTGGAGCCTCTGAGTTCTGGAGCGATTCCTCCAGTCGTGGATCAGGAGGAGGCTGAACAGTGGGGCTGTGGCTCAGCATTGCTCTAGCTACAGCAGCCGGTATTAATTTCCTGTTGCTGCGGTAACATACTACCACACATTTAGTGGTTTAAAGTAACATAATTGTCTACAATTCGAAATGCCAGAAGTCCAAAATGGGTCTCGTGCGTGTGTGCTAAGTCGCTTTAGTCATGTCTGACTCTGCAACCCCACGGACTGCAGCCCATCAGGCTCCTCTGTCCACGGGATTCTCCAGGCAAGAATCCTGGAGTGGGTTGCCATGCCCTTCTCCAGGGAATCTTCCCAACCCAGGAATGGAACCCGCGTCTCTTACTTCTCCTGCATTGGCAGGCAAGCTCTTTACCACTAGCACCACCTGGGAAATCCAAAATGGGTCTCACTGGGCAAAAACCAAGATGTCAGCAGGTACGTACTCCTTCCTGGAGTCTCAGGGAGAGCCTGTTTCCACACCTTTTCCAGCTTCTTGAGGCTGCAGCATTCCATGGCTGACGGCCCCTTCCACCTTCCAAGCCAGCAATGGCCAGTCTTCCTCACATCTCGTCACTCTGACACTGACTTCTGCCCCCTCCTCCACATTCAAAGGACTTGTGATAATAACACGGGGCCCACCTGGATAATCCAGGATAATCTTTCCATTTTAAGGTCAGCTGATTCACAGGCTTCATTCCCTTTGCCCTGTTACATAACAAATTTACAAGTTCTGCAGATCAGGAGGTGAGCATCTTTGGGAGGCCATTATTCTACCTACACACATATAGCTTTGTTTTGAAAAACGGATCAATTTCTAGCAATGTCTGAAGCCACATGACCAGAAGACTCTCAGTTGCCATCAGTTTTAAATGCTATGACCTGGACACCTCCTTTTCTCCCTGGGGGACCCTTGCAAGGAAATTCAGAGGAACTCTAGGGCCTGCCCATTCAAAGTGAATGCTGACAGCTTAGGCTGTCCCGGCAGGGCATGCAGAGAGGTAGGTCTCTGTCCACCAGAAGAGCCCTGTTTTGGGGAATCCACCAGTCTCAGCTCTTTCCTCTCCCATCCCTCTGTATCCACATATTACCACATCACCCTGCAGTCATCTGTTCTTGTTTTTCCTTCCGGTCAGGTCGGATGGAGTTGTGTGCGCAGTGTATCCAGGCGTGCAAGTGAATGACCTCCCCCATCAGACCGGGTGATCCCAGAGGCCATGTCCTTGCTTCCTTTGCACCCCATTACCCATTCCCATCCCTCAGCACTGCATCTCGTGCAGAAGGTGTCCTGATCTGATAGTCAAGAAGAGATAGCACCCCTTCTTCCCTCACTGTGACCTCAACACTGTCCCCCTCCTAAATCCATCCAGAGAAGCCCCCAGATGATTTGTAATAAACTCAAGAAACAGCACCCAAGTTCAGAAAGCAAAGGTCTTAGAATCTCCCGGCTAGCGCGTCTCTAGGCCTCTTGGGATCAACACTGGCCCTGGGGGAGACGGTGGCCCTCCCATACAGCATAACCTCTGTTCTCACCTCTGCAAGATAGTCCCTGCCAAACTGCCTGGGACCCAGTGGAGCTGAGTCAAATTCTTATGAGAAAGGTACCCTGGGTATTAATCATGGCCCTGGTGTTTTTTGAGTTTATGAAAATTATTCCTCTCTCAGCCTTTCTTCCCCCCTGGTATCAACCGATGGCTCATTCCCATTCCTACTTTTATCATGTGCCTCAGGGAACTCTGGAGAAGAAACGTGATACAGGAGGGGAAAGTTGTTCTTTGGAGGTGCGGCCTTGGAGAGATTGAGGAGAAGAGGAACTAGCATTTACTGAGCTTATACTCTGGAGCAGGCACTCTACACAGATTAACTCATTAGCTCACTTGGTTGAGAACCAGGGCTCTGGAGTCAGAGACTGGGGGCTGAATTCCGGTGCTGCCATATGCTGGCTGTGTGTGGCCTCAGGCAAGTTACTTCATGTTTCCCAGCTTTAGTTTCCTCAACAGCAAAATGGGAGAAAATAACATCTACTTCACAGCATTATGTGGATTAAGTGGGATGAATGCAGCAAAGCTTCTGGCATATCACAAGCACTCAGCAACTCCGCTGTGATCATTAACAAGCCTATGAAGTGGGTGCTATTGATTCAGATGTAGAGATGAGGAGACTGAGGCTCAGAGAGGTAAAACGCCCAAGGGCATATGGTCAGGGAAGGGACGTTAAGCAGCTCTGGTTACAGCTCCTCTGAACGGCAGGCGAGCCCCAGGCGCAGGCCTGCATCCTGGAGGTGACGGTGCTAGGCCCTTCTTCCTCAGGCTGCCGGGGGGCCCCAAGGAGGAAGAGCGGACCACTGGGCAGAAGGCTTCGCCCAAGGGACGCTTGGCTCTGGGTCGGCCGGCATCCTGGGCAGGGGAGGGCACCACCAATGATCCCACCCCACCCCAGGGCTCTCTCTCTTCATACTCCAGAAGGAAGCCCGACCCCCAGGACCCAGGCAGCCTCTCTCCAAGACAAAGAGAAGGATGGGGGCACATCTGGGCAGAATTTCATTTCCATTTTGTGCTCTCTATTCGCTCAGTCATGTCCCATTCTTTGTGACCCCATGGACTGTAGCCCACCAGGATCCTCTGTCCATGGGATCCTCCAGGCAAGAATACTGAAACGGGTAGCCACTCTCTTCTCCAGGGGATCTTCCCAACCCAGGGATCAAACCCAGGTTTCCTGCACTGCAGGTGGATTCTTTACTGTCTGAGACATCAGGGAAAACCCCATTTCACTACACATTAAACTACTGTAATGTTCTAGGAGTAACCCACCAAAGAGGAGCCTAGGCAATGAGGAATGAAGAGAAGTTGGCTGCAGATGGGGCAGAAAAATGGAGCTCAAGGGAATTGCAGAGAACTGAGTCCCGAACATGAGGAGGCTGGGGGCTCATGGATGGGCCCCAGACTGTGAGACAGCGGGTCCATGAAAATGACCAGAGAGCTGGGACTGGGGATGAGAAGAGCAAGAGGTTCCAAGGGACAGAGAGCAGCTGGCTCTGCAAAGGAGAGGCCAAGAACACTAAATGGCTGCCCTCCTGTTCCCCAAGAGCATAAAGGGGACCCAGAAACCCAGGTGATGGGAAAGGGCCACTCCAGAGACAAACGCCTGCCCTTGCAGCTTCTACACCCTCCCCTGGCCTGGCCACCCGTCCCCCCTCCCACTCCACAAGCTCCCCTCCAGAGAGGAGTCCTCTCTGCAGATCCAAACACCACCCTGTTTTCCAGGCCCAAATCCGCTGCACCTCCTCAGGGAAGTATATACTCCCACACAGAGCTCACAGTTCTGATAGCATGTATAGTCTAAATCACACAGTTTAGTGCTTGGTTTTAAATACGGTCTGTTATTATTCCCTCTTTATTTCTTGCGACTGTAAGTTTTGCCTTTCCAATGACTGGGAGGTTTCCTCACCAGTCAAGACCATGTCTACTGTTTCTTTATCTTCTCTCCCCTCCACCCGCTATTGCCTGGGAGGCTGTGCCCTTCATGAGACAACTTTTTGGGACAGTGCAGATTGACTAAACCAGCTTCAAGGCCTGGAGAACTTCCTTTCCACCTAGTAAAACACTGAAATGGATGGCCCCAACCTTGGGGTTTCAAAGGATCAGACCATACCACCCCCTGCCCTAAATGCTGCAAAAACTCCCCTTGCTCTGAGAAAAAAACAAACTTCCCAGCCCAGCTCCACCGCTCACCAAGATCTGGCCTCCTCAATCCTGCTAGGCACAGCCCTGCCTCCAAGACTGTACCTGCGCCTTCCTCTTTCCTCATGTCACTTTCTCAGTAAGGTCAACCTGTACAAAGCTACACTTTCCTCCTCTAAGACTCTTCTACCCCCTTCCTGGCTTTATTTTTCTTTTTAGCACTTGCCAACTTTCTATTAGGTTGGTACAAACATAATTGCAGTTTTGGACTGACTTTTAAATCATTATAACTAAACTCAAATACTCTCTTTGGGATTGGAATGAAACTGACTTTTTCCACTCCTGTGGCCACTGCTGAGTTTTCCAAATTTGCTGGCATATTGAGTGCAGCACTTTAACAGCATCATTGTTTGTGTGTTAGTCGCTCAATTGTGTCCGACTCTTTGCAATCCCACAAACTATAGCCTGCCAGGCTTCTCTGTCCATGGAATTCTCCAGGAAAGAATACTGCAGTGGATTGCCATTCGCTTCCCTGGAGGATCTTCCTGACCCAGGGATCGAACCCTGGTCTCCTGCGTCGCAGGCAGATTCTTTACCATTTGAGCTACAGGAAAGTCAATCATCATTGTTTAGGATTTTAAATAGCTGGCATGTCATCACCTCCACTAGCTTTGTTTGTAGTGATGCTTCCTAAGGCCCACTTGATTTCACACTCCAGGATGTCTGGCTCTAGGTGGTGATCACACTATCGTGGTTATCTGGGTCATTAAGATCTTTTTTGTACAGGTCTTCTGTGTATTCTTGCCACCTCTTCTAAGAAGTATCTTCTGCTTCTGTTAGGTCCTTGCTGTTTCTGTCCTTTATTGAGCCCATCTTTGCATGAAATGTTCGCTTGGTACCCCCAATCTTCTTGAAGAGATCTCTAGTCTTTCCCATTCTATTGTTTTCCTCTATTTCTTTGCACTGTTCACTTCAGGCTTTCTTATCTCTCCATGCTATTCTCAGGTACTTTGCATTCAGTTGGGTATATCTTTCCCTTTCTCATTTGCTTTTCACTTCTCTTCTTTTCTCAGCTATTTGTAAGACCTCCTCAGACAACCACTTTGCCTCCTCGCATTTCTTTTTCTTGGGGATGGTTTTGGCCACCACCTGTTGTACAATGTTACGAACCTCTGTCCATAGTTCTTCAGGCACTCTGCCTACTAGATCTAATCCCTTGAATATATTCTGCACCTCCACTGCAAAATCATAAAGGGATTTGATTTAGGTCATACCTGAATGGTCTAGTGGTTTTCTCTACTTTCCTTAATTTAAGTCTGAATTTTGCAATAAGGAGTTCATGGTCTGAGACACAGTCAGCTCCAGGTCTTGTTGCTGGCTCAGAGAAAAAGCAAGGGAATTCCAGAAAAACATCTGCTTCATTGACTATCCTAAAGCCTTGGACTGTGTACATCACAACAAACTGTGGAAAATTCTTAGACATGGGAATACCAGACTACCTCCTGCGAAATCTGTATGTAGGTCAAGAAGCAACAGTTAGAACTGGACATGGAACAACAGACTGGTTCCAAATTAGGAAAGGAGTATGTAAAGGCTGTATATTGTTACTCTGCTTATTTAACTTATATGCAGAGTACATCATGTGAAATGCTGGGCTGGATGAATCACAAGCTGGAATAAAGATTACTGGGAGAAATATCAACAACCTCAGATATGCAGATGATACCACTCTAATGGCAGAAAGTAAAGAGGAACTAAAGAACTTCTTGATTAAGGTGAGAGAAGAGAGTAAAAAAAGCTGGTTTAAAACTCAACATTCAGAAAACTACGATCATGTCATCTGGTCCCATTACTTCATGACAAATAGATGAGGAATAAGTGGGAACAGTGACAGATTTTATTTTCTTGGGCTCCAAAATCACTGTGACCAATGACTGTAGCCATGGAATTAAAAGATGCTTGCTCCTTGGAAGAAAAGCTATGACAAACTTAGTGTATTAAAAAGCAGAACATCACTTTGCTGACAAATGTCCATCCAGTCAAAGCTATGGTTTTTCCAGTTGTCATGTATGGATGTGAGAGTTGGACCATAACGAAGGCTGAGAGCAAAGAATTGATGCTTTCGAATTGTGGTTTTGGAGAAGACTCTTGAGAGTCCCTTGGACTGCAAGGAGATCAAACCAGTCAATTTTAAAGGAAATGAAACCTGAATATTCATTGGAAGGACTGATGCTAAAACTGAAGCTCCAATACTTTGGCCATCTGATGTGAAGAGCTGACTCACTGGAAAAGACCCTGATGCTGGGAAAGATGGAAGGCGGGAGGAGAAGAGTGTGACAGAGGATGAGGTGGTTGGATGGCATCACCGACTCAATGGACTTGAGTTTGAGCAAACTCCGGGAGATAGTGAAGGACAGGGAAGCCTGGTGTGCTGCAGTCCATGGGGTTGCAAAGAGTCAGACACAACTTAGTGACTGAACAACAACAGGGTCAAACACATCTTTATTAATCAAAGTAGGAACCATTATAATCAACACAGTTTTGCCAAGGAGAAATGTTTGCTTATTCCTATGGCATAAAAATTCATGCTTTGGGATTCAACCAGCTCTTGGAAAGCTTTTTCTGCCTCCTGCTGGTCGTTTAAGTGTTTTCCCTGCAAAAAGTTGTCAAGGTGCTTGAAGAAGTGGGTTGGGGAAAGGTCAGGTGAATATGGCGGATGAGGAAAAACTTCGTAGCCCAATTCGTTCAACTTTTAAAGCCCTGATTTTGCGACGTGGGGTCGGGACTTGTTGTGGAGAAGAACTGGGCCCTTTCTGGTGACCAGTGCCAGCTGCAGGCGTTGCAGTTTATGGAGAATCTCACAGGTTAGCTGAGCATACTTCTCAGATGTTCACCGGGATTCAAAAAGCTGCATTGGCTTGGCAGCTGACCACCCAACAATGACCATGACCTTTGTGGGGGGCAAGTTTGGCTTTGGGAAGTCCTCTGGAGCTTCTTATTCCAACCACTGAGCTGGTTGTTGCCGGTTGTCATATAAAATCCACTTTCTGTCATATGTCACAATACAATTGAGAACTCGTTTGTTGTTATTGTGTAGAATAAGAGATGATGACACTTCAAAATGACAATTTTTTTGATTCGAGGTCAGCTCATGAGGCACCCACTTATCGAGTGTTTTCACCTTTCCAATTTGATTCAGATGTCGAATGACCACAGAATGGTCGACACTGAATTCTTTGGCAACTTCTCGTGCAGTTTTAAGAGGACCAGCTTTGACGATCCTCTCAGTTGGTTCTTGCCAACTTCCAATGGCCGGCCACTGTGCTCCTCATCTCCAAGGCCCCCATCTCCTTTGTAAATCTTTCTGAACCACCACTGCCCTGTAGGTCCATTTGCAGTTTCTGGGCCAAATGCACTGTTAATACTCTGAGTTGTCTCCGCTGCTTTATGACCCATTTTGAACTCAAGAAAATCGCTCAAATTTGCTTTTTGTCTAATATCATTTCCCTAGTCTAAAATAAATATAAAACAAACAGCAAGTAATAAGTCATTAGCAAAAAACCATAAAGCGAGAAATGCACGTTAAAATGATGTATAACATAACCACATTTATTTAAGAATATATTCCAATATCAATAGGCAAAGTTTGACAATGTAAAACTGCAATGACTTTTGCACCAACCTAATAATACATAGCTGACTACTGAACGATGTGGGGTTTGGGGCACTGACCCTCTCTCTGCACAGTTGAAAACTGAGTTTAATTTATAATCAACCCTCTATTTTGCAGTTCTGTATCCACAGATTCAGCCAAGCATGTTAGGGGTAATGGAGTGCTTCAGTATTTACTATTGGAAAAAAAAAAATGCAGTTAAAACCTGTGTGGTTCAGGGTCGACTGTACTATTTATTTACTGTATCCTCAGACAATAAGGGCTTCCCTGGTGGCTTAGAGGTTAAAGCATCCGCCTGGAATGTGGGAGACCCAGGTTTGATCCCTGGGTCGGGAAGATCCCCTGGAGAAGGAAAATGGCAACCCACTCCAGTACTCTTGCCTGGAGAATCCCATGGAGGGAGGAGCCTGGTAGGCTAAAAGTCCATGGGGTCTCAAAGAGTCGGACACGACTGAGCAACTTCATTTTCACTTCAGACAATAAAGTATAAACTCTGTAAGGGTGATGATCCCTGGTTGCTCAGTTATTTGTACCCAGTGTCTGACACAGGTGCTTCATAAATACTTGCCGAATGAAGACACCCAGCACCACCCTGGTCTGAGATGGCCGAGGCACAGCTGTGCTCAGAGCAGGACAATGGACAGGAAATTCTGTAGGGTGTAGGTTCTCCCTAGATGAAAGTGAAGTGAAAGGCTCTCAGTCGTGTCCGACTCTTTGCAACCCCATGGACTGTATAGGCCATGGAACTCTCCAGGCCAGAATACTGGAGTGGGTAGCCTTTCCCTTCTCCAGGGGATCTTCCCAACCTAGGGATCGAACCCAGGCCTCCCGCATTGTAGGCGGATTTGTTATCAGCTGAGCCACAAGGGAAGCCAAAGAACACTGGAGTGGGTAGCCTGTCCCTTCTCCAGCAGATCTTCCTGACCCAGGAAGCAAACGGGGGTCTCCTGCATTGCAGGCGGATTCTTTACCAACTATCAGGGAAGCCCAAGGGTTCCACAGTGCCAACCCCAGGCCAACTCTGGGCAAGCACCTTCTGTTTGGAGGCCTGGAGCTGCGCGAGCCCCAGTGACCTTCATCTCATTGGGAGGGCTGTCCAAGGAGAAGGCGGAGGGTGAGGGTGAGGACGGGGCAGAGCCAAGTGTCAAGCCCCTCCCCTCCGCACGCACAGCGCTTAACGCTTGCAGCCTGCCCATCAGCTGCCCCTGTGTTCGCTCCATCTCCTGGGCATCACCACCCCTGTCCTCCCAGGCCACTTTCGTCGCCTGCCTCCAATGCTCATTCTGAGAACACTGTGTAAAGGAACACGGCCTTCCCTGCCTTTCCTCTCTCCTTGCCCCTTTTCTTCCCACTCTGGTAGGGATGAGGGCAGACAGACCTGCTTTTCCTGGGGGACCCACGCTGGCTGCCTAACAACCGCTGCCCCTTCTTCCACATGTTTGCTCCTGGAGGCTCTGCCTTGCAAGATATTTGCAAAAACGATGTTTGCTTGTTCTTGTTCTTCCCAACACACAGGAGTCTCCCTTGTAGAGACACCCCACTGGCAACACTAATCGCAAGCTTTCCCCCACCCACCGCCGTGTCTGGACTCTGCACTCTGGTTCCCTGGAGCCCCTGGGAGCAGACCTCTCCCAGAAGTCACCTCTGCGTCGGCCCCACTACTGTGTCGGTCCCCAGGGACTGACTCTTAGGGTGCAGCTCTTCTGAGGTCACTGGCTCCATGTGGCCCCTGAAGCACTTAGCTGAAGCAGAAGGAAAAAATGTTGATTCTCCAGGAGCTGTCATCTGAGGGAAAAAAAGGGAGACCCTCCTTGAGGATCCCCAAAGTGGGGCAGGCAGCCCCTAGCCTGGACAGGACTTGGGGGGCATCTTTTTTTTAATCTTTTTAAATTGAAGGATAATTGCTTTGCATAATTTTGTGGTTTTCTGTCATACATCAATAAGAATCAGCCATAGGTACACCCAGATCTCCTCCCTCCCATCTCCCTCTTTTGGGGAGCAGCTTACTGTAGGAAGGAGTGGGGAGAACGGGCAGGATGCCACCAGGGCACCTCTAGGCCCAGGAACACTGGGTTCTGGGGGCGTAAGGAGCAGGAGCCCTGCAGTCAGAGAGAATGTTGAGGCCTCCCTCAGTTTTTTTCTAGCGACACGTCCTTGAGCAAGTTACTGAACCTGAGTCTCAGTTTCCTGGTGTTTAAATTAGGGATAATAGGAGGACCTACCTAATGGGGTACTTTTTGAGGGCTTAATGGAAAAATGTAGGTAAAGCACGCGGCACTGTGCCTGGCACATAGTTAGTGCTCAATAAATGCCAGCTGCTATCATTAATGCCATCACAACGTATGAGGTGGAGGCTGAATACCAGTCAGCGCCCCACGAACCCCTCTGTCTGCTCTTCATCCTGGAACTTCAAGCCCATCAAACACTCAGCAGCAGGGAAGGTGTGGGTGGAAGAAATGTACAGACAGAAACTGAATTCTAAACCAAGCCTGGTTCAACTCACCTTCTAAGACAGGCTCTCAGGCCAAGGCATCTCCTGGGTCCCCGGGAAGAGCAGGAAGCCAGAGAACAAGGCCTGTGGCCGCTCTGGGTTTGGAGCAGAGACTGCTTGACGAAGGCTTAGAGCAGTTAAGATGCCACGGTCACGAGACCAATCCTAGCAATCTTAGGGGTGCACCAGGTCCCCGGCCCAAAGGCCAACTGTTTGAGGCTGGCGCGTGTTGGGATGCTCTGGGTGACCTGCCAGCCCCACCGGAAGCCCAGCTCTGAGCACTGGAAGCAGAGGCTGCAGTGGGATGTGTCCAAGGGGCTCCTGCCCTCCATAGAGGGCAGCACGCACGCAACACGGCCCCCTCCACATGCAGTCCTGAGCGCGGGGGCCTTCAGGCCCGCTGCCTCTGCCTGGCTGACTCCTTTTCAAACCATGCCCCAGTATCATGGCCTCCAAGGTCCGTCTCGTAAACTGGAGACAGACACAGTCACCTCTTTATCTGAGATCCCTGGATTACAGCACCTGTCTTGTTACTGTAAGACTAACTGCTGTATGTGCTTAGTCGCTCAGTCGTATCCGACTCTTTGTGACCCCGTGGACTGTACCCACCAGGTTCCTCTGCCTATGGGATTCCCCAGGCCAGAACACTGGAGTAGGTAGCCATTCCCTTCTCCAGGGCATCTTACCCAACCAGGGATCAAACCCAGATCTCCTACATTTTAGGCAGATTCTTTACCCTGGGTTGGGAAGATCCCCTGGAAAAGGGAATGGCTACCTACTCCAGTATTCTGGTGTGGAGAATTCCATGGACTGTATACTCCCTGGGGTTGCAAAGAGTCGGATACTACTTGAGCGACTTTCACTTGTGCCATCTGGACCACCAGGAAAGCCCTGTATTATAGCACTTGTTTCATTACTGCAAGTACATAACTACTCCACTTAATAATGCTAAAAATAATATTTATCTGGCGCTTACTGTGCCAGGCACTGTTCTAAACTCAGGACATGTATTAACTCATTCAATCATCACAATTCTATGAAGTAGGTACTGTTATTATCCCATTCATACATGAGGAAACCGAGGCACAGAGATGTTAGATAACCTGCCCAAAGTCACTCAGCTAGAAGTGATGGGGCCTGGATTCAAGCCCCAGTGATGTGGCTTTAGAACTCCTAGAAGGCAGGGGCAACACCTGCTGGGTTTCTATCCCTTGCACCTAGCACTGGGCTGAACGCACAGCAGGTGCTTAGAAAAGATGGGCTAAGCGTGTGCCTGCATACGGCTAACGTGGCGAACGTTCCAGCCTCTGAGCTGTAGGACAGAGAGACCAAGCCCCTCCAGAAAGTATCAGATAAAGGCATCCTTCTTCGCCCTCTCTTAGCAAGTGCACCATATCCTGCAGTCTGTCCTGCCCGCTGTGTCTTTTCCTGCATGTCTCCTGCCTTTGTCTGTTCCTTGGTCACTCTCCCCTTTTCCTGTCCCATTCAGCCTCCATCCATCGGCCCTGTCCTTCCGTAAAGTTCTTGCAGGCTTGAAAGCCTTCCACCCTCATTCTCTGCCTTAGAGCTTTTCTAGAATCCAGACTTCCCCAAGGAAGCTGAGAACACCAGTGACACTGATTCATTAGACTGGCCACGGACCAAGCTCCTACACACAGACCCTGAATGAAAACAGCGATCTCTGCGTACGTGCTGTGTGTGTGTGCCTGCCTGTAGCTTGTCACAAACCTGTGTTGGATCAGGAAGATCCACTGCCCTCCCTGTCTCTTCTCCCAGGGTCCCAGCTCCTCCAGGAAGCCTTCCCTGATCCCTTGAGAAAGCTTATTCATGCAACCATTCAGCAAATCTTTATATATCTTAATATTCGGAGGAGACAAGGCATGCTTCTGAAAAGTTTGGTTAAAATGTGACCTTCAGAGAACTGCATAAGTTACCAGATGTCACAAACACAGGTGCCAAATGCACTGCAAAGATGCAGTGATTTCAAAATGGAGACCTTTGTGACCCGGGACAAGTGGCTTACCCTCTACGGTCCTCAACGTCCTCAGTTATAAAGCAGATGATAATCCAAAATTTAGAAGGTTATTAGGAGGATCAAATCAGATAATTTTTGTAAAGTTCCTGACAGACTGATGCTTAGTAGGTACTCAGTAATAAATGCTTCTTTCTCCCTTCTCCATCTAAGGCACCGGCTTTCTATTTAGCCGTCCCAGATAAACGATGAGACGTGAACTGATCCATCCTTGGAGGTCAAAAATGTCTTAAGGACAGGATGACCTCGGTCCGGAAGCTTTGCAGTACCTGGTTTATTGTAAGGAGATGCGCCTGTCACATTAGAGGTTACTCAGTATGATAAAGATGACAATTTACTAGGACTGTTCACGCCCCTCCCCCAGCAACACAAGTAATGGGTAAAAAGCCTAGTGGGCAAAGACTTGATCAGCTGGGAGGTCCAGATACAAATTCAGCCCTGAGATATAAAGGTGTAATGGCTGTATCCTCAGCTCCTAAGATAGTGCTGAGCAGAGTAGGTGCTCAATAAATTGCTGAATGAATGCTTTTTTTTTTTTTTAAACAATGGATTTTCCTTCCCATTTCAAATTAAAAAGAGAGAGAGGGTAGGAGGGGCAAATGCCCTGGTACAGGAGTGATGCCAGGGAAATGCAGCTGCCAGGCCGGCCACCCAGGCTCCGCCCCTGCAAAGGGGATGCAACAAATCTACCAGCGCAGGTGTCCCCATTCAAAGGCTCGGAAGCCAGGAGTCCACGCGCCGCCCTGCTTGTGGCTGAAGCTGCAGGTTACAGAAGAGAAGGGAAAAGGTGCAGACAGGCCTGGAAGGGAGGGAGGGAGGGAGAAGTCTGGGGAGAGGAGGAGGGTGAGAGAGGAAGGGGAACACTGTTGGTGAGGGGGAGAGGAAGAGACTCCTGAAGCCACAGGACGAGCACGGTGGTGGGGGGGGGGGGGGAGGCACCGGAAATAAGGATGGGGAGTGGGTAGGAACTGTGGAGAGTTCCAGAGGAAATCTGCTGTCTCAGCCTGGGTGGAATTGCCTTAGCGAGACTTCTGAGTTCCCCCTGCCACTCAGCGTCTCCTCTGGGTTGGGCTGTGCAGGGGGAGGCTGTAGATTTGGGGGTGCCCCTAGATGCCAGGTGTCTGCCAGACCCTGGGCAGGTCCCAATCCTGAAGCCTGAGGCGTTTTGCTCCATCCTTTCCAAACAATGAGGTTTCACCCTAGGTCTAGAGGGTGGCCCCTCCCCAGCCACCATGGGAAGGAGACTCAGTGTGAGCCAGCCCAGGGGAAGGAAAGGTATCCAGAAGGCTCAGACCCCTCGCTGGTCTCTCTTTCCATCTTCTCCCCACAAAGGCACCTGGCCAGCCAGGAAAGTGGGTCAGGCCGCTCACATGTGACTTTCTTCTAACAACAGGCAAGGGGGCCTCGGTGCCCTGTACACGACCCTGCCCACCCCATGCCCAGTGCTCTTGTTGGAGGGAACTTTAAGGAGCAGTGGGCAGTGGGAGGGGATCCGTGCCTTCTCATTCAGGAAGAGGACATGGGCCAGAGCCCATCCCAAGCCGTCAGGGAAGGGGGAGCCTGCGGCTATCAGGGCGCATGGAAAGACCCAGATCTTCCCATGATGATGGCCAAGCTGGCAGGGAGCCACCTCTACCCCCCTGACCTGGGGGAGGGGGGTTTGTTTCCTCTACCACCCACCTTCTGGGGTCTTCAAGAAGAGGGCCCAATCGGCCCATCTCTATCAACCGAGCGCTGCGCCCAGCCCACCCCCTCCCGACCCTGCCGGTTGCCCAATTAGAAGCTGCGTTGGCTCCAACAGATGGGAGCTGCGGCAGGCTGAAGAACAGAGCACAAAGCCCAGCTGACATTTTCCTTCCTGTTCCTTTGGTGGGGGAGGAAGGGCAGGGCCAGAAGGGGGGCACAGCAACACCCCCGGGCCCCCGCTCCAGGCCCCAGTCTCCCGCACCTCCGGGGCTTCTCGGAGCTCAGTTTCCCCCCACCCGGCGGCGCCCCGCCGGCGGGGCATCCGGAGCCCGCGCCGCCCTCCGCCCGCAGGACGAACGCACCACCTGTGGCTGGCCCACCCTCGGTCGGCCGGCGGCCGCGGCGGCCCGAGCCGGCCCCTCCTCCACGCCGCAGGTCCCCGCGCAGAGGCCGCGCACAGACTCCGGCCGCCCGGGAGGAGCCGGGCTCCGGGCTCCAGAGACTTCGGACCGACACGAAGGCCACCTTGGACGCCCAAGCTCCAGGGAGGGCAAGTCCGCAGGCTCCGGAGCCCTCCCTGGCGAGTCCGCCCCCGTCACGCCCCCCCTAACCTCGCGGCCCCCCGACATCTCGGGGCCCCCGCTCTGCCCAGCCACAGTCTGGGGCGGCTCGGACCTCTCCGGGTGCATTCAGGCTCGGACGCCCCTTCCTCGGGTCCAGCCCGCGCGGCCCGCAACCTTTCCGGTCTCCGGCCCTCCTTCCCTGCCCCCACGCGGCTGCCCCCCGCCCAAGCCCCCGCTCCCCAGCGGGCCCCCCGGCCCCCGAGGTCCGCCCGCGAACCGCACACTCACCCCGGGCGCCGTCTGCTGCCCGCGCACCGCTCGGCTCCCGCCCGGGCCGGGCTCAGGGAGGCCGCGCGCACAGGCCGGGGCGGGGTCGCGGGCGCCTCCCCGCCGCGGAGTTTTCCTGGGAGTGGTCCCGGGGCAGAGCGGGGTGACGGCGCCGGTAGAAGCACCCGCTCCCCGCCCGCGCCGGGCCCGCGCGCCGGGCTGGAGGGCGGCGGCCGAGAGCGGCGCTTCCTCCGCCCTCCGCGCGTTCGCGGGTGCGGCCGGCAGGCCCCCGCGGCGCCCGCGCCCCTCCGCGCGCCCTCCGCCCGGCCTCTCCTCGCCGCTGCGCCGCGCCCCGGCCTCCCCTGCCCGCGCCGGGCGCCTCCTCGCCGTCTGCCTGCCGCGCCGCCCCCTCCCTCCAGGCCCGCTGCCGTTTTAACTCCTGAGTGGCCGGCGGCCCGCTCCCGACACAGCCCGCGGGAGGCGGGGCCGGGCCGGATGCTATGGCTGGGCCTCCGGGGCTGCGGAGCCCTTGCGCCTTCAGACGCAGCTCTGGTCCGAAAGAAGAAGGGAGATCCGAGAGGGGAAAGGGGCCGTTCTCATATTGCCTCTTACTCCCTTGCAAAGGAAGACAGAAGGGAAATCCAGCAGCTTCTAGAGGATAGGTGCAACTCACAGGCACAGCATTTTTGCCTTGCGCGGTGCTGTTACCCCCTTTCCCCCCAAGTTAACAGCGGACTAAGGAACGCAAAGAGTGGGTTAGAATTTGTCCACAGGCACAGGCGTCTCTTATCCTAAAGAACAGTGTGCAATATACACTCCACCCCCGCCAGTTCCATACCCTTCTAGCATGGCCCCCTGAGCTCGGCAGCTCTGACCTTCTGGAAGGTTCCATCCTGGTCTTTAGCAAGGTGTCCATCTCCATAGGTGTTAGGAACTGGCAAGCCCACTCAGGGGCTTGGCTTGGGCGAATGCCCCCTCTCCGGGCCGAGCGTTGTGAACACTAGGAAAGGAGAGCAGGGCGCTGAAGGTGGTGCTCGGCTGCTACGTGGTGGCTTACAAAGACTGGGTCACCACCCTGTCAGAGCTTAGGAGTGTGTCTCCTGCTGGGGCCAACTGCTTGAGTCCCATGCCTCAGTGGGGCCTTTGACCTGGACCGCTCAAAACAAGCTCAGATCCATCACCAGAGCCTGCAGAAGCAACCATAGAGAAGCAGGTGGGCTGGAGCCCAAGGGATGGGGAGTTCTGCCAGGAGCAGCATCCGGTCTTCCTTCCTCCATCCAGGGCTTGAGCTCAATGCCTCCTGTGAGCTTCAGAGAGCTTTTTCGCTCTGCCTTCTCCAAGGGCACAGCCAGTGCTAACTCCGTGCCTGGAGGCTTTTCAAATCAAATCAGCCTGAAGGTCTGTATGTCCTGTATGCACAGAGGGGGTTCTCACCTTCTTGTATTCAGTAAGCATGTATTAAGTTCCCATTGTACCTCCTAACCCACTCCCATGCCATGCTCTCCACCCCTGCTGTGGGGCATGATGGCCTCTAGGAGCTTAGAGGGACAAGTTGGAACTACAAGAAACAATTTTAAACATTTCAAGGCAAAGGAAGTGCCATAGAAATACAGAAAGAAAAGGCTCTTATAGGTTAAGGTTATTCAGGAAAGCTTTTATGGAGGAGGTGAGCTTCAGGCTGAGCCCAGATGGAGGAACTGACAGAAAACAGGGGCCAGCACATGCAGGCAAGTGGAGACCTCAGAGCGGAGTGGGTTGCTTGGAGGGCAAGGGGGCAAGGGAGGGAGTTTGTGGAGCTACTACTGGATACCAGGCGTTTTCACATGCCCCGCTCATTTTATCCTCTGAGTTGACTCTTACACCTCCCTTTAACAGACAGCAGAATAGAGGCTCAGAGACCTTAAGTTCTATAGGCCGAATTTGAACCTCTTCTTGGAACCACAGTGCCCTTGCTGTAACACCATACTGGGTCTGCAGAACAAAGAGCATGAATTTCCAGGCTGAACAGTTTAGCTTTGGCCCAGTACACAAGTGATTTGGGATAAAAGAAGCTGGAAGATGGGAGGCTAGAGAGAAGGCTGTTAGTGGAGCAAAAGGGAGGGGAGCAGTGAGACTGGAGAGTAAATGCAATAGGCCTCTGTAAGATTTGGTAGAAGTCTGACACTGACTGAGTGAGTGAAAGGAGTCAAAACTTGACTCTAAGCTTTTGAGCAGGAGTGTTGGAGTCCCTTGTCAGTTCACCGTCCTGAGGGACAATGTCAGTGTATTCAGGCTACTCTTAAAAAGGAGGAAATGTCACCAGCCCTTTGCCAGCTGAGCGACACTCCAGGGCCCCAGCCCCTCAACACCCATCCATGCTTCGTAGTGTGTCTCAGCTCCCCACCCAGATGGGGACTTCTGGAGGCTGAGACTTCCCACGGAGCACTGAGTCAGGACTAGGGGCTCACAGTTCTTTAGTTGCTAAGTCAAATCCGACTCTTTTGCGACCCCATGGACTATAGCCCGCCAGGCTCCTCTGTCCATGGGATTTCCTAGGCAAGAATATTGGAGTGGGTTGCCGTTTCATTGAGGAGCGAACCTGAGTCGCCTGCATTAGCAGGTAGATTCTTTAGCTCTGAGCTTCCAGGGAAGCAATGCCTTATAGTAGATGCTCAATAACTGATAATTAAAGAATAAGTGGGGTGAAAGCAAGTAGCATTGCGAATTGGCTGTTTCTAAGTGGCAGACCTGTAAGACGTGTGCTGGGTAAGGGATAGGGAATTGTATTGTCTCAGGGCAGAGGATAGGGGAGACTTCTTGAGCTGACTCCAGATTCCTTACAATCCAATGGAGCTGAGCATTGGTTTCAAAGCCTGAGGTTTGAAACTCTCCTCATCACTTTCTCTTTCTTCGGGAAAAGTGCTTTAACTTCTCTGGGTTCCAGTTCTTTTCTATGAAAATAATTCAAGTAATAGCAGTTAATACTTCTTGAACACCTGCTACACGTAAGGCATATTTATGCCTCAGCTCATTGAAAAGTCCATCAACCCTAGGACTCGAGATCGGAAGACAAAAGAGGTTTAAAGTTATGTAACCAGTACATAATACAGCTGAGATCTGAACTCAGGGTATCTGATGATAGAGTCCCAACACTGAACCACTAGCCTGCACCGCCTCTTCAAGATGAGGGGATACGTGTGTCTGGCAGTGAGCATGTTACCTGGCATATAGCACATTTCAGTAAACGGTCGTCTCTCTCTCTCTCAACTCGTTTTCCATGGTTTCCATTCTGAACCAGACACTTTTCTGGGGAAAGATGGGCACTCAACTCAGTCCTTTGGAAGCTCTTAGGTAATTTCGCAGGAGATTTAATGGCCTGGTTAATGACCTTTTGCCCTCCAAATTTAATCTCTAGGCTTAGCTGTGCATCACTACTGCCAGAAGCCTGGAACTCTGTGACCCCAGAGTGTCTTGGGAGAAGGATGCCGGGACTACACACCACTACAAATGATTCTCAGCTCAACTCCACTTGGCTCTTTAATGTAGGGGTCAGAGACTGAGCTGGAAGCATGCTATTTGTGTGGTGGGGGGCAGTGAGAAGAGGAGGGATCCTCCTGGAGCCTGGCGGTGAGCCAAGTTAGAGAAGGGAGGTTGGAGGGTGGTGCCACCTCTTTCAGTGAAACCCCCACTGTTGTAGCCTCTGCTCAGCCCCCACCTCAGGAAGCCCTGAATGAGGCCCTTGGAGTCGTTGAGGACTGTTGTCCCACCAGTGACTCAACTCAGTAGAGACTGTGGCCCCAGAGCGGTGGTCCTCAGGCTTAAGTGTCAGCTAGAGCATGTGTACAAATGCAGCCTCACAGGTCCTACCCCAGAGTTAGATCCTCTAGTTCTTGGAATCTGCAGTTTGGCAAACTCTCTAGGTGATTCCGATTCAAGTGGCAGATGAACTCTGCTTTGAGACACTGGCCTGCAGTGTCCATCACTCTCTGATCTCTCTCTGCCTGGGCATGGCAAGTGCAGAGCCCTATATTCTGGCTGTTGGGGAACAACAGTGAAAAGAGAACACAGGGTCCCTGCCAGAGGCAGATTCACGATGAAGCTGATGAAGTTTCAGCTTTATGGTTGTTCACTTGAGGGGATGAGGGGAGGGGAGGTCAGTTTACAAACAGCAAGCATTTTTATCCAAGCATTTCTGGTGAACTGAATGAAGACGTATCAGAAGAAAGGGATCTGAATTTCCAAGGTTCACATACATTGTTGTGATCTTTCTAGTTCTAAAGAAATGAAACCATTGGGGCTAATTTTGTATTTGTTCTTTTTCTTAAGAGGGCCCCACAAAAACTGGATCTTCCCCTGGCCCTGCCTTCAGGGAGCTCCCAGGATCCACATCCTTGGAGCACAGAGCACCAGAAAGGCAAGAGGACACTGCAGACGGCCGAACTGAGGGAACTGCAGGGAGTCCGCAAATGTATCTGGGGTTATATTTCTAGAAAAGATATTGCAGGCAAAATGATGTAGGTTGAATCTGTTTCTGCCCAGAAACAATGTGATGATGGAAATTACAATCCTCACCAAAGTCCTGGTGCCCAGCTTTTTAAAGGAATACGTATAAACACCATAAACATCATATTTAATGAACTTTAAATGATACACCTGCACTCTGTATTTGTTAAATTGACTTTGAGTATATAATATAATATAAAACAGCTAAACTGGGCAATATGATAACCAAATCCCATTCAGTTTAACTTAATGAATTCAGAAGATTCCTGGGAGAAATGCTCTTTTGGGGGAAAGGAGGGAGCCACAGAGGGGGCTGCAGAGTCTCCTCCTTCCCTCCATTGTTCTTGTTCAGTCGCTCACTCATTTCCGACCATTTGAGACCCCACAGACTGCAGCACGCCAGGCTTTTCTGTCCTTCACCATCTCCCAGAGCTTGCTCGAACTCATGTCCATTGAGTCAGTGATGCCATCCAACCATCTCATCCTCTGTCATCCCCTTCTCCTCCTGCCTTCCATCTTTCCCAGCATCAGGGTCTTTTTCAGTGAGTCAGCTCTTCACATCAGGTGGCCAAAGTATTGGAGCTTCATCATCAGTCCTTCCAATGAATATTCAGGACGATTTCCTTTAGGATTGACTGATTTGATCTCCTTGCAGTCCAAGAGACTCTCAAGAGTCTTCTCCAACACCACAGTTCGGTTCAGTTCAGTTGCTCAATCATGTCCGATTCTTTGCGACCCCATGGACTGCAGCACGCCAGGCCTCCCTGCCTGTCACCAACTCCCAGGGTTTACTCAAACTCATATCCATTGAGTCAGTGATGCCATCCAGCCATCTCATCCTCTGTCGTCCCCTTCTCCTGCCTTCAATCTTTCCCAGCATCAGGGTCTTTTCCAATGAGTCAGCTCTTCTCATCAGGTGGCCAAAGTATTGGAGTATCAGCTTCAGCATCAGTCCTTCCAATGAATATTTAGGACTGATTTCCTTTAGGAAGGACTGGTCAAATCTCCTTGCAATCCAAGGGACTCTGAAGAGTCTTCTACAACACCACAGTTCAAAAGCATCAATTCTTCGAGGCTCAGCTTTCTTTATGGTTGCACATCCATACGTGACTACTGGAAAAACCATAGCTTTGACTAGACGGACCTTTGTTGGCAACGTAATGTCTCTGCTTTTTAATATGCTGTTTAGGTTGGTCATAACTTTTCTTCCAAGGAGCATACATCTTTTAATTTAATGGCTGCAGTCACCATCTGTAGTGATTTTGGAGCCCCCCAAAATAGTCTGTCACTGTTTCCACTGTTTCCCCATCTATTTGCCATGAAGTGATGGGACCAGATGCCATCTTCATTTTTTTAGTGTTGAGTTAGTTTTAAGCCAGCTTTTTCACTCTCCTCTTTCACCTTCATCAAGAGGCTCTTTAGTTCTTCTTTGCTTTCTGCCATAAGGGTGGTGTCATCTGCATATCTGAGGTTATTGATATTTCTCCTAGCAATCTTGATTCCAGTTTGTGCTTCCTCCAGCCCAGCTGGATGTTTCTCATGATGTACTCTGCATATAAGTTAAATAAGCAAATAAGTTCTAACAAGATTAGAACTTAACAATAGAAAGATTTTACCAGACCCATTCCCATAATATACAGTCTAAGATATCAGGGTTAGTCAGAAGGTTTTCAGGAAGGAAAAACTGTCCTCAAGCAGGGTATATTGTTATTATATAATCCTTAGTCAGAGTTTAAACTGAGTTGTTTGCTGTGTAATCATCAGTTCTGGGCTTAACACCTTTCACCTTAAGCTATCAAGATCCTTATCTTATTTGCAGACTTTTTGGAATAAATAGCCATGGTTTGATAGACCCATGGTAAGATATTCATTGAACACCATGACATAGTACACACATAAGATTTCATGAAACTGGAGCAAAAGTATTAATAAAAAATTATTAAGAAAAATTAATTAGTTGTATGTAACTAGGACTAAGGAATGTAGAGAAAAAAAGACGTTTGTCCTCTCCTCCTCCTCGAGAATTCCAGACCCCTAACTCCTCCTTGAGAGCCCCAAACCCCTATCTCCTCCTTGAGGATCCTTGACTTCTTATCAACCTGCCTAGGAGTTGACTCAATCTCACATTTTAAAACTAAGGTGTTTACTCAAATCCAGCTTTTTTCCATGGCATGACTTCTCTCTGATTTTTATTCTTTTCCAATCAGACTCTGTTCATTTCTGAGCATTTTATTCCAGAACTGGTTGGCAGGGCAAAGAAACCAGGACTCCCTGTATCCTAATCCTGTCTTTTGCTCTCAGCACTGTCTTTAACCCCTACATTTTCTTTTTTTTAATTAATTAAATTTTTTTTACTGAAGGATACTTGCTTTACAGAATTTTGCTGTTTTCTGTCAAACCTCAACATGAATCAGCCATAGGTATACAGATACCCCCTCCCTTTTGAACCTCCCTTCCAATCCCACCCTCTAGGTTGATACAGAGCCCCTGTTTGAGTTTCCTGAGCCATTCAGAAAATTCCCGTTTGTTCTCTATTTTACATATGGTGATGTAAGTTTCCGTGTTACTCTCTCCATACATCTCACCCTCTCCTCCCCTCTCCCCATGTCTCTATCTGTATCTCCATTGCTGCCCTGTAAATAAATTCTTTAGTACTATTTTTCTAGATTCCATATATATACGTTAGTATACGATATTTATCTTTCTCTTTCTGACTTACTTCACTGTGTATAATAGGTTCTAGGTTCATCCACCTCATCAGAACTGACTCATATGCATTCCTTATTATGGCTAATATTTCACTGTGTATATGTACCACAACTTCTTTATCCATTTATCTACTCCATTCATTCTTTATCCATTCACGGACATCTAGGTTGCTTCCATGTTCTAGCTACTGTAAATAGTGCTGCAGTGAACAGTGGGATACATGTGTCTTTTTCAATTTTGGTTTCCTAAGGGTATATGCCTAGAAGTGAGATTGCTGGGTCATATGGTGGTTTTATTCCTAGTTTTTTAAGGAATCTTCCATAGTGGCTGTATCAGTTTACATTCCCACCAACTGTGCAAGAGCGTTCCCTTTTCTCCACACCCTCTCCAGCGTTTACTGTTTGTAGACTTTTTGATCATGGTCATTCTGACTGGTGTGCGGTGATATCTCATTGTAGTTTTGATTTGCATTTCTCTAATAATGAGCTATGTTTAGCATCTTTCCATGTGTTTGTTAGCCATCTGTACATCTTTGGAGAAATGTCTGTTTAGGTCTTTTCCCCACTTTTTGATTAGGTTGTTTGTTTTTCTGGTATTGAGTTCTATGAACTGCTTGTATATTTTGGAAATTAATCCTGTGTCCGTTGTTTCATTTGCTGTTATTTTCTCCCATTCTGAGGGTTGTCCTTTCACCTTGCTTATAGTTTCCTTTGCTGTGCAAAAGCTTTGAAGTTTAATCAGGTCCCACTTGTTTTCCTTTTGTTTTTATTTCTATTACTCTGGGTGGTGGGTCATAGAGGATCTTGCTATAATTTATGTCACAGAGTGTTTTGCCTATGTTCTCTAAGAGTTTTATAGTTTCTGGTCTTACATTTAGGTCTTTAATCCATTCTGAGTTTATCTTTGTGTAGGTGTTAGGAAGGGTTCTAATTTCATTCTTTTACAGGTAGCTGTCCAGTTTTCACAGCACCATGTATTGAAGAGGCTGTCTTTGCTCCATTGTATATTCTTGCCTCCTTTATCAAAAATAAGATGCCCATAGGTGCATGGGTTTATTTCCAGGCTTTCTATCTTGTCCCATTGGTCTATATTTCTGTTTTTGTGCCAGTACCATACTGTCTTGATGACTCTAGCTTTGTAGTCATCTGAAGTCAGGAAGGTTGATTCCTCCAGCTCCATTCTTATTTCTCAAGACTGCTTCGGCTATACATAACACCTATATTTTCTTTCTTATTTTCTCTCAGAGAAGGAAGTCTTTATGGTCTTACTTCCAATATTTGAATTAATTCCAGCAGAGATCTTAGAGCTCACAGGGCTCTGCAGAGATCACTCCTAAGGTCCGTCCCAGCCCCCCAGTTCCTGGGTCTAATTTTGCTTTCTAAACTCATGCTTCTGAAACTGTGCATACAAAAGAACCCCCTGGGCAACTGATTAAAATGCACTTTCCTGGATCCCACATAGCTCTGAAGTGGGGCTCCTGAACTGCGATTCTGACCAGTTCTTTAAGTGATTCTGAGGACCACACTTTGAGAAACACTATGTATTTATAAACCATGGAGAAAATTCACCTCCTTGCCGGAAGCTTTCCGATTCACTTCGGATTCTGATCACTCCTCTGTTTCTCTTCTTCAGGAATAGTCTTACTTTTGCCACTTTATGTTTATTTGCAATCATTTGCACTTTGAAAACTTATTTTATCTGGGTATCCCACCTTCCTACTTAAATTATGAGCTCCCTCAAGGAAGTGTATCATTCATTACTATTTCCCCAGAGTGCCCAGCAGAGGACCTTGCTCATGGCAGACTTCTCATATGCTCTCTGTGCATAATACAGAATCCTCCCGTATATCCCCCTGCCCCTTGCAGCCCCTGTCTGCTTAGGTGGTAGTCTGTCCCCTGAGTGCTCAGGGCAGGGGTAAGTGTTTGCGTCGTTCCCTGGATCAAGCAGCCTTATTGATTGGGTGATTTCAGCTGTGTCTGACTTTGTCCTTTCCATCTCACCTCCATAGCATTAGGGAGAAGTGAATCGGTAAAAACTGATGAGTCTAGATGACCCTGCTGGGACTGTAGCTTCATCAAAGGCTATTATATGCTCCCCATTCAGAAACACGTTGAAGAGCAAAGGCAGGGGTCTGAGCAGCAAGGCTCGTTCTAGAATGAGGCAAGCTAGCTGCCTACGGAGCAAAATTTAAGGCAGTGCCGCTCTTAGATGGCTTCCCTGGTGGCTCAGTCGGTAAAGAATCTGCCTTCAGTGCAGGAGGCCTGGGTTTGATCCCTGGGCCGGGAAGATCCCCTGGAGAAGGAAATGGCAACTCACTGCAGTATTCTTGCCTGGAAAGTCCTATGGGCTACAGTCCATGGGGTTGCAAGAGTCAGACACGACTTGGTGACTAAACCACCACCACCACCGCCGCCGCCACCACCGCCACCGCTCTTAGATGCTGACCTTGCACTTACAGGTCCTCGAGAGTGGGCACCTCCTTAACTCTCGGCTCTAGGCAGCTTTCCTCACCCTACTCCCAGCGCTGCTGAGCAGCCTAAAGCAAGCATCCTGGGCCCTAAGTTTTGACACTTAAGCCTTAAAATGGACAGACAGAGGAAGGCACGAACACTGTCCTGTTCCTGGATTAAATACTTCTTCAGGCAGAGGTCAGCTTGGTCCATTCTCCTGTCCCAAGGCATTGTCTTGCATGATAAGCAACTTGGATAAAATTGACTCTAAGTTCCTGGTTCTGTGCAAGGAGTGGTCAGCGTGTGGTCTCCCTTGGTCCTTATGGGTTCCACCAACTCGGGCCCATGTCCTCTGGTCAAAGTCCTCTGTGTCTTTCTGTTGTTCTTTGTTTTCATCCCCCTCTGCAGTTCCCCCGCCTCCCCATCCCACTATTCCTGAGAGCCACTTGTCAAAGGGATTAAAATCTTCACTGTCAGAAAACTCGTCGTTATGTTTTATCCTTATTGCTCCTCCTGCCACAAACCACATTTCTTCCTGTTTTAACCTCGGGGGGGATGAAGAACGGCCTGTCACCGGTCACCAGCTTCTGTATGTGGGAACCCCTTAGCCTTTGGCTTTATGAAGTCTTTTCTGTCTTTTCTTCAGGCACTGTAAACTCATCTCCTTTGCTGGTGGTCGGGGTGGGGGGCTTCCTTTTCTTTTCTGGGAGAAGAAAAATTTTGAGAGGAGGGAGGAGAAAAGCAGGAGAAAGAAGAGAGCTGCAGCTGTAAATCAGTCCCCCTCTTCCCGAGCTGAGGGAGGCTGGTCTGTCTGAAAGGACGACCTGAGCGGGTGACCTGAGCAGGTGGTCCCCCTATGAGTGCTGAGCTCCTTGCAGACCAGGACCCGACAGAGAGCCAGGCATCTTGGGTCACTTCTGTCTGCTTCTGCACGACTGGCTGGCTAGTGGTGCACATCCATTCAGACCCCAGCCCCTGTTTCTGCTGATGGGTCCCACCCTGGAAGGGAAGATGGGTGAAACAGCCTCTGGAACAAGTTGCCCCTTGCTCACTAGGACACTCCCCTCCCAGAGGACTGGGATTTCCGACTCCAGATGGGAGAACAGGAAGCTGAGGCCCCAGGTCCGGCACCCAGCCCCTCTCCTTCCCTGCCCCCACGCCCACCACGCACAGTGTCAGAGATGACCTCCCCACACTGAGGAGGGTGGCTGGAGGGGATGACTAATGCATGTCATTTTCAAGATGCTCTCTCTGCAAAGCAAAGTACACGCAGATCCAGGTTTTAATTGTGTGTGATTTTAGCTGAGATGGCGTTAATTTGTTTCCTTTGCTACTTCAGCGGTTCTTCTCCTTTCATCACAGTGAAATTATCTGGAATGTATCTTTTTTTTCTTAAGGACAAAGAGAAGCTGATCTCGCTCCTTTTCCTCTGATTGAGGTATAGAACATTCTGGGGGCTGCCAGATGCGTTTAGTGGGTGCGACAGGATGGAGGCCCGGCAGTCTCCCACTGCCCAGCCTTCCTGTCCTATTGCTACCAGATTCGCCGAAGGATTGCTTGATGTGGCGGGACCCTCACTACCAGACCGACCTGACAAGGTCACCAAAACGAGGGTGTTTTCAGCCAGGGCCAGCTCCAGTTGGTTTCCCCAACACGTGGTGCATTTTTCTTGCAGAACCTTCGGAGAAAAGGGAAACACGTGGACATCCATAATGGGCTTATTGGAGGAGGGCACAGTGTCAGAAAGAAAGATGAGACAAGCGGCCTCGCAGGGCCCCTGACAGGTGCTCCAGAGCTTGTGAAAGTGGGCAGGGCAGGGTGATTATAGTAACCCGATAATATAATGTGGTTTTTTTTTCTTTTCACTCAAATTTTCTTTGTGATGACCGTAAAAATAGTACACACCCTTTCAGAGATTCAGCAGCATCTCACCCCAGAACTTTACCCTCTTTGAGAATGATTGTTGTTCTGTGTATCTGCACTAGCTGAGAACATTTCATCAAGCCTAACTTAATGTAATTATTATGATAAAAATTAAAATTTTAATTTTCCAAACATAGATTTATAATATCATTTGAATATGCTCTTTCAATCTCTAGGTAAGTCCCACATTGGAGATCAAATTTCCCCACCCTTCTCCATGGAGAATCACTGAATCACTGCCATAACATCCAGCACAGGATAAGCAGAAAAGCACCAGCCATGCCAGGTGGGGACTATCCAAGGACACTTTAGTCTCTTGTCCAAGTCACTCCCCTCATCTTGAGAAATCAGTGTCTTCTTCAGTCATCCAGGCACACAGGAGGAAACTCATTAAGTATATACTGCATGAAACTTACATTATTAAATTTCAAGTCTTCATCAATTTACAATGGGCTCACATCCCAATAAACCCATCATAAGCTGAAAATATCTGAAGTCAAAAATGCATTTAACATAACCTACTGAATAACATTGCTTAGCCTAACCTATCCTAAATGTGCTTAGAACACTTAACATTTGCCTTATTGGGAAAAATCATATAACACAGAGCCCGTTTTATAATGAAGTGTTGAATATCTCATGTAGTTGATTGTAACTGTACTGAAAGTGAAATATAAAATGTTTGCATGTTAAGAAGTGAGAGGGTATCAGACTGCATGTCATCAGCCAGGGAAAAGATCAAAATCTAAATCTGAAGAAGGGTGTGTACCCAAGGGTTTCTTTTGTACCATCATAAAGTCAAAAAATCTTTGTTAAACCATCATGAAGTCAGGGACTATTTGTCTTGTCAAATGCTCGGCATACTGCTGGTGTCGGTGGTGACCAAGTGCTCGATAAGAGGTGGCCACTGTCCCTAAGGCCCCAACACCTTGCCTTCACACACGGCCTGTTGGCTGCCCTCTCTTAAGAAATGCTGTCTGGTGAAGATGCTAACTTTCTTAAGGTACCTTGGACAGCCCTCAACATTCTCTTGTTTGCCCCCCGGATGTTGACCATCTACTGGTTCCTTTTGGTTGAATCAGACGCCTAGTACATTACTGTGCACATGAGCCTCCACTGATGCCCGCTGAGAGAGTGACCGAGTGATCTGGTGCCTTCCACTTGGCTGCCCCTCCGGTCCAGGGAGGCAGAGCCAGGGCAGGTTGGGGCTGGATCATAAGGCAGCTTCTTAGTGAACAAGTGAGTTCTTCTGATTGCATTCTTTATGTGCAGGGCTCTGATTTACCAGACTGTGGTTAAGTCTTGAAAATCATCTGGGCAACCCATCTTTCTAGCATGTTTAGGGGTTTATTGGAGGCTAGTATTACTTTGCTGTTTAAAATTTGTCTCTCTAGATTGCTTGAAATAGCTCTGCCGTTCAGATAGCTCTTCCGTCCAGTTGCTTTTGCCCATTTGCTGCTGGGTCAGCTGACATCTCAGTCTCTGTAGCCTGGTAAGTATCAGTTACTGTCCCAGTTGGACCTGGCCAGACTTAGTGGCCGCCTCTGATCGTGTGCTGGAGGTGCCTGCGCTTCCCAGATGTGCCTGTTTATTTGTCCTAGTTGCTGTTTCTTAAAAAATAAATATATACTTACCATATGATCCTGCAGTCATCTTTCTAGACAGGTACCCGAAGAAATGAGAACTTATGTTCACATAAAATCCTATACATGAATGACCAATTTTCTTTGTAATAGCCCCAGAGTGGAAACAACCAAAACATCATTCAGAGGGTAGATGGTTAGACAGTCTGGTCCCTCCACACCACACAGAATACGATTCAACAACAAAAAGGAGTGAGCTAGTGATGCATGCAACAACTTGGATGGCTCTCAGAGCATTGTGCTGAGTGAAAAAAGCCAGTTTCAAAAGTCACTTCTGCATGATTTTGTTTATATGACGTTCTCAAAATGACAAAACTGTACAGATTGTACAGAGAACTGGTTAGAGGTTACCAGGGTATGAGGAGGAGGGGTGGTTTAAGAGGAGAAAAGGGATGTGATGTGATCATAAAAATGTAGCATGAGGTGTGACGGGAGCAGTTCTTCATCTTGACTGTGGCACGAGATCCATGAATCTACACACGTGATACTGGGCTTCCCAGGTGGCTGGTGATAAAGAACCCACCTGCCAATGCAGGAGGCATAAGAGATGTGGGTTCGATCCCTGGGTCGGGAAGATCGCCTGGGGGAGGACATGGCAACCTACTCCAGTGTTCTTGCCTGGAGAATCCCGTGGACAGAGGAGCCTGGTGGGCTACAGTCCACGGGGTCACAAAGAGTCAGACACGACTGAAGTGACTTAGCATGCACGCACACGTGTGATAAAAGTACATAGAAGTATACACACCACACACATGAGTGCATGTAAAACTGGTGAAATCTCAATAAGGCCTGTATGTTGTGCCAGCATTCAATTCCTATTTTGTTTTTAAAAAAGAACCTCTCTACCCCTCGCTACCACTGTCTGTCAGTTCCTGGGCTGCCTTTGATTTCTGGCTTGATGTTCAAGATAGGTTTGGAAGGGCCAGATTCTGCTGGCATCCTTAAATATTAGAACAATAGCTAAAATACTTTAGTTCTCCTTCTAACCTGCAATGAATCCATTTCCCCCAGAATCATTATAATCTGGTTTGGGCGCTCTGCATGTTTCCATCCTGTGCCTCCTCTTGGGGTATTCTTTTCTAAGTGGATTATCTACCCTGTGAAGTAGGAGCATAAACATATTTTGTTTATTTGATTATTCTAAGTCTAATCAGCTTCACCTTCAAGTTTAAGGAAGATCCTGAGTTCAATTACCAGAAGACTTGCTTCTGTTGCTGCTTTATTTTGGGGCCATGTCTGCATTCTCTGAACCCGTGGTGTGTACCTGGAGATCTGAGGCCCCACCCTGCTGTTGGCATGGGTTACAGAGAGCAGCTTGCCCTAGGGGAGTCCAGGGTAGGGGCCTGAAAGAGTTATCCTAAGACTTGCTTTAACCACACTCACCCCTCCCCCTTGTGAATGGCCCCAGGAGCTCTGCTCTCTCTCCCTGCTCGAAGTCCCTGGTGGGGAAGGAGCCAGGCCTGTCCTGCTTCCATCCCATGCTGTCTCCTTACTGCTCATCTAGGCCCACCCTCATCTTTCCCGTCCTGATCTCGTGGGGCTGCCAGAAAGGTAGGCAATAATCCAGGAGTGCATGTCCCCCTTTTCTCGTCTTGTGTCCAGGCTCGCATGGACAAGACGCTTCATTTTGTGGATGAAGACCCTGAGACCTTGCAGCAGCCAGTGGCAGAGCTGGTCTGCAGCCCACCATGGGACTCCATGCTGCCTCTTTTGGAGAATGAGTTACATACATTTATTTCTGGCTAACTGTTGTGGTTTGTAACTGGGAGACTTGGTGATGACAGATGTGGGACTTCACCTGAACTACCCTGGCAAACAACTCAGAGTCAGCTTTGTGGGTCTGTGCCCCACCCTACTTTTCCTGGGGCAGGCATCTCAGAAGGGGCTGGAAGGATGGGGCAAGCTTAGGAAAAGGGAGACGATGCCTCTGGCTCTTCTGGAGGTTCCTTTGCTTTTTGGTGCTCTGGCTCTTCGGAGCACCAGTTTTACACTGCAGGATCGGCCCAGTCCAGGGCCAGGAGGGCTGAGCTTGAGGGTGTGGGCAGTTGCAGTGATGGTGGTGGTACTGTGGGCAGACGGACTAAACAAGTGTTCTCCTGAACCAACCCCCCCCACACACGCACATGTATGCAAACATGAATGTCATGGGATTTAAGCATACTTCTTCCTGACCTCTAGTATGGTACATAGGGACATAAAGGTTACGCTCCATCTGACCTAGTTTGAATCTTGACTCTGTCCCTTCCTGGCCATGTCACTTTGCACAAGTCTTGTGGACACTCTTAGCCTGTGTTTCTTCATCCCTAAACAGGGGTAATGAATAGCATCTGTCTTACAGGGATATCGTGAGTATTGGAAGAGAAGAAATGTACAGTGCTCAGATTAGTCTCTGGCACTCAGTGAAGGCTCAACAAATGTCAGTTATTTTGACGACGCTGATTATGATGATAGTGACTATGGATATTTTTAAAATCGTTCTATATTTGTGTCCCTCATGTTTCAGCTTAGAAACTACTTCCTTGAGAAATCTTGCCCAAGTCTACACGCAGGGATGGAGGGCCCCTCCTCCGGGTCCCCTAGCACGAAAACTTGTGTGCCTTACTATCTTCACATGTATCGCTGGTCTTGCCAACTAGACTGAGTTATTTGAGAACAGCATCCATAGTTCATTTCTCTGTCCCCAAGGTTTAGCACAAGGCCTGACAAAGAGTAGGTGCTCAAGACATATTTGTTGTGGTGGAGATGGTGTGGAGAAAAGGGAACACTTCTATGCTGTTAGTGGGAATGGAAGCTGGTGCCGTCACTACGCAAAACAGTATGGAAGTTCCTCAAAAAACTATCCCACCCCAGGCATATATCTGGACAAAACTGAAATTCAAAACATACATGTCATAACAGCACTATTTACAAGAGCCAAGACATGGAAACCACCGAAATGTCCATCAAGAGATGAATGGAGAGAGAAGATGTGGTTCGCGTATTGTTGTTCAGTCACTAAGTCGTGTCCGACTCTTTCAACCTCGTGGACTGCAGCACTCCAGGCTCCTCTGTCCTCCACTGTCTCCCAGATTTTGCTCAAATTCATGTCCGTTGAGTTGGTGATGCTATCTGACCATCTCATCCCTTGAGTCTCCTTTCTCCTTTTGCCTTCAATCTTTCCCAGTATCAGGCTCTATTCCAATGAGTTGGCTCTTGCACCAGGTGGCCAAAGTATCAGTCCTTCCAGTGAATATTCAAGGTTGATTTCCTCTAGGACTTTGACTGGTTGGATCTCCTTGCAGTCCAAGGAACTCTCAGTAGTCTTCTCCAGCAGCACAGTTCGAAAGCATGAATTCTTTGGTACTCAACTTTATGGTCCAACTCTCACATCTAGACATGACTACTGGACAAACCATAGCTTTGGTTATACAGCCCTATGTCTGCAACGTGATGGCTCTGCTTTTAATATGCTGTCTAGGTTCCTCATAACTGGCTTCCAAGGACCAAACATCTTGTAATTTCATGGCTGCAGTCATCATCCACAGTGATTTTGGAACCCAAGAAAAGAAAGTTTGTCACTACTTCCACTTTTCCCCTTCTGTTTGCCATGAAGTGAAGGGACCATGATCTTAGTTTTTTGAATGTTGACTTTCAACAGAATATGACTCAGCCATTGAAACAATGAAACAGAGACTGCCCCAGCAGTCCAGAGGTAAAGAGTCTGTGCTGTCACTGCAGGGGAAACTCACTCACTGGTTTGATCCCTGGTCAGGGAATCAAGATCCTGCATGCCTCACAGTGCAACCAAAAAAAAAAAGAATTAAACAATGCCATTTACAGCAACATGGATGGAACTAGAGATAGTAAGTCGGAGAGAGAAAGACAAATACCGCATGGATCACTTATATGCAAAATCTCACACATGAACACACAACTCAAATGAACTTATCTATGAAACAGAGAAAGACTCACAGACATTGCAGACAGGCTTGTGGTTACCAGTGGAGAAGGCAGAAGGGAGGGGGGGAAGGATTGGGAGTTTGGGATTAACAGACGCAAACTAGTATATATAGAATGGATAAACAAGGCCCTACTGCATATAGCTCAGGCTTCCCAGGTCGCTCGGTGGTAAGGAAGCCACCTGCCAATGCGGGAGATACAGGACGAGACGAGGGTTTGACCCCACTCCATGATTCATGCCTGGGAAATCCCACGCACAGGGGAGCCTAACGGGCTACGGTCCAAGGGGCCACAAAGAGTTGGACACGACTGAGTGAGCACACACACACTGTGTATATTGAACTATATTCAGTATCCTGTGTTGGTCACAGTGAAGCAAATATAAAAAAGAATGTATGTGTATGTACTGAACCACTTTGCTGTAGGGAAGAAATTAGCACAACTTTGGAAATAAATTGTACTTCAATAAAAAATATTTATTGAACAAATGAATGAGTAAAGGGATGAGTGAGTGAATGAAAAGATAATGTGTAAGCTCAGGACTCAATATCCCCTCTCCATACTGAGTCAAACCCTGCCTCTGGGCCTTTGCTCATTCCATTTCCACCTTCTGGAATGTCTGTTCCTACCTTTCCATTTTTCTTGAAGATTCATTCCCCTCCTCCTGGAGTGCCCGCCTCCTCTGTAAAGCCTTCCATGATTATTAGGAGGCTCACCCACTATGATCCCTCCTGGGTTAGAGTGCATGTGGGAATTATTTGGAAATGACTGTCAGTTATCCACCATCATGCCAGGGTTTTCTGCTCCACTGTGGGCCCCTTGAGGGTGAGGGCGAGGACGAGGTATCCCTCAGGGTTCCTTCCCCAGCATCTCGCATTCTCCTCTTTGAGGGGAGGCCCACGCAGGCTGCTGAATGGAAATGAAACTGACTGGAGCTGTGGTGGGTGGGTGGGAGGGTAGGTGAGTGGTGCTGGTCGCGTGAAAGATTGGAAAGGGCGGCAGTCGCAGTCAGCAGAGGGAGGCTGCCTGGGCAGGAGGGAGCAGCGGAGGGGCTCCCATCAGATGTTAGCCAGGGTCTGGATTAAAGGATGCACAGAGGAGTCACCTGGGCTCGCAGTTCTAAGGACAGGGATTTCTGAGTGGTAGAGGTGAGCTTGCGGTCTGGGTGGCTGCAGAGCTCAGAGCTGTGGTTGGGCCTGGGTGTCTGTGCTGAGCCACGGCAAACAGGCTTCATCAACGGAGTAGCCACGACCTGCCCAGCTTTCCGTGGCTCAAATAGCTGTCTCCCCTGCTTTAGCCAGGAACCTCGGTTTTTAATACTTATCTGGGTGACACCCTCCTGGAGGCCCGGGAGACATTGTCCTTCTCTGCTCTTCCAGCGTGATTAAGGAGGGGAGCCAGGCCTTGACGCTTCTCTCTGCAGGGGAGACTGGTCGGGGCCTCAGCATCTGACCAAACACGTCCTGTGTTTGCCCCGACAGAAGAGTGGCTGTGAGACACGGCCGGTGCCCTGGCCCTCCTCCCCAGGTCCAGCAGGCATGCCCAGATGGCACGTGCCCCTCCCGGGATGGGCCCGCACACTTGGCCCCCTTCCATCTGCTTGCTGCCTCCTTCACATGTTCTCAGCCCTGCCCTCCCAGAACCACATTTAATCCCTGTAGGTGCAGGTCAGCTGCCCTCTGCGGGCCCACGTGTGACGAGAAGGGGGCCCAAAGCCGTGTAAGGTGTCATTTTGTAGAAGACACCCTTCCCCAGGGCACAGTGCCCATCATCATGTGCCATCGCTCATGGCACTGTGGTCTGCAGGTGAGCAGAGCCACAGCTGGCCCGTCCCAGGCAGGGTGCACCCTGGGGGGCGATGTCATCACCCCTTCCTTCTGCTGCACATCCTTCCTGGCGGCTCCGGGGAGAAAGGACCACAGGGCGGACCAGGGATGCTCAGCCAGGAAGCGGGGAAGTCTGGGCACGTCCTCGTTTGTCTAGAGGGCCAGGAGCTTTCTTCTCGGGCATCCAGCTCAGGGGCCAGCCTTGAATGTTTCCCACCAGCCCCCTGAATGTCTCTCCCTCCTCAGAGGCGCCTGGGGGAGTCACTTTGGAGGGGCTGTCACAGAGCACCTCAACTCCCCGGCCCTCCAGACAGACGCCCTGAGACAGCAGACAGGCTGGGAGGGCCCAGGCCCAGGGCAGACATTGTTCCTCTGGCTGCTTATTTCTTTGGTTTGTGGCTGTTTGACAACAGCAGTAAAAACAGCTTATAAATTAGGTGCCCGGCTGTAAACTGCAGAACAGCCGTGGTGCGAGGAGCTCTCCTCCTTGTGTCTCCTGGCTTCACAAGCAGGGCAGGACCCTGCGTCTCCCAGCCCCGGGCCAGGCTCTGCGGGAGGGCTGGGGCCGTCACCCCCTGATCACCGGGTCCCAGGAGCTGCTGTGGCTCCTTAGAGGCCCTTCAAATGTAAGGATGTTTATGTCTTTTCCTTGAGGTCCAAATTACAAGCAGGAAACTGGAGCCTGGGGAATGTAAACCAAGGGATACAAGGTAGGAAGTTTTTAGTCAAGTTTGATTTAAATCAGCCTCCAGAAGATCTCGGATGAGGCCCATGGTGAAGAAGAGCTGCAAGAAGAAGGCAGGAGGTCTGGCATCCAGGAGTTCAGAGTGCCCTGCTGTGCCCTGATGTGTCCTCCTTGGCAAGCTGGTTCCTCTCCCAGCCTGTTCACGGGGCCAGTTACTGTAGTGGGAGGGACCCCCTTCTGCCCCTCAGTAGAACTGAGGATGGGCTTTCTGCACTCAGACAGCAGACTGTTTCTCTGGCCACAGAAAGTCACTAGCCCAGCCCTCTAGGGAAGTGCCTTCTCTCTACCCCTTAGCAGAGACAATATCTATCTCTTGCAGCTTTATCTTCCTGCCCCAGCCCCAACGGGAGCCTCAGGCCTGGGTCAGAGCCCAAGGGGCTGTCCAAGCTTCCACCCAGTCGTGCTCAATGCAGACTGTCTGCGGAGGAGCCCCGGGACTTCTGTACTGGTTAGAGCTCACCCTTAAAGTTAGTTTCTGAACCGCAGACACAGCCGCCTGGACTCAGCACCCCCGGGTCCGCACTCTGCCCCTGCCCTGCACCCCCAGCATGGCTATGCAGAGCTGCCGCAGCTGGGCTGTTCCTCTGCATTTGTTTCTGTTTTCTTTGCCAGGGTTGCATCGCTGTGTGTACAGGCAGCCCACATAAGGAGAGCCTCGGGCGCGGGAACAGGGCTGCCCCCTTTCCTAGATCCAGGATTCTGCTCTTGAATAGGCCTGGCCACAGGATGACAATAGCAAGGACAGGACACGCAGGAGACCCAGGGAGAGGGCGCCCAGGTGACATGTGTGCGTGTGTGCATTCACACAGAAAGCAACTAGCACAACAGGGGCTGCTTTCCCCAAGCATTCTAGAGTTTTCACTTTTTCCTGGTCTTTTAGGGCAGTTGCTGACACATTCCACCCTGGTCCAAGCCCAGGAGGTCTGAGGGGCAAATTCCTGGGCTGTATTAGACCAATGTTAGGCTTGACACGTTTTAGACCAGTGAGCTACCAAATAATATGCCATATCTTTTTGAGAAATAACACATTTCTAACCCAATGGAAACATCTGGGAGGTTATCAAATCCAATAAGCTGTGTGACCTTAGGCAATTCAGTTAACCTCTCTGAATTCAACCTTTGTCTTGGAATTTGGGAAAGTGATCCCCGTGAAACTGCTTTGAGGATCAAATGAGATAATGGATGAGAAAGAGCTCTGAAAAGTCAGAGTGCTCTAGAATGTCCAGATTCTAGAGCAATCACAACAAGCGTTATGATCAGCAGGTGTAGACTGTAGTGAGTACCAGGAAGAAGCTGAGTGCTCCGTGAGACCTTACCAAACCCACGCTCTTACCTCCTGTGCTGGCTAACCTGATCTTCTCTTTCTTCCCCATGTGGTGCATGTGATCTAGCCATTTTATGCACGTGCACACACACACACACACACACATGCCCCGGATGCTGCTGATTGATGCTTGACCAACTGTGCTGCCCACAGTGCCCAGGATCCCAAGTGTCTGCACAGGGTGGAGCTGCGGACCAGGGCTGAAAGCGCTTCACATGCAACCTTGCTCCTCACCACCCTTAGCTGTACTCTAGGACCCTGGAGACTTAAAGGTGACTCTGCTGTAAGTCTGGATTCATCTGGGGAGGGGGGGCGGCTCTAGGGTCAACAGTTTCTATGGGGGGCAGGGTGACATCCTGAAACACCCTATGGCTGTCCGATATCTAGTGTAGCCTTCCAGAGTTGAGGATGGGCTCCGAGATGGGTAGTTTCACCCCCCAAAAATAGGGATCTGTAAGATTCAGGAAATGTGTTTACAGGCCATTAGGAATAGCCGCAGTCTCAACGGTGGGTTTACGACTTAAGAAGTATCACTGTTTTGCAGTATTCCCACTGCAGAATGGGAATCAAAGGGCCCTTTTCATTAATGAACTTTTAGTTTCAATTCTGGAGAAAGTCTTCCTCACCAACCCATCCACATCAGACGTTCAGGCCAACCTGCCCTCTCTATCGGCCTCAGCTGGGGGGTTTTCCAGCACAGAGGACTGGCCCGGGTTCCTGCAGAGCCCCAGCTCTCCTCCCGTGGTCATCACACATGACTGCACAGGGCTCTCTGTCAGCTTCAGCCAGCCACAGTGCACAACAGCTAGGATTTCTCTGGGGCTGGTCCCAAGGTGAACAACACTCAGGAACGGTCCAGTTTTCCTGAGTCTGAGATCGCAGGTAGCTGCAGGGTGTCCACACAGAAGAGGGGGCTGGGTGCGATCCCCCTCTCCTCCCCTGAGTTTTGGTCTCCCACCGCCCATCCCACAAAGGGTGGTGCTGGGGTGGGGTGCGTGGGTGACCCGTGTGCCCGGGAGAGTGCCCCCTGGGCTCTCTGCTGCTTCCACTGTGGCAGGAGGAAAAAGGCCTGACACTAAAGCACTCCTCCCTGCTGTCCCAGCGCAGTATTTTTCCACCCACTCCTCTGGCTTAGTATCGATTTAAATAGAGAGAAGGCAGGTGGGGCGGGCAAAGAGTGCGACCAAGGGAACAAGAGGCGGAGGAAAGCAGAGAGAGGAAGAGGAAGGGAACAGCGCGCTGTGGGCGTGGAGACGGCGCGGGGAGGGGGTGGGGGGCGGCGGGGCGGAGCAGGAAAGATGAGAGCTGGGAGAGGCAGGGGACCGGCGGGGAGCGGAGAATAAAGGAGGAGGTGGCAGGGATTCCTGCGGCCACCCCCCTCCAGCCAGCCGAAGGGATCTGTCTCCTGCCACCCCCCTGCCCCCTCCCAGGGAGGATGGAGCAGGGCCGTGCCTCGCCAGACCACAGGTGCTGGTGATGAGTCCTGGGTTCCCTAGGCAAGGCCCACCTGGTGGGAGGCATCTCCTCTGCCCCCCACAGCTCCAGCACTCCCGGTGCCCAAGCTGCACCTCTCAGCTCCTCTCTGTAGCGGGAGGCACCCTGCATGAGCGGCTGCCCTCTGTCTGCCCCGAGGGCAGAGGCGGCCTCCTCCGAAAGGAGGCCCCAGTCCGGCCCTGCCCTGGTCCCGGGAGCGTCCAGCCGTGCCGGGGGCAGGCTCTTCGGCGGGGATCGCACACCCCGGGCTCTGCTGTCCTCACTCCTCTCTGTCCAGGGAGAGCCTCGGGGCTCCGGGTTTAGGAATAGACTCGCAGACGGCGGTGTTTACGGCACAGTTGGGTTTGCCTGTGTTGCCATGACAACAGTGAAGCTTGCCTCGGTTCGCTCCCACTCCGTACTCGGCTCCTTGCACAAGCTAAAAACCTCTCTCCGTCTCAGTTTCTCCCGCTCAGCACCCCCTCCCCCACCGTCATTCCTAACTTCCGTGGGACTTAAATCCCTGCCGGCCCCGCCTCTCCCTCTGGAAGGAGTAGGGCTACACGCTTTCCAGTCCTCCTAAGAGCTGTAGATTTCCAGGAGCTGGTGCCAAGCCCTGAGGGGGTCGTGTCCTGTGCTAGAGCCGGGAGCAGGGGGCAGAGGACCCGAGTGAGGTTGGTGGGAATGCTGGGCCTCACGCCTCCAGCACGGTCTGAGAGACTGTCTTCTCCTTCCTGAGTGCCCCCGACCCCTTCCCAGCACCCCGGCATCCGACAGGACCCCCTCCGCCCTCTCTGACCCTGTGGGCCTCTCTCTCCCTGTTCTCATTCAAGGTTTCCCTCCCCGTCAGTCAGCGCCTGCTGTTTAACCCCGCTGACCCGGACCACCAGGCTCCCCTCAGCGCTTAAGCGCCCTAGGGGTGAACCTGCCCTCGCACGCACCGTCCGTGCCCACCATCCCGGGCTGGGTGTGGGGGTCTGCCTCCTGCAGCCGGAGCGGCCTTTCTTCTGTCCACCCTCTCAGCCCTGCACCAGAGCCCTCTCCTACGGCAGAGCCATCTGTGTGCCTGGGCAGCGTGAGCAGCGCCCTACCCGCTTCACCCTGCCTAACCTGCCAGGCCCCACAGGGCCTTCTCTGATCAGGACATGACATTAGGACCTGGGTCTCTTCCTCTGGACTGTGAGCTGTAGGGCAATTTAGCTTTGGGCTTCTAGGGGCCACCTTCCCCATCAATGGCACGTAACAGTGTCTTGATGAATATATTTACCCATCATGCTGGAACCTTCTTGAGGACCAGAGATGTATCACCCCTACCAGACTGGTGTTCCCGGGGCAGGGGCTGGGTTCCCCAATCAAATGGGAGCTCCCCAGGTATGCCTGTTTCTTAAGCAGATTGGGTCTTGGTAGTTTAATTGGTAAAATATCAGGCATTTAAGGCTCCTCATCCAAGGTTGAATTCTTTATCTGGATCACTTTATAATAATCATACCTGATTATAAACTCCACCTGGGTAGTGACTATCTTGCTCACCCTGCAAGAAGCTGAGCCTAAAGAGAAAGGCAAGTTATCTTTGCCCTTTGGGGATTTGCAGTACAGCAAAAAGCCTTGTCTGTGCTCTGACAGATAGTGTCCAGTGGGGGCAAAGCAGTGGCCATACCACCAGAGAGCAGGTCTGGAAAATCTGAGAGAAGTTCCCCAAACCAAGTCCTGAGGGAGGTACAGACACTTGTCATCTGGGTAGGGTGGAGCATGACCTTCCAGTGGGAGGGAGCATCCTTAGCAGAGGTGGAAAGTCGCCTGGGGCTTAGAAGGCATAGGTGACCGTGAGAAATGAGGGTGAGGCGAGGGCACCCTAGTGCTCAGGGGCATCGTTCCTTCTCCTGGCCAGGACCCTCTCTTGCAGCAAACCTTCATGGACTCATCTGCAGTTGTGTGAACTCTGCAGTCTTTGAGGGCAGGGTGAGGACGCTGGGCTACACCTTACCTCACGTTCAGGTTACCGTTAGGCAGAACCTTCAGTGGCGAGTACCGGTAACCCGTCTCTGTTAGAGACACAGATAAATTCTGAAATGTATCAAAAGATAACCAGTGTGATCTGCTTCATTGGCTTAGGAGACAAGTCAGGTCACAGATGCTTTTTAGT
Source organism: Bos mutus (assembly GCF_027580195.1). Lineage (NCBI taxonomy): Eukaryota > Metazoa > Chordata > Mammalia > Artiodactyla > Bovidae > Bos > Bos mutus. The sequence goes on from NC_091632.1 coordinate 1,868,062, forward strand.
ATTTAAGTTAAATCCTCTGAGCATCCACCTGCCCAGTTTAGCAGGAAGTCCCTTACCTCTTTCTTGATGCCCCTCTCTTCCGCCAGAACTCCTGGCCCTTGTAATTGTAAGGAAAGTCCTAGGCCTTGTGAAGTGGGAAGAGATGGGTGAGCAGGCAGTTGGAAAGCCTGACCAGTCCATGTTGCGTCACTCCTCCTGAAACGAGGCTCTGACAGCAGTCTCCCGGCTCCAGAGGCACTTTTCCATGGCTGCCTTGATGTCCTCGCTGCTCAGGTTCTCACACAGACCAGCACAGGGATGCTCCACTCCCGGGCCTCAGACTCACTGCGGATGAACGTGTGCTTACGTGTTCAGCCACGGTCCCCAAAGGCCGCCTTCGCAGCTGGACTGGGGAGCGTTGCTGGCTACAGCTATCCTCTGTGCCAGAACCAGCCGCTCTGCTACCAAGATAACCTGGGCTCCAGCGTTACGGCCAGACGGCCAGTCTAGACTAGGGCTTCTCCAATTGTATTGTGTATTGTATTAGGATTCCTGCAGAGCCTGTTCAAACACAGACCTCACAGATTCTGACTGAGCGGGCCTTGGATGGGGCGTAACCGGTTCATCTCATCCCACACGATGCCTATGCCAGTACCGGACCCCCTGCAGAGCCTGGTCTACAGTCTCCTTTCCTCAGGATGAGTTCTCCCTGGGAGACCCTGGTGTCCATTCTCCCCAGTGGTGTCTACGGTCACCACTGCTTACTGAACTTAAGATCGGGGACTTGGTCATGTTCTTTTCATGAAGCTTCTTGAGCCCTGTGCAAGTTTGTCTAGTCCTTCCTCAGTTATCTTTGAGCCCACCTTCCCAAGGTCGGGTCCCTGGATCAGCAGCATCAGCTGGGAACTTGTTGGAAATTCGAGTTCTCAGGGCTCACCCTAGAGCTATTGTACTATGTTCTTTTATGTGGTTGTCAGTCAGGTGCGGCCATAGGAAGAGACACTCAGGGAAACACGTTTATTATACTCACAGCTTCTAGAAACCGGAAGCTTGCCTCACAGGGAGGGCCACATGAGGAAGCACAGTCAGGAGGCAGGAGGTGCAGGAGGAAGCGGGCAGCACAGCCTTTACTGAGGTTTGTGTGGGAAAAGCTGCGCTATGGTGTTCCCAGTGCTCACGTGTGGGTATGAGAGTTGGACCGTAAAGAAGGCTGAGTGCCAAAGAATTGATGCTTTTGAACTGTGGTGTTGGAGAAGACTCGTGAGAGTCCTTTGGACTGCAAGGAGATCCAACCAGTCCATCCTAAAGGAGATCAGTCCTGAACATTTATTGGAAGGACTAATGCTGAAGCTGAAGCTCCAATACTTTGGCCACCTGATGCAAAGAACTGACTCCTTGGAAAAGACCCTGCTGCTGGGAAAGATTGAAGTCGGGAGAAGGGGACGACAGAGGATGAGATGGCTGGATGGCATCACCGACTCAATGGCCATGAGTTTGGGTAAACTCCGGGAGTTGGTGACAGACAGGGAGGTCTGGTGTGCTGCTGTCCATGGGGTTACAAAGAGTCAGACACGACTGAGTGACTGAACTGAACTGAATTGTGGGAAAAGCAAGCAAGACAAGGTTGGCAGGTTTGCACAATTCTGGAGGGCTCTGAGCGATAAGGTGTTGTTAGTTGCCTGGTACCCAGCCTTGGGATGATTAAGGCGGAAGCATTGCCTCCTGGGGTGTCCCAGCCAAATATTAGAAGAGATTTGGCTTCAGATTGGTTAGTTTGCATATCAAAGGAAGATGTGCTCCCAGCTGGACACTTTGCTACCTGATTAGCCCAAGAGGCAGTCCCTCTTCCCAGCCAGAAAGGTTTCCATGATTATAAAGTGCCTTACAATACAAAAAATAAAAAGTATACCCTGACTGATCTAGAAACTCAGGGGGCGGCGCTCAGCCCTCCGCTTCAACCCCTGGAGGTGATGGTGACGGTGACGCTGAAGTGTGAGACCGTCCTACACCGCGAGATCCTAGAGGGCCCGCCTTAGTCAAGGCATTAAGCAGGCCTGGTCACTGTCTCCTCTTGGGGCGTGCCTCCCTGGCTATACCTGAGCTCCTGCGACCCCGCAGCTGCGCCGTGCGCGGCTGGGAGGCGGTGCAGGGTGAGGGGCTGTGGAGCTGTTTCCAGTGAGCCCCTGCCTGGCTCTGTGTCTCTGGGCTTATCATCAGCCTCCTCGTGTCTCCTCGGCAGAGGTGACGACTGCGCCCCTGATCTCCCAGCCCCGAGTCTCCTTGCTTCTCCTTATCACCCTCCAGTGTCCTTATCTGTAAAACGGAGATAGTGCCCACCCCCGGGATTATAGAGACGATGAAGTGAGGTGATGTGTGCGGAAGCACCCAGCATATGGTAGAGGCTTGATAGATGTTAGTTGAATTTTAAATTACTTCCTTCTCCTCCCAAGTTTGCCACAATCTTCCTTTACTTCTTATTTCTGCCCTTACTCTGGGTGTTCATCAGGCCTCAGGAGCCCTCTCCTCTCTAGAAGTGTCTTCTCTTTATAGAACCAGCATCCTCACACCCCACAGATTTGGTGGGGAGAGGAGCTCCCCTTGCGCGTCCTCAAGAATCAGGTGGTAGAGGGAAGAGTTTGGGGCATGCAGGTTGCTCCAGCACCCAGGGATATGTGACCGAGCTGGCCTGCTCCAGGCATCTGCTTGGTCGCTTCCTGCTAAACCCCGGTTCCCGCTCCTCTGCCAGGCCTCTACCAGCCCCGCTATCGAGCGAGAGCCCAAAGGAGACCCCCAGGTTTCTTTCCTGCCTGTCACCACCCCAACTCCATCTCCTCCCCCTCCTGCCCCTCTCTGCCAGGGTGCTCTGCCAACGGGTGGCTATTTATATCCCAGCAGCTGCTGACAGACAGCTGGGAGCTGGGAGGCGGCTGACGGGGATGAGGCAGAGATGACAGGGTGGTGGGCGGTGCTGTCACTCAGCGGCACTGCCGGGCAGAGCCTGGTCCCCTTCACCCAGGGGGTGAGATGTCCCCTTCACCCAGGGGGTGAGACCCAGGCACTTCAAAGGGGAGGGAGCCAGGACTACGAACCTCGGAATGGCAGGCGACTGGCGTGGGGCTGGGGGAGATCTTTACCCCAGCTGAGCTTTTTCAGAGGGGAGAGAGCAGGTAGAGCTTAATCCTCTAAGCACTTGCCCTCGGTGTCTGCTGCTCAGGGGCTGTATGACCTTGGTTAGGTCACTTCCTTATTCCAGGTAAAGTGAGAGGGTTAAACAGGATGGGTGTTGTCTAAATTCTTTTCTAGGCACATTAGTAGAGAGATTATAAACACAGATTCTGGATTCTGCACTCTGGCTCTGTTATTTGTTGGCTGTGTGACCTTGGACAATTTACTCAACGTCTCTGCACCTCTCTTTCCCTCTCTGTAGAATGAGGGCTCTTAATAGCATCTATATCAAAGGCTTTTTGCCGGGATGAAATGAGCTAATTAATATATTGTGATGGCATGAGAGTGGTGCCTGGCACATGGTCATCTAGTCTAAATAAAACCTCAAGTCTAGATTCTTTGAATGTGTCTCCTTGCTCTAAGAAGTTAACTGTATCAGAAAATATCAAAAAAGGGTGGTCCCCTCTTTATATACATTTGGCAGGGGGAGGGGAAGGTTTCATGGGTTCATGCACCTTGTATTATAAAATAAGTAGCCTGCAAGTTGGAAAACGTGTGGGCTCAGGCTGTGTTTGTTCTGAGCCTGAGACCTCATCTTCTAACTAGTCCTTCACCAGTAATTTCTGGGGACTCTTTTTATTCAGAATAGCAAAAGGTCAAAAGGTTACTGTGCTCTTTTTTCTGACCCTGTCTGTCTGTCATTTTTCCTCTGTCAGTGCCTGTCTTCCTCCAAACCCTTTGCTGTCCTTTTATTTTATAAACGAATACCTGATCTGGGAGAGAACAGAATCCCAAGCATGTAATTAAGTCCCTGGGCACAGCTGTACCTGCACTACCAGCCTAGCTGTCAGGGTGAGGTGAAGCCTGAGCAGGAATCTGGGGGGCAGTGACCTTGGAGCAGGGAGTCTGTCTGTCCCTCCACCAGCTAGGAGCCCCGTGGGGGCAGACCCCTCAGATTTCCAGCAACAGCTCCTTGGCTGTGGTGTCAGTGGGCAGTTGAGGCATTGGATGAGGGTCCCTTCTCTCTCTCACTACTCTTGGCCCTCCTGTTTAGAAAAGAAGTATCCCCATAATAGAGGAGGAGAAGAGAGGGAAGCACAGGAAGCTGATGGGTTACCACGGAAACCAGCTCAGCACAAACAGCTTCAGCTAATAGTTGACTTGCAGAAATACTTCCACAACCACTACTTAAATGAAAACACACACACACAATGTACGCATGCGCGTGCACATTTATATGCACACACACACACACACTCGCACACACCTGTAAAAGAATAACAGTTGACTCATTCTTCTCTAATCTCAGGAATTAGGCTCTAATGTTCGAGTCCAGATAAGAGGTGAGGATGAGATGAGTCCATTCTCTTTTAGATAAGCTCCTTGCCATCCATTCTCTTCTTGGGAACTTGGGACATTGGTTCCAACATCCTAACATTGCCCAGAAGTCACACATGGGAGACAGCAGTGCCTAAATCCTTTGCTGAGTCACGCTGGTTATAGACCTAAGCCGTCTGGTTTTAAGGAGTCCTCTTCCCTTGGCCGACACCTCAGTAGTGGAGAAGGGAGTGTTATTAGTTAGTTGTTTATTAAACATTTCCTGATAACTTACAATGCACTGTGCCAGAAATTAAAAGTGATAATACAATTAGTAAATAAAACCTGGCCCCTGTCCTCAAGGAGCATGTCCAGGCAGTATGTGGTATAACACAAATTATCTGTTACTAATAACAAAGGATCACATTTGCTAATGATTTTTATACATGCACGAATACTGCATTCAAGGTGACCCTGCTGTCATTGTGCTTCCTTGACGAGAGAAGGAGAGCTGGGCTTGGGAGAGAAAGGGTGAGATCGCATTTGCTAGCACCCTGAGTCCTTCCAGCTCCTCAGTCACTCTGCTTCTGCAGTCACCTGCCCCAGCTGCATGGCTCCAACCCCCTCCCTCCCCGGGTTAGCTGCCTTCTCAACTCAAAAGCTACCTCCTCCTGAAGGGGGTCAAGCTTATGCTGTACTGGAAGCCACACAGTTTCTGCAAGACTCACACGGAGAAGGTGCTTTTAAATGAGCACACTGCCCTCAGGTTTAAAGTCCACACACGCTTACACAGTATATCATTTAATCACCGAACAGCCCTTTAGGTCCCATTTAAACAGGTGGGTTACTGGGAGCCAGTCAAGCACGAGGTTGCACAACTGTTGGGATCCAGCTCAGGCTCCCCCAGGCAGGTCTGCGGATCCTGAACACGTTCATCCGAGTCCAGACAAGAGATTTGAGTGGCCAGTGGAGTCAGGCCTGGATTTCCAGCCTCACTGTCTGCAAAATGCTCTGTTCAAATGTGTCTTTATCAGAGTTCTTCCCTGACCACCTTTTCCAAATTGTGTTTTTCCTCATATGGGGCTTCCCAGGTGGCACAGTGGTAAAGAATCTGCCTGAAATGTAGGAGACCTGGGTTAGATCCCTGGGTCAGGAAGATCCCCTGGAAAAGGAAATGGCCTCCCCTCCAGTATTCTTGCTGGAGAATCCCATGGACAAAGGAGTCTGCTGGGCTATAGTCCATCTCTCCAGCCTGGATTTTCTTCTTTATACTCATTGCTATTTGCTATAATATATATTCACCCATTTGTGTATTGTCTGTCTCCCTTTATTAGGTTGGAATCTCATTCCCTGCACCTGGGATATTGCCTGGCGCGTCGTGGGCGCTCACTGTGTTTGTGGATGAGTGAATGAACCTCAAACAACCTCCCTGCCTTCTGCTCTGCCCACTTTGGGGAAGCCAAAGGTCTACAGAATGTGGCAGCTGAGGATGGTCCCAGACCATCCCAGGGACAGAACTCACCCCTTCTAGGGACCCCAGAAGCCCAGCCAGGGCTGCCAATGGACAATTTCAAGGCTGAAATAAATGGGCCGGAGCTTCCCAAGAGCCTCTGCTCAGAGAGGGCTCAGAAACTTTTAATAAGACAAAATAGCAAGTGTAACAGTTTGGACTTTGGCGCTGTTTCCCACTCCTACACACACACACACACACACACACACACACACACACACCCGCCCTCCCCTCTCTGTTTAGCATCATTAGAATCAGCGCATCCCCAGCAGCTGCAGAGAGGCTGGTTTTCCCAGTCTGCTCCCCATTGCACAGCCAACTTCCTCCCAACCCTCACTGAGGCTTCCAGAGCTCCTCTGGAACCTTCTGATTTGCATCTCCAAAGAAATAAAATAACTTCCACTAAACGCTGTTTATTTTTCCTTCTGTTTGCCCTGAGGCAGACCTGTTACGGCTCCTGGGATCCAGAGTGGGTAATCAAGATGATTTCTGTGGTTGGGGAGCTGGGGACCTCAGGGGTCTTCACAGTAAAAAATAAAAGGAACCGCAACTCCACTTTGAAAGGGGTAGGGGGTGGGGGCAGGGAGACACAGTAGAGGAGAGATAAAATGGCAACAAAACCTGCCTGACACAATTACAACCACATTTGCATAACAGAGACAGAGAACTCACTTAGAAGGACTGGTAATTAGATTCTCCAGTGATTAGGGACACATTCCAAACCTGGGAAGAGGAGATGAAACCCAGCCTTGAAGTGGAAAAAGCTGTAAAGAACTGAGAATGGCTAGTGGGTGGTGGGAGAGGAGGAGGGTGACCTGCCAGCAAGCAAAGGTTTGCAACCCAGATCTGCTTGTCCAGATGCAATAGGATAGTGTTGAAGGTCTGCAAACCTGCGCTCTAGGGCAATTTCCTGGTGAAGGGCACAGGCCCGCTGAAACACGCCTGGGCATTCGTGCACAGCAGGGGCCTAGTGGCAGGAGCCAGGGTGAGCCCCATAGAGAGTAGAGAAGAAGTGGAGCTCAAGCAGGCCCTGGACATCCACCGTGGGCCCTGGCTTTTACTCTGAGCAAAGGAGAGGCCACTGGAGGGCCTGGGGGAACAGCAATGACGCGACAGATTTTCCATAAAGACCATTCCAGTTGCTGTTTGACAGACTGTACACGCCAGGCTAGAAGCAGGGCACCCATGTCAGGAAGTGAATGCGGTAGTCTGAGGACCGTGTCCATGGCTAGGAAGTGCTAGGAGCCCACAGAATCGGCTGCTGGATGGAATGTGGCATATGAGAGAAAGGATTCAAGAATGATGCCCAAGATCTTAGCCTGAGCAACAGGGGCTACTGTTTATTGGGTTGGGAAAGATTAGGGAGGGAACATATTGAAAAGCAGAGACATTACTTTGCCAACAAAGTTTCATCTAGTCAAGGCTATGGTTTTTCCTGTGGTCATACATGGATGTGAGAGTTGGACTGTGAAGAAAGCTGAGGGCCGAAGAATTGATGCTTTTGAACTGTGGTGTTGGAGAAGACTCTTGAGAGTCCCTTGGACTGCAAGGAGATCCAACCAGTCCATTCTGAAGGAGATCATCCCCGGGTGTTCTTTGGAAGGAATGATGCTAAAGCTGAAACTCCAGTACTTTGGCCACCTCATGTGAAGAGTTGACTCATTGGAAAAGACTCTGATGCTGGGAGGGATTGGGGGCAGGAGGAGAAGGGGACGACAGAGGATGAGATGGCTGGATGGCATCGCTGACTCGATGGACGTGAGTCTGAGTGAACTCAGGGAGTTGGTGATGGACAGGGAGGCCTGGCGTGCTGCGATTCATGGGGTCGCAAAGAGTTGGACATGACTGAGCGACTGAACTGAACTGAAAGGTTCTGTTTTGTAGATATTACTTTTGATATGCCTGTTAAATATCCAGGTGCAGATGTGGTGAAGGCAGTTGGAAATTGGAGTCTGGAGTTCAGGGAAAGAGCTCCAGGCTGGAGGTATAAAGCTGCATATAGATGGTACTGAGAAATGGTACCATATAGATGATGGGAGATGGTACCGTATAGATGGTAATGAGAGTGGAAGGAAGGGAGGGAGGTCCAAGGCTGAACCCAAGGCTCTAGCTATTGAGAAGTTTTTCTGGCATTTTGGTCATATCCGTCTGAGTAAACTGAGGCCTAGATCTCAAGCAACAGGAGATGGCAAAAGTGAATATCAACATTCTAGCAATCAGTGAACTAAAATGGACTGGAATGGGTGAATTTAATTCAGATGATCATTATGTCTACTACTGTGGGCAAGAATCCCTTAGAAGAAATGGAGTAACCCTCATAATCAACAAAAGAGTCTGAAATGCAGTACTTGGGTGCAATCTTAAAAATGACAGAATGATCTCTATTCGTTTCCAAGGCAAACCATTCAATACCACAGTAATCCAAGTCTATGCCCCAACCACAAATGCCAAAGAAGCTGAAGTTGAACAGTTCTATGAAGACCTACAAGACCTTCTAGAACTAACACCAAAACAAGATGTCCTTTTCATCACAGGGGACTGGAATGCAAAAGCAAGAAGTCAAGAGATAGCTGGAGTAACAGGCAAGTTTGGCCTTGGAGTACAAAATGAAGCAGGGCAAAGGCTAACAGAGTTTTGCCAAGAAAACACACTAGTCACAGCAAAAGCACCCTCTTTCAACAACACAAGAGATGACTGTACATATGGACATCACCAGATGGTCAATACCAAAATAAAATTGATTATATTCTTTGCAGCCAAAGATGGAGAAGTCATCTATACAGTCAGCAAAAACAAGACCGTGAGCTGACTGTGGCTCAGATCATGAACTCCTTATTGCCAAATTCAGAACTGCTTATTGCCAAACTAAATTTCCTTAAAGGTAAGGAAAACCTTACTCCTTGGAAAGAAAGTTATGACCAACCTGGATAGCATATTCAAAAGCAGAGACATTGCCAACAAAGGTCTGTCTAGTCAAGGCTATGGTTTTTCCTGTGGTCATGTATGGATGTGAGAGTTGGACTGTGAAGAAGGCTGAGCACCGAAGAATTGATGCTTTTGAACTGTGGTGTTGGAGAAGACTCTTGAGAGTCCCTTGGACTGCAAGGAGATCCAACCAGTCCATCCTAAAGGCAATCAGTCCTGAATGTCCATTGGAAGGACTGATGCTGAAGCTGAAGCTCCAATACTTTGGCCACCTGATGCAAAGAGCAGACTCATTGGAAAAGACCCTGATGCTGGGAAAGATTGAAGGTGGGAGGAGAAGGGGACAACAGAGGATGAAATGGTTGGATGACCTCATTGACTCAAGGGACATGAGTTTGAACAAAGTCTGGGATATGGTGAAGGACAGGGAAGTCTGGTGTGCTGCAGTCCATGGAGTCACAGAGTCAGACACGACTGAGCAACAACAGCAACAACCGTGGATTCTATACTGCAAATTCTCTTTCTCACTGAAATTTATTCCTCACCTGCAAATCAATGCTCAGGGTGTTTTGTCAGTCGTGTGCAGAGCGGGGAACAAGTTGAGTTGCCAGAGGCATGTGTTCTGAGGTGAAATGAGGCGCCCCTCCGCCTGGTTACGTCTGCTCTTCTTCTGTAAACAAGTGCCCTTTTCATGGTCTATTTAGTGCCACATTTTCCTTGTCTCTACGCTCTCGTTGGCGATGTTGCTGTTTACCATGGTCCCCAGGCACAGTGCTGAGGTGCCGTCTGGAGCTGATGAGCAGGGGAAGCTGTGACGCGCCTTATGTGGAGAACACGGGTGTTAGATGAGCTTCCCTCAGGCACGAGTCCTGGCGTTGTTGATCGTGAGCTCATTGGTAATGAATCAACGATATAATTTAATAAGGTTTCTTTAATCAAAAACATATAAAACAGAGTTACGTGTTGACTGGTTGACGAGGTCTGCACAGGAAGCTAACCCTGTGTTTCTGGAGGAGCCGCGGCTCAGGGTTTGCTAAGGCAGTGTCCTCAGTCCTTTGAAGATCCTAACTGCCGTGGATAACGAGTGTTAGATCCAGTGCGAGCCACCCCCGAGGCAGCCGCAGCAGCGCGAAGGCAGAGCCCTGTGAGAAGCAGGTTTCCTGACTAGAGTACAGCACCTATGTGGTCTTTTTTGTCTGTTGTCTTATTGTGTCCAGTCAATTGCTTTCTAACGTTACTTAGCTTTGGTTCTTTTCTTTCCCATCCCCTTCAGCATAGGTGTATGGTATATTTACATACAATTTTATATATTAGAGTATTCCATTTTGAGTGCCTCCAATACTCTGGCTATTTTTTTTAATTTGCATACAATAACATTCACTTTTCTTGGTGTGTACTGCAATAGGTCTCAACAAATGCAGAGTTGTGTATCCACCACTACAGACATGATACAGAATAATTTCATTACTCCAAAATCCCCTTTGCCCTGCCCCTTCATAGTCAGTCTCTCTCCCTACCAATAACCCCTGGCAATCACTGATCTGTTTTTTGCCCCTAAAGTTATAAACATTTTCCAGAATGTCATTTAATGGAATCATGTAGTATGTAACCTTTTGAATCTGACTTCTTGCACTTAGCAAAATTCAGTTAAGACTGCTCCACATTGTATGTCAACTAGCACTTTGTTCCTTTTTATTGTCAATTAGTATTCCACTCCACAGAGGTACCGTGCATGCACGCATGCTCAGTCGTGTCCAACTCTGCGACCCCACAGATTGTAGCCCACCAGGCTCCTCCATCCATGGGATTCTCCAGGCAAGAACACTGGAGTGGTTGCCATTTCCTTCTCCAGGGGACCTTCCCAACAGAGGGACTGAACCCGAGTTTCCTGCGTCTCCTGCATTGGCAGGTGGATTCTTTACCATTGAGCCACCTGGGAGTCCCTCATGGAGGTACCAGAGTTTGTTTATTCATTTACCGCTTAACGAACATTTGGGTTGTTCCAGTTTTTGGTGATTTTGAATAAAGTTGCTGTAAACATTCATGTACAGATTTTAGCATGAATATGTTTCCATTTCTCTTAAGCCAAGGAAAGTGGGATTGTTGGGTTGTATGGTGGGTATATGTTTAACTTTATATGCAACTGCCCGACTGTTTTCCAAAGTGGCTGTATCACTGGCAAGATTTCTGTTGTTCCACAAGCTCATTGGCACTTGATAATATTGTCATATATAAAAATATTTTTCCAGCCATTCCAACAAGTTTGTAGTGGTATTCCATTTTGGTTTTAACATTTCCCTAAAGAGTAATGATAGTGAACACATTTTCATATGCTTATTTGCCATCCCTGTATCTCCTGTGGAGAAATGTCTATTGTAATCTTATGTCCATTTTTTAGTTGATGTCTGTTGCCTTATTGTTGAGTTTTAAGGGTTCTCTATATATTTTGGATATATATTCCTTTGTAAAAATGTGATTTGCAAATATTTTTCCCCAATCTGTGGCTTGTATTCTACTAACAGTGAAATTTGCAGAAGAAAAGTTTTAAATTTTGATAATATCTAATTTATCATTTTTTCTTTTATGAATCATGCTCTGGTATTATATATGAAAGACTCCTTGCCTAATTAAGGTCACAGAGTTTTCTCTTATGCTTTCTTCTAGAAGTTTTATCATTTGATGTGTTACATATGATCCATACGTAAAGTGGTCCATCAGATCAGATCAGTCGCTCAGTCGCGTCCGCCTCCCCACGACCCCATGAATCGCAGCACGCCAGGCCTCCCTGTCCATCACCAACTCCTGGAGTTCACCGAGACTCAAGTAAATCGAGTCAGTGATGCCATCCAGCCATCTCATCCTCTGTCGTCCCCTTCTCCTCCTGCCCCCAATCCCTCCCAGCATTAGAGTCTTTTCCAATGAGTCAACTCTTCGCATGAGGTGGCCAAAGTATTGGAGTTTCAGCTTCAGCATCATTCCTTCCAAAGAAATCCCAGGGCTGATCTCCTTCAGAATGGACTGGTTGGATCTCCTTGCAGTCCAAGGGACTCTCAAGAGTCTTCTCCAACACCACAGTTCAAAAGCATCAATTCCTCAGTGCTCAGCCTTCTTCACACTCCAACTCTCACATCCATACATGACCACTGGAAAAACCATAGCCCTGACTAGACGAAACTTTGTTGGCAAAGTAATGTCTCTGCTTTTGAATATGCTATCTAGGTTGGTCATAACTTTCCTTCCAAGGAGTAAGCGTCTTTTAATTTCATGGCTGCAGTCACCATCTGTAGTGATTTTGGAGCCCAGAAAAATAAAGTCTGACACTGTTTCCACTGTTTCCCCATCTATTTCCCATGAAGTGATGGGACTGGATGTCATGATTTTAATTTTCTGAATGTTGAACTTTAAGCCCACTTTTTCACTCTCCACTTTCACTTTCATCAAGAGGCTCTTTAGTTCCTCTTCACTTTCTGCCATAAGGGTGCTGTCATCTGCATATCTGAGGTTATTGATATTTCTCCCGGCAATCTTGATTCCAGCTTGTGTTTCCTCCAGCCCAGCGTTTCTCATGATGTACTCTGCATAGAAGTTAAATAAACAGGGTGACGATATACAGCCTTGACGTACTCCTTTTCCTATTTGGAACCAGTCTGTTGTTCCATGTCCAGTTCTAACTGTTGCTGCCTGACCTGCATACAGATTTCTCAAGAGGCAGGTCAGGTGGTCTGGTATTCCCATCTCTTTCAGAATTTTCCACAGTTTATTGTGATCCACACAGTCAAAGGCTTTGGCATAGTCAATAAAGCAGAAATAGATGTTTTTCTGGAACTCTCTTGCTTTTTGATGATCCAGAGGATGTTGGCAATTTGATCTCTGGTTCCTCTGCCTTTTCTAAAACCAGCTTGAACATCAGGAAGTTCACGGTTCACATATTGCTGTAAGCCTGGCTTGGAGAATTTTGAGCATTACTTTACTAGCGTGTGAGATGAGTGCAATTGTGCGATAGTTTGAGCATTCTTTGGCATTGCCTTTCTTTGGGATTGGAATGAAAACTGACCTTTTCCAGTCCTGTGGCCACTGCTGAGTTTTCCAAATTTGCTGGCATATTGAGTGCAGCACTTTCACAGCATCATCTTTCAGGATTTGGAATAGCTCAACTGGAATTCTATCACCTCCACTAGCTTTGTTCGTAGTGATGCTTTCTAAGGCCCACTTGACTTCACATTCCAGGATGTCTGGCTCTAGGTCAGTGATCACACCATGATGATTATCTAGGTCGTGAAGCTCTTTTTTGTACAGTTCTTCTGTGTATTCTTGCCATCTCTTCTTAATATCTTCTGTTTCTGTTAGGTCCATACCATTTCTGTCCTTTATCGAGCCCATCTTTGAATGAAATGTTCCTTTGGTAGCTCTAATTTTCTTGAAATCAGAGCCCGAGGCCAGAGACAGCGGGCGGGAGGAGCTACCCCACGTCCCCACACCCCCACGCCCGAGGCCAGGGATGGCAGCTGGGAGGAGCAACCCCACGTCCAAGGAGCCATGGCTGAGCGGGCCCAGGAGGGCCTAGAGGAGCACCCCACACCCAAGGTAAGAGAAACCCAAGTAAGATGGTAGGTGTTGCAAGAGGGTATCAGAGGGCAGACACACTGAAACCATAATCACAGAAAACTAGTCAATCTAATCACAATAGGACCACAGCCTTGTCTAACTCAATGAAACTAAGCCATGCCTGTGGGGCAACCCAAGATGGGCGGGTCATGGTAGAGAGATCTGACAGAATGTGGTCCACTGGACAAGGGAATGGCAAACCACTTCAGTATTCTTGCCTTGAGAACCCCATGAACAGTATGAAAAGGCAAAATGATAGGATACTGAAAGAGGAACTCCCCAGGTCGGTAGGTGCCCAATATGCTACTGGAGATCAGTGGAGAAATAACTCCAGAAAGAATGAAGGGATGGAGCCAAAGCAAAAAGAATACCCAGCTGTGGATGTGACTGGTGATAGAAGCAAGGTCTGATGCTGTAAAGAGCAATATTGCATAGGAACCTGGAATATTAGGTCCATGAATCAAGGCAAATTGGAAGTGGTCAAACAAGAGATGGCAAGAGTGAATGTCGACATTCTAGGAATCAGCGAACTGAAATGGACTGGAATGGGTGAATTTAACTCAGATGACTGTTATATCTACTACTGCGGGCAGGAATCCCTCAGAAGAAATGGAGTAGCCATCATGGTCAACAAAAGAGTCCGAAATGCAGTACTTGGATGCAATCTCAAAAACGACAGAATGATCTCTGTTCATTTCCAAGGCAAACCATTCAATATCACAGTAATCCAAGTCTATGCCCCAACCAGTAACGCGGAAGAAGCTGAAGTTGAACGGTTCTATGAAGACCTACAAGACCTTTTAGAACTAACACCCCAAAAAGATATCCTTTTCATTATAGGGGACTGGAATGCAAAAGTAGGAAGTCAAGAAACATGTGGCGTAACAGGCAAATTTGGCCTTGGAATATGGAATGAAGCAGGGCAAAGACTAATAGAGTTTTGCCAAGAAAATGCACAGGTCATAGCAAACACCCTCTTCCAACAACACAAGAGAAGACTCTACACATGGACATCACCAGATGGTCAACACCAAAATCAGATTGATTATATTCTTTGCAACCAAAGATGGAGAAGCTCTATACAGTCAGCAAAAACAAGACCAGGAGCTGACTGTGGCTCAGACCATGAATTCCTTATTGCCAAATTCAGACTTAAATTGAAGAAAGTAGGGAAAACCACTAGATCATTCAGGTATGATCTAAATCAAATCCCTTATGATTATACAGTGGAAGTGAGAAATAGATTTAAGGGCCTAGATCTGATAGATAGAGTGCCTGATGAACTATGGAATGAGGTTCGTGACATTGTAGAGGAGACAGGGATCAAGACCATCCGCATGGAAAAGAAATGCAAAAAAGCAAAATGGCTGTCTGGGGAGGCCTTACAAATAGCTGTGAAAAGAAGAGAAGTGAAAAGCAAAGGAGAAAAGGAAAGATATAAGCATCTGAATGCAGAGTTCCAAAGAATAGCAAGAAGAGATAAGAAGGCCTTCTTCAGTGATCGATGCAAAGAAATAGAGGAAAACAACAGAATGGGAAAGACTAGAGATCTCTTCAAGAAAATCAGAGATACCAGAGGAACATTTCATGCAAAGTGGTCCATATGATCCATTTTTAACTAATTTTGAGTTAGTTTATATAAAGTGTGAGATATAGATTGAGACTCATTTTTGTGCATATATATATCCAGTTGTGTCAACAGCATTGTTAAAAAGACTAAGACTTGAGTAGTCTTTTTAAGTAAATTGAGGAAAACTGAGTTTCACAATGGATTGAGATGGTAGTCCAATTCTGGCACTGATTCCAATGTGTGTGTGTGTGTGTGTGTGTTTTTCCAGTGCTACCAAGAGATTAACTCAATTCTGACAGTATCTACCTAGGACCAGTATCATATCCCACAGTTCCATGGCTCAGTCTCATAAGTGTGCACCTCCCCACCCCAGATGCCAATCGGAAGTCCAGTTGCCTGTGTTTCTGATTTGTTGTGTTCAGTGGCTTGGTTGTGTCCAACTCTTTGCAACCCCATGGACTGCAGCACACCAGGCTTCCCTGTCCTTCACCATCTCCTAGAGCATGCTCAAACTTATGTCCATAGTGTGGGTGATGCCATCCAGTCATCTCATCCTCTGTCATCCCCTTCTCCTCCTGCCCTCAATCTTTCCCAGCATCAAGATCTTTTCTAATCAGGTGGCTAAAGTATTGGAGCTTCAGCTTTAGCATCAGTCCCTCCAATGAATATTCAGGGTTGATTTCCTTTAGGATTGACTGGTTGAATCTCCCGGCAGTCCAAGAAACTCTCAAGAGTTTTATCCAACACCACAGTTCAAAAGCATCAGTTCTTTGGCACTGAGCCTCCTTTACAGTCCAACTCTCATATCCATACATGACTACTGGAAAAACCTTAGCTTTGACTAGATGAACATTTCTCGGTAAAGTAATGTCTCTGCTTTTTAATATGCTGTCTAGGTTTGTCATGGTTTTCTTCCAAGGAAGAAGCATCTTTTAATTTCATGGCTACAGTCACTGTCTGCAGTGATTTTTGAGCCCAAGAAAATGAAGTCTGTCACTGTTTCCATTGTTTCTCCATCTATTTGCCATGAAGTGATGGAACCGGATGCCATGATCTTAGCTTTTTGAATGTTGAGTTTTAAGTCAGCCTTGTCACTCTCCTCTTTCACCTTCATCAAGAGGCTTCTGATAGACTGGCTGTAAATCACCACCACCCCCTCTTCAGTTCAAATAATTTGCTAAAGAGGCTCACAGAACTCTGAGAAACAGTTTACATATTGTTATTCAGTTTATCATAAAAGGATGTGATAAAGGATACAGTTGAACATCTAGAGGGAAGAGATGAGCAGGGCAAGTGTGTGGGATGGACATGGAATTTCCATGGCTCACACTGTCCCAGCACCTCCACGTGTTTACCAACCTCAAAGTTCTCTGGACCCCATTCTCTTGGGTTTTCAATTGAGGCTTTATTACATAAGCATGATTGATTAGATCATTGCTATTAACAGCTGATTCAGTCTCCAGTCTCACTCCCCTTGAGGTCAGAGGGCAGGACTGAAAGTTCCAGCCCTCCAATCACATGGTTAGTTTCCCCTGCAACCAGCCTCCATCCTTAGTTGCTTTCCAAAAGTCACCTCATTAACATTAACTCAGGTGTGACTGAAAGGAACTTGTAACTATCAAGACATTATTGTTCTTATTGCTTAGAAAATTCCAAGGGTTTTAGGAGCTCTGTGCCAGAAATAAAGATCAAATATATATATAGATAGATATACATATCTATCTATCTATATATATATTTCTTATTAGCAAACGTTCCAGACCATGCAGAAGCACACCGGCTGTAACAGACCACACAGAAGCGTGACTGAGAGGAGCTACCCCACATCCGAGGTCAGGAAGGGCAGCCATGAGGAGATACCTCTCGTCCAAGGTAAGGAGCAGTGGCTACGCTTTGCTGGAGCAGCTGTGAGGAGATACCCCATGCCCAAGGTAAAAGAAACCCAAGTAAGATGGTAGGTTTTGCAAGAGGGCATCAGAGGGCAGACACACTGAAACCATAATCACAGAAAACTAGCCAATCTAATCACACCGGCCACAGCCTTGTCTAACTCAATGAAACTAAGCCATGCCGTGTGGGGCCACCCAAGACAGACGGGTCATGGTAGAGAGATCTGACAGAATGTGGTCCACTGGACAAGGGAATGGCAAACCACTTCAGTATTCTTGCCTTGAGAACCCCATGAACAGTATGAAAAGGCAAAATGATAGGATACTGAAAGAGGAACTCCCCAGGTCAGTAGGTGCCCGATATGCTACTGGAGATCAGTGGAGAAATAACTCCAGAAAGAATGAAGGGATGGAGCCAAAGCAAAAAGAATACCCAGCTGTGGATGTGACTGGTGATAGAAGCAAGGGCCGATGCTGTAAAGAGCAATATTGCATAGGAACCTGGAATATTAGGTCCATGAATCAAGGCAAATTGGAAGTGGTCAAACAGGAGATGGCAAGAGTGAATATCGACATTCTAGGAATCAGTGAACTCAAATGGACTGGAATGGGTGAATTAACTCAGATGACCATTATATCTACTACTGCGGGCAGGAATCCCTCAGAAGAAATGGAGTAGCCATCATGGTCAACAAAAGAGTCTGAAATGCAGTACTTGGATGCAATCTCAAAAACGACAGAATGATCTCTGTTCATTTCCAAGGCAAACCATTCAATATCACGGTAAGCCAAGTCTATGCCCCAACCAGTAATGCTGAAGAAGCTGAAGTTGAATGGTTCTTTGAAGACCTACAAGACCTTTTAGAACTAACACCCCAAAAAGATATCCTTTTCATTATAGGGGACTGGAATGCAAAAGTAGGAAGTCAAGAAACACCTGGAGTAATAGGCAAATTTGGCCTTGGAGTACAGAATGAAGCAGGGCAAAGGCTAATAGAGTTTTGCCAAGAGAACACACTGGTCATAGCAAACACCTCTTCCAACAACACAAGAGAAGACTCTACACATGGACATCACCAGATGGTCAACACCAAAATCAGATTGATTATATTCTTTGCAGCCAAAGATGGAGAAGCTCTATACAGTCAGCAAAAACAAGACCAGGAGCTGACTGTGGCTCAGACCATGAACTCCTTATTGCCAAATTCAGACTTAAATTGAAGAAAGTAGGGAAAACCACGAGACCCTTCAGGTATGACCTAAATCAAATCCCTTATGATTATACAGTGGAAGTGAGAAATAGATTTAAGGGCCTAGATCTGATAGACAGAGTGCCTGATGAACTATGAACAGAGGTTTGTGACATTGTACAGGAGACAGGGATCAAGACCATTCCCAAGAAAAAGAAATGCAAAAAAGCAAAATGGCTGCCTGAAAAGGCCTTACAGATAGCTGTGAAAAGAAGAGAAGTGAAAAGCAAAGGAGAAAAGGAAAGATATAAACATCTGAATGCAGAGTTCCAAAGAATAGCAAGGAGAGATTAAAAAAGCCTTCCTCAGTGATCAGTGCAAAGAAATAGAGGAAAACAACAGAATGGGAAAGACTAGAGATCTCTTCGAGAAAATTAGAGATACAAAGGGAATATTTCATGCAAAGATGGGCTAGATAAAAGACAGAAATGGTATGGACCTAACAGAAGCAGAAAATATTAAAAAGAGGTGGCAAGAATACACAGAAGAACTGTACAAAAAAGATCTTCACGACCCAGATAATCACGATGGTGTGATCACTGACCTAGAGCCAGGCATCCTGGAATGTGAAGTCAAGTGGGCCTTAGAAAGCATCACTACGAACAAAGCTAGTGGAGGTGATAGAATTCCAGTTGAGCTATTCCAAATCCTGAAAGATGATGCTGTGAAAGTGCTGCACTCAATATGCCAGCAAATTTGGAAAACTCAGCAGTGGCCACAGGACTGGAAAAGGTCAGTTTTCATTCCAATCCCAAAGAAAGGCAATGCCAAAGAATGCTCAAACTACCACACAATTGCACTCATCTCACACACTAGTAAAGTAATGTTTAAAATTCTCCAAGCCAGGCTTACAGCAATATGTGAACCGTGAACTTCCTGATGTTCAAGCTGGTTTTAGAAAAGGCAGAGGAACCAGAGATCAAATTGCCAACATCCGCTGGATCATCGAAAAAGCAAGAGAGCTCCAGAAAAACATCTATTTCTGCTTTATTGACTATGCCAAAGCCTTTGACTGTGTGGATCACAGAAAACTGTGGAAAAATTCTGAAAGAGATGGGATTAATAGACCACCTGACCTGCCTCTTGAGAAACCTATATGCAGGTCAGGAAGCAACAGTTAGAACTGGGCATGGAACAGCAGACTGGTTCCAAATAGGAAAAGGAGTACGTCAAGGCTGTATATTGTCACCCTGCTTATTTAACTTCTATGCAGAGTACATCATGAGAAACGCTGGGCTGGAAGAAACACAAGCTGGAATCAAGATTGCCGGGAGAAATATCAATGACCTCAGATATGCAGATGACAGCACCCTTATGGCAGAAAGTGAAGAGGAACTAAAGAGCCTCTTGATGAAAGTGAAAGTGGAGAGTGAAAAAAGTGGGCTTAAAGCTCAACATTCAGAAAATGAAGATCATGGCATCCGGTCCCATCATTCATGGGAAATAGATGGGGAAACAGTGGAAACAGTGTCAGACTTTATTTTTTGGGGCTCCAAAATCACTGCAGATGGTGACTGCAGCCATGAAATTAAAAGATGCTTACTCCTTGGAAGAAAAGTTATGACTAACCTAGGTAGCATATTAAAAAGCAGAGACATTACTTTGCCAACAAAGGTTCATCTAGTCAAGGCTATGGTTTTTCCAGTGGTCATGTATGGATGTGAGAGTTGGACTGTGAAGAAAGCTGAATGCTGAAGAATTGATGCTTTTGAACTGTGGTGTTGGAGAAGACTCTTGAGAGTCCCTTGGACTGCAAGGAGATCCAACCAGTCCATCCTAAAGGAGATCATCCCTGGGTGTTCATTGGAAGGACTGATGCTAAAGCTGAAACTCCAATACTTTGGCCACCTCATGTGGAGAGTTGACTCATTGGAAAAGACCCTGATGCTGGGAGGGATTGGGGGCAGGAGGAGAAGGGGAAGAGAGAGGATGAGAAGACTGGGTGGCATCACCGACTCGATGGACATGAGTTTGAGTAAACAGTTGGTGATGGACAGGGAGGCCTGGCGTGCTGCAATTCATGGGATTGCAAAGAGTTAGACACGACTGAGTGACTGAACTGAACTGAACTGATAAGTCACAACATCACACATGAGAACTAGGAGAGGATGGAGGAGGGATCAGAGAGATGGTTCTTGTAGCAAACAATCCATCAGCAGCTCAAAACCAGAGGTGGTTAAAAGAAAATGAGTCACCCAGGAAATTATACCAAGGCTTCATATTTTGCATAAGTCATTAGTGGGGAAAGCTTGCTGAGTCAACCTCAGGCAGATCTGCTGGGGAGAATGAACCTAGCTGACATCTTAGTACCTTCAGCAGTGAAGTACAATTCTTTCCCAGGTTCTGGCTCTTGGCACGGCCGGTGAGGGGGGTGCTGCAGCCTGGCTGGAGCCAGGCTGACGCCTGGGCCTAGGGCAAAGGTTGTTTTGCTTGCTCTCACAGCGAGCCCGTTGCAATAACAGCACCAGTGTGTCTCGGTGCTTTGACTGCTCTCTCCCTGGGCTCCTAATGGAGATTGACGGGATCTAGCATCCCAGGTAATTCTATGTCAGTTTCAGCAGCCTCCTATACCTCATTAGACAAAAGAAGAGAGAAATGAGCAAAGAAGGAATGTCAGCCCCAGAGCAGAGGGGGCCTGTTAGAGTGAGCAGCTTTCAGAGATGACAGGTAGTGAAGAAATCATCTGGGTCTTCCAACTGGCCCCTCCAGGTCCTGGGTAGGGCACTGGGAGACTTTCAACGAGGCACTGCTGCGGGGTGCCAGGGTGGACTGTTCTGGGTTTTGCGGCAGGCCCTGCTCACTGTGGGATGCAAACAGGGGAGGCCAAGGGAGGCTGTGTTGTCCAGCCATTGGGTCCCAGGCTCCTCCTGCTGGTAGGACCTATCTGGGAGATGTCTCTGGGTGCCTAGGTGTGAGCGGCAGGCAGGTAGAGTTTTGGGGGTCCAAACCTCAATTGATTTATCCAGACCTTTAGGATTTCACTCTGGATGGATAAATTGTAACAGGCTATGGGAGAGAGAGTCCTGGAACTACAGGAAAATAGGAATCTGTCATTGTCCCACACCAGTATTCTGTCCCCACCGTCCCCCGGCCAGAAGCACACACCGACTTAGATACACATATAACACACCCAGCACACACATATTGACCCTCTTGTACAAATGCACACAACACTCGCTCATCTACTTGTACACAATTTTGAACACACTAGACCAGATATTCATGCCCAAGCCACATGACACATACAGGTTTATGCTTGAAAGATTCGCCTGCAAAGTTCCTGTCTGTGGCTTATGGCATCAGCCTTTTTGCCATCTATTTACATCTTGTGTACAGCTCATATGCACGTTAACACCCACCCACCATTCTCACAACACACAGCACACACTTGAACACCCAAGTCACAAACGTACTCACGTACCCCAAAACACGTGTGCCTCTCCCATGTCTCTGTGTGGGAAAGCTCCCCACCACGCCCAGCCCTCAGACGCCTCCACGTGTGAACACACGTGTCTTCCCTCTCCCCCGCAGGCTCTCGCAGTTGGGCCGGCGTTCACACAGACCGGCAGAGCAGGGGTGGTCTCCACCTCCCTCCTGTCATTGACATGCAGCACCTGTTCTCTCGCTCCGGCTTCGGCTGGGTTGAATGCCAGAGTCTGCCTGGCACGGAGCCCAGAGCCGCAGTTCAGAAGCAGCTGTCCGGTGAGAGTGAGGCTCCCTGAGCCTGGGAGGGGTGCGTGCCGTCAGGAAAGCAGCCCCCTAGGTGATCCCGCCCTCACGGTGTTCAGGAGCGCCACGGCGTGAGTCAGCACGCGGCCCGCTCTTCCCAGCCCCTTTTTCTCCTCCTCAGAATCCTGGACATATGGGAGATTCCAGGCCTTTCCCAAACTGGAAGAAAGAGTGGAGCTAAAAGAGATAGCAGCTTAGAGAACCCAAGGGAGTCTGGGCTGCTACCTTGTCCGTTAGCCTTTGCTTCTGCATCAAAAGCCCCATAACCCCGAACATGCCTGCGACAATGCCTTTCAGCTGAAAAGCATGAACGTGTGCCACCCGGGAAATAGGGCCAACACTGCTTTGTCTCTCCGGGTAGTCTGTAAGTTAAAAAGAGACGTGCAAATGTGGGGAGTTTTGCCATTACCTTGACAAGCACCAGGTAGGTGGGTCATTTTCTTCTCCAGCTCACCTGTTTCTGGTCCAACCCACTCCCTGTACCTGCCACTATCAGTTCCGTCCAGTCGCTCAGTCGTGTCCAACTCTTTGCAACCCCGTGAACCGCAGCACACCAGGCCTCCCTGTCCATCACCAACTCCTGGAGTCCATCCAAACCCATGTCCATTGAGTCGTTGATGCCATCCAGCCATCTCATCCTCTGTCCTCCCCTTCTCTTCCTGCCCTCAATCTTTCCCAGAATCAGGGGCTTTTCAAATGAGTCAGCTCTTCACATCAGGTGGCCAAAGTATTGGAGTTACAGCTTCATCATCAGTCCTTGCAATGAACACCCAGGACCGATGTCCTTTAGGATGCCACCATCTGTCACCATTATTTGAACATCTAAGCTCCAGGTACTATACTACCTTACAAACATCTCATTTAAGCCTCACAACATCCTTGTTAAATAAATATCACTATCCCCATTTTATAGTCAGGAATCAGAGGTTTTGAGAAGCTGAGTAGCTTGTCCAAGATCACATAGATAATAAACGGCAGAGAGAGGATTTGAACTCAGACGGTTGTTTCTCTAACCCATGCCTTCCCATCTGCACCAAGCTTACATCTATAATCACCAGTTGTAGAATGTAAATTCTGCTCATACATCCATCATCTAAGTCTAAACCTCCCTTTCCGTCTATGTTCATTTCTCAGTCTTAAACTATAAGCCTAATCGAAAATGGCAGAAATGGTGTTTATTGAATTCATTTTACAGTGCTCAGCATACTTCCAGACATATATATTAGATTACTTTTTTTAAAAGTTATGGTCTGTGAATTTCAAATTGTTTCTGGAGTGAAGAGATCAAATTCTAGCTGATTTTAGAAAAGAACAAACTTCGGGGAGACCTAGGTTTGACTCCAACACTGTGCCTTCCTAAGAATGTCTTTGCTCTTATCATTTCCTCTCTCTGACCTCAGGTTGCTCCTTTGTAAAATGAAGTACTAGATGTGGTGATCTCCTGGGTTCTTTCCACACATGACTTTCCAAGGGCCTATTGTGTCACACGATGCAGAGTGCAAGTGACAGTCATGCTCAGTTCACGTGCTTGGAGAGCAGATGCCTTCCTGAGCACCGTCTTCTGACCCGCCCAGTGTACCCTTTCGGTTGGTCAGCTCCTGCTGGAGTCCAGATCACACATGCCCTTTGACAGTCTGCCTACATGACAGCTTCCAGGAGCTTCCCAAAGCCGCAGTCAGTCACTGTGCTTGTGAGCCCGGCACTGCATTTACTGAAAACCCCTAGTACTCTTTACGAGCCCGTGTTAGGAGAATGGTCCAGAGAGATGACTTGAAGGGCTGTGAGAGAGGGGGCAGCAGAGGGACAAATGAGCTGAAGATGCAGTTGGTCAGACTCTGCTGTGTGGAAAGGCCCCAGACACCTGTTGGCACACGTAATAATCAGATCAAGGAATCTGGGTCGTTCAGGCCTCACCACTCTGGAGGTGTAACCAAAGAATGCAAATCATAGTAATGGGTGCAGACAGTAAGGTTCCTGGGGAAAGTCCCCAAATATTCCTCTTCTAGTTCAAAGATATCTTGGGCCAGAAAAAAGTGGCTGTGACCCTCTTCTTCTTCTATTTCCATGACATCCATTCTCTGTTCTCTGTCATTCTTCATTCTCTTACCACTCTCTCTCTTAAACCTCCTGTAACTGGAAGCTCTGGTCCCAGCATTGTACAGGTTTCAGCTCAGCTCTGAGGTGAGGGAAATGCCTGATTTGTAGGGTTTACCAATTATCAAGGTGTAAACATGCCCACCAAAGCTAATTTCAAGATATCAAAAGTGACATCATTGAATGTAAAATCAGGAAGAGCTGTGCAGAAGTACACCATTCAGTATTTTCATAGGCAAAAATAACCTCAAAAGCAGAGATAGTAATAAAATGTAGGAAAATAATTGGGAAGCGATGAATTTTGAGTATTTATTACCTTTTCTTTTATAATTTATTTAGTTGTAACTTTATGTAATTTGCTTTTTAATGGGTGTGCTTTAACAACTTTCTCATAAAATTTCTGAAAAATGCATAGTCCTTCCCATTCTGTCCTTCTCAGAAGTACTTAGAGGTTTGCAGAAGTACTGAGTTGAGGTCCTTGCTGTGGGAACCTTGTGAGTGAAATAGGGGCACTGATTCCTGCATGCCCATTTTGTCTCCCTTCTTCAGCTTCAGTTTCCCCTATCCACCCTGTAAAATCTTCCTCCCATGTGATACACCACATTAACAAATTGAAAGACCAAAAGCCACATGATTATTTCAATAAAGACAGAGAAAGCCTTTGACAATATCAATACCCATTTATGATAAAAATTCTCCAGAAAGTAGGCATAGAAGGAATGTACCTCACCATAATAAAAGCCATAAATGACAAACCCACAGCAAACATTATCCTCAATGGCAAAAAACTGAAAGCATTTCCTCTAAAATCAGGAACAAGACAAGATTGCCCACTCTCACTACTACTATTCAACATGGTTTTGGAAATCCTAGCCACAGCAATCAAAGAAAACGAAATAAAAGGAATCCAGATTGGAAAAGAAGTAAAACTCTCATGTTTGCAGATGACATGATTCTCCACATAGAAAACTGTAAAGACTCCACCAGAAAACTACTAGAGCTAATCAATGAATGTAGTAAAGTTGCAGGATATAAAATTAGTATACAGAATCCCTTGCATTCCTATACACTAACAATGAAAAGTCAAAAAGAGAAATTAAAGAAACAATCCCATTCATGATTGCAACAACAACAAAAAATACTTTTAGGAAGAAATTTACCTAAAGAGACAAAAGACCTGTATACAGAAAACTATAAAACACTGATGAAAGAAACCAAAGATGACAAAAATAGATGGAGAGTTATACCATACTCTTGGATTGGAAGAATCAATATAGTAAAAATGACTATACTACCCAAAGCAATCTATAGATTGAATGCAATTCCTATCAAACTACCAACAGTGTTTTTCATAGAACTAGAACAAATAATTTCACATTTGTATGGAAATACAAAAGACCCCGGCTAAACAAGGCATTCTTGAGAAAGAAGAATGGAACTGGACGAATCAACCTTCCCAACCTCAGACTATACTACAAATCTACAGGCATCAAGATAGTATGGTACTGTCAAAACAGAAATATAGATCAATGGAACAAAATAGAAAGCTTGGAGGTAAATCCACACACTTATGGACACCTTGGGAGAAGGCAATGGCACCCCACTCCAGTACTGTTGCCTGGAAAATCCCATGGATGGAGGAGCCTGGTAGGCTGCAGTCCATGGGGTCGCTAATAGTCAGACACAACTGAGCAACTTCACTTTCACTTTCTACTTTCATGCATTGGAGAAGGAAATGGAACCCACTCCAGTGTTCTTGCCTGGAGAATCTCATGGACGGAGAAGCCTGGTAGGCTGTAGTCCATGGGGTCGCACAGAGTCGGACACGACTGAAAGTGACTTAGAAGCAGCATGGACACCTTATTTTGGGCCAAGGAAAAGCAAAAATATACGATGGAAAAAAGATAGTCTCTTCAACAAACGGTGCTGGAAAAACTACATGTAAAGGAATGAAATTAGAACACTTTCTAATACCATACACAAAAATAAACTCAAAATGGATTAAAGATTTAAATGTAAGACCAGAAACTATAAAACTCTTAGAGGAAAGCATAGGCAGAACACTCTCTGACATAAATCACAGCAGGATCCTCTATGAACCGCGTCCCAGAGTAATGGAAATAAAAACAAAAATAAACAAATGGAACCTAATTAAACTTAAAGGCTTTTGCACAATGAAGGAAACTGCAAGCAAGGTGAAAAGAGAGCCCTCAGAATGGGAAAAATAATAGCAAATGAAACAACTGACAAAGAATTAGTCTCCAAAATATACGTGCAGCTCATGAAGCTCAATACCAGAAAAACGAACAACCCAATCAAAACGTGGGCAAAAGACCTAACAGACATTTCTCCAAAGAAGACGTGCAGAAGGCTAACAAACACGTGAAAAGATGCTCAACATCACTCATTATCAGAGAAATGCAAACCAAAACCACAGTGAGGTGTCATCATTCACACGAGTCAGAATGGCCATCAAAAAGTCTACAGACAAAAAATGTGGAGAAAAGGGAGCCCTCTTATACTGTTGGCGGGAATGTAAACTGATACAACCGCTATGGAGAATAGTATGGAGATTCCTTTAAAAAGTAGGAATAAAATTACCATATGACCCAGCAGTCCTACTATTGGGCATATACCCTGAGGAAATCAAAATTGAAAAAGACACATGTACCCCAATGTTCATTACAGCACTATTTACAGTAGCTAGGACATGAGAGCAACCTAGATGTCCGTTGGCAGATGAATGGATAAGAAGTTGTGATATAATAAGAAAGCTGTGGTACATATACACAATGGAATATTACTCAGCCATTAAAAAGAACGCATTTGAATCAGTTCTGATGAGGTGGGTGAAGCTGAAGCCTATTATACAGAGTGAAGTAAGTCAGAAAGAAAAACACCAATACAGTATATTAATGCATATATATGGAATTTAGAAAGATGGTAACAATGACCCTATATCAGATCAGATCAGATCAGTTGCTCAGTCGTGTGCGACTCTTTGCGACCCCATGAATCGCAGCAGCCAGGCCTCCCTGTCCATCACCAACTTCCGGAGTTCACTCAGACTCACATCCATCGAGTCAGTGATGCCATCCAACCATCTCATCCTCTGTCGTCCCCTTCTCCTCCTGCCCCCAATCCCTCCCAGCATCAGAGTCTTTTCCAATGAGTCAACTCTTCGCATGAGGTGGCCAAAGTACTGGAGTTTCAGCTTTAGCATCATTCCTTCTAAAGAAATCCCAGGGCTGATCTCCTTCAGAATGGACTGGTTGGATCTCCTTGCAGTCCAAGGGACTCTCAAGAGTCTTCTCCAACACCACAGTTCAAAAGCATCAATTCTTTGGTGCTCAGCCTTCTTCACAGTCCAACTCTCACATACATACATGACCACAGGAAAAACCATAGCTTTGACTAGACGAACCTTTGTTGGCAAAGGAATGTCTCTGCTTTTGAATATGCTATCTAGGTTTGGTCATAACCTTCCTTCCAAGGAGTAAGCGTCTTTTAATTTCATGGCTGCAGTCACCATCTGTAGTGATTTTGGAGCCCAGAAAAATAAAGTCTGACACTATATATGTCTGATACTATATATATATATATATACACACATATATATATATGACATATATATATATATGACCCTATATACCAGACAGCAAAAGAGACACAGATGTTAAGAACAGTATTTTTGGACTCTGCAGGAGAAGGCAAGGGTGCGATGATTTGAGAAGGTAGCATTGAAATGTGTATATTATCATATGTGAATCAGATCACCGTTCCAGGTTCGATGCATGAGACAGGGTGCTCAGGGCTGGTGCACTGGGATGACCCTGGGCGACGGGATGGGGAAGGAGGTGGGAGGGGGGTTCTGGATGGGGAACACATGTGCACCCATGGCTGATTCACGTCAATGTTTGGCAAAAATGACTACAATATTGTAAAGTTATTAGCCTTCAATTAAATAAATTAATTAAAAATAAATGAAGTTGTGGTATATATACATAATGGAATTTTACTCCACTATAAAAAGGAAAGCATTTGAGTCAGTTCTGGTGAGGTATATGACCCTAGAGTCTATTATACAGAGTGAAGTAAGTCAGAAAGAGACAGACAAATATCGTATATTAATACATATATAAGGAATCTAGAAAGATGGTACCGATGAGCCTATGTGTAGGGCTGCAAAGGAGACACAGACATAAAGAACAGACTTTTGGACCCAGTGGGAGGAGAGGCTGGAATGATGTGAGAGAGTAGCATTGAAACCCGTACATTACCATATGTGCAATAGATGAGCAGTTCGAGCTTGGAACTGACACGGGAACCCAAAGCCACTGCTCTGTAGGAACCTGGAGGGACAGGGTGGGTAGGGAGGCGGGGCGGGGATGCAGGAGGGGGTGATACATGGATGCCTGTGGCCGACTCAGACTGATGTATGGCAGAGACCATCACAAAACTGTCGAGTAACTATCCTCCAGTTAAAATAAATAAATAAACAATCTTCCTCTCAGAGTCCCCTCCCTTGTTAGGATGGTATTGAGGAACACAAGTTCCAGCAGCTGTAACACCGTGTATCTGATGGAACCTCATGGTTGGCCCAGAGCCTGTGCTAGTTCTCATACCAGTTCTGTGAAGCGAGGCAGGTGGAGAAGTGAAGTTAGTGGATGGCCCATTTCACACGAGATCAGCAAACTTTTTCTGCAGAGAGCTAGAGAGTAAATAGTTTAGGCAATGTAAGCCATATGGCATCTACTGCAACTGATCTTGTTGTAGGTTGAAAGCAGCCGTTGACAATGTGTAAGAAAGCAAGACGAGTTCTGTTCCAATAAACTTCTACTTATGACAATGAAACCTGAATTTCATATAATTTCCACCTGTCACAAACCATTCTTCTTTTGATTTTATTAGCCATTTAAAAATATAAAGATCATTCTTAACTCCCAGGCCATATAAAAACAAGTCACAGGCAGAATTTGACCGGCAGGCAACATTTTAGCATCCTTAACAGAAGAGGAAATTAAGCTTTGAAGAGAACATGACTCATTCAAGTTGATATAAATGGTCAGAGCTGGGACTGGCTGAACTTTCCACTAAACTAATCTGCCACCCAAAGAAGCCACTCTTGTTCTTAAATACATCTTCAGGACCTGCAGGTGAATTTTCCGCTGGGTGACTCTCTGTAATCCCCTGGAGAACGTGAGTCATCTTTCTTTACTGCCCATTTAACTGTAGTGAGCTGTCCTATGCATCAATCAGAAGGGGTTTTAGGACAATGTAGCTCCTGCTACTGCTGCTAAGTCGCTTCAGTCATGTCCAACTCTGTGCGACCCAATAGACTACAGTCCATGATCCCTGTCTCCTGTACATGTCACGAACCTCATTCCATAGCTCATCAGGCACTCTATCTATCAGATCTAGGCCCTTAAATCTATTTCTCACTTTCACTGTATAATCATAAGGAATTTGATTTAGGTCATACCTGAATGATCTAGTGGTTTTCCCTACTTTCTTCAATTTAAGTCTGAATTTGGCAATAAGGAATTCATGGTCTGAGCCACAGTCAGCTCCTGGTCTTGTTTTTGCTGACTGTATAGAGCTTCTCCATCTTTGGTTGCAAAGAATATAATCAATCTGATTTTGGTGTTGACCATCTGGTGATGTCCATGTGTAGAGTCTTCTCTTGTGTTGTTGGAAGAGGGTGTTTGCTATGACCTGTGCATTTTCTTGGCAAAACTCTATTAGTCTTTGCCCTGCTTCATTCCATATTCCAAGGCCAAATTTGCCTGTTACGCCACATGTTTCTTGACTTCCTACTTTTGCATTCCAGTCCCCTATAATGAAAAGGACATCTTTTTGGGGTGTTAGTTCTAAAAGGTCTTGTAGGTCTTCATAGAACCGTTCAACTTCAGCTTCTTCCGCGTTACTGGTTGGGGCATAGACTTGGATTATTGTGATATTGAATGGTTTGCCTTGGAAATGAACAGAGATCATTCTGTCGTTTTTGAGATTGCATCCAAGTACTGCATTTCAGACTCTTTTGTTGACCATGATGGCTACTCCATTTCTTCTGAGGGATTCCTGCCTGCAGTAGTAGAATAACGGTCATCTGAGTTAATTCACCCATTCCAGTCCATTTGAGTTCACTGATTCCTAGAATGTCGATATTCACTCTTGCCATCTCCTGTTTGACCACTTCCAATTTGCCTTGATTCATGGACCTAACATTCCAGGTTCCTATGCAATATTGCTCTTTACAGCATCAGACCTTGCTTCTATCACCAGTCACATCCACAGCTGGGTATTCTTTTTGCTTTGGCTCCATCCCTTCATTCTTTCTGGAGTTATTTCTCCACTGATCTCCAGTAGCATATTGGGCACCTACCGACCTGGGGAGTTCCTCTTTCAGTATCCTATCATTTTGCCTTTTCATACTGTTCATGGGGTTCTCAAGGCAAGAATACTGAAGTGGTTTGCCATTCCCTTGTCCAGTGGACCACATTCTGTCAGATCTCTCCACCATGACCCGCCAACCTTGGGTTGCCCCACGGGCATGTCTTAGTTTCATTGAGTTAGACAAGACTGTGGTCCTAGTGTGACTAGATTGACTAGTTTTCTGTGAGTATGGTTTCAGTGTGTTTGCCCTCTGATGCCCTCTTGCAACACCTACCATCTTACTTGGGTTTCTCTTACCTTGGGCGTGGGGTATCTCTTCACGGCTGCTCCAGCAAAGCACAGCCAATGCTCCTTACCTTGGACGAGGGGTATCTCCTCACCGCCGCCCTTCCTGATCTTCAACGTGGGATAGCTCCTCTAGGCCCTCCTGTGCCTGCGCAGCCATGGCGTGGGGTTGGTCCTCCCAGCCGCCGCCCCTGGCCTCGGGCTTAGGGGGGTGGGGTAGCTCCTCCCACCGTGAAAGAAGAGAAGCGAAAAGCAAAGGAGAAAAGGAAAGATATAAACATCTGAATGCAGAGTTCCAAAGAATAGCAAGAAGAGATAAGAAAGCCTTCTTCAGCGATCAATGCAAAGAAATAGAGGAAAACAACAGAATAGGAAAGACTAGAGATCTCTTCAAGAAAATCCGAGATACCAAAGGAACATTTCATGCAAAGATGGGCTCGATAAAGGACAGAAATGGTATGGACCTAACAGAAGCAGAAGATATTAAGAAGAGGTGGCAAGAATACACAGAAGAACTGTACAAAAAAGATCTTCATGACCTAGATAATCACAATGGTGTGATCACTCACCTAGAGCCAGACATCCTGGAATGTGAAGTCAAGTGGGCCTTAGAAAGCATCACTATGAACAAAGCTAGTGGAGGTAATGGATTTCCAGTTGAGCTATTCCAAATCCTGAAAGATGATGCTGTGAAAGTGCTGCACTCAATATGCCAGCAAATTTGGAAAACTCAGCAGTGGCCACAGGACTGGAAAAGGTCAGTTTTCATTCCAATCCCAAAGAAAGGCAATGCCAAAGAATGCTCAAACTACCGCACAATTGCACTCATCTCACACGCTAGTAAAGTAATGCTTAAAATTCTCCAAGCCAGGCTTCAGCAATATGTGAACCGTGAACTTCCTGATGTTCAAGCTGGTTTTAGAAAAGGCAGAGGAACCAGAGATCAAATTGCCAACATCCGCTGGATCGTAGAAAAAGCAAGAGAGTTCCAGAAAAACATCTATTTCTGCTTTATTGACTATGCCAAAGCCTTTGACTGTGTGGATCACAATAAACTGTGGAAAATTCTGAAAGAGATGGGAATACCAGACCACCTGATCTGCCTCTTGAGAAATTTGTATGCAAGTCAGGAAGCAACCATTAGAACTGGACATGGAACAACAGACTGGTTCCAAATAGGAAAAGGAGTACGTCAAGGCTGTATATTGTCACCCTGTTTATTTAACTTCTATGCAGAGTACATCATGAGAAACGCTGGACTGGAAGAAACACAAGCTGGAATCAAGATTGCCGGGAGAAATATCAATGACCTCAGATATGCAGATGACACCAGCCTTATGGCAGAAAGTGAAGAGGAACTAAAAAGCCTCTTGATGAAAGTGAAAGTGGAGAGTGAAAAAGTGGGCTTAAAGTTCAACATTCAGAAAACGAAGATCATGGCATCCGGTCCCACCACTTCATGGGAAATAGATGGGGAAACAGTGTATACAGTGTCAGACCTTATTTTTCTGGGCTCCAAAATCAATGCAGATGGTGACTGCAGCCATGAAATTAAAAGATGCTTACTCCTTGGAAGGAAGGTTATGACTGACCTAGATAGCATATTCAAAAGCAGAGACATTCCTTTGCCAACAAAGTTTCGTCTAGTCAAAGCTATGGTTTTTCCTGTGGTCATGTATGGATGTGAGAGTTGGACTGTGAAGAAGGCTGAGCACCAAAGAATTGATGCTTTTGAACTGTGGTGTTGGAGAAGACTCTTGAGAGTCCCTTGGACTGCAAGGAGATCCAACCAGTCCATTCTGAAGGAGATCAGCCCTGGGATTTCTTTAGAAGGAATGATGCTAAAGCTGAAACTCCAGTACTTTGGCCACCTCATGCGAAGAGTTGACTCATTGGAAAAGACTCTGATGCTGGGAGGGATTGGGGGCAAAAGGAGAAGGGGACGACAGAGGATGAGATGGCTGGATGGCATCACTGACTCGATGGACATGAGTCTGAGTGAACTAGGAGTTGATGATGGACAGGGAGGCCTGGCGTGCTGCGATTCATGGGGTCGCAAAGAGTCGGACATGACCGAGTGACTGATCTGATAGACGACAGTCTACCAGGCTCCCCCTGGGATTCTCCAGGCACGAACACTGGAGTGGGTTACCATTTTCTTCTCCAATGCACGAAAGTGAAAAGTGAAAGTGAAGTCGCTCAGTCGTGTCCGACTCTCAGCGACCCCATGGACTGCAGCCTTCCAGGCTCCTCCGTCCATGGGATTTTCCAGGCAAGAGTACTGGAGTGGGGTAGAGTTACAAGCAATTTGTAACCTTGCAGAAAATAAAGAGCTACTATTGTTACAACTGCTGATTTTATGACTGTCCTATTTTCTCCCAGGTATCTTAAATTTTCACAAAGCAGAAACTACCTTTCCGTTCTTTATTCTGTAGTCTCAAGTGTATAGTCTAGGACTCTTCTTGCAGGAAGAGCTCGGTGACTAATGACCAAGTTCCCTCAAGCCAAGGTGTTCTGACAAGAGGTGGGTGTGACTCAGCTGTATGATTTATTCTCCCTCAAATATATTATTATAAAAATTTAAACACCCATAAGAATTTAAAGAATTGCATAATGAATTCCCACCACTTAGATTGGATAACTAACATTTTGGTATATTTGTTTTATCACACATCTGTCCATCTATCCGTCCATCAGTCCATTCTTATGCTTGACACATTTCAGTGTAAGCGGCAGACATCAGCACATTTAAATTCTAAACACTTTAGCATCTTATTAAATGCTTATTTATTCATGTATCTATTTATATTTGGTCTGGTATACATTGGAGAGGCTCTGGAAACAGTCTCCAGAAGCTAACTCCCCACTACATTTACTCCTGAAGACTTTACTTGGGCATTTCTTTTTTTGGCTTTTCCAGGGCTTTGATAATGCAAATGCCTTTGGTGAAGAGAACTCAGCTCTACCCAGCCATGGCTGGGGTAGTGGAAACAGCCTTTGGCCAGCCTGGGGTTTGAATCCCCACTCCATCACTTAATAGGTGAGTGTTCTTGTAGAGAAAAAAAAAATTTTTAATCTCTCCAAATCTCTTCACATGTAAAATGTAGTTAATAATAACTACCTTGAGATAATAATAGTGAGGCCCATAAATTGTGCTTATGAATTACCTGGTAAATGGTAGTGTGGTAAGACAGCCAGATTGAGAAATTATTGTGTTTATTTTCCTGCCTATAGGCATGTCACAAAAGAGAGCAATTTCCAGCTTCTACTCCAGGAAGATCATCCATGCTTCGAATACTAATATTTAGGCTCTTTTGATCACTTTGGGTGGAACTGACAGCTTCCTGTGTCTCCACTCTAAAAGATAAAACAAAAGAAAATCCACCTTACCAAAGGCATGGCTGGGAAGAGTTGGTTCCCTGGGAGGAGACGGCGGCTGTTGCTTGAAGTGAAGCTGGGGGAGTGGTCTGAACCCCAGGGGAGAATGAGGAGTGAGGCAGGAGCAGGTTCAGTGAGTGGAGGAGGCCTGCCCTCCACACCCACACAGCAACCCAGCACAGAGGGACTAGATCCTAGTCTCCAAATTGAAAACACCCTGAACACTCAGAGAACCTTAGAAAGAGGAAGGGGGTACCCCAAGCAGAGTGGGATGACCCACCAACCAGCTAGGCAGCATCTCAGTCATACTTCATTCAGAGAATGAACAATCCACCCTTGCAGTGTTCCTTCCTTCTCTCTTCCTCCAACAGTCTGTACCTTGAGAGATGTGCCAACGGGAAATGGTTGCATGACAGAAAGTGAGTTAGGAACGCTGGTGACTTTCTTGCCCCCTGGAAGAGACTTGTCCTGAGAGACACTGAGGAGAGAGCGCTGGCTCAGGAGGCCTGCCTCCGTCTGTGGGGAGACAGCCTGAGGAGGGGCAGGGAGCCGAGGGGAGCCAGGCAGAGA
Source organism: Bos mutus (assembly GCF_027580195.1). Classification (NCBI taxonomy): domain Eukaryota; kingdom Metazoa; phylum Chordata; class Mammalia; order Artiodactyla; family Bovidae; genus Bos; species Bos mutus. The sequence continues at coordinate 1,902,724 of NC_091632.1, forward strand.
ATGTCCTGAGAGACACTGAGGAGAGAGAGCTGGCTCAGGAGGCCTGCCTCCGTCTGTGGGGAGAGAGCCTGAGGAGGGGCAGGGAGCAGAGGGGAGCCAGGCAGAGACTGGCCTCTGGGCTCCCGGAATCTTCTATCCCAGGGTCAGACAGGCTCTCCCCGCCCATTTATCTCTCAAGCTGCTCTTTCCTGTAGCTTGTCTGCTGGAGAGTAAAAAACAAATAGAGCTTGAAAAACTTCAGCAAAAATAATTACCGGTTACCACAGATCAGTTGGAACTGTGTAAATAGCCACAGGCAGGTAGCCGAGTCAGGGTTCTCGAGCTTGACACCCGTCTTCCCAAGGCAGCTCTAGTGTGAGTTCCAGGACATGAGATCAGAAAGAGGACTGGATGTCTGAGGGTCTGGATGTGAGTCCCAAGCCCATCCGGACCAGCTGTGTGAACCTGGACAACCCACTCCACCCTTCCTCACCTCGGTTTCATCACCTGGACTGAGAACTGAATTCCACATACTACGCAGTCTCTGTCATGGCTCGTTGGGGGAGATGCATCTGGAAGGATGAGTAGATGCAGAAGTGCCTCAGCTGACCTCTTGAATCCGTCCGCTTGTCTCCACTGGGGGACAGCGGCTCCTTGGACGGACTCCCACCGTCTCTCCTCTGACTTGCTGCGGTTGCCCTACCAATGGGCCTGTAATCTGTTCTAGCTCCATATCTGATCTCTTCAGGAGGCTTGCAGCCAGCTTGATTCGCTACAATCCAAAGTCTGACCGCATAGCTGGGGCTGCCTAGTCCCCACGGACTGAAGGGAAAGGGGGACTGAGGTCTCGGGGGTAAGGGTAGTTTCAGTGAAGAGAGAGGGGGTGCACTGGAGAGGAGGGTGGAAGCAAAGAGGTGCTATTCAACAGCATGCGTTGTGTGTTCTGTGCTGGGCATCATGCAGAGATGTCAGGGGTCTGTTAGAGTCCAGCCCTTGTGTTAAGTTTGCAACTGTGAAACAAATGGAGTGCAAGTCAATGCAAAGTTGTGTGCTTCTGATCGTAAAGTAATTCGGTCTGCAGCAGAAACCCTGGGAAGCTCACGGTGAAGGCTAGAATTTGAGACGAGCAAGCTGGATTACAATGAAGAGAAAGGATGGGCTTCTGGCCAGGGGACCAGACTGGGCCACTCTCGGGCAGCAGGGGACTGTGGTGTGGGGACCACGTGGCTGGGGAGAAGGGATCCAGCACCGCAAGCCGGCTGGACTCTGTGGGGTGGCTGGCTGGGTAGTGGAGTCAGGTGAAGCAAGACTTCAAAGTCTAGCCAGAGGCGATGAGATCTAATTTAGACTAAGTGTGGATAATCTGATGAATTATTGATTTGCTCAATAGATAATTTCATAGCTCAGAAGTAGAGGAAGCAAGGGAGAAATTCACTACTTTGGACTGAACTCAGAGCAGCCCCAGGGAACACTTGTTGGCCATTAAGAGACTGAGAGGCTGGGGAACCTGTCAGCTTGGAGTGGTCACAGCAGGGAGGGCATCCTGGCACAGTGGGCATCAGTGCTAAGTTTGAGGAAAAGGCATCTGAACATCCCTGCTTGGGAAGGCAGAGGGGTCAGTGCCCAGGCCAGAAACTCAGGAACAGTTGTGGCAGGGCTGGGATGAGGAGGGATGGCTGAGTTCATGGCAGACATCGGCTCTGAAGATGGAAATCTGAAATTCAATCACAAATAACTGTGACAAGAGAAGGCACTGCTTCTTCCCCACCATCACTCACTCATACACACACACACACACATATGCACACTCCTGTGCTCCGCTCCTATGTCTGTCATCAGGCATTCAGGCACTTAATTCTCCCAGATACCCCGCTGAGAGAGCCAGAAGCCTTGCACAGTGGAAGTGGTGTGGTGTCTAGAGGCTCGTTACTGAGTCCCTGAGGGAGTCCGTGAGGACAGGTGTTCCCCCTCCATCGGCTTCTCCAGGAGGCCCTGTGCCTCTCGCCTCAACCCCGACCCACCCTGGCAGATCGGGCACGCTCCCAGCCCCCCTCAACTCTGCCCCGGGGCTCTGGCCATGCCCACTCTCTGCGGGCCCCCTCCAGCTTGCTGATCTCAGAAAGGTCCTGGCTCTGTGCTCTTCGGAGCTGAGGGGGCCTGGTAGGGGAGCCCAGGGATTCCCAAGCCAAGCATGCCACCTTCCCCCAGCGTTGGCCCAGAACAGCTTACAGGGAGGCAGGTGTGGCATTCCACGCCCCCTCTCCCGACACGGAGGGGCTTCTTGCCACCCCAGGGCAGCGTCTGGAGCAGGGCAGGCACATCAAATGAGCAGTGGGTGTTTGAAGCACTTATGGGCACTTGCTCTGTGCATTTCTCCAGGCACTTGGGTTGGGTGAGTGAGCAGAAGCGAGAGAATTCCCTCACCGATCAGGCTTCCACGCTAGGGAGGGGAGAAGGGCAGCAACAGAAAAGCTACGTCAGAAGGTGATATGCGTTACGGGGAACACAGAGCCCAGTTTAAGGGGCTGGGGAGAGGGAAGGCACTGACCTTTCAAACCGGGTAGTCAAGCCAGGGCTCACCCAGAAGGTGACATTGAAGCAAAGACTTGACGCGGTGAAGGAGAATCACAGGCAGTGCAAACAGGTGGAGCAAAGGCCCTGAGGTGGGCTTGGCCTGCTGCAGAAAGCGGTGCGGGGGAGACATGTGGACTTCTACTGGGATGGACCACTGAATTCAGGCCCCAGATCGAATGTTGCCTTCCTCCCGGTCCTCTGTGACCTCTACGCAGAGCAGCACCCAGGCCCAGTGCTCCCCCTTTCCCTTTGTGGTCTTTATTACCCCCACCATCGGGACACCTTACGCATTTGTTTGCACCGCCAGCCTCCCTGAGAGGGGATATGAGTTCCATGAAGGCAGAAACTGTACCTGTGTGTTCTGCTCTGTCCCCAGGGTTTGGTTCCCAGTAGGGGCTTCATGGGCATGTGCCAAATGTCAGAACTGCTCCTGAGTGTGATGAAGGCAGGATGCCTTCCGCCCTACAGGCTGCCGATGAGCCTTGTGAAAGCAGTTCTCCATTCCCTGGGCTGCAGGGAGCTTTCTGACCCGTGCTGACTCTCATCATCCCGAGGGGAAGTCCACAGCAGTGTGCCAGGGGCTCTTTCACTGGCCTTGGTCGGGTGAGGACAGGTAAGAGCAGGGCAGGCAGAGTCCCCTGTGAACGTTGTCCTGAGACCTTCCTTGTCAGCAGGCAAATATTTTGCTTTTACTTATTCATCAAATATTTGTTGGGCAACTACTCTACACCAAACACAGAGCTTACTAACTGGTTGGGGGGAGAAGAAGGGAGGGGCAAGTGCAATGGTGCCACCCTGGCCCTTGGCAGGACCCCTCGGGCAGCCTTCACTGTGCAATGGGCGGAGTATGCCCGGTGCATGCCAGGCCTGGGAATGCAGAGACGAGCAGCACAGTATCTACATTAACCAAGCTGCTGACAATCTAGCAGATGTGAGACATGCCAACAACTCTCTCTTAGCAACCAGCACAGTGACGACGTACGCAGAGAACAAACGGAAAGTGCGTGTTGTGCCACCTTGTGATCTGGTTTGAAAGCAGCCGCCCCCAGCCCGCCCCAATCCTTTTCCTGCTGAGCCGGGAAAAAGGAATTTATTGTATGGATTAAGTACAGTGCTCCGCTGTTGGACGGGACATAATTGATAATCCTGAGAGTAACTAACACATGACCTGTGAGGACAGCAGGTGCCAGGGAGCAGGTCGATGGAGAGAAAGGAGGGGTGAGGGATGCTTCTCTCCCAGCTCTCTGTCCCCTTGCCACTTTCAGTGGTCTCTATTCTTAGGTGCCAAGTCTTTCAGCCTGTCTGGGTTTTTCTTTTCTAATCCTAGAGGGAAAGATTTGATAAACACATTAATTACTACACTTTAATAGGCTCATGATCCAGGGTCTCCTCACAGCTATGCTTTCTTCTCTCCCTTGCTGCAACCACTGGGGCAATTAAAAGTCGCATCTCCATAGAGCCAGATAAGGCTTCCTGCAGCCTTTCCACACCTCCTGTTTCTGAGGCCTTACTGTCCATGTCCAGGCTGTGGACAGGGCCTGACGAGCATGGGGTTTCTTGATTTTAGTGAGTTGGACAAAGGCTCCTCTAACTATTCTTTGTGGACAAACTAGAGGAATAAGTTGGATGATAGTATACTAGATAGAGATCTTTTTGGTTTAATAGCCAAAAAGTGTTGATTGTTATTGTCATAGATGTAAACAACAGGGCTTTTTCACTGGTTTTGACTTCTTCAATATTTTAATCAGTGGCTTGGATAAAGATTACATAGCATAAAGTTTAGAGGAACAGATAATACAAAAGTCAGCAAGCTCAGATACATAAAGAGCAGATGAGGAGAGACAAACCAGATTGTCTGCCGGATGACTCTGGAGACTTACCCTTGGGCAGCCTAGTAGAACGCAGGCTCTGTAGTAGGGCTTCGAGAACTCAGGTCGGAACCAATGCTGGAAGGTGACCTCACACAAGTCGTTGGGGCTCCGGCTCTATCCCCTCCCACCTTCATCATCACCGTGGAAGTCAACGGGGCACCAGGTTCCCCCTCTTGGATCACACATGTGCACGCATGCACGCATGTGTGCACACACACACACACAGAGCCCTCCAAGACATGGTCAGCCTTAGCGTGCCTCTCTTTGGGATGGCCAGGGTCTCAGGGCACTGTGTCCACTCTGCCAGCCATATGCCTGAGAAACTACTTTGAGTCTATATCGTAGGTCATTTATACAATGTTTATCCTTGCCTCCTACCCCACAAATGAGTTGAAACAAGATTTTTTTAAAAGATAAAATGTTATATAGATAAATAGGCTCCCTGTAGGCTAAAAAAAAGTCAATTACATAAATCCATGGATGTGGTGGCAAGTTGGCATCACACCTTGCGAGAAATCAATGAGTTTAGTGGACTCAGAATGAGTAAGTGAAGTGACCATGTGGTCTGTGGCTTGATCCAGATGGCAGGAGGGGACCTTGTGCCCATCTTGCCAGCCCACTCCAGGACAACTGTGATTTGTGCAGCCCACTCTGGTCTCAGGGAGAGGCCAGGCTCACCGCTGCTGCTGCTGTACAGACAGAGCACTTACAAGACTAGTGGAGCAGCCAGAAGAATTAGACTGGAGCAGACTAACTGCTGAGGCTGACAAATTTAGAGTAAAGCTGGCCGAAGCTCATATCCAGGATGCTAAAGCAGAAGAGAAAGTCGAGAGAGACAGAGGACGGACCTGGCTGACTGTGAGAGGACTGGGAGAAGCGCAAGCGAACTGTACAAAAGCAAAAAGGAGCAGCTGGTTAGGGGCTGTCGGTCCCTGCGGAGGGAAGCTGATGCAGGCTGCAGCCTTTCAGAAAGGGAAGAGCAGGGTGGAGTGCTGCAGCCCAGCACCTCCTCTGGAAAAGGTGACTGCTTTGAGGAAACTCCAGTACCACTATCTTCCTTATTTTAAAAACCACTTATTCTTTTTTTTTTTTTTTTTTAAGTCAAAGTAATGTATTGGTACAGTTTTGCTTTTTTTAAAAAAATAGTACCATTAAGCCTACAATGAAAAAACTGCAACCCTAACCCTTTACTTTTTTGTATTTCTACTTCCTAGAAAAAACTGCTTTCAATTCTGTTCTCTATTTCTTCTGTTTCCCTTCAGCCCCTTATTTCTAAATAGCAGGATTATATGACTGTCACTTGGTATTTCAGTTTTAGTTTTTTGGCTCCTATACCAACCTCTCCTGCACTCTGGCCAGTCACACAATCACTTCCTCCCATCCTCCCATTAGAGTACTGTCACCCTGTGGGTGAAATCAGTGTTCGGTGTTGTTGATGTTATGGTTTAGCTCAGTTCAGCTGCTCAGTCATGTCCAACTCTTTACAGACCCATGGATTGCAGCACGCCAGGCCTCCCTGTCCATCACCAGCTCCCAGAGTTTACTCAAACTCATGTCTATCCAGTCGGTGATGCCATCCAACGATCTCATCCTCTGTCATCCCCTTCTCCTCCTGCCTTCAATCTTTCCAGCATCAGGGTCTTTTCCAGTGAGTCAGTTCTGCGCATCAGATAGCCAAATTATTGGAGCTTCAGCTTCAGCATCAGTCCTTCCAGTGAATATTCAGGACTGATTTCCTTTGGATGGACTGGTTGGATCTTCTTGCAGTCCAAGGGACTCTCAAGAGTCTTTTCCAACACCACAGCTCAAAAGCATCAGTTCTTTGGGGCTCAACTTTCTTTATGGTCCAACTCTCACATCCATACATGGTTGTGGAATGTTATGGAAATGTAATTCACTGCTTATCTGGGCAATGTAATAACACTGCTTTACTTTATGGGCACCTTTACATTCTGCTGGCATTAATAACCACTGTTTGCTTGCTGGCTCAGTCTTCCATGCACTTATCACAGATTCTTTTCAAATTATCTGACTGAACCATAAAAAGTATTTTAATATGTACAAACTTATTATAGGCTCTTTCTTTCCTTTTTCCCCCTCAAAGATTTCTCTCCTACACCCTTGTTCTTTCTGTTGTATCTAACTTGTAGCTGTCTAAGGTTGCTGCGCAACTGTCGTTACGAGCATCCCTTCATCATTAACAGGAGAATTTTTTCTGCCTCTCTTGTGTTAAATTTCTTGCTTTCTGAATTCTATTTTCCTCTTTCTTAGTTTGTTTACTCTTTTTGGCAGAATACATCTGCAAGTAGCTTCTTGTGAAAGATAAGTGGGAGGTTAATTTTTGAAGACTTGCATGTCTGAAAATGTCTTTATGTATTTTTTACAGCTTTATTGAGATATATTTCACATACTATAAAACTCACCCACTTAAAGTGTACAGTTCAATGATTTTTAGTATATTCACAGTTGTACAAACCTCACAACTTGATGTTAGAATACTTTTAACACCTCACAAAAGAAACTTTATCTACATTAACAATCATTCGCTGTTTCTGCTCACCACACTTCCCTAAACTCCCTGCCTCAACCCCCGGTAGCCACTGATTTACCTTTTCTTCATGAATTTGCCAGTTCTTGACATTCCACCATATAATACGTGGTCTTTTGCGTCTAACTTCTTTCATTTAACATGCTTTTTTCAAGATTCACGCATATTAGGGCATGTATCAGTACCTCATTCTTTTTCACTGCTACATAATAATTCTGGTATGTGACTACACCGTGTTTTATTTCTTCATTCATCAGTTGCTTGTAGGTTGCTACAAACACGTAGCAATTTCTGGCTATTTTGAGTAATGCTACTGTGAACATTAGTGTATAGGTTTTTTTGTGTGTGTGGACATATTTAATTTCTGGGTATATACCTAGGAGTGAAATGCTAGGTTATGTGACGACTATATTTAGCCTTTTGAGCAACTGTCAAACAGTTTTCCAAAGTCACTGAACCATTTTACACTCCCACCAGCAGTGTATGAATGTTCCAATTTCTCCATATCCTCACCAACACTTGTTAAATTATCTTTTTTATTTTAGCCATCTAAGTGAATTTGAAGTGGTATCTCATTATGATTGGCTTTACATTTTTCTAATAATGATGCTGAGTTTCTTTTCATGTATTTTATTTACTACTGGTATATCTTCTTTGGAGAAATGTCTGTTCAAATCCTTTGCGAATTTTAAAAATGTGTTATTTGTGTTTTTATTGACGTAAGAGTTCTTTATATATCCTGTATATATGTGATTTGCAAATATGTGTTGTTCTGTGGGTTATCTTTTCACTTTCTTGCTAATGTCCTTTGATACACAAAGGTTTTCAAATTTGATAAAATCTAATTGTCTATTTTTCCTTTCGTCACTTGTTTCAGTGTTGTGTCTAAGAAACCAGTGCATAATCAGAGATCACGAAAATCTACTCCCATGTTTTCTTCTAGGAGATGTACAGTTTTAGCTCTTACGTTTGGGCTGGTGATTCATTTTGAGTTAATTTTTGCATACAGTATGAAGTGGGGTGTCCAGCTTCGTTTTTTTGCAAATGGAAATCTAGTTTTCTCTCATCATTTGTTGAATAAAACCTTTTCTTTTCCTTGTTGAATTGTCTTGGCACCCTTTCTTAACAACTAAGTTGACTATGCATGTGAGGGCTTGTTACTGGACTCTCAATTCTATTCCATTGATCCTTGTGTCAATTCTTATGCTAGTCCTACATTGTCTTAATTACTTTAGCTTTGTAGCCCATTTTAAATTGGCAAGTATAAGTCCTCCAAATTGCTCTTTTTCAATATTGTTTTGGCTATTCTGGATCTCTTGCATTTCCATATGAATTTACAACTAGCTTATTAATTTTTGCAAAAGAGAATCTAAAATTCTGGTAGTTATTGCACTGAATCTATAGATCAATTTGGGGACTACTGCCATCACCACACTGTTAATTCTTCCAATCTATAAACATTTTCCTTTTCCATTTATTTGGATCTTTAATTTATGTTTAAATGTCTTGTAGTTTTTGGTATACAAGTGGTGCATTTCTTTCATTAAATTTATTCCTAGGCGTTTTCTTATTTTTACTGTGATAATAATGGGATTGTTTCCTTAATGCCTTAATTAATTTTTAGATTGGCCACTGTTAGTGTCTGGAAATGTAATTAACTTTTTAATACATTGATCTTGCATCTTGCCACATTGATGATTTCATTTATTATATCTACTTCTTATTAATGGATTGCTTAGGATTTTTTATAAACAATCTGATGTCATCTGCTAGTCATTTTATTTCTTCCTAACCTGCCTCTTGAGAAACCTATATGCAGGTCAGGAAGCAACAGTTAGAACTGGACATGGAACAACAGACTGGTTCCAAATAGGAAAAGGAGTATGTCAAGGCTGTATATTGTCACCCTGCTTATTTAACTTATATGCAGAGTACATCAGGAGACACGCTGGGCTGGAAGAAGCACAAGCTGGAATCAAGATTGCTGGGAGAAATATCAATAACCTCAGATATGCAGATGACACCACCCTGATGGCAGAAAGTGAAGAGGAACTAAAAAGCCTCTTGATGAAAGTAAAAGTGGAGAGTGAAAAAGTTGGCTTAAAGCTCAACATTCAGAAAACGAAGATCATGGCATGTGGTCCCATCACTTCATGGGAAATAGATGGGGAAACAGTAGAAACAGTGTCAGACTTTATTTTTTTGGGCTCCAAAATCACTGCAGATGGTGATTGCAGCCATGAAATTAAAAGACGCTTACTCCTTGGAAGGAAAGTTGTGACCAACCTAGACAGCATATTAAAAAGCAGAGACATTAGTTTGCCAACAAAGGTCCATCTAGTCAAGGCTATGGTTTTTCCAGTGGTCAATATGAATGTGAGAGTTGGACTGTGAAGAAAGCTGAGTGCCGAAGAATTGATGCTTTTGAACTGTGGTGTTGGAGAAGACTCTTGAGAGTCTCTTGGACTGCAAGGAGATCAAACCAGTCTACCCTAAAGGAGATCAGTCCTGGGTGTTCACTGGAAAGACTGATGTTGAAGCTGAAACTCCAGTACTTTGGCCACCTGATGCGAAGAGCTGACTCCTTGGAAAAGACTCTGATGCTGGGAAAGATTGAGGGCAGGAGAAGGGGAAGACAGAGGATGAGATGGCTGGATGGCATCACTGACTCAGTAGACATGGGTTTTGGGTGGACTCCGGGAGTTGGTGATGGACAGGGAGGCCTGGTGTGTTGTGGTTCATGGGATCGCAAAGAGTCGGACATGACTGAGCGACTGAACTGAACTGAACTGATTGGGGTATAGCCAATTAACAATATTTTGATAAGTTTCAGGTGAACAATGAGCAGACTCAGCCATACATAGAAGATAAGTGTTTTTATCCTGAAAGAATGTTGAATTTGTCAAATGCTTTTTCATTGTCTAGTAAGATGATCATGGGATTTTTATCCTTTAATTTATTAATAATATGTATTGCACTAATTAATTGTAGTAGGTTAAATCAGCCTTGCATTCCAGGGACAAATTTCATTTGGTCACAGTGTATGTATCCTTTTTTATGTTGCCGAATTTTGTTTGCTAATATTTGCTGAGTGTTTTCCCACTTATGTTCATAACAGATATTGGTCTGCAGTATTCCTGCGATGATTTTAGTTTTGGTATCAGAGTAATACTTATCTTATAGAATAAGTTGAGAAGTGAGTTTTATATATTCTTAAACTTTTAAAATTATTTAATTGGATTGAAAAAAATTTCTTTAGAACAAGTTTCATAGCACTTCTCTAAAGAAGCAGATAGTAAATATTTAGCTTTTAGGGGCCACACTTGGTCTCTGTCACATATTCTTCTTTGTTTTTCTTTCTAAAACTCTAAACATTTGAATATCATTCTTAGTTCAGGGGCAGGCTGTGACCTACATTTGGTCCACAGGCCATAGTAGGCCAATCCCTGCTTTAAGATGTCAAAGGCATTGCTCTATTCTCTTTTGGATTCTTTACTCAAACTTTCAATCTTTGTTGTTTTGCTTTGTTTTTTCTCTGAAAGCATATATATTCTTCTATTTATCTCTGGCATCTGGAAATTCTCAAGAGTATATTGTGGTGTAGGTCTTTTTTATTCTTTGTACTAGGAAATTTATCAATATGGAAACTGTCAACATGGAAATAAATATGCCTTTAGTTCTGGGAAAGTCTAATTTTAAACATTATTTATTTGTTAATTCCTCCCCTATTTTGCTGTTTTCTCCTTCCCAAACTCCTGTTATTCATAAATTAATCATTTAGTTTTCTTAACTCTTCTCTATTTTTCACCTCCTACTCTTTTTATTCCAACTCCTGGGAGATTTACTTCACATAATTTTTCAAACTGTTTTGACCTTTGGAATTTTATATGTAATTTATATAAACACAATATAATTTATTGTGTATATTGCATATATATCACACGATATACAATTTCTGAGAATTTTTCTTACTCTCTGACTGTTCTTTCCCTAGAATCCTGTTTTTGTTTCGTGGGTGCCATTTATTCTCCTGTAGCTCTAAAGATACTTAAACTTTTTAAAGTTTTCTTTTTTTTTCATTATGTGCTTGCTCATTATTCTTTCTTCCCTGCTGTTTCTCTTTGGGGAAGGCTCATCTAGATGTTTTCCTCCTGTTTGGGGATACTTGATTACCCCTTCAAGTTTAAGAGAGAGAGGCTTAAAATCTGACTAGAAATTCCACTAGGCTTGTCAGCTAGTGGGCTTCACTAATGATCAAGAAAGGATCCTGTCTTTTTTTTTTTTCTTTTAGGATCCTGTCTTTTGAGGAGAAGTGGAACAAGTATAAATTTCTTTATTTTTTCCTCTTTTCCTCCAAGAGTTTTGTAATCTCCTGCCTCAAGGTGGGAGGTAGGTGCAGGACAGGCTGTCAGTGATCTGGGAGACAACAGCGGAAAAGGAGGACGGGGGTAGCAGGGAACTCATATTTCAGGATATAGGCTTTGATTTAACTCCCTTCAACTCACTCTTGTGTTGGTATTCCCGGTACCTGCTCAGCTGCTCAGTCATGTCTGACATTTTGCAGTTCCATGGACTGTAGCCTGTCAGGCTCTTCTGTCCTTGGGATTTTCCAGGCAAGAATACTGGACTGCGTTGCCCTTTCCTCCTCCAGGGGATCTTCTCAACCCAGGGACTGACCTGCGTCTCCTGTGTGTCCTGCACTGACCAGCAGGTTCTGTACCACTGAGCCCCCTGGGAAGCCCGTTTCCAGGTACAAAGCCCCTCTAGTTCAGTCTCTTAAGAGAATAAGCCGCTACTCTTTTGTTAGAGTGGGACTGGGACAGGTACATAGTTCCGGGGCTTGGAGACTGGATCTGTGGAGTCTAAGTGCTTCTTTTAAAGATTCCCAACCAACCATCTCATTTTAGCACCACCTGGTAACTCCCACATCAGGGATACCAGGTGCCTCCAATTCCTAAACCTTTACAAAGCTTTGGGGGGTAGTAATTGGCTTCTTTTTATTGGCTTTCCTAAGGCTCCGTTTTCCTGGTCTGCTAAGTCAGTTGTTATTTGCACACCAACACTTCAGGTTCTAAGTTTTAAAAAACATTTCTTTTCTATCTTTGCCTCTTAATCCTGTTTGAACTTGAGGGTTTATGGACTTTAAATTATTTTACTCTAACTTTAGTTGAAATATTGTAAAGAAGTTCAGATAAGTATGTGAGATTAACCCATCATGTTTTAAAGGAAATTATTACCTCCTTTTAAAAGAAGATGATTCTACAACTTTTGGTAGTATTCTTACTGAGGTGCAGTGAGTCCCCGCCATCACATCTTGTGGAGAGTTGGGACCTCTCTCTGCTGGTCCTTATAGGTTCTGAACTACCCACAGAAGAATTCTCAAGTCAATCAACCTAGAAAAATGAAGCAAATAAACACAAAGCAAGCAGAAAGAAGAAAATAATAGAGACACCAGTAGAAATCATTGAAATTGAAAACAGTAAACCAGTAGAGAAAATCAACAAGCCAGTTCTTTGAAAAGATCAATAAAATTGGCAAACCCCCTAGCAAGAAAAAAAGGGACAGAATATAAATGATCAATACAGTATTAGGAGTGAAGCAGGGAATAACGCTGAAAACTCTGCAGATATCAAAAGGATAAAAAGGAAATACTACAAATGACTCTATACAAATATATTTGACAATTAAATGGACCTACCATGACTGACCCAATATGAAATAGATCATTTGAATAGCTCTATAGCTAGTGAGAAAATTGAATTAATAAATTAATAGTTAAAACATTTCCCCAAACGTATCTACACCCTTGCTGATTTTTTGGTCTACTTTTTCTATCAATTGTTGAGAGAGCGATATTGATGTCTTCTGCTGCTGCTATGGCTTGTCTGTCTTTATCAGGTTTGGCTTACATATTACGCAGTTGTGTTCTTTGGTGTGTACACATTTAGAACTGCTATTCATCTTGATAGCAAACCTTTTTATCATTGCATATCGTTACATTCCATCCCTCTTTTTCTCTGGTAATTTATTTGATATTAATATAGCCACATCTGCCTTCTTTTGAATAATTTCTGCATGATATATCTTTTCCCATCTTTTTACCTTCAACCTGACTATACTGTTATAGTTGAAATGAGTTTTTTATGGACAACACATAGCTGGTCATGTTTTCTAACCCAGGCTGCAATCTGTCTTTTAAATGGTATATTTAGACTATATTAAATGCAACTATTGATACGTTAGGGCTAAAGCCTGCCAGTTTGTTTTCCGCTTGGTCCCTCTGTTATTCATTTCTCTATTTTCTTTTGCACTTCCGGTGGACTACTCAACCACTTTTTAGGGTGTCATTTTAATTTATCAATAGTGTTCTTAAGTGTATCCCTTTATGTAACATTTACAGTGATTGCTCTAGGCATTACATTATATATAGTAACTTTTCATTATCTACTGATGTCATCATTTTATCAGTTTGAATGTAGTTAGAGGAAACAATATTCCTCATGTCCCTTTATCCTCCTTATTTGCAAGATAATTTTCTGCTGTATTTCCTCTATAAACATTTAGAACGACATTAGACTATGTCATAATTTTTCCTTCAGCTGTCAAATATTTAAAAATTCAAGAAGTAAGGTTTATTACATTTACCCATACTTGTACTCTTTCTATTATTTTTTTTTCCTTTCTGGTATTCTAAGATTTCTTCTTTTATTATTTTCTTTCTGTTTCAAAATGCTCCAGCCATTTTTTAAAGGATAGATTAGCTAGGGACAAATTCTTTTCCTTTCTTTGAGAATGTCTTAACTTCTTTTCATTTTTGATGGATATTTTCAGAAGGTATAGCATTCTAGGTTCACAATTCTTTTAGTACTTAAAAAAATATTTTGCCACTTCTCTCTGGCCTCCATAGCTTCTGATGAGAAATTACTGTCATTCAAATTATTTTTTCCTATAGGTAGTGCCATTTTTCTTGAATTATATCAAGATTACTTATCTTTAGATTTCAGAAGCTTAAATATGATGTATTTTGGTATGATTTTCTTTTGACTTATCTTCTTTGAGATTCACTTTGATTCTTGAATCTATACATTTCAGTTCAGATCAGTCCAACTCTTTGCGACCCCATGGACTGCAACATGCCAGGCCTCCCTGTCCATCACCAACTCCCGGAGCTTACCCAAACTCATGTCCATTGAGTCGGTGATGCCATCCAGCCATCTCATCTTCTGTTGTCCCCTTCTCCTCCTGCCTTCAATCTTTCCCAGCATCAGGGTCTTTTCAGATGAGTCAGTTCTTTGCATCAGGTGGCCAAAGTATTGGAGTTTCAGCTCCAGCATCAGTCCTTTCAATGAATATTAAGGACTGATCTCCTTTAGAATGGACTGGTTGGACCTCTTTGCAGTCCAAGGGACTCTCAAGAGTCTTCTCCAACACCACAGTTCAAAAGCATCAGTTCTTCGGCGCTCAGCTTTCTTTCTAGTCCAACTCTCACATCCATACATGACTACTGGAAAAACCTTAGCTTTGACTAGATGGACCTTTGTTGGCAAAGTAATGTCTCTGCTTTTTACTATGCTGTCTAGGTTGGTCATAAGTTTTCTTCCAAAGAGCAACTGTCTTTTAATTTCATAGTTGCAGTTACCACCTGCAGTGATTTTGGAGGTCAAAAAGATGAAGTCTGTCTCTCTTTCCACTGTTTCCACATCTATTTGTCATGAAGTGATGGGACCAGATGCCATGATCTTAGTTTCCTGAATGTTGAGTTTTGAGCCAACTTTTTCACTCTCCTCTTTCACTGTCATCAAGAGGCTCTTTAGTTCTTCACTTTCTTCCATAAAGGCGGTGTCAGAAGGAAATGGCAACCCAATATTCTTGCCTAGAGAATCCTGTGGACAGAGGAGCCTCGTGGGCTGCTGGTCCAAAGCATTGCACAGAGTCGGACATGACTGAAGCGACTTAGCATGCATGCATACATTGGAGAAGGAAATGGCAACCCACTCCAGTATTCTTGCTTGGAGAATCCCAGGGACAGAGGAGCCTGGTCGGCTGCCGTGTATAGGGTCGTGACTTAGCAGCAGCAGCAGCAGCATAGCAATCTATAAATTTATGTCTCATCAAATTAGGGGAGTTTTTTTTCACTTTTTATTTTATATTGGAGTATAGTTGATTTAAAATGTTGTGGTAGTTTCAGGTGCACAGCAGAGTGACTCAGTATTTGGGGCGTTTCTAGCCATTATTTCTTTGAGTAACTTTTCATCCCCACCCTTTTTCTCTTCTCCTCCTGGGACTCTGATCACATGGATATTAAATCCTTGCTATAATCCCACATATCCCTAAGGCTCTTTCTTTCTTTTTTTTTTTTGCCTATTTCCCCTCAGTAATTTAAGACTTGGTAATTACTCCTTGGCAGGAAAGTTATGACCAACCTAGACAGCATATTAAAAAGCAGAGACATTACTTTGCCAACAAAGGTCCATCTAGTCAAGACTATGGCTTTTTCAGTCGTCATGTATGGATGTGAGACTGGACCATAAAGAAAGCTGAGCGCCAAAGAATTGATGCTTTTGAACTGTGGTGTTGGAGAAGACTCTTGAGAGTCCCTTGGACTACAAGGAGATCCAACCAGTCCATCCTAAAGGAAATCAGTCCTGAGTGTTCATTGGAAGGACTGATGTTGAAGCTGAAATGCCAATACTTTGGCCACCTGATACAAAGAGCTGACTCATTTGAAAAGGCCCTGACGTTGGGAAAGATTGAAGGCAGGAGGAGAAGGGACGACAGAGGACGAGATGGTTGGATGATATCATCGACTCAATGGACATGAGTTTGGGTGAACTCCGGGAGTTGGTGATGGACAGAGAGGTCTGGCATGCTGCAGTCCATGGGGTCACAGAGTTGGACATGACTGAGCAACTGAACTGAACTGAACCAAATTCTATTGTTGTATCTTCAAGTTTACTGGTTTTGAAAAATGTCTCCTTCATTCTGCCATTGAGCCCATCCGTAGAGCTTTTTATCTTGAGTATTGTATTGTTATGTCAGAAAATTTCTGCTTGATCCTCTTTTCTATTTTCTATTTCTCTGCTGAGACTTTTTGCCACTGCTTCAGGTGTGCTGATAATTGCTTGCTGAGTATTTTATCATGGCTATTTCATTTGTCAGGTAATTATAACATCTTTGTCATCTTGATGTTGTCATCTATTGACTTCTGGTCAAGGGTGTGAATTTCAGCTTGATCTCCTGTGGCACAGTGGTAAGGAGGCTTAGTTACCACTTACTGATGATGAAATTCCTGACTTTGCTGTAGATCTGACACCATGCCAGTGGATAAGGGGAGGGGAGTGTCATTATTGCTAGGTGGAGGTGTAAGTCCAAGCTTCCCACATGACCTCCATTGACACTGTGTTTGGGAGATATTTTGCTATCAGTCATCAAAGTCCCTGCTTCCTGCTTGACCTTCTCTAACAGCATCCTAGCAGGTGTGTTGGGGCACCGCATTGCAGTCTAGTAAGGAAAGGAACCTAAGCCTCCCATTCAACCTTTGCTGGCATGGGTGGAGGTAGGGTGACGGGTTTTTTCTGTGGTGTTTGGCTAGAGTAGAGCAGTAATTCTCTAAACATTTTCTATCTTGCTAGGCTGCCCCTTCCCAGGTCCTCTAACTCAACTGGGATTCTGCTGGAAATTTTTCTTTTTGGATGTGCCTGTTAATTTTTCTGGATCACTGGCACCTTCAGCTCTAAGTCTGGGATGTATGAAGCCAAAAGAAGACCTCTGAGCCTTGTAATTCCTCAAGTCTTGAAGCCTGTCTGCCTTTAACTCTCCACCTTTCAGTCTTCTTAGATTCGTGTTGAATATAATATCCAAGGATTTTTGATGTACTTAACAGGAGGAAATGGGAAAAGAAGTCCCCAGTACATTATTTTTTTCTGTTTCATAAATGAAGAAAGAGACTCATTTATATTTTTCCCAAATCACAAGATTCTAAGCAGGATATAGACTAATTACCGTGGAACTTCTTCTCCTGCTAGAAACCAGGGTGCCCAGAACCTATAAGAGCCATCATTGAGGGTTCCAACCATCCCCAGGGTGTTGTGTACCCCAAATCACACGGCAGTTACCTACATAACTGGAACAGAATCTCACATTCGTATGAGTCTACAACTAAGACTCCTTTTTCCTATGATGGAGGCTCGTGTGGCCTAGGTCCAAATATAAGAAAAGTGGTAAATAAATAAGTAAAAGTCGTCATGTGAAAAAGGATTAGGCTTATTTCTCATGAATTCAGAAAACAAAGCTATCCAATCAGAGAGCAGAAACCATCCATCAGAGATGCTGTCAAACAGGGTCTCTATTTGGATAAGAATGTTAAATATGTCATTAAAAATGCAGACCCTGAGGTGATTTTGTTTGTGTGTGCTCCCTAAAGATTGTTAACCCCTGCTACAGAGAGAAACGGGGGAAGTTTCCGTGGCCTCTTGGAGCTCCTCAGACGGAGACTCTGGCTCTCCTGGAGGCATTGCTCTGGTCACTGCCTCTTCTGCTCCTCCAGTTTCTGGTGAAACTCGCCCGTGAGCAGGGCTACCCCAGTGGCAGCTGCCATGAGCCTCCTGCAGGGGAAGAGAGGCCTGAGGTCTGGGAGGGGCTTGAGGGAGGGACCTAGTCAAAAGTGGCAGACAGGAGAAGACTAATGGGATTAGCCAAGGATGCTGGAACCTTGCCAGCCCTCTCCAGCAAATAGCCCAAACTGCCCTCTTGATATCATTAAGTGAAATCAGAAATCAGAGATGTTGGCTGGTCAATCTCCTTGGGGTTTCTGTGCAGATGTAGCACAGTAGGGGTGGGGAGATCCTTCAGCGGGGCGGCCCGTACTTCTCTGCCAGCAGCTGTGGCATGTGGTTTGTTCGGTCAGCTTCCCTAGCCCCTGGTCAGGAGGGAAGGAGCCAAGCCAGCAGGCCTAAATCATGATCAAGTCTCCATCCCATTCCACCCCATCCCTCGCCACCCCACCCTGTAGCACAAAGTCACCCTCAAAGAGGAGTCAATTAGAGGCACACTGCTTTGTGTCAGGGATTTTCAAGGCCACAAAATTTAGGTTGGAGTGGTGTCCTGGGCAGGGGCCATTGTGGAATGGTGCCAGGAGGGACTTCCTTTTTTCAACAGAGCCTGAACCTAGGTTCCTTGAGAATCTGAGCAACCTCAGATTGACAAGAAAAGGTCCTCCTCCTCTGGGACCACGTCTCCTTCCATGCCCAGGCTCTGGGACAGGCGACATGCCCAGGAGCCCATTTGGGCTAGAAATTTCCAGAGACTTAGAAATTTGGTGAGCTGAATTGTTTCCCATCTCTTCCAGCACGTGATCCACCACGGCTCATTGACTTCTCCTGATGGGAGCTTTCGGAATCTCCAGCAGAGGCCCTGTTGCTTCATCAGGCTGACTTATTCATATTCTCAACTGCCTTGGCCTAGCCAGTAGGGCTTAATGGTGACCCACCATCCTCTGTTCTTCATGACAAATCCTGGTCATCTCATTCAACACATCCCTTCCTTCTCTTACGTTGAGGGATGGGGAAGTTAACCAAGCCAGGTTGGGAAGTGAGTGGACAGGTAAGCAGTGGGGGCTACTGTGGAGGGGCTGAGCCCCCCGAGGGAACCAGGGCTGGTGTGCCAGGTGAGGAGAACCTCAGCTCCCAGGACGCTTCTGTGTCAGCAGCAACCATCAGATCTGTCTGCCAGAATCTCACTGGCCAGGCCTGGTCTCCTGCAGGAAGAGCTCCTCTGCCTCTCACTGACCACAGTCAGCAGCAGAGTGGACCAAAAGCAATTCCATCATGATGTTTCTAAGAGAGGGTGAGATTTTGCACATTATGCATTTCCCTGGGCTCCCTGGGGGTCTGATGGCATCAAACCACAGCCATCAGTACCTCAAAGGTGGGGTGGGTGGTGAGCATTCATGTGTGTGTGTGGTGTTTGTGTGTGTGTGTGTAATGTCTGCTGAGGCTGTCCACAAACAGTTTTGCATGCACCAGTAAGCACAGGTGTTTCTTAATGCCCAGCAAATACTCTTGTCTATATTACATCAAAATGAGAAATCAATTCTGGTAATTAGCCTATTTCCTTGATTCTAATTTGTCATCGATTATAAGATGCTTCATTGATTTAATAGCTACTTCAAAAAAAAAGAAAGAAAGAAACTTTACACATCTATTTTAAGACATATCCTCATTTCAGAAATGTTAAAATATGTGTAGGGAAAGAAGGGAGATGCATTTTATGATGAAGAGAAAATGGTAATCGGGAGATAGTCAAACCAATGGCCTAATTAAATTCATCAGTAAACGCAGTCAGCATGATTTATTGACCTGTTCTGTGATAGAGAACCTTTTTAGGTGAGAGGTTTTTTTGTGTTGATGGACACACTGGCCAATGACTCAACCAGCTTGAGTTCAGTGGCTGTGCCCTACTCCTTGCCTGTTCTTGGGGGCCCCTTCCCTAAGAGCACCTCCTCCTTTCATGTCAGGCATCTGACTCTAACTAATTGACTCCCAGCATTGAAGGCAGGAAGGTGCCCTCATCTGCTTTCATCTGACACTGGCTCTGAGCTCAGTTCCTCCCTTCGGTTCCCAGGGACCCAGATCTCCCCTCCCACCCAGGTTATCATTTGCCCCCTTCCTGCCCCTGCCACCTTCTCTCCCAGCATGCAGCCTACAGCCTGTAGATAACACTGTCTGCTTATCCCTCCAGCAGGCCAGCTACCTCTTGACCAGCCTTTGCTAAGGCTGTTCTCCTAATCTGGCAGAGCCTTTGAGACCATGGTCAAAACTCCAGTCTATTATTTTGAAGTGGAAAAAAGGTGGACTTTAGACACACATTGGAATGACGTGGCTCTAATAACAAGCCAGCAGGACACCTGGAAGGTCTGAGGCCTGAGATGGGAAGTGGTAGCAAAAAAAATCTTTGAGAAAATTAAAATCAGAAAATTGTGATCCACGCTGGAGAGTGGGAGGAATTAGCTAGAGGTTGAATGAACAGGGCACTGGAGTGGTCTAGGGGGAAGAGTCAAGAAAAAGACTTAAGTTAGAGAGTCTTTTCAAAGGTGCTGGAGAAGAATCTGCTGTAAGGAAAGCAAGGGTGACTGCAGGGATCTCTCATAAGTCTCTCTCAGATCTCAAACTCTTCTACGTTCTCCTGGTTTTCCTTTCATTCAGAGGTTCCCAACCTGGGAGTCAGGGTGTTGCTCCCACATACGGCTGTTTAGAAATGTCTGGAGGGGACTTCCCTGGAGATCCAGCAGGTGCGACTCTGAGCTTCCAGAGCAGACGAGGCAGGTTTGATTCCTGGTGGGGGAACTAGGATCCCACAAGCCTGTGAGAGAGCTAATTGTCAGGCAGGTTGATAAGGAGTCCAGGGCCCTCAAGGAGGGAGGGGTCCAGGGCCCTTGAGAAGGAGAAAGGGGTCCAAGGCTCTCAAGGAGGAGAAAAGGGTGATATACAGGAGATACCAGGTGATATCTAGGTGACATATACAGGAGAAAATGGGTTATAACACAACAATATATCTTGCTTGAGGACATGTTTCTCCTTCTTAACAAGAACCTAGACTAATCTTATTATCTTAAGATATGTTATCTTATGTTGTGGGAGTGGGTCTGGTAAGACCTTTCTACTGTTAGTTCTAATCTTGTTAATTTAATGTCTGTTGGGGGAGTGGGTCTTGTAAAAGTATATGAGACCTTGACAAGACTAGCAGTGGGGCACACTTCCCCCACCCCGCCGATGTCCGTGTCAGAAGCTCTCTCTGTCCCTTTTTATACTTTAATAAAACTGCTACATGAAAGCTCTTGAGTGATCAAGCCTGGGCCCTGGTCCTGAGGCTAAATCTTCTTTTTTTGGCAATCACGAATCTGATACCATTCATGGTAGGCTATCATGGCCAAATAAATAAGTAAAAGATAATAGGTCTTGTTCACCCTTTTAAAAAAGAGAAATGCCTGAAAGGGTTTTGATTGTCACTATAACTGGGTCTGTTATAACTGGGTCTGAAATAGAAGAAAACAATAGAATGGGAAAGACTAGAAATCCCTTCAAGAAAATTAGATACCAAGGGAACATTTCATGCAAAGATGGCACAATAAAGGACAGAAATGGTATGGACATAACAGAAGCAGAAGATATAAGAAGAGGTGGCAAGAATACACAGAACTATACAAAAAACACCTTCATGACCCAGATAACCACGATGGTGTAATCACTCACCTAGAGCCAGACATTCTGGAATGCGAAGTCAAGCGGGCCTTAGGAAGCATCACTATGAACTAAGCTAATGGAGGTGATGGAATTCCAGTTGAGCTATTTTAAATCCTAAAAGATGATGCTGTGAAAGTGTTGCACTCAATAGGCCAGAAAATTTGGAAAACTCAGCAGTGGCCACAGGACTGGAAAAGGTTAGTTTCATTCCAATCCCAAAGAAAGGCAATGCCAAAGAATGTTCAAACTACCTAACAGTTGCACTCATCTCACATGCTAGCAAAGTAATGCCCAAAATTCTCCAAGTCAGGCTTCAACAGTATGTGAAGTGTGAACATCCAGATGTTCAGGCTGGATTTAGAAGAGGCAGAGGAACCAGAGATCAAATTGCCAACATCTGTTGGATCATAGAAAAAGCAAGAGAATACCAGAAAAGCATCTATTTCTGCTTTATTGACTAAGCCAAAGTTTCTGACTGTGTAGATCACAACAAACTGTGGAAAACTCTTCAAGAGATGGGAATACCAGACCACCTTATCTGCCTCCTGAGAAATCTGTATGCAGGTCAAGAAGCAACAGTTAGAACCGGACATGGAATAACAGACTGGTTCCAAATTGGGAAAGGAGTATGTCAAGGCTGTATATTGTCACCTTGCTTATTTAACTTACATGCAGAGTACCTCATGTGAAATGCCAGGCTTCATGAAGCACAAGCTGATATCAAGATTGCCAGGAGAAATAACAATAACCTCAGATATGCAGATGACACCACCCTTATTGCAAAAAGTGAAGAAGAACTAAAGAGGCTCTTGATGAAAGTGAAAGAAGAGAGTGAAAAAGTTGGCTTAAAACTCAACATTCAAAAGACAAAGATCATGGCATCTGGTCCCATCACTTCATGGCAAATAGATGAGAAAACAATGGAAACAGTGACAGACTTTTTTGGGCTCCAAAATCACTGCAGACAGTGACTGCAACCATGAAATTAAAAGACGCTTCTTGGAGGAAAAGCTATGACTAAACTAGAGAGCATATTAAAAAGCAGAGACATTACTTTGCCAACAAAGGTCCGCCTAGTCAAAGCCGTGGTTTTTCCAGTAGTCATATATGGATGTGAGAATTGGACCATATAGAAAGCTGAGCACTGAAGAATTGATGCTTTTGAACTGTGGTGTTGGAGAAGACTCTGAGAGTCCCTTGGACTGCAAGGAGATCCAACCAGTCCATCCTAAAGGAAATCAGTCCTGAATATTTATTAGAAGGACTGATGCTGAAGCTGAAACTCCAACACTTTGGCCACCTGATGAGAACTGACTCCTTGGAAAAGACCCTGATGCTGGGAAAGATTGAAGGCAGGAGGAGAAAGGGACAACAGAGGATGAGATGGTTGGATGGCAAAACTGACTTGATGGACATGAATTTGAACAAGCTCCGGGAGTTGGTGATGAACAGGGAAGCCTGGTGTGCTGCAGTCCATGGGGTCGCAAAGAGTTGGACACGATTGAGTGACTGAACTGAACTGATAACTGGGTCTGTATTGTCATTTAGTGGGCTGAGCCAAGGATGCTAAATACCCTGAAGTTCTTGGGATGGCCTGAATGTGAGAGAATTACCTGCCCCAAATACCGAGACGCCCACACTGAGAAACATCAGTCCCTGCACCACTTTCACCTGGGCTTTAAGGGCTCTAAATTTTCCCTGATGGCTATTTCCACTGACTGTCTGATTTGGAGTTTTCAAATAGAAATTTCTTAAGAAACCATGAGAAAACAGATGGGAAGTGATCAAAGAAAGCAACAAAGCATAAAAAACAGATGAGCTTCAACAGATTTTTGAGTCTAAGAAAGATCAAGTGTATTCAGTCTCAGAGACGCCTTCTTGTTTTTTTAAGCTCCCAGTTTTCCTGATTGAAACAATTTACTAGGTGCAAAGGCCTCGTTTCTCTCCTTGTTCTAAGGACACCACAGCAAGTCGTCGTTCAGGCTGGCCCAGGCGCTGTCCTAGGCGAGCTTTCCAGAGCCCAAGTCCTGAACCTCTCTCTGTGCTGACACGAAGCACCGCGGGCTTGAATTCACTTCAGCCTCAAGCTTCCCTGGCCTTCTGGGCTCTTCCCAATTTTCAGTTTTTCACTCTAACCCCAAGTATCAGGTTTGTCTGAGAGCAAGGTGTGGTCTTCTGATTTACCTTTTAGGGTAAGGATAAGGCACTGCTAGCCGCTATAATAGAGTACTCATAAACTCACAGGGTTTAACACAATAAAAGTTTGTTATTCACTCATTCAAACTATGAAACAAGTATTCCTTATGGTAGCAGCTCTCCTCCAAGTGGTGATTTTGGAACCTATGCTCCTTCCTTCTCGAGCGTCCCCCATCTTCGATGTGTGGTTTCTCAGGTTGCTGTGTTTCTCTGCATCAAGCCTGCAGAAGAAGAGAGAGCACAGAGGATTGCCTGTGGGTGGTGTTCAAGGGCCAGACCTGGAATTGCCCCACTTCACTTCTGCTTGCATTCTGTTGGCAGGAACCCAGACACACGGCCTTGCCTAGCTGCACGAGAGACTGGAAAATGTAGTCCAGCTGTATTCCTATGTACTAGGAAGACAAAGACTTTGGTTTGTTAATCAGCCAGTAGTGTCTGCCCATATCCCCCCATGTATGAGCTTTTAGAAATCCTGTTGTCATTTTTCTCTATTATTTCTGGTTGATACACAGCAATTTACTGGTTAAGAATAAACAGCTTGTTCTTTAAAAAGTAAAACATGGGATCACCATCAATTCAGTCAGCCAGTCATGTCCGATTCTTGTGACCCCATGGGCTGTAGCACACCAGGCCTCCTTGTCCATCACCAACTCCCAGAGCTTGCTCAAACTCATGTCCATCCAATTGGTGATGCCATCCAACCATCTCATCCTCTGTCATCCCCTTCTCCTCCTGCCTTCAATTTTTCCCAGCATCAGGGTCTTTTCCAATGAGTCAGCTCTTCACATCAGGTGGCCAAAGTATTGGAGTTTCAGCTTCAGCATCAGTCCTTCCAAAGAACACCCAGGACTGATCTCCTTTAGGATGGACTGGTTGGATCTCCTTGCAGTCCAAGGGACTCTCAAGAGTCTTCTCCAACACCACAGTTCAGAAGCATCAATTCTTTGGTGCTCAGCTTTCTTTATAGTCCAACTCTCACATCCATACATGACTACTGGAAAAACATACCTCTTACTATGTGGACTTTTATTGGCAAAGTAATGTCTCTGCTTTTTAATACGCTATCTAGGTTAGTCATAGCTTTTCTTCCAAGGAGTAAGCATCTTTTAATTTAATGGCTGCAGTCACCACTTGCAGTGATTTTGGAGCCTCAAAAAATAAAGTCTGTCACTGTTTCCATTGTTTCCCCATCTGTTTGCATCAAAGTGATGGGACCGGATGCCATGATCTTTGTTTTTTGAATGTTGAGTTTTAAGCCAACTTTTTCACTCTCTTCTTTCACTTTCATCAAGAGGCTCTTTAGTTCTTCTTCACTTTCTGCCACAAGCATGGTGTCATCTGCATATCTGAGGTTATTGTTATTTCTCCTGGCAATCTTGATACCAGCTTGTGCTTCATGCAGCCCGGCATTTCTTATGATGTACTCTGAGTATAAGTTAAATAAGGAAGGTGACAATATACAGGCTCGACGGACTCCTTTCCTGATTTGGAACCAGTCTGTTATTTCATGTCCGGTTCTAACTGTTGCTTCTTAACCTGCATACACATTTCCCAGGAGGCAGGTAAGGTGGTCTGGTATTCCCATCTCTTGAAGAATTTTCCAATTTTTTATGTTGTGATCCATACAGTCAAAGGCTTTGGCATAGTCAATGAAGCAGAAGTAGATGTTTTTCTGGAACTCTCTTGCTTTTTCTATGATCCAACAGATGTTGGCAATTTGATCTCTGGTTTCTCTGCCTTTTTTAAATCCAGCTTCAACATCTGGAAGTTCATGCTTGGAGAATTTTGAGCATTACTTTGGTTAGCATGTGAGATGAGTGCAATTGTGTGGTAGTTTGAACATTCTTTGGCATTGCCTTTCTTTGGGATTGGAATGACAACTGACCTTTTCCAGTCCTGTGGCCACTGCTGAGTTTTCCAAATTTGCTGACATATTGAATGCAGCACTTTCACAGCATCATCTTTTAGGATTTGAAATAGCTCAACTGGAATTCCATCACCTTCACGAACTTTGTTCATAGTGATGCTTCCTAAGGCCGACTTGACTTTAGACTCCAGGATTTCTGGCTCTATGGATTACCATAGGACTGGCAATTCCACTCTTAGGACACCCATATACCAATAGTGTCTTGCAGGAAGGGGGACCCTTTCCAGGGCCCCAGAGTGGGCTCTTGTCTCACAATCAGAAATGCATTGTCCGAGGAGACACATGTGCTGACATAGGAAGAGATTTTATTGGGAAGGGGTACTTGGTGGAGGGCAGTAGGGTAAGAGAACCCAGGAGGACTGCTCTGCCACATGGCTCACAGTCTCGGGTTTTATGGTGATGAGATTAGTTTCCAGGCTTTTCTGGTGGCTCAACTGGCAAAGAATGTGCCTGAAATGCAGGAGACCCCAGTTCAATTGCTGGGTTGGGAAGATCTGCTGGAGAAGGGATAGGCTACCCACTCCAGTATTCTTGGGCTTCCCTGGTGGCTCAGCTGGTAAAGAATCTGCCTGCAATGCAGGAGACCTAGGTTCGATCCCTGGGTTGGGAAGATCCCCTGGAAGAGGGGATGGCGACCACTCCAGTAGTCTGGCCTGGAGAACTCCATGGACTGTACAGTCCACGGGTCACAAAAAGTCTGACACGATTGAATGACTTTCGCCTTTCATTTTGTCCCTGACCAATCATTCTGACTCAGAGTCTTTCCTGGTGGTGCATGCATTGTTCAGCCAAGATGGATGCCAGCAAGAAGGATTCTGGGAAGTGGTTGGACAGGTGGTGTCTCCTTTTGACCTTTCTGGAACTCTGCCAGTTGGTGGAGGCTTATTAGTTCCGTGTTTCTTACTAGGACCTCCTGTCGTAAAACAACTCATGCACATGGTTACCATGGTGCCTGGCCAGGGTGGTGGTTCCAGCCAGTGTGCTTCCCCTAACAGCTCCCTCCTGAGAGACTGCATACTCAAGATACTTCTTGGGAACTGGGACAGAGGTCTCTTTCTTCTGTAACGTCTTCCGGCTGTTCCTAGGTGTAGTCCTGCCTAGTAGAAGTCTCTCTCTACCTGATCCAAGTTGAGGTATTTTTTAACTGAAAAAATAGGCTTCCATACTTGTAGTAACAGCGATTTAGCCTGAAACTGTTGGACCCCCATCAGAGATGAAATAGACAGGGGTCATAAGGAAACCTAACAGGATACTCATCACTGGTCCCCAGAAAACGAAGGCAAATTTGAGGTGAGGACTGCAGGGTGTAGTGAGGCAACAGGCTGGTGCTCCAGGAATCTGTGCTCAGCCTTCATCTCCCACCTGGGTGGGGGCCCCAGTTCCAGAGAAGAACTCAAAGATATTGTTATGGGTCTTCTTTGAGTAGGAACCAGGATCTTGCCCCAGGGCTGAACCACCATTTGATTGTTTCTCCTCTGTT
Source organism: Bos mutus (assembly GCF_027580195.1). Classification (NCBI taxonomy): domain Eukaryota; kingdom Metazoa; phylum Chordata; class Mammalia; order Artiodactyla; family Bovidae; genus Bos; species Bos mutus. The sequence goes on from NC_091632.1 coordinate 1,929,539, forward strand.
TTTGTATCCCCTCCCTTCTCTGATCAGCAACTGTTTGGATCTGTTCTTTGAAACTCAGGGAGGGTTAAGGAGGCTGAGTAAAGTCTATATCCTACAAGCAAGAAAGAGGGAAGCAGAAAAGTGCTGTACTCCAGAACCCCACGGAGTCCTGCTCAGTTTTAATTCAGGGAACTGGGTAACTATGACTCTGATAACTTCCTGTCAAAGTGGGGCATAGGACTGACTCAGTTTGGAGAATAGACTCTGAATTGGAAGTATTTCTGAGTTCCAAGTCCTAGATCTGAGCCTTGTATGATTAAAATCTCAATCCCTTGGTCTGCCATTTAGGTGTAACAGACACAATTAGAAGTAGCTGAAGGAGTGACAACTGGAATTATAACAGGCAAAATAAATCTCATTTCTTTTCAGAATAATAGGCCTGAAATCCAGTCTGGACCTGGCACTTTGGGGAGACTTGTAGCCAGGTAGCCAGTTGCCTAGTTTTATAAAAAGTAAGGTTGTAGTTACTAGCTGCCAGCAGACGTTGTTTTGAGACTCACAAAACTCAAGTTTTTAGCGATATAAGGACTAGTCTGAAATTACATCCGTAGTGTCTCCTAGTTATTTCCTTGGATGTCTGAACCATAGCTACTCTATTTTGACTTTTAATTGTGATATTCTCCTTAATAGCCAAAGCAGATGTCACCATTAATGATGTCATTTCTCTGTGTATGAGAAGATGCAAGAATTGGGACTCATAAAATCTTCTGAAAAGATCTCTCTCTGAAGGCCTGTTCTGCCAGTTTTTCCCAGAGCACAGAGTGCCTCCTTCCTGATTTCCACCCTGAACTCCTTTCAGAGGTGTTGGAGGTCAGTAGCTGTGGTGGCCATGATTTAATCTTTGAGTAATTAGATGGCAAGTGCCAGTTTCCAGTTGGCAGGGCCCCTTCTTGGTCATAAACTCAACCATGATTTGGTGCGGGGGAGGTGGCACTTCATGACCATTTCATCCCACAGAGCTGAGAATGTCCATTCTCAGGTCTGGCAAAGATTTTGTTGACAGGCCACTCAATGTGCTGTTACTGGACTAGGCCATAAAACAGTATCCAAAATTCTCTGGACCACCTGTCTTACTAGCCTCTTGGTCTAGGAAAATATTCCCTCCTGTGGCTTCTTCCCATATCCAGAGTTACAATCTGGATCTGTTACAATCTGTTACAATCTGGATTGTAACAACACTGTTACAATCATCGATCTCATATGGAACTATATATTATTTTTCAGAGGCCTACCACACATTTGGCAGTGTAACAAACAGCAATTTTGTAAAACAGGTAAAATAAAAATACCATAGCCAGCATTATTAGTAACGTCACAAGTAAGACCTACGCTAACAGCTCCCATTAGATGTAGCGCAGTATATCCCAGGTTGCCTGACTTAGTCTATTCTGTATGAATCCTTATCTTCCAGGGAAATTATATATTGGTACTGTCTATAAGGCACATAGCCCAGTTTCCTACTGTTGGTAGACTATTATCCTTGTTGGTTTAGACTATTATCCTTATTTTATTTTATTTTATTTAATTGCGGCGGCACATGGACCCGGCCAAGGCGCCCACAGACACTGCGCCCACAGATCCGGCGCGCGGCCTGCAGACTTTCGCTCCAAAACTAGAGGAGACTTTAAACCTAAATTATTATAGCCTGGTATTATCTATATAAATCCATCCCATTATTGTGGGAGGTTTTTTTCTTTGCTGAAACTTTGCTTGTTCCTCTGATTGAGCTTGAGTAACAGAAAAGTGAAAGGGTTAGTAGCTCAGTAGAGTCCGACTCTTTGCAGCCCCATGGACTGTAGCCCACCAGGCTCCTCTGTCCATGGGATTCTCCAGGCAAGAATACTGGAGTGGGCTGCCATTCCCTTCTCCAAGAGATCCTCCCAACCCAGGGATCAAACCTGGGTCTCCTGCATTGCGGGCAGATTCTTTTACCACTGAGCCATCAGGGAAACCCTGTGTAATAGAAGATAACTCAAATTTATGGGCAGAGTCAGAGCAGGCATTATTAATTGGCCAGGAGAGGGGATCCACTCTAGTAATATCAACGTGTGCTAAGTCACGTCAGTCGTGTCCAACTCTTTGCGACTCTATGGAGTGTAGACTGCCAGGCTCCTCTGTCCATGGGATTCTCCAGGCAAGAATACTGGAGTGTGTTGCCATTTCCTTCTCCAGGGGATCTTCCTCACCTAGAGATCAAACTGGGGTCTCTTAAGTCTCCTGCATTGGCAGGCGGGTTCTTTACCTGGGAAGCCCTGTAATATCAATAGTGACCTGAATATGACAATAATTTTTCTTTTTAAGTTAATTTTCTCAGTGCCAACCAATCAGAACCTTGGAGTAGAGAAATTCACCAAGGTAACCCAGAGCTAGACGCAGGTAATTGACCAAACCCAACAATTGGGTTGATTTCTAAAACCAGCATAGGATCATGCCTATGATAGAAAAGCATTTGATTTATATGTAAAGGTCCAAGAAGTCAAGAAAACATTATAAATGATCACATGAATCAGGTCCAGCATCTGGGGCAAGCTGTCTACTTCTGATGTCATCTTCTTGGCCTAGTTAAGCAGTTTCTTCTGTTTGAATGTCATTTCAAGGTGAGTTCAGGTTAGGAGTCCTCTCTATAAACTCGTCCAGTGTAGGGGCCTTTGGAAGTGGGAATTAATCTAACAGTCAATTTCCCTTCAATTTTACCAAGCATGAGCTAGTTAAGAGTACCTGATAAAAAGGTCCTTCCATCCAGGTTGGAGACAGTCCCTTAAATTATGTCTTTTTCTAGTCCTGGTTGCAGATCATGAGGCATCTGATCTTCATCCAAAGATAGATTACTGAGATAAGCTTCGGAAACAAACTTAGGGTGTTCTTTAAGAATTCAATTAAATTTACATTAATATGGCATAACAGCAAAGAACTATCCAGGAAATGAGTCTTAGTATATACAGACTTCTATTAACAAACTGGGATTTAATATTTATTGAAACATCTTTTTCTCTCTAAAATTACCCTCATTTTTACCAAATTTAACTAAATTAAAGATTAGTTTGTTTGCAAAATCATTCTGCTCTCAATAAATTTGGTCTGATGATTTATATAACCATAATTGATCATAGACTTATTGCCTTGCTAAAACTTTTATAAAGTCTCAGAATGAACTTTTAAAATAAAACCTTTTAGGGCTGGGAAAGTCACGCCAAAGGCTTATTACAGATTTCACTTAACAAATCTAGGTGAATTCTTATCTTTTCAAGGTCTCAAAAATTACCTTTTCAAGGTTGCAAAAATTCTGTACCTGTTAGTGAGATAACCTTCCTAACTTAACTGATAAAGTTACTGAAAACCTAAGAGTTTCCAATCTCTGGAGGAGTCAGATAGAAAATATAATTGTTTCAATTTGTTTATAACATATAATTTTACCAAATTACCATCATAATTAGTCTGAGGGGAATGTTTTCTCTACTCCCAGAAAACATAGATTCAAACCTATAATTTTTTCAGATCAGTTCAGTTCAGTCACTCAGTCATGTCTGACTCTTTGCAACCCAATGGACTGCAGCACAGCAGGCTTCCCTGTCCATCACCAACTCTGAGAGCCTACTCAAACTCCAGTCCATCAAGTCGGTGATGCCATCCAACCCACTGTCGTCCCTTTCTCCTCCCACCTTCCATCTTTCCAAGCATCAGGGTCTTTTCCAAGGAGTCATTTCATCAGGTGGCCAAAGTACTGGAGTTTCAGCTTCAGCATCAATCCTTCCCATGAATATTCAGGACTGATTTCCTTTCGGATTGACTGGTTGGATCTCCTTACAGCCCAAGGGACTCTCAAGAGTCTTCTCCAACAGCACAGTTCCAAAGCATCAATTCTTCAATGCTCTGCTTTCTTTATGGTCCAACTCTCACATCCATACATGACTACTGGAAAAATAGTTCTGACTAGACGGACCTTTGTTGGCAAAGTAATGTCTCTGCTTTTTAATATGCTGTCTAGGTTGGTCATAGCTTTTCTTTCAAGGAGCAAGCATCTTTTGATTTCATGGCAAACCACCATAAAAGTTATAAGCATATTCATTGGTTCATTCATCCTTTTGTTAACCTTTGTGAAGTCATCAGTTTTCCCATTAGAATACCAGGACATATCAGAATATTAGGAACTCCATATAATTTCTAGGATATCTATATTAGTAATGTTTACCACACAGTGTAACCTGAGAGGATTTATTACTCGTTTGATAATATTTCCCATGTAATTTAATTCAGTCACATTTAGCCGGTGCTGGTGGGTGTATCATAAGTGGTGATATGTCACAATGGGCCTAAATACTGAGGCTTAAGGTCTAGTGAAAGTCAGCTCTGCCATCTTGGACATAGTTGGCTCTAACCAGTTTTCCTATGGCTGTGTTATTCCTAATAAAATCCATTTACCCAACTAATTGTAAACCAATTTTAGAAAATCCTAATCATGCATAACTCTTTTCAGTATTTTTTTCCCATATCTTCTTCTACTGAAAACACATCTTAGTTTCCCTATTTTCCACAGTGAGGTACATTTCTTGTTGACATATTTGTGGCAGAATACAGTCTTATTTGACCTCTAGTAAACCTAGGTACAACAGAAGTATTATACTTATTGATGGTTCTAGAGACATATCTGTTACCAGGTATTAATTTAATATTGAATATTTCCCACTTCACATGAACCTGGAATTAATTTAGCTTAGTTTAGAATTTATAAGTTCTTTGAATGGAATGTGAAAGTCGCTCAGTCATGTCCAGCTCTTTGCAACCCCAATGGACTATACACTCCATGGAATTCTCCAGGTCAGAATACTGGAGTGGGTAATCATTCTCTTCTCCAGGGTATCTTCCCAACCCAGGGATTGAACCCAGGTCTTCCAGGTGGATTCTTTACCAGCTGAGCCACCAGGAAAGCCCTTGTAAGTGCTTACTTTTCTTTAAACCAGTTAAATAGCGCTCATTCATAAATTAATCTCAAAAATATTATCCAGAGACAAAGATATACCAGGACATACACATATTCAGACAGACACAAAGTGAGATCTAGCTTCATTTTCTAAACTTAGACATGAATTAGATATTACACTATAAAATTTACTAGTTTATTTATAACAGTTGGAACAAATAAAAAATTTAAAGACTTCTTCCTGTTTTTCCTCAGTCTCGGGAGTTATAGATGGTCTAGATAAGTGTTCCTGAGAGCCCTGGTCTCAAGGCACAGGGAAAGAAAATCAAGTTCTTGGAAAATGGCGGCACGTCTAAAACAAATGATGACCACACAGAGCAAAATGGCCGTCAAAAATCACAGCACAGAACACAGAGATAAACCTGGCAGTCCTCATCAGACACTCCCTTAAATACAAGATTACAGTCTCTCCGAAAACCTCCTATAGGATACAGAACTTTGGATCCAAGTACTAACAGAGAAAATGAAAATATCTCAGGTCTTCAAAGATTTCAAAGGGAGGAAAGGAAGCCATGTTGAAAGAAGACGAGAGAAGGCAGGAGAGGGGGGCAAAAGGGGTGGCCTTACAGACCTCTCTCGCCACCTCAGATACCCAGGCGTTACGGGACTTTACCCTGGGCCTCCAGAGAAGGGACGACTGGAACTCGGCCCTACCAGAAACCAGACCAGACCAGACCAGAACCAGAATTCAAACTAGAAACCAGACCAGAACAGAACCAGAATTCAAGTTCTCTGCCAAGCAAAGGGGATCAGCCTCCAATCCTCATCTCAGGCTGAGGCCCATTCCTGCATCCAGGACCAGAGGACTAGAAAAAAGGGGAAGGATAGGAAGGGTTAAGGAGAGGAAAGAGAGAGGGGAGGGGAGAGAGGTCAATCAATTCTCTTGTTCCTTACCCGGTCGGGGCACTCTGGCCAGTTGTCCACGTCAGGAGGAGACCAGGGACAAAAGGGTCCCAGTTGCGGCCGCCGGGTCTGGTCCATCGGTGGGCAAGCTGGTCCTTGAGTACCCCGAGTGATCAGCATGTCAGTCTCAGCAAAGAAGAGTCCCTGGTGGAGTCGCCATTTGTTTCAGGAAGGGGGACCCCTTCCAGGGCCTGAAAAGTGGGCTCTTGTCTAACATTCAGAAATGAATTGTCCGAGGAGACACGTGTTGACAAAGCAAGAGACTTCATTGGAAAGGAGCACCCGGGTGGAGAGCAGGAGGGTAAGGGAACCCAGGAGAGCTGCTCTGCCGCGTGGCTCACAGTCTCGGGTTTTATGGTGATGGGGTTAGTTTCCGGGTTGCCCTTGGCCAATCATTCTGACTCAGAGTCCTTCCTGGTGGTGCAGGCATTGTTCAGCCAAGATGGATGCCAGAGAGAGGGATTCTGGGAGGTGGTCCAACTCGTGGTGTCTGTTTTTGACCTTTCTGGAACTCTTCCTGTTGGTGGTGGCTTATTAGTTCCGTGTTCTTTACCAGGACCTCCTGTCATAAAACATGCAAATGGTTACTATGGTGCCTGGTCAGGGTGGGCGGTTTCAGTCAGTGTGCTTCCCCTAACAGTTGTACTGTTTGCAACAGGCAGAAAGTAGAAACAACCCAAATGTCCATCAATGAAATAAATGGATAAATAAATCGTGGTGTATACATACAATGGAGAATTATTCAGCCCTAATGAGAAATGAAGTACAGATACGTGTTATAATGTGTTTGAACTTCAAAAATATTATGCCAAGTATAGAAACCAGGCATGAAAGGTCACATATTACATAATTCTGTTTTTACAAAATATCCAGACAGGAAAATCCACGGAGATGGAAAGCAGGTTGGTGGTTGCCAGGGAGTAGAGGGGAAGGGGAGTAGAGGGTGACTGCTTGTGTATGGGGTCTCCTTTGGGATGAAAGCATTTTGCAAGTAGATAGATATGGAGGTTTACAACACTCTGAATTTACTAAATGCCTCTGAATTGTTGACTTTAAAATGGTTAATTTTCATCCCATATTTTGGGGCTGCTCTTCTGAGATGTCCTACATTCTGTTTGTGGAGTATGTTTCTCCCAAGGCTGTTCTCACTTTCTCAGATGACTCTATGCCCTGGGGCTGCTCTTGCCTTTTGAGACAGACCACATGCTGTCTCTGAAATGTGTATCTCTCTAAATAAACTCACTTTCACTTAAATAAAATAAAAAAGTTTATTTTATGTTATGCGAATTTTATCTCATTAAAAACTTTATAAAGATTCCTGAAAAAAAAGAATAATTGGATGTTTTTTTTTAATTTTTGTTTTTAGTGAAGTCTAGCTTTTACTTATTATTCTTTGTTAATTTTTCTTGTCTATATCACATATGAGGGTGCATATCATCTTGGCCTTGTCCGGCAGCTTACTTCATCCTGTGCTCCCTTTGAAGACATTGGGAATTAACTGGTTTATTATTCCTTAACTCCTTGAACTCTCGCTTTGGGTTTAGGAAATGCATTTCTAGCACATAGAGTGATGCTCTGTCAGCCTTCATGTGCTACACAATGACGACAGACATACCCTGGACCTGGTTATTTTTACTTAGCTACAAGTCTAACTTCCATCCACTTCTGGAGGCTTCTGAACTTTCTTCCCACCATGCCTGCCCACTCCTGCCCTCTGTGTGGTGTCTAGGAGGTTGGGAGCTAGGCATTTTCAAGTCTTCCTAGGAACCAGCTCCAGGCTTTTCTACACACAGGGGTCAAATATTCACTACAATTAAAAAAATAGTTTTTAAAAATTAATCATATTCTGCTCATGCTTCAAATAAAATAGCACTTACTATGTTGTTTTATACTTCTTTTAATATAGAACTTTTATTCCTCTAGACTGTAAGCCCATTGAGGGTAAGAATCATGCCTTAATTGCCCCTATATCCTAGCACTTAATACGGTGCTTGATAAAATTTATTGCTCAATAAATATGAATGAAGTGAATGAACAAAATGTAATAACATACAGACAAGAAAAAGGTTGTTTTCTCATCAGAATGAAAATCTTGATTGAAGCCATTCTCTTGTAGAGAGAGCAGCTTTTATCTGAAATTAATGAATTGTTCATTCCTGGACATCAGCACAAAAGAACGATTAACCAGGGCTGGCACGAATTATAAGCAGGCGGGCTCAAGAAAAGAAACAGGCTGTGTTATTAACGGGAACCTAAAACCCAGGAACAGCGGAAGGGGGCAGACCAGGAGTGGCCGGAACACTGGGGGTGGTGGGCAGGCTCTGCCACAGGTGGTGGGGGAAATCCAGACAGGCAGTGAACTCAGCGTGCTAACGGGCGGAAGCGGCAGCCTTAGGGAGGCTTATCAGGGGAAAAAGGACCCCAGAGTGTTGGACCTGGGTACGAGGAGGGGTGCTCTGAGCAGGGGCCATGGGAGAGCCAAATGGGTAGGTGGTCAGCATCAAGGGGGTCTGGCAACCATCCAGTCTGTGAGCAAGATTTCGGGAAAGAATAGTGAAATTCAGTGTCCTGGGGAGATAGACTGGAGCCAGGCTGGGTCTTGGTTTTGCAGGACCTGGGTTCTTGCCAAGTTTTCCAAATAGAAAACTGAAGGGGCCCAGACAGGGGTGTTTGGTGAGAACCTGGATACCAGCAAGGGGGAACTAGAGCGGGCTGGGTGACTTACACCTGGGCTCCTTAGCCTCACTCCACGACCGAGGCCAGGGTGGGTCTCCGAGGCTTGGCAGAAATGAGAATGCAGATGGGACTCAAGTGCTAGAGTTCAAGGTCTAGGGATCTTGCAGGACACACTGGAGAATGAGGAAGGAAAGCCTTCAGAGAGCAAAGAGCCTTTAAAGTTAGACTTTTGAAAAGCAGACTTACATGGTTGCCAAGCTGGATTCAATGATCAGCCTGGGTACCTATAAATTATTCCACTGGATTTAATGTGTATACATTTTAAAGATTTTTCTCTCCCCATAGCAAAGTAGATTTACAATCTGAATGGCTGAGCTTATTAATTTTAATAACCTTCTCTAGAATAGAAGTATATGAGAAGACGAGAAGTAATGGCCTATGTCCTGAGGTCCAAGAAGGGGGGCGACCCCTCCCCAACACTCACAGCTATGCAGGCTACAGGGGGTCTTCCGGTGACCCCAGGGTAGGTTTCTTATGCCTCCACTCCCCACCTATCCCACTGACATGCCTGCTTCCCTGAGGACTCCAAACAGAGCTGTCTGTTCTCCTCTTCAGTGGTTGGGTTGTTCAACTCTTTCTAGACATGTTTCCCCAGCTCTTGGTAAAGCACCCCAGGCCAGTACCTGGGGGATTCTTAGTAAATTCTGAATGGAGTGCTGGCTTGGCCAAGGGCTGGCTGCCTTCTTTCCTGTTTGATTTGAGTGTGGTTCTTCAGTCTTCTAAGCAATTTAATGAGTGATCCAGTGCTTTTGCAATAAATTCCCTTTTCAGATTACGTCAGTGTGAGTCCTGATATTTACAGTCAAGAACCCTAGCAGATATAGAAATCAGAGCCTTAAAGAGGTGGCAGGAAACAGACTTTTGGAGAAATGGAGTGCTGGGATTTGTAACCTGCCTGGATGGAGCTGAAGGCAGTGAACTCCAGCCAGGATCTCTAGCAGCCTGTGGCTCCTGAAGTCACCACCTGCAGACAAGGTGTGGGGCCTGAGCAGATGCTGCCCCGCCCTCCAGCTTTCAGTGCAGCCATGTATGGGGCAGTCACATTTAAGCGTGTGCCAGTGTCTCTCTGCTTTTCTGCCTCCAAGCTTTCTCCAAAGGCATTGGAGAACACTCAGCCCATAATCAGTCCCGCCAGCTCCCAAATGTGAGAAAAATGAACATTCCTGAGGGCAAACCTCAACCAAAAGGGGATGAGAGCCAGTGGGTAAGTGATTCCTTTCCTTTCCTTCAGGGAACAACTCAAATGTCCCTCACACAAGCTTCAGAAGGCCCCAGTGGGCATGAGCCCATCACATTCAGCAGCTCCATCCCCCACCCCCTTGATTTTTCTCCCTCCTCTCTCTCACTCTCCTTGCTTCCTGATGGGAACCCCAGATAAACGACCTGCATCCAAATCTGAGGCTCAAACTCACTTTCAGGAGAGCCCAAACTAAGACAGGGAGCAGGGTGAAAAGAGGAATTAAAGGGTGGGAGGTGGAAGGGCAGGGAGACAGGTGGCCGTGGGCTTGCTTTTGCCACACTGGGAAGCTCAAGGAGAAAACGGAACACCCAGATTCATAAATTCCAGCCCAAGGCATTTATAGAAACCCAGGGACTTTCCAGGACCTTACTAAATGGCTTTCTTCTAGCTCAGTTGCAGGACTGAAATAGTCAAAATCAATTATAAGCTTTAATCCTGTAGGTGGTCAAATGACAAATTTGTTTTTTAAAAAAATCACAGGCTCTCTGCATTTCTAATGTGAAAAATAGGGTATTGACTAGCAAAGAATGGGACCCCTAAAGTGAGGATATGTGGGAAGTTTGGGAGGACTCAAATTGCCCTGAAGCTCTCACCTGCATTGAGTCTTTCTGGCTAGAGAAAGCAACGCCTCCCTCTGCCTGGTGCAGCTACTTTGGCCTTGTTTGGAAATCCTGCACAGACCCACTTCAGGCCTTACCTGGCAAGGGGGGGAGTCACGACCCTGACAGTCTCCAGACAGAACAACGTGGTTGGCGGCAGACCCCAGCATACTGGGGGAGGGGGAGTGGGTGTGGTTAACTACATGCTCAAGCTCTGGAGGAGAAAATGTACATGCCAAAAGTATGACGCAACATTGTTAATTTGAATCAACAAAAATCTGAGGAATTCATATGAGAATGAACTATGAGACAATACGACCAAAAAAAGAATACAATATTAGATTATCTGGATCTGGAGATTCTCAACTGACTGTCCTAACCTAAGTCACCAATTCTAAGTTCCCATCCTGTGTTTGGTTGACTGAATCATGGATTCCACATTGGTTCCCACTAAACAGAACTGAGAAGTCGGAAATTCCTGACATAAGGAAGGAATGCAGAGAACTGGGGGCACAGAAATGTGGGGAAAGATTCATGTGAGACCTGCCCACTTATCCTGAAAGGACCCGGAAGACATTTCTTTCCCCAACTGTGTTGAGAAATATCTATTTACCAGCATGTCTAGTAGGTCACGTCCTGTTGCCCTGGAATTATGGTCAAGGCCAAAGTTTAGGATAGAAGATGCCAAGTAGCGTACCTTCTAAACACAGAGTCACCACCCTACCTCTCTGTACGAAGTGCCAGCGTACCATCACCACCAACCCCCTCGCTGACCCACAATATGCAGTGGGTCCTGAGAGACACAGGCCAGCCTGTCGGGGATAGCAGCCTGTTCCCTGCTTTCACAGCTAACGCGTGGGGAAAGGAGAGAGGGTGCTCTAAGAGATTCCCGGGTAAAGAGGAAGCCGAGAAGACTGCAGTGTCACGTCCTGGTTGGATGTCTGCTTTGCTGACCTGAGGAAGGGAAAGGAGACCTGGGAAAATGGTGGAGCCGGGTCCACGTGTGGGGTGGAGGAGGGTAGTAAACTTGTACTCCTCTCATTTGGCATGGTAAAGTTTCCCAGCAGTTGGGCTGTCATAGCAGCAGGGAATCCATCTTGAGTTGTCTTGTTGGTGACTCCACACGAGGACAGACTGTCCACCAAAGTCATTCTGGCCACTGGAGGGTTGAGTACATTTGGGGAGGACTGAGGGATGATGAGGAAGTCAGCCAAGCCAGAGTCAACCTCCTCGGTCAGTCAGGAGGACGTAAGGGCTGGTCTCCACGAAGACCCCCAAGAGCTCACAATACAGCCTGGCATTTCGAGCCTGTCCCACAGGGGCTCGGTGACGTGCCGAGAAGCAGTGACACCGACAGAAGGGAAACTGCAGCCTCTCCCTGCGACAATGGGAGATGTGGGCACCTTTCCTTCTGCTCCTCTCTGCCTGATTGCATAACTGTCCAAACTCGAAAACTGCAAACAGATACCTGATTTGAGCTAAAGTGGAAAATTATGACCCTCACCTCTTCCCTACTCCTAAATCAGTTCATAGACAGGGAATGTCAAGTTCACTTGAGGAAAGATTCTGTGACGACACCGTGATGATGTGTTGAGAATCTTCTAGCCTCCCCTGAAGGGATCTGTGGTCACTCACTGGAGTGATTCTGTATTGATCAGGGTAGCTGCATTACCCAGATCTTTCAAGGTTTAGCAGGCACTGGCTCTAGTATAACATTCATTCTTTGGGACCTAGAATACCACTTTATCCATTGGTCAATGTGAGGCTTTTGGGGTCAGGTGATAAATAGATTTTTATTTGAGTCTCTTTCATGGTAGACCCAATGGGACATTTGGCCCATCTCATGGTTTTTTCTCAGTTCCTGGCTAAACAGCTGGAGTAAATAACTTGAGCAACTGGCAGAATCCTTGCCCCGTCTCTTGATCCATGGAGTGAAAACTATTGTCACAGGAAGGGCCAAGTAGGAGTCTCTGGAGCCCTCCCACAGCCATGGTGGCCACAGAGATTAATGGAGTCATCAGCAGCTTCCAGCTTTGAACAGAGCCAAGAGCAAGAGATGCTTCTGTTGAGGGTCCAAGTCACAATGCAAGCAGCTATGCCCGGTGCCTCTCATGACCCAGCAGATGCATGGTGATCAACATTTGTGATAGACCAAGAGTCCATGTGAAGCCACTGGAGACCACCAATGGCAGGATTCTAGTGGGGGCCCTTGGGGGTTGGGAAAGATGATATCATCTTTTTGTCTGCGAGAAACAGTTCTTGACTTTCTACCAGAACTCATAGACTCCTAGTGGCTCAGACAGTAAAGAATCTGTCTGCAATGCAGGAGACCCAGGTTCAATTCCTGGGTTGGGAAGATCCCCTGGAGAAGGGAATGGTCTTGCCTGGAAAATCCCATGGACAGAGGAGCCTATTAGACTACAGTCCATGGGGTCACAAAGAGTCAGACACGACTGAGGAACTAACACTCACTTTCATACCCCATACCATAGGTACAAGGGACAGTGCAACCCACATTGCCCACCATGAACTCGGTACGATCTGACCCTTAAGCTGAAAAATGTATGCCCAGCACCACCACACCACCAGGTGGAAGCCGTGAATCTGGGGCTCGGTCAAGCAGGGCCTGAAGACAGAAGCCAGTCGCGTTTCTTTCCTCTTGACGCAGCGGCTCCTGTTCCGTTGCCGCCCCACCCGCAGCACACACCGGTGAGCTCGTGGAGGGCGTCCTATGGCCTGCCGACTGCAGAGGACAGATTGCGCCTGATTTACAGGCGGCTGTGTGCAGTATTCTGGACTCTCCCGGGAAGGGGCTGCTGTGGTGTCGGAACTGCCCTCAGGGCCGGTCTTGAAGGACAGCGGAGAGGGCAAGTCCTCCAGGGACAGGACTTTGCAGTATGTTTTCACCGCTCAGATGAGGCGAGAGGGCCTGAGGTAAGCAACTAAAGTGATTCATGAGCAGTAGCAAGCGGTCTGGCCTGATAGCCAGGGATTTGAAAGGAACTAGATGCCACTGGGCTTCTCTGGTGGCTCAGATGATGGTAAAGAATCTGCCTGCAATGCGGGAGACCTGGGTTCTATCCCTGGGTTGGGAAGACCTCCTGGAGGAGGGCATGGAAAGCCACTCCAGTATTCTTGCCTGGAGAATCCCATGGACAGAGGAGCCTGGCGGGCTACAGTTCATGTGATCGCAAAGAGCTGGACTTGACTGAGCGACGGAGCACAGCACAGATTGAAAATTAGTGACCAGGAGGTTTAGAGAGGGGTCTGTGAGTGGACCCATACCCCAAATCACAACACCCTCTAAGCCTCCCTCCTGCCTCCAATATGTCGCCCACTTTGTCATCCAGGTGACCTTGCCAGCAGGCTAATCCAGTCCTGTCATTCCCTCTACAAGAATTGAAATGAATCCCTATTTCTCAGGAGTAAAATATAGACCCTTTACAGAACCTCTCCCTCGCCTAATTGCCTGACCTCGTCTCGCACCACTTCTTTCCCTAACACTTAGCCTGACTCCTACAAGCCTGCCTGAGAAATATCTCAGGCTTCTGTAGCTCTGTAAGTGTTTTTCCCTCAGCCGCAAGGACTCTGCCCTGTTCACCCTCCAGGGCTCAGCTCAGAGGACACCTGCAGGAAGCCTGCCCAGAGGCCCCCAGGCGGGCAGGCTCAGTCCTGCCTCTGCCCCTTAACCTTGGACACAAGTCTTAGCCTTTCTGCGTCTTGATTTCCTCACCGAAAACATAGGCAAGGAGGTGAGAGGATTAATTATGTCATAATGATGAGTATTCCATGGGGTCGCTAAGAGTCGGACACGACTGAGCGACTTCACTTTCACTTTCATGCATTGGAGAAGGAAACGGCAACCCAGTCCAGTGTTCTTGCCTGGAGAATCCCAGGGACGGGGGAGCCTGGTGGGAGGCCGTCTATGGGGTCGCACAGAGTCGGGCACGACTGAGGCGATGCAGCAGCAGCAGCAGCAATGATGAATATTATGTTTACAAATAATAAAACATATATATATGTAAATAATACCGAAGCAGAAACATAAAACAGGATTTGGCCTGACGCAGAGCACTCAGAATGTGCTGACCAGATACTCTTTGCCCTGTGCTCCTTGCTGCCCTGTACACAGGCCCAATCAGACAGGGCAAGGACACTCTCCCCTCTCCGTGTATTTACTATCCAGCAAGTGCTTGGCATATATCAGGCTCTCGATAAATACATGTGGGGAGAACAGACAATGTCTGGATTAGAGTCAGAAATGCAATCCCTGTTGTGTCATTTACTAAAAAGCCTTGGATAAGTCACGTAGCAAGTAAAAGCTTCAGTTTCCTCACCTGCAAAATGAGAACGATAGCACAAATATTAAGCTGAACCGTAGGAAATTGCCATTTTTGTAGGACAAAAACAATTGAATGTCAGCAATTTCATATGCTTCAGTGAAATAATTCTTACATGTAGGGCTAAAGGGAGGCCCAAATGAGGTAATGAATGTGAGAATAATTTATAAGCTATAAATTGCCATAAAATGTCAGTATTGATTATTATTAGATATGTGTGGCAAGCTAGAGCTGATGTATTTGAGTAGAATCATTTCATTTCATTCTGTTTGTATAATAGCAATTTTGAGAAACAGATAAAAATTTTAAGTTCACATGACAGGTGGCATCCAAGTTGGATCTGAACTCAGGATTCATGGCTTGGGTGGACCCGCACAGGAGGGCGGGAGCACAGGGAGGCCTGCAGAGAGCAAGAGGGTCTGAGCGGCGGAAGCCTGCCGCCTTCCAGCCCAGGTGCAGCTAGCGTTCTGTGGATCTTGGAAGGCGCCAGAGGTTTCTCTGGCTCTCTGGATCCTCCAAGAGCACCGCTGTATTTGTTCACAGTCACTGCACCTTGCCCAGACTCCCAAGTTGACAGCCTCCCTGGAATCGCTGATGTGGTGGGAGCTTCCCTGGTGAATATCAATATATACAGCCCACGGGGGCCTACAGCTCCCAATTTGGACTACCCCCTCCATCCCCAAGACTCTGCTGAAAGAGGTCTGTTCATAGACTCGGGCTCTTGCCAGCAAATGTCCTTCTTGCTGTCCTTACACCGGCTCAGATAAGGTGACCACACTGGATACAATATGAGGTGAGGTTGGGCTTGATGACTTTTGAGATACGGGAAGACCAAGCAGAGTCAGTGTCTGGCAGAATTAACACTGAGCTGACCTTTAAACCAGAGCCTTCCAGTTGCTTCCTTTGTGTACTTTTTGGTCTCTTTCAGATCAGATCAGATCAGTAGCTCAGTCGTGTCCGACTCTTTGCGATCCCATGAATCGCAGCACGCCAGGCCTCCCTGTCCATCACCAACTCCCGGAGTTCACTCAGACTCACGTCCATCGAGTCAGTGATGCCATCCAGCCATCTCATCCTCTGTCGTCCCCTTCTCCTCCTGCCCTCAATCCCTCCCAGCATCAGAGTCTTTTCCAATGAGTCAACTCTTCGCATGAGCTGGCCAAAGTGCTGGAGTTTCAGCATTAGCATCATTCCTTCTAAAGAAATCCCAGAGCTGATCTCCTTCAGAATGGACTGGTTGGATCTCCTTGCAGTCCAAGGGACTCTCAAGAGTCTTCTCCAATACCACAGTTCAAAAGCATCAATTCTTTGTTGCTCAGCCTTGTTCATAGTCCAATTGTCACATCTGTACATGACCACAGGAAAAACCATAGCCTTGACTAGATGGACCTTTGTGGGCAAAGTAATGTCTCTTCTTTTCAATATGCTATCTAGGTTGGTCATAACTTTCCTTCCAAGGAGTAAGCGTCTTTTAATTTCATGGCTGCAGTCACCATCTGTAGTGATTTGGGAGCCCAGAAAAATATAGTCTGATACTGTTTCCACTGTTTCCCCATCTATTTCCCATGAAGTGGTGGGACCGGATGCCATGATCTTCGTCTTCTGAATGTTGAGCTTTAAGCCAACTTTTTCACTCTCCACTTTCACCTTCATCAAGAGGCTTTTTAATTCCTCTTCACTTTCTGCTATAAGGGTGGTGTCATCTTCATATCTGAGGTTATTGATATTTCTCCCGGCAATCTTGATTCCAGCTTGTGTTTCTTCCAGTCCAGCGTTTCTCATGATGTACTCTGCATATAAGTTAAATAAACAGGGTGACGATATACAGCCTTGACGTACTCCTTTTCCTATTTGGAACCAGTCTGTTGTTCCATGTCCAGTTCTAACGGTTGCTTCCTGACCTGCATACAAATTTCTCAAGAGGCAGATCAGGTGGTCTGGTATTCCCATCTCTTTCAGAATTTTCCACAGTTTATTGTGATCCACACAGTCAAAGGCTTTGGCATAGTCAATAAAGCAGAAATAGATGTTTTTCTGGAACTCTCTTGCTTTTTCTATGATCCAGAGGATGTTGGCAATTTGATGTCTGGTTCCTCTGCCTTTTCTAAAACCAGCTTGAACATCTGGAAGTTCACGGTTCACATATTGCTGAAGCCTGGCTTGGAGAATTTTGAGCGTTACTTTACTAGCGTGTGAGATGAGTGCAATTGTGCGATAGTTTGAGCATTCTTTGGCATTGCCTTTCTTTGGGATTGGAATGAAAACTGACCTTTTCCAGTCCTGTGGCCACTGCTGAGTTTTCCAAATTTGCTGGCATATTGAGTGCAGCACTTTCACAGCATCATCTTTCAGGATTTGGAATAGCTCAACTGGAATTCCATCAGCTCCACTAGCTTTGTTCGTAGTGATGCTTTCTAAGGCCCACTTGACTTCACATTCCAGGATGTCTGGCTCTAGGTCAGTGATCACACCATCGTGATCATCTGGGTCGTGAAGATATTTTTTGTACAGTTCTTCTGTGTATTCTTGCCATCTCTTCTTAATATCTTCTGTTTCTGTTAGGTCCATACCATTTCTATCCTTTATCTACTTTCCTACATAAACAAGACTCTCAACCACCTACACTGAGTACAAATTTAAGTCATAGTATCATCTACCATTCAAGCTGGAAGGGTTCTCACAGATCACCCGCAACTTATAGCTGAGGAAACAGGCCCAAACAGAGATGAGAGGCTTGATTTGAAAGTAGGCCTGTGGAAGCCCAGATTAGCACTTGTGATGTTTTTAAACAATGGGTTCTCAGTTATAAGAATATGAGCGTATGACAGAAGATAGTCCTGGGTTCATCTGAATCTACCCCTCAGCAGCTGTGTGACCTGGGAGCATCATTTGACCTCTTTGAGCCTTTCTGTAACAAACTTCTCAGTGTTGCAGAGAATCAAATAATATGTAAAGTGCCCATCATACGCAGAGTGTTTATTAAAAATGCTTCATTTCACTGTGGAATAAAACACAAACTTTTGAAGAATCAATAAGCAAGTAAGATTTTTGGCAGTACTGGTCAAGGAGAAGAGAGAAGGACACTCCAACACATTCTGATGTCACACTGCTTTATCCTGCTTTTGTATAAGACTGGCAGTTTTCCCCCCAACTTGATTAAATTCAGGAAACATTTATTGAATGCTTATTGTGTGTTAGACTAGGTTAAGTTTTGTGGGTGCAGAATATACTAAGAATAGGTTAAGTCTTGTGGGTGCAGAATATACCAAGTCCTTACACTCTGGAAGGTGACTCCCTGGCTTGGGAGACAGATGGATGAACGAGGAGCCATGACGCTGTTCTGCATAAGAGAAGCACTAACAGGCAGGTACAAGGGAAAGGGCATCCCAGGCAAAAGGAAGCTTGAACAAGCGCCCGGAGGCATGAAAATCAATTTGGAGCCTGTATCAGGTAGCATAGGCTTGGCAGCTGACACTAGACAGCTCAAAATAGCAAGGGCTTAAGCAAGCTTGAGGTTTATTTCTCATTCGCATGAAAGAAGGGCAGAGCCAGGCAGCCTGGGTTGATGTGGCAGATCCTCGGTCATGGGGAACCCAGGCGGTGCAAGGTGCTGCTTAGAGCATGGTCTCCAGAGGCACACTGTCTGGGTTTTCATCTTTCTCAAGCCATGAGACAGTGAAGAAGTTATCTTTTCTCTCTGTTTCCTCAGCTGTAAAATGAGGATAGTAAAAGTACCTGTCTCACAGGATTGCTGAGGATTTAATGATTTCATACAAGAAATGTTTTGAACAGAACCCGATGCATACTGGTGCCATATGTATTTTAATATTCTAATTTTATACTCCAGCATCCATAGTATTAATACTTGACTTCCATTCTCAAGGCCACCTCATGGTCCAGAACGGCTGCTGGTGCTCCTGCCACTACACCCCAATTCTAAGTACCTAAAATAAGAAAGCGGAGAAGGACAAAGACCCCATCCTACAGCTGAGTCAGCTTCCTTTCAACAGTTCTCCAGAGTTCTCAACCATCACTTTTGATTATATGTCACTGATCTGAACTTAGTCACAGGACCTCATCTAGCACAAGAGAGGCTTTGGAATCCTGGTCTTTTAGCTGTGTTCTCTTAGAAAGGAAAGAAGTAGATTTTCTTTCTAAGAGATTTTAAATGTTGTAATACTGTGATTGACAATTTTAAAAATGTATATTGGTTCCCATTTATTGGCATGGAGCTCCTAAAACCCTTGAAATTTCCTGTGGTAAGAGCAGTAAAAGTATCTTTGTAATGTTAATGAGATGACTCTGAAAATGTCCCTAGATAATGAGGGCTGAAGGCTGGTTGCCACGGGAACCAACAGAGTGATTAGAGGTTTGAAAGTTTCAGTTCCACCCACTGATCTCTGGAAAGGGGAGAGGGGCTGGAGATTGAGTTCAATCATCAATGGCCAATGACGTATTTAATAAATTGTACCTATATAATTGGGCTTCCCAGGTCGTGCTGGTGGTAAAGAACCGGCCTGCCAATGCAGGAGACATAAGAGACGCAGTTTCCATCCCTGGGTCAGGAAGATCCCCTGGAGGAGGGCATGGCAACCCACTCCAGTATTCTTGCCTGGAGAATCCCGTGGACAGAGGAGCCTGGTGGGTTACAGTCCATGGGGTCGCAAAGAGTCAGACATGACTGAAGCGACTTGGCATGCACAGACACCTATGTAATTAAGCTTCAATAAAAACCCAAAGGACTGGGTTTGGAGAACTTCGTGCTGGTGGACACGTGGAAATTTGGGGGGAGTGGTGTACTCAGAGTATGGGAGCTCCGCGTCTTTTCTGCATACCTTGCTCTCTGTGTCTCTTCCATCTGGCTGTTCCTGATTTATGTCCTTTTATAACAAACTGAAAATCTAGTATATTAAATGTTCTCTGAGTTCTGTGAACTCTAGCAAATTAAATGATCCCAAGGAGGGGCTTGTTGGAACCTTCAGTCTACAGCTGATTGGTCAGAAGCCCAGGTTTCATTACTGGCAGCTGGGCTGGGGGTGGGGTAGGGGAAGTCTTGCAGGACTAAACCCTTAATCTGTGAGATCTGACATTATCAGTGTCCAAACTGAGTTGAATTGTAGGACATTCAGCAGGGTTAATCTCCTGGTGGTTTGGGGGAGCTCCTCTCCTTCCTCCTGTCCACCTGCACACTGGAATAGTGCAGAATTCTTTTTCACAGGGACTTGCAGTGGCTGCCACAGGGAATGAGAGTGAACTCCAGTAGGTGGGTTCCCACGCTGACATCTCTTACACATCCAAGGTAGAGCAAGAAGAGGGGTGAGTAAAGAGATGTGCTCAGGTTTTAACACCAAGGGGCGCCTGCCTGGGAGCAGGGATTAGATTTCTGGTTTGGGAAGGGCAAGTGCTAAGAAGGTGCCATCGCTGACGAGCGTCTCTCCACGTGAACTGATTTGCACTCTCCTCTTCTAACAGATTCCCGTTAGTCTGCGATTGTCATGCCACACAGAAAATGAAAGGTGCCGCTTTTCAGGAATGTGCTTGCAGCTCCCAACCCCTTGCAAAGGAAACGCTGAAAAACCCCGGCACCTGGGAAAGAGGAGTCTGAGCACCCAGCTTCCTGATTACTTTTGTTGAATACACCCTACTCTGCATATGTGAATTTGCCAAGCGTGGGGGTGGAGTGGGCCAGGACTGCTTCTCAAATGAAGAGAGAGGGCCTCGGACATGGGTGTCCAGTGTTTGCCCCCATGGTAGGTGGCAGCAGAGCAGCCATCCAATCAGAGACCCTTCTGAAAACCACACCTGCTCCATCGTTATACTCTGGGTCACAGGACCTTCCCCAGCATTTAAGAAGCAGCAACCTCTCTGCCGAGTACCTTGCGGTGTAAAAGGTTGGGCTAGCTTATCTTCAGGAGCCAAAACTCTTTGTCCTCATGGCCCTGCTCCTGACCCACCAGCCCCTGCTGCCTTTACCCAGGGCCACAGACAGACTGGCCAGGATGCTAAAAGCCGAGTGCCCAAGCTACACTTAACTTTAGGGAGACGGAGTATAGTTATTAGCTAAAGCTGCACGTGTATTTATCCCCAAACTTAGTAGCTTAACACGAAAATAAAACCCACACATCATAAACTCAGTTTTGTGAGTCAGGAACCTGGGAGAGACTTGGCCAGGCAGTTTGGGCTCAGGGTCTCCGTGAGGCTGCAGTCAAGACTTCGGTGGGGCTTGACAGGGGCTGCAGAAGTCACTTCCAAGGCAGCTTCTCTATATGAGTAGGTGGTCCTGCCATTTGGCAAGAAACCTCAGTTCCTGTTCTTGTGGACTTCTGAGGACGCTTGAGTGTCCTCATGAATTGGCAACTGGCTTCCACCAGAGTAAGATGCCAGGAGAGCCAGGCAGAAGCTCTGCTTTTGATGACATAGCCTCAGAATCACACCACGCTACTTCTACCACATTCTATTGTTTAGAATTGAGTTACAAAGTCTGGCTTACATTAAAAGGAAGGGAAATTAGGCTTCATCTTTTGAAGGGAGGAGTACTGAAAAATTTGAAGACATATTTAAAAACCACAACATGGGTTTTAGGCCCTGGGGAGCCTGGGGTGAAGGAGGCCAGAGGCAGAATCAGAAGGAGACCTATGAACCTCACTCAAGTCCCTAGGAATTTAAAGGCTACTGTGGAAAATTCGGTTGGGTTAGGTTGTCACTGGAGAATCCTGTGATCTAGTCTTGAAATTTCCACATGCCATCTGGCTCTGATGTTGTCTCAGCATGCCTCTAGTTAATGCTGAAGCCTCAAAGGATGTAAATTGCAGTTTGGCATTGCTGCCAAGGTTCATTGCCTCCTTCTGGAAAGTACCTTCTCCTGGTATGGAAAGGGAAACTGAGGCACAGGGAGGCTTCTGAGAAAGGTCTGACCTATACCCCACCTTTCCACACCACAGCATCCCCCTCCTGATCCTCCAAAATGAAATGAAATGAAAGTTGCTCAGTCGTGTCCGACTCTTTGTGACCCCATGAACTATACAGTCCATGGAATTCTCCAGGCCAGAATACTGGAGTGGGTAGCCATTCCCTTCTCCAGGGAATCTTCCCAACCAGGGATCGAACCCAGGTCTCCCCATTGCAGGGGGCTTCTTTACCAGCTGAGCCACCAGGGAAGCCCAAGAAACTAGCATTTATGGGAAGCATTCAACACGCTAGTGCAGGAGGAAACAGACAGAACAGGCTCCATTTTGAAAGCAGGACTTCATATTGGGCTGGCCTGTGGCCTTTGAGCTATATGCCCAGTATCTATGGAAACGACATACCAACTGGAAAACCAGACCCCCGGATGGAAGAGCCCCAGGGCTCGTACCTAGACTCTCCAGCACCTAAAAGAATACCCTAATTATCTGTGTAACCAAATAGAATCATGAATTCTATTATGCTTATTGGGGAATGACCACAGGCCTATCGATAATTGTCCATTGTTAACTACCTAGGCTTAAGGCGTACGAATCACAGGTTAAAGGCATACGAATCACGGGTTAACTTTGATTGTATCTTTCTTTTCCTTTGTTCAGACTCGTTTCAGAGAATTTGGGGAGGTGGGTTTGAGCACGTACACTTAGGGTATATAAGGTTTTCACAAAAACTGGTCGGAGTCCCTGGCTAAGAGGAGGCTCTGCCTTGGGCCCGCCGGTGTAATACACTGCACTCCACTACCTGCATTGTCCTTCTGAGTGAGCTTGTTTCCCAGAACGCGTGGCTACAGCACTAGCAGGGCATGTTACGTTATCCTCCTCACAGCACAGTAATGGAGGTATGGATTCCCTCTTTACTTATGAGGAATCTGAGGCACAGGTCTGAAAGATCATGCTGAGTACCTTCAGTACTAATAGGTACCGTGAGTCTAATAGGTACCCAGCCTGACTGGCTCCAAAGCTACGTCTCCACATTCTTCCCCCGCTTAAACGTTCTAGCTTCTGGACCTGTGACTATTCTGCTGTCTCCAGGGACCTGGACATCTCTTAGTATCCTGTCAGAAAGCCGGGGTTCTTCAAGACGCAGAGCCAGAGGTCTGAGATTCCTTTGCAGGGAAGCAGTGTTCGGGCCCATGGCCCACATCTCACTGCAGGTTCCCATCACAGGACCCTGGAAATGGAAGGCAAGAATCCATCCCTTCCGTTTCGTCAGAGCTCCCGGGTCACCAAGCCTCTTTGCTAATTCCAGGGGACTGGGGTCGTGAATAGCATGGTCAGCTCAGTCTCCACTTCCGGCAGTGGGGGCAGTCAGGGTCAACGGTTACGGGAGCTGACTGTCCCTTACTCATCCGCCTGGGTGCCACTGGCCAAGCTCCCAACTCCTGCATTCTCCCAGCAGAGGGGTGGAAGCCAGGGCAGCCGGAGGCCTTTCTCCCTGAGACCCCTGGCAGCTGGGGGTGGGCACACAACCTCCTAGAGGGGAGGGAGGAAGAACCCATCACACTGGCCGAGATAAGATAGAAATGAAATCCTTGCTGTCTTCATCATCCACAGATGCTGCGCTATGCCCACCTTTCCAGGCTCATCTCAGTTTTATTTCTGTCTGCCACACCCAGGATCCACACCAGGGGGCTGATCAGAGGACGTGGTGGTTCACACCCACAGTAGCCTCTGGACTGTACCTGACAGGTTCCTCTGTCCATGGCATTTTCCAGGCAAGAATACTGGCGTGGGTAGCCACTTCCTTCTCCATCTTTAGAGGGCACACCTGAACCAAAGGTACTCGTTTAGGAAAGGCTGTGTGTGTTTCTGGTCATTGAGACCTGTCAGCTCCCCCCATGAGAAGAAAAATCTGATAAGCTTTTTTGTATACTGAGAGACTCAATGAACCCCTCTTCCTCTACAAAGCCAATCTGTATCCTAAAAGATGATCAAGATAGAGAGTGACTCTGGGCTCAGATAAAGGACTCCACTCTGCTGCCACCGAGGCTTCGGCGTGGGCCCCTTGTGCTGCTCACACCTCACCACGGAGTCAGTCAGCCATCAGCCCGGCCTCTGCCTGAGAGACTTCAGGCCCCGCTGGTGCAGAGCGAGTGTAGCAAAGCCCCCTGAGCCCACCACCTGTCTCAGAAAAGACGCAGAGTTGAGGCTTAGCCCTCGTGTTGTCTGCTGACCTAGAACCAGCTGTGTTTGGTCCAAACGTTTTATGCCACTGTTACTCTTTTGTAATTATATACTCTTAATTAAATATTATATAAACTGATGAAATATGAGCTCAGAAATTGTTTCTGTGAAAACTAAGTTGAATACTTTGGAAAGAGCCCATAAAGGCAAGGCAATTACCAAGGGAGGGAGGGAAGAAGAAAGGAAAGAAAGAAAGAGAGAGAGAAGAAAGAAAAGAGAGAGAAAGGCTTCCTGCCCAGGTGTGGTTGACTTGTCTATAAAAGATTAGTGGGGAAAAGTTTGGAGGGGAATTATAGAAATCCCAAGCGTTCTGCACTGAGATTGCTGTGCAAATGTTTTCGAGTCCTTGGGGAACACAGAAACCTGTTCTGGATGCCTTATGAGTATGACTCATGGAAGAAAGGGAAAAACCAGTGGGTCTACATTTACACAGAAGGTCATGGTCTTACATCAGAAAATTAACAAATGTTCACTTATAATTTTCTAAGATAAAATATTACTTAAGGTAGGAAATATTTTGGCTGTGCCCCAGTTGAATGAGGATTTGCCTTGTGTAGGTGGCAGCTTGCGCTTACAGAGCCTAAAGAGAGAAGAGGCCACAGCATCACCAAAGGCTAATTAGAAAATCAATGCATCCAGGCCTAATTGACAATGCTAATCATCTCTTTGAACTGAAGTGTCCTGGCTGCATTAGAATCATTAGAGTCTGTCAGTGAGAGGATGTCTTCTGATTTCCACAAAGAAGCAGTTTTTAACTCAGCAGACCTGAACTTAATCAATACTTCCAATATCACGACCTGTGACCTAACTCCAGTTAACAAATGCTCTTGCTCCGTAATAGACTTCTGGCTTCTGCATTTCCTTGTGTGACTCCCGTGGTGAGGCTGTCTCCTGTTCGGTCCTTCTCGCCCCTGTCCATCTCGCCCCTGTCCATCTTTGTGCCTCACCTGAGTGTTGCAGAAAGAAAATCTTAGGTGCCACTGAGCCTGCTTTCCCTTCATGACCTCATCCCTCAAATCAGCACCCAATACTGCCTGGCAGCTCCACTAAGTTTTGTTTTCTTTTTTCCTGGATAAAAGTTCTGCAACAGGAAATACCTACTTGACACAGTTTCTTCTTGCCTCAAGCCTCCCCCACCTACTCCTTCACCTCTTACTTTACTGGGAGAATAGAAAGCATCTGATGTGCACCCCCTCATTTTTCCAAAACTTCTTCCCTTTCTCCCTTTATTCTTCTCCCACCCTCTGGTTACCATCAGGCAAGCTCCATGAGGGTAGCACCTAGCACAGTGCCTGGTAATAGTGGGCTTCCAAGATTGACGATGAATAAATGAATTCTCCATCCTTTTCTGATTTACCAGGTCTCTCTTCTTTGTTTATGTACAACCTCCTAGAGGGGAGGGAGGAAGAACCCATCACATTTGCCAAGATAAGATAAAAATGAAATCCTTTCGGTCTCATCATTCACAGATGCTGTACTATGCCCACCTTTCCAGGCTCGTCTCAGTTTTATTTCTCTCTGCCATTTGCATCTGCCAGAAGGTGACACTTCAAATGTCTGAGTCCTCAGTGGGGGGCAGCATACTGCTTGACAGGTAAGTGGGGCTCCACAAAAGTGTGCTGAGTTGTTACATGCCCCCCAACCTAACACTCACTCTGGGGCCCTCCTTTTTCTGCTCTTTCCACATCCAATTTGCTAGCAGACCCCTTCAGTTTTTACCTCTATGACCGAGATCAACCAACTTCTCGTGTGAAGGGCCAGATAGTAAATACTGTAGGCATATAGGCCATATGGTCTCCATTGTAGCCACTCAGTTCTACATTATATTACGAAAGCAGCCATAGACACTACATAAATGAATGACACAGCTGTGTTACAATAAAGCTTTATTTACAAAAACAGGTAAGGACAGCATTTAGCCCGGTTTGCAGAATGCTGCTCTATAATATATCTCAACACTGTTCTCAGCAAAAGAAAATAATGCTGAGAAAAAGAGCCATCCTTGGTGCCTTCTCTCCTCTTCCAAAATTACCTTGGGAAGGGTTAATGTCACCTTATTTTTTCGTGTGCATGTATTTATGTATGTACCAGATCAGCAAAGTTCTTTTCACCAGGCAACAGATTTCTTGTCCTGGCCCTTGTCTCATTTATGGAACTGGAGGAGCACTGCTACTTTCTCCATGGGGTTGTCCTAAGGGTTAAATGTGATCTTGTAGCTTAAATGCTAGCAGAGTGTCTGGCACAGAGCAAGTGCTCAACAGTATTAGTGCTAGTGTTGATATTATCATTAACATTGTATATCGATACGTGTCTCCACATATAAACACAGCAAAGCTTCATGCTTAGGTATGTGGGCACCTGAGTCAGTCTGCCAAGGTTTGGCTCCCAGCTTCATCACTTAATATATGATCTTGGGGAAGAACCTCAGTTTATCTAACTTTCCAGGCTGCTATGAGGATGAAATGAGTTATATACATAGTGCTTTGCAGAGTCCTTGGGAAATATCAAGCTCCTGTGGAAGTGTTTGCTATCATCATCATCATTATTATCGAATACCCTGGCCTCAGGATCCCTGGTGCCCAGGCACTCTGCTAGTCGTTCCTCCTGCAGAGCAGGATCTAAAAACTTCTGCAGTTGTCCAAGAAAGCATTGTCTCCTTTCCTGCCTGCTCTAAACCAGAGGGTGAGCCCCCTTCACTCCCCATACTCCGCTTCACCCCCCTCACCTTCTCCCTGAGGGTATTTGCATCCCTGGTATCTATTTAGCTTCCATAATCAGGCTGCTTATACTGTGATGATCAGAGTCATACAAACTGGGTAAGAATAGAACCCACAGTCATTAGCTCCCTTAGGCACCTCACTCACTATGACTGCTCACAGCCTGCTGGGTGGGGAATGTGGGGGGACAGGGGCTTGGGGTTTATCCCTCTCCTGAACTCTTCCAGCCCCTGCTGAGCTAGCTCACTTCCCTTAGCATTAAGTAGCCAGAAAACTCCTTTCCCTTTGTTTATACAACAAAGGACAGAAAAGGCAAGGACCTAACAAAAGCAGAAGAGATTAAGAAGAGGTGGCAAGACTACACCGAAGAAATAGACAAAATGTCTTAATGAACTGGATAACCACGATGGTATGATCACCCACCTAGAGCCAGACCTCCTGGAGTGTGAAGTCAAGTTGGCCTTAGGAAGCATTAGTATGAACAAAGCTGGTGGAGGTGATGGAGTTCCAGCTAAGCTATTTAAAATCCTAAAATAGGATGATGTTCTTAAAGTGCTACACTCAATATATCAGCAAATTTGGAAAACTTTACTGTAGTGGCCACAGGACTGGAAAAGGTCAGTTTTCATCCCAATCCCAAAGAAAGGCAATGCCAAAGAATGTTCAAACTACTGCACAACTGCGCTCACTTCACATGCTAGTACGGTAACGCTCAAGATCCTTCAAGTTAGGCTTCAGCCCTACATAAACTGAGAATGTCCAGATGTACTCATGGGATTTAGAAAAGCCAGAAGAACCAGAAATCAAATTGCCAACATCTGTTGGATTGCAGAGAAAGCAAGGGAATTCCAGAAAAATATCTACTTCTGCTTCATTGACTATGCTAAAGCCTTTGACTGTGTGATCACACCAAACTGGAAAATTCTTAAAGAGATGGAAATACCAGACCACCTTATCTGCCTCCTGAGAAACCTGTATGGAAATCAAGATACAACAGTTAGAACCAGACATGGAACAATGGACTGGTTCAAAATCAGGAAAGATGTCAAGGATGTATATTGTCACCCTGCTTATTTAATTTATATGTAGAGCAAATCATGTGAAATGCCAGGCTGGATGAATCCCAAGCTGGAATCAACATTGCTGGGAGAAATATCAAGAGGCTCAGATATGCAGATGATACTGCTCTAATGGCACTAAGTGAAGAAACTCTTGATGAAAGTGAAAGAGGAGAGTGAAAAAGTTGGCTTAAAATTCAACATTCAAAAAATGAAGATCATGGCATCTGGTCCCATCTCTTCGTGGCAAATAGATGGGGAAACAATGGAAACAGTGGCAGACTTTATTTTGGGGGGCTCCAAAATCACTGCAGGTGGTGACTGCAGCCATAAAATTGAGACTCTTTCTCCTTGGAAGAAAAGCTATGACAAACCTAGACAGCATATTAAAAAGCAGAGACATCACTTTGCCAACAAAGGTCCATCTAGTCAAACCTATGGTTTTTCCAGTATTCGTGTATGAATGTGAGAGTTGGACTATAAAGTAGGCTGAGCATTAAAGAATTGATGCTTTCAAATTGTGCTGCTGGAGAAGACTCTTGCAAGTCCCTTGGACTGCAAGGAGATCAAGTCAGTCAATCCTAAAGGAAATCAACCCTGAATATTCATTGGAAGGAATGATGCTGAAGCTGAAACCACAATACTTCAGCCACCTGAAACAAAGAACCAACTCATTTGAAAAGACCCTGATGCTGGGAAAGATTGAGGGCAGGAGAAGGGGTTGACAGAGGATGAGATGGTTGGATGACATCATCGACTCAATGGACACTGAGCAAACTCTGGGAGATAGTTTGAGCAAACTCTGGGAGATAGCAAAGGACAGGGAGGCCTGATGCGCTGCAGTCCATGGGGTCCCAGAGTCAGACACAAGCCAGCACGGAGCAGCAGCAGCAATACTAGATGAACTCCACTCCTACTGACCTGTCTTCCTCGTGATATCTGTGATATTCCCACCGTGCAAGGGTGTTGATCATCCTTTAAAGGTCAGTGGATATTCTTTAATTCCAACAAAGTCTGACCCCCATGTGACCAGTGTTACCTGATTAAGGTGAGCGCTAGGGCAGGTTGGCGGACTACTTTGGGTAGGGGTAATAGAAGAAAGGCATCTGGATATATTCTCTTGTTTTCCATTTAAAATAAGGATCTAGTGGCATGGATACTGTTTTCAGAAGCTATGAAATACTCCGTTAGAGAAGGGTTAAAATAAGTAAAGCCTGCAGAGTACAAACTGAATGCTTTGTTGTTAACAAAACTGTTATAAATTCCCTTTCTCTGAACATTTGCTTGTTTATCTTTTTCCTCACCTCCAGGCAGCCTCGGGCTTTTTCACCAGTCGAATGCAGCTTGTATGCAGTTTCTGCTTAGATTGCCTATGTTAATGATCTCCTCAGCACCTCTGCCTCTTTGTTGGGAGCTGCAAGCCACAGAGACCAGCTCCATTTTCAACTTCCCGCAAGTAGCTCTGAATTTCTTTTTAAAAGAGGTACTCCTGCTAGTGTCTTCCCCTGGCTCTTTCTAACTTGCTCATTTAGGTTCCTTCCTTCCAATGAGAGTCTTTATTTTATCATCTGACTTCTAAGGGAATTGAGTTTTTATTCCTTCTGAATAGCCATGAAACAAAACAGAAAAAGAGTCTATCCCCCAAAGGAACTGTGTGTTGTAAAAGCAAGGACTGGACGCATCTGGTCAATGTGGTATGCTGAGGTGACAGAGAGTGACTACTCTCACAGCCCCACCCCTCTCCAAATACATGAAAATGCTGGATAAAATACAACAAAAGAAAATTTTTTAATGTAGCTAAGCTCTATGTTGCCAACATCTGTTGGATCATAGAAGAAGCAAGAGAATTCCAGGAAAGCACCTACTTCTGCTTCATTAACTACACTAAAGCCTTTGACTGTGTGGATCACAACAAAACTGTGGGAAATTCTTAAAGAGATGGGAACACCAGGCCACCTGACCTGCCTCCTGAGAAACCTGGGTGCAGGTCAAGAAGCAACAGAACCAGACATGGAACAACAGACTGGTTCAAAATTGGGAAAGGAGTACATCAAGGCTGTATATAGTCACCTTGCTTATTTAACTTATATGTAGAGTACATCATGAGAAACACTGGGATGGATGAAGCACAAGCTGCAATTAAGTCTGCTGAGAGAAATATCAGTAATCTTGGATATGCAGATGACACCACCTTTATGGCAGAAAGTGAAGAGGAACTAAAAAGCCTCTTGATAAAAATGAAAGAGGAGAGTGAAAAAGCTGGCTTAAAACTCAACATTCAAAAAACCAGGATCATGGCATCTGGTCGCATCACTTCATGGAAAATAGATGGGGAAATAATGGAAACAGTGACAGACTTTATTTTCTTGGGTTCCAAAATCACTACAGATGTTGACTGCAGCCATGAAATTAAAAGATGCTTGTTCCCTGGAAGAAAAGGTATGACAAACCTAGAGAGCATATTAAAAAGCAGAAACATTACTTTGCCAACAAAGTTTTGCAGTCAAAGCTATGGGTTTTCCGGTATTCATATATGGATGTGAGAGTTGGACCATAAAGAGCACCAAAGAATTGACGCTTTTGAATTGTGGTGTTGGAGAAGACTCTTGAGGGTCCCTTGGGCTGCAAGAAGATCAAACCAGTCAATCCTAAAGGAAATCAACCCTGAATATTCATTGGAAAGAATGATGTTCTGAAACTCCAATACTTTGGCCACCTGATGCAAAGAACTGACGCATTAGAAAAGACCCTGATGCTGGGAAAGATTGAAGGCAGGAGGAGAAGGGGATGACAGAGGATGAGATGGTTGGACGGCATCACTGACTCAATGGACAGGAGTTTGAGCAAGGTCTGGGAGATGGTGAAGGACAGGGAAGCCTGGAGTGCTGCAGTCCATGGGGTTGCAAAGAGTCAGACACGACTAAGTGACTGAACAACAACAGGCTCAATGTTAAGAGAGAGAAATCCCCCATGCTAGATTAACAAAGAGGAGGCTCAAAGTCAAGGGGGTTAGGAGCTGCTGAGCCAAAATGGCCCACAGAATTATAAAATCAGCTGGGGGCTGGAGTCCTGATATTGAATGTGGATGGGACAGTTGGCTGCAGGGCCCAAGGAGTAGAGTTGAGCTGTTGTAAAGGCAGGGATTGTGAAGGGCTACTCGACCCATGCAGCAAGTACGAGACAATCTCTACCAACCATCCTGGAAATTGGTGAGGAAAACTTGATGTAAACCCTGGCCATAGGTATACAAAGGGTCATTCCCAAGAAATTGGCATCCTAAACCAATTTGACAGACTCGGGTTCTAAATTTCCACTATTCTCATAGTACAGGGACCCCCCAACTGAGAAATTAACATTAAAACCACCCAGAAACTTTTGAACCCTGTAAGACACTGCAGATGCCTTACAAGAAGAGACACTGTCTCATCCCAGGACACATGGGAATTCCATTGGAAGTAATCCCCTGAAATAGAGGCTCACAGTGAAATATTATAACCACAAAAGAAAACAGACCTTTGTAAAGGATAGTTAGCAGGCACTTCAAATCAAAGAAATTGTACCCTAATATCTGAATAGAATAAAACATTTGCAAGAACTTTAATATATGCCCTTAAAATGTTAAAATATGAAAGGGGAAATCATCAGGAAAATATGAATAAGACCATAAAACAAAATGTAATTGTCAAAAAGAACATATGAAAATTCTAGAAATAAAAAATATAATAGTCAACACAAAGACTCCACAGAAGTTTGAATAATAGCCTCTTCAAGGTCAAAGGGAGAAACAGTGAATTTTAAAAAACTAGATCTGAGGTAATAATCTAGAAAGAAGATTGACCCTTTGTACACCCCTGCCCAGGGTGGGCATCAAGAATTAGTCCAGAATCCAGAAATCTCTCTTTATCAGAGAGATTCCTCACCAGTCCAGAATCTAGAAATCTCTCTTTATCAGAGAGATATAGAGATGAAAATCAGACTCAGTGGTATGGAGAAAATTGGATATAACACTTAATAAGAGTTATGAAAACAGGAAAAGGACTAAGGAAAATGCTCAGAAGCAAGAACTGTCAACCTAGAATTCTATACCCAGTTCAATTGTCCTACAAAAAATAATAATGGAATAAAGAATTTTTAAACAAAGATTGAGTTTGCTACTCACAGACCTACATTGGAAAAGGTTTTTAATGAAACCGAACATTCAGAAGTAGATCTCAAAAACTAATAATGCTATTTTAAAACTTCACATGATTTTGATGCAAACCCATCAGCCTAAGACCTTCAAATTCAGATCACAACGAAATCTGAGACTCTGAGAGGTAAAAATAACCTTCCCAAGGGCAAATCCAGACAAATTGTGTGCATCAAACCCAGGTCAAACTGTGTGAAAGAGGCAATAATACTTAATTATTTTTATATAATTTTCCAACCATCTGTCTCAGCATTTATTTGGCTTGAATGAAGAGGTCTTAGAATCAGGATAAAGTGAGAGGCAGGGTGTATTGCTCCAGAACAGGGTTCGTTCTGTTATTCTGTCTTGTTCCCATTGGAGTGTGTGTGTGTGTGTGTGTGTGTGATTAAATAAATACATTCTATGTTTAAAACATAAAGCCACACAAAGTTAACACTGAATAAGGAAATGGATTTATATGTTGGTAAATCTGTGTCAAAATTTTTAACCTCTAATTTGGGGGAGGTTATGAAATGTAGCTAACACATTGCTTTCATTGAAAATATCATTTGTATGAAATTGCCATATTGTAGGTTAAGTGTTTGTTGAATATTGACAATTTTATGTGGCTCAATTGAATAGATAGCAGTATCTCGAAACACAGGAGGGAGAAACCAGATGTAAGGCATTGTGAAGCCCTTGTATAGCACAGAAAAAAGAGATGCATCATGTTAGACATTGTTAAGGGCTTCCTTGGTGGCTCAGATAGTAAAAAATCCACCTGCAATGTGGGAGACCTGGGCTCAATCCCTGAGTCAGAAAGATCTCCTGGAAGAGGGCATGGCAACCCACTCTAGTATTCTTGCCTGTAAAATTCCCATGGACAGAGGAGCCTGGCATAAAATATTAAAGGTATAGTTCAATAAAAGCATGTATAAAAGTTAAGTAATTTCTAACAGGAAAAATATATTGATAGACTATATTAACCAGTCAAATTTTAAAAAACTGAATTAAATCTTGGATCAATCCAATGGTAGGCAGGAAAGGGGTGGGGGGGAGTAATAAAAAAAAAAAAAGATTTTATAAATGGGCTCTGAATTTGAGTTCAAAGTGTGGCTTTGCCATTTCCTAGCTCTGTGGTCAATGCCATGGGCAACTTCCTTATCTTCCCTTTGAGCTTCCTTTTCCTCAACTACAAAATGAGGGAAATGAAACCTTTACAGGGTGATCGTGAGCACTACATGAAAATACTACATCAAAGCGGATGGCTATGGCATACAGTAGGTGCTCAGTATTCATCAGCTTGCCCTCTCTTCCTGCCTTGCACCCCCCTACCCCCTAAATCACCGACACTAAGAAGTTCTCCCCTTCTGCTAACAGTGCCCCAGCATGGTATCACTCCAGGTCAGTGTCCTTCCCTATGCTTGGTGAGGATGGTAGCAGCCGACACTGCACAGTGGGTTGGCCTGGAGCTCCTTGTCAAAGGATCTGGGTTGTGTCTCTGTCCCCTGTTGGCTGCACGATATCGGTAAAGGAATACTCTCTGAACCTCAAGTTTTTTCAAGTGTTAAATGAGTTAACAATAGTGATAAATATCTTAGGTTTTTGTTTTGTTTTGTTTTTTTCCAATCAGGATTCAAAAGAGAAGAAAGATGAAAGCATTGTAAACTTCAAAAATATATTTTGTTGTGGGAGAAAGTTGATTATGTTGGAAGCTTTTGAACCCATTTCCAGGTCCAATAAGACCTGACTCATTCTAGTCACTTCTGTTTCTTCCTGGTTCAGTGAGAATGAGTTTTCTCTTCCCCTACACACGTTCAGTCATGCATGCAATCTTTCAATACAGTCTTGCCAAGTGTCTACTCTCGTCAAGACTGGAGAGTGGTCATACGGTTTTTAACATTACTAGACATAAGAATCATTCCTGTAGCTTGCTAAGAAATGACTGTTCCCCCAAGATTCAGATTCACTGGTAAGGAGTCCAGGAACATACATTTTCAAGTTAGTGGGACAGCCTCTTCTGATACAAGCAATTCTTGGCTCAGACTTTGAGAAATGCTCCCTTGGCTCTTTCAGGGAGTCAGGGGGACTCACCATTTACCCCCTCCATGTCTGCCAAAGTCTTCAGGCTTACTTTTGAAACCTCAGAGCCCAGGGGGAGCATGTGGGGCTCTGTTTGGTGGCTTCATCCTCAGGAGGGCCTCCTTGTCCTCCCATCTTGGAGCAAATCAACCTAATAGCAGAAGCCTTTAGGATGGTGGGCCCTGTCATTAAGGCATGTGTCTGTGAAAGGCGTGTTTGTGAGGAGTGGGCTTTGAGATTTCTTACGGGGCTGCAGCCATGCTCGTTCTTTGAGCCTGTTCTGGCCTGGGTGCTACTGGGCTCTGATGTTCTCATCCACCTGGCTTGAACGCAAAGCGTCCAGCCACTTTAACTCAGTGTCTGGCCCGGGACTGCCTGGATTCTGCCTTCACTGTCCTTGGAGATCAGCAGTTTTGCCTCTTGGTTTCACTGGACGGCAGAGAGGGGGTGAAGCCAAGCTCTCCCAGTGTGAGGAAACCCTCTGGACATGCACAGGTGCACGATGCGTCCGCAGGGAGGCTAGCACCAGCATGCTGCACGGAGGCCTGGAAGCTGGGTATGGAGGGGCCCAGGTGCCCAGGCTGCTCTGCTGAGCTTCAGTCCTGCCGTCTCTCTGCAAGAGGCGGTCCACTCCTCCTTCTGGGTTAACCGTGTCTGAGCTGCTTAGGAGTCCCAAACCCTTCTCTCCTCCCCATGTTTTGCTCTTGCCCACTTGCTTCCCTGTGCCTGTCTGGTCCTTAGCTATCCATAGACATGGCCTGAAGTATGCAAGTTTCTCTCTAGGGAGGCAGAGTTTATCAACTCACTGACTGTTAGACTGTAAAGGACTTTTAAAATCATCTAACAGAAATGACTACCCGTCTCAGCCTCCCCCGTCTACATTATACAGATGTGAAAATGAATGTGCAGAGAGAAAAGCGAGCCTGGTTCATTCGGGTTACAGTGTGACACCCATGCGCACCTCCTCCTCAACACCAGTTAGACTCAAGGCAGACATGATCAGATAACATAGTGAGGTGCAAGAGAGGGTCGGGGGACAGACGTTTGGGGAGAAGAGGAGGCAGCCTCAGAACCCTGCAGACAGCCTGTGCGCTGGGTCTTGCCTTGGTTGGTTGTTCCTGGTCCTTCATTTTCTAAAAAGTGCAGAACACCTTTCTTTTCATAGGATCTCACTTGCTTTCAGAGCAGTCTTGGACTTAAAGACATGGGTAATTCTCCCCTTCTGCATGCATGAGAAATCAGCTGAGGCACAGAAAACTCACTGTATGTGCCCATTGTTGTATTGCCAAGACTTTGAACCCAAGTCCCTGACTGCCAGCTCCATCCTCTTTGCATCCCCTGTTGCTCACTTTGAAGAAACATTTTGTCAGCCCAGAAGGGCAGTTCCCTTTCCTCTGGGGAAGAAGCTGGAAGCAGAAGGCACCTCATTTTGGCCACAGTCTTTCTCCCAAGGTGGAGGCGTCTCCTGACTTTGCCTCCATGGCAGTGTCAGAGGCAGGCTGAGAACATCAGAGCAATGGCAGGAGATTGTCAGGGCAGGAGGAGAATGGTCTTTGGGCTGTGTTGCCTGGAGTTCTAACTATATGGCGGGGGGACATACCACATTCAAGAATTTGGGGGAAACTGCTTGCCTGTCCAATCTTTGTGCAGCCTGGATTTCCCATGGCTATGTAACCACCACATGGAGTTTTTTTCTTCCTCTTTTTCTCTCTCAAAATCCCTGAAAATGTGTTGTCGTCTTCCCACTACAAAGGCCTAAGAGAATACCTCGGGTCAGAAACCAAAGACACAACAAGCAGCGATTCAAGGGACTCGTGTCCCAGTCTGCCACTGCCCTCTCTGTGCCTCGGGTGTTCCAACTGTTCAGTTCAGTTCAGTTCAGTTCAGTCGCTCAGTCGTGTCTGACTCTTTGCGACCCCATGAATCACAGCACGCCAGGCCTCCCTGTCCATCACCAACTCCCGGAGTTCACTCAGACTCACGTCCATCGAGTCAGTGATGCCATCCAGCCATCTCATCCTCTGTCGTCCCCTTCTCCTCCTGCCCCCAATCCCTCCCAGCATCAGAGTCTTTTCCAATGAGTCAACTCTTCGCATGAGGTGGCCAAAGTACTGGAGTTTCAGCTTTAGCATCATTCCTTCCAAAGAAATCCCAGGGCTGATCTCCTTCAGAATGGAGAGAGTAACTGTTCAGAGAGAGTAACAAAACATGCCTTTGCCATCTCAGAGGGCTGATACGAGACTCAAATGAGAGCATAAATGTGAAAGAGGCATGAAAACGCAGAGGGCCATAGGAACACAAACATCTCAGGTACACGGCCATCATTATCATCACAGCAAATTCCCAGCTCCCAAAGCTTTCTACCAGCCAGAGCTCCTCCAGGACTCTTCTTTCAGAGGCAAATGACGGCGAATCTGGCTGATATCAGGAATTTATCTTTTGATAAAGCACCTCCTGTCCTGTGCAGTTCATTCAGCCCCATCACCTTCCCTTTCTTTATCTATGTTATCACCTTGAGACTTGGTCTTCTGGAAATCATCACTTTGAGGGCTTTTAAAATCCCTGTTCATCACAGAAAGCATCAACCATGCTCACTAGGCAGTGCTTATGGTGGGAAGGAAGTGGAGCCAGACATTTCAAAAGGATATGTAACAAATTTTCAGAATGAAACTTAGTTACTTAGAAAGCTCAATTTACCAGGACAGTTCATTTCAGGAATGCTCTGGTTAGTCAGTTATGCTGCACTGTCACCTCTGAAGGCTGTCCGATAAACATTTGTAGAAGTGAACTGAACACCACAAACCCTGTATTTCTCCCTAGGGCTGGAGAAGGATGGGGAGTGGACCCCACCAGGAGCTCTGGCCTGGGCTTCTCTGAGCCAGCCACAGGCTCCCCCTGTCGTTGACAGGGTCTTGGCGGGTGGTGTTCTAAAGTCATCCCTGCATAGGGTCCTGAAACAGGCAGTAGTCCTGCGGGCTAACAGCGGCCCAGATTCCTCTTGGTAAGTAGGACCAATCACCTTATGTAGGTGTGGAAACTCTCGCTCTGGCTGTTGGGTCAGTGACAAGAGAAGCCCCAAGTGGCTGCATCAGGGAAAGGGTGCCAGCTTCCAATTTAATGGAACCATGGCTATGTGTGTTCCCTGTGGGAGCATTCTTCTCTTGGGAACTAAGATCTCAACCTACCCAAAGCAAGAGAATGTGCACATTAAGAAAAAATTTCTATAAATGTCTTACTAGGTACAATGAAAATCCCATGGACGGAAGAGCCTGGTGGGCTGAAGTCCATGGGGTCGCTAAGAGTCTGACATGACTGAGTGACTTCACTTTCACTTTTCACTTTCATGCATTGGAGAAGGAAATGGCAACCCACTCCAGTGTTCTTGCCTGGAGAAACCCAGGGACACAGGAGCCTGGTGGGCTGCTGTCTATGGGGTCTCACAGAGTCGGACACGACTGAAGCGACTTAGCAGCAGCAGGTACAATGATAAGAGGAAACGTTTTCACCTCTTCCACTTGGTTTTCAGGCCTTTATATTTGGGCTTTGAGGGAGCTGACACCGTCTTTTGGTCAAGTTTAAAGCATATATGGCACCCTATAGGATAACACCCCAATCTCTCAGAGTGTCATCACCCAGCTAGAGTCACAAGCGTGTCCCTGTTGGCCATTCCACTCTTCTTTCAGACCAGCTGTTAGCCACTGCACATGAGACTGTGTAGATTTTTTCTTCTTCAGCTCATCTGTCCTTCCAAGCAAGTGAGATATTTTTGTCCAAGTTTCTGCCCACTGGGAAGTTTCTCTTCATCACTGTCTTTCAGGGCCACCCTTAGTGGGGCTGTAATGCCATCCA
This sequence comes from Bos mutus, assembly GCF_027580195.1. Taxonomy (NCBI): domain Eukaryota; kingdom Metazoa; phylum Chordata; class Mammalia; order Artiodactyla; family Bovidae; genus Bos; species Bos mutus. The sequence goes on from NC_091632.1 coordinate 1,967,394, forward strand.
CTTCTGGCTGGTGTCAACGTAGAAATAGACTTGCCTGTAACCCAGGCCTACTATTTGTCTTTCTTCTGCTAACTGGTCTACAGGGGATTGTTTATGTGGGTTGAGGAAGAGACGGTAAAACAGCAGGAGTAGATGCAGCGGGAATCTCAATTGACCTGTGCCACTCAGACCCATTTAGGCCTGTTTTCATACATACCATCTGCATTTAGTAATGGATGTTGCTGCACACACCTAGCTTCATGGTTTGGGGCGTAGGATAACACCCACTTCATAATGAGCAGCTCAGGTCACATTATCATTTGGTATTCTTTGGGCAAAGTTTCAGGTACTTCAAGTATGTTGAATCTCCTGGGTTATAAGGCCTTAGTGGCAGAGCAACTTGTCCTTCAGCCTGGACTTGGTGTAGAGCCCTCTATTGCTCTGGGATCCACCTTAAAATGGCAGCCTTGTGGGTTTCTAAGCAAATGGACCGCAGTGGAAGACCCAAATGTTGCTTTCAAAATTCAGAGGCTCGTCGAGCACTGCACCTTTTCCTTTGTGGTGCATAGGACAAAGTGGATCCACTTAACTTTGCCTTTGGAAGGCCTATTCCAAGATGACCTAGACCACCAGATCCCTAGGCATTTCATCAGTGTTTCAAGCTTCTAAATTTTGTGCAGTTTCTCTTCCTGTCCCCTGCCATGCCTGTACCTTACAGAGGTTTTAGGGGTTCTTGCTGCATCTTGCTCTTTAGATTCAATTGACATGATGTTATCAATATAATGGACCAGCATTAAGTACTGTGAGGTATCCGGTCTCCTTTGGATTAAATGAAAACAGGAGAGTTGACATAACCCTGAAGATCATGAGTGTAGATCACTGTCTCAGTCAGCCAGGTGAAATTAGACTGCTTCCAATTGTTCTTACTAATTAAGATAAAGAAAAAAATCACTTGCCAAGTCAATAGCTATCTACCAGGTGCCACTGCTCTAATAAAGATAGCACATCAAGGATAGCAGCTGCAAAGATAGATATATATATAAAAGAATAGCACCTACAGTTGGCAACAGCTACCTAATTGAGTGTAGCATAATCTGCAGTCATTCTCATGATCTATATGGCATTTTTGCTGACCAAATAGGTGTTATACAGGGATATGACTGGAAACACCATCCTCTCGTCTGTCGCGGCTTGGATGGTGACTCTACTCTCAGCAGTACCCCCAGGAATGTGGTGGTGATTTTGGTTCGCTCTTTAGGCATGCAGGAGGATAGGTGGGAGCTGCTTTCCAGAGGCTTCCTCTTGGCCTCTCACACCCAGTAGTTTTTATTCCAGGATGAGGGAACTGATGTGGGGACTCTGTCAGTTGCCACTTACGTCCTTTCCATGGGCCCACTAGAGTTACATACTGTAGGGTGTTTCATGTCAAGATTTCATTCATCATCAGACCTTCCTAAGTTCCCACTCTGGTTGATGAATCACGGTGAGTTTTAGAGTCCTAGAAATTAGCATCCATTCAGAGCTGATACCCAGTCACTACACAAGGGCTGTGTATTTCCCTTTCTCTCCTGCCCAGTCACCCTAGCAAATGGCCCCTCAGGTACCACTGGGGAGGCTTGGAGGAAATTTACAGAATGTACTTTTGGTCACATTTCAGGTTTCCTTAAAGGGATCTGACTTGTATCTCAGTTGAAGGATTCTGAGTTTGTGAACAACCTTCTCTCACCAGGGCTGCCCTGGTGGTCAGCTGGTAAAGAATCCACCTGCAATGCGGGAGACCTGGGTTCGATCTCTGGGTCGGGAAGATCCCCTGGAGAAGGGAATGGCTACCCACTCCAGTATTCTTGCCTGGAGAATTCTATGGACAGAGGAGCCTGGTGGGCTACAGGCCACAGGGTTGCACAGAGTCAGACATGACTGAGCGACTAGCACACACATGCTGACACAGACCAAGTTGTATCATAGTAGGTTGCACATCTGTTACCTTCCTTTGAACCCTGTGATTGATTAGCCTCCATCATAAATCCACGTGGGACAAAACAGTCTGTTAACTGCTCTATCCTTGTGGCTCATTGGAGTAACTGAGCTCATCTTGTGTCCAGTAGTCTGTCACCAGGGGTTCCCATTTTTACCATCAGAGATCCCAGTTCAATGGCAGCATTTCCCACTGTTTTCTCTGTCCTGCGGAAGACAGACACCACAGAGCTTTTCAGGAGTGCTGGTATTCTTCTTACTGATGAATTTTAAAATGTTTTTCTGAGGGGAGTATTCTCTGGGCCTTAGAGGAGGAATTAATCAGGTTACATACAATAGATATGTTTCTATTTCCCATCTCCCTGAGCTTTGGATTCCTACTATAATGTGCTAGGGGAGTTCTGCAATGGTCAGCTTCATTAGACATACTGCTACTGCTAAGTCACTTCAGTTGTGTCCGACTCTGTGTGACCCCATAGACATCAGCCCACCAGGCTCTCCTGCCCCTGGGATTCTCCAGGCAAGAACACTGGAGTGGGTTGCCATTTCCTTCTCCAATGCATGAAAGTGAAAAGTGAAAGTGAAGTCGCTCAGTCATGTCCGACTCCTAGTGACCCCATGGACTGCAGCCTACCAGGCTCCTCCATCCATGGAATTCTCCAGGCAAGAGTACTGGAGTGGGGTGCCATTGCCTTCTCCGTCATTAGACATAAGGCACTATTAAATTCAATATTTAGCTACTCAACCAAGCAAATTATTAGAACCACTCCCAATCACTTAAACTGCAATATTACACCTTGAATCCCAGGTAAACTCACCCATATTGACAAATATGACCCAACACTACATTTCATCCTGCTCAGCCTAATACTCTGGGAATCTATCCACACACACACATTCCCAAGGTTCCTGACAATACAAATGGAAAGAAACCACAATTCCTTTGGAATATAACCACCTCTTCCTGCAGAAGATCTTTCAGATTTTCCCCTGGGCTGTGATAAGATGTGACTGTCATTGTGAGTCTGGTGGCAGTGAGATAAGCTGGGGCTAGGTCTTAAGGGCCATAAAGAGACTTCCTTCTCCAGCAAGGGAGAGTCAGGGGGACTAGGGGCTCATCAATCTCAGTTTCATTTCTTCATTTCAAATGTCCTTACCCCAATGTCTGTGTCCAACTCCTTCCCAACCAGTGCTCTAACATTAGCATAAAGACTTTATAAAGCTGTACATTTACCAGGTATTGCTAATCTTCAACCCAGACTTTAGACCTGACCCACAGCTCTGTCTTCTCTGAGGCTGCAAGAGATAAGGATTCTTTTAAGATCACCGCAGAAACTTTCTGGTTCTACACTCATGTCTTGAGTTGGAAGTTCAAAGTTTAAAACTCCTCAATCTCTCTTTCTCTCATAAACTCTCTAGCACTGTCAGAAGTAACCAATCCACCCTGCTGCTACTGCTGCTAAGTCACTTCAGTCGTGTCTGACTCTGTGTGACCCCATAGACGTCAGCCCACCAGGCTCCCCTGCCCCTGGGATTCTCCAGGCAAGAACACTGGAGTGGGTTGCCATTTCCTTCTCCAATGCAGGAACGTGAAAAGTGAAAGTGAAGTCGCTCAGTCACGTCCGACTCCTAGCGACCCCATGGACTGCAGCCTACCAGGCTCCTCCATCCATGGAATTCTCCAGGCAAGAGTACTGGAGTGGGGTGCCATTGCCTTCTCTGAACCAGTCCACCCTACAATTACCGTAATTACCACTGTTGCCATTGCAATCAAGTGTAGCAGTCACTTGATCGATTAAAACTTTGCCTTCCACTGACTCTCTGTCTTACATCACTCTCAGGAATAATTTGAATAATCTTAATGCTACATCATGGTACAGATAACCAGTGTCCCACTTCTGCCAGCAATAAGGTCAATTTTGCATTCATTAAATAAGTGAGAAACGTGGTCCCCAAATCCACTTTGAGGTTGTTTTCTGCGACCACTCCTGTTATCAACTGCTGTATCAGTCAAGATCTCAGCAGGAAACAGCCTTACACCAGGTGGTGTAGGTAAAGTTATCTTAATGAAGAGCTATGATGAGGTCTGAGCAGGGTTAATGGGCCAAATGAGGGATACTACGGAATTCAGGTCTTAGCAATAATGTAAAGCCATCTCTATTTGAAAAGGCAATGGAAGAAATAATATCACCGAAGGACAAAGTGAGAGGTGGAGATACGGAGAAGGGGGCACATGGCAAAAGTTTCAGTCCACGGAGGGTCACAGCCACGGCCAGAGATGTGATACAAGTGCAAGGAAGGCGTAGGTAAGAAACACTCTAACCCACGGTCAGACACATTTGGAAGCCAGAGGACAAAGGAACCTCGGTGATGCAGTCCAAAAGAGGGAAGAGTATCCTGGGCCTCAAGAGGTGCAAAGAAGGGCTGAGAATGAATTTGAAAACCAGCCCTCCAGCTGTTGCATTTTTTTAAATTTTATTTATTTATTTTTAATTTTTTAAAATTTTATTTTATTTTTAAACTTTATAACATTGTATTGGTTTTGCCAAATATCAAAATGAATCCACCACAGGTATACATGTGTTCCCCATCCTGAACCCTCCTCCCTCCTCCCTCCCCATACCATCCTTTATTTATTTTTAATTGAAGGATAATTGCTTTACAGTATTGTGTTGGTTTGTGCCAAACATCAACATGAATCAGCTATAGAAAGTGTTGCATTTTATGTGAACTCCTTTAACCCTTTTAATCTAATATCAATAAGTTATGTACTATTATAATCTCCCTTTTACGAATGAGGAAACAGGCTTGATCAAAATTATGCAAATAATAAACGGTGGGGCTGCAGTTGGCACTTCGAACCTGAGTTTCTAATTCATGCAAAATGAGATCTATTAGGCTGGAGGAGAGCGTTCAAGCAGAAAACTGGAGACCAGTGTTGGGGCCAAAGCATGGAAAGCCTTGAAAACTGATCTATGGAATTTTTTCAGCTCCCTCCCCAAGCACTGGCAGGTACCATATCTGCTCCTGCAGTGCTTTTTCAAGCCTTGTAGGTATTAGGAAACCTACTGAACTTTGCTTTCTCTAAGTAGCTGGAGCCAGATAATCAGCCTTGAAGAACTTGCCCAGTGCCCCTGAGTGTGGTAGACTGGTCGTTCTGGCCTCCCATTACGCGCTTCTTTTGTGTAGCAATTATTCTGTTATATTGCTATGGGGGAAATTCCATTCCTCTCAAGCCAGGTGTTTTGGGTTGAGGTCATAAGCAACCCAGCATACTGCATTCCCCCAGAGGCACTGACCTGACCCCAGTCAGATCAAAGGTGCCAAGCAATAACAGTTTCTGAAGTTTCATGAGAGAAATAAGAATCTGAGGGGAACTGAGGGTACAGCTTTTGCTGCCAACTTTCTACAAATAGAGCCAAGATTGAAACCAACATAGAAGAAGGCAAACGGAGAGATGACCAAAAGCATGCCCTTGGAATGGGCTTGACCCCTGAATCCAGCCATAGCCACAGCTGGCCCATCCCTGGACTATGTTACATAAGCCATAAATTCATTTTTTCTCTTAAGACAGTTGTTTGCCCTTTGTAATCATAAGGCAGTTGTGGCAGAGTAAGGAACTGGCCCTGCCTTCTGCAGAAAGGGCTCCATCCTTTGCCCTTTATCACACAGATTTTTAGAAGCCTGGGAAGTGGGTCTCAAGAAGGAAGAGACTCATGTGATAGCAGAGGGTGAGAAGGCCCAGGGAAGAGGAATGTATCCTCTGGGATCAGAGACAAGATAAATGCTTGGATCAACACACACCCCCACAGAGGTATATTTAGTAAACTTTGCTTCTCATAGAGCTTGAAAGATCAAAATTGCTTTTTAAAAAATAATAGAAAGGAAACAGCCACTGTGGTTTCTTTTGACATCAGTCCAATTTCTTGGCTGTCACAATACTTCCAAATAACATGTGTAAGACTTCTCTGGGCTGTCTCTTTCCCCCTAAAACCCAAGGCAAAAAACAACAACAAAAGTCTATTGTTTCAGCTGCATGACAATGTGTGGCCAGAGGCTTCCTGAGAGCTCTAACAGTCCTCTATACTTTATTGGACCTGATGTTTTCCCAGCAAGGACAAAATGGCGTTATGCAAATATAATATGGGCTAATGGTGTCAACCCAGGCCAACAGCCTGAACTAGTGGGTTCACTATGTAATGGTCCTGGGTAGTCTTTGAAATCCACCTGGCCAGCATTTACAACAACAAAAAATACAGGCTGTTGCAGTCTTCCCCATGGGATCCGATGCTGTAAGGTAACGCTTCCCTATGGCCCTGAGTGCTTTCTCATGGACTCGCCAGTCCTCTAATTCTCCTGCACCCACACTTTTTTCTTCCAGGTATAGCTCAGAGGAGAAAGTACGTCATCTCCTACGCAAGATTAACCTTTCCATCTATTGTTTTGATCCCATTTTACATTTAAGACAGTCTCTAGTTATTCTCTCCATAATCAGTTTTATTGAAATTAACTTACATATAGTGAAATGCATCCGTTTTAGCAAATGGGTGAGTTTTGACAAAAGAATATACCTGGTTAAGCACTAGTCCCACAAATCAAGATATGAAACAGTGTTGCCTCCCCCAAAAGCTGCCTCCTGCAGTCAGTTCCCCAGCAACCACTGCTGAAAGCCGACAGATCTGCTTCTGTCACCGTAGATTAGTTCTGGTTGTAGTAGAATTTCATAAACGGTGTCATACGGAATTCAGTTTTTTCATGTTTGGCTTCTTTTGCTCAATATAATATCTTGAGACGCACCCTCTTGTGTGTATCAGCGGTTCGCTCTTTTTATTGCTGAGTAGTATTCCCTCAGATAGATATGCTAGTTTATTTATCCATGTATCTACTGATGGACATTTGGATTTTTTCCTGGTTGTATAAGCTGTAAACATACTTGTATAATCTTCATGTGGACAGGCTTTCATTTCTCTTGGGTAAATACCTAGAGGTGAATATTTGAACTGTGTGGTAAATGCATGTTTACTTTACAAGAACAGCCAAATTTTTTCCCCAAGGTGGACATAGAATTTTATACTTCTGCCAGAAATATGCTAGAGGTCCACTGGATTCATATTTTTACCAACACTGGTATTGTCAGTATTTTTGCCATTTTAGTACATGTGTAGTGGTATCTCATTGTAGTTTTAATTCTCATTTTCCTATTGACTAAAAATGTTGAGCATTATTTTTCATGTGCTTCTTGGACATTTGTATATTCTCTTGTGAAGAGTCCGTTCAAACCCTTTGCCCATTGTCTTTTGTTTTTGTGTTATTGAGTTGTAAGAACTTTACAGCTCATGAAGATATATTTATGTCTTTATATAAAAATATATATTGGTCTTTTCATTTCTTAAAGATGTCTTTCAAAGAGACACCTGTTTTTCATTTTGATGGGTCCAGTTTCTCTCTCCTATATTTCTAACCTCTGCTGGCTCCTCCCCTTCAGCATATAAACATGCTCCAATCCCTCCAATTACTACCAAACCAAAGAAAAACAAGATTACCACCAACTTCCTCACCTCCTGCAAAAGCCCTTTACTGAACTCATATCCCTTTCCTGCTTCTGCTGTACCCTGTCCCCTCCATTCACATCCAAGCAGCTCGAAAGAAAAGACTTCGTTTATCAGACCTACATCTTCTAAACCCATTTCCACTTTGACCTGCTGCCACCACTCCACTGTGAAACCTCAGGCAGAGTCAGGACCCAGAAGCACAGCCAGCTTCTAAACTCTAGGAAAGCAGCTGCGCACAGAGGCTACCACCCTGGCTGGTCAGGGCCGGGCCTGGGGAGCAAAGCCCGAGCGGAGGTGAGGCCTGTGCGGGTGACTGGTAGGGACCGGGAGGCCTGTGCACCACTTTCTCTGGGTTTTTCAAGACTGTCTCCCCTGGTTTTCTCTGATGTTTTTGTGTTGTTGTCTAAATAGCCATCACACCAACACGTCTCCTTAAAAATGACGCGTGAGGAGTCACTTTAGGAGAGCTCTGATGAAGGGATCTGCCCCGGCCTCCGTTCTAGCAATGCTCCCACCCGCAGCCCTGAGACCATCCCCACACAGCTCTCTTCGCACCTGCTCCATCAGGTGGGCTCATTTCTGATGCCTCTGCGGTTCTGGCCGTGTCCACACTTTTTCTCCTATCTATTCCCTGTCTTGCTTAGCAAATTCATCTTAAGTACCTATTTTACAACAGAACTCAACAACAAAATTATTAACTTCTGAATTTGTGTTTAAGATGCTGCCCTCAAGAAACCCACAGTCTCAATGAGACGACCGAGTCATCTAACCCCACCGTGTGACATGTGAAAGCACAGATGAGTAACAATCGCCAGGGCAGCCTAGGGTTGTTAGGACGGGTAAGGGAGCTCTAATCCCTGGGGCAGCACCCGCAGAGGAGGGTGCATGCCTGTGTAAGGAAAGTGAGGTGTGAGAGCACAGGCCTTCACAGTGAGCAGTCCCCAGGGAGCTTACGGAAGCTGTGGGAAGCATCACCAGCTATTAAGTAGTCCCTCTTTTAACAGAAGTGGATTGTAGCCAAGTGTGTGGCTGGACTACATCTCCCAGCCTCCCCGGACGTTAGGTGGGGACACGTGACCAAGTGACCCACCAGTGCAACATGAGTGGACAAGTGGTGTGCGCTACTCGGAACCACGGTGGGTGTGTCTGCTTCACACTCTGTTTCTCTTTTTGAGAACTGAAGACAATAACAAGGCCTTAAGGAGAAAGCAGAACCACACAATGGAAGGAGCTCCAGACTTTAATGACTCTCTGCAGCAAAGCCACCACACAAAGCTAAATAATCAGTGAAGATTGTTACAGGAGCAACAAATCACTTCTAATGTGTTAGAACATAGGAAAATTTGAGTAATCTTTATTGTTGCAGTATGGCCCTACCCTACATAAATATTCCAATTATGATACATCTGTGAAAACCTTATTAAAAATACACATATGTATAGGAAAGAAATGGAATGAAGTATAACAAAATGTTAATAATGGTGGTTATCTATATGTGGTGGAATTATGGGAAGATTTCCTTCTCTTTGCAATTTTCTACCATTTCCAAATTTGCAACGATGAGCTCATGTGATGTTATAGTCATGACAAATATAAATTCTCTAAATCCAGGTAGTTACGGAGATGATAACAAGTTGAGAAGGAACCTCATCACTAGAAGGCATGTAGAAAGTCTATTCAAGTACAGAATTTAAGGGTAGGAAGAAGTAGAGGAAAAAGCATGAAATGTGAGTTCACTTTCACATTCATTGAGCACCTAGCCATGCAGAGTAGGGACACCGCAGAGGAAAGCCACAGTCCACACCAGCCTGCACTCTTACCCCTGCCCTGAGCCGCTGTCCACCTCGCGGCAGGTGCTGGGAGGGGGAGAGGTTTCATTCTAGCTTCTGTTTGTATTTTCCTTCATATGGTTTAGGGAGCCGAGGTAACACATGAAGTGTTGAGAAAGGTTCTAGCAGCAGAAGATGGAGAAAGGAGAGTCGGGCACTAGTGGGGCATAGACACTGTACAGACTTCCTGAAATTTACTGCCCCCAGCACAGTACGGAGCTCATACTAGCGCACTAGCTGCTAGATGTCAAACTGTTCTATCCTGAAATACAAGACAAGAAAGGAAAACGGGAAAAGGAGGGAGGGCGCTTTCAAAGGAACAGGAAAGGGAAAGGGAGAGAAAAACTTCAACAGAGTTTCAGGAAAGAGTTGGATGAGAGAGAAAAAAGAGGGACTGAAAAGATGCGAGAAGGGACATCTAACTGGAGGAAAAGAGAATGATGAAGGAAAAAGTTAGCTATGGAGGAGGTACTTTCTGCACGAGGAAAGAGGCCTTTTCAGGATGAAAGAGCTATGGTGTCTGGGAGGGTTTGGTATGATAATCAGGGCTGAGGAGCCGGGGGTTAAGGTCAGTGAGGGCTCCCCAGACAGGCCCAGTCCCAGCGCTGGGTCGCTGGCCCTGGAGCAGCCCCACCAGGGGGCGTGTGGAGCCCTTGCTCCCTTTGCCTTAGATTCAAAGGAATGCTGTGAAGGCAAGTGAAAGTCGCTCAGTCGTGTCCGACTCTTTGTGATCCCATGGACTATAAAGTCCATGGAATTCTCCAAGCAAGAATACTGGAGTGGATAGCCTTTCCCTTCTCCAGGGGATCTTCCCAACCCAGGAATCAAACCTGGGCCTCCTGTATTGCAGGCAGATTCTTTACCAGCTGAGCCATAGGGAAGCCCAAGAATACTGGAGTGGGTAGCCTATCCCTTTTCCAGCAGATATTCTGGACCCAGGAATCGAACCAGGGTCTCCTGCATTGCAGGCATGCCTCTGCTGCTGCTGCTAAGTTGCTTCAGTCGTGTCCAACTCTTAGCAACCCCATGGACTGCAGCCTACCAGGCTCCTCTGTCCATGGGACCTTCCAGGCAAGAGTACTGGAGTGGGTTGCCCTTGCCTTCTCCGGCAGGCATGCTGAGGAAACACCAATTCTGTTGATGCCAAGTTGCTTGGATAGATTCTGCTACTTGCTGTTTGAGGGATAGGACAGGCATAGAGCTTTCTGGAGATTAATTTTTGATTTATTGGTGGTAACAATGATTTATTCTGATACACCCCAGGGTAAAGAAAGGGCTGTAAATATTTTAAATGCTGTTAGCCAGTGACAAGAAACATTGCTGGTTGGGGAGCAGGGGAGATGGGAATTTCAAATGCCTTCCCTCAATTACTTAAAGGCAAACTGTGAACATTTGCTGGCTTGTTTAAGATGGAGGCTGAGTGTAGGCAAGAGAAGCATATTAAATTGTTACCTTATTAACTCACACAACATCTTAGGTTTTCTCCAAAGAGTCCATTTGCTTTTGCTACAGATTGGATTGGATTGACTTTCACATCCTGAGAAGGAGGTGGCTTTCAGACTCCTGAAGAGAGGAGTGAGTGGTCAGGGACCACCTAACCCAAGCTCTCCACCAGACAAGAGGAGCCCAGGGCCAAGAAGCAGGGTGGGGCAGTGCGTGAAGCCTTGGACTGCCAGTCCAGCCTGGCTGCATGACCTCAGGTGAGTAACTCTGACCTTGAACCTCAGTTTCTCCATCTGTGACAGGGGATGATGATCCTTGCTGGTGTGGCAGGGTGAAGACTGAAGTCTGGGAGTATCTGGCATGATTCCTGGAAGAAATGGCCCCCTGTGGTTTGCTTGTTCAGCCTCTCCTCCCCTTGGTTCTCATTTCGGCCTTGTTTGTCAGGCAGAGAAGAGATAGCTATTTCTTCCCACGTGATGAGGAAATAGGGGCTGAGTGAGGGAATGTGGGTGGTGGTCAGTGTCGGGGTCTCTGGAAGCCAGGATTAGGGCCAGGTGAGTAACATACTTGCCCCATACTTAATGGGGTGCCAAGAAACTCAGTCACCAAGATGAATATTTTAATGTAATACTTTTAAAGATCAAAATTAATGCAAAAAAAGTCCATAATGAACATCTAATTTAAGACAGCATCAGTTCCCATCTCATAAAATAAGCTTTTTCTTCCCCCTGAGCATAGAGGCAGGGATTCCCTGGGATGGAGGAAACACCGCCCGGGACTCCGTATTGGAATTTTGTCCCTCTCGGCCTCTCAGGTTAGGATCCGTCTCCTTTTCTTCTCTGACCTCCAGCCTTCCCAGCAAAGGCGAGAGAACTGGACCAACTGCTCGCGGGCTCTAGCGCAAGTCCAGGCTGGGCTTCAGTCCCTGTCTCGCTGCTTACTAGCTCGGGGATATTGCTTTTCATGTTGTAAACCTCAGTTTTCCACCTGGAAGCCTCCCTTTTCTCACTTGTGCTGGCCTCATGGGGTTACTGGGAAGACTAAATGAGCTAATATGGGGAGAGGGATGGACTGGGGTTTTGGGGTTAGTACATGCAAACTGCTACATACAGAATGGATAAACAACGAGGTCCTACTGTGCAGGACAGGGAGGTGTATCCCGTGTTCTGGGATAAACCTTAATGGAAAAGAGTAATTCAAAAGGATGTATATATGTGTATAACTGAGTCACTTTGTGGTGCAGCAGAGATTAATACATTATAAATCAACTATACTTCAATAAAAAGTAAAATGTTTAAAAGAGATAGTGTACATAAAGCACATAACAAAGGGACTGGTCCATATTAAGTGCTTAGTTAACATTCATTATTATTTTTATCCAAAAAATGGGTACCATGTCCTCAGCCCCAAAATGAGACAGATAAGATGCTAAAGAGATATGATAACACTTAGAAGGGCAGAGCTCCATGCCAGTCTCGGGAGCCAGCAGGAAGACAGCCCTTTCTGCTCTGCCTCCGGCTCCTAAAAATCTGGGGCCTGGCCTGGGCACCTCAGAAGTTCCTCCCAGGCAGGTTCAAGGCTGGACCCTGACCTGCTGGACCACCTGCCACAGGGAGGCTGCTAATCCCGCCACCTGGGGCAAGTGCTGCCAGCCCAGCGACAGGTCACCATGAAAGAGGAGACGTCAGGGCAGCTGAGCTGGGGGGCTGGCAATGAAGGCCTCCCACAGACACTGACGCTGGTCCTGCTTCCCTTTTGGAGTTGGGTACTAAGAGCATGGAGCTGAATTTATGGCCCATCTTTTAGCAAGCGCATAATCCTTCATCTAGAGCAATTGGTTATGAACCTCCATCTAAAATGCACGCTCCTGTTTTCCCTTTGTCTCATTTCCCCTCACTTGTTTTAATTTACTTTAAGCTGTCTTAAATCCATTATGAAACAAGGTGAGGAATAAATAAATACATCCTATCTGTATTTAAACAGCTTCCCATTGTACATGTATATATTCCTGTGTATCTCTTTTCCAAAAATTACTGCCTGCTGATGCCTGCAAATGGCTGTGTTTGCGTGTGCTAATTGTGTAACTGACTGGATTTAAAATTGAGAGCTCTGACGAGTACCTAGGAAGCCAGAAAACAGCATTTTCATTTTTGGTATAAAAAGCAGACCTGGGCCCAGGCGTCCGCCCTGGGAAGAGTCACTTTACGGCCGTGGCTCTCAACGGGGCCGACTTTGCTGCCAGGGTGCATCTGGCAACATCCGCAAACGTTTTGCTCATGGGGGCACCTGGCATTGCTCCTGGTGTCTCGTGGGCAGAGGCCAGGGGTGCTGCTAAGCCGCCCGCAACGCCGCCCCCACGATGAGAATGATCTGCTCCCGAATGCTAGCCGCCCGGACAGAGAGCTCTTCTCCATCGGGACCTCCGCACAAGGCGCCCACGGCGTTGGCCCCGGGAACCCTGGCAGGGGTCAGAGGTTGGGGAGCGCAGGGCAGGGCCCTGATTCCCAGCCCTGCTCCGCACCTGAGATGACAGCCTCGCTCTGGGCAGCTGTCTCCACGGGCCTCTCCTTACACCCTCTGCTAGCAACCTGTGGCTCCCCCTTTGCCCTTTTTGGGGGACCATCAGAGCCCCCATGTGCCCCCCACATCCATGCTCTCCTCACACCTGGCTGCGCCTCTGTAAGCAGTCCCCTTATTAAATGTTCCTCAGACTCTCCTGATTTGAGAGTGTCATCTGCTTCTCTCAGAGATCCCAGTGGTCACTTTCTCACCTACTCCTTTGTTGACTGTCCAGTGAGCACCTACCAGGCACTCAAACAGCATTCTAGGCGCCTGCGTGCTCAGTCCTGTCTGACTCTCTGCGACCCCTTGGACTGTAGCCCTCCAGGCTCCTCTGTCCATGGAATTCTCCAGATAAAAGCTGGGGTGGGTTGCCATTCCCTCCTCCAGGGGATCTTCCCCACCCAGGGATCAAGCCCACATCTCCTGCATTGTAGGCGGATTCTTTACCACTGAGCCACCTGGGAAGCCCTGGGCTACACAGGTAAGCAAAGCAAAGGTCCTCTGACCTTCTACCCATGGTAGCCTCAGCCCCGGTTGGACAGAGGCTCCATGTGTCAGGCGCAGCTTCATGCCTGCAGCGTATGTGGCCTGAGTAAGGAAGTGTCCAGGGGCTATGCCCTGAGCCAAGAGGCAATGGCTGTCGTCCTGACCACCGCAGCCCTGCCTAGCCTCCTGGGAGAGTCACTCCGCTCTCTGGATTTCATTTTCCTTGCTTGTAAGGTGAGGGGTTGCACTAGATAACCAACCAGCAGGTTTTCTGTAGAGAAATTAAAATTCCCTCGCTGCGGCCCAGATCCTGGGTTGGGGGCAGCAGAAGCAGGCATCTTGTGGCAACTGTACACCTGGCAGACCTTCCAGGGGGGCCCTGGTGAGGGCAGGGGAGGGTGTGGATCTCCAGGTCCTCTTGTTGGCTGTCTGGGTGACTTTCTGGGGCTTGAAGATGGGGTGAACCCCTCTGGGGCCTCTGAGCCCCCCTGACTCCCTCCCACACTCCCTTGCCAGCCACACCTCTCTCAGGACCGTATGTGTCCTAGGTCCAGGCGCTTCAGGCCAGGAGTCCCGGGGACCACCACACCCCCAGGGCCACCCTGCGAGCACCAGCTGGCAGGCTGGGCAACATTGCGACAAGCCTGCACAAAGTTTCCCGGATGCTACGGGCTGGCAGGGCCAGCCGGGGCCCAGGAATCCCCCTGCTCCTGCCCACCCAGACTTACAGCATCCCTGCTCCCCTGATGGAGCACCAGGACTGGACCTCAGCACCCTCCCTGCAGAAGTCAGAGGGGACAGAAGGGTGGGTGGGTGGCGGGGCCACCGGCAGGGAGCCGTGCCCATGTCAGTCTGCATGGAGTCCACGCTCCATGCCGGGTGCCTTCATAGACAGCATCTCATTTAACCACACAAGTCCTCAGTGAGGTGGGCTGTTGTACAGCCTTTTCTCAATGAAGACTCAGAGCTTAGAGAGAGGAAACGACTTTCCCAGGGTCACATGGCCAGCAAATGGAAGATCGAGTGTCCAAACCCAGGCCTGTGGGCTCTAAACCCCGACAGCGGCCCACTACACAACGCCTTACAGGGTCTCACCTTAAAGAGACCACTCTTCCACACAGGGGAAAAGGCAGAGTGAGTGGGAGCGGCCTCCTGCCAACATCAAGTCTGTTGGGACTCCCCAGGCCCTCAGGGGCCTTCAGCCAGCACTGCAAGAGGGCTGGGAGTCCCGGCATAGGCAGGGAGGCCACTCCAGGAGAGCAAGGGTCCTGAGCTGTGGCCCTCAGTACACAGCTTTCTCACTGGGCCCACCCAACCTGACGCTGGGTGGATCAGCTCCTTCAGATCATCTTCCATGACATCTTCCACGGGGACAGGGTCTAAGGAATCTCCCACCAGCCTTGCCTAACCTGGGCTGCAGCTACATGGGAGGCAAATTCTGCTAGCCTGTCAATCAGAGGCAAGGCCCCCTTTCCCCTCTGAGTCTGCTAGAGGCAAAGACGAGAAAAAGTCCTTTCCTCTCCATCACACTTCTCAGCTGGAATACAGAGTTCCCGCCTCCGTCCCTCCCTCCTTCCCTTCCTTCCCTCCCCTTTCTCTCCCAGCCACTTCCAACCCTCATCCCTCAACACAGACTTCCTTTGTGCTCCCAAGAACTCAGTGCACAAGCCGTATCGCAGCCTTGTCACCTGGCCTTATAATTGCTTCTCATTGTCTGTCTCTCCCAGCCTCTTTCAGCTCCTATCCCTACCCTGGCCCTGTGCCCGGCAGGGTAAAGGCCGGTGGGAGAACTCCACGCCTCTGTTTCCTCCCACAGGTGTGCCCAGCTCTGGGCTTGGTGCTGGGAGGGATATTCAGGAACGGGGAGACTCATTGCTGCCTTCAGGGCCCTGGACTCTGCATGAGATGCAGACAGCTCACGATCAGGCAGGGCCAGGACTGTACAGTAACCTCAGAAATATCACTAAGACCTTGGGGAAGGAGGAGATGAGGAAGTCGCAAAGGGAAAGGTGGATCCTTAGGGACGGGTGGAGTTGGACGGGTGCTGGGGGGCTCTTCCAGATGGGGAATGCAGAGGCACAGTCAGGGCAGGCACTGGAGGAGGCAGCCCTGGCCAGACAGAGGCGGACGCTGCGGAGAGAGGGGAGGACTCAGGTCGGTTCCCGGCCCCCTGCCTGCTGGGCACGGGCTCCTCCACCATCCTCCTCCACGGGCTCGGCTCACGCCTCACGGCGTCCCTGCGGCGGGCAGGCCGCGTCTAGCTCCATGGTGCAGGTCGACAGCCCAGCTGGCAGAAGCTCCGCGAGGCTCAGCAACGTTCAAGATCCAAGACGAGGGCAGCCGCCCTTCCCGCTCTCCTGAGCGAGCCTGCTCTGGAGGGACAGGCGAGTTCGGGCCGTGTGTGGGGCCCGCCCGGGGTGGTCGCCAGCTGACCCGACAGGTGAGCAGAGTCCGCCTTGCCGCCTTCCAGGCGCTGTGCCCTCAATCAGGCGAGTCTCCTTTCAGGTCTCTGCTGCGCACATAGCGCACAGCGCCCCCGCCCGTCTGCAGAGCACATGGCCGGGACGCGCGCGGTCTGCCCTGCAGACAGGGCTGGGACCTAGCCAAGGCCTGAAGCGTGGTAGCTGACTGGCAGCTGTCACAGAGAAAACACTGGTCTTGGAGCCAACAGCTTGAATCTGAATCTCAGCTCTGCAGCTAACAGACGAGTCATGGGAGCTTTCTGAGTCTCATTCTTCCCTGGGAGCTGAGGGAGTGGTTGGTACCCACCTCCAGGCATCGCGGAGGACACAAGGAGGTGACCTCTGTGAAATCTCTCTCTTGGTGCTGGGCACGTGGAGCTTGAATCCTGCGCCTCCATGTGTAATCAACTGGAAAGCACGGTGACCACCTACAGTCTGCAGAGTCGCAGCACCCGTGCCCTGGAGCGGGCTGCAGGGGTGTGGAGTCCACCTTCCCACCCTGTTCAGAACTCCATTACAGCATTCCTGACGGTGGCCGCCCTGTTCCTGCTCGATCCAGTCTAGAGGCCCAAGCCCCCAGCGCGGTGCCCCGGACAACACTCGCTCAGGGTTAGGACATCTGCCTCTCACTGGCCTGAAGCCTGCTCTCCGTGTCCATCAGCAGGCCTTCCCTGGCATGCACACGTACACTCTGACATGTGTCGATGGCAGCATAAATATTTATGACACATGCCTGATGCAGTTGGCTTTTAGGATTTCCAGCACTTCAGATCGGAGATTTTTGCACAAGAAGCCTTTTATCTGGAGAGAGGGCCTGGATGGGGATTGGGGGATGCAGGCAGCAGAGAGGAGCCTCTTGGCCCCTCTGTGTGGTTGGGAAGCCGACCCTTCACTGCAGCAACCCAGGTGTCTGAATTTGAAGGGAAGGTTAGTTGGCAGCTGCCATCTTGGTCTCTGGGCTTGAGAATCGATCACCTTTTGGAAGTTTTCACTCAGAAAGCCCCTTGCTTGCTCTGCAGGGCTAGCCTCAAGGTGAATGAGGCTCTCACCAGAGACTCTGAAAGGTCCTGCCTGGCTGCCCTGAGGCTGCATCCTCCCAGAGGGTGGAGCAGAGGGTTCTCACTCCCACCTGCGCTGGCTTCCAGATTTCCTCCAGAGCTGAGCCCAGGGAGAAGTCCTAGGTGACTGGGCTAACCTCCAAAGACCCACAGTAAAGCCAGCCCCAACCGTCCTCGGCACAGGAAATGTACATATTTCAAGCACTTCAAATGGTGCGGCCAAGAGCTTGTACACACATGTTGTCAGACCCTCCCAAGGCTGGCCTCCAATACCCTCTGTGTGACCACACTTCTGAACATCGAGGGAAGAACATACGTCATCCTCTGGACTCTGAGAAGGGTGATAAGTAAGGGACGGGAGAATGGTCAGTTTGCGTCTGGGCCTCAAGCCTGGAGTGTACCTGCCCCTGTGGCCCCTTTCCTGGGAGCACCCACATGTCAGAGACTGAACTGGGGAGGAGACTCCCTGGAAGGGATAGGAGGAGTTATAGCTGGACTCTTGATAAGGCCAGAGCCCTGCTTCACTCCCTTCCAGCCCTAGACCCTCGACTACTGCCCCTCCCAGTCTTGGACCCTACACAGCTGATCTACAAGTATCTTGTGTGTGCACACTCAGTTGCTTGGTCCTGTCGGGCTCTTTGTGAGCTCACCAGTCTCCTCTGTCCATGGGGTTTTTTCAGGCAAGAATACCGAGTGAGTTTCCATCTCCTCCTCCAGTAATCTTCCCAACCCAGGGATCGAACCCACATCTTCTGCATTGGCAGGTGGATTCTTTACCACAGGGCCACCCGGGAAGCTTACAAGTATCTCACCTCATTACATTTGTCCCTTCAGCAAAATCAGTTCTATTTCTCCCACCTCAGATAGCTCCTCCACTGAGGAAGAAAGGGAAAAAGAGGAGTGATGAAGACTATTAGGCTAAAAAGAAGACTGGCTGTAAAATCTGGGTGCCCTAGATTCTCATTGAGCATTCGGGCTGGGCCATAGAACCTTCTGCAGGAAACTGTCACTCGTTCCACCACCCGAAGAGCAGGGTAAGCCCCCCACCCCCACCCCTGCGTTCCCATAACTCTGGGCATCCTTCTAGCACTGTGCTGACGTTACATTCATTTTGCTCATGTGGCTGTTTTCCCCCAAGGACCATAAGCTCCTTGAGAGCAGAATGTGTGTAGTGTTTATTCACAACACGTGCCCACCACAGTGTCTAATACACAGTGGGCACTTGATAAATATTTGGAGAAACCTCCACTGAGCTTGTGAAATTCACCAAAGAAAATGAAGCCTCAGTACACACACATTAATGGTTAAGTTAGGGGTGGGGTTCAAGTGCAGTGACAGAGAAAAGAGACCTGCCTGCTCTCTTCCCAGAGGGCCGGTGGGTGGAGCTGAGGCCAAGGACTGCAGTGGCGGGAGGAGGGGCGGGTTTCCGAGCTCCTGGGGCAGGCCCGCGGCAGGCTGCTGCCTCTGCGGGAAGGAGCCTCAGTCCCTGCAGCACCAGAGGGACCGCGCTTCTGTCTCCCAGAACCAAGTGCCAGGGGGAACGGGAGCAGTCCGACAGCAGGGGTATCATCTGTGTCAAACGGCCGTCCCTCACCTGAGAACTTGAGACATCTTTCGGAGCACCCACTCTGCTCTTAGCACCGAGGGGGACACAGAGATGAACCAAGCCCAGGCCCCCACCTTCAAAGAGCTCCCATGCCACTGGGGAGGTGAGACTCCCAGTGAGCCAGGGGTAGAATTACAGACTGCATCATGTGGTGTGATCATGAGTGTCAGGGCTGAGAGGGTGACATCACCAAAGGCCAGTGGCATTTTGGTGATACAAGGAAGTCCAGACACCTCTAATGGTGCACGTAGACAAGAAAATAATGCCCAGAGCAGCCAGAAAAATGGGCTGCAGATCCCACCAGTGACATGCTGAAAGCCAGGGGAAGATTGCCTCTGTGGAGGGAGGGAGGCAGAGCCTTAAATGAGCCTTAAGGAAAGAGAGGTTTAACTAGGAGAGAAGAGAAGGGCAGCCCCAGGGACACGCCACCCACCTGAGCCTGGAGTGGGGGCGGTGCTTGGTCTGCTCCGTGGTTTAAAACTAAAGCATTAAAAGCTGTAAGTCATTTTAGAAGGGCACTCACTGAAAAGTTCAGCTCCCTCCTAACCTGACTACCTGCTCAGATCTGCTGGTATTTGTCTCTTGTGTTATCATTCCAGAAATTTCTGAGAACATAAAAGCTTAATTAATATTTTAACACAAATGGAAACATACTATACATAATGTTCTATATCTTGATGCTTTTCTTTACTAGAAATGTGCAGGTGATTATTCCATTTCAGTCCTTACAGAGTTGCCGAATTATTTTTGACAGCTTCATATTATTCCATTGCATGCATGTGAGAAATGAACTTAACCAGAGCTACACTGATACACAGTTAGGTTATTTCCATTTTTTTTTTGCTGTTGTAACTGAATTACAATATTCTTGAATATATATTATTTTAAACGTGTGTGTCTACAGGAATAGCTGCATCAAGGAGTGAAAGTGAAAGTAAAGTCGCTCAGTCGTGTCCGACTCTTTGCGACCCCCTGGACTGTAGACTACCAGGCTCCTCCCTCCATGAAATTCTCCAGGCAAGAGTACTCGAGTGGGTTGCCATTTCCTTCTCCAGGGGATCTTCCTGAACCAGGGATGGAACCCAGGTCTCCTGAATTCCAGGCAGACGCTTTAACCTCTGAGCCACCAGAGAAGCCCCAGGAAGCATCGAGGAGTATATACATTTAAATTTTAGAGCTATTACCAGTAGTCTTCCACAGAGACACCATGGCATGAGAGTATCTGTTTCCTTCCTTTCCCATGGTATCAAACTTACTTAATCTTTGCCAATGTAGACAAAAATGATGTCTCATCATAGTGCTAATTTGCATCCTGAACGAGTTTAAGCTTCCTTTCACATGCTTAAAGGCATCATTTGCCTTTCCTTTTCTGTGAAACATTTAAATCCTTCATCCATTTTTAAAATTAAGTTATTGGTCTTTTTCTTACTGATTTGTAGGAACTCCTTGTTTATTAAAGTGACCTCTTATTTATGATGTTGCAAACGCTCTCTAAATCTGTCATTTGCACTTGTTTGCTTTGTTTTTTGCCAGGTGGAAATGTGTGGTTTGTTAGTATTTTCTTTTATGATTCTTTCAGTTCTTGCAGAGTTTTTTTTTCTTTTTTTTAAATACTTGATTGATGATCTGGAACACATTTTGATTTTAGGAATGCCTGCTTTTTCATGTGACAATGTAGCTTGGATCTCATTCTTACCAGTGTATGAAAATCATCTCATTCTTTTTATTGTGCGCATAGTGATTCTAGCATGTGGATATGCTTTACTAACCAGTTCTCCAAATTATAGTTAGATTATTTCCATATAAGGTGCCAATATAAGCGATAATGTAATGAGTAACTCCCTCAAAGACATCTAAAAGGTAATTCAGTTTAACGCTTCTGAAACCATCATGTGGGGACCTCATTAACATGTGGGTTCTGATTCAGTAGGTCTGGCGTGGGGCCCGAGACCCTGCATTTCTAACGAGTTTCCAGGTGAGCCTATGATACTAATCTGTGGACCACACTTTGAGTAGTAAGAGTTTAGTTGATTCTTGTCGGAGTCTTCAATTCTTTTTACGCATCCCAGCCACTGGGGAGGAAGTAGCACTTGGAGCCCTGTGTTTCCATCTCCAAACAGCCCTAGTTGAGGTTCTTCTTCACATAAAGTCAACTCAGTATTTTTGGCCCTAATTCTATATCCTGGATCTGAACCATCACTCACAGCCAGCCCTTTGAGTTTTTACTGAGCTGTTTTCTCTCCCATGTCTTTTCTCCAGGCCAACCATCTCTTCTTCACCTACCACCCATATGGCAGGGGTCGCAGGGCCTGGGGGTGATGGGGAAGCCCGTGACCCTGCCTCAGAGTCCTTCTGAACTCCAGTCTCAGCTGTAAGTTCTTTCATGTCTGCTTGTCTAGGTGAGGTCATTAAGTGTTCTCAGTGCTAAGGGTCAGAGCCATGTCTTGAATCTCTCTGTGCTGAAGAAGACTCTCTGACATTGGTGGGAGTGGCTGGTTGGGATGGGGGAAGATCACAGAACTGGAGACAGGATGTGCTGGTAAGTTAACAACTGCTCTCCAAAAGAAGAAGGAGACTCCCTAATTTGTAGCTTTTTCTGATTCCCGCTGTGTAAATTCTCCCACTGTGACGGATTTCAGGCTGGCAGAGTGATGTCACTGTACATGGTAGCACAATGCTATACGGCATTTCACCACACAGACTGAATAACCTTAATAAACTTCAGAAACATAGATAATTAATTGTAGTATAATAATTGGAAAGTGGGGAGTGTTTAGTATTTGTTACCTTCTTAAAATATAATTTATTTCATTGCAAGATTTAACAATGGCTGTGTTTAACAACTGGCTTGCAAATGTTTTGAAAATTCAAACATCAGTTCTTGCAAGCCTATGCAAGCTAGGTCCAGCAGAGCCCTGGTAGGCAACCTGTCTTAAAAGTCAGAGTCTCTCGCATCGTCTCTAGAGGTCCTTGGTGTCCTGCCACCTTTAAGAGCCGGGAAAACAGAGCCCACACTTCCAACAGCAGTGCTCTGCTGCTCTCTGGTGGCAGCTCCTGCCCTCTGCAGCTTCCTCAGAACTTGATCCTACAGCAGAACCCACTGTCTTCAGTCCTGAAGCAGGATCAGAGGCTCCCTGAGCAAGTTAAGCAGCTCCCAGTCTCCTCTCTCACCCTAGCCTTCTGGAGCACAAGGGGACCTAGGTTAGGGCATCCAGGGCCTCTACACCTGCTGCACCCTCCTCATCCCTACTCGTGGGTTTTCACTGCCTGCCGGGAGCCAGCGTGAGGAACTCCATCCGTGGCAAAGGTCATGAGGAAGGAGGCTCGGCATACACAAAGGCGGGATCGAGCCTCAGGAGTCCCCCTGGAAAATTTTGAGCATCTACCCCCAAAACCAGAGTCTGCCTACTTTCTGCTTTGTGCTGTCACCTACACCTCTGACTTTACGGGGGGCTGTCCCCCACTACCTCTCTCTGAAAAAAAGAGTTAACTTACAGCTCCAGTTAATAATTCCTGGGTGTGACAGTGTTTCAACCTACAAACTCCTTTGGAAGTCCTCTAGCCTGCCTGAATAGGTTTTTCCGGCCACATGTGATTGTTCAGAGCCTCCCAACTGTGAGAGGCATGAGATGTTCTAAACTGTCTAAAAACAGATTACTTTGAGCAGTTAAAAGATTGATTAGAAATTGTATTGGTGAAGGGTTTTTCACTTGTTGGGCCAATGTTTGCTGCTAAGTCTCCATATCCCTTACCTGCTGTGTCCCTGGCAGTGTATTGATTAATATAATTGATGTAAGTAGTAGCTTTAATGTTTGTAACCTTGGACCCTTGAGTTAATTCTTTTTCTTGCCCTATAGGAATGCAACTTTATCTAATGCTTTTGGAGGGTGGCGCCTGACTAATCACCTTTAGAGAAAAATAAGTTTTCTGAAGAAAGGGTCTTAAAATGTTAACAGGCCTCCGGGCCAGAAGACGATGCAAATCACCTAAACTTTTGCATATGATAAGTTTGCAGGAAGAAAGCCTGGCTTACTGCATGACTCTACCCCTTCCCCCATTATCCTCTATGCATAACTTAAGGTATAAAAACTACTTTGGAAAATAAAGTGCGGGCCTTGTTCACCGAAACTTGGTCTCCCCATGTCGTTCTTTGTCTCACCTTCTGGCTGAATTATTCAGCCTCTTTTCTCCACTAAATTTTCTCACTGAGCTATCCTTATTCTATTACTCTTTATATCCTTAATTAATGTTTAATTAAGCAGTTGTTTCCTGATCCTCGCCGATGCCGTCCCCGCTTCGAATTCCCTGGATCCACCAGGGCTGGACCCCGGCAACTGCCCTCTTCAGTTTTGGCGGAGTGATACTGAGCTGGGAAAGGGGTCTTTCCCTGGCACCGTGACCCCACCCACTGCCTCTGCCAGGTCAGTAACATACGCAAGTGCGTAGACAGCCCCACCCATACCGGGCATCCCTGAGAAGGAGGTGCTCTAAGGGAATTATGACTCAGGTGCTGTAGGTGGTGGTGGTTGCTGCTCCGGGGCTTCATAGGAAACTCACCAGTCTTCTCCATTAGAGCTGGGGCTTCCTGCCATCTTAGAGCAGCCAAGTGGAGGAGCAAGAGAAAGAAGCCTGTGTCAGAACAGCACCGAAGCTGTCGCCACATGGTGGGACCTTCTCAGGGGAACAGCCCCAGTTACAACTGCAAACGCCAGCTGGGAGGACCCTCTGGTCTCCTGAGACTGGCAGACCATCTACTGCCCATACTGGCCAAAGCCTTCGTAAGAAATAAACTACAGCATAACAACCCAAGACACGCTACATAGAGAAGGTTCAGGAAGCAATACTTGTTCAGTGTATTTTGTCATTCCCCAAATTTTCTATCTTGACCTTTCCATTAAAAAAAAAAAATATTTTCACAGAGAACAAGATGGCAGAGGAGTAGGTGACGTGGAGTGCATCTCTCCCCTCTGATACATCAGGAATACACCTCCAGACACAGACGTGCATGCACAGCACCAGCTGAGAGTGGACAGGAGGACCTGACCAGCGGAAAAGAATACATATACTCATGCAAAACTCGGGAGGATGAAGGAACCAGGGGGAAAACAGGAGTGTTAGTGGGACTGGACCAGCCCTCGGCGGTCGGGGAACCAAAGCAGGGGTCCAGTCCCCGCACTGGGGCAACTGTCTGGGTCAGAGGAGAAACATTTTAAGGCTGAGAGTGAAACAGCTGATCTGTGGCAGCCTAAATGGAATGAGAATCAGACAGTCCTTGCAGCAGCCATACAGACCCTGGCCTGGACAGGGACGCTGGTCCCCTGGAAGGGGCAGTGACTAGGAGCTGGAGATTGGGGATTGTGGAGCAATCTCAGGGCAAGAGCTGCTGTTGACTGCGGAGAGACAGATGGAAGGGATGTGAGGGAAGAGAACTGTGGTAGGGAAATGCCTGTGGAGGAAAGCCAGGCAGCCATGGAAGCAAGGCGATACTGCTGAGTCACACGTAGGGGTGGAGCCATCACCGTAGCCTCTCTCTCCCCACATGCCAGCATCAGCAGCTGAACAATAGAAAGGCTGGCCCATCAAACATCTTACGCACTGATCTACAGAGAAGGACCCCAGCCAGGGGGGCCCCTCTGTGTGCCTGATGCTGAACAACAGAGAAGAACCCCAGGCAAAGAAGGCCTCTAAGTGGCTGAACGGGCAGAGCTATGGAGAAAGACTGGCCAAAGAGGCCTTTTGATCGCCAGCTACAAGAGGCTCGAGAAAAGACTCTGATAGGGCCATAACTCCTGCCTGGAGGCAGTCTGTGTCCCTGCACACTTGGCACCGCCAGGGTCCCCACAAGCCAGGCAGCTGCACCACCTTCACGCTCACCTCTCACTGGGGCACAGCTGCCACAGGCAAAAAGTCTTCATCTATGCGCACAGGGTCAGTTCGGTCGTGTCCAACTCTTTGCAACCCTCTGGACTGTGGCCAGCCAGGCTTCTGTGTCAGTGGGCTTCTCCAGGCAAGAGCACTGGAGCGTACTAGCCAATACTGGTTGCCATGCCCTCCTACAGCACTATATTTCCTGCTGCCCTAGCCACCAACTCCCCTGAGTACCTAGTGCTGCCAGAACCCCTGCGACCCAAGCAGCTGCACCACCTCCACACCTGGCCCTCACAGGGGCAAACCCAAGTCCTCCAGGGCAGACTCAGGAGCAAACCCCAGTGGATGACCCACAAGCAGAGGTGGAAATAAAACCACAATTGAAACCCACGGGCAGTGTGACAAAGGAAGAAGACCCAAAATCTTCCCACCAGCTGTACAAGCTGCAGATTAAATCCACAGGATAAACTAGGCAGACTCTGTGTCTATGGAATATATAAAATGACATTGAAAATGCCCATAAAAGAAAATGCACTAGTTCTGATAGCTGTGGACATTGGAGGCAAGAACACACAGGAGTAGGACCAGATTAGAATCTGAGCTGCCCCCACAGCAGGTCTAGAGATCAGCACAGTGTTGGAGGGCATCCTAGGGAGGTAAGGTGGACTGTGACTCCCAGCGAGGGAAAGGACTCTGACAGCAGTGACTCAAGAAAAACATTTATCATTCTTATTTTTTGACTTGTTTTGTAGTTTCTTTTGGATTTTCCCCCTTTTTTGTAGTTGTCTGTTTTATTGGCACTATGAAATCTAATTAAGTTTTTGAGTTTTTTTTTTTTTAACCATACTTTTTATTGTTATATACCTCTGCTTCTACATTGGGCTTTTGCAGTTCTGTGGAGTTTTCCTTTTTTTTTTTCTCTCTCTTTTTAATTTTAATTTTTAAAAATCTATTATTATTATTTCTACATTTATTCCTTTGTTTGCTTTTCCTACTGTTCTTTTACCCTTGCAGTTAATCTTTAATGTATATAAATCTTCTTTATCTCCCTCTATTTAACTTTGCATATCTATTTTTTCTTTCTTTTCTTTCTTTCCTTTCCTCTCAACTTATTTGTTAGTTTTGTTTTCATTGCTTTATTCCCCACTTGGCACTTTGATGTAGTTTTGTTTTCCAGTTTGTGCTTTAGTTAGTTTTGCTCTTAACTGGTAGATATCATTTTTGGTTTCCTCTGTTCTCTGGGTCAATCTATTGTACTTTATTTTTGTTAGACTGTTTTAATTTTGCTTATGAGTGTATATGTGTATGTGTAATTCCATTATTTTAATTATTATTTGCCTGATTTTTTAACTGCCATTTGTCTGGGGTTCATCTTTGGTTTCTCATTTTTGGATACTTGTTTTAATCTCACTTAATGCCATAACAAACCACTTGTGGAATCTTCATTCCTGACCAGAGATCAAGCCCCGAGCCTTTGGAGTGGGAGCACTGACTCCAAGACCCTAGACTACCAGAGAACTAACCCGCGGGAGTATCAAATAGTGAGAACTCAAACAGAGGAAACCACTTGAATACAAGACCCAGCATCACCCAACCACCAGTAGCACCCTGTGCAGAACACCTCATCTAAACAACAAACAAAACAAAAATACAAACCCAGTCATCAGCAGACAGGAGTACCACCTCACTCAGCCTTGCCCATCAGAGGAAAAAAAAAACAAAAACAAAACTCAGCACAAATCTCACCCTATATGAAGCTTACACAAACCACTGGGCCAAACTTAGGAGGGCAGAAGCCAAAAGGAAGAAAGAATTCAACTCTGAAGCCTGGGAAAAGGAGACCTCAAACAGAATAAATTAAAAAATAATAATAATGCAAAGGCAGAGAAATACCACACAAATGAAGGAACAAACTAGAAACACACAAGTCCAAATAAATGAAGAAGAAATAGGCAAACTACCTGAAACAGAATCAGAATAATGATAGTAAAGATCAAAAACACTGAAAATGGAATGGAGAAAATGCAAGAATCAATTAAAGAAGACCTAGAAGAATTAAAGAATAAACATACATAGACAGATGACACAATTACTGAAATTAAAAATACTGTAAAAGGAATCAATAGCAGAATATCTGAAGCAGAACGAATCAGTGAGCTGGAAGATAAAATGGTGGAAATAACTTCTGAAGAGCAGAATAAAGTAAAAAGAATGACAAGAACTGAGGATAGTCTCAGAGACCTCTGGGACAATATCAAATGCACCAACATTTGAATAGGGGGCCCAGAAGAGGAGGAGAAAAGAAAGGATATGAGAAAATTTTTGGAGAGATTATAGTTGAAAGTTTCCCCAACATGGAAAAGGAAATAGTCAATCAAGCCCAAGAGGAGCAGAGTCCCAAACAGGATAAACCCAAGGAGAAACACACCAAGATACATACTAATCAAACTAACAAAGACTAAACACAAAGAAAGAATATTAAAAGCAGTAAAGGAAAAGCAACAAGTAACATACAAGGGACACTCCATACATTTAACAGCCAATCTTTCAGCAGAAACTCTGCAGGCCAGAAGGGAATGGCAGAGTATATTTAAAGTACTGAAAGGGAAAAATCTACAACCAAGATTACTGTACCCACCAAGGATCTCATTCAAAATTGATGGAGAAATAAAAAGTTTTTCAGACAAGCAAAAGTTAAGAGAATTCAGTACCACCAAACCAGCTTTACAACAAATGTTAAAGGGACTTGTATAGTCAAGAAATATAAGAGAAGAAAAAGATCTACAAAACCAAACCCCAAACAATTAAGAAAATGGCAATAGAAACACATATATCCATAATTACTTTAAATATAAATGGATTAAATGCTTCAACCAAAAGACACAGACTGGCTGAATGCATGCAAAAACAAGACCCATATATATGCTGTCTACAAGAAACCCACTTTAGACCTCAAGATACATATAGACTGAAACTGAGAGGGTGGAAAAATATATTCCATGCAAATGGGAAGCAAAAGAAAGCTGAATTAGCAATCCTCACATCAGACAAAGTAGACCTTAAAATAAAGAGTATTACAAGAGGTAAGGGAGGGCACTACATAATGATCAAGGGCTCAATCCAAGAGGAAGACATAACAATTGTAAATATCTATGCACCCAACATAGGAGCACCTCAATACATAAGACAAACACTAACAGACATAAAAGGAGAAATTGACAGTAACACAATAGTAGTAGGAGACTTTAACACCCCACTCACACCAGTGGACAGACCATCAAAACAGAAAATTAATAAGGAAACACAAGTCTTAAATGACACATTAGATGACATGGATCTCATTGATATTTTCAGGACATTCCATCCAAATGCAGAAGAATACACCTTCTTCTCAAGTGCACATGGAACATTCTCCAGGATAGACCACCTCTTGGGTCACAATCAAACCTCAGTAAATTTAAGAAAACGGAAATCATATCAAGCATCTTTTCTGACCACAACGCTATGAGACTAGATATCAATTACAAGAAAAAAACTGTAAAAAACACAAACACATGGAGATTAAACAATACATTTCTAAATAACCAACAGGTTACTGAAGAAATCTAAAGGGAAATCAAATAATTTCTAGAAACAAATGACAATGAAAACACAACTTAAAATCTATGGGATCCAGCAAAAGCAGTTTTAAGAGGGAAGTTTATAGCAATACAATCCTACCTCAAGAAACAAGAAAAACATTGAATAGACAACCTAACTTTACACCTAAAACAACTGGAAAAAGAAGAACAAAAAAGAAAACCTCAAATTAGCAGAAGGAAAGAAATCATAAGGACCAGAGCAGAAATAAAAAGAAATGAAAGAAACAATAGTAAAGATTAATAAAACTAAAAGCTGGTTCTCTAAGAAGATACACAAAATTGACAAACCTTTAGCCAGACTCATCAAGAAAAAAAAGAGAGACCAATCAAATCAACAAAATTAGAAATGAAAAAGGACAGGGTACAACAGATAATGAAGAAATACAAAGGATTATAAGAGACTGTTATGAACTACTATATGGCAATAAAATGGATAACCTTGAAGAAATTCTTAGAAAAGTTCAATCTTCCAAGAGTGAAATAGGAAGAAATAGAAATTATGAACAACCCAATTACAAGCACTGAAATTGAAGCTGTGATCAAAAATCTCCCAAAAAACAAAAGCAGGACCAGATGGCTTCACAGGAGAATTCTATCCAACATTTAGAGAAGAGCTAATGCCTAATCTTCTAAAACTTTTTCAAAAAATTGCAGAGGAAGGAACACTTACAAACTCATTCTATGAGACCACTATCACTCTGATACCAAAACCAGACAAAGACAACATAAAAAAAGAAAACTACAGGCCAATATCACTGATGAACAAAAATGCAAAACTCCTCAACAAAATTTTAGCAAACAGAATTCAACAACATATTAGAAAGCTCATACACCATGATCAAGTTGAGTTTATTCCAGGGATGCAAGGATTCTTCAATATATGTAAATCAGTCAATGTAATACACCATATCAACAAATTGTAAGATAAAAGCCATATGATAATCTCAATAGATGCAGAAAAAGCCTTGACAAAATTCAGCACCCATTTATGATTAAAACTCTTCAAAAAATGGGCATAGAAGGAACCTACCTCAACATGGTAAAGGCAATACATAATAAGCCTACAGCAAACATTATTCTCAATGGTGAAAAACTGAAAGCATTCCCCCTAAGATCAGGAACAAGACAAGGGTGTCCACTTTCACCACTATTATTCAACATAGTTCTGGAAGTCTTAGCTACAGCAATCAGAGAAGAAAAAGAAATAAAAGGAATCCAGATCGGAAAAGAAGTAAAACTCTCACTGTTTGCAGATGACATGATACTGTACACAGAAAACCCTAAAGATACTATCCGAAAATGACTAGAACTAATCAGTGAATTTAGCAGTCACAGGATACAAAATCAATACACAGATATCACTTGCATTTCTATAACAATGAAAAATCAGAGAAATTAAGGAATCAATCCCATTCATCATTTCAACAAAAAGAATTAAATATCTAGGAATAAACTCACCTAAGGAAACAAAAGAACTGTACATGGAAAATTATAAGACACTGATGAAAGAAATCAAAGATGACATAAATAGATGGAGGGATAGTCCATGTTTCTGGGTAGGAAGAATCAATATTGTGAAAATGCCTATACTACCAAATGCAATCTACAGATTCAATGTGATCCCTATCAAATTACCAATGGCATTTTTCACAGAACTAGAACAAAAAATTTCACAATTCACATGGAAACAGAAAAGGCCCCAATTAGCCAAAGTAGTCTTGAGAAAGAAGAATGGAGTGGGAGGAATCAACCTTCCTGACTTCAGATTATACTACAAAGCTACAGTCATTAAGACAGTATGGTACTGGCACAAAAACAGAAATATAGACCAATGGAACAAGATAGAAAGCCCAGAAATAAACCCACGTACCGGCGACCAGCCCCGGTTGGGGAGCAGCCCCGATTGGATCCAGGGATATCCCCAGGAGGACGGCGTTGGCGATTGGAAGGATAGATAAAAGGGCAGAGACAGAGGCTTGACCTGACTGGTTTACGTGGGAAACCAATAAAGTTCGTGACACCGAACTTGCTCTGACCACGGAGGCCGCAGGCGCCCTCTCGAGTAGCTGAAGGTGCCCCACCTTAGGCACCTTCTCGAGTGGGTCTTAGAAGCCCAGGCAGGTAAGCCCAGGGCAGCTCAGACAGCCCCCACGCTCCATTCAGTCATCCTGAAGGAAGAACAGAGAAGAAAAGGAGAGAAAGGGAAGCAAGAACAACCTGGGAGACCAAGCCTGATGAGCAAGGCCCGTAGCTTTATTTTCAAAGGGAGCTTATATACCTTGAGTTGTGCATAGAGGATAACAGGGGGTGTAAAGTCATGCAAAGTTGGCAGTCCTTGATCCTTATCGAGACCAGGCTTTCTTTTCTGCAAACTTATCGTATACAAATGCTTTAGGTGATTTACATCATCTTCTGGCCAGGAGGCCTATTAACATTTTATGACTCTTTGTTCTGATAAAGGTTAGTTAACCAGAAACCTTATTTTCTTTAAAAGTAATTTTTCTAAAGTTTGGCGCCACTCTCTGAAAGCACTAGATAAAGTTGCCTTCCTGTAGGGCAAAGGTGCAGTGGGCTGTAGCAAGGAAAGAAGTTACTGCCTCAAGGGTCTAAGGTTGTTAACACCAAGGCCACTACTTATTTTTTCTATATACCAACTATATTAATTAATATACTCCCAGGGACATAATGGGTAAGGGACAGGAAACTTGGTAGTAAGCATTGGCTCAACAATGAAATCCTTCACCAGTTCTATTCTAATAATTTCTAACTCCCCGAGAGGCTGTATACTATTTGAATATCTTAAGCTTCCCATGCCTCTCGTGGTTGGGAGGCTGTAAACAATCGTATGCATAGCTGTAGGAGTCTGGATAAACCTGTCAGGCAAGTTAGAGAGCCATCTGAGGCGGTTGGATTGAAACACTCCTACTATGCCCAGGAGGCTAATTAACCAGAGCTTTAAGTTGATTTCCTTCAGAGAAAGGTGGTCAAGGATAGCCCCCGTTAATGTCAGAGGAGTTGGTGAAAGTCGTAAAATAATAAAACAGGTTCTGGTTTGGGGGTAGATGCTCAAGCAGATTCAGGGGGCCCCTCGAGTCCTGAATCGCCTTTGCATATCAGGCCTCTCCGCATGACCTTTGTCATGGGTGGGAACTCCTGTGCTGGCTCCAGGCACCCACGCACCTATGGGTACCTTATTTTTGAAAAAGAGGCAAAAGAATACAATGGGACAAAGAACCTCTTCAATAAATGGTGCTGGGAAAACTGGACAGCTCCCTGTAAAAGAATGAAATTAGGACACTTCCTAACAGCATACACAAGGTAAAATCAAAATGGATTAAAGACCTAAATGTAAGACCAGAAACTATAAAACTCTTAGAGGAAAACACAGGCAGAACACTTGATGACATAAAGCAAGGTTCTCTGTGACCCATCTCCTAGAGTAATGGAAATAAAAATAAAAGGAAACAAGTGGGACCTGATTAAACTTAAAAGCTTTCCCACAGCAAAGGAAACTATAAGCAAGGTGAAAAGACAACCCTCAGAATGAGAGAAAATAAAAGCAAATGAAACAACTGACAAAGGATTAATTTCCAAAATATACAAGCAGCTCATACAACTCAATACCAGAAAAACAAACAACCCAATCAAAAAGTGGGGAAAAGACCTAAACAGACATTTCTCCAAAGAAGACATACAGGTGGCTAGCAAATACATGAAAAGATGGTCAACATTGTTCATTATTAGAGAAATGCAAATCAAAAATACAATGAGATATCACCTCACGCTGGTCAGAATGGCCCTCATCACAAAGTCTACAAACAATAAATGCTGGAGAGGGTGTGGAGAAGAGGGAACCCTCTTGCACTGTTGGTGGGAATATAAATTGATACAGCCACTATGGAAGAGAGTATGGAAATTCCTTTAAAAACCAGGAATAAAACCACCATATGACCCAGCAATCCCACTCCTAGGCATGTACCCTGAGGAAACCAAAATTGAAAAAGACACATGTATCCCATTGTTCATTGCAGCACTATTTACAATAGCTAGAACATGGAAGCAACCTAGCAGTGCAATGACAGATGATGGATAAAGAAGTTGTGGTACATAGACGCAATGGAACCTTGTGTATATTCCATTGGAATACAGTGGAATACTCAGCCATAAAAAGAACACATTTGAGTCAGTTCTAATGAGGTGGATGAACCTAAAGCCTATTATACAGAGTGAAGTAAGTAATAAGAAGAGAAAGATAAATATCGTATACTAACACATATATAGGGAATCTAGAAAAATGGTACTGAAGAATTTATTTACAGGGCAACAGTGGAGAAACTGACATAGAGAATAAGCTTATAGACATGGGGAGAGGGGAGGAGAGGGTGAGATGCACAGAGTGAGATGTACGGAGAGAGTAACATGGAAACTTACATGACCATATGTAAAATAGATAGCCAACGGAGATTTGCTGTATAGCTCAGGAAACTCAAACAGGGGCTCTGTATCAACCTAGAGGGGACGGGTGGGGAGGGCGATGGGAGGGAGGTTCAAAAGGAAGGGGACATATGTATACCTACGGCTGATTCTTGTTGAGGTTTGACAGAAAAGAGCAAAATTCTGTAAAACAATTATCCTTCAATTAAAAAATAAATAATTTTTAAAGTCTTTTTACAACTTAATAAATAGAATTCACAGCTCATTAAGGGGTCATCATCTGAAGTTTGCAGAACACTGGTCTAGGCTGACCTCTCATTTTACTGGGGATACACTGAAGGGCAAGAAGGAGCACTCATGCCCAACAGCAGATCAGAGACAGACCAGATCTAGAGCTCATGCCTCTGAGCCCTTCTGCCCTTGCACTAGGGTCTCCTCTGGGCTCTGACCCAGGCCTCCTTTTGCACTGAAGTCCAGGGGCCTCACTTTCTGTGGCCCTGGTCCATGTAGGACAGACTGGGAGGATCTGAGGACAGTTTCCTCCATGCCCAGGAAGGCCTGGGGTTGCAGCTGCTTGGTCTCGGGTGTGCCCTTATGAACTTCTCCTGTTTCAGCAGCAGGTGGCAGGAGAGAGAAGTGAAGAGCATGGCCTGTGGGAAAGGAAAAAGGGTGTGGTGGGCTCCTGGATGTGGCTAAGCAGTCAAAGAGCCGTATTAGCATCTTTATTAGAGGTCAGGAGCCTAGAAGCAATACTTAAAGGCTGTGAGGGGTACTCTTAAGACTAAACTATCAACAATAAGCATTGCTGCTGCTGCTGCTAAGTTGCTTCAGTCGTGTCCGACTCTGTGTGACCCCATAGACGGCAGCCCACCAGGCTCCCCCGTCCCTGGGATTCTCCAGCCAAGAACAATGGAGTGCGTTGCCATTTCCTTCTCCAATGCATGAAAGTGAAAAGTGAAAGTGAAATAGTTCAGTCGTGTCCGACTCTTCGCAACCCCATGGACTGCAGCCTACCAGGCTCCTCCATCCATGGGATTTTCCAGGCAAGAGTACTGGAGTGGGCAATAAGCATTGATGGGAATACAAATCTGCACTATCTTCTTAGAAAGTATTTTATCGTTACATTTTAATTTTTTTAAATGTTCAAATGCACTGAACCAGAAATTCCACTAATAGAATTTAATATAGGTGCTAGTTATATATACAAAGATGTTCACTTCAAAGTTTTATATTATCAAAAGGAAAAAAACCTAAATAACACCAACATGGAATCAGTTTTAAAATTCTGTCACCACCACCACAACAAAAAATGTATACTGTGCAGCCATTAGGTATAATAATATAGAGTTTAAAGAGCAGCTTACAAAATTGCATGTGTGCTATGACCCCATTTGCGTAAAGTGTCCAAGGGTTCTCTAGGTAGCGGGGTGAAGGCGAGTCACTTTGGGAGTTTTCAAACCATACAGCCTTCCTCAACCCCTCACCCCAGGAAACTGTGATGTGCTCTTCTGGAACCTACAGCTTCACTTTGAGGATCACTGTGCAGGGAGGAGGGGATAGAAAACCGCCGGACATGTGTGAGGTGTGTGTGTGTTGGTAGGGTGTTGATGGGCTGTTGACCAGGGTGGTAGCAGGAATTGGCTTTGGGTGGTAAGACTTTCATATGGTTTTCAGTAATAATACCTTTAATAATTATGAGAATATACTGTTTATTTTTTTAACCATTCACCTGTTCAAGGACATCTGGCTTGTTTCAAGTTTTGGGCTATTACAAATAAAGTTGCTATGAATGCTCATAAAGAAGTTGTTTAGTAAACATGTTTTCTTTGCTCTGCCCTCTCAAGAGTGCAATTGAGATGTGTTTTACAGGCTAGTATATGCTCTATCCTGGAGAACACTCCATGTGCACTTGAGAAGAATATATAGTCTACTGTGGGGCAGTGTTTCATAGATGTCTACTAGGTCTGTTTGGTTTATAGTGTTCTTAAAGTTTTCTATTTCCTAGTTGAACTATCTAGATGCTCTATTTTTGAAAAAGGGATATTGGAGTCTCCAATCATTATTGTTGAATTATTTATTTCTCCATTTCTGTCAGTTTTTGTTTCATGTATTTTAGTGGTCTGTCATCAGATACATCAATTCAGTTCAGTTCAGTTCAGTCGCTCAGTCGTATCCGACTCTGCGACCCCATGAACTGCAGCACGCCAGGCCTCCCTGTCCATTAGATACATATATGGTTATAATTTTTATATCTTCCTGATGGATTGACCCTTTAATTTGTATATCTTCCTGATGGATTGACCCTTTTGTCATTGTGGAATATTCTTCTTTATATCTGGTAACATTTTTTGGTATGTGTTAAAGTCTATTTTATCTGACATCAGTCAGTATAGCCATTCTAGCTTTGTTGTGGTTGCTGTTTGCATGATATATCTTCTCTCGGTTTATTTGTATTTTTCAAAACCAAGTGTGGGTCTTATAGAAAAAATACAGGTGGATCTTTTTTTTTTTTAATACATTCTTACAATCTCTGTCTTTATTTGGATTGTTTAATGTTTTATTGATACAACTGGATTTACACTTGTTACTTTGCTTTTAATTTTCTATGCATCTCAGGTCTTTTTTCTTTCTCTTTTCCTCTTTCACTTTTTTCTTGTGCACTAAGTGAATCATTTTAATGCAGCATTTAAATTTCTTTAGTATTTTTTAAACTTTTAAAAATTATTTTAATGGTTGCCCTAAGGCCTTTTACCATACATCTTATATATATATTTGGCTGCACTGGATCTTAGCTGCAGCATGTGGGATCTAGTTCCCTGACCAGGGAACATACCTGGGCCCCCTGCACTGAGAGTGCAGAGTCTTAGCCACTGGACAACCAGGGAAGTCCTACCAAATACATCCTAACTCATTATATTCAGCTTCAGAGTTATACTAGCTTAACTCCAGTGATATATAGAAATGATACTCCTATATCTATTTCCTGACACTCCCCATTTTTAAAGCACAGATTTCTATATCAAACTAAAGAGTTTCTGTACAGCAAAGAAAGCCATCAACAAAAATGAAAAGGCAACCTATAGAATGGGAAAAAACACTTGCGATCATATATCTGATGAGGGGCTAGTACACAAAATATGTAAAGAACTCATGGCTCAACAGGAAAAAAAAAATCCATTTAAGATGAGTGGGGGATCTGAAGATATGTTTCCAAAAAGCATATAGAGGCCAACAGATTCCTGAAAAGGTGCTCAACATCACTAATCATCAGGGCAAAGCAAGTCAAAACCATGTCTGTTAGAATGGCCATTACTAAAAAGACAACAAATAACAAGTGTTGGCTAGGATGTGGGGAAAGGGGAGTGCTTTTTGAAATGCATAGAAATACCCCGTCACTATGCTGTATAACAGGAACTAACATAGTGTTGTAGGTTAATTACACTTCAAAAACAAACAAACAAGAGAACTTGTAGAAAAACAGGTCAAATTTGTGGTTAACCAGAAGTAGAAAGTGAGGGGAGGGGAAATTGGATGAAGGCAGTCAAAAGGTATCAATTCCCAGTTATAAGATAAATAAGTACTAGAGATGTAACATATAGCATGATAAATATAATTAATACTGATGTATGTTGTATATTAAAATTGTTGAGAATAAATCCTAAGATTTCTCATCACAAGGAAAAACATTTTTTTCTACTTCTTTAATTTTGCATTTATAGGCATTGATAAATATTCACAAAACTTATTTGATAGTATTTCATGATGTGTGCGTTATGCTATATATCTAAAGAGGGTTTCCCTGTAGTTCAGATGGTAAAGAATCTGCCTGTAATGTGAGAGACCCAGGTTCAATCCCTGGGTCAGGAAGATCCCTTGGAGAAGGGAATAGCAACCCACTCCAGTATTCTTGCCTGGAGAATCCCATGGACAGAGGAACCTGGCAGGCTACAGTTCATGGGGTTGCAAAGAGTTGGACATGACTGAGCGACTCACATTACTACTACACACCTTAAACGTATACAGTGCTTCATGTCAATCATAGCTCTGTACAACTGGAAGAAAAATTAAAAAAATAAATATGTGAAAAATTTAACCTATTCAAAAAGTTCTCTGAATAGAATTTTTTCATAACACATATGGTAGCAACACTAATTTAACCTGAAGTCACTTGGTAGGCAAACCTGACCTGAACCATTGCAAGGCAATGAATTACAGCTTTATTCATCTGACTCAGTGTGAATATTCAAACATTTCATGGCAGAAGCATCAATGTGTTTGATTTACAGCCTGTTGCCCCAGATGTCACTGGGCTTGTTACATAAGGTATGGTTTTGCACCAAATTATCTTTCTAAAATCTGAACAATTTTGAATTCTAAAATACATCTGGCCTGTTTTCCCAAAGGCACCTGGGAAAGCATTCTATTCTATTTTTCAAGCCTTCTTGAAATTTTCTTTTTCTTTGCTAGTGATAAAAGAAAATACTCCTTTTCTAAGGAAACTGGGAACAAAGGAAACAGAGACAGATTTCTGACTTCTATCTATAGCTAGCCTCTGTACTCTCTCCAAAAAGTGTCCTTTCCTGAAATGTGCAGGCCCTGCTGCGGTTTGTAAAGCGTCTACAGAGATCAGTGGTCGTGGAAACGAAGCCTGGAGAGGGGAAGTGACTTGCTGGAGGCTGAGACCACGTGGCGTCTCCACTGGGCAAGTTCAGGGCAAGTTGTTCATAGGCTTTCAGGAAGTCATTGCTCATAAGCTGTTATGTCCGAATCACATGTTTAGTTCCAAAACTGAACTTGTGGTTGGGAAGTGGCTCAGAAGCTGGAAAGAGAGCATGACAAGTGGAAATGGAGCCCTCTGACGGGGAGCCTAGGGTCAGTGGGGGAGCTTCTGCGGGCCTCAACCTCATGAGGGAAAGAAACTGTTGTTGGGGGACACATGGAAAAGTGAGAATGGGACAGAAAGGCTTGGCCCTCAGGGTCCACTTGGAGTTTGAATTAGGGAATAAACTGGGATTGTGGTTTTAGAGAACCCCAGGACCATCTGCAGGGTCGACGATTTGCCAGATGGACTCACGGAACTCAGACAAGCGCTCCTACCCATGTTTATGGTTTGTTACTGTGAAAGGAAACAGCAGAGAAAGCAGACGCATAGGGCAGGGCCCGGGAGAGACCTGGAGCAAACTTCGAGTTGTCCTCTCCCAGTGGAGACATGTGGGCAGCGCTTACTTTTCCCAGCAATAGTTGGTGATGGAAGAAATTTTCACATAGTGAGTACAATGGAGTCATTCAAGCTTCAGCTCAGTTCAGTTCAGTTGCTCAGTCGTGTCCGACTCTTTGCGACCCCATGAATGGCAGCACACCAGGCCTCCCTGTCCATCACCAACTCCCGGAGTTCACTCAGACTCACGTCCATCGAGTCAGTGATGCCATCCAGCCATCTCATCCTCTGTCGTCCCCTTCTCCTCCTGCCCCCAATCCCTCCCAGCATCAGAGTCTCTTCCAATGAGTCAACTCTTCGCATGAGGTGGCCAAAGTACTGGAGTTTCAGCTTTAGCATCATTCCTTCCAAAGAAATCCCAGGGCTGGTCTCCTTCACAATGGACTGGTTGGATCTCCTTGCAGTCCAAGGGACTCTCAAGAGTCTTCTCCAACACCACAGTTCAAAAGCATCAATTCTTCGGCACTCAGCTTTCTTCACAATCCAACTCTCACATCCGTACATGACTACTGGAAAAACCATAGCCTTGACTAGACGGACCTTTGTTGGCAAAGTAATGTCTCTGCTTTTGAATATGCTATCTAGGTTGGTCATAACTTTCCTTCCAAGGAGTAAGTGTCTTTTAAATTCATGACTGCAATCAACATCTGCAGTGATTTTGGAGCCCAGAAAAATAAAGTCTGACACTGTTTCCACTGTTTCCCCATCTATTTCCCATGAAGTGATGGGACCAGATGCCATGATCTTCGTTTTCTGAATGTTGAGCTTTAAGCCAACTTTTTCACTCTCCTCTTTCACTTTCATCAAGAGGCTTTTTAGTTCCTCTTCCCTTTCTGCCATAATGGTGGTGTCATCTGCATATCTGAGGTGATTGATATTTCTCCCGGCAATCTTGATTCCAGCTTGTTTCTCATGATGTACTCTGCATATAAGTTAAATAAGCTTGTTTCTCATGATGTACTCTGCATATAAGTTAAATAAGCAGGGTGACAGTATATAGCCCTAATGTACTCCTTTTCCTATTTGGAACCAGTCTGTTGTTCCATGTCCAGTTCTAACTGTTAGACATGATTTAATTTGAGCTTAGGCTAACCAAAATAGCTTGCTTCTGCTGCTAAGTCACTTCAGTCATGTCCGACTCTGTGTGACCCCACGGATGGCAGCCCACTGGGCTCCCCTGTCCCTGGGATTCTCCAGGCAAGAACACTGGAGTGGGTTGCCATTTCCTTCTCCAATGCATGCAAGTGAATAGTGAAAGTGAAGACGCTCAGTCGTATCTGACCCTCAGCGACCCCATGGACTGCAGCCTTCCAGGCTCCTCCATCCATGGGATTTTCCAGGCAAGAGTACTGGAGTGGGGTGCCATTGACCTGTCAAACATGCACTGTCCATCTGCTTTAAGGATTTTGCATTTTAAAATTAAAATGGAGTAACTGTGGTTCGGGCATCCAAAATGGAGCTGGGTGGCCATTGTGGATGTGGTTTCAGGCACGTGGTTTCTGCATTACTCATAATTTGAATTTTCTGAACTGTATGAGTCTCAAGGACACCACCAACCATTCTTAAAATAACTATCTGCTAGCTGCCAGTTGCAACCTTATGGTCTCAAGGTCCTCACTTGTTACTAAGCAACCATTTTGGACCCCAACCAACCCTGGCTTAACAAATACCCTTACTTCTTCCCAGCTCCAGTCCTAATTCTTGACAAACAATTTATGTAATTTTTGTGGGTTTTGTCTTTATAAGCCTCTCCCATTTTGTAGTCTGGCAGAACACAATACAAGTACTTATTGAATCTGTGTCTCCCAGACTATAGTCCTGAGTATAGCTCAAATAAAACTTCCTATCCCTATTGCAGATTTTTAAAATGTTTTTAAAAATGCTTTTATTTTTAATAAAAATGTTTAAAATGTTTCCAGATTTAAACATGTTTCCATCAGCAGTAGCAACATGTACAGACTGTTGCCAGCCAGAGACACTCACCTGAGCTTACTAGGGGTCAGACACAGAGGTTTGGCTGACTGCCTACATGACTCGGGGCATATCTAGTAAGTCACTATCTTACTTTGGCCCCATTGTCAAGCCTGGTCACACCATATCACAGATTATGTCATGACGCTCTGAAATTTTCCCAGCCAAGTGTGGTTCATTGCTCTGCAATCGAAGTTCAAAGAGCCATAGCCTGTCTGACCCACACAGAAGCTGGAGCTCCCATATCTGTGTCTCAGTGGTTTCATTCAGAGACTTAACGGGGATTTCTGGCTTCACAAGGGCCGTGAACATCAAACCTCGGGAATTCCTTCTAGACCAAAAGGACTTAAAGAGATACAAGCACACAATGAGAGAAATGCAAATTAAAACAACAGTGAGCTACCACTGTATACCTACCGGAAGGGCCAAACTCTGGAGCACAGCACCAAATCACTGAACATCAAATGCTGGTAAGGATGTGAAATAATGGGAACTCTCATTCACTGCTGGTGAGAATGCAAAAAAAAAAAAAAAAAGTAGAGCCACTTTGCTTTGTTTTTAAAATTATATTCATATACATTCCCTAATATAAAAGTAAACAACAGCAACAGTAAAAAAAAAAAAAAAAAAAAGTGTAATTCAAAGGATCGCTGACATTCAGATGAAAGTTGCCCACCACGAGGGCTATTGGCAGCTCCCTTAAATGCCTCTAAGGCAGGGCCCATCCTGGGCCCAGTGGGCTGCATTTTGACCCATTGAGGGGCTTTGCTTGGCTGTGTACAACAGTCTATTTAAAGAAATAGAAGCTCAAGGCCTTGGTGGGGGCAGGGCTGTACACATTCTCATTTGTGAGATATCTACTCACTCCTTATCATCTCATCCCAGCCACTTTCCAAAGGGTGGGATGAAGTCTATGAGCTAGGGAGCCAACTGGGTTTGCACTCTGACTGCATGACTTGCTTGCTAGCTTTGGGGCTTTGGTAGGTCAGTTAACTACTCTGTGTAAAATGAGGCTTATGATAACTCTAATAGAAGAACCACTTTGGAAGACAATTTGGCGGTTTCATACAAGATAAAACATGCTCATATCATATGATCCAGTAACTGGGCTTTTTTGGTATTTACCCGAAGAAGTTGAAAATGTATGTCCACACAAAAACTTGCACAGGGATGTTACAGCAGTCTCTTACACAGTTGCCAAAAGCAACCAAGATGTCTTTCAGTAGGTGAACAGATAAGCTGTGGTCCACCCAGGCAGGGCAATTTCATCCAGCACTAAAAAGAAATGAGCTATCAAGCCATGATGAGACATGAAGGCACCCCAGCTGCACATCACCATGTGAAATAAGTCAACCTACAAAAGCCACTTACTATGTGACACTCTGGAAAAAGCAAAATTATGGAGACAGTAAACGGATGGTTACCAGGAGTTAGGTAAGGAATGGGATGAATAATCAGAGCACAGAGGAACCTTTAGGGAAGTGGAAACACTCTGTAGGATATTACAATGATGAATACATGTCATTCATACATTTGTTCAAACCCAGTAGAATGTACAGGAGAAGGCAATGGCACCCCACTCCAGTACTCTTGCCTGGAAAATCCCACGGATGGAGGAGCCTGGTAGGCTGCAGTCCATGGGGTTGCGAAGAGTCGGACACGACTGAGCGACTTCACTTTCACTTTTCACTTTCATGCATTGGAGAAGAACATGGCAACCCACTCCAGTGTTCTTGCCTGGAGAGTCCCAGGGACGGGGGAGCCTGGTGGGCTGCCGTCCATGGGGTCACACAGAGTCGGACACGACTGAAGTGACTTAGCAGCAGCAGCAGAATGTACAACACCAGGAGTAAACATGGGTAAACTATAGAGTTTGAATGATAACAATGTATCAACATAGTTTCATCATTTGTAACAAATGTACCACACTGGTTAGCAACAGGATACTAAGAAATCTTTGTACTCTATTTCCAACCTAAAACTTTTCTTAAAAGGAACAATGTTATACTTCCCTAGTGGTACGTGGATAAGAGTCTGCCTGCCAATGCAGGGGACACCAGTTCAACACTTCGTCTGGGAAGGTCCCACACACCATGGAGCAACAAAGCCCCTGTGCTGCAACTCCCGAAGCCCATGCGTCCGGAGCCTGGGCTCTGCACCTCGAGAAAGCCCACACGCAGCAATGAGACCCAGGAACCAAAGTAAATAAATAAATTTGATTTAAAAATAGAGTTAATTAAAAAAAAATGGAATTGGGAGCAGGGGACATACTCACTCACTCATGCTTTTATGATTTCCTTACCTTCCTTTGTGGGCATCTTTGTAAATGGATATAACACACAGGAATGCTCTCCTCCCTTCTCATTTTAACATAATCTTCTCCTCTCCTTTTCACCAAGATGAGTCAGCATGGCCACAGGTTCTCCTTTTGCTGTGATCATTCTAGGGGTTCTGTCTTCCTTTTCCCTCTCCTGTGGTTGCCCCTGCAGGTCCCTGCATGGCACAGACAGAGCAGCCTTGGTGGGGCAGGTTCTCCAGGGCAGACACAGCCCAGATGGAGATGCCAGCAGGGGCCCCCACCTGCTCCCTCCCAACATCTCTAATGCTCTGGAAAATGGAAAATCAACTTTATGAATACCCACACAGCATTCCCCAGGATTAGGGTCTATCCTCATCCCTTCTTCTCAAGACATCCTTACCCCTCCTCCATGTGTCCCCCATTTCATTCCCCATCAAGCAGGATAAATAGAGACTGGAGGACGGAAAGGCTTCTCCACCAACTACCCCAAGGCCATAGTACAATGATCTAGCGCCTCCAGCCCCAACATCCACCCCAAGGAAAAGAAGAAATTCACGAAAACTGGAAACCTAAAGCTTTAGCTTAAACAGTCATCAAATATGGCTTTCTACTTTAAAACACATCTGCTTGAAGGCATCTGGTTTTGGTTAAAGGCACAGACCCTGGAACCTCAGCACAGGGGTTTGAATCTTGCTCTTCAGCTTACCAGATGGGAGACCTCAGGCCAGGAGCTTCACCTCCATTTTCAGCTTGATTCCTCATGGCTTTAGTGTAACGAATCAATGTGTTTAATAGATATCAAGTTCTTTCATGAGGGACAGTCACACGGTAAGCACTATCTAGGGTAGCTATTATCTGTTGCTGTTGTTTTTCAGTCACTATGTCCAACTCTTTGCGACCCCATAGGCTATACACCAGGCTCCTCTGTCCTCCACTGTCTCCCAGAGTTTGCTCAATTCATGTCCATTGAGTTGGTGATGCTATCTAACCATTTCATCCTCTGCCACCCTCTTCTCCTTTTGCCTTCAATCTTTCCCAGCATCAGGGTCTTTTCCAATGAGTCAGCTCTTTGCATCAGGTGGCCTAAGTATTGGAGCTTCAGCTTCAGCATCAGTCCTTCCAATGAATATTCAGGGTTGGCTTCCTTTAGGATTGAGTGGTTTGATCTCCTTGATGTCCAGGGGACTCTCAAGTCTTCTCTAGCACCACAATTTGAAAGCATAAGTTTTTTGGTTTCTTTACGGACCAACTCTCACATCTCTATACATGACTACGGGAAAAACTATAGCTTTGACTATACAAACCTTTGTCAGCAAAGTGATGTCTCTGCCTTTTAACACAGTCTAAGTTTGTCATAGCTTGCCTTTCAAGGAACAAGCGTCTTTTAATTTCATGGCTTCAGTCACCGTTCACTATTATTACTTTAGTATAAAAAGTCTATTCAATTACTAGCTAGAACACTAAACTTCCACCACTCCATCTCTGTCCTCATCAAGTCTGAGCAGAACTGATGATCTCTGAAGATGTGCTATGTTCTAGAACTCTTGATATTCAACACTAGTGATCCATGTCTTAAAGGATCCAAGTAGGAAAAAGTTGACTCCAGACCGACTCCAGCCGAAACCCCTGTAGCTGGCTAGTGCCAAATGGACCCACTGCTTCCTGCAGGGAGACTAGAACCACTGTGCCTGGCGTGAGAGCCCAGGCCAACCTTACTGAACCGTGGGTCTCCATCGCAGTATCTTACTACCGAGCACCCGCCGGGTAAATGTGACTTCTCTGATTATTAAAGGAACCTCCCCCCAAAGCAGTATTTTGAAACATTTTTATACTTTAAGACAGTAAAACTACTGCTCAGGTGGGAAAAGTGCTATTTTGTGTTTTAATTTTTATTTTACATTGGACGAGAGTTGATTTACAGTGCTGTGTTAGTTTCAGGTGTACAACAAAGGGATTCCACTGTGCATAGACATATAGCTATTCTTTTTCTAATTGCTTTCCCATTTAGGTAGCTGCAAAGTAGTGAGTGCAGCTCCCTGTGCTATACAATAAGTCCTTGTTGGTTATCTATTTTACCTTCTTATTTAATTTTATTTTTACAATTTTAGCTGCACTGGATCTTCACTGTGGTGCACAGGCTCTTTGTCATAGTGTGCAGGCTTCTCCGGCTGTGGTCCGTGGGCTCCAGAGAGCG
Source organism: Bos mutus (assembly GCF_027580195.1). Taxonomy (NCBI): domain Eukaryota; kingdom Metazoa; phylum Chordata; class Mammalia; order Artiodactyla; family Bovidae; genus Bos; species Bos mutus. The sequence goes on from NC_091632.1 coordinate 2,011,970, forward strand.
GGGTTTTGTAGTTGTGGCATATGGGCTTAGTCACCCTGTGGCATGTTGGATCCCTGGACCAGGGATCGAATCCGAATCCCTTGCATTGAAAGGCAGATTCTTAACCACTGGACCACCAGGGAAGTCTCCCAGTTATCTATTTAAAACATAACAGTATGTGTATGTCAATCCCAAGCTCCCAATTTATCCCTCCCCCAACCTCTCCCCTTTGGTATCCATAAGATTGCTTTCTATGTCTGTGAGTCTGTTTCTGTTGTGTAAATAAGTTCATTTGTATCAATTTTTTTAGATTCCACATATAAGCCGTATGATACGATATGTGTCTTTCTCTGTCTGATTTACTTCACTTAGACTAATAATCTCCAAGTCCACCCATGTTATTACAAATGGCATTAGTTCATTCTAATGGCTGAATAATATTCCATTGTATATATGTACCACAGCTTCTTTACTCATTCATCTGTCAGTGGACATTCAAATTGCTTCCGTGTCTTGGCTGTTGTAAATAGTGCTGCAATGAATATTGCAGGGCACGTGTCATCTCAAACCATGGTTTTCTCCAATTATATGCCCAGGAGTGGGATTGCTGGATCACGTGGTAACTCTATTTTTAATTTTTTAAGGAACCTCCATACTGTTCTCCATAGTGGCTGTACCAATTTACATCCCTACCAACAGGGTAGGAGGGTTCTGTAAAGGGGTTATTTCGTATGGAGGCCCCTTCTCAGACAGTTTTAGGAAACACAAAGAGTTGAGGACCTAGAAACCAATATACTTAAAACTACTCTTGTGCACATACTTCTTGAAAAGTCTCTGGCTACCCACAAAGACAGATCTATCCCATCTTGAAGACTGACATTACAGAGTACAATGCCTTGAAAGTGGTTGGCACTTGCTACATTTAAATTTATTTGTTCTGGAGAAGAAACAATGGGGGCAAAAGCATGGAGACAAGCAAGCTTGAGGAACAGAAGACAGCCTGCTCTGGCTGAAGTTAGGGATGTAAATAAAGAGAATCCTAGGAAACGAGGCCGGAAAGGAAGGTTGGAGTGTGAGCACCAGGGCCTGAATGCCATGCTAAGGTGGTTGGGCTTCAGCTTTACTCGACAGTCGCTGAAGAGTCTAGAGTAGAAGCAGCAGCTGTGGCAAGATGGCAAGAACACTTTCTGGGAATCAGAGGACCTGGGTACAAATTGTGCCTTGGTCACTGTGCGACTTCAAGGAAGTCCTTCTGAGGTTTCATGTCTTTGGTCAAGTTTCCCAGAAGCAGAGCCTCAGACAGACTGTGCCCCTGACTTCTGGGGGGATGTGGGAAGATGGGTGAAGAGGAAGTTGCCAAGCCAGCCTGTGTCTCAGGTAAAGACCTTGGCCTGATCCACAGGTGCTCGGGGTGTAACTCTGTGGCACAGTCCTCCCTGGGTAAGGGGTCAGGCTTTGCACTACGTGTGAGTTATCATCGGCCTGCAGGCCACCCTGGGGGCACCCCGGTCAGCCAGCGCGGCCCCCAAAGGGTACAGGGGATGGATACTGCAGCGGGGGTGGGGCACTGGGCGCTCAGGCAGCTGTGCGGTGTCTCCCGCAGCCGGGTTCTACTTCCTTCACACAGGCCTGATATACTGACGCTGCTGAAGTTTGCATGGGAGCCACAAAACAGACATTCTGGGCTAGGAAGTTGCAAAGGCAGGGACAGAACCGTGTGACTGTGTGGCTTCAGGGCAGTAGTGTGCCTGAGCCAGGCTGTGTCAGCCTACAAGTGCTCCCGGCTAAATTTTCAGGGACCTTGCAATCTAGTTGTAAAACACGGTCGTTGCTGTTGTTGTCATTTAGTCACTAAATCATGTTCAGCCTTGGCGACCCCACGGACTGTAGCCTGCCAGGCTGCTCTGTCCATGAGTGAAGGGAGTGAGTGAATTCACTCAGTCGTGTCCAACTCTTTGCTACCCCATAAACTGTAGCCTACCAGGCTCCTCCATCCATGGGATTTTCCAGGCAAGAATACTGGAGTGGGTTGCCATTTCCTTCTCCAGAAGATCTTCCTGACCCAGGGATTGAACCCAGCTCTCCCACATTGTAGGCAGACGCTTTACCGTCTGAGCCACCAGGGAAGTCCTAACGAGAATACTGAAGTGGGTTACCATATCCTTCTCCAGGGGATCTTTCCTACCCAGGGGCCAAACTTGCGTCTTCTGCATTGGCAGGCAGATTCCTTACCACTGAGCCACCAGGGTACCCCCAACACAGTCATTACTTAAAATTAAGTTACAGAAGCTCACAATTAAATAATTATATCAAAGACAAAAGTAATAAATAATGCAAGACATCATTTCTAATTATTCTACTACACTGTACTGTCATCTATGATCACGAGGCTGTTCCTGTCTATTGTTTTGGTGTGCGGGACATAATATAATCCTGAGCTACTCTGTGTGTGCTTCCCATCTTCACATTCAGTGACTGGAATTACCTGTGGCGGGAGAATTTACACCATAGGAATCAGAAAACGCTACACATCAGGGCTTCTCTTTTTTCCCCGGTGAACCTATTGTTATATATTTACCAGGACATCTGTGCTTCAGACAGACTCATTCTTGCCCTAACACACAAAAATATGCACACAGTGGCCAAGTGACTGCCCAAGGAAGGTTCTCTCTGGGTAAGGGGATGGGCAGGTGAGAAGCTTTTGTTTGTTCTTGGATTTTTTACAGCTGGGTGTTAGTGAGGGAAGAAACAGTATGTGGGGTTCTTCTCCCCTTCCTGGCCCCCTCAGTTCAGTTCAGTCACTCAGTCATGTCCGACTCTTTGCAACCCCATGGACTGCATTACACCAGGCCTCCCTGTCCATCACTAACTCCCAGAGCTTGCTCAAACTCTTGTCTGTCGAGTCGGTGATGCCATCCAACCATCTCATCTTCTGTCATCCCCTTCTCCTCCCACCCTCAACCTTTCCCAGCATCAGGGTCTTTTCCAATGAGTCAGTTCTTCCCATCAGGTGCCAAAGTACTGGAGCTTCAGCTTCAGCATCAGTCCTTCCAGTGAACACCCAGGACTGATCTCCTTTAGGATGGACTGGTTGAGTCTCCTTATATGATCTCCTTGGTCATGGTACCTGATCTCTGTGAAGCAGAAGGAGTTCATGGTCCCTGAAAATTTTTTAGGTGCTTTGAATCCAATTATGGCTAGTCATCCATTCATTTCAAATGCTCTCCTGTGTCTGAGAGGGTAGGTACCCTTTATTCCAGCCTCAGCTTCAACAAGGGAGTGAGTGATGGGGACTCGGGCTGATGCAGGTGCTCCTCAGCAGGAAGACGGCATTTCCCCAGCTCCTGACATTCAGAGTCGAAAGACTTAGTCCATCTGAAGCCTCAAGAGAGAGCAAGATGTAATTATTAAGGTGGCTTTATTTACAAAAGAATAATTATTTATTAGATAAATTATTTTTGTAAATAGACTCTTAGAGGATTCTTAACAGGAATTCTGCACACAAAACTATAAAACTGTGATGAACCTTGGGTTTAAGGTTTAGAAGCACACACCAGCCCATCTGCCCAGACAGATCAGTACTCTCCTGGGTCCACCCACCCAGAGGAGGTGGGAGGCAGGAGGGCCACCCATCAAGGCCTGAGTCTACAGACACGACAACGTACTGATGCTTATTTAGAACAGAAACCTCCTCCTGCTGTCTCTCGGGGGTTCTGTGCTAATAAACCAGCACTAATAAGATAAACAAACAGGGGTGGCCAGCCCCTAGGCCAGGCTCTCAGCTGCCCCCTCCTGGCTCCCAGCTAACACCGATCCTGGCAGTCAGCAGGAATTGTGCTGAGGGCCAGTGGGCGGGAGAGGGCAGAGCAGAGAAGCCTGGGTTCTGGGGCTGCAGAGCGCAGGTGCAGCCCGGAGGGTCTGGTCCAGTGCAGAAGGAGGCGTCCCGAACCATGTAGACTTCTGGTCCCTTTAGCAGAGTGTGATCACAGCCTGCAGAAGATGGGGAGGACCTGCAAGGTACAGGGATGGACAACCAAGAAACACAGACAGACAAGAAATTTTTGCACGTTTGCTATATGCAAGAGGCAGCATCAGAAAGGTAATTTGGAGGTTGAAGGGTTGCAAAGGGTAAGACATTACCATGGTTTATGGAAAACAACAGGAAAGACCATTGGAAATCTTAAAATCTTACCTAGAATGTCAGTGGCTACCATGTAACAAACATCTTTTGTGGTTGCTGCATGTGGTTGATATATATATATATAGAGAGAGAGAGACAGAGAAAGAGAGAGAGAGAGAGAGCGAGCTGCTAAGTCTGCTAAGTCGCTTCAGTCGTGTCCGACTCTGTGGGATCCCATAGACGGAAACCCACGAGGCTCCCCCGTCCCTGGGATCCTCCAGGCAAGAACATTGGAGTGGGTTGCCATTTCCTTCTCCAATGCATGAAAGTGAAAAGTGAAAGTGAAGTCACTCAGTCGTGTCCGACTCTTGGCGACCCCATGGACTGCAGCCCACCAGGCTCCTCCATCCATGGGATTTTCCAGGCAAGAGTACTGGAGTGGGATGCCATCGCCTTCTCCGAGAGAGAGAGAGCACGAGCTATATTTCCATAGCCAGCATGTTTATTTCTGTCAAATATGTGTACTTCTCCAAGAAATAATTCTAATAAAGTAACATTCATTTCATACATAAGAAGGGAAGCAGACGGTTTTCAGGCTATGAAGACAGCCACGTCTATTTACATTTCTTTTCTTTGGTCTGCTCATTATTTATGTATTTGGCAATACCTAACCCTAATGTGTCTACTTCAGTTAGCCTGTATTTATTTATTAACAGGGCATTCTTTAAATGTTCCCATGCCTGCCTTAGACCATAAATGTCTGTGTGATTCCTTGACCAGCAGCCTGCACAGCGCCACCTACCGGGAGGTGCTTCATTCGGAGAAGCCTGCTCCGAACCACTGTGCGAGTCGTGCGCGGCACAGCTCCAGGTCCCGCCAGCGCTGTTCAATAGAACTTTCTTTAACGACAGAAATGTTCTTCAGTCTTGGCTGAAATGTGGCTACTGTGACTGAATTGAATTTGTGGTTTTAATTAGTTTATTTTTTAAGAATTAATTTATTTTGTCTGCGCTGGGTCTTCGTCGCTGTGTGTGGGCTTTCTCTAGTTGCAGGGAGCAGGGCCGGGGGCTACGCTCTGGTCGAGGTGTGTGGGCTGCTCACCCGGGTGGCTCCTGTTGGGGAGCGCAGGCTCTCGGGCACGCAGGCTTCAGCAGTCGTGGCCCTCGGGACGGTTGCCCTGCGGTGGGCGGGATCTCCCCAGATCAGGGACGGAGCCCAGGTCCCCTGCATTGGCAGGCGGATTCTTAACCACTTGACCGCCAGGGAATTCCAGTGAGTTAGATTAAACTGAAATAGCCACCTGTGGCTCATGGCCCCACCACTGGGCAGTGTGGTCTATACTCGCAGCAGCTCTTTTATTCGTACATTCATTCAACTGTTGAATAAATATTTATGGAGCTTCAGCCAGGAGCAGCACGCTGTGTTTGACTCTGGAGGCACAGAGAATAAAACCTCCCTACTGTCAGGAAACTTCCAGTCTAGTTAGGGAGACATGTCTGTAAAGAAACATGGTATCACAAGCTATGAAGAGAGCGTGTGACACGCGCACTGCTGCCCAGGTGAAGACAAAGGGAGAGGGGCCGGTTCTGGCAAAGGGAGAGGTTGTTTTTCCCCACCAGAGAGATGTTTAAGCAGGGTCTTAAAATAGGAGTCCACTGCCAAAATAAAGTGAGAGAGAGGTTTCAGGAAGAGGAATTGTTTAACATGCTTTAACCATTTGATTGTGGTGATACGGATGCTCTTGTGGTTAGCAGTGCCTGACCCGTCTCAGGACTATTTGTACAAGTGAATTTGCAAGACAGCTGCAGAAGAAGAAGCTCTTTCGGCAATGATTTTCTAAATGCCAGGACTCCCTGCTGGAGAGGGATCTTGTTCATTCCTGTTTGGGGACAGGATTATGCCTAGAAAATTAGTCCTTATAGGCCTCTGGAAAACCAAGCTTTCATTTATTTAGAGAAAAAGAGTTTGAAGCTGGGCTGTCTTCTTGCTGGCTGGCTGGCTGGAGGAGAGAGGAAAATGTAAACAGGTGTGGCCTTTTCACTGCAGTGGAGAACAGCTCCAAACAGCCTACTTTCTCCTGCACATTTATGCAGGTGAAATTTGTCCCAAATGATCACAGTGGGCAGCCTTTAAAGGGGGAAATATGCTTTGTGTACAAGCATGAACTGGAGTGGCTGCAACTCTTGTTCACAAATCAGGGACAGGGCTGCAACAAGGGCTGTTCCAGGGCCTCACCTCCCCTCCGCCTGCCTCCTTGTTCCCTGCCAAGGTGCAAGACTGATCCCACACCTTGCAGAGGGTTCCACATCTGCAAGCTAACAACACGGACATTGTGTGTGCTTTTCAAGTGACCTCAGGGCCTCAGCCCTCCTGCCCTCAGCAGTAGATGATTTTTTTTAAAAATTCCAAAGCAGGAAGTGAGAAATCAGGTAGAAAGGTGCTCTCCAGCCTGGAACTAGACTGGACCTTTCCTCTGGGGGCTGAGAGTAGGTAGTCAAGAATGTGCCAGATGCGAGGGCAATATGGGGGCTCGTGGAAAGGACCATGTGTGTCCCCAAGTAGGGGAAGGAACAGGGCCCAGTCTCAGCTTTCTCCCTCCTTCCCTTAAATCTACATGCAAATCGAGGTTTAAACTCCCCTTCTGGCTTAGGGGACTTCCCTAGTGGCTCAGATGGTAAAGCATCTGCCTACAACGCAGGAGACACGGGTTCAATCCCTGGGTCGGGAAGATCTCCTAGAGAAGGAAATGGCACCCCATTCCAGTATTCTTGCCTGGAAAATCCCATGGATGGAGGAGCCTGGTAGGCTACAGTCCATGGGGTCGCAAAGAGACACAACTGAGCAACTTCACTTCACTTCACTTCTGGCTTAGGGAGGGGAGGAAATCCTGAGGGAAAAGGAAGAGGGGGTGAAGGTTTCTAGCTTCTTAGGGGACCTATGGAAAATGGGGTCCCTAGTGACTTCTTCCATTGACTTTCTCTATGCCTGCCCCCGCCCCAACGCCCCGCACTGCGAGGGGCACAGGCTCCTGGATCTTTCTAAAATCTTCAGTACTCTGTCTGAGCGCGCCTCAGCTTATTTGGCCACATCCTCACCCACCTCCCTGCCCCTTAGTGTGGCCATCACTCTGTTCCCCTTGCCCATCCACAGGAAGCTAGAATGTCTATCTTTCAGCACTGGTCATACAACGGGGCAGTGTGCGGAGTGCGGGGGACGTGGGGAGGGGGCACACTGGCATCTCTGAGACCTTTGCAGGACTCCAGATTCCACTGCTTACCATCTTCAGAGTTGGGGAGCAGTCCCCAGAGCCACCTGCACTTTGTCACCAGTTGCAAGCTTGGGCATCCCCCAAGACCACCCCAGACCCAATAATTTGCTGGGAGGGCTCACAGAACTCATTGGAAGCTAGTATACGGCTGGTTATGCTCTATCACAGCGAAAGGACTCAGAGTAAAGTAGACACAGGAAGAGGCGGAGCCCAGGAGAGCTCCATGTGCAGGGCTTCTGGACGTCCTCCCCAGGGGAGACGCGGGGACAGGGCCAAACCCCAGCAGGGATGTGTGATGGTGCGCACAGAGGACAGCCAGCTGGGGAGGCTCACCCGGGCCTCAGTGTGAGAGTCTTTATTGAGGCTCAGTCACTTCCCCAGTGGCTCAGCTGGTAAAGAAAGCACCTGCAGTGCAGGAGACCTGGGTTCGACCCCTGGGTCAGGGAGATCTCTGGAGAAGAGCATGGCAACCCACTCCAGTATTCTTGGGCTTCCCTGGTGGCTCAGATGGTAAAGAATCTGGTTGCAATGCAGGAGACCTGGGTTTGATCCCTGGGTTGGAAAGATCCCCTGGAGGAGGGCATGGCAACCCACTCCAGTATTCTTGCCTGGAGAGTCCCCATGGACAGCAGAGCCTGGCGGGCTAGAGTTCATGGGGTTGCAGAGTCAGACATGACTAAGTGACTAAGCAACAGCAGCACTTAGACTTGGCTGACCCCCCTTGTGGTTGACCTAAGTTTCCGGCCCTCTGGCGGTCAAGCCCCAAACCCCCACCATAAACCACATTGTCAGCATAGACTGTCTAGTGAGGCTGAGCCCCTACAAGCAGACAAAGACCCTTTTGTCATGCAGGACATCGCTGGACATCCCAGGGGTTTAGAGATGACCTCCCAGGAGCCAAGGGCAAAGGCTAAGCCTGTCTTTGGGCAAGCTTAATCCTTTACCTGGTTACCCAGGGGATGCAGCAGTAAACAATTCTCCTGCCGATGTAGGATACACAAGAGATGCAGGTTCAATCCCTGGGTTGGGAAGATCCTCTGGGTAGGAAATGGCCACATACTCCAGTATTCTCCCATGGAGAGAGGAGCCTGGTGGACTAAGGGGTCTCTAAGGGGCCTCAGAGTTGGACACAACCGAACATACACACACACGCAATCCCTTACCACATCCCATCCGCATGATGCTGCAGTTTACTAATCTCACTGGGCTTCTGTTTCCTCATCAGTAAACTGAAGACAGTGATGCCAATCTCACTGGGTTTTTGTGAGGACTACATGATCTAATATATGGGAAGTTCAGTTCAGTTCAGTCGCTCAGTCGTGTCCAACTCTTTGCAACCCCATGAACCACAGCATGCCAGGCCTCCCTGTCCATCACCAGCTTCCGGAGTCCATCCAAACCCATGTCCATTGAGTCAGTGATGCCACCCAACCATCTCATCCTCTGTCATCCCCTTCTCCTCCTGCCCTCAATGTTTCCCAGCATAAGGGTCTTTTCAAATGAGTCAGCTCTTCCAATCAGGTGGCCAAAGTATTGGAGTTTCAGCTTCAACATCAGTCCTTCCAATGAACACCCAGGACTGATCTTTAGGATGGACTGGTTGGATCTCCTTGCAGTCCAAGGGACTCTCAAGAGTCTTCTCCAACACCACAGTTCAGAAGCATCAATTCTGCACTCAGCTTTCTTTATAGTCCAACTCTCACATCCATACATGACCACTGGAAAAACCATAGCCTTGACTAGACGGACCTTTGTTGACAAAGTGATGTCTCTGCTTTTTAATATGCTATCTAGGTTGGTCATAACTTTCCTTCCAAGGAGTAAGCGTCTTTTAATTTCATGGCTGCAATCACCATCTGCAGTGATTTTGGAGCCCAGAAAAATAAAGTCAGCCACTATTTCCACTGTTTCCCCATCTATTTGCCATGAAGTGGTGGGACCGGATGCCATGATCTTCATTTTCTGAATATTGAGCTTTAAGCCAACTTTTTCACTCTCCTTTTTCACTTTCAAGAGGCTCTTTAGTTCCTCTTCACTTTCTGCCATAAGGGTGGTGTCATCTGCACATCTGAAGTTATTGATATTTCTCCCGGCAATCTTGATTCCAGCTTGTGCTTCTTCCAGCCCAGCGTTTCTCATGATGTACTCTGCATAGAAGTTAAATAAGCAGGGTGACAAATATATAGCCCTGACGTACTCCTTTTCCTATTTGGAACCAGTCTGTTGCTCCATGTCCAGTTCTAACTGTTGCTTCCTGACCTGCATACAGATTTCTCAAGAGGCAGGTCAGGTGGTCTGGTATTCCCATCTCCTTCAGAATTTTCCACAGTTTATTGTGATCCACACAGTCAAAGGCTTTGGCATTGGCATAGTCAGTAAAGGTCAATGGGAAGGGCATGGTACAAGAAAGGCTTCAAAAAAAATTGGGTCCCTCCTGATTTCCTCCAAGTGCTCTGTACTCAAGCTTCTAAACTTGCCCAGGGATTCATTCCCTCTCTCTTTTCCCAACCTCTTATGCCAACTGGCTTTTATTTTTCTTCCAGAAAAGAATTATACTCTACATGCTATTATGCTACTCTTCTTTTAAAAAGATATGTGTGTGTATTATTATTTCTTAAGTGGCTCCAGACCTCTCCACAGGGCTTCCTAGGTGGCACTCATGGTAAAGAACCTGCCTGCCAATGCAGGAGACACAAGAGTCCTGGATTGGGAAGATCCCCTGGAGGAGGGCATGGCAACCCACTCTGGTATTCTTGCCTGGAAAATCCCATGGACAGAGGAGCCTGGTGGGCTACAGTCCATGGGGTCAAAAAGAGTCAGACACGACTAAAGCAACTTAGCATGCACACATACCTCTCTACCCCACAGATTATACAACCTGTTTGACCCCTGACCTCTGGATGGTCAGTGAGCGTCCTTGTGCATACACATTTTTGTGATTTGTGCCAGTGTTTCTGCAGGCTAGAGTCTTAGAGCTAGCACTGATGGGTTAAAGGCTACATTAACGTTTTTGATGGCACTGGCAAATTGCCCTGTATCAAGTTAAACCTCCAGCAATAATGCAGGAACTGTCTGTTTTCCCACACCTTCTAGGGGCCATGCAGAAAAGGGTGGCTGAGGGTATAACGGACGCTGGTGGGGCCCAGCCCTGTCCCTCAGCACTCCCAGGCCAGTGTCCCCCAAGCACCTGAGACAGCACGGAGGCTTTCTTTTGGCCTGAGCCCAGGGTAAGGCAGGGCTTCTGCAGTTTGGTTGGGAGCCATGAGATGCGAGGGAATCTAAGAATCATTCGTGACTCAACACTCAGCATTACAGAGGACACAGGAAGTGAGGCTTCAAGTCTGGGGTCAGAAGAGTGATGCCTGCTGGAATTTCAGACAGAACTAGAGATACACACTCAGGGAAGAAAAGGATACAGGAAGGCCAGAGAAAGGTCTGGAGAGAAAAAGTAATCGCTTTCTGCCCTTGGCACAGAGTCAGCCTGTTCCTGACACAGAAGCGTGAGCCCAAGCCAGTGCCTGTCCCCAGAGCCTGTCGCCAGCAGGTGGCGCCCTCCCCTAGTCAGGGGGGCGCGTCGGACGACAGCACCTGCTGCGCGCGCTCCGCTCACTCCCCTCTGGCCCAGAGTTCACTTCCTCACACCACAGCTGTGAGAAGCGAGTTCTAGTTCAGTTTCCACCACCAAATCACTGTGCTTTTCTGTCTCTCCAAGCCTCAGTTTTCTTAGCTGTTTTGAAAAAGATGAAGGAAAGGAAGAGAAAGCTGGGCAATAGCTAACATGTGCGCAGAGCGTTTTAGTTTACGAAGGACCTTACCTGATTGGTGTTCATTTTATCCCTTTTTTTACAGATGAGAAAAATAAGTCTTAGGTTAAATGATCTGCCCAAGTTCACCCTGCTGGTCAGCTAGGACTTTCTTGGCAAATCCCATGCTCCTTCAACATCAGAAGGCTCTAGGAGAAAATCTTCTAGAAGATAAAAATTAATATAATACTTGAAAGCTTTGAACAAATAGACATAGACAACTGATGGAGAGTTTAGAGTTGAATTATAGATAATTACCATATGTGATTATGCCTAGCCACTGTTAACGGAGAAGGCAGCGGCACCCCACTCCAGTACTCTTGCCTGGAAAATCCCATGGACGGAGGGCCTGGTGGGCTACAGTCCATGGGGTAGCGAAGAGTTGGACATGACTGAGCAACTTCACTTTTCACTATATGTGAGGGCTTCCCTGTGGCAACAAAACAAACCAAAAATGACAAATATTAAGGAAAAAACAAAAAGTTTGCAGGAACTGAAAAGGTCCATTGTAAATAGCATTTAAGTAATCATAATAAATACTAATTCTGATTTAACCAGTGTTGAGATCTGACTAGTTTGGGAGGTTGGAAAAGAGAACAGGACAGGTATATGTGAAGAGTGTCTTTCATAGGGTGGAATCAAGAGATAATGCCTAAACAGGAGCAAGAAATTGCAACATAGCATCTTATTAGATACACAGAAGTAAATAGGCAATAACCAAAGATCAAAAGGGTTGAAAGTGATGGCTTCTAGAGAGGGGAAAGCATGAGAGAAACATATTTTGTAAGAAATCTTATAGAACGATTTGGCTCTAATTCATATTGTAATTCTACACTTGTATAGATTTAATAATATTTTTCAAAAGAAATAAAAGGAAATTGCCCACATTCATCCACATCTGAAGTGGTGGAGGTGGGATCTGAATCCCAGCAGGTGTCTGAGCTGGTGTCATCACCACAGGCAATACCACCTAAAAAGTATCTCCATCTCATCACTGTAAAGAGCCCGCAAATGATCTAAACAGGAACCCAGCAGCTGACATACAACAGATGCTTAGAAAAGGGAAATTATTTTCTTTATTCTACGGAGACAGCCACAGCTGGACACGTCCAGTGAGAGAGTAAGGGGGTCCTGCCCTGAGTCCAGACCTAAGGGCCCTGGTGCTTGGAAGCAACTTTCTCTAATCTTCCTAAGTTTCTCCTTAGTGCTTGGGACCAACTGGGGCAAGTTATGCATCTGGATGGGGCTCCCCAATGTCCAGATTCTCCCCTTCAGAGAAATTTATAGCATTCTACATCACCTGGCAGTGGGGCTGACCAGACACCCCAGGAGGCTCCTGGATGCTGCAGGGTCACCCCAGGGCCTCGTGGTCAGGCCCCACTCCAGGAGCATGCATGCTGCAGGGTCACCCCAGGGCCTCGTGGCCAGGCCCCACTCCAGGAGCATGCCCTCCTTTGTTCATAGGATTGTGTGAGAGTGGGCTGCTAGAATGATGCTGAGACTAGATGTTGAATGAAGTCAACTTGTTTGTATTGATAAGGGACCCTGCAAAAACTTTTGCCCAGGGTTCCTGACACCTAGAGGCAGCCATGCTCTCAGGTCCTGTCATATCAACCCCTTCCTTTCCCATCGTATAGACTTTGCCTAATAGCTGTGATTGTAAGTCTCAAAGCACCTAACTGAAGAGTGAGATACTTTGTTGGGTATTTGGATGATTCCTTTATTACTGGCTGTCATCCATTCCTTGATCAAGTATTGATTGAGCACCTACTGTGTGCTACGGCTGGGAACAGCTTGTGGAACAAGACACATTCCTGCTCTCCCAGAGCCCACAGGCTGGAGAGGGGCAGGGAGGCATGGGGTGCAGCTCAGCAATCGTGGTGCTAGGGCAGGGGCTGTGTGAGTGCAGGGAAGGGGGCTGCGTGTGCTTTTTTTTCCCCTTGGCTTCTTTGGCTGTGCCACATGGTATGTGGGATCTTAGTTTCCAAATCAGAGACTCCTGCATTGGAAGGGGGGAGTCTTAACCACTGGACCACCAGGCAAACTCCCTGAACATGATTTTGAATGGGACCTCAGAGGGGGGCTGCCAAGGGAACTGTGGTTTGGGATGAGGGATAGACTAGAAACTTCTTCCAAGTGCTCTCCCCGCCTAAGGTTATGTGATGCCCCAATCCAGATCTCTCCATGGTTTCAGGTGACAGTGAGCTCGTGTCTCTCTCAGCCTGCACAGGGCCTCACAGTTGCCAGTTCTGAAGGGATCATCTAATCAACTTTTCATCGTCCAGTTGAGAAAACAGGCCCACAGAGAAGCATCTCACCACGAGAGTCAGAGTCAGGAGGAGACTTTGGATATCTGGCCTCCCAGTGCTGGGCTTCTTCCCCCTTAACTCAAGTCTGGGCAGGGCCTGAGCCCATTTAAATGAAATTTCCCGCTTTTAAAAGAAGACCACTCCACCATCAGCAGGTGTCACAACATTGCTGACCTCCCCAGTTCGGGATTCAACAGCTCTCCAGTAAAGAAAAGCTCCTGAGAGTCTACCAGAAGTAAGTCTCCCTGGGAACAAGCCCCACAATGAGTCCCAGTCTAATGGTGGAGGGGCGTGCACAGGACAAACGCGATAGTCCCGGATAGACCGCCAGCGTGTTCCCTCCAGCAAGTCTGGCTCGGCGAATGGAAACCGGAGCGGATCACTACCGTCTCCAATGCCCGTGCGCAGAGGCCGGGGTCCGTGCGAAGAGAAAGGCGGCGCGGGCCGGACCCCGCAAGCCTCTGGCCCGCGCCCCTCCAGGCCCTGCCGGGTCTCGGCCCGCGCGCTCCCCAGTCCGGCCCGGCCCTCCCCTCCCCTCCCCTCCCCTCCCCTCCCCCACTCCTCGCCTCTCCCCTCCCTTCCCCTCCCTCCCCTCCCCCTCTGCCTCCCTCCCCGCCCCCTCCCTCCTCTGCCCTCCCTTCCCCTCCCCCTCCCCGTCCCGGCGCGCGCGGGGAGGCGCGGGCGCGCGCACGCAGGAGGTCGGGGGCGCGCGGCCGCCGGGGGCGCGCACGGGCCGCGCTCTGCCCTAATGCGGCGGCGGGAGGCGAGCGGCGCTGCGGGGGACGACGGGCAAGCGGCGGCGCGGGCGGCGGACAGCGCCGACTGCACCCGGGGCCGGAGCCCCAGCCCTTGCAGGTAGGCACGCGCGGACACCGGAGACGAGCTGCGGGTGGAACGGATTCGTGGAGGCCCGTCCAGCGCCGTCCCCTTGCTCCCGCCCTTCTCTGCCTGTCTCCATCTCTCACCCGAACCCATCCCCTCCTTCCACGCCTCGACCTCTCTCTCCGCGTCGTCACCTGCCCGAGCCCCGAGTCTACACCGGGACCCTGCCCCACCCGGCTCCCCGCCCCAGCCCCCCGCACGCCTTTGCTCTTTGGCCGCCTCCCCGCCCCCTCCCTCCCCTCCGTCTCTTCCTCTGTCCTTCCGTCCCCGCCGCACCCCGAGCTCTCCACTGACCTGTTTACCACCGCACCCCACTTTGTGCGACCCCTTCCCTTCTGTTTTCCCTTCCCTGCACCCCCGCCTCTCTCCTGCCCTTACTGCTCCGGCCGCCGATTCATGCCCCCGTCCCTCCGTGTGCGTCTATCAGCTCCCTCGCAGTTTCTGTCCCTACCGCGTCCCTTCTGCATACCGGGGCCTAGCCCCTTCCCAGCTGCCTACTGGTGTCCGCCTCCACCCTCTCCAGAACGCCGTCTTCTCCCTCTTGACTGTTACCTGGCGAGCCCCCCATCACCTTCCCCACATGCCCTTCCTGGTGCTGTTTGTAGCCACACAGACTTGTCCCAAGCCCCCTCACCTGCCGCTGGGCCCTCCTTCTCTGCTTGGGGAGGCCTAGGACTCTGAAGGCCCTGTGTACTCACTGTGGCAGAATCCACTTATACCCCTTTCTGCATGTTTGATCCTATTCATGGCTCCGGGGTGGGGAAGGGCAAAGGATGCTGCGTGTTATTAGGCCTCTCTTACATTCCTCTTTAGCCACTGTCTTCCTGTAGCTGTTCAGGTTTGTTTCCTAGAGGGATGGGAGTGGGGGTGGGGGGGAGGAGGTGTTAAGCTTAGGAAAACTAGTGAGGAGAGGCAGAATCCAAAGAAATGGTTTCGCAACCTCTTCCTGGTCTTGATCTGAGCCCTGGGATGCAAAGGCCTGGATGAGGAGCCTCTCTGGAGGGCTGGAAAATTTCGGATTTTAGAAAGGATTCTTTCTCAGCCTCCAAGTCAGCACTTTGGCATCGAGAGCTGTCATGAGTGTGGCCCATGGGCTGGGCTGAGTGGGCAGAGTGCTGAATCACCTAGACTCTGGTCCCCATGGCAGTCCCTCTTGCCTTGAGCTGGGTTCTGTTCCTCATTCCTTACTTGGCATTTGGCAGTGGTGTGTGTGTGTGTCTGTGTGTGTGTTGGGCAGAGATCCCTCCTTCCTCCGTCCAAAGGAGTGGATGACGATGTCCCTTTTCTGCCTGTCTGTCTCCCTGGCACGAGGGCCGGTGTGTGTTATCTACCCTCGGAACGTGGATGAGCCCTTGCTGGGCCCTAATCACGGCTCCGGCAAGGGCAGCCACAGGGCTTGGAGACCTGGGTGGGCAGGACGTGGAGTTTTCGTCTAGAGCTGGAGACCGGCAGATTCACAACCCACTGAACTTGAACCATAAGTAAGAGAAGCCCAGGGAAAATGTGTAAAGACCCGGGGGACTGGTCACGCCAGCTGGAGGAGCAGAGGAAGGAGGCAGACAGGAGCCTGCCCCTCCCCCCCTGGTTTGGGGGTGATTGCATTTGGTGGCTTTGCGTTGCAGGAACATTTAAAGAAGATGGGAGTGGGATCTGCTCTGCATCTAATAATTCTACTTTTTGTCCTGACAGAACTGGCACTTCGGAGGGAGTAATTTCTTCCTCTCGCATTTAGATTCAGCTGAAGGGGGTGTGTGTGTGTGTGTGTGTGTGTGTGTGTGTGTGTGTGTGTGTGCGCGGGCATGCGTGAGTATAGAAAGAAAGAGAGAGAGCAAATAGAATGAGGATGAATAACACAAATGAGGAAAGAGACTGACTTACACTTAGTCCAGAAGTTGTGTTTGGCACCGAGAACCAGGCAATGGCAGCCCAATTCCTGCCCTGGGGACCTCAGCTAAAATCCCAAGTCTTAAATTGGAGGTTGAGAGCAAATTGCCGGTGGGTGCTGCCCCTTCTCTACAAGGCTCCCTCACTTTAGAATAGAGAGTGGACTCCTTCAGCTCATGAGCAGCGTCTCTGAATGGGCAGGCACAGGCTGGGGGACTGGCTGTCCTCTGCTTTGTCGGTCTTCCGTGTCCCTCCCCTCATGAGTGGGGTGAGGTGGTAGCTTCCCCTGGCATCAGCATTCCCAGGGCTCCCAGGTTTTCCTGCTCCAGGGAGGAGGTATCACCTGGAGCCATCTTTGGGAGCTGATTGGATTAAGTTACTGATGTTGAAATGCTTGCTTGGGGCTCAGGTTAAGTGGGGGATTCTGATAATTGTGTATATATCTCCTGGTTCTGTGCAGTGAATCTCACCTCTCATCCCTTGTTTGATATCACAGAGGCTATGGCATGGATAAATTGAGGCACACAGAGTGGGAAGCCAGCCCCCTGCGGAGCCAGAGCAAGACCTGGCCAGCTCCCTGTGGGCTGTGACAGGCTGGGCTTATGGAGTCGGGCTGTATCGGTCAGGGGTACATTGAGGAGGTGGCCGGTGTTTAGGGGTTGGGTTCTCGCTTTGGATATCTGGGGGTGGAGGCACAGAAGATGGTGTTGTTTCTGCAGTGACTGAGAGACAGGGTTCCAAGCCTCCTGTTACTTAGCAGTTGCTGCAGTGTGTTCCCTTCCCCTGGTGCCCCTCTTCTCTAAGATTATCCAAGAGCTGGGGTGTGAGGGTCATCACTTAGTCTTCAGAAAAAGAGTTTCCTAGGAAACTAGAAAGAGAGAGGCAGAGAAGCTCAGTTTCAGTCTGTTTGGCTTGGGAGAAGAGGAGGGAAGGAAGTAAGGGGAATTGAAGGCTGGTTACATACTTACTCATTCAACAAATGCTAGTTAAATCCTACAATGTGCTAGGTGCTGGGATCATAGAGATGGAAAGTAAAACAGGGTCTCTCAGAGCTGCCAGCGTGATGGAAAAGAGAGACGAGTGATCAGACAAATAACACAGATAAGCTTGAGTAAGGACATGGGGCCAGGGATGAGGAACATCTTTCCCTCCTGTGGCATCGGCCCCCTCCGCCGCAGCTGGGAAGAGGGCTGGGTTGGTGTTGTCAGAATGGGGCCCAGGGCTGACTTGGAGGTTGAATGTGAGGAAGAAGGTGGTGCAGGATATTACCAGATCCCTGACTCGAGGGGCAAGAGGTGATGTTCTGCGTGCAGCTGAACCCTGCTGGCTGCTGCTTCAGCCTGGTAGGGGAACCCTGGGACAAGACTGAGGCTCCTCAACTCTCCCATTCTCATTTCTTAAGCACTTGTATTTTAGGGGCAAAGGATGGTCAAAATATGCTTAGAATGTCAGAGTGAGCCAGAGGAAAGAGGCCCAGGATCTGCCCTCAGGGAGCTCCTAACTGATGGAGAGACAGCGAGTACAGATACGTGCTCAGGAGCAAGGTGAGTAAAATTATTGTGAGCTCGACATGGGCGGAAGGGTCTTGGAGTTCTGGGAGGTCACGATCAGGTGGGAGTCATCGGAGAAATTCAGGTAGGAGGGAGGAGGTTGATGGTGACAGAGGGATCCGTAGAAGCTACACTCTTGAGCATAGGTTGCCGTGAACATCCATGGCTGAACTGGGAAGGAGCCCAAGGATAAAGACAGCCATCCTCACCTTTCTGAGGAAGCCCCCTCCGGGTACATATCTGCTTTATCTCATTTCATTAGTGTGTCCCGAGCCTTTGAATATATCCTAGGGCATATTGTTGAATGCCCAACTAAGCTACATGTTGGGCGTATAAGTTGAGTTGGAGTTACAGAAATGAAAACAGATTTAAGTTCACTACAAGAAATGCTCCACCAGAGGTAGATGGCTTCCTGGCCTTGTAGCAGCATGGCCGAGGGGTCCTGACGGGCAGGAGGGCCTGGGATGACTGCACCGCCCTGTTTGGATCGACTGCCGCTTTGGCTAGAGCAGCCTCATGTCAGACTTCTGAGCATTTACTCCTAGTGCTCAGCTAGGGCTCAGGCTGCAAGGGCAGATGTTAAACGTGTGCACCCTGGTCCTTGGGGCTTCAGGGAGGGCTCTGGGAGCTAATGACTTTGCTGGGTGCTTGAGGAGGTGCTTCTCACAGCTTTGCTGACCTGGGGCATTGGTCAGACTTTGCCAGCCAGCTTGAGATCTCTTGATCCACCCTCTTTGCTTAGGTTTTGAGACAAGTCGGGAAAAATAAAAGTGGCGTAATACAAAAGTACCACCAAAGTGGTGTCGTATAATTAAGTCTTCAGACCCTGGGCAGTGAGGTTTCCAAGGAAGGAGCTATGCCTCAGTATGGCTTATGGAGTCAGGGAGGTGACAGCATTGTGAAGCTGCTCAGCTGTGGCTTCAGACAGACGTTCGGTCAAAGCTTGGTTCTTTCACTTACTGGCTGACGGGCTTCGGTCTCCCAGTCTGTAAAATGGGACCGTTAATATGAACTTTGCACAGCTGTGTTAGGGATCACATGTGATAAGGCAGAGAAGACTCCAGCACCCTCCCTGGCCAGCAGTAAATACCAAATGCTAACTGTTCTTTACAGGGGGTGGAAATGGAGCTGAGCCTTGAAAGGTTGGTAGAGTTTTGGTAAGGAAGGGAAGGTGAGAATTTTCTAGATGAGGGAACCCACCAGGGGTATAAGCAAGAACTCTGTGGGATCAGGTTCTCTGGGAAAGAAGTGACGTGCCTACCTGTGCCTGCTCACCCCATTTTCCTGTAGTAGAGCCTTACCGAAGGGACATCGTCATGAACAGCAGGAGGGGCTTGTTTTACTTCCAGCCCCAGCATTCAGTGCAGTTCAGCTCAGTTGCTCAGTCGTGTCCGACTCTTTGCAACCCCATAGACTGCAGCACACCAGGCCTCCCTGTCCATCATGAACTCCAGAGCTTGCTCAAACTCCTGTCCATCGAGTCGGTGATGCCATCATTAACAGAGCCTCAATATGTTTCTCTCTCTAACACTAGAGATTGCTGAAAGTCTCTAGTCCCAGAAGCCTGTGTCTCTGGTATTTATGTCATGGATTAATTTCTTGTCTTGCCTTCCCTCTCCCAAAAGCCATGCCTTGAAAAAGTTGGAGTGCCTGGGGCCTGTTGGGTCATCCCCTCAGGCTGTCACCATCTCCGCTGACTCCACCATCCTCTCTGACCCCGTAGCTCCCCTCCTCTGGGAAGCAGCTGTCTGAGCATCTGCCTTCTTCTTCACCTGCTCCCCCTCACTCTTCCTCTCCCAGACTGGGCCAGCCCCTCCTGAAAGGCCTCCCTGGCAGCCCATCTCCCCAGCATTATGATGCTAATCATGTTGTTAATTTTTCTGAGATGCAGAAAGAAAGCCCCAATCTGTTCTAATGAATTTAATTAGAGAGGGGCTTGGAGGGCTTCAGAACCTCTTACCAGGATCACAATAAACAGAGTTAACGAGATAAACAGCTTGGGAGCAGTGGCTCAAGGGTAGGAAGGGAGGATTTCTGACTAAGTCCTAGAATGAGGAAGCCGTTGGCGGAGTTGGAGGAAGGCTGTGTGAGCTGTTGCCCACCACGTGGGTTCCCTTTTGGGTTCTTTCTGCCTGCCCCACGCAGTCCTATGGACATAGTTGTATATCTAGGTCTGTCCTTGGGTAACAGGAACCTTTGGAGAGGTCTTACTATTCTTACCATCATCACCAAACATTTATTGAACATGTGCTATGTGGGTAGCGGGTACCACACCATCTTCTGGAGCAAAATGGAGGCTCACAAGACCTTGTCTTCACTGTAATGGAGATAAGATATAGAGAGAGAGAGAGAGAGAGAGAGAGATTTTTTTTTTTTTTTTTTTTTTTTTCAAATACAAGAAACACTTGCTAATTCCAGACAGTAAATTCTAAAAGGTTGACAGGAGATTATATTGGGCTTGGACAATCTGGAAAAGCCTCTTGCAGGAGTAAATAATTGAGGGGGATCTTGAGACATCAAGATTTGAAGACTTGGTAATCAGAGCTGCTGGAGGACTGCAGATTCAATGGCAGGAATATGCAGGGGTGTTTGAGTCACGATGAATAAATGGCATGGCTTGGGTGGTGGATGCATGTAATTCAGTAGTGAGGGACATATTTGGAGCACTGTACTGAGACATAGTCATAGAGGTCCCTGAGTGCCAGAGTCTACTTTTCTAACCTGATTACCCTGGGGTCTCACTGCTATCCCTCTCTGAGCGCTTAGAATGGTCGACTTGGGGAAGGGCTTAGGACAGGATGATTGTGGCCTTCATGCTGGGCTCACTTTCCTGGATCCAATTTAGACCAACTGGGGTTGGTTGACCAGATGCTAAATTTTGTTCTCAGATCTTGTGACTTTCTGGGATGAGAGTGAATGGCTGGCAGAGCAATTCCAAGGACTTTTCCCCGTGATGAGAGTTCCTTCTTTACTGATGCTGGCCAATTTGCTTTGGCAGTAACACTTTTTTGCAAGAATTCAGTGGAATCTTCCAGTTCCAAGCTCGGTGAATTTCGTAACTCATCTCTTTATATTACTAAGAGTTCTTTGAATGTATGTGTATACAAGTATATGAATGTTTATGTGTGCATGTTGCTTATGTTATTGAAATTGTTTCAACTGGATTCTCATTCTAATGTGATCTTTATTTGCAATACAAAAGTTATTAAACTCTTCTGGGTCTTAATTTCTCCATGTGCATGAGGGAAAGAGCCATCCCTGTGTCCTGTTGTATGTGGATCTGTAAGTTGGTGCTGTGAGAACAGGATTTTAAACACAAGGAGGTCATATAACAATCATTTTGACAAAAAGTAAAATGTTGAGCTGAGATTTTAAGTCAGTTCTCGCTCCCCTTTGGAACCTCTTGACTTGTAAGACCAGTCAGAATTTTATTTGGGGGCACCAACAAAATTATGTTTTTTGTTATTTTCCATAGTCTGTCTGGGCTTATGCATAATTAGTAGTGGGGTGAGTGCACTGCGGTCAGGTATTGGTTGGCCTGCCCATGGATGTCTGTATGAGAAGCATTGTTATAATGCCAGTGTTACAATACCCACTGTGCGATATTTTTCCACATGTTGAAGGTGACATGTTCTCTGAGGCCACAGGCGGTTTTCCCATGCTGTGACGTAGGAAAGGACAAAAACAGGATCTCTTTCTGTTCGTCATCACGCACTGAGTGGAAATGAAGCCTTTGTGACTCATGTTGGAAGCTAAACCAGGGTTGTCTAGCTGTTGCCAGCTCTGAGCTGTGCCTTGGTTTTGTTTTTTTGTGTGTGTTTTTTTTACATGGTGTTCATTGCATCTGCAGTTAGTCTTTGAAGCCTCTATTATGAGCATAGGCACACTTCTGGGTGGCAACTTGTTTTGAGAGAATCTTCAACTCATAGAATGTTAGAGATGGTTTCATCTAAGATCATTATTTTATGATCAAAATGTGTAGTTGCTGGCAAAGCTAGGTCTTCCATGTACCAGGACACTGGGAACTTTAAACTCTGCATACGAACCTAGTAATTGTACAAGAGGGTATGTAATTAAGTTCCTTAAAGCATGATCTAAACTAGAAATGCCTTGGTATGTCAGAAAAGAGAGGATACCAATGTAGACTAAAGTCCTTTGGGAAGATTTTGAAGAGATGCAGGGGCTGATCTGGGTCCCCAGAGATGGGTAGGAGATAAAGGAAGGAAATGGGCTAAAGGAGCATAATCAAAGGTTTAGAGGAGGGAAGTGGTCCTCCGGCATTGACTTGGCCAGGCTGGAACAGTGGAAGGTACAGCTGGAGGGGCCAGCTGGGGCCAGACTCCAGAGAGTCCTGAATCTGACTAGAAGTTGGACTTTGTCTTAAAGTTGGTGAGGAGCATTTAGGCTTCTTAGCTGAGCTTGCTCTTGTTCTGAACAAGATTGTGGCATTAGGAGACGTGAGTGACATCCCTGCACAGGCAGTGCTGTCTGGGGAGTGTTGTTTCTGAAGGGTGTCTCGGGCAATGGGGAGGACTGGAACTCTTCCTTGGCAGGCAGGGAGCTTGTTGCTGTCCAGGGTGCTGACCTGCCATCTGAAAGATTTTTCTCCCTAGTGATGCCATGTTAAAAGGTAAAGCCAGGGAATGCTTAGAACCATCCAAGAGGGATCTGGAAAACAGTTCTGGCTAGGACTAGGTAGCATGTGGGGTTTTGGGCACCAAATTGGTTTGCAGCATTTGACTTCACAATCTTTGTGATGAAAGCAAAAGTTTGGGTTAGGAGAACTAGTAATGGCCCTTTTAAGAAGGAGAGACCATGTGTGTGCACATATGCGTGTTAAAATGACCCAGTTTGTAGCCTTGCAAATTTTGCCTTAGAGTGTTTGTGTTTACATGAGACTCCCAGCACATTCAGCACATTGCCTCTTTCATTATGAAAAGGTACTCTTTCTACCCAACATTCTGAAATGTATCTAAAACCTCTCCAGCACACCTGGATAGAACAACAGAAGTCCCCAGAAGACCCTACTCATTTCTTTAAATGAAAATCTAGATGTTCAATATTTGTGCTGTCCAATAGAGCTTTCTGTGATGGTGGGACTATTCTGTATCTGCATTTTCCAGCGTGGTAACCACTGGCCACACATAGCTGTTGAGCACTTGAAACGTGGCTAATGTGACTGAGAACTGAAATTTTAATTTAATTTAAATATCCTGCACAGCTCTAGTGTCAAAATCTTTGCAGTTTGCCATTTACCTTTGCGTATTTGTCTCTCATGCCCGAATCTGTTTGACTTAGAGCAAAAATGGACGTTTGAATGGGGAGGAGTTTGACCCACTGCTGGAGAAAACCTCATGCTGAATCTGAACTGAAGGTCTATGCGTGGCTGTGAGTTTTGCCCTTTTTTGTCACAATGAGAACAACCATTCGTGATGCACTGCGGTTTTCCTTTCAAGGGCAGGGAGAAGGCTCCTTGGATTCTGGCTCTAGTCCCAGGGACCTGATCCGAGACTTTCTGGAGCCTCGAATGGGTCAGGAGCTCAGTGTGTATGGCTCTGGACACTTGACTCTGTGGTGAGATGGGGTACAGATTTTGTGCTGTTACGTCAGATGTTTGTGGGCATCCAACAGAGAGAAGTTCCTGGTCTTCGTTCATCTTCCTTTCTGACTGTAGGCGTCATTTCATCTTGTTTACCTGGTGTAGTGGATGTGGTCAGTGGTAGAAATACCAGAGGGGAAAATGCTTCAAAATGCCAATCAATAAGCAAGTAATAACAAACTGTCAGAAAACTGGAATAGAAAATTTCCTTTGTGTTGTTATGAGTCTGTGCACAGAGGTCTGTGTAAGCTTATTCTAAATATGTTTGATTTCTTTGCGTCTCCGTCTTAGGCTTTCTGTGTAAAAGTCTAGTTTCCTAAACCAGAGTGTGTGCTTTTTGAAGCCATGCTTTCTAGTTTTCTTACATAGAATCTCAGTTTTCTGATAATAATCCTTAATAAATGCCTGTTTGTGAGTAGCTCTTTGTTAGCCTGCAGCTATGGGTTTGACTCCTAGAAAATGCGTGCGCATGAATAACAAATAATATTTCTCAAACCCCTGCTGGGCCTAAGTCTCTGTATTTGGTATTCTGGGCAGTGACAAAGGAGGAGCCAGGGAGGGTTGATCTCAGTCTAACAGGAGAGCAAAGGCCAGCACGTGAGGTAAATTACACACACAAACACACTGATGGAAACAAAGACTGCCGGGCTGCGGGGATGCAGAGCTGGGGGAGGGGCGCGGGGCACTGGCAGGGCTGCCCTGTGTGTGTGTCTCTGGCCTTCTCTTGAGGATTCCCTCCTTTGCGAGGCTTAGCCGGTACCAGCCACCCCGTGCCTGCAGAGACAGAGCTGCCTTTATGGTGGGTCGGGCTGCCCACTGTCTCTCTGAGGCTGGGCTGAGGCGCTGCTGTCCTGAGCTTGCCTCTTCTGTGGTGGAGACGCGCCGATGGGGGGAGGGAGATGCAAGGGGAAGAAACTCCTTTTTCTTCTTATCACTGAAACGGTGGCAGAGTCCTGCTCTCAGATTCCCTCCTGCTCACAGAGGGGCTTGCTGGGGCTCCGGCGGCTCTGGTCCGTGGAGCAGCATCATGCAGGCTCAGGTGTGACTCTGCGGGGACAGGAGGTGCAGAGCTGAGTGAGGCGGCTCTCTGCGGTCTCCCCAGCTCTCCTCTCAGGGGTGTGCCCTGCGTGGTGGGGAGCAGGTGGGCTGTATCTCTCAGCAGGGCTGGGAGGGCCTTCTCTGATTGACTCCTAGGACGGAGCCTGCCCTTGCCTGTCCTCCACGCGCCCGTGAGTCCCCGGGGATCTTGTTAAAGTGTGGGGTAGAATCAGTGGGTTTGGACTGGGCCTGAGCGTCTGCATTTCTGACAAGCTCCGGAGTAGGGCTGGTACCACTCGTCAGTAAACCGCACCGACTGGCAGCACCCTGCAAGTGTGTTGTCAACCTGGCAATGAGTTAGCTTCACCTGGAGAGATGTTCAGATGTGCTGATGCTGGGACCCACTTGATGCCGATTAAATCACAGTCTCTAAGAGTTGAACCTCAGCATAGGAGTGTTTCGGTTTCCTCTTGGTGATCTGTAACTTTATTTACTGATTTATTTTTGCCTGTGCTGGGTCTTCGCTGTGCACGGGCGTTTCTCTACTTGGGGCCGCGGGGGTCTCCCCTTTTTGCAGCGTGTGGTCCTCTCGCTGCGGTGGCCTCTCTCGTGCAGGGCACAGACTCTAGGCACACGGGCTTGGGCGGTTGTGGTGCATGGGCGCAGTTGTGGTTCCCCAGCTCTAGAGCACAGGCACGTGAGCTCCGCTGCTCTGAGGCATGAGGGAGCTTCTCAGACCAGACATCCAATCTGTGTCCCCTGCCCTGGCAGGTGGATTCTTTACACTGAGCCACCAGGGAAGCCCCTTGTTGATTCTAATGTACAACCCAGGCTGAGAACCACTGGCTCTCTGGATGGGTTTTCTCCTCCTCGGATCTACTTTTCACCTGGCTGTTCCTTTCTTAGCTCAAGAGATGAGCAGTGCCTTGAGGATGCAGAATGTCTTACCCACCAGCCTCGCCCACAGCGGTCCTCAGTCAGCACACGGTGGTCAGCTCGGCTGGCTGTATCATGCTGACCTCTGCTCCCAGCGGCGCACCGCCAGCCGTGAGGCATAGAAGCCTGTGGCCGGCATAGGGCAGGCTGGCGCTGCTCCTGGAGCCAGTCCCAGTGGGCCTCCAGCCCTGCCTTCAGGCCCAGAGCAGACTTACAAGAAGTAGACAGTAAATGGATGATTATTCTAGTATCGGGTGGCAGGAAGGGCACTGGGTTATGGACCTGAAGGGACTAGAACTGCTTATTTAACCTTCTTTAGCTTTAAATTTCCCAGTTGTGAAATGGGGATAATAACGCCTACCTAATGGGACTGTTTAAGAACTATATAGGAGAAGGCACTCTATAAATGCTGTTGTGCATTTAAGCAGTTGTGTTTGTGTAAGGATCCGTTTAAACAGCGGCTGGCTGAGCTGTAGGTGCTGGGCTTCCAGCCCTTGTCGGAAGACCCTCCCTGGTCCCACCGTGTGTGCCTCTGTCCAAAGGACAGCCAGGGGCTAAGGGAGGCAGGGTTGACTGGACATCGACCCTGTGCCAAGGACTGTGCTAGATGCGTGGCTTCTGTCAACTCACTGATCCATCACAGCCTTGGACTGGATATTTATACCCATCACTTGGAAGGATAGGGGCTCAGAATGGGCCCAAAGTAAGATAGCTCTAAGTGGCAAAGCTGGGATTGAATCTGATCCCAAAGTCTCCTACTCCTGGCTCATTACCCACTGGACAGCTCTGAATTCCAATATGTGCTGATGGTCCCTTGTTTGAGAAGTTACCATGTCTGAGAGTCACTTGTATTGAAGAGTGAGATAAAAGTCTGGGAACACAGAAGCGCCGGTCTTCTGTTAGGAAATGTTAGGGTCTGATGGCCCGAGAGCCTTCTGAGTCTTGACCAACATGATACTGTAACACCACTGCTCAGAGGCTTCATCAGGACTCGGGTGGAAGCTACGGCCCCTTCCCCATGCAAGAATCACCATCTGCCCCTGTGGTCCCCTCTCTGCTGGACGGAGCCTCTGAGCCCAGCTCTTGTCTGTTTTGCCTGTCTAGGCTTGCCTTTCATGCTGGTGCTCTGCTATAAGAAAACGGGGCCCTGCAAGGGGACACTCCCGGGAGCCTCTTTCATCCACAAGTGTAACATCAGCAGACGATTTTCATCACCTGGCGCCCGAGCTCCCACCCTGTGGTGTGTTGGGGGGGTCTTCTCTGGTAGACTCAGCATGGAGAGGAGACCCGATGTCTGTGGTCCCCCTGTCTGCTTCTCTAACCTCAGTAATGCTGCCATTATTTCAGGGACACCCCCTGGCAGGAGCTATCCTGGCTAAGCTGTTGAGTGAAACAGAGGAGGGCTGTCTTCGTGGTCTGACCAGTTATGCAGGGACCTACCTCGTCCAGGTGCTTATCTGTCTTTACTTGGAGTTGGAAGAGTTCTTTAATTAAAGACCTTATCAGGTGTTAGCTGAGACTAATGGAATCCATACTTAAGAGGACCAAAAAAAAAAAAAAACCTTGACTGTAGGATGGGAGTTTCCTGTCCTGTATATCTGGGTAGGAAACTCAGGATGACTGTACGTGTGCCGCAGGGATCCCACGTTGTTGCTTGGCTATGAACTTCTAATGCTCCTCACTGAGAAATGACTGACTCTCTCTTATATCTGCTCCACATTTACCCTCTTGCTCTGTTGCAGTTTGACTGATTTTTCCTCTCATGCATTCCATGAAATTCTGTGCTGAGATACTGCTTTCCTGTTTCAAAGCCAGTATTATAACATCCAGACCTCTCTTAAACTTTGTTTATGAATTGTTCAGTGTTTACTTTTAAGTACAGAGTGTTTATGCATTGTGTTGCTTCAATATTTTCTCTGCTAAATCTCCATTTCATATTTTGGCTTTTCTTTCTCTCTGAGTGTCCCTAGGGGTTTCTGTTTCTGACAGCTCTGTTTTCTGTCTCTGGTTGTGCATGGTCAGCATATGCTGCCCCTCTGATAAGAATAAGGACATCCAGTTAGGCCTGGGCTAAAAAATGAATCCCCTATCACCCGGAATAACTGATGCTTTTGAACTGTGGTGTTGGAAAAGACTCTCGAGAGTCCCTTGGACTGCAAGGAGATCCAACCAGTCCATCCAAAGGAAATCAGTTCTGAATATTCATTGGAAGGACTGATGCTAAAGCTGAAACTCTAATACTTTGGCCACCTGATGGGAAGAACTGACTCATTGGAAAAGAAGCTGATGCTGGGAAGGATTGAAGGCAGGAGGAGAAGGGGATGACAGAGGGTGGGATGGTTGGATGGCATCACCAACTCAATGGACATGAGTTTGAGTGAACTCTGGGAGTTGGTGATGGACAAGGAAGCCTGGCGTGCTGCAGTCCATGGGGTCAAAAAGAGTTGGACATGACTCAGCGACTGAAATGAACTGACTGATAACCCAGAAGCTTGGCCACCCACAACCTGTCTGTGCGACACTGTTAAATACCCTGTCTAACTTAGAGGTCTGGGGTCTTAGTACTTTAATCTTTTTCATTCTCCCGGACTGGGGTGTTCCAGCACAACCCGTCCTGGGTTGTGTAGGAATCAGCATGAGCCTCCTGGGCTCTGGGACTTGGGTGGGTTTGGCCGGTGGCCCCAGGCCTCTGGCTTTTTTCCTTCATCTGGCTGCCTTCACGCGGTGGGGGCCTTCATGCTGCACCGACAGATGTAGAGTGTGCAGGTTAGGGGAGTTCAGTTCAGTTGCTCAGTCGTGTCCAACTCTTTGCAACCCCATGGACTGCAGCACATCAGGCTTCCCTGTCCATCACCAACTCCCAGAGTTTACTCAAACTCATGTCCATTGGGTTGATGATGCCATCCAACCATCTCATCCTCTGTTGTCCCCTTCTCCTCCCGCCTTCAATCTTTCCCAGCATCAGGGTCTTTTCCTAGGAGTCAGTTCTTCACATCAGATGGCCAAAGTATTGGTGCTTCAGCTTCAGCATCAGTCCTTCCAAAGAATATTCAGTACTGATTTCCTTTAGGATAGATTGGTTGGGTCTCCTTCCAAGGGACTCTCAAGAGTGTTCCCCAACACCACAGTTCAAAAGCATCAATTCTTTGGTGCTCAGCTTTCTTTATAGTCCAACTCTCACATCCATATATGACTACTAGAAAAACCATAGCTTTGGCTAGATGGATCTTTATTGGAAAGTAATATCTCTGCTTTTTAATATGCTCTCTAGGTTGGTCATAGCTTTTTTTCCAAGGTTTAATATGCTCTCTAGGTTGGTCATAGCTTTTTTTCTAAGGAGCAAGCGTCATTTAATTTCATGGCTGTAGTCACCATCTGCAAAGATAAAAGGGGCCTTCCCGTGGTCGCTCAGCAGTTAAGAATTTGCCTGCAGTTCAGGAGCCATAGGACACGTGGGGTCAATCCCTGGGTTGGGAAGATCCCCTGGAGAAAGCTATGGCAACCCACTCCACTTTTCTTGCTTGGAGAACGCCATGGACAGAAGAGCCTGGTGGGCTACATCCATAGGGTTGAAAAGAGTCCTGCACAACTGAAGCAACTTAGCACGCATGCAAGATAAAAGGAGATGTAGCAAAAGGCTATGAATGCTGTGTGGCTGGACCCTCCTGGAAGGTTCTGGTGCAGGAGTGGGGTCAGGGCCCCATTCCAAGTCAGACTGAGAAAGTCTCTGAACACATCCCATGGTTCCTCTGCATTATTAAGCCTTGAAAAATAAAGAAAAAGCTTTTGGATGGCAACCTAAAAAATTACAGTGGGGCTTCTGAGAGCAAGAATGCTTTTGTTTCTCACCAGGCTGGTGACATCATCTTGGGTCTACCCAGATGCGTTATGTGGGGGACAGACTAAAACAGGCCAAGGGCTACTCAGTAGTGGCTAAAGATATTCTACTGGCTTGGACTATTTTTGCTGCAGATTATTTGCCTGCGTTCTTTTCTTTCTGCCCTCCCAGGTTGGTTTTTCTCAGCTCCCAAAGTGGAATGCTCAAGGGCATGCATCTGGTCTTGGAAGTAGAAGATGGTGCAAGAGCAAGGGCCTGGAGTCAGGCTGCCTGGATTCCAGTTGGCCTCTCTGCTCATTAGTGGTGTGATCTTTGGCAGATAAGAAGCACCTGATGAAACTGAGCTGCTGCTGTTATTTCCCCACCTTCCCTTCTGTAGCTTCATGCCCAGCCTTATTCAAGTACACCTAACGACTTTGGGGAGCAACCAAAAAATATTTTTGAGCCTCACACAGGTGCTCATTTGTATGCTGGGTACTGTGAGAATCACAGCAGAGAGGGAAGAGGCCATCTTTGCTCAGAAACCTTGCACTCTAGTTGAGCAGGCGTTCCAGGCATCCATGCGTGGTGAAGATGGCTAACTACACAAAGTAATAAGGATGGTGCAAATGCATGGTTTGGAGCACAGAGCTCGTGGAGTTTGAGAGTTCATTTCAGTCTGTGGTAGCTTGGAAGATTCAAGGAGGTGATTCAGAGTGGAGCTTTGAAAGATGGAGCTGTTACTTTTTCTGTGTGCCTAACAAGCTCATTAGAGAGTGTCTCCTGTAAACAAGGGCGGATAGAAATTCAGAAGAAATGGATAGTCTGGTGATTCTCAAGCTCTAATTTTCTAATTTCATTTTGGCCACACCTATAAGGAAAAAGGGTGGCGGGGAGAAAGGGATGGCTTCTCTGAGGCACAGACACAGCAAGGAAATCAACACAAGGTTAATCAATGAAACAGAGGCAGAAGCGAGGCTGCCTATCAGGCCAGAGTATGAGAGTTCATTTCCAGTTATAAACCATTTCATTTCCCTTGTCTGGCTTCCTATAATCTACTTGCATCTTAATCATCTGTTTGCCACACTGAGTTAATACCCTAAGCTCATGATTGCTTCTGCTGTAGAAGTGGGGAAACCAAAGCATAGGGAGCTGGTGACCGGTTGAGGAAGCAGCATGCATCAGTGCAGAGGCAAGCCGCGTTTTCTACCTGTGGATTCCCAGTCTGCGCTCTGCTGGGTGTCTCCTGGGACATGGGGCTCAGCTGGTGTCCAGTGCAAGGCAGGCCCTGGATCCCTTGGTGGGCGATGGCGAGCAGCTCAGACAGCTCTGGCCTAGAACGCCATTGACCATTGCTACCCTCTCCCAGCTCTGGCAGCGTTTCAAGTCCTGGTCTCACCAGCCCTGGGACTTGGTGGCCAGGCCTGGGAAGGGCCCACTGTCTTCTTGCATCACCACTGGCTGTGTGGCTGCTGGCTGGCTTGCTTGTTCGGTTTGAACTTGTTTTGTGTAGATTTCTCTGAGCCCTGTATTCAGCTGCAGCTGGGCAGCTGGCACCTGCTCAACCTTTGCCCCAGTGTGTCCTAGAATCCTCCATGGTACCGATGGAAAACTGCGGGCTCTGTGAGTGCTTGTGCATGTGTGTGTGTGTGTGTGTGCACGCGTGAGTGGTGAGGGAGGGAGAGGATGGATGTGTGTGTGGGTGTCCATGCGTGTGTGTGTGTGTGTGTGTGTGTGTGTGAGTGGAGAGGGAGGGAGAGGATGGGGGTGTGTGTGTGTGTGTGCGCATGCACAAGTGGAGGGGGAGGGAGAGGATGGGTGTGTGTGTGGGTGTCCATGCGTGTGTGTGTGTGTGTGCATGTGTGTGTGAGTGGAGAGGGAGGGAGAGGATGGGTGTGTGTGTGCGTGCATGTGCATGTGTGTGTGTGCGCGAGTGGAGGGGGAGGGAGAGGATGGGTAAGGAAGGTATTAAGCCTCCTGAAAAGCAGACCTCTTTCTTTACTGGGGGTTCCTCTGGGAGGAGGTAACTCAGAGCTGATACATGACTGTCAGGAACCCGTGTGGTTTTCTTCTTGCAGATGTGGTAAACTGACCTTGGTTATCTGCCTGACCCCCAGTGGGAGGACAGGAAGTGGGCCGTGGTCATGAGTCCTAGGCATTAGTGGCCTGTGACCCTCCCCACACCGACTCCGCCCCCTCTCCCCCGTTGTTGTCATAGCAGCAGCAGCAGTAACAATAGGAAGAGTGAGGTTAGAATGATGGCAGTTTCCAGATATTCAGAGCTTACCATAGGCTAAGGGCTTTCAATCAGTGTCTCCACACTCAGGAAGTAGTATTCTCAGTGGCCCTGCTTTACGGGAGAGTGAAGGGAAGTACGGGGAGCTTGATGGCTTTTTTCTGAGGTTCCTCGGCTAGTAAGCTGTGCACCTGGGGCTTCGACTCAGATCCTTCTGATTCCAGTCAGGTTCCATCTAACTGAGCTCGCGGTCTCCGGTGTTCTCCTGAAGGCTGAGGAGGTCCTTTCCCACTAGGGAGTCCGCTGTTGCCTGGACCACCCCTCCCCGTTCCCTCCTGGTGGAGTAAGAAAAGGCACCATCTGACAGCTCATGGGTTCCTTGGTTGTGTGTCTCATGAGAGTCTTAGCCATCTGAGCTGGGAGGCCCTCACTCTGGGTGGGAGGAGGACGAAGCTTGGGGAAGGGACTCGCTCAAAGCTGGCAGCAACCTAGTGGCAAAGTAAGGGGCAGAACCCCCCCCACCGTCTGATTGTCGAGCACCTTTCTGGCCCACGTCCCACACCCCAGATGCCAGTGTGAGACGGTGGGGAGGAGGAGGGCCAGGCCAGCTCCCTCTTCCCTACCGGGCTGTCGGCTTGCGTGGGCAGCGGAGATTCCGCCAGCTTCTTTTCCTTTGTTTACCCACTGGCGTACTTGGGAAGTTGGGGGCTGTAGAGGACTTGACTCTTTGCTGACATTCCCCAACCCTCCTATTTTTTCTTTCCAGAAAATTTCACAAACTGAGTAGGTTCTGAGAGGCTCCTCCCTGGCCGGGTGACGGGTGCGCCCCCATCTCCATCTGGAGGCAGGCCACTTTGTGCCTTCACCTTCCCCTGGAGCAGTAGGCCCTGGGGGCTGGCGTCGTGCTGGGGCTTGTCAGGTTTGCCTCTTTCTGAGGTGAAAGCCCACAGGATCCCCCCAGAGCCAGAGGAGCACAGTTGCGTTAGTCTCAGCTGTGATGTCGATAAGACGGTGAACAAACAGACGGGCGGGGGCAATATGGGCTTTGGGGATTCATTTCTGACTCTGCATCTGTCTTCCTGTCAACCCACTGGAAACAGTTATTTCCCCGTTTCCTGGAGGGACACACTGAGACTCAGGGACCCAGAGCCCAACCAGGGAAATCTGGAGAGCTCATCCTGTCCATTTCACCCATCCTACCTGGAAACTGATGCTGCCTTGTAGCAGGGGTCAGCAGGACTCAGTGGGTTGGATGCAATCCCCTTTGTTGTTGTTATTTTTTAATAACTGGTATTAAAACATGTATACAGTAAAGTATAGAAATCCACATTTTATTTCTTAAATGTAAGTTTTCTGGTTATAAAGGTAAAATTATAAAATTTGAAAAGCATTAACAAACAAAAAACCCCAAGCACTTAGAAATCACAACCATTAAGATGTGATGTGTGTGTTTTCAGTCGCTCTTCTCCTGGTTTGAGAGTTATTGCCAGAAGTCGGCTGCTGGGAACAGAGGACACGGACAGGGTCGTGGAGGATCCTTTGCCCCTTCTCAGGATGTCTCACTGCTGGTCCCAGCTGCAGCCTAGCTTCTACTCTGCACCTGCAACTTACAGACACGATCACCCCTGCCCCAGCTGTTAATAAATCAAATAATTAGTAATAACACCATGCAAGCCATTATTTGAATTTTCCTGCATTGTTCAAAGTACAGAAGTCAGATGTGATGAGTTGGGAAGAGAGTCCCAGAGCAGTGAGGGCAGGTGCGGCTCAGGGAGACCAGTTGGCCTGGGTAAAGGCTGCTGCTTAGGTCTCCCGCTGGGGCCTGTGGACAAGGCTTGGAGGGCAGCAGCCCCTGAGTGGGAGGATGTGGCCCCACTCTCGGGCATGTCAGCGGCAGCTACTTGCAGCTGCGCCTCCCTACAGAGATCGCCTTCCACTGGGGCACTGAGTCATTTTACATGGAGTGTTCAGAAAGTACTTGGGGCTGCGACAACTCTGCCAGTGTTTGCGGATACCGTCATCATCCAAATCACCATCTCATTATTCAGGCTGGGATAGAAACTGTCAGAGCTGCAAGGGACCGTAAACACAGGCTAGTCTGTGATTCTCAGACCAGCCTGCGCCACTGTGCCCTGGATGGCCTCTTAGAACACTGGCTGCTGGGCCCCGCCCCCACAGCGTCTGAGTCAGGCGTCCTGGGGTGGGGCCCAAAATGTGCGTTTCTAGCAAGCTAGCGGCTGATCTGCTACTGCTGGTTCAGGGACCGAACTCGGAGGATGGCTAGCCCAGTTCTTTCATTTTCGGAAGTGTGGGCCTGCTGTGGTCTGAAAGTGTGTGTGTCCCCGCCCCCTACCCCTGCCAAATTACCTGTGTTGAAAACCTAATGCTTAAGGTGATTGTACTAGGAGGTAGGGCCTTTGGGAGGTGATTAGTTCAGGAGGGTGGCACCCTCGTGAATGGGATTAGTGCCCTTATTTGTAAAAGATCCCTGGGCTAGCTCTTCCCTTCCACTACGTGAGGATGCAGTGAGAAGGCAGACATCTGTCCCGAGAGAGGCTGCTCACCAGAACCTGACCGTGCTGGCACCCTGACCTAAAACTCCCAGCCTTCAGCACCGTGAGAAGGAAGTATCTGTTGTTTGTAAACCGGCCAGCCTGTGGCATTTTGTTGCAGCAGCCGAAGGGGCTGAGACAGCATGGTGGACCACACTGTGTCCTGGTCCGCTTACGCTCCAGGAAGTACTGGCGGCTGGGTCTTCAGAAGCTGCTTTCTTGATGAGATGGAAACTGTCCCGACTCTGCAAAGGGGACAAGAATAGGCGCCCCTTGACTCGGGGGAGAGATAGAAGCAGGACCTGCTGTGGTTTCGTTCATAACCCAGGAAACGATGGTCGAGTACTTCCTGTGGGGAGGGGGCTGTGCCTGGCTGTGGGGTGGCCCGCAGACGGGACGGCCTGCGTGCTGTGCAGCTGTTTCCCGCTCCCCCGTCTGGTCCCCTGACAGGGCCTCACCCTCAGATGGCTTTGCAGCCACCCTGGCACTGCCAGGCGCACAGGGAGAGCAGAGGACTCAGAGTCAGGAGCTGGGTCCCGAGCCGCCTCTGCCCCGACTCTCAGGTGACCTCAGCTAAATCCTTGCCTGGAGACCTCAGTTTCTTCACTAAAAAAATTCAGTGTAGCAATAGATGAGGTTATGGTTGAACAAGACCTTTTCCTACCATGTGATTCTGAAACTCTGGGGACTCTCAAGTAGTTAAAGTGTTGTCTGGCTTCATTTCTGCTTTTAATCAGTTAATAGCTCTGTTTTTCCTCCTTAATATGAGACAGATTGGGGCTCTGCTGGTATGTGAGGGGTGAGGATTTGGAGGAGATCAGGGCTGGATTGTATTGTCTGCTGAACACTGCTGGCTGCAGGGTGCTTCTGCTCTCAGAGTTTCACTTTGCTTTTCTTCATAGTCATCTATGGTTTCTTTTATCCATAATGAACCATGAGTGGAGACAGGAAGCATATGGAACGTGACAGAGCTAATGGGGAACACAATAATAATTCTACAAAATTCCCAGAATTTTTATATAACACATCAAGATGTTTCTAGTACTCAGAAAAAGTGATAATTATACTTAAAGTGGATTTTCATTCACTGGGAATAAACACTATTTACACCTATAAAAAAGAAATGCATGTAAATTAGTCTGAACACTTTTCTCTTACAGAAACAAAATTTCAAACTTACAGAGCAACCAAGAATAAGAAGTTCCAACTTCAGGATGTGAGAGCAGGTTTTGATTATTTTTATAGGCTGCAGTCCATGGGGTCACTAAGAGTTGGGCACGACTGAGCAACTTCACTTTCACTTTTCACTTTCATGCACTGGAGAAGGAAATGGCAACCCACTCCAGTATTCCTGCCTGGAGAATCCCAGGGACAGAGGAGCCTACTGGGCTGCCGTCTATGGGGTCACACAGAGTCGGACATGACTGAAGCAACTTAGCAGCAGCAGCAGCAACATTTGATTAAATTACTATAATTTGATCACCAAGCCCAACATGATATAATATGCCATCTAAAAATGTGTCAGCAGGGAATTCCCTGATGGTCCACTGGTTAGCAATGTGACCTTTCACTGCCAAGGGCCCAGCTTCAGTCTCTTCTCAGGGAACTAAGATCCTGTGCATGGCAGGGCCAAAATATAAATTTTAAAAAACGTGTTAACAAATTGTGCTTTTTTTAATCTAGTTATCCTAAACTAAATTGGGCAACTTGTTAAGTTGGGAAGGTAGAGAGTTGAATTTATTCCTACGATAACCATTATTAAGGATTGTGTTACAACTGCAGTTAATAATATTTTTGATAGTAATCTGATCTAAGAAAAGGCAGAAGAACCAGAGATCAAATCGCTAACATCTGCTGGATCATGGAAAAAGCAAGAGAGTTCCAGAAAAAATATCTATTTCTGCTTTATTGACTATGCCAAAGCCTTGACTGTGTGGATCACAATAAACTGTGGAAAATTCTTCAAGAGATGGGAATACCAGACCACCTGACCTGCCTCTTGAGAAACCTGTATGCACGTCAGGAAGCAACAGTTAGAACTGGACATGGAACAACAGACTGGTTCCACATAGGAAAAGGAGTACGTCAAGGCTGTATATTGTCACCCTGCTTATTTAACTTATATGCAGAGTACATCATGAGAAACGCTGGGCTGGAAGAAGCACAAGCTGGAATCAAGATTGCCGGGAGAAATATCAATAACCTCAGATGTGCAGATGACACCACCCTTATGGCAGAAAGTGAAGAAGAACTAAAGAGCCTCTTGATGAAAGTGAAAGAGGAGAGTGAAAAAGTTGGCTTAAAGCTCAACATTCAGAAAACATGGCATCCAGTCCCATCACTTCATGGCAAATAGATGTGGAAACAGTGGAAATAGTGGCTGACTTTATTTTTCTGGGCTCCAAAATCACTGCAGATGGTGACTGCAACCATGAAATTAAAAGATGCCTTACTCCTTGGAAGGAAAGTTATGACCAACCTAGAAAGCATATTAAAAAGCAAAGACATCACTTTGTCAACAAAGGTCTGTCTAGTCAAGGCTGTGGTTTTTCCAGTAGTCATGTATGGATGTTAGAGTTGGACTATAAAGAAAGCTGAGCACCAAAGAATTGATGCTTTTGAACTGTGGTGTTGGAGAAAACTCCTGAGAGTCCCTTGGATTGCAAGGAGATCCAACCAGTTCATCCTAAAGGAAATCCTTCCTGGGTGTTCCTTGGAAGGACTGATGTTGAAGCAGTAACTCCAGTATTTTGGTCACCTAATGTGAAGAGCTGACTCATTGGAAAAGACCCTGATGCTGGGAAAGATTGAAGGCGGGAGGAGAAGGGGACGACGGAGGACGAGATGGTTGGATGGCATCCCCGACGCAATGGACGTGTATGTGTTTGAGTAAACTCCAGGAGTTGGTGATGGACAGGGAGGCCTGACGTGCTACAGTCCATGGAGTTTCAAAGACTCAGACATGACTGAGCAACTAAACTGACTGACTGACTGAATCTGATCTAAAACAGCATACTTTTAAACTTAAAAGTATGCAAAAATAAACAAATTATATTAGCATTTCCTTGGCATGATTACATGCTAGAAAGAGGAGAAACATTAACAAGAACAACCTCTAAGGTTCCTCCTGGTTCCACTAGGATTCTAGGATGGTGTGGGGTCTGAAAACCATGATGAATGTGACAGTTCTTCAAATGAGAGATCGGGGGTGGTGAACAGTGTGCCCCTTCCTCCTAGGTTGTTTTTGGAGATAGGAGTGGATGCGGTCTTTGAGAGTCCAGATGTCAGAACTACAACAAGCAACATTCTGTTCAACTTACTTAAGAACTTCAGATTGGATTAGAGAATTGGAGGGGATCTTAGATATCATCTAACCCTTTAAGAGCTGCCCCCAAATAAGAAGTGGAGTGAGAAGCCTTGCAAGAAGTGAACTCTGTGTCTTAGGAAGTGTTTAAGTAGAGGCCAGTTGACCCCAGGCCTGGGATGACGGCCTGCTCTGCTGGCCTGCGTGGCTGGAGCCTGCCAGTGGGGCTTAGAAATGAGCGTGGCCAAACGGTCACTGCTCTCTCTCCTTCTCTCCCACCAGCTAAAAGCTGTCTTTGGCAAAGGTCAGTCCACGGATCATGAGTTTGGGGCCTGGTCTTGGAAGTCCTGGGAACACTGCTGCAGTGCTCCCTCTTACCAGTCTCCTAGGCATGCCTCTGCCGGGTGAGCTGGTTGGTGTGTCTTCAATGGCATCAGAATTTTAGCTGCATGTTTGAAAGAGGCACCAATGATGTGGTCTGGTGGCCATTAGCTATGGAGCCTGGTGTAATGGCCCTTGGTCTGGGGACGCGTCTGAGGCCTCACGTCGCCTGCAGCATCCTCTGCTGGGTCAGTAGACATTGTCTCCACGCCACTTCCTCCCAGCCTGGCTTGCTGCTTTTCTGACCACATTAACAGATGGGAAGCAATGTCACAGAAAGCCCAAACCCTAGATAATCTACGGTCCACATTAGGTTTATGAATGACTGACTGCATGTCACTTTTGCACAGATTATCTTCCTTAACTTTTCTTTCATTGAGGCTGAAAATGAATGCTTTTATATATACTTGGAACCCATGTTAGACGTGGGGTACCCACTGAATTCATTCAGGCTCAGAAGTAAGCTGTTTGCTGCAGATAATCGATTGCTTTTAGTTTCCCACAGTCACATTAGTTTATATTTTTATATGTTAATCCTCTTCGACTTTGGTCATTTCCTGTGTGTGTGTGTGTCTCCGTGTCTCCTCATACACCCATTTAGACTTGACCAGCCTCTCCGAGCCCAGTCTAGAGTATCTTTCTGCGTCTTTCTATAGTCAAGACTCCGTAGCCGGCTCCCCTACATTGGGGAGTGCAGTTAAAATGAAGCCAGCTGAAGCACAGAGGGTGTGACCCTCAGCCAGTCCTTTGTGTTCTGTCCCTGTCCATGGGAGGCATCTGTGTGTGTGTGTGTGTGTGTGTGTACTGAACACAGCTGTTCACACAGTGCGTACCTCCTGGTATGATGTCAGACCCAGCCAGCCCCTCCACATCTCACTGACATGTTGAGAGAAGTCTCTGATGTTCTTGAGCTGCCCACTTGGAGAGTGAGAAGGACTCCCCATGGTGAAGGTGTGAATGAGTTTCTCAGTGGGGTTCTCAGGACACACCCTTTCTGCCTGCTACTCTGCTGGATGTCTGCTGCCCTAGGAAATGGCGGGGGCAGGGAGACTGGAGACATATGGACCACAGGAGAGCTGATTGGCTTCTTTCCTGCTCTTCTGGGTGGGATTAGCAAGCTTCCTGACAGTCTCTCACACCTAGACTTGACCGTTAGTGTGATCTTGCTGCTGGACTGTTCCCTGACTGCCATGAGGCTACTGGCTCCTCTCCACCTGGTCATAGCCTCTCAGCAGGAGCCCAGATCCTCCCACTTCTCTTTCTCTCGTTCATTCTGACCCTTGGGCGAGGACCATCCCACTGTGACTGGGGGTTGCATATAAGTGGCCCCAGCTGCTTCCACTTTTTGAGCCTGGCCCCTTCATTCTGTGGCAGACCCTCCACCTGGGAGGTGCCAGACCCTCCACCCCAGAGGTAAGCGCCCGTCTTGGGGGAAGGGGCTGGCTTAGCTGGGATCTTGGCCTGGGACAATGGGGCTCCATTGGGTTGCCTCCCCCACCCTCTAGACAGGGAAATCCTCTAAGCTGACCTAATTACCTGCAGTGAGGAACAGTTTGAGGAGGGCGGGGACTCTTGGACTGGGGGTGTGCACCACTCTGAGATTAACCCTTTGGTTGCTGCTGCCCAAGGACAAGAATCTTCTTTCTGTTTGCAATCCTTGTGGAGGTGAACCCCTTTGGAGTCCTTCCAGCCTGGTCAGTCCTCCCCTGGTCATTCATTCGTCTCAGGGATGCAGGAACCACAGTCCCAGCTTAGCATAGATCTGCTTTGAAAGTGAAAGTGGTAAAGTGTTAGTCACTCAGTCGTGTCTGATTCTTTGCAAGCCCATGGACTGCAGCCCACCAGGCTCCTCTGTCCATGGTTATCTCCAGGCAAGAATACTGGAGTGAAGAAGCCATTCTTTTCTCCAGGGGATCTTCCCAACCCAGGGATCAAACCCAGGTCTCCTGCATTGCAGGCAGATTCGTTACTGTCTGAGCCACCAGGGGAGTCCTTACCTGGGCGTATCTCTGCTCATCTTTCTCAGTGGGGACCCTCAGGAGATGGTGTGTTTAGCCAGAAGCCCCAGTCTGTCCTCCTGCAGGGTCCCCTTCAACCCCAGTCCAGGCAGAGCCGTTCAGTCCCGTGCGGAGTCCCTGGAGAGACACAGGTTTCTGATGGACCCTCTCCAGGCCTGGCTGTGCTGACGCCTGCTTCCTCAGACCCACCGCCTCCAGGGATGCTGGAACCCAGGGATTTGCTGTGTGGGCAGCTCCCCGTGCTCATCAAGCAGTTACGGAGTGTGTGCTTTATGACGAGTGCCTTCTGTGGCCTCATGCTTCCCAGTGTGCAGGATTCTTTACCTGTAAGGCTGCTGCATTTGACCTTCCTTTCAGCGCTTGGAGAACTCTGACTGGGAGCCTAGAAGAGGACCCCTGGGACTCAGGCTTAGTCAGTGAGGGAGGCATGGAGCCGGAATCAGCTTTCAGCCTGCCTGACTCCAGGAATGGGCTTCTGCAGCACGGCAGAGGCTGTGTTAGGGCTCGGCAGACAGAGCACATGTGTGCAGCTCAGGGTCTTCCTCAAGGTTATAATCTTAATGTGGGAACAAGATTTACACACACAGAAGGAGGCTCAAGAAGGCCATTCCATGCATGAACATAACTGACTGGCAACTGATAAACCGCAGTGGGATTAGTGGGGAGGAAGTCCACTGCTGACTGGAGTCGTTGAGGAAAGCTTTGTGGAAAAGTCAGGTTTTGAGCTCGACGTGAAAAGATCAGTAGTATTTTGATGTGTGGAGGAAAGGAGAGAGGATGATTAATAGAGAGGCAGAGGGAGAGGGACGAGTGAGGAAACCTATAGCTGCAGGGCAGGATGTGTGTGTGGAGCAGGGAGGCCGAGCAGTCCCTGCTTGTGCTGTGTGTGTGCACGCACGAGTGCAAATGTCGGGGAAGCACCCACCAAGGTAGAGAGACTAGACTAACTACCCATATACCTAGGGCTTAACTTAAAAAAGTAATTTACTGAGAGGCAATTTGCGTGACATAACAGTTTTAAAGCGGACCGTTCCGTGGCATTTAGTAGATTCACTGTGTTGCCACCGCCTCTTTCTGGCTTCAGAACTTTCCCATCACCCCAGAAGAGCAGCCCATACCACTGAGCACTTGCTCTT
The DNA here is from genome assembly GCF_027580195.1 of Bos mutus. Classification (NCBI taxonomy): domain Eukaryota; kingdom Metazoa; phylum Chordata; class Mammalia; order Artiodactyla; family Bovidae; genus Bos; species Bos mutus. The sequence goes on from NC_091632.1 coordinate 2,052,782, forward strand.
TGTTTCTCCCTCCCCCTCCCCCGTCCCCTGGCAACCATTCATCTGCTTTCTGTCTGTATGGATTTGCCTGTCCTGGACATTTCATATCAGAGAAACCATACAATGTGTAGCCTTTTGGGTCTGGCTTCTTTTACTTGGCTTTCGCTAATCCACAACGTAGCATGTATCAGGACTTCATCCCTTTTTATGGCTAAGTAATATTCCATCATATGTCTATATCGTAACCTTTTTATCCATTCATGCGCTGATGGGCTTTTGCACTGTTTCACCTTTTGGCTCTTGTGAATGGCCACTGTGAAACTGTGCATGTTGTTTGGGTACCTGCTTTCAATTCTGGAGGTGTCTGCCTAGGAGTAGAATTGTGGGTCATGTAGTTTATGACTAAGTTGTGGAGGAACCACCAAACGGTCGTTTCCTTTTTGCGCTCCGCAGTGCTGCCCCGGGGGTCCCGTGTCTCCTGTCTCCCACCTGGTGCTTGTCCTTTGACCTGATCGCCCTGCACAGTTTTACACCCGGACTCGGTGGAACCGGTGCTTCTTTCTCCTGGTAGGACCCTAAGCCTGCTCAGCGCAGGCAGGAGGCCCTGGCCGCTTCTGGCTCTTGTCATTCCTTGTTGTGCACTGGTTCTGCCCGCAGGGCAGCCTTGTGTTCTTCAGGTTAGGGCAGCCCAGGAGGTGGGGTGACTCTGCTGTGCTCAGCCCAGGCAGAGGAGCCCGGGATGCCTGCCGCAGCCTGCCTTCCCAGCACTGAGTCTGCCGGCCGCTTTCCGGGCTGGGTCGTCCTGTCTCCCAGCCTCAGGCCCCTGGAAGCCCACTGTGTGGACACGTGGCACCTCTGAGTTCTCTGACTCTGCTGCTGAGATGATGTTTCCATTTTGGTTGGCACCCCAGAATGACAGCTGGCTTTGAGGGGGTCCTATTTGGGTGTTGTATTGCTGGGACAGCCATAACGAAGTACCACAGACTGGTGACTTGAGCAGCAGAAGCTTGTTTCCTCCCAGGTCTGAAGCCTGAAAGTCCAAGGTCAGAGCAGCAGCAGGACTGGCCTCTTGCGCCTCCCCCTTGGCTTGTAGACGGCCCCCTTCGCCCTGTGTCCTTGCTTGCGTTTCCCTCTGCTCATACCTACGTCCCACCTTCTGTTCTTATAAGAACACCAGTCATGCTGGTTTGAGCCCGCACTAAGGACCTCATTTTACCGTAATTATCTCTTCAGGAGGCCTGAATTCTGTCCCATTCTGGGTTCTGGAGATTTGGACTTCAGCATAAGAGTTTTAGGGGCCATGGTTCAGCCTGTGACGGGTGAAGAAGGCAGCCAGGGTGAGAAGGACAGGGAGGCAGAGAGGTGAGGGGAGGGGCTTGGGGGCCTGTGATGTCTCTGGGCTCCTGTTTGGTTCCTCTTTCAGCCAAATACAGAACAGGTGGAGGAGGGGAGATGAATGGCGGCGGCCAAGAGGGCACTGGGGGCTTTGGGCAGGCGGGAAAGCAGTGTCTTCGATCAATCATTTATTCTTGGGTGCCACGCAGGAGGGTGTCGTCATGGCAACGGGCTGCGAGCTGCGGTTGGCCTGACAGTTGCCCCTCTGAGCTGCCTCTCCCCTCTCAGGTCCTCCGGCCCTCCCTCGGCCCTCCCTCGCCTTCTCTTCGTTTTTCTTGTGTCTCGGAGCCTTCTTGTGGGGCGCAGCCTGCCTGCCATCAGCGTGGGGATGTTGTCCTCACAGGAGCTGTAGCAGCCCCATTTCCATCCCCGCGTGGCCGCGGTTAGGGGGGATGATCAGGGCCTGACTCCTTTCTCAGAGGTCATCCCACTGCCTTTTCAGCTGCCCGGCCCCTTGCCTTAGTGCAGGTGCCCTGCAGGCTGCTTTTTCTGCCGCCTGTTTCACGCCACACCTCGCCGTCTCCCAGCAAGTGGAATGAATCAGCTCTTTGTCACGCTCGCTGTGCTTGGAGCTGCCGTCCGTGGGGAGGTCCCTTTGAGCCTGGCCGCTGGGCAGTGCCTCCCCTGCCTTAGGCATCCTTGCGCTGCCGTCACCAGCAACAGAAGTTGGTCCTTCGTTCCTTTCTCCCGACCTCAGGGGACTGGAAGACGCCAGAAGCATGCAAGAGGTCTGTAGTCCCCCCTGGTGCTGAGAGTGCAAGGTGTGAAGGTGGCCTCCGGTAATCCCTGAGTTAGGAGCAGGCCTCGCGTGCCTGGGTCGCTCTCCAATCTTTCCCAGAGCCTGGGTCTCAGGTCCAGCAGCTGCACTGAGCCTTAGCCAGAGAGACAATTGAATTTTAAAGTTACTTTTCATATGCACTACAATTCACTGCTTCCCCAATTCACTGGCTGTCACAACTAATAAGGGATCTGGGTTGGTAATAACCATTTAAGACTTAATGTTATTAGTCTTGTAATTGCTGCTAAGGGTCTTGTCTGTTCTCTGGATTTGTAGATCCTCACACATGAAGATTAGGAAAACATACCCCTAAGCTGGAGGCTGCCAGGGGCTGGTGGTTGGAGAGCAGCCTCAGCTGCCTGACTGGTGTGTGAGTTTCCTGCTCGAGCCTGGAGCTGGCCATTCAGAGAGGCGCCGGGAGCATCTGTGAGCCCCTCAGGGAGCTGGGGGAGGAAAGGAGGGTGCCTTGCAGAGCAGCGTGGCCTGGGTCGCCCTCCTGACAAGCAGCTGCTGGTGGAGGGAGGAATCTTATCTTCAGGGAAGGACAGCTCCTTCCCTGCCCCCGGCCCAGCCCCCAGGCTCCCAGCGCTGATGACCCAGAAGAGACAGGAGTGCTGTCCTAGGCAGCCGGTCAGGATGCTGCAGGCAGAGATGAGAGTTGACAGGGAAACCAGCTGCATTAGAAACGCTCTCCTCTGGCTTTGTCTCGGGAAGTGTCCCTGCTTCTCACCGCAGGGGATCTTTTGTCACACATGGTTTGAGTTGCATTTGCTGTGGGCTGGCTGGTGTCCGTGGTGGTCGCTGGTGTGGGCCGGCGTCCCTGCACCCCTTCTCCTCTCGCACCTGTGAGGCTCTCAGCCCCGCTGCCTGTGTGCTCCGCCAGGTCTCGCCAGCACCGCTGCCCGCTGCAGACTGCTTTCCTGCCAGAGGTGAGCGTAGAAACCCTGCCCGCTTACTTCTTTTGTCTTTTTCTCCTTTTCGTAGAGTACCCACAACATAAAGTTGACCATTTTAAAATATACAGTTCCGTGGCATTTCGTTTCTTCACACTGCTGGGTACCATCACCGCTGTCTAGTTCCAGACCCCTTCCGTCCCTCCATCGCCGCTGGCCATCTCTTCTCCGCACACGCCTCTTCTGGACATTTCACAGAAACGGAACCACGCGCTCTGCGGCCTGTTGTGACTGGTTTCTTTCACTTAGCATGACGTTTTTAAGGTGCATTCATGCTGTGGCAGGTCCTGTTTGTGGCTCTATAATATTTCATCTGTATACACCACATTTTGTTTATCCATTGATCTGTTGGTAGGCTTTTTGTTTCTTGTGAGTAGTGCTGTCATGAACATTTCTGTCCACGTTTTTGTGTGAGCACTTGTTTTCAGTAATCTGGCGTGTACACCTAGGAGTGGAGTTTCTAGTCCACGTGTAATTCAATGTTTAACTTAACGAGGACCCACCAGACTTTGCCCGCATCCCTGCATGTCCCAGCCTCTGTCTTCTTTAGAGAGCAGGCAGCCTGCTCCCTGTGGCCACTCTAGGCCACTGTCTTTGGCAGCCACTTCTGGAAAGTTCCTACTTCCTAGCACCTGGCCAGACACAGTGACATGAGTGGATACAGCAAAGGAATCTATGGTGACAATAGAGTGATTTCAAATTGTTTTTAATGGTATAACCAGATCTTACTCACTCACACATGTGTTGTCCTCCAAAACTGCACCATTTGAGGGCTGTGTATTTATCCCTATAAGGGGGCCAGTGCTCAGAATCTTGTTTCATCCTCCTAGGAATAGTCTTCAGAGATTTATCCTCGATAATAGTAATTCTTCGCTTTTAACATTCAATAGTATTCCCAACTGCGTCACCAGCTGTCTTTCCCATTCTTAGCCCTATCTTTCAAGCTAAGAAAAAAAATCGAATCTACCCACATAGGATAAACATTTGCTACCTTGGGGGCCCATCAAAAGTTATGCTATAGGCTTTGAAAGCAGTTCCAAAGAGAAGCTTCCGGAATGTTCTAAGGACAGGCAAGTGCATTGTTAGAATATGTATGCTATGCTAAGTCACTTCAGTCGTGTCCGACTCTGTGTGACCCCATAGACGGCAGCCCACCAGGCTCCCCCATCCCTGGGATTATAGCCTCCCAAGGGGACTTCTTGGAAGGAGTCAGCAGTCATCCGAATGTATAAATTCTGGTGTGTTCATTTAAAAGATCAGTCAGAAAGCCTTATGCTGCTAAGTTGCTTCAGTCGTGTCTGACTCTGTGCGACCCCATAGACAGCAGCCCACCAGGCTCCGCCGTCCCTGGGATTCTCCAGGCAAGAATACTGGAGTGGGTTGCCGAGCAGTTATTGAATTATGTACACCTCCAAGATACCAAGAAAGATATGCATTTTAGGAGTTTTAGAGAGACCAAGTCCAAAATATAACTTGGGAATGTGGTGGGCTGCTTAACACAAAATAGCATTGCCTAACTGCTGGGGAAGAGGGGGTCAGTGGGGAGCCCCCTCTTCATGAGGGTCAGTGGGGCAGTTAGGTTGTTGCAGTCATCGGTCTGGCTGGGAAGTGAACTACGCACAGATCATTCTCCCTCTTTAGGGGCAGTGTGAGAAGGAGACTGGTGATGAGTGCAGGTGAACTGGTACCTTGGCAAGTGGAGTTTTAAAAATTTTAAAATAGCACATCTCTTGCCGTCTATCTTCCCTGGTGGCTCAGACGGTAAAGCGTCTGCCTACAATGCAGGAGATCCGGGTTCAATCCCTGGGTTGGGAAGATCTCCTGATGGCAACCCACTCCAGTATTCTTGCCTGGAAAATCCCATGAATGGAGGAGCCTGGTGGGCTACAGTCCATGGGGTCGCAAAGAGTCGGACACGACTAGCGACTTTACTTTTCACTTTCACTTGCCAAAGCCTGAACAATCCAGGGCTTCTCTTTAAAGGTTAAATATTTCAGCCAGCTTTGGAAGTCTGGCAGAGAACTCAGGGCAAAGGCCCCAGGCCAGTGTGCTGGATATATTTTACCTACTGGGTGACAAAAGCTGAAGTCAGCAGTGAAGAGGGTGGAACTAAAGACGTCTAGAGAGGGGCCTGGAGGGAAGGTGCTGGGTCAGAGACACATAGCCTGGTTCTCAGGAGATTTCAGATGCACGTTGAAGGCTGGTGACGTTGTGTTCCCAGTTCTACAGCCAGGCCCAGGAAGTGAATGACAAGGTCGGTGGAATTTCAAGAATAGATCCCTCCACCACTGTAGCATCACAGTAACTCACTCAAAGGTTTGAAGAGTATCGCCCTCTGGGGAAATAGCGCTTCTGAAATCTTCTGTCTTTGTCGCATTTGTCCTGACAGGCATTTATTTGTAGTCGGGTATTGATGGGTTTGGCAGCAAAGCAGGGGAGGATGCTGCAGTGATTTTTAAACAAATCTTTTTTATTGCTGTAACTATGTGTGTGTGTGTGTGACATGAGATTTTCCATTTTAACCATTTTAAGTGTACTGTTCATGGCATTAGGATATTACCACAGTGTGGTACAGCTGTCACTGCTCTCTATTTCCAAAACTTTTCATTACTCCAGTGGAAACTCTGTAAACATTAAGCAGCAACTCCCCATTCTCTGCTCCCCTGGGCCCTGGCAAACTTAATCTACTTTCTGTTTCTATGAATTTGACCACATCAGTTCAATTCAGTCCAGTTGCTCAGTTGTGTCCGACTCTTTGCGACCCCATGAATTGCAGCACGCCAGGCCTCCCTGTCCATCACCAACTCCCGGAGTTCACTCAGACTCACAGTATAGCCACTGTGGAGAACCATATGGAGGCTCCTTAAAACACTAAAAACAGAGCTACCGTACTTCCCTGCCGTCCCACTCCTGGGCATCTATCCAGAGAAGAACATGATCTGAAAGGATACATGCACCCCAGTGTTCATTGCAGCACTGTTTACAGTAGCCAGGTTGTGGAAGCAACCTAAATGCCCATCGACAGAGGAATGGATAAAGAAGTTGTGGTGCATATATCCAGTGGAATATTACTCAGCCATAAAAAGAATGAAATAAAGCCGTTTCAGCAACGTGGACGGACCTAGAGAGTGTCATACTGAGTGAAGTCAGACAGAGAAGGAGAAATACTTATGACATCCCTTCTATGTCTAAAAAGAAATGATACAAATGTACTTATAAAACAGAGACTCACAGACTTAGAAAACGAACTTGTGGTTGCCAGGGGTAAAGGATAGTTCGGGAGTTTGGGAATGTCCTGTATACACTGCTGTATTCAAAATGGGTAACCAACAAGGACCTCTTGTACAGCACATGGAACTCTGCTCAATGCTATGTGCCAGCCTGGATGGGAGTGGGGTTTGGGGAAGAATGGATGCATGTATATGTACGGCTGAGTCCCTTCGCTGTTCATCTGAAACTGCCACAACATCATTAATCAGCAGGCGGATTCTTTACCAGCTGAGCCACCAGGGAAGCCTCTCCCTTCCCCAGCGGATCTTCCTGACCCAGGAATTGAACTGGGGTCTCGTGCATTGCAGGCGGATTCTTTACCAGCTGAGCTATGAGGGAAGCCCAATCAGCTATATCCCAATACAAAATAAAAAGTTTATAAAGTTTGAAAAAAAGATCAGTTGGCCATAGATGTATGAGTTAATTTCTGAACTCTAAATTCTATTTCGTTGGGCTGTCTATCCTTGTGCCAATACAGCACTGATTCGATTGCTGTAGTTTTATAGTGGTGGTGGTGGTGGTGGTTGTTTAGTCACTAAGTCGTGTCCGACTCTTGCGCCCCTATGGACTGTAGCCTACCAGGCTCATCCATGGGAATCCATGGGATTCTCCGGGCAAGAATACTGGAGTGCATTGCCATTTCCTTCTCCAGGAGTTTTACAGTAAGTTTTGCAGTTCAGAAATGTGAGTCTCTGGTTTGTTGTTCTTCGAAATTGTTTTGGCTCTTCAGGTCCTCTCGCAAGTCTGTATGGATTTGAGTACAGTCAGTCACTGCTGAACACACCTGTGTGTGGATGTAAGTGCCGACTTCCGCTGGGTGAGCGCCCAGGAGTGGGACTGCTGGACTGCAGGTGTTAGCGTGCCTGGCTTTAGTGTGCCCTGCCCAGCTGTCTTCCAAAGTGACTGTACAGTTTCTTCTTCTGCCAGCAGTGTACATGTTCCAGTTATACCACATCTTTACCAACGTTTAGTATTATCAATTTTTTAGTAAAATTTTAGCCACTCTGATATATTGGCCCAAAGTATGAGTCAAACACCGCTCTTATTCTTGAATTCTTTGCTCAAGGGCTCTTTCTCCTGGCACCAGGCCTTGAAGAGTACTCCTTGCTCCCTTCCCCATCACTGTGAGCCAGGGTCTTCCTCTGGATGCTGGAGATCTGGCTGGTGGGCAGGCAGAGTGGGCTGCAGAAGCTCAGCCTCCATGGGGAAACCTCAGGATTGGGAGTGTGCGTGTAGGGTTGCTGAAGGAAATGTGTAACTGGACTCTCTCCTGGCTGCAGCAGCAGATGGTGTGTATTCCAGTGTGGATAGGGCTTTGGAGCTGTGCCCAGCTGCTGAGAGAGGTCAGTTGTTAGGTAACCATGCTTCACAAGAATGAAGAAGCTGGCAGAACTGTCCCACCTGACCTTGGGCATTTGCTCCCAGAGGAGGCTCCTTTAGGCACAGAACCTGAGACCACAGAGGCTAATAATAGGCTTTCCTAGCCCTGCAGTTCACCAGGGCTAGAGACTTGCAGGCCTTTATCACGTACTTGCCCAGTTCTAAAGGCTCCAAGAGAGTAAACGTCATCTCCATTTTCAGCTTGCTGGGCAGCTAAGCCCAGTGAACATTAGCTGCAGGCTCCGTGTGCCAGATATTGAACCAGGCACTCAGGGAGCTGCAGAGAACTGGGTGGAGTTCCTGACTCTGAATTCATCATCCAGTAGAGGAAGAAATTCTTGTGCCCATCATTGCAGTGAAAGGAGGACGGGATCTGTGCTTAGTGAGGGATATAAGTAATTTGCTTGGAAGCCGGAGGCAGGAATGGTCACATCTTGCTAGAGGATAGGTCTGGTGGCTTCCTGGAGCAGGTGGCATTGGCTCTAGGCCTTAGAGGATGGGTAGGATTTTGTTGGGCGGAGACAGACAGGGTAAGGGACCTCCAGGCAAAGAAGCAGAAAAGCAGAGGTAGAGATGGTCTATCTCAGACATTTGGAGAAAAGCAAGTGTAGCAGATTACTGGATGTTGATGTCAGCCTGGGTGTCAGCCTGGGAGAGGTGGGTTTTATTCTTCAGAAGCAGGAGCCCCCACAGGGTTTGCAGGTGGCGGATTCATGCAGTGTTGTTCCTGCCTAGAGAGCAGCAGGGAGACCATGGGACTGCCGCACCCTCTCCCGACCCTTCCCCTCCACACCCATGCACGTGCATGTGCAGACACACACAGAGATGGTGCACACATCAGGATAGACACACATGCCATAAACATGCACAGAGGAGCCAGGACCAACACGTGTGAGAGTAACAGACCCGCACATCAAAACACATCCTTCTATTGTAACTCACACACACATATTTGCACTCACACACCTACACGATGATACCAGCCTATAAACCCAAGGAGCACACATCCCATACCATGTATGTGTGTTGGAACACCTGTGTACATGCCCAAATACCCACACGTATTGAGTCACACTAAAGTTGCACACACAGACCACTAGACAGACATTCTGGGACAGTCACACACATAAGCTCACCAAGCCGGGCGTGTAGGTATGCACTAAGATGTAAGTACACTGAGACATCTTCATGCAGCAAAGTGTGCTCACACTCATGGGGGCGCACACGTGGGAGCCAAAGCCCTCCGCCAGGTGTGTGCCTTCACGCAGACTCACAAATGCACGCTCACACATAGGCACAGCCACAGACAGATCCGGGTGGCACAGTCCTGGGCCGGCTGCTCTGGGAACCCGTCCTCCTCACCCCAGCCTCACTTCGGAGGGACCAGCTTCCTGCCGGCCGCCTGCAGCCGCATGCACTCCTGGCAGCTCGGCCCTGGATGAGCCCTCAGAGGCTCTCCTAGCCCATCTCCCACTCCATGTGGGCATTTTTCAACTGTTGTTGGGGGTCACCCAGCTATTCCTTAACCACTTTAGGTGAAGTACTTCTTGACAGCAAGTTTCTGGCTTTAGTAGAGTTTGCTTTTCTTTCTAGAAAGTGAGGATTCTGTGCCTGAAGGTGAGGCTGAACCCTTCGCCACAGCAGTTAACAAATGTGATGTGAGGACCTCAGGCAGGGACTCAGACCCGCCCAGAGCCCGCAATTCCTCTGGGCCATGGGTCACGCTCTGGCCTAGTTGCCAGTCCCCAGATGGTTCATTGCTGACAGTCCTGGGGTGGCAGAGTGGCATTCCAGTCCTGTCAGTGGGGGCTGCGGGTGGCAGAGGGGTGCTCCTGATGGGTGGGGGTGAGGGGCTGCCCTCCCAGAACAGGAGGGACTTCTCTGCCAGGCCCAGTGGCACAGCTGTTGTTCCAGCCTCTGCGGACGTGACCCACATTCCAGCCAGCCGCCCTGCAGCTCTCTGCCCTCTTCTGCCTTCCCCAGCCAGAGCTGCCCACCTGCCCCACCCCTGCTCTGTCCTGGGCCGTCACCCCGCATCCAGAAAGGGGCTGCCGTCGGCAGGGGCACCAAGGGGTCAGCCAGCGTGGCTGCCCCCATGAGAAGAGCCACAGACACCCGAGAGCAGCAGAGGTGGGGCAGGAGGTTCCGCCCTCTGGGGGCACCCCCGTCTGGATGCTTGTCTGGCTTTCTCAGTCTTTCCCTCTATTCCTCTTCAACGTGGGATGAATCTGGTCTCTCCAGTCGCCCCTCCCTACCCTACCGATATGCAGGGGGAGTTGCTTCTGCCCCTCATCTGAGAGGTGCCCCTTTTCCAGCTCTGAACCTGAGGCCACACCTTCCACTCTGGCCAGGCCTTTCTCAATGATCCTTTCCAGACTTTCCCACACTCCACCAGCCCCGTGTTCGTCATTGGCAAGAGAAAGGGCCCTAAGAAGCCCCTGGGGAATGGGCAAGCGGTAGGCAAGGTGTGGGGCTGAGGGAGCCGGGCCTGGGGCTGGGCCACCTTGCCGCTCAGTGTGGGGCAGCCGTGGGAAGAGAAGGTCCAGGGTCCAGAGGGGCTTCCCGGAAGGTGGTCATGGCAGGGACCAGGGCTGCCCTGTCTCTGGGCTGGGGGTAGGACCATCCTGTTACACATACTTCTTGTCCACCAGAGTAATTTATGTTCTTTGCAGAAAATTTAAAAAATGTAAATAAGCACAAAGCAAAAATGCAAATTATCTATAATTGCACTATTCAAAGATAGCCATTCTTACCCTATTTTTGTAATCTGCCTTTTTTTCACTTGTTCATGTTATTAAGATGCCCTGCATTATTTCATCATTTTGACAATTATGTAATATTCTGTGGCCTGCGGTAATAGTAAGAATCGAAGCTTTTTTATTTTAAGCTTTTACCTTATTTATCAGGTACTGTCGTCATTGAATTGATTGATTGTTTTATTATGCCAATTATACAAATAGTGAGGCATAGAGAGGCTCAGTAACTCACCTGAAGTTACTGAACACAGCCAGTAAATGGCAGAGTCAGAACCCTTGTTTCCATACTCCACAGCCTGTCAAACCATGGACTTGCCATAGTGTGGTTAACATTTCCCCTAGTGATGGCTGTCTAGGGGTCTTCTAATTTTTTACCTTTATAAACAATACTCTGATAAACATTTGTGTGACATATATTCTAATTATCCTTGATTATTTACTTAAGATCTACTCCCAGAATGGTATTTACGGAACAAAGGGCATAAACGTTTTAAAGACATTTGAATGTATTTCTAAGCTTTCCCCGGGAAGAATGTTATAAGGCACTCTCTCACCAGCAGGATAGGAGAGCTTGAGGGAAAGCCTGACCTTCTGAAGTCTGGCCCTCTTAGGGGAAGCAGGCTGGAGCAGTAGCCTGGAGATAGCTTCCTGTGGGGTGGTTGGAGAGACTGGAGATATTTAGCCCAGAGAAGACTGGAAGTGTTGGCAGAGGCTACACTCATGGCTGCCATCAGATGTGCGATGGACTGTCGAGAGGAAGAGAGACGGTTTGTCCTGGAGCCCTGAAGCAGAGGTGAGCCAGTGGGCTGAGCCGAGGTGTGTGGAGAGCTGCCCCCTCGTGTGGGCAACACCTGGCCGCGATGGGCAGGGTAGGGGTTGAGTAAATGCTCCATGACCCGCTGCCGTCCTGACTTGCGTGGGGGGCTGGTACCACCCACAGCACACTGTGCTCCCCCATAGCCATGGCGCCTCCAGGTCTTAGCTGGGGGGTCTGCGCCCCATCCGCCCCTGCCCTGGGGAGCCTGGCTCGGCCTGGCACTTGTCTGCATCTGTCCCCCTCGAAGCCTGAGCGGCACAGCCTGGCCTGTGTCACGGGTGGCACAACCCCTCCATTATGCAGGAGGGGACCCGGCGGCGAGAGAGCGAGCAGGCCGGCTGGGGGTGGGGACCCGAGTGCTTATTAATAAACAAGAGCATTGTGTGGCGTCCCATTCACAGCCTTCTCAGGGGACATGGTGGGCTTGCGGTAACAGAGCCCTGTTTGTGCCAGGAGGGCTGGGGAGGTGGCACGTGGGAGGTGGCGAGGAGCAGGGAAGCCGCGAGCAATTTTGACTCCACCGAGGGCCGGGCTGCTGTGTTTGCTCTGCGGCAGGCGGCCAAGGGGAAGGCCTAGCTAGGAATTTGCTCAGGCCTGCGTCTGCCCCCCGGGGTGGCTGAAAGCGCACCTTGCTTTCCATCCCACCTGTCCCCATGGAGGGGGACTGAGCAGGCTCTGGGTGGACTGGCCGCCTCCCCCAGACGGCTGGGATGCTTGCCTCCGCCCCGTCCCTTGGCCTCCTGTACCCGCCCGCTGCCTCCTTCCAGGTGAGTCCCGCTTCGGCCTGTGTGGGATTCTGCATAATTCCCTGACACTGCTAGAGCTCTGCTTGTGTGCAAGGCCTGCAAAAGGCTTCCACGCCAGAGAGTGGGCCTGTTTGGTGTTAGGATCAGGAGCATGAAGCAGGTGGGCTAGAAGGAGAGTTGCGATTGTGATGAATGAACTGAAACGTAGGAGGGAGGCAGGCGGGGGCGAGGGTGGCAGGGGCGCTTTGGGCTGAGGAACAGGGGTGTCAGGGAAGGGCTGTGCTGAAGCTCGTTTCAGCCCAGGGAGGACTCGGTGCTGCGGACCTCACTGCACGGCTCTCTGCGTGAACTCTGTGACCTGGCCCTCCCCTCTGTTTCCTGTCTTTCCTGGCCTCTCCCTTTCTCTCCTTCAGCTCCTTTCTCTGGCTTCCACCAGCCCACGTGAGCCCCTTGCCTTCCAGGCCCACCAGGAAGGCTCAGTGTTGGCATCTCCGGGTCTCAGGTCAGAAGGCAGAAGCTGCTGCTTGCAGAGAAGTGAGAACAGGCTGTTTCACTCTCGGCTGGCTTCCAGGGATGAGAGCAGGTCCTAGTTCAAGGGAGTCCCGGTTCCCTGTCCCTCAGTGCTGAACCAGAACAAGCGGGGAGTCAGATGCCTGGGTCAGCTGGCTCTCCCAGAAACTGATGGTGCCTCCCTTTCAGCTTTGGAAGTGAGTCTGGCCAGGAGCTACCTTGAATTAGGAAACCCTTCCATCATAAGACAGCTCTGAGAGATGCATGCTGATCTGGTTGTGAGTGGGAGGGAAAAGGAAGGGGCTCCTTCTTCCGGTGCACAGAGCAGACAGGGCAGGCTCTGAGCCCGGCGCGCCCCTGGTGTCGCCTGCCCGGGCCCCAGCCTCAGCGCGACGGGTGATGAGCAGGCCCTGCAGAGAACGCTGCCCTTCCGGGCTCGCCACTGCTGCCCGTGCCGGGCGTTCGCCTCCCTCCCTCCCCCACAGTCTGAAGCAGCAGTGACTATTTGTAGAAGCACCTGCATGCTCTTGGGAGCACTGTTTCTGTGATTCATCTGCCGGGCTGGATGCTCGTCTGCTTAGTACGTGAGCCCTGGAGAAACAGCTGGACGTGGGGTGTGGGAGTGTGTGCATGTGGAGAGTCCAGTGGGAGTCAGCCGCCCGGAGGGATGACCCAGCATCCTCCCGAGCTTTTGGGGTTTCCTTCTGGCTCTGTCTGACTGTCAGTTGCTCTGGGAGGTTCCTGAAAGGTCCAGGAGCAGAGACAGGGCCTTCCTCAGGAGGGCGGCAAGCTGAGTCAGTGTGGGCACACCGCCTTCCAAGGCTTCCTTGCACATGGGGCTCCAGGAGGAGCTGGCCAGGTGGCCTCCCCGGTGATGCGGACGCCATCAACAGCCGTAACACTGGTGAATGTTCCTGGAGAGCTTGCCCTGGGATCCACGCTGCTGGAGCCTTGAGCTCTGTCATCTTCTGGAACTGTCCCAGTAACTGCCGCTCTGCGCCGGGCTCAAGGAGGGAAGCACGTCCAGTGTCACACTGTCTGCCCCGCTCCGGAGCCCGCGCCCTCCAGCCCGAGTGCCAGTAGACCGAAACAGTGCATGTGGCCTTGGCGGCCACGAGGACTGAGGTCAGATGCAAGGATACTTCCTGACGGTGACCGGGGACTGGGTGGGATGTTCTTCCTTAGAGATCTTTGAGAAGCACCCAGCGCTTCAGAAGGGGGGGGCCTTCCTGCAGGCCGGACTCCGGGTTCATGACCACTCGAGGGATTTTCTTTCTTGGAGTCTTGGCAGCTTTGTTTCCTGGACCCCTGACCATCCCTGAAAGATGCCAGACCATGTGTCAGTAACACAGGGTGCCTACCGCCAGCAGCTTCTGGGCGCACCAAGGACTCACCCGGGATCTAGGATGCGGAAAGCTGGGAGACTGGACTGTTCAGGAGGCCCCAGGAGGAAGGCTGAGAGAGGGGAACTACTCCTGGGAACTCTGGAGCGCCCGAGGGTTAGTGGCCTTCCGGGCAGATGTGCCTTGCTCCCCCAGCAAGCAGTGCTCGGCATTGCCAGGGCCTATGGCCCTGGGCCTCCGCACACAGGACCAGGCATCTGTGGTGGATGCGTGCTCAGCAAGAGCTGCTAGAAGCTCTCCAAGTGGACACCGTGTAGGCGCCAGAGCAAAGGGCCCCTCGGTGAGATCCGTGAGCGGTCAGGGAAGGGCAGGAGGCTCCTTGTGTCAACTGCTCAAGCAGTTTCTGCCCCCGTCACCCTGCCGGTACTGTGGAGCAGCCTCAGAAGGATGGGGAGTCTGTCCTCCCCCGATGGGCTCTGTGAGCAGCGGATGCAGCATCCTGGCAGCAGTGTGGCAGGGCGGTCAGACGTGGGTGGTGGGGCCAGGCTGGAGTCCGGTCCCAGTTCCACCTCTGCTGCGTGACCTCCTGGCCTCCTCAGCTCTTGATTTTGATAGCAGGTGCGTCTTGGTTTTTGTGAAGGTGAATGAATGAACCAGGAAACCATTTAGCACAGGAGGAAGGAGCCGGGCCCTCTTTTGAGGGCTGCACGGGTCTCTGTCCTGCGTGGGGGCTGTCCTTCCACATGCTGGTGCCCCTGCCGCTCTCCTGGGCTCAGGGAAGGGGCCAGCGGACCCTGGCTGCCTCCTGCCCCCTTGAGCTCTGGGAGCCAGCACCAGGCTGAAAACGAGAGGTAACTGTCCACTTTGCTGTGGACTGAGCAGGGTCAGGATGAGGGAGCTGGGGGGAGAAAGGCGGTGGATGTCCTCTGGCTGCCCCCAGGCACTGCCCAGGCTTCTGACACATGTCCTCATTCAGTTCCGTCAGTAATCAGAGGAGGCAGGCACTACAATCCCCATTTCACTGACGGGGAGACAGAAAGGTTAAGTGACTTACCTAAGGTCACACAGCGATTAAGCGAGAGAGTCAGAATTTGAGTGTGGGTCTGTTTATTTAGAAGGAGGTGGGTCAAATAGGGGATGAGGGGGTGCCAGAGGATGAGATGCTAGGACGGCATCATCAATTCAATGGACACGAGTTTGAGCGAGCTCCGGGAGGTAGTGAAGGACAGGGAAGCCTGGCTTGCTGCAGTCCATGCGGTTGCAAAGAGTCAGACACAACTGAGCGACTGAGCAACAGATACATCAGAATTTTGATGACCCGGGAGCTGGATTTTTGACCCTGAGCAGATCCAAGCGTCCTGTTCATGTCCCTTCCTTGCAACTCTCATCTCTTCGCCATGGACCTCCCTGAAGGCAAGATGGGAGACCCCAGCGTCCCATTGCTCTGTCAGCCTCTGGTTAGGCCAGGCGTGGGGGGCACCGCTGATGTCAGCCCCCCAGAAGTCACACGTGCCTGAGAGTGGATGATATTTTGCCAGAAGAAGGGAAAGGAAAACAGATCTGGAAGTGCCTGAATGATACAGCATTAGGAAGTTGAAGTGCTTTCCTCCCTAAGAACAGGCTGGGTAGGCACATTCTGCAAAGTTCTTGCAGACTGTCCAGGAGGCTTGAGTGCTGGGCACTTGAATGCTGCTCAGTCTGTGGGGATCACTGCTCCTGTTGCCGTCTTGGGGCTCTCCTTGGAGCTTTCTCGGTCCCCAAGCCCTCAGCTCCCCTGCTGGAGGCTTTTATAGGGAAAGATATAAGTGACAGGGTAATGGTCCTGAGCACACACCAGGAGCCAGTGACAGGGACCCGCCACCCGGTTCCCCTTCCTCAAGACAGGATGTTACTAACTGGTTCTGAGGGAGCATCTGAAGTTCGGCCTGCGCGGTCTGATTGGGTCTTTGCCTGCCTGACTCAAATCCTGGGGTTAGTCAGGGGAGGCAGAGGCAGGAGGGGTCTCTCAGACTCAGCACAGAACAGCCTGGCCTACACACAGTCCTTTGGAATGTATTGTCTTCCTTCTTGAGCCCTTTAGGTTTGCCTCCTAAATTACTACCAAAGCGTGTGACTTTATCACCCCTGCCTTTTTTTTTTTTTTAACTTTTAAAATAAACTGTATTGAGGTATAATTTTCATTCAATAAAGTGTACTTGTTTTAAAGGTATCGTCAGATGAGTTTTGATAGATGTGTATGCCCATGTGACCACCACTGCAGTCAGGATAAAGGTTATTTCATCTCCCCTAAAACTGCCCTCATCCCACTGCAGTGAGCTTCCCCTCAGGCGCCGGCCCAGGCAGCCTCCCGGGGCTCTCTGTCACTGAGACGGTCTCTGCTGCTCTAGAGATGTGTGTGTGTACAGCTGGCCTCTTCGTGCCGCTTCTGGGGTCTGATGAGATGCGGGGGAGAGAGAGTGACTCGACTCCCCAGGCCTCTGCACCCTTCCCCGGCCTCCCGCCTGTGCACCCGTCTGCAGCTCACCCGGTCCTCAGGCAGGCAGGAGGACAGCTGTGCTCACCCTGGCTCTCATGTGGCAGAGCCGTCCCAGGTGGCGCCTGCTGGAGGACACATCGCTAACGACTTACTGCAGTTTACCTGGCCTTTCTGGGATCCAGTTCACCTGTGCTTCAAGCGGGCCTGTTGAGGTTGCTTTCAGCCTTTGGGAAAAAGGGATACAAGCTAAAACCAAGATGCTGTCAATATGGCACTTTTTCCTCTCTTTATCATCACTGTTATTGTTTAATTGTGGTTAAACATATACAACATAAAACTTGCCATTTTAAGCATTTTTAAATGTTCGGTTCAGGGGCATGAAATCCATTCACTTTGTGTGCAGACACCATCTCCAGAACCTTCCGTCCTGCCTGACCGGTACTCGGTACCCATTAGACACTAACTCGCCGTGGGCCCCCCTCCTCTGGTAACCACCATCCTACTTCCTGTCTCTATGAATCTGGCTACTCTAGTAACCTCGTGTTAGGGAATCAGTGTTCCTGTATCTGGTTTATTTCATTTAGCATAATGTCTTCCAGGGTTATCCATGTTGTAGCAAGTATCAGAATTCCGTTCCTTTAAAAAACTGAATGTTATTTCATTGTATAAATAGTACATTTTGTTTATCCATCTGTCAGTGGCTATCTGGGTTGTTTCTGCATTTTGGCTATTGTGGATAATGCTAATGTTATGAACATTTGTGTACAAATATCGGTCTGGTCTTCATGGTATTTAAATGCTCAGCAAACCCTTCTAGCATCTCCTCTTGCTTAAACCTGCTGCTGCCCGAGGCCTGGGAGAGGAATGCCCTTCTCCTTCTTAGCCTGCCGCCCTATCCCTCCTGGCTTAGTGCCTGTGACAAGTGACGCTATTCACACACTTCAGTCTTGGATGGGTATTGGGAGCTCAGGTTTCCCAGGCAGTAGAGTTGAGTTCCTTTCCTTAGAAGCATTCTTTTGTGTCTTAGTTACTAATGTGTCTTAGTTACTCTTGGCCACCAGCTAACTTCTGGAGTTTGATTCCATAAGCTTCTTAAGAATACAATAGAACAGCTTTGTTTCATTAAGGGAAGAAAATAAACTAAATTTTATCCAGCATCTACTATGTGCTAGGTACCTTTTGAGGTGCTTTCACAGCATTGGAAGCTTCACTTCCTTTGCCTCACTGGGCAGCCCTGTGACGTAGGGACAAAGCCTAAGTTTTAAGGGTAAGGAAGCGGAGGAGAGGCTCAGAGGGCTTGGGTTACTTGCCCAAGCTCAGAGGCCAACACTCTTTCTATATACCACCTAAATGCCATACTGATCTTTCAAATGCCAGAGATATTTTCCAGATCTTTTCTTTTACAATATAAATCCAGGCCTGGTGTTCCACCTGTGATTTGGAAAGAGTAACCCTTTGGGCTTCTTTGCCCTGCTGCTGCTGCTGCTGCTAAGTCGCTTCAGTTGTGTCCGACTCTGTGCGACCCCATAGACGGCAGACCACCAGGCTCCCCCCTCCCTGGGATTCTCCAGGCAAGACTGCTGGAGTGGGTTGCCATTCCCTTCTCCAATGCATGCATGCATGCTAAGTCGCTTCAGTCGTGTCTGACTCTGTGTGACCCTATGGACAGCAGCCCACCAGGCTCCTCTGTCCATGAGATTCTCCAGGCAAGAATACTAGAGTGAGTTGCCCATTTCCTTCTCCTAGTTATGCAAAAGAAGGAATTATTAATCAGGGTTTTGTTTATTTTTCACAATATACAAGAGTAGAGAGAACAGTCTCGTGGTGCCCATGTCTCCATCACCAGTCTTGTTTCATTGACCAGGTTCTTCTTTCTGATCTGTGGGGTCCTCCCGTGTGGAGTGGTAGCAGCTGGCGTTTTCTGGAAGAGGGAAGGGGAGTCTGCAGATCTGGGCACCGTGAAGTTAACTCTCTTCCCAGCTGGAAGAGTGTTAATTGCCATCAGTTGGAATCCCCTCTGATGGTTCATTATTCAGCTGGTTACTGAACAGCATCCAGGAGGCAGGGGGAGGGGACTGATCTTTTGAGAGGCCTGGTGAGTCCTGGCGAGGTGATGTGCAGAGAGACTTCCCGCTCTTAAAGCGTTTTCCTCCTTCCGTTTGATTTTACTGGAATTTTTCTGAGTAGGAGGAGAGGTTATGTGAGGATAACCATCCCCTTAGGGGAACAGCCAAGGCAGTCTAATATGGAGTGGGAACCAATAGGAAATAAGCTTATGGCCTCTTCAACTAGATTTATTTAACAGACATTTTAATTTTTTTTTTTTTTTTAATATCCACCATGTGCCAGACACTGAGCTGGGAATCCAACTATGTAATGTTGATATCTGCTCTGGAAAAATTTGTGGCCCACAAAAATAGCAGCTATTATTAGCAACTAATGTAACAGCTGATAATAACAATTTACATATGTATGTGCTAGACGCTTGACATAATTGTCTGATTATACCCCCCAAAGCAATCTGTAAGATGGGTACAGTTTGTGTCTATTTTGTAGACGGGGAAACTGGGGTCACGCGTCCCGCCGCTGGCAGAGGTGTGTGTTCTTGCTGTCCTGTCTGAGCAGAACGAGTGTCGGGAGGGGAGACCGCAGGTGATGGGGGGTGGAGGGGACCAGGGGCCATCTCTGGGGCTGCAGGAACGGGCTCACATAAGCGCCACCAGGTGTGCCTTCTCAAAGGACTGGGGCAGCCAAACGGTACATTTTTTCTCTCAACTTTACAGAGGATTGTGGGATTCCTTGTATTTCAAAGCCAGGGCAGTTCTTTGGGAGGAGGGGAAGAGTCAAGACTGGAATTTAAGAGTGCGTTCTAGAGGCTGCAGAAAGCGATAGAGAAAAGACAGCGGGCTAGGTTTGTTCTGTGTGTGTTTTAAAAGAAAAAAAAGATTTGCCATCTTTCAAGGGACAAGAGCTGGGGAATGAGAGACGTGGTTTTTAGTGTGAGGAAGGGGCAGTTTCTGCCCCGGCTGACGTGTGGCTGGGACTCTTGTGGTGGGCTGTGGCCCCTGTTCACGGGAGCTGGTGGCGACGTCATTCTCTTTCTGGGGTGAAGGTTGGCTTGGTGTGCCCAGTTTCTTTCGCATGGAAGCCTGCTTTCTGAGTTTGAATATATTTTCTAGGGTCAGATTGGTTGGTATCTCTGTAGAAAGGGGCACCAAATTATTTAAATATTTTAAAAGAAAACCTGTGACTGTCTTTTGCATTCATCCCAGGAAGCCTCTCACCCCTACTCATGTTTAACCTGTAACCTATGGTGTAAGATAAACGTAGGACCTCTGCCTGCCTGGCCTAAAAGGAATATGAGACATTGAAATGAGAGTCCCAGGCTGGAATACCTTTTAAGCAAAGCATTTATTATGAGTGTTTTAATTTTTTCATTTTCATTTTTAATTCATTTAAAAAGAAGATGTGTTTTTGATTTTGCCATGAGATCAGGTGAGGTGCCATCTGGCTCAGAGGCAGGGGGGCGGGACATCTCAGGTTACTACCAGCTGTGTGATTTGTTTTTTTCTAGTTGCCCCTACTCCGAGCTCCCAGGTAACATAGAAGCAAGATTTTATGCACGATCAGCTTCAAGTAGAAACCGGGAGAACATCCTACCTTTGAATCAGTATATCATCTCCACTACACCTTGCTGACAGAGAGGGGAAACAGACCGAAGTGTGTGAGGATACCTCTGTCAGGAATGGAGCGCTTCCCAAACCAGCAGGAGAAAAGCCTGTTTCCACTCAGAATAAACAGCAAGACTGATGCTGCCTGCCCTCCCTCCAGGGATGGCAACTCACAAATGCTGGTTGCTATGGATACGGGCTCCCCTGGGGCAGCTGTAGCGGTGGCTGCCTCAAGGCTGTTGCAGCGATGATGCAGGGCTCGAGGTGGTGTGTTACCCACGATGGTGCCTCAGCACGGGGCAGGGGCCAGCCTTGCCTGCACTGCCACCTGGGCTCCTCTGAGGGGCTCCGGTGGCCAAGCCTGCAGGGCAGGCAGGGCAGCTGGAGTCGCCACACTGCGTGGAGCCGCTGCACCTTAGGTGACAGGTGGGAGTGCAGGATTGGGCCCTGAGGGGAGACATCAGAAGGAAGGGGAAGCACGGTCTGTGCCATCAGGGAGCTCTGGTATGAGAGGCTCAGTGGGCTCCCGGTCTGATGCACAGGAAGAGCCAGGGTAGGGGCAGAGACGGAAGGAAACAGCCGTCACTTCCTGTTTCGAGCCCTCCAGCGGCCTCCTTTCCGGCTCCCCATGAAGTCGGACTCCCCGGCGTGCTGTGCACGTTCCTCCCCCTAGGCTTCCACCGTCCTGGGCTCTGGGCTCATCTTCAGGATTCCAGCTGGCTCCTGCTGTGGGGCCCTTCCCTGCTGTGCCCCATCACCTCCTCTGCCTTCACTTCGTTCAGGCCTCTGCTTTGGTGTCCTTTCCTGACCACCCCGTGTCAAATCAGGACTTCCTTTCTCCCTACACCCTTCACCGACCCTCTTTCCCCGCCTTGCTTTTCTTCACAGCCCTTGTGTATGTGCGCGTTCATGTGTGATTGCCTGCCTCCCCTTCTGGAAGGCCCACTCCCCCAGTGCTGGGACAGTGTCTTATTCATCCCAGAATCCCGTTGCTAAAAGCATCGCCTGGCACATGTGAAACACTCAGTAAATATTGGATGACTAAGTGCCAAACTGTGTAGCTCAGAGAATTGCGTTTAATCATGTGAGATTCTGTGAGAGTGTTTACAATATGCTTTTGTATTACTCTAACAGTGGTAAAGAGAAAACTTCTCTAAGTCAAGGAGAAAGACAAATACCATATGATATTGCTTATATATGGACTCTAAACTATGATACAAATGAATTTATCTACAAAGCAGACTTATAGATAGAGGGAACAGATTTGTGGTTGTCATGGGGGTGGCTGGGGGAGCGATGCATGGGAACTTGAGGTTAGCAGATCCGAACTATAATATAGAGGATGAGCAGACAACAGGCCCTACTGTGTGACACAGGGAACTGTATTCACTATCCTGTGATAAACCATGATGGAAAGGAACGTGAAAAAGAGTGTGTATATATGTATGTGTGTGTGTGTGTATAACTGAATCACTTGCTGTGACAGCAGAAATTAATACAACACTGTAAATCAACTATACTTCAATAAAATAAATTTTTTTAACATTTAAAAAGAGAAAAAATCTCTTGTGCAATTCTAAGTTGCAATTAAGAGACAGTGTTTATAAAATTAGATTTGGTTTTTTAAAGACAGTACCTCTTAGGCTGGGATATACAGACCCCTTGGGGGGGTTGGTTCTTAGATATGCCCATGAGAGTTTGGGGATTGTTTTTTCTTTGCGAGATGCTGTATGTTAGTCAGTTTTGGGAAATCCACGTGAATCATGCACAGAACGGCTCATGAGGTAGAGTACATTCGAGGTGGACTCTGGAGGACTTTCTGGAAAACAGATCTTAATTAGTAGTTATAAGAAAAAGGCAGGTTTTCATACAGGACAGAAGAGCTTTGAGTGACTCACTTTGAGGGCCTGGTTTGTAATGCTGAGAAGCCACAGTGGGCCACAGGGAGCAAGTGTGCCTGGCCGACATGGAGTGTGAACTTGGGTAGAGCAGGGCGAAGCAGGGACGTTGAGGGTCCTTCCTGCTCTGAAAGCCTGGGTGGGAGTGACAGGTGTGCAGTGAGCAGTGGCCCATGAACTCTGCTTTCTGGCCCCTTCCTCATCACTCACGTCTTACTGGAGTCCTGTTGGCATGATGCCCCCCATGGCCTGTGCAGCTGGGGCATGGAGAGTGCGCTGGGCCCGCCCCCTCCCCGCAGCCTGTGCAGCTGGGGCATGGAGCCTGTGCAAGAGTCAGCTGGCAGGTGGAAGATGGGCCGCCCTGGGGAAGGCGGCCCCCAGCTCAACAACTTGCAGTCCTTTGTTTAACTGGGAGTCAGCCAGGCCAGAGGTCAGCTTTTTCCTTGGGAGACCGTCAGAGCTGGCCTGAGGTTGAGGGGGAGCGAGGTCAGGTTCCCAGGGAGCGGGCCAGGGTGTGACCCTACCTCCTGCATCAGCCCTCCACGTTTGCAGCCTGGCTGCCTGTGGCATGTGGTTGGCAAGCCTGGTCACGGGCTGCAGACCTGAGGGGCCGGAAGGCCGTCTGCAAGCCTTGCGGCGGTGCCCTTGCCGTAGGGACAAGGTGCCTCAGGCCCAGAGAGTTACAGAAGAGCCGGGACGGCTGTCCCCACTCCCTGCTCGGTGCTCTTTGTACTGTCTCCTGTTCAGGACCGCAGCGCAGGTGGGTGAAACATGGGCAACAGCGCATCAGCACCTTGGTTTTCAGCCCTGTGTCCCACCCGAAGTGCTGAGGCTTGCTTTGGGAAGTTAGGATAAACGGATCCTGCTCTCTGCTGGAGTGACAGTTATTCTCCTCGGATACCGGGCTGTGATGTGGCTTCCTACCCTGTCGGGCTCCAGGCAGGACGTGTCAGGGGGTGTCAGCCCTGTGGATAGAGTGGCCTCCAGATGGAAAGGCCGTTGGCCTGCGGAAGGCATCTTTGCCCCGCAATGTCCAGTTTCCTGTCAGCCTCCTGCTGCTTCTTCTGGGGTCAGTCATCTTGGTATGTGCGTGCTTAGTTGCTCAGTCCTCTCCGACCTTTTGCATCCTTTTGGACCGTAGCCCACCAGGCTCCTCTGTCCATGGGATTTTTCAGGCAAGAATACTGGAGTGGGTTGCCATTTCTTCCTCCAGGGGATCTTCCCCACCCAGGGATCAAACCCAAGTCTCCTGTGTCTCCTGCATTGCAGGCAGATTCTTTACCCGCTGAGCCATCAGGGAAGTCCAGTCATCTTGAAAGTGGTTCCTAAAACCACCACGTGGGCTGTGCAGTCCCTTCTTCCTAACCCCTTAGCGTGGAGCGGGAGAGTGTGGAGATTAGGAAGGATCAGGTAGAGCCTTTGGGGCTGAAATGCCTGAAGCAGAAGGTAAAATCAGGAGTGTTCTAACACCCTTAATTTGGGATCTTGAGAAATAAGCCATATCAAAGTGCCGAGAGCTCTGCTTTTGGAGTCCAGAAGACACAGATTTGCACCCCAGCCTCTCCCCTTGACCTTGAATAGGCTACTTCACCTCCTTGACCTTGAATAGGCTACTTCATCTCCTTGACCTTGAATAGGCTACTTAAGTTTGAGTCTTGGTTTTCTTATCTGAAAAGTGAATTGAATGGCCCCTGGCACCTTGCACTGTGTGGGGATTCACTGAGCTAATGCATACCAGCAGAGCATGTATCTAGGAACCCAGCACCTCGTGGGCACAGGTTAGGTAACAGCATCGCCATCAGCACCACTTGATGGTGCTGTGCCTATGTGGTGCCCAGTGCCATGCTGGACGCTGAAAAATACAGAGAATCACATGTCAACCACCCAGGACATAAGTTGGCTGGAAAGAGAAATACACGTAAGACAAAGGACAGTGCACAACATACGTAGAAATCTAAAATGAGGTTTAGACCATAAGGGTGTTGAGGAGAGAACCACGGAGGGAAGAAGCCTTTTGAGGAGTTAGGAAAAAACTTGATATATATTCAAACAAGGAGGAAGCCCTCTGGCTGAGGGGCCAGGTGGAAGGTCCAAGTGGCCAGAGCCCTCTAGCCTCACCCTCGCCATGATCTCCCAGGGGCTCGTCCATGGGCGCCTCCTTCCCAAAGAGCAGAACGTCTGTGTGGCTAGATAGAGGAGGAATCTTCCACCGTCTTCGCTCTCACTGGACTCTGTGGGATGCTAGAAATATTTTCCAACCCACTGAAGGAGAAAGAATCGACCAGGGCGGGTGCCAAAATATTCAGTAAATTCGAAAGAGTCTTTTGTTTGCTGAAGAAAGTGACTGGGCTGGAGCCTCCTCTTCTGATCTGACATCACAGCCTGGGGGGTTGGGCCTCCCGTTCTGGCCCAGCCCCCACTCCCAGGCCCCAGGGTCTTAGCCTGTGCAGGGTTTATTTAGGGAAGCGCAGTTCTGGTTCTATCTGTTAGTTCCGTCGCCCTCAGCAAATTCATCAGCCCCTCTGGCCTTAGTGGCTTCATGGGTGAGATGGTGATGGCAGTTCTGCTCGCTTTGAAGGGGGTTTGGGAGGGTGGGGTGATCTTTCACTCCCCTCCAGCTCCAGATAGGCACTCTGAGATGCCAGACACACGGCTGTCATCGTTAGGAACACGTGAGAGCTGTGCTTTGGATCTGCCTTTGAGCCTCCAGCACAGGCACATTCACACTTCCTCAGGAATGGGTGCTCTTCTTTCTCTTAGAGGGAATCTGATTTGGGGGAGTAGCTTTATCAGGAAAATAAGTATAAGATCAAGCTGAATGGAGATTATTTTAGTTGCAAACAAATAAAGCTGATTTCATCCAACTTCTAACTGACCCAGAAATGGATTCCAAATAAAATTTCAAAAATGTTTTGTGCAGACTCATCCTTAGAAAACAGGTGGTAGGTTCTTATTATTTTGAAGACAGGACTCATGTGGGCGTATTAATTCTGATTTTTTAATGGAGTTTGCTGTTTACATTTATATCTCATGTTTTTAAAAAGTGATCCTCTTCATTCCTGTTCATTTCCTAATGCATTTGTTTTATGTGGGTGGATACTTGTGCTTTTTATTTTATTAAAAATGTGGCTTACTGAGTTCATTATCAATTATAAAAACATAAAATGTTTTATGTCAGTGGTTCTCAAACCTTTTAGCTTGTTCAGACCCAAGTGGCTGGGCTCACGCACAGAGCTTCTAATTCAGTAAGTTTGGGGTGAGGCTCAGTAATTTGCATTTTAATATACTCCCAGGGGATGCTGTTGCTCCTGGCTCATATCTTGAGACACCTCCTGAGCTGACTGAAAGGGGCTTTGGTCAGCAAATCCAACCCCTTTATTTTACATGTTGGTTAACTGAAGTATAGGAAGAAGTGACTCCTTTACCAAGTATTGTGTAATTAGATTAGTAACAAAGCTGGATCTGAAACCCAGGCATTCAATATGCCCAGTCTAATGCTTTGCAAATTATTATTTCTTGGTTGGAGGCTAGTTAACATGAGTGTTAGTTTTTAAGATTTTGTAAGACCTTCCTGGTTTCAAATAATCTGGCCTGTTAGCCCCTTTAATACAACTGGGCCTTGATTTTCATTTCACCACAGGAATAACTTGTGTTTGATTTGCTTTTTAAAAATCTGTGATAAAATACAACACAAAATCTAAAATTTTGACTATTTTTAAGTGTACTCAGTACACGTTGTTATGTTGCATCGCCACCACCATCTGCCTCCAGGACATTTCTTATCCTCCCCAACTGAAACTCTGTACCCAGGACACAACTCCCCATTTCTTTGTCCTCCAGCCCCTGATAACCACCATTCTACTTTCTGTCTCTATGAATTTAACTACTCTAGGTATCTCATGTAAGTGTAATCATCTTAGTATTTGTCCTTGTGTGTCTGGCTTATTTCACTTAGCACAGTGTCTTCGGGGTTCATCCATGTTGAAGCATGTGTCAGAATGTGGTTCCTTTTTAAGGCTGAATAATATTCCACTGTGTGTATACACCATATTCTATTCATCCATCCGTTGATGGACACTTGGGTTGCTTCTGCCTCTTGGTTATTATGAATAATGCTGCTTTGAACCTGGATGTGCAAATATCCCTTCAAGCCCCTGCTTTCAGTTCTTTGGGGTATATACCCAGAAGTGGAATTGCTGGATCACACTTGGAGGTACTTGATCTTCTTTTGATTCTGTGAGCTTGCGGCTAGAAATATGGATCTGCTATTAACAAATTAGTGGGTAGAGTGGGAACAGTCGCTGGCTCTTACTCATCTGGTGCTCGTGTTGGAAGGTGAATTCACTGCCCTGAGGCCTTGTGACAAAGAGACCCTGTTATTTTCAGTTTACTACCAGAGATTGCAAATGGTCTCCTACGTTTTCTCTCTTCTGCTCCTTGACTCTGCTCTGACTTCACTACCACCAGTCTTCATTCATATTTGCCTCCTTCTTTGTCGTTGAGCATTTATCTGATGGTTTGTATTCCTGCCCATCAAATCTTGCCAGCCCCAAGCACTCCCACTGCATTGCAGAATGAAGTCTGGAACCAGTGGTCCAACCCCGTCACACTGCACCTTCCGTTTCCTAAATGGAACATGATTGTGATCAGGGAGGCAGCGTGCCAGGTGGTGGCATGGGAAGACCTTACATGTAGTAGAGATTAAAAAAAATACTTGTAGAATTAATGAATGAGCATGACAAGAGAGCGAGAATGCTATCAGACAGGGTTCCAAAGCTGGGCGTTTTGCAAGAAATAACCAGTTACTTGGATTGGATTTTTGCCACCACCCAACTACCTTTTGTGCTACTCTGCAATTAGTGAGGCATGGCACCCCACTCCAGTACTCTTGCCTGGAAAATCCCATGGATGGAGACGCCTGGTAGGTTGCAGTCCATGGGGTTGCTGAGGGTCGGACACGATTGAGCGACTTCGCTTTCACTTTTCACTTTCATGCATTGGAGAAGGAAATGGCAACCCACTCCAGTGTTCTTGCCTGGAGAATCCCGGGGACGGGGGAGCCTGGTGGGCTGCCGTCTCTGGGGTTGCACAGAGTCGGACATGACTGAAGTGACTTAGCAGCAGTTGGGAAGTCTAGCGCTTTCTGCTTACAAATGGGTGTCAGCTTGAGGGCTGAAGAAGGTGTCTTCCTTGGGATCCACTCCTGTCTGGAGGGATCTAGAACAGCTGTTTTTAGCAGCTTTTTGGGGGGGGCTGAAGGGGAAGAAACAACAGGCCCTAGACTTGCCAGCTCATAGTCCCAACCCAGCGTGCAGAACCCAGATGTCTCTTTAGCTGACTCGGGAGGATGTTGTGAAACTTAACGAAAATCATAATATTTTTAAGGGAAGTTGAGACTATATAGCATTCTCTTTCTGGTTGACTTATAAAATTCTTATATCAGTAAAGTTAAACTAATAGCATCCAGGTGTAGGACTCCTGAAAGGTGTGTATCACCTTCGCTTTCCCACCTACCCAGGATCAGGGAATCAAGCGGCCAGACTACTTACTCTTCTCCAGTTTTGAATTCTAAAGCAGCAGGATGCCCATTATTGAGGTCATCAGAAATGAGTCTTTTGGTCTAGTTCTAGTGCTCCATTATCCAGGTTAACTGAGGGGAACGGTGAAGCAGATGGGGCCGTTAATCCACAGAATCCCTGTGGGCCCAGAATAGCATCGTTTTTACTGACTTTGTTTCAGCAGACGGTGCTGCCTTTCTGTATAGGTTTCCCTGGTTACAGTTCCCTTTACCCGCTTCGTTCCATCTCTCCGCAGTGGTAAATGTCTTGGCAGGTCCCAGGGCATTTTCCCAGGGGCAGTAGTCCAGACATCCACCTCTGAATGTCGGTCATCTTCGTTTCCTTTCACTCACGTTAGGATGGAGGCTTGTAAGAGTTCTCAGATCCCAGGAACATCGTGGAAGGTAAATGTCCTGGGTGGTAATTGGTGATCTCTCTGGCTGTTCAGGTCTTCAGAGTACAAATTTGTAGAATTCATTAACATCAGTGGCTGGCTCCTAATTGTAACCAGACCCTACCTTACCTCAGCATCATGCTGCAGCTTAAAAGGTAATTCTCCTCCAGCAACTGACTACCTTCTCCTGTCGCGCTATAACAGAGATCACAGGAGACCAGCAGGTGGGCCTCCTCTGTCTCTGGGAGCTCCCTCGTGCGTCTGCTTAGGGTGTCACAGAGCACAGAGGCAGGTGTGGCTGACTCTCTGGGCATTAGACCCGTGGAAAAG
Organism: Bos mutus; assembly: GCF_027580195.1. Classification (NCBI taxonomy): domain Eukaryota; kingdom Metazoa; phylum Chordata; class Mammalia; order Artiodactyla; family Bovidae; genus Bos; species Bos mutus. Next base: position 2,081,036 of record NC_091632.1, read on the forward strand.
TTAGTGCTTTGAGTCCCCTGAGCTGCCTCCTTGGTAACATCCGTCTCTTTCTCCATCCATTCATTCAGATAGTGTTTGCTTGTGCTGGGAGTGGCCTGGGGACCAGAGCTAAGTGAGACCTGGTGCGTGCCTTCACAGGGCTTCCAGGATGCTTGGGAAAATCAGACTGCTCTGTGTGAGACTGTTGGCAGAATGTAGAGCACCCAACCCTGGCATCTCACAGATAAGTCAAGGGAGCAGGTGAAACTCCAGCTCTTGTTCCTAAACTCGGCAAAGAATAGTATCAAAAGAAGGGGAGAAGTGAAGTGTTTTAAGCATCCTGAGTAAACGTGCTTAAGAAAAACAGTGTCTGTGTCTTTGGAAAGCGAGGGGCTCTTTTCCAGGAGGGGTGTAGAGGGGAAGGACGGTGCACACATGCCGTCGTGTTTGCCCAGTGGCCCAGGGCTCTGGCTGTGGGCTGGGCCCTCTTGGGCAAGCAGAGAGGGATGGCAGGGGTCCTCAGTTGGGAGCCAAAGAAATGTCGATCTCCCTTGAAGCCCCTAGACACAAGGTGTTTATAGCATCATATTTGAGAGTGGGATCTACCCCCTGGAAGAATCCTAGATGACTTGACCTCTGGCCCAGAGTCCTGAGAACACAGCCTCAGGCAAAGGCTTATGTGCTCCACCTCTCAGCGAGAGCAACCCCAGACAGAAGTGAAGCGGCCGGGAGCTCAGGGAAAGAGGGCGTGCCAACACGCGGATGCGTCACTGCTCTGGCCTCTACTGAGTATCAAGGCCAGCCGGTGGTTCCATGTTTCAGGCTCTTAAGAGCTGATGCTCCTCAGTCGGGAACAGAAGGTATCCCTTCTTCCATGGGTTAGTAGCTCGTCCCACTGGACCTCATTCCCTGGCACTTCTGGGTCGCACTTGCCTGGCATCCGCAAGTAGGCCCTGCCGTGTCTCAGCCTACAGGGTCAATAGGGAGCCCTTGGGCTGGAAGCAGGAGGTGCCGGAAGTGGGCATAAGTCTAGGCACAGCTGGGTGTTGCCCACGTGATGTGGGCAGTTCTGTACAGCTGGTCACTGAAGCAGTGTCTGAGGCTAGAGGGAAAGGCTGAAGGCCCAGGCGACAGATGTGGCTGAGGGGGAGCCAGACCACACAGGCGCGCGCCATAGTGGACAAGAGGCAAGATAAGTTTGCTTTCAATATTGGTAAGAATGTAGGGCATAGGGTGGGGCTGGGGGTGGTGCCAGGAAGGATTGGTTTTCCTTTGCATGAAGATAAAGAGGAAAGATACCCAGGTAAGCAGCAACAGCTTCCATTCAGTCTGCTGTGGACCAACCTCTGGTCACACGAACCTAGTCTACAAGGAAACCATTAACCTCTCCAGTCCTCCTCCATGGAGCCTGCACCTAATCCAGCCCAGATAAAAGAGTTCTGTGGACTCCTCAGTTAGTACTGAGTGCCAAGGATGTGCCTGGCATCTGTGTAGGCATGTGATACTTTAGCAAGCAATATACAAGTATTAAAAGGGGCTCAGGGTTGGCAAAATTGAAACATTTTGGATAAACTGAATCTCTGACACTGACTATCCATTTGCACATTTCTTTGACTAGGTTACATTGACACTTCTTCAATAGTTAACCCCTTCCTCCCTTGAACTCTTAAAACCTTCATTTCTTTAGTAAAGGCAGCAACATTATCTACTGCTGTTATCAGTTTTTTACTGCTTCATAACAAGCCACCCCCAAAATTTAAGGGCTTAAAACAACCACCATATCATTTATTCACAATTCTCTGGTCAATAGTTTAAGCACAGTGTGGTTCAGACGTTCTTCTGATGGCCATGCCTGGAGTCACTCATGAGGTTGAACTCACCAGGTGGCCCAAAGGGACGGTGTCCGACAGCCTTGCACATCTGGCATGTGCTGTTGCCAGCTGCCTGGCTGAGGGCTGTGCTGCCTGTACGGGGGCAACTAGCCACATATGGCTGTTGAAATGTGGCTGGCTCAATTTAAGATGTGCGGTAAATATAGAATACACTGGGGTTTGAAGACTTAGCAACTATATCTAATGTAATATATCTCATTAATAATTGTGATATATTAATTTTGTGTTTTTTAAATGTTGAGTTTTAAGCCAACGTTTTCACTCTCCTCTTTCATCAAGAGGCTCTTTAGTTCCTCTTTGCTTTCTGCCATAAGGGTGGTGTCATCTACATATCTGAAGCTGTTGATATTTCTCCCTGGAATCTTGATTCCAGCTTGTGGCTTCATCCAGTCTGGCATTCCTCATGATATACTCTGCATAGAAGTTAAATAAGCAGACTGACAATATACAGCCTTGATGTACTCCTTTCCCAATTTTGAACTAGTCCATTGTTCCATGTCTGGTTCTAACTGTTGCTTCTTGACCTGCATGCAGGTTTCCTAGGAGATAGATAAGGTGGTCTGTTATTCCCATCTCTTTAAGAATTTTCCACAGTTTGTTGTGATCCACACAGTCAAAGGCTTTAGTGTAGTCAATGAAAGAGAAGTAGATGTTTTTCTGGAATTGTCTTGCTTTCTCTATGATCCAAAGGATGTTGGCAATGTGATCTCTGGTTCCTCTGCTTTTTCTAAATCCAGCTTGAACATCTGGAAGTTCTCAGTTCACGTATTGTTGAAGCCTGGCTTGGAGAATTTTGAGCATTACTTTGCTAGCGTGTGAGATGAGTGCAATTGTGTTGTAGTTTGAGCATTCTTTGGCATTGCTCTTCTTTGGAACTGGAACGAAAACTGATCTTTTCTGGTCCTGTGGCCACTGCTGAGTTTTCCAAATTTGTTGGCATATTGAGTGCAGCACTTTCACAACATCATCTTTTAGGGTTTGAAATAGCTCAGCTGAAATTCCATCACCTCCACTAGCTTTATTCGTAGTGATGCTTCCTAAGGCTCACTTGACTTCTTGCTCCAGGATGTCTGGCTCTAGGTAAGTGACCACACCATCGTGGTTATCTGGGTCATTAAAAATTTTTTTGTATAGTTCTTCTGTTTATTCTTGCCACCTCTTCTTAATATCTTCTGCTTCTGTTAGGTCCATACCATTTCTGTCCTTTCTTGTGCCCATCTTTGCATGAAATGTCTCCTTAGTATCTCTAATTTTCTTGGAGAGATCTCTAGTCTTTCCCATTCTGTTGTTTTCCTCTGTTTCTTTGGATTGTTCAGTTACGAAGGCTTTCTTATCTCTTCTTGCTGTCCTTTGGAACTCTGCATTCAGATGGGTAGGTATATCTTTCCTCTTCTCCTTTGCCTTTCACTTCTCTTCTTTTCTCAGCTGTTTGTAAGGCCTCCTCAGACAACCATTTTGCCTTTTTGCATTTCTTTTTCTTGGGGATGGTCATGATCACCGCCTCCTGTAAAATGTTATGAACCTCTGTCCATAGTTCTTCAGGCACTCTATCAGATCTAATCCCTTGAATCTATTTGTCACTTTCACTGTATAATAGTAAGGGATTTGATTTAGGTCATGAATGGCCTAGTGGTTTTCCCTACTTTCTTCAATTTAAGTCTGAATTTGGCAATAAGGAGTTCATGATCTAAGCCACAGTCAGCTCCTGTTCTTGCTTTTGCTGACTTTATAGAGCTTCTGCAACTTCAAATTCAACATTCAGGAAATGAAGATCATGGCATCCAGTCCCATCACTTCATAGCAAATAGATGGGGGAACAATGGAAACAGTGAGAGACTTTATTTTCTTGGGGTCTAAAATCACTGCAGCTGGTGACTGCAGCCATGAAATTAAAAGACGCTTGCTCCTTGGAGGAAAAGCTATAACAAACCTAGACAGCATGTTAAAGAAGAATGTAAAGAAGGCTAAGCACTAAAGAATTGATGCTTTTGAACTGTGGTGTTGGAGAAGACTCTTGAGAGTCCCTTGGACTGCAAGGAGATCAAACCAGTCAATCCTAAAGGAAGTCAACCCTGAATATTCATTGGAAGGACTGATGCTGAAGCTGAAGCTCTAATACTTTGGCCACCTGATGTGAAGCGCTGACTCATTAGAAAAGACCCTGATGCTGGGAAAGATTGAGGGCAGGAGGAGAAGGGGATGACAGAGGACGAGATGGTTGGATGGCATCACTGACTCAATGGACATGAGTTTGAACAAGCTCTGGGAGATGGTGAAGAACAGGGAAGCCTGGTGTGCCTCAGTCCATGGGGTTGCAAAGAGTTAGACACGACTGGGTGACTGAACAACAATTATGTGTTGAAATGATAATTTGTAATATTGGATTAAATAAAATGTTAATTCTACTTGTCTCTATTTATCAGTTTCTTTTTAGTATTTTAATAACTATTTGAAAAATTTTAACAATATATGTGGTTTATATTTCATTGGACAGCATTATACTATATGAATAAAGTATATAGTTGTGTTACAAATGGAACTATGGTTTCACAGTTTATACACATAAATGATGAAATGGATAAATGGTCCTGCCTTTCACCTCTGTCCCACACATTTCACTTCTGGTAGAAGGATCCAGAATTATTTAAGGTTGGGGAGCTTGGGCTCGCGTGCAGAGTCTTGCTTTGTAACAGCTCTGTTTGAAGGCAGGAAGCGAAGGTCCAGAGGGTTAAATGACTTGGTGAGACCTAGAGACGAGGACTGCTCCAGTCCAGGCCTGGGCGGTGCTGCTCAGGCCCCTCACTGACATGCTGATGAATGCCAGGCTTCTCCGTGGACCACCTGCTTCTCCAGCTTCGGTGCTTTCCTCCTGCTGGACACCTCCGTACCCTTCCCCACCCACATTACACCCTGTGCCCTCATGCCACAGACAGCCCAAGTCAATCCCAAGCACCAGGAGCAGACACAGTAGCTCAGGCCTATCGTTCGACCTTCTGCTGTAGTCAATTGATGTCCACTCGTGTTGGTGGACCACGTGGGACAGTGTGGGGAACAGTCATCAAACCAACCGAAGGACGAAAAGGAGACACTGCGGTTAGTGACCGTCGTTGAGCTTGACTGAAGGACGCCCACCTAGTCTTTTGACCCAAATGCTCTAGGTCCTGAGGAAGTCTGCAACTTCTGTGGCCACCGTAACGCAGAACTCTGTACCATTTACCTTGCTGAAACTCAGAGATAAATATTATTAGACAGCAGGAAAAACAGTTAACAGGTTTTATAGTGATCTTGTTGAGACTTGAACTAAAGCACAGCAGGAAGCATGAATAGTAAGGGACAGAGTAATTAGATACTTTGGAGCCAAAATTGATAGAACTCATTGTGGAAGGCTTAGTGAAACAGAGGGCTTCCCTGTGGCTCAGCTGGTAAAGAATCCACCTGCGGTGTGGGAGACCTGGGTTCGGTCCCCAGAGAAGGGAAAGGCTACCCACTCCAGTATTCCGGCCTGGAGAATTCCACAGACTGTATAGCCCATGGGGTCGCAAGGAGTCGGACCCAACTGAATGACTTTCACTTTTCACTTTACAGAAAGACAAGAGTCTGGTTCTCAAGTCTAGGTAGGTGGATAATTGTGTCATTCACTGATAATGTGACTACAAGGAAGAGGAATAGGTTTGATAGAGCAGATCATATGTCTTGTTTAATTATGTTGTTTTTAAGGTACCTACAGGAGACCCAAGTAGAGATGGTCAGTAAACAACTGTAAATACGAATTTAATTGTGGGAGAGAAGGAGGGACAGGAGAAGTTGACCGGGAATCTTATCTAGTAGGAGATGATTAAAACCATTGCAGAGAAGGGATTCTGCAGAGCGGTGCTGGGTAAACTAAGAAGATATTGCTTGGGACTGAGACCCTGGGAAATAGCCATGTTTGAAGTACAAGGAAGGTAAACAGAACCTTCAAAGTAGGCCAAAAAGTGATCTAGTAATAGGATCTTGTACTTAATCTATAATTGCTAAAGAAAAGGAAAAAGATTCCTGGAACATAGTGGGCATGTATTCAGCATTTTATTCCCCCTAAAGCTTTGTATACAGAAAGTGAAAGTGAAAATGAAGTTGCTCAGTCATGCCTGACTCTTTGCAACCCCATGGACTGTAGCCTACCAGGCTCCTCCATCCATGGAATTTTCCAGGCAAGAGTACTGGAGTGGGTTGCCATTTCCTTCTCCAGGGGATCTTACTGACCCAGGGATCGAACCTGGGTCTCGTGCATTACAGGCAGATGCTTTACCATCTGAGCCACCAGGGAAGCCCTTGTACACAGAAGGCACATAATAATATTTGTTGAATTCGATTAAGTTGCATTGTATCATACTGCACTTGTTGGAACTGAATTGAGTTTACTACTTCCTGGGCTACTCTAGCTATTTTAGACTTTTTCCCTCCTCTGTTCAGCTTCTCCCCTTTCCCTCCTCTTGGTCACTAAGTCCAGTATACAGCAAGAACTTTGCTTCCCAATTAAACATTTCAGGGTCTTAGTTAACACGTTACCATTTTCCAGCCTTCAGATGACTGTGAACAGAATAACCAGACAACAGAGGCTTAAGTAAAAGGACACTTAATTACCTCTCCAAATAAGCCGTCTGAAGGTAGGTAGCCTCAGGTTTGGGGCAGGACTTGTAGAGGACTCAGCTTTTGTTTCTCTCCTCTTTGGTGTCTTAAGTTTGTTGATCCTTAGTCTCCAGGTTTAGCGCCTCGTGATTATGGGATGGTTGCCATACTTCCAAGCATCATATCCTAAAATAGTCAAGTTCTTGGAAGGAATAAAATGTCATGCCTGTGCTGTATCTTTGTCAGAGATAAAAAATCTTTGTCAGAAGTTTCCCTAGCCAGCTTCCTCTTATGTCTCATTGGCCAACTTGGCCATCTCTAAACCAAGCACGAGCAAAGGGAGATGGTATTACTGTGCTGACTTAACCAAATCATGGCTCATACCTTGGAGCAAAAGGATGATCCACCTTCTCTGAGCCTGGCACTAACATGAAAAAAAAGGGGGATCTTAAAAACCAGGGAAGAAGGAGGGATGACTTTTGAATGGGAAACCAATGGTGTCTTTCATACCCATATTTTTGACCCTTGCAATTTAGGCTTGAAAACATTCAACCCAACATTTATTAAGGGGCTCCTATGTAGAAAACAGTTATTTCACCTATTTCACCTCTGAGGCAGGTACCAGGTCAAATTTTAAAATACCTTTCGTTGGCCTCTGTTATTCCTGGGAGGTCTTTAGTGCTTGGGATACTGAATCGGCCGGCTCGTTCTGCTCAGTTCTAAATCAGTGTTGCAGCCAAATTCCTCACCATCTTGGTTGGTGCAGCCAGCCCTGACTTTGCAAATCCTGTGTTCCTATCACAGTCACTCTCCCCCACCTCCTGCCTTGCATTACTCCATTCTTAAGGAGTCACCTGCTCACCTCTGCTTCTGTTCTGATTCGAACACAGTTCCTGACTTAGAATGTTCTAGTGAGTCCATTGCCTGTTCATGAAGTCTCTAGCCCATCAGAAGGGTTGCCACCGAGCCAATAACAGTGTTATCTATGTAGGAGAGACTTGAGAGGTGTTAAGGGGTTTGTTAACTTCATCTGTATTACATCTCTTACTGCAAGAATGTATTGTGTTACTTGAAGAATTTAAAAAGAAAAAACCTCTAGCCTAGCTTTCAAAGCTTCCCACATTCTGTCCAGCCCCTCTCCCATTGTAGTTCTGCATGAACTTCCCTCTCCATTCAAATTGGCATCCTTCCTGCCCTCAAGACCAGCCTTGAGTCTTTCATTTCACAAACACAGCCCAGGATCGAATGATGCACGCATTCCCTGCCTGACTTGCTTACTTCCTACCCTGTCTTTAAGCTTCCAAGAACTAGACTGTCTGATAGTTTGCTCAGCAGCCCCCATGCCACCTCCTTAGCAGCTGCCACTCCTCCCCGTGAGTCTCCCACAGTCCCTTCCTTCTCTGAACTCTGATGCACTTTTGCTGTGGTATATACATCAGTGTTCCAAACACATCTGCCTCTTGCTGTCATTGATCTCAGCTCTTTCTTCTTGTTCTTCAGTTGCTAAGTCCTGTCTGACTGCGATCCCATGGGCTGCACTACACCAGGCTTCCCTGTCCTTCAGTGTCTCCCAGAGTTTGCTCAGATTCGTGTCCATTGAGTCAGTGATGCCATCTAACCATCTCATCCTCTGTCGCCCCCTTCTCCTCTTGCCCTAAGTCTTTCCCAGCATCAGGATTTTTCCCAGAGTCAGCTCTTCATGTCAGGTGGCCAGGATATGGGAGCTTCAGTTTCAGCATCAGTCCTTCCAGTGAGTTTTCAGGGTTGATTTTCTTTATGATTGACTGGCTTGATCTCCTTGCTGTCCAAGGGACTCTCAAAAGTCTTCTCTAGCACTACAGTTTGAAAGCATCAGTTCTTCAGCTCTCAGCCTACTTTACAGTCCAGCTCCACATCTGTACATGACTATTGGAAAAACCATAGCCTTGACTAGACAGACTTTGTCAGCAAAGTGATGTCTCTGCTTTTGAATATGCTGTCTAGGTTTGTCATAGCTTTTCTTCCAAGGAGTGAGCATCTTTCAATTTCATGGCAGCAGTTACTGTCTGCAGTGATTTTGGAGCTCAAGAAAATAAAATCTGTCACTGCTTCTACTTTTTCCCCTTCTATTTGCCATGAACTGATGGCACCAGATGCCATGATCTTAGTTTTGTGAATGTTGAAGGTTTTTTGGTAATTTAAACTTTTTATTTTGTATTGGGGTGTAGCTGACTGCTGTGTGGTAGTTTCAGGTGAAGAGCAAAGGGACTCTGTATCCACTGAATGTTGAGTTTTAAGCCAGCTTTTTCACTTCCCTCTTTCACCGTCATCAAGAGGTTCTTTAGTTCCTCTTTACTTACTGCCAGTGGTATCATCTACATATCTGAGGTTGTTGATATTTCTCCCAGCAATCTTGATTCCAGCTTGTGAGTCATCCAGCCTGGCATCTCACATGATGTACTCTGCATATAAGTTAAATAAATAGGGTGACAATATATAGCCTTGATGTACTCCCTTCCCAGCTTTGAACCAGTTCATTGTTCCATGTCCAGTTCAAACTTGCTTCTTGACCTGCATACAGGTTTCTTAGGACATAGATAAGGTAGTCTGGTATTCCCATCTCTTTGCAAATTTTCCAGTTTGTCATGATCTACACAGAGACTTTAATGTGGTCAGTGAAGCAGAAGTAGATGTTTTTCTGGAATTTCTTTGTTTTCTCTATGATCCAGTGAATGTTAGCAATTTGATCTCTGTCTCTTCTGCCTTTTCTAAACCCAGTTTGTACATCAGGAAGTTCTCAGTTCACATACTGCTGAAACCTAGCTTGAAGGATTGTGAGCATACCCTTATTACCATGCAAAATGAGCACAGTTGTCCAGTAGTTTGAATGTTCTTTGGCACTGTCCTTCCTTGGGATTGGAAAGACAACTGACCTTTTCCAGTCCTGTGGCCACTGCTGAGGTTTCCCAGTTTGCAGACATACTGAGTGCAGCACTATAATAGGATCATCTTTTGGTATTTTAAATATCTCAGCTGGGATTCCATCACCTCCATTAACTTTGTTCATAGTGATGCTTCTTCCTAAGGCCCACTTCACTTCACACTTTGGGATGTCTGGCTCTAGGTGAGTGATCACACCATTGCGGTTATCCCAGTCATTAAGATCTTTTTTTGTATGGTTCTTCTGTGTATTCTTGCCACCTCTTCCTAATCTCTTCTGCTTCTGTTAGGTCCTTACCATTTCTGTCCTTTATCATGTCCATCCTTGGATGAAATATTCCCTCGATAGCTCCAATGTTCTTAAAGAGATCTCTAGTCTTTCCCATTCTTTTGTTTTCCTCTACTTCTTTGCATTGTTCATTGGAAAAGGCCTTCTTATCCCTCCTTGCTGTTCTCTGAAACTCTGTGTTCATTTGGGTATGTCTTTCCCTTTCTCAGTCTTCCCTGGTGGCTCAGACGGTAAAGCGTCTGCCTGCAATGCAGGGGACCCGGGTTCAATTCCTGGGTCAGGAAGATCGCCTGGAGAAGGAAATGGCAATCCACTCCAGCACTCTTGCCTGGAAAATCCCATGGACAGAGGAGCCTGATAGGCTACAGTCCATGGGGTCACAAAGAGTCAGACACGACTGAGCGACTTCACTTTCCCTTTCTCTGTTGCTTTTTGCTTCTCTTCTTTCCTCAGCTATTTGCAAAGCCTGCTCAGACAACCACTTTGCCTTCTTACATTTCTTTTTCTTGGGGATAGTTTTGGTCAGTGCCTCCTATATAATGTTGTGAACCTCTGTCCCTAGTTTTCCAGACACTGTCTACCAAAGATCTAATCTCTTGAATCTATTCATCATCTCTACTGTACCAGAGATCAAATTGTGAACATTTGTTAAATCGTAGAAAAAGCAAGAGAATTCCAGAAAGACATCTACTTCTGCTTTATTGACTACACTAAAGCCTTTGACTATGTGGGTCACAACAAACTGGAAAGTTCTTAAAGAGATGGAAATACCAGATCATCTTACCTGTCTTCTGAGAAACATGTATGCAGGTCAAGAAGCAACAGGTAGAACTGAACATGAAATGAGGGACTGGTTCAAAATCAGGAAAGGAGAACATCAAGGCTGTATGTTGTCACCCTGCTTATTTAACTTCAGTGCAGAGTACATCATATGGAATGCCAGGCTAGATGAATCACAAGCTGGAATCAAGATTGCTGGGATAAATATCAATAACCTTAGATATGCAGATGACACCACCCTTATGGCAAAAAGCAAAGAGGAACTGAAAAGCCTCTTGATGAAGGTGAAAGAGGAGAGTGAAAAAGCTGCCTTAAAATTCAACATTCAAAAAACTAAGATCAATATTACTCAGCCATAGAAAGAAATGCATTTGAGTCAGTTCTGATGAGGTGGATGAATCTAGAACCTGTTATACAGAGTCATGTGAGTCAGAAAGGGAGAGATAAATATCATATTCTAACACATATATGTGGAGTCTAGAAAAATGGTACAGAAGAATTTATTTACAGGGCAGCAATGGAGAAACAGACATAGAGAATAGACTTATGGACATGGGGAGAGGGGAGGAGAGGGTGAGATGTATGGAAAGAGTAACATGGAAACTTACATTACCATGTATAAAATAGATAGCCAACAGGAATTTTCTGTATGGCTCAGGAAACTCAAACAGGGACTTTCAATCAACCTAGAGGGGTGGCATTGGGAGGGAGATGGGAGGGGAGGTTCAAAAGGGAGGGGATGTATACCTATGGCTGATTCATGTTGAGGTTTGACAGAAAATAGCAAAGTTCTGTAAAGCTGTAATCTGTAATCCTTTAATTAAAAAAACAAAACAAAACTAAGATCATGACATCCGGTGCCATCACTTCATGGCAAATAGAAGGGGGAAAAGTAGAAGCAGTGACAGATTTTATTTTCTTGAGCTCCAAAATCACTACAGACAGTGACTGCTGCCATGAAATTGAACGATGCTCACTCCTTGGAAGAAAAGCTATGACAAACCTAGACAGCATAATTAAAAAGTAGAGACATTACTTTGCCAACAAAGGTCTACGTAGTCAAAGCTGTGGTTTTTCTAGTAGTCATGTGAGAGTTGAACCATAAAGAAGGCTGAATGCTGAAGAAGTGATGCTTTTGAGCTGTGGTGTTGGAGAAGACTCTTGAGAGTCCCTTAGACTGCAAAGAGATCAAACCAGTCCATCCTAAAGGAAATCAATCCTGAATATTTATTAGAAGGATTGTTATTAAAGATGAATTTTGGCCACCTGATGCGAAGAGCCAACTCATTAGAAAAGACCCTGATGCTGGGAAAGATTGAAGGCAGGAGGATAAGGGGATGGCAGAGGACAGATGGTTGGATGGCATCACTGACTCGATGGACATGAATTTGAGCAAGCTCTGGAAGATGGTGAAGGACAGGGAAGCCTGGCATGCTGCAGTCCATGCCGGTCGCAAGGAGTCAGACACAACTGAGTGATTGAACAACAACAACTCTATAAGGGATTTGATTTAGGTCATATCTGAATGGCCTAGTGGTTTTCCCTATTTTCTTCAATTTAAGCCTGCATTTTGCCATAAGGAGCTGATGATCTAAGCCACAGTCAGCTCCAGGTCGTGTTTTTGCGGACTGTATAGAGCTTCTCCATCTTCAGCTGCAAAGAATCTAATCAGTATGATTTTGATGTGATTTTGATCACATTTGGTGATGTCCACATGTACAGCTCTCACTTGTGTTGTTGGGAAAAGGTGTTTTCTATGACCAGTGTGTTCTTTTGACGGAACTCTGTTAGCCCTGCTTCAATTTGTACTCCAAGGCCAAACTTGCCTGTTACTCCAGGTATCTCTTGACTTTCTGCTTTGGCATTCCAGTCCCCTATGATGAAAAGGATGTCTTTTTTTGGTGTTAGGAAGGTCTTGTAGGTCTTCACAGAACCGGTCAACTTCAGTTTCTTTGGCATTAGTGGTTGGGGCATAGACTTGGATGACTGTGGTGCTGAATGGTTTGCCTTGAAAACAAACAGATCATTCTGTCATTTTCGAGATTGCACCCAAGTACTGCATTTGGGACTCTTTTGTTGACTATGAGGTCTACTCCATTTCTTTTAAGAGATTGCTGCCCACAGTAGTAGATGTAATGGTCATCTGAGTTAAATTCACCCATTCCCGTCCATTTTAGTTCACTGATTCCTAAGCTGGCAGTGTTCACTCTTACATCTCCTACTTGACTATGTCCAGTTACTTTGACTGATGGACCTAACATTCCAGGTTCCTATGCAATATTGTTCTTTACAGCATCGGACTTTGCTTTCACCACTAGATAGCCCCACATCCCAGTGTCATTTCTGCTTTGGCCCAGCCGCTTCATTCTTACTGTGCCTATTAGTAATTGCCCTCTGCTTTTCCCCAGTAGCATATTGGACACCTTTTGACTTGGGGCTCATCTTCTGGTGTCATATCTTTTTGCTTTTTCATGCTGTTCATGGGATCCTCGTGGTGAGAATACTGGAGTGATTTGCCATTCCCTCCGCCGGTGACCACGTTTTATCAGAACGCTGTACTATGACCTGTGCATCTTGGGTGGCCCTACCCAGCAAGACTCATAGCTTTGTTGAGTTACCCAAGCCCCTTCGCTGTGACAAGGCTGTGATCCATGAAGGGGTACTTTGGGGACTCGCTCACAGATCATCCGTTCTCACTGCCTTTGTTTATTCCCATTTGGATTTTAGCTGATAACACTGAATGTGGCAGGAGTGACTGAAACAGGAACAGACCTCACGAAAATGAGCTTTAAGCTGTGTTCTCCAGAAATGCCTTGCCAGGGAAGTGGAACACCCGAACTGTTCCCTCAGCTTTTAGGGGTTCACTTCATGGTAATGTCTGAATGCTGTAGACTCAATGCATTACTTAAATGCCGCTTTGTTATTTACTATTCTCGTTTATCTCATCCCCCTAACAAGATTGTAAGTATGGTCAATGTCCTATTTTATTTATTTCTATTTACCCCCCCCCCAACAGTATCTTTCCTCATAAATATTTGTTGTTTTGATTTCAGTCTTATTTCCTTACAACATTTTGTTCATATGAGGAAAATGCAAATCAGCACTCAAGACTATCTCCTCTTTTAATACTTAAGATCCCACATTTGAATTTGAGGGCTGATGTTTCCAACTCCCTTTGTCTAAGTAAGTGGCTTGTCTAGTCCTATATTCATCTACTTGGAGGCACAAAGACTTTCAGCACCTTCTCCGGGTTTCTACTTTCCTCCCTAGCCCGTAGGCGTTGAGAATGAAGGGAATTGGTTCTGCCAATCGGTTAGGTTGCCTGGAGATGGCCTGATCTACTGGTTTCCTTGAGATTATTTTGTTTAGAAGCTTCTGAACTGCACACAGGTCTGCCCACTCTCTGGCCTGAAGGAGACAGCATGGAATTGGCCAAAAGGAACAAGATGGAGGCGGGGGAGCCAGAGTGGGGTAATCAGAAAAGCTGAATGCCGAGAAATGAGGTTCACTGCCTGAAGTCACTGTGAAATTGGTGGGAAGGGTAGCGTTGCAGCCTCCGCCTGTGGCTGATGCTTGCTGGGTTTAGTAATTGTATTCCGAGTAGCATTTAGGCTGGCATTTAGACAGGCCTAGAATGCGAATTCTTGCAGGGGAGGCAGCCAACACAATCCTGCTTTGTTCCAGCTCTTTGAGGACTAAGGAAATAATTTTAAAAACAATACTCTCCTTCCTGGGCTGCCACTTGTTTGTTCTGAGGATTTCTCAGTAACTCTTTGGTCTCTGCTGTGTGTTTTTAAGTTGTATGCTCCCAACCACAAGCAGAAATTGGTAGAAGGGAGGGTTTGGGTTTATATGAACGGCTGGGGACATATTAATTATGACATTCTATGTATGTTGGACACTCATAAAGGGGCCTGGATCAGAGCCTCTCATTCACTTGTTCCTTTAGGCATCCATTCAACAAACATATTCCAGGCCTTGGTTTTATGTCCAGGACCATCCAAAGAACTGTTTGGGTTGGGAGAGAAGTAAAAGACATGAAGTTGTGGTGAGCATGAAATCATAATATTATTAATAATGATTGGTACCATTTGTTGAATCTCTTTTTGTCTGACCAGAAAGCAGGCCAGAGATATCACAGATATTGCTCAGTTTAATCGGCCAGCATTTCTGGAGTGCTTCTGGTCTCGGCAGTGGGCCTGGGCCTGGGGTACGGAGCTCGGTCTAGCAGGAAGACAGATACCATTAAACAAATGACTAAGGTGTGCGAGAGTGCTTTGGCACTCTCAAGGGCGCTCCTCCCAGCAGCATTCAGACCACCTGCATGCAGCTTGTTATAAATTACAAATGTAGGGCCCCACCCAGGCATGCTGTATTTTAGTAAGATCACTGGGTGAGTCATTGGTTGTACACTGAAGCTTGGGAAGCACTGGCCAGCAGCCTGGGATTATCTTGGTCTAAAGTAAGAGACGAAGGAAGGCCTCTCCCAAGCAGAGACTTTTACACTGAGATGTCACGAGGATCCAGCCGGAAACGCAACAGGTGAGGCTAGGGTGGAGCGAGCCCCAGGTGGCGGCAACAGCCTGTGAGCACGTGGGGCTGTGAAGTCCAGCGTGGTCCAGAGCAGAGGGCTAGGCGGGGCCGGGAGCGGGAGGCCTGGTAAGAGATTTAGATCAGTGAGAATGCATTGCAGAGACGCTGTCCCCAGTGCATCCGCGAGGCAGCAAAGCTCAGACGGGTTGAACGAGTGGCCCACAGCTACACCGTAATTCACTGGTGAACTAATAAAAGCTGGTGTGTGTTCAGGTCTCTAATTCCAAAGCCCATTTTATGAATCACTGCATAGTTCTGTCCTCTCAGGTCACTAATAAGACAAAAATATATACACAATATAATTTTTTAACGCTTCTTTGTATAATTTAGGATTTAAAGACTCTTGTGATGGCTTAAATAAAACAAGATGATTAAATTTGGAATAAAATAATGAAATCCATGAGCTGAGGGGAGATAGAAATTCCATCTGAGCACAGATTTTTTCCCCCTAAGTTTCTTAGGAGATACAGAATAAAAGGAGACACTGGAAGTTTAGTCACTCAGTTGTGTCCAACTCTTTGCGAGCCCATGGACTGTAGCCTACTAGGCTCCTCTGCCCAGGGGATTCTCCAGACAAGAATACTGGAGTGGGTAGCCATGCCCTTCTTCAGGGGATCTTCCCAACCCAGGGATAGAATCTGGACCTCCTGCATTGTAGGTGAATTCTTTACCATCTGAGCTACCACGAAACTTACCTGTAACCTACCTGTAACTTACCTTACCTACCAGAAACTTACCCTGTACATTGTATAGCTAACCCTTATCACCTGAAAACCCTGAAGTAGACGTCTTCCTCAGGAAGCACGCGTTTCTTTTTCCTGTCATTAGACTGTGAGAGGAAACATGAAACTATTAATTGTGAGGACAAAGCGCTTTGTGATTAAACTAGGGTTGTGCTGCTAGGCTGAGAGAGCCCTTCCTTTCTGTCTGCTCCCAGGGCAGGCAGCAGGGCTCGTGGGGCTGGAATGTAGAAGGGGGAGACAGGGAGCGGAGAGACCAAGCACGGTCAGTTGCTCCACATCTCAGTCCAGATAGGTGAGGCTCGGGCATCGAGGATTAGCTGAGTGCCTGATCCTCTCCCAAGAGTCTGATCTTCTCCCAGGTTCCCTCGTGTAGTTCATAGATTTCTGAGAGGTCAGATTGCAGGGGAGAAGAGAACACAGTCCCCTGTCCTTGGTGTTGGGGGGTTAAAAGAGGAGATGGGAGTCCTGGGGTTCAGGGCACTCTAAAGCTGTTGGGAAATGTGACCTTTAATCTTAGGTAGCTTCCGATCTAATGGAAGAGACACAGCCCCTGCCTTCAGACAGCTCACAGTGTGATGGGGGAGGCACAGTTCATGAAATCCAGACTGAAGGGGAGGGAAGACCTACCCCAGGGAGTCCCCAGGCTGATGGGAGAGACAGAAAGCCTAGATACAGGAGAATAAAGAGCACAGTGACCAAAGTTACCAAAGCCATATAAAAAAGTCACATTACTTAGGTCTCCATGCTGCCACCAGAGGACTTTGAAATGTTCGCTGCTTCTTGCCTTCTCCTGGCTGCAGCAAAAGCAGCAAGTGCTATCATACCTGCAAAATGGGAAGCTGGTGAGGTCAGTCGTTTCCGAGATTGTGCCCATCTTAGCTGAGCCAGTCTCCTCTGCCTGTGGCTTATTTTAGGAGCCTCCTTAAGGCCCTGGCAGGATGTAGGGAGACAGGTAACTGGCAACACTCAGGCTGTCTTTCCACTCCCCTCATCCAAACCCCAAACTGGCTCACAACTCACATTCCACTGTGTGGGCCAGGCTCGTGCCTCTGGAGAACATCTGGGCCTCCAGCTGATGCTCTAGAGTGCTGTCCAGCATACAGTGTGTTTGTCTGGCCATCCTTGGCGAAATGGAATCCTTCTGTCTCCCTGCCCTTCCTCCCTAGCACCTCCCCGGGAGCCCCTGACTGCTGATGTCAGGAAAGAGAGAAAGAAAACTTGAGGTCTACTATGGGCAAAGCTGAATTGATCAGGAAGCTCTTGCTTTTGTCCCACAAATGACTTAATGTCACCTTGAGCCAATTGAGAGTTGGACTATAAAGAAAGCTGGCGCCGAAGAATTGATGCTTTTGAATTGTGGTGTTGGAGAAGACTCTTGAGAGTCCCTTGGACTGCAAGGATCCTACCAGTCCATCCTAAAGGAAATCAGTCCTGGGTGTTCATTGGAAGGACTGATGTTGAAGCTGAAACTCCAGTATTTTGACCACCTGACGCGAAGAGCTGACTCATTTGAAAAGACCCTGATGCTGGGAGAGATGAGGGCAGGAGGAGAGGGGGCCAACAGAGGATGAGATGGCTGGATGGCATCACTGACTTGATGGATGTGAGTTTGAGTGAACTCCAGGAGTTGGTGATGGACAGGGAGGCCTGGTGTGCTGTGGTTCATGGGGTCGCAAAGAGTCAGACACGACTGAGCGACTGAACTGAACTGAGTAAATTCTCCTTCATCCCATTGCTCTGTTACCAGGGCCACTGTTTTCCCGTCAGTATTAAACTGAGGAAGCATGGTGGACAGGAAAGACCATGTGATGTGAAATCATGGGCCTCAGATTCAATTGCTGGCTCTCCTGCTTCTAACTGCTTCTAACTTCTATGACCTTGGGTAAGGCAAATCTCTTTTCCCTCAGATAAAGGATTTTTAAAAGTCATTTTGAGCTTCAGTTTTCTTATCTGTCAAATGGAATAATGGGAATAATGTCTACCATACAAGGAGGTTGTGAGGATTAGTTATAGTGAAAATCTGAAACACTTGGACAAGTTTAAAGCACTTAAAAGCCAGTGTTCTTTGTTGAAGGGGAGAGTGATACCCTTCCCTTTCCTTCTCACGTGGTTGTGGTGGTGGTAATATTGGGGAAAAGGGTCTTAGTGAAAGCAAAAGTGTGTTAAAATATAAGACTTTGTGCTTGTGCTTAATCGCTCAGTCGTGTCCGACTCTTTGCAACCCCGTGGACTGCAGCCTACCAGGCTCCTCTGTCCATGGGGATTCTCCAGGCAAGAATACTAGAGTGGGTTGCCATGCCCTCCCCCAGGGAATCTTCCCAACCCAGAAATGGAACCCAGGTCTCCCACATTACAGGGGAATTATTTACTGTCTGAGCCACCAGGGAAGACAGGGAAGCCCAGAATACTGGAGTGAGTAGCCTATCCCTTCTCCAGGGGATCTTCCTGACCCCAGGAATTGAACCAGCATCAACTGCATTGCAGGCAGATTCTTTACCAGTTAGAGATTTAAAATTGGGAGTTTTCAGCATATAGTGTTAAATGTTAGTCTCTCAGTTGTGTCTAATTCTGCAGCCCCATGCACTACCCCTTTTCAGCATATACATGGTGTTTAGTGCTGTGAGACTGGGTGAGATCACAAGGCAAAGAGCCTAAGTAGAGAAGACCTCCTAGGGTGGGGCATGGGGCACTCCAGCCCTGGAAGACGGGCAGAAGAGGAGGATCCGGCAGAGGAGATGGAGAGGGAAGAGCAGGAAGGAGGGAGGAGGATGGTGCTGTTCCAGATGCCAAGTGAAGAAAGTGTTTTCAGGAACACACAGCGATCGCTTGTGTTAGAGCAAGAAAGATGAGGCTAGAATTTATTTACCACTGGACTTACACTGTTGAGGTGACCTTGATAAGACCAGTTTTGGTTGAGTTGTATGGGAAAATCTTGGTTGGTACAGGTTTACAAGGAGTTTGGAGAAGAGAAATTAAAGGATATAAGCATTGGCAGGCCTGTAAGGATTTTTCTTGTGAAGGGAAGAGAAGTAGGGCCACAGTCAGAGGTGAAAGTTGGGCAAGAGAAGGCTAATCCTTGGGTTGGGATAAATTGCAGCATATTTGTAAACTGGTGGGAACGATCCAGTAAGCAAGGAAAACCTGATGAGGCAGGAGGACAAGAAGCCTTGCTGGAGCTCGTTGCTGAGCCGGCAAGAGGAGACTGGGCCCAGAGCCAGACAGGTCACCCATGGGGAGGAAGAGGAGGTGGGATGTGCAGGACATCAGCTGGCAGGCAGGGTGGTGGCTTCTGTGGAGGTTCCTACTTGTTATCTCTGTTTTCTGTCGAGGAATAAACATGGCCATCAGCCAAGAGCAAAAGGATGGGAGAGTCCCAGTTCCTTTAAGATGTAGAGTGTCAGGCATTCTTCTCAAGTGTACATGGAACATCTCCAGGATTGACCACATGCTGGGTTACAAGGTGGGCCTTGTGAAATCATGTCAAGCATCTTTTCTGATCACAAAGCTATGAGATTAGAAGTAAATGACAAGAAAAAAACTCTAAAAAAGACAAACACATGGAGGCTAAATAGTATGCTACTAAACAACCAATGGACCACGGAGGAAATCAAAGAGGAAGTCGGAAAATACCCGGAGACAAGTGAAAATGAAAGAACGAAAAACCCGTGGGATGCAGCAGGAGCAATTCTAAGAGGAGCGTTTATAGCACTACAGTCTTTCCTCAGAAAACGAGAAAAATCTCAAATGAGCAAGCTAACCTTACCCCTAAGACAACTAGAGAAAGAACAAACAAAATCGAAAGTTAGTAGAAGAAAAGAAATCGTAAAGATCAGAGCAGAAATAAATGAAACGGAAACAAAGAAAACAATTGCAAAGATCAATGAAACTAAAAGCTGCTTCTTTGAAAAGATAAACAAAATTTATAAACCTTTAGCCAGACTCATCAAGAAAAAGAAAAGACTCAAATCAACGAAATTAGAAATAAGAAAGAAGTTAAAATTGACTCCACAGAAATACCAAGGGTCATAAGAGGCTGTGAGTAACTGTATGCCGATAAAATGGACAACGTGGAAGAAATGGACAAATTCTTAGAAAGGTACAGGTTCCCGAGACTGAACCAGAAAGAAGTAGAAAATATGAACAGACCGATCACAAGCACTGAAATTGAAACTGTGATTAAAACCCTCCCAACAAACAAAAGTCCAGGACTGGATGGTTTCACAGGTGACTTTTATCAAACATTTAGAAGAGAGTTAACACCTAGCCTTATGAAGCTGTTCCAAAAAATTGCAGAGGAAGGAAAACTTCCAAACTCATTTTACGAGGCCACCATCACCCTGAACCAAAACCAGACAGAGATACCAGAAAAAAGATAAAGTTATAAGCCAATACCACTGATGAACATAGATGCATAAATCCTCAGCAAAATACTACCAATCTGTGTCCAATGATACAAAAAAAAGATCAAGTGGGATTCATCCCAGGGATGCAAGGATTTTTCACCATCCACAAATCAATCAGTGTGATACACCACATCAGCAAATTGAAGAATAAAAATCATACAGTCATCTCAGTAGATGAAGAGAAAGCTTTTGACAAAATCCACACTCATTTATGATAAAAACTGTCAGAAAGTGGGCATAGAGGGAACATACCTGGATGTAATAAAGGCCATATATGACAAACCTACAGTCATACCTGATGGTGAGAAGCTAAAGGCATTCCCTCTAAGATCAGGCCCAAGACAAGAGTGTCCACTCTCACCACTTTTATTCAACATAGTTTTGGAAGTCCTAGCTACAGCAATCAGAGAAGAAAAAGAAGTAAAAGGAATCCAAATTGGCAAAGAAGTTAGACTGTCACTGTTTACAGATGACATGATATTACACATAGAAGACATAAAGACACTAGATAACTACTAGAACTCATCAATGAATTTGGTAAAGTTGCAGGTTACAAAATTAATACACAGAAATCTGTTGCATTTCTATTCACTAACAACAAAAGATCAGAAAGAGAAATTCAAGAAACACTCCCATTTACCAACACATCAAAAAGGATAAAATATTAGGAATAAGCCTACTCAAGGAGACAAAAGACTTGTACACCAAAAACTGTAAGATGTTAATGAAAGAAATCAAAGAAGACATAAACAGATGGAAAGATGCACCATGATCATTGATTGGAAGACTCAATATTGTCAAAATGACTGTACTACCCAAGGCAACCTACAGATTCAATGCAATTTCTGCGGAAATTAACAATGGCATTTTTCACAGAACTAGAACAAAAAAATCTCAAAACTTGTATGGAGGAACAAGAAACCCCGGATAGCCAAAGCAGTCTTGAAAAAGAAAGATGGATTTGGAGGTATCAGGCTCCCTGACTTCAGTGTATACTACAAAGCTACAGTCATCAAAACAGTCTGATATTGGCACAAAAATAGAAGCACAGATCAATGGAACAGAATAGAAAACCCGGAGTTAAGCCCAGGTACCTATGGACACTTGATCTATGACAAAGGGGGCAGGTCTTCACAATGCTGGAAAGACAGTCTCCTCAAACGGTGCTGGGAAAAGTGGACGGCTACATATAAAAAATGAAAGTAAATCATTCGTTAACTCCATACACAAAAATAAGCTCAAAACGGATTCAAGACCTCAGTGTGAGACCAGACACTATAAAGCTTCTAGCGGAAAACATAGAACACTCTCTGACATAAGTCACAGCAATATCTTTTTCAACTTATCTCCTAGAACAATGGAAATAAAAACAAAAATAAACAAATGAGACCTACTTAAACTCAAAAGCTTTTGGACAGCAAAAGAAACAAAAAACAAAAAGACAGCCCACAGATAGGGAGAAAATATTTGAAAATGATTTGACCAAAAGGGGGTTAGTCTTCAAAATTTACAGCAAATGACTCTAAACAGCATCAAAACAAAAAATCCACTCAAAATTGGGCAAAAGACCTAGATAGACATTTCTTCAAAGAACACATACAGATGGCCAATAGGCACATGAAAAGATGTTCAGCATCTTTAATTATTAGAGAAATGCAAATCAGAACTACAATGAGATATCACATCACACCAACCAGAATAGCTACTGTCAAAAAAATCCACAAACAATAATTGCTGGAGAGGATGTGGAGAGAAGGGAAACCTTCCCATACACTGCTGATGGGTATGTAACTTGGTACAGTCACTACAGAGAACAGTACAGACGTTCCTTAAAAGACTAAAAATAGAACTGCCGTATGACCCTGCAATCCCACTCCCAGGCATATATCTGGAGAAAAACATAATCCAAAAAGAAATATGCACCCCAATGTTCATTGTATCAGTGTTTACAATAACAAAGACATCGAAGCAACCTAAATGTGCATCTACAAAGGAATGAATAAAGAAGATGTGGTACATATATACACAATGGAATATTACTCAGCCATTAAAAGAATGAAATAATGCCATTTGCAGCAACATGGATGGCCTAGAGAGTGTCATACTGAGTACATCAGGCAGAGGAGGAGAAATGTCATATGACATCCCTTATATGTGGAATCTAAAAAGAAATGATACAAATGTACTTACAAAATAGACTCATAGATTTAGAAAATGAAATTATGAGAGGGGAAGGGATAGTTAGGGAGTTTGGGAAGGACATGTACACATTGCTGTATTTTAAATGGATTAACAAGGACCTGCTATATAGCACAGGGAACTCTGCTCAGTGTTATGTGGCAGCCTGGATGGGAGGGGAGTTTGGGGGAGAATCTTGTTCAGTTGCTAAGTCGTTTCCAATTCTTTACAGCCCCATGGACTGCTGCACAGCAGGCTTCCCTGTCCTTCACTATCCCCTGGAGTTTGCTCAGATTCGTGTCCATTGAGCCTACGATGCCATCTAACCATCCCCAACTAACCACTGGGCGAGAATGGATGCATATATATGTATGGTCGAGTCCCTTCACTGTTCGCCTGAAACGATCACAACACTGTTAATCAGCCATACCCCAAAATAAAAAGTTAAAAAAATAAAATATAAAGGAAAAAAGAGAGAGAGAACTCCAGTTTATTAAAAAAAATGTATAAGGGAAAAAAAGAGATGAAACTTGCAAGTTAAAAGAGATGTAATAATTATCAACTAGTTTGCGGATCTTATTTGAGCTCTGATTCAAACAGTGAATAAAACCGACATTTGCGAACCCATTGGAAATTTAAACAATGAGTGAATATTTGATAATAATAGAAGTTTTATTTCACTTTGTTTTATTTATTTTATATTTCTATTTTAAATAGTGCTGCAATGAACATTGGCATACACGTGTCTTTTTGAGTTGTGATTTTCTCAGGGCATGCTGGCAGGAAGCTACTACGTAGCACAGGGATCTCAGCTCTGTGCTCTGTGACGACCAAGAGAGGTGGAATGGGAAGGTGGGAGGGAGGCTTAAGAGGGATGGCATCTATGTATGCTGCTGCTAAGTCGCTTCAGTCGTGTCCGACTCTGTGCAACCCCATAGACGGCAGCCCACCAGGCTCCCCCGTCCCTGGGATTCTCCAGGCAAGAACACTGGAGTGGGTTGCCATTTCCTTCTCCAATGCATGAAAGTGAAAAGGGAAAGTGAAGTCACTCAGTCGTGTCCGACTCTGTGCGACCCCATGGACTGCCGCCTTCCAGGCTCCTCCATCCGTGGAATTTTCCAGGCAAGAGTACTGGAGTGGGGTGCCATCGCCTTCTCCGCATCTATGTATACACATGGCTGATTCACAGTGTTGTACAGTAGAAACTAACATAACATTGTAAGGCAATTATATTCCAATAAAAATTTTTAGGTTATTGATAATTTTGGAGGTGTGATGTTATTGAGGTTATGTTTTGTAAAAGTGTCGTCTTTTAGAGATAGATGCCAAAATATCCATAGATGAAATTATCCAGTGACAGGGGGTTGCTTCAAAATAATCCAGTGGAGGAGAATGGAGAAGCGTGCGTACACGTGTGTGTCTGTGTGTGTGTGTGTGTGTGTGTGTGTTAGATAATGTGCGATTGGCCTTGGGTCAGTAATTGTCAATGTTGGCAGATGTGCTCACGGAGATTCATTATGTTTTTTCCCACTTCATAATGAAATTAAAACAAGGGAGAGAAGAGTGGGGAAGGAGAGGTCGGGGGTTAAGAAGAGAGGAGAAGGTATGAACTGCCATCTGGAAGAGCAGATGAGCAGGAGATGCGTTTGGTGTGTGCCGTTAAGGACCCACTTGAGATTCAAGAGCGTGAATTAAAATGAGACCCAGACTGCAGGGACGTCTATATTTCCCTAGCCACGACCAGCTGCACATGTAGGGATCAGCGTAGGTGGGCACTGTGGGCTTAGGATGAATTAGTATCATCCTCCGATCATAGTGATAAAGTTGTGCAGGATCAGCGTCCTGTTTTTGCTTCACAGATAATTTGACTAACTGACTCCCCAGCCCACTCACATGTTTTGACTAAACTCAATACTCTACCGCAAGTACTTTAAAATGGTTTATTTGCAGGTGCTAAATAGAGGAGGGAATATGGGAATTTATTGTTTACTGGCTGTGGAGTGTCAGTTTAGGGAGATGAAGAAGTTCCTAGGAGGAATGGTGGTGATGGCTGCACAACAGTTGAATGCACTTAATGCTGCTGAACCATACATTAAAATGACCAGAATGGTAAATTTTATCTTCTGTATATTTTGTGGTGGTTCAGTCGCCCAGTCATGTCCAACTCTTTTCAATCCCATGGACTGCAGCACACCAGGCCTCCCTGTCCCTTACCATCTCCTAAAGTTTGCCCAAGTTCATGTCCATTGCATCGGTGATGCCATCCAGCCATCTCATCCTCTGATGCCCTCTTCTCCTTCGGCCCTCAAGCTTTTAAAGCAGCAGGGGCTTTTCCAGTGAGTCGGCTGTTTGTATCAGATGACCAAAATATTGGAGCTTCAGTTTCAGCATCAGTCCTTTCAAAGAGTATTCAGGGTTGATTTCCCTTAAGATTGACTGGTCTGATCTTGCTGTCCAAGGGATTTTCCAGAGTCTTCTCCAGTACCCCACGGTTCAAAGGTATTGATTCTTTGGTGTCCTGCCTTCTTTACAATCCAGCTCTCACAACCGTTGATGACCACTGGGAAGACCATAGCTTTGACTATGCAGACCTTTGTCGGCGGAGTAATGTCTCTGCTTTTCAACACACTCTCTAGGTTTGTCATAGCTTTCCTGCCAAGAAGCAATTGTCTTCTGTCATGGCTGCAGTCACCATCCGCAGTGATTTTAGAGCCCAAGAAGAGGAAATCTGTCACTACTTCCACCTTTTCCCTTCTATTTGCCATGCAGTAATGGGCCCGGACACCCTGATCTTTGTTTTTCCAATAGTTTTAAGTCGGCTCTTTCACTCTCCTCCTTCACCCTCCCCAGGAAGCTTTTTAGTCTCTTTGCTCTTTGCCATTAGAGTGGTATCATCCACATATCTGAGGTTGTTGATGTTTCTCCCACCTGTCTTGATCCCAGCTTGTAACTCACCCAGCCTGGCATTTCTCATGATGTGCTCAGCATATAGGTTAAACAAACAGGCTGAGAGTAGACAGCCCTGTTACGCTCCTTTCTCAATCTTGAACTAATCAGTTGTTCCATACAGGGTTCTAACTGTTGCTCCTTGACCCTCATACAGGTTTCTCAGGAGACAGGTAAGATGGTCTGGTATTCCCACTTCTCTAAGAGCTTTCCTCAGTTTGTTATGATCCACACATAGAAAAGGAAATGGCAACCCACTCCAGTGTCCTTGTCTGGAAAATCCAATGGACAGAGGAGCCTGGTGGGCTACAGTCCATGGGGTCACAAAGAGTCGGACACAACTGAGCGACTAACACTTACACATGTAGCGTAACCGATGAAACAGAGGTAGACGTTTTTCTGGAATTCCCTTGCTTTCTCTGTGATCCAGCGAATGTTGGCAATTTGATCTCTGGCTCCTCTTCCTTTTCGAAACCCAGCTTGGACATCTGGAATGTCTTGGTTCACATAATGCTGAAGCCTAGCATGCAAGATTTTAAGCATGATCTTACTAGCACGGGAGATGAGTGCAATTGTCCAATGGTTAGCACATTCTTTAGTACTACCCTTCTTGGGAATTGGGATGAGGATTGACCTTTTCCAGTTTTGGGGCCACTGCTGGTCTTCCAGATTTACTAACATATTGAATGCAACACCTTGATGGTATCACCCTTTGGGTTTTGAATCTATATTTTGCTAGTGTTTTCTTTTTTTTTAATATTTATTTGGTTGCATCTACAAGGAAAAAGGCAGAAAAAGAAGTGATTGCAATTGCCTTGTGTCCCATGCTCCTCCTCTTTGGCCCTAATTAGGGGGTAATCTTTGGAGAAGGAAATGGCAACCCACTCCAGTATTCTTCCCTGGGGAATGCCATGGACAGAGGAGCCTGGTGGACTGCAGTCTGTGGGGTTGCAAGAGTGGGACGTGACTTGGCAACTAAACTGCCAACACCAGGGCGTAATGTCGGTTTGTAAGTCCTTTCTCCAGTGCGTGTGGCTGGTATGGGTATGATGTTATTGCCTCTTGTGAACGGTGTCAGATCCTCATTTTCACGTGTTAGCTGGTTCTGTGGAGGATGGCGCTGAGGTCTAGTTGGGAATCAAAGCATCCTCTAAAGATGTAGGGAGTCCCCCAGCCCTGATGGTGGCTCAGCACTCAGGTAGACTGCTGCCTTCACCCGCCCCTGGCAGTTTGTGCACTTTCCCAGGCTCTCCCATCTGAAGGGAGAGCCTGTCTTTCCTCGGAGCCCTTCTTCCTAAGTCCCAGTCACAGGAATAGGGCTTGCTGTGACATCATGTCTGTTCTCTGGCCAGTTCATGTTACCTTTACCAATTTGTCTCTCATTCATGGTGTATTTCAAAACCAAGACATATGGAATATATAAACTAAGTATAGTTATACCCTTTTTCCCCATAGGGAAACAATTTTCTGATATAATCACTGTAACAGTTTGCTGATATAATTACAAAGAGAAAGCAAGGTGAAAAGACAACCCTCAGAATGTGAGAAAATAATAGCAAATGAAACAACTGACAAAGGACTAATTTCCAAAACATACAAGCAGCTCATACAACTCACAGAGAAGGCAATGGCAACCCACTCCAGTACTCTTGCCTGGAAAATCCCATGGACAGAGGAGCCTGATAGGCTGCAGTCCATGGGGTCGCTAAGTTGGACACAACTGAGTGACTTCACTTTCATCCTTCACTTGCATGCATTGAGAAGGAAATGGCAACCCACTCCAGTGTTCTTGCCTGGAGAATCCCAGGGACAGAGGAGCCTAGTGGGCTGCCGTCTATGGGGTCGCGCAGAGTCAGACACGACTGAAGTGACTTAGCAGCAGCAGCAGCATACAACTCAATACCAGAAAAACAAACAACCCAATCAAAAAGTGGGGGAAAGACCTAAACAGACATTTCTCCAAAGAAGACATACAGATGGCTAACAATCACATGAAAAGATTCTCAACATCACTCATTATTAGAGAAATGCAAATCAAAAATACAATGAGATATCACCTCACACCGGTCAGAATGGCCATCATCAAAAAATCTACAAATAATAAATGCTGGAGAGGGTGTGGAGAAAAGGGAACGCTCTTACACTGTTGCTGGGAATGTAAATTGATACAGCCACTATGGAAGACGGTATAGAGAGTCCTTAAAAAACTAGAAATAAAACTGCATGTGACCCAGCAATCCCACTCCTAGGCATATACCCTGAGGAGACCAAAATTGAAAGAGACAGATGTATCCCATGGTTCATTGCAGCACTATTTACAACAGCTTAGAACATGGAAGCAACCTAGATGTCCATAGACAGATGAATGGATAAAGAAGTTATGTAGACTCTGGAATATTACTCAGCCATAAACAGGAATGCATTTGAGTCAGTTCTAATGGGGTAGATGAACCTAGAGCCTGTTATACAGAGTGAAGTGAGTCTGAAAGAGAAAGATAAATGCCTTATTCTAACGCATATATACGGAATCTAGAAAAATGGTACTGAAGAATTTATTTACAGGGTAACAGTGGAGAAACTGACATAGAAAATAGACTTATGGAGAGGAGAGGAGAGCATGAGATGTATGGAGAGAGTAACATGGAAACTTACATTACCATATGTGAAATAGATAGCCAGTGGGAATTTGCTGTATGGCTCAGGAAACTCAAACAGGGGCTCTGTATCAATCTACAGGGGTGGGATGGGGAGGCAGATGGGAGGGAGGTTCAAAAGGGAGAGGGTATATGTATACCTACGGCTGATTCATATTGAGGTTTGGCAGAAAACACCAAATTCTGTAAAGCAATAAAATTCAATAATAAATAAATTTTAAAAATTACAAAGAGAACTTTTAAATGAAATCGAGGGCCATTCACAAAGTAGCAGTAGGAATGTTGCCCTGTTGCTGTGAACCAGGCTTCTGAGTGGCAGCATCAAAGGAGTGTGGGTTCTGAAGACACCCACCAACCTGGGTTTGAGTGTTGACTCTGCCTCTCACCAGCTGAGAAACCTTAGGCAAGTTTTTTTTAACATCATTAGGCTTCAAATTTCTCATATGTAAATTTGAATAATAATGCCTTCCTTATAGGACTGTTGTAAGAATTAAAAGGGATGTTTGTAAGAATGGATGTCTGTTCTTAATTTGCCGTTGTTGCTACTGTCTGTTTCAGCAAACGTGGCTGAGGAAGGATGAGAATGTGGGTATCTGTGACTTTTGAGAAATCACTGAACTTCTCTGAGCATCATTCACGTTTCTCATCTATTTCTGCATCACTTTTCTCATCACCTTGAACGATGGAATTCAGTTAGTGGTTTATTTTGGCTAATATAGGATTCCTTTGACCCACTGGATATTTTTAGGGGAGGGCCTCAGGAACACAGCATTGGATTAATCATGATCCTTGGCTTATGACTCATTCTCATCATTGGTCCAAGCATGCCCTGCTGTTTTTCTTTCTTTTATTTCTTCTTTCCCTCCCTCCTTATCTCGCCCTTCTGCCCCTCTTCCTTCTTTTTTTTTCCTTCCTAATCATCCGTTTACTTATTTATTGATAACAATATTGTAAGTACCTGTAAATCCACCACATACAATGAAATATAAGACTTTGAGAACTAGCAAATATCTTATGGTCCCATCACAACTAAGCTGTTCTTTCTGCCTCTCCCACTACCAGAAGTGATCATTATCTTTCCTTTTTAATTGTAGTAAAATATGCATGACATAAAACTTACCATTTAAACCATTTTTAAAGTGTGTAGCTCTATAGTTTTAGTACATTTGCAGAGTTGTGCAACTCATCTTCAGAACTGTTTTCATCTTGCAAGACTCAAGCTCCTTATTCTTCCTGCCCTTGGCAAGCATCATTCTACTTTGTGTCTCTATGAAATCTGACTACTCTCAGTTCAGTTCAGTCACTCAGTCGTGTCTGACTTTTTGTGACCCCATGAATCGCAGCACGCCAGGCCTCCCTGTCCATCACCAACTCCCGGAGTTCACTCAGACTCACGTCCATCGAGTCGGTGATGCCATCCAGCCATCTCATCCTCTGTCGTCCCCTTCTCCTCCTGCCCCCAATCCCTCCCAGCATCAGAGTCTTTTCCAATGAGTCAACTCTTCACATGAGGTGACCAAAGTACTGGAGTTTCAGCTTTAGCATCATTCCTTCCAAAGAAATCCCAGGGCTGATCTCCTTCAGAATGGACTGGTTGGATCTCCTTGCAGTCCAAGGGACTCTCAAGAGTCTTCTCCAACACCACAGTTCAAAAGCATCAATTCTTCGATGCTCAGCTTTCTTCACAGTCCAACACTCACATCCATACATGACCACTGGGAAAACCATAGCCTTGACTAGATGGACCTTTGTTGGCAAAGTAATGTCTCTGCTTTTGAATATGCTATCTAGGTTGGTCATAACTTTCCTTCCAAGGAGTAAGTGTCTTTTAATTTCATGGCTGCAGTCACCATCTGCAGTGATTTTGGAGTCCAAAAAAATAAAGTCTGACACTGTTTCCACTGTTTCCCCATCTATTTCCCATGAAGTGATGGGACCAGATGCCATGATCTTCATTTTCTGAATGTTGAGCTTTAAGCCAACTTTTTCACTCTCCACTTTCACTTTCATCAAGAGTTTTTTTAGTTCCTCTTCACTTTCTGCCATAAGGGTGGTGTCATCTGCATATCTGAGGTTATTGATATTTCTCCTGGCAATCTGACTACTCTAGGTATCACATATAAGGGAAATCATACAGTATTTGTCCTTTTGTGACTGACATTTTAATTTACATAGTATCCTCAAAGTTTATCCATGTTGTAGCACATGATAGAATTTCCTTCCTTTTTAAGGCTGGAGAATATTCCATTGTATGTTTACACCACATTTTGATTATCCTTTCATCTATTGATGAATACTTGAGTTACTTACACCTTTTGGCTATCTTGAATAATGCTACTATGAACATGGGTATGCAGATATTTCTTTGAAATTTTGCTTTCAATACTTTTTTTTTTAATTTAAAAAATTTAAATAATTTTTTGGCTGCACTACACAGCACACGGGATCTTAGTTCCCCAACCAGGGATCAAACCCACGCCTTGTGTAGTGGAAGCATGGAGTTTTAACCACTAGACCGGCAGGGAAGTCCCTCCATTCTTTTTTATATGTACCCAGGTCATGTATGGATGTGAGAGTTGGACTGTAAAGAAGGCTGAGCGCCAAAGAATTGATGCTTTTTGAACTGTGGTATTGGAGAAGACTCTTGAGAGTCCCTTGGACTGCAAGGAGATCCAACCAGTCCATCCTAAAGGAGATCAGTCCTGGGTGTTCATTGGAAGGACTGTGCTAAAGCTGAAACTCCAATACTTTGGCTACCTCATGCGAAAAGTTGACTCATTGGAAGAGACTCTGATGCTGGGAGGGATTGAGGGCAGGAGGAGAAGGGGACAACAGAGGATGAGATGGCTGGATGGCATCACTGACTCGATGGACATGAGTCTGAGTGAACTCCGGGAGTTGGTGATGGACAGGGAGGCCTGGCGTGTTGCGATTCATGGGGTCGCAAAGAGTTGGACATGACTGAGTGACTGAACTGAACTGAGAATGGAATTGCTGGATCATATAGTAATTCTGTTTTTAATTTTTGGGGGCACCATCATGCTGCTTTCTGTAAAGGCTGCACTGTACTCCCCCAGCAATGTAGGAGGGTTCCAGTTTCTCCACATCCTTGGCAACACCTGTTATTTTCTGTTTGTTTGTTTTGGATAGCAGCCATTCTAATGGGTATATGATGATTTCCCATTGTGGTTTTGATTTGCATTTCCCTACTGAACATCTTTTTACATGCTTGTTGGTCATTTATGTATCTGCTTTGGAGAAGTGTCTATTCAAGTGCTTTGCCCATGTTTTAATTGTGTGTGTGTTGTTGTTGTTGAGTTGTAGTAATCATTATTTTGAATCCTGTTTTCTTCTTTATTATATCACTTTATTGCATAGCACTCTAATTCACTTATTTTGTCTGCTTTGTGTATTTCACTGTTTGACTCTAACACAATTTAATTTTCCATTTCTTTGTTGATGAACTTTTGGGCCATTTCTAGGTTTCTCCTATAGTGAACAATGCTGCCAAAGACATAGTTTTACATATACAAGAGTTTCTTATGGATCTATATCTAGGAGTAAATTTGCTAAATCATTGTGAATGTTCAACTCTAGGGGGTGATGTTAAACTTTTTCTGAAGTGATTGTACCCTTAGCAGTGTATAAGAAACTTTGTATATTTTCAACCTCTTTCAGCAGTTGATATCATCCGATTTAGTAATTTTTGCCAATTGAATGAGTTTGTAAATTGGTCCTGATTTGCATTTCCCAATGACCAATACTATGGTTATTAACCATATGCATTCTTGTCTCCTTCCTGTATTTCTGTTGGATTAGTTATCATCTTATTTACTTACGGAACTTCTTTATATATTCTTGATAGTAATCCTTTGTCAGATCTGTATGCCTGTTATCTTCCCCCAGGTTTTAATCTGCGTTTCATATACCTTAAAGGTTTTTTTTTCCAAGTTCAGTCAATGAAGATATACCTCAGAATAAAATCCACTTTGTTAGGTGTTCAGTCCTATACATTTTGCAGATACAGTTATGTAACCACCACCATAATCAAAATACAGAGCATTTCCATCATTCCATAAAAGTTCTCATATACCCCCTTTTGGTTAATCTTCTCCCTGCAATCCCAGCTTCTGGTAACCACTGATCTGTATTATGTCCCTGGAATATACATTTCTTAAAATGTCATATAAATGAAATCATATGAAACAGGCTTCTTTTACTTAACAATGCATTGGAGATGCCTCTGATTTGCTGCTTATATCAGTAGATCTCTTTTTTTTTTTTTTTTTGATAAGTAGTTTTCCATTGTATTACATATACAGTTTATTTATCCACTCACCCGTTGACAGATATTTGGCTTATTTCTAGTTTTTGGCAATTATGAATAAACTTGCTATGAATATTCATGTGTAGGTTTTTCAGTAGAAATATATATTCATTTCTCTTGGGTAAATACCCAGGAGTGGAATTACTGGGTCATATAGTATCTATATATTTCTCCTTTAAGAATCTGCCAAGTGGTTTTCCAAAGTAGATGTACTATTTCTATGTATGTAAGTTCCAGTGGTCTCACATCCTCACCAGCACATGGTATTGTGAGGTTTTCGTTTGCTGGGGGTTTTGAGCTATTATTCTAACAGGTATATAATAGTGTCTCATGGTATCTCATTGTGGTTTTAACTTGCACGTCCCTAATGACAAGTAGTGCTGAATATCTTTTTGACTGCTTATTTGCCAAATGTATCTCCTTTGCTGAAGATCTATTTAAATCTTTTGCTTATTTTTTATTGGGTTGTTTATTGGCTTATTATTCAGCTGAGAATTCATTGTGTATTCTGCAGCCAGCCCTTTACCAGATTTGTCTTTCAAACATTTTCTCTAAGTCTGCAGCTTCTCTTAGAAGTGTCTCTCTCAGTGGCTGTGCAGGCCCCTCTAGCCTCTCCTGGTTATTCCTCCCCTTACTGTGCAGATGCAGCTTTTAAATACATCTGGGAAAATGTTTTAGTTTTTAAAAATAATGTCAAAATTCTGTAATCTGTGCTAGCCCATAATGAAAATATGTTAAAAAGATATTTCTATCCAGTTTGTATTACTTTATGTGGTAGCAGATTTTTCTTCCCAATTTGTTTTTCCAGTGCCTAACATTAAGTTGAATCTGCCAAAAGAAGGAAATGAGGCATAAAAATTGGAAAGGAGAAAATAACATAATTATTTACAGATGATATTATTATGTGAAATACAAAGAGAATCAACTAAAAACTACTTTAATTATATTTTTTATTTGAGACAATGATAGGTTCATATGCAGTCAGAGCAAATAATACAGAGAGATCCTTTATATGCTTTGCCATGCGTGCTCAGTTGCTCAGTCATGTCCGACTCTTTGCAATCCTGTGAACTGAAGCCCGCCAGGCTCTTCTGTCCATGTAATTCTCTCGGCAAGAATACTTGAGTGGGTTGCCATTCCCTTCTCCAGGGGATCTTCCTGACCCAGGGATCGAAGCCATGTCTCCTGTGTCTGCTGTACTGGCAGGCGGATTCTGGACCGTTGGGCCTCCTGGGAAGCCCTATGCTTTTCCCAGGTTCCCTCAATAGTAACAGCTTGCAAAACTGTAGTATAATATCACACTAGGATATTGACAATGTGCTGTCAAGATAAACACATTTCTGTCAGTACAGAGATCTCTCTTGTTAACCTTTTATAGACATACCCATCTTTTCCTATCACGGACCCCCTTTCTTAACCCATGGCAACCAATAATCTGTTCTGTCTCTATAATTTCTGTCATTTCCAAAATGTTATATGAATGGAATTACACAATATTTAACCATTTGGGTCACAAAGAGTCAGACACGATGGAGCGACTGAACTGAACTGAAGTGAACCATTTGGGTGGACTTTTCTCACTCATCGTCATTTAGTGGAGATTTGTCCAAGTTATTGCATGTTTCAATAGTTCTTTCCTTTTTATTCTATGATGGGGACATGCTGCTATTTATTTAACCATTCATCCTTTAAAAGATACTGGGGTTATATTACCATATGTAAAATAGATAGCCAAGGGAGGAAAAAAAAGATTCTGGGGTTGTTTCCATCTGGGGGTTATTATGAATAAGGCCACTATAAACATACAGGTTTTGCTATGAATATCAGTCTTTATTTCTCTGGGATAAATGCCCAGAGGTGCACTTGTGAATTACATGGTAGTTACATGTTTTTCCTTTTTAAAGAAATTGTCAAACTGTGTTCTAGACTGTATGTATGATTTTGCATCCCCACCAGCAGTGGATAAGTGATCTAGTTTTTCTGCATCTTGTCAGCATTAGCTGTTGTCACCATTTCTTATTATTTTAGCCATTCTGATAGATGGGTAGTGATCTCTCACTGGATTTTTTTCTTTTTATTGTGGATTTTAATTTGCTTTCCCCTGATGGTTAATTATGTTGAATATCTTTTCAATGCTTGCTTGCTGTCTGAATAGATATTTCAGTGAAATATCTTTTCAAAACTTTGACCATGTCCTAACCGGATGTTTGTATCTTTACTGCTGACTTTTGAGATTCTTTATTTTATATTCTAGAGCTAGTTCTTTGTTTTATGCATGGTTTCCCCTACTCTTATCTATTGCAAAACAAAGTTTTAAGTTTTGAAGTCCAGTTTATCAGTTTTTCCTCTTACAGACCTTGCTTTTGTCAGCAAATCTAGTTTGCTTAGATTTTCTCTTGTGTTTATCCTACAAGTTTTACATTTTAAGTCCACCATCCATTTGAAGCCATTTTTGCATAAGGACTTGTGAAGAATATATATATATATATATATATACACATATATACACATATATATATATTTTTTTTGCCTGTGGATTCTCTGGATGTCCAATTCCTCCAGCACCATTTGTTGAAAAGGCTATCTTCCTCCATTATTTTGGCTTCTTTGTAAAAAATCAGTTGAGCATATTTATGTTGGTCTATTTCTGGGTTCTCTGTTCTGTCCCACTGATCTGTGTGTCTTTTCCTCCACCACATAGTTTTGATTATTGTAGCTATATAATGAGTGTTTCAGTTGGGTAGACTGATTCTCCCCGTTTTTCTTCTTTTTTAAAATTATTTTAGTTATTCTAGTTCCTTTGTATTTCCATATAAATTTTAGCACAGTCTGTCTATATCTATTAAAAATCTCGGTAGGATTTTGATAGAGTTTGTTTAAACCAGTATATAAGTTTGTGGAGAATTTGCATGCTTACTTTGTTGAGTCTTCTAATCCATGAACATGATGTATGTCTCTCCATTTATGTAATTCTTTGATTTACTTTATCAGTAGTTGTCACCATATAAATCCTGTACATGTTTTATTCATTTTATGTATATATTTAATACTTACGTATTGAATTTTTGAGGGATTGTAAAGGGGTACTGAAATTTTTTCCATGTGTTCATTGCTTACACACAAAAATACAAAGAATTTGGGGGTATTTAATCTGATATCCTGAGACCTTGATGACTAGTTCTAAGAGGATCTTTTTGTAGTTTCCTTGGGATTTTCTATATAGACCATCATGTTATCAGCACGTAGAAACAGTTGTATTTCTTCCATTCTGACTTGTATGCCATTTATTTCCTTTTCTTGCTTTATTCCAGTGGCTAAAACTTCTAGCACTATGTTGAAGACATTGCTGCAATGGATTTATTTCATTCTTTTTAATGGCTGGGTAATATTCCATTGTATATATGTACCGTATCTTCTTATCCATTCCTCTAAAAGTATGTCACATTCTTAAGTAGATTCAACATCATAAATTTGTCATTGCTAATATTAATATGATTTTAAAATACCATCTGATTTTTAAAAACTAGAGAACCTGGTTTTGTAGTTCATGTGGAAAAAAAAAGCAAGAATAAACAGGAAAATTCTTAAAAACCGAATTTAATCAATTGCAGTAATTAAAACTGTATGGTACCTGCATATGAAGAAATAAATAGATGAGTGAAAGAGAAAACCCAGAAACAGAGCCAAATGCATAAGGGGATTTAATATATGATAAAGATGGTATTTCCAACCAAAGAGTAAAATGTGAATTCTTCAGTAGATGAAGTTGGGAAATCCAGCTGATATATTTATAAATTTATAGTCCTCCCTCCTATGAGTTCAAAATAATTTCCAGATGAATAGAAGATTGAAACAAAAATACTAAACCATAGAAATGCTAAGGAATATATGGGAATCTTAAAAATATTCTTGAAAGTAGAGACCTACGTATGACAAAAAACAGTGATAAAAGATCTATTTAACTATGAAAAAACTTTTTTTGTCATGGCAAACATATCATAAATAATGTTAGGGTGAAAATATTGACATGGACAGTACAGCTCCTCTTATAATATAAAGAGGTAATTTTCCTAAAGAGTTCCTTTGTATAGATGCAGACATTCTCAACAAAATTCTAGCAAACAGAATACAACAACACACTTAAAGAATCATACACCATGATCAAGTGGAATTTATCCCAGGGATGCAAGGATTTTTCAACATCCACAAATCAATCAATATGATACACCATATAAGTCGTTTCAGTCATGTCCGACTCTGTGTGACCCCATAGACGGCAGCCCACCAGGCTCCCCCATCCCTGGGATTCTCCAGGCAAGAACACTGGAGTGGGCTGCCATTTCCTTCTCCAAGGCATGAAAGTGAAAAGTGAAAGGGAAGTCGCTCAGTCGTGTCCGACTCTTCGCAACCCCTTGGACTGCAGCCCACCAGGCTCCTCCATCCGTGGGATTTTCCAGCCAAGAGTACTGGAGTGGGGTGCCATCGCCTTCTCTGATCAATAAACTGAAAGATAAAAACCATATAATCGTCTCAATAGATATAGAGAAAGCTTCTGGCAAAATCAACACCTACTTATGATAAAATCTCTCCAGAAAGTAGGCATAGAATAAACCTCAGTTCAGTTCAGTTCAGTCGCTCAGTCGTGTCCCCTTTTGCAACCCCATCAACCACAGCACGCCAGGCCTCCCTGTCCATTACCCAGTCCCAAAGTTCACCCAAACTCATGTCCATTGTGTCGGTGATACCAACCAACCGTCTCATCCTGTGTCGTCCCCTTCTCCTCCTGCCTTCAGTCTTTTCCAGAATCAGGGTCTTTTCAGATAAGTCAGCTCTTTGCATCAGTTGACCAAAGTATTGGAGTTTCAGCTTCAGCATCAGTCCTTCCAATGAACACCCAGGACTGACCTCCTTTAGGATGGACTGGTTGGACCTCCTTGCAATCCAAGGGACTCTCAAGAGTCTTCTCCAACACCACAGTTCAAAAGCATCAATTCTTCAGCGCTCAGCTTTCTTTATAGTCCAACTCTCACATCTATACATGACTACTGGAAAAACCATAGCCTTGACTAGATGGACCTACCCCAACATAATAAAGGTATAACAAACTCACAGCAAACATTATTCTCAATGATGAAAAAC
Source organism: Bos mutus (assembly GCF_027580195.1). NCBI lineage: Eukaryota > Metazoa > Chordata > Mammalia > Artiodactyla > Bovidae > Bos > Bos mutus. The sequence continues at coordinate 2,118,486 of NC_091632.1, forward strand.
TGAAAGCATTTCCTCTAAGATCAAGAACAAGATAAGGGTACCTACTCTCTCCAATATTACTCAATATAGTTTTGAAAGTCCTAGCCATAGCAATCAGAGAAGCAAAATATGAAATTAAAAGAAGCCAGATTGTAAAAGAAAAGTAAAGCTCACTGTTTGCAGATGACATAACTCTATACATAGAAAACCGTAAAGATTCTGCCAGAAAATTACTAGAGCTAATCAATGAATATAGTAAAGTCACAGGATATAAAATTAATACACAGAAATCCCTTGCATTCCTATACACTAACAATGAAAAATCAGAAACAGAATTAAAGAAACAATCCCATTCACCACTCGCTTTCACTTTTCACTTTCATGCATTGGAGAAGGAAATGGCAACCCACTCCAGTGTTCTTGCCTGGAGAGTCCCAGGGAAGGGGGAGCCTGGTGGGCTGCCGTCTATGGGGTCGCACAGAGTCGGACACGACTGAAGTAACTTAGCAGCAGCAGGAATCAACCTACCTAAATAGACAAAAGATCTATATGCAGAAAACTATAAGACACTGATAAATCCAAGATGGTGCAAACAGATGGAGAGATATTCCATGTTCTTAGATTGGAAGAATCAATATTGTGAAAATGACTGTACTACCCAAAGCAATCACACAGATTCAGTGCAATCCCTATCAAACTACCAATGATATTTTTATATCATTGGTATCATTATCTATCAGAACTAGAACAAAAAATTTCACAATTTGTATGGAAACACAAAAGACCGCAAATAGCCACAGCAATCTTGAGAAGGAAAAATGGAGATGGAGGAATCAACTTCCTGACTTCAGATTATACTACAAAGCTACAGTCATTAAGGCTGTATGGTACTAGCACAAAAACAGAAATATAGGCCAGTGGAATAAGATAGATAAGCTTAAGATAGATAGAATAGATAGATAGATATAGATAGATAGATAGAATAAGATAGATAAGCCCGGAGATAAACCTACACACATTTGGGCACCTTCTTTTTTACAAAGGAGACAAGAACATACGATGGAGAAAGGACAGCCTCTTCTGTAAGTGGTGCTAGGAAAACCCGACAGTTACATGTAAAAGAATGAAACTAGAACACTTCCTAACATAATACACAAAAACAAAAGTGGATTAAAGACTGAAACTTAAGGCCAGAAACTATAAAACTGTCAGAGGAAAACATAGGTAGTACACTCTTTGACATAAATTATGGCAAGGTCCTCTTTGACCCACCTGTTAGAGTAATGGAAATAAAAACAAAAATTAAAAAATTGGACCTAACTAGACTTAAAAGCTTTTGCACAGCAAAGGAAACAATAAACAAGATTAAAAGACAACCCTCAGAATGGAAGAAAATAATAGCAAATGAAACTGACAAAGGATTAATCTCCAGAATATATAGGCAATTCATACAGTTCAATATTAGAAAAACAAACAACCCAGTCAAAAAAATATCTTCTTCTCCAAAGAAGACATACAGATGGCCAATAAACACATGAAAAGATGCTGAACATCACTAATTATTCAGTTCAGTTCAGTCGCTTAGTTTTGTCCGACTCTGCAACCCCATGAATTGCAGCACGCCAGGCCTCCCTGTCCATCACCAACTCCTGGAGTTTACCTAAACTCATGTCCATCGAGTCAGTGATGCCATCCAGCCATGTCATCCTCTGTCGTCCCCTTGTCCTCCTGCCCCCAATCCCTCCCAGCATCAGGATCTTTTCCAATGAGTCAGCTCTTCACATCAGGTGGCCAAAGTATTGGAGTTTCAGCTTCTGCATCAGTCCTTCCAATGAACACCCAGGACTGATCTCCTTTAGGATAGACTGGTTGGATCTCCTTGCAGTCCAAGGGACTCTCAAGAGTCTTCTCCAACACCATAGTTCAAAAGCATCAATTCTTCAGTGCTCAGCTTTCTTTATAGTCCAACTCTCACATCCGTATATGACCACTGAAAAAACCATAGCCTTGACTAAACGGAGCTTTGTTGGCAAAGTAATGTCTCTGCTTTTTAACGTGCTATCTAGGTTGGTCATAACTTTCCTTATTAGAGAAATGCAAATCAAAACTACAATGAGGTATCACCTCACACCATTCAGAATGGCCATCATCAAAAAATCTACAATCAATGCTGGAAAGGATGTAGAGAAAAGGGAACCCTCCTATACTGTTGGTGGGGGTGTAAACTGATAGAGCCATTACGGAGAACAGTATGGAGATTTCTTAAAAAAACTAGAAATTACCATATGACCCAGTAACCCACTCCTGGGCCTATACCCTGAGAGAACCATAAATTGAAAAAGCCTGTACCCCAGTGTTCACAGCAGCACCATTTACAGTAGCCAGGACATGGATGCAACCTAGATGTCCACTGACAGTTGAATGGATAAAGATGTGGTGTATTTATACAATGGAATATTAACCATAAAAAAGAATGAATTTGAGTCAGTTCTAGTGAGGTGGACAGAGTGAAGTAAGTCAGAAAGAGAAAAACAAAGATCATATATTCACACACATATGGAATCTAGAAAAATTGTATTGATTAACCTATTTGCAGGGAAGGAATGGAGATGCAGGTGTAGAGGATGGGCTTGTGGACACAGCGGGGGAGGAAGAGAAGGGGACGAAAGGAGAAAGTAGAATCAGCATATATACACCACCAGGTGTAAGGCGGACAGCTGGTGAAAAGTTGCTGTGCAGCAGACGGAGCCCAGCCTGTTGCTCTGGGATGACCTGGAGGAACGGGCTGGGGAGGTGGGGAGGGCAGGGAGGAAGGGGATAGATGCATAATTATGGCTGGTTCACGTTGCTGTATGACAGAAACCAACACAACACTGTAAAAGGTAAAAAAACAAATATACGTAAACAGGCTACTGGCTGAAAATGTTATAGTAAATTTAACATACTAATGTGGTGTTAAATAACCATTAATATGGTAATTATAAGAAAGGAATCTTTAATTTTAAAAAAATCTTTCTTTACAAGTAAACTCTATATAATTTTGAATTTAAAAAATCTGTGTTCTAAGAAAAAAAGTGTAAAGAGTTCCTTCAAACTGACAAGAATAAACCAACTACCCAGTAGAGAAATGGGCAAAGAATATAATAATTCAAAGAAAAGAAAATTGCTTAACCTCACTTATAATAAAAGAACCACAAATGGATGCCAATTTGTGGGCATCTGATGGTCAGAGGTTTTAAAAATAATAATAACATAGCATGTTGGAGAAGAAATGGGAAGCAGGAACCTTTATAAATTGCTCATGGGAGTTTAAATTGTGCAAACTTTCATGGAGTAGCCACATTACCTTTGGCCTAGGACTTATGCATCTGAGAATTTACCCTAAAAATAATCTTACAAATAAGAGAAATCATATTTATCCAAAGATAATGTATCACAGCAATTTTCCATGTTCAGTGATTACAAACATTCTAAATGTCTATCAGTAGAGGATTATTATATATATATTTTTCATACAGTAGAATACTATACACCTGCTAGAAGTAATAAGGCAGTTTCATACGAACTAATACTGAAAGATACCTAAGATATTAACTCAAAAAGACAAGTTTGAAGAAAATATGTATCAGATCAGATCAGTCGCTCAGTTGTGTCTGACTCTTTGCGACCCCATGAATCGCAGCACACCAGGCCTCCCTGTCCATCACCAACTCCCGGAGTTCACTCAGACTCATGTCCATCGAGTCAGTGATGCCATCCAGCCATCTCATCCTCTGTCATCCCCCTTCTCCTCCTGCCCCAATCTCTCCCAGCATCAGAGTCTTTTCCAATGAGTCAACTCTTCACATGAGGTGGCCAAAGTACTGGAGTTTCAGCTTTAGCATCATTCCTTCCAAAGAAATCCCAGGGCTGATCTCCTTCAGAATGGACTGGTTGGGTCTCCTTGCAGTCCAAGGGACTCTCAAGAGTCTTCTCCAACACCACAGTTCAAAAGCATCAATTCTTTGGCGCTCAGCCTTCTTCACAGTCCAACTCTCACATCCATACATGACCACAGGAAAAACCATAGCCTTGACTAGACAAACCTTTGTTGGCAAAGGAATGTCTCTGCTTTTGAATATGCTATCTAGGTTGGTTATAACTTTCCTTCCAAGGAGTAAGCGTCTTTTAATTTCATGGCTGCAGTCACTATCTGTAGTGATTTTGGAGCCCAGAAAAATAAAGTCTGACACTGTTTCCACTGTTTCCCCATCTATTTCCCATGAAGTGATGGGACCGGATGCCATGATCTCCGTTTTCTGAATGTTGAGCTTTAAGCCAACTTTTTCACTCTCCACTTTCACCTTCATCAAGAGGCTTTTGAGTTCCTCTTCACTTTCTGCCTAAGGGTGGTGTCATCTGCATATCTGAGGTTATTGATATTTCTCCCGGCAATCTTGATTCCAGCTTGTGTTTCTTCCAGCCCAGCATTTCTCATGATGTACTCTGCATATAAGTTAAATAAACAGGGTGACAATATACAGCCTTGACGTACTCCTTTTCCTGTTTGGAACCAGTCTGTTGTTCCATGTCCAGTTCTAACTGTTGCTTCCTGACCTGCATACAAATTTCTCAAGAGGCAGATCAGGTGGTCTGGTATTCCCATCTCTTTCAGAATTTTCCACAGTTGATTGTGATCCACACAGTCAAAGGCTTTGGCATAGTCAATAAAGCAGAAATAGATGCTTTTCTGGAACTCTCTTCCTTTTTCGATGATCCAGAGGATGTTGGCAATTTGATCTCTGGTTCCTCTGCCTTTTCTAAAACCAGCTTGAACATCAGGAAGTTCATGGTTTACATATTGCTGAAGCCTGGCTTGGAGAATTTTGAGCATTACTTTACTAGCGTGTGAGATGACTGCAGTTGTGCGGTAGTTTGAGCATTCTTTGGCATTGGAATGAAAACTGACCTTTTCCAGTCCTGTGGCCACTGCTGAGTTTTCCAAATTTGCTGGCATATTGAGTGCAGCACTTTCACAGCATCATCTTTCAGGATTTGGAATAACTCAACTGGAATTCCATCACCTCCACTAGCTTTGTTTGCAAAATATGTATAGTATGCTATAATTTTTAAAGAGTATCTATGTATACGTAGAAAGTCTATGGGAGGAATACAAAACACTGTTAAGAGTAGCTGGCAGGGGAGAGGCTCTCAGTGGGACTGGGAACCTGCAGGACAGTCTCGGGATGGAAGTTTCCTTATATATGCTCTACTTTTACTGTGAACCCTTGTAAGTTTTGGGTTTCATGTCATGTGAAAGGATTACCTATTCAAAGTACCAAGTAGTTTTTTAAATGTTTAAGAAAGAACCTCAAGCAAGAGACAGAGAAAGTCCTTGTTCTGTGAGCTGACTAAATATCCAAGGGAATTGTTGTTCGGTCGCTCAGTTGTGTCTCATTCTTTGCAACCCCACGGACTGCAGCACACCAGGCTTCCCTCTCCCTCACTATCTCCCGGAGTTTGTTCAAACTCATGTTCATTGAGTCGATGAGGCCATCCGACTATCTCATCCTCTGTAGCCCCCTTCTCCTCCCACCTTCAGTCTTTCCCAGCATCAGGGTCTTTTCCAATGAATGAGTTCTCTTCCCATCAGGGGCCAAAGTATTGGAGTTTCAGCTTCAGCATCAGTCCTTCCAGTGAATATTCAGGACTGATCTCCTTAGGATGGACTCATTTGATCTCCTTGCTGTCCAAGGGACTCTCGAGAGTCTTCTCCAACACCACAGTTCAAAAGCATCAGTTCTTCGGTGCTCAGCCTTCTTTGGGACACATGAACCAGCATCCCGGAGAAGTCTGACTTTGTACTTCTCCAGAAATAAGCACTTATAGTATGAAATTCCAAGGTGAAAAGTGTTAGAGACACACTTTTCTTCTGTGGCAGAGGGAAGGACAATCTGGGAATAAACAGTTGCTGAGAAGAGACCTGTGAGTCCTCTCCAGGCAGACATTAGGATTATGAATGCCAAGAGAGAGCAGTTGGGAGCTGGTGAGCGGCCCCAGGCCCTCCCCCGTGTCTGACATGCTCTGCCTTCTTGTCACTAGAAAGCCATGTTCCACTGCCCACCGCACTCCCTCCAGCCTGGGCCTCATTCAGGGAACCCAGCAGGTGTCTGGCCTTCTGGAATCTGGAGGCAGTGCCCAAGATGCCCAGCCACCTGACCAGGGACCCCACCCACCTGTGACTCCAAGCCGCTCTTGCAGTTTACAGGGTGTCAGGTATCTTTCTTGATCCCTGATCATCCCCAGAGCATCAGATATCAAGGACCATCCTATTCCTGGGTCAGCTGGAGTCTATATCCTGAGTTCAAGCCTCACTTCTCATTTAACCCTCACGTCCTGTGAGTGATGGTGAAGGCATTGGGGTAATTGTAATCTCAGTCATCTTTAAGGGTTCTCTGTTTTTCTCTCTTGGTATCTGTCCATCTTCAAATCACAGTTCCCACTGGATCCTCAGAACAACTACTACATAGGACAAATCTGGTCCCCAGTTTTCAAGTGACAGAAAGATATATATACAAAGGTTTGTTTTCCAAGGACTTTTCTCTTGGTAGCTCCCATTAACCTCATATAGGCAATGAACGTTTTACTAATGCAGATATAAAAGATGAGAATATTGAAGAAGCAACTGGTAAATAATGAACTTTGGAACAAGAATGTGTGGGCTTGACTCCTGACTCAAGGGATTCTTTACACTTATTTCTTGCAGTGCAAAGTGGGGATAATAATGTCTGTATCCTTGGCTACCATATAGGATTATTGTTAGGATTAAATAACTTTAGATTCTAAAGTTTCAAGAATTAGCATTCTAAGATTTCTCATTTCTCAACCTGTTCTATCATTTAAAGTTTTCCTTTATTTTGAAAATGTTTTACAACCAGGAGAGAGTACTACTGTAATGGACCTGATGCATCCATCACTCTCTTCAACAGTGATTAGTACAAGGCCAGCCTTGTCTCAGCAATGATGCTGCCCACTCCTCCCCCTTTGGCTTTATTGACCAGATTTTAAAATGATGAACTATGTTCCTAGCATCCCTAAAAGGTGACTCATGGGTTATCTGGGGTTTTAAAGAATCTTATTGGGGATTTATAAGATTTAAACACATTTGTTATGTTTCAACCTATTGTAGCCATGATTCTGTTTTAATTCTCAACTTAACCAGGGACATCCTAGGCTGGGTAGCTTCTGAATCTTTTTGCTGTAACTCTAGAAATCATTAACACTTTGTTTGCTTTTATGATGTGACAAGATGTTCTGGACTCAACTTACACATTTGCTGTATCAGACCTTCCTCCAAGAAAGCCTGATTCCTTTAGGCGATGGTACATAGAGTTCATAATCTGATTCTGGGCATACTCATTCCTTCTAGGACGATCCTTGTTTCTAGGCCTGGCTAGGAAGTGTGTGGGGAGAAGGCAATGGCACCCCACTCCAGGACTCTTGCCTGGAAAATCCCATGGATGGAGGAGCCTGGTGGGCTGCAGTCCATGGAGTCGCTAAGAGTCAGACACGACTGAGTGACTTCACTTTCACTTTTCACTTTCCTGCATTGGAGAAGGAAATGGCAACCCACTCCAGTGTTCTTGCCTGGAGAAACCCAGGGAAGGGGGAGCCTGGTGGGCTTCCGTCTATGGGGTCGCACAGAGTTGGACACGACTGAAGTGATTTAGCAGTAGCAGCAGGAAGTGTGTGTGTGTGTGTGTGTGTGTGTGTGTATGGATGTAGGTAAAACATGGAGTTCATCCTGATACTCCCAGTTCATACTCAGGACTACAAAATTTTAACTTGATCTCATCAAGCTTACATTTATTTCTTCTTTCAACAAGAAACTCTTATTTTTCAGTAATATAAATATTATCACTCATTTGGTTTATCCCACAATATACATACAAAAGTCTCAGAATGACAACAATTAAAACACCATATCTTCATCAATAATATGATTACGGAAAACAATTTAGGGTATTGGGTGGGGGGATGAGGGATGGGGCAGTTCTTTTTATTAAGGTGTATCCCTCTAATGATATACAGCCAAATTGCCATGTTTGAGTTTCTCTATGTGTAGCTATACCAACCAACTGGACACATAGACTCATTTGCTACGCTTTCATTTTAGGAATTTCTTTAAGAAATATTGTGCCTTATTATTATGTCAAATACTGACATGTTTCAAAGCAAACCCACAAAACAAGATGTATTCAGTGTCCCTGTTCCCTCCACATTATTCTTCCCTTTCCCCCAGGTCCTTTAAATTTTATTTTATGCTTTATCCTTTTCTTGTCTTTTCAAAATATATATATATATATTTGCATTTGTTCTTCCTTTCTTAAATGATAGCATATTAAAGACACTTTTTCCTATCATGGTTTTTTTCACTTAACAGTAACCCTTGAGGTCACAACATGGGCATCATGCAGGATGTATTTCGAAAAGATTCCTAGAACTGAGACTGCTGGGCCAAAAAGTAAATGCACACTTCTTTTGATAGGTATTGCCACACTCCCCTCCACACAGGTGGATGTTACCATTTTCTACAGACACATTTTAATGTTAAAGCAAATGATTGAAGTATGTTATCTGTACTGAGAAAGGCTAAATGATTGCCCCAAAGGATCAGACCTGGGACCTGAACATTTGAAATGCCAACTAATGGTCTGGTGATCTGATGCACTGTCCCGTACATTCTCCCCATTTTACAGATGAGGAAAATGCATTACATGTAGGGAAGTGTTGCTGTTCAGTCGCTCAGTTGTGTCCTACACTCTGCGACCCCACCCTAAAGAATAAAAAAAGCTAGGACCTAAAACCCATGTCTCCTAACACCAAAATTAGGTCTCCTTTTAATGTGCAGTTTATTTATGATGAACTCAGTTTGATTATCTGTAGATGGGGAAGAAAAACATAATACTTAAGTAAGAAAAGTAATGAAATAATTATTGGGTAAATTCTTCCTCGGGTGTAGGAGAAATTCTTTGAGATATGGCTTCCCTCCTTTAGGTGACTAAGGATTCTGCAATTTGATTATGGTGTCAATTCACAATAACGACCTTATGGAGAGACAGAGAGCCGACCTTCCTTCCCCAGAGTCCAGAGTCTAGCACCTTGCAGAATCTCTCCCATTTCTTGCAGAGTGCTTTGCATTTCTGTGAACAAAGATGCTCTTATGCTATGTGAAACTGTGCAAACGGGTGTAGACAAAGATGTAATTTCCAGTGAATGAACAAGCCTCAGAGCACAAAGCCTTTTCTTTTTCTTTCCTCGAGTGACCCCGGGTTCTCCTTTGTGTTTGCTTTGTGACAGGTTGACTGACTTCTGTGCAGTTTGGGACGCCGGAGTTTTCCTTGTCTCTGCAGCCGGGAAGGGAGCCCCCTCTGGCGTTACGGAAAGGAGGCTGAATGAGGCAGAGACGGTGAGTGCCTGGCTCCCTGGCTCTGGGGCGGGGTGGGGGCAATTCTTGCCTCCTGCCCCTTCTCTTTGATGAGAGAAGTTTCTGGCTCTGAGGGACAGCTCCATCCTCCTCCCCAGAGTGGGCCACAGAGCCAGGCTGCAAGGCTGTCCTTGGCCGGAGGCTGACTTTGGGGAAGTACCATTCCTTTTCCTCCAGCAGACGTGGTGAGCCGGCATTAGTCCTGCATATTGTCCCGACTGTTCACCTCTTTTGAAAACTGGGGAACAGCTGTGTTTGTGACCTGCACCCCTCTTAGCCTGGCCTCTGCAACCCGGGAGCCTCCTGAATGACAGCACCAGCATATGCAGGGCCTTGTGAGAACCCTTTCTCTGGGCGGGCAGGGGGCCCTGGTGGATGGACAGCTGTCCAGGGCACAGTTCGTGGCTGAAGCTGACGTCACTGAAGCCACACCCTGTGTCCAGGGTCTGCATTGTTCCATTCTGGGATAAAATGCTGCTGCTCCTACTTCAATCTCCAGGCAGGAATGTCAGAGGAGGATGTGCAAAAATTAAGGGCTACAGTTTTAACCAAGGAGTAATTGGTACTGAACCACAAACAAGCAGCCTGGAGGCTTCTGGGCTGAGGGAGTCTGTCCTGGAAGCCTGAACAGAGAAGTGTTGCCCCATTCTTGAGTGTGGGTATCTCTGCCTCATTGCTCCAGTTCCCTTTCCTCCCAGAAAGAGTTGGGGATTTGGGCTGGGAGGATGCAGGCAGGGAGGGAGCTGGAAGTTAGGAACGGGATATGCTGATAACATGGATTTGGGCTCTGGACAAAATCCAGCTCTCCTTGCTTTGTGACTGTAGGAAAGTTTCAAGCCACTCTAGCTGTCTACATGGGGGTAATAAGGAATATCTTGTGGTCAAGATGAAACATAAAGGAGCCCTATACTGTGCCTGGCATATAGTAGGCTTAGAGTAGGTATTTAGTATATGAAAGTTATTACTTGTCATAGCAACAGTGGCTCGGATATACCTGTTTTATGAAGGTAGTTTCTGTGGGGGTTCTTCTAGATCTGCAGCTTGCCCTAGAACAGTGTCAGGTTTCAGGGACCACCTGGGAAATCCATCTGACCACAGGACTTTTTCACCTGATCGTTGTTACTGAAGACTGAACTTAAACATACTGGCAGTAGCAGGGGGACACCAGGGTTTTTTTGCTTTGTATTTGGAGGACTCTGGTTGCAAAAATAATGCATAGGTTATTATAACCGGCATGTTAGTATCTGTGGCACAGCATAGGAACAGACCCCAGGTGTGTGCAGAATCAGGGGCTGGTCCAGCTGTGGGTCGCTGTGCCCTCTCTCTTGGCACTTGCACCCTCCCTACTTTGTATCTCTGTGCTCCCTCCAAAGGCCCCTCCGCCCTCCTCGCTGGGCACACACACTCAGGGTTGCCCAACCAGATGCCTCCCTGAGGAACCCGCTTCTCTGATGACAGCAGTGTCCCTGTCCAGCGGTCCATCTGACTGGCAGCTGGAGTCCTACCCTGCCACAGCCTGCCTGATGCAGGGCAAACCTGTTCTAGTTCCTACCTCTGGACACTTCCAGTCTCATCTGCAAGCCCATATTAGTTCAGAGCTTTTATTTTTATAGTGCATTTGTTTAGATTAGTTGTGTCATTTGACTTTCATGAAAATTCTGTTATGAGGGCAAGGCTGGTGTCAGTCAGAGAAGGCAGTGGCACCCCACTCCAGTACTTTTGCCTGGAGAATCCCATGGACGGAGGAGCCTGGTAGGCTGCAGTCCATGGGGTCGCTAGAGTCAGACATGACTGAGCGACTTCACTTTCACTTTTCACTTTCATGCATTGGAGAAGGAAATGGCATTCCACTCCAGTGTTCTTGCCTGGAGAATCCCAGGGACGGCGGAGCCTGGTAGGCTGCCTTCTATGGGGTCACACAGAGTCGGACTCGACTGAAGTGACTTAGCAGCAGCAGCAGCAGCTGGTGACAGCATTCCCATTTGATTGATGGATAAACTGAGGCTCAAGAAGTTATTTCTCTAACATCCACAAAATGAATTCCCAACAGAGCTCATATTAGGACTCAGATGTCCTGAATTGTGAGCCATTTTTCTTGCTGGGATGCCACAGGGCCTCCTCCAGTCTGAGGCATCATGAAGGGTCAAAGGATCAGAGGACTTTCAGATTGACTGGGAAACTTAAAAAGAAGAAAACAAGAGTACACACATATGGCTACTGAGGGCCCAGGAAGTTCTGAGAGGAGGACTGAGCAGGCTCTTTAGAGGATGGTAACAGTCAGCCTTGCCTGAATCAGCCCTGGAGGGCTCCCTGGCTGCCCGCACTCGGCGTGTTCCTTGTAATCCTCTGCACGGCAATTCTGTGAAATGGGGCACATTGTTACCACGTTTTACTGGTGTCACAACAAGTGAAGGAGCGTGCTCAGCGCTCATGTCTGAGAAAGTGCCCTCACCAGGATGGAACCCCGGCCGTCCTGCAGCTCTGGGACCACACAGCTGGCCGATTGACTTCGGGGCTGCAGAGCATTCTCAGGGTGGGCTGGGCTGCACAGATGATTCTGAGCAGGACTCCAGCCAGGTTCTAGGTAGAAATCTGATTTTGTGTCTCTGCTTGGGACGCCTCAGATGAGTAAGTCGTCTGTCTGTCTGCCCTCCTCCTCTCTGGCTCTCCTCTTGTTCCGGGCCATAGCCATCTGGGGCCCACCCCAGCGTCTGCTCCCGCACATGGCCCCTCCATCCTCCCGCTCCGCCCTCCCGCTCCGCCCTCCCCCTCCGCCAGCGTGAGCACCTGCCCTGCTCAGACTAACCTCTCCCTCCCTCGGTGCCTCAGCTCCTGGGCCTGCCAGGCGCTCGGAGCAGACACCTGCCCTCTGACGCAGGCAGAGGAACCACCGTCCTCCGCAGGCCTTCGGTGTCTCAGACGGCGTCATTTGGTTAATTGCATTCACACCCCTCAGTCTCCCTGCCAGGTGCCGGGCCTTCTGCCTCCAGAAGCACTGCAGCGGGCCTCCCTGGCCATGGGGAGAGCAGGACCACGGCTGGGAGATGATCGGGGGCGGGCCGTGGGGCTTCACTGGGAACTCTCTCCCCAGGACCAACTCCGGGCCCCTGAGACAGTACCCATGCTTACCACCCTGTCCTGGGTGCTGAGGTGTGCAGGGCTGGGTGTGGAGCCACCGGTGACCGCAGAGAGAGCTGGTCGCCTCAGTGACGTGTGCCGTCTGCCTCATCTCTGTGGAGGCGATGCACTCACTTCCACACCGCCCCCCCACCCCAGCCTTTCTGCCGCCCTGCTGAACCCAACTGTATACCGGAGGTGGGGCTGCTGGGTTTGAGACAGCGTGTCACCCCGTGAGTTTCTGATTCTAACGGGAGGACTAGAGACTACAGCAGAGAGAGGCCCTGCCACACACAGGTGTGTACACTCACTGGGGGCGTTAACGCGGCTTTCCCCTCCACCGCTGGAGCCGGCCGTGTCTTGGCCTAAGCATCATAGCCAGCGCTCAGCCGCAGACCCCTAGACAAACAGCGCATCTCATAACGCAGGGAACGGCCGTCCCCTGTCTGTCCCACACGCCCTCCTCCACGCTCCTGTATTTTCACATCTCCAGCCTGCAGAAGCCTGCCAGGACGGCAGTTGGACCCAGACCAGTGTCTGAGTTGGATGTAAATGCAGAGGGCTGGAGGGAGGGGAGGGAACAGATGCCGCTCCCTCCTGCTGTCTTGGTCCTTTCCTCCCTGCGTCTCCCTGTTGTGTCAGATAGGAACCTTAAAAATGCAGCCAGGGATGTGCTATCCTTGGAATGTGAAAGTGAAAGTGAAGTCGCTCAGTCGTGTCTGACTCTTAGCAACCCCATGAACTGCAGCCTACCAGGCTCCTCCGTCAGTGGGATTTTCCAGGCAAGAGTACTGGAGTGGGGTGCCATTGCCTTGGAATATCAGCAGCTAGGCCAATACTGGCAGCAGGATGGAAGCCTCAGAAGAACGGACCTGGCTCCTTTGAGGTCGACTCCCACCTGGGGTGGTCGATGTCATGGGTCGTGGGGCCGCTGGTGGAAGAGGCTGGGTGAGCAGGGGCGGAATGGGGGTGGGGCAGTGGTCTCCAGGAGTTCCTAGCGCTTTGGGTCAGGACGCAGGGTTGAGGCAGGAGAGAGGGAAGCGAAGGCTGCTTTGGCTGCTCTGGAATCTCGCAGGAGCTGCCCTTCTGTCTGGTCCACGGTAGACTGCACTTGTGCAGATGACCGTACAATGAGACAGTAATGACTCCTTGGCCCCAGAGTAGGGTATGGTTATTAGCACAGGCATCGTGTGTTTTGTAGATCTATAAGACACATCTAGGGTTGAAAGTCCAGCTTGTCCAAAGCCATGTAGCAAAGCATTGCACCATCTGTCACTTGTGGGGAAGAAGAAATAACCAATAGCTTTTGAAAGTCAAGTTTGGGCCAGGCCTTGCGTTAGATGCTATCGTGGAGGTGGTTTAGTTGCTAAGTCGTGTCTGACTCTCGCCACCCCATGGACTGTCCATGCTCCTCTGTCCATGGGATTTCCCAGGCAAGAATACTGGAGTGGGTTACCATTTCCTTCTCCAGGGGATCTTCCCAACCCAGGGGTTGAACGTGGGTCTCCTGCATTGCAGGCCGGTTCTTTACCAACTGAGCTACAGGGGAAGCCCGTTAGATGCTATACAAATGCATTAGCACATTAATTCACTTAAAATGAATTAAATCAACTCATTTAATTAGTAGTCACAATAATATTGTAATAAATGTGTATTACCCATTCAAAGACAAGCAAACTAAGGCTCTGACTGAGAGAGAGGGTAAACGAATTGCTGAACCATGAGGTTAGAGAGAACCTCGGGTATGTGGCTCCCGAGTCTGCACCCCCTTCCTGAGCCAGACGGGTCACAGTACACCCCTTCCTCTTGAGGCTGCGGCTCGGAATTGCTGTCCGGCGTGTTTCCCCCGGGCTGCATGTTCCTAGTTGATCCTGTTCTGCCTTCATCTGGTGCTCATTTCTATGAAGAGCACAGGAAAGGAGAGGACGCCGCCCTCTGCCCCAAGAAGCTCACAGTCAGTGAAGGGGCTGGAGGCCCTTCCTCTTTCCCCACCCCAAGCTTCTCCAACAGCCTGCCTTCTCCCTGGCCCCCCACCCTTTTCTTTCCTGCTTGAGCTCATCCTGTGGTTTTCAAATGGCTTTAGAACCCTGGTCTGTTGAAACTGGGCCTGGAATCCCACAAAGAGAGGGTGGAGTAAGCAGCTTAACATGAGTGACATCGTGAGCAGATGGATCCAGATGGTAGCTCCTCAGATGGACAGGGGCCTGGCTCCAAACAGACAGCCCGCTCAGGGAGCCTGGGAATGCAGTGGTCGGTGACTGGAGTGCGGAAGCGGGGGTCCGGACAGAAGCTGACTAGGGCATAGCCCTCACCCTTCGGGGGAGCTGCTGAGAGACTGAGGTCTCAGGTTGCGCTTCCTGCAGCACCGTGTCTGCACAGCGTTTTGTAGCTTACTGCGGAGGCGGGGAGTGCGCAGACTGCGACTTGTTCTGGGTGGCATCCGAGGAGTTAGCCCAAAGTCTTTTTTAAAAACTCAATATTCAATATATTGATCCCCAAACCTAGTTTTTTCTTAAACCTTTCAACTGATAAACTTTACAATTCTTTTTATAAATCTCATAAATTTTAATAATCTGCTTGAGTCCATTAATAAACTTGAGTTCCTTTGAACATTTGAAGCTACGTTTATAAATTTAATCATTTATTTTCCTTATTGAAGTATCACCGTTTTCTAACAAAGTCTTCCAAGGTCTTACGTAGTTAATCCTTTTTTCTCATTGATGTTTTAAACAATAGTTTCATTGAGATAGAATTCACATACCATACGATTTACCATTATAAAGTATACAACTTGCGTATCAACTATACTTCAATTAAAAAATAAGTTTAAAAAATATTATGCACTGATTTTTAATATATTCACAGAGTTGGGCACTAATCACCACAGTTAATTTTAGAACATTTTCATTACCTTCTCCGTCCACCAAAGAATCTCCGTACCCATCAGCAGCCCCTTCTCCTCCGCCTGACCGTGGTCTTTCTCTCAAGGAGTGAGGGTTAGTCACTCAGTTGTGTCCAACTCTTTGCGATCCCATGGACTATAGCCCACTAGGTCCTCTGTCCATGGAGTTCTCCAGACAAGAATACTGGTTTGGTAGCCATTCTCTTCTCCAGGGCATCTTCCTGACCCAGGGGTCGAGCCCGGGTCTCCTGCATTGCAGGCAGATTTTTTACTATCTGAGCCACCAGGGAAGCTTGGTCTTCCTCTAGCCCTAGACAATCATCAGTCTATTTCCTACTTCTGGAAATTTGCCTATTTCAGACGTTTCATACTAATGGAATGGTACAATACATGGTCGTTTGTGTCTGGCTTCTTTTACTTAGCGTGATGTTCTCAAGGTTCAGCCGCATTGTAGCATGTCTCTCTGTATCATTCCTTTTTGGTGGTTAAATAATATTCCATGGTATATATAGATTTTATTTATCCATCCTCAGTTGATAGACGTTCAGGTTGTTTCCACTTTTTGTCTGTGATCAGCTATGCTGCTGTGCACATTTATGTACAAGTTCTCATGTGGACATATATCTGTAGTTCTTTGGTGTATACCCAGGAGTGGTTTGCTGGGGCATATAGTAATTCTGTGTTTCATGTTTTGAGGAACCCTAGGTCTTTTCATTGGAGAAGGCAATGGCAACCCACTCCAGTACTCTTGCCTGGAAAATCCCATGGACCGAGGAGCCTGGTGGGCTGCAGTCCATGGGGTCGCTAAGAGTCGGACACGACTGAGCGACTTCACTCTCACTTTTCACTTTCCTGCATTGGAGAAGGAAATGGCAACCCACTCCAGTGTTCTTGCCTGGAGAATCCCAGGGACGGGGGAGCCTGGTGGGCTGCGGTCTATGGGGTTGCACAGAGTCGGACACGACTGAAGCAACTTAGCAGCAGCAGGAGCAGGTCTTTTCATACTAAATCCAAGCCCCCTTTCAGGCCGTCTATCTCCAGTCTCTTATCTTTCCTTCGAACCCAGGTCCCTCCCCGCCCTCCCCGGACCTTGGGCTGCACCCTTGCACACACAGGATCATGTCCATAGGTTATGATCACTTTCCTCTCTAGCCTTTGCTGACAGGCTGTCAGCCAGCAGGGGGGCCAGCTCTGCCATCCTGCTTTCTTCTCCCCCACGTGGAGGGGGTGGAAGCTTCACAAGCCCTCTCTCCTCTCCCTCCAGCTGTGAAAAAGATGTGTGTCTAATTGCTGTGAAACTCTCTCCCTGAGGGTAGAAAATGGACATAAATGAGGAGCGGGCTCGAGGTACGGGGAGGTGGGGGCTCTTCTTCTTCTTCCTGGAGGTGGCAGAATTTCTCCCCCCACTGAGGGAAGGCTGTTTCCTGTGTCTCTTTAGCTGGTGTCTCCAAGCTGGAGGCTGTCTGCATACCCTACTTGTTAACTTCTGTTTCCTTTATAGTCTGTTTTACCTGTTAGTCTTTGTAAGGAGCCTGGTCAGAGCTCAGTTAACAGTGAGCAGTGGCAGTGAGTGGAGCCAGAATAATGGAAATTCACAGATATCCACACACCGTACCGAAGGCAGCCCCTGTGCAGCGTCTGACCAGCTCACAGGCAGCGGCACTGGCTACATTTGAGAGTTTTTTCCATTCCATGTGTGTTTCCTAGTGCTGCCTCTTGGAGGATGAGCGAGTAAGCAATGATAATAATGTGGAGAAAATGCACCGCCCCAGAGAACGTCAGAAAGCGGGCTCGGGTGGATTGCAGCACCGGTACAGTCCCTCCCAGCGTGTCCAGCAACTGTTGGCTTGTGCGGTGGGATGTCCAGGGTTGGACCGTGGACCTGGCCGCTTATACTTCGGGCTGCCTCTCTATACCAGACTAAGATATATTTCAGGTTCCAGTTGGCGTGGGGTTAAAGAGACAGGATAAGGCAGCCACCCCACTTCCTCTGTATTACATGTACAGGGATGTTCACTGAAGCATTGTGGTGATGGGGAAAAAATAAATAAAAATAACCCAAGATCCATTATAAGCGGAAGGTTAAAAGATTTTTGGTAGACCCACACAAATCAGCTACGCAAAATCATGCAGCGGGTCTCCCTGTCCAAGCGCTGTTCACTTAGTGTCCCAACCAGCTCTGCCCCCGCAATGAGGGGCCTGCACCTCCTGCCCAGAAGGGGGACACGTTCTGGGTGGGCACAGCCTTCATGAGCGGCCTGGTGGCTTGTGAGCAGCAAGGTGCCTGCCCATGCTCTGGGCCCCTGGCAGCCTGGAGGGAGCATGAGAAGTTCACCGGACACTCACGGTGGGCACCTCAAGGGAAAAAGACCTCTTCCCTCTTTCTCCTTTCCTGCCCCCTCCTTCCCTTGTTCCCAACTTAATAAATAGCCCAGTGGTTCAGGTTTCAACCAATAGATTAGTTCTGGGTGTTGGGCAGGAAACAGTTGTTTTCAGCCAAATCCTTAATCCTAAACCCAGGTGTCCCCCTCCGCCCCCTCCCCTGGTGGGAATCGGGGCCACCTGATATTGTTGTTCCCCATCCCCCACTCCTGCTGAGACCCCGTGACCTCAGGCAGGGCGAGGAGGGGCCAGACCTGCCGGTGCCCCTGCCACCAGGGGAACCCTCTCAATGGTTAAACACAGCCCCTCTCTCCTCCCAGATCGCTCCCTCTGACAATGCCAGGGAGCCAAGCATGCAACACAGCCACCGAGCAGATGGAGACCACCCTCCTCCAACCCTGAGAAGGGAGGAGGGGGAAGGGGGCTTGAATCCACATACAAGGTGTCCTTAGTTGTTGGAAAATCCTAGAAGACAACTGGTTGAACCCCACGCAGGGAGGAAGCGGGTCTCCACTCCTGGGCAGGGGAGAGGCAGATGAAGAAGCAGGCTGGTGAGTGCTTACTTAGGCTGTCAAGTCCTGGGGCCCCAGGAGGGTTCATGTAGTTACAGCCCCGAAAGGGAGAGGGGGAGGATTGCACGGGCAGCGAAACTTTGTGAAGATGCTGAGACTGTGGCCATCTTGGGGGGGTGAAGGGGAGATGTGAGGCGTCTGGCTTCACTGGGGATACTTGGGAGGAAGGCATGGAGCTCCTCCTGCGGCTTCCCATCGGTCTCGTCTTCCCCTCTGTCTTCCTCCTTCCTGCTTGGTGCTCTCTTTGGGAGAGGCTGGGGATCACCAGTATGGGGCACTTGAGTTTCCTAGGAAACCCATCCGGCCTTCAGATGCCTGTGAGTGGAGGGAGCACTCGGGCTGGGGTCACCATCTGTTGCCTGGTTCCTCCCTTGGCATAAGAGATGGAAGGAATCTGTGGACCCGTGGAAGGAGGGGAGCAGGGAGGAGGGTCCTCCACAGCGCCCTGGGCACCCCTCTGCAGAAGGTGACCTCAGAATCAGGGCAGCTGAGCTGAAACCCTCTGGATGTGGGTGCAGGGAGGCTGGGAACAGAAGAGACGGCCATTCAGGGGTTAATGCCTGGAGCCCCGAATCCCTAGTTCTGAGAATCTGTCTTCAGGATGGAGGGAACAGGGAGGCCCTGACTGAGATCAGAAAGATGCCCTGAAAGGGAGTAGGGGTGGATTTCAGGGAAAAAGGGGATGAGTGTGTCTGCTGAGCAGGGACGAGGTCTGTCTACTTCATGGGATGCTTAATAGATGTTATTAGGTTATTGCTGTTATTTTTATTACTCAAGTGTATGTTGTAACAACAGTTTTATTATATATGATTTAATCAAGAATTTCTAATACACTAATTCTTGATGGATGCATATCTCTCAATTAAGAGGAAGTATCTGATAAGATGGCTATTCACTCACTCCATGAATATTTATTGTACTGGATTGCTACTGAGGGAGACAAAGCATAGACTCAGGAAGTTCAGAGTCTGATGCAGGAGATGGATGAGGAACAACTAGTCTCACCGGCAGGAGGATATGTATGACCCCTGGAACAGAGCGTGCTGGGGGTACAGGGGAAATCGCAGCCCACTTTCAGTGGGAAGGTAGGGTCTGCACTGCAGAGGGGTTGCCACTGAGGGCCTCGGTGAGGAGGGGCGTTTGCACTGTAGAGAGGTAAGGGGTAGCGCTTCCAGCCTTCACGGAGGTGGCCGAAGGCCCAGCAACTACCTGGCTGGTCTGGGGGGCGGGGGGTGTGAGGCCCAGGCTGGCCCTGCGGGAGAAGAGGCCGCATGGGGTGGGAGCCAGGTCAGAGGGCTTGAGCGGAGGACAGAGAGTGTAGGTTTTGTCTCTTAAGTCAGCTCCTCGGCTATTTTTTCTGCCAAAACATAATAGAGAACACATACCAGCTCTTTCTCTGTTCTTGAAGAAAGAAAATGAAAAGTGAGTGAAAATGTGATTATTACAAGTTATATGTATTATATATTTATATAAGCTGAGCCACTTGGATTTATATTTATGTATACATCATTTGCAACTGTTCCTGGTTGGTACTGGGAACAAATGACGAGCAATTCCTTATGTCCTAGTCCTGAGTTCCCCTAAGAGGGCCTGCCTGCCTGTCTGCAGGGAGCCCGTGGCCTGGCCTGGGATACTCCTGAGTGCTTCTCAGACCCCACGCACACGGTCCTTCCCCACTCCCTGTTTTGATGGGCTCCTCTTTGCTCTTTTGTTTCAGCTCCTCTCTCTGATTTCTGAACAGGTTGCTTCCAGGCAGCCGCAGTGATAAACCCTGCTGCGTGTTTGTTTTTGTAATCTGATGCAGGATGGCTGAGTTTTGCGTTGGCTCGGTTGGGCTTTCATTATCTCTCTGTTGCCCCCACAATATCCTGTGGCAGTGATGTGTGAGTGTACTCCTTCATTGGTTCCTGTAGTACTATTCCAGTCATTTCATTAGTTTATTCTAAGAGCTAGCTGCTGGCACATGGCCCTGTAGCACTAATCTGTCGCTGTGCGTATCTGCAGGCAATAATTCAGAAGCACAGCCTCAGACTACCTGCAGAGGTGTTTTGTTCACAGCCCTGGGCATTTCGAACTGGACATATTTGGTTCCAAGCTCATGATCTCCCTAGCCCAAGTCACTTCCAGACGTTTCCGCTTTCTTAATTCTTGATGCCAGTTATGAGTGTCATCCCATCCAGTCTCCCAGCCTGGAAACCTTGATGCCATCCTCCTTCTCACCGTGCACTACCGGTCTGCCATCAGCTTCTACCCCTGTTGATTCTAACCCAGAGAACATGCTCTGGTCTCTGGGAGGCCTCAGAGGCCATCAGGCCATTCATCTGTCACGAACAACTGTGGAGTCTGGAAGCTAGGACAATGGGAGTGGAGCGATGGGGAGAGGAGAATGGTTGAGAAGCCTCACCCCTGGGTGTCGTCCCCAGAGCAAGAGGATGCGGTAGGGCAGAGTGGGCTGCGGCTAAGCCCCACACCACCCGTCAGGGCGGAGCGACGGGCGGGTAGATCATAGGCCCTCTCCTGGGTTCAGGCCCACATGATAAAGTCTGTGTAGTGGAGTCACGTGAACAGTGAAACAGCTTCCACTGGTACTGTGCTTCGTGTTCCTATGCATTATTTATGTGATTCTCACAACCACCATCTGCAGCAGACAAAGCAGGAATATTTATTTCCATTTATGAGATTTTAGAAAAGGTTTGGAAAACAAGTAGTGTACAGAAGATAAGTGGCAGGGCTGAGACCTTTACTTGGATCTTCCTTTCCCTAAATACTTCCCGCCAGGGACCCTGCCAGGCTCTGGGGACACGAAAATGAGCAGGGCGTGGTCTGAGCCTCAAGAATTCCCCAAAGATGGGAGAAAGCTTAAGCCAGTGGTGAGCAACCTGCAGCCCCGGGCCAGTCCCAGTCCACTGCCTGTTTCGGAAATAAAGTTTTGTTAGTGGATAGCCACACCCATCCACTCGCTTCCTGTCTGTGCTCGTCCTCACTCCGTAATGGTAAGTTCAGCACTTGTGACAGAAACTGTCTTACAAAGCCGAAAATACTTACTATCTAGACTTCTACAGAAAAGGCCTCGAACCCTTAGTTTAATCACGCAGTTTTGCCCATGTGCTAAGTGCCCAGAGAGGTGGTTTAAGCTATAGTGGAGATGAGAGAGTCTCCCAGCTCTGCTGGGGGTAGGGGGTACAGAGGGGCACAAGGCGTTCTTCACCGTGCAGAAGATGTCTGAGCAGTGAAGTCTTGAAGACTGAGTGGGAATTAATCACATGACAAGGAGGGAAGGCCTTTACAGGCACAGGGGCTGGCATGGATAAATTACGGAGGTTGAATACAGTGTGACATGCTTGATCTCTGGGTCGGGAAGATCCCCTGGAGAAGGGAATGGCTACCCACTCCAGTATTCTTGCCTGGAGAATTCCATGGATAGAGGAGCCTGGTGGGCTACAGTCCATGGGGCTGCAAAAGAGAGCTACTAACACATAAGGAAGCATTTAGGATTTGGGTGGGCTTGGAGGGCACTCCAGAAACCTGATCTTAAAGAGCCTTATGTGCTACGTTCAGCAGTTTGGATTTGATCTTATGTAGAGCAATGGGGAGAAGTGGAAAGGTTTTCAGCAGAGCGGTGACATGATCAGGTGGGGATTTAGAAAGATCACTGTAATAGCAACATGGAGAATGGATTGGAAGGAGACCAGGCGAGAGGTCATTACAATGAGACATGATGTTTATCAGAGGTAAGCAACTGAGAATGTGCAGAAGGGGGAGAATGAGAGACACCCAGAGGGAGCCAGTCCAGGGCCCTTGGTGCCTGGATGTGAGGTGTGAGAGGTGGGAGGTAAGAGTGATTCCAAGAGTCTGCTCGGTGACTTAGGCGGGCACCAGCAAACGCAGAAGAGAGATGCAAGGCCAGGGCCCCAGTGAAGACACTGAGGACATCAGCAGAGGAAGAGGGTCCAGCAGTGTGATCTGTGCTGCCGTGGAGGCTAGAAGGGCCGGGAAGAAAACGAGCCCCCAGAGTGGGGTTTCAGAGGCTGACAAGGAGGAAAGGATGTTATGAAGGACGAAGGACGGATTGGGTGATTAACAGTTGTTAATGCCCCCAAGGGGCCCAGCAAGATAAAGACTGAAAACCCTGAATCTGGCCATCTGGAGGCCAGTGCGGGGGCCCGACAGGAGAGGTTCAGGGTGTGGTTGGAGGAGTAATGAATGGGAACAAAGTCAGCAAACATAGAAGCCATTGACCTCTACTGGGGGAAAAAAAAACTTTCATGAGAAGAAAGAAAAAATTAGGTACCTGTAGGGAGCTATGCAATACAGAGAATGATCCTTTGGTTTCATTATGAGAGAACTGGAAGATGTTTCTCTGCTGAGGCAGAGAGCCAGTTAAGAAGAGTTTGGAAACCCTCAGGAGAGCAGAGAGTTGGTGGTCAGAGACCCTGCAGAGGGATGGGGCCGGGTCCAGGCGGAGGCAGGCAGGCGGACAGAGACATGCTTCTTAAATACAGAAAGTGAAGATCATGGGAAGCTTGTGGGTTCAACGAATATTCTCGGGGCGTTGCTGATTCTGATAGCACTCTCAGTTGCAAGTGATAGAAAACAACTCCAGCTGGCTTAAAAATTCAAAAGGATTTTTAATATAAACACACACGTAATTGAAAATCCCCAAGTAGGGCTTTCTTCAGGAAACGTTCCCTCAGTGACGGAAACAGTGACACGAACGGTCAGGTCTCGCTGCGTCTTCTCTCTGTTTTCTGCAGTGTTGGGGTGTCCTCACGGTATGCTCCGAGACCCCCACCACCCATCCCTGAAGCTCCACCCTCTGCCGTCGGGGGCGCCCTCACTGCATCTCGTTCAAGAGAGGGGGAAACTTGTCTTTCTCAGAGCTTTTAGCAGAAGTCTCCATGAAGCACAGTGCTTCTGGCTGGATAAGTGTCCATTCCTAAACCAGCCATAGGGGTGAGAGTTAGAAAGTGCTAATTTCTTTATACTAATCACAGCCCAACCGTAGAATTGGGTAGGATCACTCTAGAGACAAATGCGCTGAAGGAAAATGTCTGTACTGTTATGGACTGAGTTGTGCCCCTCCTTAAAATTTGTGTGTTGAAGGTCTACCCACATGTAACCATATTTGGAGATTGGGTCTGTAAAGAAGTAATTGATGTTGAGCGATGTCAGTAGGGTGGGCTCATCCAGTAGGACTGGTGACCTTATGAGAAGAGGAAGAAACACCAGGGGTGTGTTTGCACAGAGGAAAGGCCATGTGAGCACACTGCAGGAAGGCAGGCATTTGCAAGCTAAGGAGAGAGAGCGCACAAGAAACCAGCCCTGCTGACACCCTGATCCTGGACTGCCAGCTTCCAGAGCCCTGAGACAGTGAGTTTCCGGGCTGTGGTGCTTTGTGGTGGCAGCGCTAGCTGATGAATACAGGTACAGTGGAAGGGAGGAGGAGAGCAGGGGCGCTGGGTGAACATTCAGTATATGCCCACGAGGTTCTCTGTGTGCTTGACATTGTGTGGGTTGAATAAGACACTGTGCCCCATCCTCAAGGAGCTCATCGCGTAGTTGGGAGACAACATTCTACACCAAGACCTAGCACTCGTTACAGCGGGTATAACCCAGAATTCTCTGAGGGCACGGAGGGTGAGGACCGGATCCAGTCTTGGTGGTCTGGGGGAACCAAGGAAGGCTTCCCGGAGGTGGTGGCACGGAGGGTGAGGACCGGATCCAGTCTTGGTGGTCCGGGGGAACCAAGGAAGGCTTCCCGGAGGTGGTGGCACGGAGGGTGAGGACCGGATCCAGTCTTGGTGGTCCGGGGGAACCAAGGAAGGCTTCCCGGAGGTGGTGGCACGGAGGGTGAGGACCGGATCCAGTCTTGGTGGTCCGGGGGAACCAAGGAAGGCTTCCCGGAGGTGGTGGCACGGAGGGTGAGGACCGGATCCAGTCTTGGTGGTCCGGATCAGTCTTGGTGGTCCGGGGGAACCAAGGAAGGCTTCCCGGAGGTGGTGGCACGGAGGGTGAGGACCGGATCCAGTCTTGGTGGTCCGGGGGAACCAAGGAAGGCTTCCCGGAGGTGGTGTCACCTGACCTGCGCCTGAAAGATAACAGAAAGTTGGGTGAAAGAACAGGAAAGGCAGACTAGTAAAAGAGAGTGATTTGTGTAAAGTTGGTGTGAAAATAAATGCCACCCAAGTGAGCACAAGCAGAGGCTCTTTATTCAGAGTGAACTATAGCAAGGGAGTTGGCCACCATCACTTGCTCTGGCAGAGACTTAAAGACAGAGTTCTGCCTTTTCCAGAATGCCCCATAGTTAACTATGGAATCATACTTTTTCAGATTGGCTTCTTGCATTTACTAATATGCATTTGTTTGCTCCATGTCTTTTCATGTCTTAATAGCTCATTTCTTTTTAGTGCTAAAATATATTCCATTTGCCTGGATGGACCACAATTGACTTATCCACTCACCTACTGAAAGACAGTTTGGTTGCTTCCAGGCTTTGGCAATTATGGAAAAGGCTGCTATAAACATTGTGTGCGGGTCGGATTGTATTTTCTTCTTTGCACCTCCTGGTGCCTCACTTTGTTGTTACTGCCGTTCAACGTTTATTTCCTGTCTTCCCCACTGGAACGCTGTAAGCCCTGTGACAGTAGAGCTTGTCCCTTGTCCCCGTGTCCATCTCTCGTCCCTGTTTGTTCTCTGAAACCAGGTCTGGTAAGTGGTCGAATGGCTGGCTGACTGCCGCCCAGAAGTCCACGGTGGACTCTGCAGCGGGGGGTGTGGCGCTGCCAGCGGGGCTGTGTCTCGGCGCAGCCTGTCTTTTCTCCCCGTCACTTCAAATGTGCTGTGACCACCAGTACAGCTCAGAATGGGGCTGTGAGAATGTGGGGAGCTCCCGACTGCAACAGCTTGCAGTTCTCTCCTCCATCTGCCGGGGACAGCTTGAGGAATCAACACCGGGGGCCCCCCAGTCTGGGGAGAGAAAGCAAACCAGGACCCACAAAAGAGGAAAAACAGAAAAGCAGGAAGTGCCTGCGGCTGACCAAGTAGCATTGCTCCTGGGGCTGCTGCTGGTGGTGTCCTGGAGGAAGGTCAGAGCCTGCTGGGTAGCAGCAGCTAACATTTCTTGAGCGTTTGCCCCAAGCTTTAAGTGCTTTGTGCAGGATGTGGGTATCAAGTCCCAATTGCAGCCCTGCAGAATAGGTGCTCCTCTTATCTGCAGTTTTCAGATGAGAAAGGCCAAGACCTGAAGGCTCAGTACTTTCCCACCTTCAGTACTCCCCACCTTGTCAGCGGGGTGCAGCTTCAGACCCAGGGGGTTTTTCTGCACGGCCGCTGCTCTTGAACTTGGCCACGATGTCGTTTCCAGGTGTCCCCACCAGTGGCTGATCATCACTCAACTCACATGTACTTCCCTAGGCCCCGGCTTAAGATATTTTGAATTCGTGTCTCCCACAAGGCTTCCAAGCATAAAGGCCTTGCCTTAGGAAGGTTGCCCAAGCATGTGAAGCATCCTCGTGTAAGACGACATCGGTTCTAAAGGCCTTCAGATTGAAAAAGGCGTTTCTAATCTGCAGGCTTGATTTGGTCCCTGTCTAGAAGGTTGAGGGTCCAGGGATTTGTGCTTTTACAGTAGTGCCGAGGTGATCCTCAGAAGCATTCAGTTGCCTTCCTGCAGGGGCAGGAACACACCTGACCAAATGCCGTTTGCGTTCTTTATGAAAAGCAGCGTCGCTTGCAGAACACTTCATGTTTGAGTGACTCTACTCTCTTTTTTTCTTCTCTTTCATTTACTTCTCACACAGTGGGTTGGGGAGTGGGGCTCGCAAATATACAAGACTTGAATTAATCATAGTCCCTAGTTCATAGTATCGGAGAAGGCAATGGCACCCCACTCCAGTACTCTTGCCTGGAAACTCACATGGACGGAGGAGCCTGGTGGGCTGCAGTCCATGGGGTCGCTAGGAGTCGGACCTGAGCAACTTCACTCTCACTTTTCACCTTCATGCGTTGGAGAAGGAAATGGCAACCCACTCCAGTGTTCTTGCCTGGAGAATCCCAGGGATGGCGGAGCCTGGTGGGCTGCCGTCTATGGGGTCGCACAGAGTCGGATACGACTGAAGCGATTTAGCAGCAGCAGTTCACATTATACCTCAATTCACACAAGATTTCTCTTTTGGTTTTCTTTATTGTTGTTCTTTTCCTTGCTCTCTCCCCCTGCAATAGACCTCCCTTTACTGTATTTTGTATCCTTATAGTTCACCTCTTACCTATTTAATTCAATATAAAAGGATTGTTCAGATGCTTCATAGTGGTAGCTTGTGTGGCGGTGGTTCATTTTCACGGATGGTTTTGTATGATGGCTATATTTATTAGATTATTCTTCTCTGCATCTCAGAGAAGCAGCTGCCTCTCTGGAATTTCTTCTCATTTGATCCTTTTTTTGCCCCCATGAAGCTAAACAGAAAAATTCCACACCCTCCTCCAACTTTCCAAGGCAGTCATCACCGCCCCCTCTTCCGCAGCTGATCTGCCCTTTCAAGGATATGTGGCTTTCCTTACTCCTCCACGGGATGCTCCGTCGTTAGCGGCATTCCCCTTGAAGGCCCCTGACAATTCTGCCCCCGAGCCCGGCCCCTGGCTGCTCTGCTTCTCCCACCTATATCCAGCAATTTGTTTATCCATTTATCTATTGATGGGCATTGGGCTGGTTCAACCCCTTGGCTATTGTGAATGATGCTGCTATGAACATGTGTGTACGTGACTTGTTTGGGGCTTCCCTGGTGGCTCAATGGTAAAGAATCTGCCTGCAATGCAAGTGCTGCAGAAGATGTGGTATTTGATCCCTGGCTCAGGAAGATCCCCTGGAGGAGGTCATGGCATCCCACTGCAGTATTCTTGCCTGGAGAATCCCATGGACAGAGGAGACTGGAGGGCCACAGTCCATGGGTCACAAAGAGTTGGACACGACCGAAGCAACTTAGCATGGCATGCATATACTTGTTCGTGTCCCTGATTTTAATTCTTTAGGGCATATACTTAAGAGCAGAAATATGGGGTCATATGGTAATTTGATGTTTAATTTTTGAAATACTGTCAAACTATACATTTCTTTTTTAAATTGCAACTTTGCTCAGTAATTGTCATATATATGGAGAGACAGGGAAATCTGATGGAAAAACCCTGGGCTACCAGTCAGAAGACCTGGGTTCTTTTCTTAGTTTTGCCACAAAGCCGTGTGTGAGGTGACACTGAGGATATCACTTCCCCTTTCTAGGCTCTTGTTTCCTCATTTGAGAAGTAAGGAGATTCCATAAAGCTAAATAATCTTTAAATTATCTTCCTCTGTAAAGACTTTATTGGAAAAGTTGGATTCCAAGGGAAGAGGGAGAGAGAATTGTCAAATAGCTAAATGAGATTATTTCTCTGTTCTTTTCCTACTGTGTTTTTTAAATTGTGGGTTAAAGACACCGCAAATAATTGGCCTCTCTTCCTGCCAATGTGTATCTAGTTAATGAATAGCTTCTGGCTTCCTGTTTCCATCAAGATTCCCAGAAAAAGATACCCTTCTCTTTCCCATCACTTCCTACCACTTGGCGGCTCCTGAACAAAACCTGGTGGTCTCAGAGCCAAAACTGGAGTCCTCCCCTCCCCTCCTGGGAGGAGTGCCGAGCCTCTGCCTGGCCCCTCAGCACTAAGGTTTCAGATGGACAGCCTGCATCTAGTCTTTGGAGGTGAGGAACCACGGAGGGGCAATCACAGCCTCTTTCTGAGACACTGTAAGGGTCATCTTAGAGAAGAGGAAGAAGCAGAGACCTCCTGTGAGGCCTTCCAGCCAGTCTCCCCTCTGGAGCTGTTCTACTTTCTTAACTCACTCCCAGCTGAATGGTTACCCGCCAGAGAGCAGCGCCTGTGTAGGGAGGGGATTTTCCCCCACTGACGGAACATCCTCACAGTCCCCAGGTCCAAAGCCTGTGCTCTCTGGCGCCGCCTGGTGGTTTCATGGGGAAACACAAGGTCTAAAACCAAGTGGTTTGTTTTGTTCAGGCTCATTTTGCATCCGTGGAAGGAATGATGCTAAAGCTGAAACTCCAGTACTTTGGCCATCTCATTTGAAGAGTTGACTCATTGGAAAAGACTCTGATGCTGGGAGGGATTGGGGGCAGGAGGAGAAGGGGACGACAGAGGATGAGATGGCTGGATGGCATCACTGACTTAATGGATGTGAGTCTGGGTGAACTCCAGGAGTTGGTGATGGACAGGGAGGCCTGGCGTGCTGCGATTCTTGGGGTCGCAAAGAGTCAAACACGACTGAGCAACTGAACTGAACTGAACTGATCACATGGTTCTGAGTGCCTGCTATGGTTTAGGTATTATGCTATACTCTAGGAATAAACAAGAAGAGGCACCTTCCCTACAGTACCTTCCTTTTTATAGGGTGTACAGAGGAGTGACTTTTGGAATGAATTCATAGTGACAAGTGCTGTAATAGGGGAGTGGTGTTCAGGAGCACAGACAAGCGGGCACGTCAGTCATACTTGGCACACCCTAATGAGAGAGGGCAGAGGCAGAAAGTGTTCTAGACAGAAGTTAATCTGTGCAGAAGTCAGCACAGCAGAGCTATATTTACGACGAGATCTGGTAGACTACCCATGTTGGCTGGGATTCAGAGCGCAAGGGGAGGGTAAGAAATGGTCTTGCAGTTGCGGCTGCACCACACAGGGCTTCCAGCCAAGTCACGAACTTCAGCTTCAATTTTGGGGCAGCAGTGAGTTAGTGAGTTTGACTAGGAGATACTGTATCTATATTTGCATTTGCACTAAGATCATGGCATCCAGTCCCATCACTTCATAGCAAGTAGATGGGGAAACAATGGAAACAGTGTCAGACTTTATTTTCTTGGGCTCCAAAATCACTGCAGATGGTGACTGCAGCCATGAAATTAAAAGAGGCTTGTTCCTTGGAAGAAAAGCTACGACAAACTTAGACAGAATATTTAAAAGCAGAGACATTACTTTTCCAACAAAGGTCCTTCCAGTCAAGGCTATGGTTTTTCCAGTAGTCATGTATGGGTGTGAGAGTTGGACTGTAAAGAAAGCTGAGCACTGAAGAATTGATGCTTTTGAATTACGGTGTTGAAGAAGACTCTTGAGAGTCCCTTGGACTGCAAGGAGATCCAACCAGTCCATCCTAAAGGAAATCAGTCCTGAACATTCATTGGAAGGACTGATGCTGAAGCTGAAACTCCAATACTTTGGCCACCTCATGCAAAAAACTGACTCATTTGAAAAGACCCTGATGCTGGGAAAGATTGAAGGCGGGAGAAGAAGGGGACGACAGAGCATGAGATGGTTGGATGGCATCACCAGCTAAACGGACATGAGTTTGAGTAAGCTCCAGGAGTTGGTGATGGAGGGGAAAGCCTGGCATTCTGCAGTCCATGGGGTCGCAAAGAGTCAGACATAACTGAGCGACTGAACTGAGCTGAACTGATTTGCTTTGAGGAGTAAGTGCTCTGGTTATGGATGGAGAATAAGTCAGAGGGGAAAGGGCAGAAGTGGGGAGAGACCACTTAGGAAGCTGTTGCAGTAACTGATGTAAACAATGATGGCAACACCAAGGAAGGAGCAGTGGGAAGGGAGACAGCAGACAAGGAAAGGAGTCCAGAAGTACACATGAGGTGAGGGGCTGGTGTCAGCCCCAAGCTTCCGTTGGTTTGCCCACATTCAGGCACAAGGGATCCCCTGTACCCTCAGTCAAGATATATGGGAGCTGGCAGGAGTGTTCGGGTGATATCAAGACTTCACATTGCTGCCCAATTGTTTTAAGCAGTGTGTCCATTTGATAGGTGGCTGCTCATCCAGAAAAGCCAGAGGAATCGTGGGGAAACTGCTTCCCGCTGTCCTCTGTGGCTTGTTTGGCCCCGTGATAGTCAGAGCAGCAAACTGGACCACTTTTTAAGACTCCGTGTTTCAGAGCCTCAGGCAGTTTAAAGGTTGGTATCTGAGTCTGGGCTGTAAGCCATTCTTGCTCCTCTCTCTCAGGACCAGGGGGAGGATTTGTCTCTCCAGGACCATCCCAGGCTCCTTGGACAGGCATTTTTAGCCCTCACCCCTGTCGGCCCTGGAACGATGTGCTTGAGGGTGTGAGCATCATGCTGTCATGAATGTTGCTTATTCTCCCAACCCTCTGGAGCCTTGTGTCCTGGGCTGTCATGTCCACACTGCCATTATCCCTAAAGGGACAGCGTCAGTGACCACTGCCAAATAGTTAGCTGCACAAAGTATCTGTAGAAATCATTCCACAAATTCTCGTGGGCAACCAAGTTTCCACTTACCCAACTTCTGCCCCGCACCGCTGCCCCCTTTGCCCTCCCCGACTCCAGGTCAAAGGACAGCGTTGTGATCTTGTCTCTATGCCGCTAACCCAGACGCACTCAGCCTCAGGCCCCCTCATCACATGTGGATCAGAAAGGCTGTGAGATAGGTGTGTTTCCTACGGGCTCAGTGCATGGGGCTTCTCTGGTGGCTCCGACGGTAAAGAATCTGTCTGTAATACAGAAGACCCAAGTTCAGTCCTGGGTTGGGAAGACCCCCTGGGGGAGGGCATGGCAACCCACTCCAGTGTTCTTGCCTGGGGAATTCCACGGATAGAGGAGCCTGGCGGGCTACAGTCCATGGGGTCACAAAGAGTCAGATATGACTGAGCGACTACCAGTGCGGGGCACCTTCCAGGTGCTGGGCCTGCGAGCCAGTATTTGTTTTTATGACTATTCTATGTAGAGCTGTCCTTCCTTCTAGAAAACTGGTTCTCAGCTGGGGTGGTTTGCCCTACCTCCAGGGGACAGTTGGCGATTCTGAAGACGTCTTCAGTTGAGGGCAGGAGTAGGCCATCCTGGCATCTAGTGGGCAGAGACCAGGGGTGCTCCTCAGCACCCTACAATACCCAAGATGGTCCCCACACAAAGAATTGTCAGGTCCCCAAAGTCGATAGGACAAGGTTAAAAAAGGCTCTGTAGGTCTGTAATCAAGGGGACCCTGAATCCTCAAGGCTCTGTAGGATTGCTAGAGAGGACCAGGAGTTCAGGGAACATTCACTTGGCATCATATTTCTTTCCGCAGCTGAACTCCGTCCGGGAGGCTCAGTTCCAGCGACTGGAGGCAGCAAGACCTCGCGGGCTGGGGCGCGGGGCGCGAGGCCCGGTGCTCAGGATGGCCGGGCAGCCGCCACCCTGGGCCTACACAGCCGTCCTCCTCTGCGCGCTCAGCCTCGGCGGGGCCATCGAGATCCCCATGGACCGTGAGTCTCCTGTCCGCTTGGAATCTGCTGACTGGGGCAGAGGAGTCAGTGGGGCGGGGAGGGGCGGGGAGAGCGAGGACCCTTCAGAGAAGGCGGCGACAGCAGAAGCAGTGGCTTCTGGATTCAGAGCGGGTTTTCTTCCAGAGGATCAACCCCGGGCGAGCTCATGCTTGGGAACCTGGGACCTGGAGTTGCTGAGCCATGTCTCAGGGCCTCGGCTGTGCTAAATCGCTGCCCGGAGCCTGCTGAGAGTCAGGAAGCCCGAGCGTCACTCGGGAGCCCTTCCCTCCACACCCCTCCCTCATCCCTCTGTGCTCTTGACTAACCTATCAGAGTGGAGATTCCAGGGGCCGAGCATGGTGGACAGCTCTGATTTGCCTTTCTCATGTAGCCAGGTCCTTTTGGCTGAAGTGATGAGGACAGATGGCCTGAGGAGGGTTGTAAAGGAGGTGACTTTTGCAAAAGACTGTGACTAAGTGAGACATTAAAATAAAGAACCCCATTATAGTGTCACTGTGGGAGAATCAGGCACGAATTCCTTCTGTTTGTTTTCAACTTGCCCATGGTAAAGTTGAAAAGTAAAGTCCATGGCATCTGCTTCCTCTGGTGGGACATTATTGGACCCTCAAGATCATAAAGTCAGGATGAAGATGCTTGTCTGACAGCCATGTCTCCACCAGCCGTATCTGATGTTACATTTGTAAGTGGCCCGTGGACTGGCAGCTGTGACCCTTGGCCTGTATTTAGATGGGTGCCACCTTTGCTACAATTCTGACTCTTCTGCCAGGAATTCTGGGCATCCCAGAGCTGTGATGTGAATACGCCACCTCTGTCCCCCGTTCCTGCTTCGAGGAATAGATGGGACGTATGTGATGCCAGTGTTGCCTTGGACTCTCTCCAGGCAACAGGTGTCTGAGGAGGGGTGGGAGAGTGATACAGCCTTGAAGAAGTCCCCACTGAGCTCTCCAAAGCCAGCCTCCGGCGCCTGGAGCTAGCACAGCTTGGAGAAGAGTCGCGGGTATCTCAGCTCCCTGCTGCTGCCCGCCCGCACTTCACCAGTAACAGCTGCCCAGAGAGGGGGTACTTCCGGGTGGAGAGGGCCAGGAGAAAGTGTGATTGGACCCAGAGCAAGATGGACAGGGCCCCCACAGCCCTCCTGATGGCCCCAGCCTGTGTACGTGTGTGTGTGTGCACGCACACACACACACACACACACACAGGGAGGGAGGGAGAGGGCAGTTGTGAAGGAGACCATTCCCATGGAGACCGTCTGCACTGCTGGCTCAAGGACAGTTTCTCATGAACGGTCCCAGGCAGACAGTCTAATAAGGAGCATGGTAAGGCCACGTCCCTGGCGAGGAGAGGGGCTGAGGAGGAAGCTGGGTTACGCAGGAAGCGGTGAAGGCTCGTTTTGTTTCTGCCACTTCTCCTTGGTTACTCGTCTGCCACTCTGGTCCCTGGGGCAGGTGGGTGAGGGGTTCCTGCAGGGTGAACCTGTAAACCAAGGGCTTCGACGTCTGTGTTAGGAATCTGGATCCTAAAGCTCAGGGGCCGTGGGCAGGACCCCACAGCCAGTCTCTGCAGAGCACCAGCCGTGGGGCAGAGCTGCCAGCCCCGAGGAGGGTCTGCAGGGTGTCTTCCTAAGTGTCCATCGGGACCCCAGTCCCTGCTTCCTCAGGGCCATGCAGCAAGTGGGCGACGGACTCACGGAAAGAGCCCAGGCCCCTTGGCCCCCAGTGTGGCACCACGTGCCACACCCCGCCTCTGTTGGCCTGCCCCCTGTAGCTCATCTCGGGTCTCCCTGGAATAGCATCTGCCTCACGCCTGACAGAGAGCTCAGAGCTCTCCAGGCACATCTCCGGTGACTCTCACAGCCCGTCCGCGGAGTCGGTGTCATCCTTGGCCGACTCTGAGGGGCAGAGAAATGAAGCTGTTTTCTCCAGCTCACCTAGGCAGGGCCAGGACGTGACCATGGCATCTCTCTTCACGAGGAAGTCCTTCTGCAGAGCCAGTCCCGGTGCCCCCAGCCGTGTCGACAAGAAGCTCCCGCTGCTGCCTGTGCCTGTCGCATACATACAGCAACCAGCCTCCCTGGTTGCTGCAGGCACAGTGGCCATGGCCACGTCTCCAGCCTGAGTCTGCGAAAGATGAGAGCAAGACAAGAGTGAGGCAGGCTCTTCAGAGGGCACCCAGGTGCCCTGGGAAGAGGCACTCATCAGTCAGGGTTTGCCCTGCCCCCGGGCCCAGCAGGGTAGATGCCTCCCAGACGATCTGAGCCAGTCCTTCCATCTCACCCAGTGGAACGGGCTGGGGAAAGGTCAGGCTTTCTCCTCTCCAGACCCAGCTTTATTGAGATATTTCTGACATAAAAATATGTTTATTTACGGTGTAGAACTCAGAAAGGAAGTTAGCTTTGTGGGTGTGTGGTGGTGACTTCTAAGATCTCCTGTACCGGCTTGTAAGTATATAATGCAGCACAGTTAACAGTAGTTGCCATGCTGTGCACAGGATCCCCAGAATTCACCCATCTTGTAGCTAAAAGTTGTATTCCTTGACCAGCGTCTCCCTACTTCCCCCACCCCCAGCCAGCTGCCACCCTACTCCATTTCTTTGGTTTTGCCTTTTTTTAGGTTCTACATGTAAGTGGGAACACACAGCATTTGTCCTCCGTCTGACTTATTTCCCTTAGCATTGACCTCAGGGTCCATCCATGTTGGTGCAAAAGGCAGGAAAGGTGCCTGCACGCCTGTGTTCACACAGCTTTGCTCACAGTGGCCGGTGGGAACGCCCTCAGCTTTCTCTGTGTGTCACCTGGGGCGGCAGAGGGGCTCAGGCCACGGGCTGCCTGGCGTGTCCTCTGCTCGCTTCCCCTTTGGGGGCATCAACTGGGCCTCCGGGGGCTTGGGCGCAGCAGGTGTCCTAGAACAGAGCCTGAGCCGCAGCGCAATCCCTCACTGAACACGCGGCCTCCCACTGCCGCTGCTCCGCCAGCAGAGTCACATGCACCCCACCCCGCCCCCAAGCAGAGCAGCGTGACCTTTGGAAAAACCAAAGGGTTGCTTTTGCCCCATCCATTAGAGCGATTTTGCCAAAAAAAGTGAGTCTGTTGGCAGCTTGCCCCTCCATCGCCCTCCCTGCATCAAGGAACTTGGCATTTCCCCTCTAGGGACCCACGGAGGAGGACAGCGGGGTAGGAGCAGCGCTGCCTCCTTACTGTCGGGCCAGGGCATGAGGCTGGGGTGGCCTTGACAGCGCGCACGCACGGTCACTCAATCCTCCATGGGGCGGGGGTGCCAGGGGCTGTCAGAGCCGGGGAAGGGAAAGGGGTTCGTGAGTGCAGGAACTCTGCAGACTGAGCGGGGGTCTGTCTCGCTCCCTGCAGAGCCCATGGGAAGATTTCCTCCCTCTTGGAAGTAAAAGAGCAAATTCGTTCTCACTCGACATCGCCCCCCAGCAGGTTCCGTAGGATAGAAGGGCCGGGTGTGCACAGGACTAGGTGGAGACGGGCACTCTGTCCCTGGGCAGGCTGTCCTCGCTGTCTTCCCGCTGTGGTGGCGTGTCCTCTGGGCTGACCGTGTCCCTGTGATAAATCCCTTGGCTGCACAGTGGTGGCTGCAGATGTCATTACCTCTTTAGGCAAGTAGTTTCTCAAGAGGCCCCGGCCAGTTGTCAGCGTGGGGCTGGGGGCAGAATCCAGAGAACCTGCACTCCCCCAAGCTCTGTCCAGAGTGTCAGGGAGAGCGGAGTGCCAGGGCCCCCGTTGGCTGGCTCACCTCTCCAGCCGAGAATGGACATGTGAAAGGAGCTCTCGACCAGCAGTGGGAGAGCTGATTTTCCTTGCAGTAATACATTGCCCCAAACTTCCTGTGGAACCTTAACTGAGTCAACTTTCCTTTCAAGAACCGGACACTCCCTGGGCAACGTCTCAGGCTGCTTCCATTGAACTGGCCTATGTGTAAAAGCTTCAGCAATACGTGAACTGTGAACTTCCAGATGTTCAAGCTGGTTTTAGAAAAGGCAGAGGAACCAGAGATCAAATTGCCAACATCCGCTGGATCATCGAAAAAGGAAGAGAGTTCCAGAAAAACATCTATTTCTGCTTTATTGACTAGGCCAAAGCCTTTGACTGTGTGGATCACAATCAACTGTGGAAAATTCTGAAAGAGATGGGAATACCAGACCACCTGATCTGCCTTTTGAGAAATTTGTATGCAGGTCAGGAAGCAACAGTTAGAACTGGACATGGAACAACAGACTGGTTCCAAATAGGAAAAGGAGTACGTCAAGGCTGTATATTGTCACCCTGTTTATTTAACTTATATGCAGAGTACATCATGAGAAATGCTGGGCTGGAAGAAGCACAAGCTGGAATCAAGATTGCCAGGAGAAATATCAATAACCTCACATATGCAGATGACACCACCCTTATGGCAGAAAGTGAAGAGGAACTAAAAAGCCTCTTGATGAAAGTGAAAGAGGAGTCAAAAAGTTGGCTTAAAGCTCAACATTCAGAAAACGAAGATCATGGCATCTGGTCCCATCACTTCATGGCCAATAGATGGGGAAACAGTGGAAACAGTGTCAGACTTTATTTTTTTGGACTCCAAAATCACTGCAGATGGTTATTACAGCCATGAAATTAAAAGACGCTTACTCCTTGGAAGGAAGGTTATGACCAACCTAGATAGCATATTCAAAAGCAGAGACATTACTTTGCCAACAAAAGTCCATCTAGTCAAGGCTATGGTTTTTCTAGTGGTCATATATGGATGTGAGAGTTGGACTATGAAGAAAACTGAGTGCCAAAGAATTGATGCTTTTGAACTGTGGTGTTGGAGAAGACTCTTGAGAGTCCCTTGGACTGCAAGGAGATCCAACCAGTCCATTCTGAAGGAGATCAGCCCTGGATTTCTTTGGAAGGAATGATGCTGAAGCTGAAACTCCAGTACTTTGGCCACCTCATGTGAAGAGTTGACTCATTGAAAAAGACTCTGATGCTGGGAGGGATTGGGGGCAAGAGGAGAAGGGGACGACAGAGGATGAGATGGCTGGATGGCATCACTGACTCGATGGACGTGAGTCTGAGTGAACTCCAGGAGTTGGTGATGGACAGGGAGGCCTGGCATGCTGCGATTCATGGGGTCACAAAGAGTCGGACACAACTGAGCGACTGAACTGAACTGATGTGTAAAAGACTTGAAACCCATGTGGGCAAAGCAGACTCTGTTTTAGGCTTCGTATCCCAGGTGAGGCCAGAGCCCTCAACTGGGTATGAGGACCCAAAAGACGTCAGATGTGTCCTGAGATGAAGTAACCAGGGGCCCGGGCTGGTAGTTGAGGGAGTGGGTCAGGGGTCAGCCCTGCTGCTCCTGACCGTGGGTCCTTCTGCCTCCCTCCCCGTCCCTGCCCAACACGCCTGGCTTTCCAGAGTTACCTTTCTTGGGTCCTGGCAGGAGAATCACGGATGGTTGAAGTTGCCACGGTGGGGAGCTCTCCAGAGCCTGCGTTCAGAAACCAAGATTTCTGTTGTTGCCCTGTCCTTTTCTTGCTTTTTCTATTTCTTGCCAAGGTCGCCCCAGGCACATGGTAAAGCAGATAAAATTTCTCTTTAATCCATGAACAGGCCACACACCTCCAGCCCACTGAAAGAATCCCTTCGAACCTTTTCATGAGCTTTATTGTCAAGACTTTCACTTCCTGACAGTGTGTAGCAGGGCCCTCGTCCCTGCTGCCCCCCACCTCCCCTCTCGATCTTCCCTGTCCTGTGGCTCCTCTGTGTCACTTGGTCCTGTCTTAACTCTGCTTTCTCCAGGCCACCCCGCTCAGAGCCTCTCATCTCCTCTTGCACATCTCACTGATCAAGTCAGAAAGTTTTGAGGTCATCATGGCTCAGCCTTCCCCCAGGGAGTGCTCACTTAGAAAAGGTCAGCTCACCACACCAGCAGTGTCTGACCTCTCCACTGGCCTGAAATAAGAATGGTCTACAGTAATGTAATCGTGTAATATATATAGTGATGTAACTGTGAGGGAAAGAATATCTTAAAAAGTTATAGCAACGCATGTTCTCTTCTCTGCAGAGAAATTTTCACCAAACCCTTCTCCCCACGAAGAATAAACCCTCTAAACCCTTGCTGTTCACAGTGTGGCCCACAAACTGCAGCCACCAGCCGTCAGCTGGCTGCTTGTCAGAAACGCAGGCGCTCAGACCCCCCAGACCTACTGAGTCAGAGCCTGCATGTTTACCAGACAACACCCCCCAGGTGATTCTCGCACTGATTAAGGTGTGCAAGGCCCACACCCCAAACACCCCTGTGCATGAGCACACGCACGTCTCAGGTGAGGCCGGGGGAAATCCGTGCCACCTGCCCCTTTGCCCTCCTTGTAAAAAGCACAGAAAGCCCTGGTGCGTTCAGCTTCGTCTCCAGAGTTGTTCAGAAGCAGGATTTCCGTAGAACAGTGCACTTGTGCCATGAGCAGATGACAATAATTCATCCTTCCCTCGAGTTTTTCAAAGGATGGCAGAGGAAGGAAGGTGGGAAGATGCTTTCAGGTGTGAAGGAGAAGAAGGTGCGGAGCAATGAGGCCGTGGACCTGACTGGCCCTTGGGCTCCGCCCTGCACCAGTGGTTCAGCTCCACCCCTTCCCCAGCCCTCCAGCCTCACCCTCGCACCCTTGGCATGTGGAGATGACGAGTGGCATCCTCAGAACCCCGCCTCTTTTGAGCAGCATTGCCAGTTCTGACTTGCAGATTTCCCTGGAAATCACTTGGTCAGAAGCTGGTCATTTGCTCAGCTGTGCGGTCTGGTCCCCTGGGGGAGGCGTCACCTTCTCTGTGAAGGGTCGTCGGGTCTGTCCCCACCCCTGCGTGGCTATCCCACAGAGCTCCGAGGCTGGGAGGAGAGAGCCACACTGGCATCGCCTCCCCCTGCAGGCCGGGGCCTGAGGCCACCTGGGTGACAGTCATGCTGATAACTGATAACCGTTGTCTTCTTTTCTCCCCTCACAATGCTAACCCATCGGGAACTAACAGCAAGCATTCAGAATGAGCGTAAGTCCCCTGGGCGCCTGTCTGCACTGTGCCTCTGGGAGGTGGCGGGCAGTAAGAAGGGATGGGAGGAGGCGGAGGACACTGGGCTGCCAGAAGCTTCTGGAAGGACCGCTGCCCCCGTCCTCCAGTGGCTGGCAAGGCAGTGCAGTGAGGACTTCGGATCTTGGGGCTGGGAGCTGGAGCTGGCTCTTTGGCTGCAGACAAGCCCCTGGGAAGGCGTCTGGGGACTAAAGCGGCTTTCAGCCCTAGCCTCACCACAGTTTCCAACTATTGATCCTACAGAGCTCAGAACCATCATGGCAACTAGGTTCTGGAAATCGAGCTGCTTTTGGTTCCTTTATTCATTCAATGAACATTTATGAAGAACTGTTGTACCCTAGACATTGTACTAAGCATGAGAATATATGAACAAGCAAACCAAAAGCCTGGCCTTCAGTTTCTCATAAAGACAGGAACGTAAAGGGGTTCTTCTTACGCTTAGTCCTTGACACACCACGCCCTTTCTTGCAACCCCGTTTAAGCAGTTGGGTCTCTAGCACGGGGCACTGCTCACCGCTGCTGGCCTGCTTGTCTGGGTGGCTCCTGAAGCTCTTAATTTCAGCCGTTCCCCAAGGGCAGGTCCCCTGACTGATCACCGTGTGTGCTCTTACAGTGTCCCAGCCCCCGACCATCACCAAGCAGTCTGTGAAGGACCACATTGTGGATCCCCGTGACAACATCTTGATTGAGTGTGAAGCCAAGGGGAACCCTGCCCCCAGGTGAGTGCACAGCAGGTGAATCCAAGCTGGGTGGAGGGAACACAGGACCTGCCAAAAGGGCATCAAAGCCGTTCCCTTCCCCCTGAGCCTGATGATAGCTGAAGCAGCTGAGAAATCCATTCAGAAAATGTCCGCTAGGCACCTATTAGGGAGAAGGTACAGTTTGGATAACTAGGAAATGTGGTTGATGAGGAATCTGGGGGCCAGGAAACTTCACTGGCTTCAGTTCACACCAAAAAGCCAGGACTAGATATGAAGTTTTCTGACTTTGAATATAACATTCTTCCCACTGCTTATGTTTCCAGCATCCACCCGATGCTTAGCTTACAGGAAGTTCCTCTTCACGCTAACTTTAGTCTTCCATTCTGCATTCATGTCTGCTTATTTATGTGCATATCAAGATCATATGGTGGGCTTTCCTAGTAGCTCAGATGGTAAAGCATCTGCCTGCAATGCAGGAGACCCAGGTTCGATCCTTGGGTCAGAAAGGTTCCCCCCTGGAGAAGGAAATGGCAACCCACTCCAGTATTCTTGCCTGGAGAATTTCATGGACAGAGGAGCCCGGTGAGCTACAGTCCATGAGGTCGCAAAGAGTTAGCATGACTGAGCGACTAACACACACACACACGAGATCATATGAGATATCGGCAGACACTAATTGCAAGCCGTTGCTCCTCACACCATCTGTTCGCCCACCTCACCGCCCTTCAGGGAAAGACCCATGCCCTCGTGGAGAGGAAGTGAAATGAGGCTCGGAGATGTCAGGAACCTAACCCCAGGCCTCTGACACCCCAGACCAGGCATAACTTCTACCAAGTGATAAGCACTGGGGATGGGAATGCCCACCCTCTTCGAAGCAGCAGCCGCAGGCTGGAGCTCCGGCAGCCTCATGGTGGCCTTGTACCCAGACGTGACAGGCCCTCGTGCAGTGTGTGTCTGTCGCAGGAGCCGTGAGGCGGGCAGGGCCTCGGGGTGGGCACCCTGCTTGTGCCTCCCTCCATGGGTGTGCCCGAGGCGGCTGGCCCAGAGCAGCAAGCCCAGAAGCAAGCAGGGCCTCGGGGTGGGCACCCTGCTTCTGCCTCCCTCCACAGGTGTGCCCGAGGCAGCTGGCCCAGAAGCAAGCAGGGCCTCGTTTGCCCGTGAAGAAGCAGGAGTCTCTGGCAGGGTATCTTGACCTCGCTTCTCAGGGTTGGTCTTTCTCCCACAGGCCTTTGCCAGGCAGTGCCTGAGATTCTGAGAAGCTGCCGTCGTCCGTGCTTCTTTTAGGCTATGTCCCGGGCAGACACGCGTCCGCCCCCAGAGAAACAGAGGATGTTCTAGTCTCTTCACGTAGGGCCCAGTTTTATTAAGGCTACTTTGTATTTTAAAACTGCTCCTCCGGGGTTGTAATGCACAGCCATTTTATAATCTACATCCTCTGAGCGGCGCACAGATAACCTGGGGCCATTTCATGTTGACCTTAGAGTCAGTTATCGAATACTGACACAGGCAGAGAAGGGCCCATTCCCTGATGTGTTGGGACCGGTGGAATAGGAATTTGGATTTGGGTTGGGAATGGTTAGGGGTGGGAGTAGCTGCTCATTCTGGATTTTAAAAAACCAGAATCGCTACCTGCTCTTTCAAAGAACGCAGTCCCCCTCGGCCGCGTGGTGTCTCTCACTTGCAGTCGTGACTCCCAGCCGCGGTTGGTGGCACGACTTCTGTCAGGGGCCTCCTCAGAGACTCCCCTGGGTGGGACCCAGGACCCAGCATTTCATCAGGGGTCCGAGCAGGTCCTGCTGCTCAGCCAGGGATGGGACCCACTGGTCTGGAGGAATGGTTATGGCCCGAGTCCCACTCTAGGGCCCTGAGATTCTGGCCTAGAGCTGGGAGCCTGGAGCCCACCCTCTACTCTTGGTTGCCCCTGACCCTGACCCCCACCCTGCATTGTCCACAGCTTCCACTGGACGCGCAACAGCAAGTTCTTTAACATCGCCAAGGACCCCCGGGTGTCGATGAGGAGGCGGTCCGGGACGCTGGTGATCGACTTCCGCAGTGGCGGGCGGCCAGAGGAGTACGAGGGGGAATACCAGTGCTTTGCCCGCAACAAATTTGGCACGGCCCTGTCCAATCGGATTCGCCTGCAGGTGTCCAGTGAGTGCGTGGGCCTGGCCCAGGATGCCCCGCTGCTGGGTCTGTGGAGGGCAGGGCGTAGAGGGTCATTCCAGAAGGGCCACCTGCCCTTGGCCTGCAGCTACCTGGGGCATCTGCGTGCCTGGCCTCTGAGCAGGGGTGCGCCTCCCTCAACTCAAAAAATTTCCTTGGAAAGGAAGTTTCCAAACCGCTGTGGAACAACCTCACTGACCTGTCCGGGGCAAGGGGCAGGGAAGGAGTAGAGCCTTGGAAGATGTGTATTCATTCAGTCTGACGAGAGGCCTCCCCTGCCTCTCCAGGCCACCCCTTGCTGAGACACACAGACCCTGTCCCTCTCGAGGGCCTTCTTTGTTCTCCCGTTTCCTCTTCTCTTTGCCCTCTTAGCTGCCACCTTCTAACCCAGCTCCTTGCCCAGCCCAGCTGTCACCCTCATCGATTCCTCCTTTGTTTCTCCCCAGAATCCCCGCTGTGGCCCAAGGAAAACCTCGACCCTGTCGTGGTTCAAGAAGGTGCCCCCTTGACGCTCCAGTGCAACCCCCCACCTGGGCTTCCGTCCCCGGTCATCTTCTGGATGAGCAGCTGTAAGTCTCGAGGGCCTGGTGTTTTATTTCTGTTTTAATTTTTGGAGAGTGTTGAATGGGAAGGGGTCTTCCCAAGGCTGGACGACCTTGACTCGTGAGAACAGATATAAGGTGGCCATGCGACTAAGGACACGGGCTTTGCAGAGAGAGGTTGCTGGGGCTCACTGTTGAGCCTGCCTGCTATTAGCTGTGTGATCTCAAGCAACTTGTTTAACATCTCTGGGCTACGGTTTCCCCTTTTAAAAAACTAGGACTGATAAATGTATTTATGTAATAGAATTATTTTAAGGATTCAAAGGACAATATGTCCAAAGTGCTTATAACAGGGCCAGACATATAGTAAGTGTTCAGTAATATTTGTGGTGATGAATAAGAGCAAGAGAAAAAGAAATGGGTCAGAGGACGAACTGCCAATCGGCCAGTCGAAGGCAGGTTGAAACCAAGCCTCCTTCAATCTTTGGTTCGTCTGGATCTGCTCTGATTCAGTCTTCTCATCGGACAGAAGAGGGATTAGGGAATGAAACTTTAGATAAAGGAGCGATGGGGAGACAGGGTGTTTGGAGCAGGGAGGACAGAGTACCTCATTCAGAGCTTGTCCTGACTCTGTCTTGGACAGAGGCTCTCTGAACTGTCCGCTGTTTCTTCCTGTGTTTTCAGTCGGGATAAAGGGAGGGGGCATTATGAAGATGGATAGAAGGCTGCCATCTCTCTGAGCTTCTCCCTGGCTTCCTCCCTCCCTCCCGTCCTGAATGGATGGCTTTGTGCTCAGTCATTGTCCCCCCCTTGTCTCATCATAGTGCGGATGTGTGGGGAGGGCAGCTGGCCACAGGCCGCCGGGTTGGTCTGTGAGCCCCTCTCAACCCCACACCATGCTGGATGGTGTTCACGCTGCTTCCTGAGCACATCCCATGACCCTGCTCTCCATTCTCTCCGCCACCTCCCTAGCGGGAGCCACCATCAGCTTTTCCTTGGGTTACAATAATCATCCATACCTGGCCTCCCTGGTCTTTCTAAAAATGATCCTTTCATTCATATGCCCTCCCCACCCCCGATTCCCGGTTCAGGCTGTGGGTTCTTACTTTTAGCACACACTGTTCCTGCTGCTTAGAAACCTCTTAGCTCCTTCCTCTTCTGCCTGGTAAATGTCACGGGACCTTCAAGCCTCAGCTCAAATCCCAGGATGGACTGGGTACTCCTCCTCTCAGCTTATCCCCTTGTCACAACATGATAAAATTAATTAATTAAATAGAACTACTTTTCAAGAGAAAGAAAAAGCAATGGTGACTTGAGAAGCAATCATCAGGGATAAGAAGGAGATACCTGTGAGTAAGTTGTCAGCCTTATATTTTTACAAACCTAACAGCCTAGAAACCTGGTCATTTGCGTTTACAGATACAGTGGTTTAAAAAAAATGTAGACGGTGTGGTCAGCATTCTCAGCCACTCCTATGATGTTATTAATCTTAAAAAAAGCACACATTTTCATATTTTAACATCTCTAAAATTGGAAAGTGTCCTAAAGTTGATGATATACATCCTTGATTGGTGTATATCTGACAGTTGGTGGTGCTTTTTTCTTTCTTGGGGATGAGTGGAGGTTTAAAAAATAAAACAGGTGAACGTGCCTCCCGGTTTGGGGACCATCTGAAGGACTGTGTTTCCTCCCTCTGGCCTCGGAGCCAGTCAGATCTTTTGTGGCATGAATAGGAAATAGAAAGGTGTGGTCGCAGAGCGTGAACACGGTGGACAGACAGGTCTGAATGGAAATCCCACTCCCCTTCACTGCTTTTGCAAGCCGGATCTTGTTAAATCCTCAGCTTTCTTAGCTCTAAAATGGGAATAATCCCTCCTCAGGGTTGACAGTATTCCATCAAATACTGTGGAGCTCCTGGCCCCAGCCTGGCCCTCGGTAGGTGTTCAATCACCAGAACTATGATGATTTTTATTGCTGTTATCATTACTGCTA
Organism: Bos mutus; assembly: GCF_027580195.1. Lineage (NCBI taxonomy): Eukaryota > Metazoa > Chordata > Mammalia > Artiodactyla > Bovidae > Bos > Bos mutus. The sequence goes on from NC_091632.1 coordinate 2,162,682, forward strand.
ACCTCCCCCTGTACCCCTGCTTCCTTATAGCCATGGAGCCCATCACCCAAGACAAACGTGTCTCCCAGGGCCATAATGGGGACCTGTATTTCTCTAATGTGATGCTGCAGGACATGCAGACAGACTACAGCTGCAATGCCCGCTTCCACTTCACCCACACCATCCAGCAGAAGAACCCATTCACCCTCAAAGTCCTGACCAGTAAGTGTGCGGGCCCCTGCCCGGGGCTGGGGGCCAGGGGCTGGGAACAGCAGCCCACCGAGCCCAGACAGCCCTGGGCACTGGGATCTGGGAAGTGCCTTGTCCCCATGGCTGACCTAGAAATTCTTCCAGCTCACGGTGCCTGAGTGACTCTAGCTGCTCTTTAGCCATATCTCTTGATTCTGGAGCCTTGAGTTAAATTCGGTCCTGCTCCAAATCAGTGCTTCTCAAACTTTGGTGGAGTCAGAGTCACCTGGCAAGCTTGGCGCCCTCACCTACATCCAGTCCCTCGCCTGCCCGAGAGTCCTGGGCCTCTCTGGTCTACATTAGTTCTCCAGGTGTCCTGGAGACACACCAGAATTTGAGAAGCTCTGCTGTAAGTGGTCATTCAACATCTCTCTCATGCAGTCAGCTTGATTATTTCTCGTCATGGTTTGGTTATCTTTATTTCTAAAATAATAGCATGGAATATCTAAATTAGTGATACCACAAAATAAATTGTGTTTGATTCTGTAATATTAATGAGTATATGCTGAACCATATGGAATTGCTGTGTTTGCAAGTTGCAGGTTTATCTTTTAGTTTTATCTGTTTTCACTTTTGTTCCCTGATTGTTTGGCTGCTACCAGAATGAATCAGCATTTCCTGACCCATTTTAGCATTGATGACCCTTCACCAGGAGAGAGAGAAGCTCTCGGTCTAGAGAGTCACTTTTTGCCAGAGACCAGCCAGCCTGGAGCTTTGGCTACAAAGTCCTCGCCTGCTCAGGACACTGGAAGTGGCTATGTTGGTTTATACTGTGGTTTTGTCACTGACCTTCGGTATAAAAGCGCCCAAAGATGTTCATCTGTCTCAGGCAGTTGTGAATGTTGCTTTCAGCACCGTGGACAGAGGCAGTAGAGGAGGCGCTCAGGCAGAGGGGCCCATGTGGGGCTGGCCGTTTCCACAGGTTCAAGGAAAGGGGCTGAGCCCTGGCTTCCCAGAGCGGACCCATGGGTGATTGGTGCTGTCTCCTGGGTGGGCATGGGAGGCAGAGGAAGGCAGGAGTGAGCTCGCCCCTCTCTCAGGACATGTGGGCCCTTCTCGCCTCACTGGCCCCTGCGTGATGGGAACCGCAGTGCTGCGGGTCAGCCTGGCCCCACCCTCCAGCCATCCCACGGGTGGAGATGGGCCCCCAAGGCAGCTTCCCTCCTGTGTGCCTTCTCCTGTTGTGGGTTTTTTCTCTTTTCCTTTCTCTTCACATTCTTCCCTTTTTTTCCCTTCTTCTCTGTTTCGCCTCCCCTTTCCTCTTTTCCCCACTCGTCTCTCTCTGAACCCCATTTCCTCCTCCCCTAATCTCCCCTTCTGACCTCTGGGGCTCCCCACGCGCTGCTCAGAGCTGCCTGTACTCTGATAGCCAACAGGATGGCCAGCAACCAGGGACAAGGCTTGCTTGTTCCTAGCAGGGTTGCCCAGCTTCAGTCCACTTGCTGCCTCTTCCCTGGTGTTTTTTATTCTGGATTCAGGCCCAGAGAGGACCCCTGAGAAGAAAGTTGGGTTGTCTGAGTGCAGAAGGGACTGCCTGCCAGCTGGCTGAGCTGAGGAGGACAGTCTGGTCTGCCCAGGGGCCTCTGGAGCCAGGACAGGGCAGGCAGCCTCGGGCAGTGGTGGAGGGGCAGAATGTCAAGGCAGCACCTCCCTGGACCTCCTTCATTGCCTCACCGGGGTCCCTCTCTCCCGACCCAGGCTCAGAGTCTGCCTGCTGTGTGGGGACTGCAGAGTCAGGTGGCCACTGCAGTCCTGGGCAGAAGCTGTCACTGGTACGTGGGGTAGAGGCAGGGAGACAGAGGTGGGGAAGAGCCTTCCTTTGTAGAATTAAGCAGTTGAAGATTTCAACAACCTTTAGAAGTTGGACTTTCCAGAAACATCCTTTTCTCTACCAGAGTTAGGTAAGGGATATTTGTTTCTGCTGCATTTCTGGGTCCCCTTCTCCACTGAAACTCTCGCCTCCAGTTGCTGAGAAATGTGCTGGCCGTCGGGGACAGAACCCTGTCGGCTTCCTGGAGTTCTCCCAGGGGCAGCTTTGGCTGGGAGCAAGTTCTGGGCATCCGTGCCAGCTCAGAACTGGGTTCAGTTGCTTAAAATAACTCAGCTGTGCTTTCTCTGCTTTCCTGCCTGGAAAGGACACAAGCGTTTTCTTGTACCTTCAGAACCAGGTCTGGGAGTGGGAGACAAATCAGACAAGTTGGGACAGCTTCAAAGACTGTTCTCACCAGGGGTTTCTTTCACAGTCTGCCCACTGAGGAAGAAATAAATCTCATCACAGCCAATTTTTTATTATCTGCATTAAAGGAAGGAGAGAAAGGATCTGATACAGAACACTGGGCAATATAAAATCATTTTAAAATCTTGCCTTGGGAAGTAGTCAAAGACAGTGAAGTGGGAATAACAAAGAGATGCCTGTCCCACTTCGGTCCCAGGTGCCTCCCGGGGACAGGAGGCAGCCGTGGAGAAGGAGCAAGGCTGTCCTTGAGTCAGGCCGGAGAACTAACCCTGCTTCCTTTGACATCGTTGTCTAAGTGGCCTTCTTAGAGGCGTCAGGAAGTCTCCCTGAGTTTCTCAGATGTGCTTCAGAGTCCACAAAGCGTGAGGTCAGTTCTGAGCATGGGCCCTTCTGTTGCAGCTGGTGGCACAGGAGCATGGGGCCCCCCCATCCTCCGAGGCCCAGCTGCCGCCCCTCCCGCCCCACGCTGCCCTGCCTCTTCATGCCAGTGAGGGTCTCGGGTTCCACCTTTACCTCCAGATAAACCCAAGCCACCTTCCCACACACAGGCAAGGTCTTTTACAACCAATATATCCCTGTTTAAAGGATGGTTCTGAATAACGAAACCCCTTCTAATGGACGTTAAGCAGCTCTGGGATGCAGAGCAATGCTGGTGCTCCTGTTGCCTCCCCGCCATGAGTTATAACAGGATTTGATCCGTCTTCCAAGATGCAAATGCTCTGGCAGCCTCTCCTCCCTCAGGCTGCTGGGCTGGGTCCAGGCTTCTCAGGGCGTCTGCTTGGCTTCCAGTCGGCGCTCCCATCCCGACCCTCTGTTGGTGCTGTCAAAACTTGAACCGGTAGCTGGAAGGAGACGCTGGTAGGAGAATGAAAAGCTCCTTAAGGATGTTGGCATGATCATATGCCCCATTCCAAAATGTCTTTCTCACTGAGGATTCAGTGCCCAAAGGTTTTCATTACCCAACATCAGAGCCCTCTGGTCTCTTGTTCCATAAGGGATGGCTTCATCCTAAGCTAGTCCAGAGAGCTTTGAACCTCTATCTTGTTAGCAGGCCTTTCCCTGTTCTAAGTGTAGAACTCACAGCTCACGCACTCTCTCCTGTCCTTGGCTCCCTTTCTGAGCCTAAACTCCGAAGCTCAGCCTAGCTGTCCCCCTCTCCCAGAATCACTCCTCGCCTCCGCAGAAAGAGGCGTTTCTGCCAAGAGACTCAATCTGGAGACCAGGATAGTGCCCATCTGGGGAGTTCTTGTTGCTGGTCAGCACATGATTGCTGGGCACTACCAAGGGTCCTCCTGTCCCATTCTGTTGATGATCTGTCTCTATCTTCTCCCCTCATTTACCTCCCACCCCTTGCAAGTTGGCTTCTGCTCGGGTGGGGCTTTGCTCTTGCCCCAGGGCTCACTAACATTCCTTTCTCTTTAGTGACCCCAGAAGCTGGCCTGACCCAGAGTCCTGGGAACAGAGGATTTTGGTGGAAAAGAGTTGTTCAAATTGCTACAGGATACCACTAATTCATATCTCATTTGTTTGAAATTATAGTATGACCAAGCAATTAAAGGTCATGCCTAATTTCTTTATTAAAAAAGAAACTTACTATTGCCTTCTTTTGCAGGATTTAACCTTTTCTTCCCTTCTGGGAGCTGTTTTGTGTTGCTTGTTCTTCACCAAGCGTATTTCCTTTCCGAATATGCTGTGTGTTTCCTTTGCGAAAGACCACTGGTGCTCCCTGGTTGTTTTGTGGCTTTGCATTTCTGTTGTTCTCCCCCGTTTTTGCCTCCTTGACCTCTCCGTGGCCCCTGTTTGCTCACCCTCTTTTGTTTATTGCAGACCACCCCTATAATGACTCGTCCTTAAGAAACCACCCTGACATGTACAGTGGTGAGTCGCCGTGGTAGCCTTGGGAGTAACCTTGCCTGTCCTAACCCCAGTTTGCCTAACTCGACTGACACCATGTCATTAACTCGTGCCGGCTGCCAAGCCTTACAGTTGGCCAGGTCAGGGTACCAAGGTGACTCCTCCAGAACTGGGAGGAAGGTGGCCAGTGTGGAAGGTGGAGGTGCTTATGTGATGGTGTGGTCTCCTCAGAGATACCAGCCTCCAGTTGTGAGTTCTGGACAAGTTTGACCTACCTGGTCAAACCAGGGTAGGACTTCAAAACAGCTTCTCAGAGGTTCAGTAGAAACTTAGGAATCAGTGGTGGGTGGACAGAGAATATCTGAAAATAAGGGACTTCCCACAGTCAGGAGGAAACAGGAAGTCTCGTTTCCATCAGTGGCTTAAAGAGCACAGAAAACTTTGTAGTCTTTGATTAGCCGGGTTTAAGTGTCTAGATGTGAATTGCCTGCATCGTGCTCTAGCCTTAGTCACTGGGCATACATTTCACAGGTCTTACATCTCTTTAAAATTCACCTGGGAAATAGGAAGAAGAGTCTTGCTCTGAGTTTTCTTTCAAGGTAAGTATAAATGAAGTTGGACCATCCATTGCGGTCTACACCTGGTTCTCTTCCCTCCTCTGGAAGTGCACTCAGATCCAATCCCACCCCCTCCACCACACATTTGCAAGTCATGGAACAATTTCCATGAGGCATATTTCTAACTCATCACACAACTGGTTGCTCAAGCTGATTAGTAGAGTAATTGTCTGTTTCCACACCTGAGCTACCCCCCAAGCATGGCTCAAGGATGTCTCATTTTCCTTGAGCAGCCAGAGAAATCGTCATTTGCTGGCTCTGGAGACGCAGCTGCTCCCAGCATCAGTTATGGCTCAGAGCTAAGGCTGCAGGTCCCCAGGGGGGTCACTGTTGGCTCAGAAAGATAGGAAGTGTCTGTGCGCTGATGTGTTAATATCAACTGATCGGTGTCTGGAGTGGAGGACAGGAAGGGGGAGTGAGAGCCAGGGAGACAGGCAAAGGCTGTAACTTGGCATCAAGCAGCCAGAGCCATGCTGAGATCCTGCCAAGGAGATTTACTGCCCGAGAATGCAGGGGACCTTTGTTGGATCCTGGACGTTGCTTTCAAAATAATGGGGCCAACCACCATTATGTCCAGAGCCTCAGAGCACTGGTGAGAAATGTGCCTTTTTCTAAATCAGATTCTGGGTAATCTGTCATGGAAGTAGTCTTTAGGTTGGAGTCTGTAGAAGCCAGTAAGTCTCGTAGAGGCCATCTGGTCCAAGCTCCTTGCTGTATATAAGATAAACCATCGAGGCAGACGTGTAGAGTTGTTCTATCAGTGATAAGTTTGAGTGATTCTAACCATTTAATAAACTAGTGTGTGACCGGTGGTGGATAGTATTGTGAGTAAGCAGGAGTTAGAAGAATCATCCAAGACTAGGAAACTAAAAGCTCACGGGAGCTCACAGGAAGATTAGCCTCATCTCCTCAATCCAAGGTGGATGGGGCTGACCAAGTACGACCCGGGCTAGAAAGGGTATAAAGGTCAAAGTGAGGCACGTGCTGAACCAAGGACAGCTAGCTCAGATGCTTCTAGAAGAAAACAGAAGGTGAAAAGGAAGGAGAGAAGATACAGTCCTTCCCTGAGTTCCTGGACCGAGAGGCACAGTGTGATGAATAATGCCCAGTACCCCTCTGGGCTTAGCTCTGAATATGCCCCTTTTGTAACAGCAGGGCCAGCCCATAACCACACTTTTCCTAGAGTGGTTTGGTATCCTGTGAGTGTATGCCAGGTGTCCCCTGACACACTAAGTAGTAGGCAGAAGCTGGTCTGAGATGGTAACTTGCCACTTAGAATTCATCCTGGCAAGGAGACAGGCAGAGCATGCCCTCTGAGGCAGTCTGCCTGGAATGAAACTCAGGCTCTAAGACATGCCATCAAGCGACCTTGGACAAGTCATTTAGTCTATTAGAACTTTAATCTCCTTTTCTGCAGAATGAGTATATTACCTGCTCCAAAAGATTGTTGTGAAGATTAAATAGGATAATGTGCATATGTCCCTAGTGAGATGTGAAACACATTCATGATTAATAAATGTTACCATTGTTGGTATTAAAGAGGATGGTTTAGTGTTGACTGGATCAAGCACGGTTGTTCTTTGCTTCTGAAATTAAGAGGGAGGTGGAGGAATTGAAGAGAAGCTTAGGGGAGAGAGACAGGCACAATCACAGGAAGAAAGTACTATGGAGGGAGAAATTGTAGGGCAGACTGGAAAAATGAAAGCTTTTCCGATTCTCAGCTATGCTGAGAGCAGAGTAAGAACAAAGCTCCAGCTACTGCATGAGGGGCTGGGGATAGATTTATGGAAGAGATTTCTTGGCAGTAGAAGATATTAAATGTTACTAGCAAAGAGTTTTGCTCATCTTCTGGGGTTGCTTGGTCAGCCATTTCTAGAGCCAGAGAGGTGGTGAGATGCCAGGAATCCAGCCCCGTGAGTTCTCAGTTCCGAGAACTGGAAGCAGCAAAGGTAGGTCCAGCCACCCTAAAAGCTGTGTGTGGCAGAGGTTTTCAGACACGTCTGATTCATTGAACTCTCTTCTGCTAACACGCAGCACTCGACAGAGGCAGGCAACTCGGGTTTCCCTTAGTCTTGCCATGTCCTCTTGCAGGAGGCAAGTTTGTGCTGAGGCAGCTTTCATTGTCTCTGTAAAGCCAAGGTGGTTGAGGCAGAGGCATCTCCTGATGTGCCCCTGCTGACCAGATTCCCTGGAAACCCATGAGCCCACTCTTGCACCACAGCAAGAGCAGCAGAGGATGGCTGCCCATGACCTCGAGGTCAGATGAGCCCATGTGGGAAGCTGTGAGTCTTCAGAGATGTGAGCGTTAGCAGCTGGATTCTGAGTTTGTTCAGATATCAGGTCTGACTCCAGCCTTGATGATTTACGAGAATAAGAGAAGCATTATCACACTGGAGAGGCTGGATCCCCACCTCTGAGACAGATCCTGTAAAACCCCCTGTCATCTTCCAACACACACAGCTCATAGAGTGATCACCTTTGTCTCTAGCACTCTTCCTGGGTCTGTGTCTCCCAGGAAAGAAATGAGCTACCCTCCCTTGGGAGCAGTGGCTCCCAAAGGTACCAGCTGGATTATCCTTCTTAAACTTTCCTGTAAATCCGTTTCATGTAAGAGGACATTTCTTCACAGCCTCCCCTTTGAGTCCAGCCTTTTCATCCCTTAACGATCCCACGTGTCACCCTGACTCCTCTTTAAGCTTTCCATGGCCTTAACAATCCAGTTGGGATGTCTTTGGAGCCTCTTAATTTCCAGCCCAGCTTCTGTTTTTCCAGTTTGGGAGAGAAGGATCTCCCTAACTTTATTGAATAGACATCCAGGAGAGAAGGACTCTCAGCTGAGATGGCAAGAACCAATATTTGAGGGAAACATTGTGGAATAGTTTCACCAGAGAAGCTCATTAAAACAAAAATATCTTTCTCCTTTATCTCTTTTGCCCTTGAATTTTGGTATTCTTTGGTTTGAGTAAGAAAGATCTTCCCAAAACTGACTGTCAGTCCTAGGAACAAGTAGGATATCAGTCTTTAAAGAGAGGGGCAGTGTAGAATAGATGGTGCAACCCAAGCTTTGGCTCCAGTGGTCCAGAAGCCAAACATAACTGGCTTGTGACTTTGCCAAGTCTGTTGACTCTGCTGAGCCTCTGTTTCCTCTCTGGAAAATGAGAGGCATACCCCCAGGTTTGCTGTGACTTTCAAACATGACGGTGGTGGTAGAGACAGAGCCGAGCCCGGTGCTTGGCCTGCAGTGAGTGGCCAAGTGGCAGCCCTGACTGTGACCTCTGCCTTTAAGATGCTCCTCCCTGTATTTCTAAACTTTGGCCTGGTTGCAGTGGCTTCTCCTCCTTTAGGGTGACTCTGGTTGCTAGCCCACATCCTGTAAATGAGGGATGCTGTGGCCTTTTTATAGGCCCAGCTGCAGTGTGTCCAGGCAGCCACAGGGGGCCGCTGTGCTCACTTCCCCTCTCCCATCCTCGCTTTGTTGGTCGTGTGTGCTTACAGGGCTGCATGCTAAGGTGTGAATTAAACGTCCACAGGGACACACATTGGTTGCCGCAGGTTTGGGTCCCACGTGGAAGGAATATGCTGACTGAACTTCCATGGAACCCCCCAGTTCCCAGCTCTCAACAGATTCACCAAACTGGCACCAGAGCCTCCTGCCTTCAGATCTCCTTCTCCTCCCGGTGCCCCTGACCTTGTGTTGTCTGACCATTTGGGTGACTCCAGGTTGATGGGTGGGAGGAAGCTGCTGCCTTGGCATCAGGCTTCTTTGGTACTGAGAGCTGGATGCGCTTAGAGTTACAGATGGTAACCAATTAACCACATAATGGATTAACCCCTTCGGTAGCCAGTGTTGTATGTGTGTGTGCTGGTGGGGCAGGTGAGGACATCTGCATAGAGCGATGACACGGGGTAAACTGTTGCCTTCTCTTTTCTTCTTTCCTCCTCTTGAATTTATTCATTCCACACTCATTCACCAAGCACTTGCTACATGCCCTGCAGTGTGCCAGCAGACTAATTACCTCCATGCACATTTCATCATTCCTTCCCCTTGATAAAAGGATAAAATACACGCCAGTTCTGTGACACACCCTCCTCTGATGGCTGATAGAGAGAAGCTGGGTGCCCGCAGGACAGGAGCCCTGCTGCGCCAGCCAGACCCCAGCTAGCCCCCGAGCCCAGCCGGGGCACTGAGACAGGGTCCCTGCCACTCTGTCCTCATTCCACCAGCACCCAGTAACAGTACCTACCCCACCCCGCCTGGACGCATGCCTGCTCTCACTCCAGGCACCCAGTAACAGTACCTGCACGCCAGGCACCCAGTAACAGTACCTGCCCCGCCTGGAAGCACGCCCGCTCTCACTCCAGGCACCCAGTAACAGTACCTGCTCCGCCTGGAAGCACGCCTGCTCTCACTCCAGGCACGTCTGAGGGCTCCCAGCCCCCTGGCAGCGCCGCCTCCCCTCTAGCTGAGTCAGAGACCCATTAAACCTGTGGGGAGGCCCAGCTTGTATTTATATTTTTAACTCTTCTTGTTGACAGTCACACACCTTTTGAGCAAAGGTGACCCCTCCAGTTTGCCCTTGCTTTGGGGTTCCTGGTTACAGAATCCTTGTTCTTCCTCGTCCCATCTCATTCATTTCCGTAAAACCGTGCAGAGAGCTCTAAGGCAGAGGTGAGGCTCAGGTAAGGTGGGGTCCACTGCACTGGGGTGTCCCCAGACTTGCATGACCCCCTCCACAGGGACAGAGCCACCCTGAGCGTGTCGCCTCTGTGAGCCCCTGTCCTTGGAAAGCTGTGTGTGTGTCACTGATTGCAGGCCCCAGGGCTGCTCCAGCCTGCTTGAGTGGTGGAGCGGCTCCTCCATCTTGGCTGCACTTGCTTCTCACCCCTCCCTCAGTCTCTCACATCCAATTAACACCCTCCTCCCTGCCGTGCGGAAGTCATTAGTGAAGCAGCAGATTGGATTTTAGCCCCACAGTGATTTCCTGTCATCCCTGTGCATTAATTCTCCCCTGTCTTTGCTAAGCCATTAATAATACTCCTTGCATCTCTGACTGTTCATCTGAGTCTTTGTGGCTTCATCCCAGCTCCTTGTCTCCGGGGTCCCAAAGAGCCGGTTGTCTGTCCTGTGGCCCCAAGCTGAGACGGCCTCCCTGGGGCCACCGTGCTGGCCTCTGGATCCCAGCGCGGGATGTGCAGAGAGTGGACTGTCCCTGCTCAGGCAACCCTTGCCCCTTCCAGGGCCGGAGAGGCTTACGAACTGGGGGGACTCTGGGCTCCTTTTGGCAGAGCCTTTCAGAGCTTAGAGCTGCTCACACACACGTGCCGGTGGGGCTGAGGAGCCCTGCGCTTCCTAACACACCTCTCTTAATGATGCCCCGGCCCCTGGGGTGGTTTCAGCGGTGCGGCAGGGGGTGGGGGTCTGCGGCTAAGGGCATCATCAGGAGGGCACGATGACCTTTCTCTCTAGTCCAACAGCTCGGCCCAGCTGGGACAGCCCTCTGGGCAGTAAGCTCACAGAGCTTGTTCCATCCTGTTTCAGCCCGAGGAGTTGCAGAGAGAACACCCAGCTTCATGTATCCCCAGGGCACTGCAAGCAGTCAGATGGTGCTGCGTGGCATGGACCTCCTACTGGAGTGCATCGCCTCTGGGGTGTACGTACGGTTTGCACCCCGACTTCTGCCCGCCCCCCCAGGAGGATGGGTTGGGGGATTGTGCATGCTCTGTTGCTGCAACATTTTGCAGAGGGTGGGGTGGGAGAGAGAAGCAGATAGCTCCTAATGAGGACACTGCCAATCATGGTCATCCCATTCCGGCCACCTTTCTTTCTCAGATAATGAGGAGAGCAGGTAGCTAGGCTTCCTGTATGTGTTAGACCCCCTTGTGATCTTAGCTGACTCCTTTGTGCGCCCTGTGGCTGAGCATCCCCTTTGCACAGGAGGGATCAGCCCTCGAAGGACACGCATCCTCCTGAGCCCAAGGACACCATAAGGATACCCGGGTGTCCTGGGCTCCACACAGGCGTGGCAGAGCCACATGTGGTGGTAAGTCCCTGTTTCTTGCTTGGTCTCTCTTAGCCCCACACCAGACATTGCATGGTACAAGAAAGGTGGGGACCTGCCATCCGACAAGGCCAAGTTTGAGAACTTCAACAAGGCCCTGCGCATCACCAACGTGTCCGAGGAAGACTCTGGGGAGTATTTCTGCCTGGCCTCCAACAAGATGGGCAGTATCCGGCACACGATCTCGGTGAGAGTGAAGGGTACGTTGTGCGCAATTCTCACTACGATGGCCTTGCCAGCCCTCACCTCCGCGGCCACCCCTCCCTCTCGGGGTGGTTGCATGAGTGGGGAAAACACCAGCACGCTGATGAGTGGGAATAGCGACCTGCAGGAGTGGCGTCCCCCTGGATGCGTGTGTGCGTGTGTAAGGGCAGGGAGGAAGGGGAGTGTCACGGGCAGAGATCCCCCACCATCGCCCTCCTCCCCTGGGCGCCTGGGGCTCTCTCCGCAGGCGCACTCTCTTCTGTGGCCTGTTTGGGTGACCCGGAACCTGTCTTTCGTTTCTCATTCCTGTTCGTGGCGTGTTGTCTTAGCCCTATGCTGTCTGTGTAGTTGAACATGGTTCTTTTTAAAAATGGGGAGGGATCATGGCCTGAATTATTTTTTTAGGAAATCGCTTCCCTCCCCTAAAAATACCTGAGCTGTTGTCAGCAATGGAGCACGTGTCTTTGTGGGTCCCAGCCATGAGGCTGGGAGCTCCACCAATCACTTCTCAGTCTGAATGGCGGGGCTGAGTGGATGATCAGGGTGATAAGGTTAAATACCACAGAGCAAGAACTTTCTTAGCACATGCTCATTGACCTGTGACCTTGGTTTCAGCACCACACTCAGAATAGGGGTACTTAACATTCATTGGGGTTTCAAGAGCTTTGAACTCTGATCCGAAGGACCCTCTTCTCAGAATAATCCACATATTCACAAAATTTCCAAACAGCTGGAAGGAGTGGCCAGCTAAGAGCTTCTGCTAATCAAAGGTCAACGGTAAAAGAATGAGCAGCACGCCTTTCCTAAGTGGTCTGGTCTTGCAACAATAGCAGTGGAAATCCAGCGGGGCCGGCCCCTGCTACTTTACTGTCCTCCCTGGCTTGAGGCCTTGGGTGCACATCAGGAGGGCCTGCTGCTGCTGCTGCTAAGTCACTTCAATCGTGTCCAACTCTGTGCGACCCCATAGATGGCAGCCCAACAGGCTCCCCCGTCCCTGGGATTCTCCAGGCAAGAACACTGGAGTGGGGTGCCATTTCCTTCTCCAGTGCGTGAAAGTGAAAAGTGAAAGGGAAGTCGCTCAGTCGTGTCCGACTCTTAGCGACCCCATGGACTATAGCCTACCAGGCTCCTCCGTCCATGGGATTTCCCAGGCAAGAGTACTGGAGTGGGGTGCCATTGCCTTCTCTGAGTAGCTCTCAATTCATTGGCCACCTGGGCTTCCCCCGGGGATTCTGACTTACTAGGTTGACGATGGGCCCTGGCATTCGTGTTTCTTAAAAGCTCTTCAGGAGGCCCCAGTTTAGAACTCTTGTTCTGAGAACTTGAAATAAACCAGTCCGCATCTGTAGTGCCAAGTCGACCAGAGGTCGGGACCGCCATCCCATCGGGACGAGCCCTGGGGGCATCCGTGGGGTGGGCCCGGCAGGCGTGGGGGTGGGGCCGGCTGGGCCTGCCGCCATCCCATCGGGACGAGCCCTGGGCAGGCGTGGGGGTGGGCCCGGCACTCGGGGGCTCCTGCCGCCATCCCATCGGGACGAGCCCTGGGCAGGCGTGGGGGTGGGCCCGGCACTCGGGGGCTCCTGCCGCCATCCCATCGGGACGAGCCCTGGGCAGGCGTGGGGTGGGCCCGGCACTCGGGGGCTCCTGCCGCCATCCCATCGGGACGAGCCCTGGGCAGGCGTGGGGGTGGGGCCGGCACTGGGGCTCCTGCCTTCCGAGAGGGAGCCCCCTTGGTTTCCTCAGCCTGCTTGTCTCATTTGACACCCCTGCCTGTGCCTGTCCTTGTCTTCCAGCTGCTCCCTACTGGCTGGATGAACCCAAGAACCTCATCCTGGCTCCTGGCGAGGATGGGAGACTGGTGTGTCGAGCCAATGGGAACCCCAAGCCCACGGTCCAGTGGATGGTGAACGGGGAACCTTTGCAATGTGAGTAATCGCTGCTGTCCTGCCTGTCTCTTCTCCCTCCTGGGAGCATCCAGCTCCCCACCCCTGTGGACCAGCTCTGTGCCATCAGAAGTGAGGGAGCGACCCATCCTTTTGAACCTTTCAAGAGGGAGGAAACCCAGCCTCCTTTGTGTGAGATAGAACAGGAGGCCTGTGCCCGTGTTTAAGGGATTTCTGCTCCCTAGGGTTTTTTCATAAATTTCTGCTTTCTGCCCCTAATAACTGCAAAGCTCAGTTTGAGAGCTGGGGACCTCAGCTGTGTCCCTGAGATCATGGGCTCTGGGTCATGGGGCTCAGGAGGTAGAGGAGACCTTGGTAGCTCATCACCATTGCCCCCCCACCAAACCCCTCCCTCTGCTGAGGGTATAATAAGAGGCAGGGTTGTGCGACAACATGGAAGATACGGTCGGAAATGAGGGGAAGCCCCTCTGAGAGCAGAGCTGCCCAGTGCAGTTACTGAGTGCACATTAGCGTCCAGGAAGATTTAGTCCCTCCCAGATGCAGGGGTGCGTGGCTCCAGGCTCTCTCTAGCCGGAGGCCTTGGTCAAAGTTTCACATCTGAATTCACTCTAGTTGCATTTGCTTTTTTATAAAAAAAAAACTTTGTTTTTGGCTGCACTGCGTCTTCATTGCTGCACAGGCTTTTCTCTAGCTGTGGTGAACAGGGGCCCCTCCCTGGCTGTGGTGAGCAGGCCCCTCTCTGGCTGGGGTGAGCGGGTGCCCCTCCCTGGCTGTGGTGAGCAGGCCCCTCTCTCGCTGTGGTGAGCGGGGGCCCCTCCCTGGCTGTGGTGAGCAGGGGCCCCTCTCTGGCTGTGGTGAGCAGGCCCCTCTCTGGCTGTGGTGAGCAGGGGCCCCTCCCTGGCTGTGGTGAGCAGGCCCCTCTCTGGCTGTGGTGAGCAGGCCCCTCTCTGGCTGTGGTGAGCGGGGGCCCCTCCCTGACTGTGGTGAGCAGGCCCCTCTCTGGCTGTGGTGAGCGGGGGCCCCTCCCTGGCTGTGGTGAGCAGGCCCCTCTGTGGTGAGCGTGTGCCCCTCCCTGGCTGTGGTGAGCAGGGGCCCCGTCTCTGGCTGTGGTGAGCGGGGGCCCCTCTCTGGCTGTGGTGAGCAGACCCCTCTCTGGCTGGGGTGAGTGGGAGCCCCTCCCTGGCTGTGGTGAGCGGGGGCCCCTCCCTGGCTGTGGTGAGCAGGCCCCTCCCTGGCTGTGGTGAGCAGGGGTCCCTCCCTGGCTGTGGTGAGCGGGGGGCCCCTCCCTGGCTGTGGTGAGCAGACCCCTCTCTGGCTGGGGTGAGTGGGAGCCCCTCCCTGGCTGTGGTGAGCAGGCCCCTCCCTGGCTGTGGTGAGCAGGCCCCTCCCTGGCTGTGGTGAGCAGGGGCCCCTCCCTGGCTGTGGTGAGCAGGCCCCTCCCTGGCTGTAGTGAGTGGGGGCTGCTCTCTAGCTGCGGTGTGTGGGCTTCTCCCTGCAGTGGCCTCTCTCCTCGTGGAGCTCGGGCTCTGGGCACAGGCTCAGTACTTGCAGCCCCCAGGCTCCAGGGCGCAGGCTCAGTAGTTTGCCACTCGGGCTTAGGTGCTCCATGGCATGTGGGATCTTCCTGGGCCAGGGAGCGAACCTGTGTCTTCTGCATTGGCAGGTGGATTCTTTACCACTCTCAACTACCAGGGAAGCCCTGCTTTACATGTTAAACGTCCTGTCCTTACTTTCTCTGAAGGGTCAGAGCAAATACAAACTGTATTATCAACCAGATGGGACAGAAAATAGATGGCAAGAACTCAGAACCTAACTCGTGAGCAACAGCTGATAAAAGCAGGTGGAGAGGAGGGAGCCGGGCAGAGGAGACGGCGTGAATGCACCTTTCTAGACATTTATTGTGTGCCGGGCGCTGAGCATCCCTCTTAACCTCGTTAACCTCAGACACTGAAGATGAGGAAATGAAGTGCCGCCTTTGCAGAAACTGCCCCGAGGTCACACGACCCGGGACTGAGGGAGCTGGGGGCTGCTGTGACAACGCCTCAACCTGCCCTGTTTGGTACTGAGCCTCTAGTTATCCTGGGAAATAGCCTCCCCCTGCACACAAGCCACTTACTGACTTGGCCTGTCCTCTGCCCTTCTCCCTGTCCTGATGGCACTTCGGGGATAAGGCAGACAAAGGCTCTAAACTCCACAGCACCATTAAAGAAATGCAGAGCCCGGGATTTGCAGCTGAGCACTGGCCCTGGCAAGGTCCCCCATCGTTCAAAGGAGTGACTGGGAGAAACGCTGGTCGCCTCCAGGTGAGGAGACGTGAAGTTGCTGGCGTTGCTTCCTCTGTGCCTTTTTGCTGAGGCGCCGGAAGAAGGATGAGAACACTGACCTTGGCTTTGTTCACCACCTGATTCCACATCTCCGGGCTCAGACCCGCTGTCTATGGGGTGGCGCCCGTGGGGCCGGACCCTGGCTCCCCCTCTGCTGACTCCTGTGGAAGGTCTGAGTGATCCTGGGTGAGGTCATAGATCACACAAGCCAGGTCATCTGGCCCAGGCCCAAAACCTTACAGAGGAAAGGCACCTCGTGGTGGTGAAAGATGAGGAAAGTGTGGATTCTTTACATTTCTGGAAAACTTTTATTTGTATTGCTCGTTATCTCATTCTTGCTCTCTTACCTTACCCTTCCTCAGAGTAGGGGAAGATGAAAGAAATGCTTCCCTATTTGACAGGTGAAGGAAATGAGGCCCGGAGGAGCTACTGATTTGCCCCGACTCTTAGAGTGATTCGGGCTTCCCAGGAAGTGCTGGTGGTAAAGAACCCCCCTGCCAATTCAGGAGACATAAGAGATGTGGGTTTGATCCCTGGGTCAGGAAGATCCCCTGGCGGAGGGCGTGGTACCCACTCCAGTATTCTTGCCTGGAGAATCCTGTGGACAGAGGAGCCTGGCAGGCTATGGTCCACAGAGTTGCAAAGAGCCGGACGTGCCTGAAGCGACTCCCCAGCCTCCGCTCTCTGCATCCGCAGCCAGGGGGGCCAGGAGAACTGCGACAGGGGTGTCCTCTCAGTGCGCACGTGTCTTGGGAAGGTCAGGTCACTTTGGCAAATGGAGGGGCTCATCAACTTGCAGCAGGCGTGCGCCTCCAGGTTTAACTTTGTGGACGTCTGCAGAGTGCTCTGCTCAGAGGATGGGAAGCGGGTAGGCCCCACCTAGTTGTTTATTGCTTTATGCTTTTCAAAACACTTTTGAATATATGCACATTGGGTGAAAATGATAACAGCCCTCCAACCACATGTGCTCAGCCCTCTTCTAATGACATACATAGACTCTCCAGTCATCCTCATAGAAATGCCACAGGGTGGTAAGTTATCCCCAGACAAGGAGCCCGAAGTGTTTAGAGCCAATAGGGCCGGTGGGTAATGTGGTTAGAATTCAAACCACGGCTGCCCAGCTGCCATGTAGCTTTGACCGGGATTCCTGTTCCCATTGGACGGATTGAGAAATAAACTCTGGTAGGCTCAGTCCTACCAGGGAGCCCTGGCCCGAGTCCCACACGCCCTCTGCCTGCCCTCCCCGTCTTACGAGGAGCACCTTCCTGTCTGTAGCGGCACCGCCCAACCCCAACCGTGAGGTGGCCGGGGACACCATCATCTTCCGTGACACGCAGATCAGCAGCCGGGCCGTGTACCAGTGCAACACCTCCAACGAGCACGGCTACCTGCTGGCCAACGCCTTCGTCAGCGTGCTGGGTGAGTGCACCCCTCTCCCCCTGCCTGCCGGGGAACCTCCAGGGCCCTGCTCGGAGCGTGGGCTCCCTCTCTGCTTGAGAGATCAGTCAGGCTGTGGGGAGAAGGGCAGCAGTGTGGGGAAGCGTGGAGACCCAGGATGAAATGAGGAGCGGTGATGGAGGACTTAAAATCTGCAGAGCTGGGTGTGCAGACGGTTCATTCCACTCAGAGGACAGACGGAGAGCTGAGACACCAGGCTCAGTCTCCTTCCTCCCCTGACAAGAGGAGGGACCGTCTCACCTTCTTGGTGTGTCCATGTTGAGTCTCCCCTGGGCCTCAGGGTAGGAGCTACTCTGAGTGTGTTTGTGGCCCTCCTGGAGCAGGCAGAGGGCAGAGGGCAGGTGCCACTAGGAGAAACCTTGGGGCTGTGGAGGGGCAGATGCAGAAGCTGCTGGAAGGCTGGGGGCATCCTCTGCAAAAGTGAGACTGGATGTAGACTAGGTGCAGATGGGTCAGCTTCCTCCTTCCTTACCTAATCCGGAGGGAGGTTGATGGGGGAGGTCACGCTGGTATTTAGAAAGCTGCCCCGAGGAGAAGGTACATTGAGATAAGACTGGTCCCCAAGGAGGGGGAGGAAGGCAGACCCCCACCCAAGGTCAGGGTTAGGTCTCTGGGGTCACAGAGAAAGGCAGACCCCCACCCAAGGTCAGGGTTAGGTCTCTGGGGTCACAGAGGAAGGCAGACCCCTGCCCAAGGTCAGGGTTAGGTCTCTGGGGTCACACAGGAAGGCAGACCCCCTCCCAAGGTCAGGGTTGGGTCTCTGGGGTCACAGAAGGCAGACCCCCACCCAAGGTCAGGGTTAGGTCTCTGGGGTCACAGAGGAAGGCAGACCCCCACCCAAGGTCAGGGTTAGGTCTCTGGGGTCACGGAGGAAGGCAGACCCCCGCCCAAGGTCAGGGTTAGGTCTCTGGGGTCGCAGAGGAAGGCAGACCCCCACCCAAGGTCAGGGTTAGGTCTCTGGGGTTGCAGACGTGCCGCCTCGGATGCTGTCGCCCCGGAACCAGCTCATCAGGGTGATCCTGTACAACCGGACCCGGCTGGACTGCCCATTCTTTGGGTCTCCCATCCCCACGCTCCGATGGTAAGTTCCAGGAGACCAGGCTTCCCCCATGGGGGCATCTGTAGGGGCATCTGTCTCACCTCTCTCATCGCATTCGGCCCACGAGAGGGGTTCAGCAAGTTCTGGGAGCCGCAGAGGGTGGAGGCTGAGACGAAGCTGGCAGAGCATCTGGGTCAGGCCTCTTATTGTGCAAGGAAGGAAACTGAGGCCAGAGGCTTGCCAAGGCCAGCCATGGGTGGGGGCGGACGCACGGCCTGGGGTCCCTTCCCCCGGGCTGGTCGTTTCCCAGCATGCTGTGTGTCCTGCTGCTCTGTTGTGAGGTTTAAGAATGGACAAGGAAGCAACCTGGATGGTGGCAACTACCACGTCTATGAGAACGGCAGTCTGGAGATCAAGATGATCCGAAAAGAGGACCAGGGCATCTACACCTGTGTTGCCACCAACATCCTGGGCAAAGCAGAGAACCAGGTCCGCCTCGAGGTCAAAGGTAAAGGAGACGGTCGCTAGGTAGAGGACGCAGTGAGTCGGGGCCGGGGGGGCATCTTTAACTTTGAGGATGCCACCTCAAAGTTATCCGTGTGTGTCACTTTGAAAACGCACCACCTTTAATGTTTAATCCCTAGTGGGACCTCCCTCAGGGCCTCCGGCTGGCCTGCATGCTGCACGCACTGAGTCATTACCTGCCCTAGGCAGCGAAGCCTGCTCCCCACACCAGCTCCCCGCCACCGCCCCAGAAACCACGTCCTGTGTTCCTGAGCCAGCGAGAAAGGGCCTGGGCGTTATTTCCATTGGGGATCTCCTATTCCGGGCCTCCCCGACCCGTGCACCTAACTGAATCCTATTTCTGCCACCCTCTGCGGTCCGTGCAAGCTGGTCATGCATGTCACCCCGTGGCCGCTCGGGGGTGGGGGTGGCAGAGAGGAGCTCAAGCTCAGGCGCTTCTCCGCAGACCCCACGAGGATCTACCGGATGCCCGAGGACCAGGTCGCCAAGAGGGGCACCACGGTGCAGCTGGAGTGCCGCGTGAAGCACGACCCCTCCCTGAAGCTCGCGGTCTCCTGGCTGAAGGACGACGAGCCGCTCTACATCAGCAACAGGTCTCCGCTCCTGCCTCCCTGCCTGCTGCGCCCTGGGGCCCTGCCTTCTCCCTTGATTCTGGTGATGCGTGGACGCACCCGGGCTCCTATGTCGGTGTATCACTGCAGAACCGCCGAAGAGGGTTCTGGACCCCTCAGGGGAGATCCCCTCCAATGCCTGCCCCCTCTCCACTCAGCGCCCTGCTCCTCTCTCCTCTTCCGCCGCCTCTCCTCCCCTCCTCCCCTCCTTTCTCTCCTCCCTCCTCCCTTCCTTCCCCTCCTCCTTCCATCTGCACTCTCTTTTCTGTCCCTCAGCCCCTCCTTGCTCCTCTTCGGCGTCCATGCCGGATGCCCCCCGCCTCCTTTCAGCCCAGCCAGCAGTGCCTCGTCCCCCGACAGAGGCGGGGATGCCTGAGCAGGCTCTGGCCCTGTGGTTACTTGGCTCGCCCTTACTGCACCCTGGGCCCATGCCTGTCCTCTCCCTCAGCCAGATTCGGATCTGACTGGAGTTGAGGGCGGGCCCAGGCGTAGATGGTGTGTAAAGTCCCCCAGGTGTTGTGAATACACCGCTGCGGCTGAGAATGTTGATCTGAGCCTCCCCCTGGGCTCTCTTCTGTACCAGCTTCGGTCTCGGGGCAGGGTGCACGTGGGTACCAGCTGGGTCTGCCAATCATCTGGTTTCCTGGAGGGGCATAATCCTACAGCAGGCACGGGCTCCTGGGTGCCCTCCTCCCTCTGGAGACAGTTCAGGGGAGCCCAGGGCACTTGGGTGAGTGCAGGCATCGCTCTGGGATGGAAACAGAGCAAGCTTGAGAAGACCTGCCTTCAGGGGTGGGCTGTGCTGCGCCCTAATTCAGGAGGGGAGCGCAGAGGACCCGGGGGATCCAAGCACAGTGAATACGGAGGGGCCCCCTAGTGCTACCCGTGTCCTGCCCCCTCCTCAACCTCCTCAAGCTCCACGAGTGCTCAGCATGGCAGGAAGACCCTGTCCCTCCCACAGCACTGCAGTGAGCCCCCGTCCCCTAGGAGGGGCTGCAGCTGCCCACTCAGACCCACTGTCCCCACCCCAGGGAGAAGATGGACAGGCAGTGCCTGCCACCCCCGCCTCCCCACCTCACTGTCTCCCCTCCACCTTCCTCCAACCCCTCCCGCTTCCTTTGCAGAATGAAGAAGGAGGAGGATTCCCTGACCATCTTCGGCGTGGCCGAGCGGGACCAGGGCAGCTACACGTGCGTTGCCAGCACTGAGCTGGACCAAGACCTGGCCAAAGCCTACCTGACCGTCCTCGGTAACCGCCACTGCACGCCCTGCCGCGGCCCCACCCCGCCTCCCTGCCCTGACCGTCCTCGGTAACCGCCGCTGCACGCCCTGCCGCGGCCCCACCCCGCCTCCCTGCCCTGACCGTCCTCGGTAACCGCCACTGCACGCCCTGCCGCGGCCCCCACCCCGCCTCCCTGCATCCAGAGAAGTGGGGTGGCTCAGAGGGCAGTGCCCACGGTCAGCCAGCCAGCCAGGCATGGGGATCCTCTTGTCTGAGGGTCTGAGGGTTAGGAAGCTGCTCCTGTCAGAGCAGGCTGTACTGGATGCCTTACCTCCTGAATGGAATCGCTAACTCACCTCAATCCTCAACTGAAGGGTGCCGGAGGAGAGAGGGATGGACGGGGTTCCTATTGTGGTCGTTTTAACCAACTTTACAGCTGACTCTAAGTCACTAAGTCAATTAAAACTGCCCATCCAACAAGACAGCTCTGTGTTTGGCCTTCTAACACCCACTGCTGCTTTATTCTCTGCCTGCCTCTCCTGGAGGGATTTCACAGGGTGCTGGGCACTCCCCATGACTCCCTCTTGGCGGGCCCTCGCCCCCAAGCCAGACTGTAAACACAAGCCATCCCAAACCCGGGGGTGTGGTCTCCTGCCCAGCGGAGCGTATCCTCTCTTCACCTCTGCTGTCTCGGTGCGTCCCTGCACCGTCCCAGGGAACAGTGGGCCCAGACACGGTGCCTGCACCGGGACAGCAAGCAGACCGCGTGGCTGCAGAGGGAGCACGGGAAGGCCTTTGTGAGGGCCGGGGCACCCTCCACGGGATGGGGGGTGGGGCCAAGCAGGGGCCGCTGTTCAAGCCTGGCCTCCTGATCCTGCCCTTAGAGCACCTTTATCCCCAGCTGACCTGCTAACCTGGATAACCCCTCTTACCTTTGCAGCTGATCAGGCCACTCCAACTAACCGTTTGGCTGCCCTTCCCAAAGGTAATTCGTACTAACCCCAGGGCTCGTGCCAAGCACTCGAGGTGCCTTGGAGGGTGGCGCGTAGGAGGAGGAAGGCCCTGCAGGAGAGGAGTGCTGTGCACAGGGGAGGGGGCAGCTTGCGCCACCCCTGCCAAGTCTGACCCCTGTCAGGAGGCCCCGTCCCCTCCCTGTGCCCTCCTAGTCCCGCCCCTTTGGTAGACTGAGTTGTGGTTCCTCCCACCCCTTACCTCTGGCCACGCCCACCGCTC
Organism: Bos mutus; assembly: GCF_027580195.1. Lineage (NCBI taxonomy): Eukaryota > Metazoa > Chordata > Mammalia > Artiodactyla > Bovidae > Bos > Bos mutus. The sequence continues at coordinate 2,184,196 of NC_091632.1, forward strand.
CCCTGGGGCGGCCTGTTCTCCATGTGCTCTCGGAACACTTGCTTCCAGTTATCCGTAGGCCCATCTTTTTGGCAGCCTCTCCAGATCTGCTGTTACCACCCATTTACAGTCCACGTGCACATGTGTGCAACACGTGAATGTGGCTGCTGGGACTCACCTTTCACATCCTTCCAGTTACCAGCCAAAATGTGGAAATAACTAGTTCAAGGGGCCAGGGTGGGAGAAAAGAAACACGTCTGCCCTCACTAGTCAGAGACCAGGACGGCTTTATCCCTAGGCCAGGAGGGCACTCACACCCACTTCAGAAACCCAGTGAGACTGGAGTCCCCTAAAGGCGCTGCCCCACCCTTGCTGGGGGACTCTGTCCTGCTGTCCATCATGGAAGCTTCTAGACGGAGCTGCTCTCTCCTCCCTGGCCTGGTCCTCTGTGTTTGTCCCGCTCCCCCCACCCCCCCAACTGCTCTGCCCTGCAAGCTCTCCAAACACCCTCCTGGGCTCCTGCCCCCTCAGAGCCTCAGCACACAGAGTAGAAGATAATTATAGACAGAAGTCCCATACTTCTTTCCTAAAGGTGTGACCCTTTCCCAAATGCTTCCACTCCAAGAACACCCACAGATTGGGGTGGGTTGGCCCCAGTTCTCACTGCGCCCTGCACCCCTTGATATTCTTTGGGTGGGGTGGAATCTGGGGGTCTTTCCTCTTTGTCCTTCCTTGAACCCCGAGGGCAGGGGTGGCCCCTGGGCTGACCCTCCGGCACAGGCTAGGGTTGGTCCCTTAGTGGAGTGAGCTCAGCCCGCCCGGGTCCTGTCTGCGGGACGGTGGCTGGGGCTGGGACCCATGCAGGCCTGGCTGGCTCTGACTCTGGAAGCCCCTCCCTCTGCTGCCAGGACGACCGGACCGACCCCGGGACCTGGAGCTCACCGACCTGGCTGAGAGAAGCGTGAGGCTGACCTGGATCCCAGGGGACGACAACAACAGCCCCATCACAGGTCAGCCACGGGCCTGTGCTGACCAGGAGAGAGGGACGCAGCCCAGAGGCCGGCCTGGCCCTGGCTTTGGGCCCCGCCACCTCCTCACTTGGCATGTACCCTGGGCTATCGACAGGATGGAGGCTGTGGTCTGTCTCCCGTTTTGTGTTTGGGAAGAGTTCATGTGCCTCTGTCTCCCCACGGGAGGCTGTCAGTACTGCTGGGAACCCGAGGAAACCTTGGGAAAGAACTCACTGACTCAGCTCCCCAGACAGTCCCGACTTCCTTGCCTCCTCAGACTACGTCGTCCAGTTTGAAGAAGACCAGTTCCAGCCAGGGGTCTGGCATGACCATTCCAAGTTCCCGGGCAGTGTCAACTCAGCTGTGCTCCGGCTGTCGCCCTATGTCAACTACCAGTTCCGGGTCATCGCCATCAATGAGGTGGGCAGCAGCCACCCCAGCCTCCCATCTGAGCGCTACCGAACCAGCGGAGCACGTGAGTGCTTGAGGGCTAACTGTGGGTGCTGACGCCAGGCACCCGAGTACAGACTAAGTTCCCCGGGTCCCCAGCCACGTGAATTTAGGCAAGCTATTCCAGGCTTCCTCATTTATGAAACAGAATAATTATACCATCTCCGTTACAGGGCTGTTGTGAAAATACAATTGTTTGAAAATACAATTCAGGTCCTTAATGTAATGTGCATGTAGTAAGCACACAATAAATGTTAACTGACATTTTTATTACTACTTATTAGTAATAATTATGAATAATTCTTGATGATCTGCTTTAAAGGGAAGAGCTATGAAGATTGGCGGTAGAAACATATAATCTCATGTTGCATAAGGTTTCTTAACATACTTGGGTAATGAAATGCTTCGATTTCTGAAATCACACTGGCTCATTGAGGGTGAAAGATGGTCCCCCAAAATGTTGAATGCCAGGATAAACCAAGTTGGTATTAAACACACTTAGTGGATAATCCACAAAGGGGATAACCCACATTGAGTTGGCTCTATTGATCATCTAAAGTGTGGAAAGCCTTATAATAAATGCTATTTTTGTCAGCGATTAAAACTCAGAAGAAACTATCCCTCCTTTGGGGGTTTAAGTCTCAGCTAGGAATGCACATCATATGTACAACAGAGTGGCAGAGCGAGCTCAGCTGCGTAGGGGATGGAGTGTGTTGAGAAATGCAGAGATGAGCACAGAAGGGGCCAGTCAGCTGGGGAGGAGAGGCTGTTTACTGCGCCCTGTGATGCGTACCCTGGGTTTGAACTTTGTCTCCATTTGGGTTCCAGCCCCCGAGTCCAACCCCTCTGATGTGAAGGGAGAGGGGACCAGGAAGAACAACATGGAGATCACGTGGACGGTGAGAGCCCCTCCAGCCCGCCCACGATGCCTGCCTGGCAGCCTGCGGGCCCTCGCCCTGTACACCCCTGGGACCGCCCCTCCAGCCCGCCCACGATGCTTGCCTGGCAGCCTGCGGGCCCTCGCCCTGTACACCCCTGGGACCCCCCAGGCTGCAGGGTGGCCCAGGCGTCCTGCCTGATGTGAGGGCCACTCTTTGCATCGAGCATCAAGAAATCAAACAGGAGAGTATCTGAGAGCAAGCTTTAAGACAGGAGCAGAGGTGACTGAGGACATAGACACTATGATTCTGGCAAAAGCAGAGAGAGTCCCACAAAACCAAACCACTTCTTTAGAGGAAGGAGAGATTTAGATTAGTCCCCAGAAAGGATGTAGCCTAAACACCAGTACCTCGCTTCGGTGAGCTCTGAGCTCCTCTCACTGGAGATTGTTGAGTGTGCAGAGAGACCAGCCTTGTGGTGGGTCTCCAGTGGCCGCCGTCTGTAAGTCCAGGATGGACAGAGGGACTCCAAAGATGACCGCCAGACCAGGATTGAAAAACTCATCTTCCATCTTGGCTTACCTGACCACATTTTCCAAACCAAAACTGGGATATGTGGCCTCTGAATGACATTTCTTTTTTTTTCCCCCAAACTGCTTCTAAGTCTGAGATGTAAATTCAGCCACTGAAAACTTTTTATTTTTGGTTGCTCTGGGTCTCTGTTGCTGCGCGAGGGCTTTCTGTAGCTGTGGAGAGAAGGAGCTGCTCTCTAGCTGTGGTGTGGGGGCTTCTCTTGTTATGAAGCACAGGCTCCAGGGCACATGGGCTTCAGTAATTGTGGTGCACAGGCTTAGTCACTCCACGGCATGTGCCACCAGGAAGTCCCAGCCACTGAAATTTTAACGTTTTTGTGCTGTTGCTGTGCATAATGGAAATAGACGGATGCAGAGTTTAGAATCACAACCATCACTGTCTGCCGAGGGCCTGGTCTCACAGCAGCCTTGGCAGTTGGGCTGAGCCCAGACTTAAGACTCCAGGGCTCATCTTTAGGACTTGCCAAGAAGTGGTTCAGCTCCGTATTGTAGGCGCCCAGGGAACGGGTTCCTGGACCAGCCCTTGGGGAACAAAGACAGAGTTACGCCCGCTCCCAGCTCCAGCCTTGTAAGAAGGGTAGGGCAGACAGGCGTGGATGCGCTAGGACTGAATTTGGGAATTTTGATTCATTGGCAGCAGGCATGCCATGACTAAACCAGAACCCACTCCTCTCTGACTTTGGAGGCTTGTTACATCACCGTGCACATTTTGCTTCTGATTGCTCCATCACTGGAAAGAGTCCTGTTGACAGTAATGCTTTTACTGCCTGTGCACCTGCCGAGGGGGGGCTGTGAGGTCAGAGGGACTGGGGCCTGGGTGGAAGATCTGCGTGCTGCTGGCTTCACAGGACTCCAGGCTCCCTGGGGACTCAGAGTTGGGGGCAGGCTCTCCCCAGCTGTGCAAGGGGCTGGCCACGGCTGGGCAGGCTGGGGACAGGGGCCTGCCATGGGAAGAGGGCGAGCGGGGTGGCCCGGGCTCCTCGCCGGCGCCCTCACCACTCCTGCTGCCTCTCCCCGCTCAGCCCATGAACGCCACCTCCGCCTTCGGCCCCAACCTGCGCTACATCGTCAAGTGGCGGCGGAGAGAGACCCGCGAGACCTGGAACAATGTCACCGTGTGGGGCTCCCGCTACGTGGTGGGGCAGACCCCCGTCTATGTGCCCTACGAGATCCGAGTCCAGGCTGAAAATGACTTTGGGAAGGGCCCTGAGCCAGACACCGTCATCGGTTACTCTGGAGAAGATTGTGAGTACCCGCCCTCCCTCCACCCCAGGCCCGCACAGCTGGGCTACCCAGGCCACCCCGCAGACCAGGAACCTTGGCGTGGGCCCCGGGTCTTCTAAGAGCATCCTGGAGGACAGTGAGTTACCAGGAAAGAGGGGTTTCCTGCAGTGACCTAGAGCAGACAGGCCCCAGGCGGTGCCGGGAGCAGAGATGGTATCATCTGAATGCTAGTTAGAGTTAATGAACGTCGTCACCCAGTCCAATACTCTCATGTTATGAACATGAAAACTGGGGTCCTGCAAGGGGAACCCCTGCCCATACTGCACAACAGCAAATTCCAGGCTTGAGAACAGAACCCAGGTTTGTGGTCTATATTACTGGCAGGCCTTGCTAGCCCCAAGGACCATCTGACCCAAAGGCCATAACTAGACGCCTCCACAGGAAGCAGGACCAGGCCAGACTCCTCCCTGGGCTCCCCAGGGGAATCCTGGAGGGACTAAAGTCCACAGCTCCCCAGACCGAACACTCCAGGCCAGCCACTGCAACTCCGGGCATAAAAAGAGGAATTCTTTGGAGGCTGTCACTGGATAAATCAATGTGATTGTGGGATATGTGTAGAAGTGTGTACCTGCCTCTCCAGACAGTGGGGGCCTCTCTGTCCCTAGCACATCAGTCCTGCAGGCTGCTGAGCAAGGCAGGAGGGTTAGTGACGCCCCTCCTGGTCAGGGTAATCCATACCCTGGTGGATCTGGGTCTGAGCCGAGAAGAAACCATGGAGGTGGGTGGGGTGACCCGAAGGAAGGAGGGAGGAGAGTCTTGGGGAAGAGTGGATTCAGAGGGCCAGTGCTGGGGTCAGGAGCAGGGCAAGTGGGGTTCACGACAGTGAGCTAGAAGGAAGTGAGGGTCAGGCCCCGTTCCCCGCTTCCCTGGAGGTGATTGTGGATTGGACCCCCTCGGGAGATAGGGACCGGGGATCAGCAGGCCCTCTGTCCATCCCGCTCCTCATTTCCATGGTGGCAGACACTTCCAGACAGAAGGCGGTGGGGACTTCTGGAGGGTAAGTATGGAAAAGGCAGCATCTAGCCATGGACTCACGGACCTCCCCACCGTTTCCGTCGCATCTGTGTACCCTGCAGCCGACATGTTAGAGGGGATAGGGCAGAACCACTGTTGTGGCAGAGTAGAAAAAACAGGGGAGAGAGCCAGTTATGGGCGCAGTGGCCCTCCCTCTGCAGGTAGTCACAGGATCAGAGTCTTTTCCTGAACTAGGCTAGGGCGTCTTCAGTCTGTGGGCAGTGTTTCCTGCGGGGCCCTGGCAAGAAACAAATGCCACTCAAGGGGGACTATTTCCAGTGTGAGGACAGGGTTAGAAAGGAAACAGCAAGGTTGGTAAGCCACCGGGAGGCCAGCCACAGTGGAGTGCCATCACGCCACTCGGCCTGGAGGGAGTGCTTGGCGTCCAGAGTGGGCTGAAGGCACAAACCAGCAGAGGGCAAGCAAGTCGGAGGGGACTCTGGCGTCGGGGAGGGGCAGCCCCACCTGCATAACCAGCTCTCTGTCCCGACACATTGCAGATCCCAGGGCTGCACCCACAGATGTTAAAATCCGAGTCCTGAACAGCACCGCCATCAGCCTTCAGTGGAACCGCGTCTACTCCGACACGGTCCAGGGCCAGCTCAGAGAATATCGAGTGAGGAAGCCAGCTGCAGCCCCCGTCTAACCACACAGCTCCCTAACAGGGCGAGGGGGTAGCAGACGCGGTACATGAGATGTTTGGAAGGGGTCCTTGGGATAGTTGTTGGATCCAGAGTTGGTTTAAGAAGATGATGTCTGAGAAATTCCCTGGTGGTCCAGTGGTTAGGACTCTACACTTTCGGCTCCTTGGCCTGGTTGGGAAACTAAGATCCTGCAAGCCATGCAGCACAGCCGAAACAAAAAACAGGATGTCTAGAGTGAGCTGTTCAAAATAGACTCAGAAAAAATACAGATACACCAGGTGTCTCCTGCACCAGGTGTGCTGAGAGTCTGCTCGGCAGGTGGGTGCTAGGTTTGCATTGGCCACACAGAACACATTATGCTTGCCCTCCATGTGTGAGGACACGTGTGTCTTCAGAGGCAGTGTTGAGGCACCGCTGAGCTACACCCCTCCCCTCTCCTACAGGCCCTTCTGGGCTGCTTGCCTCACCCATTCTGGTTTCATGAAGCCCCAACTAACCGGAAGAGCTACTACAAGGGTACAAACCCTTCCCTGTTGTCACAGCCAACTGCAGTTATTATGGCCCTTGACTTCCCCCAGCCGCCTCTTCTCTCCCTGATGTTTCTCTCTTCGAATGGGAAGGGAGAGATAACCCAGGGTACTCAAGGCTCTCCCTGATGAGCTGCTCTATTTACAACTCCTGGAGAGGCTGTGGCCCTGGGGTAACACGGGTTCTGCGCCTTAGAGGTCATCGGGGGTTGGCTGATGGACAATTGGTGGCACAGAGGGAGTCAGTCTCTTCTAGGGAAATGGATTTGGCAGACCGAGGAAGGAAAGTGAGCTGATATATATGCTTGAATGAGCTCTTCCCCAACTTGCACCTTTAACCTACTTGCCTGGAGAAGTTTTTGGCTAAAGCTCTCTTTGGGTCCCCTTCTTAAGTCTGGACTTCCTCCATACCTTGTCCTTGGAGGCCCCAGGTGATGCTGGTGTGACGGCCTGACCTGGGGCTTCCCGCCCACTGCTTATCACACCCCATGCCACAGCCTCTGACTGTGGCACTACCACCTTCCACAGGCTGTCCCATCCCACCCCAGCTCTTGCCATCCCACAGCCTGGTCTCTCATTGGCTTGGACATGTCACTATCCTAAGGGTTTTTAAATAGTATCAAAAGGAAGCTTTTGATTTTAAAGGACTAAATCAACCCTGTCTTGTATTCAGACTTCTGGGGGTAACCTGCTACTTTTCAGCTCCTGTCTGCTGCCAATCTAAACCATACTAAATCTAACTCAAGGTGATGTGGTCTTTGAGCACAGGAAAGAGCTCTCCATGCCTGGGCCCTTGGCTCGAATTTGTGCTTTTGGTACAGACTCCCTGAGCAACCTAATCCCTGCTTGGAAATAAGTCTCAAGATGGAGCATCTCGGCTGTTCGTTTGGCCAGCATGCCTGTTCCCCAGAGAGACAACACGGCTCAGAAAATGATCGAAAACAAAAACTCTATTTGGTTTGACATCGGTCCCCACACGCTAGTGGCTAATGATCGGGGACTGTCAGGTGCCTCCCCCAGCCCTCCGTGGGGCTGCTGAGGGCCTTTGCAATTCGGAGCCCGTGGCCAGGAAAGGGAAGACCAGTCACCACCAGCACCACCACTAACAACTAACCCTGCCCTGCACAGCCAAGCCCTCACCAGCCCGCCTCTGTCCTAAGGCCTACTACTGGAGGGAGAGCAGCTTGCTGAAGAACCTGTGGGTGTCTCAGAAGAGGCAGCAAGCTGGCTTCCCTGGCGACCGCCTGCGTGGTGTGGTGTCCCGCCTCTTCCCCTACAGTAACTACAAGCTGGAGATGGTTGTGGTCAATGGGCGAGGCGATGGGCCTCGCAGTGAAACCAAGGAGTTCACCACCCCGGAAGGAGGTAGGTCCGGCTGCTGCTCCCTGGGGAGGGCAGGACACGGGTGGCGTGGCCGAGTGGCCCCAAGCGCCTCCAGCACGCCTCTACCCGGATGACACAAGTTGACCTTTGCACAACCTTATGGAGGGATGACTGGCATGCTGATGGCACCCATGGAGCGCTGTCCCCGAGGCAGCTGCCCCGATGGGCGGTTCTATGTCAGAACAAGACTGTGAGGCGGTTGACGGAACTCTGGCAAGGCTGTGCACACGGACTCCCAAGGGCACTGCAGGAGCCGCCCACAGCATCTTGAGGGAGCCCAGGCACCTGGACTCCCAGGAAGCACCTGGACTCCCAGAAGGCACCTGGACTCCCAGGAGGCATCTGGACTCCCAGAAGGCACCTGGACTCCCAGGAGGCATCTGCTTGGTTCGCCAGCCTCAGCCCCAAGAACCTTCTCTCCTATCACCGCTGTGACCTAGAGGCTGTCCTTCAGGGGGCACCCCGGTCCTGGGAGCTGGACACCTGGGGAGGTCCCCGCGCGTCTCCTGTTCCTGCCAGGCCCCTCAGACCAGGCCCTCTTGTTTCTCCTTCCTTCTTAACTGTTATTTTCCCCCATTCTTCTGCCCCTCCTCCTTTTTCCTCTCCTGTTTCCTCTCCCTTGTTTCTTTATTCCTGTATCCCTTCCTCCTCGTCTGGTTTTCATCACCAGCCTCTCCCCATTGCTCCTGCTCCTGGCACCATCCACATGTTCCAACGTGGGTTTCTTTCTCCTCACCCCTGAACCTGGCATTCTCAGCCCAGAGGCCAGGGTTTGATACTTTGACCCTGTGGTGAGAATCCTTGTCTGAAGATTGAGAACCGTGGCTTCTGTTACCAAACAGAGGCTAAAATTGGTTTCCTACCTGAGGATGATTCTGCCCAACCTGGAGGCTTCTTTGCGGGATCAGAGTCTAATGTGTGCTGTATTCAGGGTAGTTTTTAAAGGAGAACTTGACTGACCCTTCCCCATGTAAACCAAGTCTGAGCTGTGCTTGTCCTAGATGTGGGGAGATGCCATCCCGGATGAGGCAGTGGGTGCCAGCCCCCTCATAGCCCTCCAGGTTCTGGCTTAGCAGAGACCCAGCACAGGGGTCGTCCAGAGGTCAATGCCTTCATACTTGTGCTTTGTTTCTTGTGTTTTCCTCATCCTGCCCGCCCCTTTCTCTCCCCCCATGTCCCCCGCTCTCTCCTCCTTCCCCAAGTACCCAGTGCCCCCAGGCGTTTCCGAGTCCGGCAGCCCAACCTGGAGACAATCAACCTGGAATGGGATCATCCAGAACACCCCAATGGGATCCTGATTGGATATACTCTCAAATACGTGGCCTGTACGTTCTGCCCTTCTTTCTCTTGGATAATCTGAGAATCATAAACCCCATTCTCACCACTTTTCCTAAGGAATTAAAGTAGAAAGCCTCTGGGTACACAGGGCATTGTGGAGGGATGCAAGGGGCAGGGAAAAAGCTTCCCATAGGGTTATGGGAGGCAAGTGAGACCCAATCCCTGCTCTCTTGTCACAGCTTCTCCTTCAAGGGGCTTCCAGTCAGCCGGTGAGGCATAGGGGACGTCTGGTCTGATGAGGGATTCAACCCCCAGGCTCAGGAATCTTAGAGTCTCTAACTCCTAAAGGTCTAGGACAGAACGTTTCTTACCTGACAGAGCTTCCATCCACTAGGCAGATAGTACATGCATAGGGATCCACGCGACACTGACCCTCGGGGCCACCTTAACAAGTTGCCATTTTTGGTAAAGCAGCTGTTTGTGGAGTTGCCATGGAATATTGAATATTCAGTATTGAATATTGGCTCACTCAGGAGCCTGGGTTGGGATGACCTCACCTAAAGAATTCAGCATCACCAGGCAGGGACAGGAGTGTTATTCATTTGAAAGACTTTCAAACGTCTTCTAAAGTAGGTGATGTTATGCCTTAATGTGAGGCTCAAAGGGCAGGCATTGTGCTATTAAGGATTTTAATAGCCAACTGTGTGCTTGAATGTGATTCTGAATCCATCTCTGGACCTGACCTTCCCCCTCTGAGGTATATAGTGAATAGGCCTTTTACAAAGGAGGCACTAACAATGAAAAGCTCTAGTGGTTTTGCCCTAGTTCTGTTGAAAGGAAAAAAGGAACTCAAGTTTTGTCCTTGTTGAGAAGGCTCGAGGATTAAAAGTTAAATCTTTCAGAATCAGCCACATAACCTTGTGTTGAGCTAGCAATAATGAGGTCAGTGGGAACGTGTTAACCCTGGTGCGTCATTGAAGAGCCAGAGAGGAGCTGTGGCCCAACACTCGGCCTTTGAAACGTCTCCCAGGCCGAGTCCTTAAGATCCTGAGCAGGTTTCATGGGTTCCCTTCCCAGCAGAGTCGAGAAGGCTTCCTCCTTCCAGCAGCAGTTTATATATAACGCGTCATGGTCAGCATTGCTAAAGCTCAATTCCACTTACCTGTCTCTCTCCAGTTAATGGAACCAAAGTAGGAAAGCAGATAGTGGAAAACTTCTCTCCCAATCAGACCAAGTTCACGGTGCAAAGAGCAGACCCCGTGTCGCGCTACCGCTTTTCCCTCAGTGCCAGGACGCAGGTGGGCTCAGGGGAAGCAGTCACGGAGGAGTCGCCAGCACCCCCGAATGAAGGTAGGTGCACTGCGGTGGCCGCGGGGCGGATGGTCCCGGGGAGTGCAGATGCCTAGAGAAACCCTGAGCTGGCCTCTGGCCTCCTGGGATAGCGGGGCCGCGGCCCGCAGGCCCCCAGAGGGAGAAGCCAGCCTGCGTGCTGACAGGTAGGTGCCGGCGATGGACCTGGAAGACACGTCTTCATACTGTCCCAGTCAGACCTGGATCCCCACGTGGCCTCGACTTGTTCAGCTGTTTAACTGTTGGGGATATACGGAAGAGAGTGTGAGTCCTGGCTGAGCTGAGGGGACGAGAGAGAAAGCACGTTGGAAGTAAGTGTGCTCACGGACTCCACAGAGCAGGAAGGTGTTTGCCAGATGAGGGAGGCAGCGCTGTGATGGAGGTGGCCCCTGGGGCTGCCCCTTCTCTGAGGGTGCCTGGCGCTGAGAGGAACGAAGACCAGGCGTGACGGACGCTGACTGCCGGCGTCCTGGGTCGAGCAGGAGGCAGACGTAGTAGCCCTCCTGGCGGCCTGAAGGGAGTGAGCTGTCAGGCTGAGGAGAAGACAGGGAGCTGGGAAACAGCCGTCGGCCCAGCCAGCTGCACAGAGAGCGCACTTGAGCTCCTCTCCTGGGCTCTGGCGTCTTCCCACCGCGAGCGCCCGGTCCGGAGCTGCACGTGCACGCGATGTCCACTAGAGGGCACCCGGCCCGGAGCTGCGCGCGCACGCGATGTCCACTAGAGGGCGCTCGGCGCCCCTGCTCGTGGCGTCCGGGAGCTCTCAGGTGGGAGAGGCTCTGGAAGCCCTGGCATCCATCCGCAGACCCCCTGTGAGAGAGGGTGGGGGCTCTGCCTCCCCAGAGGCACCGTGGGCTGTTCAACAGCCACTGCCCGAGGTGCCGGACAACTGTGCCAAAAACCAGGGATATAAAAACTAATGAGCTCCCCCAGTCTAGAAGGAGGGACGCCCACAAGAGGATCCAACTGTGATTCACCACAAGCAGTGGTGTGTTTGGGTGACGGAAGTGCCGTGGCTGGGCGGGGGATGGGGTTGAGTCCACAAGGGAAGGCTGCAAAGAAGGGGCCATGTGGTTAGGGACCTCTGACACCGACCACAGATTATCGCGTCCAGCACTCTCCCAAGAAGGCTGAGGTCTCCTGGCTTGGGGGGCCTCCTGGGCATCCCCACCCCCAGCCCAGGAGAGCAGTGGTACCTCCAGGCCTGCTGCCTCTGCTGCCTCCCCCCAGGCTCCCAGCTGAGCTCCACAAGCAGTCCCGCGTCCCTCCCCCGGCCCTGCTCCCCTGACCAGCAGGCCAGCACCGAAGCAGAGGGGCAAGGGGCCAGGCGGAAGCTGGGGAAGGCTGACGGTGCTGTGTGTCTGTGCCTGTAAACCCGGAGTGAGCCACACAACATGCCCCTCTCCCCCAGTCTCCCTTCCAGTTTCTTGGGTACTTGGACAGAGTATTAGGGCTGGGTGACTTTGGGTAAGTGGTTGATACATGCCTGTTACCAAAGGTCAGGCCAGGGATGGTGCACTTTCTTGACTACTTCACTCTACAAGGAGATACATAAAGAGAGCCTCTTCTCCCTCCCTTCTCCTGCCCCCACCAATACTGAACATCAGAGAAACAAGGCCCCACCGCCCAGCTCCAGTGACCGCTGCAGGGAAGGACCTCAGTGCCGGGGGCAAGAGAACAAAGAGGGATGCTCAGCCCCACTCAGCCAAGGACTTTGCAGCAGACTCAGGAGTTCCTTTTAGGCTCAGTCCGCAGCTGCGTTTCCTCTTTCATGCAGTCCAGTGGGCGGCAGGACACGGGACAGGGCCCCGTGCTCCCGTCCATCACAGGCCCCAGCTTTCCAGGCTGAGGCGGTGTGGGGAGGGCCACCAAACCCATTCTCCATCTCCCTTCACCCCAGCGTGGTTCAGCTACCCACTGCCTGCCCTTGGGGATAAAGGAGGCTTGCTTTTGCCTAGGGTTGGTGTCCTCCTATACTCTTCTGTCTTATGCCTTCAATTCCTGGCACCATCGAGGATCACCCAGCTCCTTCGTAAAGATCAGCCCCGCTAGAGAGGGACACATTCTTCAAAACAGACATGGGGACATGCATTCTAGGCAGACTGTTTCTGCTGCCACCTCCTAGATGTCCTCAAGTTGAGATAGAAGCAAAGATGTTAGAAGGGTCTCCAAGACTCAGGAAGGTTTTCTGTAGGAGCGTGGCAGACCCCCGTGGGGTTGAACACAATCCCTAAAGGCCAGGTGGTATCCACAGGGCTGTGGCCAGCACCCAGCCATGCCGTCTGGGTCACTTTGAGCCAGAACCGTCTCTCCTGTGATTGCTTGTCCTGTGGTCTCACCTGTGCTGTTTTCTCTTCCCTCTCGTTCTTTCCCCCTTTCCCTCTCTGGCTATCTTGGGTGCCGTGTTCTGAAGCCACGCCAACCGCAGGTACTGTACCAACTGCAGAGGTAATGGGCGTGGCATGGGGCAGCGCAGGTGGAGGCCAGCCTAGCGGGGCAGACCGAGGGAGAGGCCTGGGGTGAAAGCATGCTCTCAGCATGCACCCTTTCAGCGGGTAGGAAGCCAGACTCTGCAGGAGCCTGGAGGCGGGGGGAGGGGCAGGGCCAGAGGAGAGCCAGCGCCTTCCCCTCCCTTCACTAACGAAGGCGGCTGGCTTGGAAGGGAGCCCACTCAGAGGCTCCAGACCTGCTCGCTGGAGCTGCAGCTTTCTCTGGAGCTGAGTGGTTATCTCCTCTGAGCACCTGGTCCCTTGCCCAGCTTGCCATCTCAGAGCACCGCAGGCCCAGAGCCCTTGGGTGACCTGCTGTGCCTTGGGGGTGGGGGCAGCTGGCTCCTGTCTCCGGGTCAGGCTGCCACCCCCTGAAAAGGTGACCCGAGGGTGAGCGTGCCGTGCATGCTGGCCTTGCATGCTGCATGGGGCCGGGCACCAGCTCTGCCATCTCCCGTGGGTTCCACTCAGTGAGTCTGTGTCCTGGGATAGGCCAGGCGCCCCCAACCTGGAGTCTCAGAGGACGCCATGGGCTGAGAGTCCTGTCAGCCTGCAGAAACCCAGCTTCTCAGTCTTGGGTGTTAAGGACAGTGCCCACTCCCGGGGTCTGGGAGGCAGACACACTGTGAGGAGCTGGGCGGGCAGGTCCAGAGCAGGAGGTGACCTGCCCTCCAAGGGGCCCAAGCCCCCTCACGCTGTGGTCTGAGGAGCATCAGCAAGGCCGGCCCTCAAGCTGGAGCGGCTAGGCAGGGACCTGGGCTGCCGCCCCTGCCCTCCTTCGAGGCAGAGCAGAGGCCGTGAGGTGGGTGCACCGGGGCTGCCTCAGGCTGCAGGCAGCAGGGAGGCTAGAGGGCTGGCTTGCGTGGAGGACCCCACCTTCCCCCCTTGGTTCCCCTCCACGCTGACTCACAGCCCCCCTCGCTTTAGGTTGGTTCTGTTTCTGTTGCGTACCCTGCTTCCTCTGTTTGTGTTTGTCCCGTCAGCCAGACCGCTGGGTGGTGCGCAGTCATCGTGCTCCCCTCCCTTCCATCCTACTCTCAGATAACCCAGGCCAACAGCCAGTGCCTCCCCACCTCTGCTGGGATGGGAGGCAGAGCGGGTCCTGGGCCTGGAGACTGGGGGAAGGCCGTCCGTGCAGCCTAGGGGTGGCCCTGACTTCCTGATTTGAGTTTGCATGGGCGCCCCTGGGGCTGGCTCAGCAAGTGCCCAGGGTCCCGAAACCACTCAGTGGAGGTGGAAGGAGAGAGGCAGTGAGGGAGCCACGCAGATCACCTGGGAGCTCTCTGGTCAACAGCTCACAGTCCCCTCCCCATGCTGGCACCCGGGACCCGAGGCAGCTGGGCCTGGTGGCAGGGAGCTTGCTTTGCTTGGTGGGATCCACGCCGGGCTGTGATGCCCCTCTCGTGTGGCAGGTGTGAGAGGGATGCGTGTAGTTCCAAACCCCCACTTCCTCCTTCTCACCCTGGTGTGCAGAGGGAGCCGGGACCTCTGTCTGTCGGTCACGTGTTTCCTGGGCTCCGCTTCTGCAGGGCACAGGGCATTTCTTGGCAAATGAGCTGTGCCAGTAGCATCGGCTGTTCCCAGCCTTGAAGGCGCCAGGTGACGCCAGGCACCAGGGTCTCCATCGTTGGCGTGGTCTGGACCCCAGCCCGCTGTTCCCTTCTCTCTCTTTCTCGCCAGTTGTGGGTGTTTTCCCCCCAAACTGATGTGTTCCTCTCACCCAGGAAAGATGATCCCTTTCCTGTGCCCATGTCTGCAGTCTCTTAGGCTGCCCATCTGTTCTGGCCATCTGTATTTGGCCAAGGCAGTCTGTGCACCAGGTGGACACTTGGACCGAGCCATCCACTTTGGAATGTCTGGGAACTGCTGCCCTTGTGTTTGGCTCAACTCATATCTGCCAACGTTTGCTGGGCAGCTCCGTGGTGGGTTCTGGGTGACAAAAGATGAATAAGAGACATGTTGTCTCTTAATTTTCTTCATTTCTTGCATGGTGCCACCCAAAACTCTGGTGGAAAACCCTTGGCCTTGGCTGGGGCATCTTCCAGAGTATGTTAGATAACACACTGGGTTGAGTACTTCAGGGAGGGGTCCTGTGCCTCCAGGTCCACCTTGGCCCTCCATCACTCTCAGTTATCACCCTGGCCCTCCGTCACTCTCAGTTATCACCCTGGCCCTCCGTCATTCTCAGTCACCGCCCTGGCCCTCCATCACTTTCGGTCACCATCCTGGCCCTCCGTCGCTCTCGGCTATCACCCTGGCCCTCCACCGCTCTCGGTCACCGCCCTGGCCCTCTGTCGCTCTCGGTCACCGCCCTGGCCCTCCGCCGCTCTCGGCTATCGCCCTGGCCCTCCGCCGCTCTCGGTCACCGCCGTGGCCCTCCGCCGCTCTCGGTCACCGCCGTGGCCCTCCGCCGCTCTCGGTCACCGCCCAGGCCCTCCATCGTCCGTCGCTCTCGGTCACCGCCCTGGCCCTCCGCCACTCTCGGTCACCACCCTGGCCCTCCGCCGCTCTTGGTCACTGCCCTGGCCCTCCGCCGCTCTCAGTCACTGCCCTGGCCCTCCGTCACGCAGTTGCCAGCCTGGTGGTCTCTGCTGGGCAGTGACCGTATTAGTTCTGCTGTCGTTGGAGATGGCATCCCAGCCCAGCAATGTGTCTGTCCAGCCCGTGGACCACTCTGCCTATAAGCCCCACTTCTGGGCCTTATTTCCCTTTTATCTGCTACCCTAACCCCGCCCTGGGGATTGAAGGCATTTGAATCCCCTTAGACCTGAACACGGGACAGTTTCCCTGGAAAGCCTGCCCTTCCCTCCTGCCTGCACACGGCTCTGACAGCTCACTTCCTGACTTCCAGCCCTTCCCCCAGAACCTTGCCTTCTTGCCTCTACCCTCCCAGTCTCTCTGGTCCTGTCCATCCCTGGGACAATAGACACTGTTAGCAGTGGACCAGAGAGAGTGCCGATTCACCAGCTGTGACCGTGGCCAGCTAAAGCACCGCCGCTACTGCCCCTGCGGTGCTGGGCATCCTCTGGGAGGGCACCTGGGAGGCGATTCCTTTCCTCCCACTCCTCTTGGGCCCCTCTCGCTAACGCCTGATTATTGCTGCCAAGCTGAAGGAAAAGCATCTAGGCTCGGAGAACGCAATGGCACCCCACTCCAGTACTCTTGCCTGGGAAATCCCATGGATGGAGGAGCCTGGAAGGCTGCAGTCCATGGGGTCGCTAAGAGTCAGACACGACTGAGCGACTTCACTTTCACTTTTCACTTTCATGCATTGGAGAAGGAAATGGCGACCCACTCCAGTGTTCTTGCCTGGAGAATCCCAGGGACGGGGGAGCCTGGTGGGCTGCCGTCTATGGGGTAGCACAGAGTCGGACACGACTGAAGCCATTTAGCAGCAGCCATCATCAGAGAAAACCCTTGCTCCAGCCACACTGGGTGGAGGGACCGGAGAGGGAGGGGTTGAGACCGTGGCAGCATCTTCAATTCTCGTTCTTGTCTCTGCCCAGCGGAGCCCAGGAAGGACTTGTTCTGGCCCTCTCCACATCTCTGTTTCTAGGGCTGCTCGCTGCAGTGCCGGGGGGGACGCATGTGGGCCTCCAGTCGGCCCTGTGTCCGCGTGAGCATGTGTCCCTGCCCGTGGGAGGACCAGCGCCCACAGGAGAGTGTGTGTAGTCTCCCGGGGCTGGAATGCAGAACCACTGTGCACGTGGGGGGAAGCCCGCATCTCCGCACTCTACAGAGGCGGGTGACTTAGAAGCGAGTGTCAGTTTTTTGATGATGTCTTTTAAGTAGTCATAGCAAAGGTGAGCCTTCTGAAACTATTAGGAAACACACTATTGATAAGGAGCCAAATCAGAGTAGTTCTGTCCAGATGGACAAAATAGCTTCTCAAGGTTCCTTCCAGCAGCTCAGAACAGCAGGAAAAGCCCATGTGCATCCATGGCCATAGAGCTGCCAGTACCAGGCCTAGGAGGGAGCTCGCCTTTGCCCTGTGGATCTCAGACTCGTGTGTGTGTGTGTGTGTGTGTGTGTGCGCGTGTCTGTCTCTTTGCCTGTCTTGGTGAGTGGGATAGGACAATTCCCGCTGGCTGATATCTTGAAACACTAGGCTTGCATTCCAGGCCTGGGCCACTTGAAATGCATCCTTGAATACTGACTGTGAGAGGGAGAGTTTTTCCCACTACATGTTCCCCTCACGCCCACCTTCCTGATGTCCGTGTTGACTGGGGTTTGGAGAACGTAGCGCTGTCTGTCCTGACCTTGTCCAGGAATCTCTGGAATGCATGGGGCACGGTCAGTTGCCCACTGTGACCTCTGTGATCAGCACCCTCAGGCCCAATAACGCCTCTGATCTTATAAATAGGGAGGCAACTGGGATCCCAGGAACAGTTCCTCCTGTTCTATGGGGGACTTGTAACATGGAGGCCCACGGGAATGAAAAGGGCTTTTGTTGGTCAGGCTCTTGATGAGAAGGCTTAGCATCTCTTAATTCTTGAGAGAAGCTTTCTGGCAGTTTTCTCTCTCGTTTCTTTCTTGCTCCGGCCCTCTTCTAGGGAGTATGGATAGTATTTTCCTGAACTTCTGGAGATTTGAGATAAGATAGGATATCTTTCTTCCTTGGAAGTTAGAGTTACCTACTTGTGTCTTAAGGGCTTCCCTGATAGCTTAGTTAAGTAAAGAATCCATCTGCAATGCAGGAGACCCTTGTTTGATTCCTGGGTCAAGAAGATCTGCTGGAGAAGGGATAGGCTACCCACTCTAGTATTTTTAGGCTTCCCTGGTGGCTCAGTCAGTAAAGAATCTGCCTGCAATGCGGGAGACCTGGGTTCGATCCCTGGATTGGTAAGATCCCCTGGAGAAGGGAACAGCTACCCACTCCAGTATTCTGGCCTGGAGAATTCCATATACAGAGGAGCCTGGCAGACTACAGTCCATGGGGTCACAAAGAGTCAGACACAGCTGAGTGACTTTCTGCCCTGTTGGCAGAAAGTAGGCTGGTCAGATCACAGGAGATAGAAGATAAGGAGCGGTATCCCTGGCTCTCTTGATTTCCCATCATTCTTCTCAGCATTAGCAGTACTGGAACTAAAGAGTAATAGGCCAGCCCTTTGTTAGCATCCACGGCTCTTCTGTAGAAAGAAAGAGGGTCTATGGACACATTGTCACGATAGACTTAACCCACTACGGCTCACCCCTGTCAAAAGGTAGCTTTGAATGGGAGATGAGAAAGTAAGAGTTACGGCAGATGTGAAGCCCTCTGAAGATTTATACGAAAAAGCAGGCCGCCTGTGCCTCACTCATATCTTGGGATTTCTGCATTTCCTGTGGACTGGGGAGGCGGGGCCCAGGACCCAAATGTCCTAGAGAGAAAGGCAGTTACTACAAGTTAGGGTGGTGGTTGTTGTTTAGTCGCTAAGTTATGTCCAACTCTTTGTGACCCCCTGGACTGCAGCCCGCCAGGCTTCCCTGTCCTTCACTATCTCCCTGAGTTTGCTCAAACTCATGTCCATTGAGTCAGTGCTGCCATTCAACCATCTTATCCTCTGTCGCCCCCAGGATGGATTGGGGTAATTGCAGGAAGGACCATCCCTGGGCAGAGAAGACGGGAAGAGAGGCAGGAAATGAATATGAGCTGAGAGCCTGGGGAAGGGGTGACAGTGGAGGCAGAAAAGAGGAAGCACGGGACAAGGCTTGCCCGCAGAGTGGGGATGCTTCTCTCTCTGTCGATGGGTTTGGGTGGTATTAGAACTCAGGCAGGCGGGAGGAAGTGTCGTTTTGGAGTGAACGGTTGGGAATGGCAGGCTTCCTGGTGCCCCTGCAGATGGGGCCCTGCCAGCTGCCCATCTCAAGGCCCAGGCCCCAGGCCTGGACCCAAGTGATGCTGCTTGGCCTCTGCTGGGTGGCGCTTGGCCTGGGACTCCATGTCATCCCTGGGGTCTGAGCGACTCAGTACATGTGTCATCTTCATCACTGCCCTTGGCTGGGTGCATGCTGGGAGCTTTGAGCCACATAGGCCGTGAGAAGAGAATGAAACACTCAGGCTTCATTCTCTTCCCTTCCCGCGGCCCTGTACCTGCCTGACCCATCTGTCCTGCTTGGGGAGCCTTCCGGTCACTCAGCTCCATCAGGCCCATGGGCTGCCTGCCTTGCACGCGGGGCCGTGCGTCCAGCCTTGGGACAGCCAGACCGACCAGACGCGGCTATTTTACATTTCCCCTTAGCGCCTCCCACGTCGCCCCCGACCACGGTGGGCGCGCCTGGCACGGTGAGCAGTACCGATGCCACTGCCACCGCCGCCGCCACCGAAGCCACAACAGTCCCCACCGTCCCACCTGTCGCACCTACCACCACCGCCACCACCGAAGCCACAGCCACTACAGCCTCCACCGCCACCACCACCACCACGGAGAGTCCCGCCACCACCTCCAGGACTGAGATCCAAGAATCCGGTACTGCCCATCGTCCATGCCCCTGCCCCTCCATGCGCAGGCCTCCCCAGACAGGAGGGGGGAGACTGGATTCTCAGGCTGGTGGCCTCGAGGCACAGAGCACCCTGCCCCAACTCTTTGGGGGGTCTCCACCACTCAGACCCCGTGTCCTAAGCTCAGATCCTTGTTTTTTAACAGGGCTACAACCACACAGGCAGGCACTCCAGGGCCCACACGGTAGGGCCGCCTCCAGCTACATACTGAGGGATCGGCTGAGGGCTGAGCACTGCAGAGGGGGCGAGGAGGGAAGGAGAGGGGCTGGACGTTGGCCAGCTGGCCTACGAAGGCCTCCTGTCCTTGCCGTGTTGCCCTAGCCTTGCAGCAGAGCCTGGGGAGTGGGGAGTAGCCGGCCAAGCCAGGCGGCTCTCTTCTCAGAACCCCGCGCCTCCCTTGAGCCTCTCCTGGAAAAGCAGGTTTATAGGCTTTTTTTATAAGGTCAGAGCTTCCAGGAAATGGTACTGCCGAGGAGTCCTGAAATGCTGGCAAGTGCTCTGTTGCTCTCCCCCCTTGTATTCCCCACACCCCTGGATATACACACGGAGGGAAAACCACAGGCTTTCTAGAGGCCCCTGGGAAGGATCGATCCCAGGGCTGGCCTGCTGAGCCCAGACAATGTGGTGTTCCTGCATCAGGTAGCCAGGCCGGGAAGCTCTGTACTTGCAGCCTGTGGAGACCCCTCGGGGACCCAGCAGTGCTTCTGAGAACTGACATCAAACACTCCTATTACCGTGGAGGGGAGGGCCTCCAGCTTGTGGAGCCCAGAGACCACCTGTCAAGCCAGCATGATGTGGTGGCAGGGCTGCTGGCAGGAAGCTCCCAGAACGCTCCTCCAGCAGCTGCAGGGCCATAGGCCCCTCTCTCTCCTGGGCACGTCCCTCCAGCTGCCAGGGCTGCACTCACCCCACCCGTGTTCTCTCAGCACCCAACTGAGAATGGAGGCTTAATGCACGTGTGAGTCTTTTCTTTAATCCAGTTACATGGAGTTGTGTGAGCCGTAAGTGAGACACGCAATGTGTAGCTGACATGATGCTCCTCAGACCTTGAAAACTGATTTGGCTTAAAGCTGCAGTATCAACAATGTAACAGCCTGCTCTGCAGGAAAAAGTTGGCTAAGGAGAAACCTGCTAGGCTGTCAGAAGCTGCCGCTGGCAGTTTGGTGATGGGTGTTCTTTGGGGCCACAGGAGGCTTCAGGTGGGCCTCTGGGTCCCACGTGGATGCTCCAAATTCACAGAAGAGATGTGCCGAGAATGAAGACAGGGAGTGGGTCTTGCTCCTGGAAGGGTTGGCCCTGCTGCCACAGAGGACGAGCCCGTGGGCGTGCACGCAGAGTTGTAGCTACACCCGAGATGCCGCAGGGGCTGGGCTGCCCTCCGAGCTCGTCCTTACGGGGCCCTCTTGACATCCCTGCTCCCTGCACGCAGCACAGCGGCTCTGCTGCCCAGGGTTTCCAAAAGGAATGTACATCTTTATCATGTCTTACAACTGAGGACAGGATTGTTCCTAAGTTTACTTTTTTTTTCAGGGTGAAATGTGACTTTGTCCTTAAGTTCTCCTTTTTTGATCTCAAGGGATACCCCTTAAGTCTCACATCTCAGGAGTCGACAGAACAATCCCTGCTTCCCTTCAATTCTTTTTGTTTTTATAGTCATTGATAGCTTTCCTTATTGCTGCCTCTCTCTGAGCTTTTCATCTCTTTAATGATCATCATCTTGGTATTTCTAGGTGGCAGAGCCTTCCTCCACCTCCCAGTAAAAATCATTTGGTTTCCCATTGCTTGACCTTATCTAATAGTGCCCCCATTTCCATTACCTTTAAGACAGTCAGCCTTGGGCCAGGGTTGTATTGGTGGTCAAACTGTTTAAACCCAAATCCTTGGGCTTATTTCCAGGGCCCAGAGCTGAGGAGGGAAAATGTCAAGTCCCCAAACCATAACCAATCACAATTCACTCCCACTAGAAAGAGCCATGAGCTTCTAAGGAGCTGGGATTCGGGCTGACTTAAAGCAGCCGATACAGTGGAAACCGTTGACAGATGAGTAAAGAAGCCTGCCTTCTGCCCTGCCCGCGGAGAAGGCCTGGCGCCATCAATGGAATCTCTTTCTTGCTCCTCACCTAAAACGAATCCCATTCACCTGGGACCACCGGCAGCTGACGAGGCTGGAGTAGAAAAGGCGCTTCTTTGGAGTGCAGACCAGGAGATCGTTAATCACTTCCCGAGCCCTGCAGACTCAGTCACGTGTCAGATAGATAATGAACACATGCATCACCAATGTACTCTATTCATTTACTTTTGACAAGTGAGTTGGTGACAGTGCCCCCTTGCATGCTAATAAAATATACAGGAGCCACACTGGTAAAGTCTTTGAAATACAAGGCTTCATGCTAGTACTCCACTATTAAATCTTTGCTGAGAAATGGGATACAGAGACTAGACTGCTGGGATGTTGAAAAATGATTACGTTTGAAGATTACTGCCACTCTCCTGTCCACAGGCTATGGTTTCAGATTTGTGTGATGGCTTTAATAAAGTAGCTCCCAGCTCATAGGAACTAGATAATTAATGTCTTCTGTGTTGCATGGAGATCAAAGATACTGTGCTAAGAAGGCAACAGAACAGGATTCTTCCGGTATCTGGACCTCTGAATGTTGGGTGTCAAGAAGGAGTTATCTTCTATGGTCCCATGAAAGGGAGAGGAAGGATTCGTACTGTCTCTTCTTAGAGCTCTGGGGTTTCAGGCCCAAGTCCCGTTAGATGGTCTGAGGCCATTTTTCACAGAGTTCAGCGTCTTGGTGACCAAGAATGACCCCAAGGGCTCCGTGTAAGTTGCCACTCTCCGTCTCCAGTTTCAGGAGCGCAATAAGGTTTTCATTTGGTCTTGCCCTTTATGCAGATCTCATCATGACTCTCGACTGGCTTTTCAAGATGCCTTTTTCCTTTCTGTAGAATGTCTGTAGCTGATGGGAAAGAGGCACATCTCCCCCACAACCCCCACCCTGTCTGCATCCTAGCTAACAGGGCTTTTCACTGCACCGTTGAAATCTGTGACAAGGGACCTAAAAAGGGAAGGAACCCTGGTTAGGGCCTCCGGTGGCCTGGCCCACACCACTCTCTCATTCGCACCCCCGCCTATGTGGACACATGGTTTCCAGCTCTGCCTCATACACAGGGCCCCTGACTGTACTGCTCATGCCTGGATGGCGACCTCTGGCCTGGCCGCCAAGGCTGCAGCTTGGAGCTCCGTCAGGCCCTGTGTGCGGCCCTTTCCTACTTACCCTGTCCCGGCTGCCCATGTGTGCCTGTCTGTCTGTCTGTCTCCGGTGCCTCCTCCCTCCTCACCACTAACTCCTGTTCTAACCCCCGCCAGCCCCCGACGAGCAGTCCATCTGGAACGTCACTGTGCTCCCCAACAGTAAATGGGCCAACATCAGCTGGAAGCACAATTTCGGGCCCGGAACTGACTTTGTGGTTGAGTACACCGACAGTAAGCATTGCTGTGTGGGTGCGGCAGCAGTCGCCGTGGGTAGCGCAGATGCCCTTAAAGAGGCCCCGAGCACTCCCCCGGGCCTGGGGAGGCCTTTCAGCTGCTCCACTGTGGCTTCGTGAAGTCGATAACGTGCTCAGGCAGCAGGGGTGGGCAGAGCAAACTCAAGGTGAAGGAAGGGGTTTCTGCACCTTCAGTGGTGGTCTGGGGGTGCCTTGCTCGGCAGCGGGGGGGTGGCCTGGCTGAGGGCCCTTTGTCCATTTCCTGCCCAGGACAAGGGTTTTGACGGCACCCCAGTGAGCTCGCTCTCGCTGCTGTGTGGATTCCTTCACTTAGGATCCATACTCTTAGTGTCTCCCCTGGACAGGTGGACCCCCAACTGTACTTTGCTCACAGAGGGACGCCAGCTGCCCACAGGTCAGAGACACCGTCCAGGGTCACACGTCTCAGCTTGAGCTGAGCTGGTCCTCCTTTACTGGATATTTGTGAGACTGGAGTGGGGTCCGGGTAGCTGGGGGAAGGCCCCCTTCCGGAGGGCTCAGACCCACCGTGCTGGCCTGTTAGACTTGTGCTGGAAGGGCACCCAAAGCTCTGAGAGAGAAGAAAACCAACTCTCGGTTCTCTGCGGTTGGAGAACCCAGAACTGCTAGTTTGTCGTACTTTTTCAGTGCTTCCCGTGACCAGCATTCACCCCGCCCCCAGACACCCAGGCTGTCGCTTCTCCCGCAGCGCAAGCTCACGCGGTGAGAAATGAGAGGGCAAGCCGGGAGTGTGGCCCGAGGAGCAGAGGCCCGGCTTCCCTCCGCCACCCTGCGGGGTGCTGAGTTATCCTCTCCAGGGCAGCAGAGCGCTGGCTGACACCCTGAGAGCCTAAGGAAGCGGGTCCTAGTGTGCTCAGCGCCTCAGCCTGTGGTGAGCACAGAGAGCCTCACGAGGGGCAGCGTCTTGCGGGACGGCCTGGCCCCCGCCGCCCCCACCGTGCCTCCACCTTTAACAGGCACCCAGGCGTCTAAGCTTTGCCTCTCCAGCTCCCTGTGCCCAGCCTTAGGCTGACTGAGGTTTCTGTTCCCCAGGCAATCATACGAAAAAAACTGTCCCTGTTAAGGCCCAGGCCCAGCCCGTACAGCTGACAGACCTCTATCCCGGGATGACATACACGTTGCGCGTTTATTCCCGGGACCACGAGGGCATCAGCAGTGCCGTCATCACCTTTATGACCAGTGCAGGTGAGAGGGGTCTGGCCTGGCCGTCCCCGGCAAGCATGGGCATGTCGTGCTCATCCTCAGCTTCCCGCTTGTCTCTCCTCCCGGGAAGAAAGACTCGCCCTCCTGTTCCTCACCTTGCATGGCGCGGCGCGGCTCTTCTTACGTGTCAGGCTGCAGCTACCGGAAAGACAGAATGAGCCAAAAGTGCATGCCACCAGAGAGGAAAGTGCGCGTCTGACCCTGTGGGGATGAGGGGGCATCAGACGGAAGCCAGGCCACGCAGCCTGAGGTCAGTGGGGGCCCCCTGGCCTCCACTGTGCTGGAACCATGAGGGCTCGGTGTGAGCATAAACATGGTCTTTGTGTGGGGGTCTCGGGGCAATGCGACCTGGCCTCACACGGGCTCGCTTCCTGCATGTGGGGTTAGGGGATAGGACCAGGTCTTGACCCCAGAATCTTCCCAGGAACCAAACCAAGGATCAGCATGTATGGCATTGCCTTGCCACTGCCAACCGTTGTTTAAAAACTCCAAAGTGTGTTACCCGAATTGTTTGGAGCTTTGTTTTAGTTTAACTTTGCCCCAGGTTTGTCATGGCTTAAAAGTAGTTGACCTTTTGTTGCACTGAGGAGGAGAAACTTTCCAGTCCTAGAAGACCTCTGGATCTTTCAGGGCTTCAGCTGTGGATGGAGAAGCTTCTTCATTTGTACCAAACCAACAGGGAAACGGGGGGTCAGTTAACAAGGTTCAGAAATCTCTCTGTTGGTCAGGGTGGCTGGCAGTCTGGAGGGCATTGCTTGCCTGTTTGTGTCTCTCTTTAAAGTCAGCTGGGCAGGCTGGCCAAGGGGCCATTTTGCTAAGCCCTGGGGAAAGGATGAGTTTGGGGAAAGAGACAAAAACGAAAGGACCAGTCCCTGCCCTCAGGCACGTCCTGCTCAGGGGCAGGTTACTAGACACAAGGCTAAAGGAAAGAACGCAGCATGGTTTCTGTGAAGTTCTAAATGTGGACTTATGTGTCCTCCTGCGCCTGGCTTGAGGAGGCTGATCCTGGTGGCTTGCGTCTCGAGAGTCTCAGCCCGTGTGTGTAATGCCTCCCCCACCCCTTCCAGCCTGGTCCCTCCCGGACTGGGTGTCCCGGCCTCCTCCCTGTGTCTCTGCCTGTTCTGCGCATGTGCATGTCCATGCCTGTCCATGCCATCCAGACTCGGGGAGTCTGAGTCCTGCTGCCTGCTTGAGGCTAACCAGGCCGGCTCAGGCAGGAAGTCTGCAAGGAGCCAGGTCATCCCGGGAGCCAGGCCCGGACGCTGGGCAGTGGACCGACTGAAGCAGGGGGCTGGACTCCGACCCAGTCAGGGTGCCAAGCTGGTGCTCCCCGATGCATGCGTTCGCTTTTGCTTTGTTACAAACTTGAGTCGAGCCCAGAGGCAGAAAGCAAGGATGAGATCTGATGATCAAGTTCCATCCCAGGGAATGCAGCAAAAGCCAGCTCAGCCTGCTTGCAGAGCTTAACTTCGCCCAGTGCTGAGCCCAGGGGCTGTGGGTGTGGGTTGGGGAGGAAGAGCCAGGGGGGAAAGGGCCAGTCCCTGCCCTCAGGGACGTCCCAGTCTGCTCTGATGTCCCAGCATTCCATGCAAAGAAAAACAATGGTAGTGATTGAGATGCACTTCTGAACACTGACTCAGATGTTCATTTTTCCTTTCCTGTGGTTGCTATGGAGAGGCTGACCCCATAGCTTGCTTTCAGGGTGAGTGAGGCCTGCAGCGCTCGCATGTGTCCCCACCTCCTCCCCATGCAAGCTGGAGAGGGCAGGCTCATGACCCTTGCTCTGGGCACTTACTGCTCCCTTTCCTCACGGGCTGGCTAGAAATGACTATGTGCAAATCACATAGAGAAGAAAAATATTTTTACTTTCTAAACTTTGTGTATGCCTGTGAGCGTGTGTCCAGATCCTCTGAAAATACACAAAGGAGTGGGTGGACTCCAGAGCCAAGTTCACACAATCATCTCCCAGGTCCCTGTGTCTCATCAAGTTTATGACCATCTTGGGGCCCAACCACTGGTCTTTAGACAACCACAGGCTATCACTTCCGTCCATAGACTCAAACATGTTACAATGGTTCATGCAGGAAATGGAAAAAAAAAAAAAACACAAGGAATGCTCACAGGCTCCTTGACTCTCACCAGAAAGATCCCATGTGAGAAGTTAATCACTTTCTTGAAGCTTTTGAAGCCAAAGAGGCCTGAGGGGCCCCAGCACATAACTCTGGATTCCAAGAGACCTGTCAGCTCTCACATCCTGGAGCAGGCTGGATGGGGTGCTGACAGGGGCCCAGCGAGACAGACAGCAAGCTGCCTTAGGCTTCAGGGACATGGGAGGAGGGACATTAGGGGACCTACCTGTGGTCAGCCTCTTTTTGCTGTGCTGGGAGAAACCCAGGATGGAGTGAGATAAAGATGGAAAGGTGTAAAATGACGCATTAAGTGAGAGCAGCCATGCCAAACTGCATTTGAAGAAAGCCCATCCCTGTCATATTTGTTCTTCCCCCTATTTCTGAAATACAATTTTTCTGCCCGCTTTGAGTGACTGGTCTCTCTCCAATGATCAAACGGATTTCCTCTTGATTAGAGTGAAGAGTTAAGGGAACTGTGCTTTTCAAGTGAGCTACACATTTCCGAGCGGGGTTGTAGAGTATGGTTGTGGAAGGCACACAAAATATGACCTCTAGGCCAGAGTAGGAGATATTAGAACTGTGTGTTCCCAGTGAACAGGTGCTGTCCTGGGTTCCGTTAGCTCCAGCAAAGGTCGTAAATGTAGATATTCACTGATCTTGGGATGTTGCTATTACTGTGACCATTAGGGATCTGGAAACATGTTGAATGGATCAATTAAGAATGGTCTTGGCAGACAAATGTAATTGCCCTGAAACCCTGCAAAAATGCCTCCTCCTTTCAGAGTCTTTGGAGTCATGTAAGTGAGATTATGTCCTAAATTTCTTTTGGTTCTTGAGAAACTAAATCATTTTGGCAGAGTCTGATTGAGCCCACCTTACCCCAGATCCCACTGGGTTTTTTGTTTCTTTGTTATTGTGTATCATTGACATTGATTAATTTTAGGCATACAACATAATCATTTGATCTACGCAAAATAATTATCACAAGTTTAGTTAACATCTATCACCAAACATAGTTACAAAATCTGCTTGGTTTTGAAGAGCCTTGTATGTCTGAACTTCACAGAAAATTCTTTGGTCTTTTCAGTAAGGACTGAAAGTAACATTTGAACTTTGCATGGTGATGTCAGGGATGGAAAGCTATATTTAATTGGTAAATTTCTCATATGGCCACCTTCCCTGGAATTGCGCCTTTCTTTCCCAAGAGAAAGGGGTCTCATGGGAGACAGCTGTCAGCAAGATAGTGGAGCAAACAGGTCACTGCAGATATTCAGACCAACTTCTTTGCAAAAGGTGGGGACCACCGTTCAAACATAAGTTGAAATGACTTCGTCATCCCAGTGCCCAGGTGGCAGTGGTGAAGCCAATATCCTTGTGACCCTTCGGCTGGTATCAAGAAAAAATGAAAGAGGTAGCCCATGTTAACGTTGGTGGTGGTGGTGGTTTATTTGCTAAGTCATGTCCAACTCTTGCAACCCCATGGACTGTAGCCTGTCGGGCTCCTCTGTCTATGGGATTTCCCAGGCAAGGATGCTGGAGTGGGTTGCCATTTCCTTCTCCATAGTTATATTAGGATTAAATTGGCCATTAGTCAGTAAGTAGTCGGTGACGACTTGTTAGGTGACCAGCATCATGCTAAGGACAAGGGGGCTCAAAGGATCCCCAGGTCTCCAGCCTTTGTAATATCATTGGACATCAGAACCCAGGAAACAGAGCAATTAAATGTTGCATCATGCAGAGTAAATGGGGTTGAAATCGGACCTAAGAGACTGGTGTGAGCTGGAGGAATCAGAGATTTAGGAAGGAGGGGTTGAACATGCAAAGGGGAAGGACAGGAAGGGTGGCCATCCAGGCTCTCTGGGGCAGGGTGGGGAGGGTGTGGAAGGGGACGACCAGGGCACCTGATTTGATTGAAGTGTTCTAGAAATGTAACAGCATGATGTATTGTCATATCCTTGGAGTCTGACGAACACAGACTGAGCGGAACCCTTTAGAACTGGGTAGTGACTTGACTACGGGAGACATTTTGGAAGGAGTAAACGATAGCCCTTAGAGGTGAGTTGTGAAGGCACTGGCAGAAGCAGGGGCAGATGGGTGATCCAGGGAGATGTCAGGAGCAAGCCCTGGCCTTGCAGTGTGGAACCAGCTCGAAGAACAAGGAGAGATGAAAGGAGTTTGGAAAGGCGTGGCCAGAGGACAGGCGAGAGTGAGAGTCTAGGGCGCCGCGGTGAGTCTGAGAAAGGCGCTCTTGGTGGTGGTGGGTGAGCACGGACTACAGCGGGCTTGGAGGCCAGCATGTGGGGCACGGAAAGGAGCTGGCAGGGATTGGCGATGATGGCGGAAGGTTGGAGCACTTACCTGTAAGAGGACAGTGTGCGCACGAGAGCCAAAAAGCCTGGCAGGTTCCTCAGCAATGCCTGAAAACAGGGAGCTTCGGCACGTTTAACAGAGAAAGGGAAGAGACAGCACTGGGGAAGAACTGGGAAATGCTAGAGTTTTCAGAGATCCTCACAGGACTGAGCCACCAAGGAAGTGAGGCGTTGGGTCCCTGCAGAGGGGAGAGAGGAGAGCCCCGTCAGGTATGGAAGGAGACGGTTGTAGAGCCTGTGAAGCTCCAGTGGCCTCCAGTGTGGGGCAGGTGAGTGCAACAACGAGACACAGACTGGGCGGGAGAGGGGGAGCAGGGAGGAGTGGAAGGAGGGCCAGGCTGCCGTGGAGGGCCCGTTGAAGTATGACTCGGCGAGTCCGTGACGGGCCTGGTTTGCATCTTCCGCCAGCAACGCTCACTGTAGAGCAGAAGAATGCAGTAACTGCCGAGGGGACCCACAGCGGGCGATTGAGTCAAGTGCTGGCACAGGTGCAGAAGGGAGGGCAGCATGGAGTCTGAGGGAGGCAGAGCCCTGAGAGGGTGAGAGGGTGGGCCACGGGGCGGAGGCCAAGGAGCAGACGAGAACTGAGGGCCCTGTGTTCCGGGCTGTGGCCCAGCCCTGGGCACGACACTCCCTCCAGTCCCTGACAGTCCCTCCTTCAGGGAGCTTACCTTCTGAGTGGAGTGGTAAAGAGCACAGACTCAAACCAGACAGCCTGGGGTCACACCTCAGCTCCACCACTTACCAGTTCCAGGGCCCTGAGCCGATCACTGACCTCAGCACCTCGGTTGCCTCACCTATGAAACAGGGTAATAGTACAAATCCACCTTTTTGCCTTTTCCTACTGTTCATGGGGTTCTCAAGGCAAGAATGCTGAAGAGGTTTGCCATTCGCTTCTCCAGTGGACCACATCCTGTCAGAACTCTCCACCATGAAACATCTGTCTCGGGTGGCTCTGCACAGCATGGCTCATGGCTTCATTGAGTTACACAAGGCTATGATCCTTGTGATCATTTTGGTTAGTTTTCTGTGATTGTACTTTTCATTCTGGAGGCCATCGGATCGCAGTTCTTGCTTCTTCTTGAGAAAGGATGACAGGACAAGATGGTTGGAGAGCATCATCGACTCAATGGATATGAATTTGAGCAAGCTCTGGGAGATAGTGAAGGGCAGGGAAGCCTGGCATGCTGCAGTCCATGGGGTCGCAAAGAGTCAGACACGACCTAGTGACTGAACAACAAATCCACCCTATGGGAATGTTGTGAGGGTTAAACTAGATAATTGTGGGAAAGTGCTTTGAGCTGTGTCAGCCCATAGGAAGTGCTTACAAGTGTAAGCTGTTAGCAGTAGTAGTATAGCCAGTTGTTATAAGTGCTATGAAAAGGGCACAATCAGTCCTGCAGATAGAGTGGCAGGGTGGGAAAGAGAGTTTTGTCTTAGCTGGGAAGGTCCAGGAAGGCCTCTCTGAAGAGATGACATTTGATGAGGCCGCTGTCTGAAGACAGAGCAGCAGATGCAGAGGACCCCGAGGCAGGCATGGGAGCGGCCAGGGTGGTGGGAGACGCGACTGATGGAGCCCCGCGGGTCAGGATAAGCAATAGAGGAGTTTTTCCTAGTGGTAACGAGAAACGCTGGAGGTTGAAGGAAGGAGGTAATCTGATCCTTTGTGGGGCTTGGGAAGACCTCTCAGATCTTGTGTGGGACATAGCCTGTGGACGCAGGGGTGGGACTTCCCCCACAGCACCCGGATCAACGTGGTCATGGCCATGGTCTTATGGAACTTTCCAGCCCGGACTGCCTGGGCAGCCAGACTGCAGAGAGAGGGGAAGGTCTTGTTCATCAGTCTTCATTGTTTATTGAGACCCAGCTTGGTGCAAGGCCCTTGGCTGGACGCTGAGAACACGGTAAAGACAGTTTTTCTGCCCACGAAGAGCAAAGAGTAGGCCACACCTGGATACCTGCCCTACACGATGGTGTGACTCAGACCTTGGGGTGCAGCCTGGGGTCACGTCTCTGCCCCCGAGCTTCTCCCCTGGGAGGCCCGGAGCCTCAGCTCGGGCTGCGTGGCTCCCAGCACTCCCACCATTGCTGGGTCTCCCAGAGGCTACTGCGCTGGCTCTGTCTGCCCCAGGTTCCCTGCGGTCTCCTCTGTCCCTGATCCTGTCCTCCAAGTCGTGGTTTCCAGGGAAGGCTGCATCTTTTCTTCTTCAGTCCGTAGACAGGAAGAGGGCAGGTGACGCCTATGCACCCCACCCCTTCCCATCTCTAACCTCAGTCATGGGTCCTCCAGGACACCGTCAGACGTGCTCCGGTCTCCAGGCCCATGCAGCCTGCCCCTGGAGTCATGAAGGGGTCTCCCGCTTTGAGACAGGCCTCCACGTGTCCAGGCAGGGGTGGCAAGGGGCTGTCTGTCACAGGGGTCTCCATGTGTGGTGGAGTGGCGTGGGGTGTGCTGAAGGCATGGCCTCCCCTGGCCCATCTGAGGTGCCCATGCAGGGATGTTGGAGAGACACAAGGGAGCATGGGGCACCCTGGACTGCACCACGCCCAGGTCCTGCTTCGGGAAAGGCTAACGGGCTGCGAGGACAGGTGTCTGTCCCGGTGTCTGTGCCGGCCCGCGAAGGTGTTCCCCCGGGGGTGTGCGTGTGACCGCGGCCCCCATTCCCGGGTGGGCAGCACGCAAGCTCAACCCGGCTCATCCACAGGGAGTCACAGTCAGTCCCTGGCCTTCCTTCCTTCCCCACCAGGCTGTGCCCAGCCACTGTGCTTGCAAGAATGCCAGTGCCTCAAGCTTAGGACGGTTCTCTTCCCAAAGGGCCTGCTCAGCCTTCTGCTGCTTATTCTGTTCCCTCTACTCCTTCCTTGTTGGTGCCTCTTTTCTGACCTTTTGCCCTTGCCTTTTCATCCCTGTAGCGGGGTGGTTTGAGCCAGAGGGCGGCCGGGTGGTAGCGGTAGGCTGCAGGAGGAACCTGGCCATGAAATAGCCGAAATTCTCCCTCCTCCTTGCGTGCCGCCTTGTGAACCGGTCATTCATGTGTGTGCCTCTGGCCCTCCCCCACAGCCTACACCAACAACCAGGCGGACATTGCCACCCAGGGCTGGTTCATCGGACTCATGTGTGCCATCGCCCTGCTGGTGCTGATCCTGCTCATCGTCTGTTTCATCAAGAGGAGTCGCGGCGGCAAGTACCCCGGTAAGATGTGTCCAAGGAGCCAGCTTCGGGGACAGGGCCACCAGGCTCTTCCTGTGAGTCGCCATTCTCTCAGCAAGCACAGCCCTTCCCCAGGCTGGGACGTAGGGTCCTCTTGCCTGTTCTGTGCACCGTAGAGTTGCCAGAAAGCACTTGAGTTAATTAAGTTCCCCTGCTTGGAGCAGTCCAAGCAGCCAGAGAGGGGATGGAAGGAGCCCTGGCTCCCATTAAGAGTGACCTTCCCTCCCCTGGACTCACCACCCATCTGCTCAGTAATTGGCTTTTTTCAGCCTGAATCTCATTAGGACCCTGTATCCCAGTGAAGGAGAAAGGAGAGATGCTTTTCTGTAACCATGAGAGAGAGAGGCTGGAGGGAGGAGAGGTCTGGATGGAAGAAGCACACACACGAGAGAGGCTGTGGAGCTGGGCGCTCAGCACGGCGGGGTTGCAATCACAATACCTCAACAAGGGGACAGATGGCCCTATATGAGGAGCAGGCAGAGGCTGGGGGGTAGGTTGCACGGAGAGGAACCCCACCCCTCGCCAGTCCTTAAAGGGCTTTGGGCTTTCCTTTGAGTCCCAGAGAGGTACTTCTGTTCTGTGGCCTGAAGATCCTCCAGCCCAGACAAACCAAGGTCAAGGACAAGGGCCTCTGGCTTTTTTGTTTCTGGAAATATTGATTGTTTTTCAAACAGGGACAAGAAAGCCATCTGTCTGTGATGGGGTGGGGAGGGTGACAGGAGACAGGATAATGGATGACCCTGAGAGCAGAAGTCCAGCTGGACTGCAGGATGAAATTGCTCCCTGCCCCCAGAGCCATCACCAGATACACCCTGTGCTCTCCAAGCACTGGCTTCTCCCCATCTCTGTGAACAAGTCCTTCTCCACGATCTCCTAAAACTCAACTCAGAGAGAGGAGATTCTATTCTATTTTCTTCCTCTGGCCCACGTGCTCTCAGACGCTAGGATTCTAAAGGACTCCTTCAAGTCAGGAACGGCAGGAAATTATACTTCATTATTGGTGAATGATGGAGAGGGAAATGGCAGTCCACTCCAGTATTCTTGTCTGGAGAATCCCCATGGACAGAGGAGCCTGGCGGGCTACAGTCCATGGGGTCGCAAAGAGTTGGACACGACTGAGCGACTTAGCGCTTAGCATGCACATTGGTGAACGATTTGTTCACTTTGTTGTGCTGTGCTGGGATTGCTTTTCTTCTGTAAGAAAGGCTGAGGAAGGGCGGCCTCTCTGATCTCACTCCTTGTTCCAGGTGGAACTGGGACACCTGAGAATGATCAGCTAACTCTGGACCTTCCTCTGCCCATTTCAGAAAGTTCTTCTTCTAGTTATGCCCCTTTCCTTACATCAGAAGATGAAAGAGCCAGGAGCCATGAGACCAGGGCTCCAGTGGCTCCAGTGTCCATTCGACATTTTGTTTAGTTGCTAATTGTTACGCGATGTCTTCCAGGCCTCAGCTTCCCTCCGCGAAAATAGGGGTGGTTATCCTGCCTTGTGCCTCAAAAAGAAGCACAGTCATTCACCTGAGTGTCTGCGGTGCACCAGCCCTTGTGCTGGGTGCAAAGGGTTCTAGAAGAAGTGACCGCTCCGTCAAGGACAGGGCAGCTGGTGCAGTAGGAGGGTCACAGCACCAGACAGGGCCTGGGAGGAGTGCTGGCCATTCACGGGCGGTGTGGGAAAGGGGAGTCACGCAGACAAGTGGGGTCCCAGTTAGGAGAGCGCCTTCCATTCCAGAGGCGTGTACAGCGTGTCCTCTCTGCCCAGGACACTCTCCCAGGAGCTTTGAAGAGACACACAGTCCCCACCCTCAAGGAAAGAACTGGCATTCTATTACGGGCGTCATAAATGTGCACAAGTAATTGTCACACAGAGCAGCATTAAGAAAGGTGCCAAGGAATTCCCTGACAATCCAGTGGTTAGGACTCCGTGCTAAGGAGTGCAGGGGGCGTGGGTTGGATCCCTGTTCAGAGAACTAAGATCTCGCCTGCCACACAGTGTGGCAAAAAGGAAAGTTGCCAAGGAAAGGACGGCGTCCAGGTGTTTGGGAAGGACCTCATGGAGAGGCTGAGGCGAGCCAGGTTGGGAAAGATTTCAGTGGTCAGTAGAGATGATGGCGAGGAGGCAGAATTAGCCTGGAACCTGCTTAAAAGCGGGAGGCAAGAAGCAGAGGGCGTGGGTGGTGCTGTATTGAGAAAGAGGTGTTGAACCCAGAGGCAGCGTCTTTGGCTGTTCCTTTGGGGCCAGTCATCACCTCTGTGTCTTTGTTTCTCTTCCTGACCAAGTGCGAGAAAAGAAGGATGTGCCCCTCGGCCCTGAAGACCCCAAAGAAGAGGATGGCTCCTTTGATTACAGGTGCGGGGTCCCCTTCACTCCTGCTCACGCACAGCACCCCTGTCTGGTGGGTTTTCCTTCCTGCCCTCAGGGCTGACAGCTGGGCTCAGAGGCCACCGCGTGGAGGTCCTCCCATCAGCTCTGCCTGTGGCGGGAGCACCGCCCAGCACACTCACACTCATTTGATGAGCAGCGTTTTATTCATCCAGCTGCACAACTCAGGTTTATTGTGTTCTTTGTATGTGTGTTTCTACCTTTTTGCTCTGAAAGCGAGCCCCAGGCTCCCTCTTGCTGTGCAATGAGCTCTGCTCTCAGCTTCCCATCTGCCTGTACCCCACCCCAGCCCTGAAAATGATGATGACACGGGGCAGTTGTATTATATTTGAGACTCAACTACAGGAGGGTGAAGGGAGCGATGTTCTGGGCCTTTCCCTCAGGACCTAGAATGACATCTCTGGGCTGCAGCCTGGAATGGGCCTTGGACAGCATTTGTTCTGGCGCCCGTGTCCCCAACAAGAGGACCAAGGCCTGGACTAGGAAGTGACCTGGCCAAGCCTCATGCATTCCCCACTGTGAGCTAGTACAGAACTGGGGAGGCCGGGCCGCAACGTCCGGCTACTGCCCTTGTCCTGCGCCCATGCTTCCGCTCAGGTCTGGACGGGCCTTTGTATCTGGCTTAACAGAATTGTCATCTGTCCATTTTAATGGCAAGTGTGCTTTGAGCAAAGGACTAGTGCAGAATGAGTCCTGGAGGTCTCATCCGCAGGCCAGGTGCGATGGGAGGAAGTGCTCAGATCAGAGCCCACCCCCACCAGTCTCTCTGGGCCAGGCCACCCCATCCCCCTCTGACCTCTCCTTAGCCTGTCTTGGGCCTCTGCCACGTTGCCCGTCAGCAGCCTCCCAGACAGGATCAGATCAACGGGCAGCAGAGCCGCTGCCCACACAGGAGCCATCTGCCTCAGCTCCCCCTCTGCCTGTACCCCACCCCGGCCCTGAAAATGGTGACGACACGGGGAAGTTGTATTGTGTTTGAGACAGCTGGTTGAGGGATGAAGGGAGCGGTGTTCTGGGCCTTTCCCTCAGGACCTAGAATGACATTCTGGGCTGCAGCCTGGAATGGGCCTTGGACAGCGTTTGGTCCAGGGCCCGTGTCCCCACCGAGAGGACCAAGGCCCAGGCTGGGGAGTGTCTGCGCCTTATAGACTGTCTGTCCGTCCACTCTCTGCATCCTCATAAGCCTCCCAAAGGGCAAGTGTGAGAGGCCCTTCCCCAACAGTCCTCAGCACCCCTCGTGGGGCCCAGCTTCCCCGTTGGTCCAGGGTCCTTCTCTGCCCATGAGTCCCAGAGGGCCTGGGCCTTCTCTCCCCAGACCCTCAGTGCAGCTCGAGGCGGCGTGAGGGGCGGGCCCAGGGACCTGTGCCGGGAGAAGCCGCTTTCTCGGGCACCTCTCCTCCCAGACACCACAGTTGCTGGGTGAAAGCGTGTGCTTCCTCCCCACTGCCACCCCCGGCCCCACTGACTCTGAGGCTGGAGACACAAATACTGGTGCGTGCACGCACGGGCTTACACAGCACACACATGGGCACACACACGTGTGTGCACCTGCACACCTCTTGGCTGTGGCTCTGGGGGGCCTGCAGCATCCATCCTGGAGCCCCACTTGGATGAATCCCAGAGTCGGAAGTTGGAAAGGGCGAAAATCAGTATGTTAGAGCAGAAACCAGGTTCCTGGGCGGGACAGCCTGGGGTGTGGGCTCGCCCTGCTCGTCTGGGACCCCCCTGCCCAGCACCTCTCTGGTGGGGCTCTCTCTGCTTCTCTCTCCCTGGTC
This sequence comes from Bos mutus, assembly GCF_027580195.1. Taxonomy (NCBI): domain Eukaryota; kingdom Metazoa; phylum Chordata; class Mammalia; order Artiodactyla; family Bovidae; genus Bos; species Bos mutus. The sequence goes on from NC_091632.1 coordinate 2,220,150, forward strand.
TGTCCACCTGGTCCTCAGAGGTCTTCTGGAAGGGAGGCGAACGGGTGCCTAGACCACAGGGTCACAGTCCTTTCCGGGATGTAGGTCCTCTTTCCCCAGAAGAACCTAGCACAGTGAAGCCCTCTCCCACAGCCTCCACGCCCGCTGGGCCAGCCTGGCCAGTACCTGCATGTAGCTTGGGGGCCTGGAGTTCACAAGAATCACACAGACAGTCATCACGACCGTGCAGCGGGAGTGGAGAGCCCTGGGGAGAGGGTGCCAGTGAAACAGAGTGGCAAGTGGGGTCAGGGGCTTGGTCATTAGAATCTGCTTGTTTTTCAAAACATGAATTTCACCCCCTGAACAGATAACGTAACCCTGGAGGCCCACTTCCATCTCAGCTGCCCCTCCCGCAGCCCTGCCGTCAGTTAGGCCAGGAGACAGGGCCACTGTCCCTTGGCGCGCGGTGGGGGTGTCTCGCTTGGTGCGGTGGGGGTGGGCTGCTAGCTTCCCACCTGCTGGTGCCCAGCTCCTCTGCTCTGGTTCGCAGCCCTCCCCACCCCTGGCAGCTGCCTGTGCCCAGCGCTGAGGCAAGAACTCCCTTCCCACTCTAGTGACAATCCAGACGGTGTTTGCCACAAGCCCAGGGATGGCTAGGTGTGGCCTGGGGCAGAGGAGCGGGCTGCGGGGTGTCTGCTCAGCCTGCTCAGCCTGCCCAGCCCGCTGTGTTCCTGCCTGCCGGGACCTCTCTCTCCTCTGAAGTGCAGCACCTGGTCCCTGCCTCGGGGGACGGGATGCAGTGCCAGAGCAGATGCCTGCCCCCTCTGGGTGTCTCCCTCCCTGGGGGCACAGCAGGCACCCCAGCAGGCAGATGCCACTGTAATGACCAGCTCTCTCCGCGTGAGAGGAGCTTAAGGGCAGGGCCTGCAGAGCCTCTGAGGGAGCTGGGCACAGCCCTCCATGCCTGGCTAGTTTTGTCTCTGATTGCCAGCCCTCCTGTCTCATACGTACACCCTGCCACCTCCCTCCGCTTGCCCTGAAACCAGCATCTTTCTGTGGATAAACCAGAGCTAAGGGTAACACCGCCAAGAAAGAGAAAAGGAAAGGCAGGGAGGGGTTTGTCTCTCTTGGGCTCGGACCCTCGCTTCTTGCCAAGGGCAGTCTTTCCAGAGAGAGTCACAGATCACAGAGTCAGAGCTAGATGAACCCTCTTGATGGCAGGACTAAGGCCCAGTGAGAAGGAAGGGCTTTCCCAAAGCCGCAGGGACACACTCGGGACCAGAACTCAGAGCCCTTGACCTCTTTCTTTGACCCTTCCTGTCCCCGCTGGTCCACAAGCAGTTCCGTCTGCCTCCTGGAGGGTGGCTGCTTCTCTCTCCTCTGATGGCTGCTTCCATCCCAGAGAGCCAGCAGCCCGGCCTCACAGAAAAGACCCCCGCCCAGGCGTCTAGGAGTGTGGGCACATCCTGGCATCCTGGCCCAGCACCCGCCTGCCCCTCTGCCCTGGAGAAGTGTCCTCTCTTGGCCTCAGCTTCCCTCTGCAGACCTGGCCAGACAGGGCCAGCAAGTGAGGGCTGGGTCATCCTGGGGTCCGGTCCTCTGAGCAGCAAGAGGCTGGAGGCCCTCTCCCTTCCGGCCGGGGTCTGGGCGGCACTGGGTGGACTGGCTCTGATCCTCTGTCTCTCCCCGTCCAGTGACGAGGACAACAAGCCCCTGCAGGGCAGCCAGACGTCCCTGGATGGCACCATTAAGCAGCAGGAGAGCGACGACAGCCTGGTGGACTATGGCGAGGGTGGCGAGGGCCAGTTCAACGAGGACGGCTCCTTCATCGGCCAGTACACAGTCAAGAAGGACAAGGAGGAGACGGAAGGCAACGAGAGCTCGGAGGCCACGTCACCGGTCAACGCCATCTATTCTCTGGCCTAACGGAGCCTTGCAGGCACAGCCGCTACTCCGCAAGCAGGAGGGGGAAGGGGGGAGATGAGCCGCTGCAGACCTGCCCCAGAGCCGCCACCACCTTCAGGGACGGGGGGACAGCATGAGAGGCTGCCAAGCTGTGAGGGCCGGCGACTGCCCACCCGACTGCAAGCCCCCTCCCGATGACCCCCCGGTGCCACCTGTGGGCAAGCTGCTGCCTCGGCTCAGCTCCGCCGGAGGGAGCCCCGGTGTCTCGCTCAGCCTCACAGTCACCCCAGGCCTCCACCACACTGCCCACCCCGACCTCCACACACACACACACACACACACCAGGTTTCCGCTGGTTACAGTCCTTCTCGTCTCTGTTTTTGCTCCGTGAGTCTTCCCCCTCCAGACCCAACATGTCCATTTTCTTTTCCTTTTGAAGAAATGTCCCTGGAAAAAGAAACGATAGGCGGATTCTCCCCCAGGAAACTGCAAGATAAGCAAAAAGGATTGATCTGTAACCGAACATACAGAAGAGCTATAGTATTCAAACTGCTGCTGGGCCCATGTATTTCCCAAGGATGCCTTTCTCATCACATGCCTCCCCCGGCCCCCAACCCCTCTGCCTCAACCTTGTCAGCTGCTGAGCTGGGCTTGGCGCCTTTCTGGGAAACGACAGTATTTTTGGCAGGGAGGGAGAGGGGGGTCAGGCCTCCTTGCCTGGCTCTGGTTCAGCTGGGGGGGTGGGCTTACCTCTTGCTCCTCGCTCTCACCCTGCCCCTTGCTCTGGAGCGTCTGAGACAAAAGCTGTGCTGCCTGAAGGAGTCTGAGGAACAGGAGTGGGCACCAAGGCGAAGGACTTCGGCTCCTGTGACCGTGTACCTCAAGCAGAGGGAAGCCAGGCGTCTGGTCCCTGGGGAGCCGTGCCCACCTTGAGAGAGAAGGGAAGGGCTGGGTTTGGACTGCCTTCCTCCTCATCAGTGAGACTCAGGCTGTGGGGCAGAGGACTGCGCCCCCTGCATCCAGGGTGGGGGCTGCCCCACACCGGGTCAGGGCCTGTGCTGCTGCCCCCCGGGAGACGGACCCCACGGTGCGAAGGCTGTGCTGGTGTGCCTGGGGGTGGACCTGCACTCCCCTTGCGTGTGTGGCAGGTAGCCTCTCCTCGGTTGGCTCTGTGTGACAGTGGGTCTGGTGTTTTACGGTGTGTGGATGGGGCGCGGCTACCCCCAGGAGTAGCCTGCGAGTCCGTTCCTTAGGGTGTTCCCGTATCAGGAGCCCCCGCAGGACCGCGGTACTCGGTGCTGCAGAGCAGGGCCTGGCAGCGCTCTTCGTATGCCTTACGCAGCTCTGACCTGTCCCTGCAGTTCCCAGGTCTGCAGCCCCTTCTTGCAAGCCTTGAAACCTCCAGTGACACCTGTCTCAAGGACAGCGGGGCGGCCTATGCAAGCATCCCAGCAGAACCCGAAGCAGCCACTCAAAACATGCCCCAGATGGAGACAGTCGAAGACCTGCGGTTCTCAGAGACCCAGGGCTCTGCCTTTATCCTCCCCACCTATTCCATTTTGAAACCAAAGGTACCTAGCCTCAGAGAGAGAAATCTTGAGCCTAAGGGTAGCCCTTCAGCTGTTGCTGCAGCTAGAGTTGCTTTTAGGAGGGTGGAGCTGACCCCCAGAGTGGACCACCTACCACAGACACAGTCTCTGCAGGGAGCCTCTGGCTGCTTGCCAGGGCACCTGGGCAGGAGCAGCGCTGCGTCCTTCAGAGACCTTATTTAAGCCTTGTTTGCCACATGTTTAAGCCACAAAGGTATTAGCAATGCTTACGTCACTTACTGGTCAGGTGCAGGTCAAGCCCCTAGACACAGGTACTCTGTCTGCAGATAAGAAAAGGCAGCCCCGAGCCGCACCAGCTGTGCTGTTTGAACCTGAGGGCAGGCAGCTCTCCACTGGCCCAGGCCGCAGGAGGTGTGCGGGCAGGAGGCCTGGACGGGCTCTCGTGGTCAGAGGGAAGGGGTGACCGACGGGCTGAGGAGCCAGCTCAGGAGCGCCTTCCCGGGCGTTCACCCCCTCTACCTGCCTGGATGCCGCTGGGCGTTCCCGGAGCCTGGGCAGGGAATGGCAGGGAGGTGTGCCTGTGAGCTGGATTTCTCGGAAACACTCTGGATCTGAGCAGAGCAGTCGTTTCTCAGGCCTTCACTCCACACCGCACTGTCTGCGCTCACCGCGCTGGAGGCGAGCTCTGCAGGCAGGGTGGGCGCCGAGCTGTGGTCATACCATCCCCCTGCCTCAGAAAGTCCTTCACAAGACCCATGACGGGAAGGGGGGCGGGACCTCAGCCTGTCTCCGTGTCCTGCCAGGCTTGCCCCTCCTTGTGTGTGAAGGCAGTGCCACCAGCCCCCTTGTGCGCTGCTGTGCTGAGAGCCACACACCATGTGACCGCCGCCCTCCTGGCAGGCGGGGGCCAGGTCATCCCCGAGCGAAGACAGCAGGGGCCCAGAGGGCTGTGTGGGCCGCAGGGTTAGGCCGAGGAGCGTCCATCTTCCGTGGAGCCCGCGCCAGAGCCCACCCAGCTCAGCCGGAGAGCAGTATTGTCCAACGCTCCCTGCCAAGCAGGGTGCTCAAGAGCCACCCCAAACATACCCACCGCAATGCCAGGAGAGCGCCACCACCGGTGCTTCGGCCTGCTTGGCCCGGGGCAGGGGAGGGGGCGGAAGTGTGGGCCGTTTCCGGCTCCGGAAACCCCCGGCCTGAGCCCCCGTCTGCCCGCGGGACTCAGCCATGGCGTCTCCTCCTCTCAGCCGTCCGTCCATCCCTCCGCTCCGCAGATGGTCAGGAGCAGCTGGCCTGAGCCCTGGAGACCGCGGTGCCGAGCAGCCGCGGCCCCTGTCCTCAGCGCTGAGTATCGTGACAGGCGGCGTTGACGGGAGCGCTCTGCATGCTCGAGCCACCAGTGGCTGCAGGTTGAAGGGAAGGTCCTTGCGGGGATAGCTCGCTTCCCCATTCTGGGCCGGACGGGAACGGTCCTCCCGGGTGGCTCTGCTCTGCGCTTCGGGCAGGCTGCTTGACTTGTCTGTATTTCGGTGCCTCTGTCTCCTCTAGTCAGTCCCTCCTCTGAAAACCTGTCCCCACAGAGGGGCACGTGCCCAGCTAAAGGAGCGGGTGCCAGTCTCTAGGAAGCACACTGCAGGGCCGGGGGACAGTACCTGCCCCTTGGCCGGGGTCATGGTGAACAGACCTCTTTGCCCCTTGCCTTGCTTTTGAGGAAATGGTTGAGCTTACACTTGTCCCCTGTCCATTGCCTTGGCCCCCTTCCCAGCAAGTCCTGAGGCCTAGAGAAACGTTCGCCTGTCCGAGAGGCTGCCGGGGTCATGACTGCTCTCACCACAAGGACTTCTGTGGCCTGGGCCCGGAGAGTACCTTCGTGATTTCCCTGAACACAGTTAGCCTTAGAAGAGGGCTGGAAACAGATCCGTGGATGTTTGTGGCTTTTCCAGCCAAGCGAGGGCCTCCCCTGCTCACACTCAGCACCCGCACGGACATGCACACGCAGGCCGAGGCCCCATCGCTGGGCAGCACTTTCAGGAGGAACAGTACAAAGCATGACCTTGTCTGGAAGAGGCTGAGTCCACTCCCAGACACGGAGATGAAGTGTGAAGGGCTGTGGGGAAGTGTGTTGGGAGTGTCGGGGCAGCGGTCGGAGGCTGCCTGTGCCGGACTCCGTCTGGGCGATTCCTGTGGGCAAACCCTGAACAGAGTCTGATCCAAAGGAGAGGGTTTTTCCCGGGGAACAACACGGGCCGCAGCTCTCCAAGGCTCCTGGAGCCCTCTGCAGGATCAAGGCCAAGTCACAGAGCACCCCCAAAAGCCGTGTGACGAGAGCGGTGGGGGTTTCCCACCCTCGCCTCAGTCTTTGCGAGGCTGCTCTGCTAAGGGCTGAAGAGAGGAAGCTTCCTGGCCTCTCAGCTCGGGGGCGGGAGGGCATCTCCGTGGGAGGATGCAGCGCACGCTCCGTTTGTGATGCCTCGGTCACTCTGCCAGTAGCCACATACACCCCGGCCCGTGCTGTGATTCGGTCCCCGGGAAAGAAACCACTCTGAGGATCCTGGTTGATCACTACGTGGTGGGCTTAGGAGGTGCATAGAGGGAGATCCTTGATTAAAATAAATCAGAGGAGTCAACAAATAAAGCAAAGAGCTTGAAATTACAGGAGGACACTCAGTGACCTTTGCAGAGCCCAACTCCTGGGCAGCCCCTCTTCAGGACAGGCAGGGGCCACCTGTGGGAGTTCACGCCGAACTATGGCTGTGCCCAGCCTGCCCAGCTTACCCTCCCTCCGCTACTGAGAACAGGTTCTGAGAAGGGACAGGGAAAGAAGGACAGCCATCCAGGGAAGCCGCCAGACCCCACCACACGGCATCTCAAGCCAAAACCAGTGCCCCCTACTGGTCTATTAGTATTAAATGGTGGTTTCATCATAGTAAAGATGGAAGTGAAATAGGTACAAAGCTTAAACAGGATCAGATTTCAGCATGCAGAGGAACCACAGAGCTGATCTGATTGAAATGACTCATTGTACGGTCAAATCCAGAGAGGGGAAGGGACTGTCCGCAGTCACATAACTGGTAAATCGAGGTGAGGTCCGGCCTTGAACTCGGGCCCTCTGACTCCTTGTGCAGTGTTCTTTCATCTCAGCACAGCTGGAAACAGCGGTGTTCCCGCCTTGGACACAGTGATGTTACTTAAGATCTGGCCCACATTCTTTTCTGCTTCTCCCACACGCCCTTATACCTCCACAAATGAAATCACAGGATTTTTCTGAGTCCCAGGTCAGTCAGTCTGCCAGCCCGTAGTGAACCGGTTGTGCTGTTCAGGAGAGACCCAGGCCAGGAGGAGAGGGACCAGCTGATTGGTGTTTGTCACCACGAAGCTCTCCCCTCGGGTGGCATCTCTTGCCCCCAGCATACTGCGTCCCCGCGAGACGGGGCCTGGTAGGCTCTGTGCCCTCCACCCTGGCCTCGGGGGAGCGGGGCCGTGGAAGTTCCACCCCCGGATCTGCCGGGCTGGCGTGCAGCACATGCAAAGACTTCAGTGAAGCAATAAACACAAAACTCCGGGAGATGAAGTGCAGAATTTTGTGCACGTCTCTTGTTTCTCTTTGAAAAAGGATGCAGGTCGGACGACTGCCCTGCTCTCCTTTCTGACTTCCAGACTCAGTGTTCTCAGTCAGCTGTCCCCTGCCCGGCTCCCAGCTCTGTGCCAGCCTCTCGCCCTCCTGCTCTGAGCACCGGTCGCCTGTGACGTGGCCGCTCTGTCCTGCCCCTCCCTACTCCACGCTGGGCCCCAGGGACCTCTGGCCCCGCAGCCTCCCCAGCACACACATTTTCCAGTTTGTTCTGTTCAGCGGGGAAATCTTTTCCAAATGTCTCCATCCCTTCCCACATACCCACACACCCACAAGTTGGTCTGATCTTTTTTTCCCATTGGTTAAATATTTTCACTCACCGTGGCACACCTTGTTTTAACCCCTCTCACATCATGTTCTTTCCTTTTTTCGAGTTATTTTGCATTAACCAACCTTGTCAGCGACAGATGCGTATCTGAGGGTGTCATGCTTGACCTTCAGCAGGGAAGGCTTCTGGGCCGTAGAAGACCATCTAATATGTGGACTTATAAACTGACTGCATGAGCAATGGAAAGGCCAAATTATTCAGAATTTTTTTTTGAATCACTGTAAAAAAAAACAAAACTGATTTCTTTTGTATAGAGAACACTAAACGTATAATAAAAGTTGTTCACAATGGACTCTGGCCATGTAATTTGTTCAATTTCCTTAGTTGGTGGCTAGAAGAGGGATGTTTGGGGGTTAATGACAGAAATGAATCACAGGGGACTTCCCTGGTGGCCCAGTGGTTGTGAATCCACCTGCCAATGCAGGGGACACAGATTTGACGCTTGGTCCAGGAAGATCCCGCAGGCTGCAGGGCAACTAAGCCTGTGCGCCACTTCTGCCGGCCCAGACCCCAGAGCCTGCGCCCGCGACGAGAAGGCCCACCCCCACCCCAGTGAGACCCGCAACAACGAAGACCCGGTGCAGCCAAAATATTTTAAAAGAATAAAAATAAAATTATATATAAAAAGAAATGAGTCATAGGGTTTTTCATGGGCATTAGGCAGCACACACACACAATTCGGTGATAGCAGCCCCTATATTGTCTTTATTTATTTGGCTGCACTGAGTCAGTGGCGGCACCTGGGGTCTCTGATCTTCACAGCAGTGTGCGGGATCTAGTTCTCTGACCAGGGATTGAACCTGGGCCTCCTGCACGCAGAATGTGAAGTCTTAGCCACTGGGCCACCAGGGCAGTCCCACCAGCCCCCATTTTGAAGTTGGTCATATCCTGGAAAACTCAATGGCACAATCTGTGTTTTCAGTGTAGAATGAGTGGTGCGGGAATGTGCTCAGTCATGGAGACACTGCTGATTCACAGCAGCTGCCTCTGTGCTTCTGCACCCCTGCCTCTAGAGGAGCTCCAGGCTGGGCTGCCTGCCGGCCGCTCCGCCCGTGCAGCCCTGCCCTGAGATGGAAGAGCGCATTGAAAGAATGAATAAAACTGCTTATGACGAACCAAAAGCCCCTCCTAATAGACTCAAAGGCTGTCTGCGACACAGGGAGCCCAGGGCTAGTGCTCTGTGACAACCTAGAGCGGGGGATGGGGTGGGAGGAGGGAGGGAGACTGAAGAGGAAGCGGCATAAGCATACTTAGGGCTGATTCACGTTGGTGTACGACAGAAGCCATCACAATATTGTAAAGTAATTATCCTCCAATTAAAAATAAAATTAAATTTGAAACAAATAGACTCAAAGGAATATCAGCCAACGAGCAAAGAGAGAAGGGAAGGAGCCAGAGAGGCCCCTGTTGGTGAGGAACACGGCTCCAGCTCCAGCACGCCTCCTTTGCTTTGGCCCGTGGTTCGGTAGTGCGCGTTTTCCCTGAGGAGTGGCTGCAGACCATCACCAGGCAGGGTGAATGGTGAGGGTGCACCCAGACTTCGTAAGCCCCCTCCCTTTCCTCAGGACAGTGTGGGGCATGCAGGGGTTCTGCTTGTGCAGAAAGGTAACTAGTGGTTTATAGGCAGTAATGGGAAATATAGGCAAAAAGACTCCCCTGCGAATGCAGACCCAAATCTCTGGGACAAAGAACCACCAAGTTCCAAGGCTCTGGTACTTATTCTTCCCTCAGAAAAGACCATTGACTCGAGGAGTTGCTGCTTCACTAGATTAAAATAAGAACGTATTTCCAGGTCTAGCTCCTTCTGAATAACTCACTGGGTTTGTCACACACCACTTCTGAACGTCCCTGAGCACTTGTTCTAACGCAAGAAAGATCTTATCATTCTCACGTTCACAAACTATCTCAGAAATTTGCTCCTTGTGCTCATTTGCACTGTCCCCAGCGCTAGTCTGCGGCCGCGTGCTGAACTGACAGTGTCCTTGCCAAGAGTGTTGCCTACTCCCTCTTGAAACCGCAGCCAAAAGATCTAAACCACAAATCTGATCATGTCACTCCTTTACTTGGAAACCTCAAGTTTGCTACAATAAGATAAGGTCTAAACTCCTTGGTTTGACGTGTTAGATCCTTCATGATCTGACCCTTACCTCTGCAGTCTTTTTTTACTTTTATGATTCTTCACATATACCCTAAATTTTAGCCATTTCAAGCGATTTCTAGCGCCTTTGACATGCAATTTCTCAGACTTCTCCATTTTGGCAATTTAATTCCCCTCAAAAAGCACCTATTAATAACTTTTTCTGGACCAGTTAATGACATAAAATCAGTAGGATAGATTTCCAGTCCTCAGGAAACTCAGACTATCAAGAGAGACGACCAGGTAAGCAAAAGCAATGTGACAATGTCCAGGACAACGGGCTCAATAACTGTGGATTCAATAAATAAATTATCATCAAAAGTTGGCAGGCTTGAAATACTCTCCTCTCAACTTTACAGACACCTGTCCAACCGGATAATGCATAATCTGATGCTCACAACCAGGCCTTGAAACACCTAATTCCAGGCTCTTTCGTCCTTCCCAAATCTCTCTAACCACCTTTTCCCCTACAGATCATCTCAGCTCCTGAAAGTCAGGCTGTGGCCTCCGTGCTGGGTCACATGTCTTTAACAAGATGTGCAGGGGACACTGTCTCGGGAAGTTCTCCCTGATTCTGCTATGGCCACACGAGTACACATGCACACGTGCGCACACACACACACACACACACACACACGCACACATGCGCACACACACACACAGTGTGTGCACAGTGCAGTCTCGTTAAGATTCCCTCTCTATGCCCCCAGAACACCTATTTCAGGTCTCTCCCAGGGGCTTGGCATATAACACTTATTTTCTGCTTCTTTCACTAAAAGATGAACAGCCTGAATTAATATCATTTTTTCCACCTCTGTATCTGCAGGCCAGCCTGGCACACAGTAAGGACAGAATGCATATGGATGAATGAATGACACAGCTGTGCCTTTGAAGGAAAGAAGTAGCCAGGTGAATTCGAAACTTTTGTGTCACCCTTTTGGATATTTGGATTTTGGACTTGGATACATTTGGGGTGATCCACTGGCCCACTTTTAGAGCAGGAGCCTCCACTCAAGAGCACAGAAGTAGAGAGATGAAACGACTGTCTTACTCGAAGAACACGGACCTCGATTCAAATGAGTCCAAACAAAGCGAGGCCAGCCTCCCTCCAGAGCCCCCAGGGACCCCAGAATATCTGTCATCCCTCATCCCCGGCTTCTGAAGGCTGTGCCTCCCAGCCCATTAGAAATGCTGATCCCTAGTGTGGAGCTGGATTAACTGACCCAGTGGGAGGGAGCGCGTCATCCTCCAATCTTTATTAAGAGTGAAGGCTATATCCCCTCTTGCCCAGCTGCCCTTGAAGGGATGGAATCTGGGAATTCGTTATGGTCCCCCTCATCAAGGCAGCCTCTACCGCTCAACACTGCATTGAGGGGGGCGCCTATTTCAGCCTCCCCCTCCCCACTTAATGCATCAGAGCCCATTTGTTTGATGTGGTTCCTGCCGAATTGCGGACCAGGCAGTGGGCCTCCGAGCAATTTGGAGTCACAGCTGCGGCCCAGCAGCCCCAGGTCCCAGCCCCCTCCCCCTCCCCCACCCCTGCCCAGAGCTTGCCTCAGACCCTCAGCAGAGAAGCACAGCTTTGTGTAGACAGGGATGGGTCTGGTAGGGTCCTGGCCAGGGTTCCATAGGAACTCATCCTATCCTCAATAGGAACTCAGCTTCAAGAGAACTAGGGAAAGGTGAGCTGTGGCTGGTGGGCGAGAGTAGATCAGTCTGAAACAAATAAACACAAAAAACAAAATTACTGAGGATATATTTAAAATCACAATTGCCCTCTAACAGGGCTGAATCCTACCAGTGGAGGGTCTGGGACTGATCTGGGTGGAGCATTCCCAGAGAACAGTGAGGGAAGCCTGCATGACAGAGGGGGGAGGTCTGAGGACTCTGGAGCAATCCAGGGCAAGAGACAGCTGCAGTGCAGTGACATCAGAAGGAAGACGAGAGCAGTGGTCTCAGAGTGTGGTCCCTGAGCAGCAGTGGTCTCAGAGTGTGGTCCCAGGACCAGCACTGGTCTCAGAGTGTGGTTCTTAGACCATCAGCAGTAGGATCACCTGGGAGCTTATCAAAAATGCAGATTTCTTGTCCCGCTCCCATCTACTGTCTCAGAAACTCTGGAATATGTGTTTTAACAAACCCTTGAGGCAGACTGACGTTTGAGGACCCCTGGATTAGAGGATCCATAAGGAAAAGCCTGGGAACTCTGGGATATAGCCCTACCCACTGCCCCCAAATTGTCAGTCAAGCCTACCCAATTGATGGATGAGTTTTGTGTGACTCAATGTTTTATAAAAACTAGCAAAGTTGGTGAATGCTACATGCAAACTGATGCAAAGGGAAGCAGAAACCACAGGAGAACGTAGAGGTCAGAGCACAGACCTCAGGAATTAGCAAGAATTATGGGAGACTTTGACTTCCACAGACCATGGAATTGGCAGACAACTAAGCCATTTATGGGAGAAGGCAATGGCATCCCACTCCAGTACTCTTGCCTGGAAAATCCCATGGACGGAGAAGCCTGGTGCACTGCAGTCCATGGGGTCGCTAGGAGTCGGACACAACTGGGTGACTTCACTTTCACGTTTCACTTTCATGCATTGGGGAAGGAAATGGCAACCCACTCCAGTGTTCTTGCCTGGAGAATCCCAGGGACAGGGGAGCTTGGTGGGCTGCCGTCTACAGGGTAGCACAGAGTCGGACACGACTGAAGCGACTTAGCAGCAGTAGCAGCAGCAAGCCATTTATACATGGATGTCAAAGAGGCAAGAGGCACCAGCTGGCATTTGGGTCACAGTGCATCATCTACATTAAGTGATTCAGGAGAAGAGTAACTAATAACGTTGATGCTGGCTGACTGCGCAAGGCAGAGGCTGTGTGCTTTACGCAAATGGTCTCTTAACCTCACAGCCGCCCTCTGAGGAGGTAGCTTTATGTCCTGTTTATGCATGAGGAAGCTGCAGCTCCGCGCTGCTGAATCTGTGGCCCAAGGTGGGTGATGAAGCCAGAACCAGCCGTCAGGGCTTTCTGACTCTGAACCCTCGGCTCTCACGGCTACACTCGGGTGTGAATGCGCATCTCTGTGAAGAGTTAGCCCTGGGATCTTGTTTTCAAGGCTTCATGCCGGAGCGGCCCCTGCTAGCTTTTCACGGGATCCGGCAGCGGTTGGTCCCTTTCTGCTCTGCTCTGCTGTGGTAGCACATGTGGGTTCCTGACCCCACTCCAAGAAAACCCAGAGAACCCAGGGAAGGGCTGTGGGTCCCTGCAGCCCCTGGCCACATGACGAGGGGCAGCGAAGCCCTAGGCATGCATCCTTCCACAAGTCAGCCTTGAGTACCGAGAAAAAGCCAGGGCTCGGTGGACAGTCAGTAAGATCCCAGCTCTGTGACCGCAGACAGGTTACCTGACCTTGCTTTGCCTCAGTTTCTTCATCTATAGAGCAGGGATTATCATTGTAGCTACCTTTTAGGTTGCTGTAAAGATCAAATTTGGCTTCCTTGGTGGCTCAGCGGTGAAGAGTGCCTGCAATGCAGGAGACGCAGATTCAATCCCTGGGTTGGGAAGATCCCCTGGAGAAGGAAATGGCAACCCACTCCAGTATTCTTGCCTCAAGAATCTCACGGACAGAGGAGCCTGGAGGGCTACAGTCCATGGGGTCGCAAAGAGTTAGCCGTGACTTAGTGACTAAACAACACAAAGGATCAAATTAATTAAAACATGAAAAATGCCTGATGCATAGTATTATATAATACTTTGTTAAATTTAAATAAATGAATGAATCCCCTTATACTTCTGCCTTCTAGGATGTTCTCCCTAGCCTGATTCCTTCCTTCAAAAGTCCTTCCCATCCTTCCAGGGGGGCTCAAGTCCCTCCTTTCATAATTACCTTGGCCCACAGTTCCATCTCTCTCCAAAGAGCTTCTCCTGACCTCCCCACTCCCTCTGTCCCCAGCCTTCAACACAAGTGCCCAACTTGTCTCCTCCACGCCTGGCCAGGCTGCAGGCCTCTGGTGGGCAGGAGCAGCGGCCCGTGACTCTAACTCTGTGGTCCCTCATGTGCAGTGGGTGGTCCACTGATCTTTAGCGCCCAGTGGTCCCAAGGCTAAGCAGGCCCGTTTGTCTTCAAGCCGTCTGCATGACTGTATTTACTGCCCAGCTAGGGGTCTAGTCCGTGTGGTGCTGACTGTGTGGTGGCAGGTGGGAGGGGATGGGAGCGGCCAGTATTTGTCTTCCTAAAAGCAAGTTTACCAGGTTCCAAGTGGTTGGATGTAAGGGCTGGTGATGGATATTGAGAGCTAGAGGCTCATTTTACAGCCCCATTAATTAAGTTTCCCAAAGTCCCCTAAGTGCTTTTGTCTCCCTTGAAAGCCAAGGAACCCACTCTCATTTATGGGAAAGAACTGTCCATCTTGAACCTCCCTCCCTCCTGCCCCTGCTCTCTCCAGCCCCTCCCGGCCAGACAACCCGCAGAAGAGGAATAGGCTAGACATCCGGAAGGCCTGGGTCTGTCCCAAGAGAGAATGGCCCCAGGGCAGAACTCGGCCAGGTTCCTCTCCTGAGTTCTCGCCCAGATTGGAATTGGGTATGGTTACCTCCCTGGGGCCATTTCCCCTGAGACTGAGGAACCAACGCCAGAGCTCGGGGAGGAACCACCCGTCCAGGCCACAGGGATGGGACTCAGGGCTCCTTCCGGCTCCACACTGACACACCTGTCCCCAAGGAAGGGGCGTTTGTCAGAGACCATCACTGATGCCATCAGCTCTGAAGCCCAGAGAAGCTAAAATCTGCTATCCCTCTCCCTCCCAAAGCTGAGCAACAGCCTCCACAAGACACAAAAGCCAGAAAGTCCTTCCTCCCGAGCCACACGCGCCTCCTCCCCAGGTTTTCCACATGATGATGGCCCTGGGCTGCCTGCTGCGGTCAAGGCCACAAGCCAACTGCTGGGATGGGACGTGGGCCGGGCTGGGTGTGCGCAAGGGCCTCGAGCGCAGCCTTCAGTCGGCAGGGGCTCCTGGACGGACCCAGCCCTCCCAACTCTGTGCATGTGGCTCAGACCTGAGGTAGGAGACGGACGGGCCCCTGGGCTGGACGGCGGGTTTCTGTCAAGCGGAGTAAAATTCAAACGTCGTTCTCACTCAGGTATTCCAAGGGCAAAGCTAGTGGCAGAAACTAAGCTCCGCTGAAGCAAAGAGATAAGATGGCCTCTCTTGAGGTCGAGGGTGACTTCCCTCTGCACACGTGCAGGAAGGTTTCTTGGGGTCGAAAGGGGAGGGGGCCCCACCCCGTAATGAGTGTGGATGGGCAGCCGTAAGCCTCTGCGGTGGGATCCGTCTCAGCAGAAGGTTCTGCGTGCATCTTGGGGAGGGTCCAAGGACCTGTCAGCTGTGAAGGAAGAAACAAGTAATTGGCCAAATGAAAACAAAGACCCGAAGGGCCGCCCTATATCGGTGACTTAAATCACTGTACTGTGCTCCACGCTCCTCTCCCAGTGTGTATTTCTGTGCTGCTTCGGACAAAAATAAATGTTCCTCTGTGTGCTCCCATATACACTGGGCTGCGTCTCTAATAATAAACTTTGTGCGTGTTTTACAGTTTCTGACTCCTTGAAGCGTGTTTGCTTTTAAATGGGGTAAGAATCAGGAAATTTTGCTTCTAGCCTCTAGCCCCTGGTAGAAGGGCAGCAAGTTTCAACCCCCGGACGGGAAGTAGGATCCTGGCCCTCAGGAAACAGCCCTACAGAGAGTGAAGGCCAGTGTGAGTCCTGCTCTGTCCCCTCATTTCATGGAACCCCCCAGCAAACACTAAGTCCCTGGCCCCCAGCGAACGCCCTGGCCCTGCCTTCCCTTTTAGCCAAGCCCTCCTTGGCGAAAGCAGGCTCACATTTCTCATTATGCTCAACTGGACTGCATCCGAAAGGCCCGAGGGGTTTCCTAGAAGAAACAAAATATGTAAAAACCTGTGAATAGATTCATTCTAAAGACAGGTAGAAATAGTTTGGGATTTTCAGCTGTCTATCTCCCACCAAACCAGGTAGCTGGGAGCTGTGCTGGGTTTGGGAAAACTGGGGGCATGATAGTTCTCAGGAATCTCATCTTATCCTGAACCAAGGACCGTGCCGGTGTGACTTGCGCCCAGAAGCACAGCCTCTGCGCCCTCTCCCTGCCCAGCACCAACCCTTCCCACTTCCGACACCCGGCCCTCTGCAGAGCTGTCAGGCACACGCGGGTCCGTCAGTGGCCTTAGCAGAGCCGTGGGTTTTCATCCGATTAGTGAGCCCGGGAGTAATTACAACTTCATTAGCCAAATAGGTTCTTGGTTCAGAGACTCCCCCGCCCCCAAAACAAAACAGACACCCGCTTGGCTCCATCTGCAGTCTGTCCCCCGGGGGGCCAGCTAACAATGCAGCGGGCTCCAGGGGAGCGGGGCTGGGGAGAAGCCGGTGGCGGCGGGGAGGAGGCCGGCAGCCCCTCCTCAGGGGCGCATCTGTCGCCCGGCTGGCCCCCTGGAGAGAGTTGTGACAAGGAGACGGATGACACTGCAGCAAATGAGGAGCGTGACCCCTCGCCTCTCTGCTGCCCCTCGCCCTCCACTCCTGCTCGCCTCCCGGTCACGAGTGGCCCTCACGATGGCTCACGTTTCGAGGGTGGAGGAGACAACCGCCTCCTCTGGGGGCTCCCTGGCCCATGCCCGGGGCCTCCAGAGTGTCGGAGTCCCTGGCTCCCGACCCTAGTCACCCTTCCTTAATTCAGCTGCAGCAGCTCCAGGAGCCAGAAAGCAGAGGGTATGCCAGGAAGGACAGAGCAATGCCCCAGGACCACCCGACTGGGGAGCTTTAGCCAGGCCAGGCCCCAGGGCAGGCAGGCAGGTCCCTGACCCCGCAGAGACTGCACTGCTCCCCTGCCGGTTGTCTGACCTCCCAGCTTGGGAAAGCTGTCTTTGGGTGGACGAACCTAGAGAATGCCACGCTAAGTGAAGTAAGTCAGACACAGAAAGACAAATGTGATGTATGATATCACCTATCTGCAGAACCTAAAAAATAATACAGCTGAATCTATTTGTAAAATAGAAACCGACCCACAGATACAGAAAACAAAGTTGTGGATGAAGGGTGGGAAGGGATAAAATTAGGATTAACAGATACACTACTACTGTAAGTCACTTCAGTCATGTCTGACTCAGTGCGACCCCATAGACGGCAGCCCACCAGGCTCCCCCATCCCTGGGATTCTCCAGGCAAGAACACTAGAGTGGGTTGCCATTTCCTTCTCCAATGCATGAAAGTGAAAAGTGAAAGTGAAGTCGCTCAGTCGTGTCCGACTCTTAGCGACCTCATGGACTGCAGCCTGCCAGGTTCCTCCATCCATGGGATTTTCCAGGCAAGAGTACTGGAGTGGGGTGCCATTTCCTTCTCTGTAACAGATACACACCACTATATATATAATACATACACAACAGGGATTTACTATGTAGCACAGGGAATTATATTCAATATCTCATAATAACCCATAATGGAAAATACTCTGGAATACATACGTATGTAGGTGTGTATGTGTACACTTGAAACGAACACAATATTTTAAATCAGCTATAAGTACACCTGAAACTAACACAGTATTGTAAGTCAGCTATACCCCAATTTAAAAAAAGAAAAGAAAGCGTTGTCTTTGAGTCTAAATTAGCTCCACATTGCAATTAAAACCATCCCCTCTTGGGACACTGCTTATCATCCTCTCCTTTCCTGTTCTTCTAATAGGTGTAGAAGCACAGCGTCCGAGCCTCCTGCCTCTGAGCGGACCCGGCCAGCCAGCTCTGGTCTGAGCCTTCCTCAGTTACCCCAGCCACGCGGTGCGCACACCGGCTCCCTCTCCCCAGTGAGCGTCCAGGAGGCGACCGCACCAGCTGCGGGCCATCCTGCCGCCCAGCTCTCCGCCACGAGGAAGTGCAGGCTCCCTGCAGACCCTCAGGCCCATGCCTCTTTGTCTGTGAAGCTTTCAGAGAGAGCTGGCTGCTGCTCCTGGGGGCTCTGCAAGTAACAGCTGGTGAATTCGCATTCCTGCTGAGGGCCCCTCTGTGTGGATCCTCAGCCGGCAGGGCACCGTCTGCTGAGGCTGGACCCAGGAGCAGGAGTAGAGATGAGATGACCTCCAAACAGCCCTGCCACTTGCCAGGCTCCAAGCTGCGTGCAGACTGGCCCGACTCTGACCTGACTCTGTTCTGCCCCCAGACCCGACCGTCTGCTTCATCCCGCTGTCTCCCCAGGCCTGACCCACAGGAGGCCCAGAAGCCAGGCAGGAGGACCCCCGCTCGCGGCTTTTCCAGGAAAGGGGGTCCCCAGAGTCTAGCCGAGCTGTGCACGCTGCGCCCCTGCTTGTGTCCCTGAAAGCAACCGTCCTTTTGTTAATTCTGCAATTTCCCAAAGTGCCAGGAGCATCTCATCTGACAGTCACAGCATCTGTTCTTCTCACTTTCCAGAAGGTTGGGTGGGAGCCGTGCCAACCCCTTCCCTGAGGCTCCCCCCGCCTCATGCGCCTTCTGCCAGTTTGGGCACCCTGATCACCTGGGCCCCTGCGAGCACCTCCAGTTCCCCCTGCCCCTGGCCCTGGCACCCCTCCCTATGTCCTCAGCTGGCAGCCTTGGCAACCATCTCCCCTTCTGGAACCGAACTCACCTGCCCAAGCAGGTAGGCACCTGTCCTGTCCCTTGAGGGATACGGGAGAGAGGTTAGTCTTCCCCCGGAGGCCTGCCCAGGGCCCCTAGCAGGTACAGGAGCCTCAGGGGGCCAAGAAAAGAACTGGCCTGTCTGCCCCTCTCCCTACACGCACAATCATTGAACTGCTCCATTCCAGGGCAGTGGAAGCTCTGGCTGGCTCCTCAGCCCAGAAGACCAACCAGGAACCTGGCCGGCCCTGTCCTGACCTTCCACACAGGGATTCCCAATGATGCTTGGGGCTGGGGTAATTCTCAGGTGTGGGGCTGCCCTATGCTTTATAGGCTATTGACCTTTACCCCCAGATGCCTGATACACATTCCATACCCCCCACCACAACCCCGATTGTGATAAACGTCTGCAGACTTCACCAAATATCCCCTGGTCGAGAAGCACTGAGCTAAGGCAAGAGGGAAACTGACGCGGGCACACCAGTGCCTGCCACGCCTCGAGCTTCAGACTCCCCAGGCGCGAAGGGACGCCTCAGACGAAGCACCAGCAAACAGTTCCTGCGCAGCGCCCGATAGGGAATCGTCTCAGCTTTGCAGGCTGAGAATATTCAGCCATACAGACTCTCTGGCAACTCTTCCACTGCCAGAGCATCAGGAAAGTGGCCGGAAATGCACAAACGAATAAATGTGGCTGTGTTCCAAGAAATGTCTATTATGAACATTGAAATTTGCATTTCATATTCTTTTTGTATCTCCCAAAACATCTTTCCTTTTTAAACTCTTTGAAAATTTGAAACATACTCTTAGCACTTGGGCCTAAGGCTCTCAAAGGGATCACGATACAGGACCTTTGGGATGGTGGGGGAGGTAGCCATCTGTGGTCCGGCAGGGTCTCCTCCCCTGCCGCATCCTGAACCCCGGAGAAGAATGGGTGCCACACTCATCAAGCCATGTAACAAACACGTTTTGAGCAGCGATACTGCACTGACGGTGCACAGATGAAAGACACAGGGAGAGACAGCCCATCCCCATGCAGATGAGCGAGGAGCATGCCCGTGTGACAAGGGCACCGGGGAGGGCCACCTCGTGCTCGAGAAAGGCGGGCACACGAGGCTCCCTGGAGGCACGACCTCCAGGCCAATTCTCAAGAGCAAGGAGGACGTAGCCAGGTGTACCTAGAGAGAAAGACAGCATTTCCAACAAAGAACAGCACTGAAAGAGTGGGGTTAGAGTCCAGCACCTCCCAGGAAGGGCAGACAGGTCAGCACGCTGGGAGTGAGGCGGGCAGACAGATCAGCATGCTGGGAGTGAGGCGGGCAGACAGGGGGGCTGGGGGGGGCGGGGGTAGGGGGGGGGGCAGGGCACCTCCCAGGAAGGGCAGACAGATCAGCATGCTGGGAGTGCAGACAGATCAGCATGCTGGGAGTGAGGCGGGGGTAAGGGGGGCGTAAGGGGGGGGCGGGGGGGGGGGGGGGGCGGGGCACCTCCCAGGAAGGGCAGACAGATCAGCATGCTGGGAGTGAGGCGGGGGGGTAAGGCGGGCGGGGGGGGGGCGGGGAGGGCGGGGGTGTCAGGCGGAGGGGGGCAGGGGTGTGGGACTCTGGACCGGGGTTGAGCTAAAGAGGGTGAGGCAGGTGACATCAGGGCGGGGCAGGCGACACCAGACCACAAGTCACAGCAAGGAGCCTGGCACCAGCCTGGAGGGAGAGGAGCTGCAGAATTGTTAGCGGGAAAGCGGTATGATCTGGTTTGCATTTTAGGAGGCTCCCTCTGACTGCAGTCTGGAGGGTGAATGGGAACTAGACTGGAAACAGAAAGCCTGGGGAGGACAGATAGAAAGAGCTCAGGTGAAAACAGGTGAGCATCGGAGCTAACACTGCAGGAAGGGCACGGGGGCGGGGCGTGTATGGGAGAGGCCCCTGGGAGGCAGAACGAGCAGGACACAGGAGGGGGGGTGCGGTCACAGAGGGTGTAAAGGTCGGGGTGCCATTCATGAGACAGGGAAGCCAAGAGGAGAGGCCGGTGGACAGGGTAAAGGGGGGTGTATCAACCGGGGTTCTCCCAAGAAAGAAAACAAGTGAGGTGTGTGTGTGCGTATGTGTGTACAAATACACATGAAATAAATATGCTTCATTTCAAGGAATTGATTTACATAACTGTGAGGGCTATCGAGTCTGTTTTCTGATTACAAGCTGGCAGGTTGGAAACTCAGGTGACAGCGGAGGCTGC
Source organism: Bos mutus (assembly GCF_027580195.1). Taxonomy (NCBI): domain Eukaryota; kingdom Metazoa; phylum Chordata; class Mammalia; order Artiodactyla; family Bovidae; genus Bos; species Bos mutus. The sequence continues at coordinate 2,240,561 of NC_091632.1, forward strand.
AGTCTGAGGGCAGAATTTCTTCCTCTGGAAAATCTCAGCTGTGCTTTTCAGGCCCTTCCGCTGATTGGATGAGGCCCTCCCACATTATGGAAGGTAACCTCCTTACTTGAAGTCAACTGATGGTAGATGTGAACCGCATCTACAAAATCACTTCTCAGCAACACCTAGATCAGTGTTTGATTAGACAGCTGGGTACTGTAGTCTAGCCAAGTTGACACACAAAACTGACCGTCACGGGGGTGGATACAGGGGCTGGCCCAATGTAGAGGCGTGAGAGCCCCATGGCCATCCGATGAAGACTCCTGGCTGGCCAGCGCAGGTCTGAGCCCCGTGCCCAGAACCCTTCCAAGCCCCCATGACTTCCCCTCTGACAGTGGCTGAGTACACGGCCTCCCTGCCTCCACATCTGCGTCTGCCCTGTGCATTCCACCTTCCCTGCCGCCCCTGAGTGGACCTTCCAAAGCACACATCTCAGCCTGTCTCTTGCCAGCTTAGACCCCTCTGATGGTCCCCACTGCCCTCAGATAAAGCTCCTCCTGGGCTCATAACGTTCCTTGAGGATTGACTGCAGCCTTCCCCTCCAACCTCATCCCTTCCTTGAATCCTCAACCCTAGACCAACTCCTTTTCCAAACATACCATATTCTGCCACGCTGCTGCCTTTGCACAAACGGTTGCTCCTTCCTGGAACCACATCCTCCTCACCCCTCCAAGCCCATGCCAAACACACCTGGCCTACCTGGCGAGCTCAGAGTATACCTCTAAGACACAATTAAATGCTTTCTCTGTTCCTGAGCCTCACTAGGCCAAGGCAGGTACCCTTCCATGATACCTTGTGTGAGCCTGGGTTACAGCACTCAATGGGTTGTGTTCTGATCATTTTTCACGTCATCCCACCATTCCGCTGTGAGCTCCGTAAGAGGGCATCCCCTGCCTTATTCTTCTCAGTGTCCCCAGCACCCAGCACAGTGCTTGCTACAAGAGGACTTGATAGTTGCTTGTTAAACAGATGGATGGATGGAAGGACGGATGCGGTTGGGTGTGTGAGTACAACACTTTTCTCAAAGCTTCTGGCTCGGCACTTCTGTTCCAGGCACTGTGCTAGGAACTTTGAATCCTGAATTAGTCCAGGCTCTGGGTTGCAGACAGCAGAAGCAGACTTCGGCTGTCGTAAGCAAAAAGGAGATTCACCAGGAGGTTATCAGATGGATCGCAGAATCAGAGGAGGCTATAGAAAGTGACTCAGAAATGGGTAGAAACAGAGGGAGGCTAGGTGGCAGAGGCAGCAAGGTCACATTTCAGGACAGCCTGCTCAGGACACCGTCACGAGCATCACTCACACCGGACGCTCCCTGCACGGGTGACAGAGCCGTGAGGGTCCCGCCGCCTCCTCTGCTGCAGTCCAACATGTGTGCCTCCCTCCTCTGACCCACACATCCCTCTGAGGCAGAGCATCTCACCTCTATTTTGCAGAAGAGGAAATTGAGGCTCAGAGAAGCCTAAGGTCACCAGACAATCAATACAGTGAGTGGGACTGGAATCAATAGCTGTCAGACGCCAAAGCCCATAGCCTTCCACTCTGTTCCGCACTGTCTCCTTCGAGGGGTACCACCCACCATTCTTATATAAGTGCAGTTCCCTGGATAGTGCTTCGTAGCAGCCCTGAAATTCTAATGTGCGCTTTTTTTTTTTTTTTTTTTTTGTGCTCGCTTTTTTTGACTGCGTCTTTGGGGTATGTTTTTGGCCCTGACAGATTGTAGCAGGGAATATAAAGACAGCAAAGTCGGCACAAGAAGACCGAGCAAAGAGAGGGTCTGCACCCTGACATGGGTGGATTGAAGCTGCTTCCAGCAGATGACATCTCAGCCATCCGGGGATGCCAGACAGCAGGGCCTGGCCTGAGGCTCAGGGAGGCCTGCAGAATCTGGTCAAGGACCCGTGTCCTCACCTGCCCCCCCAGCTCCCATGTGCCCAGGCTGCGCGTTAGCCACACAGGGCGGGCTTCGTAAAGAGCACTCAGAGGCCGCTGCCCGGCAGCCCTGCCCCATCCAGGGCCGTGCTTTGAGGAGGAGGCCATCTTTGGTGGGGGAGTCTTCTGGCAAAGTCAAAACATGACCCTGCATGTCCTGGAGAGGCGGAGGGCAGAGCCCCAGACGGGGAACCCCAGCGCCCAATCCCAGCCCAGCTTCATCTCCACCGTTCCGGGACCTTGGGACAGCCTCTGGGCTTCAGTTTCCCCATGGCTCCGTCCTTTGTTGGCTGCCCCTGCCCTCCCACCCTCCACCTCCCACACTGGCCAAATTGTGCATAAAAAAAGATCTCAGGGTTCTTTGAGCTCTTTGGAGAGACCGCATAAATGCAAGGCATTATTAGCATCATTACTATTAAATATTAATAATGACATTAGCATTGTCCATTATAAGCCTGAAAAGAAGCTCCGAGAGCCCTGTGTTGAAATGGCTAAGAGAATAATTAGGCCCCTCTGGGCTGCAGGCCCCTTCAGGCCCTCACACAAAATTAGGAAGGCAAATGTGGGTGGGGTACTGAGATTTCCCTTCCAGCCCCCTGCTTAGTTCAACTTGGCTCCTCCCGGACCCACATGAATCATGCTCTTTCCAGTCCCCAGCAACCCATGCCAGAAACGGGTCCCCCACCTCTACACTGTTTATTCCAGGTCAGGAGGCACCCCCAACCCATCCACCAAAACCTTTGCCCCCCTCCTAGCTCCCGCTTTCCCCCATCTGAACTGTCAGAGCAGTCATTCTCCGCCATTTATTCACCAGTCAACAGATAGTTATTTGAGTCTCTGCTAGGCATCAGTCACTAGGTTAAGCTGGGGGTGGGGGTGTGGGAAACATGGGCATGAATGAGAAAATCTCTGCCTTCAGAGACTGCATGGTCGAGGGAATCATCACCAGTATTTTGCACGGCACTTCATACAAACTTGACTTCATCTCTTCCCCGGTGGCTCAGACAGTAAAGCGTCTGCCTCCAATGCCTACAATGTGGGAGACCTGGGTTTGATCCCTGGGTCGGGAAGATCCCCTGGAGAAGGAAATAGCAACCCACTCCAGTATTCTTGCCTGGAAAATCCCATGGACGGTGGAACCTGGTAGGCTACAGTCCATGGGGTGGCAAAGAGTTGGACACGACTGAGCGACTTCACTTTCATACAAACAGTGCCTATAAAAGTCATATTTTAATCTACTTGTCCTTACACTATTCTAAGTTAGGAATAGGATTGTTTGCATTTTGGTGATGAGAACCTGGATTCTCAGAGAAATTAAGTGTCCGTCAGTGACCGGCCATTGTCCTCCAGCTGGGTCATCCAGAGCTGAGAGTCCAGCTCTTCTGAAGGTGAATCCAGAGTCACCCAATCCTTGAAGCAGAGAAGGGCTCAGCCTCATGGGTACACGCACTCATTACAGATGGGGAAGCTGAATCCTAAAAGGGCCCAAAGGGAAGTGTGAATGTTTACTGAGTACCTACCATGTGCTTAATTCAGCATTCACACCAGCTAGGTGAGGTTTGTGTCTTCATCCCTGTTTTTCAGATGGAGAACCTGGGACTCTGAGATTAGTGACTTGCCTGGGGCCACACAGGACTCTGTGTCAAGCTGGTCTGGTTTCAGAGCTTTGCCCAACCCACTTGGCCCTCTTCCTGGAGGCTGCGGATGGACCATCCGGCTCCCACATCCAGACTGCTTCCAGAAAGGTTACAAGCACACTAAAAACAGACCATATCCGGTGGCTCTTTAACCCTCCGCTGTTCTAGGTAGAGACCCGGCTCCAAAAACACACGAACACTCCTGGGAGTGCTAGAAAACTTCTGAAGCCTGAGACCAGAGGTGAAGAGCCTGGTTGCAGGAGGGGCTGGGAAAGGCCATGTGAGGCTCGGGACTAACACGGGAGGAGAGCCACACTGTCAGGGGCCTGTGTCCTGGCAGAGAGCTCCTCCCCACTGGTCCCCTGGGGCTGACCCGAGGCCCCTCCTTGACCACGGGAGATCCCCTGGTGGGCCTCCGGAGCAGGGAGCAGGTGGTCTGAGCAGGGTTGAGTGGCCCTCAAGATGCCTCCTGGGAGCCCCCACTTGGGGTCACCACATTGTCAGGCAAACAGTGGCCATTTGATTAGCTGCCTGATCATCTTCAGCTCGCCTTCTCTGCCCGTCTGGAAGTCTGCGGAAACCCAAATTGGAGATGAGGTGTCCCGCTCTAGACAACAGGAAGACATACTGCTTAGCCCCAGAAAAAAGAAGTGCCCCTTGTAATCAACTGTGCTGAGGATTCTGGGATCTGACAGGCACCTGTCCCCTGCTCTGTCCACCCCAGAGGGGCCGGAGGCTGGGGGCTGGAGTACGTGGATACTGGAGTCCGACCAGCATTCTCCACTTCTCCTCTTGTTTACTCTGAGCAGGTTCTTCAATCTCTCTGAGCCTCATCTGTAGAGCGAGCATAATAATAATAACACATACCCCCTTGGGTAGACAATTCAGTTAAAGCACTTAGTACAGTTCCTGGCTCGTTGGAGACACTCAAGTCGTTGTTAATAATTTATACAATAATTAATAATAATATAAAATGCCGTTGCCATTATCAATCTAATGGACCCACAAGCAAAACTCAGCCTAGACCCCCAAAGGCTCAGCCCACTCTTTTGTCAGAAACAGAAGCACCTGAGGCAGTGAGGAGCCCCCAAGCCCCCCAAATCCCTCCGAGATGAAACTTTGGGAGATACTGCCCCAAATCCAGTCCTGGGCTCAGTTAGCACCCTGTTTGCACTTACTGTGGCTTCTGGAGCCCAGGGGCAGGGCAGGCAGGTTGCAGAGGGGTCTGAGAACATCTTAGAGCCCCTAGTCACCTGTATCATTGGGATGGGAACCGTGGCCTCCCCAAGGACCCACCCCCCACCACAAAGGCGGCAGCTGTCCTAAAACAGTCATAAAGACAGCAGTGTCAATCTAAAGCAATCCCTCTGCAAACATTTCCAGACCATTGGCCCCTGAGTCAGCCAATGCCCAGTCCACCTCTCCCAGGGCAGCAGCTGAGCCAACCCCTCTTGGCAGCCGTTTCTGCTTGGAGAGAACTCGGGGCGCTCTCATCAGAGCCTTGGTTGACATGGGTGGGGTCAGAGGGCAGGGCTAACCTCAGAAGCTTGAGGCCAAGTGCCAGCCTCAGGAAGACAGACAGACAAGGACAGCGTGGGCAGAGGCAGAAGGAAGGACATCCCGGAAGGGACTTGCTCGGCAGCAGTCCAAGTTATCCAGGAGATGTGGCTCACAGAGCCTCCATCACGAACGAGGAAGACTGTCCCCGAGCTGGGAAAGCTACATGCAGGGGCAGTGGAAGGCCCTGGAAGGGGGAGAGTGGATGGGACCCGGGCAGGCATTCTGGCCTCAGAGGCTGAGCTACAGGCCTTCCCTCAGACCACACCTCCTCCTCCCTTTCCAGGCCCCTTCTCTGTCGATCCAAGCCTGTCCCAAGCCTCTGTGTCCCCCTCCACTCAAAAATACATGGAGCCACGCTCCAGGCTTGACAGGTATGCCCCTTAAAGCTCTGATGTTGGCCTGCCCCCACCAGCTGCTTCAGCATCTGGACCGCTCACTGGTCCCGTCTGTGCGAGCTAGACAGCAGGTGGACCAGGGTGGGGGCACAGTGACAGCCTGCCGGGCCACGGCCGCCACAGACGGCTCGTCCCTCCTCCTCCAGGCCCCAGCCTCCCGGGGCACGCCTGCCCACGACAGGAGCAGAGAGGGGGAGACGCGTCACTCACCAAGTGAGCACCTAGAATCTCAGAGCCGGCAGGGACCCTGGCCATCTTTAGCCCCTTCAGGTGATCGATGAGGCTCAGGAAGACAACGCACTCAGCCTAGAACATTCAGTAAAACTAGTTGGAGGGCCCAGACTGCCTGCAAAGACCCAGACTCTTAGCCTAGTGGGCTTTTCATGACAACACACTGCGGGCTGGTTGAAAGTGTGAAAAATGGCTCAAGGTCTACTATATAATTTTAAAATATTTTGCCAATCAATGATATATGAGGTGATCCATTTGCATAAAATAATACTAATAACCCATGTAATTATTTACATGAAATTAATAAACCCGGAGGCATGTAATTTAAATCTGCTAAGGTACATTCACTATCTATTTTAAAATTTCCTCTAATGTTCGGTTAGCCCTCCACCCCACTCGGCCCGCACCTCGTTTCTAATTTGCAGCCCTTCCTCTAAGGGCTGCATGGAGTTTGCTGCCATGGGTCTCAGGGCTTGAGGACTAAGCCACTCTTTCGTGCTTCCTCAGCGCACCCTCTCCAGCCCTTCAGCTCAGCGCTGGGCAGGGAGGGCGGGGGCAGAGGCCAGGCGGCGCAGGAGCTGAGCCGCCCGAGCCTCACGGAAGACGCGCCCGGCCCTTAAACACGGGAAGCAAATGAGGTGAAGCTGGGCTGCTGGAGAAGGGAGGGGCCGGGGCGCGTCTCCAGGCTGAGACCGAGCCAGCCAGTGAGCGGCGCCGACGAGAGGGAGGAGCACATCTCGGTGCAGAGATGCTGCAGTGAACCGGCGGCACACACGCGCACACACACGCACACGCGCACACGCGTGCCCTCGCCCGCCGCTGCACCAGGACGGCAGCGAGCGCTGGGGCTGAGGGAGCGGAGCGGAGGGCGGCCCGGGGCCGGCAGACCGGCTGGCTCGGCTCCCCGGCGTGAGCGGCGTCCCCCTTCCCCGGCCAACACCCTCCTTGCATCCCAGGTAGGTGCCAGCCGCTTTTGTCTCCTCCAGCCCAGGGGCTTCCCGGGGCACCGCTGTGGGCAGGGGCTGGGCACTCAGTTCCTTTGCGGGGGGCAGGGCACAGAGGCAGAGCAGAAACCCCAGCCGGCTGGCAGGGGCCCATCTGACTTCTCACCCCAGCCCCCCAGGGGCAGCCGGGACCGAGACCCCCTCCGCCCTGTCAACATAGGTGGCACCCTGCAGGGCCCTGGCAGGCCAGGCCTGGCCGGGAAGCTGAACCCCAAGAGTGTGTCCAGGAGCTCAAGCCACAGGCTGGCAGCAGTGACTGCCCCCAGAGTGGGCAGAGGCCACAGCCCTGCCCTGTGCCCCTGGCCCAGGGCTTGACTGTCCGTGAGTGAGGCCAGGCCCCCGTGCCCCGGCCTGCCGTGTCCCTGGATGGGAGCGAACCTGACTGGCCGGACGCGGCCTGCCCGTGCAGGGTGACCTCTTTATGAAGTCCTGCTTCTGTTAGACAGAGGGGGAGGCTGCGGGAGGTAAAGGGAGACTGGAGCACAAGTTTAGGCAAAGGCCCGTCCAGGGGCCCGGACTTAGGGAGGAGAACCTGGGTCAAGTCACATCCCTTCCGCCCTGCCCACCCTCCCCGTCTCCTCGGGGCCCCCCATCCTCGCCGGTGGCAGTGAAGGAGGCACAGAAGTTTGACTTTCCAGCGGGGGAGGGGATGGGCCGGAAGGGGGAGGGGTGCCACCTCGGGGGTCTTGAAAGAGAAGGCAGTCCTGTCCCGCCATGGGGTTCCCCAAGCCAGAGGCGGGGGGCGCAGCCATCACCTCCTCCAGGAGGGGTCCCCACGTCTGGGGCGCGAGGAAGGCGGGGTAAGCTGAGACAGCGCCTGTGTGGAAGGAGAGCGTTCGCACGGGGACAAAGCCACAGACCGGTGGGGGCTGAGCCTGAGTCCTGGGGGAAAAGCTGTCAGTCAAGGTTGTTTAGAGGTTCTGGAGCTGGGAGTGCCCATGGCCCCTGCCCCGGAGAACCTGGACTTGCTCGCCCCCGGGTTTCCTGCTCCTAACTTCCCCCTGCTTTACATCCAGACCGCAGCGGTCAGACTCCTCTCACCCTTGCCTTCCGGCCTGACCCCCAAAGCCCCAGCCTCCTTCCCCAGCCCAGCTGGCATCCTGTCCTTCTGCCCAAAGGGAGGCGGGAGGAGGAAGACCCCACGTTAGCCAGGGTGTCGCTGGTCTCATCAAATTCCCGGCGGCCGTCTGGGACTCATCTCCCAGCCTCCACGGCCCTGCTTCCCAGGGGCCCTCAGAGAGACCCAATGGGACCGAGGGCAGCGAGGGTGGGCCGGAGGTGGGGCGGAGACGTGCCCGACCCTGGCCTTGGGAGCAGGGAGGTCCACGCCCCACCCGGGGCCCACCATCTAACCCTCTCCAGCCAGGCTGCAGGTCCCCTCGAGGACGGCTTTCACCCAAGGTCAGAGTTCTCTCTCCTTCCCCATGAGATCTACCAGGAGCCCCCAGCCATCAGGAGGGGGTTGAGGTGAGACAGACATGGAGGGGCCGCTGCGCCCACGGCAGCAAAGTCTCCGACGCCCCCTCTCCTTCTGGGCCCCCCCTGAGCGGCAGGGGACGCAAAAGCACACTGCCCGAGCAGAGGGGCCTCGCTTATTCCCCTCTTACTCCCCACCCAGTGTCTACACCCCCAAGCTCTCTCTGCAGGCTCCCTGCCGGTCAAATGCACCCCACACCGTCCCCCCCACCCAGGATTTCACTCCTTATGCAACTCCGCTCCAGCACCTTCTCTGCCAGCAGTTGTTTAAATAGACACGTGTGGGAAGGGCCTCTGAGGCAGTGCGCTCAGCAGGATGGTCTCTGACTGGCTGACCAGACTCGCTCCTCAGGAGCAGTACTAAGAAAGAGGTGCCCCCAAAGTGTCCATCAGGGAAGCTGCACCCTTTGAGAAGGCACAGTGCCCCCGACCCCCAGAGATGTCCTCAGCCAAATGTTTGTGAGAAAGCTTATCTCAGAAACCTAAGGTCAGAACCACAGGGTTGGATTCACAGGGAAAAAAAGAACTAGAGCAACAGATATGCCAATGAAGCAAGAGGGACTGAAGCTAGACTGCAGGAGCAACTTCCTCACCAGGACGATGAGCCATGAGGAGTTGGGGCAGCCTTCTTTCCCATGACTGTGTTAGGGGCGGGGACGTGGGGTCCGGGCCAAGCTGAGAGGCACTCTTGCCTGGAGTAGAAATTGGGCTGGATGACCCTGTAAATTTCTCCCAGTCTCAGGTCATCCTGCAATAAATACAGGCGGGAGTGACTCAGGAATCCATGGGCAGACAGGCATCCTTTTCTCTCCCTCTTCCATGCTGGCCACCTCTCACCCTTCTCGACCTCTCCAGCCTAGACCAAACCCCCTGGGGTTTTGCTAACTTGGAATATTCATGGAAGTTTTTGTGGGTTCCATGCCCTGATGGTAACCATCCTGGAGTGAAGAAGTCCTTCCATGGGTTTAATGAGTTCTCTTGCTATAAACTGAGCCCACGTTTCCTTGTTTACCCAAAGAGGGTGCAAACCACAGCTAAGGTGTGTGATGGTCTCACCCAAGGTGTGATGGCCGGACACGGGCCGACCCAAGGGCACCTCCGCTTCTTTATCTGATGACTCCCACCCCACACTCAGGGCACCCCACCTGGATGAAACCTGCTGGTCTCCTCCAGCCTGCATCCTCCCCATGTCTGCCCGCCTCATAGACCAAAGGCTTCTCCACCCTGGGTCTGGCGGAAGGGTGGCCCTTGTGCAGCATAGCCCCACAGGTGTGATTAACCGGGGCCCTGGAGTGGACACTAGCCGAAGGGGAGGAGCAAGTTCAAACCCAGCCCAGCCAGGTTTGGTTCTGAACCAGCCTGTCCAGAAACGGGGGAATCTCCTCTCAGCAGATCCTCTCAGAGAAGAGGGGACATGCAAAATTGCTCCACTGATTTATTCCTGATTTGGATCTTCCAAACCAAGTTGGAACAATTGCTCCCACTCCTGATGTCGCAGAAAGGGGCCCTCCTCCAAAGCCCTCTCCTCTTCTGCCCCCAGACCCCACGCTTAGCAGGCAGGCAGGCAGGAACCCTGGAGTCTGGGCGCTGCATGCCCCACCTCCAGGTCCCCTCAGAAGCCCGCAGAGCTTGCCCCTTCTGTCCACTCCCCACTTTGCAGGGTCTCTTCAGTGGAGAGGGTGGGCATGGGAGGGAAAGACTCCAGGCCTCAGATCAAGGGCCGACTCCCCCAGACCAGGGCCCAACGCTTAGGCAGATCCGCGAGCCTGGGAGTCTCAGCTCTCCCCAAAGGGCACGGTTGTGCCAGGGCAGGGCCTCAGGGCACCAGCTGCAAATACAAAGAGCCTGCAGAGACCAGTAGGGCCCAGGAGGGAGGGAGCACCGGGAGCAGGCCAGGGCAGGACCGCGGCCAGCCTGCCCTGTCCCCAAGCAGTCCCTGTTCCCACGGGGACTGAGGGGTTTCCCCTCCCACCCGACACACCCGGGGACCTGCTCCAGCTCAGGACACCAGCCGCCCACCACCGAGGCCTCTCAGGCACAGTCCTCTTCCTGCCAGCTCCCACCCCACCGGGCACGCAGCCCCACGAGGCCACTGCAGACCCCATCCTCCCAGGGGCATGGAGATGGTTTAGACCTTTCTGGAAGATGGTGGTCACATCCCAGGACCCTTTCATAGGCAATTCCTTTCGTAGCCAGAGTCCCCCTCCCATCTTAGACTCCACAGGCAGGAGGTGGGGCGGCTGATGAGAAGTACCTGCTCGGGGAAGCCCACGTGTGTGTCCGAGCCAGGTGCCCTCCTGCACGCATGGAGTCTGGGTGTGACCGTGTGCCCCTGCGTCCTCGTCTGCAACAGCATGCCTGTGGGTGCTTGCCGAGGCCCCCCACACCCGCAGGGGTGAAGGGGGAAGGCACCCGTCCAGGGAGACGGGGAGGGGGGAGTCTATCAGTGTTCCCGATACATGTGAGTGTGGCCCAAATGTTGTGACCGTGTGGAAGCCAGGCTCACAGCCAGGCGTGGTGTCTGTGGGCACACTTGTGTGTCCCTCGGTGTGCTGGTGCCCGCGCTTGAGACTGGTGAGGGTTCTCAGTGACAAGCTCTGATGTTTCTCAAGCACTTACTATGGGCCAGGAATGCTGCTGACCTCACAGGAGTCCCGGGAGGTGGGTACATCCCCGTTCTGCAGACAGAGACTGAGGCTCAGAGTTCAGTAACATACAGTAACTGGGGTTATACCGGTTGGTTATCCTAAGGTTACACTGGCTAGTAAGCATGAGACCTGTCAACACCAGACCCCCCCCCGCCACCGCCTTTAAGCAGTGTGCCGGGTGCGGGGAACCCAGGGTGCCCCTGTAATCCCTAGTGGCTTATAAGAAGTCACTGAGTCTCTGCCCTCAACTGGGCTCCTAACTCCTTCTTTTCCTACCCCCATTCATCCCAAACCTGCTCAGATCTCCGTTGTCAGGGGAAAGGAGAGACAGATTCCAGGGCCGGGAACTCAGTACCCTAGGGGAAGCACTTGGTGGAGGGCATCTTTCATCTGCTGATTGGCCCTGAGCAGGGGTCCTCAGCCCGCAGACCCTGGGAGAGTCCAGCTCCCAGCCTCCCAATCCCCAGTGGTCTTCCAGATCCTTTGTCCCCCAGACCCAGCAACTCAGCCAGCTCCCCTGAACCTCGAGCAGCTATAAACTCCTACTTTCTCTCAGGACGGGTCCCAAATAGTGGCAGCCTGTGCCCGCCTGTGCCAGCCTGTGCCTGCCCACCCCCGTGCCAGGGCAGCTGCCTGGGGCCAGCTCTGGGCCTGGCATAGCTCCACTCCAGCCCGAGCTCCATCCTGGGTGTTCTAGAGTGTGTCACAGGGCTGGTGTGGGAGATGACTGACCCTTGAGGCTTTCGAGCACATCCTCCGGTTGCATTCAGCTGGGCAGGGGCTCTGCAAGTGTGGTGGTGTTGTTCCTGCCCACCCCTCACGCTTAGCACAGTGCCTGGCACACAGTCTTAAATATACAGTGGGGACGGACGCAGGACAAGGCTGCATGCCAGTGCCTCCAATCTCTGACCCAGGCTCTGTGGGGGGAGCGGGCGGAGGGAGGGTGTGTGTGTGGCGGGGGAGGGGGGGTGTGTTCACACAAGGCCTTGGCTCAGTGCACATCTGGTTGAGTTGATCAGTCGCCAGTGATCCCAGAGGACAACCCTAGACATGCCCGGTCCCAGCCCTTCCACACCCACGTCTCTTCTGGGGCCACAGGTCTCAGTCCCCAGGGATGCCCAGGGTGCTTGAACCTAGAGGTGACGGATTGAAGCCCGGATTAAATTGAAGGATGAGTACAGGGATCGTGTTATTCATGATGTGTGATAATCACTTACAGTAAGAGAGATAACCAGGGCTTCCCTGGTGGCTCAGCGGTAAAGAATCCGCCTGCCAGTGCAAGAGATGCAGGTTCAATCCCTGGGTGAGGAAGATCTCCTGGAGAAGGAAATGGCAACCCACTCCAGTATTCTTGCCTGGAAAGTCCCATGGACAGAGGAGTTTGGCGGGCTATAGTCCTTGGGGTCTCAAAGAGTCAGACATGACTTAGCAACTGAAAGAACAGCAAGCAAAAGAGATGGCAGATACTTCTGACCACTGTCATGTGGAGGGGAATGATCCAGGGTGCAGATCACAGAGAAGCAAGGCAGGGCTGGGTCCTCACACCCTGTGCTGGGCGGAGACGTAAGACACACACACTCACACACACGCGGAGGCATATACACAAAGAACAGATACTCCCCCCATACACAGACACACAGATACATGCATACACACAGAGACAGAAGACCAGACCACACACATACACAGGGACATACGGAACACACAGATGCACACAGACATCACATGCATGCATACACACGCACACCCACCCACTCTCTCCAGCACTGCTGGTGGGCACAGCAGCCCCCTGCCCAAGTCTGCAGACCGGCCTCCGGTCCCTGTCCATCCATCTCTGCGCCGCTCGGGCAGCTCAGGATAAGGGAACATCTCCCCGAGCCTGCACCCTCCCCCTTGTGAGCTCTCAGGACTGGCAGACAGAGGGCAGGCGGCGAACGATGACTGAGCACCTTCTCTGGGCCAGACTCCGGATGGGGCACACTGCCAAACAGACGTTTTCAAACCGTTCGGAACCGCGGGTCTCTTTGTGTAGAGGGAACCTGGGAGGAAAGTCCAGTGGATACAGCAAATGTAAGGGAGCTGCTCTGGCTGAAGTGGGAAGGGGTCTGCTGCCCCGTCCTCTCTCCGTGAGGTGGTTTCCAGTGCCCACTGGCTCCCCGTCATGAGAACAGCTTCCTGCATTTGTGACGCTCCAGGGTCCTGCTTCTAGATTCTTCCATGACTGAGCACCCTGCTGACCCTAGCAACCTGAGAGCCTGTGTGAGACTGTGTGTGTGTGAGGTAGTGTGTGTGAGAGTAGGAGGGTGCGTGTGTGTCTGTCTGCCCTGGGGTAACTCTTAAGCAGGACTGAAGCCTGGTCAGCCCACTGTGTGAGTGTGAGTGTGAGCGTCTGACACGACAGCTGTTCTCAGGCAGGTGAGCCTGTTGTGCACCAAGGGCCCTGGGGGAGTGTCCGACCCGCTGGAAGCGCCGAAACTTTGGGTCGAGGTCTGGAGCGGAAAGGGACAAGGATGGGGAGGGGCAAGCGGTGAGGTGGGTCTGGGCCTACCTGACGTGGGGAGAGGCACGATGCTGGAGTTGGGGCAGGGGAGGGGGTGCACCAGTTTAAACCCACCCCCCACAGAACACCCAGCTCCTCAGCCCACATCATCCCTGAGCCCTGCGGCCGCTTCTCCCCCCAACCTTCCCAGCTGCTGGGAGGCTGCTGGGGAGGCAGGAAAAGGGTGGTGCTGGCCCATGCTGAGGCTGAAAGAGGTTTGGGAGCCCCTTCTTTGCGGGGAGTGGAGCCCACAGTGAGGCAGAGAGACCCTGAGCTTGCCTGGTCTGCAGGTCCTGCACGGGCCCCAGGCCTCCACTGCCCACCCCGATCCAAGCCAGCATTCCCAGGCCCTCAGTCACCCTGCACTCGGGGGCACCGCTGTCTCAGAGCTGGAGGAGACACCAGAGCACCCGCTTTCCACAGGAGGACGCTGAAGCACAGCACGTGGGTTTTGGAGCAAGCTAGCAGCGGAGTCCCCAGCCAGGCTGTCTCCCTCAACCTTTGACCCTCGCCTTCTGCTCTTAGCTTCCTGCAAAGCAGGTGGCGGGGCTGAGAGGTGGGACCTGCAGCCGTGAGACCTCTCCCTGCAGCCTGGGGGCCCCGCAACCCAGGCTCACTCTGACCACCGGAAGGAGGCCCCTGAGACACCACACTCCCCCAAACTGCACGTTTGCCTGGAGACGGGAGTAGGCGGCCCCGCTCCTGCTCCAGGTTGAGGCCCCCGCCTCTCAGACTGAGGGAAAGAGGCTCTGATTGCTATTGGTGTCCCCAGGGAGCACGTTTTCCAGGTCTTCAGGATTTAACCAAGTCTCTGTTCATCCCGACTTCCCTGGGTAGCTCGGGCGGTAAAGAATCTGCCTGTAAGGCAGGAGAACCATGTTCGATCCCTGGGTTGATCGAACCTGGTTCAATTGATCCCAGATTGGATCCCTGGGTCAATCCCTGGTTGATCCCTGGGTTAATCGAACCTGGTTGTATTGATACCAGGTTGTATCCCTGGATCGATCCATCTCTGGGTCATGAGGATACCCTGGAGAAGGGCAACTTGTCTTGGCAGGCAGGAAGTTTGTCTAGGAGCTGCATTATCTCTTGCCCAGAGGCCTGTTGGGACCGCTAGTCCATCTGGTTGGGAGCCTTGCTAAGGGGGCCACAGTTATGGCTCCATCATGCACTGCACATAAGGGCGAGAGGGGAGGGATGAACCGGTGAAACTCCTCCCCACTGCTAGAAAATAAGGCTGGTTCCTGGAGACTAGAGGCAGCTCACAGAGGCCCTCATTACCCTCCAACCCAGCCACTTGGGGAGCGGGACCAGGGACAGTGGGTCTGAGAAGATGGAGCTGGTTCCCCACTACCGGGCTCAGGCCCCGGCCCCTCCAGCCCTTCAGGAGAGCTGTTCCTGGTGAACAGGCATCGCCTTCTTGCCTCCCGATTAGTCACTGCCTTCACTTCCCGAGCAGCACCACCCAGCGGGCGGCAGGAGGAGGGGAGGGGGCCCGGGGCAGGGCCAGACCCTCAGGGGGCCAGCAGGAGGCGCTCAGCCCGGGAAGAGCTGCTGGGCAATAGCCAGGCTCTTCCCCGGGGCCCTGGGGAGGGTGGGAGCGACTCCAGCCTCTTCTCGGGCTGAGGCAGAAGTGTTGCCGGCTGGTGTGCCCGGAGCCGGGAGGGGCGCTGCTCAGCTCTGAGGCCTCCCCATCCCTCTGTCCCCCCAGGTCCCTCTCAGCCTCCAGCCAGATGCTCCCTGTGCTGGGCTGAGGCTCGTCTCTGCTGCCCACCCCAACCTGGAGCGCCCACCATGGGGACGCCCCTCAGGAGGAAAGCACACCTGCTGATGCTGGTAGCTGTGGCCCTAGTCTCCACGCCAGGTAAGAGGGCTTGTCCGGGCTCCGGAGGCAGCAGCGATGTGTCGGGATGTTAGGGATGACTAGAGAGAGAACTGGCTCTGCACTGCTGTAGCACTTCAGCGTGAGGCCATTTCCTTGAGGAATTTTCGCGTCTGTGGATTTTACTTTTCCTGAGATTAGGAGGAGAGGGGACGAGTCTTTGTCTCATTGTAGATGAAAGAAACATGATCCAGAGAGGGTGAATGGCTTGCCCTGGGTCACACAGCAAGACTACGGCACAGCCAGAGCTCCACATTAGTGCAGGGTTGTAGCCCTTAAGGCTGCAAGATGAAATTAAAAATTAGCTGCTTAACTGTCCTAGCCACACTTCAAGGCCTCGTGGCCGTATTGGACGGCACAGATTATAGAATATTTCCATCCTCACATAATGCTCTGTTGGATAGGACCGCTCTAGGGTCCCCTGACCACAAAACCCTGGGAGGGAGAGCTCCTCAGGGCAATGCTGAGCCCTGGCAAATGGACCAAATGTGGAACAGGGTCTGCGCAGAGATGAGGCAGAGCAGAGGGTGCCCAGGAAGCAGGCAGGAGAGGCCCAAGGCAAGGTTCTCGAGCCGGGGATCCCAGGTGGCGGGGCAGGCAGAAGGGGAAGGGGTGGGGCGGAGCAAGCTGCAGGCTCCGAGGCCGGGCTGGCAGAGCCAGAGCGTCTCCAGCAGCCTCTGCCACTCAAGTGCCTGCTGGGACCGCTGCTTGGTCTCTCCTCCCTGACCCCCAGCCTAGACCCACAGACATGTCCTTTCCCTTT
This sequence comes from Bos mutus, assembly GCF_027580195.1. Classification (NCBI taxonomy): domain Eukaryota; kingdom Metazoa; phylum Chordata; class Mammalia; order Artiodactyla; family Bovidae; genus Bos; species Bos mutus. The sequence goes on from NC_091632.1 coordinate 2,256,664, forward strand.
AAAGATCGCCACGGGAGAAAGCGTGCCCATCGTCTGATGTCCTTCTGGAGCCCTAACCGCTTCGGACTCCACCTCCCCGCCCCGCGGTCCCCTGCAGGGCTGCACACCTTAAATTCCTCGTCTGGGCAGGGAGGGACCCCACTGGTATACTGTCAGATGTCCTCATTATGTTCTGACCGCCTCCCAGCCCTGCACCCAGGTCAGTGAGGCTGCTAGAAAGTAAGAGAGCCTCCCAGGCGCCCAGCCCTGGCCTAGCTCCTGGTGCCGGGGCTCCCAGGCCTGGAGGTGCTGCTGGGCTAGGTAGCCCAGGCTTCAGGGAGCAGGAGACATCTAGCCCAGAGAGAGCAGAGGAGGGGTGCCTGGGCTCCTCCACATTCCAGACCCTCAGGGGCAGCTCAGTCCTGGGCAAACAGCGTGGGCAGCCTCCGGAGTCCTTAGACCCTGAGAGGCAGGAAGGCCCGGGGAGGTGGGACCTGGTCGGCCCCCTGGCGGAGCGGCAGAGGGAAGAGTGGAGTGTCCCACAGCTGTTCGTCCCGGAAGGGGCCTCGGCTCTTAGCTGTCTCTGTGCACCCACCGTGGGGACACAGTGTTGGACTCCTGCGCCCCAGTGCAAAGCCGCGCGGTGCGGCTTCCCCTGCACGCTCCCAGCTCCCTCTCTGCTTCCTCCGCGAGGCCCCGAAGCCTGTGAATTGAGGAGCAGGGTTGTCAGGACAGGGAATCAGGAGAGAATCAGAGAGGTTGTCAAACAAGGAGAGCATGGAGGGGGCGGATTTGCCCGGGAGTCTGTGTGTGTGTGTGTGTGTGTGTGTGTGTGTGTGTGCATGTGGACGTGGGTGGATGTGTGTGGAGCCTCATAGGGAGGCATGGGGTGAGTGAGTGTGTGCCTGTGGATGTTTGGGAGGGTGGAGATGTGAGTGAGTTATTGCACGGAGGACATTCTGCATTTGAGGGGATGACAAACGTGTATAGAAGTCCTTACACATGGTGCAGTGGCTCGCAACTCTAACTGCCCTTCAGAACGTCCATGCAGCCCCTTTAAAATCTAGATTCTTTGGCCTCCCTCCTAGAGATGCTGATTCAGTACCTTCAGGATGGATCAGCACCTCTGACGCTGCTGTTGGGAAACAGGTCAAGGATCCTGAGCCCTGTGGCTGAGGATGTGGCTCTGGGGGAGGCTGGCCAGGGGCCACACCCCAGATCTGCTCCTTCTCGCTGTGTGATTTGGGGCCAGTTTTTTAACCTCTAAGTCTCAGTTTTCAGATTAGCCAAACAATAAAATGGGGGTACCTATCTTGTAAAGAGGGTACAAAAAAGAAATGTGGAGCATGATATTTGATAAAGAGTAAGCCCTCAAGAGATAGCATCTATTTTGTGATTATTAATGCCTGGATATTATGAACGCCCATTTTGTATATGTATACACATATACAAGTATATGTGGACATTTGTAGCCGTCTGTGCGTGGAAACTGATGTATATATAAACGTATATATCTGACTCCTGGAGTAGCTTAGAGAGTCATGTATGTATATAGTGGATGTCTGTGGGCACGTGAGGAAGTGAGCGTACATGACAGGTGTGGAAAGTGTGCATGTGTGGATGTTGGGGTGAGGGTGTGTATATGGCCTAGTGCAGGGGGTCCAGCTTGGGATCAAGTGTAGAAGGAAGCCAGTCTTGAAGCGTCAGCGTGCCCCGGGCCCACTCAGCCACCCACCCCCACCGTGCAGACAGACTTCCTGGAAGCTGCGATTATGCAGGGCTGTTCCCAGCAGCCTGGCTGCCTCCCCCGCCCGTCTGCACAGTCCCAGCTGGGGCAGGGGTCCCTCCCCTCCACCACCATCATTAACTCGGGATTAAGCTGGGCCATCTCTGAGGCCCGGGGCAGCCATGAGGGAGAGAGACGGCTGGGGGTGGGGGGAGGCAGGGTGCTGTTTCAGGAAGCCCTGCCTCCCCCTCCATTCTGAGAGCTGCTTAGCAGCTGCCATCATTCCCAGGGGTCTGGAACCGGGCCTCAGCTGTGGCATGGGGTCCACCCCCGCCCCTGGGCTAAGGCTGACAGCTGGATGAACCAGGAGAGTAGGCACTAATTAGTTAATGGGGACCCCACCCCACGACCCTCCAAGGAGGCTAAAATCAGCTTCACTGAGGGACAGGAGCCAACTAGGGGTGGCCTGGCTCCCGCCTGACACCACAAAGGCAAGGCATGCCCGGCCACCCGGTCAGCACATCGAGGCGGGTGTGGGACCCTGCCCTTTGCCTCGCATCCCCCCACAGGGAGCCCGGACCCGCGCCTGGAAGAGCAAGGCATCTGCTCTGGGAGGGGCCAGGCAGAGAAACGCCCTTTGCGTGCGGGATGCCCATCCGCTCAGCAAACCCAGGAGCCCAAGGTCCAGACCTGTGTGTGCCCCAGGCTTGCCCTGTGACGATGGGCAAGCCGATCCCCTTTCTGGGCCTCTCTTTCTTGAATTGTCACACGGAAATTTTATAAAAATGCCCCAAAGCCACCTGTACAGCATCACCCGCCCCTGAGCCTTCCTTCCCCTGGTCTGCGCCCCGCACCTCACTTGGGTCCAGGAGCAGGCACTGAGCGCACAGCCTGTGCCGGGCTGGCCCTGCTGAGGGCCTCGGGAGGGGTGTTCATCTTTCCATTTCCCAGGTGAGGAAGCTGAGGCCGAGGGCCCTGTGACAGCCCACAGAGGCCCGAGCCCCAGCACATTCCCTGGGGACGCGCCCCAGAAGGAGCACAGGCCCAGGGCCACGCGTCCTCTCCCTGCTGCTTGGCCTGTGGCTTCCAGGCGTCTCTCCAGGCCCCTCTCACACCCCACAGGCTAGCTCTCCCTTGAGTCCCCTGGCCACTTCCACTCCAAGGGTCCCTGCACGTGAACCTCAACCCCTTTCGTGGTCCTTGCCTCCTTGCACTGTCAGCTTTCTGCCTTTCTTCCTGGACCTCAGGCTCCGTGTGATGGAAGGAGTCACCGTGCTACTCAGTCCCTAGCCCAGCGCTAAGTATACAGCAGGTACTCAGTACCTGCGAGGGAAGGGTGATTGACTGAACTTGACGAGATGGAGTCTGCCTTGTGGTTTAGTCATTAAGTCATGTCCAACTCTTTGCAACTGCATGGACTGCAGCACGCCAGGCTTCCCTGTCCTCACCATCTCCTGGAGTTTGCTCAAACTCACATCCATTGAGTTGGTGATGCCATCTCACCATCTCAATCTCTACTGCCTCCTTCTCTTGCCTTCAATCTTTCCCAGCATCAGGCTCTTTCCCAAAAAGTTGGCTCTTTGCATCAGATGGTCAAGTATTGGAGCTTCCAATGAATATTCAAGGTTGATTTCCTTTAGGATAAACTGGTTTGATCTTGCTGTCCAAAGGATTCTCAAGAGCCTTCTCCAGCTTCACAGTTTGAAAGCATCAATTCTTCGGCACTCAGCCATCTTTACGGTCCAACTCTCACATCCATACATGACTACTGGAAAAACCATAGCTTTGACTACATGGACCTTTGTCAGCAAAGTGACGTCTCTGCTTTTTAATACGCTGTCTAGGTTTGTCATGACTTGTCTTCCCAGGAGCAAGCATCTTTTAATTTCATGGCTGCAGTCCCTGTCTGCAGTGATTTTGGAGCCCAAGAAAATAAAGTCTGTCACTGTTTCCATTGTTTCCCCATCTATTTGCCATGAAGCAATGGGACCGGATGCCATGATCTTAGTTTTTTGAAAGTTGAGGGTTTTGTTTTTTTTTAATTTAAATTTATTTATTTTAATTAGAGGCTAATTACTTTACAATATTGTATTGGTTTTGCCATACATCAACATGAATCCGCCACGGGTGTACACGTATTCCCACATGAGTTTTAAGCCAGCATTTTCACTCTCCTCTTTCACTCTCATCAAGAGGCTCTTTAGTTTCTCTTCACTTTCTGCCATGAGGGTGGTATCACCTGAATATCTGAAGTTGATATTTATTTCTCCTGCCAATCTTTATCCCAGCTTGTGATTCATCTGGTGTTTTGCATGATGTACTCTGCATATGAGTTTAATAAGCAGGGTGACAATATACAGCCTTGACGTTCCTTTCCCAATTTTGAACCAGTCCATTGTTCCATGCCCTGTTCTAACTGTTGCTTCTTGACCTGCATACAAATTTCTCAGGAGACAGGAAAGGTGGTCTGATATTCCCATCTCTCTAAGAATTTTCCAGTTTATTGTGATTCACACAGTCAAAGGCTTTCTCATAGTCAATGAGGCAGATGTTTTTGGAATTCTCTTGCTTTTTCTATGATCCAACAGATGTTGGCATTTTGATCTCTGGTTCCTCTGCCTTTTCTAAATCCAGCTTTTACATCTGGAAGTTCTCAGTTCACGTACTGTTGAAACCTAGCTTGAAGAATTTTGAGCATTACTTTGCTAGCATATGAAATGAGTGCAATTGTATAGTAAGCTGAACATTCTTTGGCACTGTCTTTCTTTGGGATGTGAATGAAAAGTGACCTTTTCCAGTCTTGTGGCCACTGCTGAGTTTTCCAAATTTGTGGTCTGCCTAACCTATTGAAATTGAAATTTTAATTAATTATAATTAAATAAAATTAAAAATGTGGTTACTCAGCTGCACCAGCCGTATTTCAGGGGCACAGTGGCCAGTGGCTACTGTACTGGACAGTTCAAAAAATGGAACCTTCCCATCACTGCAGAAAGTTCTATTGGAGACCAGGCTCCAGCTGGCCCCGAGGCTCTGAGACCTTTGGTGATGTCCCCCACCTGCAGCTTGGAGCTCGGCTTGGGGATCCCCAGCTACCTTTGGGCCTGTCTTTGAAGAGCAGCCCCTTGGCCTGCTATTCCCAGAGGAGTCCACAGAGGAGAAGGTGACGCTGGCATGCCGCGCGCGAGCCAGCCCTCCGGCCACCTATAGGTGAGGCCCTGCAGTGGTGCCGGGAGGCCCTGGGTGGCGGCAGGCTGTCCTCACATCAGTCCCCCCACCGCCACTGCAGGTGGAAGATGAACGGCACCGAGATGAAGCTGGAGCCAGGCTCCCGCCAGCAGCTGGTTGGAGGCAACCTGGTCATCATGAACCCCAGCAAGGCCCAGGATGCTGGCGTCTACCAGTGCCTGGCCTCCAACCCCGTGGGCACTGTCGTCAGCAGAGAGGCTGTCCTCCGCTTCGGCTGTGAGCCCCACGGGGGGCTGAGATGCTGTAGGGGTGGCAAAGGGGGTGCTGGGAGGTGTCCAGAAAGGGCGAGTGACTCCTGCCCCACGGAGGCTGACAGGGCAGGGCCCACAGGCTTGAAGGCCAGCGCCTGAGGGCCTGGTTTCCACCTCCAGTTCTGCAGGAATTCTCCAAGGAGGAGCGAGACCCAGTGAAGACCCACGAAGGCTGGGGGGTGATGCTGCCCTGTAATCCGCCCGCCCACTACCCAGGTGAGCCAGGCCCCGGGCGATGCGGGAGGGTACAGGAGGCGTCCGGCCACTCACAGAAGAGGGAGGAGTAAGCGGTGGTGAGGGGCCCTGGAGTGCTGATCCCCGGGTCCCCAGCTCCAGATGACTCTGTGCCCCCAGCACCCCAGACTGGGAGTGTCCGCCGACCACTGCAGGCTGTCTCCCCAGCAGACCGCACTCCCTGAGAGTGGGGCTAAAGACGCGACTTCCCTCTGGGTCTCCCCCCAGCCCCAGTTCAGGGCGCGTGGCTCTCAGGACCAGGTCTACAGGCCCCCAGCACACAGTGGGGTCCCAGCAGAGCTGCTCCACTGACCAGCGGCCCAGGTCCCTCACGTGCCCCCTTCACAGGCTTATCCTACCGCTGGCTCCTCAATGAGTTCCCCAACTTTATCCCGACGGACGGGCGGCACTTCGTGTCCCAGACCACAGGGAACCTGTACATCGCCCGGACCAACGCCTCAGACCTGGGCAACTACTCCTGCCTGGCCACCAGCCACATGGACTTCTCCACCAAGAGCGTCTTCAGCAAGTTTGCTCAGCTCAACCTGGCCGCAGAAGGTCAGGGTCGGTGCGCAGGGCCGGGGGGAGGGGGCTGAAGGCTCAAGGTCGGTGGGAATGCAGATTTTCCATCTAAAGCTGTAAAGAGCAGCTCAGAGGGCACAGGGTCCGGGCCTGGACCCCAGGGCCCTCCTGCGGCCCAGCCTCAGAGCCTTGCCCCAGACGCCAATGGGAAAGGAAATCAAGAAACACAGGCTCTGAGCTGCGCTAAGGTCACAGGCATAGGAGCCCTGACCTAGAACGTTTGTCTGATGTGCACACTTCCCCTCTCCGCAGACACCAGGCTTTTTGCTCCCAGCATCAAGGCCCGGTTCCCAGCAGAGACCTACGCGCTGGTGGGACAGCAGGTCACCCTGGAGTGTTTCGCCTTCGGGAAGTGAGTAGTGGGGAGGGAGGGCACAGCCCCTCCGAGCCTCCAGGGAGAGGGCAGGGCCAGCTCTCAGTCATCTTGGTGCCCCCGAAGGGTCTAGCAGAATGCTGGGCCCTCAGTGGGCACTGAGTCTGTAAGTGAGGCATCGTACATGCCGGGGCCCCGAAACATGTCGGCTCACTTGGTCTTCCCAGCCCATGACCGGCTCAGGCAGCTTATGTAGCACCCCAGGCTGGAGGCAGGTAATGTGGTGTGTGGACCCAAGCTGGCCTGCCTTATTCAAACCCCAGCTCTGTCACTTGCTGACACGGAGACCTTGGGTAAATCACTTAACCTCTCTGAGCCTCAGTTTCCCTATTTGTTCAGTTCAGTCACTCAGTCGTGTCCGACTCTTTGCGACTCCATGAACCGCAGCACGCCAGGCCTCCCTGTCCATCACCAACTCCCGGAGTCCACCCAAACCCATTTCCATTGAGTCAGTGATGCCATCTAGCCATCTCATCCTCTGTCATCCCCTTCTCCTCCTGCCCTCAATCTTTCCCAGCATCAGAGTCTTTTCAAATGAGTCATCTCTTCACATCAGATGGCCAAAGTATTCAAATTTCAGCTTTACCATCAGTCCTTCCAATGAACACCCAGGACTGATCTCCTTTAGAATGGACTGGTTGGATCTCCTTGCAGTCCAAGGGACTCTCAAGAGTCTTCTCCAACACCACAGTTCAAAAGCATCAATTCTTGGGCGCTCAGCTTTCTTTATAATCCAGCTCTCACATTCCCTACTTGTACCTAGCGTTAATAATAGTACCTACCTCCTGGGGTTGTTATGAGGTTTGCATGAACTAATATACATACAGTGCCTAGAACAGTATCTGGCATTGAATAAGTATTCTATGGATGCTAACAGTTACCTTTTAAGATAGAAAGTTTATAACAGAAATCTTCCCCTCTGGGGAGAACTCACTGGACCAGTGCTAAGCTGCTAGCAGGTGCTGGATAAATGTCCACAGAATAAAAGAAAGAATGTGACTTGACCATTGGTCCTGTCCTCCCTCCTATATCTCCTGAATTACCCAGGATGCCCCCTGCTTTGTGGAAAGTGATTGGGCTTCCAGAAAACCCATATTTAAAGCACATAAGAGTCACTGATTCCTCAGTCAATTTAGTACACAGATTACTAACAGCTAAATCCCCTTTGAAAAGTAGAGGCCAGGCCCCGCTGGGGAAAAGGGAGAGGGACCGGTAGAGACTCTGGTCTCAGGCCGCCGCTGAGGAGGTGGGGCCCAGGAGAGGCCGCTGCAGGGTCGGAGGAGGGCAAGCCAGCTTCGGGGTGCAGACCCCCGGCGCTCTGAGCCCCCGGGAGCAGCTTCTCCCTGCCGGTCTCTCCGTCTCTCCTAGACCCCCCTTCCCTTCCCTACCTGCCCAGCGTCCCAGGAGGGCCGGGTCGGGGTGAGGGGCCGGAGGCCCCGGGCGTCTGCTCAGCCCCACCCAGCCCTCTGGCTCTGTCTCCCCGCAGCCCCGTCCCCAGGATCAAATGGCGCAAAGTGGACGGCTCCCTGTCCCCGCAGTGGGCCACGGCCGAGCCCACCCTGCAGATCCCAGCGTGGGCTTCGAGGACGAGGGCACCTACGAGTGTGAGGCGGAGAACACCAAGGGCCGCGACACCGTCCAGGGTCGCATCATCGTGCAGGGTACGGCCGGCCGGCGCCCGCGGCCCCGCCTTCCCGGTCGGTCCCGAGAGGCAGCCCTTGAGCTGCAGAGCGCACGGAACGCGCTACGAAGATTTAAGTCACTAAAAGTTACTGGCAGAGGCGCCAAGTGCCAGTTTTCGTGAACTGCTTCTCCCCACCGCCCGCCACCCCAACCCCCCTCCCGGAACCCTCTGCCCTCTGCCGTCCGACGGTCCGGGGACTTAGCCCCGAGGCCCTGCCCGGCTCCGCTGCAGACGCTCCCTTTGGTCTCCATAGCTCAGCCCGAGTGGCTCCGCGTGATCTCAGATCGGGAGGCTGACATCGGTTCCGATCTCCACTGGGCGTGCGCGGCCGCTGGCAAGCCCCGGCCGGCAGTGCGCTGGCTGCGGAACGGGGAGCCTCTGACCTCCCAGGTAAGGGACCTGGGCCGTCCGTCCCCCTGCCACCCAGCGCACTGCGCTCTGCTCCCTGGTCCCCTCCCCCACACCCCCGGGGGCCCTCTGGGCCAGTTAGGGTGCCGGAGGGTAGTTCTAGGTGCTTCTGTACATCCCAGAGCCACGTCCTCCTGGTCAGCCGGAGAGAATCCTGACTGGAGGGTCCCGGGACTTGGGTCCAGGCACACCTCAGCCACAAACGCACCAGTGGTCCTAAGTGGGTCCCTCAGCCCCCTGGCTTCCATGTGCCCACGTGCGTGAGGGCTGGGGAACCTCTGCAGCCTGGGATCCAGGCGGCCCTGGAGAGGACCGCACATGGGGGCTTTGTCCAGGCAGCGCCCTCTCCACTGAGCCCCCCGTGAGCACCCACGCGGGCACTGCAGGGGTCCTGATGCCCCTCCCCTGCCCGGGGCGGGCGTTTCTGCACAGGCCCGGGTAGAAGTGATGGCCGGGGACTTGCGGTTCTCCAAGCTGAGCCTGGAGGACTCTGGCATGTACCAGTGCGTGGCGGAGAACAAGCATGGTACCATCTATGCCAGCGCCGAGCTGGCGGTGCAAGGTAAAGGGCCCAGGGAGAGAGGATGTCCCCAGGGACACCGGGGGGCGGGGGGCGGGGGTCGGGAATTCTGAGCAGCAGCGTGTCTACATTCACACGCTCACCTGGCAGTTTTCCAACAGCTTCTAAGTAGAACTCAGAGATTGAAGACAGGAGCTGAGGCACTAGACACAGAGCTCCCAGAGGACAGGGTCTCCGGCTTGACCCACATCTGAAAGTAAATGTCTACTGCTGTAAAAAAAAAAGTGGCAAAAGTCACTAGAAACCAAATCAACTAGACTTGGGTTTAATGCAGCCCCTTTGCTTATGTGACCTTTGGCAAGTTATTAACCTCTTGTGGCTCAGTTTCTTGATTAATAAAATCAAGAAATCATCGTCCAGCCCTCATACAGGCTGTGGGGTTAAAGGAGATGATAGAGCTAAAGCACAGAGAACCTGCCCATCACATAACGGGTGCCTACAAATGTCAGCTGGTCCAGCAGCCTTAGTTGTGTGACTTGAGCTTGCCGTCCGTGTCCTCATCTGTAAATTGGACAGAATGGTACCTATCTCATCAAGTTGTAGTGAGGCTTAACTAAGACTCACTCATTCATTCAACCAGTATTTCTTCAACACCTCCTAAGAAGTCAGTATGAAAGATAAGGTCTCTGCCTTCAAGTATCTTACAATCCAGTGGAGAGGGACAAATAAACAGAAAATCAAATGATTTAAAAGGATAATTTCAGATAGTCATAAAAAATACAGTATTAAGTTTTCTTTTTCCCTGAATGGTGGGGGTAAGGTGGGCCAGTTAGAGGGAATGGTCAGGGAAGACCTCTCTAAGGAAGTCACATTTGGGATGTGAATCAATCATGTGAGATCTGGGCATTTTGAAGCAAAATCCATGGTAAGTGCAAAGGTCCTGAGGCAGGAAAAACCATGGCATCTTCACGGGACAGAAAAGAAAAAGGAAAAATAGCCCAGGTGATTGGAGCACAGTGAGTGCAGGAAGGAGCAAAATGCAATCAGAGTGGAGATGGCTGTGTGAGCCCTTGGGAGGTGTTGGGCTTCATTCTAAGTGTCTGACTTGTGTGTTTAAAAAGATGTTCCTGGCAGCTGTGTGGAGAAGAGTGTAGAAAGAAAATGCAAAAACAGGAAGACCAAATAAGGGGCTCTCGGTAGTCCAGCGGAGATTTGGTGGTAGTTGAGGTTCGGGGGGTTGAGGAGAAGGGGCTGGGTCCTGGCTGTTTTACAAGTGGTGCTGCTGGGAGTCACTCAAGGATTGGCTGTAGAGGGCCCATCAGATGTTTAGCGTGTAGCCAGGTGACGTCTTAATCAAGCGCAAAGGGGCACTCTTTTGATTCCCCGGGTGACTGCGGGGCTCTCCCCTTCTTCCAGCGCTTGCCCCCGACTTCAGGCTGAACCCCGTAAGGCGTCTGATCCCTGCAGCCCGAGGAGGAGAGGTCGTGATCCCCTGTCAGCCCCGGGCCGCTCCCAAGGCGGTGGTGCTCTGGAGCAAAGGCACTGAGATTTTGGTCAACAGCAGCAGGTACGAGCCCAGCCCCCTCCGCCCCCAGCGATTCCAGCTCCACTCCCTCTCCTTGGATTCCCACCCCCGTTGCAGGACCACAGGGTGTTCCTGGGTCAGCCAGCTGTGCTCCATCCTTGCTGCAGAGTGACTGTGACTCCGGATGGCACCTTGATCATAAGAAACGTCAGTCGGTCCGATGAAGGCAAATACACCTGCTTTGCTGAGAACTTCATGGGGAAAGCCAACAGCACGGGCACCCTGTCTGTGCGAGGTGAGGGCTGTGGTTTGGCTGCGGTCGGGGGCTCGGGCTCCGCAGGGCGCCCTCCCTCCCCACCATCTGGCTCTCATGTTCCTGTGTTCCTCCCAGCTTCGTTTTTTTTTTTAATTAACTTATTTTAATTAGAGGCTAATTACTTTACAATATTGTAGTGGCTTTCGAATCAGCCTCGGGTGATGGGATGGGGAGGGAGGGAGGTGGGAGGGGGTTCGGGATGGGGGACACATGTTCACCAGTTGCGTTTCGAGGCTACCCCGGGGTTTGGTCTCAGTGGGGACCACCATCCACGATATGCGCCTCCATCCCTCCCACACATTCAGGGGGCTGCTGGCAGGTCAGGGTACTGTTCTCACGTGGCCTGTTCTCTTTTTTCTGGGGTTCAAGGCAAACTCTCTCTCCCTGGCCTGCTGCCCCACCGCAGCCTGCCTCCTCCTGCTGCACTCAGGGGCCCTTTGTCTTGGCAGATGCAACCAAAATCACGCTAGCCCCCTCCAGCGCCGACATCAACTTAGGTGACAACCTGACCCTGCAGTGCCACGCCTCCCACGACCCCACCATGGACCTCACCTTCGTCTGGACCCTGGACGACTTCCCCATTGACTTTGACAAGCCTGGGGGTCATTACCAAAGGGCCAGCGTGGTAAGGCCTGAGGCCAGAGAACTCAGGGCTTCTCCCTCCTTGGTAGACAGGGGACCCAAGATGTCCTTAATCATCACCACCCCAAAGCCTTTCCCCTTCCCCCAGGAATGCTGGCAAGCCCATCCCTGGGTCCATAAACACCCTCCCTTAGACAGGCAGCTCCCTGGGTTCCACCCAAAGTCTGTGCACGCAGGAAAAGGTTAGGGGCAAGCCTGGATTCCCAGCATCCAGCAAGAATGAATTCCCACTGCTATCCTGCTGCCTTTCCCCCAAGGCAGATGATATCATTAACCTGAACCAACATTGACTGTCTTCTCTAAAAACAAGAACAAAAAAAAACTGCTGTTTAATCCCCAGTGGTACCAAGTAGAAAGCAGCTGATTCCTCCCATGAAGCAGAGAGGAACAGTGAGGTGACGAGGTCTGTGGGCATATCGGAGCAGAGGACTGTGAGCCGCACCTCCTGTCCCCTGGCTCACTGCAGGGGAGGGCCCTCTGACCTCCCCCACGCCCTGTCCCTTGTGTGCAGAAGGAGACGGTTGGGGATCTGACCATCCTGAATGCCCAGCTGCGCCACGGCGGGAAGTACACATGCACGGCCCAGACAGTGGTGGACAGCGCGTCTAAGGAGGCCACGGTCCTGGTCCGAGGTAAGGCCAGGCGGTGGTGGACGGTGCGTCTAGGGAGGTACAGGGTTCCCACCCCACCCCCACTATGATGGGCGTCTAACAAGTCTGTTGAGCTGAACTCATCCCGAAGGCCTTTGCAGGTACTGAATGAATAGAATACTCTTCCTCCAAAGCCAAAATTATAAAAATCTACTTCTAAACACATTCCAAGCCTGGAGAAATGTCCTGAGGCTGGAGAACGGGGATGGCAATCCACTCCAGTATTCTTACCTGGGGAATTCCATGGACAGAGGAGCCTGGCGGGCGCATTAGGAGGCCATAAGTTCGCAGAGTCGGACACGACTGAGTGACTGACACTTTCACTGGAGTGTCAGAGGCTCATGCTGGGAAATCTGTTCATGCTTCTGTGACTCCTCCAGCCTGGGACACGTCCTTCCTCCGGGAAAGCTCCCGTCACTCAGCCCGTTCCTTGCCCTCCCACCAAGCGTGTGTTTGCTGCGCCCTCTGCTGCTCCCCCCTGGTACTGCAGCGGCCCACGCAGGCCTGAAGGAGATTGGCTCCCGTTGGAAGCTTTGCAATTCTGACCCACTTTGCTCTGACGTCTTGGTGTAGGTCCGCCAGGTGCCCCAGGAGGCGTGGTGGTGAGAGACATCAGCGACACCTCTGTCCAGCTCAGCTGGAGCCGTGGCTTTGACAACCACAGCCCCATTGCCAAGTACACCCTGCAAGCTCGCACTCTGCCTTCAGGGAAGTGGAAGCAGGTTCGGACTAGTAAGTGTGAGGTCCTACCTAGGTCAGTACTGGTTAGCCTGGTGGTTCAGATGGTAAAGAATCCACCTGCAATGTGGGACACCTGGGTTCGATCCTGGGTTGGGAAGATCCCCCGGAGGAAGTCATGACAGCCCACTCCAGTACTCTTGCCTAGAGAATCCCATGGACAGAGTAGCCTGGTGGGCTACGGTCCATGGGGTTGCAAAGAGTTGAATATGACTGAGCAACCAGCACACATGCACGAGTGCTGGAGGGGGTGGGGTTTAGGGGCCAAGGCTGAGCCTGGAGCTTCCAAGGGGGACAGGTGTAGGCCCCTCTGCCTGGAGGAGCTCCCAGGCCATTAGGGAAGAGGGCCACACAGGGAGCAGGAGAACAGGGCGAGAGTTGGAGGAGGAGGCTCAGTCTGCACCCTTGAAGCCCTGGCAGGACCGTTACTGGTGCGATGAAAGCATTCCTGGGGTACAGAGTGCTCACAACATCTTACAAAGGTTCCAAGGTGGGGAGGTCTGCCTCCTACTTCCCAGTCACTGATAGAAGAGGCAGTGACTTTTCGTAAACAGCAGGCACCAGTGTGAGAGCTGGGTATAAGCACGTGATACGTACCCAGTCCCTGCCCTTTGCATCCAGACCCGTGAGACACTGACTCCCTGTGCCTTGCAGATCCCACCAACATCGAGGGAAACGCCGAGACTGCCCAGGTGCTGGGCCTTACACCCTGGATGGACTACGAGTTCCGGGTCTTAGCCAGCAACATCCTGGGCACTGGGGAGCCCAGTGGACCCTCCAGCAAAATCCAGACCAAGGAAGCAGGTCAGAGCCCTGGGTGAGAAGTAGTGTCAGGGCACAGACACCAGCTCTCCTTAAAGGGTGCTCCAAGCCAACAGCAGTTACATGGAGCTCAACCCTGCTCACCAGACTTCGGACTCTAACAGAACAAATGCGGAAGGAACCTAAGTCAGGGCAAGGTGGCTACACTGCACAACGCACTGTGCCTTGGTCCACAGGTAGTCGGGGCTGGAAGCCCTCCAGTCCAAACTGTTAACCCAAAGAAACAGGCCAACCTTACCATTGCATGTGAATCTACAATTATCTAAAAGTTTAATTTTTATTTTATTTTTAAAAAATATTTATTTGGCTGCACAGGGTCTTAGTTGTGGGATGTGGGATCTACTTTCCCAACCGGGCATCAAACCCAGGACCCCAGCATTGAGAGATCAAGAGTCTTAGCCACTGGACCGCCACGGGAGCTCCTAAAAGTTTAATTTTTTTTAAAAAATGGAAAAACCAAAGCTGAAGGAAGGAAGGGTCACACTGTCAGAACAGGGACTCGAACCCAGGACCATGGGGTAATGGGCAGCTCTCTTCCTTGGACAGACACGAGCTGCAGGAATCAGGTAGTGAGGAACATGTGTGCTGTGCGGGGCACTAGGTGAGCAGCCAGCGTCTCTAAGTCCTTCTTTAGATGGTTTCTTTGGCAGCTGAAGGGATGGACAGCCTGCCCACACCCCTCCCTTACAGGCAGGTGGGGAAGGAAGAGGTGAAGGTGAAGCCCAGGACCACAGCCCTGGGCTCTCAAGGCCAGCAGCGCGGAGTTGGGACCTGCCTCCCCTTCCCCACCCACCCAGGGCCGCCCCACCGGCTGTGGGACAAAGGTCTGCCTTTTTGTGTCCCTGAAACATGGTTTCCTATGTACCCCAGGCTGACTCTCCAGGCTCCTTATGGAATCAGTCAACATTTTTAACTGGTACTTCTCCTGAGTAAGAATTCCAGAAGGAGCATTTTCTTTGACTGAACTTGGAGAGTCAAAGGTTGAGAAGTGGTCTCCACCACCGTAGTATCCAGGAGTTGAGCACAAAGCCATGATGCAGAAGAGAGATGGTGAGCTTTCCAATCAGAAGACCTGAGTTCAAATTCAAACTGTGACATTTATTAGCTGTGTGACTTTAAGCAAGTCACTTAACTGCTCTGGGCCTCAACCTTTCCACTCCGGAAAGGGTAATAGGTGTTTAAGGAGCCTTTGCAAATGAGAAGGCCCTCAACTCTCATCAGAACCAAGTGATAAGTCTCCATTTGCTGTGTCATCTGCAGAAACATTTTGACCTTCAGCCAAGTTACTCCCTGCCAAGCTTCACAATCTAATTAAATATATTGTTTTAATAGCAGCCTTTTTGAATACTAGAGAAAATTAGGAAATTAAATCTGCCACACACACACACCAAAAAACACCCTGTAACCCAGAAGAAATATTTTTTGGATTAACTGCACTTCTGGATTATTTATTCCCCTTAAAGAAAACTGGAGTTGGTCTGTTGTTATTGAGTTTACACCAACTAGAGGAATGAGGCTAACGCTCATTTAAAGAGTGTATGCTCTATGTATATGCCAGCCACTGTCTTGTTTAACTCTGTTTTTCTTACAGCCTTTGAGAGAAACGTTATTATCCTTATCTTATGGAGAGGGGAATCAGAGGCTCGGAGAGGTTAAATAACTTGTCCAGAGAAACACAGCTAGTAAGTGGCAGGGGTGCAATTTGATCTCAGATCTACCTGACTCCTGAGCCCACATCCAGAGGGACCCGGCAGACAAAACCAGGGCTCATTGGAATAGTTTCAGAAGAACAGATGTAAACTCTAATTGTTTGGTAGAATTTACCTGTGAAGCCATCTGATCCTGGACGTCTGTTTCTTGGGAGTTTCAAATTACTGATTCCATGTCAATACTGGTAATTGGTCTGTTCCTATTTCCTTTTTCTTCCTGGTTCTGGTTTGGTCTCGGGAGACTACACATTTCTAAGAGTTTGTCCATTCCTTCCAGGTGGTCCATTCTGTGGGCGTGTAGCCAGGGCCCACTGGAACGAATCCTGACCCTGCGATGCTTCTCAGCGCAGCCGCAGGCCCGTCTCCACTAACTGTCTGTCCCTTGGCCCTGACAGCCCCCTCGGTAGCCCCGTCGGGTCTCAGCGGAGGTGGTGGAGCGCCGGGAGAGCTCACCGTGACCTGGACGGTAAGCAGCGAGGACAGAGGCAGGAACATGCCTGCGCTGCTCTGGGAGGGCGGTTCTCCCCGACCTGCGGCCCACCCCGCCCCTGGGACTCATCTCCGGAGGGGCGCAGCGTGCAGAGAGGGCCCGACAGGGCCACTGCGGGGTCCTGACTCCGGAGCGAACGCGGGGCCGTGCCCCCTTGCAGGGGGAAGCCGCAGTCCGGGGGCACCCAGTCCCGGGGAAGCCGGGGGCGGAGAACGGGCAGGGCAGGCGGCCGCCGCCCCTCGCCCACGCGCTCTCTCGCCCGCAGCCCATGTCCCGGGAGTACCAGCACGGAGGCGGCTTCGGCTACCTGGTGTCCTTCCGCAGGCAGGGCGGCACCAGCTGGCAGACCGCGAGGGTGCCTGGCGCCGACGCCCAGTACTTCGTCTACAGCAACGACAGCATCCGGCCCTACACGCCCTTTGAAGTCAAGATCCGCAGCTACAACCGCCGCGGGGACGGGCCCGAGAGCCTTGTGGCCGTCGTGTACTCGGCCGAGGAAGGTGGGCCGCCGGGGCCACCAGGCGCCCCCACCCCTGCGGCTTGTCTGCGGGGTGTAGGGTGGGGGAGGGACCCCTCACCCCGGCTGGGCTCCACAGGCGGGGCAGGGGAGACCCCTGGCTGCCTTTCCAGCCCTGGCAGCCTCCGCCCCGCTCAGGCCTGAAGGAGGAAGGCCCTCTGGGAGAGAAGTGGGCCCCCGGGGGTGGGGGGTGCTCTGGGAACCCCCACCAGGCCCCTACCCTACACCTCGGTCTTTTTAAAATCCTGCGCAAGGGCAGTCCCAGTTGGCGGCCGCTCTGCAGGACACAGGGAGGCCCTGGGAATCCACACCCATTCCGTGTTGGTCTCTAGAGCCCAGGGTAGCCCCTCCCAAGGTCTGGGCCAAAGCGGTCTCTTCCTCGGAGATGAACGTGAGCTGGGAACCCGTGCAGCAAGACATGAACGGTATTCTCCTGGGGTACGAGGTGAGTGCCGGCAGGGACTGGGAGAGGAAGGGAGCTTGGGATCAGGCGCAGGGCCACCTCGCAGTTCAGCAGTCTTCCTCCCAGAAGCTCTGCTGCCCTCACCGGGCACACCACATGCAGTCTCTGCAGCACCGCGTTCGCAGCCTCAGCTCAGCCCTCTGGCTGGTGCCTGTGGACAGCCTTGACGTTAATGCCCGGCTGGCCACCTGGACACTGTGGGAGCCCGGAGGAGGAGATCCAGAAGGGGCATGGCCTGCCATGCCAGAGCCCAGCTGTCCTGGGCATGCTCATGGTGGCAGAGAACAGTACAGCCCCCTCTGTGTACCAGCCGATCATCCTGTTCCGGAGGAACTCTGGCCTAGCGGTTTCTGACCCAAGCCTTGAGCCCACTGGGGTCCATGTGGGGGTACATGGAGAGTGAGACGGAGCAAGAGGAAGGGAAAGAAGGACCAGCAGAAAATGTTGTTGTCTGAGGGGGAACCATCATACTAGTGATGCTGTAAATCCTAACCCAGTAGAGTCGGCTCTGGGCTTCAGCAAATACGCTAGGTGAGACCACTGGGGAGAGAGCTTCAAACCCTGCCCTGATTCGGAAGAATATCTAGAAGGTCTTGATGTCACGAGGACTATGCCGATGGGTTTGCATTTACTGGGGAGCCATCATAAGCTTGCTGGCGTGGGGGCTGGGGCGCTGCTTTGCAAATATGCATTCCGTGGCCTTGAAGAGTCCCCACAGGACTCCCGAGTTCATTGATTGGGGCTGGGTTTCGGCAGGCCATCTCTCAGTGGAGTCTGTACCTACCCATCTACTCCCGCATCCAGCCCAGGTACTAAGCTCTCTCCTTGGACTGGGCCCTCCACTGGGGATCAGGAAGGGAGCAGCAAATCACACCGGCTTGTCTCTTTTGTGGGCCTAATGGTTGAGCGTCTAGTCTCTGAGCCTGAGACGGAGGGGCCAGGCAGAGCCGGGGCGGCGCAGCGCTGAGACCCGGGGCGTGTCCACTGACCCCCGGCTACGCCCGCTCCCTTCAGATCCGCTACTGGAAGGCCGGCGCCAAAGCAGCGGCCGCTGAGCGAGTGAGGACGGCAGGGCTGGACACCAGCGCCCTGGTCACGGGCCTGCACGCCAGCACCAAGTACCACGTGACCGTGCGGGCCTACAACCGGGCCGGCACCGGGCCTGCCAGCCCCTCTGCCAACGCCACGACCATGAAGCCGCGTGAGTCTGGCAGCCTGGGTGCGGGAGGGGCGGGGGGCTCTTGGATCACCTTCCTGGATTGACAGGGCTCCAGCCCCCAAGGCCGCTCGTCTAACGGTAAGAAGGGAGCGGGGCTCACAGCCTCCGCGGCGCCACTCTTGTGCAGTCTCTGTTGGAGTTTGTTTCTCAGGCAGCGGTAACAGAACGTTCTGGGCACAGATGTGACGGGCAGATTATCTAGAAGTGGCCGGCTGAAAGCAAGGGGGCGCGTGGTGGGGAAACATCAGGAAGACTCCTCCTGACTCTCTCCTCGCTCTGGCAGCTCCACGGCGACCCCCTGGCAACATCTCCTGGACTTTCTCGAGCTCCAGCCTGAGTATCAAGTGGGACCCTGTAGTCCCGCTGGGTAATGAGTCTGCAGTCACTGGCTACAAGGTAAGGAGGGGTGAGCAGGCACTGAACGCTGAGGGACGGCGCATCTGTGTGCCCCGTAAACAAAAGGAGCTTCAGTTCCTATGTCTGAGTCAGATGTAAGCAGAGCGTCTGGGACCGTGAGAGGCATGACTACAGGAGGGATTCTCCGGGGAGCGTGCAGTAGAGACTGCACGGAGGAAAGAGGTGTGACTGCGGAAACGCAGGGTTCACGAGGGCGGTGACAGACTGGGTGATGTTTGGGGCTCTTCTGGTCTGAGGAGCCTACAAGATCAGTTCAGCTGCTGGGAACAGGAAAGTGGCTCCAGGGAGGAGCTTATTCAAGAGGCTGGTCCTGGTCAACGGGCAACGGGAGGGGTGAGGGGGCAGGACCTCAAGGTCACAGAGCCACGTGGGCTCCTCCCGTTCTGGGGCCAGGGAAGGGAAGGATCAGCCCTGCTGTCGGGAAACTCCGCTGGCCAACCCCTTCCCACAGATGCTGTACCAGAACGACCTACACCCGACTCCCACGCTGCACCTCACCAGCAAGAACTGGATAGAAATCACAGTTCCCGAGGACATCGGCCACGCCCTGGTGCAGATTCGGACCACAGGGCCAGGAGGCGACGGGGTCCCGGCAGAGGTTCACATCGTGCGGAACGGAGGTGCTGTATCCCCCGTCTCCCCCAGGAAGATCAGGGTCCATCCAGACGCAGGGATCATTCCAGCCCAAGCCAGTCCCCAGGGAGACAAAAGGCGGCGTCAGGAACCTCGTTCAGAGTAGCCCTGGACCCACCCTTGCCTCCTCCCTCCTCCCCAAACATCCCTGAGGGCTGAGTGCGCCCCTTGCGAGGGAATAAGAGCAAAGGTCCTCCAAAACCCTGCCCAAGAAGGGCTGAGAGCGCCTCCCCGTCCTGAACACAGCACTCTGTGAGTCTCCTTAGGGAAGGTCTGGACTCTGTCCTGGGGGCGGGGTGGGGATGAGCCCCTCCAGCCCATCCGCCTGTTGGTTTCAGGCACCAGCATGATGGTGGAGAACTCTGCGGTCTGTCCAGCCCCACATCCAGACGCCGCCCTCACCCACTCCGTGGCAGCGCTGATCCTCTTAGGCTACCTGCAGCTCTGATCTTGGCGCCCTGCCTCCCCGCCACAGCTGGGCACCCACCTTGATGGACAGCCAGCTGGCCCCAGTCCCTTCCCGATGCCAAGGTGGCCCAGCGCTGTGCCTGAGAACGGCTGGTTTCAAACACTGACTGTATTACAGAGCCCTTTTCGTAGGAGGTAGGATATGTCATATTCTGCCACAGGATAGAACCCATGCAAGGATTTTTTTTTAATCGAGAGGCACCAGGCAGTAACTTCCATGATGATACTGAACCCTAGGCCTGGGCCCTCTAGGGTGCCTGCATGGAAGGCAGGAAGAAGGGGGTTAAACGTGTATCTGTGTATCAGCGGAGTTGGCACTCTGGGATCGCATATGGACTCTGGCCCAGATGGCAGAATCCTAAGCCCGGGAACACTGGACAGGAACGGGCTGAAGTGGGACAAAGCGTCAACCGGAGCGTCGCTGTCTAAGGAGCGTCCCAACCTGAAGACCGGGACTCTTCTTTCTCCTCTGACAGGGCAGCGCGGCTGGATCCTGACATTGTCCCTGAGGACTCCCTGGAGGCCCCCGCCACCCGCCCGGACGGCTGAGAACCAGTGTCCTGGTGTCAGCCCGGCAGCCTGAGCCCCACAGCTCTGGGTGGCCGTGCTCCCAGCTGCTGGGTGGGAGCTCTGAAGGGCTGAGAGGCTGGGCCTCCTGCTGGAAAGCTGCACCAGACTTGGCCTGAGGCGCAGTCACACCTTAGTTGTCGTCACCCTCTTAGCCGACACTGCCAACCCGACCCTGTCACCCCGAGTGACAGAAGCCACGACAGGTGGCTGGTGACTAAAGGGCTCGTCTTGGGGAGGTCCCCTACCACACCAAGACCCATCCTGCACGGTCCCGCCAGGGTCTGGGCAGGAGGTGGGACAGCCGTCGTGACCCACCGGCTTCGTCCCACAGAACGAGAGCAGGCATCCTGTGTCTGCAGCCAGGCACCTTCTGAGAAGCCCAGAGGATAAATGCGGCCCTGCCCGCTCCCAGGAACGCTCCGGGCCCCCACGCGGCCTCAGGTGCTGCTCTGCATTTCCCCTGAAGACGAGGGGGGCGAGTAAATGGGGCCCCCTGGCCTGCTCTTGGGCTGTGGTGCCAGTCCTGGCACATCGGAGCTGGAAGAGGCTTAGACCTCAGTGTGCCCAGGCCCCTCAGCTTGCCCAGGCCGCTGCTCTACTGGGAGGAAGCAGAGGTTGGGAAGAGCAGGGCCTGCCTCCGGTCACATAGCCCGCCAGGGATGGGGCGCAAATGGCCCTCTTCTCCCACCGGTCCCAGGCCCATCGTCTGCCGAGGAAGGGGGCCATGCTGAACGGCCATGACCTGGTTAAGGTGGTCAAGAAGGGCAGAGGGGGCTGTGAAGATCCTGCTCAGGAGGCTCCGGTGGGTGACGGTGGGGTGATCGGCAGGGCTGGCTTCCGCCCACAGTATGTGCAGAGTGCCAGAGGTCCCGTCTTCCTTTGCCTCCTGAGCTGGCTTCTGCTGGGCCCACACGCAGTGCTAGCTTGGAGCCCCCTGCGCCCCTTACTTACCCTTGCTTCAAGAAGAGAGGCCAAAGCAAGGACAGGGATTCCCCAAATCCAGGCAGCAGTGGAGGCATAACCAGGAGATTCCCAAGCCTATGTTGTGACAGGTGGCCCTTCGCGTACGGGAGCAGCAGGACAGGCATCGTGCGGGGGACGGGCCCCCTGAGCCTGGTTTCTGTAGTTTACAGTCAGAGCTCTATTTTGTTATGGTTTTTAAAATTTTTAAGTCCTGCTCTATTGTACTGGGCAGGTTTATGTTGATGTTTACCCACTACAGTTTTTTAACAATGTAAGCTCACATGCCTTCTCTGTGCCACCACAGTACCCACCGCCCTGTCCCTGGCCCGGGGGACTGCCCCCCTGGGCCATCCGATCAAACCCTCCTCACCTGCCCCTGTCCTTCATCCCCATGCGGTGCTGGGGGCTCAGCTCCGTGACCGCTCTGCCACTGCAGAGACCCAAACCCGCCTAGCGCCCAGCCTGGTCCTGCATCGCTGTGAGGTGGCCTGTACCCTGCTCTTGGAAAGGGGAATCTGAAAGGAGGAAACCTCTTTCCAAGGTCTCGTTCTTTCTTCGTTGCCTTAGCTGCGGCAGAAGCAGGACAGGTGTCCAGATGCCGGCCAAGAGGGCTGAGCTGCTTTGGTGCAGGACCTGTGTGGCTGCAGCCGCGGCCCTAGGCTTGCTTGAAGCCAGACACACAACCAAGAGTCTTAGTTCTGAGGGGGGCAGACCAACCCTCTTGGAAACCCAGGAAGGATTTTTTATTAGTAACTATGAAAACTCAGCCTCAGGAACACCTGAGCCCTGTGTAGGGAGGACTCAGAACTAGACAAAAACAGATGTTCCTGCAGGCTGAGACTTCAGGCTGAGAGCTGATTCAGACCGAATGAGACAGGTGACCTGAGGGCACGCAGGCGTGTTAAACAGAACAGCCTCTTGGGGCGGTGGCTGCACAGGAGCTTGCGTGGAGGCGGAAGGCGAGATGAGGCAACTTCTGAGTCCCTCCCTGCCCGAGGCCGGCCTGCCACCACCTCTGCTTGGATGGGCCGAGGCTCCCTCCTGCCGTGGTCATGCCGAGCCCCGGGCCGGCAACCAAGGGGGAACAGCCACAAGCCAGCGCTTCCCTCTGCAGCTCAGTGGCCAGTGAGTGCCTGAGGACTGAGGGCAGAGCGTGCCTCACGGCCTGGGAGAACCTCTGCTCTGCACACGCCGGGCTCGGCCTGGGGCCCCTGCCCTGGTCCTGGCCCCGCCGTGCTGTTTGCCGCACAGCCCCGATGTGCGCCTCAGCCGGGAGCGCTCTCTCCAGACGCAGCCTCAGGGCCCAGCAGTGTCAGTACCCCGCTGGGCCTCAGATGGCACAGGCGGTGCCAGAGAACAGGAGGGCTGTGGACCAGGGGCTCTTTTCGATAAAATGACAACAGACGCCAGAGAAGACGTCTGCAAGACCTTTCCTAGGGGGCTCTGAGGAATTCTGACGGCTGTGTCTTGGGGTCTAGGTGAGGTGATGACTGGAGGGGACGCTCTAAGTGTCCCTCAGGACTGGCATTCTTGGAATCAGAATCAGTGCGGGGGCCCCTGCACTGCAGGGGAGTGACTGCAGTCATTTGCGGGGGAGGCGCACCCCAGGCATTCTCTGCCCAGCGCACGCCACTGCCTCTTGGCAGTCCTGGGAGTGGTCTGGTCTCCTCTGGGCAAGAGCCCGGGCTGACTCCAGAGTGCCTCACCCCCTCGCGTCTTCCCCGCTGGAGGACTCTGCTCATCCTGGTCTCAGAGTGTGACTGCCTGCTGGCTCCTCTCTATGGAAGGGCAGCAGGGTGCTCACGCCTGGGTCTGCAGCACAGGGTTGGCGCCCTCTTTCCCTGGCTCAGGTCAGACCAGGCTTCATCCTGGAGACAAGCGAGGTGGCCGGAGAGGCCCCTGGAGTGGCACAAGGGGTAAGATGGGCACTTAAGGAGCTTCACGGAGAGCTCCACAGAAAGAGGTGCCCGGGAGCCAGCTGTATGTATAGGCTTTGGGAAGGCAGGACAATAAAGGAAAATGAAGAGGGAAAAGAGATGGGTCAGATAGCTTCCCCCAGTCCTAGGAAGCCTCATGCCTTCAGATGGGGTCCACCCTGCTCTGACCCCCAGACTCCCACTGACACACCCCCTCCGGGGTCTGCACAGCTTAGAAAAGCTTGCAAGGGCAAGGGTTGGGGCTTCATCGGACCACTGTCAACTCGGCTTTTGTTAAAATGGACCCGCTCCCACTGATCTGTTATTACCTGCCTCTCTCACACTTCTTGTAATGGTAGTTATTTATTGACTCTGGTAGCGGGCAGTTCTTAAATAAAGATGGTTTCTCAACCTGGTGAGGCAGCTGCCACCAGCCGTGGGCGTTTTTATCCTCAGACTAAAGCGTATCTCCTTGTCGTGTTCTCTAACGCCAGGCAACCTTCCGCATAGCCAGCTCTAAGGAGGCAGCCCGTGGTGCATGCGGCTGCACCCCGTGCTGCGAGGGGAGAAAAATCAGGCCAAGCAGCCTTAAGGCAGGCTCCACAGAGCAGAGCAGAGCTCCCTGTCAGGCTGGCTCTCCCTGCCAGGCGGGCAGGAAACCGTGTTCGTGTAACGATGCTGTTCTCCGCTCCCCTGCTTTTTAAGGCATGTGAGGTACAACCTCTCCTGCTGCTCAAACATCAAGTGTTCCTATGAACTCTTAAGCTGAAATGGTGTAAAGCAAAGCAATTATTATTTTTTTTTTTTTTAAGGGAAAACCCTCTTCAGATATCTTTCAGTTAGTGAGAACAGGTACTAATGTAGGTTTCTCATAACTCCAAAGTGGTGGAAAGTGACCTTTCAAAAAGCGGGAGATACCTGTATCGACTCAACAGTACCAAAGTCGTCTCCCTGCAGAGACAGAGTGACCCCCTTCTGGGAAGTGGGTGCCTCCAGCCTTGGCTCGCAGCAGCCTAAAGGATTTGAATTTCTAGCCAACATTTTCCAACTACAACACTATTCTGCATTCAGCATTCTCCACAACAACTATTACACTTCAGACGCAGGACACACGCAGGTGGCTGTGTAAGTGTTCACTCTTTCAGCGCGAAGCAGGTAGGGCCCTGTGCTGATTGCGCCTGACAGCTTCCATCAGGGAAAACAAGGTGAGCGGAGGCCTGCCCCTGGCTTGCCGGGCACAGGGAAGCCGAGGCTGACAGTGAGCCCCCGAAGGGCCACACAGCTTCATTCCTGCTACTTTGCACCCAAAGGGATGCTGGAAGCACTGGCCACTCCGGAGCCCAAATCTGAGTCAGGCAGCATCTCCTTGATCCTTTAGAAACAGACCACATGCACAGAATTCAAAGAACTAAGTTGGGTTTGAGGCTGCACTAATGCATTTAATTGGGTTTTGTTCTCTTCCCAATTCAGTACCCTCACATCCTCAAACTAATGCAGAATGCTCTAAAGCTAGAGCTGTAAGATATTCCATCTCATGTTTGACTACTGGCTTACAATAGAAAGCTGGAGAAGTTATTTAGCTCTTCTTAGGTCTGTCTTTCCATCTGTAAAATGGGAACGCACTGCACCCCTCAACCCTCCTCATCAATGTAATATTTATGTTTTACGGTCCTCTTTCAAAGCAGAGCAAGCTCTCTCCTGAATGCTTCAGCAAAGTGTCCAGGACTGAGGTGACGGGCTTCATTAGTGACATTCCCCAACTCTGTGCGTGTCTGAGCTTCACAGCTTAGAGCAGTTTGACTCACAGGATCTCACCTGATCCTCACAGTCATGTGCTTCAAGGATGAGGACTGCGAAGGGTGAGTTAGCTTGCTCCGTAACACAGAAAGAGGACCAACCCAGGTCTTCTGAGTAACATCCCATCTGAGGTAGAGAATGGGAGAAAGGGTGTGTGGAAAGTTTAAGGTCTTTTCAAAATAAGAGCAATAGTTAAAGACTCCCTATGCATGCGTGTAGGCCAGTGGTTCTCAACCTTTGCTATATACCAGAATTACCTAGAAAACTGAAAAACAAAAATGCTTTTGAACCCATGATTTATATGTACATAGGACACACAAACGGCCTAGAAGCAGTGACCTTCCGGTGGCCATAAGCGCATCTGGCACCCACGCCGTGGTTTCTAAACACTGCTTCCCACACTAAAAGGAACCAGAGCCCCTTGGAAATTCAGGTTTGGAGTGCCTCTGAGGCATCTGACTGTTGCAAGGACATACTCCAAGTCAAATGGGGCACACCAAAAGGACAAAAGAGCTGGCTTGAAGGGACTCCTGGCCAAAAGTGGGAATAATTTGAACATCAAAAATATGACAACAGTAATGGGTTATATATAATTCACTGAATAAAAAGGAGAATCCACTGAAATCTCAAAAGAATAAAAACAGCGCTTAAGAGAAAAAATGCAGTGCAATAGATAGAAAAACAAATTAAAAAATCCATCATTTTTCAATCCCTAACATGTAATAAGGCAAAGATCATGGATTCCAAAACACCTGTGAATGTTTTTTAGAACCCAGATAATCACAAGGCGTCACCCCACAGATTACAAAAGGAAAACATATACAGGTACACCGCTGCAGAGATCTGGCAGTCACCGCCTTAACCGAATGATCACGCTCACAGTCAACAGCGGTCACCCCGACACTGGGCCTCCCGAGCTCATGCGATAAGTACATACCATTTTTGCCGGGCTCTTGTCAGAAATGTTTAAGATTCATTCCTCAGGAATCGAATCATGAGGAATTAACTGTGGGACATGTATGCAAGACCAATACCTCTGCAATATGAATGTCATGAAAAAAATGTAGGGGATCTGTTGTAAAATAAGACTTAGGAGAAATAATCAAATGTAATACATGAACCTTCACTTGACCCTGGATCAAACTTTAAAAGCTCCAAGAGTTTATAAGTTGGGAGAAATGAGGTATCAACTACACATAAGATTAGGGAGTTGTTCGTGTGATACCGTCGCTGTAGTTACACAGATGAATGTCCTTATTGAGAGACATAAATGATTAAGGGTAAAAGGTCACTCTGTCCGTGACTCACTTTCAAGTGTTTTATGTAAAATCAGTATGTATTTAGAGAGGAAGAGAATTGGAGCAAACTGTTTGCAATCGGTGAATCCAGTTAAAGCGTCTATGGGTGCCATCCAAACTTTCAACTGTTTTATGGGCTTGAGGTTTTTATTTAAAACAGAAGAAATAACAGATCCATTGGTCACAATTTACACTGAGTTAGCATCCTCAGGCTGGGACTCAGGAATCTTATTTTTCAAAAGCTTATCTGGGTGACTCGGACATACGGACAGAGAAGATAACCACTGGTCCCAGTCTTATTTCTGCTACTTCTGTACTGACAGCAAAGGGAAGAAATGCTAATTATCTCAAACAGAATCAGCTCAGTTGGTGGCCCAAGAGCCACTTTCCTGAGGGTTCCACAAGCCAAGCCAATTACGTCAGACATAGCCTGAATGACCTCTTAAGACTGGATTTCCCGTTGAGGAAGGGAGGTACTAGTCCTCCCTCGGGGGGCCCTGACTGCTCTAAGAAACCAACCTGACCTCTCCAGCAACATAAGCTTCAGGACACTGAAGTTGCTAGAAGGATAGGATCAGGGAGCAAGCCAAGAAACCGTTCAGGGGAAATCTACAAGCAGAAAAATCCAATGTTTCGCCAGGAATTCAGTTTGGCCCTGAGCACGGAGGCTTGGCCTGGGAGGTCTGAGGGTGGCCAATGACTTACTAACCTTCAGTGACCGTCTCTTACACACTCCAGTCTGCAGCCGTCATCACCCTTGGCTCTGCCACAAATGGGCTATGTCGCGAACAAAGCAGTTCGTTCAATGTCTGTTCTAAAAACTCCGGTGTGAGTTTAACCCCAAACCAGACTGATTATGGTCGGACAATTTAAACGACTGACAAGAAATTTTACACTAAAGAGCAGAAAAGGTTAGGTCTCCGTATAGTTATTGTGAATTATTTTAATAAAGAGGAAAAAACTGCTTTCACTAGAAAAGCTGTCATATCCTTCTACATGATTATACTGCTCAGAAGGGAGGTCACGGTAGGAGGCATACGAGCTGTAAAGTGCAGAAAATTAATGCAAACGTGGAAGACACAACTCGTCCCAGGAGTAGGGAGATGCCTGCAGTCGGGGTTCCCGGGTACCTGGTGGGCAGGGAAGAGCTGGAAGGGGTCCACCCAGGACACAGTTAGAGACTTGCCCACAGCTACCATCGTGCTGCCTGTCTCACACACTCCGCTCAGTTCTTTGGTAACGGAAGTCTCCCTCTTAGCCAGCCCACAAGCAGCCAGCCAGAACACCCCCCTGAAAACCTAGTCTGGCTTCCTGAGCATCCCGCCCTTTGGCAGCAAGGCCTGTAAGGTCTCAAGGCTGGCACTGCTGTGGATCACGCTCAGCCTGCTGCACAGCACGATGCTCACCAGCACACCACCAGTCACGCCACCGGCAACTCCTATTCCCACAGCTATGGCCACCTTCTTTTTCCACGGTGGGTGCTGAGGCCTGGAATAGTTGTCCAAATTCACTTCCAGGCCTTCGTCCACTAACTTCTGATCCTCAGTAAGGGACTGATGGAAGTTCAGGTTCACCAAATTAGGAGGAAGGACCCTCAGCCCAAAATAGAGCCTCTTGACAAGTCTCAAGTTTTTTAACAGCTGCACATCACACCGGTAGGTCCCAGAGTCATACTCTTGAATGGACTGAAACTTTATAAAGTAGGAACTGGCTCGGAAGGGTTTGAAGACTTCATCATCAGTTGAGATGATTCCCCGAGCAAGTCTCCAGGTGAATCGGAAAGCTTCTTGCCCGATCTCCAGGATGTCCGGACTCAGACAGCTCAGCTTAAATTCCTTCCCTATGAGAAGGGTGAAATGGAGCATCCCACAGAGCCAGTTGGTCAGACACTCCAGGCGCTGAGACTTACACTTCCTTCTCACTCCATCGGGGCCCACCTCACAGACAGTCTCTTCCTTAAAGCCAAGGCCACAGGTGACAGTACAGGTTGTGGCGTTGACAGTAACTTTGCCCACAGCTTCCTGCAGTTTCTCAGGGATGGCCAGCGTTTTAGGTGAAGTCGCCACCACAGGTAGACAGAAGGCCAACACCAGGCTCCCAGGGATGAAACTAGTGGCCGAAGTCTTCATGTCTTAGCAGGCATTTCACTACCCTCAGCCAATACCTGAGGTGTTCCAGCTATATCCACCACCACGTCATAACTCAATTCCTTTGACGTAAGATAGCCTTCGAAGTCAAAAGATATGATGCATGCATCGTCAATAAAAAACTACAATTAAAGTCTAGTCCTTATTAACAGGTGAGGCCGCAGGCAGACAAAAGGCACAATACTGCTGCTTTACTGTTTGCTAACGACCACCTTCCCAAAGTCTTCACTCTTTTCACATCTTTTTAATGAATTTAAATCCGCCTCTTGGGAAGACAGATGAAAAGGCTTCAGAAGCTGAAGTGAATTTCCAAATAACCTCAATGCCCACTGAGGCTCTACTGTTCCTCACCCTTCCCAAATTGTGGGATCTGAATTCAAACGTTCCAAAGTCCCCGTTAAATCTGACCAAATAAGAAATCAAATACTAACTCTAAAAAGAGAGGATTAATTTGAATTAAGCTATCATCACCTTTAAATGCTCCTAAACCTTCTGTTAAAAGGATTAAGGACTCTGGACTAAGACGCAAGTGACTTCCTCTTCCTAAATTTGTTTTCTCCTTTGTAAATTAACAACTGCTTGCCTATTTCAGGAAGGTCACTTTGAGCATTGTATGATAAACTGTACATGAGAACACTTTGTAAAGTGTGAAACACTCTTCATGTGTAAGGAGTTTTAAAGAGAAATGAAAATTCATGAAGGCAAGGGCCACGAGGTCTTCTAGAATCAATGCTTAGCAAGATAGGCAATATTAAATACAGTTTCTCACTTTTAGGCACTCTTCCTTCCCAAGGTAACAAAAGATATATTCTGGGGGAGAGAATACCTAAATCTCCCTGCCTCTCAGTCTAGTCCCTCCACCCCACGAAACACGGAAGGAGCTCATAATCCACTTGGGTCAAGGTTGCTAGGAAACAGCTGTGATGTCAGAAAGATTCTCAGTCACATAACAGGGAAGATTCGTAAATAGACACTCAGATTTAGAGACGATTAAAATCAAAGACTTAAATATTCTTCTTCTTTAGAGACAGTTAAGTAGTCAGTGGATTTCAAAGCCATTTAATTTAGGCAGAAAAAGTGCTCATGAAGAGGAATTTATCTGTAGTTACACTTTAAGAAAGACCCCTGGGAGGCAGGAGGCTCCTCACAAGTGTTTCTGTAAGCTCTGGGATGTCTCCTAGCGCTGAGGCCTCTGCAGTGTAGTCACACACTTACTGAGCAAAAGAATTTGGAGAGAGGTCACTCCTAAATGATCTAACACAAATTTGCTTTGTTTATTTAATATAATATTTTCCAGAGGCAGATATCTAGACTACCAGGCCACCTCTCAGCCCTTCCAGCTCTGTATTTCGATATAGAGAAGATCTATTAATAACATTAACCAAGTAAGCTGTATTTTCTGTTGCACAGAGTGAAGAGGCTGGTGACTTTCAGAAGTGATCAGTTGTCTACAAGCAAACACCTACACCTGTTCTTTAATAAACATCCGATTTTATTTACAAAGCATTAAAGCTTCAGCAAGAAGTACCCGAAGCTAAGTCTCCTCTCATACAAAACTACAGGACATTAAAAAACGCCGAGGGGAGGGGAGGGTGACAGAAGGGAAAAAAGAATATGCATATATTGTACAAATCGAGAGAATCAAACTGAAACGGACACAAGGTTTCAGGAGCTGCAAACAATTCCAGAAGCATAAATAATTATTAGGAGCTGCTACCAGACACCCTGGCAGGGCTGACGTTGATTTTCTCAGGAGCCAGTTTAGGAGGCGGACAGAGGCTGAACACCCAAATGCTCAGGCAGAGGACACCCGGCTACTTTGCAGAAATAAGGCAGAGGCCGCCTGTATCACACAGTTTGCATACTGCTGCAGTGTACAGTAGAGAGAGAAATAAAATGGAAATAATGTCCGCAAAACAAAAACATGCCTAGTGACCCACCTACCAATCTCAACCGCTGGTCTGATATGAAATAGGAAATGAAATTCACAAAAGGAGCATCTGAGGAAAAGACAGTGGCATCTAAAAATATAGACATTTGGCCACTGGTTCAGGGAGAGCTCTTCAACTACTGAACATTTTGGTTCTAGAGACGGAATGGAAGAGACTCTTGCTGATGTGTTCTACTTTGATTTCTATGCTAAAATCCAAAAAGCAATCAACTTGTTTGGCTACCTATTGAAGCAACCACCAACCAACAGAGATTTCCCAATAAGCACAGTGTTTAACTCTCCTTTGAAAATACCGTGAAAATGATGATCCAGACTGAGCACTTCCAGCTAGCTCAAGCTCTACTCAGAGGGGCTAGAGAGCCTTCTGCACACCTCGTTTCTTCACTCTGGATTTTCAGAGAATTTCAAACACCTGGGGGATACAGCCATCCAATCTGCTAGTTTTTATACAAAGAACAGCAAAAGCAAAAATTAAAAAATTTTAAAAGCTAAGCAACCTTTCACAGAAAGGAAGTGACTGGAAACACGTAGGAAGGAAAAGGAGCGTGGAGAAACACGATGACTGATGGGAAGGACAGATGTCCACAAGCAATGATAAAAAAAAAAAGGTTCCTTGATTTTTTATTTGAATTGTGTTGTTGCTGCTTTGATTATGGACGGTTTTATTTAGTCCTTGCATAGATTCCCCCACCCCAGTATAAAATAAGCTTGTTCAGAGACACCCCGGTTTGTTTTTGTCTCTGGAAGCCCGTACAGGTAAAGCAATATAAACTACTAATGATTCTTTGCTGGAGACCAAATGAAACTAGCTATCTTCATAAACCATGATTGAATGAACCAATACTGGAGAGAAACATGCAATGAGAAGAAAACCAAGAAAAACCCTGACCGTCTTACAGCCCAGCTTGAGCAAAATGTTACAGAATGTTAAAAAGAGGGGGCCTTTCCTATCTCTCTCTCAGAAAATCTGAAATCTTCCAAGCACTTTCTTTTCTGCCCATCCTTTGTAACAGACTATGGAAATATAGGAGGCATCTGGTGAGTAGGTAACTTTAAAATGGAAGAAAGAATGTGCAAACCGAAGTTTTTTCTAGGATACAGGCAGCAAAATTTCAGGTAAAAGTAAGTCACTCAAGGACATGCAGTGAGGAGCGAAGGCAAGTAGGAGATAGGAAGTGAGAAGCCGAAACGGTGCTGGGTACAGGGAAGACAGACGAGCAGACCAGCAATCTCCTCCAGCAACATAACGAGCATTTTTAAAGAGTCAAAACTCCTGTTTGATGTCTTCACAAATCCTCATTCCTGAGAGTCTATTTGGACTTATGCTTGAAAGGGAAGGGACATATACTCTTCTTCCATAATTCACTTCTTCATTCAAACATAAAATTCACTCCTTCCACCTCCTGGGTGGAAGACAGAGGCCTTTGTTTTAAATTAAAGTCAATCTCAGATGACTGACCACAGTGTCCAGAGGCCACATGATGGCAAAGTAGGGAAGAATGAAGAACTTCAAGGGTCTTCATAACAGTTCTGAGATTGCTCCTCCTGCTAAAGAGATTAGAAATAAAAAGATTTATTTAGTATCAACTTAGACCAGTTACTTTCAAGAACAGAAATACTGAAAGATGCTAAAAGAGGCATTCTAAGCAAACATGAGCTAAGAACTCCCCACCCCTCCACTTTAAGTTGAAACCAACTCCAACTCCCAAGTACCCTTTACCGAAGCAACAAATAATTCAAATCCCAAACCATGCCCCCAGGACTTTTCTCAGTGTTGCCCCCAAAGGGAGAAAAAGGGCAAAATGATCAGACTTCTACACATTTCCAGCTGCTAACTATTCTCCCAGGTGTGAATAATGCTTCATATTTCAAAAAGAGAAGCAAGCAAAGGATAGGAAATTCTAGGGTACTGCATCTTTCAATCTTTCATAGACTAATTCACCACTAAATGATTAACGATGAGCAAAACACCCTTGTTCAAACACCCCTGTTCCTTAAGTGATACCCTCAACTCCTCAGAATGCAGAATATGGTGAAATGTGAATGAAAACCACTGCTGGCATTTCTGTGCACCAGCAACTGATTAATAAATAAAATCCTAAATAGTGACATGAACACTTCCCTGGTCACTCCACAGAAGCTGTTCAATCTCTGAAGGACATCCTGAAATGGGCTGCTGTGAAACACTAACTAAGAAGTGGAAAAAGAGAACAAGGTGAAGAAAGGTCCTCCCAGTGTTATCTGGAATGGAGAAGAACATGCCACTTGAAGGGAAAAATGGTTTAAAATAATTGCCCAAGCTATTAAAAAAAAAAAAAAAGAGTGCCCGCTTATAATTTGCTTTTAACCCGATTCTTAAAGTGCAAGCACATATGAAAACTGGCAATAAAAATAAATTCCAATTTGCCTGAGAACAGACTGAAACTCTCCTGGGTGCTACATGTTAAAAATATTTCCAGGCAGGAATACTGGAGTAGGTCGCCATTTCCTTCTCCAAGGGATCTTTCCACATCTGGGATCGAACCCATGTCTTCTGCATTGGCAAGTCGATTGTTAGCATTGAGCCACCTGGGAAGCCCCAGAAGTGTACTTAAGCTTTTCAGATATTTCAACATAAAATGTAATGATTAACCTCTTGATTTGTAAAATAATCTGAGATAAAAGAATCTACTCTACAGGACTTTAAATACTTTAAGGTAGCTTTCATGATCATTCCCACAAGGACTCTGACCAATCTAAGTTTAAAAACAAGACACAACACTGACATTTTAAGCCTAAATCATGAGAGGAAAAGTGGTGTGCATTTTATAACGGCACTCAAGATGATTAATAAGCTACATTATACGGCTCATCTGAGGTCAGTTAGTGTTTTTTCTTATTGCCCTCTTCCTGTGAACAGACCAGAAACAAAGCTTGTTGAGGTGGCAGGCAACAAACCAGCACCAGAGCAGCACATCTTCGAGAAGGACAAGACACACAGAGCAGCGAAAAGCAGATCTCCAGGCGAGTTAAAATCTGCCCCGAGTGTTATTCAGCTACAACATAATAACAGAAACCTCCAGCGATAGAAAATTAAGAAAAATTCAGCTCATAGTGAACAGCTGCTATTGTTACCTCTCCAAAGCAGCTAAGCCAGGGTAGCCTAGAAAACACTGGATATTAATTTTCAAGCATTACCTTAGTCAGATAGTAAGACCACACAGAATGACAATACCCAACTAGCCATCTAAAAACCTGATCTTAGCAGGAATTCATAGATTAGTCTTTGAGAGACTGATCATGTTTTTAAAGGAAAGGGGCTGGGGGAAAGCCCCTACCAATCATTTAAAACCATCAGACTCACTAAATGAACAGGAAATGGTTCAGAGGCCCAAGGTGCGGGGCCAGAACCAGGAGCGCGGTGGCGCAGGGGAGCCTGAGGGGGCCTGTGGGCCTGAGGTGACAACTCCACTCAGCCTGGCCTCTGCCGCCCTCGAGAAGGAGCACCATCCCACGCCCTTCAGGCCCACCGTCCCACAAGGCCTTTAGACCCCATACGTGACAGACCACAGCTTGTCACCCTTCCTACTGACAGTGCTCACTGTCAAGGAGCCCTACTTCTTGGGCAATCCTTGAGTGGTCACGGGGCAACAGGGACTCTGGTGGTTCTGCTCACATCTGTTTTGATCCTGAAGACTGTCCTCTGGAAAGTGTAAGGTAACTAGGGGGAATCTGACAGATGGAGCAATGCTGATACAGACTTTCGGAGCAGTCCCCAGTTCAGAGTTTCCCCCAAGCTTCACTGACGGGCCCTACCACAGAAAGTGCGTCGTCATGGATGTGGGCCCACTGGTCCTATCCAATACTGATGAGCTGTTTGACAGGGAAGAATTTTCGAGCCCCAGATTCCAGATGGCTAGATTACTTTTATTGGTGCTCTATTAGTCTTCCAAGTGTCCCCTGAAATGCATAATCTCCTGTTGCAACATGCAACAGACTATAGCAGCTTTGTCAGGACTAATTGGCGCTTACTGAACAGTTTCTTCAGTTAACTGATCAATTATACATAGTAACAAACAGCTGGCATTTATCAACTTGAGCAGTAGCCTACACCTATAATCCTGCCTTCAAACAATTTGGCTCTAGTGCAAAACTAGGGCATTTGTGGGGAAGGAAAGTCCACAAAGCACTGAACATGCAAATACTGTACACCCGTCAGACTGATCTTTGAGGATGGTTCCTCCTCAGCCACTGAGGATCAAGCTTCATTTCTTAATATCTGGTGGAAAACCCACAATGACAGCAGCTGCTGCTTCACTGAAAACCTCCAAGATGTGGAAGAATGTGAGACATGAGTGTTTATTACCTCAAAGGCCCTGGGGAGCCAAGCGAAAATCAACAGCATGTGTTAGCCAGCCTCTGGGCCCTCCAAAATGGTACTGGATGAAGCCCCACCCAAAGAAATCCACACAAAAGACACGATAGGTTGTCTCGAAACGGAGACCTCTGACGGCCCACTACAATACTCAGTGTCAGCACTCTCCCCAAGAGTCACAGTTTTCACGAAGATCCCACACGGCAGCTAGCGGCTAAGGCCCTCTAAGGAAGGGCTGGCACTCAACCACATCACCCCTTTAGGGCTTTTTGACAATCTTGCTCCTCAGCACACTTCGGGGTTTCATCTGGCTATTTCGGAGATCCATATAGGAAAAGGGCAAGGAACCAAGGCAAGAGAACAAGATGGGAAGAAGGAAGTACAGATTATACAGGCAAATATGCAATGTACACAACCATGTCGTTCTTCAGTTGCTTAGTCCTGTCCGACTCTTTACAACCCCACGGACTGCAGCACGCCAGGCTTCCTGTCCTTCACTATCTCCCAGAGTTTGCTCTTGTCCATTGAGTCAATGATGCCATCCTACCATCGCATCCTGTCGTCCCCTTTTTCTCTCGCCCTCAACTGTTCGCGCATCCAGTTCTTTTCCAATGAGTTGGCTCTTCACACCAGGTGGCGAAAGTACTGGAGCTTCAGCTTCAGTCCTTCCAATGAATATTCAGGACTGATTTCCTTCAGCATTGACTGGTTTGATCTCCTTGCCATCCAAGGGACTCTCGAGAGTCTTCTCCAGTACCACAGTTTGAAAGCATCAATTCTTCGGCATGCAGCCTTCTTTATGGTTCAAATCTATATATGATTACTGGAAAAACCATAGCTTTGACTATACACACCTTTGTCTGCAAAGTGATGTCTCTGCTTTTTAATACACTGCCTAGGTTTGTCACAGTTTTTCTTCCAAGGACCAAGTGTCTTAATTTCATGGCTGCATTCACTGTCTGCAGTGATTCTGGAGCCAAAAAATATAAAGTCTGTCACTGTTTCCATTGTTTCCCATCTGTTTGCTGTGAAGTGACGGCACCAGATGCCATGATCTTAGTTTTTTGAATGTTGAGTTTTAAAAGCCAGTTTTTTCACTCTCAAGTGCCCACCAGAGCAAGAAGCAGTTTCCCCCCCAGTCAGTCCCTCCCATCAGGTTTCCTGCACAAGTCTCTTAACCTCATTCATCAGAGGGCAGACAGAAGAAACAAGAACTTTAATACCATGGCCCACAGAGAACCACCATCACAGAAAACTAACCAAAATGATCACATGGACCACAGCCTTGTGTAACTCAGTGAAGCTATGAGCCATGCCGTGCAGGGCCACCCAAGACAGGTGGGTCAGGGTGGAGAGTTCTGACAAAACCTGGTCCACTGGAGAAGGGAATGGCAAACCACTTCAGCATTCTTCCCTTGCGAACCCCAAACAGTATGATCATGAAAAGCTGGTGAAATGTTTGCAGTAATTTAGGCAGTTCTTTTGTCTGTGTTATAAGAAAGCACGTCCTCACTCTGGCCTTGTTATGTACAAGTCTCCCCTAGTCCTTTTAAAGGATGAAGTCATTAAAATAACTGCCTCTATTTAAGGCTGACCAACTGAAGTGCCTAATAAGAATAATGTAGAAAATAAAAATCCAGTCTGAAGCACCCTGCTATTTCAAGACACAAGTTTTAGCCTTTAAAGAGGTTTTAACCCTCTTTTAACCTTGTCAGCTGAGTGAGTGGGAATAAACTCCTAACAGGCCTTGATAATGATAACCACTCTGCTAGAAGGAGCTCTGAAATGCTGACATGTACAAACACCATGTATTTTACACCTGCCTCAACATTTCAATGCAGTATTTTGAGAACTTAAGGGAATAAAAGAACCTGTTCATTTAGGGCTAAGTAAACTTTGCAACATTCTGATTTTCAGTGTTATTTAGATGTTTTTGAAGCATAGCTAAAAAACACCACTGCTCTTATACACTGAGCCATAAAACATAGAGTACTTCATGGGACCTTTGACAAAAGCCCAATTTGGAAAGTGCCAAAAATATTTAGTTACTATTAATGGCCATAAGAAAAATCTGGTTTTTAAAAACTTTAAATGGTTTATTTACCATATACTTAGTATTAAAAGAGCAAATGGTTAATTACATAGATTCTGAAGATGCTGGGAAACTGTGTCAGAGTACTTAAATTAATTCAACATGTTTGCCAACATTTTAAACCATCCTGAAGCAATTTAGCATTTGAGGTCAGGGAAATTGGTTTGAAATTTAAATAGTTTCTTCTGTAGTAGCATCAGCTTATGCAAGAAATGGGTTATGGAAGGATCATTTTTTATTTACATTAGTCAATTACTGACCTGAAGTCTTTGTTAGCAATACCTATATAACTTGTTCTAGGGCATTTTTAAAAATATATAGACATGGCCCTAAATGAACTGAATGCGGAGGTGATAAATCAGCGGAGTAACATAAATACTGTTATTGGGGAAAAAATGCTAGTGCCCTAGTGGTACGGTTTAAGACTGTGAAAATCCAGTGAATTTGAGGGGGAATACTCAGAACGATGAGTCACTGAGCCCGCTCCAGCTTCTTGTAGGAGAGAACTGATGTTCACAATGTGAACTGGCTTAAGGAGCTCTGGTTTGCATTCTAGTGCATATCCTCACATTTGGATGAACACAATTAAAATTTTTAATATGGTGGAAAAATCCCCTCAAATATAACCACTGATACATTGTTAGTCCTGCCTCCGAATTTATAGACCTGGCCACAGAAAACTGAGACTACTATGCTAACTAAAGCAGTGCCTGAAAGAAAAGTTTCCAAAACCCAACAATGTTTCAGTAGAATTAAATGCTAAATTGATACTGTTTTCCAAACAAAAGACCCTTTAGCCTAGATTCACAAGTATTTGATAGGAAACTGAAACTGTTCTCCATCCTCCAATAAAAATCCCTCAAACCTAGAAAACTGGGAAAACTCACTAAGTATCAAGAAGCTTAGGTATTAAGAAGCTACAAAGTTTGTCTTTTG
Organism: Bos mutus; assembly: GCF_027580195.1. Classification (NCBI taxonomy): domain Eukaryota; kingdom Metazoa; phylum Chordata; class Mammalia; order Artiodactyla; family Bovidae; genus Bos; species Bos mutus. The sequence continues at coordinate 2,294,300 of NC_091632.1, forward strand.
GATAATCTCTTGTGTTGTTTTAAAAAAATAAAATAAAATAAACCTCATCTTCTTCCTTAACATGACAGTACTACTAACAACTCCATCATTGTTTCTAGAATAGTGAGAGAGAGAAAAACACCACCTCTGGGATTTGAACAATTTGAAGAGAGAGAAAAAAGATGATACAGTTAAACAGTCAGGAGCTGTATAAAGAAGCTCATATTTTTGGTTATCTGCCTGGATCTTTGAGACAAAACAAAAAACACAGAGGCAAATATAGATGAAAATATTAATTAAACGAGGGGTTCTTACCCTTTTGGGGGTCATAGATTCTTACAGGAATCCTGTGAAATGTATAAGCATCTCCCCCACAAAAATATTCACACAAAGTTTTGCACATAAGATCAAGGGAATGGAGAGCCCCTGAAATATAGTTGCAGACCCAAGGTTAAGAGCCACTGAATTAAGCCAAATCTGGTTGGGAAGTAGTTAGGCACAGTAGGACTTTGGGATTAAGAGACAGCTAGACCAGGCATCAACATTTAGAAATTATTCAAGTGTAGCAGGTAGTTAATGCTGTTAAAAAGAATTTTTGAGGGGGGAAAAAAAAGACCAAGGGAATGCAGATCCCTGAAACCTAGTTATGGACCCAAGGTTAACAGCCACTGAATGAAGCCAAATCTGGTTGAGCTGCCCTTGGGAGCAGCTTAAAACTCAGAGAATTATCTGCCACTGGGGAAAAGGAGGGAAGGAAGGAAAAAAATGTTGCAGTTAAACGGAGTCAGGGGCTGTACAAAGCAAGGCCACGAAGAAAGCCAGACAGTGCTCCCAATGTGTCCTTACCTGTCAAGGGCTGGCTGAGCTCCGCCTGCACTTTACCCTTCGCTGATCCTTCCAGAGGTAAACCTCTGTCCCCTTTGTAGAGTTTCGGTTTAAATGGAGAATCTTTCTCTTTACCTTTTGATCCTTTAGGCCGGCCTGCTTGCTTCTTCTTGGATTTGCCATCCCCCTTCACACCCAGTAGTGGATGGACTTCTGTAAAAGGACAGATAGGCTTGGAAAGGAATCCACACGTCACCCCAAGCAAGCACATGCATGCCGCCTACCCATGAGCAAAGAGTTTTGCTTGTGTCCCAAGTCCACTAACACAAGAAGAAAAGTTTGTTTTTGTTTATTAATTGTAATACTACAAAAGAGCAGCCATTACATGAGAAATAGTTGCTTGGGCAAAAGGCACACATAGCCTATATGGTTCACACCAAGCTATAGCAGCTCTCTTAAAGCTCAACATTCAGAAAACTAAGATCATGGCATCCGGTCCCATCATTTCATGGGAAATAGATGGGGAAACAGTGTCAGACTTTATTTTTTGGGGCTCCAAAATCACTGCAGATGGTGACTGCAGCCATGAAATTAAAAGATGCTTACTCCTTGGAAAAAAGTTATGACCAGCCTAGATAGCATATTGAAAACCAGAGACATTACTTTGCCAACAAAGGTCCATCTAGTCAAGGATATGGTTTTTCCAGTGGTCATGTATGGATGTGAGAGTTAGACTGTGAAGAAAGCTGAGTGCCGCTTTTGAACTGTGGTGTTGCAGAAGACTCTTGAGAGTCCCTTGGACTGTAAGGAGATCCAACCAGTCCATTCCGAAGGAGATCAGTCCTGGGTGTTCATTGGAAGGAATGATGCTAAAGCTGAAACTCCAATACTTTGGCCACCTCATGCAAAGAGTTGACTCATTGGAAAAGACTCTGATGCTGGGAGGGATTGGGGGCAGGAGGAGAAGGGGACGACAGAGGATGAGATGGCCGGATGGCATCGCCGACTCAACGCACATGAGTTTGGGTGAACTCCGGGAGTTGGTGATGGACAGGGAGGCCTGGCATGCTGTGATTCATGGGGTCACAAAGAGTCGGACACGACTGAGCGATTGAACTGACTGACAGCAGCTCTAAATAGAAAAGGGAGATCAAAGACCCAATGATACTTTATCGCACAAGTCAGAACAGGAGTGCACATGCGCACACTGGCACGTGAAAGCAGAAAGTGAATGGGCTCTGGAACTCAGCAGACCAGGGTAAGAATCCAGGCTCTACCATGTGACTAACAAGGCTTCTAGAATTAAGACTGTCCAGATCTGACCAGTATTATACTTTATCACCTAATGAGAATGTGGGAGGAGAGGTAGAGGAAGCCTGGTACTTAAACAAACTGATCCAGACATCAGAAGACTTAAAGCGTGTTATCGTAGGAAAAGTACTGAGGGCAGAATCTCCCCCATTTTAAAAGAGAAGTGAAAGCAGATAAAATTGTTACAAAGCTGTAAAACACTACAAAAAAGACTCATGGAAAACTTCCTTTAAGGGAATATCAGCCAGAAAGGATATTACAGGTTGTGCTGAAGAGTGGGTCTATCAGGTGAGAGAGAGGAAATGCGGCCCTTACCATCATTTGGTACTCCTTGCAGTTCAATATTGGTTGTTTTGGGTTTCTTCTTAGGTGGCTGGGACCCGTCTGCTGAAGACTGCCTCTTCTTCTCTGAGCTAGCCCCTTCGTCCATCAGGGAGGTTTGGACTGCATCCGGTGGGGGGCCATAAGGATTTTCTTCTGGGTCTTCTACCTCAGGGGCAATGGGTAAATATAATAGAGCCTTTGAATCTTCCAGTTCTTCATCACTATTTGGAACAGGATCAGAAAAGGGATAGGAAAAAAGAGGAGAAAGTTGCTTAAACCATGAACCCTTCCTCTAGGGCAGAATCATCTAACCATAAGCAACAGGTACGGACCTAAAATTTCACAAAAGCCAAGATGGATAAAAGAAAATCAGACAATATGATAAAATGAGTAGTAAAAATAAATGGCATAAAGTTAATTACTTCACTTCCTTAAGATTTTCTATCAAGGGAGAATGGAAGGGACCTCTTGCACATCACAGGAGTTAACTCTTTGAGCCTAAAGGCAGACGGGACTGAGGAACAGTGGGGACTGAGCAGCACACCCAGAGACTGACGAGGAGGCGCACCCTGAGGCCTGGCCTCCAGCTCACCTGCTACAGAAGGCCGCGATAGGGTCCACGCTGGTGACATCTACTTCCTCGTCCTCTGCGGCGTCAGCCCCTGCAGGGCAGAAACACAGTAGGGCTGTGAGAAGAAGTGGAAGACTGCTGCTTACATGCAGCTTAGGATGTTCATAAACTGAAATCCAGGAGAAACAAAGGAGGAAAATCAGGCACACATTTAACTTAGTCGTCTGGCAAATTCGTGCTGAACTTCCACCATATGCTAGACACTGGGGATACAGCACTGCCCCAGAAAGTTGGGAACAGTTTTTTTGTAAAAGCCCCAGTAGTCTAACTGGGGAGACACAGAAACGGATAATTTCAGTTCCACAACGTGAGTGCTACAATAAAGGCATGTGCCATGTGCCAAGGAGATGGGAAGAAGAAACAACTTATGCACAAGTTTGAGAAGCTTTCCATGCAACACAATCCAATAACACCAATACAGTCCAAAATATCCTATAGTCCCGACAGTCTTCCTAAGATTCCTGAAGCATACAAGATATCTTATGTCACAGAAGTGAGGACCAGCACCTTCAGGATGGAGAGAACTAACCTCAACGCCAATTCCTTGATTCCTGGCACCATCAAGAAGCCCAGCAGTCAGTGACAGTGCCAGCAGGGCACATTACGCATTCATACACACAAACCCCGCCAGACGCAAAGCCCTGTGCCCTGTGCTTATACACTAGGGGGCTATAAAGTGAGGTATTTATTCTCAAGGTGTTTCCTATTTAGAAGTTCAGAAGCCAAGAGATGGAAATAACAACGATCATGATCTATTAGAAGAGAACATCTGAATGCTCATTATAACCTAGCCACTACTATGAGCCCTCTACACGAACTGTTTCATTTATTTCCCACAACCCTAAAAGGCAGAGTTTTTACAGATAAGGAAGTTCAGGTTTAAAGAATAAGTATTCTGTCTAAGGCAGTCTGACTCGAGTCCATGCTATTTACCTCCTGTTACTGACAAAGGAATGACAATACCCAACAGCAGCTCAGCACCCAGCATGTGTGGGTGGCTTTGCTAGGTGCTGTATGCAAATCCTCATTAGAGAGCTGCTCAAGCCCTAGTAATGCCCATATAAGCTCTGAGTCAATGCCTTACAAATAAAGATTCTATTAAAAGTGCAAGCTTAGAGGAAAAAAATTAGACTAAGTGCTGAAATGAATTTTCAGCACAAATTAACAATGAGTACTGAGTTAAAACAATCATTTTTCCTTTGGGAAATACTATCTGCAATTGAGAAATATTACCTGTCTGTTCAGGCTCACTCTTATCTTCATCTTCAATATCAAACTCTGATTCCCTTTCTTCATATTCTACATTTTCATCCAATTCTTTGAAGTCTGGCGCAAATGCACTCCAGTTTTCCTATGCCACAAACAAAATACACTACTTAACCATAGGAGAAAGCAACAGTCTGTAATCTAGACATTAATGACATAAATGAAAGGCTTGGGCATAAGAGACTCAAAATTCTGAGACCAAATTTTGCAGATAATAAAAATTAGATATCTATAGGTTTTACTATCTTAAGACATTTCCTATCTTAAACATGCCATATTATTAACTGCAATTCTTTCATGAACAATTGTCTTCTTTAAAACATTTTAAGGATTTAAAAAATGATTTTACTTCTTTATTTGGCTGTGCTGGATCCTCACTGCAGCACATGGGCTTTCTCTAGTTGTGGCAAGTGGGGCTACTCTTCACCGCTGTGCATGGCCTTCTCAACGTACTGGCTTCTCCTGTTGCGGAGCACTGGCTCTAGAGCTCGGGCTCAGAGTTGTGGCACAGGGGCTTAGCTGTCCCACAGCGTGGGGGATCTTCCTGGACCAGGGATCGAACCAGTGGCCCCTGCACTAGCAGGTGGATTCTTAATCACTGGACCACCAGGCACGTCCTTAATCTTTTTAAGATGTAATTCTGAGGTAAAATGTTAAGTTTTCTTATGACTACATGGATTAAAAATATAATTAAAATTTTCAAAATAAAACCAAATGCAAAACAGAATCTAACTGAGCTGAAAATAGGAAAAGCACAAGAAAGCTCTATCTCAATAAGCAACAGAAAAATATACCAGGAAGTACCCTAGACTTTCCCCCTGAAAGCAGAGCTAGTAAACTGGCTTTGGACCAAGACCCTCCTCGTAAAGCAAAACTAGATGCAGAGAACCACGTGATCAGGTTAGAAGAATCTGTGGAAAAGAAAGTCAATAAAGGAACTTCTGTCTTACTATTTGCAAGGGTCAGTGATACAGAAAGAGTATCTAGTTTCAAAGCATAACTAGAAAAGTACTTACTACTTGATTTTGTGCCCAGATAGATACCACTCCACTAGAAATGGACGCTATGATGGGTCGAACAGGATGCCACTAAATTTTAAAGAAGCAAAGAAAAGTCAGTTCTAAGAGTGAATCCAGTTTTCTGTGTTACGTAAGTAACAGCAGCAACCTCTCATCCTACTTACAGCTACATCCAGGAGGAGCTCTCCTCTGGTCCCATGGAGAATCTTTACCAGGTTGCCAATGCTCTTCTCCCAGATGTACAGGGCATGCTGCCGGGCTGACCCTGCCACTATGTACTCCCCATCCCCAGAGAAACAGCATTTCTTCCACGGGGTCCTAAGGACAAAGAAAGTACCCAAGGAGAACCAGAACCGGACCCCAGGTAATGAATGAGCACACATTCATCCGGGTTATGGCACGTACCTATTCACCAAGTCCTGCAATTTCTGCATAGGTTCAGGCTCTCCATCTCTTCCACAGGTTAAGATTTCTCTACCGTCATAAACTCTGATTATTCGATCCGCTGTGTTAATTAAAAAGCAACTACAGAAACGATAAAAATATCAACACCAGAGGTCAGAAATCTGTTCCTGTTAACACTTTCCATGACTACCAGTTACTAAGAATACCACAAGACAACTAACAAATAAGGAAGAGAATGAGTAAAAATCTAAAATAATGGACCAGACTACTTATATATCTACTTGTCACCTTTCAAGCTAAAATATAATGTGAAGTGAGAAAATGCTTTATATCAGTACTTCCTGTGTAATCCCTGAACCCTGTATGTACCAGTATTTGACTAAAATCCAAAACCTATATATTGAAACCAGTTTCCCAAATTTACAAGCTTACAGTTACATATATATAAACACTTCATTCCTCTGGCTTATTTTAGTGACAGTACAATACATTCTTCTTAATGAGTTAATATATCATTTGGATTGCCCAAATTTTTAACATTGGGAGTGTTGGAAACCTGTCTAAAATACAACTTATTTTACCACTTTCTTACAGACTTCACTTTTTCTGAATTCAAGAGAAATTGAACATGAATGTCTTCTAAGTGTGAACAGTGATTTCTATACAAACTAAAGTGACCATCACTTCTCTTACTGACAATTTCTTATTGACAACCTATTTTCTTCTTGTTTCTGTTGATATCTACTTCTAGTTGGGTAACCAAACTTACTAGGAAAACATCTGAAAGTAAGAGGATAAATAAGTTTCACGTAAGTAAACTGCATATTCAATTACTATGTGAATTCTGCGGTATCAATTCTGATTACAATATAATAAATAGTTCATCTCTGCCCAGTGCTTACCATGTGCCAGGCATTTTGGTTCTAAGCACAGACCACTCAGACATCTTTTCTGTAAAGCAACTGCCTGTGAAACTCCGGTAAGATGTGTCTGCTGGCTCAATGCAGTAAATTTTACAAACTTAAGAACCAGACAGTAACCGTTTCTACAAATATTTTTTAAATAAACTCTTAAAAAGTTTAAGTATAATACACACAAAAACTATGACTCTCAATGTATTTTGCGTTCTGCTCACTTTTAAGACTGTCTCTAAAGAGACAGGCCGCATTCACCTCCCCTTCCGGGCACTCACCTCCCCTTCCGGGTACTCACCTCCCCTTCCGGGCAAACTCTATTGACTTAATGGCTGTGGTATTGCTTGTTCCAGTTGTTACTCTGAAGGAAGCAACAAGATCCTGAGAATCGGTTTTTAGGACCAAAATCTAAAGTTTAACAGAGAAAAAAAGTAAGTAAATATTCTGATAATTTACAGTAATTAGATACGGGTTCTGTTTTTAAAACTGGGCAAAGACTGGGTGAAAACCTAAGTGTCTCTATTCAACTTGCTTTTACCCCTTCAATTAAAGACAATGTCTTAACCTATGTTTAAAAGACAATGTTTAACATTATCCACAAGAGACAGAAAGTGGAAGCAACCCAAGTATCCATCAACAGATAAACAGAATGTGACATATACATACAATGGAATATTACTTGGATATGAAAAGGAAAGAAATTTTGAAGACATGTGCTACAACATGAATGAATCTTTAAGGACATTATGCTAAGTGAAATAAGCCAGTCACACACAAAAAATACTGGATGAGTTCCAACTTCATAGAAACAGAAAGGAGAATGATGGTTTCCAGGGGCTGAAAGGGAGTAAGGAACAGCAAGTCATTTAATAAGTACAAGGTAAGTGTGAGATGAAAAGAGCTCTGGAGATAAATGACGGTGATGACTGCACAATATCGATGTACTTTATACTACTGAGCTGCACGCTTAAGAATGGTTAAGACAGTACGCTGTAAGTGCATTTTACCACAAAAATACCCACAACACTGCCACTCTCTTAAGTAGCCATACTAACTGATATGACCCAGTCAAAAAAAAAAAAAAAAAAATGCAATGGAACTCAAACTCTAAAAAGTTTGAAAAGGATCCTAAAACTTACTTAACCTCTTTTTTTAACCTAACTTCTTACTACACAAAACAGATTAAAGTGGCCTAAATTATACAATATTTTCAGACCAAGATATCAGACATCTTGTTAGCAATATTCCATTGATGATTTTTAAATTTTATAATTTAGTAATGGCCCTTTATTGCTAGCACCCAGTAAAGGCCCTCCATCCTCTTCTAGATCGAATACTCTCTGACCACTCTAAATCCAAAGAACAGAAATTATTAAGGCATGTCAGAACAGGCTGTATTTGCCACAGGCAGGAAGCACACTCAGTCCAGGGATAGAAGAAATTTCAAAGAAAAGAGAACAAGTAAACACGAAATGAGCCAACATGCAGGATGACTGATGCTTACTTATTTCACCAGCTCCTAAGCTTCCAGGCTTACCTTGCCTTTTGCATTTCCTGTATAGATATATTCTCCTCGCCTATCAAAAGATGCAACCACGTTCAAATCGGAGTCATCGTCTACGGGCAGAACGACATGTTTGGAATCTGAAAGGGTCAACATGACAGGAGCAGATTTCATGGGACACACGAGAACCTTGTTCCTGTTTAAAAATATGAATAGCACATTGGCAGTTGCTATGGTATCAGAAAGCTGACTCTCTGCCCTTTTTCCCTAATTCCTATCCACTACCCTCATCAACCTATCCAGCCCAAGGATATTTAAAATAGTTGAAAAAGACTAAACTCTAAATTTCTAATAATAGGGAAATGACTGAGTAAAGTTATGGGATCCTACCTTGACAAAACAAAATGTAATCATTAAAAATAAATATGAAGATGTAGCAAACTGGTAAAATATGCATGAAAATGAAAAAGCAAAACATCAGTTAAAACTATGTAAAAATACATATTTGTGTACAGCTAACACAGACAAATGCTTTGTGAGCTAGTAAGTGCTTTGTGAGCTATGAAGCACTATATAATAAGCTTTAAACTTAATGAGAACTTAACTAAAAGAGAACCTAGAGAAATGAAAATAGTTGTATCTCAGTAACTGAATGGTGGGTAACTCTATATAAACAGGAGAAGGCGATGGCACCCCACTCCAGTACTCATGCCTGGAAAATCCCACGGACAGAGGGGCCTGGTAGGCTTCAGTCCATGGGGTCGCGAAGAGTCGGACACAAGTGAGTGACTTCACTTTCATGCACTGGAGAAGGCAATGGCAACCCACTCCAGTGTTCTTGCCTGGAGAATCCCAGGGATGGCAGAGCCTGGTAGGCTGCTGTCTATGGGGTTGCACAGAGTCGGACACAACTAAAGTGACTTAGCAGCAGCAGCAGCAGCTACATAAATATAATTTTTAAAAATATTTTATTTATTTGGCTGTGCTAGGTCTTAGCTGCTGCATGTGGGATCCAGCTTCCCGAACCCAGGACCCCTGGCATTGGGAGGGACACAGTACTAGCCACTGGATTTCCAGGGAAGTTCCTTAAATGTAGTTTTCATAATGAACTATTTCCGGTACCAAAGAAATTCAAATAATTGGGGGAAAACCCCAGGTCAAGAACAGTTATTATACTTATTTCTATCTTTGCCCATTTCAAAGTTTTAATTATTATAGGCCAGTTTTTAATTGTAAACTACCACAACAGTATCTTTGAAATCTATTCAGAACCAACCAAGACAGAGAAATTCATTCATGTAGAAGAGGTTTCAAGAGATGTGTGCTTTTGCCTCCTAACACCTTAAACTGAAATTACCATGAGCTTAGAGATAATTTAGACAGAATCAGACCCACCCCAGGAAAGAATAGCTCAAATTAAACATACTGATCTCGCGGATGATACTGGACTTTTAAGATGGGTGAAGGGAATCGAAACCTCTGGTCGCAGTCGCCTGACAGGACATCCCACTGTGACACTATGTTATCAGTGGACGCGCTCACGAGCTTATGACCATCTCGACTCCAGCTGAGAAGGAAAAAAGGGTAACTTAGCACATATTCTAAGTTAAAAATACCATATCACCTTACAGATAAAAATGCATGAGTCACACTTATCGCCCTAACTGTATGGGTCACCAATGTTTCTTCTTCTTCGTTTTTTAAACATATACTCAAATCTATAAGCTTTCCTAACACTAAGCAATAAATGTTTTCATGACAAGATATCTTCATATCTAGCAACAGAAGCTCTTAACAGTTCAAGATAACAATTTAGATGGCTCAGTGAAAAAGGAGACTCAAACATTTTAGAAGAGTGTAAAAATCAGCAGGCCCTTAAGTGCTGATTTAACAAAAGCAAGTTTTCTTCCCCTTGAAGGCAGAAGAAGGAGTAGTTGAATTTTCTGAATTTGGCCCTACAGTAGCACCATCATAGTATAAGCTAAACAATAGAGATAGGTATCTGTTATTTAAAAGAATTAAGAAAGAAATTAATTCCTCCTGCTAAGTATAGTTAAACATCCTGGACATTATACAGAAAACAAAGGTAAAGAAGAGCCAGACTGGCTGGGTACGGTAGGATCTGAGGAACAACACAGCCGTGAGATCCTTAGGTTTTCTCTTTGCCTCATATGTCCTGGGCCAGGTGATGGAGATGTCAGCAACCGAGCAGCGTCAATGGGCACACACACTGAGCACACGCCCTCCCAGAGAGTCAGAGGACAACCAACAGACACTGCCATAGAGATAACACAGGTATTCGAACCTAACAAACATTTCAATGCAGCCATCATTAAAATGCTTCATCATGCAATTACAAACATGCTTGGAACAAATGGGGGAAAAAGAAATCTCAGCAAAGAAACAGAAGATGACCAAATGGGAATCTCAGAACTGAAAAATACAAAAACTGAAATTAAAAAAAAAAAATTCAAAAGACGGGTTCAGCAGCCAGTGGAAAAGAGGAAAGAATCAGTAAACTGGAAGACAGAATATAAAATTCCCAATCTTAACAAAACAGAAAAAAATGCCATGAAAAAAATGAACTGAGCCTCTGGGACCTGTGGGACTATAACAAAAGATCTAATATCTAATATCCATGGCATCAGAGTTCTAAGGAGAAAATAAAGAGAGTAAGGCTTAAAAGTATTTGAAGAAATAATGACGAAATTTTTTCAAATTTGACAAAAGATATAAAACATACAGATTCAAGAAGCTAAGCAAACCTCAAAGAAGATGAATTCAAAGAAATCCACTCCAAGACACAAATTTCTGAAAACTAATGGCAAAGAAAACAGACCTTGAAAGCAGCAAGAGGAATGACATCTTATTTGTGAGGAACAACAATTTACATGACAGCAAATTTTGCATCAGAAACCATGGAGACCCAAAGGAAGTGACATGTTGTCAAGTGCTAGAAGAAAAGACTTGCCGTCCCCAATTCTACATCCAGACAGCAACCTTCAGAAACCAAGAGGTAAATCAAGACCTCTGTCACCGGCAGACCTACCCTAAAAGAATGGCTCATGGAGGTTCTCTAAGCAAAGAAGAAATCTCAGATCATCAGGAAAGAAGGAATCTTAGAACATCAGGAAGAAAGAATAATGAAAAGTGTTTAAAAAATTAAATACTTTTTCTCAAGGTCTGATGTTTGAAACAAATATCCTAACGCTGTCTTAGGTAGATATCAATATACATAGAGGAAATGTTTAAGACAATTATATTATAAACAAGGAAGGGAAAGAGAGGTAAAGTTTCTATGCTGCTCTTAAACTAGGGAAACGTCAACGTGAGTAGACTGTGATAAGTTATGTACATATTATGTAATATCTAGCAACCATTAAAAAGCTATACAAGCTAGACAAAGAAATAAACTCAAAAGTAATATAGATAAGTCAAGATGAAACTCTAAAAATAGTTCAGTAACCTACAGAAAGCCAAAAAAAAAAAAAAAAGAAAGAAAATAGAAACAAAGAACAAACAAACAGAAAAAGAAACCCTAAATGAGTCTTAATTCAAATTTTGCAATGAATAGGATTTGCTACTTAGGAACTTACAGGAGGTAACACAGTTCCATGGTTAAGAACACAGGCTCAAGTCAGATTTATACTCAAGCCTAGACATTATGACCTTCTAGCTGTGTGGTCTTGGGCAAGTTATATAATCTTTCTGAACTTCAACTTTCTCATTTATAAAATGGAAATAATAACAGTATCTGCAGACGAGAGAATTAAAATTAATGCACATAAAACTCTTAGCACTTACTGTGCTCAAAAACCATTATTTATATCAGAGACAAGATAAATGTATTCCCAGACTTGACACTCAACGCAGAGAAAGGCAGGCGTGAGCTGAGGAAGTGCGTGTGGCGGGGCTGAGCTCACGTCTGCACACAAAGGACTCAGGCGCGTCTCCCACCACCTCTGGAACACTCCCAGTCCACAAGAGGACCTTTCTGGGAATGCCAACCGAAAAAGGAAGGTGCCTACAAACACTGTAACTTGAGGGTTGATAACAAAGAGGTCAATGGTCCACCCAATTTCAGTGGGTAAAGAGAGGGTAAGAGGGTGAGCCAAGACTCACATACACTGTAGTAAGAAGTCACGAGTAAGTTCTTGAAATTAAACTAAGAAGAATATGTGTAAGTACTTTAGAAATGTTAAGACAAATATCAAGAGAAACCAGCCAAAAGAACGGAAGTACTGGGAATGGGAGAAGCTGGGGAACTGGGAGGGAGAAACGAGGGCCTTCTGCAGCCCTCCTAGCACTGCAGGGCCTCTCACGACGCGGCAGAACGTAGCTGTGACTCCACTGTTCCTTTAGACCCTCCGCACCTGAGTAACTTTTTGTTTTACAGCAGGCTTGTGTTTCTGTTATAGTAGAGGGAATTAACAATACATTCTTCAGTTCCAAATTCCGTAAGTTCAAGAACGAGGGATTCTCGTACATTCTCACATCTGATAATACTGTTTCTTTCCAAAAGACAGACAGGTCTTGGAGTCTTAAATATCACTTTTTCTACCTATCCCGTGGCCCCCATCCAGTGCTTGAATATCTTCTGCAGCAACTGTAAGAAGAGACAGCAAGCCCAAGAAGGGCCAGTCCCACTGGTAAGTTCTTCCCTGGGCAGTCCACCCCATCCACGGGCACTCTGCTTGGGAGCTCTTCTCTATTCTAAGCTAACATTTGTTTCCCCATAAATTCCACTCACTATCTACGAGTCCTGCTGCTTCTCCTTAGGTCAATTTCTGTGTGGCATATGTCAGTTCTGTAATAGCTGAAGACAACTATTATACCTATCCGAAACTCCTCTTGGTGAAATGTTCTTAGTCCTTAATATGTACAAATATTATACAACAATTAATACATAAAGTCATACTCTAAGTGAGGCTGGATCAAAGAAAAATGCAAAATGTGTGTAATTACTGACCTTAACTCTCACGTATAAATATATTTAACAAAAATCAGGAACAGTTACAATGCACACATACCAAGTAATACTATACCTATGTACACACACACACATATATATCAATACAGAAAAACATCTCCCATATATTAAGTGGAAGACGAAGCTATAAAACAATGTTTCCATTTAAAAAAAATACACATTTACTTGTGTATGTATATTTTTATATATGTGAGAGATACAGATAGATCTTACAGATAAAAGATATATTTCATTCTCTAATTTGGGCTTCCCTGGTGGCTCAGATGGCAAAGAATCTGCCTGCAATGTGGGAAACCTGGGTTCAATTCCTGGGTTGGGAAGATGCCCTGGAGGAGAGCATGGCGACCCACTCCAGTATTCTTGCCTGGGGATACCTCAAGGAGTAAACAAGGGGCTCTCATTTTTTACTCTATATACTCATATATTGTTTGCATGTTTTAAAGTTCTTAATAATCAAGTTCTGTGACAAAAACTCTTCATTAAGATACCCCACTCACCAAACAAGTGTGCACGTGTCTACTGTACACCAGGTATAATGCTAGAAGCTGGGAACACGGCAGTAAAGTGGCAGCCAAGGTCCACGTGTCCACACCCCTACCATATGCCAGGGCAGATACTCACAAAACAGCTGCGTGCAACAACGCACAGCAGGAGACACACACTGCGATTCACTGCATCTCCCTCAGATCTTACATTAACATCTTCATCCAAGTGGGAGACCTAAGGGCCGTCATCGCAACTTCTCTACTTCACTCACACCCCTTACCTAATCAACGCCTATGCCCTCTAATTTCCACCGTCTCTCACATCTGCACCATCCAGCTGCTCTCCTATCGCATCCGTCCTCACCCTCTCTAACCCAGACCTCTGCACTCCTGTCCTCATTTGCCGTCCTCTTCCCCACACGCTGCTCTAGAGGCCTTCTAAAACGAAAGGCGAGCGTGTCACCTTTCTTCCCACAGAGCTTTAACGGCCGCACGGTACCACCCGGATGAGACTTCAGTGTCTTCCTACAGAGCTTTAACGGCCGCACAGTACCACCCGGATGAGACTTCAGTGTACAGGGCAGCACCCACCGTGCTCCTCGGAGCGCGGTTTACCTCGGCTGCTGCCCTACCACATCGTCCACAGCACAGTCCAGCGAATCTGAACCGCTGCGGTTCCTCCTGTTCCCATACTTGTACCAAGCTGACCTGCTTTTGTCTCTGCAGAGCTGCCTGGGATACAACTGGGAAACACCCACTCATCTTACAAGTCTGAGGTTAGAAATCACCCTATCTTTGAAACTTTTTCTGACCGCTATTCTTCTCCAATACAATTCATGATTTCCTCCTTTGCACCTTTGCCTCCACTAAATTTCAAATGTAGTTCTTATGTAGGACCTACAAACCTTTAGTACTTGTTTTTGTCTCCCCCAAACCCTAACTTTTACCCTAAATGCTTAAAACAATATCTGGCACATAATTCATGTTCAATGTTTGCTGAAGAAATGATTGTATGAGAGAAAAACTTTTATGTGCAAAGAGACTGACTAAACACTACATAGCAGAGAAACAAAAAATAATCAAGCAAATTATGGTTCATCTACCAGAAGATACATAGCCATTAAAAAAAGTTTTTAAAGGCTACACAAGCAGGAAAATGTCTGGTGTTAACGAGGAAAAAAGCAAAATATAAAACACGGCACACAAACTTTGCTTTTAAAAAATATATAGTAACAAATCAAAATATTTATAGTAGTTATATCTATGTGGTAAGACTATGGAAGATAGTCTTTCTCCTTTTATTGCATTTGTATTTTCTTTAATTTTCTAAATATTATTATTTTATAATAAAAATATGAATAATTTAAGTGGCAGCACTTCTAAAATTAGATTGTGATGATAGCTGCACAACTCTGAAAATATAAAAAAGTGAAATGTGCACTTTAGTTGGGTGGATGTTACAACATGTGAACTATACATATCTTAATAAAGCTAATAAAAATGTATGTATCTACTTAAATCTTTATTGCAAAAGCATAATAATAAAAAAGAAATAAAATGCAAAAGAACTAGAAAGGGCCTAAGAAATTATATAGGCCAGTTCTCTCATTTTACATTTTAGAGAAAAGTTCTGGCCAAAGCTGCTGGTTCATTAGTGGCCAATCCTAGACTGGGATTCAGGCCTCCTCGCAAACAAGTGCTTTATAATACCACAGCTGCTTATATTTAGGCCAAAGGAAGTATGTTAGCTTAATAAATCTAGACCGGATAAGGGGTTTTTGATCCCAAGCTCATTTAAAAGAAGTGTTGCCCCAAAATAAAATGTTCGGAAAGAAACAGTCCCTGAGAGTAAGAATAAAATCAAAGGGAATTTATTTGATATCAGATTTCAGGTCAATATTTTTGATAAAAAGCCTTAATAACTACAATTCAATGAAGGAACAGGCATGTTTGTGATCACTACAACTGCTGTAATTTAGGAACAGGACAAGGCTGGACACCTGAACTTTCAAGCTTCCCTCCTAACCAAGATTTCTTTATTCTAATGAAAAGGTCAGTATCACAAATAAGACCTGCAATCTGCTGCAATCTGCAAATGTCTCATTTCAGTACTGCGGGATTCTCAGACAGAGCCTGACACTGATCCATATTGCAATGAATTTCTCCCCACAAGTGTTCAACATCAGCATGAGCCAACCTTTCTACAAGCTATGAGAAATTATGTTACTAATGGCCAAAGACTCAGAACTTTAAATACTAAAATTTATCTAGTTAGACTGGCAATTATACAGTTACAATTCATCAACTTAATTCACATTTAATACATTAAACTTTAAAACGCCTTACCATAAAGAACAGACCGGATGAATGTGTGCACTAATTATTTTAGCAATGCCTCTCGTCAAGAAATCCCAGATGACGATTCGACCGTCATTGCAGCCGACTGCAAGCAGCGTGCCCCACCTGTTAAAGGTGCAAGTCAGGGCCATGCTGATACAATCCAAAGTTCCATCAGCTTCCTAAAAATTGAAATGAAGGTGAGAAACAGACAGTAATACCCAGAGATCCAAATCATTTCTTTAAAGTTTCTCTAACATCTATGATACTTCTTTTGAATTTAAACTATGATACACACCAAAATAATCTATGTGTGTTCTTTTATTTATTAAACCAAAATAGAGAAATATTTATAAAAACTAAAAGAGAATTTTTACAAACAGATGTGACCAATCCTTTATATTACTACTGCAACTTTATACAAATTCTCAACAAGGCAATTAGGCAAAATAAACCAGGATTCACTAAGAGTCATCTTATTGATCAAGCAATCATAGTTCTTGAAATTTATTCCAAGAAAGATAATCTATTAATAAAACAAAACCCCTAGGAAAATCAAATAAATTTATATTAAAATCAAGCCATGTAAACACTCCAAGTATTACAAAATATTTCTACATTTTAAAAAGTAAAGCACACTTACAGTATACATATTATTATGTAAAAACACTAATCAAAACTATAAAAATACACAAAAAAACACATTTTCATACAGGTGATAGTATGGTTTGTGAAAAATGCTTTAATCAAAGTCTTTTTAAATTTAAAGGGAAATGAACTATAAGATTTACAACATTGAGATTTCCAACCAATATGGACTGTCTACTTTTCACCCGGTTCAAAATTAAATTTTAGTTATTTTTATAGCAAAAGATTATCACACTTAATGCTTCTATTATCAAAGAAAAAAAGATGAAAATGTAGTTTTCACTCTACTCAAACATAAAAGCTAGCGAGTTACCATGTTTCTAAAATCACAATATTACACTCTTACCTCTGGATAATTCTGCCCAAAGGACTCTGCAACAAAACAAAGAAAGAGAGTTGATGGAACATGTGCAACATACCAGGAATCCTCCAGCGCGCTGTGTACAGAGTGGCCTGCAAAGTGCGGGTGGGAACTGGGGCTTGTGCAGGGACTCCATGAGGTCACACTGACTTTCATTATCATACCAACATGGCACTTGACTTTACTCTCATTATCTCTTAAGTTTACAAATAAGTTCTACTGATGCTATTCAAGCTGTGAAACACTATGAATACAGAATCCAGCCAACTTCTATTTGGGCAAACATTAAACAGGTTTGTAAAAATGCAAAACAATACCTCTCTTCTCACTGAATATTTTTTCTTTTGCAAATAGTTATTTTTCATTAAAATGTTTTTAATGTAAACATGTAGCGGTGTGTTTTACAGTTACTTTTACATAACAAACTTTAAAAGCTCAAATCAGTCAAGTTATCTTAAATCCCAACTACTCTCTTAAACCCTTCACTAACAGCAGTCAACCAACAGGATTCATCTCCAGTCCAAACAATAGCACTTAGGCTATAACACAATTTGGTAGTTGGTTAAACACATAATTCTCTATATTAATTTCTTCAGCAATTAACATTTTGATACACACATCTCTGAATGTCTTCTTTCCTGTATTAAATTTGGCATTTACACATTAGTGTAAATTTTCTCTTAAAAATGTTTATTACTAATGTGTAAATGCCAAAATTACATTTGCTATGGTTTTTCCAGTAGTCATGAATGGATGTGAGAGTGGCACTATAAAGAAAGCTGAGTGTCAAAGAACTGATGCTTTTGAACTGTGCTTGTTGGAGAAGACTCTTCAGAGTCCCTTGGACTGAAATGAGATCAAACCAGTCAATCCTAAAGGAAATCAACCTTGAATATTCATTGGAAGGACTGATGCTGAAGCTGAAACTCCAATACTTTGGACACCTGATGCGAAGAACTGACTCATTTGAAAAGACCCTGATGCTGGGAAAGATTGAAGGTGGGAGGAGAAGGGGACAACAGAGGATGGTTGGGTGGCATCACAGACTCAATGGACTTAAGTCTGAGTAAACTCTGGGAGTTGGTGATGGACAGGGAGGCCTGGCGTGCTGCAGTCCATGGGGTCGCAAAGAGCCGGACGTGACTGAGCGACTGGACTGAAGTGAATAAACATTTGAGCTACAGTATGGTGATACTGCCTGCTTGTCAGAAGTTTGTTTAATGCAGCAACAACTTTATCAATATTTACTTATGTTATTACCTAAATATTTTATTACAGTGATACTTAAACTATACTCTCAGAACTACAGCTCCAAGAAAGCTGTTTACATTTAGGATATCCAAATAAGATTCCATTTAAAAAAATAAGACTACTATTTTTAGTTTCTGACCATATGATCCAGCAATTTCACTCCTGAGTATATATTTGAAGAAAATGAAAACACTAACTCAAAAAGATTCATGCAACCTAATGTTCATAGCAGCATTATTTACAATAGCCAAGATAACAGAAGCAACCTAAGTGCCCATCAACAGATGAATGTGTAAAGAAGCTATGGGAAGTGTGCACATGTATATGTATGTGTGTGTATGTATATACATGTATATTTATATAAGAAATAATATATTTCTCAGTCATAAAAAAGAATAAAATGCTGCCATTTGTTACAGGTGGAGAGAGGGACAGAGGACAGCGAGAGAGGTACAAACTATTATGCATAAATAAACTCTAAGGAGATATTGTACAGCAGGGGAAAACAACCAATACTTCATAATAACTTTAAATGGAGAATAATCTATAAAAATATTGAATCACTATGTGGTATACCTGAAACTAACTAAAGTTGTAAATCAAATGTACTTCAACTTTTTCAAAAAGCTGATTTTTAAATATCTGAAAATAAATTTTATTACATTTTATCCTTTATAAAAATTAATAGAAATCTAAACAGTGAAAACATTAAAACTAGTCAAAACAAATCAGGCCTTAAAATTAAGAAAACTAAAAGACGAGTACAAAGCTGAACAACTGCCCCCCGCCAAGAAAGGCTATCATTTTGATTTATCTAACGTGTACCAAACTTTAGTGTGATTGCATTCAAATATTAAAGACAACAATGAAATGAAAAGCTGAAACCAGATCAAGATAGGCTTTTTTTGAAAGAACTTTTTAAAAATTACTTAAGTAATACATATAAGTACTACAAATATGTGTAATTAAAAAATGATGGTTTCCTCCCTGCAACCCCCCAATTCAATTCCTGGGTCAGGAAGATCGGCTGGAGAAGGGATAGGCTACCCACTCCAGTATTCTTGGGCTTCCCTTGTGGCTCAGCTGGTAAAGAATCCGCCTGCAATGAGGGAGACCTGGGTTCGATCTCTGGGTTGGGAAGATCCCCTGGAGAAGGGAACGGGTACCCACTCCAGTACTCTGGCCTGGAGAATTCCATGGACTGTATAGTCCATGGGGTCACAAAGAGTTGGACACGACTGAGCAACTTTCACTCCCACTCTCTATGCTTATAGAAACATTAACATATTTAAGGTTTGTTTCCTAAATAAAATACTATTAGGTTGGTGCAAAAGTAACTGCAGTTTAGAATTGCTGAACTTTGCATTCGATACTGGAATACATTCTTAAATATGGTTATGTTATACATCATTTTAATGCACATTTCTTGTTTTGTTTGTTGCTAATGACTTATTACCTGCTGTTTATTTTATATTTTTTTAAACCTGGGAAATGATGCTAGACAAAAAGTAAATTCTAGCAATTTTCTCATTCAAGTTCATAAAGCAGTAAAGACAACTCATAACATCAACAGTCCATTTGGCCCAGGAACTACCAGTGGACATACAATGCCAGCGGTGGTTCAAGAAGTTTTGCAAAGGAAGATGAGAGCCTTGAAGAAGAGGAGCACAGTGGCAGGCCATTGGAAGCTGACAAGCACCAATTTAGAGGATCATCGAAGCTGAAGTTTGCTAAACAGCTTGACAATGACAGTTGTCCAGCATTTGAAGCGAATAGGAAAGATAAAACAGCTTGACAAGCTTTTTGCAGCCTCATAAGAGGACTGCAAATAAAAAACAATTGTTTTGAACTGTCTTCTCTTACTCTACACAACAACAAACCATTTCTCGAAGTGTGACGTGCGATAAAAAGTGGATTTCATAGGACAACGGGCAATGATCAGCTCAGTGCAGTGACTGGACTGAGAAGAAGCTCCAAAGCACTTCCCAAAGCCAACTTGCACCTTTTAAAAAAGGTCATGGTCACTGTTTGGTTGTCTCCTGCCCATCTGATCCACTACAGCTTTCTGAATCCTGGTGAAACCATTACATCTGAGAAGTATGCTCAGCAAATCCACGAGATGCACCAAAAACTCCAAACCTGCAGCTGGCACTGGTCAACACAAAGGGCCCAATTCTTCTCCGTGACAACGCCTGATCGCACATCACACAACCAACGCTTCAAACGCTGAATGAACTGGGCTACAGAGCTTTGCCTCAACAGTCATATTCATCTTACCTCCCACCAACCCACTACCACCTCTTCAAGTATCTCAACGTTTTGCAGGGAAAACACTTCCACAACCAGCAGGAGGCAGAAACAGCTTCCCAAGAGTCCATCAAACACTAACGCGTGGGTTTTTACGCTACAGGAATAAACAAACTTACTTCTTTCTCATTGGCAAAACTGTGTGATTGCAATGGTTCCTATTTTGATTAATAAAGATGTATTTGAGCCTAGTTTTAATGATTTAAAATTCATGGTCTGAAATCGCAATTACATTTAGGTACCAACCTAACACACATAACATACGTATTGTATTAATATGCAGTATGAACAAGAGAAGACTCTACACATGGACATCACCAGATGGCCAACACTGAAATCAGACTGATAATATTCTTTGCAGCCAAAGATGGAGAAGCTCTATACATTCAGCAAAAAGAAGACCAGGAGCTGACTGTGGCTCAGATCATGAACTCCTTATTGCCAAATTCAGACTTAAATTGAAGAAAGTGGGGAAAACCACTAACCCATTCAGGTTTGACCTAAATCAAATCCCTTATGATTATACAGTGGAAGTGAAAAATAGATTTAAGGGACTAGATCTGACAGACAGAGTGCCTGATGAACTATGGACAGAGGTTCACGACATTGTACAGGAGACAGGGATCAAGGCCAACCCCAGGAAAAAGAAATGCAAAAAAGCAAAATGGCTGTCTTGAGAGGTCTTACAAATAGCTGTGAAAAGAAGAGAAGTGAAAAGCAAAGGAGAAAAGGAAAGATATACCAATTTGAATGCAGAGTTCCAAAGAATAGCAAAGAGAGATAAGGAAGCCCTCCTCAGCAATCAATGCAAAGAAATAGAGGAAAACAATAGAATGGGAAAGACTAGAGATACCAAGGGAACATTTCACGCAAAGGTGGGCTCGATAAAGGCCAGAAATGGTATGGACCTGACAGAAGCAGAAGATATTAAGAAGTGGCAAGGATACACAGAACTGTACAAAAAAGATCTTCACAACCCAGATAATCACGATGGTGTGATCACTCACCTAGAGCCAGACATCCTGGAATGTGAAGTTAAGTGGGCTTTAGGAAGCATCACTACGAACAAAGCTAGTGGAGGTGATGGAATTCCAGTTGAGCTATTTCAAATCCTAAAAGATGATGCTGTGAAAGTGCTGCACTCAATATGCGAGCAAATTTGGAAAACTCAGCAGTGGCCACAGGACTGGAAAAAGTCAGTTTTCATTCCAATCCCAAAGAAAGGCAATGCCAAAGAATGCTCAAACTACAGCACAATTGCACTCATCTCACACGCTAGTAAAGTAATGCTCAAAATTCTCCAACCCAGGTCTCAGCAATATGTGAACCGTGAACTTCCAGATGTTCAAGCTGGTTTTAGAAAAGGCAGAGGAACCAGAGAGCAAATTGCCAACATCCACTGGATCACTGAAAAAGCAGGAGAGTTCCAGAAAAACATCTATTTCTGCTTTATTGACTATGCCAAAGCCTTTGACTGCATGGATCACAATAAACCATGGAAAATTCTCAAAGAGAAGGGAATACCAGATCACCTGACCTGCCTCTTGAAAAACCTGTATACAGGTCAGGAAGCAACAGTTAGAACTAGACATGGAACAACAGACTGGTTCCAAATAGAAAAAGGAGTATGTCAAGGCTGTATATTGTCACCCTACTTATTTAACTTATATGCAGAGTACCTCATGAGAAACGCTGGGCTGGAAGAAGCACAAGCTGGAATCAAGATTGCCGGGAGAAATATCAATAACCTCAGATACACAGATGACAGAGTGAAGTGAAGAGGAACCTTACGGCAGAAAGTGAAGAGGAACTAAAGAGCCTCTTGATGAAAGTGAAAGAGGAGAGTGAAAAAGTTGGCTTAAAGTTCAACATTCAGAAAATGAAGATCATGGCATCTGGTCCCATCACTTCATGGCAAATAGATGGGGAAACAGGGGAAACAGTGACAGAGTTATTTTTTGGGCTCCAAAATCACTGCAGATGGTGACTGCAGCCATGAAATTCAAAGACGCTTACTCCTTGGAAGGAAAGTTATGACCAACCTAGACAGCATATTCAAAAGCAGAGACATTACTTTGCAGACAAAGGTCCGTCTAGTCAAGGCTATGGTTTTTCCAGTGGTCATGTACGGATGTGAGAGTTGGACTACAAAGAAAGCTGAGCACTGAAGAATTGATGCTTTTCAACTGTGGTGTTGGAGAAGACTCTTGAGAGTCACTTGGACTGCAAGGAGATCCAACCAGTCCATTCTAAAGGAGATCAGTCCTGGGTGTTCATTGGAAGGTCTGATGTTGAAGCTGAAACTCCAATACTTTGGTCACCTGATGTTAAGAGGTGACTCACTGGAAAAGACCTTGATGCTGGGAAAGACTGAGGGCAGGAGGAGAAGGGGACGACAGAGGATGAGATGGTTGGAGGGCAAAACCGACTCGATGTACATGAATTTGAACAAGCTCCGGGAGCTGGTGATGGATAGGGAGGCCTGGCATGCTGCAGCTCATGGAGTTGCAAAGAGTCTGACACAACTGAGCGACTGAACTGAACTGATGAACAAAATATCCTATATATCTTTCCAAAGCAATAATAGAGATCTATATTCACATGATTAAGAGAAAAAAGGAATATTCATTTAAAAATTAAAAACAAAACAAAAAAAACACAATCTTAAACTACAAAGTCCTCAGGAAGGAGCAGAGCATGACTTGCTGTGTTCAGAGAAAGGAAAGCCATATTTAAGATTCTGAAAGGACTTCGCTTGGGGCCCCAATGATTCTGACCCAGTGCTTCCACTGCAGTGGGCATAGGTTCCATCCCCTGGTCCGGGAACTGACATCCTGAAAGCCATGCAGCATGGTCAAAAACAACAACAAAAAAGATTCTGAGGGAATCCAGAATCCTTGGGCCACTTTAATGTATGATTATGCTTCAACACAGACTACTCCTGATTTTGTACTTTTGTTTTATGCACTGGATGGGTTTTTCCCCCTTTTTTTGAAGGTCTGTGTGCTGTGCACTAAGTCACTTCAGTCACTTCCAACTCTCTGCAACCCTATGGACCGCAGCCCACGATGCTCTCTCGTCCATGGGATTCTCCAGGCAAGAAGACTGGATCCTTCTCCAGGGGATCTTCCCAGCCCAGGGATAAAACTGCATTGGCAGGCAAGTTCTTTATTATCTTTACTACTACCTGGGAAGCCTTTTTGAAGGTCATCCTAGTTAATAGGACGATAACAAGGAATCTAAAGGAACACAAAGAGAAAGTGATATAGGGTTATGGTAGCACAAAGCCACTTCCCCCAGAGGTTTAAGGCCGTTTTTACATCCTCCATCTCCCACCATCTAACATTTAACATTCTGTTACAATTAGATTCCTGGGCTTGGTTTTAAAGACCATGGAGTGGAGGAAAAAAGATCCCCAAATACAGCTGCCAAGGAGAAATAAACCCTAGTTGGATTTAACTTCACAATACACTTGATAATTCAAAAAACATGAATGACTCTTACAACAAAAGACGTATTTCCAAAACTGATTACAGAAGAAAAATTCTTGACTGGATCAAAGAGGAAAGAACACACCTAAATGTTGTTAAAGACCTGTCATTAAAAATGTTTTAATGTTTAATATTAAAAAAAGGACAGCAGGCCCATATGGTTTTATGAGCCATATGGTTTTTTTAATGGTTTATTCCTCCTAAATCTCAAGGCACAAATAATTATAATGTTACTCAAGCTATTTCTAAGCAGAAAAAATATAGTGTCTTATAAAACCAACACAACTAATAACAAAACCTGATACAGATGGGTGAAAAAGAAAATAAGTCTCTTTCACTTAAGAACATAAATGGTACAAGGTTTATGAATCACCTATCAATTCTACAGAAAAGTAGTTTCTAGCAACGTAAATAACTATAATCAAATTCTAAACACAAAAAATCGAGAGTCTATTATTCTACCATATAAGAAGGCACATAAGAAGGTACACAGCAAGGGGAGTGGGAGGGGAGGAACAAGCCCACTCCGAACTCGTTCCAAAGGACAATGCATTCGAATGTATATCCCTGGTCAAGAATGTTTAAGTCATACAATCCTATGAGTGGATACGGAAAAAAAATTTGCTAAAACTCAACAGCTCATTCTAATAATAGCCAATGGAATAAGAAAATGAAACAATTGGTTTAAACATTAATATAGGAAATAACACTATTTCTCTTTTCTGGTATCAATATCTAGAAAACAGAAGAAATGTTAATTTAAAAAACCACTACCAAATTAGTAAGAAAATAAGGTAAGGTGGTTTTATATCAGGAAAACATTCAAACATTAAGAGCTTTTCTCTACATTGGCTATTAATATCCAGAAATGAAAATGAAGGGGAAAATTCCATTCACAGTAGTTACAAACATCAATATTTAAGGGAAAATGTAATAAGACATGCCAAGTATAGAGAAGAAAACTATAAAATCTTAGTTAAGACTGTAAAATATGAATAAGTGAAAAGGCAATCTACAATGCATTCCGGGATAGAAAAGCTTAATGGCTTTCTCCAAAAACTAATAAATTTTATGCAATTCCAGATGGATTAAAGACAAATGTAGAAGCAATTCTAAATGAACTACAAGGCTGCTGATATATGATAAAAATGACATTTCAATTTAGCAGAGAATTTATTTTATATGGATGGACAACTATCCATCTGAAAGAAAAAATAGCTCCGATTCCCCTCTCATATCACATATAAAAATAAATTTCAGGTAAATTAGTGATTTTTAAAGTCAAAAATCTTAGAAAAAAATTTGAGAGATTCCATGTATAATATAGGGTGGGGAAGACCTTAACAAAATTAGAAAACCAAAAGAAAGAGAGAAATACATCTGATTATATAAAAACTGGAACATTTTGCATGGCACAAGTTCCCATAAACAAAAGACTTACAAAAACTGGCAATGCAGACGACGGATGAGAGTTGGTATCTATACTATAAAGCAAGTCTATACAACAATAAGGAAAAACAATCAAAAAGAAAGGCTAAAGAATATGAATAAACAAGAAGAAATAAGATGGCCTCTAAACAAAGGAAAACATCAAATTCAGAGAAATGTAAATCAAATGAAAAATGAGATGCCACTCTCATCCATCAGACAGGAAAATTCAGACAGCGCACTTGCTGGGGGCGGAATGTGAATAAAGGAATATTTTCAGTCACTGTCTATAAAAATGGGAATTGTTATAGCAGTTTGGAAAAGGAATCTGACAGCATCTATTAGAAGCAAAAATATCCCTCATCTCAATAATCCTACAAGTGGAAACCTAAACACAACAATGTACGTAAGGACAAGGGTTTTTAAAGTATTGCTCTTGATTGCAAAAAAAAACCCCAAAAACCAACTCTTGCCCGCCAACTGGAAACAAGGTAAACGCCTGTTATTATTAGTGGAATGAATGAACTGCTGTACGCAAACACGGACTGTTGTCGTGTCGTCACTAAGTTGTGTCCAACTCTTTTGTGACCCGCCAGGCTCCTCGGTCCATGGGACTTCCCAGGCAAATATGGATAAATTACACTAATTCTCTTGAAAATTTTTATTTGTGCTACTTAAGTGAAAAAAGACACAAAGTATATATAACCCAATCTCATTTTTTTGTTAACATGTGTATATACACACATATGAATACGCAGAGAGAAAAATACAGAAGGAGATACATGGGATTATCAACAAAGAAAGGAGGCAGGGGGGAAAAAAGATCACTTCAAAAAAATAAACATTTATAGTGAATTCTCTGGTGGCTCAGCAGTTAGGACTCCACACTTCACGCAGAGGACACAAGCTCAATCCCTGGTCGGGAATGAAGATCCCGCATGCCGTGGCAAATAAAGACATAAGCAAATAAATAAGCACTTACAGTTATAATTTTATACCATGAGTGTGTATCTAACACGAGTGCATTAAAAGTCATTAGCTCTGTCACCTCCTGATGTGTAGAATAGGCCTCCCAGGCGGGTCAGTGTTAAAGAGTCTGCCTGCAAATGCAGGACACGTGCGTTTGATCCCTGGGCTGGCAAGATGCCCCAGAGAAGGAAATGGCAACCCCTTCTAGTATTCTGGCCTGCAGAATTCCATGGACAGAAGAGCCTGGTGGGCTACAGTCCATGGGGTCGCAGAGGCAGACATGCTTTAGCAACTAAACACTTGCATTGTTTGCACTGTTGTGATAAATATTTATTGTATCTGTTAATTTGAAATGCATAAAGAAATTTAATGAGTTTTCTAGACTTGAATTCATGCTGGCTTATTATTGCTTTCAAGTGCTCAAACTTGCATTTATCATGAGCAGCTACCCTTACTAAATGCTTGTGTGTCAAACTCTGTACTGAGATTTTCTGTGCGCTATCTCAGTCAGTCCTCTCCATTCACTGTTAAGTGAGCACTATTGTAATCCATTTCACACTTAGATTAAAAGTCATTTCCCAAACTGACAGTGAAAAACTGGCAAAACTGGAACCTGGCCAAGCAACCGTACTTAACTGTAAGTGCACTGAAGTCTATAAACTTGCCCAGATTTGACCTCAAGGTTACTAGTCTATGATTTACAAAACTCACCTGTCCTTTACTAAAAAGTCAAAATTTTGCCCATCTCCTTTATTTCTGCATGTCTTTTCTCTCCCCAAGACACAAAGATCCTCAACACTATTCCACATGCAAGTTCCTTCAAGCCCATGGAAAATAATTCAACCAAGAGGAGTGAGCTAAGTGACCTACCTAAACTCTCCCTATGAAGGACTTTCCTTCGCAATGTCCAGTGACCACTTCATTTGCCCCGCTGCCCGCCATCCTCCTTGCCTTCACACTCCACATAATGAAGCCGCCTCATTTCTACAGTATTGGCCTTTGATCACATTAGCTTTCCTGAAACTTTTTTTTAAATTATTACCTACAATTCTTTCTTTTTTTGATGTGGACCATTGTTCCTGCTTGGTTTTCAGGTGAGAGGCGTGTGGAATCTCAGCTCCCTGACCAGGGATTGAACCTGTAACCCCTGCACTGGAAGGTTAAGTCTTAACCACTGGATCACCAGGAAGTCCCTCCTGGCATGCTTCTTAAAAGTGGTGCCAAGCAACTATATGCCAATAACTTAAAAATAAATAAAGCTGGTGCCACCCTCACACACTCACTTTCAGCAACACACCCTTCTCTTTTTGAGAATCTGACTTTAGACTGCTTTCCGTGTGAGCACACCAGTTCCTGCAGGGGCCTCCTGTCTTTTTTCTAGTTATAATCCTTTCTCCAAACTGCCGTTTTGCTTTCTGGGCCTTTAGAGACTTCCTCCTCCCAGTCTGACGACATGGAATAACACCTATTCCCTGAATTGCTGCACGCCTTCCTCTTTAAAAATCCTGGTATCAGGAACTCTAAAAGTTCATGGTCCTTTTCTCCCACTGCAAGTATTTTGGACTTGCCAACTAATTCTTCCCTACTGTAACAGTTAGGTCCAGAGTAGCAGTTTCCATTCCACTTCCTCAATCTAACAGGTGATGACAAGAGTCAGCACCATTTCTTTTTAGAGAAATGCAACTTGCAGGTGGCTAAATAACTGATCTTACCGCAACCTAATCTGACACCACGGCTGCTGCAATTACTACATTTCCCTGGCTCCAGTCTGGCCTCCATTATCAATCCTTAACAAAGCTGCTACCTTTACAAATCCTTAAGAAAGCTGCCTGTTTTCTAAGCCCCAAATCTCACCACATCACTTACCTGCTCAAAAATCTAAACAATTTATGATTGTTAAAATCAATCAAAAATAAACAATATACTAAAATCCTAAGCATAATTTTAGAAAGCAATAATCTGGCCCCTACCAGTATTACCATTTTATCTTTAACTCCCCATTAGCACCTGGGACACAATCTGGCATAATCCACCCTAAGCACCAGCAGTAAGCTACCAGCATGGGAGTATTCAGCACATGTCCATGCCTCAAGCTTGCCCCCACTGTTCTCTGCACTGGTAATCACCTTCATCATCTTTTCCCTTTGGAAAAATCCTACTCCATCTTTACTGTCTGACTTAAACAACGCTTCTGCTATAAAATCATCCCCAAATTCTACTGCGGCCGCAACAACGCAGAATTAACTGCTCTTTCAGCTGGATTCCCATAATGGATTCCTACCATTTATTTTGGTTCGATATCATACAGTCATTCGTTTACACCCCTCTCCTCCTGTGTGCGCGTCAATCGCTCAGTCGTGTCCAACTGTTTCTGATCCCATGCCCTGTAGCCCACCAGGCTTCTCTGTCCATGGACTTCTCCAGGCAAGAATACTGAAGTGGACTGCCATTCCCTTCTCCATAGGATCTTCCTAACTCAGGGATTGAACCCTGGTCTCCTGCATCACAGGCTGATTCTTTACCGTTTGAGCTACAAGGAAGTCCTCTCCTCCTAGTTCTGCGTATCTATCCAGGGCAGAAACTGTATCTTATTTCAGGGTTTATCAAACATTAGGACCCAATCCACCACAAATGGATAAACCATTCAGTGAGCCACACAAGTTCTTTAATAGATTAGAACAGAAGATACCAGAGGCCACTGAGCAAAACAACAATCAGTATCATTGTGGGAAACTTAGTTACATGTATATATAATGGGTTATGACAAAATATATTTCTTATTGTGAATTGACTTAAGTTTGAAAAACTCTTACTTAAATTTTATCTCTAGCGCATACTGCCTAATACACTGCAAGGCCTCAGTGGCTAAGACTCAGTGCGCCCAATGCAGGGGGCCTGGGTTTGAACCCTGGCCAGGGGACTAGATCCCACACGCTGCAACTAAGACCCAGCAGAGCCCAATAAATAAATACATTCCTTTTAAAGAAAGAAAGTGGTTGCAGAGGTAGAAGTATTTGAAAGTCCATATTAAGAACACATTATCATTCCTTTATCTGGCCAGATATGCTTTAGCATGCTCCCACAATCACTTCTGTTCCTTCCTCCTTTTTATCTGCAATAATTAACTTTCTCACTGTAAAAAATTCAGTCATTCCCATAGAGAATTATATCCTGAGTCCAGTCAGTCTTCTACACTGTCTAACCTTCCAATGCTACTGTTCCTTCCTAAGTTTTCCTGCATGAGACCTCTGTCCCATACATGAAACTCCGTCCTACGACTCTGCTCTTCAAGGTATGCGCCTACTACCTCTCCTCCATCCCCAAGTTTCTAAAAATAAGAATCAACTCTGCCTCCAGTCCATCTCCCACATCTTCCTAAATTGTAATTAGTTTCTGTTCAAGTTGCTAACGAGTCCCAAGTTGCCCAAAAAGTGAGCAGCCCTTTCTCAGCTCTGAGCCTCAACTGCTCCACAATTGCTTCTGTGGAAGCTGCCACACTAACCCCTATTCTCTTTTACCTTTAATGAATACATATATGAAAAGCACTTGAGATGAGGCCGAGCTCACAGTAAGCAGTATGTAACTGTTAGCAGATATATTATCATCTATTCCTCCTCTTCTCCTTGAGATATAGATTACCATCCAAGAATCTGTCCTCCGCAGTTTCCTTTTCTTCCCCTCCCACTTTCTCCCTGGGTCTTATCATCTACCCACAAGGTTTTGATTAGCTTACTCCTAGGAGTATTATCGGAGAAGGCAATGGCAACCCTCTCCAGTACTCTTGCCTGGAAAATCCCATGGACAGAGGAGTCTGGTGGGCTGCAGCCCATGGGGTCGCTAGGAATCAGACACGACTGACTTCCCTTTCACTTTTCACTTTCATGCATTGGAGAAGGAAATGGCAACCCACTCCAGTGTTCTTCAGGCCCTGGAGAATCCCAGGGACGGGGGAGCCTATGGGAGTCTATGGGGCCACACAGAGTCGGACACGACTGAAGCGACTTAGCAGCAGCAGCAGCAGGAGTATTATAAATCTCTCTCTTAAGTACAAACCTCTCTCCTAAATCCCACGTCAACACTTGACATACCCAATGTTAATTGTCTTTTCCAGATGTTCTTAAATGTTTAGGAACAGCACCATTACTTCACTCTCTTCCTCACCACCAGCACCACCATCACCATGATATGCAATCAATTTTCAAACTGTCAACTCTACTTTCTCTGTGTCTTTTCTTCCCATTTTCTAGTTCAGATCTTCTGTATCCCTCATCTACTCTAGCCCTCCAAGCTGGTTTCACAACCTCCAAGACTTCCACCCCACACTGCTGTCAGATAAATCTTTTTTTAAAGATAGGTCTGACTGAGTAACTTAGCAGGTCAAAACCCTTTAATGCATCTGCTCTACTTTCCTTAAAAAGCAACACTTCTCAGCTGGGCATTCAAGAGCCTCCAAAGACCAGAAAGCAACAACCCGGTCTCTTCACCTTCTCACATTATTCACAGTATCCACAACCTGGCCAAGCAGGAAAATATCTTCGGGATTCATTTCACTGACACCTTAGCTCAAACATATTCCTAAGAAGCATTCCTCCCAATATTTTCAACATTTTGCCAGTCTTAAATATCCACTCAAAACTCCAAATCCTCCACAGGTTTTGTTTTTCTTTCTAGATTTCCTTTCTTGCTACTGCTAAGTCGCTTCAGTCATGTCCGACTCTGTGTGACCCCATGGACTGCAGCCCACCAGGCTCCCCCGTCCCTGGGATTCTCCAGGCAAGAACACTGGAGTGGGTTGCCATTTCCTTCTCCAATGCATGAAAGTGAAATGTGAAAGTGAAGCCGCTCAGCCGTGTCCGACTCTTAGCGACCCCGTGGATTGCAGCGCACCAGGCTCCTCCGTCCATGGGACTTTCAGGCAAGAGTACTGGAGTGGGGTGCCATTGCCTTCTCTGACCTGTCTTGCTCTGCCCCAAAGATATTCACTCCCCTCTTTCAGATGTTCTTAGCCCTCTGCTGTTGTTGTTTAGTGGCCAGTCGTGTCTGACTCTTTCGTGATCCCATGGATTGGCACTTCCCAGGCAAGAATACTTAAGTGAGTTGCCATTTCCTTCTCCAGGGGATCTTCCCTACCCAGAGATCAAACCTGAGTCTTCTGCATTGCAGGCGGATTCTTTACCGCTCAGACACCAGGGAAGCCCTTAAAAGCAAAAACCATTCCTTAAAACGCTTTAGGACTGTCAGCGTATCTTCTGAATTTAATTTTTTTAAAAACAGAAACAAACATAGCAAGTCACTGAGAAGTTCTTGAAAACCTGACATCCTTGGGCTATGATGCTAAACGTTACCTGATGAAAACCCAATGAATCAGAGAGAGTGACAAAAGAAAACGTCCTTCCAGCTCACTGCTCAGTGTTTTACACAACGTCCCTGGTAAGTAACATAAACAGAAAGTCAAGACAGCTGGACTCCAGTGCCAACTGTGCCACTTACTTGCTTAGCGCCTTCAGGTCAGCAGCCTCTGAGTTTTTCATTTACTCAGTGAGGCACTGCTACTAGAAGACACACAAGTTCCCCTCCTTAAGCACCCATGTTTCACCAAACCCTGACAAGTGCTCAGAGCCTCACCTCCCTTCCTAGGTTCCCGCCCCAACGTAACTCTGATCCTGCTCTGGGCTCCTGCAGCACCTGGGATCCCTGTATTCGAAAGTAACTCGCAAACTACCTGTCCCTGTCTTTCCACAACTGAACTGCAAAGCGCGCTCGAGGAGAACGACGCACTCCGCTAGGGCAGAAGCCCGGCTTCCCGCTCCAGTCGCCGCTCCTGACCGAGGCGCCCACAGATCCGTCCAGAGCCGGGTCCCGGAGGCTGCAGGCGCGTCCCCTCCGCCTGGGCCCCTCCTTTCCAGGACCGAAGCTTCCCCAGTACCCAGCCACAGCCCTCCTCACCCAGCAACTCGAGGTTCATGCCTGAGGACTCCGGCCGCCCGGCCTCGGCTCAGCGACGACACCCGCGCCCGCGCCCGCCCGCGAAGCCCGCGTCCGAGTTGGGGGCGCCGCAGAGCGCCGGCGCAGGCCCCGGAGACTCCCTGCCTCAGAGGACCCCGCGGCTTCCGCCGCCTGCCCTCGCTTCCGCCTTCGTTTCCGGCGGGCTATCCACGAATATGCCTAACCAAAAAGAAGACGGACCGCCTTCGGAACCACTTGACTGTGGTATTTTTTTAAGGAACGAAAATGCTGTCGTCACTCGGCTTTTTCCACGTGCCAGAGTTTTGGGCTGTCCCTCCGAGGCTCGAGGTAAGTGAGTTAGAGGGTTCAGGCACAAACTTAGACGACTCACCCGCCCTTGCTGTGTGCCCCGCGCGCCGTTCCGGCGGGGTGCCTCTGCCGCGGCTGAAAGGTTCCGGCTGGGCGCCGCTGAAGTAAAGGAGCCCGCGGGACAGGTCGGTCCCAGAGCTTGCGGTGGGTCTCACGGCGGTCAGTCCCTGCGCGCGCTGCTTGTCGGGTACCTGTCTCAGTCTGGGAAAGTTATTTCACGTTTGTAAAGGTATGTCGTCGATCCCACAGAAACGTCCAATGGCATTTATCCAAGGATCTACAGTGTACCCAGCGTTCGCCAGGACGCCGAAAGTGAGGGGGAATGAGAGGTGACTGCGTTCCCTGGAGCTCAACCAGGCAAGGCTGTAATGAGATACCCGAAGCAACGACAGAAGAACGGTTGATGTAACTAGCGAACGGGCAAATTCTATATAAACGAACTTTGTGGATGTTGTGGGCAATCATAAAAAAAAAAGCAAAGATGGGCATAAGTTGGCAGCAAAAAAAAAAAAAAAAGGACTGAAGCTAGATCCTCTTAAGTAGATTTAAAACCAGTCATCCCAGCTTCACTCTTAGTCCTGACTTTACCCTTTGGGCAGTATTTTGTCCTCTGTGCCTCAGTTTTGTTATATGTAAAATGGGGGTGGTGCTTACAGGGTTATTGTGGAGATTAAATGAGTTAACACATATGAAATACTTAGAACAGCAAATGCTTACTAAATGTTAACTATTACTACTTTCCCCTAAATTATCTCACTTCCTTGAGCCCGTTAAGGTAGCTAGTGGTCCCATTTGACCAAGTGCAGTAATTGAGGCCAAGAAATTAGACATGTTAAAGAAAAAACCATGAACTCAAAACGGCGTCACTAGAGCCGCAGATAACCAAATCTAGATCTAATACCTGACCTGAGTGCTGTCTCTGCCTTCCCCATAAAGTCTTTATCGGCTTATCTGAAGTTTTCTGGTTAGCACCAACCAAGTTATTCTCTCCTGGGCCCTCTCCACTCCTGTCTCCACCCCAAACTCCCCCTGAAGGAGCAATCTGCATGATAAAACCCCTGCCACTTCCTTCCTCCCTGAAAGAAGGTTTCTTGGCCTAAAAATAATCTTTTCTTTTCTTCTGCTAATAGCTCCCTTACCCCACCCTTCTTCCTATAAGAAGCTTCTGAAATGGCAACCCACTCCAGTACTCTTGTCTGGAAAATCTCAGGGATGGAGGAGCCTGATGGGCTACAGTCCATGGGGTTGCGAAGAGTAGGACACGACTGAGCGACTTCCCTTTCTTTCTGTTCTGTACCGTCTTCCAGAGTGCCCTTCTGTTTACTAGATGGGATGTTACCCATCTAGTTTAATAATGCCAATTCGATCTTCAAATTTAGTGGGTTGGATTTTGGTTTTTAACAGGCAGATTGCATTCCTTCACATATCCAAAACAAATGTCATCCAAAATATTTTACTATTAACAATGACTGTAGGAGTATTTCTGCACACCCTTGTAATCATTTGTTATTAACCTGTCCTCTGAAACTGCCAATTGGGGATAGGTGAAAAAATGTCATGGTTACATTTATTTCTTAATAAGGATGATCATCAGTTTTTCACATGTACAGATGTGTATTTTCCTCTTCTGTGAGGTGACCTGTGCATATCCTTCACCTATTTTTTGGATGGAGTATTCATTTTGTAGGATTTTTAGGCAAGGAATAATCTGATCAGATTGATGTTTAAGAAAGAAAATAAGGACAGTGTGGAGTAGGGATTGATTAGAGGGGTGGAGAGTAGTCAGGAGATTACTGTAGTAATTTTGTAGAAATGAGGAAGACTTAGAGTCACAGTGGAGGAAAGAGAAGGCAATGCATTCAAGAGCAAGGTACCAGACAGAACTGACCAAATGGGAAGGACATCTTGCATGTGGAAAGTAATAGGAGGTCAGTAGGCTGGTGTTGCTGTAGGAGATGGATGGGCTCCAGGTTAGGCATTTACAACTGACCTCCTGCTTACATTTCATGGGGGCATGAAGAAGTAAGCTCCAGGCTGGATACTTAAAACTGTTAGCATTTCTTGGGCTGAAAGATAGGTGGGCTCCAGTTAAGGCATTTACAGTCAGCTTCGTGTTTACCCTCCGAAATGGAAGTAACAACAGAAGCAGGGTAAACAGCCAGTGTTTGAATCTTGTAAATACCTAAGGTGATAGTCACGGCAAGGACCCAGGGGCGAAACCCTGTTAAAGAATTAAGGGGTCTCCACTCCCCGCTCCTTTTGGACAAGGGAGACACTATACTTTTGCAGAAAGGCTCCTTGTGGGTCCAAAGTCAAGAGATTCTGCCAGGCCATAATGAACCTTGCTCCTCTCAGAAACCTGCACTTCGAGATCCATATTGGCTGAGGGGTACGTGTGTACCCAGGGGAGGGTCCCAGGTAGGTCAGGTGTGGGAAGAGAAACCAGATGATTGCCCAGAAGGAAGACAAAGACCCAACAGAACTGCCCTCTGTAAAGACTTAACCGCCTCTTTACCGTGCCCCTCCTCACTAGTGGAGATGCCCACACCCTTTCTCTCTGGGTGTGCGTCTCTGCTTTGCTTCTGTCTTAACTGTCGTGGCCTGGGCTCGGGTTGGAAAAGAATTTCCAGACATGAGACAGAATGAGAGGGAAATAAAGTTTATTAGAGTGGGAGACGCTGTTAGAATAGCGGGCCAGCTCAAGGGAGAACCGACGTTGAACAGGGTCCTTAGTCCACTTTTATAGCCAGGGTACAGGGAGTGGGATAGGGGTCTTTCGGGGCATTAGGGGATGGGATGAGGCTTGTATACTGGGTGGGGGTCGAGTAAGGCAGATACCTCTTCCCTGTGGGGTGGCAGGTAGACAGGTTATACTGCTCAGGAGGACCTGAAATCCATTAATAGTCACAGCATGGGGGAGGGAAAGATGATAAGGGTCTGGTTTTTCCCATCCTGCATTCCAAGACCCTCCTCGGTTTCATCTGCTCCTTCGTCCTTGGGTCACCACGTTAAAACATCTCTCTGAGTGCTGTCCCACTTGTGTGATGTCTCGAATGATAAATTTGTACCTGCATTTACAGTTTCGGCCTCCATAATAAATGCATTTTTCACTGGTGGCTAGGATTCCTGATCTAGCTTCATGCCCCGGCTCGGCGCTGCCTTGCCAAGATCAGTATGACTTACATGTTTCTAATTTGGTGGTTTGCTTTGCCAAAATAGAGAATGTAGGGAAAGGAATAGCTTTGGTAATGTAGGTGAAGAGTACCCCAGTGGGCCACGTTAGGCTTGAGGAGCCTGTGAGAAATTCAAATGACCCTATAGGCATGAAGTTCAGAGAAGTCTAAGCTAAAGATCTGTATTTCACGAATTCTAATGTGTATACTTTCCCACATTTAAATATCTCTGAAATAGAGATGTTTCTTACATTTGATTGTATCTCATCCCTGGTGGCTCAGATGGTAAAGCGTCTGGCTACAATGCGGGAGACCTGGGTTCGATCCCTGGGTCGGGAAGATTCCCTGGAGAAGGAAATGGCAACCCACTCCAGTACTCTTGTCTAGAAAATCCCATGGACAGAGGAGCCTGGTGCAGGCTACTGTCCATGGGGTGGCAAAGAGTCGGACACGACTGAGCGACTTCACTTTCACTTTCATAATTATTTAGCAGTGGGTTTGTTTCTTAACACTAAGAATAACTAAGATAGGATAATCAGGTGTATTATACTTGTAGTATCTTTGATTTGATGAAAGTGTTACTGATAGACTTTTGCTTTACAAAATCTTTTTTTTTCCCCCAGACAAGTTGTATAGCATGCGAAATCCTAATTCCTTAACCAGAAATCACACCTTTGCCCCCCTGCAGTGTAAGTGTAAAGTCCCAACCACTAGACTGCCAGGAAATTCCCTACAAAGTGGTATTAATACTACCAACTGCAAAGGAAGGTACCCAGATTTGTGTGTTGAAGGAGAGAGAGGGAAATTTAATATTCTTCCTTCTCACCCTGAAGCAACTTGTACCAGTCATTCAGATTGTATGTAAGAAAGAATTTTTTTTTAGCTAGGCCCTCATTAAAGGCTTTGACAGATCCTCCTGAAGTTAAGCCAGCAGGTGTTTAACTCTTTTCCAGGTAAAAATCAGGAAATCTCTGAGTGGAGCACCTCTTGATCAGCCAGAGTATGTTCTGCAGCTGGCTCAAATCACAGGGAGTATGGTGAGGGTCAGGAGAATATTGTAACATTTCAAGGATATAACCAGTGGTTCTCAACTTTAGCCACACACTGGAATTTCTTGGGCACTTCAAAATAATATAGGTGCCTGAGTCCCACTCCAGAGATCTTGCATTCATTACAGAACCTACCTAGAACACTCCTAGGCATGTTATATTAAAAAACTCCTAGGTGATTTTAATGTTCAGACAAAGTTGAGAACCACTACTGTAGTACAAGGCTCAGCCAAATTATTGGCTGAGACAAAGAGTGAAGACTTTCTCAGAAAGGCTCAGAAAGTACTCCTGTTCACAATCTATGCTTACTGTCAGAGATTACAGACTTCAAAGGGAGAGCTAAGAAAGAAAACATTTTATGGACAGTAACATTAGCACAGCGCCCAGTTCCTAAAGAAAGGAAGGATTGGAAGAGGAGAGTGATCTGTGACGATCCTCTGACAATGGAAAAATACACATACACATACTGTGTGTAATTGCAAAATATTGGAAACCACCCAAGTCTTCATGGGCTTCCCTGATAACTCAGGTGGCAAAGAATCCACCTGCAATACAGGAGACCTGGGTTCAATCCCCGGGTTGGGAAGATCCCCTGGAGAAGGGAATGGCAGCCCACTCCAGTATTCTTACCTGGAGAATCCCATGGACAGAGGAGCCTGGCGGGCTACAGTCCATAAGTTGCAAAGAACTGGACACGATTGAGTCACTAAGCACATAAGTGCTCCTACATTCGTGGCATACTATGCAATGGCATACTCAGCAGCTACTTTTAAAAATGAGGAAGGGGACTTCCTGGCGGTCCAGTGGCTAAGACTGCACTTCCAGGGGGCACAGTTTCAATCCTTGGTTGGGGAACTAAGATTCTACATACTTCATGGTGTGGATAAAATAAAAAAAAATAAATGAGGCTCCCCTGGTGACTCAGTGGTGAAGAATCCGCCTGCCAATACAGGAGACACGGGTTCAATCCCTGATCTAGGAAGATCCCGCATGCCATGGAGCAGCTGATCCTGTGCCCCGCAGCTGCTGAGCCCACACGCACTACTGAGGCCCCAGCGCCTGCAGAGGGTACTCAGCAACAAGAGGAGCCGGCACGGGGGAGCCCCCAGTTGCCAACCAGAGAAAAGCCCACGCAGCGGTGAAGACCCAGCACAGACAAAAACAAGTAGATAACACTTCAATTTTTAAAAATGAGAAAGAACTCTGTGAACTGATACAAAATAGTTGCCAAAATGGGCTACCCTGGTAGCTCAGCTGGTAAAGAATCTGCCTGCTATGCAGGAAACCTGGGTTCTATCCCTGGGCTGGGAAGATCCCCTGGAGGAGGGCATGGCTACCCACTCCAGTGTTCTTGCCTGGCGAATCCCCTTGGACAGAGGAGGCTGGCGAGCTACAGTCCATGGGGTCTCAAAGAGCCGGACACAACTGAGCAACTAACACACACACACACACACAACACAGTTGCCAAAACATACTGCTAAAAGAAAAACGCAAAGCACAAAAGGGTTATCTTTGGGATGCTGCCCTAAGAAAGAAAGGAATTCGAGAGAACATTCTACATTTGCCCATCTGTGTGTAAAAGAAATACAGAAAAGATAAATCAGAATCTAAGGGGACTGGTTACCTATGGGGAGCAGGTGTGAAGAGAATGGAAGAAGTGGGGGGGAGGTAAACGTGAATGAGTAACGCACGTGAGGAAGTAGTGACAGTGTATTTTTGTATGACTCTGACCCTTAGAACCACAGTGGTATATCACATACCCCCAAATAAACTAAAGCCAACTAGGAGGTGGAGAGAACCCAAGTGGAGTAAAAGTACTAACAACGACCCTACCATAAAGCAGTAACAGCCACGCTAAAAAGGGTGGGAAGAAAAGAACTAACATGAATTCTGGGAAACAGCATCTTGATTGGATACCAGAAGCCTGAAGACAAAAAGAACTATAGAACTTTCCTGGTGATCCAGTGGTTAAGAATCCACCTTAATGCAGGGGACATGGGTTCGATCCCTGGTCCTGGCCCGGGAAGGTTCCATGTGCCTGGGGGCAACTCAGCCCATGATGGAAACTACTGAGGGCCGGCTCCTCAACGAGAGAAGCCGCCCAATTAAGAGGCCTGAGCACCACAGCTGGAGAGTGGCCCCTGCTCGCCACACCTAGGGAAAGCCCACGAAGCAACAAAGACCCAGTGCAGCCAATAAATAAATACAGTCTTAAAAAGAAGTAAAGAAACTATCACCATTAGGTAGACACTGGTAGTTGGTGCAGACTAGTTCCTTTAATGAGTGATACTCGCAGAAGTTTGAGAAGAAACAGCATTTGCATACTCTCAAAATGTCTACCTTAAGATGCTTATTAACAATGAAGGAGTGATTTTACAGTGAGAAGCTCAGTAGAAATCACCTTAAGTGATAAATGTTAACATCACCAGTAATAAGCTGCATAACATCAGGAACCTGTGATATAATTCACTGAGGGTGCCCATCATACCTGTAATATTCAGTCTACTTATGCTAAAACATCAAATTGAGGCGCCTTTGACAACAGAACTAACTAGTACTCTTCAAAAAAGTCAATGATGAGAAATCAGGAAAGACTAAGGAGCTTTTACAGACTGCACTAGACTGCACAGGGAGAAAGAAGCAAGTACAATGTGGGGTCCTGGACAGGATCCTAAAATAAGAAAAAGACATTAGGGATGGAGCATCATACCGAGTGAAGTGAGTCAGACAGAGAAGGAAAAATATATGACATCCTTTATATGTGGAACCTAAAAAGAAATGATACAAATGAACTTTCTTAACAAAACAGAAAAATACAGACTTAGAAAACAAACTCATGGCTGCAGGGTGTGTGTGGGGTAGGGATAGTTAAGGACTTGGGGAAGGTCATGTACACACTGCTATATTTAAAATGGATAACCTACAGAAACCTATTGTATAGCACATCGAACTCTGCTGAAAGTTAGGTTCCAGCCTGGATGGGAGGCAGGGGTCTGGGGGAGAATGGATACTGTATATGTATGGCTGAGCGCCTTCACTGTTCACTGTCAGGTCTTCAGTTAGTAGTCTTGCAACAATGTTAATTTTGGGGGTTCTGATAATTGTCCTGGAGTTACGGTACAGATGGTAACATTAGGGGAAAATGGAAGGGGGATATATGGAAACTGGTAAGCCTATCTTTGCAACTTTTCTGTAAGTCTAAAATTAATCCAAGTTAAAAAGAAAAAGGACAGAGGCTCCCCTGGTGGTTCAGTGGTCAAGAATCAGCCTTCCAGGGCAGGGGACATGGGTTCCATCCCTGGTCCAGGAACTAAGATCCCACATGCCATGTGGCAACTAAACCCAAGCGCCACAACTAGAGAGAAGCCCGTGCACCTTAAAGAAGATCCCATGTGCCACAATGAAAAATTGATGCAGCCAAAAATAAATACTGCGTGCTGCCACTGCAGGGGACCTGGGTTCCATCCCTGGGGGGGCAACTACAGTCCTGCATGGGGCTCGGTGCCACCAAAAGAGAAAGAGACGTTATCTTCAGCTCTTCTCATGAGAGTGGTTCATGCAAATCGATTTTGCCTAACAATAAAATGAAGGCACAAAACTTTTAAAAATAAATGGGTGGTCCAGTGATAATTAATGTAAATAATTCAAGCAATTCCTCATAAATTACTGGGTCTGATAAAGTCCAATAATGGTGGAAAACATGTCAATCTAAAGTTATAAATTAAAAAAAAAAAAAAAAACAGGAAACACTGGTTCCAATTCCAACACACAGAATCTAGAAACTCCTTTTGGAGTCTCTTCATCCAGGTCCACAGAGTGAAGCAGCTTCAGGGCATGAGACCTGTGTGGTCACATAAGACCCCACACTTGGAAGGGCCACATGTTTGGTTTAATGTTCTGCTGTTGCATCTTGAAAGTCTTAATTTTTGAACAAGGAAGCCCTGCATTTTCATTTTGTACAGACAGTCAGTTCAGTCGCTCAGTCGTGTCTGACTCTTTGTGTCCCCATGAATCTCAGGACGCCAGGCCTCCCTGTCCATCACCAACTCCCGGAGTTCACCCAAACCCATGTGCATCGAGTCGGTGATGCCATCCAGCCATCTCATCCTCTGTCGTCCCCTTCTCCTCCTGCCCCCAATCCCTCCCAGCATCAGAGTCTTTTCCAATGAGTCAACTCTTTGCATGAGGTGGCCAAAGTATTGGAGTTTCAGCTTTAGCATCAGTCCTTCCAATGAACATCCAGGACTGATCTCCTTTAGAATGGACTGGTTGGATCTCCTTGCAGTCCAAGGGACTCTCAAGAGTCTTCTCCAACACCACAGTTCAAAAGCATCAATTCTTCAGTGCTCAGCTTTCTTCACAGTCCAACTCTCACATCCATACATGACCACTGGAAAAACCATAGCCTTGACTAGATGGACCTTTGTTGGCAAAGTAATGTCTCTGCTTTTTAATATGCTATCTAGGTTGGCCATAACTTTCCTTCCAAGGAGTAAGCGTCTTTTAATTTCATGGCTGCAATCACCATCTGTAGTGATTTTGGAGCCCAAAAAAATAAAGTCTGACACTGTTTCCACTGTTTCCCCATCCATTTCCCATGAAGTGATGGGACCAGATGCCATGATCTTCGTTTTCTGAATGTTGAGTTTTAAGCCAACTTTTTCACTCTCCTCTTTCACTTTCATCAAGAGGCTTTTTAGTTCCTCTTCACTTTCTGCCATAAGGGTGGTGTCATCTGCATATCTGAGGTGATTGATGTTTCTCCCGGCAATCTTGATTCCAGCTTGTGCTTCTTCCAGCGCAGCATTTCTCATGATGTACTCTGCATAGAAGTTAAATAAGCAGGATGACAATATACAGCCTTGACGTACTCCTTTTCCTATTTGGAACCAGTCTGTTGTTCCATGTCTAGTTCTAACTGTTGCTTCCTAACCTGCATATAGGTTTCTCAAGAGGCAGGTCAGGTGGTCTGGTATTCCCATCTCTTTCAGAATTTTGCACAGGGCCCTGCAAATTACATAGCTTGTCCAGTCTGTCTCCGTTTGTTAACCACAAGTGTGCAGAAAGAGGACCTCGGGCACATGGTGCACAGTATCCCCCGCCCCAGTTGACTGCTCTGTGGGTAGGACCCTAATTCAAACTGTACTCAAGGAGACTTCTTACCCCAGAATTTGAAGTAGGGACTAATTGGCCTCCAGGCTTCCCTAGTGGCTCAGTGGGTTAGTCTGCTTGCCACATGGGAGACCTGGGTTTGATCCTCAGGTGGGGAAGTTCCCCTGGAGAAGGAAATGGCAACCCACTCCAGGACTCCAGGAAAATTCCATGGATGGAGGAGTCTGGTAAGCTACAGTCTATGGGATTACAAAGAGTCGCACACAACTGAGCAACTTCACTTCTCACTTCTAATTGGCCTCCATAGTCTGACACATCTAGTGAAGAGAATAGACGTATTAGAGGGCCATTTGCTCCTAAA
Organism: Bos mutus; assembly: GCF_027580195.1. Classification (NCBI taxonomy): domain Eukaryota; kingdom Metazoa; phylum Chordata; class Mammalia; order Artiodactyla; family Bovidae; genus Bos; species Bos mutus. The sequence goes on from NC_091632.1 coordinate 2,336,755, forward strand.
CCATGATGGCTGGCCGCAGATTGAATAATAAAGAGCTTCAGAAACAAGTCAAAGATGATACTTTCTGACCCCAATTTGTCTCCAAGAACATACTGTGTTAATTTCCTCTCATTCTGTTAGATATCCTTGGACCTTTGTAAAAGATAACCTTTTGGTGTTTTTTTTGGGGGGTGGGGGGGCGGGAGTGCCACATGGCATTCAGGATCTTATTTCCCCAACCAGGCCCCCTGTATTTGGAAGGTATGAGTCTTAACCATTAAACTGCCAGAGAAGACCCAAAGACAGCCTTTTGGTTTGCGCTATCCCAAAATATTTTTACTGATTACAAGAGTCCTAACTAATTCCACTCCTCAGCAATGGAGAGTGTTCAAACCCCCTGTTGTGTTGGAAAGGTTTTAAGGTAGGAAGTATCATTTCAAACTGCAGAGACTTAAAAAACTATCTCTAAAACCAAACCCAGACATTCAAAAAATCACTTTACTAGAGAAAATCCACAGTTGCTCCTCTTTAAAGACAAGAAAACATTGCATAAAGGAAAAAGCAACACTTAAAACCTTGGTTAGTTCCTCCTCAGTTCTCTGACCCCCCAGTTCACTGTGATTATTTCCGTCATCTCTTGTGGACTGGATGCTAATATACTTGAAGTTCAAATTAAAGCCCTTCAAGAACATTAGACAAACCTGATGGGATTTTCAATGCAGTTTTCCCCTATATACCTTTGTACCCCTTAGTCTAATAGGGCCTTTTTTTTTTTTCAAGGAAACTTATGTAACTTGTTATAGAAGTCAGAGTTCAAGCTATGCGTGCTCCAAAAAATAGAAAAATTGCTCTGTTTGGCAATAATCTTTATAGAAGGAAAAAGAAACTTATTTTCCAGTATCTTCACCCTCAATTCTCTGTAAATGGAATCTGAAGTCCACCTCATGCCAGAACCTAGTCTCTTTTTAAGTTAGAAGTGAATATCTTTATTAATTTTTAATACACTTTTTAAAAAGCAGTTTTAGGTTCACAGCAATATTGAACAAAAGGTACAGAAATTTCCCATATACCCCTTGCCTCCACGCATATATCGCCTCCCCCATTATCAGCATCCCTACCCGAGTGGTAATTTTTTTACAACTGGTACATCATTATCACTCAGAGTCCGTAGTTTGCCTAGGGTTCACTCCTCGATTATACATCCTGTGGGTTTTGACAAATCTATAATGTCATGTACCCGTCGTTATGGTATCAGAGTAGTTTTATTGCTTTAAAAACCCTCTGTGCTCCTTTCATCTTGCCTTCCCCATAACTCCGGGCAAACACTGATCTTTGAACTGTCTCCATAGTTGCGCCTCTTCCAGAATGTCATAAAGTTGGAGTTGTACAGTGTGTAGTCTTTTCACACTGGCTTCTTTTATTTAGTAATATGTGTTTAGGTTCCTTCCATGTCTTTTCATGGCTTGATCGCTGATTTCATTTTAGTGCTAAATAATGTTCCATTGTCTGAACATATCAGGCAGTGTTTATTTGTCCACTTACCTGCTGAAGGACACCTTGGTTGCTTTCATGTTTTGGCAGTGAGTCGTCTATAAACATTTGTGTGCAGGTTTCTGTGTGAACATAAGTTCTCAGTTCCTTTGGATAAACACTAAGGGCATGTTACTGGTCTGTATGTAAGAATATGTTTAGTTTTGTAAGAAACCACCAAGCTGCTTTCCCAGTTGACTACCATTTTCATTCCCGCCAGCAATGAATGAGTTCTTGTTGCTCCATAGCCTCATTAGCATTTAGCATCGTCTGGTGTGCAGCGGTATCTCATTGTTTTAATTTGCACTTCCCTGATGACATGTGATGTGGTGCATCATTTCATATGGTTATTTGCTATCTGTATATCTTCTTCGATGAGGTCTATTCAGAACTTTGCCCATTTTTAAAACAGATTGAGTTTTAAGTGTTCTTTTCCTTTTTCTTTTGGTATTATATCTAAAAGCCATCACCATACACAAAGTCATCTAAATTTTCTCCTGCCATTGTTTAGTTGCTAAGTCGTGTCTGACTCTTTGTGACCCCGTGGACTGAAGCGCTCCAGGCTTCCCTATCCTTCGCTATCCCCCGGAGTTTGTTCAGATACATGTCCATTGAGTCAGTGGTGCTGTACAACCATCTCATCCTCTGTCACCCCCTTCACCTTTGGCCTTTAATGTTTCCCAGCATCAAGGTCTTTTCCAACGAGTTGGCTCTTCACATCATATGGCCAAAGTACTAGAGTTTCAGCTTCAGCATCAGTCCTTCCAATGAATATTCAGAACAGATTTCCTTTAGGATGGACTGGTTGGGTCTCCTGGGTTGATTTCCTTTAGGATTGACTAGTTTGATCTCCTTCCTACCCAAGGAACTCTCAAGAATCTTATCCAGCACCTCAATTCCAAAACATCAATTCTTCAGTCCCAGCCTTCTTTATGGTCCAACTCTCACATCCATACATGACTACTGGAAAAACCATAGCTTTGACTATAACCTTTGTCAGCAAAGTGATGTCTTTGCTTTTTAATATTCTGTCTAGATTTATCATAGCTTTCCTTCCAAGTAGCAAGCGTCTTTTAATTTCATGGCTGCAGTCACTGTCCACAGTGGTTTTGGAGCCCAAGAAAATAAAGTCTCTCACTGTTTCCATTGTTTCCCCATCTATTTGCCATGAAGTGATGGGACCAGATACCATGATCTTCGTTTTTTGAATGTTGAGTTTTAAGCCAGCTTTTTCTCCTAGGAAATTGTTATATTCGAGGAATTTTATAATTTTGCATTTTACAGTTAGTTCCGTGATCCATTTTGAGTTAAATTTTAGGAAGGTACAATGTCTAAATCTAAGTTCATTTCTCTGCATGTGGATATCTAGCTGTTCCAGTACCATTTGTTGAAGAGACTATCTTTTCTCCATTGTATTGCCTTTACTCCTGTTCAAAGGTCAGGTGACTATATTCATATGGTTCTATTTATCTCTTCTTTCACTAATATTGAAACGGAGCAGGGTCCTATGGTCCTTGCCCTGCTCTGTCTGTGGAAAACCTTTAGCCAAAGAATAAATTTAATCAGAGAAGTGAGAAAATGCAGAAACAAAGGAAAAGTCAAATGAGACCAAGTAATAATGATGTACACATTAAGCATAGTCAAGGACCTTCAGTTCCTTCCTAAGGGTTATAGATAATATTCCGAGCCATATCCTGTGAGTTGTCTCATAGATACTGAAACGCCCACCAGGTAGAAGTTAACTACTGATGACCAGACTGTACCCATGACTTAAGCTGCCACAATTCCGAGAATTGGCCTCAAAGCAATGGAAACAAACTGCCCCTGGAACTGAAGACTAACTGTATTTAAAGTAACCAAGATGACGCTGGTCAGATCCCTGATGACCGATCTGAGGATGACTGTCAGAGCTGACTGTTTCTTCGTGTAGCCCTCTCCCTTTGTCTATAAAAGCTATTATCCCCTGATTGTCAGCAGGAGGAGTCGGCCTTTGACAGAAGTCCACTTCTATCCGTCTCCCTTGCCGACCCCCACCCCAACCCCTGGCATTGTTGGCATCCAAAATAATGCAAACTTTCCTTTCCATCAGCCTGGACTCTTTAATGACTTTGAGCAACGAGCAGCTGGACCCCGCTTTGGGTAACAGTATCACACTGTCTTGATTAGTGTACCCTTACAGTATGTCTTGAAATCAGTTAGTGTCAGTCCTCTGACTTGGTTCTTTTCCTTCAGTATTGTGTTGGCTGTTCTGGGCTTTTGCTTCTCCATATAAACTTTAGAATCAGTTGGTCCATATCTACAAAATAAGTTGCTGGGATTTTAATTGGAAATGCACTGACTTTGTAGAATTATGTTGGGAAGAACTGATACCTTGATAATATTGAGTCTTCCTACTGGGCTTCCCTGGTGGCTCAGATGGTAAAGAATCCACCTGCAAAGCAGGAGACCTGCGTTCGATCCCTGGGTTGGGAAGATCCCCTGGAGGAGGTCATGGCAACCCACTCCAGTATTCTTGCCTAGAGAATCCCTGTAGACAGAGAGGCCTGGTGGGCTACAGTCCATGGGGTTGCACAGAGTCTGACACAACTGAGTGACTAAGCACAGCACTGCACCCAACAATATGGAGTATCTTTCCATTTATTTAGTTCTGCTTTGATTTCTTTCATCAGAGTTTAGTAGTTTTTCTCATATAGAATTTATACATATTTTGTTGGATATATATATTTTATTTTCCACTTGTTCATTGCCAATGTTTAGGAAAGCATTTGATTTTTGTGTATTAACCTTGTAGCTTGCAAACTTGCTACAATCACTTACCAGTTCCAGGAGGTCTTTGGAAAGTTTTATTTCTTCCTTCCCATTCTTCTATCACTGCATTAGCTAGGACTTCCAGTATGATGTTGAAAAGGAATGGTGAGAGGGCACTTCCTTGCCTTGTTCCTGATCTTAATGAGAAAGCTTCTATTTTATCACCATTAAGGATGATGTTGAATGTAGGATTTTTGTAGATATTCTGTATCAAGTTGAGGAAGTTCCTCTCTATTTTCAGTCTCAGAGTTTTTATCAGAAATGGATGTTGGGTTTTGTCAAATGTTTTTCCTATATCTGTTGATATGATCATGTGATTTTTCTTCATTAGCCTGTTGATGTAATAGATTGCAGTTGACCCCTGAACAACCTGGGTTCAAACTGCCTGGGTCCACTTGTGTGTGGATTTTTTTCAATAAATATGTAGTTGGCCCTTGATATCTGTGGGTTCTGCATTTGAGGCAGATCAAAAACTTAATACAACCATGTGTGGTTGATGGATTCCACAGATGCGAACCCGTGGATACAGAGGGTTGATTATGGGATTTGAGCAACCAAGGGTTTTTGTGCCAGTGGAGGTCCTAGCACCAATACCCGATGGATTCCAAGGGATGACTGTACAGTAATTGATTTTTGAATGTTGAACCAGCCTTGAATATCTGGGATGTGCTGTGTGTTCAGTCGTGCCCAACTCTTTCCAATCCCACAGACCGTAGCCCACCAGTCTCCACTGTCCATGAAATTCTCCAAGGCAAGAATACTGGAGGAATATCTGGGATAAATCCCACTAAATCATGGTATAATTCTATAATTCTTCATAGACGTTGTTGGTGCTAATATTTTATTGACAATTTTTTGCATCTTTGTTCATGAGAAATACTGATCTGTAGCCTTATATTCTTGTATTATCTTTGTCTGGTTTTAGTATCAGGGAAATGGCCTGGTAGAATGAGTTGAGAAGCACACCGTCTGCTTCTGTCTCTTGGAAAAGATTGTACAAAACTGATACAATATCTTCCTTAAATGTTTAGCAGAATTCACCAGGGAATGATGTAAATGGCATCATCACAGACCTAGTTACCTAAGCCAAAACCTGGGGATCCTTCTCAGTGCTCCCTTCCTCAGCAGATCCATATCCAAATTACAAGCAAACCGTGTGAGCTCAATCTCTGCAATCTAACCAGAATCCATTTACTCTGCTCCACCTCTATTGTATCACTACCAACCTTCAGTACATCTCTCTGCTGCTTCTATGGCTCCTCTGTGACCCACTGTCTACCCAGCAGACACCGCTTCCGTGTTTCCTCGCTGCACTAACAATCTACAATCCTTAATCCTGGCCGTCACAGCAGATTGTAAATTAGTCCTGACTGCCTCTCCTACCTAACCCCGACCTCTCTCCCTTGCTTTCTGGGCTTCTCCCACCTTGATTGTCTTATTTCATAGACATACCAAGTTTGTTACCATTCAGAGCTTTTTCTGCTCCTACTGCCTAGGACATCCAATCTCCCTTGCCTTCCCTCTAGCCCTCCAACTTTGTATATAGCTTATAAATCTTTATTATTCATTTTTCTTCTCAAATGTCATTGAGTTATTCTTCATAGAGTTATTTCCTGACCACCTAATTAAAATGCCACCTCCCATTTATTGTCTTCTATCTTGTTTTTCATGCACTTACCTCTTTCTGGCATTAAGTTATGCTCTTAGGTTTTTATATGTTATTTTATATCAAGTGCCATTGGAAAATCAGTTCCAAGGGAGACTTTCTTATTCACCATTGTATCCCCCAGCATCAAGAATAAGGCCTGACAGTAGCAGCAACTCACTAATATAGGAGAAAAGAAAGAAGGAAGGAAGGAAGGGAAGAAGAGAGGTGGGGTGGGATGGAGAGAGGGAGAGAAAGAGGGAGGGGAGGCAGAGAGTGGGAGGGAGCAGAGGAACGAACAGTAAGACTTCAACTGTGAAGATGCTATAGAAACCTGGAAATCTGTTAATATGGTGATATGAAGAAAACAAAAGCCACAAGACATAAATAAAATAAATGAAAAAGAATCCAAATTACAAGTGAGCCCAGGGTGGGCACAAATACTGAAAGTTGCCACAGATATCGGAGAAGGCAATGGCACCCCACTCCAGTACTCCTGCCTGGAAAATCCCATGGACAGAGGAGCCTGGTAGGCTGCAGTCCATGGGGTCACTAAGAGTCGGGCACGACTGAGTGACTTCACTTTCACTTTTCACTTTCATGCATTCGAAAAGGAGATGGCAACCCACTCCAGTGTTCTTGCCTGGAGAATCCCAGGGACAGGGGAGCCTGGTGGGCTGCCGTCTATGGGGTCGCACAGAGTCGGACACGACTGAGGCGACTTAGCAGAGCAGCAGCCACAGATATACTTTTTTTGGTACCTTCTTTCTTTTCCCGTGCTATATAGTTGTTGTTCACTCACTAAGTCGTGTCCAACTCTTGTGGCCCCATGGACTGTAGCCTGCCAGGCTCCTCTGTCCATGGGATTTCCCAGGCAAGGACCCTGGAGTGGGCTGCCATTTCCTTCCTCAGGGACTCTTCCCCAGCCCGGGATCGATCCCACGCCTCCTGCACTGGCAGGAGGATTCTTTACCACTGGGCCCCCAGGGAAGCCTGTGCTATGCAGTACGTTCTCACTGGTCGTCTGTTATATGTGGTAGTGGATATGTATCAGGCCCAGTCTCCCAGCGTATCCCGCCCCGATGCCCTCTTGGTATCTTTACATTTGCCCTCTGCATCTGTGTCTCTATTTCTGCTTTGCAAAGAGGTTCATCAGCACCATTTTTCTAGACTCCATGTGTTAACATGCGATGTTTGTCTTTCTCTTTCTGACTCATCCTCACCATGTCTGACAGTTTCTAGGCCCATCCACGCCTCTGCAAATGGCACAGTGCTGAGTAGGAGTCCACTGTATGAACCGCGTCTTCCTTATCCGTTCGCCTGTCGACGGACATCTAGGTTGCTTCCACGGCCTGGTTATTGTATGTACTGCTGCAATGAACACTGGGGTACATGTATTTTTTGGAGTAACGGTTTTCTCTTGGTATATGTCCAAGAGTAGGATTGCTGGATTATATGGTAGTTCTATTTTTAGTTTTTTAAGGAACCTCCATACTGTTCTCCAAAGTGGCTGTACCAATTTACATTCTCTCCAACAATGTAAGAGGGTTCTCTTTTTTCCATACCCTCTCTAGCGCTTATTATTTGTGGATTTTTTGATGGTGGCCATTCTGACTGGTGTGAGGAGGTACCTTATTGTAGTTTTGATTTGCATTTCTCTAATAATTAGTGATGTTGAGCATCTTTTCATGTGCCTCCTGGCCATCTGTATGTCTTCTTTGAAGAAATGTCTATTTAGATCTTCTGCCCACTTTTTGATTGGGTTGCTTTTTTTTTTGAGCTACATGAACTGTTTGTATATTGTAGAGATTGCAGGTACAAAGCTTCTAGCCAACGGTGTTCCAACCCATGTCCAGCGCAGTATCCAGCCATTGTCTTTGAGTGGCAGCAGCTGCTGTAGCCTGCAGGCCTTTCCCAACAGTCCCTGCAGCCCTGACTCCTCTTCAGCTAGTAGGAAGATTTGCTCCAGGGCTGCACACAGGGCTGCCTGTTAACACCCCTCCTGTACTCACTGCTCTCAGCTCCCTCCTCCCATCTCTTCAGCTGCCCTCACTGGTTTCCTCCAGCCCTGCTCCCCATTTTCAGATGCTCATGGTCTCTGTGAAGCAAACTTCTGATGGGAGGAAGGCAAGCTGAGGAGGAGGCTCCTTTTCTCCCTCATGGGAACTTCTCTTTAGCCCAAAGAACTCACTGACGTCCCCAGCCTCAGGGTGAGGGACAGAGACCTCCCCAGGAAACCTGCCACCCCTCAACAGATATGGTCCTCAAATCTACCTGAATGGGGCCTGACAAAGATTCTTTGCTTTACCAAATAGTCAGGCTCCTGAACCTTTTCCTAGGCTCATCTGTGCACTTCCTTGTAAAATCTAGTTTTAACAAGAACCCTGCTGAGTTAGTTGAACCAGAATCCCCATTCTTGATACCTGATCACCCTTAATTTCTGATCAGGTTCATCACCCCCCAGGTGATGTCTGATCACCCTGGCCTTGTCTTTAGCAAGAACCCTGTTAGGTCAGTTTAGCCAGGATTCCTCTTACCTCCTCGTTTCCTGTCGGTAATTTTCCACCTACTGACGCCCTCTTTGTTCCCACTTGGCCATGCTGTATTTGGAGCTGAACCTGACCTCTCTCCCCTACTGTAAAGATTCCACTGCAGCGGTTCCTGGGCCTGTCACAGTGGTCCAGAATAAGATCTTTAACAAGTGTCACTGAATAGTTTTTTCTGTAACAGGCCCGCTTTCATCACAGTGGCTTCTGCTCCTTGGAGCCAACCCCTCCTTGACTATAGTCATCAAAATGCAGCAGGTTGTCAGTCTAGATCACCTTTCCTTCTCCTGGTGATTTTTATTTTCCTACTTTGGCTTCTTGAAGGATCACTTGAAATAGAAGGAGAGAAGAGAAAAGAGTGAAGAAAGAAAAGATGAGGAGGGTAAAAAAGGTGAGCAGGGCCGGCTACAGGTTTGCTTAATCTCTCTCTGGCTTTTTCTCTATATGTTTATATAAATATATTCCCTACACACACACACTAAGCAACTCTTCATGTATTATATCACCAGTCCTCACAACTTTACAATAACTCTGCAAACATGATGAAAATAACTGACATCACTGTTTTCACATGAGCTGCTAAGGCTCTAACAAGAGAAATGACCAGATACATGGACTGGCTAAGGGGCAGAGTCTGAATTTGGCGTGTCCAGCCCCAAGGACATGCTCTTCCTGTAAACTAGAGACTAACGGGCTGCAGCTGACTCCACTGTGCCCCCAGCACTGTGGCAATACTGGGCCTCTTTCAGCTGAATAGCACTTCACCCTGAGATGGGTGCGTGCGTGCATGCTAAGTCGCTTCAGTCGTGTCCGACTCCATGCGGCCCTATGGACTGTAGCCTGCTAGGCTCCTCTGTCCATGGGATTTTCCAGGCAAGAATACTGGAGTGGGTTGCCATGCCCACCTCCAGGGGACCTTCCCAACACAAGGATCTGACCCATGTCTCTCATGTCTTCTGCATTGGCAGACAGGTTCTTTACCTCTAGTGCCACCTGGGAAGCCCCAAGGAGATGGGTGCCGCTGCTGCTAAGTCGCTTCAGTCGTGTCCGACTCTGTGCGACCCCACAGACGGCCTCCTACCAGGCTCCTCTGTCCCTGGGATTCTCCAGGCAAGAACACTGGAGTGGGTTGCCATATCCTTCTCCAATGCATGAAAGTGAAAAGTGAAAGTGAAGTCACTCAGTCGTGTCCGACTCTTAGCGATCCCATGGACTGCAGCCCACCAGGCTCCTCCGTCCATGGGATTTTCCAGGCAAGAGTACTGGAGTGGGGTGCCATTGCCTTCTCCGAGGAGATGGGTATGTCCTCCCAATCCTAGGATGTGGGCAGGCAGCTGGGGGCTCCTCACCAGGAAATGCATGTTTTCTGGACAGTAAGATACTCGAGGACACGCTGGGGCACGGGGCCACTCAGCCTGGACCCGTGGAGAGTGCAGTCCTCTTGCTCGAGTTCCTTGTTGTGTGCCCAGGGAGGGTGAGACACTGGGCTGAGCATCTCTCAGAAAGCCTGCGCCTTACTGTCCCACTGAGCCTGCTGAGAGTGAGTGGCTTGAGCTCCCAGCCCATCTGCCCACCCCTGCCCTGCAGTGTCACAGCTCGGTCACTCATGCTCTCATTTTCCCATGGTGTTGGCGGTCTGCCCTTTCTGCCTACCAACTTCACAGTGTAGGGAAGGGAAAGAGGTAGTGACCGCTCAGACTTGCCGCTTAATTACAGCGCTACACCAGTCACCTCCCTCCTCCCACCTTGTCCTTGTGCATGAGGATCAGGATCCTGTTTCCAAAGGACATACTGGTAGGTTCCATGGTCAGGCCCTGCAAGTCTGGACATAGTACAGGTTCACGAGGGAGGGAAGGCAGTCACGGGCTTGACGGGTAGGTGCACAGCTATCCCAATCTCTTTCCCTCCAGGGTTCCAGCACCAGGGACAGCATCCACCTAGCCTCTGCCCACACTTTTCCTCTGTCCGGAAGCTGCCATGAAAATCTTTGTCCCTCTCATCCAGTGGCTTGGCCCACTGAACAGGTCTATGACTGACAGGTCCTTCTCCATTACTCAGAAACATCTGTTAGGACCACACACACCAAGACAGCACACAGAGCTCTCCTGAATATAATAAGCTCAAGAAGTCCAGGACCTGGAGCCAACAGCTGACAACTGAAAGCAACAAATGGCAAAAATCTTCCAGCTCCTTGGGTCAGCTTTAACTTCTGAGATGGTCTCCAACCTTGCTTAGCTCACCAGGCCCACCAAAGACAAATGGACACCTTCTGCAGCTGCCCTTCTCTGCTCTGCCAGGCCCTTCTCTTCCTGCTGTAGTTGGCTCTTCTGGATCTAGCTTGCCGTGCTGTCCAGCCAAAGATCCTCCTCCCCTGTCTGGGGAGGGGAGAAGTTACCTCTCAGGGAAACCCTGGCCCAGCTGGGGCCCCAGTCCCCAACCCCCAGTTCGTGAGTGCTTGATGACATCCTCAGGCTGCCTCCATCCTTACCTGCCCTGGCCTGCACCCTTCATCTCAGCATCTGGTTCAGCAAGCTCTTTTACTTAAGTTGTTCTCACATCCCAGCATCCCAGGCCCATGGGGTTGATGATATCATATACCACAGACACCTGCTTAGTACCAGGCATTGGATAGGGGTCCCATATGTGGGGTTATGCCAGACCGCATGGCTGGAAGAGATGAAGGAGCCCATCTCCCAGCCTCCTTTCAGCTTAGAGGGCCACTGGGAATAAGAAAGGAAAACTGGCCTGGGGGTCAGGGACATGGGTGTTAGTCTTGTACTGGTCTCTAACTAGCTGTGTGGCACCCTTTCCTCTTGGGATTGCAGCGTCCTCTGCTGTAAGAGAGGGGCTTAAATGGGGTGCTTTAGAAAGTCTTTCCAACTCCAAGTCTGTCTCTGAAAGTCTCCTGGGCTACTGCCCAGGGATCACCTCTCTTAGGAAAGAAAAGAGGAAACAGCAAAGATATTTTCCCCAGCTTCTCAGTACCCTTTCTAGGTCTTCATGATGCTAAATGATGAAGCATGACCAGATCTTGTTCTGGCACCAGAAGCTGAAGGAGAAAAAGGTGTAACTCTGTGCTGAGAACACAGGCCTCAAGGTCTACCAGCTCACAGCTCCAGCCTCTCCTGAGTGCTGTGACATTTAAAGTGGCAGAGGCTGCAGGCTCCTGCCCTGCACTCTCCAGGTAGACACTTCTGAAGTATTCTAAGGTCCACAGCTCCCATGGATAGGCTGGGGCTGCCTTTGCAGCTTCACTGAACTTGCATTCTCCTCTGCTTGCTCTTGCTTCCTTTGCGTCTTTAAGGTATTGATCCTAAGGGGTCTAGAGATCTCCCCAGTAGCTTCCTATAGATAAATATTGACCCCAGAGGTCTCAGGGAACTAGACCTATAGGAACATAACTCATGGCCTACAGGGTCCTTTGTGATCTGGTCTCTGCCAATTTTTCTAGTCTTATTTCCTTCCAGTGGCCCCCTTGCACTCTATTCTTCAGCCTCACTGAACTCTCAGTTCCCCCAAACCAAGTTCTTTCTCTCTTGCACTGTGCAAAGTTGTGCATGTTTTCACATAATTTATTCAACAAATATTAATTATGCTACTAATCAGTCATGATGCCGTCAGGAAAGAGATGGTATACTCAAAAGGGGGGACTGAAGTTTAATGAAGAGGCTATTTAAAATGTAAGCAGGATTTGGGGAAATTAGCAAAGCGTCCTAAGAGTAACAGCAGTGGGACGCTCCTAGCGGCATGGGGAAACGGGAAGCACGGCTAGCGGAAGGTGCACTGCCAGAGCTGCAGCTCCCGACGAGAGCCCTCACACAGGAGCTGTGACTTTCGGGAAGTGGACAGCCTTTGCCAACCCAGCCCAGCTGGAAGTGAGCTACGGTGAAAAATCCCCCAATCTCTGTCTCCTGCCACCCTCCAAACTCCCACTGGTACAGCTGAACCCAATGGGAAACCCCAGAGCAAAAGGTGTGGCCCACAGAGCTGGGTGGAGAGGTAAGAGTGGATGTGGAGGGGCGAGGAAGCACTCGGTGCAATCCCTGCCATGCACCCCACATGAGCAGCACAGAGCAGCGGTGCCCGCAGCTGCTCACAGGCTAGAGGGGAACGGCCTCCATCAGCGGGCCAATAAACAGCAACAGAAATACCGACTACTTTCGTGCTCACAACAAACACTTATTAAAAATTCACCATGAGCTAGTCATAGAGTAAGTTCCCACAACTTTTTTAAAACTGGCATCACATGGACCATGCTCTCTGCCCACAATGTAATTGCTATAAATCATTAACAAAGAAGGAATTTATCCTCATAGTCAGAAACTTAAAAACATGCCTCTGTAAAACTTGGGGCAAAGAAGAAATCACAATGGCAATTAGAAAACAGTTAAAACTGAATGATGACAAAAATGTTACAGATTAAAATTTATGGGATACAGCAATAGTTTGTATTTAAAGGGAGATTCTGAACATAAATGCTTACATTAGAAAAGAAGAAAGGTTGAAAATTCATAAGCTAAGCATCCAACTTAAGAAGATGGGGGGATGGATAATAGAAAAACCCTAAAAAGGAGAACAAAAAAGACAATTAAGATGAGCAGAAATTAATGAAACAGAAAACAGAGATACAATGGGGAAACAACCAAACCAAAAGGCGGCTCTCTGAGAAAAAGCAAACGGCTCAGCTGCAGTACGTGTGCACGTCAGAAGGATGCACTGCAGTAAAGACGGACGTGCTACAGTGACAGCAGATTAGCTTGGGTGAAATCAGAGGCTTGCGAGTGAAAATAAAAAGCTACAGAAGGTTAAATACAGGTAACACCATTTTTGTAAAGCTCAAGAACACGTAAAACCAAGTTATGTATTACTCAGGGTGTATCTGGGAAAAAATTTTTTTAAAGCAAGAGAATGATAAGCACAATCAGGACTGGCATCTGGGAAGAGCCCAGAGGGGCCTCAAGACCATGAGAATGTTCTGGTCCACAAATTTACAAGGATGCTTGTAAATATGATTTTTTGCAGGTATCTAATAATAATTTTTAAAAACTGTAAGCAAATCCTGGTCAGTAGAATGTCTCAGACTAACTGCATCGTTTCTCTACGTGTCAGTATGGAACCGTCTCATCCTCTGCTGCCCTCTTCTTTTGCCTTCAGTCTTTCCCAGCATCAGAGTCTTTTCCAATGAGATGGCTCTTTACCATCAGGGGCCAAAGTACTGGGGCTTCAGCTTCAGCAATAGTCCTTCCATCGAATATTCAGGGTTAATTTCCTTTAGGATTGACTGGTTGGATCTCCTTGCAGTCCAAGGGACTCTCATGAGTCTTCTCCAACACCACGGTTGAAAAGCATCAATTCTTTGATGCTAGGCCTTCTTTATGGTTCAACTTCCACATCTGTACATGACTACTGGAAAAACTATAGCTTTGACTATATAGACCTTTGTTGGCAAAGTGATGTCTCTGCTTTTTAATACAGTCTAGATTTGTCATAACTTTTCTTCCAAGAAGCAAACATCTTTAATTTCATGGCTGCAGTCACCATCCACAGTGATTTTGGAGCCCATCTGAGCAGATACAAACTACTATATATAAAATAAGTAAACAAGGTCCTACTATATAACATAGGGAGCTATATTTAATATCTTAGACCCTGATGCTGGGAAAGATTGAGGGCAGGAGGAGAAGGGGACGACAGAGGATGAGATGGCTGGATGGCATCACCCGTGTCCATGATGCCATCACCCATCATGGACATGGGTTTGGGTGGACTCCGGGAGTTGGTGATGGACAGGGAGGCCTGGCGTGCTGAAAGAGTTGGACACGACTGAGCGACTGAACTGAACTGAAACTATTTCTTACTTATTCATTTATTCGGCTGTGCTGGTCTTACTGTGGCACAGGATTTTGTCTTTGCTGTGGTGTGCAGGGTCTTTAGTTTCAGGATGTGGGATCTGAGCTCCTTGATCAGCAATCAAACCCGGGCCACTTGCATAGGGAACATGGAGTCTTCGCCACCACGCTACCAGTGAAGTCATCCAATCTCTTGTAATAAACTGTAATGGAAAAGAATATAAAAAAGAATATGTGTATGTATAACTGAAATACTTCTCAACACCAGAAACTAATGCAACTGTAAATCAACTACACTTTGATTTTTTTTAAAAGCCTATAGCACATTGCTGGATGCTTGAGTGTTTTTATGGTTAATCTCATTGAGAAGCCTTGCTAAGAAAACAAGGAAATTGGAATAAAAACCAAGGAGGTCTTCTTACAATGAAAGCAAGCCCAGAGGTTGAAAAATGAACCTCCCGGAAACCTGGCTGTTTCCCCTCCATGCACAGGCTCCAATCTATAAACCTCCTTCCCTGACCTTGCCACCCAGGAGTGCCAGAAGGGTGGATATAAACATCAAGCAGCCCAAGAGGTGACCCACGGCAGGCACTTGTCACCTTGAGCCTGTCCTGAGTCTGTGTTCCTTTTCTAGCAGTTCTTTGATTACCTTTCAGGAATCACGTCTTCTCCACTGAATGTGGTTTTGGTGAGCAGGCAGATCAAGGCTCCGGGCTCCTACCGTGGGATCTGGAGGAGTCTTCCAACCCAGAGACAGTACAGAGAAGACACGGGCCTGGGGCTGTGCTGGGCCAGCTGAGAACACCCTCCCTGGCAGCACACGCATCAGGACTGAAACTGTTCTTCACAGCCACCATGAAAATTTGCTCCGGTTCCGACTGGCTGATTCAATGAGTCTGAATTTACGGTTTCCTATTGATTTTGTGAGCCTCTGATGTCTTTCCAACACATATTTCCTTTTTCCTAAATTAGCCATTTCATTCATTTTCTAAAATGACGATAAAAATAGATGTTCATAGTAGATGAACAGTAACAGAAATTCAATCCACTAGACGTTGGATGTTCTCTCCTAGGAAAGCCGCTGTTACCATTTTGATATATGTCCTTACAAACTTTTCTCTGTGTACATATAGAGAGATGGACTAGATCTCTAGATAATTTGGAGTTATGGGAGAATGGAAGAGGTTTTACCAAAAAAAGAAGTCACACTAAATATATTCTTATGTGTATTTTTTATAGGATATAGTATAAACATCTTCCCTCGTGAGTACAGAGAAATTTACACCATTCCTTTTAGTGGCTGCATAGCAATCCATGGTGTAAGAACCAGAATTTAATCATCCCCTGTTGTCATACATTAACACTGCCTCCAACTTTTTAGTATTACAAATAATAATGCAATAAATACTTACACACCCCTTCATGGGTCACAGCCTTGTCATGGCAAAGAGGCTTACATAATTCAATGACGCTATAAGCCATGCTATGCAGGGCTACCCCAGATGGATGGGTCATGGTGAAGAGTTCGGACAAAATGTGATACAAAATGAGAAGGAAATGGCAACCCACTCCAGTATTCTTGCCACGAGAACCCCATAAACAGTATAAAAAGACACCAGAAGATGAGCTTCCCCTCACCCCTGCATCAGTTGGAAGGTGTCCAGTATGTAACTGGGGAAGTGGGTGGTGGTGGTTTACTTGCTAAGTCATGTCCAACTCTTGGGACCCCATGGACTGTAGTCAGCTGGGCTCTGCTGTCCATGGATTTCCTAGGCAAGGATACTAGAGTGGGTTGCCATTTCCTTCTCCAGAGGATCTTCTTGACCCAGGGATCAAACCCAGTCTCCTGCATTATAGGCAGATTCTTTATCAACTGAGCCACCAGGGAAGCCCCTACTCAGGAAAAGCAGAGGGCAAACACTAATAGCTCCAGAAAGAATGAAGCATTTGGGCAAAGTAGAAACAATGCATCAGCTGTGGATGTGTCTGGTGGTGAAAGGAAAATAGGATGCTGTAAAGACCAATATTGCATAGGAACCTGTAACTTTAGGTCCATGAGTTGGACGTGGTTAAACAGGAGAAGGCAAGATTGAACACTGACATCTTAGGAATTGGTGAACTAAAATGGACAGGATGGTCGAACTTAATTCAGATGATCATCATACCTACTACTGTGGGCAAGAATCCCTTAGAAGAAATGAAGTAGCCTTCACAGTTAACAAGAGTCCAAAATACAGTACTTGGGTGCAACCTCAAAAATAACAGGATGATCTCATTTCTAAGGCAAACCATTCAACATCACAGTAATCCAAGTCTCTGCCCCAACCAGTCATGCCAAAAAAGCTGAAGTTGACCAGTTCTATGAAGATCTACACGAACTTGTAGAACTAACACCAAAAAAAAAGATGTCCTTTTCATTATATGGGACTGGAATGCAAAAGTAGGAAGTCATAAACAGATACCCAGAATAACAGGCAAGTTTGATGTTGGAGTACAGAAAAATGAAGCAGAGCAAAGGCTAACACAGTTTTGTCCAGAGAACATGTTGGTCTTAGCAAATACCCTTTTCCAACAACTTAAAGAGATGACTTTACACATGGACATCACCAGATAGTCAATTTGAAATCACGTTGATTATGTTTTTTTGCAGCTGAAGATGGAGAAGCTCTATAAATCAGCAAAAACAAGACCTGGAGCTGACTGTGGCTCAGATCATGAGCTCCTTATTGAAAAATTCAGGCTTAAATTGAAGAAAGTAAGGAAAACCATTAGGCCATTTAGGAATGACCTAAATCAAATTCCTTATGATTATACAGTGGAGATGATGAATAGATTCAGGGGATTAGATCTGGTAGACAGAGTGCCTGAAGAACTGTGGACAGAGGTTCATAACATTGTACAGGAGGCAATGTTATGGTCCAGAACCATCCCAAAGAAAAAGAAATGCAAAAAGGCAAAGTGGTTGTCTGAGGAAGCTTTGTAAATAGCTGAGGAAAGGAGAGAAGCAAAAGGCATGGGAGAAAGGGAAAGATACACCCTACTGAATGCAGAGCTCCAGAGAAGAGCAAGGAGAGATAAGGTTTACCTAAATGAGCAATGCAAAGAAACAGAGGAAAACAATGGAATGGGAAAGACTAGGGTTCTCTCCAAGAAAACTGGGAGATATTAAGGGAACATTTCATGCAAGGATGAGCATGATAAAGGGTAGAAACAGTAAGGACCAAATAGAAGCAGAAGAGATTAAGAAAAGGTGGCAAGAATACACAGAAGAACTGTACAAAAAAGGTCTAGGTCATTCACCTAGAGCTGGGCATCCTGGAGTGTGAGGTCAAGTGGGCCTTAAGAAGCATCACTACAAACAAAGCTAGTGGAGGTGTCAGAATGCCAGCTGAGCTATTTAAAATCCTCAAAGACAATGCTATGAAAGTGATGCACTCAATATGCCAGCAAATTTG
Organism: Bos mutus; assembly: GCF_027580195.1. Taxonomy (NCBI): domain Eukaryota; kingdom Metazoa; phylum Chordata; class Mammalia; order Artiodactyla; family Bovidae; genus Bos; species Bos mutus. The sequence continues at coordinate 2,354,567 of NC_091632.1, forward strand.
GTAAACTCAGCAGTGGCCACAGGATTGGAAAAGGTCAGTTTTCATTCCAATCCCAAAGCAGGGCAATGCCAAAGAATGTTCAAACTATTGTACAATTGTGTTCATTTCACATGCTGGTAAAGTTATGCTCAAAATCCTTCAAGCTAGGCTTCAGCAGTACGTGAACCAAGAACTTCCAGATGTACAAGCTGGGTTTCGAAGAAGCAGAAGAACCAGAGATCAAATTGCCAACATTTGCTGGATCATAGAAAAAGAAGGGAATTCCTGAAAAACATCTGCTTCAGCATCATTGACTATGCTGTGGAATAATTAGAGAGATGGGAGTACCAGACCACCTTACCGTCTCCTGAGAAATCTGTATGCAGTTCAAGAAGCAACAGTTAGAACCAGACATGGTACAACCGACTAAGTAAAAACTGGGAAAGGAGTATGACAAGGCTGTTTATTGTGACCCTGCTTATTTAACTTATATGCGGAGTACATCATTCAAAATGCCAGGCTGGATGAATCACAAGCTAGAATCAAGATTTCTGGGAGAAATAACAACAACCTCAGATATGCAGATGATAACACTCTAATGGCAGAAAGTGAAGAAGAACTAAAGAGCCTCCTGATAAGGGTGAAAGAGGGGAGTAAAAAAGCTGGTTTAAAACTCAACATTCAAAAAAATAAGATCATGACATCTAGTCCCATCACTTCATGGCAAATAGATGGGCAAACAATAGAAACAGTGACAGACTTTATTTTCTTGGGCTCCAAAATCACTGCAGATGGTGACTGGAGCCATGAAATTAAAAGACGCTTGCTCCTGGGAAGTAAAGCTGTGACAAACAAAGGCAGTGTATTAAAAAGCACAGACATCACCTTGCCAGTAAAGGTCTGTAGAGTCAAAGCTATGGTTTTTCCAGTAGTCATGTATGAATATAAGAGTTGGACCTAAAGAAGGCTGAGTGCCAAAGAATTGATGTTTTTGAATTGTGATGCTGGAGAAGACTCTTGAGAGTCCCGTGGACAGCAAGGAGAACAAACCAGTCAATCCTAAAGGAAATCAACCCTGAATATTTATCTGAAGGAGTGATGCTGAAGCTGAAGCTGCAATACTTTGGCCACCTAATGAAAAAAGCCAACTTGCTGGAAAAGACCCTGATGCTGGGAAAGATTGAAGGAAAAGGAAAAGGGGGCAGCAGATAGCATCACCGACTTAATGGACATGAATCTGAGCAAACCCCAGGGGATAGTAGAGGACAGAGGAGCCTGGCGTGCTGCAGTTCTTGGGGTTGCAAAGAGCTGGACGTCACTTAGTGACTGAACAACAAACCATAAGCAGTTACAGCAAAAAGTGAAGAAGCCATGGAGTCTGATGTTGTAATCCAAAACAAAACACAACACACACCTGCCCCTGGGAGAGGGCATGTTCCATGCTGACAGCCCCTGGTGGTTACAGAGATTGCTGCTTGCTGGTAGAGGCCTATGATGGTGTCCATTGGGCACTGCCAAGGAAGCAAATCTGAAGAGCAGCTTGAGCCTAAAAACAAGTTCAAATATTCCAAATGCAGAGAGGCCCATATTTGTATTCCATGCCCCAAATGTCTCAAGAGTGTAATAAAGAGTAGCCAGGCTTGTGCACAAGTTTAGAATGTTGCAAGTTCCTGCTAAAGAGAGGCTGGTGCAAAGGGTGTGAACCCAGGAGAGGCTCTGAAAAATAAACTGCTGCCACTGCACTTTTCCCCCTTCTCCTCTGCTGTCCTACCTCCCCTTCCCAGGCCCCACCCTCTAGTCATGTCAAGTGCCCAGGGACTGGGAGTGATCCATGGGGAAGAGTAACATGTTCGGTCAATCTTTATGGCAAACTGAGAGACCTCTAGGAGCCCAGTGGAAATGGAATGGAATAGGGAGCATCCGGTAGACATAGCCAGGGAAGGGAAAACAAAAGCCAAATAGATGTAAACCTAAAATGTTAATATGATCTTTATTATACAGCACATCTGGTGTGTGTGCATCCCAGAAGCACACGCTATAAAACCAAGTCCAGCCATTCAAAATTACACTAAATGAAGACTTAACCCATAGTTGTATGGCTTAAAAATATACACAATTAACACTGTCCTGCTGTAAAAATATTATGGATAGAGACAGGGAGCACAAGAGGGGAGAGAGTGTAAGAACTGCAGTTTGTGTCTGAGTAATTTTCTCTTGTTATTGCACTTTTATTCTACATACTTAGTATATTACACTTTTATTTAACACTGTAATAATAAACATTAGTCCTTTAAAACAAACACACAAAAACATTACGTAAAGACAAAAGACAACAAGCTATCCAGACCGGTTTCCAATGTTAGGTGTTCACACACAGTCTGTTTTCCATCAGCTCAGCTGGACTGGATGTTAACAAAGCAGATAAAGTTAAAAATAAAACCCTTTTAAGAACAGTAGTGCTATTTAAAATCCCCAAGGGAGTTTGCCATACAAGTTTCTCAAGGTTGCTCCCACCTAACCCACTTAAACACCCACTAGTCCTAACCCACCCCACCCTCATACTTAGAAGGATAAACCCTCTTTTTTTCTTTTAAAGAAAAAGTGGGTTATTTGATCCAGCAAATCCAAAAATCAAGCTTTGAAAACTCAAAGAAAGCAACTACTCTTTTGGCAATGGACTCTTGGAGGGCCATTTATCCCACTCTGATGCAGTACGAACTTCCTGACTAGTCAGATGGAATACCACGCATGCCTTCTCTCCAAAGCAAGGCCAGGGGGAGTCTACTCCCCAAAGTGCTATTACAATCACCAACCCCCTTGGCTTCTCAGTGCTAAATAATAAGCCAAAAAATAAAGTGTCGTTCAGTGCAGTTATCACTTTGCAGCCCTGCTACCCCAAACCACTTCTCTGATCAGGGAAAAACTTTCTCGATGCCTCTTTGGCAGCTCAAGCAAAAATGCAAAAAAAAAAAAACCACCAAAAATGCAACGGAGAGCTGACAGGTAGGAGCTGAGAGTTGTACAGTCCCGTGTTTCTATCTGTGGCAGTACTATAGCCTTCCCTTTCACTCTTTTTAGTGTTAAAAATTAGGAGAAGCTGCTGCCTAGGCTCTGTCCCTTTAAAACTGATGGGAGTCACAAATGACTTCTTTGGTCTGGGAAGAACCAGCACAGCCCTCCTTTCTAGAGAAGTGAAAGGCTTTTGCTCAATGAGCCCCTCTCTGCAGAGGATCCAGGGAACTAGGGCATGTCTAGGGAAATCCACCCCAACGTGCGTCCCTCAGTCTGCCCAGACCAACCTTGCTGCCAGCTCCCTCGGCCACGGCAGCGACTCTGGAGCCCCAGGCCCCACTGTGTCTCCTGACTGCTCGGCAGGAAGGTTCCTCAGCCAGTTCTGAAGCAACAGAAGGGCCCAGACTCCAAGCACATTAAAGTGGCCAGGTGATCAATTTCAGGCTGAGGTGAATTTCCCTAATTCAGGTGGTAAGAAGGAGGGAACATAGTAAGGGTAATTCTTCTCTCCACCCTTCCTCCTACCCCAGCCACAATCTCACCACATCACATGGGAGCACAGACAACCAAAGCTAGGAGGTAAAATCTTCAAGACTTTGGTCTTGTGGAGCCCTCTACAGCCCAAGAACTGCCAGACTTCTTTGAATATCTAGTGTCTTCCCAAGTAATATACAATACAGTACATTTCATGGCATTCCATCACTTAAATAATGGGTGCCAAGGAATAAAGAACCCAAAATTAGTGGACACTGTTATTAAACAAAAGCAAAGTATAAACACATGTTATACATATGTATTCCTGTACTCAGCCTGCTGAGTGTTTAAATAACACTTCCAAATATCTACATCTGGACTGTGGCTGGCCTGGAGACTTTCAGGAATATTTTGCACCTTTTCTTGATACTTTTTAAAAAATGAACTGTAACCACTCATCTCCTTACTAAGCATTAGCCCCTCCCCTGCTTCTTCCTACTCAGGCAAGAGACATGGGGCATCTGCTAGCAAACTAATGTCTGAGAGCAAACTAATGTCTGAGAGCAAACTAGGCCACAGAGGGTAAACTGAAAAGCGGCTCTGGGTAGAGAAAAACCTAGCCTCCCATGTGTAGATAGGAGTGTGGACTACTAAGGCTTCTTAGAATGTTGGGAATGTGGGCTCCACAATGGAAGCTGTGTCCCCATTACAGCTGGAGCTAAAAGAGTCTGGAAAAGGGAACTGTGTACGACTTTTCTTGAAATTTCATAAGAAGAGATTTATACTGATTTTTTTCTTGGCTAAAGAAACAGCTTGGGTACAGGGGACTGCTGGATATGCCTAAGCAGCCATCCAACTCTTCACTATCTGGGAGTCATCTCAGCCTGGGAGGGTCTCAAGTTTCCCAGCAAGCATCAGTCCCCTTGGGAGCTCTCTGTAATGAATAAATGTCAAATTCTACCCATAGCCAAAAGGTGAGGGGAAGGAAAAAAAAATAAAGAGTGAAACAGAAAGGTCTCTGCTGTCAAGTAGAATCATCGAGTCCTCTGTTTGGCCTCTCAGAATGTGACTTGCATAGCCGGTCCATGATGCCCTGGAGCATGGGCTGGACAATGCCCAAGAGAGGTCTCTGAGAGGGGTCACCATCCCAACAGGCTTCCATCAGCTGCCAGCACTCCTCATCAAACACAGGAAGGCGTTCTGGACGGGCCCCTAGAAAACGGAGCATCGAAATAAGACCAGAGGCAGCGAGAAGGGACCGACACAACGAAGAGGCGTGATCAGCCCGAGGCCGACTGCCCGGTGTGGGCTCAGGATGCTAAACGATGCAATAAGTTTTGGCTTCAGCTGCATTTATCTAGGTTAGAACTTAATAGTAACAGTGATGAAAAACTGGAATATACCGGCATAGGAAGTTGAAGAATTAGACATTTTAAAGAAAAAAAGCCTTCTGAGAATTCAGAACCATGCTGCCTGGAAGGAAAGGTTGGACTTAAATGTCTTTTCTGGATTCCACGATGGTTTAAACGTGTATGAGGTCCTGCTGTGGAGTGGCCAGAGCGGGGGATGGGAGATGCTGCGGGAGCAGGGGGTCTCAGCGTGCTCCCGCCAGGGGAGTCGGTGAAGCAGGGCTCATGGCTCTTACCTCTCCGCACATTGTTCCAGAGATGGTCTTTGCTGGCACACCTCTCAAATGCCTCAGGGAGCTTGACAGAGCCTGAGCAGATATACCAGAAGAGAATGCCAAAAGCGTAGACATCCACGGAATTATCATACTTCCCTGCAGCAAGAAAGTGTGACAAGTAGTGAGCAGGGATGGAATCAACAGCATCACTCTCACCTCCATCAGTGGAGGCCTTTTCACACTTTTTTCTAAAGCCTTCTCTATCCATTATCTCTTATAACAACCCTGTTAGAAAGGACACATTTATAATGCCCATTTTATAGTATAAACAATTATGGCACTGGGAAGGCCAAAGATTAAGAGAACCAAGACTAGAACTTGACAAAGGAGAAGGAAAACAGGCCTTTAATTTTAATGGGACTGTCAAGAAGATTAATCCTGAAAGGTCGTATTAGGGAAATAAAATTGGAAAACACAGGTGGGTAAATAGGTTGGAAGCAGAACATGAAGATACTTAAAGTCAGGTAGTCTGGACTGGGTGGGTAGAAGGGGTCATTTATGCTCTAGAGCAGGAGGGAACATGAAGAAAATATTTTAGAAAGATTACGTTTACAACAGTAGGATGAACTGCAGTAGAAACGATCAAAGGACTTTAAATATGAAGTAGCCAAGATCAAATAATAGAAGTGGGAATAGAAATTTTTTAAAGTCAGGGAAAGAAAAATGATGGCTGTCTACTTCTTTGCGATGTGCGTAAGACTACAGTTAGTACACGACTACTAACTACTGTGAGTACACTACAGTTAGTGTGTCCAGCCAACTCCCGATCCTAACGCTGTCGCCCAGCCGTGGCCGACTCTGCGACCCCATGGAATGTAGCACGTCAGGCTCCATGAGATTCTCCAGGCAAGAATACTGGAGTGGGCTGCCATTTCCTTCTTCAGGGGACCTCCCCCACCCAGGGAGCAAACTCGACTCTTCTGCACTGGGAGGCGGATTCTTCACCACTGAGCCACCAGGGAAGCCCGAGCAGCTTCCTACTAGCCATCTATTTTACACATGGCAGTGTACATATGTCAGTGAAACTCTCTTAATTTGTTCCACCCTCTCCTTCCCCTGCTGTGTCCACAAGTCCATTCTCTTCATCTGCATCTCTATTCCTGCCCTTCAAATAGGTTCATCAGTATCATTTTTCCAGATTCTGCAATATATGTGTTAATATATGATATTTTTCTATTTCTGACTTCACTCTATCAATACTTTCTGATTAAATAATTGGTTGACTATGGCAATTACGGCACTAACAGCCCAGAGAGACAGCCAGAAGACAGCTGGTGCCCCCCATTTATAACTGTCTTTCTTGCTCCTGTACCTCTTCCTTTTCTCCCTACTTGTCTTGGGTTTCTCCTGTTCTGGTTCCTCCCCTGCCTGTACCAGAACTGCCAGTAGTACTTGTGGGTATTACTTAGTCCGAAGGGTAGCACTTGGTTAAAATACAGAGCTCTTCCAAAACCCACTCCCCGCCCTCCGGCTTACCTGTGAAAAGCTCAGGGGCCATATGGATTGGCGTCCCCACAATGCTGCCTGACATCATGGCCTCTGGCTTGCAGAATCCTAAGTCTGTGATCTTGGCACGGTTCTGCTTGTCCAACTGCCGACGAAGCAGGATGACAGTCACCCTATGCCTGGTCCTGCACACAGTGCTCAACTACATACCCAAGCTCAGAAGGAGGCATCTACCTCAGAGCAGCACTTCATCAGCTCTGCCTCCAGATCCACTCCCATTCCTTCTTTCCCTAAACCGTAAGCAACCTGGCGCAAGGACTGTCTTTTTCATCTTTGCGTCCCCGGCACATACATAGTGCCTGGCACGCATCAGGAGCTTAGCAAATCGTGGAAGAATGAGTAAGTGAAGGACATAAGGAAAGTATTTCAGTTCCTGATTATTCTCCTCTGACCTCCAGAACCCAGGGCAGAAAGTTGGTAAGTAAGAAGGCTGAGCTCCTTTGGTCAGCTGAGGGCTTTTCTGACACCCTCAAGTTTCCTTTCCTAAGGAAATCTATGTCTCAGAGGAATAAAGAAGCAACTGCATGTATATATAATGGAATATAACTTAGCCACAAAAAAGAACGAAATGATGCCATTTGCAGTGACATGGATGGACCTAAAGATTATCAAAAGAAGAGAAGTCAGTCAGACAGAGAGACAAATATATGATGCCACTTCTATGTGGGGTCTAAAAATGATACAAATGAACTTATTTACAAAACAGAAGCAGACTCACAGACATGGAAAACAACCTTATGGCTATCAAAGGGGAAAGGGGTGGCAGAGGGATAAACTAGGAGTTTTGGATTAGTAGACACAAACTATACATATAAAACAGACAATCAACAATGTTTATAGCACAGGGAACTATATTCCGTATCTTGTAATGGCATAGAATTGGTAAAAATATGATAAAAGAATACAGATATGTAGAACGGAATCACTTTGCTAATGCCAGAAACTAACACAACGTTATAAATCTTTATGTAACTGTAGCCGTGCTGTGCTCAGTCCTGTCCAGCTCTTTCTGACCCCATGGGCTGCAGCCCGCCAGGCTCCTCTGTCCATGGAATTTCCCAGGCAAGAATATTGGAGTGGGTTGCCATTTCCTTCTCCAGGGGATCTTCCCAACCCAGGGATCAAATCCACTCCTCTTGTGTCTCCTGCATTGGCAGGTGGATTCTTTACCACTGAGCTGCAAGGAAGCCCCGATAATGGCATTTTAATTATGTGGAAGAATGTCTTTTCCTTAGAGATACAAGCTGAAGTATTTGGGAGCAAAGTTTGTTTTAAATTAATTTAGCTGCTCCCGGCCTTGGCTGCGGCACTGGGAGCTTCCATCTGTGTTGTGGCATGCAGGGTCTTTAGTTGCAACTACGTGAATCTAGTTCCCTGACCAGGGATCGAACCTGGGCCTACTACATCGGGAGCACAGAGTCTTAGCCACGAATCACCAGGGAATTCCCTAGATGCAGACCTTTATCTGCAACTTACTCTCATATAGTTTAGTAAAAAAATGTGCATGCATATGCAGGTGAAGAGAGAGAGACAGAGACAGAGACAGCCTACACTGGGGGGGAGAACATGAATCTGGATGAGCAGTGTGTGGGTCTTCATCATACCACTTTTTTAGCTTCTCTGTAAGTTTAAATTTTCTCACGAGGGTTAGGAGGAAAAACCTTAAGCAATATAAACTAGACTTATGATGCAATTCTTCCCTACGCTGCAAGTCCAAGATACCATCCATCTATTCTTCTGTGAACTGTTCTACTCTCACCCCAGTCTTTTCCTGTGAACAAATTTATATTTATATGTGAAAGTATTAGCCACTCAGTCATGTCCGACTCTTTGAGACCCTATGGACTGTAGCTAGCCAGGCTCCTCTGTCCGTGGAATTCTCCAGGCAAGAATACTGGAGTGGATAGCCATTCCCTCCTCTAGAGGGTCTTCCCGACCTAGGGCTCGTCTCCTAGACACGAGTCTCCTCCATTGCAGGCAGATTCTTTGCTATCTGAGCCGCTAGGGAAGCCCTGATGTATGTGTACCTCCTTCCAAAGGTCACTTACACGCAGAGACAGGGAGTTACCCTGGGGAAAGCAGCTCTTACGTACCAGCACATTTTTCAGTTTGACATCACGGTGGACAAGTCCCTGGCTGTGCAGGAAGCGGATTCCCTCCACAACATCTAGGGCTATCTGCAAACGGGTCTCCAGGGCCAGCCCAGCCTTGGGGAGACAAAAGGGTTTACGTGTCACCAAGAGGACGACTCCTCAACCCAACTCGCTTATACCAACTGAGAGTTCCTCTGTGAAGTACTGAGAGACTGTGCACACAAGGGCACACGAGCAGAGAAGTGGATGAGAACAAGGGAAGAGGAAGGCAGGCAGGAGAGGGAGACAAGGGAGAAGCAAGGAAAGGCAAGCTGCAAGGGCCAGAGCAAGCCTCCTGGAGGCAGCACTCAGGCAGCCGGACGAGCCCCAAAGGCGACCAGGAGAGCCACAACCAAACACCCGAAGGCATGAGCTCATCTCTAACCTGAATCAACTCTAGAACTGCCTTAGAGACTCAGGGTGAGTATTTCTAGGACTCTCAGGCAGATTTACTTCTGTTGCTTTGTAGGCCTGGTTGGTCCAGGTTTGGTTTTATGGATTCAAATGCCAAAGTCATTCATGTTACTTCTAGCAAAGTTCCAATTTAGGGTCTTCTGAATTCTGGAGAATGTTATACCACTTATCCAGAAGCCCATATATGGTTCTCTAACCCACTTATGGAAAAGCACCTCAAGGTGCTGAGCCTAACTCCCATGAAATGAAGAAGAAGCCACTTGGAGAGTCCTTTTCTTCACTTTATTGATTTCTCTTGGCTCCTGTAAGCATTTCTGAAGATTCTTCTGTCTTACTTCTGAAAGCTTCCATATAAACTGGGAAAAGAGGCACCTGTCAGAAGAAACCTACCAGACACTCTGGGGTTAGCTTTTCTAGCTTGTGTAAAGGACAAACAAAAGAAACCTCCCTATCTCCCTGCTGGGGGCTGTTTTAGTTGAGGGGAACTCAGCATTCAACTGAGAACATTTTACCTTCGTTCAAAATCTTTTGCTTCTCACTGTCTACAAGAGGATTTGAATTTTATGGAATTCTTCACAGTTCTGGTCTTCTATAATTTGCTCCCAGCACTTCCTTGCATGTCGTTTCCCCTCTATTTCCCAAATGAGCCACCTGCTCCACACAGTCAGAGTGTCCTTCCCACGTCCTGGGCACTAGCCTATTTCTTCCCCTGGTATAACTTCTTCTTTCCAACATCTGCCCAAATTTTACCCACCAGGGTATTATCAAACTCAAATGCCACCTGTTCATGAAATGATCACTGACCAATTTTTTTTAAAGTCCTGGCAAAAATATATATATATATATATTTTTTTTCCAATTATATATATATATATGTTTTTTGATATCCTCTTATGTTGCTTAATACGAGGCCTTGTACAAAGTAACCACTAATAAATATTTGTTGACCAAAAAAACTGGTTTAATTCACAGAGAACAAAAAAAAGAAAGAATAGTAGCGTTATAGGAAGCTTTTCTGCTCCTCTGTGTAGTCTAGATTTTTACTATTACCACAATAGGTAAAAGTAGTGAATTGCAATATTCTAGATATAAAATGGGGCCAAAAAACAACTTCTGAGACATTTTTTAGGGTTTTGGAACTGAAGGTAATAAAGTTTGATTACTCCAAAAATGTCTTATGAGAGCTAGAGGCTCTGAATCAGGAAGAAGGGAGGAAAGGCCAGAAAGGAGCCCATGAACCTGGCTGCCAACTGGCCACCCCCTGTTGGCCCCTCACCTTCAGTCCTGTGTAGAGGTCCCGGTGCAGCCGCTCCATGATGAGCAGCACGGCAATGCTGGAGCCACCGCCGTAGCTGTAGTCGATGACGGAGCCGTGCAGATCCACCAAGCGCTCATGCTTTGGCAGAGACCTGGTGAGGAGCAGAGAGGCCTGGGCTAGAGCATCTAGGTGCTATCCTCGAGTAGCACGTCACCACGGGGGACCATGCTTAGTCCAGGCCCAGAGTAATGGCCCTCAGGACAGAGAGAGGGCAAAGAGAATGGCCTCTCTAACAAGGACAGAGAATTATGGAATCTGAAAGGGGACAGGCTTTGAGGACTAAGGAAGAAAGGCAAATATGAGGATGTGTCTAAGAATTAGGATGGGGGGAAAGGGCAGGGAAAGGAGTAAAGGCCTTGAAGAGAGCACATTTCTGGACCTGACCCTGAAATACTGGTCTACAACATTGTGAGACGTGGAATGGAGAGACAGGGCACACTGTATCTCTTGGTACAAAATTTATACGAGGTTTCTAGGTTCTTCTCTAGAAGAATTGCTCCCCACAAAGCTGACGGAGACCAGAACCTACCTCATGTAGTGGAACTCCAAAGCGAGGTCATTCCAGTGCTTCTCATCTGGAGGGACAACCGACTTGAGGGCACAAGGGAAGTGCCCCCCCCAGCTGTCACACAGGTACACCACGCCGTACTGGCCCCGGCCCAGTTCCTGCCCCAGTTTAGGTTTACCTGTAAGGCAAGAGATAAGGCAGCAAGGGTGTGAACGTGCTGGGCAACTGACTCTTGAGATTCAGACGCGGACCTGCCTGGAAGCAAGAAGTCATAACTATGCCAGGGGAAGAAATGTGGGTGTTTTGTAAAGTAGTAACCTAACTGCTTTAATTTAAATAAACTTCGGTTGTGTTATTGGAACTATATAAACAGCAGGACCAAGCAGACTTCATCAGAAACTCAAAAATAGTAGATGTTTAGACAGCTCTGCAAGCTTTAGACTGTGGCATTCTCCGAGGTTGGGTGTGAAGATATTAGATATCCAGAAGCCCCCTCCAATTTCCAGGAAAAAGTAAGGACTCACGATGCAGTAAGACATCCTGTAGAGAACGGCTTTCCAGCGAAAGGCGTGCCAGGCGGGGAGCATGATCTTTCCGAACCTTCAGCCATAGATCTTCAGTTTTCTCCAACCGGCCTGAGTGGCCAGCTTCCAGCTGGGACAGAAAAAGAAGAAAGAAATATGGCTTATCAGGTCCCCAGCTTTGGCTTCCTCACCTATTATAGGGATAACAGTATCTACCTCATGAGGGTAACTGTGAGAATTAAGATGCATGTAACGCAACTCAGGAGTTGGCAGGTACTGAGCACTCATTAAGTAGTAATTTTTTCCTCCTGGATGTATAATCACAACTACCCACCCTCCCCTCCACAAACATGTACACATATGCAACTGCACACACCCACACCACCCCCCACCCTCCAAAGGCACAAGCAAATGTCACATAATTGCAAACTACTATGAAAGTTGGGGGCTTCCCTGGTGGCTCAGACAGTAAAGAATCTGCCTGTGGTGCAGGAGACCTGGCTTTGATCCCTGGGTTGAGAAGATCCTCTGAAGGAGGGCATGGTAACCCACTCCAGTATTCTTGCCTGGAGAATCCCCATGGAGCCTGGCAGGCTGCAGTCCATGGGATTGCAAAGAGTCAGACGTGACTGAGTGACTAAGCACACACATGGAAGCTGAAATGCCATCCCTTTTTGTCACTCATTCCTAAAATACTATATAAACTCATGTAAAATTCCTACCCCTTGATTTTCATTCCTCTGAGTTTTCTCCATTCTCTCTAGAGTTAGAAAAACATCCACATGAAACATTTATTGATGAAACACCCTGTAACTTAGTATTATCCTCTAACACAACAGAAAGAAAATATACTGATGATTTTTTAAACAATTATATGGAGGGCAGTAGATAAAGCACTCCACAGCGGATGAGGCTCCTCTCTGCTTGATCCGGTTGCATTCCCTTTCCGACAGACTCACCTGCCGCAAGGAAGCTGCAAAGGCTTCGTGAGAACTGTTGAGCCGAGTCCTGAACTGGCTGCAAATGCTTTTGGCCAGCTTGGAGGCACTGAGGCTCTCGATGGCTTCCTGGGCCACCTTCCTCTTCCACTCCAGTGTGATGGCAGGTGGGCTCACCCAAGTGATGCGCTGGATGATCTGTCAGGACAGGGGTAGTGAGAGCACTGAGGGGTGGAGACCGGAACCGCTAGAACCCCTTCCTTGCTGGATTACCCATTCAGCAGGCCAGGATCTTAAGACAAGAGCTGTATGAGGTCCAACACTCCTCTCCAATTTCACCTACCTCAAAATCGGGGCTCAGTCCAACGGAAGGCATCAAAGAACACTAGGCTTGGAATGCATGTTCACGAATCCTCAATACATTACAGTCAGTACTGGGGGTGCCTGGTAAATCCCTTTCTAAAGTCAGCAAATAATTCAATATAAGAACCAGACTGAATACCAGAAAATAAATTCTATTCATGGTCTTTGGTAACAAAGCCTGGTTCTGAGAAAACACTTAGGTTGGGGAAAAGAACATGAAACAGCTAGAGAAGTAGAGCTTTATGGCTCCATAAAATATCACTTAGATACATCACTTCTAAGAGTTAAAGGGGACACTGTTAATAATTATTTCAGAACAGGCATAAATCAGAACTTCCCCAGGCAGGGAAATCAGGACAAACGGCCACCCATATTGACAGATATCAGTTTGTCTAGGACAGACATCCTAGACATTAGTTCCTGTTGGAGCGACCAAGATTCATTTGAGCCAATTAGGGGCTGAAAAATCTTTCCCTAAAAAACCTCTACCTGTTTGATTTGCTCCCACAGCATCCTTGTAACTGAGGACCCTGAGTGAAATGTGACTTCAACATGATAGGCAGCATTTAAGATCTGAAAAAAGAAGACACAATAAGAAAGTCAATATGCCCTGAGTAAAGTGGATAATTTAAAAATGCAACAAATGATATTTATTTCAAGAACATGGTCCAGTTTCAAGGTTGCCAAATCCACCCCTCAATGTATGTGCAGAGTCAAGGCAGGGCGATCATCTGTTTTGTGACCAGTGGGACCCCTCTACTTCATCTTCATCATCTTGCTCATCGGCTGAACTGCAACCTGACAGTTCACAAGCACCTCCCACAGACAGTGGTCATGAGACAGGAAAACAAAATTCAAACTGGACTGGCAAAAAGACTGAAAGGGAAATTCTTGGCTAACTTGACGCTGGGCTCGTGGGTGGATTCCGTTTCATGTGTTATCTGTGGCCAGCTCTTAACTACCCTCTGAGTACCTGTTTGAGATAATTACTGGTGATGTGAACTGAGACATCCTGAGACTTCTCCAGGCTCTGCAGACACCGTTCTAGGGTTCCAACGAAGCTCTCACGTAGGTAATCCACGGAGCTGATCAGCTTGTTAGCCACTGCTTGATTAAGCCGGGAAATGATGAGCTCCTGGATCTGTCGGATGCAGCATTTGATCTCTCTGGTGCCCACTGGTTCTCCATTCTCAGGGACAATGACATCTATGGAGGCACAGCAAAAAGCTAGTTGGTTGTGAGGGGAATGGGCAGGTACACTGAATAAAGTCGGACCCAAGGAGCTAGCATGCTGATGGCTACAAAACACACATGGCTGACTACCTCGGACTCTCAGCATGCGGGGCCACGCGATCCTCAACCATTTCAGGCATCTAAGAGTCCTGAAGGAGCACCTGTTGTACAGAATGAACCTCCTGATCCTGTCAGCTCTTATACCACATTTACAGAAGGGAAGGAACAACACTCACTGAGTGCAGGCTATCTGAAATGCACAGGAAGTATTTTACATATCTAATCTAATCTAACCCTAACAACACGTCAGAAGGGTATCACTGGTTATATTTGATACATCAGGGAAAAGCTCCAAAAAAAGAATAAACTGGGCACTGGGAGGGGATGCTGGAGTTAGGGAATAATATACCTAGCATTTGAACGCAAAGCTCATGAATTCCAAAGCCTCTAATCTTTGTAATATTTCACACTTCCGAGCAAATTAATGAGAAAAATCCAAGAGTCAACAATTCAATTCTAATCAATTACTAGAGAAATAAAAAGTAAAACTGGAATGCTGTCATTGCCTCAAGGATACAAATGTGCATCCTTGCATTGGAAGTGCAGAGTCTGAACGTCTGGACTGCCAGGGAAGTCCCCATGCTGAGGTTTTGAAGCTGGTTCCCAGGAAGATGGTAACATCAATAACTGGGAATAGATAAAGAAGAAGTAAGTGTGGAAATTGTGAGCATGAGCTCAGGAATCAGACTGTCTAGATTCAAGTTCTGCCTCTACTACTTAGTATCTGTGTGACCTTGAGCAAATTACTGAAGCTATCTGAGCCTTGTTGCTGCTGCTAAGTCGCTTCAGTCATGTCCAACTCTGTGAGACCCCAGAGACGGCAGCCCACCAGGCTCCCCCGTCCCTGGGATTCTCCAGGCAAGAACACTGGAGTGGGTTGCCATTTCCTTCTCCAATGCGTGAAAGTGAAAGGTGAAAGTGAAGTTGCTCAGTTGTGTCCGACTCCTAGCAACCCCACGGACTGCAGCCCACCAGGCTCCTCCATCCATGGGATTTTCCAGGCAAGAGTACTGGAGTGGGTTGCCATTGCCTTCTCCGATCTGAGCCTTAGAAAATGGTAATAAGCAGAACCCACCTATGGAGGCTGTTCTACTACATTAAGAACTATGGATGGAAGTTCATGACATTGTACAGGAGGCAGTGATCAAGACCATCTCCAAGAAAAAGAAATGCAAAAGGCAAAATGGTTGTCTGAGGAGGCCTTACAAATATCTGAGAAAAGAAAAGAAAAGAAGCAAAGGCAAAGGAGAAAAGGAAAGATATACCTACCCATCTGAATGCAGAGTTCCAAAAACAGCAAGGAGAGATAAGAAAGCCTTCCTCAGTGATTAATGAAAAGAAATGAGGAAAACAACAGAATGGGAAAGACTAGAGATCTCTTTAAGAAAATCAGAGCTACCAAAGGAACCTCTCATACAAAGATGGGCACAATAAAGGACAGAAATGGTATGGACCTAATAGAAGCAGAAGATATTAAGAAGAGGTGGCAAGAATACACAGAAGAACTATTCAAAAAAGTTCTTCATGACCCAGATAATCACGATGGTGTGATCACTCACCTAGAGCCAGACATCCTGGAGTGCAAAATCAAGGCCTTAGGAAGCATCACTATGAACAAAGCTAGTGGAGGTGATGGAATTCCAGTTGAGCTACTTCAAGTCCGAAAAGATGGTGCTGTTAAAGTGCTGCACTCAATATGCCAGCAAATTTGGAAAACTCAGCAGTGGCCACAGGACTATAAAAGGTCAATTTTCATTCCAGTCCCAAAGAAAGGCAATGCCAAAGAATGTTCAAACTACCATACAATTGCACTCATCTCACACGCTAGCAAAGCAATGCTCAAAATTCTCCAAGCCAGGCTTCAACAGTACATGAACTGAGAACTTCCAGATGTTCAAGCTGGATTTAAAAAGGCAGAGGAACCAGAGATCTAATTGCCAACATCCTTTGGATCACAGAATAAGCAAGAGAGTTCCAGAAAAACATCTACTTCTGCTTTATTGATTATGCCAAAGCCTGTGACTGTGTGGATCACAACACACTGGAAAATTCTGAAAGAGATGGGAATACCAGACCACCTGACCTGCCTCCCGAGAAATCTGTATACAGGTCAAGAAGCAACAGTTAGAACTGGACATGGAACAACAGACTGGTTTCAAATTGGGAAAGGAGTACATCAAGGCTGTATACTGTCACCCTATTTATTTAACTTATATGCAGGGTACATCATGAGAAACACCAGGCTGGATGAAGCACAAGCTGGAATCAAGACTGCCGGGAGAATATCAATAACCTCAGATATGCAGATGATATCACCCTTATGACAGGAAGTAAAGAGAAACTAAAGAGCCTCTTGATGAAAGTGAAAGAGGAGAGTGAAAAAGCTGGCTTAAAACTCAACATCCAAAAAACTAAGATCATGGCATCCAGTCCCATCACTTCATGGCAAATAGATGGGGAAACAGTGACAGACTTTATTTTCTTGGGCTCCAAAATCACTGCAGATGGTGACTGGAGCCATGAAATTAAAAGACGCTTGCTCCTTGGAAAAAAAGCTATGATCTATCTAGACAGCATATTAAAAAGCAGAGACATTACTGTGTCGGCAAAGGTCCGTCTAGTCAAAGCTATGGTTTTTTTTCAGTAGTCATGTATGGATGTGAGTTGGACTATAAAGAAAGCTTAGCATCAAAGAATTGATGCTTTTGAACTGTGGTGTTGGAGAAGATTCTTGAGAGTCCCTTGGACTGCAAGGAGATCCAACTAGTCAATCCTAAAGGAGATCAGTCCTGAATATTCATTGGAAGGACTAATGCTGAAGTTGAAGCTCCAATATATTGACTACTTGATGTGAAGAGCTGACTCACTGGAAATGACCCTGATGCTGGGAAAGACTGAAGGCAGGAGGAGAGGGGATGGCAGAGGATGAGATGGGTGGATGGCATCACTGACTCAATGGACACGAGTTTGAGAAAGCTCCGGGAGTTGGTGCTGGACAGGGAGGCCTGGTGTGCTGTAGTCCACGGGGTTGCAAAGAGTTGGACGTGACTGAGCGACTGAACTGAACTGAGAGCTAATGTTCACACAGGAGTCACTATACAAAGTCAGTAGCACCCAGACCTCAGATACCAAAAGACCTGACTCAGCATTTGGCCCAGTTTTGTTAACAGTCACTCATGAAGTATAGGAATGCCAGAAAAGCTAAAACCGCTACTTTGGGAAATCCTTCTGAGTTACGTCTCAGGAGCACCCTGAAAAGAAAATGAGACCATGACACACAAAAAAGAACCAACAAAGCAGCATGGGCCATGACAAAGGAGTCAGGATTAAAGCATGACTCTGACATTCTTCAAGCAGCTCTTCTCCAGTCTTAAAAAGGCAAGGGGATACAAATAGGAACTGGAGACTAAAGAGCAGTATTGGGATGAATTTATCAAATAGGAAGGAATGATGGCAGACTTTTCCAAGAAGGCCTCTCAGAAGAAGAGAGGCCAACTTCGCTCAATGATTTCAGGTAGGCTGCTGCTAATGAGCCCCATTGGGGTAGGTACCTTTGGGCTTCAGAATTGACATACTCTACGCCACCTGGAAAGGGTTCGAGGATGCCCCAGTTCCTGCACCCTACCAAGCTCTAAGACCCACCTTTGAACTCCATGTTGGCAGCATCATCCAGAAGTTCCTCCTTCATGGTGTTAAGAGTCTCAACGATCATGTCCTTCATTTCCTCTTGCTTCCGGTTGGCAATATTCATCAATGATTCGTACAGCTCATTCTCCTTTTTTCGAGTGTATTCCAGACGTTTGGGCGTAATCTGCAGGTCCCGCTGCATGTCAAAAGCCTGGTTAATGAAGATGTCGAGGCAGCGGCAGTGCACCAGGTTCAGGGTCTTGGCTGCGTCCACCAGGCGAGTCTGCAGCACCTGGTGAGAAAACGTGTTCAAGTGTCTCAGCTTCTCACTTTGCTCCACCAACATGCTCTGAGCTTTGGTGTCCTGGCCGGGGGCCCCACAGTTACAGTGGCTGCTACTCAGATAGCCCAGGTCAGTCAGCTGTCGATGAAGTGGCGATCTTTCACTCTCCATTCTTT
This sequence comes from Bos mutus, assembly GCF_027580195.1. NCBI lineage: Eukaryota > Metazoa > Chordata > Mammalia > Artiodactyla > Bovidae > Bos > Bos mutus. Next base: position 2,372,798 of record NC_091632.1, read on the forward strand.
CAGTGGAGGAGTCAATTATCTCCGAGCCCAGCTTCGGCACTTTGAAAAAGAATATGGGAAAGGAGAAATACTTTCGGATTTCCTGAAGCTCTTGCTCATCCCTCTCAGAGAGTTCATCTTTGTGGAGCGCATAGGTTATCACAGGCAAGAAATCATTCACCAAGTCACTCAGAACATCCACTGTGGGCCGGAGGCCTTGGCACGGTGCTACCACAATGTCCACTTCCTGGAAGGGGAAGGGGGTCATATCAGCACTTCAGGGTCAGAACCAGTCCTTGCCTCCCCAGAGTCCCACACTGAGACCAAAATCCAGACCTATGATGGGGCAACTGGGCTTCAGTATATGCCCTAATCACTTGTCCCCCTCCTTCCTCGGTTAGCAACACTCCCTGGTGCCACCTAAGCAGGCAGGCACTCATCAAGAGAGAGTGAAAAAACAAGTAAGTAGGAAGGATGGCAGTCCTTTCAGCCATTTAGATTAAAAAAAGAACCTGGAATCCCTTTTGTTGCTTTGGAAACTCCCGCTGATTCCCTCTGTGAAGAACTCTTAGACTGGGAGTGGATCTGCCTGGAACATTCCTCCCCCTCTTTCTAACCTGACTCATCCTCAACTTTCTAACTCCCATGCATCCTTTAAATCTCAGTGTATACACTGTGTCATACCCTTCTGGAGTCTCTCCTAATAGGAAATCCCTATTAGGGGAGCACTCGCTACTTCTGCTTCTCTTAATGGTCAATACACTTATATACTTATAATTTACTTATTTAAAAACAAGTTGTTTTTTTCCCAATTAGCCCATAAACTCTTCCGAGAGAGGGAACATGTCTATCTTTTTCACTCCTGTAAGTCCAGTGCCTGGTATAGAGTAAGTCCTTAACACTGTTGAATCAATCAATCAAGCAGCAAACTAAAGGTTAGATGTGTCAAACATTACCATCCTATCTTAAGAGTTGGCAAACATCCCACGGTCTCAGCCATCTAGGTCTCAGGAATACCTTTATGCTCATGATCAGTTGGTCCGGCAGAGACTAAGGTCTGCCTACCCAATATTTAACTTCTGCATCATTGGGAAGGCAATGTCTTTCATAGACGGGGCAGCCAATAATAGGTAGGACAACAGAAAGCTCTTCAAAGGGTTGAATCTGCTAGCAAGTACACCCTTTGGCCCTGCCCTTCTTGCCTGGAGCACAGGTGTGACAGACAGAGCAGCAGTGGTCACCCTACAGTCCCTAGGCAATCCTGAGAGTAGAAGCCAGCCTGAGGATGAGGAAGCAAAAAGAAATCGGGAGCTTGGATCTCTGATGACTACAGAGCTGCCACACCAGCTCTCAACTGCCTAGCTTTGGACTTATATAAGGGAAAAATATATTAACCTCTGTCTTGCTTAAGCAAACCCCTATTTTTCTGATTGTTAACTATGTTTGAAGCCAATCATCACTGATACACCCAACTCCTAAACAGGTCATTTCCCTAGCTAGTAGTTTCTGCTTATCATTCTACTTCTTCACTAAGGATCTCGACTCACTTAAGAGCATACATTTCCATCCATATGGGAATATGGAGGGAAATAAATTTTGCTCCTCTAAACCTCTGAAACTGCCTACTTTGCCTGGCACTCCAGACCTAAGCACTGATCTAGAGACTCGTGCCCATATTACCACTGCAGGCACACCAACCCTGAAGTCTGCAGACTCAAAATCAATCCTTTGCAGAATTCTAAAATGTTTTAAAGAGTTTTCCTTTTTAATCTCCTTCTCCAGACAATGGAGAAAGGGCTGGGAAATGCCAGCTTATTGCTTCTTGTACTATGTGTAAGTGTGTGTGTGTGTGTGTGTGTGTACGTGTGCCTGTACTAAAGAACAGAGAGTGAGAGACAGCAAGCTCTTACTTCCACCAAAGCACAAAGGTCTCACCTTCTTCCTCAACAATAAATTTTATTCTCAGGTAGGCCACAGAGCTTTCATTTGGCGGGCCACTTTGAACTCCCTAAAACTAAAAGTGCTTTTAGCATCTCATCATTTGTAATTTGAGCAAACACTGTATAAATCTACTAGCTTTCTAGCCAAGCCTAGGCCAAGAAGAAATCTGCGATTCACCTGTGCCTCAAACTGCATGGAATGTTTTCTGACTGGAAGACTAATCTGACACTCACTCTGCTACTTGAAACAAGCCACCTCTCACTGCCCTGAGTCACAGTGCTGGAGTATGAATCGTTTCATGAGGCACATTCAAAAAAGAGGGTACATAAGGACATTTAAGGTCCACAGTATAGCATGCAATCGCTTAAATGCAACATTCTAATTACATATAGTAATTACAGACTAGAAGAGAATTTCAAGAAATGAAAAGTTATAACAAGATAATTATAGGTGACAGTGGCTTTTAAAAATTTTTTTAAATGGCTTCTGTCTTAAATATATCTTTTTAAAGATATAAATGAATCAAACTTATTAGAGAAATATTAAGAGAAAAAAGTCTAAATATTTAAACCGAAGTAAGTATTGTTTAGAAAGTTTTCAGGAAGAATTTTGCTGCTTGTTTATTTGATGGATTTTCTTAAAATTTTGAAGTGAATTTCCAGGTTTTTCTCAAAGGACCATTTTAAGTGTGCAACAGAACCGTCAGCCAAAGCCGCCAAGTCCACTTGTAGAACCAATATCCTTTGTAAAGGAGAGCTGACTTTATTTGCTCACAAATGCAAATTCATTTTTGAAAAAAACAAACAAACAAACAGGATTCAGTGGATAGAGAAGATGTGGTATATATATGTACACACACACACACACCCCCACCCCCTACCTATACTTCCCTGGTGGTCCAGATGGTAAGAAAATCTGATCCATGGGACTGGAAGACCCCCTGGAGAAGGGAATGGCTACCTACTCCAGTATTCTTGCCCGGAGAATGACATGGACGGAGGAACCTGGTGGGCTACAGTTTATGGGGTCACAAAGTGTCAGATGACTAAGCAACTAACATTTTCATCTATAACACACACACGCACACATACACATACAGTGGACTCCTCCTCAGCCATAAGAAGAATGAAATCTGGCATCCGCAGCAACGTGGATGGACCTGGAGGGCACTGTGCCAAGTGAAACGGACACAGAAAGACAAACACTGTACGATCTCACGTACATGTGGAATCCAAGAAATAAACCAAGCTAGTGATTGTAACGAAAAGGAAACACACAGGTACAGAGAAAAAACTAGTGGTTACCAGTGCGGACAAGGAAGGAGAGATGGGAAAGATCGGGGTAGGGGATTATGAGGCACAAACTGCTGTGCATAAAATAAATAAGCTTCAGGGAATATAGCCCGTATTTTATAAATAACTATAAATGGAATATAACCTTTAAGAATTGTGAACCACTACGTTTTCTACCTGTAACTTATATAATACTATACGTCAGCTATACATCAAGCTTTAACAATCCCCCTAAAATGAACTCTGATGGTAGATACTGCCTGGTGCATTGGCACCTAGAAAGAAGGTATCTACTCCTAAATATATCTTGTACAAACAAAAACATATAGAAAACAAGTACCGTGCTCTCTCTTCTCCATTCCCCAGTTAATTAATTTGTGTAGCAGGTCTCACTGTTCTGACTATCTTGACTGTTGGAAGACAGGCAAAAAGAGCTGCTGCTGAGACCCTGGCAGCAGTACAAACTAGACTGGAATGTGATACATGATTCTGCAATACTCACGGCAAAGAGATGACTCATGCCTGACGGTTATAAACAAAAAGGGAAGCCACACTGTCTCCTGGAGACAGGGAGTGAAAAAAATTCAAGAGAGGATGAGCCCTGTTCTTGGCCCATATATTACGGCCACCTGAGAGGGAAGACTGACCTCAGACTATTTCATGGAAGACTGTACTCCTTCCTGGCACTTAGAACAGTGTTTGCACTTACTGAGCATTCAATAAATAAATGTGTAATTACTGGATGAATGAATGATGCCTTTACTATTTGCTCAAAACCATTTTCAATCATCATATGTAAAACTGTCTATTTTTTAACCCATATCTCACACATTTATCTGGAACTGCTGTTTGCGTCTACTCTAAGAATGAAGCAGTGAGGAAGCATTTTGCTCTGAAATCAGTCAAGGAAGAAGAATCCAAGGAATCAGAAGAATATGCCATAATTCCCATTTTGAGTCGCAGAAAATTCCTAAAGAGATGTCTCTTGTATAATATATCTGCACAAATCTGTGGAATCTACAGAAGCCAATATATTACCATCAATTCTCTTGGCAAGACTAAGAGAATATAATAAAAAAGCAAACTGCTACTCTGCAAACACCAGGATTTTCCTCTTTGGTGTTTTAATATAAAATTACACTATCATAAGTGCCAAGAAGAAATGGTTCAGTCACTGAAGCCTGACCACTTCCTAAGAATACTGGCTCTGACTGGTGAGGACTCTTACTCTATGGCTCACAGTACATTACACCCTCAGCGATAGCTAAGGATGGTCGTCTTAACCAACAGTTCAAACAGAAGACGATCATACACTCAGATAGGTCATGAGTGTCTTTGCCTACAGCTCTGCAACCTCATTCCATCACACAGAAAAGCAGCACATAACTAGGTCCTACCCCTTGCATAACAACGGACACATCCCAGACGCCAGTCCCTGTCTCCATATTCTATCAACCATCACCATCAATTCTCCTCCCATGCCCACTATCACAGAACAATAGGAGGTTTTCCCCATTTTACTCAGGGTTGATTCTTCCTCATTTGTGTACAGTTCTCTGAAATCACTACCCCTCTTAAACATCAATTATACAGTAAGGCAAATACACCCCTCCATGGTGTTGCAGAGAGTCACACCACTGAGCACACACAGTCCATGCATACCCCTCTCCCTGTTACACTGCAGAAAATACCCTGACTCTTGATCTGAACACTCTCCAGTGGGGAGCTGTGACTAAGCTGCTTTCTAGAATATAATAGGCCACAAGCAGCTGTGCCAACCCAGGGCTTCACCCTAGTAGTCCACATAAAATGGATACTAGCTCATCTCCCTAGTCAGTAAAAGTAGGGAGTGGTAACTTACAGATCAGAACAAGACTTGAGAAAAACCATAATCCCAACCAAAGCCCTCAACTAGCCACAGAAAGCATGAGACCATCATGCTAAAAGCCGAAGTGTGTTTATGATCCCAAACACATTAAAGCAAAGGCTTTAGATCTGCATCTCAACTCACAAGCATGAAGCCCTCCAGGATCAAAACTATCTGATTTCATATTGTGATGAATCAGATAACACACAAGTTGACAAGAAGGTACTGAATAGCCTCCTACTGTGTGGATATTCAAACATCCAGGTGTCCACAGATACAAAATTAGGAATGTGAATTCTCTCACCATTTACTAGACTCATCAAGAAAGACAACAGAAGAATGGAGAAGAAAGAAATGTCTGAAGAAAGTTAAAAGTTACCTTTTAACTTTATAACTTTAACTTCTGTATTTTTTTTTTTACCTTTATAACATCTCTCTCTCCTTTCATTTTATTACAAAAGTACTTCATAATAATTATGAAGAACTTTGCTTCTGAATGGAGCACAATAATAAGTCTAAGTAAGTCGGAACCAGAAGGACTTAAGTCTCACAATGGAAGGAGTTCCAGTATGGATGGCTGTCAGGGAACAGATGGGTGGCTGAGAGAGGACGAAGTCCTCCTCTCAATTCATTCAAAGGGAGGCTTACTATGGGCCAGACACTGTGCTAGATGCTTTACACCTAGCCTCTCATTTAAGCCTCATACCAGCCCTAAAACACACGGATTATTACTTCTGTTTTACAAATGGGGGATGCCCTAGGACCACAGTCACACAGTTAAGTAACCAAGCCAGGATGTAAATCCAGGCTCACCTGACTACAAAGACCGTGTATAAACAGTGACTGAGGTCCACTGTGTCAGGAATTGTCTGGCCTGGTGTTAGAGAAGTTCTGAGAGAAGAATAAAGGATGGACAAGATCATTTCAGGGACTCTAACAGTCCTAGCTTTCTGTGTTAAAAGTATATGTTGGCAACAAGTAAAAAGCCCTGCTCTGCTCAAAAAAGGATGATTAAGACCATAATCTCTGCCAGATTTTCTCCCAAAGAGCTAACCTTGGAAGGCCAAAAGTGAACAAGTGGTGGTGAATTGAGAAAATAGCCCTTTAAGCTAGTCTTTTTAAGAGGGATCAAGGCTACTACAGCGAGCATGGGATTTTAAAAAGAATCGTGCCTTTAAAGCATACATATCCTTAATAGGTAAATTAACCTATAGTAAGTTATTACCAGGTTTGTTAGCAAAGAGCAATGTATTGGTTATATTTCACTACATACGTTAGTGTGTGTTAGGGGAAGGCAGAGAGATGCTGAATTCAAAGAACATAGAATTACTGCCTAGAAGGAACTTATATTCAGCATTTGCCTGAACTTCCCAAATCCTTTTTTAACACATTACTTTTAGTTCCCTTTTCTTTTTGCCCCATAAAATAATGGTTTCTTTATTTTAATATATATTTTTAGAATACCATTCTTCATTTCTCTTATACATATTACTCCAACCTTGTTATTTTTCCCTTGGAAATGGCCATCTTTGACCTAATTCCATATACTCTCTTTTCCAAAAGTATCCGCTTACTGTCAGATAAAAGACTATCACCCAAACTTCTTTCATAAGGTTTACCTTTCAATCGAGATACATTCCAGAGAAGACATAGCATCTAACTTAAAAGTAAGCAACACTTAACAAATTTATTTTCATAAGGCACCAAAACAAATGCCAAAAATTAAACAAAACTTGAAAGAAGACAGTCTTTTACCAACAATGTTTAATGAATTTGGGGGTTTAAATTTTGCATAAACTTGTCATTTTTACTTTGATTTGGGGTTGTGAAAGTATTAACTGCTGAGAAATTAAAAAAAAAAACAAACAGTGTCTGTATGGACAGAACAGAGAGCTTAGAAACAGACCCACACACCTATGGTCAATTAATCTCCAACAAAGGAAGCAAGATACACAATGGAGAAAGACTGTCTCTTCAGCAAAGTAGTGTCCGGAAAGCTCATGAGTCAGAATCCCAAGGCAATAGAAATAAAAGCAAAAATAAACAAATGGGGCCTAATCAAACCTATAAGCTTTTCCACAGCAAAATGAAAAGAATAATCAATATGAATAATCAATAATCAAAATGAAAAGACAATATACAGACTGAGAGACAGTATTTGCAAATGATGTGACTGACAAGGGTTTAATTTCCAAAATACACATATAGCTCACATAACTCAATAACCAAAAACACAAACGACCCAATCAAAAAATGAGAAGACGTAAATACAGGTTTCTCCAAAGAAGAGATATAGATGGCCAATAGACATGTGAAAAGATGCTCAACGTCGCTAATTATTATAGAAGTGCAAATCAAAACTATAAGGAGATGACAGAGGAACGGATAAAGAAGATATGGTACACTTATACAGTGGAGTATCACTCAGCCATAAGAAAGAACAAAACGTTACCATCTGCAGCGACACGGATGGACCTAGAGGTTGTCATACTGAGTGAAAAAGTCAGGTAGGGAAAAACAAGTATCATATATATTGCTTATGTGTGGAATCTAAACAAAAATGGTACAAATAAACGTATTTACAGAACAGAAATGGAGTCACAGATGTAGAAAACAAATTTAGGATTACCAGAGAGGAAAAGAGGGGGAGGGATAAACTGAGGGACTGCGACTGACACGCACACTACTATATGTGAGAGAGGGCTAATAAGGACCTACTATCACGCGTTACAGCACTCTGTCAGGACCTATGTGGGAAAAGAATCTAAAGAAGAATGGTTATACGTGTAACTGATTCACTTTGCTGTACTCCGAAACTAACACAACACTGTACATCACCTATACGCCAATACAATTTTTTAAAAAATAGATCACAACAGCAGAATACAACTACAGTGAGGTACCATCGCACACCAGTCAGAAGGGCCAGCATTAAAAACTACAAATAACAAATGGTGAAGAGGGTGTGCAGAAGCCTCCTACACTCTTGGTAGGAATGTAAATTAGTATAGCCACTATGGAGAACAGTATGGAAGTTCCTTAAAAAAAACAAAAATAGAGTTGCCCTATGATTCAGCAGTCCCACTGCTGGGCATATGTCCAGAGAAAACTCTGATTTGAAAAGACACAGGCACCCTAATGTTCACAGTAGCACTATTTACAATAGCCAAGACACGGGAGCAACCCAAGCGTCCATCCACAGAGGAATGGATAAAGATGCGGTGCATATACACAACGTCCACTTCTCCTCAGCCATAAAGAAGAATGGAATAGTGCCGTTGGCAGCGACATGGATGGAGCTACAGAGCATCACACCAAGTGAAAGAAACCAGAAAGATAAATGCCTTATGATGTCACTTATATGTGGAATCTAAGATATGATACAGATAAACTTATTTATGAAACACAAACAGATTCACAGATAAAGAAAACAAACTTCTGGTCACCAAAGAGGAAAGTGGGTGAGGAGGAATAAACTAAGTGAGAGTTTGGGATTAGCAGACACAAACTACTATATGTAAAACAGAGAAACAAGAGGCTTCTACCGTATAGCACCGAGAACTACATTCAACATCCTGCAGAAAACCATAATGGAAAAGACTTTGAAAAAGAACATATATACAGACAGACACATACAAACATACACATAAGACTGAATCACTTTGCTGTACAACACTGTAAATCAACTAAAAAATTATATACCAAATAAAAAGCTTTTAATTTTTAAAGATTAAAAAGTAAAAATATCAATGTCACTATGAAATGACAAATAGATTACTTCCATTTATGGTTACTGAGGGTTATAAAGAGAAAATTTAACTATTTCAACTCATTAGAGTTCAAAGTAGCAAAGAAAAAAAATAAGTTTATTTGCAAGTCATTAGACCTTTCTTGGAAACATCAGTGTACTTCAGTTCCCTGAAGTACCCCTTCCCAGACATCACCAGGAGCCAGGCACCAGGACGCGTGACAGCCCCGCGGCCACGTGACAGCGTGTTTTTCCGCGGGGCCAGGACACCCGGCAGGGACACACGGGCGACTGGTGAGAGCGGAGCGCTGAGGGCTGCGCAACGGCCGTCAGAGGTAAGATGCCGCCGCTGGGCTGCAGGAATCCCATCTCAGGCCGAGGAAGCGTAACCACCTCCGTTTCCTTTTATTCCTTCATAGGGAATAACATATCTAGACTCACATACGTCAGACTGAGGCAATTCTAAGGCAGACGACTGTGTGCCGCTGGACTTGTAAATGGAACAAAAAAGAGAAGGAGCTGAGATATACACCAGAAAGAGGGCGAAGGTTAGGATGGGAAGGATGTACATGAAGACAAAACTAGTGAACATGGAGAAGGGTGAAATGTACTGCCAACTGGAAAATGACCATGTTTTGACACTAAATGAGGTTTTAGGAACTAATGGTTTGACAGTATTCCTCTATTATTGAATTATGAACTGAGAATCTCAGGGGACCCAGAGCTAAAAAACTGGGAATACTGTAGTATTCCATGTGGGTACCATGTGGTATGGGGTCCATGTGAGTTGCCCTACTCTGAAACAAATTGAAAATGGCTAATTTATGAGGACTTTAAAGTAACATATTAGAAGAATGACCATTGTGTAAGAGAGTAAGGGGAAATTCTGCTTTAGTAATTTGACAGTTAAAAATGAACATCACATTTCCCCTAATTCAATCTTGGTTTCCTTTAGCTAAACGTTTCCTTTCTTTACGACCCCTTTTAGGAACCAAATTGAAGGGCTGTTTAGAGCTAATTCTCTAGTTCTAAATATAACTGGAGCTAAAAAAAAGATCTTTCTCACTGGCAAGAAAAATCTTCAAGGTAGCTTAGGAAATGCTCCCAGCAGTAAGCCAATGGAGACAGGAGTCTGACGACAGTGGCAGAGCAGAGCCTGAGGCTGCAGAGGCTAAGGCCCCTCTGAGGCTCACCATCAGGGGGTTCTAAAGTTAGAAATGTGGGGGTCCGTGGCTGTTTCCACATCAAAATCACTGCCGTATAAAGCAGATCCAAAGAAACATTACTAAAGAAGCCTCACAAACCACATGAAACAGAACACGGGAGGCTAGAAAATTCTTGAAGAAAAGAGAAGGATATTTCTCATGAAAGAGAATCTATACATATTTCAACCGTGCAGAGAAAACTGGTTAGGTATCTTAACTTCCCTCCCAGCCAAGTAGCCTTCTTAATTGTTAACTCAGTTTGAGTGCATACTATATATACATGGGGGTTTCCCTCGTGGCTCAGGGGTAAAGAATCTGCCTGCCAATGCAGGAGATGGGGATTCAATCTCTGGGTCGGGAAGATCCCCTGGAGAAGGAAATGGGAACTCACTCCAGTATTCTCGCCTGGGAAATTCCATGGACAGAGGAGCCTCGTGGTATAGCCCATGGGGTCCCAGAATTGGACACAACTGAACGACTAAACAACAACACTGTACTCCTTGAGCATCGCTGAGAACTCTCACCAGTAAGACATGCGCTCATGGCTTCCCTGGTGGCTCAGATGGTAGAAGATCTGCCTGTAATGCAGGAGACCAGGGTTAGATTCCTGGGTCGGGAAGATCCCCTGGAGAAGGAAATGGCAACCCACTCCAGTATTCTTGCCTCGAGAATCTCATGGGCAGAGGAGCCTTGCAGGCTACAATCTATGGGGTCGTAAAGAGTCAGACGTGACTGAGCTACTCACACACACACACACACACACACACACACAGACATGACTGAGAGACTCACACACACACACAGACATGACTGAGCGACTCACACACACACACTTGGGAAATAGCTCTCACTTTCTTTTCTGTGACTTTATTAGCTTAGCTCATGGGACAAAAGTAAATGAGCACTAAAAATCAAAACCAACAAAATGAAGGAACACAGAGAAATCAATCAAATACTGCACCTGTCCTACAGATGGCTTTGTTCACATTCCAAGACTGTTTTTAAAACTCAAGAACAGGAAAAATCACCACCCAACCAAGAGCAGTCATTTCAGCTATTTAACAGTGTTTTTTAAGCTGTAGGTCAGAATACATTGTCAGATCAACAATTTAGTGGGTTGCTATCATTTTTCAAAAAAATGAAGTCAAATAGAATAGAGAAGAAAATATCAGTGTATTTTGCAAGAAGTACTGTTTCATGGAACTTTATTCCAAATGCACACATGTATATATGTACTCGGTCCTAATAATAAAATGCTATTTCTGAGCATGAATTAAAATCTAAAAAAGTTTGAAAACCACTGAGCTCTTGGAAACTGAAGTAACTAGACCAGAACAGAATACTATAGACTGTGCTTGGATCATACACTTACAAAGCTTATGAGTCAACTGAGCAGGCTCAGTCAATAAACAAGGGTCACAGCCAGAGTCATTCGAGAACTCTCGCATTGTCTTGGAGCTAAGAAGTGCACGCTCTCGGTCTGAACACAGAGGAAAGCCACCAGTGAAACTGAGCTGAGAGAAAATGCTGGTTTGTATACTAAATCCCTCTAGCATTTATTGAGATAAAAGACAACTGGACTCTGGAAAGAAATGAGATGACAGTTTCTACCTCCAGAGAATCACAAGCCAAAGCCACAATCAAAGGCCTCACTGCACTGACTGAGAGACCAAACCTTCCAGAACAGGAGTAGGTGAAGCGAAGAAGAAAGTGCTCTCCAAGTCCTGCCAAACGAGCCCCTCCTTCCTGGCACAGCTAATCAAGGTGACAAACTCTCTGAGAATGTCTGCTTCTTTTATTCCTGCCAGCTTCTGATCCTTGACATAGGCACCTTCTCTGCCCAACCCCATGCTCCTGACACATTCACATGCTGTGCCTGTCACCTTTTGGTCTAATAAATAGTCTAGTCCTAGCTATACAGTAGCAAAGGAAGTCTTGCACAAGAGACAAGTCCTTCCTAGGTAGAGATATAAATACCAGACAGATAATATTATCTTTTAGGAAATGCCACAAGACCTGTGTCCTCTTCGGGAGTTTACTTCAAGAGAGAAACAGACATATTCTTCAGTTGATAGGATCTCTTTATTTGAGCCAGATCTGTCCTCATGTTCTGAAGTCCCTTAGAAAGTAGGAGACATGACCTGGCTCACTTAGTAAATGATGGCTGCTGCTGCTGCTGCCAAGTCGCTTCAGTCATGTCTGACTCTGTGCGACCCCATAGACGGCAGCCCACCAGGCTCCCCTGTCCCTGGGATTCCCCAGGCAAGAACACTGGAATGGGTTGCCATTTCCTTCTCCAGTGCATGAAAGTGAAAAGTCAAAGTGAAGTCGCTCAGTCATGTCTGACTCTTAGCGACCCCATGGACTGCAGCCTACCAGGCTCCTCCATCCATGGGATTTTCCAGGCAAGAGTACTGGAGTGGGGTGCCACTGCCTTCTCTGAACTGATGGCAAATCTAAGAAAAAACTCATAAGTTCTTCACTTGTTTTCAATTCCGTAAGAATGTCAATCATATGTTCCTTTTAGAAAGGGATGGCTAGAGACAATTCTAGCCACGCCTTCCTGCTAAGAAATGAAAAAGGATTTCTAACCCTGATCCTCTCTCTGTAAAGGCAGGCTGAGATGTAAGTATCATATTCTTCAGTTTTAGAAAGGGATTAGACAAACTGCTCAGGGCCTTGCAGCACAGCAGTAGAGGCAGGGATGGGCACTGCTACAGCCTTGTCTGGTTTTCAACTTCCTAGATCACGTTCCTTTGACTCTATCTGCTGATGCTCAGAGCCCACAGTACACACTGCCAAACTACTTTCTGAGAAAGCTCAGGTACAATGAAACTGGTGCCTACGAGTGCACCCGTGTAAGGACGAGACCGGTACCTGTAAGAGAGCATGGCGCATCGTCACCTCCAGTTCGGCTAGAACGCGGGCAGCGTCCTCACTGTCCTCCCGCGCCTCTAGGTCCTCCTCAGGGACGGTCTCCCAGGTGCCCTGGTGAGCAGCCAGCGTGTGCACTAGTTCGTACCGGTCAGGGAGCGCCAGGCTGACCCGAGTCTGAGTCCCATAGGTGAAGCGGAGGCGCCGAAGCTTACAGTTCTCACCGCCCAGCTTGTTGGTGGGAAGCACCTGCACCCCCAAGAGCAGGTTCAGCAGCTGGCACTTGACACTGCAGTCCTGGCCGAGGATCAAGATGCAGGGCAGGCAGTCCACCATCTGCTGGAGGCGCTTCTCTTCCTTGGGTGGGAAGGAAATGCAGCTCAGCTGGCCTGGGCAGGGACGGGGGTGGAAGGAGAAAGGAGTACAGAGAGAAGAGTGAGGAGGGGCAGACAGAGACTGACACAGAGATCCCATTAGATGGCAGCCTCCTAGAAAAGAAACTTCTAGGAAGCTCTTGGTGGAAGGAGATACCAGAAAAACATCCCAGTAAGGAAAAGTTTCTCAAATATCACACAGGAGTCCCCTCTCTGGCTCACCCCCGGAGCAGTTCTTTCTTTCCAGAAATTTCGTGGCAGTGACCTAATCTCCCCTTCCTGACCCGGTTTCAATCAGTGGAGGGACAGCCTAAGGAGTTTACAAGGACTCAATCAAAGGACATTAAACTGACAAAACCAGAAAAGACTATGCTACTGGGACGTGAGTCCAAGGACTGAACGCGTGCGTTAATGCTCAGACACGTACAACTCTTTGCGACACCATGGACTGTAGCTTGTCAGGCTCCTCAGCCATGGACTTTTCCAGGCAAGAATACCAGAGTGGGTCGCCATTTCCTACTCCAGGGGATCTTTCCAACCCAGGGATAGAACCCACATCTCCTGTGTCTCCTGCACTGAGAGGGTGATTCTTTACCACTGCGCTACCTCGGAAGCCCGCAAGGACTGAACACAAATCAAAATAAAAACCTTCCTTGTGACACAAAACCTAATACTCGAACACAGAAAGGTTCTTTAAAATGACTCTACCACATGCAGTTTATTTTCCTTATTTATAACATATTTTATTGTAACTAAATGTGTGTAGTCTTTTAACACACATACATTGAAATAAAATGTTATTTGAGTGTGCATAAGCATAGAATCTTTTCCGGTTCATTTCTCTGATAGCTGGTAACAGCATCCCAGCTCCAAGTCATTTGTTTTCTTAAAACACTGAATGCTTAATTAAGATCAGTATCTCTAATCAAATCATATTCTTTCAGTTTATGGAAGACAAGACCCCAAGTAAGACAAAGGGGAAAGGACTACCTGTTAGGATAAAATCCAAGCAAATCAAGGAAGATTTGATCTATCTCAGAAATATCTTTCCAGGATACACTCATCTATACTGCAAGCTTCCACAAAACAGATCATATAATACTCAAGAGAAAAAAAAAGGCTTCCTAAAGTATGAGAACTTCTAATTGGGAAAAGGAACCAGAAATTTGTTGACTGGAACTCTCCGATTCCAAACTCAATCACTCCCCAACTTGTTCAGTGACAGTGCCTGCCCAAGTCTAAGATTCAGGCAACTTCGTGTTTGTTCAGAAAGGCACAGACACACAGTTCTTAGGCTGTTAGAAAGCCGATCTGTATTTGAAGCCATTTAAATACATACATCTTCATTAAAATTTAGGGTGGCACCAACTGAAACAGTATTTGCTTTAGTCATGTAACCATGAGCTGCATTAAACCATTCTTAAGCTATTTATTTTATGTAATTGAAGAGAGGCCAGATTCATTTAAAAGGTTGTCCCACTCTGGCTCTACCTGCATGCGTCCCTTCAGTCGTGTCCAACTCTAGAACCCCATGGACTGCAGCCCGCCAGGCTCCTCTGTCCATGGGATTCTCCAGGCAAGAATACTGGAGGGGGCTGCCATGCCCTCATCCAGGGGATCTTCCCAACCCAGGGATCGAACCCAGGTCTCCCACATTGCAGGAAGATTCTTTACCATCTGAGTCACCAGGGAAGCCCAAGAATACTGGAGTGGGTAGCCTATCCCTTCTCCAAGGGATCTTCCCAACACAGGGATCAAACCCAGGTTTCCTGCATTGCAAGTGGTCTCTTTATTGACTGAGCCACCAGGGAAGCCCCTCAACTCTACCTATCCTGCTACAAACTATTTTAAATCTTCTCTCCAACAAATGGCAGCAAAAGATTTAAAGAAGCTGGCTTTCACTCAGACCCCTTTACGCGTTTCATTACGCTCTTCCTTTCATGTCTGCCTGTTAAGTACGTCACCTGGTCAGCAGAAGCACACCAGCGCACACCAGCACACCAGCAATACGAGACACTGAAACACGGAAATCTATTCTCCTGGGAGAGATGAGAAGCAAAACATTAACTGAGGGCCCAACTCTATGCAAGGCATTTATTAAGCACGAGGGAAAAACACCAGACAACTGGTCTAATTTCTGACTTACAAACTAAAAGCAAGGGGACACAGCCCCTTGCGTGTGTGACAACTCAGCAAGTAGGGAGTCCTGAGTCCCTCCGTACCTCACTGACAACTAAACAGCATTTACTACAGTTGTCAGGGAGGAAAAACAATTTTCCTCTACCCTTTTAGTTTCCTCTGGCTGGGGCTAAGAATTAAATTGACATGAAAAAGATTAACAGTAGAAAATGAAATTTAATTACACACACATGAGGAATCTGAACACGAGAGTTTCAAAAGACAGGTTAAATGAGATACATACGTTATCCTGGAACAAAGAGAGGGGGCAGGGGGCTGGGTCTTCAAAGAGAAACAAGGCAATTCACAGAAGAGTAAATGTTTGGTAAACAAATGTTTGCTGGGCCATCCAGAAACAACCGGACATAGAGAAGATTTTGACACCGAGTTCATACTACACTGTAGCTAGCTCCGGTGATAGGCCCTCTATACAAATTCATTTAGGCAGTTAAGGTGAGGAAGATAACAACTCTTGCTGAGCTTTTTGTTTCTTTAAAACAGCCAAGCCTGAACTAATTCTCATACCAAAGAGACACATTTTGGGACGGCAAATCTTGCTCACCTCTTCAGACTATTCTAGTCATACGTTTATAATTACCAAAGGCAGGAAGAACCATCGTATTTCTCTCTGTATCCTCAATACCCAACGCAATGACTAAAAAATGTTTTGTTATTTGTTTGCTCATTGAGAACTGTCTACAGAAAACCGTAAGCGGCTCTACTAAGTACTCAGAAAAATCCAGTAATATGATGAACAGTCCAGGACCATGAATAGTATAGGAGCAAGCGTCATTCCTAAAAACGCCCTTCATCTCAACATGGAGAGCAGAGGCGGACAGCAGAACAGGACTTCCCCATTCAGCTGCAGGATTTACCCCCCAGGCTCTGCCTGAGCACGAGGGCTCCTGCTAGATCCGCTCTCACCTTACTTCCTTTCTCTCCAGTCAGAGCTCAGGTGGCTGTCTAAGTAAGCTCATAGCAACACCCTTCATAGGGCCCACAAGAAAAGCTGGTCCATAGTAACAACAGTGAGTCTAAATGAGTTTTGTGACTACTGCTGCTGCCAGGAGAGTGGGTAACAGAGAACGAAAACTAACCAACCATTTTTCAGGACCAAAGGGAGAGATCTCAACACCTCGGAGACTATAGGAAAACCAGTAAACCATGTGGCACTGGCCAAAACCACAGCAGACACACCCATTATTCATCTGACCCAAAGTATCACACCTCCATCTCTGCAGTGACAGAAACGGTCACTATAAATAAACTCGCTGGAGTCAAACAACCGTCGGCCAGTGCAATGGGAGAGGGGGCTGACAGTGAGTCCAGTTCGAATTTTCGTTTCCAGGTGCTTTGCTAGGGTTGTGTGTGCAACTTACTAGACAGAGAAAAGGTCTTCAATATGGATATCTCCATCTGGTTTTCAATATATCATTATCCAAGCTCTTCACTTCTCCCACTAATCTTTAGTTTTTTTCATTGCTCTTCAATGTGTCTACAAGATTTGAACGAGAGCATGGAGAAAAATGAAGCTGAAACTAGAGGGTTCCACTCCTCGCTCCCCTTGGCAAATGGTCTGGTGAGGGTGGAGCATAGCAGGGCGGTGGGCAGAGCACCGGCGGGGCGGCGCTCTGACCCGGGGCCTCACCACCGACTGGCCCTGTGACTCTGGCAATCCACTTGTTTCTCTCAGCCTCGGATTTCTCATCTGTGAACTAGGGAGCTGGATTAGATCATCTTTAACATCCTTTCCAGTTCGAAAATTCCAGGATTCCATCAGGTTTTAACTGTTGAAAGAAAAATAACTGAGGGGGCCAGGCAGTTGTCTGGTTGTTTTTCAACGAGACGTGAAGTTAATTAGGAGAGCTCCCCTGGACTGCTACAGCTGCAGATCAAAAGGTGACGGAGCAAGCCGGGGGCTCTGAGGGCCTCCTGGGCAGTCTCAGCGGTTCTCTAAAAAAGAGATGAAAAACGGGAGAACGACAGGAGGAAGGAGGAAGAAAACCTGCTTCAGAGCTAAAGCAGCTGCTTCACTGACAGTTAAGGACTTTTGAGTTAATCATGTTTTCTACTGTAATTAATATAACGGCATCTGCATATGGGACTGCCAGAAGGTAACAGCACGGCCTCTCAGCTGGAACACATTAACCCTGCCGACTCTGACTGTAGGAAAATTCAAAGCAAATTGTCTTAAAAGCCAAAACATTTTTTTTCCCTTTATGATTCTTAAATACAGATTATCTTGGTTAACAAATGTTTCAA
This sequence comes from Bos mutus, assembly GCF_027580195.1. Classification (NCBI taxonomy): domain Eukaryota; kingdom Metazoa; phylum Chordata; class Mammalia; order Artiodactyla; family Bovidae; genus Bos; species Bos mutus. The sequence goes on from NC_091632.1 coordinate 2,390,518, forward strand.
ATACAAGAAGGAGCAGCTAAGCAGCAATGCATTTTGTTTATCTGTATCAGATAATGAAGGGGAACAAAACATATCATCCCAAAATATGCCTCTTTGACATACTACTTTGAGGTTATTTTTAAGAACTAGCAGACACAGGTTAAGCTCCGAAAACTGAGAAGTTACTTTTTCTAAGAGACATTTATACTTAAAAGGGAAATCTCCCATTTGTAGGGGTATATTCCTCCAGTTTCACGAATAGGAGGAAGACTCGAAATGTCTAGAAACTCTTATCAATGCAGAAGGCAACCACTTTAAACTGCCTAACAACCTTACCCCTGTTTAGTGTGCTTTTCCTGATAACCACCGATAACTGACTCCCCCACTTCACCTCACCCCACCCCAGCGTGCTTCATCTTTAGCTAGAGACGGTATTTCAGGTATTGGCCTGCGCCATTTCAGAGTTACTTAGTTTTTCCTGGGTAGCTCCTATGTGTACACATCTGTCGTTTTCCCCTCATTAGTCTGTCTTTTTATAAAAGACAAAAATCTAGAAGGGTAGAGGGAAAATTATTTTTCCTCCCCCACAATATTTACTGAGCCCTTTCTAAGTACATCATTTTATTTGCCTCAGCTCATTTAATGCTCATAATCCTACCAGAGACAAACTGTTACTATCCTCATTTACAGAAGAGGAAGCAGTAACTTAAAAGGCAAAACAGAACAAAAAAGAAGCCATGTTTCTCTATTTATTTAGGACGGAGCAGGAGCTGTTTTTTAGGTCTCAGGGGGCCAGGTGAATACCTCATGGTAAACAATGTCTGTGAAGGGTGGCAGAATATACCATCCCCCAAAAGGCCTCTTTTGCATAAGGATGATTTTGAGCTAAAGGCACTGAACAAACAGCAGGTATGAGAAGGGCACTCTGACCTCCCTTTTATCTTCCTGAAAGCCAGAAATAAAATCCTCACTGGGAAGATGTCCTCCCTATAACAGAGGAAAGCAACATTCTTATTATCAGAGTCGAGGTCAAGAAAAGTCTGTACAAATAAGTCTTGTTAAACTAACCAGTGTCTTCCTAGTTACTTTCCCACCATTAACTGCCCTAGCCCAAGCCCCTTTGTCTTGTCACCTCTCGTAATTTACTTCTCTTTGTCCAATTTCAGCATATAAAAGCACAACTCTGCTTCTTTGGGTCTTCATTCTTTTCTGAGGACTCCCTCGTACAGATAAGATTTAACAGTGTATTTACGCTCTTCTCCTGCTTATCTGTTTAATGTCAGTTTAATTCTTAGGCCCAGGTGGAGATAAGAGGGTAGAGGAGAAATTCCTTCCCCGCTACACCCCTCCCCTACACCACACTTTCTCCCTATGTGGGGTCAAACACAACTTAGTAGCTGCAGGACCCCAATTAAAAACAGACTGAGAGATTCCTTATGAAAACTGCCCAAGACCATGAGGAACAAAGCTTGGAGGAAAAAGACAGTATGACCACTCGGTGGTGAACGCTTTTTTAAAATCTTGTTATTCTACCTAAGAGCTCTTAGGGTCCCTTTCCTTAAAAAAAAAAAAAAAAAAAAAGTAGGTACTTTTCAGAGGAACTTTTATTAGTCCCCTCATCAGTTAGTCTGTATTACCCTTTGGGTTGAAGTTAAGGTAGAGTGGGGAAGTAATGCTAGGAACAACTGATGTATCTAGAGACCCATTAGCGGAGATAGTTCGTTTAAATTGTTTTTGGAGTAGAGCTGCAAACCGTCAGAGAGAACACGCACTCCACGCCCAGTCGCCTAGGTTAGCTCTGTCTGAGGAGGCACTGTCAGTTTCTGAGGCGTGGGAGCCGAACGTATCGGTACACGAAGACCGCAGCAGTCCTTCAGAACGCAAACCACTGCCACTGTGTCATCTATGATGAGAAAAAAAGGAGAGCCACTATCCAGACACCACTGGGTCGTTTTTTCAAGAGGGTAGATAGAAGAGAATCCAGCAAGACACCAGAACCTGAGCCACAATCGTCAGGCGTGACGAAACTGCAGCTTGTTCTGTCTCCGGTCGCTGACGACCCTTCAGCTCTACCGTCTCCCCCACCCCGTCCCTCCTCCAGTCAGCAACTCTTTTCGCCTGTTCACTCGACGCCAGCCCATATGCCAGCTGTTGTACCATACTTTTCAATATGCCGTACTGTAACATTAAAAATGACTTTTTTACTTGTAGTTAATGTACATCCATGCTTACTAAACGATTAGCCTCCATTTTGTAAATCACAGAAATCATAACCGTCATTAAGTCACATGTTTCTGAGAGCCTGTAATTTGCATTTTAATCAACACAATGAACTGTAAAAGATTTCAACTATACGTGAAATGAATATATATTAATAAAACTGAATGGTTTTTAATTGTCAAAAATGACTTTTTTTTTGTGTTTGTTTTTTATGTACTGTGTGAAAAGTATTATATAGATGTATTAAAGCACTATATAGCCAATTGTGTTAGTTAGGTACCTAGGCTAACTTTGTTGGACTTACAAATAGACTGGACTACGAACACACTCTCAGAACAGAATGTGTAGGGAGGGGACTTACCGTAGTGGATTTAGAGCAACACATTCTCCTTCCTGCCTGTGTTCTACCCCAATCAATGATATGAGTGAAGGCCAGAGTAAGGCACAGTCCACAGCCAAAGAGGGGCAGCCGTATGGAGTGAATGAAGTGGAACTCTATCTTTGCTTCCTATTCTTGCAACTCTAAGGTTGCCAGGGCTTCAGCGTCAATTCAGGTCTCAGCAGAGTTACGACTGCAATACTTGTCCCTGATATCCAAGGATTTCCTTCCTTTGGTAAAATTTTTTTACGTCACCTTTAATACTGAACTTGAAGTCCTCTCTGTAAGTGACTGAAATACAAAAGATTTTATAAGTCACTGAAGTAATCAGTGACACAAATTTGCATTTACACAAATAAGTAGTAGTGTTTTATTTCTTATTAACTACATGCGCCAAGTGTAAAGGACAAATCCTAAGTCGAGAAATGAATCGGTCCTTCTTCTACAGTCAATTCTACTACAAGCTTCAAAGTACTGAGCTACAAAAAAACCCCAGGAGTTGAGACAGAAATAATTCTGCCAAGAAACATTTATCATTTCCAAACAAGCTCTCTGACCTTCAGCTAAATTTAAAGGATTCTGAATTACAGAGGAGGTATTCCCATTTAAGGAAAACACATGCTTAGGTAGTCTGGGTTTCAGAATTGTCAGGATCAAGTAATACACAGCATTTTGCTTGAAAGGGACGGTTTCTGTGGATGGGTAACAGAAACGTGCTCAAGCAGCCAAAGCTCCTGGCAGCTGAGAGTCAAGCAGGCAGAAACGCCGTCAAGTCATCCTACCTGGTGGCCACGTGGAGATCCTGAATAGTGTGAAAAGCAGACCTGACTGCACCTGGAAAGAGGAACGCAACACCCCCCACCGCCCGGCCGAAGACTTGGATCTCCTGGGAGCTACGCGAAGCCCAGAGAGCACACTCAGCAGCCTGCTGACAAGCTCCATTCCAGGAGAAAGTGCTCCTGAGGCTGGCCACGCTGCAGAGGGAGCAGAAAGGCAGCTGGAACTGTGATTCATGGGATGCAGAGGCAGAAGCAGCTCCCTAGGAAGCCAACCCCACACTTCACTGAGGGAAGGCAGCATCTCTCAGCTACGAACCACTAAGAATGATCCAATGGTGGGAATGTGTTACAGAGACACAGGAACCAGCCCAAAGCAGGGCTTACTGACCAGACTGGGGACAATTTACGCATGAAAACATTTGTTAAATAATAATAAGAAATTAAAGTCCATTGAAAAACTTCAGAAGTCCACACTGGTATAAACAATAAACAAACAGTGGCAAAGGAAAGCTCTTCCATCCCAAACACTAAGACACACAGAGGAAACACAGGCCAGGTCATGTTAAACATGTCAAACACCACCACTGAGGCAGGTGTACGGCCTGGGCTCGGTCGTGTCCACTCTTTGCAACCCCACAGACTGGAGCCCAACAGGTTCCTCTGTCCATGGAACTTTCCAGGCAAGAGTACTGGCGTGGACTGCCATTTCCTTCAACTGATGCAAGTGGGTTGTCAATGGACGCTAGGTCCAGTAGTAGGAGGCACCTTCAGGAGCAAGATTATCACTGAAATCTTAGAACACCCTCCCACAAAAGACTAAACAACTGGAGAAGGAAGAACAGTGACTTGAAGATAAAGAAATGTAAAGGGCACTGACATGACCAGATATCAAGTTTAACATCTAAAAACGGTGGATGATAGACATCATGCACCCCTGGGTAATGACTATACATCACATCATTTCTGTGCCTGATCCTGCTGAGAGCTCGTGACCTGAGTTTACTCATGGAACAGCTCAATCCAGGCTAAGGGTCACCCCATAGAATGTAAAGCCTGCTCTTTAAACCTGTCAAAGATATAAATGCCAGGGAAAGGCCAAAAGACTGTCCACAGTGAGTCTGAAGAGACATTAACAGCTAAATGCAACGTGCTCCTGGACAGGATCCTGGATAAAAAAGAAAAAGAAAAATGAAACCGGAGCCGATTATACAGAGTGAAGTAAGCTAGAAAGAAAAACACCAATACAGTATACTAACACATATATATGGAATTTAGAAAGATGGTAATGATAACTGGGTATGTGAGACAGCCAAAGAGACACAGATGTATAGAACAGTCTTTTGGATTCTGTGGGAGAGGGAGAGGGTGGGACAATTTGGGAGAATGGCATTGAAACATGTATAATATCATATAAGAAACGAATCACCAGTCCAGGTTCGATGCAGGATACAGGATGCTCGGGGCTGGTGCACTGGGATGACCCAGAGGATGGTACGGGGAGGGAGGTGGGAGGGGGGTTCAGGAAGGGGAGCACGTGTACACCTGTGGCGGATTCATGTTGATGTATGGCAAAACCAATCCAATATTGTAAAGTAATTAACCTCCAATTAAAATAAATAAATTTAATAAAAAAATAAAAAAGAAAAAAAATAAAAATTAACACATTTATGAAAATAAAAGAAAATCCAACTTTTTGAACATAAAAAAAAAGAAAACGAAATTATTGGAAAAGTTGGCAAAACTTAAATGGGGTCTGTACCCTGAATGGTACTACTGACTCATTGTTGATTTCCTGATTTAGGGAGCTGCAGGCTGAAATACAAGGTTATGCTCAAAATCCTTCAAGTTAGGCTTCAGCAGCACGTGAACCGAAAACTTCCAGACATATAAGCTGGATTTAGAAAAGGCAGAGGAACCAGAGATCAAATTGCCAACATTCGTTGGATCACAGTGAAAGCCTCTGACTATGTGGATCACAACAAACTGTGGAAAATTCTTGAAGAGATGGGAATACCAGACCACCTTATCTGTTTCCTGAGAAACCTGTACGCTGGTCAGGAACCAATAGTTAGAATAGGACATGGAAGGAAGGACTTGTTCAAAATTAGGAAAGGAGTACGACAAGGCTGTATATTGTCACTCTGCTTATTTAACTTATAGGCAGAGTACATCATGCAAAATGCCAGGTTCGATGAATCACAAACTGGAATCAAGATAAGCTGGGAGAAATATCAACAACCTCAAATATGCATATGATACCACTCTAATGGCAGAAACTGAAGAGGAACTAAAGAGCCTCTTGACGAAGGTGAAAGAGGAGAGTGAAAAAGCTGGCTTAAAACTCAACATTCAAAAAGCAAAGATCATGGCATCTGGTTCCATCACTTCATAGCAAATAGGTGGGGAAAAAATGCAAGATTTTTTCATGAGCTCCAAAATCACTGCAGCCATGAAATTAAAGGACACTTGCTTCTTGGAAGGAAAGCTGTAACAAACCTAGAAAGAGTATTAAAAAGCAGAGATATCACTTTGCTGACAAAGGTCCATATAATCAAAACTATGGTTTTTCCAGTTGTCATGTACGGATGTGAAAGTTGGACCATAAAGAAGGCTGAGTGCTGAAGAACTGATGCTTTTGAATTGCATTGGAGAAGACTCTTGAGAGTTCCTTGGACAGCAAGGAGATCAAACCCAGTCAATCCTAAAGGAAATTAATCCTGAATATTCATTGGAAGGACTGATGCTGAAGCTGAAGCTCCAATACTTTGGCCACCTGATGTGAAAAGCCTACTCACTGGAAAAGACCCTGATGCTGGGAAAGATTGAGGCAAGAGAAGAGGGTGAGAGAAGATGAGACGGTTGGATAGCTTCATCGACTCAATGGACGTGAGTTTGAGCAAACTCTGGGAAATACTGAAGGACAGGGAAGCTTGGAGTGCTTCAGTCCATGGGGTCGCAAAGAGTGGGACACAACCAAACAGCTGAACAATAGCAAATGCTAATATGTAAAAGCATGTCCTTGTTTGGGAGAAATGTACACTGGAAGTGTTCAGAGGAGATAAGAGCTATCTACCTATCAAGAGCTCATTTTCACAAGGTTCACAAAAATATATACATATAATAGAAACAGAGAGAGACTGGGTGATGGGGCAAATGCAGTAAAATCTTAACAACTGGGGAGCCTGCATGGCATGGGTATGAGAGCTCTTTGTAGTAGTTCTGGTGACATTTACATAAACTTGAAATTATTCCAAAATAATTAAAAAAATAAGCCAAAAGGATAACCAGCAAAATATATCCAGGTCTGGATCTCAGAGAAAAGAGATTGAGAGACAGAATTCTACTCGTCAAAAAAAACCCAGCAGGAGAAAGTCCATTATATACAGAAACAGCAGACTTTAAACAAGAAGTTTCCTCACTGTCCCCACTTCTGCCCTGTACATTACTTCCTGTCTCCACAATCTCCCAGGGATGGTTTACTGATGCCAGTTGTGAGTCTGGGAAGTCCAAGGCTCTCATCTAAGTAAGTATCTAAGTTCAGGATCAGATTTAGAACCCGAGTCTTTAAGACCAAGCAGGGGCAGACAAACTACCCACTCCAGGACAGGATACTCTGATGAACCACTGAAGTTGCTCAGTCGTGTCCGACTCTTTGCGACTCCATGGACTGTAACCTACCAAGCTCCTCCATCCATGGAATTTTCCAGGCAAGAGTACTGGAGTGGGTTGCCATTTCCTTTTCCAGGGGATGTTCCTGACCTGGGGATCGAACCCAGGTCTCCCGCACTGCAGGCAGACACTCTACCATCTGAGCTACCAGGGAAGCCCATTTTGATGAAAGTAAACTATAACCACCCAGTTAATTGAACTAGAAGCCTCCAGAAGCAGCTCCAGCTTGCACTGCCTGCAGTGGCCTTCTGATTACTCAGCAGTAGGGAACACACCTCCAGTGCAGCTCCGGCCTCCTTGGTATCATATGCCAACAGACTACTTTTATCTTAGACTAACAAGCCATGTCTCCAAGTTGCAGTAGCAGAACTTCTCCACTTCTCTTCATGGAGTAAGAGCCAGAAGAGGAGCACAATTCTTCAATCAGGAGAAACTGAAATAGGTCTTCCCAGGGGAGTTCTTACATGTCAAAAGAATGATTTCTCTCCTACTAGCTGTTTCCCCCATGTTCTTCCTTCCTTCCTTGCCCCTACATATTTCCATAATACTAAAAGTTATATATGTGTTAGTTGCTCAGTCGTGTCTGACTCTTTGTGACCCCATGGACTAAAGCCCACCAGGCTCCTCTGTTCATGGAATTCTCCAGGCGAGAATACTGCAGAGGGTAGCCATTCTCTTCTCCAGAGGATCTCCCAACCCAGGGATCAAACCTGGGTCTCCTGCATTGCAGACAAATTCTCTACCATCTTGAGCCACCAGGGAAGCTCCCATTAAAAGTTATTGGTAGAGTATATCATATAGACTATTCCTAAAAAGTAAACTCCATATTGGTTCAGTTACTCTCCCTCTAATTTGAATAAACACAAAGCTTTTACTCAAATTAGTCTCACTACCTACTTGCTCTTATGATATGGCCTTAAGTCTCTCTAGTTTGGAAAATTTGGCCTCACCAAAACAATCCTGGGAAATGTAATTCTCTTCCATTATATGACCCAGAAAGGGTAAAAACTGTCTGGCATAAATAACACACTCAAGTTTTAATCTGATGAAGCTAAAATTAGACCTTTTTTTATATCTGAGTAAAATAAAAGTGATAAAAGCATTTTTTAAGAGTTTTTTTTTTTTTTTAAACAATCAAAGGCTTTTATGAATACATAAGCTTCATTATTCTTTGGGATAGTTTTGATGCCTTATATAAAACAAGTGAAAAACAAAACAATCCCTCAAGTTCTACTCCCCATCTTCCTGCCCAGAGAACACCACCCCAGGGAACAGAAACACATTATTAAGCCCAACTTCAAAGGCTTGTGGTCAAAAGGTTCCCACAGCCACATGGCACCCCCAGGCTGGGGATACATCCAAACCACTCACATTGCCTACTAAACACCACAAAAGAAGGCACTGCACATCACGCGCAATTCAACCAGGGGCCCACGGCGAATTCGGAGTCCCCATGCTTTGACCAACCTTCCTTCATGGAGTTTTCGTGTGGCCTTTGGAGGAATCTTCAGCGCAGTCCAGTCGCTCAGTTGTGTCCGACTCTTTGCGACCCCATGGACTGCAGCACGCCAGGCTCCCCTGTCCATCACCAACTCCCGGAGCTTTCTCAAACTCATGTTGAGTTGGTGATGACATCCAAACATCTCATCCTCTGTCGCCCCCTTTTCCTCCTGCCTTCAATCTTTTGGAGGAATATTAGGAGGAGACTTCCTCATAGAGGCTGATTTAAGCAAGGGAGCACTTATCTCAATCACTGCTACATCTGTCCTATTAAAGTATCAAGTTCCAGGATCCCTAAGATTACCAGACTCCCCACTTGGCAAAGAATGCAGTCAATTTTCAAGCATGGGGTGGCCTATGCTTAGACTAAAAATCCTACAGGAGACTCCAGACATCTGAGAGTCATAAAGGAAAAGCTGTATCTTTCTCAAGGACTCTACACTCTTGTTATTTTAATGTGAATGATGCCTTTCAAATTCCCTGGACCATCCCTAGACGTGAACTATTTTCCTACAAAAAGTAAACAGCGAGTTCACCTCAGATCTTAAAACTGTTAGAGAAAAAACCACATCCACCCACACACCTCACACTCTTCACATTGGCTCCCCTGTGAGTAAGCTCTGATGAAGATGAAAGACACTCTAACCACAACCTTCATGAATGCATTCTTCTTCTGAACCATGCAAACAAGACAATTATAGTTATTCCATCAAAGATACACTGGGGTTAATTCTCCTGTACTGTCACAAAGTTAGTGAAGCATCTCAACTCCTGTTTTTGTCAATACCATTTAATCTTAGAACTTCTCATATGCATTATCCTTATGCCCTCAAAGACTAATGGTTAAGCGGGAAATCCCAATGTGTAAGAAATCCTTCAGAGGATACACAATGAAACGCTAACCCTTCTTTCTTTCATAACCTTAACTTAAAAATAAAAATATCAGTTACTTGGATGGTGCTTCACTATTGAGTGTCCTGAACCCAGTACCGAGTTAGGCATTAATATAGATTTGCCAAGGGAATGAATACTAAGGATTTATTTCCTATATCATGGTGAAGCTCTGATATTGCATGCAACTAATTATTTGGGACATGAAACTCATTCTTTGGGATACTGGCAGCTCTAGCCTAACTAGTCATCTATCAAATGCTTATTATTGCTCTTTTTTAGGGACCAGACAGGAAAATGTGAGCAAATATACAAAATAGTGTATCTTTCATGGAGGAAAAATGTCCTTCTGAAGTGGAAAAACACATCATTCCAATAATCTACCAGACATGGAAACGATTCAACAGATACTAATTTGTCTGTTATGTACTATGGTAGGCATTGCAGGGATACAATAAAGATGAATAAAACACATCTTTTTTTTTTTTTAAACACATCTTTACCATTAAGAATTCACAATGTAGCAGGTGAGATAAGACAAATATATTCATAGTTATTATACAAATAAATAAATACAAGCATGATCTATATGTCTAGAGCCTATAGGAACTGAGCAATAGGTTTAAGGTGAAATTTACTTCAATACATATTTTTTGAGGCTCTATTTTCAAAAGACTGCTTTAGAGAAGTGCATTTATTGCAGGAAGATTCTTTGTTGCCTTAACCTAGTGAGACAGAGAGGCATGGAGAAAGAAATGCTGATGCTGGAAAGTGGACAGAGCAAAATAAAATTTTAAAACCAGAACTAATTTTTATTTTAAACCCATTCTTTATTTAAATGCTACTCACAAGGCTGAAGAACTAACCATACTGAAATCAGAAATGACTTTTAAGACTAAACTAAGCATGTTGCAAATGATAACCATCTTAAAGGTAATAATGTCTTTTCTTTCAAGAGCAGGCAGAATTATCCAAGCCTTTTTAGTAGTGGGCTACCCCATTCCATGGAAAATAGATTATCCTAGCAAAGAAGATTAGGAAGGGGAAAAGGAACTGGAAACTGGAATAAGAAGCTTAAGTAGGTAATGTCACACTATACTCAATCAGATAAAATCTCCCACTGAAGTAAAATACCGTTTCATGGCAAGCTACAGAGCCTGGGTTATGACTCACTTGTAACAAAATCTCTCCTATGCAAGGGTGCATTTTATAGTCTCATGGGCAGAGCAGGAAAGAACAAGAGGGGAGCTGCAGAACTGAACTGGGAGCTTAGAGACCTGGGCCTAAATCTGGCTTCAGCTCAAAATTGTTCTGTCCCTCATTCTTTCCTGCTGTTCCTCTTATTCTCCCCTCAGTCCCCATATGTCAACTTCCTAATCTAATGTTCACCAAGTACGTACATACACACACACACACACTCAAACATCGCGTGTTTAGTGCTAACTATACGCCTGTGCCATGTGCTTTATATGATCTCTAAATGTCACAACTTTGTGAGGTAGACATTATCATTCCCATTCTATTTGCTTATTTAGATAAAATTTACATACCATAAAATTCTAGCACATTAACAAAGTTGTACAATCATGACCACTATCTAATTCCAAAACATTTTTATTCCCTAGGAAGTAATCCCACACCCATTAGCAGTTACTCCTCATCCCCTGGCAAAATCATTAATCTACTTTCTGTCTTTACAAATTTTCTTGTTCTGGATGTTTCAAATAGATGTGACATTCTGTATTACTCCCATGTGACATATGAAGAAACCAAGAATCCAATAGGTTAAGTGCTATGCTTAGTCACTCAGTCATGTCCCACTCTTTTCCACCCCATGGACTGTAGCGCCCACCAGGCTCCTCTGTCCATGGGAATTCTCCAGGCAAGGATACTGGAGTGGGTTGCCATTTTCTTCTCCAGGGGATCTTCCCGACCCAGGAACCCATGTCTCCCACATTTCAGACAGATTCTTTACCATCTGAGCCACCAGGGAAGCCCGTAATAGGTTAAGTAATATGCCCTAAGTCCCACAGTTAATAAAGTCGTGAAGTCGCTCAGTCGTGTCTGACTCTTCGTGACCCCATGGACTGTAGCCCACCAGGCTCCTCCATCCATGGAGTAATTTGCCCTAAGTCCCACAGTTAATAAAAGGCTGAACTAGAAGAGGAACTCAGATCTGATTCAAATGCCTGTGCTTGCTTTTGACTACTTTTTTTTTTTTTCCGGTGCTGCCACATAGCTATGGGATCTTAGTTCCCAACCAGGGATCTAACCCCTACCCCTGCAATGAAATAGAGGAAGCCCAACCACTGGACCACCAGGGAAGTCCCAGTTGACTACTCTTTCTTTTCCCCCATTGGTTAAACCAAAAACCACCGTGGTTGAAACTTTTGACTACTATATATTGCCTCCATGCCAGAAGAAAACAAAGAAAGCGAAAGTTTTAGATATACTTGGGGAAATGGGGTTTTCTTCATTTAAGGTAATATAACTAAGAATCACATTTACAGCACCACCTCTGCTAAGCTTATGTTGAAATGCTGAGGCAGCTCTTCCAAATAGATCAATACAAATTACTACAAACAACTTTGTTTCTTAAGAAAAGCTTTTCTTAAATCAATAGGTACACTATGCTTTTCTCTTTCAATTGTGGCAGCCAGTTTACATCAGATGTGACCAAAGGAGGGTGAAGGATGCTACAGAAACAAAGCTGTTCACGAACCAAAGGCAAAAAGCTATAACAGCCTAAGAATTGTAACTCACTTAAAAGGCTTATAATCTAACTTTAGCTTTCTGCTATTTTTCCACTTTATATGTTGCACATGGTTGTGATAAGATTATACCTTTCTAGAGGAACAAGTTCAGATTTTCTTAGTCCTTTTTGTCCTCATTCAACATAAACAAACAGGTGCACAGTATTGATAATTATAATTTTTATCTTTCTTAACAGAAAAATATAGAATGGGAAGACTGATCTCCACTAATCCAAAGCCAAGGCCAATGTTTTTATTAGACTCTTTATCTCCCATACCAGATACTCAAATGTTTATTGACTAATAATCAGTTCACTTCGGTTGCTCAGTCTTGTCTGACTCTTTGTGATCCCATGGACTGCACCACGCTGGGCTTCCCGGTCCAGCACAAACTCCCAGAGCTTGCTCAAACTCATGTCCATTGAGTCACTGATGCCATCCAACCATCTCATCCTCTGTCGTCCCTTTCTCCTTCTGCCTTCAATCTTTCCCAGCATCAGGGTCTTTTCCAATGAGTCAGTTCTTTGCATCAGGTGGCCAAAGTACTGGAGTTTCAGCTTCAGCATCAGTCCTTTCAATGAATATTCAGGACTGATTTCCTTTAGGACTGACTGGTTGGGTCTCCTTGCTGTCCAAAGGACTCTCAAGAGTCTTCTCCAGCACCACAGTTCAAAAGCATCAATTCTTTGGTGCTAAGCCTTTATGGTCCAACTTTCACGTCTATACATTACTATCGGAAAAACCATAGCTTTGACTAGACGTACCTTTGTCGGCAAAGTAATGTCTCTGCTTTTTAATATGCTGTCTAGGTTGGTCATTGCTTTTCTTCCAAGGAGCAAGTGTCTTTTAATTTCATGGCTGCACTCACCATCTGCAGTGATTTTGGAGCCCAAGAAAATAAAGTCTGTCACTGTTTCCATTGTTTCCCCATCTATTTTCCATGGAGTGATGGGACTGGATGCCATAATCTTAGTTTTCTGAATGTTGAGTTTTAAGCCAGTTTTTTCACTCTCGTCTTTCACTTTCATGAAGACGCTCTTTAGTTTCTCTTCACTTTCTGTCATAAGGGTGCTGTCATCTGTGTATATCTGAGGTTATTAATATTTCTCTCAGCAATCTTGATTCCAGCTTGTGCTTCCTCCAGCCCAGCGTTTCTCATGATGTACTCTGCATATAAGTTAAACAAACAGGATGACAATATAGAGCCTCGACATACTTATTTCCCAATCTGGAATCAGTCTATTGTTCCATGTCCAGTTCTAACTGTTGCTTCTTGACCTGCATACAGATTTCTCAGGAGGCAGGTATTCCCATCTCGTTAAGAATTTTCCATAGTTTGTTGTGAACTGCAGAGTCAAAGGTTTTGGCATAACCAATAAAGCAGATGTTTTTCTGGAACTCTTTTGCTGTTTCTATGATCCAAAAAATATTGGCAATTTGATCTCTGGTTCCTCTGACTTTTCTAAATCCAGCTTAAACATCTGGAAGATCACAGTTCATGTACTGTTAAAGTCTGGCTTGGAGAATTTTAAGCATTACTTTACTAGTGTGTGAGATGAGTGCAACTGTGCGGTAGTTCGAACATTCTTTGGCACTGCGTTTCTTTGGGACTGGAATGAAAACTGACCTTTTCCAGTCCTGTGGCCACTGCTGAGTTTTCCAAATGTGCTGGCATATTGAGTGCAGCACTTTCACAGCATCATCCTTCAGGATTTGAAAGAGCTCAACTGGAATTCCATCACCTCCACTAGCTTTGTTCGTAGTGATGCTTCCTAAGGCCCACTTGACTTCACATTCCAGGATGTCTGGCTCTAGGTGGGTGATCACACCATCGTGGTTATCTGTGTCATGAAGATTTTTTTTGAATAGTTCTTCTGTGTATCCTTGCCACCTCTTCTTAGTATCTTCTGCTTCTGTTAGGTCCATACCATTTCTCTCCCTTATTGTGCCCATCTTTAATAGCTAATACTTACACAGCACCTTCCCAGGTACTGTTCTAAGCACATATATTAACTCCCAACAACCCCAGAGGCAACTACTATTATTATAATCCCCATGTTCAGATGAGAACATTGTGGCAAATCACAATAAGGTCACTCAGTAAGGACCAGAACCAGGAGGAAAGGATATAGCACAGACTAGAGCATTCCAACTAAATATGTTCGAGTCATTGCAACTTCTTAAAATCCAGAGGTTTATGATACACTGCAATAGCTTGGAACTCTGCTGGACCATAAAATAAGAAAAATACTTCTCCCTCTGCTACTTTGTAATACTCCACTCTGCCTATCTTCAGAAGTGCTCAAAGCCTTTATCTCACTACCTTTGAACCTCCTGTTACAGAGCTAAATCAACAGACAGGCTCTCAGCCCCCATAGTTAAGTGAAAAGAAGGCCAATGATCTGGGAAGAAAAGAGGAGCTGGGACTTCCCTGTTGGCCCAGTGGTTAAGAATCCACCTGCCAATGCTAGGGTTCAATTCCTGGCCTGGAAAGACTCCACCTGCCATGGGACAACTAAGCCCGTGCATCACAACTGAGCCCAGGTGCCGCAACCACTGAAGTCCGAGTGCCCCAGAGCCCGTGCTCCACAACACAAGAAGTCGCCGCAACCAGAGGTCCGGGCATCACCATGAAGACCCAGTGCAGTCAAAAACAAATAAATAAAAAATAAAGCTTTTTTTTTTTAAAAGGAGGAACTGAATCAAAGCAATTTATAATTCAGTTTTTCCTGTACAGGCTAAGCAACTCTCATTTCAGTTTTATTCTACCTACTTTTCAACTTCTAAAACATCAAGTATATATACGTTATATGCTCTTTACACTGCCCCAGTGAATTAAAAACTGTCAAAATTAAGAAGGAAGAATTATTTGGGGGGTTCTCCCCATCTCTTTTGTGGCTAAAAGTGAAATAATGAAAATTTAGTCTCTGATCTTCAATTGCTCAAATACCATACTACATTCCAACCGAGAAGACACTTCCATTCAGAAACAATTAAAACTTTCAGGAGGTTTATGAGGTTAAGCAAGGAGTGTTCCTTTCCTTGACATTTCAAGTTCCTATTAATCAGAAGAAAGTTGAGAATCTTTGAACGAACATGACCTTGTAAAGAGATGGTCTGTAAAGGGAGAGAACAAGAACTAGTTGTCGTTTAAGGAATGGCTTCTACTTTCTAACACAATCATTTAAACAGCAGGGAAAATCAGATCCCCCGAAATATACATAGTAGGTGCCACCTCTCTAATTTCTCCGTTTCACGTCCAAAGAGAAAACTCTCCGCTCTAAACTACTGGAAGCACTTTATGGAACGAAGGCAAAAGGCTCCCTGTCCCGTCATCTGTACGCTTCCCTACTTTTTACTTTGGATGAACAGACTCCAGAGGGTGTACAGAGTTAAATACGCGGAGATGAGTTCACGATGCAGTCAACTAGAAAAGCCAACGAGGCAAAATACAAAGGTGCATTTGCATTTCTTAAGTTGGCGTTTAAAGAATGAAAACAAGAGCCAACCAATGTGCCTTGAAAACCTCCATCTCTCTGAGGTGAATCTACTCTTTTTTTTCAATAGTAATTCTAAAATAAACAGTTGCTGTAAAATTACAGCAATAGAGGGTTTTTTAAGATAAAGAAAAACTGAGCAGGGAAAGTTTCTGGCAAGCACTGCTGAGGAAGAGGGTGAAAGTACCCATTCTAGGGCTCATCTCTGAAAACATCGGCCCTTCTCACCCAAATCAGTTTTTTAATAGCTTCACAGAAATCAATACCCTTTATGGGTCCATTTTACCACAGCAAACCGATGGGCAGATGTCAAAACCACAACTTCAGAAAAGCTAGTCATCCCTCTCCTCCCACTGTATCCTATGAGATAAACAAAAGCTTTTATCTACATCCAGGCCAATTACGTGAAATATCATTAATCAGAATCTGATTTTTATCACCATTTTTGGAGTCTCAGACAAATTTAGGATATTAAACATGCAACTTTGGAAACACAGGGCCTGACACAGAAACTCTGAAGAGTTTAAGAATTCAACGCATTCTACACCTGATATTCGAATTTGCTGTCAGCCTCTAAATCAGTGTTTCTGAAAGTGTTTGTGGCCCACCTGCATCAGAATCCCTTTGGGATGGCTTGCGTTTAGATTCTTAGGACCCACCCACTAGACCTACTCAATCAATCTGTGGGATAGATGTTTTTTACTTTAGTTTTAGCACACATTTTCGCTGGAGAATCACTGAATGAAATCCACTGACTCTTTGCTGTGTTATCCCAATGTATCTAAATACATGGGACGCCAGTCCTTTCTCCCATCCAACCTGTTATTTCCTAATTAGACCAAGTGGTAACAAACCCTCCTGTTCCCACTAAGAGCAGTTTAAGAGGAAGCAAGAAATTAGGCAAGATCAAAGACGCTGCACGATTTTAAGTGCTTTAAGGTCTCCAACACATGCCAGAGAGAATCAAGTCAAGTTTCAAGACAAAAAAAAGAGAGAGATCCTTCCTCTCTAACTTTACCATAAGCGCAAGCCGCCATCTCTGGAAATACCGTGGCAGACATAAGATATCCTTTTAGCGATTCCAGCCTCATTTAGATTTATATTCCTTACTTCTTCAGAGTTGCCTCATGATTGATGTATATTTCACATACAAAATCAAGCATGCACACATACGCGCACACACAGCGGACACACACAACCTCCACTACAGTCCCCTGGCCTCCTTGGGTACTGAGGGTCCCTGCCTACCGCCCATCCTGCATCCACACCCCCCTCCCCCCCGCCCACTCCACCATCCCTGAACTGGGACCCTAAGCACAACTGCTCACCTCCGAACTTAGAGTAACTTTCCTAAGCGCCACCTCTGCAGCCTCCAAACGGGGGCCCCCAGCTCCCGCCCCCGCCGCCGGTCCCTCCGAGCCCGCTAGTGAAACCCCGCCTCGGGCGCCCCTCGCCCCCGGCCCCGCCGGCCGGTCCCCGGCGCCCCCTCCCCCACCCGAGACGCCTTCCCACGGCACCTCAGAGAGCCGGTCCGCCGGGCCCCGGCCCGGCCACGCCGCCCTCCTCCCACTTTCCGCCTCTTCCCGGGCCTGTTTCTCTGGGGCAGGGGCGCGGCCCGCCCCCCGGGCTCGCCTCTCCGGCCCCGTCTCAGTCACCGCTTGCCCTCCTTACCCGCCGGCAGCCCGGTCGCGGCGACGTCGCCGGCAGGGCCACGCCCGGCCTCGCCGCCCTCCGCAGGGGAGGAGGGACAGCCGCGGGGCTGCGAGCCCCTGAGGTCGCGGAAGAACTTCTGCGTGTCGCGCAGGTTCTGCCGCAGCCGCCCCAGGTAGCGGCGGTAGCGACCAAAGCCCCGGCACAGCTCGCGGATCACTCCGCCGCCTCCCGGGCCGGGACCCGACTCCGGCTCGCTGCCCCATGGCACCCCGTCGCCCTCCATCGCCTCAGCCTGCTCTGTCTCCGCCGCTCGGTCCCCGGCCCTCAGGCCCGGCTCCCCTCCTCCCGCGCCCCCGTGCTTAAGACGGCTGGAATCCGCCTCCTGACGCCCCCGCCTGCAGTCGGCCGGGCTCCCAGCCTCCGTCACCGCCGTTCAAAACAAACCAACCCGCAGCGGGCCCTGAATGGAACCTTTATCTCAACTGTCTGGAAGAGTGAGGGGAAGGATCGGTGGCGCACCGGGTCACTGCGGGGGTTTCTGGGACTTGTAGTCTGCGCCAGGGCTGAACTCCAAAACCTGGAGACTGTGGAGGCGACCCCCACACACACACACACACCCACACACCCACACACACCCGGTATAACTCTACCCCAGTCTCACCCAGAGTTCTCACGCTCTCCCTGGTTTAAAAACATGTTCCTCCTTCCTACAAAAGTGTCTCTAGAGTGAGACAGCTTCTGCAGAACCAGAACTCCTGCAGAAGGGGAGTGCCTTACTGAAATCAGAGCGAAAAGATTATAATAGCAAAGGAAAGGAAGGAAACAAGACTGAGGCTAGTACTATACCCTAAATGGCTCTCGCTTTCCCGTACAGTAGATACTGGGGAACCGGCTGAAAATTTCATGGAAATAGGAAAACTCCTATATTTGCATTGCATTCTCCTTTTGACTTTCCTTGTCCAGGGGTAGAAAGTTGGGGGCGGCGGTGGTGGTGTGTGTGTGTATGGGTCGTTAAAGAGCCATAAGCTGAAGTTCACTTGGTCTGTTGAAGTAGAGAGATGGAGCCGGGTTAGGGGAAGTTGAGGTTAGTAGCCTTCCAACCCAGTTTTGATTATCTTAACTTGGCTTCTGCTAATATGGACCCAGTTCTGATTATCTTAACTTGCCTTCTGCTAATATGGAAGACTAGAATTCTAATGACACAGACTGTCATGGAGCTTAGGACACAATTAGGAAGAACACAGAACTTGACAGCCACCTCTTTTTCTCTTCCTGCTTTTTTTCTCCTCTTCTCCAGACACGGATCCCTCCTATCTTTCCTGCTGTGTAAAGCCCCAATATTCTATCCAGGCCAGGTATCTTTTTAGACAGTCTGGATAGTGTAGGTCCTCAACTAAATTTAAGAGGTGACTTGAGACTGAGTCTGAACTTCCCCAATGCCTTACCTTGAGATCAATGAAGTAAGAATTTGGGGTAGTCGATCTTTATGCCCTCTAAAATTTCATGAGTTTTGCTTCAAAAATGTTAGCTTTTGTCTCCCAACCTCTCATTCCTTGTATAAGTGCTCTTAGCACTTGTCACTAAGTGATGTTGTGATAATTGGATGAAGTCCATGTGAAATGGGAAGGCTTTACCGAAATCAGGAGTTTTGGGGCTTCCCTGATAGTCAGTCAGTAAAGAATCTTCCTGCAATGCAGGAGACCCTGGTTCAATTCCTGGGTCAGGAAAATCCCCCAAGAAGAGATAGGCTACCCACTCCATGGACTGTGTAGTTCATGGGGCTGCAAAGAGTTGACACAACTGAGCGAGTTTCACTTTTCAATCAGGGGCTCTTCAATTCAGTTCAGTCGCTCAGTCATGTCTGACTCTTTGCGACCCCATGAATCACAACACGCCAGGCCTCCCTGTCCATCACCAACTCCCGGAGTTCATCCAAACTCTTGTCCATCGAGTCGGTGATGCCATCCAGCCATCTCATCCTCCGTCGTCCCCTTCTCCTCCTGCCCCCAATCCCTCCCAGAATCTGAGTTTTTTCCAATGAGTCAGCTCTTCGCATGAGGTGGCCAAAGCACTGGAGCTTCAGCTTCAGCATCATTCCTTCCAAAGAAATCCTAGGGCTGATCTCCTTTAGAATGGATTGGCTGGATCTCCTTGCAGTCCAAGGGACTCTCAAGAGTCTTCTCCAACACCACAGTTCAAAAGCATCAATTCTTCAGCGATCAGCTTTCTTTACAGTCCAACTTTCACATCCATACATGACCACTGGAAAAACCATAGCCTTGACCAGACGGACCTTTGTTGGCAAAGTAATGTCTCTGCTTTTGAATATGCTATCTAGGTTGGTCATGACTTTCCTTCCAAGGAGTAAGCATCTTTTAACTTCATGGCTGCAATCACCATCTGCAGTGTTTTTGGAGCCCAAAAAAATAAAGGCTGACACTGTTTCCACTGTTTCCCCATCTATTTCCCATGAAGTGGTGGGACCAGATGCCATGATCTTCGTTTTCTGAATGCTGAGCTTTAAGCCAACTTTTTCACTCTCCTCTTTCACTTTCATCAAGAGGCTTTTTAGTTCCTCTTTACTTTCTGCCATAAGGGTGGTGTTATCTGCATATCTGAGTTTATTGATATTTCTCCCAGCAATCATAAATCCAACTTGTGCTTCTTCTAGCCCAGCGTATCTCACGATGTACTCTGCATATAAGTTAAATAAGCAGGGTGACAATATATAGCCTTGAAGTACTCCTCTTCCTATTTGGAACCAGTCTGTTGTTCCATGTCCAGTTCTAACTGTTGCTTCCTGACCTGCATATAGGTTTCTCAAGAGGCAGATCAGGAGGTCTGGTATTCCCATCTCTTTCAGAATTTTCCACAGTTGATTGTGATCCACACAGTCAAAGGCTTTGGCATAGTCAATAAAGCAGAAATAGATGTTTTTCTGGAACTCTCTTGCTTTTTCGATCCAGTGGATGTTGGCAATTTGATCTCTGGTTCCTCTGCCTTTTCTAAAACCAGCTTGAACATCTGGAAGTTCACGGTTCACATATTGCTGAAGCCTGGGTTGGAGAATTTTGAGCATTACTTTACTAGTGTGTGAGATGAGTGCAATTGTGCGGTAGTTTGAGCATTCTTTGGCATTGCCTTTCTTTGGGATTGAAATGAAAACTGACCTTTTCCAGTCCTGTGGCCACTGCTGAGTTTTCCAGATTTGCTGGCATGTTGAGTGCAGCACTTTCACAGCATCATCTTCCAGGATTTGAAATAGCTCAACTGGAATTTCATCACCTCCACTAGCTTTGTTCATAGTGATGCTTTCTAAGGCCCATTTGACTTCACATTCCAGGATGTCTGGCTCTAGGTGAGTGATCACACCATCGTGATTATCTGGGTCATGAAGTTCTTTTTTGTACAGTTCTCCTGTGTATTCTTGCCACCTCTTCTTAATATCTTCTGCTTCTGTTAGGTCCATACCATTTCTGTCCTTTATCAAGCCCATCTTTGCATGAAATGTTCCCTTGGTATCTCTAATTTTCTTGAAGAGATCTCTAGTCTTTCCCATTCTGTTGTTTTCCTCTATTTCTTTGCATTGATCACTGAGGAAGGCTTTCTTATCTCTCCTTGCTATTGTTTGGAACTCTGCATTCAGACGCTTATATCTTTCCTTTTCTCCTTTGCTTTTCACTTCTCTTCTCTTCTCTTCACAGCTATTTGTAAGGCCTCCCCAGGCAGCCATTTTGCTTTTTTTGCATCAAGACCTGGGGATGGTCTTGATCCCTGTCCCCTGTACAATGTCACGAATCTCTGTCCATAGTTCATCAGGCACTCTATCTATCTGATCTAGTCCGTTAAATCTATTTCTCACTTTCTCTGTATAATCATAAGGGATTTGATTTAGGTCATACCTGAATGGTCTAGTGGTTTTCCCTACTTTCTTCAATTTAAGTCTGAATTTGGCAATAAGGAGTTCATGATCTGAGCCACAGTCAGCTCCCGGTCTTGTTTTTGCTGACTGTATAGAGCTTCTCCATCTTTGGCTGCAAAGAATATAATCAGTCTGATTTTGGTGTTGACCTTCTGGTGATGTCCATGTGTAGAGTCTTCTCTTGTGTTGTTGGAAGAGGGTGTTTGCTATGACCAGTGCGTTCTCTTGGCAAAACTCTATTAGCCTTTACCCTGCTTCATTCCATATTCCAAGCCCAAATTTGCCTGTTACCCCAGGTGTTTCTTGACTTCCTACTTTTTCATTCCAGTCCCCTGTAATGAAAAGAACATCTTTTTTGGGTGTTAGTTCTAAAAGGTCTTGTAGGTCTTCATAGAACCGTTCAACTTCAGCTTCTTCAGCGTTACTGGTTGGGGCATAGACTTGGATTACTGTGATATTGAATGGTTCGCTTTGGAAACGAACAGAGATCATTCTGTCATTTTTAAGATTGCATCCAAGTACTGCATTTCGGACTGTCTTGTTGACCATGATGGCCACTCCATCAGGGGCTCTTAGCATTGTATGAAAAGGGGCACTGCTTCACATGAATCTCTACTTGGTAAATGCATGTGAAGTCTGCCCCTAAGGAGGATATTCCCATTCCTTCTCATGTTCTCCCTCCCTTTTACTTGCTCACATAGTCTCCACTGGTCATTCTTTATTTTTGAAGATCCCCATGCAATCCCTAAAAGGCTGAGTGAAACAGAAATGAAAATACAAAATGGAAAGTTTAATATAAAATGGTCGATACTACTTAAAAGAAGAAGTGCTATAACAAACCAATATGTGGTAATTTGCCACATACAATAATTTCTAGCAAAGGAGATCCTATGAGAGAGTAGTTGAGCTGGAGTTGTCCAAAAAGGGAATTGGGAATTAACATCTTGAAGAAAGAGTGAAATGTGGCTAGATAGAAGTAATCAAGGAGGGGCATTCTGTCAGGTAAAGGTCATAGAGCATATCCTTTTAAAAACTATTCATTAGTTCTTTATTTATTTCTAAAGTAAGTAGTTTAGGACTGTGGTGCAAAATGCAAATAGTGCAAAAGGTATGAAAGGGAAAACTAAGTCTTTCTACTGCCTTTCTCCCAGTCACTTAGTTCCTCTCCCGAGAGGTAACTACTGTTGCAAATGTAGATACTATATAAATATATTTTTAAAATTCCAACTATGGCAAAGTATACTTATTCTCTGGACTTCCCTGGTGGTTCAGATGGTAAAGAATCTGCCTGCAATGCAGAAGGCCCAGGTTTGATCCCTGGGTTGGGAAGATCCCCTAGAGAAGGGAATGACTACCTACTCCAGGATTCTTGTCTGGATAATTCCATGGACAGAGGAGCCTGGTGGGCTACAGTCCTTGGGGTTTCAAAGAGCCAGACAGGACTGAGCAACTAACACTTTCACTTTCACATACTTACTCTATTCCACCCTTACAGACTTTTCCACACCAGAACATAAAGATCTGCCTTGGGCTTCCCTGGCGGTCCAGTGGTTAAGAATCCTCCTTGCAATGCAAGAGACGATGGTTCGATCCCTGGTCTGGGAAGATCTCATGTGCCTTGGGGCAGTGGAACCCACAGGCACAACTACGGAAGGCCATCACCCTAGACCCTGTGCTGTGCAACAGAGAGGCTGTCACAGTAAGTCTGCACAGCGCAACCAGAGAAAGCCTGTGAGCAGCAGGGAAACCTAGCACAGCCAAAAAATCTTAAGAAAAATAAGCTACAGGAGTATTTTGTACAGCACACAGAATATAGCCAATATTGGAGAAAAAAAAAAGATACGGATTAAGATGTTTTATTTAACACGTCCTCTGTCGATGAACCTTTAGGCTGTGTGCAGTCTTTTGATATTATGAACAATGCAGCAGTAACTAACGTTTTAGATACGTAATTTTTAATATCTATATTCTCATCTCCATTTTTGATCTGCCGGGGAAAGTGGTCAATTGTTTCCTGCTATTTATTTATCTATTTTTGGCAGCACTGGGTCTTCTTTGCTTCGCAGGCTTTTTTCCAGTTGCAGCAAGGGGGCTAGTGTCTAGTTGTGGTGTGCGGGCTTCTCACTGCGGAGGTTTCTCTTGGTGCAGAGCACAGGCTCTAGGAAGTTCGGGCTTTCAGCAGTTACAGCACATGGTCTCAGTGGTTGCAGCTGCTGGGCTCCAGAGCACAAGCTCAGCAGTTGTGGTGCACTGGCTTAGCTGTTCCACAGCGTGTAGGATCTTCCGTAATCAGGGATTGAACCTGTGTCTCCCGCATTGGCAGGCAGATTCGTTACCACTGAGCCACCAGGGAAGCTCTGTTTCCTGCTATTTAAAACTTTAAAGGATGTAAATGACCGTGAACTCTTTCTAAATTACAATCATCTACAAGTAAAAAAATATTTTTTTCAAATATCTAAGGACAAATGGGAGAGAATAACGGTTGAATGATAACTAGAGAGGGTTTATGTTAGTATAGGACAGTGTTTCCTGAAAGTTATGAGTGTTAAACACTTAATGAAAATAAATACACAGATCTACTTTTGTTCCCTCCTAGAACACAACTAAAATGATAGTAATGGAATTTTTTCAAATCATAAGCCTGCAATAATGAGAGGAGCCAGTAGCAAAACCAGAAAACAAAGTAGAAGCTGAAAAGCAAATGGACAAGCGTTAATAAAGTTACTAGCCTGGAAAAACCTGAATCTGAAACCCAAAGTGGGAAAAGCTGAGACCCAACCTGCTCTATACTGCAGAATACCTCAAGTCTCAGGAGCTGGTAACAGTAGGTCCCCCCACCTCCACTAGCTGCTGTGGGGGTAGAGGACAATAGGGCTGCCATGTACAGGTTGTACCCTGGGCAGGGATTTAAAAAAGGAGTCTG
Organism: Bos mutus; assembly: GCF_027580195.1. Lineage (NCBI taxonomy): Eukaryota > Metazoa > Chordata > Mammalia > Artiodactyla > Bovidae > Bos > Bos mutus. The sequence continues at coordinate 2,414,683 of NC_091632.1, forward strand.
GAAGCTGTTTAAGAGCAGTCAGATCTCCAAGTCACCTTCCCTTTGTTCAACTGTCCCCCTGACCCCACTCCTCAGAAGAGCAAAGTACTTATTCTCCAGAGAGGGCTGACTCAGAGATCTCTGTATAAAAATGGAGATTAAATGAACTAATGGATTTTGGATGTGAAGATTCCCAACTCTCCTCCTCCGTTTAATTCCTGGATCTCTGGTTATGTTTATTCTTCAGAGAGGAAACATGCAGTGTCTTCTTCAAGGAATCTGAGCAGCCCAAGAGGAAAGGCTCAAAGATACTGCTATCAGGACCAAGATTCTGGTTTTATTAAGGTATAATTGACATACAACATTATATTAGTTTCACAGTACGTGAACTGAGAACCTCCAGATGTTCAAGCTGGATTTAGAAAAGGCAGAGGAACCAGAGATCAAATTGCCAACATCCACTGGATCATAGAAAAAGCAAGAGAATTCCAGAAAAACATCTAGTTCTGCTTCATTGACTACGCTAAAGCTTTAACTGTGTGGATCACAATAAACTGTGGAAAATTCTTCAAGAGATGGGAATACCAGACCACCTTACCTGCCTCCTGAGAAAAGTGTATTCAGGTCAAGAAACGACAGTTAAAACTGGACATGGAACAACAGACTGGTTCAAAATTGGGAAAGGAGTACGTCGTGGCTGTATATTATCACCCTGCTTATTTAACTTCAATGCAGAGTACATCATGAGAAATACCAGGCTGGGTGAAGCACAAGCTGGAATCAAGATTTCTGGGAGAAATATCAATAACCTCAGATATGCAGATGACACCACCCTGATGGCAGAAAGTAGAGGGACTAAGCCTCTTGATGAAAGTGAAAGAGGAGAGTGAAAAAGCTGGTTTAAAACTCAACATTCAGAAAACTAAGATCATGGCATCCGGTCCCATCACTTCATGGCAAATAGATGGGGAAACAATGGAAACAGTGACAGACTATATTTTTGGGCCCCAAAATCACTACAGATGGTGACTACAGCCATGAAACTAAAGACGCTTGCTCCTTGGAAGAAAGCTATGACAAACCTACACAGCATATAAAAACCAGAGACATTACTTTGCTGACAAAGGTCCATATAGTTAAAGCTTTGGTTTTTCCAGTAGTCATGTACAGATGTGAGAGTTGGACCATAAAGGAGGCTGAGTGCCAAAGAATTGATGCTTTTTGAACTGTGGTGTTGGAGAAGACTCTTGAGAGTCCCTTGGACATCAAGGAGATCAAACCAGTCAATCCTAAAGGAAATCAACCCTGAATATTCATTGGAGGGACTGATGCTGAGGCTGAAGCTCCAATACTTTGGTCACCTGATGGGAAGAACAGACTCATTGGAAAAGACCCTGATGCTGAGAAAGATTGAGGGCAGGAAGAGAAGGGGATGACAGAGGATGAGATGGTTGAATGGCATCACCAACTCAATGGACATGAGTTTGAGCAAGCTCTGGGAGATGGTGAAAGATAGGGAAGCCTGGCGTGCTGCAGTCCATGAGGTCTGAAAGAGTTGGACACAACTGACCAACTGAACAACAATTATATTAGTTTTGGGTATACAACACAATGATTTGATATTTGTATATATTGCAAAATAATCACCACAATAAGTCAACATACATACCATACATAAAGGTTTTTTTCTTATGAGAACTTTTTAAGATTTACTCTCTTAGCAACTTTCAAATATGCAGTTACAGTATCATTAACTCTAGTTGACATGCTGTACATTACATGCCCATGACTATTTTATAACTGGAAGTTTATGGCATCCTCATCCTCACCTCAGCTTTTGACAACCACCAATCCAGAAGAGAGATTTTTATCTGGCTTGCTTATTGCTGTGTCCCAGCACCTAAAACAGTGCCTGTCACTTAGTAAATGTTCATTAAATATTTGCTGGATGTTCACTGTAGATATTTTTGAATATCCAGAAAAACTCAAAAGAGAACATGTTTTAAAACCATGCATATTTCTATCCAGAAAGAACCAGTAGCTTATGTTTGTATCTATTAATATTGATCCTCTTGGGAAGAAGAGGAATAGATAAGAAATGTTGGGCTTCCCTGGTGGTTCAGTTTAAAGAGTCTGCCCGCAATGCAGGAGACCTGGGTTTGATCCCTGGGTCGGGACGATCCCCTGGAGGAGGGCATGGCAACCCACTCCAGTATTCTTGCCTGGAGAATCCCCATGGACAAAGAAGCCTGGTGGCCTGTAGTCCATGGGGTCACAAAGAGTCAGACCCGACTGATTGACTAAGCACAGCACAGCACATGTTACCTTTTCTAACTTTTCTGTGGCGAGTTTTCTCTGTGGCCATGAAGTGATGGGACCGGATGCCACGATCTTAGTTTTCTGAATGTTGAGTTTTAATCATAGGTTAGATGATTGCTAGAGAGATCCCAGACCTGATCCTCATGTTCATATAGGTGGAAATCAGTGCTTTTTGTGCAACACCAACAGACATTAATATTGAATTCTGTAATGTGAATTTGGAACAAGTTTACTAAGAGAAGATGTGACTATTCTCAACTATTCAACATAAAATCACAATCACAAGTCCAAGAATTAAAAAACCCACAGGGCTTCCCTGGTGGTCCAGTGATGGAGAATCCGCCTGCCAATGCAGGGCACGTGGATTTGACCCCTGCTCTGGGGAGATCCTACACGCTGCGGAGCAAGTAAGCCCATGGGCCACAACTACTGAAGCCCTCGTGCCCTAGAGCCTCTGCTCCACAGCAAGCAAAGCCACCGCCCATGCATTGAAACTAGAGAGTAGCCCCCTTCTTTGCAACTAGGGAAAGCCTGCACACAGCAACGAAGACCCAGTACAGCCATAAATAAATAAATATTTTTGTAGGTGTTTTTTTAAAACACCTAAAAATTAAAGAAAAAATACAACAAACAATGCTTGTGAGTTTTCCCTAGGTATTTACTGCTTGTTCAACTGTTGTCATCTTCTAAAGTTACTAAAAGGCAAGTGATATTTGACTCCAAAGAAGAGAGGAAGGATTATGGAAGGTGAGAAAATACAATTTGTTAACTTAATTTTATCTATGAATTAGGGGAAAGATTACCATTATCAAGTTGAGCAGTAGAACATATCTCCATTTAGTTCAAAACTGAGTTCCAAGGGAACCTGTTTGAGAATCCCTATTCTAGACAATCTTGCTACCTTCTCTGCTTATCTTGTACATTGCTGGTGTGTTGCAGAGCAGTCTTCCCAAACTTTAAGGTGCACAAGACACATGTGGGCATCTTATTAAAATACACATCTGATTCAGGACATCTGGGGTGGGTTTGGGGTTCCACCTTTATGACAAGCTCCCAGGTGATGCCAGTGCTGCCGGCCTGTGGACCACACTTTGAGTAGAAAAGGTGCACAGAGACAGACCAGGAATCAGCAAAGCCTCAGGATTAAGAAAATAGAACTGCAGCCAAAGATACTTGCGTTCAAATCCTAGCTCTACCCTGTCCCATTTGTATGCCGTTGGAGACATTACTTATTTTCTATAAGTCTTAGTTCCTCATCCATAAGATGGGAATAATGGTACCTTCTTCATAGGGTTCTTGTGAGCATTAAAAAGAACAATGCAATTATAAATCTCTAAGTATGTAGAAATAAAAAGTCTTTTTAAAAAGCAGTTTCTGGGGGCTTCCCTTGTGGTCCAGTGGTTAAGAATCCATCTTCCAATGCAGGGGACATGAGTCCAATCCCTGGTCGGGCAGCTAAGCCCACATGCCACAGCTACTGAGCCTGCACGCTAGAGCCTGTGCTGCAGAACAAGAGAAGCCCGTGTGCCACAGCTAGAGAAAGCCCGCACACCACAGCGAGGACCCAGGGCAGCCAAACAACAACAAGCAGTATCTAACACATAAGTATTTATAAATGACAACTGCTATTTATCAATTGTGTGATCATCTTTACAAACCTAAATTCTAGTCCTGACTTGCTACTGCATAATCTTGGACTCATAATATTGGCTCCTCTGCATCTTTGTTTTCAGTCATCAAGTGGGATAATAATTATGACCACCTTATAAGGTTATAATGAGAATTGAAATGGGGGGGAAAGTATTTAAAATGCTTAGTACAGAGCCTGGCACACAGAAGGTATTCAGTAACAGATAATGGAGATGACGATGACCGTCACAAGCTGGGCTCTACTCCTGTATCTGTGCCTTGTAAAAGGGAGAGTGCTCTGATTGTGCTTAACATCACTCTGTTTGGGGAGGATGGAGTGAGTCCATCCCCTCTTCACAGGAAGAGAAAATGCTTTGGAAATGAAATGTAAAAATTAAGGAAAAAGCACAGGAGTCAGAATCTGACCTGAGTTCTGGTCTGAGCTATGATTAACTTTGTGATTTACTCTGCTGCTCTGTGATTTGGAATCACTTAACTTCTTGGAGTCTCAGTTACTAATGCTTATCTCACAGAATTGGGAAGAAGAAATGAGAATGTATAAAGCAGTTAGTACTTTACCTGCTTAATTCTTAACATTTATTAAGAATGCTTAATAAATGTTTCTCTCCTACCTACAGTAAATACATTCAGGTTTATATATTTTTCCAAGGAAAATTGTGTATTTCCAAGAATATTTTGATTTTACTTAGAGATTCTATACATGAAGTTTCATTAACTTGAAGATTAAAGGTCTATAAAACTGAATTGCTAAATGCATTCTATTTAATTATACATCAAGTATCATTCCAATGCTAAATATTTCATCAGTGGCATTCCTGGCTGTTAGGGTGCAGAGCATGGAAGGAAAAACAATCAATTAAAAGAAATTTAGTATAAGCCCAAACGGAGGTCATCTGTTTTATTGCCAAGTAGAAGAACAAAGTTTCCAGAAGTTTTTTAGAGTAACTGACTCAAAGCTTTCCAGAAGAAGCCCTGAACATTGTTTTGCTGCAATTCATTTATCATCAATAAGACTGGAAGATTGGTAATGCTTTTCCATATCTAAATGTTTTTGATGCTTTTTTCACTACGTTACCTGCCATTCTGGTGGAACTCCTTTTTGGTTAATTTCTTTGCTTGCCCAGCCTACGACCTTGTAACATGTTGTATTTTTATCTTTCTGGGCTGATCTGCATGAAGAAAGATGGAGAATTGAAAACCTATCAATAATACCCTTTCCTTTGTCTATGTTATCTTCGTGGAGGGTTTCTGGAAGATTCTGAAACCTGAGTCTCAAAACATATTCCAACTGGCTTAGTATGTATCTATTAATATATGCCAAATACAATGCTTGACATAAAGAATATGCTTCCCCCCAAAAAAACATGCTCTATATATTTTAGCCAGAAGAAAATATTTCATATCATCCTCCTGCCTACCCCATTTCTCATGAATCAAGCTCTGCAGGGAGGTGGTTTAATGGAGGTGAGGGTTAGGATGCTGGAGCAAAGGTGAATGGATGTCATTCTGGTCATGAGAACATTCCCCATCCTCAAACTGTAGTGGAAAGAGGGAGCACTATCCAACAATCCTCACACAGATCTCTAAGTACCTGGAAAGTAGGTCTTGAACCTAGCTGAGCAACTTTCCTGCGTGTCAGTGTTTAGGGCTCCTGTCATTTCCCTGGAGCTGATTTCAGAAGTTCTGATCTAGAACCCTTCTCAAAATACGGCTCAGTGAAAGTGCTGCACTCAATATGTCAGCAAATCCGGAAAACTCAGCAGTGGTACAGGACTGGAAAAGGTCAGTTATCATTCCAGTCCCAAAGAAAGGCAATGCCAAAGAATGCTCAAACTACCACACAATTGCACTCATCTCACACGCTAGTAAAGTAATGGTCAAAATTCTCCAACCCAGGCTTCAGCAAAACGTGAACCGTGAACTTCCAGATGTTCAAATTGGTTTTAGAAAAGGCAGAGGAACCAAAGATCAAATTGCCAACATCCAATGGATCGAAAAAGCAAGAGAGTTCCAGAAAAACATCTATTTCTGTTTATTGACTTTGCCAAAGCCTTTGACTATGTGGATCACAATAAACTGTGGAAAATTCTGAAAGAGATGGGAATACCAGACCACCTGACCTGCCTCTTCAGAAACCTGTATGCAGGTCAGGAAACAACAGTTAGAACTGGACATGGAACAACAGACTGGTTCCAAATAGGGAAAGGAGTACGTCAAGGCTGTATATTGTCACCCTGCTTATTTAACTTATATTCAGAGTACATCGTGAGAAAAATGCTGGGCTGGAGGAAGCACAAGCTGGAATCAAGATTGCCGGGTGAAATATCAATAACCTCAGATATGCAGATGACACCACCCTTATGGCAGAAAGTGAAGAAGAACTAGAGTTGATGAAAGTGAAAGAGGAGAGTGAAAAAGTTGGCTTAAAGCTCAACGTTCAGAAAACGAAGATCATGGCATCCAGTCCCATCACTTCATGGCAAGTAGATGGGAAACAGTGGAAACAATGGCTGACTTTATTTTTCTGGGCTCCAAAATCACTGCAGATGGTGATTGCAGCCATGAAATTAAAAGACACTTACTCCTTGGAAGGAAAGTTATGACCAACCTAGATAGCATATTGAAAAGCAGAGACATTACTTTGCCAACAAAGGTCTGTCTAGTCAAGGCTATGGTTTTTCCAGTGGTCATGTATGGATGTGAGAGTTGGACCATAAAGAAAGCTGAGCACCGAAGAACTGATGCTTTTGAACTATGGTGTTGGAGAAGACTCTTGAGAGTCCCTTGGACTGCAAGGAGATCCAACCAGTCCATCCTAAAGGAGATCGGTCCTGGGTGTTCATTGGAAGGACTGATGCTAAAGCTGAAACTCCAATACTTTGGTCACCTGATGCTAAGAGCTGACTCATTGGAAAAGACCCTGATTCTGGGAAAGATTGAGGGCAGGAGAAGGGGACAACAGAAGATGAGATGGTTGGATAGCATCACCAATTCAATGGACATGGGTTTGGGTAAACTCCAGGAGTTGGTGATGGACAGGGAGGCCTGGGGTGCTGCGGTTCATGGGGTTGCAAAGAGTCAGACACGACTGAGCAACTGAACTGAACTGATCCATAAGCAGGTTTTCAGATGACATGGACACACATCTCCTACATAAGGAGTATGACATTTTTTTAAGGGTGAGAAGGAATAAAAGAAAAATAGTTTTAACTTTAAAATATAAAAAATAATTCATTTCAAATAAATTTTCAATAGTCTCAAATCTTGGCATAAAATTTAGGATTATTTCTTAGCACTCCCCTTCTATCCTTACACAGGCTTTATCCAAATTTTATCATTTAGTTGATATCATCTTTAATTCTTATGACAACCCTGGTAAGTTATATATTTCTAACCCTATTTTATAGATGAAGAAATTGAGACTCTGGTTAAGTGATTTATCTAAATTCAAACACATTCATATGACTCCAAAACCCTTATTCTAGCTCAACACAATTTGCTTTCTAATGCTTTCCTTTTGTATTATTTAAAGAAGCCTTTTTGTGTCTAGATATTCTCCATATTTACGTCTTTTAAGAACAGCCTGACATTCCATTGTACTTTTACACCACTGTTACTCATCCACTCCCTATTCTTGGGCACTTAGCTGGTTTCGGGTTTTTCATTGTTACAAACATTTTTTTGTTGTTGTGATGTTGCCTCTTTTCTTTTGAATTATTTCCCAGGATAATTCCCAGGATGGTTTTACTGGAGAGTACAGACATTTATATGGCTCTAGCTCTATATTACTGAATTATGCCACGTCATTGCATCTTGAAAGAGAGTACTGTCTTCTTTTTTTTTTTAATTTAAATTTGTTTATTTTAATTAGAGGCTAATTACTTTACAATATTGTATTGGTTTTGCCATACCTCAACATGAATCTGCCACAGTTGTACACGTGTTCCCAATCCTGAACCCCCCTCCCAACTCCCTCCCCATACCATAACCCTGTATGCGAGACAGCAAAAGAGACACAAATATACTGTCTTCTTTCCCAGCGCCCTGTGAGAGGTGTAAGGAGAGCCTGGGAGATTTACCAATGAAAACAACCCTTTGTCCCTCTATCTGCTTAGATGTGCCCTAGGGGTGTATTAGACTCCCTGAAAACACTTCATAGCATAAGCATGAATACCCTTGAATAAGATCTCACGTGGGATAATGTGGGATAACCCTTCCCAGGAAAGGTTTCCTTGATTAAGTTGTCTTTTTCTCTTTGTAGTCACAAGATCAGCAGAAGATATTTCAAGCAGCTGACATTTCCATCTTGATTCAGGCAGACTGAGCTCTTCATTTCTGTGTTGGGAAGAGGTGTGGTAGCTGTTAGAAACAAGCCTGGACTTCACTTAACGGTTTTCTATTCCGAACTAGCTGCAAAGGGTTGGGATGAATAACACCAGAGAAAGGAGGCCCCAGTAGCAGGTGGAAAATGTTTTAGGAATTTCAGGAGGAAGTAAAATTGAGGGAAAGTCATATGAGAAAATTGAGGAAAAGCCACCAGGCTCCCCTGGTGGCTCAGAGGGTAAAGAATCCGCCTTCAGTGCAGGAGGCCGGCGTTTGATCCTTGGGTCGAGAAGATCCCCTGGAGAAGGAAATGGCAACCCACTCCAGTATTCTTGCCTGGACAATCCCATGGACAGAGGAGCCTGGCGGGCTACAGTCCATGGGGTCGCAAAGAGTTGGACATGACTGATCAACTTGCAATTTCATGTTCATACTAGAATAAGCAGCTCCATTCCAACTGGTGGAAGGTAATTTTGGGATATATATTAATATCTCTGAATCCTAGTTATCTTACATGACTAGAGTACCAGCCACTGGAAGGTACTAAAAGATTTAGCCTGAAATTATATGACATATAATAGGCATTCAATCCCAAGGCACAAGGCACAGCAGGCATTGTGGGAAAAGCATAAACACTGAAGACAAGCAGAACTGGTCTAGCTAGCTCTTTCTAGCCAGGTGACCTAGGGCAAATCTTTAATTCTCTTTGAGCTTCATTTTCCTCTTCTGTAAAATGGAGATTACGATACTTATATACAAAGTTTGTCTTACAGACTAAGTGGGAGTGTATGCCAAACATAAAATGCTTGATAAAAAGGTGCTGTGCTGTGCTTAGTCACTCAGTCGTGTCCTACTTTTGCCACCCCATGGACTGAAGCCTGCCAGGCTCCTCTGTCCATGGGGATTTTCCAGGCAAGAATACTGGAGTGGGTAGCCTATCCCTTATCCAGGAGATCTTCCTGACCCAAGAATCGAACCAGAGCTACTACTAATTCACAAATCTATCAATAAGTGTGTCAACTAAGTCTTCCCCTACATCTGTGGTTCTCAAACTTAGTGAGCATAAGAACCATCTAGGTTATTTGGTTAAAGTGCAGTTTTCAGGCTCCACCCCAGAAATTCTGTTTCCATTAGTTTAGGATGGGGCACAGGAATCGACATGTGCCACTCAATTTGAAGGTAATTTATGTTGCTGGTAGTACGTAAGCCATACTTTGAGAAACACTGTTCTGTGGTCTCAGGCAATAAAGAGAGAGGGAAAAAAAAAGTTTTTCCCATCACTAATATGCCATAAAAACTCGAAAACATGCAGATATAAAATTAAATAGATCCAAATAGTGAGTGATTCTATATTCAGGAAGATTTATACAGTTCTCACCTACTTAAAGGCTTCAGAATCATCCTAAAGTGACATTTTATCCTTTTAATACTCATGGATGAATGACTCTTACTTGGAGTCATCTTAACCCCTTATGGAGATCTCTCTCTCTCTCTGGACTGTGACACTTAATTATCTCCCCCTAGGAATATTGACAGACGTTACCACTTAAATCTTATGCTATGCTATGCTAAGTCACTTCAGTCGTGTCCGACTCTGTGTGACCCCATAGACGGCAGCCCACCAGGTTCCCCCGTCTCTGGGATTCTCCAGGCAAGAACACTGGAGTGGGTTGCCATTTCCTTCTCCAATGCATGACAGTGAAAAGAGAAAATGAAGTCGCTAAGTTGTGTCCGACTCTTAGCGACCCCATGGACTGCAGCCCACCAGGCTCCTCCGTCCATGGGATTTTCCAGGCAAGAGTACAGGAGTGGGGTGCCACTGCCTTCTCCGCTTAAATCTTAGGTGGTTGTTTTACATTTCATTTGTGTCTCATTTCCCCAACTGGATTTTAAGTCCAAAGGCAGGGACCAATGTCTTTTTTGTTCTCTATCTCCCACAAGCATCTTGCAAAGCCTTTATAAATTATATTTATTTCATAAATATATTTGAATGAATGGAGATGCATCTGACTATAGCTTAATAATCACTGATAAATTCTTAACCCCAAGAATGGCTCAAAATTACAGTTAGGAAAAGACTATCAGGCTTTTAGGTTTGGAGCCAAACACAGCAAAGTGTAGGTCTCAGGCCTATGAAAGTGCTATAATTTCTGTGAGCCTGTTTTCTCATTTGTAGGGTGAGTAACACTCACCTCGCGGACTGGACATGCAGATTAAGAGAGAATTCATAGGGTTCCGAGCAAAATGCCTAACCCCTATGGTTCTTTCTGCTTGCTCTGACTGTTATATTTAAAAGTACCACATAGAACAATAGATGGACCTGCCACAGATACTTATCTTCAGATGTAAAATAATAAACAACTGATACTCTCCGAGCAAAGCTGATATTTTCTCTTTCTTTTCTCTTCTTTCTTTCTGATATTTTAAGGTCTAGCATTTTCAGCTTTAAGTAACAGATTGTCCAGGGATTTGTATGGATTCCCTCTGGGGATGGGAAAGGACACAAAGCAGCCATTTTTCCAGCCCCGGGCTCTCACACAGAGCAGGACAATCAGGGTTTAAGTTCATGCTTCACAAACCTCCTCTGTTCTGGCCGTGATTCTTGTGACTGTTCTCCCATTACTAAGAAGCAACAATCACCCAGAGTGAAGAATATGCATCCGACCCGAAATTAGAAGGTCCCCTTTTTGTATCACAGATAGGAGATTCACTACTCCCAGGGATGAGATAGACTTTGGATTTCCCATGTACGTCTTAGGAAAGCCGGGAGGAAAATGGTTACAAAAGTAACAAACCAGACTTGTTTACTCCTTTAAAGCATTGCTAGTTAGGTATCAGAGGTTCTGTGCAATGGAGGAAACAATAAACACAGTTTCTCAATAAAAACGGTAATTACAGTTTTATACCTGAAGGCAAAAAACTGAAATGAATAGCTGAGAATAAGGTGGATAGAGGTTAAATAAACCATGATATAGTCACTTGATAGAATGGTAAACAATCATTTAAAATGTTTACTTAGACATACAGAGATATGTTGAAGTAATACCATATGGAATAACATGGGAAAATGTAAAAACATATTGGAAAATGCTTCTGAGCACATTTTAACTAAAAAAAAACAGAATAAAATTTAGTTTAGACTTAAGAGCTTTCTCCAATTCACAAGTGATGCAGAGCCTTCCCAGGCCTGCCTGCCTCTTACAATAGCCAATAAAAGCGCGTACTTAGGTGGTGGGACTGTGACATCAGCAACTATTCAGCCAATCTCCCTGATGGTTATTTGCATAGTTTACACCTCCTTTGCCAACAGAACCCAGTTTCTTTTAGGGAGAGCACTGAGTGTAAGTGAAAATCTCCAAAAGAAAGGGAAGAAAATTACAATAACAAACGAATACTTGTAATGATGTTGGTATCAAGATACAGTGATTAAAATTATTACATTTAGTGTCTGAAGAGAGTACTTTTACCTTCTAAGCAAAGCACTCTAGTTAGTATGCTAAATCTTAAAATAGCTCTCTGACAACCCACTTGATGTTTAAACATTTTTTTATGAATTCCCACAGAATAGGAAACAATTTCCTGCCTCTTGCTATTGGGAAAAGAGAAGTCTTTTATTTCTTAGGATTAATTGCATTTACAAAAAGAAACAACTTTATGCTTACCTGTTGATCTTGACACCTTATCTTCAACACTTAAGGCTTCATCATTTTCAAGGTAAATGAACTGGCTGTTGACAAGGAAAACAGGATTCTACAAGCCTACTCTTTATCCTCCTTGTTTATACACTTACTACTTTAGCAAATTTGCTATTACCAGGAGTGTTCCCTTTCAGCAGCCTAATTGGGATTTCCTTTCACAAGAAGCATTAAGCTTAGTGGGATAATCCCACCTCTTCCATGAGGCGGACAGTGGGTTTAGACGAGTTTGTTAATTATTTTTGTTTCATTCAGGCTCGCTGAGCACATACTGTGTGTCAAGTGTTTTCACGCTCGTTTTTCAACAAGCGTTTTCAGTTTAATCCTTACAATAACCATGTGAGGATAGATATTATTAGCCCCTGTTTACAGAAGAGACAACCAAGGATAAGAGAGGTTAAGGGATTTGGTTGCCCCAAAACATGCAGAGAGTAACAGAACCAGAATTCTTACATGAATTTTCTAATGCCAAGACAAGTGTTCTTCCCACCACATCATGTTATTTATTTATAATTAACCAGTGGAACCAAAGTAAACTGTAAAATGCTACTCCTACATACTGAATATAATCTCTTGTATTGTAAACTTACACATTTTTATCTTATCGTGAACATCAAAATATAGTATGTGCCTACATTTTCCCAAGAAACCTTTAATAGAATAATCTAGTCCTTTAAATTAAATTTCAATCCAAGTATTTTCAAGTTCTCTTTATTTTAGGTACTCAATAATTGACTGTGGCTAATGAAAATTTGTCATCGTCTTCAAACTGGTGGTTGCATGTCACACAGCTCTTTACACAACTTCTCACCAAAACTTCTTTGGCAGCATAATATGACACTCAATGTAAGTCAGAAATGGGTGAGACACATTTGAACTCCCAAGGATAGAATCACTGGAGTGGAATGTTCAACTTTTGAAGCTGGATGACATTTCTGTTTAAAGCCATGGCCCTCACTCTGCCAGGCAATGTTTAAGTGCTTTATATATGTTATATATATAACACCCTATGTTACCCAACACCCTATAAGGTTGGTATCCCCACTTCTAAATGAGGAAACTGGGGCTTAAGGAGGTTAGACAATTTGCCTCCAATCCCACGGTCAGTGGATAGCAGAGCGAGGATTTGTCCGCGAGCAGACTGGCTGCAGAGTCTGAGCTCTTAACCTCTCAACACTGTCTCCCCAAAAGGGAATGTAAAGTATTGGCTGATTTCATGAAACACACCACTTTTATATTGACCTGCATCACTCCTCGGAAAATATGGGCACAAACAGGAAATCTGGGTATCATGCTATGTGTACATGAAAATATAAATATAAAATTCAAAGTCAGCTTCAACCTAGTATGGAAAGGAGATGTAATTCAGGATGATAATGGTCTCTGCTTCCTTAAAGCTTCACACTGACAGCCTCCACTTTTCTTCGGCCTAGAGTCAGGTCATGAACGTACATCCATATGCACTCACCATTTGCCACCCAAGACTTGTCCAGGGTCTGTGGGACCCCTGCACTTCCCTGGGGTGAGCCATCAGAGGACAGCGACATCGTGCACCAGGGTCATCGGCCCCGACTGGTTCTGCCATGTCCTGCCACAGACTTCACTGGTATTCTGCTTTGCCCTCACCACTGAAAATGCTGGAGGCTTGTGGCCTCGTTTTCCACGTTGTGCCTGACACTGAGTAGTGGAAGTGGAGGGGGCTTTACATTTCTAGCCCATTCTAAATTTCTGTGTTCTAAAAATGGAGCTGCCTTGTTTAGAAAGTAGCTGCTTGGCTGAAGTAAAAACAACTTAGGCTCTTCTAGGACACGCATTAAAACAAGTGGTTGGAATGGGAAAAAGAACAGTCAGGAAACTCACAGACTAGCAGGACTGAAAGGGTAAGTGAAGTGAGGCTAGAATGGTACCATGGGTGTGAAAGAGCTTGGGAAACTGTGAACGCTTTAGAGATCACTGTGACTCACACACTAAGTGGCCCCTTCACTAGGGTCTAGGCCAGAGGTCCTCAGACGTTAGTATGCATCAGAATGACCTGAAAGATTTGTTGAAACAGATCTTGGGACCCACTGTTTCTGATTCAATAGGTCTGGATGGTGTCCAATAATTTGCATTTCTATCAAGTTTCTAGGTGATGCTGATGTGCTGGTCCTGGGACCTACTTCCAGAACTGTTCATTTAGCCTGCTGGGTGGGCAAAACCCATGGTATCCACAGTAACCACAAGGTAGCTACTCGGATGGGGTTGTTATTATTACCCAGCTCCATCTCTTGGTAACCCCAGTATTTGCTCTCTTCTGCCTCCAGATTACTCAGCCCAGTTTTGCTGAGATTTATGGGGGGAAAAGATTGAATTCCTTTCCTCTCTTCCATGTTTCAATGTCCTGCCATTAAAACCCCTTCTTATTTAAAAGCTGCTTCACAGTTAGCAAAAACTCTCACATACATTATTGTGTTCAAAAATGAGATACTTTCTTATTTCTGAGCACAAAGCTGAGACTCTTCAGAAAAATAGGGGAGGAGGCGATGGGGCAGAACACCCGCTCTCTTCCTTCCCTTTGCATTTGCAGCTCTGAAGGTAGCAATCTGTCCGCGTTTCAGATCAAGGGTCTTAGGATCTGCGTCTTCCTCACCGAAGAGATGCTATAATGTGCGAAGTTAGAGCAAAAAAGGCGTGATGATAAGCATCACTACGGCGCCTCCTCCCCGCCAAATAAAATGAGTGGGTGGGGGACACCCCGACATGTCCAGTGTTTCCTGGAAGCGTCCCTCGGGTGCTTCTGCTAAAATCGCGCCTTGGTGGCCCGACGCCCCTGATCTCAACTCCGCAGCCCGCTGTCCGCAATGCTAAGACGCAGCACTCTAGCCCTCCCGATTGCTCCTGGGGGATCGCGCGGTGCAACCAACCCCAAGGACGCGGCCGCGACGCCCCCCCGGCCCTCGGGGCTCCCTATTGGCCCGCGGCCGTCGTCACGCCCTCCTCGCCTCGCCTCCCCCCGCCCGGCCGCCGCACCGGCCGGCTAGGTTGCACGCTGGCCGCGGGCTCAGGCCGCGGCGGCGGCTTTGCAGCAGGCGGTGCGGCGGTCGGGGGCCGGGCGCGCGGGCGGGGCGGGGGCGCGCTGCGGGCTCCTCCGCCGGCAGGTGCGGGCCGGGGGCCCGCGGCGGGGCGGGGGGCCGCAGTCGCCGCCAAGGGCGGCAGACGAGGACCTGCCCGGCCGGCCGCCCCATGCCTGCCGCGCCCAGCAGCCCGGCCCGCCGGGAGGGATGCGCGGTGCCGCCCGGTTCTCCTCAGCCCTGCGCGTGCCCTGAAGCAGAAAGTTTGGGGGCCGGGGGCCGTCTTCCTCCTCCCGCTCCAATGACTGCCCAAGGACTCCTGCTGCCTAGCCTCGACTGTGACCTGCCTTCTCTCCCCGGGTGGCGATGAACTATTCCAAGCTGTAACCAAGGCTCCCCGCTCCTCGCCCTTTCCTCACCCTCCCTTGAAAAGGTTTATTTTTTCAATTCAAGAGATTGTGATCCGCTCGACTCCCCTCCTCGTTAATAATTTAGACCCCGAGCCTCGTTTCTGAGTGTAAGAGGGGGTGCGGTCTCCCTCCAGGACGGCGCGCTGGAAGGACAGATTCCCCTTGCCGACCCATCTACACCATGAAGAGGTGCAAATCGGACGAGCTGCAGCAACAGCAGGGCGAGGAGGATGGAGCCGGGCTGGAAGATGCTGCTTGCCACCTGCCGGGTGCGGACATCCGGCCTGGGGAGGCCGCGGGTGCTAACTCTGCTGGCGGGCCAACTTCGGATGCGGGCGCTGCCGCGGCGCCCAACCCGGGTCCCCGAAGCAAGCCTCCCGATTTAAAGGTGAGCGCAGACCCTCCCCTTGAGAGCCCAACCGGCGACTTAGCTTTCTCCGCCCCACGCAGAAGTGCTGTAACAGGCTAAAAGTGATGAGGAAGCCAGACAGAGGTCAGAGACGATGGTCAGATGTTCAGCCAGACCCCGGGCTAGATCTCGGGTACCGTTTGTGCCTCTGTCTTTCAGCTTATTTCAGGCCTCTGTGTTTGTTCCTCATTATTCAGCAGACGTTCTAGTGACTCACGCATCCGAGGTTGTTTGAATAATGTGTGTGAAGCGCTATTCGCAGACAAAGAGCTGGAGAAATCCGAAATGCTAACTAAAAAGTTGACATCCCTTCCCCTCCTTGGAAGGGCAAGAAAATGACAGGGGTGGGAACCCAAGCAAAGGACCATTAGCTCCTTTGCTGAATTAGTTCCCTCCTGGGACCTTCCTGGATTGAAGCTCAGTTTGTCCATCTGTGAAAGGGGAGTGTGGGCTTCCTGCCGTTAGGTGGAGCCAGAGGTTAAGCTAGTGCTTGGAGATCCGGGCTGGTTTCCTAAACCAGCCCCCAGGGTGGAGAACTGACAGGTGGGTGCTTGGTGCTTGCGCTGGTTTGGGGCCTCGGTTTAAGTTGCACACATGCTGAGCCGGCAGGGAGAACCAGGATCCGAAAGAGGCGGCCGCATGCAGCTGGGAGTCCTTATTTTCCAGCCTGAGGTTGTGGAGACAATTATTGAGCTGTACTGGATATGTCTCTATAGTAACTAAAACAGCAGCTGTGATAAATAATGCACCTTTGCTGGAGCTGCCACAGGAATTGCAGGCTCAGGCTTCTCAAGCAAGCTCACAGCCGGGCTGAGAGAGATGTCAGCTCAAGGAAGGAACTTAGATGCCTTGGAGATTGATGCCTTGGGGAGATTTTCTCCAGAGGGGGTGCAAGGTCTTGGCTGAAGGAGCAAAAGGACTCCATTATGTTAAATAAAGCCTGTCTCCTATGGCAGCAGCCACTAAGGAGCTCGCCAGAATAAACCAATGACATTCCTCGTTTGGCGTGAGCGGCACAGAGTCAGGAAGTCAGAGCGCAGGTGAGTGTGCCCTTACCTGTGTGTGTTACCTGTCTGTTTCTTGGGGAGAGGTAAGATGACTTCTGCCTCCATGTGTGTATCTTAAAAATTGGTGGCAGATATTTGAACGTAACCTCTGATTTTGCTGCTGCCCTTTTTCAGAGGATCAGGGCTAGCTTTATGTGTAAGATGAGCTCCACTGGGTAGGCAGTGCAGGGAGAGTCCTTGGTACCTGGCCCGCCTGCCACCTCTGAGCCCACCTGAGTGGTCAGGAGCCGTGGTTCCTATTTTCAATGAGATGGTGAAGCAAAAGGGCTGCCCTTAGTGCTGACGTGGGGCGGGGGCAGCCTTCTGCTGCAAACTTCAGCTTCCTTCTGGGCTGATCCAGATGGGTCTGGCCAGCACATCCTGATTCCTTGGCGAGGTGGGATCCTCACCCCAAGTCCGTGAAAAGCAGCCTTGGAAACTCCCCCACGATTCAGCTCCGGCCGCAGTGAAAACCACCGGCTCCGTTCATTTCCCCCGCTGCCTTCAGGAGGGAAGGTGGGCTTGTGGTGTGGGGGCTGCAGTGTCTTTGTCTCTGTAGATAAAGCTGTTGAAAGAAGCTCATTCATCTCCACCCGCTTACCTCTTTTACTCTCTCTCTCCTTTTTGGGTGGGGGTGGGGGTGGTGGTTGACACTCTGATTCTGGTTGGGGCAGACACAGCAACAACAGCTCTACACTTGATATTAAATGCGGGCCGTCCCTGAACCAAAGTTGAGATCAGGACACACCTTTTCTTGTCCTTCCAAGTTGTCCTCCACCCCCATCAGAAAACATATTTCTGAGCTGACCACAGCCATGTGAACCCAGGCTGGCAGCTCAGGGAAAACCTAGCTGCTGCCTGCTCCGTAGGAGCTCAGGGAGACAAGCAGGGCCTTTTCCTGTTTGTCTCCATCTGCTTTTTCACGTGTTTACAAAGTAGGGACTTCAGAGACAGACACGAACTTGGGGGCTATCGCAGTTTAATTTGCTGTGTGATCTCAGGCAAGTCACTCAACTTTTCTGAGCCTTTTTCTGGGGAAAGGGACTAGGAATTTTGAAGTCTGTCCAAACTTGTTTTCCAGCACTAGCATAGTTTTCCAGCAACGGAAAAATCCTATCTTTGGCTCTAGCGCTGCGTATAAGCTAACTTGTTTTAGATGTGATGGTGGTACTGGAATAGGGTAAGTGATTTTTTAACACCCCCTGTCCCCTACCTGTGTCTGGCCTGGAGCAACCTGCAGTTCTGTTTTCATTTTAAACTTTGGAAACAGGAATTTTTGGTCCCTTAGTCCACTGCTGTTTTCTTGTAATAGCTCTAGGTGTTGTGATGGATTAGCTGCAGTGGAGGAAATCATCTTGAGAAAAAAAAAAAAAGGTTTTGTCTGAAGCACCTCGTGGAAGTTGGGCGAAAGGAGAGGACAGAATGATCTACTTGTGCCCTGATAGCCAAGCTTGTCGAGCAGCCCCAGAGCAGGGGCTCCGGTGGTCTCCCTTCTTGTCCTTCAGCGTCCTGGAGGACTGCACTGTAGACTTCTCCTGTGGCGGCCTGGGATCTGAGATTGGGGGCCATGGAGGACCAGTGAGGAGGAAAAATAGTTAAGCAGCAATTTTAAAACTCTAACTGAAAAATAGCCTTAAAAAGTACATTGCCCCACAAGCAGCTTATGCAGGTGCTTTGGAGGCCTTCTCAGCTACTCTGCACACTTAATGTGACCTTCAGGGGCAATGTCACCAGACACTCCTGCAACAGGAGCCCCAAAATTCAGAGTCACATCGCCTTCCCCCTTGGCTTGTGGCTTGGACTCCGTTGACCCACTCGAGTTCATGTCTTGGATTCATTTGTGGTCATTATCCAGGCCTTTGCTCCTGCCAGTTTCCTTACTAGCTGGGAGGACACGCTAGATTGCTGCTTACAGACAGTGTTGGCTGACCAAAAGTACACTGAGATTTTCCAGCAAGTAAACCCAGTGCTAGTGAGAGCGGGAGTGGGAGGAGCTCAGGGGAAAACTGCAGAAAGGGACATGGAGCACATGTTCCTGTTAGAAACACAACATGTGGTAGATGTCGCTAAGGCCCGGGATGGGTGGCTAAGCACGAGAGTCAGCTGGCTCTGCCCTGAGGCCTTTTAGAAGCCCGAGGGCAGGGGAGGAAATCGCCAGCCTTGCCATCTCTCCCACCCCTGCGCAACTGGAGGACTTGTGCCTCTCCTGAAAGGAAGGCTCTGGGTATGCTGGCCAGAAACCGTCCCCTAGACTTTCCCTGAGCTTCTTTTTCCTTTCACAGATGCCTCTGCGATTCATTTCCCCAGAGAGTTCTGAACAGTATTAATATTTTTTCCAAGAAGAAGAAGGGGGTGCTCTGAAGTGCATCATCCCAGTCCTGGT
This sequence comes from Bos mutus, assembly GCF_027580195.1. NCBI lineage: Eukaryota > Metazoa > Chordata > Mammalia > Artiodactyla > Bovidae > Bos > Bos mutus. Next base: position 2,433,947 of record NC_091632.1, read on the forward strand.
TCGAAGTGCTTCTAACTCAGGACTCACTTGGGTGCCTTCATCTGTACCATTCACTAGTCTTCCTGTCTGCTCGGAGTGAAGAGCGATTAGGAACCAAAGAGCTGAGGGAGTCACAGCTGAATCCCATAGGACTGTGCTTGCTGGCTCGCAGCCTGTGCTGAGCATGGGCGCACCACGTTCCTCGCCGCTCCCGGAGCGCCCGCTGGCGAAGGCTTCACGGGGCAGCAGATACTGACCTTCCATGGGAAAGCCTGTTTTAGATTGTGAAACATGCCATATTTGTAAAAGTGTCTGAGAGTATGTGTACTCTTTAAATAACAGGGGCAAAATAGATACCCCAGCTACCTACTACCCAAGAGGGGGAACATGTATATTCCCAAGAAGCTTCTGCTTATTTTTCTGTTCTTTTGTTGATTTTTAAGGCCCTGGGTTTTGATGAAATTTATGGGCCTCAGTTTCTCTACTTTTTCAACGGAGAAGATCAGCAGCTTCGGGGAATGCTGGTGAGGTGGAAAGGTGCCTGTGCTCTAGGGCCTGGGGAAGGGTTCCGGCGGTAGGCAGGGCTCTCTGTGGCCTTCTGCAGCAGGGGGCCCCCAGCTGTCCTGCAGAAGGGACATGTTCCAGCGTGACGATTTCTGCAGTCTCAGGTGGGAGCGGGACCCTAGGAGAGGTTTCATCTGGAGAGGTACAGTTGAGGTAGAGCCAAGAATAAGGAAATGGGGAATCAGTTCTTTGGCAGCAGGTGCTGCCTCGGCCTCCAGGCAAACAGGCTGAAACACTTGCAAGAAAGTCCTCATCAAAGCACACCGAAGTTTAAGGGTGCTTCAAGCATCACTGATGAAATCAGAAACATGAAGTTGATCAGAAGAGGTGTGCTTAGAGCAAGTTGTAAAGGGTGGAACTTTAATTACCGAAGAAGAGGAGAGCACTTTCTGCGTGAGAGGGCAAGTGTCAGGTCCCGTGTAAGGCCACTGACTAGATGCAGCTCCCCAGCCCTGTAAGTAGTCAGGCTCAGTGGAGGGTGATGAAGAATGCAGAGGGTGTCTGTTTTTGTCCCACCTGGACCGAACGGGAGGAGCATGGAGGGTCCTTGGGCCTGGGGTTGCCCCTCCCCCACCCCCACTGCGTTCAGGAATTTTCAGAGATGTTCTGGATATGGACTCGGGAGGGACTGGTGGCCAGTGGGAAAGCACATGCCAAATGAAGCTGTCTGTTCTGCTGCATATTGCGTTCTAGATGAATCCCCAGCTGCCCTTGTCCCAGTGAGAACTGTCTTGCAGGCTTGGCATCTACAGAATGTGCTATTTTTTGTGTATTTAATTGTCTTCACTGCCAATCCCATTAATAAGAATCTCTCCCTCAGCAAGGAATTGAAACATCTGATAGAACCTGAATTGGGAGGCTGAAGTTTTAAAAAATACGTGTCAGGACTGGGGAAAAAAAATCTCAGGTGGCTTCTCAGTGGTGGTCTTGGAGGCCAACTCAAAACTCATGTCTGACTTCATTTCTCCTCTAAGAAATGGGCTTTGAAATTCTCATAGTAAAGAATGAATACATTCTTAGAACGAGGCCACACTGGTAGGGTCCACCTTTATCAACCAAACACTTAAGCCTCTCTCTATGTTAAGAACTTAACAAAGCTGTTTGAGGGATCACAGGTATGTTTTGTGACTGTACGAAAAAGATAATATTTGATTTTTCATACCTATTGGCTAAAGGCGTCCAGCCAGGTTAGCTGAATGATGTCCACTTGGAAAACAAAGCTGGCTGGGAGAACATGGGCTTTGACCTAAGCCATTTGTGAGGACAGTCAACACATCCAGGCTCCTGGGTCTCTGTTCATCTTTCCCCAGGAAGCTCGATCTTGGCAGTTACTGAGATGACAGACTGAGATGAGGTTTAAACTGCAGCAGGAGAGATCTGGGCTAGACATGAGAAAAAGTTGTGCAGCTGAGCTTTTAAATCTTTGGAAAAGGTAATTGTCTAAGGATTAAATCTCCTTTTTAAGATGATCTTGTAGATGTGCATAGTTTCCGCTCAGAAATTTATTAAGCAGCGACGGGGCTCAAATGATAAAGAATCTGCCTGCAATGCGGGAGACCTGGGTTCGATCCCTGGGTCGGGAAGATCCCCTGGAGAAGGGATTGGCTGTCCACTACAGTATGCTTGCCTGGAGAATTCCATGGACAGAGGAGCCTGGCAGGCTGCAGTCCATGGTGTTACAAAGAGTCAGACATGACTGAGCAACTAACACTTTCACTTTCAATGGCCATATTGGTGTGAAGGTCTCTGCCCGCTACCATTGGAGGCACAGAGATAATAGATGATATAGCTCCTGCCCTCTATGTACTCATTGAGGATTCCATCCAGAGGCTAGTGAAAAGTTGGATAACAGTTTGAGAGAGCCCTGTCACAAGGCAGAATGTGATTAATGGCAAGATGAATGGTGTAGATAACGAGCTCTCTGGAGTTCAGAGCAGGGTGGTGAGATCTCTTTAGACTGGCGTGGTACGAGAGGACTGTATGCAGCAGGGGAGGTGGGTGGTGAAGGGTAGGTAGGACGAGAAGAGGCAGAGAGAGGGCATACCAAGAAGATAACTTTAATCAGAATCTTTTATGCTGGTATATGTTGAGCCAATTCTGCCTAAAGACCCATTGTATGAGGTCACTTGACCTGACTTGCATTGACTCCAGAATTCTCTGAGCAATAAAGGAATAAGAAGTTTAAATAAAATTGAGAATGGGAAAATCATTTGCCCCTAAGTTGAAATCTGTTCTTTTTTTTTTTTTTATGTCAGCTGGGTTGCTGGGGGAGAAAAAAATGATTCCGAAAGTCTTTCATCACTGTGTTTTTAAGAGAGACAGTTGCAGCCGCTCACTCTTCTCCATCACTATGGCCATGAGCGCCAGACCTGGGGTGACTGCTCCTCTCACGCTCCAGCCCCAGGCTCCCCACCCAAGGCTTCTTAAGGGCAATTGGAGACTTCTGCAATGCACTTTTTATCTTGAGAGTAGGACTCTGTGGGTTTTTACAGTGATTAGCTCTTTAATGCTGGCCCTGTTTCCATAGAGACCCTATAAATAGAGGAACGTTGGCGACCTAGGCTTGCTGAGACTCACGGTGACCCAGTCACCCCACTGAACCCTACCCGCCGAACCAGTGGTGGGGCAGAGGGCGTTTCAAACCCAGCTGGGAGGAGGGGAGATGCAGTCAGCTGCCAGGTGGGGTAATTAGCTATAGGTCAGCATCACTTTTAAAGATCCTTTCAGCATTAATGGGAGTTATTAAGAACACAGGGACTTGGAAGAATTAGAAGCCTCTTTTGGCTGTTTTTAACCAGATGGTACCAAAGTCACTGCACCCCAAAGCATTTTGCTTGATCTCAGGCAGCTGTGTTTGCAGCTTTTGGAGCAGACTTCCCCTTTTGGGGACCTACACCCAGGGAGGAGAACAGATGAAGCCTAACTGTTCGGAGACCACAGCCTTCTCAGGAAGGATCTTTCGGAAACCATTTAGTCCACCCTTTCTTCCTGAGAGGATGATGGCACCCCAAGGAGGCGGGGCCCTTCCTGCCCTTAAAGATGATTCAGGGGAGGGTAGCAAACATCCCTCATTTCCCTCTGCAGGCGTGGGCACCTGGCCCTGGGGCGCTCTGCATTCTGCCTCCCTTCTGGCCTCTGGGCAGTTGTGGGACAGTTTGTGCTCATTCTCGTGGATTGGGATAGCTGTTTGTGTCCCACCTCTCACTCCGAAGCAGCTCAGCTCTCTCCTCCTAATACATACATGGCTGCGTTCGGCCACCAAAATGGCTCCTGGTAGCTGGGGAAAAGCAGGAGTCAGCGTGGAGAAGCAAGTGACATTTAGTAGCTGGAACCTGTTAGTCAGAGCAGGTGGTGCTTTCTGCTGCGTTGGTGGCTGAGTTCCCTCAAGCTAGTCACCATGGTTTTCCTCATTTCCAAAACTTGTGGCTGGTTATGTGTGTGTGCCGGGCTTTTTGTTTTGTTTTTTTTAAATACTTACCATGTTACGTCAAAACTCCTTAACCATCTCCTCTCTGACACCCACATGCGTGTAACACTCGGCTTTCTTGCCTTGCTCTTTGTGAGGATAAACCCCTTTGTACGGAGCCACCTCCCTCCGCCCATCATTCTTTGTCTTCTTTGTTTTGTTCTTTTTCTTCTTCCCCACCATGGACTTTAGCACACTCCTCCGTGCTGCTGGGACAAAGGTCCTTGGGTCACCCTGTCTCTCCTTGACCTGCAGAACGGAGGGCAGGGTGGGCAAGGAAGACCTACACCGGTTACAGCTCTTGCCCACGTCCTACGACGTAACACGAGAAGATCCACCGCCACGGGTCAGGGGACTGAGCTCCCCACGACTCAGGCATTTTGTCCTGTTCTCATCCTGCCTGTTCCATTGCTGTTGTTCAGCTGCTAAGTCGTGTCCAGCTCTTTGCGGCCCTATGAACTGCAGCACACCAGGCTTCCCTGTCCTTCACCATCTCCAGATCTTGCTCAAACTCATGTCCATTGAGTCAGTGATTCCGATTCTCTTCTGGGACCTGTGTAAATACTGTGTCTGCTTTAGTCTCGGAATCGGTGTGTGAGCCAGTGGAGGCTCACTCGAGTAGAAGCTGGAGACTCTTCTCCGGGAACGGAACGAGCCGCTTAGCTGTGCTCTGCTTACGTGTCTTCATCTGTAAGATGGAGACACATCCTGCCTCCCAGGCTTACACTTGTGTCAGGCGAGAAGGACAGCACACATCGGAAAGCACTTTGAAAAATGCTGTCGTATGATGTTTAGAATAGCCTGACCGAGGTATTTTGGATGCAGAGCAATATGGCAGACAGTGGTGACTGCTGTCCCCAGCGCCCACCCCTACCTCCCGGGGCTCCGGGAGAGGAGGTGCCTCGGAAGTCTAGTGCCGTCTTTTGAAGGAAGTCTGTGTCCGAGTCAATGTGGAAGAGGGGCCTCAGCGTTGGAGAAGCTAGGCTGGGAGTGCCAGGGAGGGAAGGGAGAGGCCTGGAGTAGAATGCTAGAAAGACCGTTTGTAATATGTAATGTGACCACTTGGCAGAAGTTGCTGGGCAAGTGCCAGAGCCAGCTGGCCCCATCCGTGATGTCTGCAGGAAGGTCTGGTATCAGCCTGGGCCCGAGGAGGGGGAGGGTGTCCTGGTCTGTCTCTGGTCCAGAGGCCGCAGGATCTGGCGGTTTCCAAGTCTGGCAGAATGCACGCCTCAGTCCAGCCTTCCTTGAACGTGGTGGTTTTACCTGAGCCGACTCTGCCCCGGGCTGGACCTGGAGATGGCGGCTCCGTGGAGAGACTCAGCACCTCCAGGGCTGCCCCAGGATTAAATTCTTAAGAAGCAGTGGTGGTCACCTTCATCTCCGCACCTAAGAATGGAAATGTTGCTGCTGTCGCTTTTATTAGTTTCTGGGAAAGTCAAGTGAGATCATGCAGGAGAAAGAGCATATTGAAAACTGTAAACCAGAAGTTCACAGTGAGCTGTGGTGATAAAACTTATCTGGTCTGTAAAATGGGTGTTATAAAGGCCCCACCTACTTTGAGGATGGTGGGACTATTCAAACGGGGTGAAAAGTGAAAATCCTCCACTTTGACACAAATCCACAGTAGTGTGCATAGCTACTGACATCAGATGTAAGTGCAGCTATCTGCACAAAGCACGCTGAGGTGTCAAGTAGCAGTGAGGGTGCTGCTGCGCTGTGCTTAGTCGCTCTGTCGCGTCCAGCTCTTTGCGATCACACGGACTATAGCCCACCAGGCTCCTCTGTCCATGGGAATTCTCCAGGCAGGAAGATTGGAGTGGGTTGCCGTGCCCTCTTCCTGGGTATCTTCCCAACCCAGAAATCAAACTGGGGTCTGCATTGCAGGCGGAGTCTTTACCAGCTGAACCACCTGGGAAGCCCTACCAGAGTGAAAGTGAAAGTCGCTGAGTTGTGTCGAACTCTTTGCAACCCCATGGACTGTAGCCTGCCAGGCTCCTAGTCTAAGGAATTCTGGCCAGAATACTGGAGTGGGTAGCTTTTCCTTTCTCCAGGGGATCTTCCCAACCCAGGGATCAAACCCAGGTCTCCTGCATTGCAAGCAGATTCTTTACCAGCTGAGCCACAAGGGAAGCCCAGGAATACTGGAGTGGGTAGCCTACAGTTAGAGTGGGGTTGGCTAATACAGATCTGAAGATGGTTTTCTCTTGGTGTCTGCATGGTTCAAGTTTTCTCCTCTGTAAGTTTGTTTCTAGAAAAAAAGAAAATCCAGTACTTGTAATCCTTTGGAAGGTTTCCTAGCTGACAGGCTGCCTCCCAAGGCCGTTCCTTACAGATGAAGACATCCTGTAGCTCATGGAGCCCCGGGTCGCTTGGTTCTGAGTTCCCCTCTCAGGAGTTAAGGGTTCCGCTGGCCCTCCAAGTCCCAGCCCTCCGCCTGCTGGCTCTGAAGTTCTCTGCTGAGGGTCGGCTCTACCACGTGAGCCGGCCCCCATGCAGAAGCAGTGGTCTGGAGTTATCCCACACGTGGCCTCGCCCTGGCCAGGCCGTAGACTGCCCCTCTCTGAGCAGTTCTGCCTGGAGAGCAGGTGGAGCACCTCAGGGGCAGGACTGTGAAAGCCTGGGGCCAGGGCACCACTGGGCTCCAGCGCCCCCTTGGTCTGCTCCAGCCTGTGGACAGCTGGTTCTGATGTGTGTGCTGAGGAAGTTGTCACTTTACTGCCTGCAATTCAAGGTGTGCCTGTAAACGTAGTTTGTGGGCTTTTTTACATTTACCAGGTTATTATGCCGGATACAAATGAACAGCCAAACGAAGAGGCACACTTCATGGGTGCGATTAACCTGAGTGCACAGGTTAGGCCCTGAGCGACTAACCTCCAGTGAAGATGTTTGGAAGGGTCTTGGGTACAGGAGTTTCTGTTGCCCTGGAACTGGGATGTGCTACCCTCCTGGCATGTGGAAGTGTTCATCAACCTGGAAGCTTCAGTAAAATTTATTGCTATGTCAGAAATGAGATTGGCTATAAATAAGAGAAATTTATTCTAAAGTTGTATAGGTAATGATAGACTTGTTTATTTCATGAACCAAGAATCCCAGGGTAGGCATCCACACCCGGTTTGGTGACTCCATGGGGTCATCAGGTTCCCAAGCATATCCCTGGGGGCTTTATCAAGATGGCTGTTGGTAAAGCATGATCCAGGCATTACCTCCACATTCCAGGTGGGAAGAAGCAAGAAGGGCTTCTTCTGCACAAAGCCTTTATTAGGAAAGCAAAAGTTCCCCCAGAAAGCTCATCTGCTTTTCATTGGCCAAGACTGTGTCATGTAGCTACCCCAGGCTCCTGGGGCCTCTGATGAAGCAAGAATTTTTAGTGTGGTGCAGTAAGGCCATGCAATTTGGGAAGAAAGAAAGGAGAATAGATATTGGGTAGGTGATTGAGAATAGATATTGGGTAGGTGATTAACAATATCTGCTACATAGTATAATCTGACTGCATGACCCTGATTTTCCCAAGGAGCATTGCAATGAGGCATCTTTTGGGCCAAAAGAGGATCCTGAGGAAGGATCTGATTTAGAAGGAGGGAGGTCTCATGGGTGGAGGGAGAATCCATCCAGAGGGATAAAACTCATGAGCCAAGTGCTGCCAGCATATGCCACTGAGCCCCAGACTGTAGCCACAAGGATACTGTGACCAGGAACCCTGAACCATGTGTGGATTAGGAGTGTCCTGAGGGAAGCCATGGGGATACATATATCTGGGAAGGAGAGGAGTGGGTGTGGGTTCCCCCCTTCCCGCAGCCGTTCACGGGGATCTTCCAGTTTCAGGTGGCTGTAGGAGCTGCACTAGTATCCCAGGAACAGACCCCTTACCTCTGCCCCCAACCAGATTTGCACTCACAGCGTTCTTCGTCCTTCTCCCTTCAGAAAATCCAGCAGCTCTCAGAGGGCTCCATGTTTGGCCACGGCCTGAAGCACCTGTTCCACAGCCGCCGCCGGTCGCGGGAAAGGGAGCACCCGTCGTCTCAGGACCCCCAGCAGCAGCAGCAGGGCATGTCCGACCACGAGTCCCCGGACGAGAAGGAGCGCTCCCCAGAGATGCACCGCGTGTCCTACGCCATGTCCCTGCACGACCTGCCCGCCCGGCCCACCGCCTTCAACCGCGTGCTGCAGCAGATCCGCGCGCGGCCCTCCATCAAGCGGGGCGCCAGCCTGCATGGCGGCGGCGGGGGCGGCAGCCGGCGCGCCAAGAGCAGCTCCCTGGAGCCGCAGCGCGGCAGCCCCCACCTGCTGCGCAAGACCCCCCAGGACAGCGGCCTGGCCGCCATCCTGCACCAGCACCAGGGCCGCCCCCGCTCCTCCTCCACCACCGACACGGCCCTGCTGCTCCCTGACGGCGGCTCCCTCCTGGCGGAGGAGGCCGAGGGTCTCGGTGACAAGGTGAGGCTGGCCTTCCGGGCAGGGGCCGCCGTGCAGGGGGCCTCAGGCCTCGAGGACCTGAGCTGGGGCCTGGCCTGGTGGGTGCGGCACACCGCCTCTGGGGAACTGTCTGTTTCATGGAAGGAGCCAGAGAGAGGACCAAGCCAGAAGCAAGGGGCGAGCTCCCCAAAGCCGATTTTTGTTTGCTTAGGAATTTAGTTTTGCAAAATTATCTTTTGATCGGGCTGATAGTAATTTTGGTGTGTTTTCCTTGAGCGTGCTCTCAAGAAACAATACATGCGGCAGTTTGGACTAGCATCAACCATGGTTGTGCCACTTTCTGCCTGAGTCAAGTCAATTTTTTTGCACTTTAGTTTTTTTCAATTAAAAATAGAGATAATAGTAGTAAAATTGCTCTAGGATTAAATAGGTTCGTATATGTCACATTTTTGGAATAGAGTCTGGTGTGGTATAGTTTTTATTATTGCCAGCCCAAGATGACAGAGGAAGAATCCATGAAGGGCTATTTGGAAGGGAGAAAATCTAGTTGGATATTTCTGAATTTCTATGTTCACATTTTCATTCATGTACTAAGTATTTCATGCATACTTATTATGCGCTATAAGAATGAATGAGCTCGAGGGAATAAGTGGGGGTAGGGCTGTCCTCACTGAATAGAAGGGAGACAGACGGGTGAGCAGGCAGAATGGGGTGATGAGGGTGTGACAGAGGATGTGAGAACTTGTCGGGGAGGACCTTCTGGAGGAAGCCACTGAGCTGAATCTTGAAGAAGGAGTACAATTTAGCCAGAGGACTGGGGGCAAGCGTGGGGGCCGGAAGGGTATAGTGTACAGAGAAACAGGCCGCTGCTGGGGACTGCCTCGGATTCACTGCAGTTGGCGTGTCCAGCGCTTTTGGGGACCGACAGGTAGGCAGAGGTTAGATCACACCAGGTCTTGCCATGTGGAGCCTGGGGGAGTGTGACATTGTCAGAGGGTGTTAGGCAGGAAACTGGCCAGAGGAGGCCCCACTGGGTCTCAGTGTAGACAGTAGGTTAGGAAGAGGGGCAGAAATGGAGTCAAAGAAACCATTATCAGAGCTGTTGCTGGAGCCTAGGCCGCATCCGTGAGGATGGGAGGGCAGAGACAAACTCAGAGGGCCTCTGGCAGTTCTCATCAATGGCACTAGGCAAGAAGGTGGACGTGGAAGATGGAACTGAGCTGGGTGTGGATGAGACTTTGAAGCAAGTGTTAAGGACAATGGAGGCCGAGAGCTGACGTATAAGGGACAGCAGCAGGTCTGTAGGAGTGAACCTGGGGAGGGATGATGTCGAAGCATGACAGAGGAGTTTTCAGAGGGAGGAAGTTTTCAACAAAGTGAAATGCGGTGAGAGTGAAAGGTCAGATCTGGATTTGAACACGTACGTCGATGGTATCAAGCAGTGAGGGTCACTGATAACTGTGGCAAGAAACTGGTTTTAGTAGACTGCGGAGATGGTAGAAGTGGAGGGGCAGCTCTTCTGCGGGGAGAAAGGACAGAATTGGTTGAGACAGTCTGGTTTGTGTTAGTTTTTAAAAGACGGGCAGGGAGGGCTACAGATCACTTTAGTGGGTCAGGAAAAAGGCTTTTGACTTCTTTGCTCAGTGAAATGGGAAGCCGTTAGGTTTTGGACAGATGAGGGACACCCTTTAAGGAGACGGATCTGGGTGCTGTGTGGAGGCCAGGCTGTGAGCAGGGAGCCTAGGAAGCTGTTGGAAGCCCCCAGAGGTGAGATGCCAGGGATTGCTGCAGGGTGAGAGTCGGGGGAGGGCTGGATTCTGGACTCCCCTCAGAGATCAAACAACAACGGTTCCTGAAGGATGCGGAGCAGGGCAGAAAGGGAGCAGGCAGAGAGGGCTCACAAGTTTTGGCCTGGTTGCTGAGAAGAAGAAATTGCCATTAGCTGAGTTGGGCCAGCACAGCTAGAGGGACTGTGGGGCAGAAATCAGAGCTAGGCTTTGGACACGTTCCGTTTGAGATGATTGTTAAACATCCATGTGGACATGCCAAATAAGCAGTCAGATGTTGGAGTCTGTAGTCTTGGGAAGAGACCCAGGCTGGAGACAGACGTTTAGGGGTTGTCAGCATATAGAGTATTTAAAACGATGGCCCTGAACCATCTGCAAGCTTAGTTTCAACTGCAGAGACGTCTGTGCCAAGAATGAGATCTGGATGTGTCGGCTGCAAGGAAAACGTGGCTTTGTGGAAGGAAGGGAGACCCAGAGGGAACTAGCAGCAGGAACCAAGTTGTTCAGCCCTTCATGAGCAAGTTTTTTTTGTTTGTTTTGGGTTATTTTTGGCCATGCAGCACAGCTTACAGTATCTTAGTTCCCCCACCGGGGCTTGAACCTGGGCTCTGGCAGTGAAAGTGCCGTGCCCTAACCACTGGACTGCTACAGAATTCCCAGTGAGCAAGTATTTTATTTGCAGCAGCCACCAGGCCCGCCTCTTGCTGCTGCTGAGTCAGTGGATACCTTTAGAACAATCCTAAAACAGGGTCTCTGGTCCTGGAGCCGTTTCACGAGGAGAGAGAACGTGGGCATTGTAGTCCTGAAGCTGTCTGAGCAGATGGAGTGGGTACACAGCGGGCACTTTTGGAGGCTGGCAAAGTTTGTTGCTGTTTGCTGAGTGGGAATGCAGGGAGCTAGGGGGATGGGAGGGCATCAACTGGGTAGTTTTTCCACGAGGTTCATGTTTGGTCTTCACACTGCCCCCAAGATATCCAGGAGGCAGACAGGGTTCTGTTCTTTGTTGCTGGTGGAAGACATAACTGCAGACTCTTGGGTGAGCTCACTGGGGTGGTTCCCTAGGTGCAGGGTGGAAATGGGGAAAATGGTTATTCCTGTGACTGTTTTATATCCTTATTTAGAAGGTTCGTCTTTCCAAAGCTTCGTCACCTGTGTTCTTCAGTCGCTCAGCCCTGTCCAGCTCTTTGTGACCCCATGGACTACAGCACGCCAGGCTTCCCCGTCCTTCACCATCCCCTGGAGCTTGGTCAAACTCATGCTCACTGAGTCGGTGATGCCATCCAACCATCTCATCCTCTGTCGTCCCCTTCGCCTCCCGCCCTCAATCTTTCCCAGCATCAGGGTCTTTCCTAATGAGTCGACTCTTGGCGTCAAGTGCCGAAGTATTGGAGTTTCAGCTTCAACATCAGAACTTCCAATGAATATTCAGGACTGATTTCCTTTAAGATGGACTGGTTGGATCTCCTTGAAGTCCAAGGGACTCTCAAGAATCTTCTTTTGAACAGCACAGTTCAAAAGCATCAATTCTTCGGCACTCAGCCTTCTTTAGGGTCCAACTCTCACATCCATACATGACTACTGGAAAAACCATAGCTCTGACTATACAGACCTTTGTTAGCAGTGTAATGTCTCTGCTTTTTAATATGCTGTCTAGATTGGTCATAGCTTTTCTTCCAAGGAGCAAGCGTCTTTTAATTTCAAGGCTGCAGTCACCATCTGCAGTGATTTTGGAGCCCAAGAAAATGAAGTCTGTCACCGTTTCCATTGTTTCCCCATCTATTTCTCATGAAGTGATGGGACTGGATGCCATGATCTTAGTTTTTTGAATGCTGAGTTTTAAGCCAGCTTTTTCACTCTCCTCTTTCACTTTCATCAAGAGGTTCTTTAGTTCCTCTTCGCTTTCTGTCATAAGGGTGATGTCATCTGCATATCTGAAGTTGTTGATATTTCTCCCAGCAATCTTGATTCCAGCTTGTGGTTCATCCAGCCTGGTATTTCTCGTGATATACTCTGCATATAAGTTCAATAAGCAAGGTGACAATATACAGCCTTGATGTACTCCCTTTCTCAATTTGGAACTAGTCTGTTGTTCCATGTCTGGTTCCAACTGTTGCTTCTTGACTTGAAAACAGGTTTTGCAGGAGACAGGTAAGGTGGTCTGGTATTCCCATCTCTATAAGAATTTTTCACAGTTTGTTGTGATCCACACAGTCAGAGGTTTTAGCGTAGTCAATGAAACAGAAGTAGATTCTACCAGAAGTAGAATTCTGGAACTCTCTTGCTTTTTCTATGATCCAGCGGATGTTGGCAATTTGATCTCTGGTTCCTCTGCCTTTTCTAAAACCAGCTTGAATAGCTGGGAGTTCTTGGTTCACTTACTGTTGAAGCCAGGCTTGGAGAATTTTGAGCATTACTTTACTAGCATGCAAAATGAGTGCAGTTGTGCAGTAGTTTGTCTTTGGAATTGCCTTTCTTTGGGATTGAAATGAAAACTGACCTTTTCCAGTCCTGTGGCCACTGCTGAGTATTTCAAATTTTCTGGTCTATTGAGTGCAGCACTTTCACAGCATCATCTTTTAGGATTTGAAATAGCTCAACTGGAATTCCATCACCTCCACTAGCTTTGTTTGTAGTGATGCTTCCTCAGGCCCACTTGACTTCACATTCCAGGATGTCTGGCTCTAGGTGATTGATCACACCATTGTGGGTATCTGGGTCACGAAGATCTTTTTTTATAGCTCTTCTGTGTATTCTCGCCACCACTTCCTAATAGCTTCTGCTTCTGTTAGATCTGTACCATTTCTGTCCTTTATTGTGCCCATCTTTGCATGAAGTGTTCCCTTGGTATCTCTAATTTTCTTGGAGAGATCTCTAGTCTTTCCCATTCCATTGCCTGATTAATCCTGATGACATCTCTGTGAAGTTGCCAGAGCAGTACTGTTATCTCCATTTTATAAATGAGCAGACCGAGGTCTAGAGGAATCAGGAGGCTGCTTGCCTAAGGGCACCTGCCTAGTCTGTGGCAGAGAGGCGACTAGATCCTGTGTTTCTAGCTCGTCCACTAGACCAAACAGATCTGAAGTCTCTAATACCGCCAGGGACCTTTTATGCAACACCTGTGGTGAGCGGGTTGCCTCCTCCCAAGGACAGTGACTTTATCTCTTGGTTGCTGTTTCCCCTTCTGTGTACATCCCTTCTGACCCGGTACTGTCCCCTAGGAATGGGTGTGGCCCTGGGGGATGCTGAGAAGCGAGGATGCCTTCACGTCCTGTGGAAAGGGGTCTTCCAGGCGTCAGCGAACCCTGCGTGGTCAGCCAACTCCCTCAAACCCAGAGGCCCTTGGCTGGTGTGCGAAGCTGGTGGTAGTCCCGCCCTGGTCTCTGGGCGTGAATAGAAGGGATTCTTCTCTCTCTAGTAAACACAGCCCCACATGCTCTCTGCAAGCTCCCTGGTGATTACTAGCATCTATTTTTAATTCATAAGCCTCCCCCACTACCCACACCCCTTGCCATTGTTTAGAAACCAGCAGCTGCCTTTCAGCCCAGAGCTGGCCCTGCCAGGGGTTGAATTGCCCATACACCCTGGAGGCAGCTTCAGTTCCTCAGCTGTCCTGAGAGGCTCAGCCCAGCCCCTCCCTAGGAAAGTGGGGCACCTGGAGCCCCATGGAAGGCAGGGTGCAGCAGAGGCACAGAGAGGGGTTTGTAGTCCCAGGAGGCAGCTCAGCCCTGGTGTGGTTTGCCTCCAGATCCACTTCGAGATTGTGCCTTAAATGATTCCCCTTTCAAAACAGAAACAGATTATCACCTCAGCCTCGCCATTCTGCTTTCTACTATTGGTGTGACACTGAGCAAGATCACTACTCTTATAATCTAGAAAGCAGATACGTGAAGTTATCGCCATTGGTGCACTGGGCCACCAGCAGATGAGCAGGCAGTGACATCGGGTTCCCGTTTGCGTGTGGGCTTAACCTCTGGAAACCCGGGCCCTGGCGGTTTCAGCAGGAGCCGCCGGTGGTGCGTGCAGTGGCAGTAGTTAGGCCGCTTGGTTCCTCGGCAGGGAAGTCTCAGCCCTCTTCCCAGTCTCTCTTTTGCTGAGCAGCAGTTCTCAGAAAATGTAGTGCGCTGTCAGGAAAGCCCAGCAGCTCTTCTGTCCTGCCTTGATAACCTGCTCCTAGACTTCCAGAGAGTGGATTCGTCGTCGAAGGGGTCAGAGATTGTTTTCCCTTTCTCCCAAGTTGGGCTGGGTCATTGCTTCTCTCTTGGCCCTGTTCAGAAGCTCTCCGTAGCTGTTGCTTCAGGGAAGGCTTGAGCTGGGTGCTGCGGTGGGAGGGTCTCTGGAGAGGGAGAGCCTGGCATGCTCATAGCTCACAGCCGGCTCTGCCAGCCTGGCCCTGACCTTGCCCTGGTCATCCTGCCCTGTCTGTGCAGAGAGGCTGGTCCCCCTAAGGACGAGGCATGGCACAGGTTGGGGGGTGGGTGTCTGAAGCTCACAGAGGGTGTCCAGAGCCTTAGGAGACTGGCACAGATTGCCCATTGGCCTGAGAACTTTAGCAACAGGCCAGTCTGTGGCCCCTGGCTTTGAGGGCAGGTGGGGTGGGAGAGAGGCCCAGCGCTGCGGGGAGGGCGTGGAGATGATGTCGTCATGGACCTTCGCCGTGACCTCACCGAGGTGTTATCTCCAGGTCCCAGACGGGAAGGCTGGGGGGTCCGCCCATCGTGTAAACCAGAGCTCTGGACAGCCTGTTTGGTACACTCTGGCCAGATTTATCCAACAACAAAATTTCCGCTCTGCCATGGTAAATAAGGGGCATAAACAAGCAACCCTGTTTACTGGCAGGAATGCCAAGTGAGGGGCCGCCCTCAGGCCTAGGCTGCTGCCAAGTAGACAGATTTTGGCAGGCGTCGAGGGGCCTGGTTTATTTATGGCTGGGAGCCGGTTCGGAGGTGGGTGGGGCCCGCTCTGCTGAGAGAGGTTTCCGAATATGCCCCTCAAGCGCGGGGAGGCTGGCCTGTTCGTCGGCAAGGTCTGCTGACATGTGTGAGCGGCCAGGTTCCCTGAGAGGCTGAGGGCCCCATCTGCCTGCCCGTCCACACCAGAGTGTCCACCTTCAGAGCCGTGTCAGAGTCCCTGTGTGCACGCGGGGTCTGCCAGCCCGAGCTCGCCACCAGTGCCTGGGAGGACGGCTGCCCTCTCCCGTCACCTCCTCTTCCGTCCTTGCTTCCTCTGTGTGTGGGGAGGCTCCTCAGATGGGGGGCACCCAGCCCAACCTGGCGGCCTCTGGCTGCCGGCCACTCGTCAGACCCGGGCCGGTGCCTCCATGCTGCTGCTAAGTCACTTCAGTCGTGTCCAACTCTGTGCGACCCCATAGACGGCAGCCCACCAGGCCCCCCATCCCTGGGATTCTCCAGGCAAGAACACTGGAGTGGGTTGCCATTTCCTTCTCCAATGCATGAAAGTGAAAAGTGAAAGTGAAGTCGCTCAGTTGCTTCCGACTCTTAGTGACCCCATGGACTGCAGCCCACCAGGCTCCTCCGTCCATGGGATTTTCCAGGCAAGAGTGCTGGAGTGGGGCGCCGTTGCCTTCTCCAGTCCCGGTGATTAAAAGCCCCTGTCTCCCAGCGTGTTTGTGGTATCTGGTGAGTTGAGACATTCTTCCTTTAGTCTGATTTGAGGGCCTCATGTTCAGGTGAAATCCCTGTGCCCTTTAGGGGTCCTCTGCAGTCAGGAGAGGGGCCAGGAAAACAGAGGACTCTGCCCCGTACTCCCCGCTCTGACAGCAGAGGTTGTAAGCAGCAGCCTCTTTAGAGCAGGATTTGGGGCTCAGTTGGCCCAGGAGGCTGCCGGCCTCTGGAACTAGCCTTTAGTCATCTTTTCTGCACTGACATCCACGACTCTTTCCAGATAGAAAGTACCCAGCGCTCCCCAGGTTAGCTCTGGCTTCTGGAAATACAGCATCCCCCCTGGGTATGGAGGTGAAGCTAGATAACATCCAGCTTACCTGGCAATGCCTAGATGGCACTCCAAGCCCTGCCCCAGGGGTTGAGGTGCTTCCAGCTCAGACACAGGCCAGAGGCCCCATCAGGCCCAACCTTCCCCCTCAGGAGCCTCAGCCCCTTGCACCCGGCCCAGTGCCCAGGGGGCGGTGTGCCCAGGGCTTGGGTGTCAGCCCCCAACGCCTGCGCTGATGACAGCAGCAAGAGGAGGCTGTGTCTTCGGCTCCCGCTGATGGGGAGCCAGCACTGGTGGTGTGGGCCGGGTCACGGGAGCTGGCCCGGGTCTCCCCCGCCACCGGGCACATTCCTCTGTGAATCCAGCCCATCCCTGGGATGCGAAACCTGACCCTGGTCCCCTCTGGTGCCAGATGAGGCAATGGAAATACAGTATTGTTTACCTGATCCCTGCTCCTCCTCTTCTGCTCTTCAAAGGCACAGTTTAGGCTTTCTACCTGTGCTGCAGGGCAGAGGACCCTGAAACGGGAGCAGGGGGGCTGCACACACCGCACTGCATTCCTTCCAGGCTCCGAGGAACCCAGGGCTCCCCCAAGCTGCAGCGGGGGCTGGGGGCAGGGAGCGAAGTTCCGGGGAACAGGAGCCTTCTCTGACCTCCTTCCCTCTCCAGTGACAGGCCCCAGGGTGTGACAGGCGGCGGGCCCGACTGTTCTCTGCCTCCCTACCCCTCTACTGCTGCAGCCCCTATACCCGTGTCCTCCATAGTTTGAGCCTGCTGCGCCTGCGTCTTTCGTCTCTTTGGCCTTCCTTCAGGCCAAAGATTTGGGAAGTGTGCTCGCTGCGTCCTTTTCAGCCTCTTCAGGTGCCCCACCACTGGGACCCTGAGCTGGGCCAATATCCATAATTAGTGAATAATTCAGCGTGCTCCGCAGAAGCTAAACCAGATCCTAGGTGATACTGTAACCAGAAGGCCTCCTTTGGGTGGCCAGAAAGGCGAACCCTGCCCTGGAAAGGAAAGTGCTCTGTAATGTTAACTTCATTATATAAGGTTTCTTCAGTGCCTGAGAAGGCGGCTTCAGATGCAGATATAATCTGGGCACTGTGCCTGTCTGCTGGCTTTGTGGGCACCCCCACTCCATGCCAGCCCTGGCCTTTGACGCGTCCCTTTGAGCCCTCCTGGCACTGGCACTGCGTTGGGGAACACGCTGCAGTTTGCAGACTGCTTTGCTTCCACATACATTTCTCCCTGAATTCCCGTCAGTTCATGGTAAACTCTGATCCCCTGAGTCAACAGGATGCCCCGAGAGTTCTGTGTTTCAGCCCTCTGCTTCTAGAAAGGGGTCATTCTAAATTTTTCTTGGCAAGTAGGGTGGGGTGGAGGGTGCTCTGCTTCCTCAAAACTCCCGCAAAAGGAGAGGCTGCTTCCTCTCTGGGTCACTTTCTTCCAGGCCTGTCCCCGGTATCACCTCCCCCAGGGAAGTCGAGCAGCCATAGGAGGCATGGAATCATCCCTTTTTCCTACCTTCCTGGCACCAATTCTGATTTTCCTAAAAGTGACCTTAGGTGTGTGGTCGTCTCCACTGCCCAGCATCTGGCTCGTGACCGTGCCTGAGCAGGACTCTGTAACATGAGTGTCCGTGGCATTAGACAGGCCGGGAGCCTGAGGGCGGAAGAGATGGTCCCCCCTCCCTGGAAGCAGCTGCGAGGCGGCGTGGACTGCGTGCCCAGCAGCAGTCCACCCTGGCCTTCCGGGCCTGCTTTCCCAGCTCGTGTGGCCGAGCCTCTGCACGTGCTCCTGGGAAGTGCACCCACGTTGGTTGTTCCAGTTCACCCTGAAGAAGATGCCCGTTTCTCCTGTGTGTTCCCTGGAGGAAGCAGGGCGCCTGGGTGGCTTGAGTTTCTAAGAAAGTGCACTGACTGGCTGGCTGTAAGAGAGTTAGGGGAGGGACCGCTGAGGACTGACCACTTCCTGCCCCTCGTTTCTGAGAGGTGACCCTGGAGCAGCGGCTCACCTGTTATGGAGGAATCCTAACTGGGAGATATTCCACAGCACATTTGAAGCCTGAAGTTTTTTTTTAAGGCCTCACCTGGTATTTGAAATGACTAAATTTAGCTGCTCTTCAGCATTTGTCTTTGCTCCCAAAGCCTATGACTTCTCAGGTTTCCCACCCTTCAGAATGTGTGTGTGGTGTGTGTTTTTTTCCCCCAAGAGAAAGAAAACTAAGTAGGAAGATTTGAAATAAGGTTTAAAATGTGTGTGTTGGGTGGCGGGGGTGGGGAACCTGAAGAATAATAGTAAGGGCTGCTGCTGCTGCTGCTAAGTCGCTTCAGTCGTGTCCGACTCTGTGCGACCCCGTAGACGGCAGCCCACCAGGCTCCCCCGTCCCTGGGATTCTCCAGGCAAGAACACTGGAGTGGGTTGCCATTTCCTTCTCCAATGCGTGAAAGTGAAAAGTGAAAGTGAAGTCGCTCAGTCGTGTCAGACTCTTAGCAACCCCATGGACTGCAGCCTACCAGGCTCCTCTGTCCATGGGATTTTCCAGGCAAGAGTACTGGAGTGGGGTGCTATTGCCTTCTCCAAATAGTAAGGGCAAAGGAAGAAAAAATGGAAGGAAAAAGGGGGCACAGCGTGAAAATGAGAGGAAGAGGAAGCTAAAGGGGACCCAGGGAAAGAGAGGGCTGAGGCCTGCGGGGCGTGCAGAGGAAGGCCGGCCCCTTCCAGGACGATGGGAGCCCATCAGTGGCCTCAGGACTGGGGCTAATGCAGGCAAGCGGAGAGAGCCAGGCACGCCTACAAAAGGCCAGCGACTGCCCTGCCCCGCTCAGTTGGGGCCCGTCTCTGCCAGGCCAGAGAGGAGGTGGCAGGGTGTCCAGGAGTTGGTGGCAGGTACCCGGGGCACCTCCTCTCTGTGCAAGGACCGATGCTTGGGGCTCCTGTCTTCACAGGGCCTGTTGCTTTAGTGCAACTCTTCCATGTCCGCCTGCCCCTCTCTCAGCTTTGCTCCACGTGTAACTACTTTCTGGCTTCGTCTGTCCCAAGTGCACGCTTCCACGCACCTCCTAGAGTGACTGTGGGGGGTGTGTGTACATACTCGTGTGAAGGGGCCTCAGGACTCCTGTATTTCAGTAAAACGTAAGATGCGTCAGGTATTTTTACTCATGTTCCCCTTTGATCCCCAGTGTAGCCCTGGGAGGTAACAGTCGTATGTACAGTTTTGCAGCTAAGAAAACAGATTCAGCTGCAGAGGCTTCAGGGCTCAGCTCACCCACCCTCTCCTCTGGCTCCTGACACCACCGGTCTCGTCCCTGAGGCTTCTTTCTCCAAGCCCCTGCTTTATGGGTGCTGCCACCTCTTCTTGCTGTTGTGAAGAGGTTCGAACAGGGCTTGTGGAGGGCACAGCAGGAGTGAGTTGGCGGGGTGCGGATTTACCTCGGGCCTTCGGACCTGACCCTCGGCCTTGCCACTGAAAGACAGGTCTGCCCCCCAGGGAGCCAGATGTCTTCCTGCAACACATTCCCTCCTGCTGGGACTTTCCAAGCCCCGCTTCCACTTGCTCTCCCAGTGCAGTTGTGGACACTGCGTCTCACCTGTACCGACCTGACCCAGGTCCCATAGCTGGTATGGGACCCCACCATGTCGCGGTGCCCTGGGCTTCTGCTCCTCACCCCTAGAACAGGAAGCTCTGCATCCTTGACACCTAAGGACAAGAACCGACACTTGAGGAAAAGGGACCTCGCCTGGCTGGCTTGCCTGGCAGACGCCCCCGGCTCCTGTTTGTCTCTTCTCTTGCCCTGAGCTCCGCCCTCCTTTCTCTCGCTCTCCAGATATTGTGCTGGTGGGTGAGGTGTCCCTGCAGGCAAGCTGAGCCTCCCATCAGGGGGATGCCAGACGCCTACTCAGGATCTTCCTGGTGGTGCAGTGAGGCCTGGAAGGGACTTCTTCCTGGTGTTTCTGAGCCTTTCTGACACCAGCAGCCGGGAGTGAGATTGCACAGTGTCGTGAGAGCCCCATTGCTCAGCTGACTCAGCCCCCTCCTCGCCTCTGGGCTCCTGCCTTCTTTTTCCCTCCCACTGTTACGCTTGTAAGGAAAGGCTACAAAGACTAGCTTGGCAGAGCCTAGAAAGGAGGCGGGCAGAGGAGGGACGTCTTGACTGAGAAGTCCAGGCTGCCTCCGGGGCTACCTCGGACAGACTGCAGTAGATGGCGTGCCTTCCATCTCTGCTCAGTGGGGTAGGTTAGGTGGTCCTTATACACACGTCTTATGCTAGGCACAGTGAAGGGCCAGATATAGTTAAGATCTGACCCCTGCTTGTCTCAGAGCATTACGACTCATTTATGCAAGAGGAGCAGCGCACAGTGCCCAAAGAAAGAAAGAGGGTCGTGTCTGACTCTGCGACCCCATGGACTGTAACCCGCCAGGCTCCTCTCTCCATGGGATTCTCCAGGCAACAGTACTGGAGTGGGCTGCCATTTCCTTCTCCAGAGGATCTTCCTGATCCAGGGATTGAACCTGGGTGTCCCACACTGCAGGCTTTACTGTCTGAGCCACCAGAGAAGCATGAAGTGAAAATCGAGTGCCGTAGGCGGGAGGTCATTTACAGATGAGGGGAGCTGCTGAAGGTGTTCCTGACCCCGTGTGTCCCTGACGCACATGCTTGGAAAAAAAAGTAAAGTGTTAGTTGCTCAGTTGTGTCCAACTCTTTGCAACCCCATGGACTGTAGCCCACCAGGCTTCTCTGTCTATGGGATCCTCCGGCAAGAACACTGGAGTGGGTTGCCATGCCCTCCTCGAGGGGACCTTCCAGACCCAGGGATCGAACCTGGGTCTCCCACTTAAGCTGGCCCCCAAACTGGGACCTGTGTGCTGTGCCCTCGCTGGGCTCCTGTCCTCGCAGACCCCAGGTCATCGCCACCACAAATGTTTGTAAGGTTTCCCCCAGCCCGGGGTGTGGGGACTCATGCTCTTGGTGTTTTGGCTGAGGGCCCTGGCATTGGGGCCTGGAGATAGCACTGGGCCCTTATCTGGGTGCACCTTCTTGAACCGCGGACCGCCCCGTCAGCATGATCCATGCCGATCCTTCATATTTAAGCCCCAAGTCTTTCGTCAGCCCCCAGTGGGCACAGAATCTGCGTCATCTCTGACTGGTGATCCTGCTGTTGGAGGCTGTCCTTGGACCCAGCAGACCCTGCACCCCGCCGGCCACCCCGTGCCCTCCTCACGGCGTGCGCGCCCCACCTGTGGATCTCTGGCCCCCTCTGCTGGCCGCTTGCTGGATTTCCTGCTGGGACTGGCAAGATGAAGTCCAAGGAAGAGGAGAAGGCTGTGAGTTTGCCATCCATCTTTTTATCTTGGGTGCTTTTGCTGGGGGGTGGGGTGAGGAATGGGAAGCGGAATCCAGTGGTGTCCAGCGCAGAAAGTAGATTTCTAGAACCTCAGAGAAGAGAAAGTCAGACAGCCACTTGATTAGGAAGGATGTCTGGGGAGTGAGGGTGCCTTCAGCTGTGGGCAGGGCCACAGGGAGAGGTGCAGAGGACCTCAGGCTGACCCGGCCATGTTGGGATCTGTCAGGGAGTCCCTTCCAGGCTCCAGCCTTTATGGCTTCGAAGAGCTTGCCTCCATCCTGGAAGCCTGGCTAGGAGGTGCACTTCTGTTCTGAGGCTGATGAAGGGAATCAGTGGTGCCGTGCCTGTTTGTCAGGGCTTTCTGAGGGCGAGAAGCGTCTGCACCCATGAGAGGGTCTCTCTCCCATGAGAGGTGGGAGAGGCTGAGCATGCGTCTGGGCGGGTGAAAGATGCAGGAACCGCGTCACCACGTGCTCGTGTAACCTGCCTCCAGGCAGGAGTTGCTGTGGGTCACACCCAGATGTCCTCCTGCACATTGGACTCAGAGTGGCAACAGCTGGCCTCGGGACGGGCGGTGTGGAGGGGGCCCCTCATCAGAGCTCAGTGCCCCCGCTCTGCTCTGTGATCTCCCTTCCTCCTCCCAGATGGGAAGGAGCAGCCATGAGCCCCAGGGCGGGGGGGATGTCCCTGAGCAATCCGCCCCTAATCCCCAGGCCTGGCCTCAGACTGGAGATGGCGGGTGCAGAGCCCGGGAGCTCCGGGACACCTGCTCGCAGAGCCCGGCTTCCCTTGGCCAGCCCAGTGCTGCCCCGGGACTGTGACCCTGGGGGCCTGGCACTGCCTGCGGAAGGCTGGGCCCTCAGAGCCCCTGGCACCCCATCGCCAGCCCGGCTGCGGGAAGCAATGCCCACGCAGGTGAGGCCCTGGCAGGGGCAGGGGCAGGAGAGACGCAGTTTGTCAGATGAGTCGGGTTCCCCACATTCTCTCGGGGTACAGCCCCTTTCCTCTAGTGTCTGCGTGAGAAAGATGGGAGGGGGACAAGGCTGACCAGCAGGCCTCAACGCTTGGGCCGCTGGACGCTGGAAGGCCCCTGGGGTTGGGGGAGGGGACTCTGGCACAGAGCCCTGCAGAAACCAGCAGCGTGTGTTACTCCGCTCAGGCCACAGGAGCCGCCGTGAAATTAGGCGGAAGGGGTGAGCAGGCAGAGGGGATCGCAGGCCGCCTGCTGGACAGAAGGCCATTGTGCTCAGCAGTGCTGAAAGGAGGCCGCTAAGCTGAGGGTGTGGTTCCGACCAGAGCCGGGGGTGGGCCTCAAGGAAAGGACTGGCATCCCATGGCTGGGTGAGAGCCGTGACATTCTGCCAGGCAGAGTTGCCCCTAGGACCAGGGTGGGCAGGCGCCCGTGGGCTGCTGGGGAAGGCTGATCAAAGCCTCAATGCCTGCTGCCTGGAGGCCATGGGCACTGCATGGAACGGGGAGGCAGTGAGTCTCCCCATCTGTGTGGACTTGGCCCTGCAGTCCCTGGCGGCAGGGTAAAGCTCCTGGTTAATCCGCTGAGGGCGGGGTGTCAGGAGGATGGGGCACTGCATCAGGAGCCAGCCCCCCTCGGCGCGCACCCTCGAATCCCTGGGGCCTCACTGCAGGAGCTTTTCATCCTCCTCTTCTCCAGACCCAGGTGCGTGTGTGCGCTCCTCCTCGTGTGCCCGTTTATCGAAACACTGGCCTCCCTGCCCGTGGGAGTGGAGCCGCTTCGGCTCCCAGGCGCCAGCGGAAGGTGGTTCCCTCCCCTCCTCGCTCTTGCCTTCCCGGCCCTCCCCCACTGGCTTGGGCTGGCGGTCATTATGCTCCAGAGCTGGGGTGAGTGGCCTCACACGCCTGCCTGTCCCTAGCAGCAGGAGAAAGCCCGCAGGCCACGCTTGCTGATCCTGGAGAACGGGCCAGCCGCCGACTCAGGGCCCAGGGTTGGCGTCCTCCTCCCAGCCCGTTCTGGCCCGAGCGTCAGGTTGGGATGGGAGACGTCAGGTTGCCTCCCTCCCAGCTTCATCACAGGGGCACCTGCCTGTTTGGGCAGAGGGGTGTTAGCCGGCCATGACTGCCCCTCTCCACCCCAGCCTGACTCCCCTCCCTTTCCCTCGGGGAGCCAGTGGAAGAGGAATCCGCGTGCTCTACTGAGAAAGGTGCTCAGATCACAGTCACGGGGCCAGAAGTCAGCAGATGGAGGCATCTCTGCTGAGTCACCCTGGCCCACAGCCCCGTTACCCTTGCCTGCGGGGCTGTTGGCCTCTGCTGCCCAGGCCTTGCCCAGAGGTAGTACCCTGCGTGGGCTCAGCCCGCCTGGCCAGACCCACGGACAAGATGGGATGGACGCCTGACTCCATTGCTCTCCACCCTGGAAGGGGACCACAGGCCACCTGGCCCAGGATGTCGGGGCCACCCTGACCTACTAAAGGGAAGCAGAGGAGCCCCAATGCTTTTTCCCCCTTTTTTTCCCTAAAAGAGACCTTAGCATTGGCTTTTCGATTCCTGAACAGGGAGCTAGAACAGGAAGGCCCCAACTTCTGTGTCAGCCTGCTCTGGGGACCCCTTTGTAAGCCGGGAGCACTCTGTAAATGTAGGCAGGGCTGTTGTCCCCAGAGAAGGGGCGTCGCAGCGGGGAGCTCTGTGCTGTCCTGGGAACCTGGGAGCGCAGGTGTGGAGCACGCACTCCTTGCAGGTGTGACTGTGTATGTGGTCCATCCTGAAGAATGTTTATGATGTACTGTTGCTGGGGAAACCGACCCCTGAAACGCTAGTGCCCTTTCCCTCTGCACGGACGGGCTTCATGAGAGCCTCAGAGACCCAGGCTGCTGGGCTAGCGTGTGGGAGGAAGACCCGTGTCCAGTGGGGTTAACCCGAGGACGTGAGCTCAGGCCCCAGAGGAGCTGGGGGTCTTGGGAGGCCCCGGGGATCCTGGGCCGGGAGCCCTGTAATCTGGCGGAGTGCCTGATCTGGCTTCACTGGGTGCTGCTGGAAGGGGGCAGGGAGGAGAGTCTGAGGCGCTGTGAAGCCTTGTATTAGGGTGCTCTCGGGGGTGTGTGGAGGGGTCTCACCAGAGCAAGGAGACGAGTGGGGAGAGTTGTATCCCAGACGCAGGCAGTGCCCCCACTTTGGCTCTTCCAGAATGTTCATCAGCAGTTCTGGGACCTTGGTGTCTGTGGCCTCAGCCCTGGCTGTTGGTCACCCTGAGCAGGGAGCACCACTGCCTGCTGGTAGCCTCCTGGCCGCCTTGTGTGGATAGGGGTCATGGAAGAAGCAGGCTCACCCTCTATGGTTCGCCTCTTCTTAGAACTTTCCCCGTACCCGAACGGCGCTCAGGGATTCATCGTGGGGCCAGGTACCTGCAGAGCGTCCGGCCTCTTAGACGGGACAGCGGGGAGAGGAGGCCTTGGTGCTGGTGGCTAGACCTGGACAGAGGGCTGGGGCCCGTGTAGCCCACCCAGCGCCATGCTCCGGGGCCGGTGGGCCCTGGGAGTTTTCTCCTGCTAGCGACCTGGAGCTCGGTGATCTGTATTGCTCCTCTTTTGAGGGAGTTAGAGCTTCTGCCATGTTCAGAATGTGGCTGTAAGAGGAAGGAGCCTGACGCCCTCCTGCCACCCGCTCTGTAACAGGACATGGGCTGGACCTGCAGCGCAGGCCGGCAGGCTAGGACCAGGCCTCGCACACCCAGGCTGTGCCGCCCCGTCCCCTCTGTCCAGCGCCAGAGCCCTTTCATCATCCCCAGAGGAATCCCGGACCCGTTAAGCGGCCGCTCCCCATTTCTCCCTTCCCCAGCCCCTGGCAGCCGTTAATCCGCCTTCTGTCATGAAGAGTTTAACTATTCTGGACATTTCATATAAAAGGAATATGACCCTTAGTGCCTATTTCCTTTTACTTGGTGTTCTTGAGGTTCATCCGTGGTGTGGCGTATGTCAGTCCTTCTTCATTCTTTGTACAATCAAGTGATATTCCATGGTGTGACTGTACGAGTTTTGCTTACCAGTGATCAGTGGACGTTTGACTTGTGTCCACCAGCCTCTGGCTATGGTAAACAGTGCTTCTGGGAACCCATGTGCACCAGTGTGTGTTTAAATACCCACCTTCAATTCCTTGCGGGTGTAGCTAGGAGTGGAGTTGCTGGGTCATATGATAAGTCTGTGTTTAACTTTTTGAGGAACCTCCAAACTGTGTTCCACAGTGGATGCACCACTTTGCATTCCTACCAGCATGGTACGAAGGTTCTGATTTCCCCATATCCTCGGCAAGCCTGGTTATCTCCCTTTTTAAACTGCAGCTGTCCTGGCGGCTGTGTGTTGTCAGTTGCCTGCGGCTTGTCTCTGTGCCCCAAGGCTGTACCCCAGCCATTGTCCTCACAGTCTCGTTTCATTCCCCTGACAATCTGTCGATGTGGGTAGAATTACCCCTTCTTTTCCTAGACGAGAAAGCTGAGTCCCAGGAAAGTTAGTGACATATCCGAAGGCAAACCGCTGGTGGGGGACAGAGCCAGCGCTCTAAGCCGGTGTCCGCTTGCATTCTTTGTGCCCTTTCTAGTGGCCTGAGTGGGTCCTGCATCCTGTCTCGTTGCCATTCTTCTTCATTTTTTGTGGGCAAATCTCATTCTCCTCCGGGGCTGCTTGTTGCAGCCCTCTTAACAGCTTTCTCATCTTTTCCTCCTAACGCTCTAATATTCCTTCCTTTGTTAAACCATAATCCTTCTCTGAGCCTCTGCCCGTCTGTCTGCAGCCTCCTTGGCTCTCTTTCCCTGGGGACCCTGTTTTTCTTTAGTCCTAAAAGGGTGTTGCGGCTTGGGGGACGTGAGGGAGTGGAGAACTTCCTACTTGCCTCCCTCGGGGGAGACAGAGGAAGAAAGTGGGGTGTTCTGTAACCTGAGGTGACCAGAGGCTGCAGGCATTGTAGACCTCAGTGGAGGGGCAGGAGGGAGCTGGGACCCTGCTGCAGGACCCCCAGGCTTGAGTCTGAGCCCCACAGCAGAGAAGAGGGCCGGCTGGTGAGGAGGAGCTCACCACCAAGCCCTGCTGGTTTCCTGGAGTGTCTGTCCTCTCATTCATGGGGATTTCACAGCCAGTTTCAACTCTGCTTTTCTACTTGTAAGCTAGACAGCCGCCAGATCGAGGGGTAAAAGGCTCAGAGCTGCCAGGCTGGAGCCAGGACAGGCAGGGAATTTGCCGTCTTACACTCCCTTGTAATCCCAAGAACTTCTGCTTTTCGCAGGCTTTTTGAGTCCTTGTCTCATTAGGTCTTCCCACACTCCTCCAGTGGGTGGATTGACGCGCTCCTCTTTATAAAGACAAGCCCAGGGCCCAGCTGAGCACCAGCCAGAGAGGCAGCCAGATCACAATCGTTTCTGGCTGTTCTTTCTCCTGTGAAGAGAGCGGAAGAGAGAAAAAGTGTTGAGTCTCTTTGGAAAGCACCTTTGGAAAGCGGCCTTATAAAGGGGTCAAGTTCTTTAACACATTATTGACCAGAGACGTATGAATACATCTTTGGCTGTTGTTCAGTCACTACATCGTGTCCAGCTCTTTGCGATCCCATGGACTGCAGCACACCAGGCTTCCCTGTCCTTCACTGTCTCCCAGAAATTTTCTCAAACTCATGTCCATTGAGACAGTGATGCCATCCAACCATCTCATCCTCTGTCGTCCCCTTCTCCTCCTGGCCTGAATCTTTCCCAGCATCAGGGTCTTTTCTAATGAGTCAGCTCTTCATGTCAGGCGGCCAAAGTAGTGGAGTTTCAGCTTCGGCATCAGTCCTTCCAATGAATATTCAGAACTGATTTCCTTTAGGATTAACTGGTTGGATCTCCTTGCAGTCCAAGGGATTCTCAAGAATCTTCTCTAACACCACAGTTCAAAAGCATCAATTCTTTGGCACTCAGCCTTCTTTAGGGTCCAGCTCTCACATCAATACATGACCACTGGAAAAACCATAGCTTTGCCTGTGCTGTCTTCCCTGGTGGCTCAGGTGGTAAAGAATCTGCCTGCGATATAGGAGACCTGGGTTTGATCCCTGGGTCAGGAAGATCCCCTGGAGAAGGGGATCGCTACCCTCTCCAGTCTTCTTGCCTGAAGAATTCCATGGACAGAGGAGCCTGGCAGGCTACAGTCCATGGGGTTGCAAAGAGTTGGACACAACTGCGTGACTAACACTTTCAACATCTTTTTTACCTGAATGTTATTGACCAGAGAGGTTTCAATATCACTGTGCAGCAAATTGCCAGGCACAGGCATTAGTTTCTGCAAAAATCCCCCAATCAATAACGAGTTAGTATTAAAACTTGTGTTGCATGTAGAATTTAATTTTGTCTCATAGTTTCAATGATGAGTGAGTTTTTTGGTATCATCTTTTAAATAATTTAACTTCATTTCCTCTACCACACAAAGTTGTGCTGCCAGACCCAGCCAGCACAGATGAGTACCTCTGTGTGCCCACACTATGCCAAGTGCCCTTGGACATCACGTGGCATGCCCCTCACCAGAGGCCTGAGAAGAGATACGAGTGTCCCCATTTTACAGGGGGGAAGACCGAGGATCAGGAAAGTCCAGAGGCTGGCTGTTTGCCATCACTGTAGGGAACAGCACAGGTGGAAGGAGTTTAACTGCAGGATGCTGTCTGAAGTCCGTGTGATGCAGTGAGTGGTCCTTGGGATCAGTGTGGGCTCGTCTGGTGTACAAAGTCATGAAGATACCAGCACCTGGCAGAGGGCATGGGGACACGAGGAAAGTCCCGACTTTAGGAGGGATGGGAAGGGATGGTATTGTTCCCAGCATCCCCAGTGGTACCATGACCTGGAAAGGCTGGAGAGGAAGCCCACAGGGGAGCCACCCTCCCCTGGCTCCTGAGTTTGGCAGGGCTGTTGTTTTGCATGGTGTTTTCCAATAACTTTGTACCTTGCGAGAAATGGAGCCCAGTGACTTCTGCCTGTAATTGGCACGGGCTGCTTCCGTTGCGTGAGCTGAAGGGGCCGCTTTGTCTGTGTTTAACCCCTTCCCCCACGTATACCTCATCCTGCCCCCACCACAACATACGCATAGAGAGCGAACGACCTGACCCGGCCGCCGTCCTGGGGTGTGCTGTGTGTAAAAATACATGGGGTTGAGCCATTTCCTGCTGCTTCCGTTGCTGCATGGTGATAAGACACTTGGGGACTCGGCTGTGGACCGAGGTCCTGCAGCAGGCCGAGGGGGGTCCGGCCCTGGAGAGTGGGGCTCCAGGCCTGCCTGTTTCCATCCAGCCTGTCTCCCCCTCGCCCATCCTCTGTGCCCCTTCCTGCCCCTTGCTCCACCTCCCCATCTTGTCTCTGTCTCTGGGCTCCTCTCTTTGTGCTGCCCTGATGCACCCAGGGAGCCCGCCTGCCGGAGAGGAAAAGGCACTGTCCGCTCCCTGCTGCCCAGTCAGCTCCTTCCACGCTGGGCGGCAGGTGTCCCCAGGCCCCTCGCCTGGGCCCCGCGTCCCTCGCCCTGTGGGTGCCTTCTGGGACCCGAGCCCCCTGAGACCCCACTGGCAGGCAGGGGGGTGTGCTCCTCGTCTGCTCCTGCGGGACAGGGCGGGCCCAGGCGCCCCCGCCACCATGAAGCGCAAGAGGCTGCTGACGACTCCAGGGAGCAGCAAGGTAAGGGCAGGACGGGGAGAGGTGTCGGCAGAGCTGGGCGGCCTGCTGAGCCACACCCGGGAAGCCCACGTGGGAAAGTGGGGGGTGCTTCCCAAGTGAGGCTCCGGTCAGCCTGAGAGGGAGGCCTGCTCCAAGCAGGAGCCTTATGGACACTTGAGTCCAGAGGAACGGTGTGTCTGCTCCCTGAGAAATAACCTGGAATAACGGTGAAGCCTCAGGCCTGCTTGGTCCATGTGATGGGGCAGCAAGAATCCTGGGCTGCTGGTTCTGTCTTCCTGTAGCTGTTTATCCCCAGCCAACTTGCTTGAACTCTGCGCCAAAGGAGGCGCAGGTCTGCCTAACTGCACGGCAGGGACATTGTAGGGATCAGGCAGGGGGCAGGTGTGCACGCCCTTCATAAATGACAGCGGGAGGGGATTCTGTTGTCACTGCTGGGACTGTCTTGGACTCCTTCCTTAAAAATTTCCTATTCCTCCTGCGTCCATTTTCCAGAGAGTGAAACCAAGTCCAGAGGCTCCGGGGACCCAGGAGAGCCTCCTGTGGGCCCCCCTTCCCTCGGTTTCCTGATGGACTGCAGCTTCCTTTGCCTTCCTCCCCAGGTCGACAAGGGGGACTTCCTGGCCCTGAACCTTGCCGGCGGCCCTGGCCATGGTGACGCCGATGGCCCCATCAGCTTGGACGTGCCGGACGGGGCCCCGGACCCCCAGCGGACCAAGGCGGCCATCGAGCACCTGCACCAGAAGATCCTGAAGATCACGGAGCAGATCAAGATTGAGCAGGAGGCGCGGGACGACAACGTGGCGGAGTACCTGAAGCTGGCCAACAACGCCGACAAGCAGCAGGCGTCTCGCATCAAGCAGGTGTTCGAGAAGAAGAACCAGAAGTCGGCGCAGACCATCGCCCAGCTGCACAAGAAGCTGGAGCACTACCGCCGGCGCCTGAGGGAGATCGAGCAGAACGGGCCGTCGCGGCAGCCCAAGGACGTGCTGCGGGACATGCAGCAGGGCCTCAAGGACGTGGGCGCCAACGTGCGCGCGGGCATCAGCGGCTTCGGGGGTGGCGTGGTGGAGGGCGTCAAGGGCAGCCTCTCGGGCCTCTCGCAGGCTACGCACTCCGCCGTGGTATCCAAGCCCCGGGAGTTCGCCAGCCTCATCCGGAACAAGTTCGGCAGCGCCGACAACATCGCGCACCTGAAGGACCCCCTGGACGACGGGCCGCCCGAGGAGGCGGCCCGGGCGCTGAGCGGCAGCGCCACGCTCGTGTCCAGCCCCAAGTACGCCAGCGACGACGAGTGCTCCAGCGCCAGCGCCAGCTCAGCGGGTGCGGGCAGCAACTCTGGGGCTGGGCCCGCCGCCGCCGCGCCGGGGAGCCCCAAATCCGGCCAGCTGTACGGGGCCCCTGGCAACGTGGACGCTGTGCTGGAAGAGCTGCGGGAGATCAAGGAGGGCCAGTCACACCTAGAGGACTCAATGGAGGACCTGAAGGCGCAGCTGCAGAGGGACTACACCTACATGACCCAGTGCCTGCAGGAGGAGCGCTACAGGTGGGTGCGCCGCCCCGCCCCGCCCCGCCCCGCCTGTGAGAGGGGCCGGATTTCAGGTTCGGTGGTAGAAGCAGACGCAGCATCTCCCAGCGCCCTGGGCTGCTGGAAGGGGCCAGGAGGAGGCCCCCGAGGAGCCTTCCACCCGCTTTCAGGGCGATTGGAAGATAGGATGACGGGGCCTCTGGAAGAAGCGTCGTGGCATCCCTACTTGATTACATGGTGGTTGTACAAAAGGGGAAACCGAGGCAGGGGCCAGCTTCTTATCTGGAGAGACTCTGGCTAAGAGCACTGACCCCAGAGCCAGGTTCCCTGGGTTTGGATCCCAGCTCTACTCTTCCTCTCTTTACCTTGGACAAAGTACTTGCTGTCTGCACCTGGGGTCCTCCTCTGTGAAGTGGGAATAACGCGAATCCCAGCTCACAGGGTTTGTGAGGACGGCGCCCTGTGCAGGTGTCCGGTGCGGTCCGGTCCGTGTGAACATCAGGCCAGAGCTCCCAAGCCAGCCTGGGGTCAGCTAGAGCCCCCACGCCCTCCCTCTGCTGGCTCTGCTTTTGTTCCTTGGGATCCTTAGAGAGTTGCTCTTTAGATAGCACTTTTCCTCCTTGACATATTTGAAGAAGGTTTGGAAAATGGGGGGAGAAACCTGCCTGAAAACTCAGTGCCCCCACGTAACAGTCGTCCTCTGATATCTGTGCCTTTGGGACAGGGACTGTGCGTCTGTGTCCCTGTCCCCAGGGGAGCACCTTAGCCCAGGCCCAGGGCCCAGGCTGTGGGCAGTCAGGCCCCGACCCCCTCCCATGACCTCCATGCTCTCAGGCGGTCCCCAGCGCCTCTGGCCTCAGTCTTCTCGTCTGTAAAGTGCAGATGGCGCCAGTCCTTATCCGAAGATTGGTGAGGAGGACCCCAGGAGGCAATGTGGATAAAGTGCCTACCACAGAGCCCACCTCTAAGAAGGGCTGTGTGTATACATGTGTGTGCTAAGTCACTTCAGTTGTGCCCAACTCTGCGACCTTACGGGGTACCAGGCTCCTCTGTCCATGGGATTCTCCAGGCAAGAGTACAGGAGTAGGTTGCCATTTCCTTCTCCAGGGGATCTTCCCGACCCAGGGGTTGAACCCACGTCTCTTATGTCTCCCGCACCGGCAGGCGGGTTCTTTACCACTAGCGCCGCCTGGGAAGCCCGCTGTGTACACAGTCGCTTTCTTGTTGCTGTTAAAATCGGACAGGGCTGGACACACGGGGTGGACTGAGTCATTGTTGAGAATGAGTGACCTTGACCCTGGGGAGGAGCTGGGAGACGGGGAGCCAGGGCTGGTGTCATGTGTTTTCCCTCCTGCAGGTACGAGCGGCTGGAGGAACAGCTCAACGACCTGACCGAACTTCACCAGAACGAGATGACCAACCTGAAGCAGGAGCTGGCCAGCATGGAGGAGAAAGTGGCCTACCAGTCCTACGAGAGGGCCCGGGACATCCAGGTACTATGGCCCCGAGAGGAAGCTGGGAGTGGGCTGCTTCCGCCCCTTCCCCTTAATCAAGACTTCCACTTCCCCTCAGCCTCTCCAAATAGTAAGCATTAAAGGACCAGGGCCCCTAGCTGCAGCTGACCACCCTCCGGAGGGGTGCGCCCTGAGCATTGTCACCTCCCGAGGGGCAGGTGGGGTTCAGACCGGAGGTCTCCCCATCCTAAGCTCACCCGCCCTGTGCCCCTGCAGGAGGCCGTGGAGTCCTGCCTGACCCGGGTCACCAAGCTGGAGCTCCAGCAGCAGCAGCAGCAGGTGGTGCAGCTGGAGGGCGTGGAGAACGCCAACGCGCGGGCCCTGCTGGGCAAGTTCATCAACGTGATCCTGGCGCTCATGGCCGTGCTGCTGGTCTTCGTGTCCACCGTCGCCAGCTTCATCACACCGCTCATGAAGACCCGCCTGCGCGTCTCCAGTACCGCCCTCCTGGCCCTCGTCCTCCTTCTGCTCTGGAAGCACTGGGACTCCCTCACCTACCTCCTAGAGCACGTGCTGCTGCCCAGCTGAGGGCCCCGTGCTCCCCCCAGCTCCCCGCTGGCCCCTGCTGCTCCAGGGGGGACCCTGGGGCTCCTGAGTCTGTGGGGCGTCTTCACGTGTCCAGTTTGACCTCCTGCCCAAACTGTCTGTCCTGGCGACTTCTGCCCCCTTCTCTGTGTGTGCTTCTTCTGTCTGATGCCTTTTCCTTGTTGGGCTGAAGGGAGCGTTGAGTGTAGCTCCCGCAGGAGGTTGGGGAGATGCCTGTGGCCACGCGGAGCTAAGGACCCGGATGGACTGTTTACAGTCACAGCAGAACTTCTCCCAGCAGACGCCTGGGGTCAGGAAGGCCGAAGAGAGCTTTCCTGGTGGGGAGCCCACGCTGGAGACAGCTCTAGCCCCGGCTCGTGGAGATGGTCGGGATGAAGGCAGGAGCACGGGTGGCCTCCCTGGCCCAGGAGGCTCCCCAGCTCACCCCTCCGTCCTCCAGAGCTGGGTCCTGGGTGGGGCCCTTCTGGGATCTGAGGATGCCGGCTCTGTAGGCCGGGTGGGTGCGGCTTTGTGATGGTGTTTTCCCTCTTCTCTCTTTCTGCTGGTCACTGGATCTGCTCTTCAGGGAAGACGCCCCCGGGGGCCCCAAGCCTCAGCCCACACTCTTAGGGCTTTATTTATTTATTTATTTGTTCCTTGGCACCTTGTTCTGAGCTCCAGGGAGAGGTCCCCTGCCCGCCTCCTGGGTGCCCTCTCTGAAGCCAGGGCCGCGTCTTGGCCGTCGGCACTTCCGTCGATTTAGCTCTGGGTGGTCCTGGCTGGGGTGGGGCTGGCCTCTTTTATACGTGTTTATTTTCTATGTGTGTCCTCGCGTGGGGGAGGTCGTTGTGGCTGTATTTTTTAAGGCTCTGGAGTGTTGTGTGTGTTTTCTCTCCACATCCCAGTCTCCCCAGGGGCACTTCTGAGAAGAGAGGGGATCTCTCACCAGAGGAGCGAGAACCTCCTGGGAACAGGGGAGGGGAGTGCCTGCCAGTTGCTGTGGACCTTCCCGAGAAATAAATCCTCCAGATTTTCAAACCACCCTGTCTAGTGTTGATCGATTAGGCTGTTTCCATGGAAACCACCGAGTTGCTCCCAACATTCCAGCATTCTGGGTAACACAGACTAGGCCTCACCTGTGGGCCCGAGACCTTCTTCCTTCCTCTCAGATCTGACGTCGGACAGATCCAGCCTTCCCGTTTGCTTTCTGCAGCTGAAGCGCTGGCCTTGGTGATAGGCGGGTGAGATGATGCCCACCCTGTCTGGCCCCCACTGCTTTCTAGGAGGAGGGGAATCAGAGAGAAGCCTCTGGAGGCCCGGAGGACAGCAGTCATGCCCAGGCATGGCCACAAGAGGGCAGCAGTGTCCTTACTCAGCACTTCCTTGGGTTTCAGTTGCAGAGAGGAGCATCAGCTGGAGTTGGCTTGGCCTTATTAATGCTGTGTAGCCAGAGCTGAGGTTCCCCTGCTCACCAGGAGCTGGAGCATAGAGGCCAAGCCCTCAGTGTCTGCCCTGACAGGGAAGGGCACCCACGGAAGGCGCTGGATTCCCATCTGGAAACCTGTGGGAGCTTGGTGGGCCCACCTGAGTCCCCTTGTTGTGAGCAGGAGACGCCCCCGGCTTCATGCAAGTGGGAGGGGTGTAGCGAAAGCACCCCCGCCCCGAGACCTGGCTCATAGTCAGTGCTCCTGTGGCCAGTTCCTGTCTCTCTGGGCCTCAGTTTCTGCATCTGTAACATGGGTGGATGAAGGGCTCTGACATCTGGTTCTGAAGGTCTGAGAAGTCAAGTCACAGCTGTACCCATGGCCGTGGGCTTCAGGGGCCTTTAGGGGTGAGGGACTGCACCCTTAATTGGATCAGAGTGCGTGCTGGGCTGGCACCTCCAGGAGGGCAGCCAGACGGCTCAGCTTCACCTTCTGTAACCAGGCGGGAGTCTCACCCCGTGACCTTGCAGGGCCTTCCAACAATGCCATTCCTGGGCCCCGCACCCACCTTCTCTTCCGGCCACACATGCACCTCCCTTGGTGGCCACGGGCTGCTGGGCCAGGAACCCGCATTCCTGGGCCCCAGGTGGGGGGTGGCTGCCAACATTTCACACATTCCTCCCCAAGGTCAGGCGCCTTCTCTGCACTGGTTCTTCAATGTCACTGCCAGCCGCAGTCCACACAGAGTGGGAGGGGGAAAGGGGGACATTCTCAGCAGATCCTGAGGCCACACAGCAAACAGCCTGGGGAGGGGGACGGCACCCACCTACAGAGCCATCTTCTGCAGAAAAGAGGAACTGGCGGGCCTTATGTTGGCCTCTTTGTGACAAAGGCCTTCGTGTAAAGCCTAGCCTGACCAGGAGTTGAGTTTCCTTCTTCTGACAGTCACTGCCCTTCTGTGTTTATGTCCGAGCCTCTCTGCGCTCTGTAAACAGTGGATGAGTTGCTGTTGTCTGAACCCACCTGCCTCAGGATGAGACGCTGAATCAGGGCCCGCTGTTCTCTGGACTGCAGAACAGCAGGCAGCCTTTGTCCCAGGTCGCATGTCCTCTCAGCCCCAAGCCCCACACTGGGGTTCGGAGGGCTCGGCCTGGCTGGCATATTCCCGCGGCTTCGGCCACCCAGGGTGGGGGCAGAACTGCCTGGGGCCAGGGCTCCAGCAGCACTTGGTGGGCAGCTGGCCGGCCTGGAGCTGGCCTGTTTGCTGTGCCAGCCGCGTGGAGACTGGAGCTGCAGCAGGTGCAGCCTGGGCCAAGACCAAAGGTCTCCGATGGTAGGAGGCAGAGGGCGCCACCTAACCCTCCCCACACAGGGTTACTCAAGGGTGATTCCAGGGTCTGGAGAAGAGACCTGGAGCCCCAGGTGGGGGAGGAGGGGAGCTTTAGCCAGGGCGCCTGCTGGATCCGTGTGGCAGGGCCCACAGGTAGGGTCAGCTTCCCCGTGTAAGAGCCTGGGCTTTGGCGCCTGCAGACCTGGGCTCAAATCCAGCACCACCACTCAGGTTAGACCAGGTCCCCGGTGTCTCCGTTAGCCTCCTCCTCTGCCCATAGGAATGCAAATGATACCTGGCTCGCAGGTTTGGGGTGCAGGGGAGAAGACATTCTGTGTGTCAAGACCTTAGTCTGGTGCCTAGAACATGGTAAAGGACTAACCCAAGGCAGTTATGACTCCTCCTCCTTTCTGAAGTCAAGGGATATTCAAGTGCAGAACTGCTCAAGAGACGTCTACAGCAGACCCCACAGATACAAGTGAGGCCGAGGGTGACTGAGGAGGTCGTGGACTTCAACTCCTGAAGGCCCAGTAGGGGAGCTCACGGCTCCCCTTCCCTGGTAGCTGAGAACCTGCTTATTCCAGACACCTTTACCCTAAGACCTACAGACAAATCCAGTCCCAAGGAATCAGGCCCCAGCCTGAGACAGGACTAGGTGAGGCCTGCCTGGCCCAGGTCCTCTGAGTGTGGGAGGCCCTGCCTCCCCGAGACCGTGGGCCCTGGTGTGCACTTGAGAATCCACATCTGGAGGCCCAGGTTTAAGTGGACGCTCAGCCACTCAGCACTAGCTATGAGGTCGTGGGCTTCTGTCGTTCGTCTGAAATAAGGACACCGGGGCTGGCCAAGGGGCAGGGTGCTTGTGAGGCTCAGAGAAGATGTGAAATGTGGGTGCCCACCCTCCAGGTTCCCAATCTCTCCCTGAGGCAGATGCATGTCAGGGTGCTGCTGGGCCAACTGGGGTCCCCCACGGAGGAGGGCTCTGACCTGCTCTGGGGCAGGGCTTGAGAAGGTGACCGGCGGTGGCCTTCAGGCTGACGCATTGCAGCCACCCTCCCAGTGGAGCGGGAAGGAGGAGGCCCGGCCTCTACCTGGAGTGCTGAGACAGGAGAGGGGAGGGAGGGGAGGCTGGATTTGCCTCAGCACATCCAGACCTGCCGGCAGGACCTGAGTCATCCAGCCGCCTGCAAGGACGGTCCAGGCTGTGGACGCCAGCTCTGCTTCCCAACGTGGGTCCTCCCCGAGGCGTGCACCCCCCTGCAGCCCATCCCTGGGGCCCCACCTCCCAAGGCTAACTGTCCTGGGCCCAGGGGTGCTGGACGGGCCACCCTGGCCATGACCCTGCCTCTGGGGAGCCACCCACTGATTGGCTCTGCTTCCACAGGAGATTCCACAAGCTCTGGGTGTCTCCCTGGGGCAGCAGGCCACCCGGGGTCCCCAAGGAAGGCTCTGACCTGCTCTGGGACAGGCCTGGGCAGGGCTTGAGAAGGGACAGCAGGGGCCCTCAGGCAGAAGCGTTGGAGCCAACCTCCCAAAGGAGCTGGGAGCTGCCTTGCGGCCCACCAGCTTCCCAGCTAGAAAGTTCTTTGATTGCCTTGTTCTTAGAGCAATTTCAGTGTACTGCTGGTAAGACTAGAGTAAAGGCTTTAGAAAGATCTAGCTCTCCGGCTGGTTTGGGCACTCTGATCTCTGGGCTCCTAAGGAAGGCTGAATTCTCTTGGTGCTGCTTTCTTGGGTCCCTTTGTTCTTTTTCGAGTTGAGCCCAGCCCAGGCCTAGCACTCAGAGTTGAGATGGAGGTGAGGAGGAGAGGACTTCCCACGAAACTGGGCCTTAAAAAAACTCATGCAAGAGACAGGTCACCAGCACAGACCTGTCGTGTATCTCAGTCTGGTTCCCTCCTCATCTTCTCAGCCAGGCAGGGCCAGGCCAGGCCAGGCCAGGGATGGAGAGACCTGGAAAACGGCAGCACACATGCTGAGAAAGAAGGGGCTGAGCGGGGCTCCCGTTCCTTTCTCTTCGTTCACTGGTCTTGGAGTTCCTATCACAGTCAGGCAGCCTGGAGTCCAGGTGGGTGGCCCCCAGTTTCCCTGAGCCTTGGGTTCAGTGAAATTTCAGAAGCGCAGTTTTGAACACCTACTCTGTGCCAGGCACTGGAGACAAAAAGGAAAGCAACATAGGGTCCATATCCATAGGGAGCCCACGGCCTAGTGTGGGGACACGCATACACACATACACACACACACACACACACACACACACACACACACAGGCAGGAAGAGATAACTGCTGCAGCAGAGCTGGGGGTGGGGGAGGCCCAGGGAGTGAGAGCTCTACTCTGATGGGGACCTTTGGAGAGGATTCTCCAAACACAGGACAAGCAAAAGGCAAGAACGCCTGCCAGGCGAGAGGCAAGCAGGGGGAGTGTCCTGTAGCAGACGGTTTCGGTCAGGTCCCGGTTTCGCAGGTGAGGCAGAGGCATCACGGAAGGCTTGCAGGAATATGCAGTGTTTCAGGCGTCATACTCCTGGCCCTCATCCCAGAGGGCAGACCACCTGGGAAAGGGGCTTCTAAGGCCACTCCAGGGAGAAGGAGCAGAAAGAGGGGAAGGGAACCCCACTCCAGAACTTCTGAGGCTTGGGGGTCTCAGAGGGGTTGTCTGTGCTTGGAAGTGAGAGGGAAGGCGTGGGGAGTTTGGGGAGATAAGGCAGGGAGAGCTGGGACAATCTGGAAAACTAGGAACTCGGGGGCTCACATTCAACTCTGCTGTGTGGTACTGGGAATATCATGCAAACTTTCTGGGCCTTAGGGTCCCTATCTTCACACAAATGGAGAATTTAGGATGGAGAGACTGACAAGGCTGGTGAGTCTGGGAGATTTAGAATGTGTCTCTGTGAAGCAGACTCGAGTGGTGGAGGGGAGGGTTGAGTTGGGCGAGGTCTGTGAGCAGGAACGCAGGCAGACAGGAGTCAGGAAACTAGTGCTCCAGCCCTGGGGTCCTAAGTGCTGATGCCCAGGGTGCGTGGGAGGCATCTGAGGGTGCGTGGGAGACCCGGGTTGGGCCTGAAGTCTCTCTTGGCCTCCCTCTTACCTTCCCCTGGCGGTGGGGATAAAGATGAGAGAGGTGCCAGGGTTTTCTTCTCTGCTTGGTAGCTATAAGATCAAAAAGGAGGTGGCTTCCATGCACAGCCGTCATCTGCTCAGGTATGATTTTGAGGGCGTGGGGAGGCCCTACCCTGGCCCAAAGCCATGGCAATATCAATCCCTTTTCTTAGCCAGGAACTCACAGCTCACAATGCTTTTTGTGTGCATGGATTAATTTTATCTCCATCATAACCCTAGAGGGTGACTAGAGAGATGTCATAAGACTCCACTTACAGATAGCAAACTGAGCCTCAGAAGGGTGAGGGGAACTTACTCATGGACACAGCTGGTGAACGGCAGCCCCAGGACAAACCCAGGCTTGCTGACAATGCCACTGCCTGTAATTGAAACCTGATACCCACAGTCAGCTTAAGTGTTGCTTGTTACATGTACA
The DNA here is from genome assembly GCF_027580195.1 of Bos mutus. NCBI lineage: Eukaryota > Metazoa > Chordata > Mammalia > Artiodactyla > Bovidae > Bos > Bos mutus. The sequence continues at coordinate 2,472,944 of NC_091632.1, forward strand.
AATGCAGGTGCCCCTAGGAGGAGTAAATCTTGAGCCCTTCACATGTTAGTATGAATTAGTTTATCCCTCAGAGCACTTTATTTACTCTGCCAGAGAAAAAAAGGTTAGAGTTTGAGAGATTGAGGAAAAAACATTTTCAAGGAGGAAGAAAGGGAAAAAATTTTTTCTGCAAATTTCATTGACTTTCTATTTTTCCCCAGCTTGAGTCCTTTGAGGCACAGAGCTTATTGCCAACCCCAGAGGGAAAAGGCGAGGGAAGATCCAAAGAGACGATGTATTCATCTGTTCACCGAAGGTCTTTATGTCAGAGATGGAAGATATTGAGGTGAACTAGACAAACTCTTTCCCTTTGAACATCTCAAAATCTATCCAGAAAGATGGAGGTAAAAACAAGGTAAATGACAATAGAGCTCGGGAGCTGCTACAATGAAGCTATGATATAAAGAGCATCTAGCTGCCAGAGGAGGGCTGGGTTAGCAAAGTTCTCATCCCTTGATGACACACCCTTCATCACAAACGTTTCACCCATGCCTTGGAAGCCTTCCAGCCAGACAGTCCTTTCTGTCCCCTAAGTCCCTCTTGCTCAGCAGTGCCCAGTACTCCTGGCCATGCCCAGTTATTCTAGCCTGTGACTTCAGCAGCTAAGTGAAGGGCCGTGAGGCCTTCATGAAATCTCTAGCCAATGCTCCCATTATACAGATGTGGAAACTGAGGCCCAGAAGGGGGCAGTGACTTGCTTGACATGGCCACAGTGAGGTGCAGCTGAGTCTGCGCTCTCACTGCAGATGACACAGACACTTGGAAGGGTCTGACTGAGGAGCCCCTGTACTCTGTACAGGGTCGGAGAAGGAAGGTTAGGTGGTTGAGGGACGCAGAGGGGGTCCAGACTCCACCCTGACTAGAGGAAGCACTGCAGACAGGGAGGAGAGGGAAGGTGGGAAGAAGGCCCTTGTCAGGAGGGGTTCGGATGGGGACAGGGCAGAAAGCTTACTTCCAAAGTCCAGCAGCATCATCCACTGTCTGTCTTACTGAACCCTCAAAAGCCAGCCCTATTTAAGTTAAATGTAAATTAATAAAGATTTGATAAAATTAAAAATTCATTTCCTCAGCTGCACTGGCCACATTTCCAGTCTCGAGAGCCACATGCAGACAGTGCCTGCCGTACTGGGCAGCATGGATGGGGCACATTTCCATCATGGCAGGGGTGCTGCTCTAGACACTACACGTATAATCTCATTTAAATAGCATTTCCTGAAGATCATTAATACATGTTTGACGTATAATCTCATTTAAATAGCATTTCCTGAAGATCATTAATACATGTTTGTTGTAGAAAATTGGAGAAAACTCCAAAACAGAAGATGCCATCCACCCACCTTTATTCTTTCTTTAAAAGAAAATTCAAATAATGCACAGTTGGTGTAAAAAGTGCAAACAGTATGAGGGCAGAGAGAGTAAAAATGTCCCTTGCCGGAGGAAAGCCCTGGGGGTAGCTTGGCACACGTGGTTCCCGAGTCTGGTTTTCCTCCGCCCCAGGCTCAGGAACACGGAGGGGCCGCTTTAACCACAGGGCAGCCATTGCGTTGGCTTTGCCTCCAGCGGACTTCCGGCGCCTCCCTCCCACTAACCGGAAGTGCTGCGGGCCCTGGACCCAGCGCCATTTCAGTGGATCCTGCTTTGGACCCGGAAGCCCCTCTCTCGTCTTCCCTCACCCAGCTCTGCGCCCTGCGACACCTCATCAGGGCCTGGGGCGGGGGTGCTGCGGCCTTTCACTCACTTGACCCGTCATCTCTCCCAGCCATCCTGGGGGGACAAGCACAGAATAGTGGGGCGGCCCAGAGCGCAGGCCCTGACCAGACTGTCGTGGGTGATGTCCCAGCTTTACCGCTCATGGGGTTCCCAAGATCCTGATGGCGGATGTGACCTCTGAGCCTGTTTTCTCATCTGAAGGTTGGAGACAGCGTTCACCTCAAAGGGTTTCTGTGAGACGCTACTGTTAACTGCTACTGCTAAGTCACTTCAGTCGTGTCCGACTCGGTGCGACCCCATAGACGGCAGCTCACCAGGCTCCCCCGTCCCTGGGATTCTCCAGGCAAGAACACTGGAGTGGGTTGCCATGTCCTTCTCCAATGCATGAAAGTGAAAAGTGAAAGTGAAGTCGCTCAGTCGTGTCCGACTCTTAGCGACCCCATGGACCGCAGCCCACCAGGCTCCTCCGCCCATGGGATTTTCCAGGCAAGAGTACTGGAATGGGGTGCCATTGCCTTTTCCGCCGTGAGACGCTAGATGCGTGCTGAAATACATTCTGCATTTCGAGATGCTAAGCAGTTGTCATTTTGCAGGTGACGAAACTGAAACTCAATGAGACCAGCGGTCAAGTTCCCGCTGGTAGGAGGTGGCAGGAACCGGGGTTCTGACTGCGTGTGTCTGGCTCTGGAGCCCACGCTGCTGTCCCCACAGGCCACCCCTCTCTTTTGTCCCTTGGAGCACCTTCACATGGGCCCACAGAGAAGCCAAGAAGCAAGGATGGCAGCAGCAGAGCTGTACGGCGGCCCCACCCCTCTGGCTTTTCCCCGGTCAGAGGCTGCCGGGCCCAGAGGACAGCAGTCCCCCCTGCAGCAGACTGGGCAGCCTGCTGCTTGCATCTGCTCTCTGAGGGCCTCAGTGTCTCCGAACATATAACAACCGTGACTGTCCCGTCATTCTGCGCTTTTGCGACCTCAAACCCCAGGAGGCCTCAGGGACCCAGACTCGCCTGGAGGTGGGAGGCCTGCCTGCCCCTCGGAGCAGACCAGGCCCTGGTGAGGGGCCAACCCATGGTTATGTTGCTCACCCCAGGCTCCCCTGGGGCCCTGCGGCGGGGCGTGGCGCTCAACAGGCCTGCTTGATGAGAGCAAGTTTGGAAGGAGGTTTGGGATGGGTGTGGTGGAGAGGGCGCGCCGGGCAGGCTCAGGTGTAGCCACCAGAGAGGGGGCACGCCCGCCAGCTTCCTCGGCTGTGCCAGACGGGCCGGGCAGCTTCTCCCACAGGCTGCGCCCCTGGGCTGTCCTGTGTGACCCCCGCCCTTAGTGAAGAGTGGTGGAGGTGGACACACTCCCCTCAACACGGTCCAGGGCCCTGCCCTGCTGGGTGGTGGGTGAGGAGGGGCCCCGGAGCTGTGAGGCCAGGCATGGGAGACCTGTCCTCACAGGCCCAGCTGGCCAGAGGCCTCGTCTGCCCCAGCCACCCTCCCCCAGAGGGAACGGGAGCAGACAATAGCCATGGGTGACTCACCAATGAGCCATCTTCCATCCCCACCCCTGGCCTGGCCCAGAGCATCCCAGCCTGTCTGTCAAGGGGGCTGGAGCCTAGTCCCTTCCTCTGTCCTCACCCAGCCCTGGGTGCCGCCCTCTGCAGAAAATCAGGCTTGAGGAGGGAGGGATTCGACTGCAGGGGATCCAGGCAGTTAGAGAAGAATTCATTTGTGAAAGCAGACACAGGGTCCCATATCTGGCCTGCTCTTCCCTGCCCTGCCCCTTCTCGCCTCTACAAGGCAACACCAACTCTCCCTGAATCCCAGAGGAGGAGTGGTCATTGTCTCTTCTTCTGGGATAGAGCTTGGACCCCACAATTTATTCCCTTCCGCCAGACCAAATAAGTGGAGAGTTCCAGTCTGTCTACTCCCTGAAGGACTGAGCTCACTGTTAAAAAACATTTCCCTTTTGCTGAGTTTCTATCTGCCTCCCTATAGAATCCACTAGATACTATTTCAAGAATTTAATATCCACTCCCAGTCTTCCTCTACTCTATAACTCTTTGCTCTCAACCAAAGTCATTCCTCCTAGAAGACTGGATTTAAAACATTTTGATACCTTGGCCTATGTCCTCTGGAATCATTTCCATTTATCTGCTTTTTTCTTGTAACATGGTCTCTAGAATGGGACTTGGCTTTCCAGCCAAAATCAGGCCAGCACAGAGAATAGTACAGAATCATTGCCTCCGAAATTTTGGCATGGTGTAGAGCCCATGAGCTCTGTTGTCTTGCTGGTCTGCATTGAACTTGGGGTCAGCACACACCTCTTTGGCGATTTTGGACTCATGTGGCTGTTTAGCCATGTCCATGTTGAGTGGGTACACAGGTCACCCGGCCTGTGTGACTGTGGCCTCCAACGATTTGGAGGCCCCTCTGCCTCCTTGGGTCAGGGTTCCCTGGCAGAGTATCTGCAGGGATGAAGCCCCAGGTTCAGGCAATGGCTCTCAACAGGTCTTCATTGTGGACTCTCTTGAGGGTCTGATGAAAAACTCGGCACCCTCTTCCCAGAAAATGTACCTTCTGAAATGAAAATGCACCCTGCAAATGACACCAGGACTCCCTGAAGAACATCTGGATCCCGGGTTAGGAATCCCCAGCTGGAAGATGGTGCCTGAAAAATAAACTCTGAGATAGCCTTCCTGTTCTAACTGTGGGGTCTGAGGGTTCCCACAAGTTAATAGACTCTCACACCAGTGCTGTGCTTTATAGCTCACAAAGCATGTTCACACATATGGCACCAGACAGACCCTAGAGTACAGACTGCGTGCTAAGTTGCCTCTGCTGCTGCTGCTGCTAAATTGCTTCAGTCATCTCCGACTCTGTGCGACCCCAGAGACGGCAGCCCACCAGGCTCCCCCGTCCCTGGGATTCTCCAGGCAAGAACACTGGAGTGAGTTGCCATTTCCTTCTCCAATGCATGAAAGTGAAAAGTGAAAGGGAAGTCGCTCAGTCGTGTCCGACTCTTAGCAATCCCATGGACTGCAGCCCACCAGACTTCTCCATCCATGGGATTTTCCAGGCAAGAGTACTGGAGTGGGATGCCATTGCCTTCTCCATAAGTCCAATTCTTTGCGACACTATGGACCATAGCCCACCAGGCTCCTCTGTCCATGGGATTCTCCAGGCAAGAATACTTGTATGGGTTGCCATTTCCTCCTGCAGGGGTATTCCTACCCAGGGATCGAACCCACGTCCCATGTCTCCTGCATGGGCAGGCGGATTCTTTACCACTAGCACCACTTGGGAAGCCCAGAGTACAGACTACAATTGAACAAATAGGATGCCAAGGTCCAGGGACTTGACTAAGGTCATGTAGACAATCTGGGCAGAGTCAACACGCTCCTACCCACATGGGGCCTCAGAAGAGCCCCCACAGTCTGTCTGCCAGCAGGGAAAACACAACAGAGGAATGGATGCATTTGGCCACAGGGGAGACTGGTCCTGACTGGTCCTGACGGGTCCAGCGGGCCCCCACCGCTGCTCCAGGAAGACACACCCAGCTGCCTCCATGCTGAGCTGTGCTTCTCACAGCCTCCATTCTGGCAAAGCAGTGCCAGGCTGTGGCCTGAGGGAGAAGAGAGACAAGGGCAGAAACCAGGCCTAGAGCCTGAACCCCAGGAACCCAGTGGACCGGGAAAGAGCCTTTGGACCCTGCCTTTCCCTGGGGTGCGGACACCTGGGCAGATCAAATGGGCCCGGGAAAGAGTGGGAGTCAGGACCCAGAGAATACCCGAAGGACTAAGGTTTGCGTATAGGCACCAGACAACTATTTGAGGTCAGTTTTAAGTTGTCAAGGAATTCTGGCTCCTGTAAAACACCTCTACTTGACCCAGTAAACTCCTCTGCCTGCAACACCCAGCTCAATCCCTCCAAGAAGCTTTCCCCCCTTGGCTGTGATGCAGGGCTTGCTCCAGCCCTGTGTTCACACCCTCCTCAGGCACTGTCTGGTCACTAACTGATCCCTGTAATGGCCTGTGCCCAGCAGGCCAGGGCTCTGGACTCAGCATCTCCCCTGGCCCCTGGCAACAGGGGATCAATCCATGTTATTCAATAAGCTAGACACCAGAAGCAAGGAACCGTCTTTTGTCTCGACCTGTTGTGTGACTTCAGGTTGGGAGGTTTAGAAACATCCAGGGTCAAAGAAGGCCAGCCCTGCTTACACACGCCCCTTTAATCAGAGGCCAATAATGGCCTTTAGAAACCCTCTCAAGAGGCGTCTAACAGTTTTTCCCAGGCTGGCATGGGGTGAGAGAGAAGGTTCAAGAAAGAAAACTGTCATTTTTATGTCTTTCCCCAAACTAGGATTATTTTCCTTTGCTCCAAACAACCAGCAGAGATGTGTGGGGAGAGAAAGGGTCTGGAACTTGGAGCGTTGCTCTGCAAGCCTCTGGGCGGTTCTCTGTCCTCAGCTGGGTTGTAGCCTGGCCTGGGCTGGTGGTTGCTGAGGCAGAGGCCCAGGTTTGCAGTGGGTGGGTGACTCTTAGCACAATGAATTCATAAATTCGTGTCGGTTTTATACGCCTGTCTTCTCTACTGGACTTCCTCCACTGCTCTGGAGGGCAGGAATCACATTTTATCCAAATTGAGATCCTCAAGGCTGGATACAATGCCAAGTACACAGTAGATGCTCAGTTACATAGTTAAAGGCCATTAAAAAAAATTAAAAAAGCATCTTAACCTCCCTGCTAGTCTTATCTCTGGGGTACCCTTGCTTCTCTTTATGGAAAGAGCTTCTTAAAGTTTCCCCCTGCTGATGGGAGGAGGAACCTGTGACTGGTCTTCATTCTCTTAGCTGGAGGGGTGGGCCTTGCTCCCCTGGGCTGCTCCTGAGACTAATTCTTTGTTTCTATTTATTTCTAGCCCCAAATATGCCTCTTAGGTTTTCCTGCCACCTGGCCTGACACCCCAACCACCCCAGCTGCACCTCTGCACAGCCCCACCCAGACACGAAGGTTCACCCCTGGCTTCCTGACCGCACTCACCCCTATGGCAGCCACAGCTATTTTTAGCAGAGCTAAGTGACCTCACTGCCTCCTGTTTTTGACATCCTCCAGAGACCTCAGTCCTCGCCGGCCCCCACCCAGCCTTCACCCAGCCAGTATCACGTCCTCCTTTTAACAACAACACGATGCTGAGTTTCACTTTCCTTTGCTTTTGCTCATCCTCCAGCTACCTGGGTTTCCTCCTGGAGGCTGAGTGAACCTCAGGCCAGCCCAGGGAAGATCTTTACTGCTCATACCCCCTCCAGGTTGGCACCTCCAACCTTAAGCATTTAGGGCCCTCAGGCCCATTCGTTTTTGTTAAAAGTTGTCAGAAATTCTCCATCTGTTTCTGGGTCAGGATCCCAAAATCTGATTCAAGTTCTAAGCCTGACCTAAATCGTTCCTGCTGTCAGGGTTGACAGATTAGCAAATAAAAACACAGAATGCCCATTTAAATTTGAATTTCAGATAAATAATACATACTCTTTTAGTTTAGTATGTTTTAGGTAATATTACACTACAGAATTATTCATTGTTTAATTGAAATTCAAACTTAACTGAGAAGAGAATCCTGTATTTTGTCTGGCAACCCTACCTGCTATACTCCCTATTGGTAGAGCAGCAGTTTTTAATGTTTTGGTCTCTTTACACTCTAAAAAATCATTGAGGACACTCAAAGAGCTTTTATCTAGGTGAAATGATGTTTACCATATTATCAAGTAAAACATAAATTTTAAAATATTAATTTATTTAAAAAAACAGTCTAAAAAACAATGGTAATAATAACTTACTACACGTTTATATACACAAAACACTTTTTACAAAAAAAGCTATATTTTTCAAAACAAAAAAATTAGAAGAGTAGCATTGTTCTACGTTTTTGCAGATGTTTTTAATGGTTGGTTAAATGAAAAAGAGAAAGATTTTTTTAATTAAAAAATTTAATTGCAGTAATAAAATACATAAAATTTACCATCTTAACTGTCTTAAGTGTGCAGTTCAATAGTATTAAGTATGTCCACATTGTGCAGAACTGGATTCTTGTACCTCCTCAACATTCAGTTTGCTATAATTCACACACTGTGAAGCTTCTGGAAGATTCCACTGTCCACTCATGACAGAATGAGAGCAAAAAGCCAAATGACATTTTCACATTATGATGAGAACGGTTTGACCTTGCGTATCCTGTGAAAGGACTTGGGGATCCAGGGGACCCCGACTACCCCTGGAGACCTGGTGCTCCTTCAGTGGTGGCCAGTACTGGACTTCCGTCTGGGGTGGGTGCAGTATGGCACAGCACACACGTGGTTGAATGTGATTCCAAGCTGGTTCTCATTTCTGAGCTAAGCGGTGGGGGTGGGAGGAGACTGAGGCTGGCTCTTGCCTGGTGCCCTAGCAGGGATGAAAAAAATGGGCCTGGAAAGACTCGGGACTCGGGACCTAGCAAATGGCACACAAGCTGTGAAGCAGACCAAGCTGGCTTAGAGAGAGAGACAATTCTGCTTCATCTTGAGGCTCTGAGAGACTAAAGAAGGCAAACTCCTCCAGGCAGGGAGGAAACAGTGGATGCCTTTCTCAGGACATGGTCAGTGACCAGCATGTTCGATGCCCCAACCCGCCCTCACGCATGGCTGGCGAGGCGGGAGCTGTCCTTGCCCAGTGCCGGCTGCTCATTCTGGCCCTCACCCTCGTTTCCTGCCATGACTAGTGGCTGTGGGTAAGGACCGCTGGGCCCTCCCATTTCTGCTGAGTGGACTCAGGGAGACCTTGCCTTGGGGCCGGAACACCATGAGCCTTAGTTATGGGCGTTTATTCCTTTTGTGACCAACCTAGTGACCAAAGCCTGGGGGCCCAAGACAGCCAGGGGTCTACCCCTCAGCCACACGAGTGGTCCCATTACAACCAAGTCCAGGGGAACCTGGACACATTTCCTGTACCAGACACACAGCCTTAGCACGCTCACATCTGTGCTGTTCACGGTCATCCTGTGGGTGTTATTTTATGCCTTCAACTTTATTATATACACATTCCTTGAGGGAGGGAGCCCTGTCTTGACTGCCTCTGTGTCTTCCATGGCGCCTACAACAAAGTAAGGTCTCGGTACGTGTTGACGGGTTTATTAGGGGGTGAGTTTTCACTGATGTAACTATCAGATCCCCTTTTCTAAGGGGCTGGGGCCACGGGAGCAGGTGGAGGCCCTTTATTAAACATTTATTGAGCACCTTCTCCCACTCCTTCGTTTTCTTTGGGGAGGTGTTGCTTACAAAGCACGTTCAGGAGTCATCCTGTGATATCCCGGGGCAGCAGAGCTGACGTGAGTGCCCTGGGAAAGTGACTGTCTAAGTGATTGCACTGGGCTCTGCCTACAGGAGGAATGTGCTAAGCCAGGGAGCTTGTCTCTGGGGCAGTGTGTGTGGGAGGCTCTCCAGAGGTCTGCTGGGGGAGGGCGCCCTGAACCAGCCACCTGGTGCGTCCTGGCTGAGAGGCTGCCACGCCACGAAGGCCATTCATGGCCACAGTGTTCTCTGCCCAGTTTCCATGTTCTCTGAGTAAGCTTCCCTCTGAATCTCAGCTTCCCCTCATGTGGAAGCAAAGGGTGAACATGCTCATCAGCAACCCAAAGGCCTAGTTGGTTTGACAGCAGTTTACAAACCAGCAAACTGACGTTCTGGCTGTGCCTGTTCATCTCCTGGAGATTTTTTGCAAGTCTGGCCCTGAGTCTCCTCGGCCTGTGGCTAGCAAGGTTTCTGAGCAGCCACGTGAGGCCCAGACCCTGAATTGAGAAAGCATCTTAAAGGGGACCTGGCCACCACGTGAGACTCTGAGGAGGAACCAGCCAGCTCCCCCCAGGTGCCACCCAGCCCACGGCTTCTCCATTCATAGAGCACTGCGCTTAGAGACAGAGCCAAGCCAGGGGTCCTACAGCAGAAGTGGGGCTCCATGCCAGGGGCCGACCTGCTTCAGTAGGAAGCCAAAGGACCAGGAAGACACTGCAGATCAGGCTGGAGGCGGATTCGGAATCCAGCCAGAGAACCTTGAAAGGTCACTGCGCTCTTCCCCCTGCTGCTGGGTGAGGCATGTGGTCAGCCCTGCTGGGGAGCTGGGTCAGCACCCCTGGGAGCTGGCGTCCTCCAAGGAGGGAAAGCAGGGATGAGCAGGGAGTAGGTGGAACCGGCTGGGCCCTCGCTTCCACCCGGAAATGGGATTTTGGCCTCTCGGGCTGGGAAAATCCCACTATGCTTTTCTGTTTATTAGGGAAGCTGAGTCAGTCTCCTATCTCCTAAAAAGCTATTGTTTCTAGAATTTCATTGGTCAAAGCCGGTACTCCCCTCTCCCAACAGCTTCCTTTTCTCTGGGGAATTCCTGTGGGGGTAGGAATTGGAGAGTGAGACCTGAAATCAAAGTTTTTGCCCATTTATGGACTTGAAGCCCCCTCCCCAACTCTAGGATGACTCATTCCCCCAACTCAACCTAAACATCCCCAGAGGGGAAAGGGTGAAATTGAGCCAGGGGATTAGCTGGAGTGAGGAGGGGAAAGCCTGAGAAGCATGGGGTGCTGTGCTCAGTGGCTTCAGTCGTGTCCGATTATGTGCGACCCCATGGACTGTAGCCCCCCAGGCGCCTCTGTCCGTGGGGTCCTCCAGGCAAGAACACTGGAGTGGGTTGCTGTGCCCTCCCCCAGGGGGTCTTCCCAACCCAGGGATCCAATCTGGGTCTCTTATGTCTAACCTGCACTGGCGGCTGGTTCTTTACCTCTAGTGCCACCTGCTTATGAAACACAATCAGTAAGGAAGATTTTAGAGCCAAAACCAGGCAGAATAAAAGGGAGAGAGATAAAGAAGCTTGCAACCCAGAGAGGAAGCTGCCTGCCCAGTGGCGTGACATTTCTCTAAAGGCAGCAGCTCTGTAGAGAGAGGTTAAAAGCCCTCACTTGGAGTCAGTCCTCCAACTCTGGTGTCATCAGAGCCACTCACCAGGCCTGTTAAAATGCGGGCTGCCTGGAAGCTTGCCCATGATCTGAAGCAGGACGTTCTGAAACAGCGGAAGAGACCTGGGAATCCGGGAGCTGGCTTGTTCTCTGGGGCCTGGGTTGTACAAGGCAACTCCCCTCCCCTTTGCCAATGTCAGAGGCAGAACCCTGGCCCAAGAGTGACGTTTCCAATGTGCTTATAAAATCTCTAAAACCTTAGAAGGTGTGCGGTCATGAAGTTTCACGGCTGCATGGTTTTGAGAGGTCTTAGCACAGCCCTCTTGTACAGGAAGACAAAGGACGATCCTCCGCAGTCTTCTCCTTCCATCCCTGGAAGAAGCCTGTGTTTTCCTTAGGAGGAGAAAGTCAGTTGCATACGGGCAAAACTGCCTTCCTGACTCAGCAATAACCATCTCCTCCACTGTCGAGCTTTCACAAACTGATCAGCCACAGAATAACTGCTTTCCTAATGCGTGTGTGCATGCTAAGTTGCTTTAGTTGCGTCTGTTCCTGCGCGACCCCACAGACTACAGGCCACCAGGCTTCTTTGTCCATGGGGATTTTCCAGGCAAGAATACTGGAGTTGGTTTCCATGCCCTTCTCCAGGGAATCTTCCCGACCCAGGGATGGAGCCCGTGTCTTTCACATCTCCTGCATTGGCAGGCTGGTTCTTTACCACTAGCGCCACCTGGGAAGTCCTTCCTAGTCAATGAAATCCAGGAATCTTTAGAACTCAGGGACTTCAGAGATCAACTAAGCTGACTTTCCACCCAAAGCAGAAATTCTTTCCTAACAACTCCTGTCTTTATCTCCAACTCACATGTCTTTCCGAAATTCCAGACTCCTGATACCCTTCATCTCCACTGGAGATCTAAGTGCTCCCTAGCTTCCTGCCCCAGCCCCAGTCTCTTATAAATGCTGAGGCTGCTCAGCTAACCCTTTGTCCTGGTCCTTCCCAGCTCAGTCACGCTCTGGCTCTCAGTGAGTCTCCAGGTTCTGACTGGCAGAACTGAGCAGAAGCTCTGGTGGAGTGTGGGCACTATTTCATGAGAGGACTGCTGCTCCCCACCCATCTGAATTGCCATTTCCCCTTCCCACCAGCCCACCAGAAGGGTCCGAGGCAGCCCAACTGAATGGGGTCCCTGGGGGATCGGACGGCTCCTCCTGATGTGCCGGGGTTGGGGGGTTCTCCCCACTGCATGAAGTGGAGCTTCCATGCTCCCCAGCGAGGGGGTTTCCACCCAGGGACAGCCTGGATGGACTTGCCCCAGGGAAGGGCTGAGGGCGTGGAGAGAATTCTGACCAAGACTTTCTGGTCTGGTTTCTGAAGGCCCTTTCCTGTCTCCCAGAGTTGCCCCCCGGTGGTTGTCTGGGTTATTCACATTCCGGAAGCGCTGATGTGGCACTAAATATTCCTAGGGCCCCAGACTTCCCCCCTGGGGCTCAGAGTCATCTCTCTGAGTCTACTTTCTGGAATGTTTTTGGTATGAAGCATCTGGCAGGTGAGGGGAAGGGCCCAGCAATATGGAATCCACATCCCCAGAGCCTGGGTCTCCGTAGGGGCTGGTGTAATAGATACTCTCTTCCCCTCAGAGTCTCTTTCCCCAGCGGCCTGCCCGCCTCCCCCTCTCTCCTGCCCACCCCTCCCAGCCCCTGGATTGAAAGAGATTAAGCAAACAAACCTCAAAGAGGACAAAAGATCTCAGTCCTGGAGAATTGCATGGACTGTATAGTCCGTGGGGTTGCAGAGAGTTGGACATGACTGAGAGACTTTCACAGCCACAGCCCCTTCTTAGACTTTCCACCCCCAGCAGTGCTGGTAGGATGTGCTGCTGGAGCTGTGGTGTCCCTTCTCCGATCCCGGCTCCTCACACCAGCTTCTCCCTGTTCTCACTCACCCTCTGCTTTTCCAGCTCCCTTTTGAGGGTTTCGAGGGAAGGGGAAGGCATTTGGGGCAGAAATAACTGCTACCTCCATTGTGCCTAGACAAGAGCGGGGCCTGTACATTTGTAGTTCCATTCACTGATATACACTGGTATTGTCCCAACTCTCCACAGCCTATCTAGATTAAATAAATCCCACATCGCCTACTCCTGCTGAGATTTGGCATTCCCCCAGACCTGGATTTCAAGAGATGTGGTTTTATCCCTGGGATGGAAAGATCCCCTGGAGGAGGAAGTGGCAATCCACTCTAGTATTCTTGCCTGGGAAATCCCATGGAAAACCTGGTGTCGCAAAGAACGGGACATGACTGAACTAACACTTTTCACTTTCACCTGCTGGTTCAGTGGTAAAGAATCCACTTTCAATGCAGGAGACACTGTTTGATCTCTGGGTCAGGAAGATCCCATGGAGTAGGAATGGTAACCCACTGCAGTATTCTTGCTGGGAATCCCATGGACAGAGAAGCCTGGTGGGCCACAGTCCCTGGGGTCGCAAGAGTTGGACATGACTTAGCGGTTAAACCACCATCACCAAGTGTTTGATACATAAGCACTTAAATGGTAGCCCGTTACCTCCTAAATCGCAATTATTCTTTTCCACCACCCCCATTTCCCCTTCACCATTATCTGAACTGACAATTTTTCTACTGAACTTTATTTTTAATACATGCTGGCTTGCTGCTCAGTCTGTATCCTCTTCGAGGTTATGATCTTCTGTGTCGCACCAGCAACAGAGCAATCACCTCTGTCTTTTACAGAGCTTTCACTTTTTTCCTGAGTCAGTGAATAAATGAACACAGTGATTCCACATCTGAACTCTCTGCTTCTTGGGTAACGATTTTCTCTTAAGCTTTTCCTGTGTCTACCCAGAGTTTGGCCCAGAGCTCTGGCATCCATTTGGACCACAAACAAAGATATCAGACTGAAGTATCCCATTTGCAGCCTGAACAGTTTGCTTCCTCTCCCATCCTGACCCCACATTACCTGGCCTCCTCACTTCTTCCCAGACTCAGCAACTTTGCCAGCTTCACACAAGCAAGAAAGGGGAGGAGAGGGCAGGTGGTCCACGCCAGCAGGCACTGCAGGCTGGCGGGAGAGCAGGTGTGCACGGAGCGGGCAGCTGGGGCTGGCCAGGACTGGGGCTGTTTGGGGGCCTGTGCACAGCAGAGGTGGGTAAGGCATGGGGGAGGGAGTCTGCTTGGAGCCGGAGCCAGCCGGTTGCTGGCCTGCACTTTGTGCTTATCCTCCCTTTCATCCTGGCCCTCAGAGCCTGGGAGTTTCTCAATGGAACAGGCGTCTGGGGAATGCTCTGCAGGGGGTGGAGAGGGCTGGCCAATGAGGGGGGCATTCCAGGCATTCTTTACATCCTCCGGGAGCCAGGCAGTTGGGCGCAGAGAAAGGAGAAGCTGCCCTGCACTAAAGGGAAAAGGATTTCTTTGGAAGGAGAGAATGAAGGTGGCGGGGGTGCCTTCAAGCAGCCGGGGACAGAGCTGGATGGGGAGGAATGGAAGGGCTCTATAACTTGACAAACCCAGCTCTTCAGTGCTAAAGGCAGAAAGGGCAAGTTGGGACGCTCAGTCCAGGGCTCTCTCCCCTCTGTGCGCTTACAAGGGCAGAACTGCTGATGGAGGTATAGCCGGGAGACTTTTGGAGCTAAGAGCCGGGTTTTTATTGTGTGTTTTGCTTTCATTAAGCAGGGTCTCCATTTTTCACCCCAGCGACTCCAAGGAAGTGTGTGTTAGGAGAAAACTCAAAGATTTGTGTCCCACTCCCCAAACAGAATGACTGAAGCTATTTTCCAATCACCATTCTCATTTTTAATGGGGTGGTTCTTTCTAGTCACAGGAGGGAAGAGGGACCATCAGGTAGACAGAATCAGGGCGTGGAGTGAGGGAGCCAGAGACCCCCTCCAGATAGTGCAGTGGGACATGTAGATTTACAAAAGATCCCCACCCCCGCCTTTAATCAGTAGGGAAGCACTGCAATAATACCTCCATGTACACAGAACTTAGATGTCACAGTGGAATTCCCCAGAACACAGCATTCACATTATTGAAAATAGTAAGATTTGCTTTTTTAAAAACACAGAGCTGAAAACATTAAAATAAATAAGAACTTTCTAGGGCCCTAAAGGCCTGGAGAAACAGATACATCCATTCTCAATAGCAGGAGCAGCTTGGAGGCTGGAGAAGTTCAGAGTCCTTGAGGTCCAAAGTGGGGTCCAGGGGAATCTGAGCCCCTTGAGATGAAGTCCATTAGCAGCCTGAGCCTTTTCAAGTCTTTTAGATTCATAGCAGCGACTCCATTTGCCCTACAGCATGAGGACCTCCTGGCTGACCTTCCCTCAGGGGGACAGCTGGTCCCAGGACGTTCTCTACATCCTGGTGCATGGCTCCATGCCCTTTGATGGGCAGGACCACAAAACACTGATAAAACAGATCAGCAACGGGGCCTACAGGCAGCCTCCTAAACCCTCTGGTGATTGAGGGATGTGGGCGTTCTCATCCAGACCCTGGGTGTCCTTTGCTAATTCCTGATGCAGGAATTAAACAGTGACAGTAAAGTGAAGCTTCCCTGGTGGCTCAGACTGTAAAGAATTTGCCTGCAAAGCTGGAGAGTGGGATTTGATCCCTGAGTCTGAAAAATCCCCTGGAGAAGGGAATGGCAACCCACTCCAGTATTCTTTCCTGGAGAATTCCATGGACTGGGAATTGTCTGCAATTGCAGCCTGGTGGGCTACAGTCCATGGGGTTGCAATGAGTCAGATGTGACTGAGCAATTTTCACTCTCACTTTCCAAGTTTGGAGGATGGGAAAGGGGAGAGAATCTTTGAGGAAACAGAGGTTGTGTTCTCTTACTGTTCAGCTAAGTATGGAAGGGCACACTCTAGGAGACCATTCCCAAGACACCCCAGGGAAAACTGGCGGGGAGGGCCACATTCCAGTTTGAGTGGTTCTGTTAGGGGAAGCACACTGACTGAAACTGCCCCCCCTGGCCAGGCACCATAGTAACCATTTGCATGAGTTGTTTTATAGGAGATCCTGGTAAGGAACACGGAACTAATAAGCGTCCACCAACTGGCAGAATTCAGGAAAGGTCAAAAGGAGACACCACATGTCCCACCATCTCCCAGAATCCTTCTCTCTGGCATCCACCTTGGCTGAACAAGACATGCACCCCCAGGAAGGACTCTGAGTCAGAATGATTGGCTAAGGGCAACCCGGAAACTAACCCCATCACCATAAAACCCGAGACTGCGAGCCACGTGGCAGAGCAGCTCTCCTGGGTTCCCTTACCCTCCTGCTCTCCACCCGGGTGCCCTTTCCCAATAAAATCTCTTGCTTTGTCAGCGCATGTGTCTCCTCGGACAATTCATTTCTGAGTGTTAGACAAGAGCCCAGTTTTGGGCCCTGGAAGGGGTCCCCCTTCCTGCAACAGTTGGTGGAGATGGGAATGTGTATGTGAATGAAGAGCTTCTAGCCCCACCTTGGCAGGATGGCATCACACACAAACTTACTCTTTACAGGAGCTAGGCACTAATAGAGTGCTCTTTCCAGCTCTCTGCAGCCCTACTATGGGGAGGGCACAGGCAACCCTGTGCCCGCACACGGGTGGGCACCCGGCAGCGACCCTGGCTGGGCCTCCGTGGCTCAGTGGCTGCGGCGCCAGCCTTTGTTTAACAAGTCCAGGGGTAAGAACTACACAGCCCAGACCCTCCAGGGGGATGCCGCCCCTCGTCCTGGTAAGGGTGGCCTCAAACTGCCAAAGGCATTCTCAAGAAGAAGGCGTCGACCCTCTCAGAGGGGGCAATGGGCAAGGCAACCTGGAAATTAACAGGCAACCTAGACTCAGCCACAGGCCTTCCTCGCTGCTTCTCTACTCATTTCCCCTCTAGGGCTACCTTCTTGGTTCCACGGGGCTGAAGACATTGAACCCTCAATGCACTTCACTTGCCCACTGCCCACATCCAGCCCTCCCCAGGGCTCAACTGAAGCCACCTCAGCCTTCTGGGCTGGGATGCAGGTCCTGGGAGGCAGGGAAGAAGGCAGTCTCCCCCTCAGGGTGCATCCAGCTGCATCTCAAAGCCTGCCCGCATGGGCAATGCACCCCCCTTCAGCTGAGCTCCGAGCAGACCCTCAGTCCCTGCTGGCCGTCCTCTGTCCCCTCCGGGCAGTCCAGCAGGGAAAAGCAGCTAGTCCCCAGCAGGTCCTGCCTCCAGCGCCTCAGGCCTCGGCTTCCGGGGCCCTCCGACGGGGGTGCCTCCAGCCCCAGGAGGTTGTCCACAGACACAGAGCCCCGCAGTGGGGGCTCAGGGAGCCGTTCGGGCAAGTCCAGCTGGTCAAAGGATTCAGAGGACAGGATGCTATCCTCACTCACGGCCCCTGAGGGGCGGCTGGCCCTGGCTGGAGGGTGTGGGGAGGCCAGTTCATCCAAAGAGCCGAAGGTGGTGGGCGCTGTGTGCTCCAGGGCCGCATGCGAGAACTTGCCGTTGTGTTTGAGAATGCCCTTGCGATGCGGCAGCCGCCCCGAGGCTGGAGGGGGCTTGTGCTCCATGGTATCCCCACTCACAAATACGTTCCCGGCATTCGTATCCCCACTCACAAACACGTCCCCGGCATCCAAGAGCTCCCCAGACTCGCTGGGCTCAGGCGAGGAGTAGTAGCCGGACTCCCGCTGGCGCGCCTTCTTGAGGATGCCTTTCTTGGGGAGCAGCGGGCCGGCCTGGCCCGGGTTGGAGGGGCTGGGGCCGGGCTCAGGGCCCTGCCTCGCCCCCTCTGCGGGATTTGACGTCTTCTTCTTGAGAATGCCTTTCGGCAGCTTGAGGCCGCCCTTCCCAGGGCGAGGGGAGGCGTCAGCGGCCGGGGCCGCCTGGAAGGTCTGGGCCATGTCGTTCTCCTTGCGAGACTTCTTGAGCGAGTGCTGGCGCTCCAGGTCAGGGGCAAGGGCCCTGCCGCCCGGCGCCTGCTGCTTCAAGAAGCTGCAGACCTTGGCACCGTTCTCCAGGAGGGGGCGGGAGGAGCGCCAGAGCCACTGAGCCACGGAGGTCCGGCCGGGGTCGCTGCCAGGGTGCCCGCCCTCCTGCGGGGCCCCCTGCTCTCCGACACGGGTGGTGTAGCCCCAGTTGACCCACCAGTGGCTGGCCACGTCCTCCAGGGTGGCCCGGCGGGTAGGGTTCACCATCAACAGCCACCGGATCAGGCCACAGGCATCTAGAAGGGGAGAGAGAGGCTTCAGCTCTGTAGCCACGAGCTCGGGCACCCGCAGCGTCCCTTCTGGCTCACCCCATGGATGCTAAGACAGGGCTCCCCCCCAGGTCAGCTGTGCCCCCAGGCAGGCTCCCCAGTCTCCAGGACCACAGCCATGTTTACATGTCTGCTCCTTTGCTCCAGTGAAATGCAGGCCTCTGGGGGTGGGGCTGTGCTGCTCAAGAGTAAACCAAGGTCCTCACACCCTTCTTCTCACCTTATACACCATACACGGAAGGATAAAAAGATTTCTAAGGACAAACGCAGTAGGAAATGAGACAACTGTGGCAGATAGGATCTAAACCAGGCTTTAGGAAGCACTTCCCAAATAAGCATGCCCATAAAGGAAGATTCAGCCCTTCCTTCCTTGCAGGTCACAGACACAGGAGGCAGAGAGATGAGAGCAGGAGGTGGGGTGGAAGGTACCTTCATCTACAGTGGGTTGCCGTCTTCACTTAGAAAGTGAAAGTGAAAATCGCTCAGTCACATCTGACTCTTTGCAACCCCATGGACTGTAGCCCACCAGGCTGCAATTGCAGATAATTCCCTCAGTCCACGGAATTCTCCAGGAAAGAATACTGGAGTGGGTTGCCATTCCCTTCTCCGGGGGATCTTTCAGACCCAGGGATCGAACCCCAGTCTCCAGCTTTGCAGGCAAATTCTTTAGTCTGAGCCACCAGGGAAGCTTAACTTTACTGTCACTGTTTAATTCTTGCATCAGGAATTAGCAAAGGACACCCAGGGTCTGGATGAGAATGCCCACATCCCTCACTCACCAGAGGGTTTAGGAGGCTGCCGGTAGGCTCCGCTGCTGATCTGTTTCACCAGCGTCTTGTGGTCCTGCCCATCAAAGGGCATGGAGCCATGCACCAGGATGTAGAGGAGAACGCCCAGGGACCAGCTGTCCACCTGAGGGAGAGACGGGGTCAGCCAGGAGGTCCTCATGCCGCAGGGCGAACGGCTCCAGGCTCCCCTTCAGTACCCACGGAGGGGATCCCAGAGCCCAGAGCATCCAGGGACCACCTCCTTCTAGTACCCAGAGTCAGAGAGGGCCGTACTGTAGACGGGACTGGGAGTCACGGAGGTGTCACCTGCCTCTGCTTGGGGAGGCTGGCCGGGTGCTAGGAGAGGCAACGGGAATGCAGAAGGTGTGGGGCACAGAGCCATGCTGTCAGGGGTCAGGGGTCAGAGGACTTAAGCTCTCACAGAGCCACGCTGTCAGGGGTCAGGGGTCAGAGGACTTAAGCTCTGTCAGTTTTGCTACTCCCAGCTACAGAACTGGCTGGGCACTGTTCTGGCAGGGAAATGAATCTTGCAATCTGAGAAAGGGAATCATTAGAAAACCAGCTCATCCCTCTCTCAAGGTCTAAGCCAAGAGATTAGGAGGAGGCCAGGTACTCACCTCTGGTCCTGTGTAGGGCTTTCCATTGACGATCTCGGGCGAGGCGTAGAGGGGGCTCCCACAGAACGTCTGCAGGAACTTGCCTTGGTGGTAGAGGTTGGAGAGGCCAAAGTCAGCGATCTGTAGGATTGGGTCAAACATGGACAGGGTCACACCAAGGCCTGGATTGTTTTGTAGCTCCTGGTCTGCTCCTCTCCAGACTCCAAGGAAACACAGGCCCTGGCAGAAGCAAAGGGTGCCCATGACCTCTACCCCATACTGGGCATCACCAACACAGCTCAGGCCCTGGAAGAAAGAGCCCTTCAGAGGCTGTGTCAATGAGGTGTGCCTGGGCAGAGGTGAGGGGAGCTCCAGAGTCCTCACGGTTCCCCAGGCCCTTTGCTCATGCTGCGCTCCACTCCAGGGACGCTCAGTCTGCCTACACATGTCCTACCAACCCAGAAGGCTCCCCCTGGAAGCCTTCCATTGCCCTGAGATCTCCTCTTCCCATAAAGCCGTACAATTTCCAACGACTCACAGAAGCCCCTGCTCATCAGGTCTGTCTCCTCATGCTGCCACGTCAATACGCTCCCCACGTGGACCACCTGCCCCGACCCCTTCTGCAGCTCCTCGCACAGCTGTGACCCATGGATGGGACTAAAGGCCACTTACTGACTGAAGGACGGCTCTCAGTTGGAGGGGGAGAGGCAACGTCTCATGTCAGTGCCAAGGGCCTCAGAACACAGTTACCCCATGGGCTGGGGTTGCCTCCCCAGCAAAGGGCTCATCTGGGCCCACATCCAGGCAGGAAGTGGTGGTGGGGCTGGGGTCAGTCCAGGAGATCTGAGAAGCCACAGTGAAGGCAGAGCAAAGATTAGGGCCATCATTATGGCCCAGGAGAAGCAATCTTCTTACAGGACCTCCTGAGCCCTCTGACACTGAGGGTTTGAGGGCCCTCAAGCCCATCTTCTCGCTCCTCAGAGAGACCCTTCCCCCAGCTCTCCTCAGACAGAGGCTGAGACCTATGCCCTTTTGCTCCCAGCCTTCCTCCCCAGCAGAGGGTCATGTGTGTCCAGGGTGGGGAGGAGCTGTTTATGAACTCTGGCTCCTTCATTTATGGGTTTTATTGGCCTCTTATCAAGCAGTTACCTACTGACGCCCATAACGAGGCAGATGACTGGTACAGATGGGAAAGTTCATGCCTGCCTGGATTGTGTGCATTTACTGGCTCTGGCCTCCCCCTCCCTGGTCAGCATCAAAGTGAGCCCCACCTACTCCGGGAATTGGAAAGGAGAATGAACTCAGGGCACCTCAGGGCACAGGTCAGGGGCCACTGGGGAAGAGGCTGTGACCTGAGTTCGGGAAGATTCTGAGGAGGGTCCAAGTGCAGAGTCAGAGCCCTCCCAGGTGTCTGCAGGGCAGGCTCTTGCTGTCTGCCCCTTCCAGCCCTGAGATCCGAGCTTATCACATCAACACGAACTTCTCAGACCTAAATTTAACTACTTAGCCGTGGGAATTCAGCAGCAGAAGGAAGCAGGAAGCTGGCGCTGGAGTGCTTGCTGTGGTGAAAGGTGCCAAAGGGCTCCTTAATGGTAGCAGATTAAAGTACACACACATGCGTGTGTACGTGTGCCTGTATCTCTGTACACACGTGCAGGTGGGGCACACGCAGGCCACGGCCTCTCCCTGCCAGTTCCAAGGCTGTGAGCAGCAACCGACTCTAGATCTAGACTCCTTCAACCTTGTGACGTTGAGGGAGTTAGAAGACTGGTTCCAGCTGACCTTGCTAGCCATGGGACCTTGTGCAAGACACTCCTTATCATGAGGCCGCAGTTTTCAACCCACAGAAGGAAGTGCTGAAATGGAGGACGGCTGAGGTCCTTACCGGGACTCAACTCCTCCTGGAACCTCCTAGAGACTAAAAGATGCTTAGCTGGGGCCAGTGCAGACGGTCTGGGGAGGGGTGGGGGAGCAGTTTTACACAAGAAGTGAGGCTCACCTTGATATTTCCGTTGGCATCTAAGAGGATATTCTCCAGCTTGAGATCCCGGTGGACAACCCCGTTCTGAAAGAGGGAGGGCAGGGGTCAGGGGAAGGCCATCAGGGGAGACGGACATGAAGACCTAGTCTGGACAGTGAGGAAGCAGCAAAGGCGGGGTACGCACAGATAGGCAGGGAGCCCATCTTTATCGGTACAACAAACCATAGGTCCTTCCAACCCCAGCCAAGAGACTTGAAGCCAGAGATGCCAACACTCCTGAGTGGAGAAGCACACCTCGCCTTTATTTCTGTGTCCCCGTGTGGTCCTGGCGAGCCGCGGGGCCTCTCTGGGGAAGCCAGCCCCGGCCAGCGGCTCACCTGGTGGCAGTGGTGCACGGCGGAGACGATCTGCCGGAAGAAGTGCCTGGCCTCGCGCTCGCTGAGCTGCTGCCGCCCGCTGATGTAGTCATACAGGTCGCCCCGGCTGGCGTACTCCATGACAATCACGATCCTGCTGCTGTTCTCAAACACTGGGGCAGAGCGCGGCAGCAGAGTCAGGCTCTGCGGAGGGCACGCTCCCGCCAGGGCCCACACCCTCCTCCTGGCCCCAAACCAGAATCTGTAAGGGGGTAGGATGCTGCCCGCTGGTGCTCCCGGCACCTTCCAGGAGCAATGAGTTCAGGCCAAGAGGACTGGCTCACCTCCCTCTCCTTGGAAGTTCAGGCTTCTGAGCCTTCTTAAAACTAGCCTACGAATTCCAAGACATCACTGGATAAGAATGAGAAGTCAGGCTCCCTGGTTCAGAACTCAGTACTTTTTTGCCTGGTGACCTTCGGCAAATCTCTTTCAGATACCTCAGTAAGGACACAAGTTTGGGATTCGAATCCTGGCCCCATCACTTACTAGCTGGGTGACCATGGCAAGTTATTCAATCAGTGCGCCTCAGTTTCCTCATATGAAGAGGGATAATGACAGCAACTTCACAGGGCTGGGGCGAGAAATAGATAGAAACAAGTGACAGCTCTCGGGCTGGCTGAGCAAGCTGGTGCGGAGCCTGACAAGCAAGCAAGCACTCAACAGACGGAATCCACTGTTGATTTATTACTAGCATCCTCACGCATAGACTTGAAAAATAATACCCAGAAGATCAGAAGAGGGATAACAGCATAGGAAAGTGGTTTGTAATCCACAGAGAGCTGAGACACTCATCACTCTCAACTTCTTTGATTTCCCGTCCAGAGTATTCAGGCTTGGGCCTTGTACGAAGAAACAATCAATACATATTTGATAATTAATTGACTGGCTGGGCTCCTGGCGGTCAGCCTATTCCAGCTGGCTCATCTCCACGTGTGGGAGCGGCCCGCTTGCCACCACAGGCCTTGTCTGTTCTCCTGGAAAAGCAGGGAACGGCTGGTTCATCAAACTGGCCCTTCAGCTGGGTGTGTCAAAACACGCATGTCTGTGACATTGCATCTTTGTGTCAAGCGGGTCCTATGAGTCTGGCTTGCTCAGCCAACCCCAGAGCGATTCCTGTCTAGCCTGGGAGAAGGAGTTGAGAGAGGAGGCTACTCCCAGGGAAAGTCTGAGCTCCCAAGCAGTTGGGCATCTGGCCAGGAAGACTGTGCTTTTTCCCAGGAGAGCACCGTGGCCCAGACTTCTGGGGCCTGCCTAGAGACTCCAGCTCTGTGGGTCTCTACAACCCTACAGGGTGTGTGTAAACTCTGTGCCACGGAGCTGGGGGTCAGGAGCCAGCCAGGGCACATTCTGGAGAGCAGCTATGTTAGAGGTCAGTTCCCAGGACTGGAGCTTTCTCCTTAGTCCCTATCTCTTGAAGTCTGTGGATGGGGATGGATCTGGGAGAGCTCTGCCAATTACACAGTAACTATGATGCCCCAACATCCGCTGAATCTGAAGGTGCAATATGTAGCAGTTACATCCTAAGCTTCAAAGAATAGTTCCCAGACCTAGCTGGAGATACGGGATGGGGGATACTGGTCGGGGGAAGAATTCACACATACACACACCAACCACCAAGCTTAGCCTGGCTTAACCAATACTCTATCATCTGCCCACTCTCCCCTGGGGGGATATACACAGAGATACAATTAGCCTTCTCAGCCACTTGCTTGGGCTCCTCATGGGACAGGTTCAGGCCAGGGGACCATGGCAGTGGTTCTGCTCTTAAGCCTTCTTCTAAATAGAACTTGAGAGAGGAGCCCTCTCTTCCTCCCACCAGGAATATTCAGGCTGAGGGCAGAGCCACAGGCCCCCCCTCCCTCCTGCTGCTCCTGCCATTCCTCGCTTCCTGCCTGATATCATGGAAAGGCTGCCAGCAGACAGGAGCGTGTGGGAGGCTGTTCCCGGTCTTTCCCTCTCGCTCACTGTTGTCTGGGTCACAGGGGCAGGGCAGCCGGAGGGGAGAGCCGGCACTGATGTCAGTGCCAGAGGAGGCTGCAAGATACGAGGACGGGTAGGAACCAGCCTCACGGCGGGAATGATTCAGAGGACAGGGGGCCTGGCTCTTGAGACGCACAAAGAAAGAGAGCACCCACACGCCGGAGACAGGTGCAGGTCTCCGTATGTTTCAGCTACCCCCACAGTGCCAAGGCTCTCACTGGGTTTGGGGAGGCAGTGTTTAAGTACGGAAAACCTAAGAACGAAAATGCCTCCAATCTGTAGCGTTCCTCTCCTGAGCTGAGTACTTGGTGACGTTCAATTTGATCTTTGCAACAGCCTTGTGACGCAGGTGAGATTATCTCATTTTACAAAAGAGGAACTGAGACCCAGAGACTGCATTAAATTACTTGCCCAAAGTCATGCAGCTGGGCTTCAAATCCAGCTCCTGCCCAAGCCTAAAGCCCATGCCTTTTTCTACTCCTGTGTGTCATCTGTTCCGACTGCGCGTGTGCACACACACACACTCAGCTTCAAATGCTCTGCCTCTGTACCTTCGTGGATGGCAATGATGTGGGGGTGGTTGAGTGATGACATGATCTCAATCTCTCGCCGAATGTGCATCAGATCTTGCTCATCTTTGATTTTGTCTTTCCGGATTGACTTGATGGCCACCTGGGAACAGAGGGTGCAGGAGAGTGAGGAGGAAGGCCTGGCAGGCAAAGGCATCCCTGAGGACTCTCTGGGGGAGCCCTGACCCTGCTGATCTGCCTCCAGCTGCTACAAAGGCCATAGGTTGCACCCAGAGAAGCCTCTCCACCCTTCACTGGGGCAGGCAGCAGAGAGGCTAGAGAGAACCTTCTCTGGCGAAGATTCTTGCCTGGGTTGGGTGCGGTTTATGTAGCAGGAATGAGGATAAATCAATGACCTCACTCAGAGTATGGATAGGTGAAGACGGTAGGTAACAATCTATACTTGTAAGGCCGATGCTTTGTGATTCAAAGCAAATTTATCTTGGTCCACCACGAGGAAACGACTGGGCCTCTTTTGCTCCCCACTGGGTGGCGAGCACGGCACCTGGCACGCAGTAGGCACTGAATAGCCATTTGTTGCAGCTGTCACTGAGCTGGCCCTCTCAACCAGCCTGAGAGGCAGGCGTGGAAAGCACCACCATCCCCATCTCCAGGTGAGGAAGCGCGCTCCTAGAGAGGCTAAGTTTCCTTCCTGTTCAACATCACACAGGCACTCACTGGCACAGATTGGCTTGCACTGTTGACCCACGTCTGATACTTTTTCCACCACAGCCCTCAACTTTGCTACAAACAGTCTCTAGCTAAAAGGTGGGAAACAACCCAAAGGCCCATTAACGGATGACTGATCAGACAAAATATGCTATGTTCACACAATGGAGTATTATTCAGCCACAAAGGAGAATGAAGTACCGATACATGCCCAACACGGACGAACCCTGAAAGCATGCTCAGTGAAAGAAGCCAGACACACAGGGACAAACGCTGCACAACTCTACTTATCTGAGTAACTAGGATAGACAAACGCACTGCACAGAGAGCAGGAGGCTGGTTACTGGGGTGGGGGTGCGGAGGCGATGGGGAGTGATTGCCTAGTAGATACTGAGCTTCCATTTGAGATGATGAAAAGGTTCTGGAAATGCATAGTGGTAATGATGTACAGCACTATGAATGTACTGAACTGTACACTTAAAATGATGACAATGGTGAATTTTATGTCTTCCCCCATATACAAAAGCGAAGTCGCTCAGTTGTGTCTGACTCTGTGCAACCCCAT
The DNA here is from genome assembly GCF_027580195.1 of Bos mutus. Classification (NCBI taxonomy): domain Eukaryota; kingdom Metazoa; phylum Chordata; class Mammalia; order Artiodactyla; family Bovidae; genus Bos; species Bos mutus. Next base: position 2,498,438 of record NC_091632.1, read on the forward strand.
GGACTGTAGCCCACCAGGTTCCTCCGTCCATGGGATTCTCCAGGCAAGAGTACTGGAGTGGGCTGCCATTTCCTTCTCCAGGGGATCTTCCCGACCCAGGGATTGAACCCAGGTCTCCCACATTGTAGGCAGACGCTTTACTGTCTGAGCCACCAGGGAAGTCCCAGCTTACAAAAAGATCACTCAAAAAAGTTATGAATAGTAAGGTCTCTCTTCCAGCACCAAACAACCAGACAGTTAAACAACAGTCCTCTGGGCTTTGCTACCTTGTCTGTAAAGGTGATCATGCCATATAAGGATTAAACTCTGACTGGTACCTGCAGTGGGTTCAAGAAGGGTGGAGTGAGGCAGAGGAAATGGAAAAAGAACTGCCAAGCAGCCGCTTAAGCATAGCTCTTAGACACAGACGGGTCCCAGGCCTCTGTCCTGCCACACGGAGCAGGGTGACAGAGGAAACGCGGGTGTGGAGCGTGGGCAGTCGGGGAACCGGCCCTCTAGGCTCTGCGGTCCTCCCGCGGCCTCGGAGCTCCGTGAGAGCAACGGGCTGGACTAAGGAGTATGTCTGCCACGCTCTCCTTCTCTGCCTCTGTGAGATGACCGTATAAATGCCACGGGCCACGGGAGATGCAACGCAGGCACCGGGGCCGGGCGGGGGAGGGTGAACCATTCCCGACAGGTCCTGTGCGAGGGCACGGGAGGCAGACACAAGACTTCCCCTTCCCCGGAGCCTGGCGAGTTGTAAGAAACCCGAGGAAAACGGCCCCTAGTTCATTTCCCAGGAGGGTTTGCCGCCCCTCGAGGTTCAAAAGGAGCCGGAAAAAGGAGCCCGGGGGCGGGGCCGCCCACCCCTTCCCAGGGCTCCGGGCAGACAAAGGCTTCCGGCTTCCGACGCGCCCGCGGGCCTGTGTCCCCTCAGCCAGGAATGCGGAACCGCCGCAATCCGGCAGAGGAGCGCTCACAATGCCCGGGCCGGTCACCCCAGCAACGGGCCAGGGCCGGCGAGCCTGAAAGAGGGGCGGCCGGGGGACAATGGCGGCGCGAGGGGCGGTCCCCATGGCGCCTCCTGCCCACGCCCCCGCAGGGGCCCCGCTGCAGCTGCAGGGCCGGCTGCGCCCGGGCGTCTCCTCAAGCCCTCCACCCCTCCCGCTCCAAATGACCCCAAGGAGCGAGCCAAGCGAAAAATCCCCCGCTTAGAACTGGACAGGGGGTGGGGACGGGGGAGGGGCTTAAATCCTCCTCCAACTAACTACAGGCTTCGACCGGCAGCCTGGTTCCTGATCACCTCTCCTATACCCTTTTTCTCCCCATGAAGGACAGATATTATGGACCAGTTCTTTTCTCTTTAAATTCTTTGTTTTAAAAATCAGGTAATACCCGGAGCTCTTCAGATAAAGGGCCATAAATTGAATCTATTTATGTAAAAGGAAAATCACATATAAATCACATACTTAGATACTGAAACAGAAATATTTGAGAATGTCAGATACATATGCAAAACCTAGGCATATCTCAGATGTACAACTGTGCACACACAAACATAGACAATGAGCAAACCACTGTAGGCGGAGTCAGAGCTCTAAAGACAAGCCTAACAGAAGAGAGGTCTCAGAAAAGGAAAGGGCCCTGACAGGTGCTAGGAGGAGTCACTGCATGGGTAGAGGGTGTACAATTGAACCCTGAAATCCATTCTGGAAGCCTACGATTAAAACCAGAGTTGTTCATCCTCAATGGACAGCTCCATCCCCCTGCCAGCTCATGCTCTGGTCCCATTATCTATGCTAGGTCTTAGCAGACCACAGTTTGGCTGGCACTTCCCAGGAAGGAAACAGATTAGGTCATTGAGCCACCACCAGTCCTCAAACAAGTGACAGATAAGAAGAGCGATGTGTCACTGTCCTAGTGGGCCTGGGGCACTTCCCCCACCCACCCTAGCCCCACCAGACAGGCCTCTAACTGCTGGACAGCCTGTCAAAGTATATGAGATATAGCAACAGCTCAGGCTTATAAGGAGCTCAGCATACAGAAAACACTCAACTGTTTACTGGCGAACACAAATCACAAATAAATATTTATTGGTTATGTCATTGGGCTGATCCCTGGGACCGAGGGGACCAGTGCCCAAATAAGATTTTCTGCCCTTTTTGTGAGGCATGGGTGGAGACAACCTTGTTTACTAGAACTCATTTCGAGGGACCTTTGTTCTCATGTGCAAGATAGTTGAGCAACCACTCTCTAAAATATAGTGACCAGAGTAAAGGAAGAGAAAGATAGTCGCTGAATGGATCACCCAGAGGCAGGAAAGCCACCTGCGTACGGACAATCCTGGTTCACCCCGTGTAATTAACAGTGCCCTTTTTACTCTCCGAAGTATTCAGGCTGAGATGTTATATTACGTGGCCACCCTACTCAGACGGGCCAGGAAACTGAAACACAATCATGACAATATAAATGTGAACATTAGATCAGTGGAGGGGTGCCAAGAGCCCAGGTATCTAATCTTTATTTGCCCCTTTGGAGCTATGCAACTCAAGACAAGTCACTTAAATGATCTGGTTAACTGGTCTGGCTAGTTTCAATGTTCTCACCTGAAAAATAAAAGGGCATTTATTCTCCAAGCATTTGCTGAACGCCTACTACATGTCCGCACTACAGTAGGTGCTGGACTCAGACAAAACCTGGACAGTCCCTGCACCAAGGCCCTTGACCCAGTCAGTGTGACTGAGATCCCTGCCCACCCAGGGGCTCCAAGAGCACTGGAGAGCTTTGCCTGGAGGAGCAAGGTCAATCACCCCTGGGAGAAAATTTTGTTTTAGATCTTGAAGGAAGAGTGGGGTTTACCAAGCCAAGGCACATAGGCTTTTGGAGGGGGGCAACAAGGGCATTCCAGGCAGACAGAAAGGTTTGAGAACACACCAGAAAGAAAGGAAAGGAACTATTCGTGAATTTGCACACTAGGATCTCTAAGCTCGCTTCTAAACTCCGGCATTTTCTGATGAGGTTCTTTAGAAATGGGCCACCTGCTTCCACACCAGGAAGGTGCTGGCCAAGGATTGTTATAATGGGCTTATTCAGAGGCCCCGTGCCATAACCGTGTTAACCTGCCGAGCAAAATTCCTATTGATACCAGCCCAGTGGTTTTCTTGCCTCTGGGGCTCTGCCTGCCTGAAAGGCAGCATGGTTAATTCCCTATCCCATTTTGCAAATGCAAACACTGAAGTCCAGAAAGGTGACTCTTCCCAGATTCCTCAACAAGGCCAGGCTGTCAGGATCCAAGATGGAGGGTTGCTGCGTGTAGAAGCTACCATCTCAGAAGACAAAAGGTCCTTATAGATGTTCTGGCCTGCCTCTAACCCCTGGAGAAGGGAATGCCCCACACCCTGGCTTGGGCTGGGCTGTGCACCACCAGCCACCATCAACCCACTTACAGATAGACAAACATGTTGGACAGATGGGTGCTGAGGTCAATTGGTTAAAACACTGCCTTCTCTCCTTCTAATCCCCATAGGAACTCAGATCAAGAATAATATGCATTCAGGAGAGAATGGCAGAAAGATTTTAGAAAAAGATGACCTACAGGTACTGGCTGCAGACGACAAGAGAGAAGCTACAAGCTGGGCATCTCTGGTCATAGCTATCAGCCAGAGTTGGAGCCAAGATCTTTGACTCCTTTTTGGCCTTTCACGGAGCAGCTGCCTCTGGAAGGCAGGTTGAGGAGCTGGAGGATGACCCATTTAGATTACAGAGGAGAAGCTGCGCTGGGCTGGCAGGGTGAGGATAGGCCTGGGGTGGCTCACCATCCCACCAAGCCTTCCAGAGAACCCGGCAGGGACCAGGAATGGGTTCTGAGGGGAGGGGGCGCCGCCTCCCCTAAATCCTATGCTGTGCCCACCCCTTCCTTGACACCCTCTGGCCCACTCTGCCAGACAAAGCGCTTCCCTGCCCAGCCCTCCTGCACGGCTTGGCCAAAGCCCAGGAACAGGAGTCGCCTGCAACCAGAGTCTCTCTCCCTGCCCTGAGCAGGCAGGTGCAGCAGGCGCTGGGAGGGCAGCATCACACAGAAGAGGCCTCTGGCACGTGGCCAGGTGGCAGCCCTTCTCTGGATCAGGGGCTAAAGGAGAGACTGGGACTCTGAACGAGGCAGAGACCAAAGGGCTTAGGAAATCAAGCACATGCCGTTCTCCTCCTCAGGGCAGGACAGACCCAGGATGGAGGGACTCCCCCTTCCCCAGGAGAGGGCGAGGAGGACCGTGACAAAGCCAGCCCTACTAGGGTAACACGACAATGTGTGGCAGCTGACATGCACATCACCTTATTTAACCCTGGGAGAACCCCACAAGGTAGGAGTTATTATAATCCCCACTTTACAGATGAGGAAACTGAGACGCAGAGAGGTCACACGGCTCGGAAGCAAGCAGAGCCGGGATTTTGAATGCTTGCACCCTGATGATGAGCTGAGCAGTTTTCCTGACAAAGGAAAAGCCTCGAATGTAGTGTAGTTCACCCACTCAGGAACCCTGGGCGCAGGCAGTGAGGACGCAGGGGTGCGGGTTGTTCTCGAAGACTCTTCCCACTCTCAGTGTGCCTGGAGCTCTGGGAAGGGCAGTCGGAGCTAGCTGCTGGAATGACAAAGCAAACTGAGGCAAGCCCGGGCTCAGCCCAGAGCCAGCTCCCAGTCTGAGACTCAGTCCTGGTCATCTCACGCTGGGTGGTCAAGTCAGGAGCCGATGTTGCAGGCATGCCACTAACCAGCCCCGGGACATGTCACCTGCCCTCCCTGGGCTTCAGTTTCCCCATCTGTCAGTGAAGGGATCAGACCATCTCGGTCGTGTTCAAACATTTTGAAATCCCATGCAATAATCCAATATAAAAATGAGACAGAAGCTCCCCTGGCCCAGATCACTCTCCCCTGGGACTCCCCTCTGCTCGTGCAGGTAAGAACTCTATGCAGACCACCCTAACAGCTGTGGTGGACTCCACCATTCCAGGCACCCAGGAGGTGCTTTTCTTCCTGGGGGAGGGCGTCAGAGCTAGGAGAGTCACAGGAGGAAATGTCATGTGGATACCAGGAATGTACTCAGAGCTAGAAGATCCAGAGCAAATATTTATTTTTCCTTTAATGTCCTCCTGGAGTAGCCCTTAGTCCTGCCCACCTGCCCCTCCCCCTAGACAATCCCACTGGGCCCCTGAGAATCCGATCAGACAGGCTGGGAATTGGGAATGGGGCGGAAGTCACCAGCAGGCTTTCCTCTGATCCTCCTCCCCAAAGACCTTGGTTCATTTTGGGGGAGGTCATGGGCTGCTCCCACACTCCTCTCCTGGGACACCAGGTCGGTCTTTCTTCAGAGAGGACACTGCAGAGGCAGGAGTGGGGTGCAGTGGGGAAAGAGGCTTTCCCTCCAGAATTTAGAGAAACCAGAGTTTAGCAGTGTGTAGAGCTGCTCTCCAAGGAGGTCGGAGGCCCTGAGCAAACTGCCAGCAGAAGTACAGGGTGATCTATGGATCAGGGAGCAGGTCCCATTCCTACTCATCTTGGCTCCCTGGAGACAAGAGACATGAAGCCAGGGAGCACCTCTGAATTCTCTGTTCTGATGTAATAAGAGCTGAAATCTCTGCCTACAGCCACTGAGGTTTGCAAACTGAAAGCTGGTTTATCTCATTCCAGAATCAATGATCTCTCCCTTTCTCTCTTACACACACAAACCCATACACACGCAGTGACCCAGGTCAAGAGCTTAATGGGGTTTCTGAATTTCAGTGTCAGTTTCTGGGCCACCCCATTCCTCCCCAATCCAGTCTGCCCCCCAACAAGAGGTACGAGCCACAAGCCACAAGAAGCTATTTTTCAGCTGAGCCCCTAACAAAGCCTGGGTCCAGCAGTCTCAAGCCTGGAGGCTTATTGGGCCATCACACTTTATAGAAAGAGAAAGAAAAGGAAAGTCAGGAAGTACATGATTGCCCAATAGCTGTAACCTGGCAGTGGGCACCTGGGGACTGTGCCAGGCGTTAGCAGGAAAAACATACTCGGTTCTATTGATGGGGCCATAATCCACTCCCTTTCCCCAGCATCCACTCTCCTTCACCAATGAAATGACTTCCTGAATTTCAAACCAGCTACTGGCTGCAAAAGCAAACAATCTGGGAGGTGACTTGCTGCCATAGCCAATAGGCAAAGCACGGCCACGCATACATGCATGTCTCATAACCAGCACCCAGTTGGATTTGGTAAAACAATCCCTAAACCACCTGCTTTTAAAAGGCTTCTTAAAATACAGATTATTTAGGGACTTGTCTGGTGGCTCAGATGGTAAAGAGTCTGCCTGCAATGCAGGAGACCTGGATTGGATCCCTGGGTTGGGAATATCCCCTGGAGAAGGAAATGACAACCTACTCCAGTATTCTTGCCTGGAAAATCCCTCGGATGGAGAAGCTTGGCAGGCTAAAGTCCACGGGGTCACGAAGAGTCAGACACGCCTGAGACACTAATACTTTCACTTTCGACCTTTCTGGAGGTTCAGTGGTTAAGACTCGGTGCTTCCACTGTAGGGACACGAGTTCATCCCCGATCCACATACTGCACAGTGTGGCCCCAAAAAAATACAGATTATTTGGCCCCATCCCAGATCTTCAGAATGAAATCCTCCTGGTGCGGAACCAGAGAAGTGGCTTCAATAAGCACCCAGGTTATTCCAATGTACATTAAGCTCAAGTTAGGGAACCACTGTTAACTTCTGAAAACTTGCCAATCTTTTAGGGCTGGTCTTTCCAAATCAGTTCTCAATGCGGGTTCTATTGTCAGGAAACAATTTAAATTCGTATTTGTACCTCATTCAGTCCTCATAGAAACTCTGAGGGAGCCCATATTTTCTTCATTTTTGCAAAAGGAGAAACTAAGTACAGAGAAAATAAACTGCATAAGGTCCCACACATTAAAGTGACTCGGTAGTAAAGAATTCATCTGCAATGCAAGACGTGCGGGTTTGATCCCTGGGTCGGGAAAATTCCCTGGAGACTGAAATGGCAAACCATTCCAGTATTCTTGCCTGGACAATCCCATGGACAGGGGAGCCTGGTGGGCTATACAGTCAATAGTGTCACAAAAGAGTTGGACATGACTGAACAACAACCCACAGATTACTACTACTATACACACCTACATCCGAAATGAACAGGACACGTCCCTGAAAAGGCCCCAAATCCAAAGGCACCTTGGGGCAGGCACAGTGGATCCTTCACCAGAGCCTGGTTTCACATTTACCAGAATTAAAAACACATCATAACAAAACTTTGATTGAATGTCAGAGCTGGCAAGGACCTAAATGTCAAACCCACCCACGCCCCTCAGGAGGGAGGGATATCTCCATAGTCTCCTGGGCTGCCAAACTCCCAGAACTGAACTGAGGAACTGGACGCCTCATTCCTTTATTCATTCGGCTACACATACGCACTACCCCCCTAAGATCAAGTGCCTTCTACTGCCTCTTGCCATGCTACTACATTGGACAGTCTGTTACAAACAAAATTCCACTAAAGTCTCATCTCTAGGGAGCCTCCTCACCCTGCCTCACTTTGGAAACCATCACTTGCTGACCAGAGTTGTTCGGGGGGTTCTCAGGTCCACGACCATTGTCCCTATACTCATGGACAGACAAATGTACACAGAACACCACCAGCGCGCGCGCACACACACACACACACACGAAGATGAAGACTGGAGGCAGGCACCCCACCGAGCAGGCACTGGCCCCCAGCCCCCGCTCCCCGCTCCCCGCCCCCCGCCAGGCGCGGCCGAGCCCGGAGCCCGTCGGCCGGCGCCGCCCAGGGCGCCGCACTCACCAGGCGCCCGGAGCTCTCGCGCGCCTTCTTCACCTTCCCGTAAGTCCCCTTGCCCAGGGTCTCCAGGAACTCGTAGCGGTGTCGCAGGTTGTGCTTGTGGTGGTGCCGCTTCACCGCCTGCTTCTTCATCAGGGGCTTGGGCGACTTGAGGAGCCCGTCGGCCAGGGGCCGGACCAGCTCGGCGGCCAGCGCGGCAGTGGCCGAGGGCGCAGGGCCGAGGCGCCGGGGAAAAGGCAAGGACTCCATGGCCAGACGGGGGGCGCGGGCGAAGGGGGATCGGCGGCACAGCACACCCGAAGACCCGGACACCTGTGCAGCTCCCGCCCGGGAACCCACGGTTGCACCTGCGTTCGCGAGCCAGCGCGGGGCCGCAAGCAGTTATAAATGCCCGGAGCCCGCGGGCGGACCACGCCCCGCGGCGCCCATTGGCCGGGCTGCCCGGAGCGCGTGACCAGGGCCGCTGGCATTGGCTCCTCCTGCGCGGCGGGGAGAGTGACAGTGGAGCCCCGCCCACCCGGGCTCCGGGGATGACTTGCAGCGGCAGGGGCGCGCGGGGCGGCCGCTGGGGCGGGGTGGGCTGCGGTTGATGCTGCCGGGACCCAGAAGCTTTGAGAGCCCCTGCACTGCTCTGTGCCTCTCAGAGGCTCTTGGTACTGCCTAGAGCCACCTGTTGCCCTTTCACCAAGCTGTTCTCAGTTAGCAAGAGGCAAACTGACAATGATACTGTTCCCCAAAGGATTTCTCCATCCTGAGTAATTTGCTTCTCCTGAGTCAAAATCCATTAAGTCACTCGACCACTTCTCTGAGACCATAAGGAGGAAAAAGGGATGGATTGGAATGGAAGCAAACTCTCAAGTTGGAGGGTTAGGGGAGAGCCGTTTCAGGGTTCTGAGTTCTTCTGCCTTCGGTCGGATCAACCTTAAATGTATCCCAGACATGCAGTTCTGGGAAGTTCCTACTTCTTCAGCAAATAAGGCTTCTAAGGTTGAGTGAGTTCCTCAGGATGTGGTGGAACTGCTGAAGAAAGGGAAGGAGGCAGAGCCAAAGGGAAACATCCATTCATTTAAAAATATATTACACTCCTATTATTTAACTTGTAAATAGCTGCCCATTCAAGTTTTCCTTTTTTTTTTTTAACTTTTATTTGCATTTATTTTTTGTGGCATTTATTCCCGGGCCATAAGTTTTTGTTTCTGCAGTTTCTTCTGGGATATCTTTTTCTTCTGTGCAACCTCCTCTTCTGGTTTAGGAACAATCTGTTCTTTTTCAGTAAGGATCATCTCAATGTGGGATGGAGAGCTCATGTAGGGGCTGATCCAATTGTGAGCTCTGTAAGTCCTGCACCGCATCTTGGGGGCTTTGTTCACTTGGATTTGCTCAAAGACCAGAGCATCTACATCTAAACCCTTAAGTTCAGCATTACAATGGCATCCCACTCCAGTACTCTTGCCTGGAAAATACCATGGACGGAGGAGCCTGGTGGGCTGCAGTCCATGGGGTCGCTAAGAGTCGGACACGACTGAGCGACTTCACTTTCACTTTTCACTTTCATGCATTGGAGAAGGAAACGGCAACCCACTCCAGTGTTCTTGCCTGGGGAATCCCAGGGACGGGGGAGCCTGGTGGGCTGCCGTCTATGGGGTCGCACAGAGTCGGACACGACTGAGGCGACTGAGCAGCAGCAGCAGTAAAAATTCAGCACTCTTTTTGGGTCACTGATCCTGCGTCAGCCCCACTGTTTGGCCTGTGCACACTACTAGCTCCACCGTTGTAAAGAATGGCAAACATTGCTTCTTTAAAGTGACATCCTTCAGATACTTGGTGGCTTTTCAGATATGCATATGCTTTATGGCCTGGGCAGTTTCACGAATGTTCTTAAAGTGAACACGAAGATTTGAACCTCTTGATTTGCATGATTTTGTGGGGGTTTCTGGGTTAAGTGAATAGTGCACCATTTTTAGGGGTCATCTCAGGCCACTTACTGGAAAAGGCTCAAGTTTTCCATTCTGTGGTTTTTGAGCCTGGTTTTTAAGGTCTGGAGCAGAATACTTAGTCCAGAATCCCCATTGTGAGTGTCATTTAGAGTGAAAAGAGACTATCCATAGGCTCTCCTCTTTCCTCTAAATGTGGGATGCAGTGGGGAGAAAGGAACATTTCCCCTTGAATCTTCATAGTAGTCCAGTCCTGTGAAGGGTGTATTATTCTGTCCAAGGCCACACGACTGGTGAGAAACTGGCAGAGCTGGGATTCAGAAGCCCCAGAGGGTGCTGCCTCCAGCTGTGTATTCAGGGCAGGTTGAGGATCAAGAAGGACTAGACCCGCAGTGACTGAATTTTGTATTTACTCTGCCCACTTTCCTACGTCCACTGTCCTTTCTAGTCTGAGTTAGGGCTGGAGAATGGGGCCCTTGGCTTCCTTTGTAGCTGCAGAGGATCCACTTATTCAGGAAACCAACCCCAAATCTGGAGGGCCACAGGAGGTGGTAGCCAGTTTGGCATTCTCCTCTCTGCAGCCTCCCCTTTGGGTCTGAATTATCTGAAAGTAGAATGAGGTCACTTCACTCCAGTACTCTTGCCTGGAAAATCCTATGGGTGGAGGAGCCTGGAAGGCTGCAGTCCATGGGGTCACTAAGAGTTGGATACAACTGAGCGACTTCATTTTCACTTTTCACTTCCATGCATTGGAGAAGGAAATGGCAACCCACTCCAGTGTTCTTGCCTGGAGAATCCCAGGGACGGGGGAGCCTGGTGGGCTGCTGTCCATGGGGTCACACAGAGTCGGACACAACTGAAGTGACTTAGCAGCAGCAGAATGAGGTCCAGGTGAAAGTTCCCCCGACCTGCTATTTCCTTTCCGCAATGAGATTAGCATCCATTCCTGGGATCTAGCTGGCTGGGGCCATTTAGATAGATAAGGGCTCTCAAGAGGAAGCATGGGTAATATAAGAACAGCCATAGGGCTGAGTGTTAGGACCCCTGAGTTCTAATTCTGACTGATACCTGCCGCATTACAAATACAGTTGCCTACTAGGTACTACCTATGGATCCGAAGGTGACAGGGTGGCTTCTGCCCTCAGAGAGTTCTCAATCTAGTGAGAAATAAACAAGCAAATCCTAGAGGTGGATGTATCCATGATGGGGGAGAACAGAATGCCCTTGGGGTGTATTTCAGGAGGGCACCTCTAGCCCTCTCTGGAAGAGCCTGGCCCGGGCAGCTTCCTGCAGACAGAGCATTTTAGGCCTAGACCTGAAAGATGTGAGACAGCCAGATGAATCAATATTTTCTCATAAGTAAGGTGAAAGAATTGTACAGTTGAATCTAAAATTTCCTTTCAAGCTTGATCTAGACGCCTAAGAAGTCCAGACTAATCTAGACTCCAGGTATCCCTAATACATAGCCCATTGCTAGGCACAAAAAGGCACTCAGCAAACGTTTATGGACTAAAAGAATGGATATACAGTGGAATTCAAAGACTCGAGGGATTTCCCTCTGTTCCCACCTAAACTGACTATTGCAGGGGTGGGGGCTGAGGTGCTGGTTGACAGCGGGGGGATCTCCTGTACCTCTTGGACCTTCCCCACCCCTACTTCAGCTTCCTTTGATCAGAATGTGAATCCCCTTTTAGGCGGCAAGCTGTGATAGCCAAAGTCTTCAGAGTAAAGAGACCGTCTCAGTTCCAGACAAGGTGCCGGCTGGGCTTTAGTCATGAATACACGTGGCTGCTGTCTGTCTGCAGCAGACAGGCTGGGGGGCAGACAAACAGACATAGAGCCGGAACAGCATGAGACTCGGAAATGATCCTAACTGCTGAAACTCAGTGCTCGGACTCCTGGAAGGGAGACCTGGTCTGTCACAGAGTGAGAATGCCTGACAGAGGATCGGATTACGTCAGGGAGCTCGGCTGAGGCAGATAGCGGGGAATTCCTGGGTCGTGTGCGTGGATGTGCCTAGGCGGCTGGGCTGGGCTGAGCTGAGCCCTCCGGTTGAAGGTGGGCGTGGTTGAAGGTGGGCTCGCAGGAGCTTACCCTTGGTGATCATGGTGTGAGGGGCTCTGGGATTAATGGTTTACTGAGCCTGCTAGATGCTTCGCTGGGAAGACAATTAGAAACACACATCCGTCCCAGCCCTGACACACTTCACAATCTGTGCCTGTGTCTGGGTGGGTCCAGATCAGCTGGAACGGATGTTAAGACGGCTCAGAGTAAGGACTGCTGTGATGGGTGAAGCGCAGGGTGCCCGTGGGAGGGCTGGTGAGAGATATCAAGGCCATGCTTTGGGGGTGAGGTGGGGAGTGGTGGGAAAGCAGTTCTCCTGGAAAAGAAATACATCTCAGGTGACTCTTGAGGGATGATCAAGAATTAGCTCCTTGCTCTCAGGAAGTTTACAGTTTAGCAAGGGATTTAAGATAAGTAAACAATTTACCATCTAATCCAAAGCAGACAGTGGGAAGGCTCTCAAGACCAGCACATAACACAACATTGTAAACCAACTATATTCCAATAAAAATTTTGAAAGGTAAAATAAAAAATAAGAAAACTAGATAGGTGGTTGGGCCACTAGCACAAATTTAGGCACAAGAGGAGCACTTAAATGCCTGAAGAAAATATGAAGGAAAAACTTTTATATGTTAACCAAAAAATAAGCAGCTTCTTGCAGCCAGTTGCCCTATGCCTCATCTGATATCACAAATTTCACATCCCTGTATCTATAGTGTTAATTCTGTCATTCTCTTGGACAGATGAAAACAAACTATAATACATTTAAATTATGTATGTATTGTTTTTAAGAGACAGGCACAAAATGCCATGTACAGTTAAAAGGATGGGTCTTAGTCTGGCTCAGGGGTTCGAGGGAAGGCTTCACAGGAGGCCAGTTGGACCAAACGGAGAGTAAACTGTGATGAAAGACGTCAGGGATGGGGTAGTGGGGTGAGAGAGAGCAGTAGGGGAGAAAAGTAGATGAGGGCTAGCTGAGCGCTCTATAGATCTGCTGAGCTTTGCAGGGGCTCCCCAGCTCTAGAGCATCTCCTGCCTTGGGATTTATCTGGGTATAGATACCTGGACCCCTTTCCTTTCCTCTGGGAAAAGGGCTGCTGCAATCTGGAGGGCTCAGCTTACCACTGCTTTGCCTGAGACCACAATTATTGCATTTCCCTTCCTCAGAGCTCTGAGTTATAGCCCTCTGTAACTGTCACTCTTGGGTGGTGGACAGTATAGCCCTTTCTTTTTCAGGGGCTAGTGGAACTGCTTGATTATGAACCTGCTTATTAGCGGTGGCCTTCCAAGACTGGGAGGTGGGCTCTCAAAAGAGGACGGGGACGGAATTCTTCGTTGCTGACAAATTTGAGATTCTTGACTCAATTCTGCCCTCTGCTGACAAAACTAAGCCTAGCATGTTTTATGGAATGCCCAAAGCTGTGACCAACATCTGTTGGATCATAGAAAAAGTAAGAGAGTTCCCTAAAAACATCTACTTCTGTTTTATTGACTATGACAAAGCCTTTGACTGTGAGGATCACAACAAACTGTGGAAAATTCTTCAAGAGATGGGAATACCAGACCACCTGACCTGCCTCCTGAGAAATCTGTATGCAGGTCAAAAGCAACAGTTAGAACCAACATGGAACAATGGACTGATTCAAAATTGCATCAAGGCTGATTATTGTCACCCTGCTTATTTAACTTATATGCAGAGTACATCATGCTAAATGCCAGGCTGGATAAGGCACAAGCTGGAATCAAGATTGCCGGGAGAAATAATAATCTCAGATATACAGATGACACCACCTTTATGGCAGAAAGTGAAGAAGAACTAAAGAGCCTCTTGATGAAAGTGAAAGAGGAGAGAGAAAAAGTTGGTTTAAAATTCGACATTCAAAAAACTAAGATCATGGCATCCAGTCCTATCACTTCACGGCAAATAGATGGGGAAACAGTGGAAACAGAGGTGGAGTTTATTTGGGAGCTCTCCAAAATCACTGCAGATGGTGACTGCAGCCATGAAATTAAAAGATGCTTGCTCCTTGGAAGAAAATCTATGACCAGCCTAGTATATTAAAAAGCAAAGACATTACTTTGCCGACAAAGGTCCATCTAGTCAAAGCTATAGTTTTTCCAGTAGTCATGTATGGATGTGAGAGTTGGACCATTTCTTAAGAACGCTGAGCACCGAACAACTGATGCTTTTCAATTGTGGTGTTGGAGAAGACTCTTGAGAGTCCCTTGGACTGCAAGGAGACCCAACCAGTCAATCCTAAAGGAAATAAGTCTTGAATATTCATTGTAAGGACTGATGCTGAAGCTGGAACTCCAATACTTTGGCCACCTGATGCGAAGAACTGACTCCCTGGAAAAGACCCTGGTGCAGGGAAAGACTGAAAGTAGGAGGAGAAGGGGACGACAGAGGATGAGATGGTTGGATGGCATCACCGACTCAATGGACGTGAGTTTGAGCAAGCTCCAGAAGTTGGTAATGGATAGGGAAGCCTGGCGTGCTGCAGTCCATGGGGTTGCAAAGAGTCGAACATGACTGAGCAATTGAACTGAAAGCTGTGACCACAAGTATATGTCTGCTTAGGCAATTTGTTCATTTAATGAGCCATTCATTCATTCATTCATTCAACAAATATGTACTGAGCAACTACAATAATAGGTATAATATTATGCTTCCCTTGTGGCTTAGCTGGTAAAAAATCTGCCTGCAATGTGGGAGACCTAGGTTTGATCCCTGGATTGGGAAGATTCCCTGGAGAAGGGAAAGGCTACCCACTCCAGTATTCTAGGCTAGAGAATTCCATGGACTGTGTAGTCCATGGGGTCGCAAAGAGTCGGACATGACTGAGTGACTTTCACTTTCACTTTACTTTCTATATAACATTTATTGAGCCAGTTCTGGTTCTAAGCACCTTCAATATAGTATCATGTCCAAGACCACCCAGCCCTAGCTAGAAGTAACAAAGCTGGGAGGCAAACCCCATCAGTCTGACATCACAGCTCAAGTCCCTAAGAATCACGTTGTCTTGTGGGACCCAAATGGGCTCTGGAAATACAAGATGGAGCTACTTACAACCTAAATTCTAGTAAGCCTTACCAGGAGTTTGGGAAACTTTGTGCTACCAACTCTGAAAACAGTCCCCAAGCTATCCATTAAAACGGGAAATTTAATGTTATTCACAGGCCAGGCCTAGGAAAGATGTGACCAAGGAGAAGCTAGCTCTTCTCTGCAAGCCAGACAACTTGCACTGTCCCCCACTTGCAGCAGCAGGGAAAATACACATAGATGAACAGGAGTCCTGGGTGTTTTGGCAGTCCAAACATGGGTATTGCAGAAAGGAGTGGGTTTATTAAGAGCAGAGGTAACGCGAGGGCTGTGAGCACGGTGAGCTGACCTCCTAACAGCCCTGGGAAGTCGACAGGACACAAGTTAGAACAGCAAGCTGGCTCAATAGAGAGCTGACACTTCGTGGGTTAGTAGTCAATTTTTATAGCCTCAAAACAAAGATAATTCCCTCTGGAAAGTTGGCATAGGTGATTGGTTAGGGCGCTAGAGGGTGAGTACTGATGTGGGCACTTTTGCCAAGTGGGGTCAGGAAGCTGGTGGGTGATGATCAGAGGCCCTTTTGGCAACGGTAACAAAGGTGCTCAGTCAGCTTCGGAGGTGATGTTGGTTCTGGGCTCCGTGTCTGTGGCCTTGGTGAAAGGTCTTGCACCTGTGGCCTTGGCACAGACTCTACGCTGGGTTCCAGGGAATTCCCTGGCAGTCCAGTGGTTAAGACTCCATGCTTTCACTGCCAAGGCCCAGGTTCAATCCCTGGTTGGGGAACCTTGCAAGCTGTGCGGAATGGGCAGAAAAAAAAAGTGTTAGTTGCTCAGTCATGCCCGACTCTTTGCGACCCCATGGACTGCAGCTCACCAGGCTCCTGTGTCCATGAGATTTTCCAGGCAAGGATGCTGGAGGAGTCCTGAATTCCAGCTTCCCTTTTACCACTATCCATGTATGGTCATGGCTGAGGACTTTCTCTCTGGAGGGCAGTTTCTTCATCTATAGCAAGATATTTGGATTGAAAAAATCTGAGTTCCGTTTCGACTCTGCTGTAACTTTTCCTGTGGTATTTAGCAACATATTAGAAATCTCAGTCACACCTTTTTTTTTTTTGCCCACCAGGCAACTGATCGCCTCACTACAGGACACTCAGGAGCCCTGTTCCTTCTGCTACCCCTGACGTAATGTCTTGGCTCAGGGGTCTGACACCCTGCGCGCCAAGCTCCACTCTGCCACTAATAGCCTACCTCTTGGCACCTCTCTGGATAAGAATTATTTTCTTTTGGGCTACCCTGGTGGCTCAGTAGTAAAGAAACTGCCAATGCAGGAGACACAGATTCCATCCCTGATCTGGGAAGATCCCACACGCCTTGAAGCAACTAAGGCCATGAGCCACAACTATTGAGCCTGAGCTCTGGAGCCTGGGAACTGCAGCTACTAAGCCCACTACAACCACTGAAGCCTGGGCGCCCTAGAGAGGGTGCTCGGCACAAGAGAATCCACCACAGCGAGAAGGCCTCGCAGCGCAACGAAGAGTAGCTCCCACTTGCTGCGACTAGAGAAAAGCCCGTGCAGCAGCAACGACCTGGCGTAGCCAAAAATAAATAACATTATATAAAAAAAGAATCATTCCCCTTTGAACAGCTAACTTTCACTGTGCCCTAGTCACCGTAAGAATGAATTCACTCCTGATCACGGTTCTATGTAGATTCTAACATATGATTATCCCCATTGCACAGATGAAGAAACTGAGACATAGAGAAATTAAGTAACTGCCCTTGTGGGGTTACAGAGCTGGCAAGTGGTAGAGCCAGATTGGAGCCCAGGCAATCTGGCTCCAAAAACAGCACTCTCAGCCACCAGGCTTTGGCTTAGAGATGATTCTTTTTAATGGACTTGTTTTTTGACTGTGCTGGGTCTTCGGTGCCGCTCGGGCTTTTCTCTAGCTGCAGCGAACGAGAGCTGCTTGCTCTCTCTTGGGGCACGTGGGCTTCTCACTGCGGTGACTCCTTCTGTTGCTGAGCCCGGGCTCTAGGACCTGCGGGCTTCAGTAGTTCCCAGGCTCCAGAGAACAGGCTCAGCAGTTGTGACCCACGGGCTCAGTTGCTCGGCGGCACGTGGGATCTTCCCGGACCAGGGATTGAACGTACATCTCCTGCTTTGGCAGGTGGATTCCTAACCGCTGAGCCACCAGGGAAGCCCGGAGAGGATTCCTGAGTGGCTCAAGTCTCCAGTAGCCTAAGCTAAGTCATAGTTCATTCAACCTGAAATGCTCCTCATGACCTCCTTGTGGGCTGGCTGTCGGATGAAACAAGACGTGAAGCTGTCAGACGGATGTTTCTTCAGCCTACTCGGGGTTTTGCTGGACTCTGGTCCTCCCAAGTCTCCTTCCTCCCAAACCCCCCATTCTGGCAGACACCCAAGCATGTGTTTCTGTGGATGGGAGCTGGGACAGCACGGGAGCTTATCAGACTCCCTGAGCTACAGATGATCTGATCTGGGACAAAGAACTGTCAGATAAGCCCAGTGCTGGGAAGTGGTCCTGGAAACCGCCCGAGGCAGGAGCTCTGTGCTGGGGTAGGGAGAGAACAGCCTTTCTGGGGTTGGGGGAAATGAGGGCCCTTGAATTACTCTCACTGCTGATTTTTAATGCAGACAAGTGCTCTTTCTTCGAGCTGGGAGGTGGGGTGGGTAGGTATTTGTGTCGATTTAGGTCTAGAACTTCTAGTCAGTATTTTGGAAAGGGGTCTCCTTACCTCATTTGTTAATGGCTAAATAAGGTCTTTTTCTGCCCCTCACTTCTGTGTTCTTTTCTCAGTCTTTGAGGTTGTGTAACTCGCATTGCTGTGGGGTTGGGAAGTAGCTGGGGGCACTTATGGTTATGACTGGGGCAACAGCTCTCACTGGATTCCCCGCTGGGTATCCAGTCACTAAGTTTGAATCCTTCCCACCAACCAACCCTAGTGAGTTACTGAGATGCTTGATGGACTGAGATGGAGAATAAGAAAATAAAAATAAACTCCTACCCAAAATAAAAATAAACTCCTACCTTGACAGGGGTCCATGCTTTCACACCCCATATTTGACTGATCCATCACTGACCCTATGAAGTCAGAGCCTTGGGTTAAACCCTAGGGCTGTTGATCCAGATGAAGCAGGGGGTTCATAAGACTCAGAATGGCAGCCAGAGAATGGGTTTCCATACTGAGGAGCCCCACCCCATGCTGGCCATGTGACCTGGGGCAGTTGACTCAGTCCCCTTGAGGCTAGGTTCCTGTCCATCAGAGGAGATCCTGAACTCTGATGCTCTCTGTCAGCTGGAAAAGGCTCCCCAGTGGTCAGGGATTTACGGCTGTGCCTACTGTGGCTCAGTGCTCAGTACTTCAGACTCCACTGAAATGCTGTTCCCTTGAAGGGGCTGAAGGCCCTCCTCTTCCTGGCCTGCGCCACAGCTGCCGCCCTGCACCCGGGGAGGTCCCGGGAGGTCCACACAGGGCAGAGGTGGGCGGGGGTGCCCAGGAGGAGGATCTGCCCGTGCTTGGCTCCCACCCGTGGCCTGAGCCCTTTGCCTCCCAAGCTGATCCTGGAATGTACACCCCTAGCCAAGCACATTCTTTCACCAGGTCACCAGCTCCTGGCCCTCAGGAAGGGATAGCAGCAGCTGGCACTTCCCTTGGCCCTGAATGACACTTGCACAGTCTGGCGCTGGGGCTGTTACCTCCAGCCTGGATTAACCGGCTGGCCTTCACGCATAGCTTTGGAAAAGCCCAGTTCTTAACAATCACTCCTGTCAGAGCCTGAGGCAAAGGGCAGAGGGAACCTAGCCCTAAGCAGGAGGATTTGAAATCCTGCTGATTTCCTAGCTCTGGTTCCTTGCTGCACAGTCAGATATCTGTGCTCAGAGGATGGGGGGCTTTGTAAAGGTTATTCTCAAAGCTGGTGCTCTCTGAGCTCTTGGATGTCTGCCGTT
Source organism: Bos mutus (assembly GCF_027580195.1). Classification (NCBI taxonomy): domain Eukaryota; kingdom Metazoa; phylum Chordata; class Mammalia; order Artiodactyla; family Bovidae; genus Bos; species Bos mutus. Next base: position 2,517,282 of record NC_091632.1, read on the forward strand.
CATTCAGTTCAGTCACTGGCTGCACTTTCACTCCATTCAGTTACTCACTTAGGCTCTGGGTGCCTAGCGAGGGTTAGGCATAGAGTATCGTGGGCCCACAAGGGTTACTGATATCGCCATGTCCTGAGGGGAACCTGTGTGCAGGGGGTAAGGTGGGTGTACACAAGGGAGGGGGCATTCTGTATTCTGGGGGCGGCCGGGCTGGGGATGGAAGCAGAGGCGAGCGGCAGGGGTGGTCCGGGGAGCTGCCTGCTCCCAGTGGTCTCCCAGGGGCTGCAAGGCAGAGGTGAGGAGGGGTGGCTGGAAGGGCAGGGCTTTGGTGAAGGGTCTTAGGAGCCGGGGCCAGGAGTCACCCGGAGGACCAGGGAGGCTGGGGGACGGTGTCTAAGCTCTGTAACCATGTACGTGAACTTGTAGACGATTTCCCAAAAGGCAGGGTGATCCAGCCATGATCTATTGCGGGCGAGGGAGGTTGGAAGAAAGCGATGAGGTGGTCGTTTTCCACCCAGGGTTGAGTCGACTTCCCTGAGGTGCTGGGGCTTGAGATCTGAGGTAAGACCAGGTTGGAAGGGGAGCTCCAATCCAGTCCCTGCTTCTACAGATGGGGTGCTGATCCGGACCAGGGAGGCTGGGAAAGGCTTTGGAAATTGTTCTTCCCTGATAAACATGTGTTGTTAAGAATGTGAATTGCTAACCTGAGTTGAGACCTCAGAGAGTCAGACTCCACTTTCTGTTGAGAGAAACTTTCTGGGAGGCCAGACCCCCAGCACTCCCTCGGGCCCTCCAGATAAGGCGGATAAGTCCTGGAGATAGTGGATGGGCCCGGGGCCCGGCCCTCCTGGGACGCCCGCACCTCCGCGGCTGACCCAGGCTGGAGTCTGGACGGCCCAGTTAGGGCCCCAGCAGGTGAGAAGGCCGCCAGCGGCAAGCCTGGAGCTCCCCGTCCACCTCGTCACCTCGGGGCAGCAACTTGGACGGTGCAGGGAAGGGAGAGCAACCCCACCAGCCTGAGAGAGATGGAGCTCTCCTGAAGCCACCCAGAAAACCCATCACTTCTAAAGCGTCACCTTAGGCACCAAATCTTCAGACATTTCTGGCCTCCAGCCCCTCACCCCACTGACCTTCTGAGTCATCTGTCAGATATTTCCTTTTCAGAGGAGGTAGATGGCTGGGAGGTTTTGCATGAAAAAAAACCATAGAAGTCTCAGGATCCAGGAGCATCTTGTCTGGCCAAACTAGGAACTGGGACTGGGGCATTCGGGTCTTCCCATACACTTGCTCAGCCCATGTGCTGAGCATGTGAAGTAAGCAGGGAAGACCTCAGTTCATTTCAGTTACTCAGTCGTGTCCGACTCTTTGCAACCCCATGGACTGTAGCACACCAGGCCTTCCTGACCATCACCAATTCCTGGAGCTTGCTCAAACTCACGTCTATCGAGTCGGTGATGCCATCCAACCACCTCATCCTCTGTCGTCCACTTCTCCTGCCTTCAATCTTTCCCAGAATCAGGATCTTTTCTAACCAGTCAGCCGTTTGGCTACATCAAATAGCCCAAGTATTGGAGTTTCAGCTTCAGCATCAGTTCCTCCAGTGAATATTCAGTCTTGATTTCCTTTAGGATGGACTGGCTGGATCTCCTTGCAGTCCAAGGGACTCTCAAGAGTCTTCTTCAACACCACAGTTCAGAAGCATCAATTCTTCAGTGCTCAGCTTTATGGTTCAACTCTCACATCCATACATGACCACTGGAAAAACCATACCTCTTACTATGTGGACTTCTGTCGGCAAAGTAATGTCTCTGCTTTTTAATATGCTGTCTAGGTTGGTTATAGATTTTCTTTCAAGTAGCAAGCATCTTTTAATTTCATAGCTCCAGTCACCATCTGCAATGATTTTGGAGCCCCCAAAAATAAAGTTGGTCACTGTTTCCATTGTTTCTCCATCTATTTGCCGTGAAGTGATGGCACTGATTTAGGAAGAGGCAAGGAGACTCCCCCTCCCCGCCGGATTCCGGACCTCTACAACTGTGGGACGGTACATTTCTGTTGTTTTTGAAGCTGCCAGTCTGCTGTGTTTTGTTATGGCAGCCCTAGGAAACTCATCTGCCTGACCTGTCTGCGTGCTTTTATGAGCCGCCTCTTCAGCTCCTGCCTGTGCTCCGCCTCTTGCCTTTGCTTCTGCAGTTGTTTAATTCCAACAAGAAGCGCCTGCCCACGCAACTCTTTGATCTCACCAAGCAGATTTCTCCAACTCTCTGGAGTTGGAGGCCTTTGACCTGAGCACTGGTCCTGCTCTGCAGACACTGGGAGTGGGGGTGGGGATGGGGTGCCATCTCTTCCTGCAGTGGGGGCGGAGGTCTACACGCCCCTCCACCCCCAAGCTAAAATTGAATCTCCTTCCCGTCACTTGTTAGCTGTTCACCGCTTGTTAGCTGTGCCGCTAGATTTAGTCACAGGGTTACTGGTTTAGTCTCTTCTACAAGATGGAGGTTGGAAAAGGCCAACGGTACCCCATCTCCTGTGAGGGTCTCTATGGGCCAGAAAGCTCAATCAAACGCAGGAGATCATCAGAAAGAAATTCTGGGGCAGAAGCAGCAACGGAAAGGAGGGACTCGTCTACGCCCTGTGGTCCCAAACCCTCCTGCCACTTTGATTGAACAGCAGGCAGACTTCCCTCCAGAGGAGGCCTGAAGGGTTTGGCCCACATGTTTTTCTGAGGATTCCAACACCAACTGGGCTTCATTCTTTTTTAAAAAAAAATTGTTATTATTGTCAAGCGAGTGTATGCTCCTCAGTTCTGTCTCGTCACAACAAAGATTTGGAGTGATGGACATTAAAGCCCTCGGCGTGTCACAGCTCTTGGGTCTTGGACAGACCGTGTTACAGCTCTCAGGTCTCGAAAGGACCATGTTATAGCTCTTAGACAAATCAGTGTTACAGCTCAATTTTATTTAGAAGATAGCAGGAAAATTCATCTTCAAGGCGTGAGGGCATGTCGACCCAAAAACAGGAGAAGAGCGCCCTGCGGGGGTGGCGGGGGGAGCCCTTTGGCTTCTCTTTTTATATGTTTTCCTTCCCCCTGGGCCTGCCCTATACAAAATGGGCTTAGTCAGGAGTGCTGTTCTACCTGAAGTGCTCACTCCGGTCCTCGGACCTTCCTTTGACCTTCCTCTGTTCTATCTTCGTGGGCTTTTCTCTTCCTTGTCTTTTGGACTCCTTTTCCCTATTCTAACTACCTAACATTATTATTATTCACATTTCACTGTGCTGTGTGTTCATGGCTGTGCACAGACTCTCTCCAGTTGCTGTGAGCAGCACGGGCTCTGAGCTGCGTGGGCTTCAGTGGTGGTGGCTTGCAGGTTTGGCTGCTCTTGGCATGTGGAATCTTTCCAGACCAGGGATTGAACCTGTGTCCCTGTGTTGGCAGGCAGATTCTTTACCACTGGGCCACCAGGGAAATCCACTGGGGTCCTTTGTGATCGTAGATATGCCCTGGTAATTTTACTCACTTCATTTTTCTCCGGAGAAGCTCCCATGATGCTTCTCCAGTCAAAATCCTTAATTTGCTCCCAGTGTCCCATGTGGATCAAGCCCAGAGTCCTTCGCAAGGCACACAAGGCACGCAAGGCCCCTAGACCAGCACTGCCTGCATCTCCCTGGATTCTCTATGTGTGCGCTGTCCCCCAGTGGCTTGAGAACACTTCTGTCCCTCCCCCAGCAACAGAAAATACTCATTCCTCAGGAAACCAAGCCTTTACCTTTTCAGGCTTGCCATTTTGAACCCCTTACATTGTGCAGTGCTGCTGACTGTCTTCCTTTTTCTATGTGCTATTCCGTTTGAGGCAATGCAGTGCTGTGGTCACAGCTTTTGGAGTCAGACTTGGTTCAGTCACTTACTAGCTTGTGCTCTTGGACGAGTTATATAACCTCTTGGAGCCTTAGCTGTCTCAAATGCAAAATACCGGCTACTCCAGGGTTAACCTGAGGACGGAAGCACCGGGTGAGATGGCATGTCCTTGCTGTTGTTTTACAGGCTGGGAAGTGGAGACAAGAAAGCGGAGGGGCCCGAGAGGTATGGGGATGAGAAGGTCTCTGGCGGGGAGCGGGTGAGGCCTGGTGCCAGGCCACTGGACCCGACGCTGAGCACTCTCTACAGCTCCACGGGGCACAGCTGCGACGCGTGCTCCTGACACCCCCTATTTCCCTCGCTCCTCAGTGAGCTCCCCCAGTCCTCCCAGCATGGACTCCAACAGGTGAGTCCTAGCAGACGCCAGCTTGAGTCCAACGGCCCTCACATTCCAGCGGTCAGTCCCCTATTCTCATGATGGGAAGAACCTTTGGGGCAGGCTGTACCCCCAAGGAACCCCGACTATTTGAAATGCCTCAGTCCAATCCACACGTCTGGTGCCATTTGGGGTGCTTGGAAAGCCCCCTACACATAGGCTAGGCTTCTTATCAGAAAGGGTGGAGGGGCCCCAGTTGTAAATACCTTTCCTAGGGAGGGGTGAGAGGGAAGGAGGCAGGGCAGAGCCAGGAGGCAGCCAGGGCTGGGTTTGGCAATGCTCCCCACAACGTACCATCCATTCCTCCCAGTGTTGGCTTCCGCGGCCCCCTTTCCTAGCAGTCTCTTCAGAGGGCGAAACTAAAACGGGGCAGGGGTTTGGATGCAGTGGGGAAGGCCTCCTGCAGTCTGCTCACCAGGGGGCACCCGCTGCCATGCAATGCTAGAGTGGGAAGGAACAGCTTGGTCAGCAGGTGGCAGTGTCCTTCCAGGGCCCAGTGAAGAAGAGCAGGTGCCCAGAGAAAGGGAAGAAAAACCCCATCCTGTCCAGAACCTGGTTCCTCTTGTCTCTGAAGGTTTGGTGGAGGGGTTACCTCCTCCAGGAGGCTCCCCCTGTCCCCTCGGACAGGTGTTCCTGCCTCAAGAGACATAACGATACCCTTGTGTAGTGAGTGCTATCTGACCCCCACAGCTCCTCCAGGGCAGGTATTTTTTTCATCTTTGTAGTCCTGGTGTTAGCACAGCTTTTAAAAACAACGTGGAATCGGGAAGAGGTACTGTACCAGCTAAAAGGAGGCCCATCCTCTACGTTTTCACATCAGTGAGCCGTTCTCTTTCTGCTCTGGGCAAAACAGAAATGAGCATGCTGCTGCTGCTGCTGCTAAGTCGCTTCAGTCGTGTCTGACTCTGTGCGACCCCATAGAAATGAGCATGAGCTGAAAGAAATGAGGCTAGGCTTGACAAAGGTCAGGTCGAGAGTGACCTGACAAAGAGCTCAGCTAACGAGCGCAACCTTTTCCCAGCACACCCGTGGCACGTCAGCACTCCAGAGACCGAAAGCATGCTGTTTTCCTAGGAGTGAGGCGACTGATCGGCGCGAGGTGGTTGGAAGGAGGAACCTTCCCAGAGTGGCCAAGAACGAGTGGCCCCTCAGGGTCCCGTGTGGCCTGAGAACGTCAGAGGGACTGCTTTATGGGGTCCCCTCCACGTATCCAGACCCCGTCCACCCAACCCCTGCATGAGGGTGCCACGGAAGATAGGAATATAGGTTTTAATCATTGTGCTGCTGCTGTTAACCAGAGTGCAACGAATCCACCCTTCATGGATGTGGATGCCACAGTGTAAATGAGCAAGTTTCACACAGCCCATCGGTGACAAAGGGCCAGGCCTCTGGAGGGGAGGGGTGCCCGCAGGAGAAACGGGGTGAGGAAAAGGGTAGGGAGCAGATCCTGGGCTGGCAGGCTGCCCCTTCCACGTCGTTACATTCCCACCAGGACCCCAAGCAGGACCGGTCCTTTCCGGTCAGGGTGGCCAACCTGGGCCAGCCCCCGTGAACCCGACTTCCCTCCCAAGCCAGCTGCCTCCAGCCCCAGGGCCATTCTTGCTGAGCAGATGAGGTTTGGGGCAGGCCCACAGCCGGCCACCAGCGGGGAAGAGATGGAGCCCAAGGGAGGCAAGAGGGCTTGGAGACAGCCCTTGTCTGTTCTTCATCCCAGGAGACCCTCGGACGGGTGCAGAGCCAGGGAGAGGACAGCCGTGAGCAGCCATCCCCTGGGTCAGAACCCAGGAGATGGCAAAGGTGAGCCCACAGCAGGCAGGTGGCAGACGCTACCGTAACTTTCTCTGCCTGAGCATAAGTGAGGACTCCCCACCCTGGTCACCTCGGCTCCAGTGGGGAGGAGGTGTGGCTGCGTCCCAGACACGTCTTCCAGTTTCCTCGGGTTGGTAGGGATTGGAGGTGGAGAGATCACTTAGAGCCCCGGGGCCTGACCCCACTGGCTGCGGACAGGAGCCGGTACCCGGGCAAGTGGCCCCAACTCTTGTTCAGAGCGGGTGGTCCGGTCTGGGACGCTGTGGCCAGGCCCAGAGGCAGCTAGGAGTCTGAGACACACAGGGCCTCCACCGCGTCGCTCAGACCCTGGTTGACGCCGCCCACGGCCAGCAGGCAGTTCCTGAGGACGAGGCTGGAGCAAGCGCAGCGGGGCGTGGGCATGGCGGGGAGGGCCTCCCAGCGGCTCTTCCCCGGGTGGAACGCCTCGGCCGTCTCCAGGACCGTGGGCTGGTTCCCTGAAAGTGCGAGGGGCCGGGTCTCACCAAGCGTCCAGCCACCAGCCCGCCCGGGGGAAGGGCCTACCTCCGCCGTCCCTCTGGAACCACAGGCAGAAGGTGACCCACTGCCTGCCCTCCCTCCCTCCGCCCCGGGGGAGGTGACCCACCTCCTGCCTCCCTCGGGAACCTCAGGCAGAAGCCCAGCACCCTGGACTCCCTGAGCCTCAGGCCTTCCCCACCCTCTGTCAAACAGCCATTCTGCCCTTCCTGCCTTCTCAGTCCTTACATCCCCTCAAGATGCAAGACTCAGCTTTCTTCCCCCACTGCCTGCTTTTACTACACGTTTCTAGACACTACTGCCTCTCTCCTGCCCATGACGAAGAAAGCTGCTCACACGGTCTAGCTCAAGTTCCTTTCCTGCATGGTAAAGTCGGGGAATCTGTCCACACTGAGTAAACTCTGGGTTCCCAGGAGCCCCACTGCCTACTTATCTCTCCCTAGTTGATGGTGGGACCCCACCATCAAATTTCCCTGATCTCTGGGAGGGCTCATCCAGCAAATCTTGAGTTCATCAGAACAGCTGATTTGATCAGACTGCTTTCCTACTTCCTGATAGAGCTGAGTGTTCAGGGAGAAAATAAAGAGGATCAAGGCCAATCCCTTCTACCTCCAGCCCTCCCCGTACAGGGCCCCGGGGACCTGGGCTCAGCCGGCCTGTCACGTGGTTCTCAGCATGTCCCTTATGCTCTCTGAGCCTCAGTTTCCCCCGTGTAAGAGGACAGAGAGACCACATCTGAGGCCCACCCACGGAGGCAGGACGTCGAGGCTGGGAGAAGAGAGTGCCTTGGAATCAGGTGGTAGGCAGGCGGTGTGCCAGGAGCCAGCACCCTCTTCTGCGCATGCACATCCAGAGTCCACGGAGCACCAGGCCACAGCCTGGAAGCTCTTTCCTTACCAAGCCCTCCAGCCACTATGACCCGACCACTCAGAGAGCCGGCCACAAAGTCTGCCCGCCGCTTCTTGAGGAAGAAGGAACGCTCCATCTTCAGCCATCCCCCTGCAGGCCGTGGGCGATGTCAGGAGAAACACAGAGAGAATGAGATGCTGACCGCCCCTGCCAAATATGCCCGAGTGCCAAACCGCTCTCATCCTGAGTGGCACCTTGATTCCATCTACCCTGTATGCTCAGGGCGTGTACAACGCCTCCTGCCGTGCGAAATGGCACTCAACCGACCCTCTCCATGCCTGTTGCAGGCCAAGGAACCATCAGCTCTTATCATGAATCACCTTGCCCCACCTCCGTTTTCACGGACTTTAAGCTGGAAAGACGGAGAGTGTCCCAGTCAGCATGCTCTGTTTCAAAGCCCTCCCTCATCTGGCCCTGGCTGGATGTTGTAAGAAGGAACAACAGCTGGGAAAGGCTTTGATAAAAACAGCCAGCCAATCAGAGGGAGCCCTGGACAGATGAAAGAATTTGAGCCCAGGAGTAGCCCTGAATGGAGAGGAGCATTCAGACTTCTGAAAGGTTCATGCCGCTGGGTAAACGGGCCGGGGCAGATGGGTGGGATGGGTGTAAGGTGGGAGGAGGGCAGAAGGGAGGTGGGTAGCTAGGGCCTGGTGTCCAGCTTACCTTGCTCCATGTCGAACACATCCATCGTCCGGAGGAACTTGGGCTGCCGGTAGAGCCGGCCCTGCCGCAGGCCCCCCAGGCTATACAAGCGGTCGTCCAGGGTCACAAAGCTGGAGAAGGCTCGCTTGCAGGGGATGTTGGGGAACTTGGTCCAGGAGCGAGTCTCAATGTCAAAGACCTCGAAGGCGTTGACCGCATACTTGGACTGCCGTCCTCCTGGAGGCCAGGGCAGGGCACATGTTGGGCAGGAGAGTAAGCCCCTGGGGACTGGGGCTGGGTTCCTCCTTCTCACTGTTATTCAATCACATAGGAAGCTCCCTGAGGGTGGGGGGCTGTGTGATTAACCCCCAGTGCCCAGGAGATGCTGGGCACACAAATACTGCTTCTAACAGGAACTGGTCCGGGAGAGAAGGAGAGACGGACATGGGCCAGACAGCACATCTATGTCCTTACCCAGCACATAGATCTTGGAGCCTCGGAGGAAGGAGGTGGCGGCGTATCTCGGGGTGGGCATGTGTGCCAGAGACACCCACATGTCCTTGAGCATGTCATAGTGTTGGAGATGATTGTGTGGACGGAGGTCCAGGCCCATCCCGCCTGCTGCGTACACGCGGTAATCTAGGAGAAAGGGCACACGGCAGACACCATGAGACAGGCCCATGCACTCAGCCGCTACCTTGGCCAGGCTCTGTCAACCCCTTGAATCCCAGCACTGAAGCCCGGCCACGTTCCCAACCACTGCTCTGCCAGAGAATGGGTTGGTGGCACCATTAAAAGCTCCTGCCATACTCAAGCCTGGGTCTTCTTGAAGCCACGTCAGGCCTACGTGCCTTACCTTCCTTGGTGCCTGGCCCTTGGTTAAGCCCAAGATGCCAAGCCATGCCCAGAAGTAGACTGCAGTGGAGTCCAGGCCTGGACAACCCTTTGAAGGTCTTGTCCCCGCCATTCTCCTTCCAGGGCAGCCAGAGAGATGCCAAAGAGGGACAGTATTCCCCTGACGCCCTCCAGGAGCAGCCTGATGCCATGCGCTCCCAGACCGGAACTCGAGACCTAGAGGGAGCCTCTGGAGATGAGGTCAGCCCTGCTGCCACTGGCCTTGTGGGACACTGGCCCGCTGCTGTCCTTTTCTTTCTCTGGATAGGGAAGGCCATCCTCCTGGACACACAGGAAAGCTTGTGGGCTCCAGGAGCCAGCTTGCACTGAATGGGATAGGGCTGGGGGTGAAAGAGGGAGAGGCTTTGGACGGAAGAAGCTCTGAGCAGGCAGCGAGCTGGGCGCTCTGAGGAAAGGAGAGCTTCTCTACTCCTTGTGGCCGCAGGTGACACAGCACACCTGGAGGCCGTGCAGCCTCCAGGCTCCCCTCACCCCAGGACCTCAGGCAGCCCTCTCAAGACACAGCCCGACCCCCAGGGCCCTCTTCTCCCAGGGACCCATCCCTGCTCGGGGGATGTCTACTAGAGGCCAGTCCTCACCACTTCTGGCTCTAAGAGGCTTTTATTTTTCAAGAGAATTACAGGAATGAGTACTTCTTTCTACTTTCCAATCTTACTAAAGAGAGAAACAAAGAAATCCAAACCCTACCCTGTGGCTAGGAGATGGGGCTTGCTAAAGAGACACTCACCTTACGCACACTCTGCGTCTCCCATTCCTCTTCTCACCTATACCTCTGAAGCTGGGAAGCTGCCCCTCCACTCCACACTACCAATCCTGCGTCCGATTCTTACTCATGCTTTCAGAATCACCTTGGTGTCCCTGACTGCAAGGCTGGGCTGAAGGTGGTGGCTCCTGTGGCCATCACCCTGCTTCCCACACTGTTACTGGGATAACCTTTGTATGTTTCTTTCAATAGATTGTTAGATCCTGAAAATTTGTTAATTTGTGGCCCCGGAATATGGTATAAAGCCTGGCACACGAGCATGTACATTTTTAGTAAACTAACTGCTGAGCCCATTCAGCGCCATAGTTAAAAGAGCACAGACTGGACCATCACCTTCAGGCTGTTACTTGGGCGAGTTACTCAACTTCTCTGGGCCCCACATTGCTTCTCTGTAAAATGAGGACAGTGGTACTACTTCCCTCATCTGACAAGTTCTGAGGGTCAAAGGGGTTAATACCTATTAAGCACCTATGGTAAGGACTCAATAAATGTTAGTTCTTAACTGTTCAGCACCACTTCTTGAGGCCTGGGGATAAAGGGCTCCCCTTTCCCTCTCCATTTCCCCATGGACCTCCAGGCCTTCCATCTTTCTTACTGGGAGTTCAGGAGGCGCTGTTGGCTACTCTGCCCTGAGGGCTTCTTGAGTTTCTCTGTCTGATCTTCATTGGTAAGACCTGGGCTCCTAAAGGCAGGGATCGGATCTTCTGCATCTTTCCTTCCCACCTGGGACCTAGAACTGTGCCAGGAACAGGGCAGGCGCTCAAGAAATACTGATTTCTGACCTACAGTAGACCTGACAGGGAGCTGAAATAATTTTGCAAGAGAAGGAGGTAAGGTTGCAAACCTCTAAGCCTGTCTGATCTGCATTTGGGGTTTCCTAACTTCTACTGGGCCATTTCCCATAAAACTGTGTTTTAGAAAAACAGTTTCCAGGGCCCATTCTCTGCTCTGGGCTATACCAGGCCAGAAAAGAAAGACAGGATGGGCTTGGAGAAACTGAGATAAGAAGCATAAAGCTATGTAGTGAGCACACACATGCCCTGAGAACCTAGTGAACCTGGGCAAGAAGCCGCAGGAGCATGAACCTCAGGAACCTTCTGGTCTCCACTCATCAGTACCTCTGAGATTAGGAGGCAGACTGTAGGGAGAAGGTCCTGGAATCAGGTCCCAAGACCCTCCCTGTGGGGCCTGGGATGATATGAAGATGGCATGAACAGGCCCAGGACCCCAAATATGTGTCTGGAGGTGGTGGCACCTGCAAGGCAGATTTCAAGGGATTTGCTACTGTGGGTGGGAGGCCCAACCATTCTGCTGAATGAAGGTATCCACAGGGATATGGAAAGAGTGCCCTTTGGCTCTCCCCTCAGGCAGGCTTGCCCACCTTGCTGGGAGGAGGCTGCTGGGGTGGAGTGGAGCTCTGGCATCATGTGGATTTACTACACACTTCACTTGTCTGAGCCGCAATTTTCCCACCTATGAAACCAGGCCAGAGGGTCTTTAGTTTCAGTGCCCATGTAATGTGACAGTGGCCTGCAGTCCAGGGCTGGCTTCCACCCCTTTCCCGGGGCCTCCCACCCCTCCTCCGCCCGCCCTCAGCCCTGGCCCCACTCGCCTTTGGCGGTGACCGAAATGCCCATGGCGGCCTCGCGCAGCGCGCTCCTCTTCTTCCACTTGCCCTCGTCGATGTTGTACATCTCCACGACCTTCAGGGGCAGCTGACTGGCGCCCACACCCCCGATCACCATGATCCGCTTCCCCAGGGCGGTGACGGCCACGCCGGCCCGGGCCGTGGGTAGCGGGGGCAGGGCGGTCCACTGGTCGGCCTCGGGGGAGTAGACCTCGAAGCAGTCCATGGGGACGCCGTTGTCGTCACAGCCCCCGATGGCATAGACCTGTCCCCCGGTTTCCAGCAGGGAGCAGTACACCCGGCGGCTCGGCAGCGGTGCCAGGCGCTTCCACTGGAAGTCCTTGACGGTGGGCACCTCCATGGCAGCCCCGGGGGCCCCGCCCGCCGCGCCCCCGCGGAGCGCGGAGCGAGCCCGGAGGTCGGTCAGCTACTCCGCGCCGCCCCTCGCCGTCTCCATCTCGCTGGGGTCCGCCGCCGCCCGCCCCCCGGCTAGGGCCCCGACGCCGGCCAGCGCTTCTCGGTCCCTCAAGACTCGGCGGCCCGGCGACGTCTGCGCTCGGCCCCGCGGGATGAGCCGGACGAATCAAGGGCGGCGGGGGCCCCGCGCGCGGCCTCCTGGCCTCCCAGCCCCCCGCCCCGGACAACTTTCAAGGGAAGACGCGGCGGGGTCTCCCCGGCACCGCTCTGTCCCCCGCGGGTCCGAGACCCTGGGGCCGCGCGGAAGACCGGGAGGGCCCCTGCGCGCTGGGCGCCGGGCGGCCTGCGGGCGAAGCGAGGAGCTGACACCTCCGGGCGCCGCCGCCCGTCCCCCGCGGCTCTCCCCGCCCGCCGACTCCCGCCCCCGCCCCGCGCGGCTCACACAGCCAGGCCGGAGGGTGCGGCGGGCGGCGGGGCGCGGAAAGCACATTACGCGAGAGCGGCGCGGGGCGCAGGGGAGGGGGCGCGCCGTCCTGCCCAGCGCGCGCCGCCGTCACCCAGGCGGATGCGGAGAACAAGTGAGCAGCGCGAGGAGAAGCCGAGCCGCCGCCGGGGGTGGGGCGGCCCCGCGCACAGCCTCCCCGCGGCCGCCACACCTGTGCGGGAAGCCGCGTGCGCCCCGCGGCCGCTTTACATAAGCCTCGGTGCTACGGCCGCGGGGGAGGGAAAGGGCCCGGCGGGAGGCGCGCACCCCCTTGCCTACTGTTCGGGGAAAGCGGGGCCCTAGAGCCAAGTATCCGGATGACGGGCCGGGACTCGCTCCAGGGCGGGGTGGGCGGTTTGTGAGTGTTTGTTTTGGGTGAGGAGGCGGAGAGTCCAATTACCCAGTTTATCTACAATACACAGACCCAGTTCGTGACAGACTGGCTCAACAGTGGGCTCTGCTATGGGGGAGGTATTATCAGATGGTTTAACCTAATAGGAACGTGTTATGTGGGTGTGACACCCCCAGACCTGACACAGGGGCATCCGAACAATGTACACGCTAACCTGTGCACACATGCATAATTTACACATCGCCACCACACCGTCCACCCGGAAATGGTCATATCCACAGAGAAACTGACAAATGCACAGTTTGGCGGACACACAGCCAGCCAGAGACAGAAGTGGAAGGGCAAACACGTGAGTGGTCCCTTCCACATCATCCTTCTTTACACACCTTAGGAAGGGAAAACCTGGGTACCAAATCTGGGCCCTCCAGCACCAACCCACAGGGCTTGACAAATAATTCTTTCAAGACCGGCAATGGCCTTATCAGGCCAGCAGTCTGCAGTAACAGAGGTGCCCCTGAGGCCGGTGAGCCGCCTGGTGTGAGGAACTGCAGGCTTCTGGGGTCCCCCTATGCAGTTCTCCTGAACAGAGCCAAGTCTTGAAACACTCAGGCCTGGGAATCTGACAGACCTGGATTTAAATTCTGACTCTAAAAGGATTTAACTACTTACTCTGAACTTCAGTTTCCTTATTTTGTTTAGATTAAACTTTGTATTTTGAGATAAATTGTGGATTCCCTCGCGGTTGTAAGATATAACACCTTTTACCCAACTTCCCTCAATGGTAACATCTTGCAAAATGTATAGTATAATAATATACTAACCAGAATATGAAAGTTATCAGTCAAGATACAGAAAATTCCCATCACCACAAGAACTCTTCATGTTGCCTTCTTTAAAAAAAAAGTTGAGCTATAATTGATTTACACTATGTTAGTTTCCGGAGAAGGCAATGGCACCCCACTCCAGCACTCTTGCCTGGAAAATCCCATGGACAGAGGAGCCTGGTGGGCTGCAGTCATGGGGTCGCTAAGAGTCGGACACGACTGAGCGACTTCACTTTCACTTTTCACTTTCCTGCATTGAAGAAGGAAATGGCAACCCACTCCAGTGTTCTTGCCTGGAGAATCCCAGGGACGGGGGAGCCTGGTGGGCTGCCGTCTACGGGGTCGCACAGAGTTGAACACGACTGAAGCGACTTAGCAGCAGCAACAACAATGTTAGTTTCAGGTGTACATGTTGCCTTCTTATACCCATACATTCTTCCTTCTTGCCTCTATCTCTCCAACCCCTGGCATCCACTAATCTATTTCCATAATTTCCATAGTTCTGTCATTTCAAGAATGTTATGTACAGAATTCTCTGGCAGTCCAGTGGTTAGGACCTGGCACTTTCACTGCCGGTCCTGGGGTTCAGTCTTTGGTTGGGGAACTAAGATCCCACAGTGATGGTCTACCACCGCACCCCCTGCAAAAAAAAAGAATATTACTGGGACTGGCTTTTCTTTTGCTCCCAGCATAATTCTGAGGAGATTCACCCAAGTCGCTGCATATATCACCAGTTCACTACTTTCTGTTTCTGAGTAGCATTCCATGGTATAGATACATCACTGTAGATTTTTGCAAAGATTAAAAGAGAAGACATTTGTAAAGTGTTCAGTTCAGCTTCTGACACACGGCAAGGGCCTGGTAAATCGCCATTAATGCCGTAACTATTACAACTACTGTCAACAAAACCAAGAAAAAGGAAATTTGCCCCTCACTGAGAAATGACTTCCTGTGAGAAACAGAAGTCACAGCTCCCAATAGGCCCATCTTAACATCTTGAGTTCTTGGCTTAAAAATTCCACTGCTTTCTAGTTTGAGTTCCCTGTACTTACATATTAAGCATCTCTAGAACCTTTCAGAAGACGGTTGTGCTGGGGCTCAGAGCAGCCCACCCCAAGATATACCACAATGGCATATTGACTGTTTTAAGTTAGTTATTTAAGAAACAGCCAGCGGGAAAAAAATTGATGTTGAAAAACACCTGAAAGTGGGAAATAAATCTTCCATGTCAAAGTACCCTACCCAAACCAAGAGGAGAGAAAGCAACCTCACCACCAGAGGTAGGGAATTCAAGGCTAAGAAATTTGTATAAACAAATTTTGTTATTTTATTAGTCTGCTACACCAGGCATGAATTCCTTTGTTAAATTTTCACAAATAGTGTTTATCTGTCTAAAAATGATATATAAACAACCTGCCCTGGTCACTTTGGGGGTCCCATTTCTATGGGATCTCTGGATATGTGAGTTAAATTTTTTATCCCTGCTGATAATCTTGTGTGCTTTTAATTATTAGACCAGCCGAAAGAACTCAAGATGGGGAAGGGAATATTTCCCCCTCCCCAAAAGTAATGTTCTGTTTATTTAATAAGAATGCATAAATTCAAAAAAATGTGATCTGCATTAATGAAGTTTCACTGGAAGCAACAAATATTTCTCTTTTTCCTGGAGGTCACAATCTGCCCAGAGGAACTGGGAACAAACCCTCAACCATCAACTTAAACAGTCTTCACAAGATTTGGACATGGTGATCAGAAGTATCGAAAGCCGTACATATTCCTCAAAGGGGTTTGTTGGGTGGGTCCACTTTCAGCCTCTTTTGCCCACTGAGCCTTCTACCAAAGCAGCGAGGCAAGGCTTCTTGTGGCCCCACCCACCCCAGCTGGGACAGCTCAGTGAGCAGGTATATAAAGCTCATACTACTTTATGTTTGCCTAACTTGAAATAAACTTGCACATCCGCTTCCCCATAATCTTGAAAACAACCCTAGGAAATGTTGTCAGTTAGGTATCAGTGTCTGCTTTTTAAGACGAGGACTCTGAGCCTTAGTGAAATGAAGTAATTGACTTATGACCATGTGAGCCGTTCAGGGTGGGTCTAGTTGGTGAATTCCAAATCCAGTGCCTATCACTATATTCCAGTTAAATCACTCATGAAAGAATTGTATATTACTAAGGGCGTCAAACTTCTCTCCTCTCACTTTCAGCCCAATTACAGTGAAGGAAGGAGCAGGGGCCCTCAGAGGTTTCAGGGACTACCCTCTCCCCGTTGCCATACAGTCTGGGCCAGGCAGCATAGCTGGGAAAGGACCAGAGTCAGCCCCCCGAATAGGACAGTTCTAACCTAATGTTCATGTCCTGCAATCATAATGCTCTTTGAAGGCTGTGGGATCCAGGGAGTCAAACCCTTGGAAAAGTACTAAGACAGGATGCCTTCCAGGCCACGGCCTCGTTGCTTGTTCTGGAAGTCCTGGCCTCTCTGCATCGCCCCCGCTCCTTCCCCCACAGCTCTTCCTCCCAGCCAGGTGACATCCTTTAGTCCTTACACTGAATGCACACTGAGGAAGCTTGTAACCTAGCAACCGCCACTTAGGATTCCCTGAGTCACCTGCCGTTTCCATGCCTGGGCTGAGTGCACCAGGCTGGGGACTTATGCAGTGCCAAGCAGAGGTGGGGGTCCAGTGATCCCCTTTGATTCCTCACCAGCTCATTCCAGTGAGTAACCACATTACCTGTCAGGAAGGTCTTCCTCTTTAGAGGAAGGATTTAGAAGCCTAAATCCTTCTTGCTTTCAGACTTTGTGTTGCATTGGTCTGGGTTTCTCTTCATTTTTAGATACTGTTTGAGTATTTGCCTTGGTTATAAGGTAGCACTGGAAAGGTAGGAAGATGGGGAGAGGAAGTTCATGAAAGTCTCTAAACATGAAGCCTTGATACTCAGGAGCCTTTATTATTGTGATATTGATGCATGAGTCAAATTGGTTGAAGGGGTATTTAGCCTCAGAAATACTTATTAAGTATATTTTTAAAGAAGTCTCTTTTCGGGTGTTGTTTAGTTGCCGAGTCAGGTCTGACGTTTTTACAGCCCCATGGACTGTGGGGTCATCCATGGGATTTCCTAGGCTCCTTTGTCCATGGGATTTCCTAGGCTCCTCTGTCCATGGGACTTCCTAGGCTCCTCTGTCCATGGGATTTCCTAGGCTCCTCTGTCCCTAGGATTTCCTAGGCAAGAATACTGCAGCGTGTTGCCATTTCCTTCTCCAGGTTTTGGGTTTGTTAAGGCCTAATTTACATACAAGAAACTGCACAGTCTGACTCAGCATCAATAGAGTTTATTAGATATTCAGGGGCTGGCCTTCACTGAACTCTGTGGTAGGTAGTGGGGAAGCTGAGGGTGTTGGTGAGGGGACAGTCTCTGCCCAGGAAAGCAGGCAGAGTCCCAGCGAGGCATCCTGTGGTGACGTATGTGTGTGCAGGGCCTCAGGGGGCTGGTGGGGTGCCGAGTGCAGAACACAGTTGTGGTGGGAGTGGGGAAAGGAGAGTTGTGTAGCTCTAAAGAGCTGCAGTAGCTTCTTTCTCCGTCTTCAGAAACGCAGTTTACCCTCCCGGGTGTGATGCTGGGGGACGGCAGCCTGCATTCCCCTGGGGCCCGTCTCTGTCCCTGTGCAGTTCTCTCTCCGCAGGCAGGCGGCCTTGGGAAGGTGTGTGGACTTTGGAGTCAGACAGACAGGGCTGAATCCTGGATCGCCCACTCCCGGCTGTGTGACCTTGAATGAGTCCCTGACGTCCTGAATCTCAGCTCCTCATCCGTGAGAAAGGGAAGAAGGAAACTACTTGTAGCACGACGTGCGGAACGAGACGCCAGGCGTGCCTCTGGGGCAGGCAGCAGGTCCTCTGTAAAGAGCAGTGTGCTTTCTTCCCCGTGCAGGTTTCCATACTTCTGGCCAGAGAGCCTGAATAGCAGGCGCCAGTCTCACAAGGGAGGCACCTTACCAGAGCCCACACCTGTCCAGAAATCCAGCCATTTCTGGGTCTGTGTCTTGAACAGGATATTTCCTCCTAGCTAACTGGAATCTCTTCCACTGCAGCCTGAACAGTATTCTGATCAGGAGAACAGCTGGTGCTCTTCCTTTAGATAATCACCTTCTTATTCCTCATCTGAGGCTTGGGCTGGATTCAGGGAGCCAGGGAAGAGGATGACTCATCCGATTAGGACAGAGGCCACAGCAGACTAAGGGGAGGGTCGATCCCTCCCCAACTTGGAAAAGCCTCATTAGAGCCCCCTCCTGCCCAGCCCCGAGGAAGAATTCAGGGCTCGAGTGGACCTGAGTGGAGCCAGGGCGGCACCAGGGCAGCAGTCACAACCATCATCTGCATCTGTTCGCACGACACCACCAGCCTCTGGGGTGGCAGTCGGGGGTCCCTTAGAATGGCCTCGAATGAGAGGGCCTCACCTCCTGACCATGCAGCCTCAACTGGAGGGCGGAGTCAGCCACGTTCCTTCCGCTACCCGCACCCTGCCATAGCACGGAGCGCAGTGCACGGAGCGCGGCATGCAGCATGGCACTCAGCACAGAGAGTAGAGCCTGGAGCCTAGAGGGACGAAACGGGGGTCACCATACACGCATCAGTCTGCCTGGGAGCAACCTCTACCCATTTAGGTAAAACCAGGACATTGGAAAGTGGATCACAGATAAGGCATTGGCAGGGTGGTCATCTTGATTTTCAGACTCACAAGATACACAATTTAGAAGGAAGAGTTGGGGAGCACAAATTCCTCTGCTCCTTAAAGCATCAGATGATAAAAGACAGCAGGAAGAGGAGCCTTCTCAGAAAGACCTCGGCTACTTCTCTGTGTTTATTGAGGAAATTGTAAGAGGAAATGGGGCTTGTAATAAAGCCTGAGGATCTGGGTTATAAAAAGGAAGAATTTCCTGCCCCGGGAGCATCAGAAAATTAAAATACCAGCATGAGGTGAGGTGAGAGACCATGGTGTCACTTCCCCTGGGAGGTACTGGAAATAGGAAAGACACAGGGCTGAGAGTCAAAAGACCTCTGTTCCAGCTCACATCTTGTCATAACCAGGCTGTACACCTCTGGACCAAGCACATCTATTCTGGTGTCTGTAAAATGAGAGAGGAGGGAAGTAGACAGTGGCCTGAGGTCTGGCCCAGCTGGAGCGTCCTTCCGCAGCGGGCACGCAGGGTGGGAAGCCCTAGAGAAATAATCGTTTAACCAGAGTGACAAAGCAGGAGGTTCCAGAATGGACATCCTCACGTTCTTCTGGGTGGGGCAACCGTACAGAGGTCTGGCCTCCCTGGCTCTCATGGGTGCTCCCCACTCCCCAGGGTTCTGTCACCAGAAGGGACCGTACTAGGGACCTTCCCCTGGAGCTGTTGTGGCCACCAGCCTCGTTTCTCCAGCTCAGCCAGGGATCCGGGGACCTGGGCGAGCTGCCGCTGCGGCTGAGGACTGGCTCCTGGTAGACCTTGGGCACCCACCCAGAAGCCTGTGTTCTTGGACCTGACATTTTCGGGGTGCCTCTTGCCTTTCCACAGGCTGCAGGAACAGGAGGCAGAGGACTCAGGGCTTAAGACACACTGATTCTGGCGCCTCCTCTAAAAGTAAAAAAATGGGCGCGTTTATCCCAGCTCACCAGGCCAGGGCATGGGGCCGGCCGTATCCTACACCCTTGCTGACCTGGAGGATAGTAAGGCCTTTGCAGGGGTCCGGGCGGCTCTGCAGAGGAGCTGGGGGCTGCCAGCTGGGGGAGGCAGCCGCGGAGCACTCAAACACAGCTCTTTAAATGCCCATTAGTAAGTTAATATCGCCATTTCCAGAGCCAGCCGCGTCCTCCATTCTTCTTAATTAAAAAGAGCTCCATGTCCTGGCAGAGCTGAGAGAGGGCTCTGAATGATTTACACACCATTCCCGCTGCTCCAGCTGGGAGATGGGCGAGGAAGATTGATTGGCAGATGGGCCGGCCTGCCTGTCAGGGCGGGCGCAGGCGTGCACGTGTGTGTGTATGCACTGGGGGCCCCGATGGGGGTGCTGGCTCTCCGGCTGGCAGGTTCTCAGTGAGCAGGGCAGAGGACATGCAGTCGGGTCCCAGGAATAAGGCCTTCCTCAACAAAAGGCTCGCCTGCTCACCTCCTGCAGGGGCCCCCACTTCCCAGCGAAACTGTCTCATGAGAGGACAAATGCTCAGGCTGGAGGCTGTTGTCTTGTCTTCAGCCAGGGCCTGGCCCAGAGGTGAGTATGGCTCACATAGCAAATCACACTTACTGCTCTTCTGTTGATCATCGCTGCTTACATTAGGAGGAGGGCTTCCCACGGCCTGACTCTCCTTCCCTGCCTCCCTAGGACCCCAGATTTTGTCTGAACCTGATGTGCAATGGGATTGAAGGCTCTGGGGCTGTTTATGGAGCTGGGAGGACGAGGACCGGGGTCTATGGGTTGGACTGGCAGGAGATGGCACTCAGTCCAGGGCCTCTAGAGAGCTGGGAGCTGGGAGCAGCTACCGTCAGAGGTCCTAGCATTTTTTGCCTCTCCCTTCTTGCCAGGCCTCGGGCAGCTTCTATTATTAGCTGAGCAGCCTCATTCTCCAGCCTGTGACTCTCACCTCCACCTCCGGGAGTCCACCATCTCCCACGGGTGCCCGAGAAGCAGGGTCGGCTCATCCTCCAGCTGGAAAGAGTGTCTGTCCACCCTCGTTGGGACCGTTATGGAAGAAGAGGGTGGTTTCCCTCTGGCACTGTCTCTCCTCACCTCCTCCCCTTGTCCTCTGTGCTCCGCATCACACAAGCGCACAAACGCACACACACGCCCTCCTCCCCAGAGGTTCTGGAGAAGGGACCAGGCGGAGGCACATGGGGGTGGGGTGGGCACGGCAGAGCTGGCATCACCCTGTGCCCTGCTTTAACCCTCCCTCCCATGGAAGACCGGCAATCTGCTGCAGAAGCAAGGTTGCCATCTGGCGTGGTGACCTGCGTTCCCTCTGTGCTGGAGAAAGAGAGAAGGGAGAGGCGTGACAGGCTGGCTGCAAGTGGGCTTTGTGCGCGTGCATGCTTAGGAATAGAGATGAGCACCCAGCATAGGGGAGACGCAGGCCGAGCCGGGGTGAACCAGGCCATCTGGGAGGGCTGAGGCGCCCAGGGAGCGTGCACCGCTTGCCCAGTTGAGGCGAGAACACGTGTCACCAAGGATGCCGCCTGCTCGGTGCTCATGAGTCCTCAGTCCTCCCTGGACACCACCAGGGAAGTATACTGAGTGACACCTCTATTCGCACCCTGACCCTGGGGTGGACACCCCGGCAGAGACCATCACCAGGGTCCTGTGAGTCCTTTTGCGTTCGACGGTCCTGGTCCAGAGGGCTGTTTTCTCCCTTGGATGACGCCACTATCCTGTGTCCCGGCCTCGGGAGTCATGTTCTGAGGGGTGTCTCAGTGCAGACTCTCCCGAATCACAGGTGAAGTTCTCTCATGACACTCTGGGGCTGTGCGTGGGGGTGTTGAGCAAGCATGACTCCTGGGCCACATCCAGGGCTCCACCTGTTCTTGTAGGGCATTGTGATCTAAGAACAGTTTTTACATTTTTAAATGGTTGGGGAAAAAAATCCAAAGGAAAATGTTTTGTGATACATGAAAATTATGTGAAATTCACATTTCATCGTCTATAAATAAGGTTAGATTGGAATACAGCCACGCTCATCGCTCACTCGTTTATGTGTCGTAGTGGCTGCTTTCCCACTGAAGTGGGGAGTGGAATAGTTGCAACAGAGAGCGCGTGGCCCGCAAAGCGTGAAATATTTACTATCCGGTCTTTTACAGAAAGTGTCTCTGTGCTGTCCCACATTTAGGCCCCTTTAAAGGGAAACTGAGGGATACCACCTTTTTCTTGACCACCTGCTTCTCGCTTCCCTTGACATGTTAAGCTGGCACAGGAATATCTTGTGGCAATGGAAGGAAACTAACCTTTGCTGGGCACCTACTGTCTAGCAGGCGCATTTCCTCTGTTTATCACATCCTCTTTACAGCAGTCTTGAGAGGGGCAAGCACTAACAGCTGCTTACATTACGAAGGCCTGGAGGCTCAAAGGGTTTCAGAAATCCACCCAAGCTCTTATGGCTGATCAGAAGAGGATTCTAGATTCAAGCCCAGTTCTGTCTGAAAATACTTTTCTTCCAAAGCCAGGATCATCCCCAGGCCAGCGTGATGCTAAGATGACTCCAACCACCCAGTGAGAACCCACCCCCATGGCTGCTGTCTTGGGCCTCCCCATGAACAGGGGGATGAGACTCTGGCTTCAGGGACCCAGACCCTGCTCAGGCTCAGAGCCTGGTCTCTGGGTGAGGGGAGTGTCCGTGCAGGAAGAAGGTCAACAGCACCACAGACAGCTGCACAGTCAGTGCCTCCCTCCTCGTTTCCTCATCTCTTGCCATCTACTTTCATCACTTATTAGGCTTCCTTCGGGAAGGCTCAATTTGCATTTAAATAGAAAACCTCCAGAATGGCTCTGATATAACAGTTAAGGTGTTAATTACAAATTCATTCCTCTTTAAATATTAAAGCATTTAGTACCTCTCTTGGGTGATGGAAGGCAGCAGGAATGAGCGGTTTTTATTGCTATTTACTGCAAAGCCCTTACAACTCCCCACCAGCAGAGGGCAGAGAGGAGGCGTTCTCATGGAAGGATGGAAGGATGTGTGTCTTGGGAACCTAAACTCACCCAAAAATAAACAACCAGCAGCAATCATTCTTGAAAGAAAGAAGAGGGCCAGCAGGATGAAGCTTCTAGCATCAGGCAGAGGGACGTCTTCAGGTTGCCAGTTCCCTGAGTTGCTTATTCACCACCCTCTCCCATCACCAAGCCTAATGCCTGGCATGCAGTGGAGACTCCAGGAATGCTTACTGATTTAATGAATGAGTAAGTTAGCCAATCAGTCAGTTATGAGAGAGATCATTCATTCAACTACCGTTATGACTCAGGTGCTGTACTAGGTGATTTTCATAAGCCTCCTTGTTAAATAGTTTATTCCTCTGCATTGCCCCCAGAGCCCTGCAGATGATACACTCATTCTTCTTCGTCTTGAGGAATTGTACTTTGTGTTTCACATACTGATTTATAAATTCACCTTCCTATGCCACGGTTCAGAGGATGAGATGGCTGGATGGCATCACTGACTCGATGGACGTGAGTCTCAATGAACTCCGGGAGTTGGTGATGGACAGGGAGGCCTGGCATGCTGCGATTCATGGGGTTGCAAAGAGTCGGACATGACTGAGCGACTGATCTGATCTGATCTGATCTGATGCCATGGTGAATAATTATAGCAAAACTGAGAAGTGCACCAAGTTTTATTATTCCCATTTCACAGGTGAGAAAACAAACCCAGGGGCGGTGAAGACGTGAGCCTCAGAGCACCCAGTTCAACTGGAAGCTCAGTCAGAACCTGAACCTTAGTCTCGGGGCTCTCAGCCCAGATCTCTTTCAAGTGTCACACTCCCCTCCTCTCTGGCTGGGCTGGTTACTCCAGAACTTACAATGTCACACCCCAACTTGGCCCTTGTCCCCAGGTGCTGGGGCCCGAAGTCCAGCTCAGCCTCTCAGCCAGGCTCAGGGCCCGGTCGTGGCTTGCTGCTCTCTGCTGGGTTTGTGCATTCTTGCTTGTTGAAGTCCTTTTCCTTCTCCAGTGCTCAAGCTCAATGTCACCTCTTCCAGGAGCCTTTCATGATCCTGGCAGGCAAGAGCAATCTTCCCATGTTTCTGTAGAATTTTATCTGTGACTTACAACAATTTTCTTTCGCGATAATAACCACCACTGATATTCAGAGCGCTATTCCAAACTCTTTACATATTTTTTATCATTCAAATTTCATATGAACTTAATAGTAGTTAACAAGTATATAGTGATTATTAGTGTTTGTGAACAGTTTTATATATGTGTGCGTGTAAATTTTAGCCTGTAAGATAGTTACTATTATAGTGACTATAGTTCTATAATATACTACTACTACTACTACTAAGTCGCTTCAGTCGTGTCCGACTCTGTGCGACCCCATAGACGGCAGCCCATCAGGCTCCCTTGTCCCTGGGATTCTCCAGGCAAGAACACTGGAGTGTGTTGCCATTTCCTTCTCCAACGCATGAAAGTGAAAAGTGAAAGTGAAGTCACTCAGTCATGTCCAACCCTCAGCGACCCCATGGACTGCAGCCTTCCAGGCTCCTCCATCCATGGGATTTTCCAGGCAAGAGTACTGGAGTGGGGTGCCATTGCCTTCTCCGTTCTATACATATGCATGTGTATAATTTAGCCTATAAGGTAGTCAGTATTATCCCCACTTGGCAGATGAGGAAACTGAGACTTAGGTTAAGTGACCTGCTGAAGGTCAGAGAGCCAGAATAGGGAGTGAAATCCAGACTGGCTGACCTTGGGGTCCACACACCGTTTGGGTAGAGGTTCTATCTGACTCACCAGATGATCAGCAGTCTGAAGGTGGGAGCCAGCGTTGTGTGTCATTCTTGCCATCCTTTCAAAACCAAGCACAGCAACTTGTGCATAGCTGGTATTCAGTAAATTGAGCTGAGTTCAGACCAGAAGCTAAAAGTTCTGGATATTGGTTGTGTGTTGTCCAATCTGGGAGCAAACCTTTAACTGCAAAGCTAGAGTGGCCCAGCTGAGGAAGAAAGGCCGTTAGAGACGCTCACCCCTCCCAGTCTCACACCAGCCCGTCTCTAACACTGCTGCCTGTCTCCCCAGCAGAGGCACTGGGAATGCCAAGGTGACAGTGCAGAGACGGATTAAAATAAAACTTACCTGACCCGGGGAGAAGGGTATCAGTGATCGTCTGCCAAAGACAAACGAGGAGACGGGGCTGGAGAGGCCTGGGCGGGGGTCCGCCCGGGGCCCCTCCGAGGAGCAGGCTGGGGGCAGGGACAGCAGGGGCCCCAGGATCCCAGGGCTTCCTCCAGGACTCGAGTCCCCCGCTGCCGCCTCTGGCTGATGAACTAGGATCATGTCCTACGCAGAGGGCTGCCTCCAATGCCTGGGAGGGGGTCCTCCACTCAGGAGGAGTGATCCCCCACCGCGAGAGCCTCGGCCCTTTATGGAGCTGGGCGGCTTTGCCTGCCTCTCCCTCTGTGGGCCTCAGCTGCCAGGGCCTGATCTCTGAGGAGAGAGGGTGCAGGGCGGACACGCTCGCACACACAGACAATGACTGCCATGGAAACTAACCAGCAAGAGGATTTAGGGACTCCTCTGCCAGGTGGGAGAGAAGGAGGGAAGAGAGAAAGCGGCTGGCCTTTGTGGCAGGACTTTATGCAAAAATGACATGTCCACTTCAGCCCTGATCCAGTGATGGCCAGTTTCCCTGTTCTGGGCTGTGGGTAAAATGCAGAGGCGTGAGTTGACCTTTTGGTATCAGAGCCCCAAACAGCCACCCTACACCTTTGTCCTTCTGTGCAGAGTGGGCATCAGCATTCAGAGAGGGGGAGCAGCTCCCTCGAAACACCCAGCACTGCTGGAAACGTTAGGCACAGGCTGCCAACCTTTCAGGGCAGTTTGGGTCAGTTTGCTTGAGGAGATGGCTTGCAGAAATGATGAAAAGTGCAGTGTCCCAAGGGGTAGCCAGATAAGGCTGCATTTTAAGCCCCATCTCCTCTATGGGGCACAGCAGACTGTCCAGAGCTTGAAGACAGACAGCGGGGGCAATTGCAGAGATGTGGTACATGTGGCTTCTCCATTCTATGGCTCTTCTATTTTGGGAGGATTGTCTCTCTGGGCAAAAGAAAATCTAACTAGGGTAACATTTTTTTTATTCTCTGAGGAGAAGGTACTATTGGAGTAAGACCATCAACTGAGCCCCAGAAATCCCACCAGCTATTCAGCTGTGAGACTTTAGACAAGTATGAAAGTGAAAGTCTCTCAGCTGTGTCCTACTCTTTGAGACCCCATGGACTTTACAGTCCATGGAATTCTCCAGGCCAGAATACTGCAGTGGGTAGTCTTTTCCTTCTCCAGGGGATCTTTCCAACCCAGGGTTCGAACCCAGGTCTCCCGCATTGCAGGCGGGTTCTTTACCAGCTAAGCCACAAGGGAAGCCCAAGAATATTGGAGTGGGCAGCCTATCCCTTCTCCAGCGGATCTTCCCAACCCAGGAATTGAACTGGGGTCTCCTGCACTGCAGGCAGGTTCTTTACCAACTGAGCTAGCAGGGAAGCCCTAAGAGACAAGTTTATCCATCTGTAAAATGGGACTGGTGGGGTTGTGGAGGGGATTAAGTGAGGCAATCTGTGAGCAGAGTATTAGAATAGTACCTGGCCCGCGGTGCTTACCATTGCTGTTGTTACTGTCGGTAGTTTTTCTGGTCTTCTGTTTCCGCAGCTATAAAAGTGAGCCAATAACACCAATATCTCTCATGGGAATTAAACGGGAGGATTATGAGATTATACTCGATGGCATGGTGATTATCACAGGGTATACATTTGTCAAAACCCATCAAACTGTGGATTTTATTGTGTGTAAATGACACTTTGATTTTTATATGACTTTATATAAACAAGTGCATCAGTCACGAGTGTCTAGAACACAGGAAACATTCTCTTTCCCCGATCTCTCTCCATGAAGACAGAGGCGGATAGACAGCGAATACTGGGAGAGGAGGGCTGCGTAGGGAGGGGGCGTCCATACACGGGCCGCATTGATTTTGGAGGTAACGGACCACCTGTGGAGACTCAGATATTCTGGATTGAACGTCGGTCTCAGTTACAGAGGCAACACCCGGGTAACCAAGTTTCCTTTATTAACCCAGCTCCTAATGTCATCATCTGGTACAAGACAGAGCTGCACTTCAGCTCGCTTCACCTGCCGCTCCAGGAGCCATCTCCCCTCCACGGCCTCTGCTCTTTGTCTCCCAGACTCCCCGGAGCTGCACTTTGCCCCCTGAGCAGGGTGGCATGGCGACGGTTGGCTGCAGGCTGTCACACCTAATGAAGCATTGGCCCGGGGAGACAGCTGTCCATCAGAGCAGCCCGAGAAGGAGCTGTGTGCCACATTAGAAATGCCTGAGAGAGGTTGCTACAGCCAATTAAAGAAGCATTGTGTGTGTGTGTGCGCGTGTGTGTATGCATGAGCACATGTGTAAGGGGACTGGAGGGAGTGAAAGTAGAATACAATTAAGAATCAAATAAAACTGATCCCTGGAGACAGATTATAGGCCACAAGCAAACAGCTTGCCTGAAGGATAGCTGCTTGGATGACGCTGAAGACAGAATCCATGCTGCCAAATGGCCCCAGAATCTCCCTTGTTTGTTTGTCCTATGGACTGGTGCCTATAAATAAACATATCTCTAATCCATAATCTGAGAATAATTTTAAACTCAGTCTGTGACTATCCATTCTAAGCCAATGTTTGGGGGCCCTGGCGCTTCTTGCTTCTCTGTACTGTTTGGGGATACAAGACTGAGTAAGAGACAAATGCAAAGAGGATGACATGCTGAAGATGTTTCAAACGTGAAATCCTCTCAGGATTACTTCCTTCATCTCTCCAAAGATGCTTATGTCTAGGGACAGGGAAGAGAAGGGGACAAGTTGGGATCGTGACAACTAAAACAGCCATTAAGATCATAGCCCTAAACTGCAGTTCTGAATGTGAAACCCTAGCAATGAGAGGGTCTAATGTTCAACCCAAACCTTGCCAATGATGAAAACAAGCACTGGGTCTTTTGGCAGTGGTCTGATGTTAGGTGATGAAATAAAGCAAGTTCCAGTTGAAATGAGCAGGCTGGGTCCAGGTTAAAGAGCAAACAAAGGAAGGTAGCGCAGAGTCAGCTGGTGTCCTGGGATACAGTTAAGTCACAAAGCTGGGTTTATCTGCGGGTGTCAAGATTGACCAGCCTAGGGTCTATTCTGGAGAAGGCAATGGCACCCCACTCCAGTACTCTTGCCTGGAAACTCCCATGGACAGAGAAGCCTGGTAGGCTGCAGTCCATGGGGTCGCTGAGGGTCGGACACGACTGAGCGACTTCACTTTCGCTTTTCATTTTCATGCATTGGAGAAGGAAATGGCCAGCCACTCCAGTGTTCTTGCCTGGAGAATCCCAGGGACAGGGGGAGCCTGATGGGCTGCCGTCTATGGGGTCGCACAGAGTCGGACACGACTGAAGCGACTTAGCAGGGTCTATTTCCAGGGTTCTTCTCAACTTAGCCATCCCTTCCTCCCGAAAAAGAGGCCCAAGCTGGAATGTAAAAAGGTGCTGGGTCTGAAATCCTGCCTAATTTAAGCTCTGCTCACAAAGGAGGCCAGAGAGCACAGGGAGGGGTGGAAATCAAGTGAGTAAATGTCAGCTCTGCAGTTGGGAAGAAGCCATTAGGCCGGCAGAGCATCCAATTAGCAGCCATTGAATTAGAGCAGCAAAATAGGGGCCTGACATCAAGGCCCGGCGGGGAGGGACAGTCTAAGTGGGCAGGAAGGCGCGCAGGCGGCGGTCAATGGAGGATTACCGTAAGATGTGCAAATGGCAGGCACAGACGCCTACCGATGACAGCCCCGTCCAGACACCCTTCACAAAATGCCCACACGATGCCTTTGTCCTTCCTCAAATCCTGTCTCAGGGAGCCCAGCCATCTCATGGCGATTTTGGAAAACATTTCTCCCTTCTGTCTGAACCCAGAAACAAAATAGGCAGCTCTCAGCCACTCTGGGATTAGTCAGAACAGACAAAGAAGGGGAGCAAATCCCTCAGTAAATAGCACCCGGAGATTTCATTTTTCTGCTTTTCAGTACAAACCTTACTCAGACAGATGCTGGAATACATCAGTCTGCCTGTGCACGCGAGAAAGAGAACTTTGTTCACATAGAGACATTTTCATTTAATGCTGTATTTATTTCATTTTGTAACCAGTGGTTTGCCAATGCTGAGTCTTCCCCACCCTCCTCCCCACAAAACTCTCGATTCCTTGTCCAGAGTCTTCCCCCTGCCACCAGCCAAACTCTCATTTCCTTGTCCAGAGAAGAAAACGATGAACATTTCTTCCCTTTATCCTAAATTGTAAGGGTTCAGTTAAGTCTCTTAAAAGCCCCATATGGCAGTGGTGCCCAGATTCTAGACTTAAAAGGGAAAATCCACTCTGAAAATGAAAATAGAAAGCAACTCTGATTTAGGACAATTGAGTCTCATTTTTTAATTTAACAAATAGCTATGGGGCACCTCTTGAATCAAAACACCAGGTGGCATTTCAGGTCTGGTTTGTGGATTCAGGAAGCTTCCAGCTCCAGGGGAAATAAGGCACAGGATGCACATATCCAGAGTAGAAGCAGGTAAGTGATGCAGGATCAGTCTGCTCTGCGTTTTGAGAGTGGAGAGGAAGAAGCAAGCAATGCTCTGAGGGTGCCAGAGAAGACCTCCAGAGAGAGGAGCCAGTCCTTCAAACAGGTGGCAGATTTCAGCAAAGTAGAGTGGAAGGCATCCAAGCAGAGACGAAGGAATAGATCCAGGTTTGTGCAGACTCGGGTGTGGTTGAAAAAAACACCATTGGGGGTTGACAGGTAAGACACAGAACACTCAGCTACATTAGAATATTTAGGTAAACTAGAAAATTTGGTCATTTATTTGAAATTCTGATTTAAGTGGGTATCCTGTATTTTTA
This sequence comes from Bos mutus, assembly GCF_027580195.1. Taxonomy (NCBI): domain Eukaryota; kingdom Metazoa; phylum Chordata; class Mammalia; order Artiodactyla; family Bovidae; genus Bos; species Bos mutus. The sequence continues at coordinate 2,546,465 of NC_091632.1, forward strand.
TTTACGAAATCTGGTAACCTTATGGCAGGAGCCAATGTCTAGTCTCATCCATCAAGTCCCTGCAATATTGCAGGCACTTAGAAGTGTTACTTGTAACCCACTGCAGCTATCTCTGTAAAGTGAGTATCAGTACACCCATCTCACAGGTGAGAAAACTAAGCCTTCTAGAGTTTAAACAACTTGTGGCTGTTGCTGAGCAGTTGACATGTGACGGGATTCACCCAAGGTCTGACTGACGCTGCTGATACCTTGGAGTACTGAGAGTCCAGGTGAAGGGAAGACGGTGAGATAGAATTGATACATAACCTACGGAAGTCTAAGGTGTACAGGTGAGTTGATACATGTATAAATTGCAAAGTGATGAGCACAATAAGGTTAGTTAAGACTATCACCTCACACTAATTTCCTTCCTTTTTGTGAGCATGTGGTAATAACATTTAAAATATTCTCTTCCATCAACTGTCAAGTGTATAATACACAGGACAGTATTGGTAACTCTTAGATATGATACCAAAAGGAGGAGCATTAAAAAGAAACAAATCTACCTCAGAACTTTGTTTCTTTTTTCCCTCATAACCTTCTATTGTATGAATGACATTTTTTATCCATTCATTAATTGATAGACGAGTTTCTTTTTGGACTTTCCTGATGGCCCAGACATTGAAGAATTCACCTACAATGTAGGAGACCTGGGTTGGGAAGATCCCCTGGAGAAAGGGAATGGCTCCCCACTCCAGTATTCTTGCCTGGAGAATCCCACGGACAGAGGAGCCTGGTGGGCTGTAGCCCATGAGGTCCCAAAGAGTTGGACACACCTGAGTGACTAACACTTTCACTTTTCACTTTCAAGAATGTTCTAAAATTGATTGTAGTGAGGATTGTGCAACTGTTTGGTAAAAGTCATTGAATTGCATGCTTTATGTGATTGAATTATATGGTATGCTAATCATATCTCAATAAAGCCTTTTTTTGTAAAGAGTGAAGTCTTAAGATCAAATTTTAGTGTCAGATGGGTATGGGTTTGTATCCCAGTTTTCCACTTGATCTTGAATAAATCAACTTTCTGGGTCTCGATGTCTTTAGCTGTCAAATCAGAATTGTTATAATATCATTATTTTTAATCAGTTTTTATTGGAATATAGTTACTTTACAATAATATTATAATAATATTATGTCACAGTTGCTGAGAGAGTTAAATGAAATAATGCCAGTCATATACCTAGCACAGTTCCAAGCATATAATAAGCTTTTAATTAATGTTACTTATGCAACCAAGTTCAGATGAGTACCAACTTTTGTGGGTGACCACAGACCATCCTTAATTCTAGCATATTAAGTGTTCTCTGAAATCTTTATGGGACTGTTTATACATCTGAGGAAGTTACAACTGTGCAATTCCATATAGCATGACAAAATTAGGAAAGATTCCTCAGTTGTTGAAACACAATCTTCAGAATTAGAAGACTCAGAAGACACTGTGAGTTAAACTAATTTTGGTTCAAGATTGCACAGCAAACTTAGCAGGGAGTATTTATATTAGCTTCACATCCTTTGAGTGGAACTCTATGAAGGTAATTTTGATGGGTATATGATTGGCTAAGAGAGGGTATAACTAAGACTAGAACAGCAAGGAAAAGTTCTACCACAATTTCTGTAGCCTCCACACAGTGGTGTTTTTTTTTGTCACTGAAACGAACTGTGAAAATTAATTACCTGTCATGCCATGAAAGCATAACTGCCTATGAACATATGAAAAGACGGTTAACTAGTTCGACTGGAAAATAATGTAAAAAAGTATATAGCAAAAAAGAAAGTCTAGCGTATCTAGAGTATCAACTTTAACAGTTTCAATTTTTCCTAATCCTGCTTCCCAATTTAAATGGGGAAAGGCTTGCAAGTGTAGAAAAGACAAGGAAAAGGGGTCTCTTCAAGCACTGTGTATATTCCTCTCATGATTCTCTTGGTCTGTAACCTCCCCACTCCAGGGGTTCAGTTCAGTCGCTCAGCTGTGTCTGACTCTATGACCCCATGGACTGCAGCAGGCCAGGTCTCCCTGTCCATCACCAACTCCCCGAGCTTGTTCAAACTCACATCAATCGAGTCAGTGATGCCATCCGACCATCTCATCCTCTGTCGTCCCCTTCTCCTCCTGCCCTCAATCTTTCCCAGCAGCAGGGTCTTTTCCAACAAGTCAGTTCTTCGCACCAGGTGGCCAAAGGATTGGAGTTTCAGCTTCAGCATCAGTCCTTCAGGACTGATTTCCTTTTGGATTGACAAAACATGGCCCACTAGACAAGGGAATGGCAAACCACTTCAGTATTCTTGCCTTGAGAACCCCATGTGAAAGTCGTTCAGGCATGTCTGACTCTCCGTGACTCCATGGCTATCCAGCCCAGGGAATTCTCCAGGCCAGAATGCTGGGGTGAGTAACCTTTCCAAGGAACTACACCAGGGAAGTAGTTTAATCTTTATTTGTGGCATTCCATTGTGTGGAATCAAAATTGAATTATTTATTCTCCTTTTTATTTTATTTTTTAAATTCTATTTTTTTGGTCTTTTTTGTATTTATTTCCTTTCTATATATTGTTTAAAAGATATTTATCATATCTTTATTACTTCCTTACAAACTTTCAATAGATCGCAGCGAGGGAGCTCCAAACCTCGACCCAGAAGCAGGTCGTCGTCTGTGAATGGTTCAGCACCAGGTTCCGCACGAACGTGCGGTGCGGGACCTTCGAGGGGGCAGCCGCCTTTCCCCGCAGCACCTCGTGTCTCGGGAGGAAGAACTTTGAGCACCGGCCTGTTCCCTCGGGTGGCAGGGTGCCCCACGCACGCCAGGCCATGCCCAGAGGGCATTCTCCTTTTGATGGCCCATTCTCCTTTTGATGGAATTTTGTTTTATTGATTTTTTTCCCCTATGTGTGTTATTTTAAATGAAACTGCTATTAGCTTCCTGTAAAAAAAAAAAAATCTCAATCTGGCTAAGGAAGCACTTCCTGTGTTAATAATAACTACTAACATATATTTATATATACACATATACCCATGTATATAGCCTCTTATTAAGCCTCCTTTTATTTTCTAATTCAATTTTTATTGTATATTGGAATAGTGTTAGAATGTTGTGTCGGAGAAGGCAATGGCACCCCACTCCAGTACTCTTGCCTGGAAAATCCCATGGATGGAGGAGCCTGGAAGGCTGCAGTCCATGGGGTCGCTGAGGGTTGGACACGGCTGAGTGACCTCACTTTCACTTTTCACTTTCATGCATTGGAGAAGGAAATGGCAACCCACTCCGGTGTTCTTGCCTGGCGAATCCCAGGGGCAGGAGAGCCTGGTGTGCTGATGCCTATGGGGTCACACAGAGTCAGACACGACTGAAGCGACTTAGCAGCAGCAGTAAAATGTTGTGTTCATTTCTGGTGTACAGCAAAGTGATTCTGTTGTACGTATGTAATATTCATTTTTTTCAGGTTCTCTCCCCATACAGGGTATCACAGAATATTGGGTAGGGTTCCATGTGTTACACAATCGGTCCTTGTTGATATCTACTTTATATACAGTAGCGTGTGTATGTTAATCCCAAACTCCTAATTTCACTCTCCCCTCCCACACCTTTCCTCTTTGGTAACCATAAGTTTGCTTTCTAAGTCTGTGAGTCCAGTAACGACTACTGTTTGAATACCTGTTATGTACTGACATTTTCCATGTATTATCTACTGCACGATACCCATTTTATAAATGAGAAAATTGAAGCCCAGACTTTGCTTCCCAAGATCTAGAGGTAGTAGGCGGCAGGGCCAGCGCCCGAGCCCCATGAGTCTGACACCATGTAAAAGTTTCTTCTACTCCGTCACTAGGGCCTCCAGAAATCTTTCTACGTATTTATTTTCATTTTGGCTACTCTGGATCTCCATTGCTGCGCACGGACTTTCTCTAGGTGCAGGAGCAGCGGCTACTCTAGCTGCAGTGCACAGGTGCTTCTTTGCGGTGCTTCTCTGGTTTCGGAGCTCGGCTCTAAGGTGCACGGGCTTCAGGAGTTGTGGCGCAGGGGCTTTGCTGCCCTGAGGCATGTGGAATCTTCCTCGACCAGGGATCGAACCCATGTCTCCTGCTTTGGCAGGCAGATTTTTAACCCCTGGACCACCAGGGAAGTCCTGCAGAAATCTTAAAGTCACACTCTCTGCTCCTCTCTGAGCTCAGTCTGTGGAAATCTTTTAATCTTCTCTGCGGGGATCTTCATCCAAGGCAATTCATTTCCAACATTGGCGACTTGTGTCCCTCCCCCAGAGATTCTGAGCTAACTGGTCTGGGGGACAGCCTGGGCACCAGACCCAGGATTATTCTGATGGGCTATGAGGCTGAGGGCCACTGGATTCGGGGAACCTGTGTGGTAATGATTTTGAAAGGAGATGCCTCCATTTCCACTGAGCTTTGGCCACATGAGTTTTGCACACAAGTTGCTGGACCTTTAAGATATGGAAGAAATATATTTCCCTACTAGGCCTAAAGGCAGCCCAGAAGGACTCTTGCACTGTAGGTTCCTGTTAGACAGATAAGAAGACCAAACCCAGGCTCCCAGCCAGCAATCCTAGGGTCAGGCCGTGTTTAACCAGTTTAATTGTTGTGCGAACAAAATGTACCACTGTAGCACTTTGTAGAGTTTGATCTCAGAGGGGCCATTTCCCCTCCCATCCCTGCCTGGTGGCCTGAGCAGTAAAGACAGATGATTAAGCATCCTTGCTTTCTCTCATCTGGCTCCTGTCTGACTCTCCAAAAGCAAGAGACAACTCTGCCCAAGAGCAGGCCAGGAGGATCTGTGTCATTTAGGGAAATGGACAAGGAAGACATCAAAGGGGAATGGCAGGAGGGTGATTAGGAGCCACAGGGAGCAAACAGCATGTGGCTGTTCCCTTGGGTTTCTCTGTTGTTTGCAAAGCCCGTCATGTTAAGACACTCTGCCCATCGTGGGGACTGTGGAAAAGAAAAGCAGCATTTTAGCATTCGACATCCTAGTCCTTGTATTAACATTAACTGGGAGATAAAATTCGCTTTCTCCTCTCCCCTTTCAGTGTCCACTTATGTAATAAAACCTTTTTTGATCACAAAATCTTTTAACCAGAAGCTTCAACCATCCAGAACAAAAAAAATGTGGACTTGATTTTGTAGCAGAGGTTTAGGCCCTCATTTTGAGCCTCTTTATTTACATTTTACTTTCAACCCTTAAGAGCATATTTTAACTAGCATTTATTCGATCCCTACTTTGTGCTGGCCCTAGACTAGCTGTTAGAGACTGATCAATGGTTCCAACATCATCTGCAAGCTCTACGAGGCCATGGTCTAGCTGAAAGCTGCCCAGCTACAACTTACCACAAGACGACTCAGACAGGCCAAGGGATCTAATAATGATGTTAATATTATTAATAATAAACCCAGTCAGAGCTAATACGTCTGATTAGAGGGTTTCTACAATCTATAGCAGATAAGTCAGAAAATTCAAATGTGGGAAAGAATTGTTCCAGATAGTTGAAAACCTGAAGGCAGAGGGAGGAACAAATTCAACAACTCAAAGAGCACAGTGGTCTGGGACCATGTGGTACAGGGCGAGCCATCTGATAAGCCTGTAGAGATGTCCCTGTTTTAATACAAAAGCAAGATGCTAGTATTAATAGCTGTGATTTCTTGCTAGGTGCTGCACTCTGTGCTTCAGGACAGGGTATTTCGTTAGTCCTCACTACAACGCCGAGCTAGCACCACTTCCCATTCAGATGAAGGAACTGCAGCTCAGCAAGCCCAAACAGCTTGCAAGGGCCCTCAGCTGTTCCATGCGAAGTCAGAATTTGAACCCAGGTCTGTCTGTCTCCATTCCATCCCCAAAGTGATGTTCATGGTTACAAAGTCAAAGACACATAAGATTTGGCAGGGAAAATGTCTCATTCAATGACCCTATTTCATTGAGGAGGAAGCCATTCAAAAAATGAAAATTATATTTCTATATATTTCATTGAGGTATAATTTAACATATTAATTTCATTGTACAATGTAATGATTCAATATTTGTATGTATCACAAAATGACAACCACAGTAATTCTGTCCCCATATAGTTTTTTCCTGTGATTAGCACTTTTAAGAGCTATTCTCTCACTTTTAAGAGCTATTTTTAATGTTTAAAAAATGCAATATTGCATTATTAACTATTGCCCCCATGCCATATGTTAACATCCCCATGACATTTATTTCTGAAATGTGTATGTTTTGACCTTCTTCACCCATTTTTCCCACTGTGCACGTCTACCTCTAGTAATGACCAGTCTATTCTCTGTATCTACGAACTTGGGCAGGTTTTTTGTTTTTAAAATTCTACATGTGAGTGACATAAGTACCTGTCTTTCCCTGACATCTCACTAACATAAGCCTTCTAGCACCATCCGCGCTGTTGCAAATGCTAAGATCCATTCTTTCTCATGGTCAAATAGTACTCACTGTGCTGTGTATACACGTTTTTTCCTCTCTTTATCCAGTCATCCGCCAGCGGACACATAAGATGTTTCCATATCTTGGCTGTTGTAAAAATATGCTTCAGTGAACACAGTGGTTTCATGTATCAGTTCAGTTCAGTTCAGTGCAGTCGCTCAGTCGTGTCCGACTCTTTGCGACCCCATGAATCGCAGCACGCCAGGCCTCCCTGTCCATCACCAACTCCCGGTGGTCACTCAGACTCACGTCCATCGAGTCAGTGATGCCATCCAGCCATCTCATCCTCTATCGTCCCCTTCTCCTCCTGCCCCCAATCCCTCCCAGCATCAGAGTCTTTTCCAATGAGTCAACTCTTCGAGTGAGGTGGTCCAAGTACTGGAGTTTCAGCTTTAGCATCATTCCTTCCAAAGAACACCCAGGAGGTTTCATGTATAATTCCAAATTAATGTTTTTGTTTCCTTCAGATAAATACCTAGAGGTAGATTGCTGGATCATATGGTAGTTCTATATTATCAGTAATTTTTTAAAGACTCTCCACATCATTTTCCATAGTGGCTGCTCTTATTTACATGCACAAGGATTCCCTTTCCTCCACCTCCTCACCAACGCTTGTTATTGCTTGTCTTTTTGATAATAGCCATTTTAACAGGTGTGATGTTATATTTCATTGTGGTTTTGGTTTGTATTTCCGTGATGATTAGTCATGCTGAGACCTTTTTATGTGTTTGTTGGCCATCTGTATGTCTTCTTTAGAAAAATGTCTATTCAAACCCTCTGCCCATTTTTTAGGCATTTGATTTTGTTTTTTTGCTACCGAGTTCTATGAGTTCTTTATATATTTTGGATATTAAGCCCTTATCAGATATGTGATTTGCAAATATTTTCTCCTGAAAAATTATATACTCAGATTCTTTGCTTAAAAAGGCAAAAGAAAAGTATAACATTTCATGAAGATTCCCATTAAATATCATCTTCATAACCCTGTCACATGTTGGGTTCCCTAGAATCGGAGTCTGAGGCCTGTGGCTTATTGCAGAAGTGCTGTTCAGAAAACCTGTATGGGTCTGAAGCAGGATAAAGGGGAAGCGGCCACACGAGACTCTGGTCCCAGGTACAGCTAAGCCTTGGCCTGATTCAGGGTGGATGGGTGGGACGTGGAGACCGCTGGAACACAATCAGTACCACAGAGGTGTCCCTTCCCCTCCTTGATGCCAAGGGGCTGGCCTTTTGTTTTTCCAGATTGGTCTTTGGCTCTGGGCTACCCAGGTGGGTCTCACTGATCAGGAGAAGCAGCCCCCATCAACTGAAGGCAACTCTCAGGAAAGAGTGGTACCCATGAGTCTGTGACAGGAACCCACACAGCAGGGAAGGGGCTCAGGGCAGAGCACCAAAGAGCATTCATTCACACAGACTCTGGACAAGTCCTCTGCTTCCCCCGCTAGAGCATCATTACAGTTCAGCTCCTAGTACAGGGTCTGGTACACAGTAAGCCCTTCATAAATGCCAACAAAATGACACATTGTTAGGAAGGAAGTTGCTATCTCTCAAAGAGGTAAACTGAAGTTATCTGGAAAGAAGTTTCCAGCTGAATGAAGAATCACTGAGCATAAGGTCACCGTGGCCCACAGGAGCAGGCAGGCAGAAAGACTCATTGAATACAGAGCCACGACCTTCCCATCACCAGCAGGATTTGCCGAGAGTGCAGATCTGTTCATCTAAGCGATGCTTCTGCCTCCCCACTTTGGGAGAACATATCACCTCAAAAAGAACCTTTTGATGGTTTCTCACAAGTGGAAGTATGTGCTGTCACTGAGAATTAATTGTAGAAAGCCTGGCCTAAGGAAATGCCCCAATTTTTCCTTTTTGCTACCAGAATTGGTATAAGCAAGAAAGATGCTGGCAGGTGATTAGTGGTGTATTCCTTGCACGTCTCCAAATGGCCTACTTTTGCAAGCAATATCCCACCTTTAAATAAAGCTGCTAGCAAATGCAGAAAACTGCCTATGTTCTTTTGCCAAGTTGCATATTGGGCTTAGAAGTGAAATATAGTAAGGCAGCCTCCAGCTTCTATATAGCTGTTACTACTCTGATAACATAAAATCCCTTTACCCTGGGGTCTCATACACTGGGATGTATTTTCCACACTCATCAAAAATTAAGAAAGATACATGATATCATCTGACTTCTGAATGTGGTAATGAGAACGGACACCAGAGGTAGCAAGGGAGTTGATTAGTTTCAAAGCAGAAATCAAGAGATGCAAGGCATCAAGTGTGATGGGAGAGTCAGGGTCTATTTCACTAGGCCTCCATTGCTGCTGCTAAGTCACATCAGTCGTGTCTGACTCTGTGTGACCCCATAGACGGCAGCCCACCAGGCTACCCCATTCCTGGGATTCTCCAGGCAAGAACACTGGAGTGGGTTGCCATTTCCTTCTCCAAAACATGAAAATGAAAAGTGAAAGTGAAGTTGCTCAGTTGTGTCCAACTCTTCGAGACCCCATGGACTGCAGCCTTCCAGGCTCCTCCACCCATGGGATTTTCCAGGCAAGAGTACTGGTGTGGGGTGCCATTGCCTTCTCCTTTAAGGAAAGTTAAAAAAAATCATAAGAGTTAGTGGAGTTTGGGGCTAGACTATGCATATAAGTACCCCCACATCTCTGATGGACTCTGTTAGAGCCGTCGATGTTGACTCCAGCTTACCTGCTTGTTATCGGTGAAGTATATCCTGCCTGTTCTGGCACATTCTGGTTGGGTTTCCACGGGCACACGGTGTGGAAAGTCAAGAGACTTACCCCGACACAGCTTGTCGTGGCCACAGTGTTATTGAGGAGGTAGTGGGGCTGGGATGCACAGAAGAAAGGAACCCAGATGGTACATAGGGCTCACCTACACAGGGGGAGAAAGTCTGCAAGCAGAATAGAAGCTGTAGATGTATTTTGTTTGTCTCACAGTTTTGAGGGTTCAAAACATTTCTTAAATTAGTTGCCAATTTGAAGAATTCAGAGATTTCACCCAAATATCCAGAATTTTCACTCTTCTTGAAAAACCGACTCACCTTCCTGCATGGTGAGTCCTGGCTGGGCTGGGGAGCTGTTGCCCCCTCTGGGGCGATGTGTATTGAGCAAGTCACAGGACTCACTCATTCACTTACACAATTTGCCTGGGCCCATGGATGTTTGGGCTTCCCTGGGGGCTCAGATGGTAAAGTGTCTGCCTGCCATGGAGGAGACCCGGGTTCGATCCCTGGGTCAGGAAGATCCCCTGGAGAAGGAAATGGCAACCCACTGCAGTATTCTTGCCTGGAGAATCCCATGGACAGAGGAGCCTGGTGGGCTACAGTCCATGTGGTCACAAAGAGTCGGACACGACTGAGCGACTTCACTTTCTTTCTTTCTTTCTATGGGTGTTTGAATTTGAGACCCCTGATGCTGTGAGCAAATGCTATGAATAATTGCTTCATTTCTTTTTTATTTTTTAAAACTGTGGCAAATATACATAACACATAGCTTCCCTGGTGGGTCAGACAGTAAAGAATCTGCCAGCAATATGGGAGACCCAGGTTTGATCCGTGGGTTGGGATGATTCCCTGCAGAAGGCAATGGCAACTCACTCTGGTACTCTTGCCTGGAGAATCCCATGGACAGAGGAGCCTTGTGGGCTACAGTCTGTGGGATTGCAAAGAGTCAGACACAACTGAGCGATTAACACTTTCATACATAACATAAAATGTACCATTTTAACCATTTTTAGCGATGCAGTTCGGTGATCCTAAATGCTGCTGTGTGACCATTACTCCCATCCATTTCTGAAATTTCTCTTATCCTCCCAAACTGAAACTCAGAACCCATCAACCAACAGCCCTCCACTCCCCCACCCCTCAGAAACTGGCAACCACCATTCTGCGTTTGGTCTCTCTGAGTCTGACTATTCTCAGTTCAGTTCAGTTCAGTTCAGTCGCTCATTCGTGTCTGACTCTTTGTGACCCCATGAATTGCAGCACGCCAGGCCTCCCTGTCCATCATCAACTCCTAGAGTTCACTCAGACTCACGTCCATCGAGTCAGTGATACCATCCAGCCATCTCATCCTCTCCCGTCCCCTTCTCCTTCTGCCCCCAATCCCTCCCAGCATCAGAGTCTTTTCCAATGAGTCAACTCTTCGCATGAGGTGGCCAAAGTACTGGAGTTTCAGCTTCAGCATCAGTCCTTCCAAAGAAATCCCAGGGCTGATCTCCTTCAGAATGGACTGATTGGATCTCCTTGCAGTCCAAGGGACTCTCAAGAGTCTTCTCCAATACCACAGTTCAAAAGCATCAATTCTTCGGCGCTCAGCCTTCTTCACAGTCCCACTCTCACATCCATACATGACCACAGGAAAAACCATAGCCTTGACTAGACGAAACTTTGTTGGCAAAGTAATGTCTCTGCTTTTGAATATGCTATCTAGGTTGGTCATAACTTTCCTTTCAAGGAGTAAGTGTCTTTTAATTTCATGGCTGCCGTCACCATCTGCAGTGATTTTGGAGCCCCCCAAAATAAAGTCTGACACTGTTTCCACTGTTTCCCCATCTATTTCCCATGAAGTGATGGGACCAGATGCCATGATCTTCGTTTTCTGAATGTGACTGACTATTCTAGGGAATCATAAAAGCGGAATCATACAGCACTCGCCCTTTTGTGGTTGGACTATTTTACTTAACACACTGTCTTTAAGGTTCATCAATGTAGTTTCCAACTCAGAAGTCTGTTGCTCATTTTACAGAGGAGGCAACTGAGGCTCCAGGCAAGCGTCCCATGCCCATGGGGGCATGGTGAGATTGGAGCCTGGATCCCCTGAGTTCCATCTCAGCACCGTCCCCCGTGCCACCCCCCTCGGGCCAGTTTCAACGTTCCAGCAGCATCAGGGAGAAAGACGTGCTCCTCCTGGCAGCAGAGCCCCCCTGACTCAGGCAGGCTGTGAACGTGTCCTTCTTGCTTGCCCCACACCAGTCTTGGGGAAAGCAGAAGAGAGGCCAACAAACCCTAGTTGCAACCACAACAAAGCAAATTCATCCTGTCCCCTCAGGGTATTTTTAGCTAATCCCTCAGCTCCGAAGAGAATTTGACAATGGCTCTCTAGGAACTGGAGTTGTCACAGCGTTCTCCCGTCGTCAGGAGACGGCGAGGCACCCTCGTCCACGCCTGCAGCGTACCTAGAATAGCCCCTGCTGGCTCTCCAGGGAGTGATTCATTAGGCAGGGTTGTGTTTAGGTCACACCCACACATGAGAATTGTGCGGGAGCCATCGTTTTTCCGTGAACGTGAACCACTGCTGGGTGCTGTGTATATGCAACGCCTCTGCATATTTCTTCCTGCTCTGCACTCACCTAACTTTGCCAGCAGGAAATGGGCAGGAAGCTGTCTGTGTGCACCAACGGGAAGACACCCTGATGGCACTTGCTTTGGCTTCCACGTACCTTCTTACTGGGTGCATTTCTTCTGGAGCAAGCTTGCTCAGAGTTAGCGTGGCTTCACACAAGCTAATTGGCTTCCCTTTCATGTTCTGCCATCCAAGATTCTAGGGGGAATCTTCCTCAGAATCAAATGCTAAATTGGTTTGGCACTTTCTTATTTTAGTCTTGAAATTATTTCTTGATTTGGAAAAGAGTAACGTTTAATTTTACTTCAGAGATGAGCCTCTTCATGTTACTCTAATCAGCAAGGCTTTTCTTGGCTGGGGGGTAGTGGTGGGGTTTGAGGACAGAAGGAAAGGGCGGGGGGAAGCAAAAAGAAAGACCTCCCAAACATCAATAATCCCTTTTCTTGCATGTAAGAATTATTATCAATACCCTAGATGTGAACAATGTGGTCTAGCACCTTCTTTATTTATGACTGTGGCAATGAATATAACTTGGTACTTAACCAATTATTTTTAAGAGGTGGGAGCACAGTATTTCTTTGAATGTTGAAAGCCAGAAATAGAACCTTTAAGAATTTCTTCCATCTGCCAGCCTGAACGTTGGCTGCATAGAGATTTCAACAGCACACGTCATAGAATAGGACTTGTTGCCCCATATGCAGAACACATGCCCACGAAATCCAACGCCCCTTGGGACATGAAATTAGCTGAATCCTGTGTCACCAGCCAGCGCTCCCCTTAACTGCTTGGCAACCAGAGGGAGAACAGTGACTCTGGGTGGCAGGTCTCACCCAGAGGTAAGTGACATTTAATCCATGTCACTACCCATGAGCACCACCCATGCCCAGGAAGGACAGACTGCTCAGGAATAACACGCATAATGATGCCTTTCAGCAGCAGTTTGCTCATTTTAGGAACTTCTCACAGGGATAAGTAGGAGGTGAAATCTAGGGTATTGGTTTTGTCGTTTCAAATGTCTGTTTGGGTTGGAAATGGCTTGAAAAGGAAGTGGGCTTGTTCTGGATGAGTCAGGACTTTTAAGAAGAGATCCAGAGACGATTAAGATACAGTCCCCAACCCAAAGAGCTCCAGGATTTGTAGGAGAGGCAGACAAGTAGTTGGAACTGGGAAAATAAAACACCCTGATGACTTGGAGTTTGCCCTTGATGAGAGAATAAATCTCTATACCAGTTCCTTTCCTATCAGTGAGACTAGTGGTGGGGGGTGGGGAGCTCCACCTGAGAATTCAATTTGGCCTAAAGTCAAGCCAATCAGTATCGCAGCTTTTGCTGCCGTGGTGCGTAGCTGAGAGTGGGGTTGGGCAGGTAGATGACTCGGAGTTGGGAAGGGCACCAAAGTAAGGCCCAGTTCTTTCTTCTCCACATTTCAGATTCCTCATCATGTCTACACTTCCAGAAAAGCCTGCTGCACACACAGCCTTCCCTGCACCAGCTCCGTGAGGTCAGTTTGGTGGCAACAGTTTCCTGGAGATAGAGGACAGCAGTCCTAGAGGACACAGCTCCCCTCCGTATACACACTCTCCCCGGATTGCCAGGGAAATGGGAGCCTCACAGAGACAATCGTGAAACACTTGGGTCACATCATGAAGATTCAAGAACATGGCAGAGGTGTGCGTTCTCTACGCATAGGGGTTTCAACGGCCCCCTGTCACTCCTACCCTATTTGCTGGGCCAATTGCAGCAGCTCCTTCCTCGCCTCCAGGGAGTTCCACGAAGGTGCCTCGTGTGTGCACACCAACCGCAGGGAGCATCCCCTGACCTCCCCGCTCCTGCCCCTGCTCCTGTAGCCTCGTGGGGCGTGGTGCCCTCGCCGAGGGCGACACAGGAAGTGCATGTCAGAGTGTGCCCCCTCCCTCCCACCGAGGCAGGGCTTCCTGCTCCTGTCGCTGCCGGGGCCCAGCACCCTGATAACTGCCCTGTGTGCCCAAAGTCTCTCAGGGGCCTGAGAAAACAGCTCCTTCGGTCTGATGCCTCTTTAGAAGCCTTTCTCTACCCAGTTCTCAGGGGAGGCAATGGAAGCTGCTGAGGAAGACGGGGAGGCAGGGATGGTTTGTTCTTGGGTCTTCTTCTGCGTTAGCCCTGGGATTAAAGACCTTAACACGGTCCCCGAGGCTCGCTATGATCCAAACTCTGCCTTCCTTTCCAGCCCCATTCCTCACCACCCGCTTCAGTCTCATGGTGCTTCTCGCCCGCCCTGCCTCCCCTACCAGTCTCTAGAGACACTGTGCCCTCGGCCTGGAGACGGCCCTTTCACCTTTAGCCTCACCCACGTTCCTCCCACTTCTGTTGATCGAATCCTACTCCTGCTGGGTTCAACTGTGATACCACTTGCTCCAGGAAGCTACCTGTGTCTACTCCCAACGCTGGAGAAAGTCGCCTTCTATACTCCCTGTCCTCCCGTCAAAAGGAGGTCACTTAACATTGCAATGTCTGCTGGCATCTCCTTCTCCCCTACCAGTCCCTTAAGAGTGGGGACTGTATCTTACATTGATTTTATTTGCCCTTCTATTGAGAGGGTGCAGGAGATGATAAATTATCGGATGGATGCATAGTGACACATTTCCTGAGATCAAACTCGCCGCCCTGAGTCTCTTCCTTTAAGACGCATTTTTCTCGAGGAGGTAGCCAGTCCCCAGTGTGCACAGGCCCCCGATGCACCCGCCCTGCTGGTCTTCTGGCCTCACGCTTAGGGTCAGCCTGGCTTAGGCTTGAGCTAGGATTCCTCCCACATAAGCACCTGATGGGCATGAACCACAGCAGTGCTTCTCAAACTTTACTATGTGTAGGAATCCTGGAATCCTGTTAAAATGCAAATTCCAGCTTGGTAGTTTGGGGTAGGGCCTGAGCTGCCAATGCTGCTGTTTGGAGACCGTACCTTGAGTGGTGAGGCACTAATTAGAGGTCTTGTTCAGTCTCCAGAGACTGATTCCAGGATTCTAATTTACAAGAAATAATTGGCAAAGATTCAAAGTACTGAAGAAGGCTTTCTAGGAGAGATTTATTTATTTATTATGCTTTATCTTATGACAACTGAACAAGTGGCCATCACCATAAGGTTGCTTTCTCCTGTTCTTATGCTCAATCCTCTACTCCCTTGTCTAACAGAGGCTGCTAAATTTCAAATGCCCACTCTCCTAGCCTCCCTTACTGTTCTGCATGCTAAGTCGCTTCAGTCATGTCTAACTCTTTGAGACCCTATGGACCATAGCCTGCCAGGCTCCTCCGTCCATTGGATTCTCCAGGCAGGAATACTGGAGTGGGTTGCCCTCCTCCAGGGGATTTTCCTGACCCAGGGATTGAACCTGCATCTTCTGGGTCTCCTGTATTGGCAGGCAGATTCTTTATCACTGAGCCACCTGGGAAGCCTTACTGTTCTGAATGAAATTCATAACACAAGCTGGGGATAGGAGGCGGTGAGTTCCTAAGTTCTGCCTTAAAATACTAATGCAATGGGCTGCGTTTCAGAACTAATTTCAGGAGTTTAAAGACAGCAGGCCAATATCTTTGCGATTCTCTTAGCCTTCCTCTTATGCTTTTTAACTTGTAGTCACAAAATAGCTGCTGATGCTCAGTAAGATCAAGCATCTCTAAATATCACCATATATCTAGTCAGTTTCAAATTTTCATGATCATAATTTTTTCTACAGTTGGTTTGAGTCAGGATCGTATTACATTTGGTTATTTAATAGTATTATATGCTTTATGCTCCAAATTTCTTTTTAAGAGATAAAAATAAATCGCTGTTTAAGCCAGCTTTACTGAGTTTTATGTTCCTTACAGCCAAACTGTAATACAGTATACATTTTTTTAAATTAAAACTTTCCTGAATTGACACAAACCAACACACTCTGCTTATAGAAATCTTTAAAAACATGGAATAGTAGAAATAAAGAAAATCAGAGCCCCATTGTTGACGTACTATTAACATTTTGACGTATTTCTTCCAGTGTTGTTTAGTTGTGATAACACAGTAGTAATGAATCTGCATCATTTTTGCTTACCATTTAAAAAAAAAAGCATTTTAAGGGTGACGAAAATATTCTAAAATTGATTGTGGTAATGGTTGTATACCTATGCATATTCTAAAATATGGATAGGTGATGGTTGTTCAACTACGCATACTCTAAAAATCATTGAATTGTACACGTTAGGTGAACTGTATGACATGTAAATTATATCTCAATAAAGCTGCTTGTTGCTGCTGCTGCTGCTGCTAAGTCACTTCAGTTGTGTCCGACTCTGTGTGACCCCATAGAGGGCACCCACCAGGCTCCCCCATCCCTGGGATTCTCCAGGCAAGAACACTGGAGTGGGTTGCCATTTCCTTCTCCAATGCATGAAAGTGAAAAGTGAAAGTGAAGTTGCTCAGTCGTGTCCGACCCTCAGCGACCCCATGGACAGCAGCCTACCAGGCTCCTCCGTCCATGGGATTTTCCAGGCAAGAGTACTGGAGAAAGCTGCTGACAGTTTTTTTAATAAGCATTTTATGTTATGATAAACTTTTAAATATTTTTAATTCTTACACAGTCATCTATTGAGAGTCTAAATAAACCTCAACTGATTAAGCCTTTCCCCTATTGTTGGATATTTGAGTTGGCTCTACCTTTTGACTGCCATGAAAATTGCTGCAGCTGACTTCTTGGTACTTAAGACTTCTCTCTGTCTAGAAGTGGCTCTTCCCAGAAGCTGAACTATTATGCCAAAGTGTAACAATGCTTAAGCATTTATTGAACATTTACTGAGGGCTTCTACCAGTTAGCTGTGAACAACAATAAGTATTATATCAATACTTTATATGTGCAATTTCTTCAAATTCTTCATTACCGTAAGAGTTTCAGTTCAGTTCAGTTCAGTTGCTCAGTTGTGTCTGACTGTTTGTGACTCCATGGACTGCAGCAGTCCAGGCTTCCCTGTCCATCACCAACTCCTGGAACTTGCTCAAACTCGTGTCCACTGGTGATGCCATCCAACCACCTCATCCTCTGTCACCCTAAGCGTCTATTTTATCCCTGTTTTCAGAAGTTGAACTGAAGCTCAGAGAAGACAACTACCTCCCCTGAGCTCACAAAGCCAATGAACAGAGGCGTTCAGGTGCTTGCCCAGCCCTGCCCACTCCCAGGGCCGTGATCACTACACTCCTCACCAGGTCTTAATCTTTCCAAACCTTTCTAAGCTCAGTGGTGAAAACGTAATCTTGTTCTGAGTGCTTTTCTTGTCATTACTGGTGATGGTGGCTAGTTCTTTGGGTTTGCCAAAGCAGATACTTTCCCTTTTTTGCTCGTCACCTGTGTGGCCTTTCCCATAGTTGACGACCCAATTTGAAGAATGAATAAAATGTGATCCACAGCTTATCACCATAGTTAAAAAGAACAACTCCAGGCACAGTTTCCTTCTTAGAGGTCTGCACAAACGTGAAAGTACTTTTAATGATGGCCAACCTGACTCGGGGAACTTCCTACTATCAAGCTCTTTGACACAAATGCCTGGCTCGCTCCCTCATCCCTGCCACCTGTCTGGAGCCTGGCCGCAGACCCTTCAGCTCAGCACAGGGCACGGGAAGACTGCCCGGCTGTGGGGCTGGGTCTCCACCTCGAGAGGAGCCTCTGCTCCCTCCTGAAGCAGAGGGCTCGCAGCAGTACTCAGGCACGTGCTCATCACTCTGCTTCTAAAGCACTTAACCAAAGAGTGACTTGCTTTCCATCTCTGCTCCCTCCTGAAGCAGAGGGCTCGCAGCAGTACTCAGGCACGTGCTCATCACTCTGCTTCTAAAGCACCTAACCAAAGAGTGACTTGCTTTCCATAGTTATGTAGACAAATATCACAATAACGAGGATGCCAAACACAGCAAGCGTCAAGCCCATTGGAAACGTTTCTAGGTCACTGTCCCCAGCTCTCCTGTTCACTCTGCAGCAGGCTTTCTCTTTGAGGTTCCTCAGTGCTTTGCATCTGATGTTTGACGTTCTTGCAGCACATCTGTGGAAACAGTAGGGGCCTTTAGGGTTCTGTACAACTGCTGCTTGAGGACCCCTTAAAATGCTTGGGGCTTCAGGCCCGAGGGAGCAACCATGGTGAGACTTCAGGAAGCAACCCTCTGCTCATTTAAAACCTAAGCTAATTTCAAAGAGTAATATTAACAGGATATCATCAACGTGTGAGAGCTCTAAAATCCCACAGAACGTGTGTTTATCACCCCGTGTGTGCCATCTTCCGATGGTGGTGCAAGGCCAGGCTCAGGGCCTTACAGTCCCCTGGTGCCCACTGGGGATGGGTACTCGCTGATGGGGGCATCTGTGCATTGGCCCTCTCCCTTTTCTCCACAGGTATGAGCACTGATTTTTCAGGGAGGAGATGGGAACTACTTTTGAAATCTGCTTATTTTACATTGCCAAAGGAAAAAGGGGAATTTCTGATCTGCTAGTCAAATCCTGGCAATCGGCCAAAATTTATTCAGAAGTTAGGAAGTATACCAGAAGGCTTTACTGTTTTGACCCATAAAACATCCTGTTTTGAGCTCTTATTTCAGCTCCTTGCTCTTTTCTTTTTTTTTTTTTCCTTTTCTTTTCCCTTCCCTACCAATAGGAATAAAGGTTTCTAAATGACTACCAATGTTTCTAAGTGACTTGGGTTCTGGTCTCAGCTTACTGTAATTTATGCTATCCTCCTCAGCTTCTCCGGCCCATTTCCTTATCTCTAAATATGAGTAGTGAAGTGCAGAGTCTGTAAGGCTCCTTAGACTTCGAAATTGTGAGAGATCACCAATCTTTCTCCTTTCTCCACACATTCCTTTCAGACTCAAACCTTTCACAGAAATCTGAATAATGAGTTTTTTTCCAGGAGTTGCATAAGACTCATATCTTATGTACATACATATCTTCTCATATGTTAAGAAAAGCATTACCTTCTTCCTTCAGTACGCTTAGAATCCGAGCAGAAGATTTCTACGGCTTTTGGTTTACTGGTGGAAGTCTTGCATCTCTAACGAACAGAAACAAATATCAAGAATTTATAGTTTCCAATATTTTATACAAAGAATTTTTTTTCTAGGAAAAGTCACATAATCTGAGAACTGATACGTTTTTGGTATATCAGGTAGTTTTGTGTGTGTGTGTGTGTGTGTGTGTGTGTGTGTGCTCAGTCGCTCAGTCGTGTCTGACTCTTTGCGACCCCATGGACTGTAGCCCGCCAGGCCCCTCTGTCCATGAAATTTTCTGGGCAAGAATACTGGAGCAGGTTGCCATTTCCTACCCCAGGGCATCTTCCTGACCCAGGGACTGAAACCACGCTTCTTGCATCTCCTGCATTGCCAGGGGGGCTCTTTACCCCTGTGCCATCTGGGAAGCCCATGGGGTAGTTTAGTACCTCATAACAAAAACTTTCAGTTACCCTTCCTTTATTCAACAATTAGGAAAAACATCCAAGTTCTGTAGTGTAATATTTTACTTCAGTGACTCAACACGAACAGTAGACACGCCGGTGACGAGGGTCACGTGATGCCAGCAGCATGCTGTTCTTAAACATCAGCTCTTTTTTTCTCTCTTATTTGTACTTCTTTATTGCTTGAAACTTTTTTTAATGAGCCCGCATCATTTTTATACAAAGAATAAAGTTATTTTAAAAGACCAGTTGGCAATGAACATGGATTAGAAAATAATTTAGGAAAATGAAAATGTTCTGTAAGAGGGGTAGAAGGAGAGATAATCATGGCATTTCTGTTTTTTCCTTTTCCCCCAAATTTCTTTCATACTGGTATATTTTCAATAAAGTCAAAAGGCCCTTTAGGCCTTTGTCCCCTCTCTGTGAAATAGAATTGTAAAGATTAAATGATTTAAACTGTATGAAGTGATGAAAACATCTGGCACACGGTAAGCATTCAGTAAACATTAGTCATGTGATTGCGAGAATGATAACATTAATTTCATGCTGTCATTTCTCCTCATATGTCTGGTTTCCCTTGACTGTCCACTCATACTTAAGATTCAGGCCTCATCATCCTCAAATGTCTGCAGTGTCCAGGGGGTGAGCCCCAGAAAGGTGACGATGCAGTGTCAGATGGTGTTGCTGACCGCCGTTTATCAAGTTCTGGGTCCCATTTCCCGTGAGTGCACTGAGCCTCCTCGACCACCCTGCCCGCATTTGTAGACACTCATTGCTCCATGTTAGAGATCGCATATTTGAGGCACAGAAAGGTTAAGTAAGTTGTCTAAGGTCACTCAGTATTATCAATGGAACTCTACACCAAACTCCTCTTTTCCCTCCTACAAGAAGTCTTCTTCACTGCCCTTATCCACTCAGATCACTCATCTGGTCTATATTTCTTTGACCCTCATGTACATATTCTATACCTGACCTTATTGACCTGAAGTTTTATTTATTTGTTCAACAAACTTTGTACTGTTCTGCAGAGTACCAGTCCCCATGCTGGCAGTGAGGATTTTCAAAGAGACCACCACACCATCCTTGTCCTAAACAGCTAATCACTGAGTGTGGGGATTTTGTGTGTATTCTGCACTGACTTCCTTCTCCCCAGCCAGACCATCTGCTGGATCTCACAGAGCTGTCTTCTATTTCTTTCCCCCCCGACCCAGTTTTATTGAAATAATTGACATACATCGCTGTATAGATTTAAAGTGTACAGCAGGATGGCTGGATTTTCTGTTTCTCTTTAATCAAGCCATATTTTCTACCACTGGGGGTAGATATTTGTCCCCCTCCCAGGAGCCCAGCACACCTGAACACAACAGGAGCCTCCGACAGCTGCCGTGCCGCTAGAGGCCTCAGGAGGCTGTTGGCTAAGGGTCAGGGGCTCAGGCACCAAGAGCAAGACCGGACTTGCCTCAGCGAGGGGAGGACTGACCCACACCTGCACAGAGCAATCAAAACAGGATCCAGAAGGGAAGTCCAAAGGAGGCGTTCCGAGACTGGGAGTGAGATGGGCTGACTCGAGGGTGATGGAGGCGGTGGTGGGGGCAGGAGAAGGAGCCACTGGGCCCGCGTGTGAGTCACAGAACGAGCAGGAGGCAGGAGAGCCCTGGTCTCAGCAAGTGTGTCGTCAGGACACCCAACAGAACACACAGCTTAGTGACTGGACAGCCACCTTCAGGCGGTGCTGTGTCAGCAGGCGTGATGGCCTCAGCCCAGCGTGAGTGGGAAGGGCCTGGCCTGCTCTGCGACCGCCTACTGGGGGTCACCCACTCCCGGCAGAGACCACCAACAGTGAGGCAGTTGTGGCCTCCACCGTTCCGCTCTACCCACTCTAACCCACGTTCTTAAACAAGATGTTCTCAGCAGCGGTGTAGTGGTATCCGGGCAGGGTCTCTGCAGATGGTAGGAGCTGTGCCTGGCACAAGAGTTCCACGTCTGAGGGAGCACTGTTTCCAGCGAGGACATCACTACAGGAAGAGTTAGGTACCTGCACTACATCAATTTCCTGGAGGAAGAAAGCAAGGCTCTGGAGGTAGAAGGACTTTGAAAACTCCCACATGTGTGGGCTGCGGGGGCCTGCTCACCAAGAGACACTCAAACTATTTCCAAGGGGGTTGGAAAAATCTTTTATAAGCACATTCTTTTCTTTAAACCTTTTTTAATTACAGAAGTTTCAAACATATACAAAAGTAGACAATAGTATAATGAACCTCTGTGTACCCATCACATGCAAGTTCTTTTTAATTCTCTTACATTTAAAAATAGATACGTTAAGTAAAGCATTGGGGTAGAAATCTGTTGCAAAATCAAATTATAGGATTTCACAGTTCTCAGGCAATCACACACTCCCCTCCTATCTTTCCTCCTGTCATAGAAGGTGTAGGTCTTTGATTTCTTTTTCTTCTATAATTTATTGCCCTTACTTGTATTCCTAGAGTTCTCCTACAGTATGTAAAAGGTGAACATTTTGATTTTCAAAAAAAGAGTAATTATGCTTATCAACATGACTCTGCAGCCATCAATAATAATAATAATAAAGACTATATAACAGGGAAAGAGTTATCAGCTAAAGTTAAACACAGTAAAGTACAAAATGCTGTGTGCACATTGACGACAGCGGTGTAAACACATACTGCCTGTGCACATAAACAAAAACGAGAGAAATTGAAAAAATTAAATCAGTTTTTGCATGTTTGTAGTTGATTTATTTTTTATCTTTGAACAATTCCTTTAATGTTGCTGTAATATGATTTTCACTGTAAGCACCATTTACAATGGAACTAAAAAATATTGGTGCTCATTAAAGCCATGGCTTAGTGAGGGTAAACGGCACCCTTGGGGAAATGGAATATCTCTGCTCCTTTCTCCCTACGCCCGGAGCTAGATTCTGCAAAGGCAGCTGCTTTTGCAGAGCATTTGCAGCTGATACTGAGGGAATGCACGACCTCCTCTGCTGCTCCACCCTCTTCTGTACCCCCCTAGCACCGAAATCAGAAAAATACACTCATCCACATATTACTGATCAACTCTAGATATAAATGTAGTAGTTCTGAGATATACCAGTGCAATAAACCATGAGTGTCTCACTGCAATACCAGCTAACTCTTACTTAGCGTTTCCCGTGTGCTAGGCCCCGTTCTAAGCATTTCCCAGAAATAAACTCACTTAATCCTACCACCCTATGAGGAAGATGCTTTTATAATGCCCACTTTGCAGATGAGAAAACTGAAGTACGTATGGTTTAAGTAGTATACCCATGGTCACACAGCTGGAGAGATGGTGGAGCCAGCGGCCAACCAGGCGGTGTGGCCTCAGAGTCCCCCCTCCTCATACCACGCTGTACTGCATAATGACGGTGCTGCTTTACTGGAATTAGAAATACTGTGCTCGAACGTTTAATATCTTGGGCACTGAACGTGCCTCGGTTCGTTTAATCTTTCTAACAACTCTAAGAGCTAATCGTCACCATTTTATAGGTGAAGAAATAGAGACTTATGGGCTAAATTATTTACCCCAAATCACACAATTAGTGAAAGGCATAGCTGTAATTTAAATTCAGATATTCTGGCTTCGATGCCTATGTTTCCTGGTCTTTAGTCTTGGAATCATATTGTTGGGGAAATTCATTATTACAAATACATCAAAAATATTTCTGAAAACTGATATCATTAATTGATAAATAATCCAATCATCAACTAATTTCCTGAAGAAGTAACACTTGTAACCATCAGATCTCTTCTTAAATATTTCAGATAAATTGGCTTTTTAATAAGCTTTTTCCAGGTAGACTATTTTGTGCTAATTCTGGCCTACTTATCTATCAATTCAGTTTAGTTGCTCAGTCGTGTCTGACTCTCTACGACCCCATGGACTGCAGCATGCCAGGCCTCCCTGTCCACCACCAACTTTCTCAAACTCATGTCCATCGAGTTGGTGACGCCATCGAGTCGGTGATGCTACTTATATATATGTGTGTGTGCGTGTGTGTATGTGTATATATATAGATATCATATTGAATGTGAAAGTGGATTGTGTATGCGGTATTATGTCATACTCTGTTATGGCTAACTCTAAAACACTGGGCTGTTTTCTAGAGCCAGAAAGAACAGTAATCATTTTGTATCCTCATTAAATCATCACTCATCCAAAAATGTACTCGCTTTTGAAAATAATCTACCCTGACTAAAGCCATTCATACTTGCCCATAAAGAAATGCAAGTTTGTTTGCATTTCCACAAGAATTGTATTTTACAATGCAGACCCAAACCTAGCCAAAAAGGTCATAGGCTGACACCCACAATTACAGGCAATCAAAGGGGTGCCACATGCTGGGTTTCCCACCCTTTTTTCCTCTTATCCTCCCGTGACTTCTAACTGTTGGACTCTGGGGAGTCTAGAGGCAGTGAAGCTCCTGGGGGTGGGGACGAAATTCTCTCCTAATCACTAATGCAATTAGTGATTCACTAACTCACTAAAGCAATTTTTTGGAAAAGGCCTATATGTAGAACCAGACTTTTTACCAATGACTTGGCAAACTGGCAGTTTGTGACCCTGCTTAAAGAAGAAAACCTTTTGATTTAGAACTCTTTAAAATTGAGTTAGCCCAAATCCCTTTATTGACTAAAATGATTAAGTTAATAAAAGATTTTACAATAATCTCAGACTCTTACTTTATTGTTTTTACTTCAACTTTGATTTTAATAAAGCTCTCATCTAAAACATTGTGTTCTTTTAACCTGAGTAATGATTTTGAATTAATTTAATAATCTGCATCACATTAACAAAAGAAAGGTTAAAAACTTTGTGATCATTTGCATTCTCGATTTTTAAAACAATTCTCAGCAAACCAGGAATAGAATGGGAATTTCCTCAACTTGTTAAAAGGTTTCTTCTGACACCAAAATCATACTCAAAAGGAAAACGTCATAAACATTTTCTTTTGATCAGAATCAAGTAAGAATTCTTACTATTATCCCTCTGACTTAATATTGTAATAAAGAGGTCTTAGGCAGCACCGTAAAACAAAAAGAAATTAAAGGTAATCAAAACGAACTAAAGAGATTTACAGAAAAATGATTATGATTGCAAAAAGTTCATTGTTAGAAAACCAATATACCAAAGTCAACTGCATTTCTATCTACAAGCAACTAACCATTTAAAACATAATTTTAAAAAGATGCTATTCCCAATACTAATCACAAAGAGTCGGACACGACTGAATGACTAAGCATAGTACAGCACCTAACACAGCTACCTAATAAAGCTAACAAAAGCAGAGCCTGACCTTCACTGAGAAAATAATAAAATCTTACTGAAGGACATTAAAGAAAATTTCAATAAATGTAAAGAACACGAACAGGAAGATTCAGCAGAGTGAAGATCCAGCTTTGTCCAAATTAATTTATTAAGTCAATACAATTTCAATCAAAATTCCAGCCTACATTTTTCATGGAACTTGATAAACTTATTCTAAAACTTATATAGAAGAACAAAGGGACAAGTAAAGACACCATTTAAAAACAAGGTGGGGAAGGTATGCTAAGGGAGTTAAGACATTCTGCTCTCAGCACAGGCCAGCGAATTATCAGAATAAAGACTCCATTGTATTAATCATAGATGTTTATTTCCTGTATTTTATGATGCTTTGACATCTTGGGGTCTTGCTAATCCAGGAGAGACTGTAAAGCATGCCGTTTCATATGCAAACCAACCAATCCAAACCCACCAATCCCTAACCACCTCTCACGCACCAAGCTAATTTTTCTCCTGCTGTGAATCAGCCCCGACTCCGATAATGGACAACTAGGAATCACCCTATACTATAGCCCAGGCCCACTGAAGTCATTCAAACTAGCTAATCCTAAAATGCTTACCTTGCCTGACCAATTCCTTCCTGCAAACATCACACTAAAGGCATGAGACCATGCTTTGTTCCACTCCCGCCTCCTGCCTGATTCTGATACTTCTCCACGTGGCCGAGCATGGCATGATGCGCCCATTCCTCTTGGGAACTGTAGGCAATAAACTCTTCTTTCAAAGGCAGTTGTCTCCATGTCTGTCACCTTAACATACTTGATTAAAACAAATCCTGTGTACATTTTAAAACACCCACGTATGTTTAGAAATTGATGTATGATGAGAGTTAGCACTGCGGATAAGAAGAGAAAGGACAGACTGTTCCAAATGGCGCTGAGGATGAGACGGGATAGAGGTGCTCCTCCCGGCCTCTTCAGTTAAGTGTAGCCCAAACCCTGGAAGTCACATTTGTGCTCAGTCGTGTCCAACTCTGCGACCCCATGGACTGTAGCTCGCCAGGCTCCTCTGTCCATGGGATTCTCCAGGCAAGAATACTGGAGTGGGCTGCCATTTCCTTCTCCAGGATGTTATAAATAAAGCAAGCATAAAAAGACTCTGAGAGGTGGAGAGAAGCAAGGAATGACATGTGGTGAGTGCTCTGAGTTTTCTTTTCAGTTGGTAAATCCTGGACTGGGTGCTAGAGAAGCCATAACCTGCAATCAGACCCCAAAAAGCTCGCTAAAAAGCCAAAGGACTAAGAAAAGGAAAAGGAGCAGTCTAGAGTCGGACACAACCTAGCGACTTCACTTTGACTTTTCACTTTCATGCACTGGAGAAGGAAATGGCAGCCCACTCCAGTGTTCTTGCCTGGAGAATCCCAGGGACGGGGGAGCCTGGTGGGCTGCCATCTATGGGGTCGCACAGAGTCGGACACGACTGAAGTGACTTAGCTTAGCATAGCATAGTATAGTAAGACAGAAGACTTTTGACAGTAACGGCCCTACTCTGCCAAACGGCATACTCCACCCGCCACACAAAGGCACATGAAAGCTTGGACTTCCGCTTCCATGTGTCAGAAGCCCCCACCCCAGCTGGGGTGAAGGCCAGCTGGGGGCCTCACTCCCCACAGCCCAGCAACAGTAAAGCGCGTACACCTACCAGGGCGGCAGTGGAGGCCCAGTGGGACCCTGGGCTTCTATTCGCACCAGACGGCAGAGAGTTGGCCCTCCTCTTTCCCACCAGTGTGGAGCACGCCCGCTAAAATAAAAGACTTAAATAGCATCCAGAGCCTCATAACTCAGGCGAGAAAAAACTAACAGAGGCCAGCACCAAGTTGACACACATA
The DNA here is from genome assembly GCF_027580195.1 of Bos mutus. NCBI lineage: Eukaryota > Metazoa > Chordata > Mammalia > Artiodactyla > Bovidae > Bos > Bos mutus. The sequence goes on from NC_091632.1 coordinate 2,572,924, forward strand.
CTAAAATCATCTGACCAGGATTTCAGAGTAACTTTCACAAAGCGCTTCAAGGATCAATGAGACATGTTTGAAACAAATGAAAAACTTTCAATTCTCTACAGAAATGGTACAATATATACAGAAAAATCAAGTGTAAATTTTAGAATTGAAAAAATTCAACAACCAAAATAAAAAATTTATTTAGATGGGCTTGACAGCAGAATGAAGAAAACAGAGGAAAGAATCGATATCCTTGGAGATAGAAGAATATATCATCCAAAACAAACAATACTGAGAAAACAGAATAAAAAAAAAGTCTCAGAGTCTTAATGGATTATAAGGTCTAACACGTATGTAATTAGAGTCCCTAAAGTATGGATGTGAGAGTTGGACTGTGAAGAAGGCTGAGCGCTGAAGAATTGATGCTTTTGAACTGTGGTGTTGGAGAAGACTCTTGAGAGTCCCTTGGACTGCAAGGAGATCCAACCAGTCCATTCTGAAGGAGATCAGCCCTGGGATTTCTTTGGAAGGAATGATGCTAAAGCTGAAACTCCAGTACTTTGGCCACCTCATGCGAAGAGTTGACTCATTGGAAAAGACTCTGGTGCTGGGAGGGATCGGGGGCAGGAGGAGAAGGGGCCCGACAGAGGATGAGATGGCTGAATGGCATCACTGACTCGATGGACGTGAGTCTGAGTGAACTCCGAGAGCTGGTGATGGACAGGGAGGCCTGGTGTGCTGCGATTCATGGGGTCGCAAAGAGTCGGACACGACTGAGCGACTGAACTGAACTGAAAGCAGAGGAAGATGAAGTCAGGCTAAAAAAGGTATTTGGAGCAATAATGACTGACAATGTCCCAAATTTGACAAAAGGCACCAACCTACAGAACTAGAAAAGTCAGTTTTCATTCCAATCTCAAACAAGGGGAGTGCAAAAACTACTGGATGATTGCATTCATTTCACATGCTAGTAAGGTTATGCTCAAAATCTTTCAAGCTAAGCTTCAGCAGTATGTGAACCAAGACCTCTCAGATGTACAAGCTGGGCTTAGAAAAGACAAAGGAACCAGAGATCAAATTGCCAACATTCACTGGATCATAGAGAAAGCAAGGGAATTCTAGAAAAACATCTATTTCTGCTTCATTGACTAAGCAAAAGCCTTTGACTGTGTGGATCATAACAAACTGTGGAAAATTCTTAAAGAGATGGGAATATCAGACCACCTTTCTTGTCTCCTGAGAAACCTGTATGAGGGTCAAGAAGCAATGGTTAAAACTGGACATGGAACAACTGACTAGTTCAAAATTGGGAAAGGAGTATGACAAGGCTGTATATTGTTAACCTGTTTATTTAACTTATATGCAAAGTACAACATGCTAAATGCCAGACTGGATGAATCACAAGCTGGGATCAAGACTGGTGGGAGAAACATCAACAACCTCAGATACACAGATGATACCACTCTAATGGCAGAAAGCGAAGAGGAACTAAAGAGCCTCTTGATGAGGGTGAAAGAAGAAGGTGAAAAAGCTGGTTAAAACTCAATATTCAAAAATCAGATCATGCCATCTGGCCCCATCACTTCATGGCAAATAGAAGGGGAAAAAGTGGAAACAGTGACAGATTTTACATTCTTGGGCTTCAAAACCACCATGGACATTGACTGCAGCCATGAAATTAAGACTGTTGCTTCCTGGAAGGAAAGCTATGACAAATGTAGACAGCTTATTAAAAAGCAAAGACATCATTTTGCTGACAAAGATCCATACAGTCAAAGCTGTGGTTTTTCCAGTAGTCGTGAACAGATGCAAGAGTTGGACCATAAAGAAGGCTGAGCACCGAAGAACTGATGCTTTTGAACTGTGGTGTTGGAGAAGACTCTTGAGACTCCCTTGGACATTAAGGAAATCAAACCAGTCCATCCTAAAGGAAATCAACCCTGAATATTCACTGGAAGGACTGATGCTGAAGCTGAAGCTCCAATACTTTGGCCACCTGATGTGAAGAGCCAACTCATTAGAAAAGACCCTGATGCTGGGAAAGATTGAGGGCAGGAAGAGAAGAGGGTGACAGAGGAAGAGATGATTAGAATAAGCATTACCGACTCAATGGACATGAATTTGAGTAAACTCTGGGAGATGGTGAAAGACAGGGAAGCCTGGCAGTGCTGCAGTCTGTAGGGTTGCAGAGAGTTGAAACAGTACTTAGTGACTGAACAACAACAGCAACTAATCTACAGATTTAAGAAGCTGAATGAATTCCAACAGAATAAACCTAAAGAAAGCTATGCCAAGACATGTCATAATCAACTTTCTGAAAACTTTTGTGATGTTGAAGGGTATCATAAAGAAAGTGAAAAGGCAACCTACAGAATGGGGAAAAATATTGGCAAATCATATATCTGATAACAGTCTAGTATTCAGAATATATAAAGTCTTATAACAAAAAAAACCAACAAACGATCTGGTTAAAATGGCTTGAATAGACATTTCTCCAAAGAAGATACACAAAAGGGAAATAGATACTTGAAAAGATGGTTTAGCATCACTAATCATTAAGGGAAAATGCAAATCAAATCCGCAATGAGATACTACACCCACCAGATGGCTATTAAAAAACTTGGAGTGGAATAAGGAGAGTTGACAAGGATATGAGAAATTACAACTCTCATACATAGGTGGTAGGAAGATGCTGCAGCCATTACCGTATGTCCCAGCAATTTCGCTCCTAGGTATGTACCCAAAAGAACTGAAAACAGGCACTCAACTATTTGCATGTGAATATTCAGGGTGCCACTATCCAAATGTCCTTCAGTGAATGAATGAATGAATAAAAAAATTGTGGTATATCCATACAATGGGCTT